>NC_064630.1:5480000-7980000 GCF_023864275.1 Schistocerca cancellata
TGAAAGGCAAAGGTCCCGAGTTCGAGTCTCGGTCCGGCACACACATTTAATCTGGCAGGAAGTTTCGTACAGAACTGTTGGTACATGGGATAGCCGAAATAACGTGAACACCTGTACTTACTTGAGATTGGTTTATTGATAAGGGGTTGGACCCCATTTGCCCGTAATACAGCTGTTATTCTTGTTGGAATACTGGCATATAATTTTTGTGTAGTCTCCAGTGGAATGTTATGCCACTCTTCTATCAGAACCTCTTCTAACCCCTGTAGCGACGAGGGACGCGGAAATCTGCTCCGGAGTCTGCGCCACGATACCGCCCACAAGGGTTGCATATGTTCACGTCCGGGGGCTCTGACGGCCAGCAAAGACGCTGCAGTTCAGTTGCATGCTCCTCATATCACGATTTTACTGTCCTGGCTGTGTGAATGGGTGCATTATCGTCGTGAAATATGGCATCATTGTTGCGGAACAGTATCGGAATCATCGGGTGCACCTGATAACCTAAAATGTTCACGTTATCGTTGGCTGTAACACGGCCTTTGAGAGTCATGATGCGACCAGCAGTATACCATAATATGGCTGCCCACACATTACACTTCCAAATCCATGCCTAACCGTTGAAATCAAGCAATCAGCATTGTAATCTTCTTTCGGTGCTCTCTTCACGTAAACCTGGCACGATGTTTGAAATAACGAAAACTATGACTCGTCGGACCATATGACGTATTTCCACTGATCGGCCGTCCAGGATTCATGCTCCTGTCACCATGTTTCATGCTTCTCTGCACTGGTTGTCGTCACTAATGTTTTCGTTATAGCAACTCGTACATGAATATTCGCTTTATGGAGTTCTCGGCGGACATAAGCGATAGATAAGGTGTCTCAAAGAAGGCTATGGAGCCCTGCATTCACTTTAGCCGCCGTAGTTTTGTGTTGTTTTGACACAATTCGTGTCAGCGTACGACTATCTCTGTCATTTAGTTTTGATTTCGGCCAGTGTTACGTATACACGATGATATCTTTCCATGTTTTGTGTAGGCTGTAACGACTGTTGAAACGTTTGCTCTTGAAACATTCAAGAAGTTGACTGTATCAAAAAAAAGTGGTTCAAATGGCTCTGAGCACTGTGGGACTTAACATCTGAGGTCATCAGTCCCCTAGAACTTAGAACTGCTTAAACCTAAATAACCTAAGGACATCACACACATCCATGCCCGAGGCAGCATTCGAACCTGTGACCGTAGCAAAAACATTGTGTATTTTTCGAAATAAGCGCTGGCCTCGAATTGTCGAGGCAAACTCACCTTCTAGAAACTGAAAGCAAATTATCAAGGCAATGAAAATCCTTTATGTCTTTGCAATGCATACGACGTCTGGGATGGTTATCATTGAAATACACTCCTGGAAATGGAAAAAAGAACACATTGACACCGGTGTGTCAGACCCACCATACTTGCTCCGGACACTGCGAGAGGGCTGTACAAGCAATGATCACACGCACGGCACAGCGGACACGCCAGGAACCGCGGTGTTGGCCGTCGAATGGCGCTAGCTGCGCAGCATTTGTGCACCGCCGCCGTCAGTGTCAGCCAGTTTGCCGTGGCATACGGAGCTCCCTCGCAGTCTTTAACACTGGTAGCATGCCGCGACAGCGTGGACGTGAACCGTATGTGCAGTTGACGCACTTTGAGCGAGGGCGTATAGTGGACATACGGGAGGCCGGGTGGACGTACCGCCGAATTGCTCAACACGTGGGGCGTGAGGTCTCCACAGTACATCGATGTTGTCGCCAGTGGTCGGCGGAAGGTGCACGTGCCCGTCGACCTGGGACCGGACCGCAGCGACGCACGGATGCACGCCAAGACCGTAGGATCCTACGCAGTGCCGTAGGGGACCGCACCGCCACTTCCCAGCAAATTAGGGACACTGTTGCTCCTGGGGTATCGGCGAGGACCATTCGCAACCGTCTCCATGAAGCTGGGCTACGGTCCCGCACACCGTTAGGCCGTCTTCCGCTCACGCCCCAACATCGTGCAGCCCGCCTCCAGTGGTGTCGCGACAGGCGTGAATGGAGGGACGAATGGAGACGTGTCGTCTTCAGCGATGAGAGTCGCTTCTGCCTTGGTCCAATAATGGTCGTATGCGTGTTTGGCGCCGTGCAGGTGAGCGCCACAATCAGGACTGCATACGACCGAGGCACACAAGGCCGACACCCGGCATCATGGTGTGGGGAGCGATCTCCTACACTGGCCGTACACCACTGGTGATCGTCGAGGGGACACTGAATAGTGCACGGTACATCCAAACCGTCATCGAACCCATCGTTCTACCATTCCTACACCGGCAAGGGAACTTGCTGTTCCAACAGGACAATGCACGTCCGCATGTATCCCGTGCCACCCAACGTGCTCTAGAAGGTGTAAGTCAACTACCCTGGCCAGCAAGATCTCCGGATCTGTCCCCCATTGAGCGTGTTTGGGACTGGATGAAGCGTCGTCTCACGCGGTCTGCACGTCCAGCACGAACGCTGGTCCAACTGAGGCGCCAGATGGAAATGGCATGGCAAGCCGTTCCACAGGACTACATCCAGCATCTCTACGATCGTCTCCATGGGAGAATAGCAGCCTGCATTGCTGCGAAAGGTGGATACACACTGTACTAGTGCCGACATTGTGCATGCTCTGTTGCCTGTGTCTATGTGCCTGTGGTTCTGTCAGTGTGATCATGTGATGTATCTGACCCCAGGAATGTGTCAATAAAGTTTCCCCTTCCTGGGACAATGAATTCACGGTGTTCTTATTTCAATTTCCATGAGTGTAATAATTGAGATGAAACCACAACGTAATATCTGTTATTATTCCTGTGCAAGCCTCATGGTTACTCCCTGCCGCCATCAAGCTGAGGCATATTTCATTTGCCGGCCGCGGTGGTCTAGCGGTTCTGGCGCTGCAGTCCGGAACCGCGGGACTGCTACGGTCGCAGGTTCGAATCCTGCCTCGGGCATGGGTGTGTGTGATGTCCTTAGGTTAGTTAGGTTTAAGTAGTTCTAAGTTCTAGGGGACTTATGACCTAAGATGTTGAGTCCCATAGTGCTCAGAGCCATTAAGTGCCATATTTCATTTAATTACATAGATGAAGGGCAGAATGAAAATAAATACACTGAAGCACCAAAGAAAGTCATATAGGCATGCGTATTGAAATACAGAGATATGTAAACAGGCGGAATACGGCGCTGCGGTCGTCAACACCTGTATAAGACAAGTGTCTGGCGCAATTGTTAGATCGGTTAATGCTGCTACAATCACAGGTTGTCAAGATTGAAGTTAGTTCGAACGTGTTTTTACAGTCGGCGCACGGGCGATGGGACACAGTATATCCGAGGTAGCGATGAAATGGGGATTTTTTCGTACCACCATTTCACGAGTGTACCGTAAATATCAGGAATCCGTTAAAACATCAAATCTCCGACATCACTGCGGCCGGAAAAAGATCCTGGAAGAACGCGACCAACGACGACTGAAGAGAATCGTTCAACGTGACAGAAGTGCAACCCGTCTGCAAATTGCCGCAGATTTCAGTGCAGGGCTATCAACAAGTGTCAGCCAGGGAACAATTCGACGAAATACCATCGATATGGGCTTTCGGAGCCGGAGGCCCACTCGTGTACCCTTGATGACTGCACGACACAAAGCTTTACGCCTCCCCAGGGCCCGCCAACACTGACGACTGTTGAGCACTGGCAACATGTTGCCTGGTCCAACGAGTCTCGTTTCAAATTGTATCGAGCGGATGGACGTGTACGAATATCGATACAATCTCATGAATCCATGGACCATGCATGTCAGCAAGGGACTGTTGAAACTGGAGGAGGCTCTGTAATGGTGTGGAGCGTGTGCAGTTGGAGTAATATGGAACCCCTGATACGACTAGATATGACTGACAGGTGTCACGTACGTAAGCATCGTGTCTGATCACCTGTGTCCATTCCTGACTATTGTGTATTCCGACGGACTTTGGCGATTCCAGCAGGACAATGCGATATTGCACAGGTCCAGAAATGCTACGAAATGGCTCCAGCAACACTATCCTGAATTTAAACACTACTGCTGGCCTCCCAACTTCCCAGATATGAACTTTATTGAGCATATCTGTGATGCCTTGTTACGTCCTGTTCAGAAGAGATCTCCACCCCCTCGTACTCTTACGGATATATGCACAGCCCTGCAGGATTCATTGTGTCAGTTCCCTCCAGCACTACTTCAAATATTATTCGAGTCCACGCCACGTCGTGTTGCGGCACTTCTGCGTGCTCCCTGGGGCCCTAAACGAATTAGGCAGGTGTTCCAGTTTCTTTGACTCTTCAGTGTATATGGGGGTTCACTTTTGACTAGCGATTATTAAATCCCAAAGAACACAGATCTTTAGCAAAGGACAATAGTATGAGTCGTATTACGTAAGCCACGTGGTACACACGCAACAATGAAACAGACCTGTGATTTAGGGTAGCACTTAAAAATGAAAATGAAGCGGGCTGAAAGGGAATACAAACGTCTCAAAAATGAGATCGACAGGAAGTGCAAAATGACTAAGCAGGGATGGCTAGAGGACAAATGTAAGGATGTAGAGGCTTATCTCACTAGGGGTGAGATAGATACTGCGTACAGGAAAATTAAAGAGACCTTTGGAGGAAAGAGAACCACTTGTATGAATATCAAGAGCTCAGATGGTAACCCAGTTCTAAGGAAAGAAGGGAAAGCAGAGAGGGGGAAGGAGTACATAGAGGGTCTACACAAGGGCGATGTACTTGAGGACAATTTTATGGAAATGGAAGAGGATGTAGATGGAGATGAAACGGGAGATACGATACTGTGTGAAGAGTTTGACAGAGCACTGAAAGACCTGAGTCGAAACAAGGCCCTGGAAGTAGACAACATTCCATTAGAACTACTGACGGCCTTGGGAGAGCTAGTCCTGACAAAACTCTACCACCTGGTGAGCAAGATGTATGAGACAGGCGAAATACCCTCAGACTTCAAGAAGAATATAATAATTCCAATCCCAAAGAAAGAAGGTGTTGACAGATGTGAAAATTACCGAACTATCAGTTTAATAAGTCACAGCTGCAAAATACTAACGCGAGTTCTTTACAGACGAATGGAAAAACTGGTAGAAGCCGACCTCGGGGAAGATCAGTTTGGATTCCGTAGAAATGTTGGAACACGTGAGGCAATACTGACCTTACGACTTATCTTAGAAGAAAGATTAAGAAAAGGCAAACCTACGTTTCTAGCATTTGTAGACTTAGAGAAAGCTTTTGACAATGTTGACTGGAATACTCTCTTTCAAATTCTGAAGGTAGCAGGGGTACAATACAGGGAGCGAAAGGTTATAAACAATTTGTACAGAAACCAGATGGCAGTTAAAAGAGTCGAGGGGCATGAAAGGGAAGCAGTGGTTGGGAAGGGAGTGAGAAAGGGTTGTAGCCTCTCCCCAATATTATTCAGTCGGTATATTGAGCAAGCAGTAAAGGAAACAAAAGAAAAATTAGGAGTAGGTATTAAAATCTATGGAGAAGAAATAAAAACTTTGAGGTTCCCCGATGACATTGTAATTTTGTCAGAGGGAGCAAAGGACTTGGAAGAGCAGTTAAACGGAATGGACAGTGTCTAGAAGGGAGGATATAAGATGAACATCAACAAAAGCAAAACGAGGATAATGGAATGTAGTCGAATTAAGTCGGGTGATGTTGAGGGTATTAGATTAGGAAATGAGACACTTAAAGTAGTAAAGGAGTTTTGCTATTTGGGGAGCAAAATAACTGATGATGGTCGAAGTCGAGAGGATATAAAATGTAGGCTAGCAATGGCAAGGAAAGCGTTTCTGAAGAAGAGAAATTTGTTAACATCGAGTATAGACTTAAGTGTCAGGAAGTCGTTTCTGAAAGTATTTGTATGGAGTGTAGGCATGTATGGAAGTGAAACATGGACGATAAATAGTTTGGACAAGAAGAGAATAGAAGCTTTCGAAATGTGGTGCTACAGAAGAATGCTGATGATTAGATGGGTAGATCACATAACCAATGAGGAGGTATTGAATAGAATTGGGGATGAGTTTGCGGCACAACTTTACAAGAAGAAGGGACCGGTTGGTAGCACATGTTCTGAGGCATCAAGGGATCACAAATTTGGCATTGGAGGGCAGCGGGGAGGGTAAAAATCGTAGAGGGAGACCAAGAGATGAATACACTAAACAGATTCAGAAGGATGTAGGTTGCAGTAAGTAGTGGGAGATGAAGAAGCTTGCACAGGATAGAGTAGCATGGAGAGCTGCATCAAACCAGTCTCAGAACTGAAGACCACAACAACAACAACTTAAAAATGTAAAAATCTTTTGGTGATTGATTACGATGAAATGCAGAATGTAAACAGAATGGAAACTGTCGCACTTTACAGTAACCACTAACTCTACTCTTCTGTTCAATCTGCTTTAGTAACTACGCAATGTTATTTTTACAATGTAGCTCATCAAATTCGTAAATAAAGAAAGTTATTATTGTGTCTTCCAGAGCAGATACATGGAGAAATGTTGTGCACAATTCTGTGTATCACTTCTTGAATACAGAGAACAGAACCAACAAGAAGGTTTCGCTCTCTTTCGGACCGGTAAAGCATACAGACCGGAAGGACGCCCTCAACCCCCATTGGCTGAGCCTCGCTCTCCCCCGCAAAGATGTTTGCTAAGATGAACTAGTGTATCAGAATTAACTGTCAGTATTCGAAAATCAATCAATGTGCGCAGATATGACACTAAAAGTATCTCATGGGAGGAAGGTGGCACGTAAATCATAAATTAGCAAGTGGCAACTTATAACTTATAGAGACTTTCCTACTAATGCTATAATGTGGCGAAACCCAGCCAATCTAAAGACTTTCTGTTATTATTGTACTATTTGTCACTTAGTTTCTGTTTGTACCGGATGTAACGGTGTCGTAGACTAATAAACATATACTGTATTTTCAGTGGGATGTCCCGTTGTCACGTCATGCAGCTTTTATCAGAGATGTTACAACAGACGCGAGAGACTGTGTCCCCGATACAAAACAGCAGAAGGAGGAAGAAAGCAATGAATGCAGGTGGCTTCGCGCGCTCTTCTTGAGAAGCGACGTTCGTCTGCAGTTGCCGACGCGGCTTGGCTCTCGCACCTGTCGTGGGCGGAGCTCGTTAACCTAATGAGAGCTTCCGCTGTTCCAGCGACCACAAACACGCATCAGCTGCGACCAGACGCCGAAAAGATTTGTAAGTAGCGGCTGTGAAGCGAGCACCGTCTGCGTTCGTCTCCTCCTTAAATAGCGCTCCCACAGGGCTACGGGCGTCCGAGGAAAGAGAAATAATACCCTCCAGCGTTAATGGTGGTAAAATTCGTCGACCACTGGTGTAATTACAAGCGGGAGGGGAAGGCGGTGGGCGGCGACACACGTGCAGGCAGGGGAATAAAAATGCTCGCTGCCTCGTGGCGCTTCTCTTGTAAAAGGAAAGTTTACGTGTTTCGAGGGTTTCCACCTCTGAGCTTACGCATTCTGGTCTTCGCTGGCTTCCGAACAGCGGTTAAATACGATAAGATGCAATAACGTAGGCCGACAGAATATAACCAGCGAATTTCTTTTGACATGTATTGCTGTGCGGTTGAATATTAATAGAGCGCTGCCCCCTAATGTATTTATTTTTCTTGTCTTTTTACCAGCACCATTCTTTCAAGAGATTGACTACTTTCATATGTTTTATTCTGTCCCAAGGATAGTTTATCTTCCTTGGTGATCTACCATGTTTGATCTCTACATAATCTTGTTACCTAGGACTACATTTCAAGTGCTTAGTTCACATTTTTCCTCCCTTCGGATCTTCGTGTGGAGGCTACTCTTAGGACAAGTCTCACGAAAGTGAGTTCCGTTTGCCGAAGTAGTTTACATAGGCTTCAGACTCCGGTTAGTAGACCTTAGGTTTCAGTTTCATGAGGAAATGTGCCGAAAACTTCAGAAAACTTACAATTTCAAACTTATTTTCCTCGAATTGGTTATGTCCACACATCTCGCATAGCTTGCATATATTTCATTCGTTGAACACCAAATTATGTGCCTCTACTTTTTTACCTTGCAACATTTTACTTCTGCAGTGTTTTCTGTTCAACAGGGTATCATTTTCCTTTAAAATGTGTAAATTTGCATAGATAGCTTCTGATACTCGCAATGACACGAATCCCTCTTGCACTTAAGCGTTTTTCTCCGTTCCTGGGTTTCCTCTTCTAATAATCTGTTTAGGATGGTGATTGATCTCTAAGTTCCTGGTTTAATAATTCCTTTTCCTCGAAAGACTATATTATTCCTACAGAGCAAAGAAATTGAAAGGAGGGGAAATCAAGGAATCCGAAAGTACATCTCACTGCAATATTCCCTGCGCTCGAACCAACAGGCAAATTTTAATCCAACATTTCTGCATCAACGTGAACAAAATGAGATGGAATTTCTGTCTCGTTGGAAACACACGAATGATCGCTTAATGAATGGTATGGCCTTTAGTGAAATGGGAACCACATTTGTAGAAAAATCCTCTTAAAAATTCCCGTGTAATGTGTCTAAGAAACGAGCGTTGGTCATCGATGCGGAAATCCCGCATTGTCGTTACCACATTACGATTTTTATGAGCTGAAAAGTGCGTATCCGTTTTGATGACTTCCTTGATTTTTTCCCCGGCACGGTGTTGTGTTTGTGTGTTTTGGATAAAAAGAATCGTTAGTATGAAACCTGCATGCAATCTACTATTCTTGAACAGCACCATTGCGGTGCCCCCTTTATCGTCCCCATGTGACAATCGCATGACCAGCCGAAGTGCTACATGCTCACTCTGAGACCATGCGGAGAAGGTCAGAGAATAAACGCAGAACGACGGTGCAAAGTCCGATCAGGAATTTCCAGCACCTTAAGGGCAGTTGCTCATGATGAGAATTTCCCTGGCCACCGGAATTCAAACCTACTGCTTCCAAGTCGAGTGCCATCACACGAATAATTATATGCTCAGTTGGTCTGAATCACACTTATGAAACAGAATGCAACAGGTTGTGATGAGTAATTCAAACAATGTTAGGAGTGTAGAAAGTTCTGGTGAGTTTGGAGAAATCAGAAAGGGAGTCCCACAGAGACCCATTTTGATTGCACTCCGCATTCAAAATGCAGTTTTGATAGTTTTTGGAGATTATACTAGTGATAAAATAACTTCTGTCAGAGAGAAAGCAATGCAAAGACGTGAATGTGATGTCTTCGATGGCTCACCTGAATATCAGTGGCAGGCGAGAAGTAGAAATATCGTGCAATGAATTAATCGAAGACCAGCTGCAAGCACGAAATTTGTTTGAAGAACAGGATAGACTGCAAATAATATTTTCCAAACTAGTATTAAATGGTTCTCAGGTAATGAGCTCGCTATAAATTTTGAAAAGAAAACACTATATTAAGTTCCGAACAACATGCAGTGTCTTTTAGTTACATATTATTCATATGTACGCTGAATTCTTAGCTATGGAACTCTTTTTCGGGAACAAACGCACAAAATATGAACACAATTTTCAAAGTCCAGAAAAGAGCCATAAGAATAATAACCAAAAATACTAGTCGAGCTCATTGTAAAGATCCGTTCAAAACACTGGGGACTTTAACTACTCCATGTGAATACTTATAACAGTCAGTTGTAAATATCAAAAATAACATTGGTAATTACTGCACAAACAGCTCTGTCCATGACCATGCAACAAGAGATAGACTGAGCTTACATTTACCACGAAAAAATAAACTCAAAGCAGTATTTTCTACCAAGGAATAAAACTGTACAATGAATTACCAAAAGAAATTGCAAAAATACACTCATTTAAAAAGGCAGCTAAAAAGTACCTCTTATGCAGTACATTTTATACATTGAACGATTACTTAGATAAAACAGAGTAGCGGTTTGATAAAAAAAGTCATACAAATAAATAGTAATAATAATAATAAAAATAGTGATTATAAAACATTTAACATTCCGTATAACACCTTCACTATGTTTTTTTTTCCTTCTTTCTAGCAATACTTACCCCCAAGCTATGCGTAGTACATTACTAACACCTCTTACTCGTTCTGAGCTCAAAACGTCACTGATTATGGAGGGATGCTGACTCAGTTTTTCAGGATAGCAAATGGGAAGTTGCGGTACAGAAAATGGCTCAGAGATCACTAGTGTGTGTGTGTGTGTGTGTGTGTGTGTGTGTGTGTGTGTGTGTGCGTAGTGAGTGAAGTGTTATGAAACAATGTGTGTATAGTGCGTGCATTGACTGATAGTGGGATAGTGTGTGTGTCTGTGTGTGTGTGTGTATGTGTGTGTAGTGAGTGAAGTGTTATGGAACAATGTGTGTATCGTGTGTGCATTGACTGATAGTGGGATAGTGTGTGTGTGTGTGTGTGTGTGTGTGTGTGTAGTGAGTGAAGTGTTATGGAACAATGTGTGCGTGTGTGCATTGACTGACAGTGGGATAGTGTATGTGTGTGTGAGTGTGTGTGTGTGTGTGTGTGTGTGTGTGTGTGTGTGTGTGTGTGTGAGTATGTGTGTTTGTGTGTGTAGTAAGTGAAGTGTTATGTGTACATTGTGTGCATTGACTGATAGTGAGATATGAGTGAACAGTGTGGCATTATATTATTTAATAAGTTATTTTTTAAAAAGGTATTGTATACCAGGAGAAAATCTAATGATTATGTCAAACTAGAAGTCTGTAAATGTATGTGTTTACGAATTAGCTTATTTTAAATTGGTCTAAACTTGTAAATACTTTGACATGTCCTATACCCTTGTAAAAAGAGAAAGAGATCTACGGATGAATGAAGCTACTACTACTACAAAAAGACTCATACCGACAACTGATGTAGCACGTCAGCAGGAGACAGTAAATAGGGTAGAATGCTACAAATTTCCGGATGCACGCACTGACGAAATCTTGAACTGAAAGGAGCATACTACGGAACTTCTTAAACAACTAATTTCAGCTGCTTTTGCTCTTCGTGTAACTGCTATTCCTGCATATTTTCACTCAATAATGTCTTACGTAATAATCATCTGGGTTATTAATCACGTACAAAAAAAGGACTGACTAAGCAAAAGCGAACATTCAGAATTATATGTGGTGTTATCCCAAGATCTGAGGCGAAACAGGCGCTGTATCGTTTGTGATAGATGCAGAAGCGAGCGAGTGTGCCGGGACTTACTCCAGTTCACTGCGAGTAGCGCCAAGTCACCTTAACGGGTCTGAACTTAACCTACAAAGATCTGCGCCATAATCTAAGAGTGAACTTGAAATTAAATTAAAGAAACTTTTCCAAACTTCGTCAGCGTATGCATCATTGTATTAATGTTAACATTGTAAGGTCTCAGAATGATCAAACGAATATGTTACGCCAAATATAGAAACTTAGGAAAAAGTAAATGGCGCTAAAAAGTAAAACTAGAAAGCTAAAAATTGATAAAAAAATGGAAAAGTATGTCACAACTGAAACTTACAAATCTCAACTTGATCAGAGCAATATTTTGGTCAAATCGAAAAATTGAAGTCGCTAAATATTAGTCACACAAAGATGAGAATTCGTATACAGGGTGTTACAAAAAGGTACGGCAAAACTTTCAGGAAACATTCCTCACACACAAAGAAAGAAAATACGTCATGTGGACATGTGTCCGGAAACGCTTACTTTCCATGTTGGAGCTCATTTTATTACTTCTCTTCAAATCATATTAATCATGGAATGGAAACACACAGCGACAGAACGTACCAGCGTGACTTCAAACACTTTGTTACAGGAAATGTTCAAAATGTCCTCCGTTAGCGAGGATACATGCATCCACCCTCCGTCGCATGGAATCCCTGATGCGCTGATGCAGCCCTGGAGAATGGCGTATTGTATCACAGCCGTGCACAATACGAGCACGAAGAGTCTCTACATTTGGTACCGGGGTTGCGTAGACAAGAGCTTTCAAATGCCCCCATTAATGAAAGTCAAGAGGGTTGCGGTCACGAGAGCGTGGAGGTCATGGAATTGGTCCGCCTCTACCAATCCGTCGGTCACCGAATCTGTTGTTGAGAAGCGTATGAACACTTCGACTGAAATGTGCAGGAGCTCCATCGTGCATGAACCACATGTTGTGTCGTAGTTGTAAAGACACATGTTCTAGCAGCACAGGTAGATTATCCCGTAAGAAATCATGATAACGTGCTCCATTGAGCGTAGGTGGAAGAACATGGGGCCCAATCAAGACATCACCAACAATGGCTGCCCAAACGTTCACAGAAAATCTGTGTTAATGACGTGATTGCACAATTGCGTGCGGATTCTCGTCAGCCCACACATGTTGATTGTGAAAATTTACAATTGGATCACGTTGGAATGAAGCCTCATCCGTAAAGAGAACATTTGCACTGAAATGAGGATTGACACGTTGCTGGATGGACCATTCGCAGAAGTGTACCCGTTGAGGCCAATCAGCTGCTGATAGTGCTAGCACACGCTGTACATGGTACGGAAACAACTGGTTCTCCCGTAGCACTCTCCATACAGTGACGTGGTCAACATTATCTTGTACAGCAGCAATTTCTCTGACGCTGACATTAGGGTTATCGTCGACTGCACGAAGAATTGCCTCGTCCATTGCAGGTGTCCTCGTCGTTCTAGGTCTTCCCCAGTCGTGAGTCATAGGCTGGAATGTTCCGTGCTCCCTAAGATGCCGATCAATTGCTTCAAAAGTCTTCCTGTCGGGACACCTTCGTTCTGGAAATCTGTCTCGATACAAACGTACCGCGCCACGGCTATTGCCCCGTGCTAATCCATACATCAAATGGGCATCTGCCAACTCCGCATTTGTAAAAATTTCACTGACTGTAAAACTACGTTCGTGATGAACACTAAACTGTTGATGCTACGTACTGATGTGCTCGATGCTAGTACTGTAGAGCAATGAGTCGCATGTCAACACAAGCACCGGAGTCAACATTACCTTCCTTCAATTTGGCCAACTGGCGGTGAATCGAGGACGTACAGTACATACTGACGAAACTAAAATGAGCTCTAACATGGAAATTAAGCGTTTCCGGACACATGTCCACATAACATCTTTTCCTTATTTCTGAGTGAGGAACGTTTCCTGAAAGTTTGGCCGTACCTTTTTGTAACACCCTGTATAGCGTCAGTTTGATATAAAAACATTAACTACGTGATACCAACAAGCTACCTCTTTTAGTTTTCAAGTTATTTACCGAAAAACAGGTCTTGAACAAAAACGTCCTTATTCATTACAGATTGAGTATCATTTGTATTTGCAATAGAAAGTTCTAATACACCAATCGATTTCAGTAATGCTGTAATACAGCTGCACCGAGTTTCAAGATTGTATTGTTAATAAATATGAATACAAGGAACCGTAAGAGGCAGTTGAGAGCTCATGTTCTACTGTCGGTTCTGTTCTAAAAATTCTAGGCAGCAAGTTTTAAATTCATTGAAGCTAAACCTTTTCCAGTAGCTAAAGCACTCTTAAATCTATTTATATAAAAATTGAGAAGAATACAAATTGTTAAACGACGGACTATTAATTAATACATGACCAACAAACGGGCCATTAGATGCTGACACCTGTGCCATGGGCGGTTGACAGCAGACGTGCCTTTTGGCGGTCTGCTGCGCCCCTATATACACACAGTCAGACAGGCAGTTGGAAGACACACTTCGCACTGAGATACCACTCTGTCCGCGTCGGTCAAACGCCTGTGTGCCCTGACCCTTGGATGACATAAGAGCTACTCAGACTTGAATGCGTTTTCGGTGAAAGTAGGACTGTAAACCGTCCTAGATCGCTTAGATGGCACTGAAGTAACTGTGTGTGTGCAACCCGTGTAATACAGACAAAAACACACGGCAAGTGGCGAGATTATTTTCCACTATTAAGTCGAGTTGTTAAAATTTTCAAATGGCTCTGAGCACTATCGGACTTAACTGCTGAGGTCATAAGTCCCCTAGAACTTAGAACTACTTAAACCTAACTAACCTAAGGACATCACACACATCGATGCCCGAGGCAGGATTCGAACCTCCGACCGTAGCGGTCGCGAGTTGTTAACTTTGGTGATTAGATGTCAGGGCGATACACCATTTTACTGGCAGAGGGATGTTCGTTAGAATTAAGACTTAAATATTGTGCGTGTGAACTTTTACCAAATACACACATCAATTTTTTTTTTTTTTGCATCACCTCGGTATAGATAAATGTAAATTAATGCCGATGAATAGGAAAAAGAATCCCGTAATGTTTGAATACTCCATTAGTAGTGTAGCGCTTGACACAGTCACGTCGATTAAATATTTGGGCGAAACACTGCAGAGTGATATGAAGTGGGACAAGCATGTAAAGGGAGTTGTGGGGAAGGCGGATAGTCGTCTCCGGTTCATTGGTAGAATTTTGGGAAGATGTGGTTCATCTGTAAAGGAGACCGCTTATAAAACACTAATACGACCTATTCTTGAGTACTGCTCGAGCGTTTGGGATCCCTGTCAGGTCGGATTGAGGGAGGACACAGAAGCTATTCAGAGGCGGGCTGCTAGATTTGTTACTGGTAGGTTTGATCATCAAGGGAGTGTTACGGAAATGCTTCAGGAACTCGGGTGGGAGTCTCTGGAGGAAAGGAGGCGTTCTTTTCGCGAATCGCTACTGAGGAATTTTAGGGAACCAGCATTTGAGGCTGACTGCAGTACAATTTTACTACCGCCAACTTACATTTCGCGGGAAGACCACAAAGATAAAATAAGAGAGATTAGGGCTCATATAGAGGCATATAGGCAGTCATTTTTCCCTCGTTCTGTTTGGGAGTGGAACAGGGAAAGAAGATGCTAGTTGTGGTACGAGGTACCCTCCGCCACGCACCGTATGGTGGATTGCGGAGTATGTATGTAGATGTATTGGAATAGAGATCAAACATCATTTACTCCCTTTTTATTGCTCATGAAAACCACACATTGCATGTCGTACCGCCATACAGCGAGACCTTCAGAGGTGGTGGTCTACACGCAGGTACCTCTGATATACAGTAGCACGTCCTCTTGCATTGATGCTTGCCTGTATTCGTTGTGGCATACTGTCCACAAGTTCATCAAGGGACTGTTGGTCCAGATTGCTCCACTTCGCAACGGCGATTCAGCGTAGATCCCTCAGACTGGTTGGTGGGTTGCGTCGTCCAGAAACAGCCCTTTTCAATCCATCCTAAGCATGTTCGACAAGGTTCATGTCTGGAGAACGTGCTGGCCACGCTAGTCGAGCGAGCTGGCCGGTGTGGTCGAGCGATTCTAGGCGCTTTAGTCTGGAACCGCGCTACTGCTACGGTTGCAGGTTCGAATCCTGCCTCGGGTATGGATGTGTGTGATGTCCATAGGTTATTTAGGTTTAAGTAGTTCTAAGTTCTAGCGGACTGGTGACTTCAGATGTTCACTCCCATAGTGCTCAGAACCATTTGAACCATTTGATCTAGTCGAGCGATGTCGTTATCCTGATGGAAGTCATTCACAAGATGTGCACGATGGGGACGCGAATTGTCGCCCATGAACACGAATGCCTCGCCAATAAGCTGCCGATATGGTTACACTATCGGTCGGGGGATGCCATTTAGGTATCGTACAACCGTTCTGGCGCCTTCCATGACCACCAGCGGCATACGTCGACACCACATAATGCCACCCCAACACTGCAGGGAACCTCCTCCTTG
Source organism: Schistocerca cancellata (assembly GCF_023864275.1). Lineage (NCBI taxonomy): Eukaryota > Metazoa > Arthropoda > Insecta > Orthoptera > Acrididae > Schistocerca > Schistocerca cancellata. Next base: position 5,495,815 of record NC_064630.1, read on the forward strand.
CTGCAATCGCTGAACAGTGTGTCTCAGGCGTTCAGTGTGTCTCCAAACACGTATCCGACGATCGTCTGGTTGAAGACATATGCGACACTCATCTCTGAAGATAACGTGATGCAAATCCTGAGAAGTCCATTTAGTATGTTGATGGGGCCATTTGTACAGCGCTGCATGGTGTTGTGGATGCTAAGGTAGACCTCGCCATGGACGTCGGGAGTGAAGGTCCCCATCATGCAACCTACTGCGTACAGTTTGAGGCATAACACGACGTCCTGTGCCTGCACGGAGAGCATTATTCAACATGGTGGCGTTGCTGTCAGGGTTCCTCCGAGCCATAATTTTAGGTAGCGGTCATCCACTGCAGTAGTAGCCCTTGCTCGGCATGAAAGAGGCATCTCATAGTTCCTGTCTCTCTGTATCTCATTCATGTCCGAATAACATCGCTTTGCTCAACTCCGAGAAGCTTGGACACTTCCCTTGTTGAGAGCCCTTCCTGGCAGAAAGTAAGAATGCGGACGCGATCGAACCACGGTATTGATCGTCTAGGCGTACGTATGAACTACAGGCAATAGGAGCCGTGTACCTCCTTCCTGGCAGAATGATTGGAACTCATCGGCTGTCGGATACCCTCCATCTACCAGGCGCTGCTCATGCATGGTTGTTTACAACTTTGCGTGGGTTTAGTGACATCTCTGAACAGTCAAAGGGACTGTGCCTGTGTTACAATATCTATAGTCAACGTCTATCTTCAGGAGATCTGGGAATCGGGGTGATGGAAAACTTCTTTTGATGTGTGTATGTCAATCACTTAAAACTCAAAACTTGTCATAGTTCCTCATCCCTCTGAGTAAATAGCAAGAAGGAACATTTTTCTTCAGTGAGCACAAAGAGTGGTGTGGACTTGGGGAGACTGGAAATTATTGCGGTATGTCCTCCATCGCTTTCTGGCTGACTGCAAAAATAGTTTTGAGGTTCTTGTAAACGGCGAAGGTATGTGTAAGGCTTGCACAAACAATTTAAGTGTCTTTACATAACGACATTATAAAAACATCGACCATCTGATTATTTTACCCTCTGCCACATAAGACATCATTCTAAGTACGGCATCGCAATATATATATATATATATATATATATATATATATATATATATATATATATATATATATGAATTCATTGTCCCAGCAAGGGGAAACTTTATTGACACATTCCTGGGGTCAGATACATCACATGATCACACTGACAGAACCACAGGCACATAGACACAGGCAACAGAGCATGCACAATGTCGGCACTAGTACAGTGTGTATCCACCTTTCGCAGCAATGCAGGCTGCTATTCTCCCATGGAGACGATCGTAGAGATGCTGGATGTAGTCCTGTGGAACGGCTTGCCATGCCATTTCCACCTGGCGCCTCAGTTGGACCAGCGTTCGTGCTGGACGTGCAGACCGCGTGAGACGACGCTTCATCCAGTCCCAAACATGCTCAATGGGGGACAGATCCGGAGATCTTGCTGGCCAGGGTAGTTGACTTACACCTTCTAGAGCACGTTGGGTGGCACGGGATACATGCGGACGTGCATTGTCCTGTTGGAACAGCAAGTTCCCTTGCCGGTCTAGGAATGGTAGAACGATGGGTTCGATGACGGTTTGGATGTACCGTGCACTATTCAGTGTCCCCTCGACGATCACCAGTGGTGTACGGCCAGTGTAGGAGATCGCTCCCCACACCATGATGCCGGGTGTTGGCCCTGTGTGCCTCGGTCGTATGCAGTCCTGATTGTGGCGCTCACCTGCACGGCGCCAAACACGCATACGACCATCATTGGCACCAAGGCAGAAGCGACTCTCATCGCTGAAGACGACACGTCTCCATTCGTCCCTCCATTCACTCCTGTCGCGACACCACTGGAGGCGGGCTGCACGATGTTGGGGCGTGAGCGGAAGACGGCCTAACGGTGTGCGGGACCGTAGCCCAGCTTCATGGAGACGGTTGCGAATGGTCCTCGCCGATACCCCAGGAGCAACAGTGTCCCTAATTTGCTGGGAAGTGGCGGTGCGGTCCCCTACGGCACTGCGTAGGATCCTACGGTCTTGGCGTGCATCCGTGCGTCGCTGCGGTCCGGTCCCAGGTCGACGGGCACGTGCACCTTCCGCCGACCACTGGCGACAACATCGATGTACTGTGGAGACCTCACGCCCCACGTGTTGAGCAATTCGGCGGTACGTCCACCCGGCCTCCCGCATGCCCACTATACGCCCTCGCTCAAAGTCCGTCAACTGCACATACGGTTCACGTCCACGCTGTCGCGGCATGCTACCAGTGTTAAAGACTGCGATGGAGCTCCGTATGCCACGGCAAACTGGCTGACACTGACGGCGGCGGTGCACAAATGCTACGCAGCTAGCGCCATTCGACCGCCAACACCGCGGTTCCTGGTGTGTCCGCTGTGCCGTGCGTGTGATCATTGCTTGTACAGCCCTCTCGCAGTGTCCGGAGCAAGTATGGTGGGTCTGACACACCGGTGTCAATGTGTTCTTTTTTCCATTTCCAGGAGTATATATATATTCGTTAATGAAACTCATCATGAATAACCCATCTTACATTTTAGGAGAACAGTGATGTACATACGTACAACACCGACGGAAGTATGTTCTTGGTTTCCAATTAGTGAAGCTGTCAGTGGTTCAGAAAGATGTTCAGTCTGCACCAATTTTTTTTCTTTTTTGATAATTTGCTCAGTAGCATAAAATGCCTCGCACGTAGTAGCAAAGCAAGTTTTAAATCTAACTTAAAATCATTTCTCCTGAATAGCTGGTTCTGTTCCACTGACGAATTTCTATTTAAATACTGTTAGCCTGAAAGAAAACTTGTTTTAGCGTAATTGCATGTTCACAACGAAACAACTATTGCGTTCATTAATGTTAACACTAACCATGTATATGTATCCTCTAAGCTGTCACGTTCTACATCATCTCGAAACAGAACCATTCAGATGATGTGTGGAACATGCAACCAACTCAGTCAGTTCAGCTGTGGAGGTGGATCAGTAAAAATCCACATTCATCGGGGCCTTCGGATTCCCGTGGGACCTAAAGATTCCAGCTATTAAGTGTGAGAGTTCCCATATCTTACACCATGTGGAGCACTACGAATCGATGTTGAAATCCAGGTAACAGGTTCATGATACGAAAGGATCAAACATCAACACGTGGAAGGGAAACCCATCAGACAGTTCGTCGTTTTCGACAAATTAACATTTATTTAGGAAAAAACATACTCATCAATTAAATTTCAGATTAATAACATGAAAACCATCAGAATTATAGCGACGTATAAAGTGACAGACTACTGAGATTTACCAATATAAGCAAAATGAAACAGTGTTCAATAAACACAAAGTGTCTGAGTTTATAAAAGAAAAGGAATCTGAATCGTAATTTACAAAGTTTATGAGTTAATCCCGCCAAACTCCACAGCCCACAGGCCTGGCTGCAGTCGCTCAAGCCAGGTATAGCTTCTAGGAACAAGACAACTACTCGGCTTTTGCTAGGTACGGCAGACGACGCGCAAAGTTCTCTCGTGTCAATAACTTAGACCTCGGGCGTGCAGGCTTCAAAAAAAAAAAAAAAAAAAAAAAAAAAAAAAAAAAAAAAAAAAAAAAGTGAGATGTGGCCCTCAACTTCGTACCCTCAGAAAGATTAAAAGTTTTGGCTGGTTTCGTTGTCTAGGGGCTGGGATACGTAGTTGCCGCATTACAAGCCAAATACTGCTGAGTCTACAGTATAGAGTATGAATATGCACATGAATCGATTGGTCGAAGGTTTCTATCACTCGGCAATTGCAAATTTTGAATGTAACAAAGAAATTTATAAATGAAAGATTGCAATTAAATAAAATCTGCAGGTACTATTTTTTACGACTTTAAATTATGAGTACGACAGCAGAAGTACCTTTAAGAATGCCATTTATTGCTGCAAACACTTATTGGTGTCGATGGTCCAGCAATTAAATAAAATGTAAGTTGAATAACAGGGAAATAATAATTCCTACTTCACGTAATTAATTTTGAGCAACAACATAGGTCGCGTGATATTCGCTCCTAAATGCGTACTACGTCTTCACTGCAGAAGCCTCGGAAATCTCACAAGTGCACAAGTTGGCACTACGATGTGTTTCCATCTCCCACGAGCACGCGCAAACTGCTTCACTGTCCCAGTATTTCCTGCAACCGTACGTCGCCGCTTCCCGTCCAGCACTCTCCCGTCTCCCGTGCGACCCGATGCTCCTCTCCAACTTCCATCCAGTCTCCCCATTAATGAGCCCTGTGATCGACTACAGCGCTCCCATCACTTCCCCAAGCCAACGCACACTCACAAACATATTGCAACACATACGAAATAATGATTTACATTTAAGTAACTTGAAATTAAATAATTAATCCTACGTCTGGAGCACAAACATTCTCTAACACGCATTATTAAATACATAAACAAATTACATAAACGTATATCAAAGGAATAGAACAAAAATAGGCCAGTAGCTTAATGTCTCTGTGCTTTCTAAACGACAGAAAATATTTGACCAATTCCTTCATGAATAGTATATATCGGATATAAACAAAGACATAGACGAATAAATATTTATACAAGCATGCTGCTACCATTTCTTCGTGTAACTGTGGAGTACTTATGGCCTGACGCGATTTATAGTAATCGGCCACTTTGACCTCCAATAACTCAAGTACTATTCAAGTTACATGCCTATAATTCATACCAGTTTAGGTTTACACTAATAGCTTTCTAAAGACAAGTCGATCGACAGAATCAGATGAACCGTTTAGATTTTGGAAATTCGTTGCTGGGTGTTGTATAATTTACAGTCAGATACTAAACTTTACACTAATAAAGATATTGAAAATCTTATTACACCATCAGAATCGTTGTGCAAATAATGGTAATATACATGTTTCCTCTTAAGGTATCATGATTCATCTGGCTGTTATTAATTTCTGCATGAGCTGTGAAATGTCTGCCATTATGGTTTCACAAAGTCCGCCATCTTTGGCACTCCCAGCATAGACATCTCCTTCATCGACACAAAGCACAGTCTTCGACACAGCGTCAACATGGAACTGCAAACACCTAGGTAGACTCGCATATTAAATGCGAACATTTCAGGTTAGGCTTTGCCGTGACTGTTATTGACATTTAATGACACAACAAGTTTACTGTTACCAGTCACCGTTTTATTTATTTCCACTACGCATTTCAAAGGTTTAAACCTCCATCATCAGGTGGATTTACATTAGTTAGTATGACATTTGTGTGTGTGTTGTGTTGCGATTTTTTGGAAGAACTTGTGGCACTGTCTGCAGTGGTCACGGGTTCCTTTCGTTGTCGTAACACATACGTAATAACCTGAAAACCAATCTCATTCACAATTTAAAATCAGTACGTTCCCCTTCGTTACATTCAGGAGTCTATAAAATCATTTGCGACACATGTCTTTCATGTAATATAGGACAAACAGAGCGAGCTTTTTCAGTCAGATATAAAGAGCATCTATTGGGGAAAAAAGGCACTATCATTCATAATTCTTCTTCCGCTGATCATTTGTTGATCACAGGCCACAAACCTAAGGAAATTAATATTATGCACACAGAGAAGAAAAGTCGTAGACTTGATTTTTCTTGAGGAAATGGAAATATTCAAACACTTCTCTCTCAATCATAACCTTATTCTTAATGAACAGTTACAGTTACGTAACAACAATTTCTTCAATGGCTTCAAATCTTTACTGAAGGATTTTTAAAAGGTATTTTTCATCTATGTCAATTTTTCCTTATGTTTTTTCTGAAATGTTGTTTTACTCCCCATACTCTTATTGTAGTTTAATCACTTACTGTATTTACTGTAAAAAAATTACTGAATTTTTTTTTTAAATTTCTTACTGCTTTTAACTTATAGTATTTCATACTATTAAATGCTTAAAAGTTGTAAACACATATGCTATACAAACTGCTGTAACCTTTCTGTCACGTAAAGCAGATGTTACCAATTTTCATCACCAGATGGCGTGACACCTCACGTCCATATCGTAGTATAGCCAGCGCACGCTCCACCCAGTCTGATGCCACCTGTTTCAGTATACACAAGCAGCACTTAGCTGCAATCTTTAATTTTTAACCAGAAATGACAGTAAAACTTTTACGTAGGATGTTTTATTATGTGACGTGGCCTTTTTGGTGTTAAAATTGTATGACGAGAGCTGTAATGCTCAACGTTGTACGTATGTAAGTACATCTTTATATACGAATATTAATTATTACTGTCTTGTATTTTTCGTGGGGGTTGCACCCCTCTACCATCCTCCTCACCTACAAATCCTTAATCCGTGCCATCCTCTGTTATGCCAGCCCTGCCTGGATATCTGCCCCCCCCCCCCCAAATTCTATAAGTCCCTCCAAATCCTTGAGCGTCATGCACTCCGCCTCGCCTTCCGTATACGCCTCCCGTCCCCCACGCGGATCCTCTATGATTTCATTCCTTTCCCCCATCTGCTTCTATTCCTCGAACATATCCGCATCTCTACACCTCCCGCTGTCTTGAACCCCCTCACCCCCTGGTTGCTCCTCTCCTCTCCCATCCCCGCCCCCTGACACATCTTCACCGTTGTGTCCCCCCTACCCTCCATCTCTACACCCTACATCTCCTTTACCAAGGTGGCTTCCATCAGCTCCCCCTCCCGGATGATGCCCTCTCTCCCTCCATTTATCCTTCCTGTCAACTCTGATCCTCAACCCCCCCCCCTCCTTTCCTCCGTCCTTTCCCTGGGCTCCCTCTTCCTCCCCCCTTCCATCCTGTGTTTTCTCCCCGCCTATCATCTCCTTTCTCCCCCCCCCCCCCGAGTCCTTTGGTACTCCCCTCCTCTGCCTTCCCCAATCCCTGGACCGTCTGCTCAGCACCCCCCACCCCTCTTATGGATCCTCCTCTTCCATTGGCTCATTTCCCCCGTCCCCCCTCACCTTTCCTCTCCTTCCCACCCCCTTTTTCCCGTCATCTGACCAGTTTCCCCCCACCTGCTCTCGGGTGTGGTATGTCGTATTTGCGCCAACTTTTAGCGCAGTGTTTAAGTGAGTGTTCGGTGTTGTGCGTCCTTCCACAGTGTTGCGAACAGAAATCATGCTGTCGCTGGGTGTGCTTTTTATATCTCTTGCGAACAGAACCCAGACTGTCACAGTGTTTTTTTTAATTGTCTGTCTATTGTTTTTCTGCTTCCTGTGTGTTTTATTAGCTTCATCAACCGTGTGTTTTATGTTTTACGCTCCAGAATTTTCTGCCATTTTTACCTTCAAGTCACCGATTTTATCGCCAACTGTTATTATTTTTTATCTTCATCTTTTTAAAACAAATTCTGTAGGCTGAAGAGCGGCGTAATAAGCTGCTGCCAGCCCGCCCCCTTTAGGGGGAATCGAAACCCAATAAAGGAAAAAAAAAGAAAAAAAATTGTATTTTTCTTATCAATGAGTAACTTTGTATCTCCATTTTTTAGATAATATAAATTCTGATGAAGACTCTCTTCGTTTAGGAGTCGAAACCATGGTCAATTCGACTATAAAATCCATTGCAACCAGTGGGCTGTCTTTACTACAAAATATAGTTTCACGGTTGCTGCGCACAGCTTTGTTTAAAGTTGTATCCCTTATGTGTTTCGAATCACATCACAGGAAGCTACAATTGTGGCAACTAATTCCCTCTCCCTATTCAGTAGAGTCTCACACACGAGTGACTTTAGATATCCCAGTAGGATATAATCAAGGGGATTCAGGTCAGATGACCTCGCAGGCCACGGACTAGAACCTCGCCTTCCAACCCGCGACAAGGAAGTACAGCACTGTGATGGCTGCGGACATCCACACTGATGCGAGGTGGTGCGCCGCCAGTACAGTATCCGTATCCTCTAGTGAACAGCCAAGGACGCGTTTTCCGATAACTCAGGTACAAAGAACTCAATGCACAAAGCTCAAGTGCAGGTGGCCATTAAGACGGCCTGGTAGAAGATACGACCCAATTACATTGTCGCCTACAATGCCGGCCAAGATATTCACAGCAAGATGTACTCGACGATATGAATCTACTACGGCTTGAGGGTTTTCCACATCTCACACATAGCTATTCCTGCTGTTCGAAGTACCATCACGATCAAATGTGGCCTCGTCGGTAAACAACACGATGTGGAGGAAATATGGCGGATCAATCAAATGGTTCAAATGGCTCTAAGCACTATGGGACTTAACATCTGAGGTCATCAGTCTCCTAGAACTTAGAACTACTTAAACCTAACTAACTTAAGGACATCAGACACATCCATGTCCGAGGCAGGATTCGAACCTGCGACCGTACCAGTCGCGCGGCTCCGGACTGAGCGCCTAGAACCGCGAGACCACCGCGGCCGGCTGTTAGATAATACTTACTGTATCTCATTGTTTGTGGATCAATTTGTAAATACGACGTAATTTTCTTATTAATGTAATTTCAGTTTTCAGATGTTTCGAAAACCCAAACTTAACTTGGAATATAATTTCACTAAAAAAGTAAGTTAATTCACCACGTCATTACCACCTCCTTGTACAGGTCATATATTTTCAAGGACATTGGATTTTTGTTGAATGTTTTCATTTACCAGCCAAAAGAATTTCATGGACATTCCGGTCAGCATTGTACCCCGGTGAGCCTGTACGTAGCATATTTTGATTTTTTTCATGAGTGACCAGAATATATCGCGTTTCTCCATTGCTCTTGGTTGGCTGGTTGTTTCGGGGAAGGAGACCAGACAGCGAGGTCACCGGTCTCATCGGATTAGCGAAGGATGGGGAAGGAAGTCGACCGTGCCCTTTGAAAGGGACCATCCCGGCATTTGCCTGGAGCGATTTAGGGAAATCACGGAAAACCTAAATCAGGATGGCCGACGCGGGATTGAACCGTCGTCCTCCCAAATGCGGGTCCAGTGTCTAACCACTGAGCCACCTCGCTCGGTTCCATTGCTGTTTTAGAGGTAAGACAATTGAATTTATTTGTTATGTGCAGAGGGACAAAAGTTATCAGTTTAGAACAGGGCCGGAGGATTCAGTGCCCAAGTGGCTGAACGTAATTTGAAGTGACTGATTTCTTTACTGTTATTGGGAGTTGCATTGCCCAGTCAGTTCGTATAAAGTTTTGTTAACACTAACACAGAGTAATCACACCACTTGCAGTTATAACAGCCTACACTATAACTCCAGTTACTTATCTATTCCTCAGTCACGTACTCATCCAATAATATTAAATAAAGTTACATATTTCTTGTGTGCACACGCTCTCACTTAAGTATATCAAAGAATATTGTTTAAAAGAACGTTACAAAGTTTACTTCCATATCTCCTTAAGCTGGCTTCTACGACCCCAGGTTCCCTACCTCAAATTGCTCAGTGGAGCACTCTCTGTGTCCTGTTACGTTTTTGCGCGCTGTTACGTAAACACCCTGTAATAAATGTATGTATACAGCGTGCAACGGGTGTAAGTGCAGATATTTTTTTATATATGTGGTACCTTAATACGAACGCACGTGGTTGTCTTTCCTTTGCATCGAATGGTCTGCCCGAAAACGTGTGACAAACTTTATGTCTGATTTTTTCTGCACGGTCGTAACTGCACCACTGAGTGGACTGCACCTTTAAATAGAGACTAAACTTTTTGCGTCGACGCATCCGCACCTCAGCAGTACCTGACCTGTTGCCCAGCGGAAAATAAGCGTTAATGGGGTGCTCTTGCCACATGCACTTGGGGACACCAAACAACTTAAAAACATACTACGTCTAATATCTGTAATTGTTAGTCTGCAAATGACGTAAATAACCTTGTAATGTTATGCAGTAGAGCGTCAGATATCAATAGAAATGTTTGCACTTTTACCGGTTACAACTTATATATAGGCGTCGGCAGCTAACGATGGCGAAAGTCGCTGGAAAAAAAGTTACTGCATGTAAAATTCTGTACATTATGTGCTGTATTCTATTTAGTTGATAGTTCACGGTAAACTGAGAAATGGTAGTTCTACTTCTAATTTCAGATTCTCGCTAATGGCAGACTTTCTCGCGATGTGTGCAAGTAAACAGTGGTAAGTGTCAAAAGTATGGGTGCTAGTGGTAGTTATGCGTGCGGGTTTGGTGCCAGGAAAGTGCTCTTCAGGTATGATTTGTACAAATCCGAGGATTATGTGAATAACTACGACTCGAATGAAGGACTTGACTATGCTCCTAAACGCAAACGCTTTTCAAAAGTCGTTGCTAATCAGGAAAATGTGAATAATTGTTCAAGCAAGTACATAGTGTGTCCACTACCGACGTTTACGTGGATTTACGTGACTGAGTGATGGCAGAAATGTTAAGGATTACGAACTGTAGTAAGGCGACAATAAAATTAATTTACTCTCGCAACAATTGGTAGTGTAAATCGTAGTATCATAAATTGAAACAAATCAGAGATTTTAAATTTTCACTTGTCGGAGGTTTTGGAGTAATGTTTTGTTAACTCGCCTCACAAGTAAACAGTGGTAAGTCAACACTAAGTTACGCTAAGTGCACTCAGTTTACCGGTAGACTAATTTTTAGAACAAAATTTGGGATCCAATTTACGATTTTAAAAATATGACTTTGCTCTGAAAATATTAGAAAACTGTAACAGTTTCTCGAAACAACCAAATTCTCCGTCACCGTTGTTTATAACCGAGGTCTTTATATACACACCGTCTGTCCGAAGAGTTCCGACACTGATTTTATTCGTTGCGTATTAGCGACGTCAGCGCCGTAACTTACGCTGGGAGCTTGAAATGATAAATGAAAACAACAGATGTGTGCTAGAGCAGTCATTTTTGAGCAGACAATGTTAAGCAGTGTTCGCGGGCAGTTGTGCGTCAACGATTTTACGGCACAAATCGCAGTGGAGTATGTCTAAATCACGTGTTCGAGACATACTGCAGCAAAGTCTGTGCAGAGTTTGTCGCGCAAAACCCGACTCCCAGATACAAACGACGTGTGAGCGTTTGCCGAGACTAGCTTGAAATGTGAAATACGGACAATTCTGTGGTGGGAAAAATCATCATGGATGACGAGACCTGCTGTTACCAATGAGAACTTACCACACAACCACAGACTGCAGAAGTTCATATAGAGGGCCAACGCTGCAGCTAAAATTCTAGCTAATACATAGTACGAGCTGAGCAACATCCCCGAGAAAGGCCTTTCTGACAGTTCCACGTGGTTGTGTGAACGTTCAGTCTGGGGAGACTATGTAGATCAGGGCTTCACAACATATGTGCTCGCGGAGCAATCTGTGAGCAGCAAGGCGCGAGCACGGAGCAGCGCGAGCACGCTACCCCCCACTACCGGACCAGAGCGGAGAGCGGGGAAAGTCACGTGGGGCACACAACAGCTGCCGCCAGTCAATGTAAATCCGCATCCACCTGCAGGGATTTCACTCACGAATTATTACTGCGACAAATGAAACAAATAAAGGAGAATGTACACATGCTACATAATTTTATTAGCTTAGTGTATGCCTCTACATTCGTATTAATTTGTGAACTGTTACACAATAAAAGGTGTCACTGAAGTGTGGGATTCTCGGTTATATTGTACTTTTTGCCCTTTACAATTGCGCCTATGTTCGGAGTAGTTGTTCTTGTGCATTTTAGGCGCAGCGTGCAGTTTAAATTTCGATCAGACAATGCGTTTCTCAGGCGCGTCTTGTTACATTTCATTGCAGAGAACAGTTGTTCACAAACATACGTGGAACCGATCATTGATATTATTGTAGCCGCCAGTTTGTGCAAACGAGGAAATCTATCCTGAGGGAAGTGTCTGTAGAATTCCAAAATGTTTTTCTTGTTCTGAAATTTGTCTCTGTAATCTCTGTCACACTGCAGGTCAATAATTTCTTGCTGCAGCTCAGGACGAATCTCTCAAATATTCGCTGAATATGGAGAGAACAGATCAAAATCACTGTCTAGTGCTGTCAGATCTTGAAAGCGCTGATCAACTAAACTATGTGAATAACGTTCACAGCCTTTGTGAACATCTTGCATGGATGATAATTTAGGAAAATGAGCTAGGTTTCCTGTTTCCAGCTGACTCACCCAAAGTGTCAATTTCATTTTAAAAGCTCGTATTCGATCTATGAAATGAGTAATTAGCAGATCTTTACCTTGTAGTAAAATGTTCAAAGCATTCAGATGGCTAGTTAAATCTGCTAAGAACGCGAGATCACATTCGAACGTGCGCGCGCATTTCCCCTCCCTCCCCTCCCTCCCTCCTCCACGACCTTGCACCTGCTCGCGAGCACGTGCCTGAGCAGACGCGAGTAATCGCGCTCAAAACCGGCCAGTTGTTAAGCCCTGATGTAGAACATCTGAAGCACAGAAACCACCAGGATAACCTTTCTCTATTCCGTTATTAACCCATCCTCGAAACTTCTAAGACTGACAGAACATAGATTATACGAGGGTTGCCCACAAAGTAATGCACCGTATTTTCTTTTTCACAGCCGAAGACAATGCTACGAATGCGAAACGTTACGTATTTATTATTTGAAGTCTCCCGATTCAGCGCGCCAAGTTTACGTCACTTCCGACAGATGGCGTAGCTGCAGAACCGTTCCAAAATGGCGTCTGTAGGTGATTACAAGAAACCGGCCGTCATTGAATTTCTCACCGCAGAGAAAGAAACAGTGTTGAATTCTCACAAACGCTACGGAGCTTCTGCTGTCGACAGAAGTACAGTTAGTCGCTGAGCATGGAGGGTGAGGTGATGAGAAGGCGGTTCGGCGGAGCTCCACGATTTGCAGCGGCCGGGGAGACCATCCACGGCTGTCACACCTGACATGTTGCAGCGAGCTAAGGACTTACACTTGCTTGGGCCATGAAAGGATGCCACTCGTGGAAGAAATTTTGAGGACGATGGCGAGGTGATTCAGACAGTGAAGCTCTGGTTCCGTCACCAGGACAAGGTTTGGTACCGACAGGACGTACACGCCCTTGTTTCATGCTGGAGGAAGGCCATAGAACGGGATGGATATTAAGTGGAAAAATAGCATGTGTAGGTAAAATACCATTCTTTCGTGTGTGTGATTCGCCTTATGTTCAGTAAAAAATTGTTGCAGGAAAAAAATTTGGTGTGTTACTTTCTGGGCAACTCTCACATATAAAAGGAAAGCAGACAATAGACATCTGAAAACTAAGATCAAATACACTTACAGCCTGAAGGTACGTTTTTTTACATCCTTTGATAATGTGACAGCCCATAAATATAATTTGATAGCACAAAGGCGGAATATAGAACAACAGTGGTAAATACTCAGCTACAGAATGAAATTAGAAATATATAACAACAGTGGTAAATGCCAAGCTACGGAATTAAATTAGCTAATACATGGAAGTCAAGATTCGAGAATCATTCTAGAACAGCTAGCGACCACTCACGAGTTATTCTCATGATTTATTATTCTTTTATCTGTCACCAAGATATCTGGACTAGAATCGCTATCGTTGCTTAAAACTGTTTCAAGCTTGTATTAGTTGCACAGCTTATCCTAATCAATTAGATTTTCCCTCAATCAGAACTTTGCTAACGATGTATATATTGTATTTTATTCGATGTTCTATACATGCATTCGTATAATAACGAAATATCTGAAAAATAAGTACTGCAAGATGACAAATGACAACTTTCTGCTGTTTGTTGTAACTACACCAGTCCCCATGTACAGTGACATTCATAATGTACGAGATGAAACTCAAGTTCTGCGTCTACAGCTATGTCTGTACTCCACAAATCACACGTTGGTGTGTGCTGGAGGGTACTTGTGGTACCATTTTCCGATCCCGCCCCCCCTCTTCCCTGTTCCAATCGCAAATGGCGTGCGGGTAGAATTATTATCGATAAGCATTCGTCTTCGCTCTAAGCTCTCTGATTTTATCATTGTGCTAATTACGCGGGACATACGTGGGTGGAAGTAATATCTTGCCCCGCTCTCTTTGGAACGCACTATTTCAGCAGAAAAACCTCTCCGTGATGCACGACGCCTCTCAGTCTATTTTAGAACAACAGTTAATGATGAGGACTTCCCAGCAATTTGGATGCGTCATTTTGTTGTACCCGTCATATATTCAGCCACTGTTGCAATTGGGCAATTTTTCTAAATGCCATCTAGAACACAATCCGGAAAAATATTTATCTCGTGAAGACTTAACAATGGCCACGAAACTCTTTGCAAGCAACAGGCGTTCTCAAAGATACACACCACTTATTAATTAATTTACCTCTTCATTTCAGCGTCATGTGAAATTTTACAGAAAAAATGAGTAACGTACTAATTTGGGTTTCACCATGCCTATGCTGACTTTCAGAACGTCTGAAACTGACTTCCGATGAAAGATTTCTGAGGCTAGTGAAAATCAAGGACTGATATTGAGTGGGAGAAAACGATTTTGGTTTGATGCAGTTTATGTTTATTAAAGGTTTTTACGACGTTTGACTTTCTAGCCACGTTAATCAAATTACTTTGATTTATCTTCTATTCGTAGAGCTTCCCTTCTCAGTTACCAAATTACTTTAGTGAAAACTGGCCAGTCGAAAAATACCATGTCTTTGGACATGGCTTCAGAACAGAATATACCACTAAAATAACAACTTAAGATATACAGATTAGTTAGAAATACAAATGGTTCAAATGGCCCTGAGCACTATGGGACTTAACATCTGCGGTCATCAGTCCCCTAGAACTTATAACTACTTACACCAAACTAACCTAAGGACATTACACACATTCATGCCCGAGGCAGGATTCGAACCTGCGACCGTAGCAGTCGCGCGGTTCCGGACTGAAGCGCCTAGAAGCGCTCGGCCACCTCGGCCGGCTCTCGAGATACAGCTGTATTTATATTGTGCTAGTAGTTTCTACAGATGTCTCAGTTGTTTCCAGGAATGTTCTAGAGTTTAATACAGTCTTTTCTTTAAAGCAGTTTGAATTCTGTAATTTTCTCATACTTAACAAACACATATTTTGTAACATAAACTTGCAAAAAATTCTCGTGTGGGAAGTAAAAAGCTCCTGGAGAACAGAAAGGATGCCCTGAATACGGCGGTCTGAATTTATGAGGCCTCCTAATGGAAATATGAAAGTTTCATGAGATGGAAGAAATATTCCAGCTCCTCTGTTCTTGTATGAGTTATACATGCAACATATGTTCTCCAGCGCCGTGTCTGCTGGAGGTAAAAGGTGCTCCAGCAGTGCAGTTCATTACGAGGCGCGGCTATCACGGACTTCACAGACAGACAAATCTTTTACCAAGAATTCTAAAAAAAAGGAATTATAGGAGCAGCGCGTACATCATCTCGTTGCTCCTATTCTGAGCTGGGAATACGGATGCATCGATAATACTGAAGCAAGGGGTTGGACAGCGGTGCTTGGTTCTTAATTTGCAGATAAATTGAAAAACTATTCTTCAGTGGATTGAAAAATGTGAAAGTATTTTTTCGGTGTAAACGAAGTCCACTGTGAAGTGTATAACGAGATTTTACAGACTCTTTTTTTTTTTTTTTGTTCATGGGTGAAAAAGTAGGCAGGGTAATGTGTACTCGCTGAAATCTCTCAGAAAACATCTGAATGAGAAGCGTGTTTCGACAGCTCATTGCCCTAGTTATTGAGAAGCAACACGTAGTTAAATAAGCTACAGAGAACTGTTGCAACCGCAGTGTCGATCCACACAGCGCAACTAACATCTTCAATTTATCATTAAATTGAACTAGAACATTTTAGGACTATTATTAACCCCAGGGAGAAGACGATGTTAATCAAACCAAAACGCCGTATAACGGACACCTCTTACCTCAATACGTGGATAGAATGTAAGTAGAAATGCGTAACAGCCTTTTGGCCAATATTGGTGGACATCGGATTGATTGAGCTAATGGAATATACTGTTTTGTTTAGGAAAACGTAATACACATACTTACGACACAAAAATAACGTTGCAAACTGTCAAAGACGTTGATTGGAGAATGTGACTTTTAAGCGTAAATGAACCAAATCATCGTTTTATGTTGTGATCTAGTAACGGTACGATTACGATAAAACTTCACCTAAGACATTTT
The DNA here is from genome assembly GCF_023864275.1 of Schistocerca cancellata. NCBI lineage: Eukaryota > Metazoa > Arthropoda > Insecta > Orthoptera > Acrididae > Schistocerca > Schistocerca cancellata. Next base: position 5,512,000 of record NC_064630.1, read on the forward strand.
AATTAATTATTCAACAGCGTATTTACTTGGAACCGACAGGACGATGGCTGTACGCAAGTAATCAAATGAAACGTCTTCGAAGTGAAACTGGTTTGGTTGACAACTTGTTGCTTTCTTACCTATTATCTAGATTCTAAAACATACCGTGCTACGGATGTACAGTTGTATTTTTTGTATTACAAAGAGCATTTCGAAAATTTTAATTTTAAGGAAATATTTTGGAACATCGTCCTATTAGCTCTGCATACGAACACCTCTGTTCCAAGAAGATGCTCCTGCTGACACTTTTACATCTAAAGCAACTTAAAAGAATTACATGAAGTAAGAACTCGAAGTGTGTAACAACACGGCACTATCGAAGAAATTTAATCAAAGAACGACTGGTTTGATGTCCGTGCAAAATAGGTCGTAATGAAATAGGAGAGGTGGGGTGACAATATACAGACTTGACCCTAAGACTTCCTATACGCTAGTTTAAAATAGACATAGTCACGTTTGTTATCGAGCAATGTATGAATCAAGCGTCCACTACAGTCAGAAACTACACTACCGGCCATTAAAAAAGCTACACCACGACGACGACGTGCTACAGACGCGAAATTTAATCGACAGGAAGAAGATGCTGTGATATGCAAATGATTAGCGTTTCACAACATTCACACAAGGTTGGCGCCGGTGGCGACACCTACAACGTGCTGACACGACGAAAGTTTCCAACCGATTTCTCATACAAAAACAGCAGGTGACCGGCGTTGCCTGGTGAAACGTTGTTGTGATGCCTCGTGTAAGGAGGAGAAATGCGTACCATCACGTTTCAGACTTTGATAAAGGTCGAATTGTAGCCTATCGGGATTGCGGTTTATCGTATCGCGAAATTGCTGCTCGCGTTCGTCGAGATCCAATGACTTAACAGAACATGGAATCGGTGGGTTCATGAGTGTAATACGGAACGCCGTGCTGGATCCCAACGGCCTCGTATCACTAGCAGTCGAGATGACAGGCATCTTATCCGCATGGCTGTAACGGATGGTGCAGCTACGTCTCGATCGCTGAGTCAACAGATGGGGACGTTTGCAAGGCAACAACCATCTTCAGTTCGTCGACGTTTGCAGCAGCATGGACTATTAGGTCGGAGACCATGTCTGCGGTTACCCTTGACGTTGCATCACAGACAGGAGCGCCTGCGATGGTGTACTCAACGACGAATCTGGGTGCACGAATGGCAAAACATTTTTTCGGGTGAATCCAGGTTCTGTTTACAGCATCATGATGGTCGCATCCGTGTTTGGCGACATCGCGGTGAACGCACATTGGAAGCGTGTATTCGTCATCGCCATACTGGCGTATCACCCGGCGTGATGGTATAGGGTGACATCGGTTTACACGGCGCGGTCACCTCTTGTTCGCATTGACGGCACTTTCAACAGTGGACGTTACATTTCAGATGTGTTACGACCGTGTCTCTACCTTCCATTCGATCCCTGCGAAACCCTACATTTTAGCAGGATAATGCACGACCGCACGTTGCGGGTCCTGTACGGGCATTTCTGGATACAGAAAATGTTCGACTGCTACCCTGGTCAGCACATTCTCCAGATCTCTCACCAATTGAAAACGTCTCGTCAATGGTGGCCGAGCAACTGGCTCGTCACAATACGCCAGTCACTACTCTTGATGAACTGTGGTATCGTGTTGAAGCTACAGCGGCAGCTGTACCTGTACACGCCATCCAAGCTCTGTTTGACTCAATGCCCAGGCGTATCAAGGCCGTTATTACGGCCAGAGGTGGTTGTTCTGGGTACTGGTTTCTCAGGATCTATGCACCCAAATTGCGTGAAAATGTAATCACATGTCAGTTCTAGTATAATATATTTGAACAATGATTACCCGTTTATCATCTGCATTTCTTCTTGGTGTAGCAATTTTAATGGCCAGTAGTGTATTTTGAAATCCTCACTGCTAATTTTCCATTTTCTTCCAGTTGTGTTTATTCCAAATACAGCAGACGAATATATTGCGTGTCACGATCGTTAGTCCCACAGATGTAACCTGTTTGTGCTTCAGTCATACAAATACAACGTGTGATCAGGCATACTTAGGGCATACAAATAGAACGTGATGAGAAATATTTTCAGCTACCCTTCATTGAGAACCTGGTGTTAACTTTCGCCAAAGGATATTTCGCATTTATCATTAAAGCGTCTACAGGGCATTTAATTAAGAATAGTACAGTTTTTTATGCTCTAATGAGTTAGGAAAGAGCTAACTTAATAATTTTATATTAATAAAATTGTAATTTGTTTTTCCGGGCGAAATCTGCGTCCCCTCTCATCTGGTCACAGATGAGAGGTTCAAAAATGGTTCAAATGGCTCTGAGCACTATGGGACTTAACATCTGTGGTCATGAGTCCCCTACAACTTAGAACTACTTAAACCTAACTAACCTACGGACAACACACACATCCATGCCCGAGGCAGGATTCGAACCTGCGACCGTAGCAGTCGCGCGGTTCCGGACTGAGCGCCTAGAACCGCGAGACCACCGCGGCCGGCAGATTAGAGGCCACACTGTCACTTAATTTATAAAACTTCGGCATATTTTGACGTCACGATATTCTTGTTTTACAGTTTTCGTATTTCGTAGGATAACTGCAACAGAAAACTGTTACTGACTGGCATTAATTGCAGATTTGTCGTACTAGAACTGCAAGCGATTTCTGTGGTAACTGTGTATTCACTTGGTGTCTTTTACTAAGTGTAGCCAACCTACCGAAGTTTGAGGGAGTGCTCAAAAGCACCGTTGCTGTTCACAATATACATAAATGACCTGGTGGATGACATCGGAAGTTCACTGAGGCTTTTTGCAGATGATGCTGTGGTGTATCGAGAGGTTGTAACAATGGAAAATCGTACTGAAATGCAGGAGGATCTGCAGCAAATTGACGCATGGTGCAGGGAATGGCAACTGAATCTCAATGTAGACAAGTGTAATGTGCTGCGAATACATAGAAAGATAGATCCCTTATCATTTAGCTACAAAATAGCAGGTCAGCAATTGGAAGCAATTAATTCCATACGTTATCTGGGAGTACGCATTAGGAATGATTTAAAATGGAATGATCATATAAAGTTGATCGTCGGTAAAGCAGATGCCAGACTGAGATTCATTGGAAGAATCCTAAGGAAATGCAATACGAAAACAAAGGAATAGGTTACAGTACACTCGTTCGCCCACTGCTTGAATACTGCTCAGCGGTGTGGGATCCGTACCAGATAGGGTTGATAGAAGAGATAGAGAAGATCCAACAGAGAGCAGCGCGCTTCGTTACAGGATCATTTAGTAATCGCGAAAGCGTTACGGAGATGATAGATAAACTCCAGTGGGAGACTCTACAGGAGAGACACTCAGTAGCTCGGTACGGGCTTTTGTTAAAGTTTCGAGAACATACCTTCACCGAAGAGTCAAGCAATATATTGCTCCCTCCTACGTATATCTCGCGAAGAGACCATGAGGATAAAATCAGAGAGATTAGAGCCCACACAGAAGCATACCGACAATCCTTCTTTCCACGAACAATACGAGACTGGAATAGAAGGGAGAACCGATAGAGGTACTCAAGGTACCCTCCGCCACACACCGTCAGGTGGCTTGCGCAGTATGGGTGTAGATGTAGAATGCCTCAGAACTTTTTATTTGAAACTATTAAGGCTTTTTAAATAAAAGAAACGATGTTGACATTCTACACCTTTATTCTTCGTGTCTTCATTTTTGTAATCCTGCGCCACTGGAGGTCTCCGAATTGTAGCGTATAACATAGCCGTGTGTGACGTAACTATGTCAGTGCATGAGAAACTGCGTGCTGTAATCGAGTTTCGGATCGACGAGCATACCCTCCTATAGCATAACAGTCCCAGACCCACAAGACTGTTGCGACATCTGCAACAATCCAGTGCCTTGGGTTCACTGTATTCAATCACCCTCCACACATTCCTTACGTAGCCGGCCGAAGTGGCCGTGCGGTTCTAGGCGCTGCAGTTTGGAACCGCAAGACCGCTACGGTCGCAGGTTCGAATCCTGCCTCGGGCATGGATGTTTGTGATGTCCTTAGGTTAGTTAGGTTTAACTAGTTCTAAGTTCTAGGGGACTGATGACCTCAGCAGTTGAGTCCCATAGTGCTCAGAGCCATTTGAACCATTTGAACATTCCTGACTTGGCCACACCCGAGTTTTATATGGTTCCAAAACTTAAAGAACACCTTCGAAGATGAAGTGGTACAAACAGAGGTGAGGTTGTGGCTCCGTCAACCAAGTCAAACATTCTACAGTGACTGTATCAACAGACTCTCTCTTTGGGAGAAATGCGTTCGTCACCAGGTGCAGCGCATCTTACATATCTCAACAGCATAGTGGAAGGTAATACTCACATCGTATAGAGAAAAGGCGTGTGGAGTAGCGACAATAATATTTAACACTTCACAAGTCACTTGCTGCCATAGGTTTCATCAAATCAGTTCCCTTGTGTTGCTATTGGGCCTACAAACTAAACCTTGTAAAACAAGTTAGAGTTCAGGTGTAGTTCTGAAGAATCAATCCAACGTGAGTTTTGTAGCAAACCTGCATCATGGGTGGAGTACAGTTGCCGTGGATTCTTCTAATGAATGTCAGTCTGGTGTGTACCTTTTCCAAGTTCAGTTTCCTGTGACCGTTCCAGTTAAAATCTCTTCTTACGTATTCTGATAGATACTAAAGGAATGTGACGATTTGCAGAGACTGCTGCACGATCTTGTAATCAAGCAATTACAAGTCTTTCCCCCAATTTTCGTGCGATACGTAACATTTGTTTATGTTGAGAGTCAACTGCTGAGGACTCCACCGTACATCGACGCACTGCAGCTCTTTCCGCATTGTTGTCCTCTCAGATTAGTGAGAATCACCCCACTAGTTGTTCATAACTTTAGCAGCCAATTTAGTAACACGCTTTGTTCCTGTACGAGTACCTGCATAACATTACATTAGATAACTGCATATTTTTGTAGCAATGTAGGAACATTACAAGTATGTATTTGGCTTTCCTTAACCCTTTGTTTCCTGACATAAGAAAAAATTTACTTTTTAACATTTTCTTTGCAGAATTTATGCTATTGTGGCCTCAAATGACGGTAGGATTTTTTGTAAAATTTTATTGTACTCAGAAGTACCGTCAGACTCCATGGACAGAACCACAACATGCGCAGAAAAATGCTCCAATTTTTATAACTTGTTCTTTATTCCATATAAATATTAAATATTTTTACATTAGAAAATTAATTAACAAAAATATGATATTTCTGATTTTTTTTTAATTCGCATAAATTTACCTTACTATGTGTGTCCGGTATTCACATTGAGGTGAAGGTGTAAACGGCAAAGAACACTCTGAGGCATCATTATCCGAAAAAGTGGAGTTTGTTTCACAATCTCCCTCTTGCAAAATGGCACGAAAAAGCTTTGTCAAAATTATTAACATTTTCGTCATCATCTTCTATGTCAGTATCCTCTCTAATATCAGAAGTAATGTCCTCATACAAAATTGCTTCAGTCTCTGCATCACTCAAAGGTCGAAAGTAGCCACCAGTTTTACGATTTTCGTCCATCTGTGTGTGAAAAAATGGATAGAACAACTAGTGAGAGGTAACGCACTGTTGCTACAATAAAGTGTTCGCACAACCTGACGGTACTAATAGGTCCGCTTTATATTTTCCACTTTATCTCATTCCCTTGTAACGTAATGCTTCAAACTATTATAAAAAAACAAAGAAGGTAAGTACTTACAAAGTAAAACTCAGCGGAAGTTTCAATAAATTGCGCACAAATTCAGGCAACACCATGGAAACAAGCACATACAATCTTCTGTTTTCACAGCAGCGCGGGAAAAACAATTTCAAGCTCTGACAGCCAGAGAGATCTAAGTATTGCATAATAACATCTATGAGACAGTAGAGCAGAGTTACTATAACGTACCGACAGGCTCTCAGATCACGAAACTGCACCACGAGAAAATAATGACAGTCAAAACTTACTGGTACTTTTAAGTACCATCAGGCAACAAAGGGTTAATATAAACTACTGAAAATGATATTTGTCAATTAATGGAATTAATAATAACACGGTTACTCTTTATATTTTGGTCTAAACACTGATCAGAAGACATTTTTGCATTTCGATGTGAATCCACATTAACGTATGTAAAAATCGCAGTATCGCTAAAGAGTGATCCAATGAAATCACGATGTCAGTGGCCACAGCCTTCCAGCAGAATAAAGTTAGAGTAGAAGGTAGACGGATTAAACATATGTTGACCAGCGTACTCTTTCGTGCGCTAATAAAGGGGATGTAACTGAGAGACAATGAACAGCTTTACCAGTGTCACACTGCAGCGGCATTGTAATGGACATCGCTCGGCTTATGTCGACGGCTCGTACCTAATTTGTGTTGTGCGTAAATCAACTTAGAAATGGACGTCGTAGACGGGTTGCTCAATGGCAAAACAAAACAGGGGCGTGGGAGGGGGGGGTGTGGGTGGGCTTGTGCCGAAATGCTAAAGCAGAGGAAGCTGAAAAAATACAACTGTAAAGTGGATTGTTATATGTAAACAAATCAGTCTGTTGAAAGTCTAGCGGAAACGTCTAAGGGTATAAACGTTCCATCTATGAAGTGTTGCCATGGGATGTGTGTGTAGTGAGCTACACGTATTCAGAGGAAGAGCGCTATGATGTGGAAAGTAGTTTAAATAAAAGGTGTAAATAAATGGTGCTAAGTGAAGAAAAACTGATAAACATTGGGTTTGTGAGAAGATGATGTGTCGCATTCTTTGTGATTGGGACTAAATAACAGCACCTTTTGCCTTTCACGATTTGCGAGTGTGATATTTACTTCAAAACACTGTTTGGATGCATTTTTAACATCCATCCTGTCTGAACATTCCGGCGTAAACAATTATGCATGTATTTTATTTCCAGAAACTGTTATTTTAAAGTGATTCACAGTGTGTTAGCATCATAAACAAGCTAAATAATGAATTTCATAAAGGACTAGGATCTGACTGGATAAACTCACTGCGAACACCTCTGTCTCCCCGCTCGCCCCTAGCTTCCAGTACGTGGATCGGTTACCCCCCTCAGACATCAACACTCCCATCACCACACAAGACATCACACTCATCCTCCGCTCCAAACGCAACACCGCCCCTGGTCATGATGGCGTCACCTACCGTCACCTCAAGGAATCCCCTCCATCCTTCCTGTCTGTCTTTGCTACCCTGTAGAATGTCCTCCTCTCCACTGGATTTTACCCTGACCTGTGGAAGACATCCCGTGTCCGGCTGTTCCCTAAGCTTAACAAACCCCCGTCTGCTACCTCTTCCTATCATCCCATCTGCCTCACATCCATGTTCAGTAAGGTCTTTGAGGCCATCCTCTCCCGCCGTATTCACCGCCACCTTAACTGGCACCGCCTCCTTCCTCTTACCCAATGTGGCTTCTGGCCTTCCTTCTCTGCCGACGACCAGCTCCTTAACCTTACCAATCTTCTTACCCTCCAACTTCACTCCTGTCGCTCTGCTATCTTTGTTTCCCTTGACCTCCAGAACGCCTATGACCGTGTCTGGCATCCCGGGCTCCTTTTCAAACTCCAGACCTATGCTCTCCCCATCAACTTCCTCCGTCTCGTTGCTTCCTTCCTCTCCCATCGTCTCTCCTATGTGACTATCCACAATTCCAACTCCCGTACTTTCTACCCCTCTGCCGGCGTGCCCCAAGGTTCTGTCCTTTCCCCTCTCCTCTATCTCCTGTACACTGCTGATATGCCCAAACCTCCCCCTCCTGTTCATCTTCTCCAGTTCGCTGATGACGCCTCCTTCCTAGCCCTTTATCCTACCCTTCAATGGTCCCAACGTACCCTCCGAACCCACCTTGACCAATTCACCGCTTAGTGCAACCAGTGGTTCCTCCGCGTTAATCCCTCCAAGACCCAGGCGATCATCATAGGCTGCACCACCCGCTCCTTCTGCCTCCATGATTTCTACCTCACCATTTATGGCCGTCCTATCCACCTCACTCCTACCCTCAAATACCTTGGCCTCACACTTGACCGCCACCTCACCTGGACTTCCCATCTCCTTACCATCCAAAACAAAGCTCACAACCGCCTCCGCCTCCTGAAACTCCTGTCCGGCCGGACGTGGGGTCTGCATCCTTCCACCATCCTTCACACCTACAAATCCATGAGCCGCCCCATCCTTTGTTATGCCAGCATCGCTTGGATTTCCGCCCCTCCCCGGTTCTATAAAGCCTTCCAAATCCTCGAACGCCATGCACTCCACCTCGCCTTCCGCATCCGCCTTCCATCCCCCATGTGCATCCTCTACGACCTCATCCCCTTCCCTTACCTTCTCCTTTCCCTTGAACACATCCGCACACTATATATTGTCCACCGCCTTGATCCCCCTCACCCCCAGGTGTCTCCCTTCCTCTCCACTCCCAACCAGTTTGCCGCGCCTTTACCGTTGTGTCCCTCCCTCTCTCCATCTCCACACCTTCCATCTCCTTTCCCAACACAACTTCCACCATCTACCCCTCCCAGATGATGAGCTTCGCCCTGACATCTACCCTTACTACCAACTCTAACCCCCTCTTCCTGCCTCCTCCTCAGGGCTCCCTCTCCCCCCCTCCCTCCTTCTGAGCGGATTTCCCCTCCTACTCCCCCTACATCTCTTGTGCCTCCTTTCAGTGTCTCTGCGCTCCTGCCCTGTCTTCCCTTTTCCTCTGCCACCCCACATGTGTCCTGCCTCTTCGTGAACCCACGGTTGCCCCTCCTCTCTTCATCCCGCCACTTCCTCAGCTGCCCCATGCTCTCCTCTCCTTTTCCATTATCTCTGACCTTTCCCTCGGCAGGTCCCACCTGGTACTTTTACTTTTCGTTGTGTGTGCTGCTAGTGGGTTTTAAGTGTGTTGTTTCGGAGTGTTTTTAATACTGTGGCCATCTTTTAACCTGTGCATTCGCATTCAGTGTCTTCTCTGTGTTTCAAGGATGGCCAACTGTGTTTTTTAACTTTCTGGTGACTTTTTTAACAGTCCCCCATGAACGTCTACATGTCCATGTCTTTTTACCTCCATTTTCTCCGTTTTATGTACCCCTTTTTTATCTCCTTATGTATGTATCATTTTATTCTTGTTTTAGTTGTCATGTCTCTCGGCTGAAGAGCGGCGGATTGTGCCACTGACAGCCCTCCCCTGCCCATATGGGGCAGGGGAATGAAATCACAATAAAGAAGAAAAAAACTAGCAATCTCCAGTGTCAAACACTAGCCTGAAGATGACTGTAAGGTTGTCAGCCGAAATATTGTGGAATGAAGTCAAAGAGATCCGACTGCAATCCCAAAATCCTGTGGAATATTCGATACACCGGGAAAATTTCAAGAGTCACAACAGAATTGCTGTTCTTCAGTGAACCCTTGTTGCTGTTGCACTCTATTTTAGTTCGCCTCTGCCGCAGGAGTAAAAGACAAAATATCAGTTTCACGTGCTGCATTAGTTTTCTGACGACTCCTGAGCAATACGTGCGAAACGTTTTGTTATGCTTTTATAAGAAGTGAAATCCATTTATTTACCTACGTCTGGTTTTACGCAAAGTAAGCGTTTACATTTTTTATGACTTGTGCTTAATTCTGTACAAATACCGAAACAATACATCCATAACATATTAGACAACTCTGATTATAGAGAACACCCCAGTAGTTAAGATATTAACGTTTTGTCATCTTAAAATCTATAGTCTTGCATCGAATTCTGCTTCTGAGGACCAATGTACATCCTAACTTTTAACCCATGGAAATATTCTGCAAACATTGTGAAATAGTGTATTTCTACCACTTAGATTTTCGTCGGTTTGTCTAGCCGATAGGGTGCAAAACAATACTTCTCTGAGCATATCTGGAGATCATTGGTTCAGTTTCCAGTAAAGAGCACAAAATCTGTTTTGAGACAAAATACCATCAAAGAAGGGACCCTTCAGGTATGTGGAACGAATCAAAATTTACATTAACGAAAGACATGCAGATTGTAGACCTTAATTTGTGCCAGTATTAACATTAATTTACCTATCACTGTGTTGATTAGCATTATTCATGCCTACAGCTGCTAGATTTAACTATGAAAACTAAAAGGAAGTTGCCTCTTTGAAAGGAAATGATGCCTCCGCCGTTATACTTAAAAGTTACTGATTTTCTCGTACTGGTAGTTTGATATTTACTCAGTTACACCTGTTTTTACGAAACAAAGAAGTTGCTTCCAACTGTAATTTACTATTTGACACATAGCCCCTACAAAGATCGCTCTTACTTGCCATGTAACTGACAGATTTTTTATCCTTTTATTTAGATCTTCAGATAATTCTAGAGTGACATATTAAATGAAATTGGTAGTAAACCCCTACGTCTTGCTCTATATTAGATCAGAGCTTGTTGAACACCACACCTCTTCAGCACAATGCATAACTCCACTCTTAACACGGGGCAAAAAGCCAAAGTGAACATGTCGATTACTTTGTATCTCTTGCATTGTGACTGTGTACCTCACATTTCACATAAATGTACATTTATTGGGGAGACCGTGAAGAATTGCAAGGGTCTTAAAAATGAAACGTCCCCTTAGAAAAATTTATACAAGACTGTGCTTAAACTGACACACAATATTTATAGCGCAACGCAATCTGACTTTCAGAAATCCCTACAAAAGAATGGCCCTTACTAACATTAACCTATACCTTTCACAAATCACTTACCTCACCAAAAATCTTCGTTCCTCGAACTACTGCAATACAGCGAGCGCCACTACTGCCAGCTAAATAAAAGATTCAAACTACGGAAGGCACTAACTACTGATAGGCATAGTTAGCAAATGAAAGATTTTAATAGAGAACAAACAATGTATTTAACTTAATAGTGTTGAAAAATCATAATATACATAGCAGTTCATGACATCCAGTATTGGAAATTGCAAAACTCCGCCATCCCTCACCCCACATCCACCACTGCTGGCGGCTCACCTCCAACTGCGCAACGCTACGCGCTGTTCACATCCAGCTGCCGCTGCCCAACACTACAATGGCAGACAACAATGCAAACTAGCACACAGAGCGCTACGTAACGTTGCCAAAAAGAAAACATAAACAGCCTACTTACATAGCCCCCACGCTCCCCACAAAAAATTTTACAAATTGTTTTGGGCAGTGGCCAATAATGATTTGATAAAATTTTTCATAATTACAATAACAGAGATATCAAATGCACACACTTATTTATACAATGTTGGTCAAAAGCTAAAATTTTCTAACAGTCCATAAAGATAATCCTGATCATTCATCATAATAGGAATTACAGTTTTTTTTCACAAAGTATCATTAGTAAAAGAAATTGCACACAGAAGTAGTGGATTTCCATGCAGTCTTGAAGAAGTAGTGTTGTCCTTCCAACAGAAAGACAGTGCTGACTCTTGACATGCAGACAGGTAATGGGCCACAACAGAGCAAACCCACAGCAGAGTCAGTCGAAGTTTTGAAGAATATTGGTAGGTAGGTCATCACAGAGCAGACCCACTGTAGTCCCAGTAGAGATTACGGTATAATGGTACTGGTGAGTCAGCAAAGGTGGAGACCCACTGTAGTCCTTGTAGAAATAATGGTATTGGTGGGTCATCAAATGTGTAGACCCATCGTAGTCCTTGTAGAGATGCCCATCAGCCATCTGCTGCGACTGTGCAGGTGCACAATCACCATCAAAGAGTCTTGCGGAGAATATAGCAAGTCCATAAACCACCACTTGTGCACTCACAAAGTTTTTGGAATTGTCCTTAGAACCAGCAATGCTGTTATCCAGTCCCTTGCTGAATTATTAACACACGTGCGAACACTAACAGTCCCTACTTCTCACATATTGTTCATATACTATGACCAACAGAAACGTGTGCAGTGAAATGTAACTTACAAGTTACTAATATGATGAACTGGTGTCAATTACAATTTTATAACATAAGAATACAATTACAAAGGTACAAAATACATCATTAAAGAACATAACAATACAGATAACATTTATAGTACAAGCTTTACAAAAGAATCGAAATAACATATACATCAGTGTTACAGGAATTATGACATGAGTACATACATAAAAGATCAGAATAATTATTGAAACATCAACTTTACACATGAGCATTAAAACAAAACAGAATAAATAATGTCTAAGCATATTTACAAGGTAAATAACATATTATTAATGCCAATTATATTTGAGGATAACAGTATTCCTCATCATAGTGAATATAGCTTAGTATTAGAAGAAGAAAAAATTCTATGAAACTACACAGAGACAGGAAGAAAACAAATACACAAGGGTACACAAACACATAGTGGGATAACACAAAAGGAAAGGATAGGGTTCGTTTTCAGTGTAACATTTGGTACTGCAGTCCAACCCAAAACTTCATTCCATAGATCGTTCGTCTTATTTCAACCTTTGCTTCCACCAAAAAAATCCTATCCAAGCATGCTTTCTGTATTTATTTCACATATTTCTTACTTCATTATTTATTTCCAAGAAAATCCTACCTATACCTGTACTTTGTTCGTATAACTTCTCAGTGCATTTCTTCAAATTCATTGCAACTCATTCTCTTATAGGCTACCCCCTCTTAAGCTAACTTAAATGTACTGGGCTCAGATGCTAAACTAAGGGACGAGGCAATGCAGCAGCACAAACAATTAACACAAACAGCAATGACAAAAAAATTCGTATTGGCAAAGCAATTGCAATATTACAACTAAGATACGGCAATGAGCAGCAACAAGAAAAATAAATCAGTAGTAAACTGGCTTAGCAGAGTAATGTAAAGTCAAATTCAGTAACATTATGCCTGGCAAACAGCAGTAACTTGTACCTAAACATGACAAAGCTCAAGCAGAAAAAATATTACAGTAAAAACAACAATGCAGAAAAGGGAAATGTCTATTCACATCTTAATGTCTATGTAATTAAAGTGGTGCACCACAAGAAGTTATTCTACCAAAAAAAATTACCAAGTAGTTGAAAAGAAAATTCCGTATGCAATTCCTGTGAAGGGAATTTTGAAGTTTTTGCTGTGTTTGTCTCTGATTTTGTTCCATTGTGTCTAACTTTTGAAGATTTTGTCCCATTTGTCACTGATTTTGTTCCATTTGTTGCATTAATTGCAATAATAATGTATTAGTGTCTGGAATCTGTTTCTCTATGCTTTTTGGCAGTGCAGTTTCACCGGTAACATTCACATTTTGACAAGCAGAAAATGTGTCTTGACTCATTGGAGAAAACGGTGAGGACCCAAAACCTAAGTCTACACTATTTGCAATATTGTGTTCTGTCATTTCGGATTCCTGAGGGGAGCTGTTGCCGACCGATCGATCGATAATGCTTCCTTGTTCACTACCTGTTTCACTGTCTATACCATTATTTGCCCCCCGCTCCATTTCCCTATGCACAATTACCAAATTACTACTTCGAATGTCTGTTAATTCACTACACAGTGGTGCTGATAAGCTACGCTCGTCGTCACTATTATTTCTCAGTTTACTTTGAAGCCTAGTGTTACGTTTTTCACACGCCATTATTGTCACAATATTTCACACGATAACACAGAAAAGCACAATTTGAAGAGCAAAAATAAGAGAATACATTAACATAGCACTGAAAATAATATCTAGTCAAATGCAAGCGCAGCTGCGAAATACTTGGTGCAAATCTACATGCATGCCACAAATGTGTACAACAATGAAAAACTACAACTGCAAAGGAAATTCTCTCTATAATTACGCGCTAGCAATAAACAAAAGCTACACTAATTACACAAACTACAAGAACAAATCAGAAGATTCCAGTCAGATATCCTTGGCTAAGGGTCGACATATGAAACGTCCCCTTAGAAAAATTTATACAAGACTGTGCTTAAACTGACACACAATATTTTTAGCGCAACGCAAACTGACTTTCAGAAATCCCTACAAAAGAATGGCCCTTACTACCATTAACCTATACCTTTCACAAATCACTTACCTCACCAAAAATCTTCGTTCCTCGAACTAGTGCATTACAGCGAGCGCCACTAGTGACAGCTAAATAAAAGATTCAAACTACGGAAGGCACTAACTACTGATAGGCATAGTTAGCTAATGAAAGATTTTAATAGAGAACAAACAATGTATTTACCTTAATAGTATTGAAAATCCATAATATACATAGCAGTTCATGACATCCAGTATTGGAAATTTCAAAACTCCGCCCTCTCTCTCCCCACATCCACCACTGCTGGCGGCTCACCTCCAACTGCGCAACGCTACGCGCTGTTCACATCCAGCTGCCGCTGCCCAACACTACAATGGCAGACAACAATGCAAACTAGCACACAGAGCGCTACGTAACCTTGCCAATAAGAAAACATAAACAGCCTACTTACAAAAAGCTTTCCACACGGTTTATGGTTATCTGTTTTACACAATAACCTTGCTGTGTATTTCTGGTGAAAGATCTCTTGATTCATTTTTGTTGTACTGCGTCAGAGGATAACTCATTATTAGATAACCAACCCTAACTATCAGTTTCATCGAAATGCATTAACTTCTCTGGAACTGCAATAGGCTATATGATATATATTAGAGAATAAAGGCTGTTGCCTTTTGTGTAAGCTGTCAGGGACAAATGGTTTTTGGTGACTGAAATTTTACTCTTCCTGGCATGGTGCCAGAAAGTTCAGCAGATTCTTTAGGACAGCAATGAATACAACAGAAAATGAAAGGACTGTTGGTAATATTACACACAATTAATGAATATTGGTGTCATATAAAAACAGTATTTATGCAAAACTTGTATCCTTGTACCGTGGGAATTTATTACAGTATCACTTAACACAAATAATTTAGAATCAACTTTGTTTAATCCAATCCGTTGCTGCAGTGGAAACACTGTTTGTGGGGGAAGAAGAAAAAGTAGCTAAATCAGCTTAAAAATGAAGATGGTAACACAGTTTTAAGGCATAGAAATCTGGAAACTGAGATCCTGCGCTACACACTAAGACAAATGTAAAGCTTCTCACTTGTCAGCAAAAGAGTTTAAGAGAGACACAGAGTAAGATTAAAGAATGGCATTGAACTTCATTAGTGTGCTTCAGATGACCAAAACACAAAAACTACAGATCTGCCTGTAGGTGACTTGACTTCTGTAGCTGTGAGTGCCACAGCTGCAGACAAAAACACAAAATCACTGGTTATTAAATGAAACTGTTTTTGTGTGGAAGCCACTAATCAGAACATGGTGTGGACTCTCATTACATGATATAGGCTTATTTTATAATACTGATTGAGTATAGCTTTTTTCAGTTGATTAATGTGGCTATCAAGGAGAGGATTGTTTGAAAACATGTTTATTCAGCAAGGAAAACATCATTCTTCAAGTCCTGGAAAGCTGAGATACTAACTTCTTCAAAGGTTTTTTCTCATTAAAAATGGACGATTGTCTAATACTTTCTGGCCAATTCTGCAAGCATAAACTTGGTCGTTGCTTATAATAGACAAGCCAAGTCCTTTTTTTTTTGCTTTTCAGAATACCGGTACTAGAAACATTAGCACATGGTTAAATTTGTCAAAAGTGGCACTCCAGGTTTCTTCAATTTCCTAGCCAAAAAACAAGTATAAAAAACTGAATGAGGTATGTAATCATAGTCGTTATTTGTTACAATAGCAGAATCATTATCACAAATAGATGTACCAGTCTGAATGTGCTGCAAAAATCTCTTCAAAGCAGCTTCAGACTGCTGGATTGGTGTTCTGCCCCTCAACGACTTCTCACGGCACTGAAAAACACTTCCACCTGGTCTTGACTGAGTTTATATGGCAATGCGAAAGTCATTCATGGCGCAAAGCTGCTTTTAACAGCGTCATACACAGCTAAAGATGAATATAGACTTTTAATTATACCTGTAGAACCATATCGTGTTGAATGAACCAGTAAAGTTTTGCAGGAGATTCTTTTAATGTAAACTAGCAATATTTTGCTTTCTTTACGTATCAGCATCACTGTATGTGGCAAAAATCATAGGGTATAAACACTTATTTTGCATAAAAATCGGACCTTATGGGAATAACCGATTTCATTTCTTATAAAAGCGTAACAAAGCATTTCTCACGTATTGTTGAGAAATCGTCAGAAAAGTTAATACCAGCTGCCAGACTAAATTTCGTGCTTTACTCTTGCGGAAGCAGCGAACTAAAAGACTCATACTGCAATAGAAAGAAGTGTTCTCCGAAGGACTGCAATTCTGTTACTTGTAAACAGAACTGTCAGTACGTTTCATACAGCCACACGATAACCATCCCGTAACTCTTAGAAATTTAGGAGACATTAGGTCAACTGCAGTACTACATTGTAATACCAATACGATACGCTGTTTTATTGCCAAAACCAGTGCTTGATTTCAGCTATAAATGAGAAAATAACTGTAACTGTCAACTCCACTTCACCTAGCTCGTAATGATGGAAACTCGGCTTTTTGCCCCGAATCACCTGTCCTAGATGTAAGTTTCAATTTAAGAAGTCATGCACAGTCTATATTATCTATTGTCTACAGATAAAATGACTTACTGCCTCCACAGATAATACTTATAGAGAAGATACAAAAGCGATCACATGCAGACTGTAACAGAGGTAAGCCGTAAATTTTTATGTCAAGCAGAAATAGTTGCATTAACTCAAAAAAGAAAGATAAAGTTTTTTGTGTGGAGACACATTTAAGAGATTATGAGAAATAAAGCTGTATTTACAATTTAAATCTACTGTCTGTAAGTGAAAATTAATTTAACACAGTGGAGAAAAGAAACTGAGTTCGTCATTTAATACTAAAGCTGCCAATCTGTGTGATGTGCACGACGATTTATTTTTCTTCATTTATTAAATGAATCTTTACGTAAAAATCTTCATGTTTTCTTTTTTTTAATTAATGTAACTATTTATGCGTGACATAAAAAGTAACACTTTACAAACTCTCTATGTGAATAATATCTGTGTATGTCGCATGTCGTTTATCTTCGTTCGTGATATTCAGTTGTCACCGGACGATGGCCTTAGAAATCGAGAACCGGTTCAAGACCAAAGAAATATAAAATAAAAAGTGTTCCGTATTTAATACGTTTAGTTTAACATTTATGAAACTTTTAGATATTTTTGGTAGTTGTAAGCTTGCGATAAATTTTAAGTGACTGATAATACGATCATTCAAAAGAGGGCATTGATTGCTTTATTTGCGGAGGCTGTTTGTGATTACCCAGTCCATAAACTGCATTAAGTACAACAAAATAAACGTTAATTCCTGCAGTGGAACAAAATGACCTACTTCCTTTTTCCTATTATGTGTCAATGTTATATTTCGGTGAGTGTCCATGTGTAATTTGAGTTCAGGCCTTCCGCCGAATTAAAGAAGAGCACTGGGCGGAACATTAAAAAGAGGAAAACTGCTTCAGATGTGGTACGCATCTTTTACAGTTCGTCTTGATGTTTCCACCACTATGGTCCGGTTAATATAAAGGCCAGTGCCTCTTAGTTGTGGCCGTACGGTCAGAGAGTCAGAAACAATGGCTGTTTCGGCGGGCGCTCCTTCCTGGGGAGCTTTAATTCAGTACGCGCCAAGTGTGGCGCTTAATGCCATTTGGCGGTCACCATTAGGCGGCGGCGGCGGCGGCGGCCACATTGGAAACACGTAATTAAACACGCAGCCTCGCGGGACAATCCATTTTTTCTCCATTAGGGGCGCCGTAACTGCAATTGAATGGCTCAATGTGTGGAAAGGCCTCCGCCATTAACTTTTCCATTGGCCGAAAGCTGTTATTGATTGGAGAGCAGGATGGTAACGTTTTTCCCCGAGCTGCCGCTTCCGCCAGCGCCTGCTTCTGAAACAACAGCAGGGAAATTTTTTTCATTATCTTTTAATTTGCAGTTACCGGCTTGTCGCGTAATCGACACACTCACAAAAGTCGAGAAAAACAGTTGCCGGTAAAAATCGTCTTCTATTGCAAGCAGTAGCTTAAATTGTGGTAGCTGGGGAAAGATATGCACAAGGACTAATGCATGAAACGCAGTCGCCACAATACCTGATTGCTCAGCTAGTGGGCAAAACTTTTCCCGTAATACAGACCGGTATCACAACTGCATTCTGTTCGAAATTTTTTCGAGGATGCAGAAGTCGTCAGTCTTCTACGGGTATATTTTAATGGAGCATAATTGTACTAATTAAGAATCTTTGCTTTGATTAAATGTAGATCCTTTGTTGTTTCACTTGCAGTAAGAGACAGTACAAATTTTGCAGCTTTCGCAGATAACAGAATTATTAAAATTAAGAATAATATCTTCTCTTATCAAAAGACAGTTCACGAAATATTTGAAAACATCAGAAGGTTGCAAGTAAACTGATTGCCATTTCAGTTCGACTCAGTACTTTCCATTCAGCATATACTGTTCATAAATTGCTGTGATCCACTCAATGTAGTAGGACAAGCAGATAGTGTTAAATTTTAATGGCTACAGACAGAACACAAGCTTAGATTGAAAAATCTGTACTCTAGACTTAATGAAGCGCCTTTGTACAGCTACATTTACAACATTCATGGTTACAGCTGTTGGTGATGTTTGTACGAGGAACGTACTTTATTACGCATAGTACAATTAACCGTGATTAGCAATGACTTTTTGTAGAATCTGAACTGACAGATATAATATAATCAGAATACAGAAGCGTGTTTTGAGAAGCTTTTTTACAGTTCTAAAATATTCTGCAGATACATATCTTCAAAAGCTTGGTATTTTGACGGCCTCTTCACAATACATAGATTCACTAATTCCATTTGCCATTAGCAATATTGTAATACAAAAATCAAAAACGCTTCTACAGTTACTACAAAGGTGCGAAATCTGTACAGAAATGAGTCGAATAAACGGATAAACGTGTTTCAGCTACTTGTCTCTGAGGTAAAATGGTGCTCATTAAGACCTAATTTAGGACTCTACTGTTGTACAAGTGCTTCTTTTTTCCTGTACTGAGTAGTATTCTCACGGAAACTCTTACTACTAATGCATTCAGTGTGACGTGGGTAGTGTTGCAACTGCATCGCTATTATGCTTAACATTATTAAGTCTATTCGTCCTTGACTTCTACTACATTCCAGAGACCTCTCGTAGGGGGTCTGATGCAGCGTAACTGGACTTCAGTTTAGACTGTCGAGATGAAGGAAACGAATAGTACTTGTAAAACTACGAGAGCAATGAAAACTTTTTGCCCTCGTTAGTAAGAACAGTAACGATTCTCGGTGTCACAGACAATGTGTCGGGGGCCACAAAATGTGATGTATGAAAAATGCTAGACAAAGCAAGAAGGCGTTCGCCCAAAACTTGACACTCACAGATTCTGAGTAATTACGGCTTATGTTTTCAACAGACTACAATCCAAATGAAGAATGGTTGAAAATTACGTTGTGTACCAGGCGCCGTGCTCGGCATATGCATTCATTCTGTAATGCCACATTATGCAGCGGTGGTGGAACCCAACCAGTTAAGCGTAAGTAACATAATTAAAACATAGGAATCTATGGAAGCTGTAAATAACACAGAAATTTGAATATATTAGTAAGTGCTTAATTTTATTTATAATTATTGATGATGTGACGGAAGTCGAGAGATGTTAGATAATTCCTGATGATTCTTACAAGGGAACCTCCCCATCGCACCCCCCTCAGATTTAGTTATAAGTTGGCACAGTGGACAGGCCTTGAAAAACTGAACACAGATCAATCGAGAAAACAGGAATAAGTTGTGTGGCAATATGAAAAAAATAAGAAAAATATATAAACTGATAAGTCCTTGCGCAAGATACGCCACATCAAGGAGAATATGAGCACAGTAGCGCCATGGTCCCGTGGTTAGCGTGAGTAGCTGCGGAACGAGGCGTCCTTCGTTCAAGACTTCTCTCGACTAAACATTTTACTTTCTTTATTTTCGCAAAGTTATGATCTGTCCGTTCGTTCATTGACGTCTCTGTTCACTGTAATAAGTTTAGTGTCTGTGTTTTACGACCGCACCGCACAACCGTGTGATTAGTAGACGAAAGGACGTGCCTCTCCAATGGGAACCGAAAACATTTGATCGCAAGGTCATAGCTCAACCGATTCCTCCACAGGAAAACACGTCTGATATATTCTATACGACACTGGTGACGGCATGTGCGTCACATGACAGGAATATGTCGTCAACCCACCTAACTTGTACACTTAGCGAATGGGTAAAAAGATTCTTCTACCTTGCCCGATTTAGGTTTTCTTGTGGATGTGATAATCACTCCCAAAAAAGTGATGAAAACATAAGAGTTTGTCACATAAACTGAAAATAAAAAATTAAACTTTTCGCTGGAGGGAAGACTTGAACCTAGGACCTCTCGTTCCGTCGCTGCTCTCGGTAACCACGGGACCACGGCGTTCCTAAACTCTCATTCTCCTTGATGCTGCATATCTTCACATGGACTACTCAGTTTGTATATCTTACTTATTTTTTTCATAGTTCCACACAACTTCTTCCTGTTTTCTCGATTGATCTGTGTTCACTTTATCAAGGCCTATTCACTGTGCCAACTTATAACTAAATCTGGGGGGGGTGCGATGGGGAGGTTTCCTTGTTAGGTATAGAGATTTTTTCCACAATTATTACGAATCGGTATTCCATTGGATTATGAAGTTAGTGATACCCGCGAAAGAGGCGTTTTCCGTTTAAAAAAAAAAGCCTTTAGGGAAACTGGAACGGCACAACGTACGTGGATATACCATACAGGGGGTTCTAGGTGTTAGGACACGTAAGTGTCTGCTAACCAAACAGGTTTGAGGAGCATCCAGAAAGACGTCAAAATGAGCACAGTTGGCTTGGCTGTACAAAAATGGCACACCTCTGCATAGTCAATTACTTTCTTCGAATGCTGTGGTTATAAATAGCACCCATTGCTAGAAGGTCGCTCTCGTTTTGGAAGCAGATCTTGAATGTTGCGAGGTTAGTACAACCAGCCTGCGTGCCGCGTAGGCCGACATCTTAGTGTGACGTTGCAGTGGTCTCCTTGAGAGCACAGAGCATCAGACGTTCAGCAAGTAGAATACTTACTGACTGCTTGTCGGCACAGTTAGATACGTGCACGTGTACTACTGTGTATTGTCACCAGTCGCTCGCCCCCATTTTCATGCGTCATTTCTATATTCGTTCATGTTCCACAGTTTCTGGTTGTGGCTGTTGCTTATTGACCGAGAACTGCCTGTCGGTCCCTTAACTATTGTTCCTCTACAGTAAAAGCACTTTTCCAAACATTTTACCGCTGAACAATTCCATTAAATATGTGAGCCTCGTTGTAAATGTACTTATTTGCCTCTATGAAACACAAAATCTGGTTAATTGAGTAGTAGACTCTTATTTGAGTTGTACCGTCCCTCTCGTCCTTAATTTCAATCCTGTTTAAGCCTGCAGCAGTGGCAGGTTAGTCTGATACGGCCGTGACATTGAGCTGGGACAGTAGGGTACTCGTGTTAAGTCACGCCAGTGCCCACCGACACCATTTTCACAAGTCGTCCAATGCGCCGTTGAAATTCCCATCATTCACTACTGACGGTCTCGTATGATTCGTCAAATTACGTCGTGACTTCGTTGCAGAGTAGCACTTGCAACCTACGTCCTCAATTATTTGCTTGACGTATTCCAATCTCTGTCTTCCTCTACAGTTTTTGCCCTCTACAGCTCCCTCTAATACCATGGAAGTCATTCCCTCATGTCTTAGCAGATGTCCTATCATCCTGTCCCTTCTCTTTATCAGTGTTTTCCACATATTCCTTTCCTCTCCGATTCTGCGTAGAACCTCCTCATTCCTTACCTTATCAGTCCACCTAATTTTCAACATTCGTCTATAGCACCACATCTCAAATGCTTCGATTCTCTTCTGTTCCGGTTTTCCCACAGTCCATGTTTCACTACCACACAATGCTGTACTCCAGACGTACATCCTCAGAAACTTCTTCCTCAAATTAAGGCTGGTATTTGATATTAGTAGACTTCTCTTGGCCAGAAATGACTTTTTTGCTATAGCGAGTCTGCTTTTGATGTCCTTCTTGCTCCGACCGTCATTGGTTATTTTACTGCCTAGGTAGCAGAATTCCTTAACTTCATTGACTTCGTGACCATCAATCCTGATGTTAAGTTTCTCGCTGCTCTCATTTCTACTACTTCTCATTGCCTTCGTCTTTCTCCGATTTACTCTCAGACCATACTGTGAAGTCATTAGACTGGTCATTCCGTTCAGCAGATCATTTAATTCTTCTTCTCTTTCACTCAGGATGGCAACGTCATCAGCGAATCGTATCATTGATATCCTTTCACCTTGTATTTTAATTCTACTCCTGAACCTTTCTTTTATTTCCATCATTGCTTTCTCGATGTACAGATTGAAGAGTAGGGGCGAAAGGCTACAGCCATGTCTTACACCCTTCTTAATACGAACACTTCGTTCTTGATCGTCCACTCTTATTGTTCCCTCTTGGTTGTTGTACATATTGTATATGACCCGTCTCTCCCTATAGCTTACCCCTACTTTTTTTAGAATCTCGAACAGCTTGCACCATTTTATATTGTCGAACGCTTTTTCCAGGTCGACAAATCCTATGAAAGTGTCTTGATTTTTCTTTAGCCTTGCTTCCATTATTAGCTGTAACGTCAGAATTGTCTCTCTCGTCCCTTTACTTTCCCTAAAGCCAAACTGATCATCACCTAGCGCATTCTCAATTTTCTTTTCCATTCTCCTGTATATTATTCTTGTAAGCATCTTCGATGCATGAGCTGTTAAGCTGATTCTGCGATAATTCTCGCACTTGTCAGCTCTTGCCGTCTTCGGAATTGTGTGGATGATGCTTTTCCGAAAGTCAGATGGAATTTCGCCAGACTCATATATTCTACACACCAACGTGAACAGTCGTTTTGTTGCCACTTCCCCCAATGATTTTACAAATTGTGATGGTATGTTATCTATCCCTTCTGCCTTATTTGACTGTAAGTCCTCCAAAGCTCTTTTAAATTCCGATTCTAATACTGGATCCCCTATCTCTTCTAAATCGACTCCTGTTTCTTCTTCTATCACATCAGACAAATCTTCACCTTCATAGAGGCATTCAATGTATTCTTTCCACCTATCCTCTGCATTTATCAGTGGAATTCCCGTTGCACTCTTAATGTTACCACCGTTGCTTTTAATGCCACCAAAGGTTGTTTTGACTTTCCTGCATGCTAAGTCTGTCCTTCCGACAATCATATCTTTTTCGATGTCTTCATATTTTTCCTGCGGCCATTTCGTCTTAGCTTCCCTGCACTTCCTATTTATTTCATTCCTCAGCGACTTGTATTTCTGTATTCCTGATTTTCCAGGAACATGTTTGTACTTCCTCCTCTCATCAATCAATTGAAGTATTTCTTCTGTTACCCATGGCTTCTTCGCAGCTACCTTCTTTGTACCTATGTTTTCCTTCCCAACTTCTGTGATGTCCTTTTTTAGAGATGTCCATTCCTCTTGAACAGTACTGCCTACTGCGCTATTCTTTATTGCTGTATCTATAGCGTTAGAGAACTTCAAACGTATCTCGTCATTCCTTAGTACTTCCGTATCCCACTTCTTTGCGTATTGATTCTTCCTGACTAATGTCTTGAACTTCAGCCTACTCTTCATCACTACTATATTGTGATCTGAGTCTATATCTGCTCCTGGGTACGCCTTACAATCCAGTATCTGATTTCGGAATCTCTGTCTGACCATGATGTAATCTAATTGAAATCTTCCCGTATCTCCTGGCCTTTTCCAAGTATACCTCCTCTTCTTGTGATTCTTGAACAGGGTATTCGCTATTACTAGCTGAAACTTGTTACAGAACTCAATTAGTCTTTCTCCTCTGTCATTCCTTGTCCCAAGCCCATATTCTCCTGTAACCTTTTCTTCTACTCCTTCCCCTACAACTGCATTCCAGTCGCCCATGACTATTAGATTTTCTCCCCCTTTACATACTGCATTACCCTTTCAATATCCTCATACACTTTCTCTATCTGTTCATCTTCAGCTTGCGACGTCGGCATGTATACCTGAACTATCGTTGTCGGTGTTGGTCTGCTGTCGATTCTGATTAGAACAACCCGGTCACTGAACTGTTCACAGTAACACACCCTCTGCCCTACCTTCCTATTCATATCGAATCCTACACCTGTTATACCATTTTCTGCTGCTGTTGATATTATCCGATACTCACCTGACCAGAAATCCTTGTCTTCCTTCCACTTCACTTCACTGACCCCTTCTATATGTAGATTGAGCCTTTGCATTTCCCTTTTCAGATTTTCTAGTTTCCTTACCAAGTTCAAGCTTCTGACATTTCAGGCCCCGACTCGTAGAACTTCATCCTTTCGTAGATTATTCAATCTTTTTCTCATGGTAACCTCCCCCTTGGCAGTCCCCTCCCGGAGATCCGAATGGGGGACTATTCCGGAATCTTTTGCCAATGGAGAGATCATCATGACACTTCTTCAATTACAGGCCACATGTCCTGTGGATACACGTTACGTGTCTTTAATGCAGTGGTTTCCATTGCCTTCTGCATCCTCATGTCGTTGATCATTGCTGATTCTTCCGCCTTTAGAGGCAATTTCCCACCCTTAGGACAAGAGAGTGCCCTGAACCTCTATCCGCTCCTGCGCCCTCTTTGACAAGACCGCTGGCAGAATGAGGCTGACTTCTTATGCCGGAAGTCTTCGGCCGCCAATGCTGATTATTTATCAAAATTTAGGCAGTGGCGGGGATCGAACCCGGGACCGAAGACGTTTTGATTATGAATCAAAGACGCTACCCCTAGACCACGGGTAGTATTGAACGTACACTATGTGATCAAAAGTATCCGGACACCCCCGAAAAACATAAGTTTTTCATATTAGGTGCATTGTGCTGCCACTTACTCCCAGGTACTCCACATCAACGACCTCAGCAGTCAGTAGACATCGTGAGAGAGCAGTATGGTGCGCTCCGCCGAACTCACGGACTTCGAATGTGGTCAGGTGATTGGGTGTCACTTGTGTCAGACGTCTGTATGCGAGGTTTCCACACTCCTAAACGTCCCTAGGTCCACTGTTTTCGATGTAGCAGTGAAGTGGAAACGAGAAGGGACACGTACAGCACAAAAGCGTACAGGCCGACCTTATCTGTTGACTGGCAGAGATCGCAGACAGTTGAAGAGGGACGTAATGTGTAATAGGCAGACACCTATCCAGACCATCACACAGGAATTCCAAACTGCAACAGTATCCACTGCAAGTACTATGACAGTTAGGCGGCGGGTAAGAAAAGTTGGATTTCATGGTCGACCGGTTGCTCATTAGCCACTCATCACGCCGGTAAATGCCATACGACGCGTCGCTTCGTGTAAGGAGCGTAAAAACTGGACGATTGTGGAAAGAAGTTGTGTGGAGTGACGAATCACGGTACACAATGGCAAATGCCCGATGAACATCTGCCAGCGTGTGTAGTGCCGACAGTAATATTCGGAGGCACTGGTGTTATGGATGAGCCGTGTGTGGCTCGGTTCATACCGTTTGTTCTTTGTCATTTTCTCACATCCAGTGGCGTCTTGTTTCTTCCTTACCTGCTGGCGTAACGAAGTTGCTGGCTTGCCTCCTTCAGTGGCAGCAGCAGCTCTTATCGGTGCTAATACTGTCTTTGGTGTGACCACTATTATTTCCGGGTGGTGGTGGGTGTGTGTGTGTGATTAATTATTAAATTGACTTACTTGCCAGTGAAGTGTACCAGCGGTATTTTCTGCCCTATGGCCGCTAAAACCCTGCCTTGGTCGTTAGCATAAGTCTCTGGCACTTTCCTCGTCGTGTTGATGCTGTCTGGCGTGGCGTGTAGTTCGACAGCCTTGTAAGTTGTTTGGTTCATATTTTGCTTAGATTGGTTATTGTTTCCTTGGCTGTTTTTAGACGCCAATTTCTGAAGACGTAATGCTGTTCGTATCCTCATCCTCTGCCGATATTTTCCACCGTTGTGCCATTGGTCGGACGGAAGGGAATTGGTTAAATTGTTCGGTCCTTGGACCGTCCCTAGTTTGAGCCGGCCGGAGTGGCCATGTGGTTCTAGGAGCTACAGTCTGGATCCGAGCGACCGCTACGGTCGCAGGTTCAAATCCTGCCTCGGGCGTGGATGTGTGTGATGTCCTTAGGTTAGTTATGTTTAATTAGTTCTAAGTTCTAGGCGACTGATGACCTCATAAGTTAAGTCGCATAGTGCTTAGAGCCATTTGAACCCTAGTTTGAATTGCCATCCGGTTATTTAACTTCAGCTCTTGGCTGCCTGTCTCACCTCACCTTAAGTCTGAGGTACCTTTTCAGCCTGACCCTTGGAACACTTCTGAGCACCACTTGTTCTGTTTGTTTTAGATTGTGATATTCACTTTAGTTTGAAGTATTGTGCGAGGCCTTCGGCTGTGTATTAATTCAGTTCTTTTTAAATTTTATGTAAAGGCCTTCATTAATTAAAATTCTGAAGAATGATTTTATTTAATAAATATATTTTTTCTTTAAAATTTGTTCTATCTCAAATTGTTTGTAATCCAGGCCCCAAGCCGTTAGTTGTTCGATGTGTTATGTGTGGCCTTCAGCCGAAGATTTACATGGACCCCTTTTAATAAGGCCTTCAGCCGTATGTATTCTTTGAAGGAAAGTTTTTTTATAGGAAGGAAGGGGTTTATTTTAAATTGTTTGTCTGACTTGTTGTTCAGGCCTTCAGCCATTGTTTTAAATTTATTTGTGGACTTCAGCCATGCAATCGTAACTTCTTGAATCAGGTTTTCACCCGTTCTGTTGTAAGTTGAAAAACTAATTTCTTGGTTAGAAAAAATTGCTTATTAATGTGTTTTAATTATAGTTGTCCTTCAGACGTGTAATGAAGGCCTTCAGCCGCTAATTGTTGTCAATTCCACGTTTTCTTTAAAAATTACCTTCTATTTTTAATTGGTTTGATTTCTAAGCCAGTCCTTCAGCTGTCCTTGTTTTTTGTGTGGTTTTGGGCCTTCAGCCCATAAAGTATCTCAAGTTTTCCTTAACTAGGCCTTCAGCCATATTGTCTAATTGTGAACTTTTAAACCAACGTGCAAATAAGTGGCTCTTAGAAAAATAAAGTTGTGTGTTTGATTGTGCAACTCACAGTAACTGTTTACGGCCCCATCCACAATCGTAACCTTACCCTGTGGGCTCTCTACCTACCACCCAGGTTTAAATGGTGTGGTCGTGTTTTTCATGGATGGGTCATCTATCCATTTTTTTTTTTTGCGTGGCACTATCACAGCACAGGCCTACAATGATATTTTAAGTCCCTTCTTGCTTCCCACTGTTGAAGAGAAATTTGGGGATGGCGACAGCGTCTTTCAACACGATCGAGCACCTGTTCATAATGCACGGCCTGTGGCGGAGTGGTTACACGACAATTACATCCCTGTAATGGACTGGCCTGCACAGAGTCCTGACCTGAATCCTATAGAACACTTTTGGGATGTTTTGGAACATAGACTCCGTATCAGGCCTCACCGACCGACATCAGTACCTCCCCTCAATGCAGTACTCCTTGAAGAATGGGCTGCCGTTCGCCAAGAAACCTTCCAGCACCTGATTGAACGTATGCCTGCGAGATGGAAGCTGTCGTAAGGCTAAGGGTGGGCCAACACCATATTGAATTCCAGCATTATTGATGGAGGGCGCCACGAACTTGTAAGTCATTTTCAGCCAGGTGTTCGGATACATTTGATCACATAGTGTATACTATGACCTTATTGGCCAATGAATGTCAATCTTGAGATGGTTACTGCACAATTTTCCTGAAACTGCCATTTGTGTCTCACGCTTTTAGAACTCTTCAAACCCTATTGATAACGGCTCTAGTCCAATTGTAAACACTACGTGGTGTCGGTTGATCAATTTAGCATATCCCTGAGATGCTACAGATTCTTCGGTGACCTACAGTGACAGAGAATTCCCCATAAGATCAAACGAATTAAAGGAAATCATGGTCACGCAATGTGAAACTGCTTATGTAATTAAATTACCAGGTGTGGCCCTCTGGCCCTATTAAGCATGACAATATGGGTATCACACCTCCCATGGACGAACTGATAACCCGATCGATCAAAGTATGCAGGGAAACTGAGGATCACTATAACAATCTGATTTATTGCTAAAAGACATAAACAAATTTATCCATTGCATCAACAATATAACCATATACTAAGCAAACAAGGGTTTGAAAACACTAATGATAATCTTGGGAAAGACGGCTGGATATGTCAAATGATTGGGCAATAAATTAGCTACATAAAGATGATACTATTTATAGGAATAGCCACAAATAATACATTATTAAAAATACATTTCATAAAGCAAGAACGAACATCGATACTATCACCTTTCACATAGTGGGTGGAAAATTAGATCACCAAAACGAAACCCTGATGAGAGTTAAATGACTTCGTGCTCGCCTCAGCGAATGCAAATATAACCCATGTTTACAACTTCAGTGAAGTAGGAGAGTAGAAGAGGCTGCAGTAAAAGCTGAAAATTCTATGTTCAGCACTTGAGTTCCGCGCTAAGTTGGACACATCTCGCTCTGCACCTTATGACGTTTCTGCGGCGCCCGCCCCCACGGCAAGTGCTGTCTATGACGCCCGGGGAAGAAGAGCTTTCCTACACTTCTCTTTTCAACTAAGCTGATTCTACCGCCATCGGAATCTCGCTGGCCAGCTGGGACAGACCTTCCTAATTCCGATCAGTCATAATTTAATAAGGATTTTGCAATGGTTAACCAGTGAAATGTATTTCTGCCTTGGAGCAGCGTGGAAGGCAGAAAATCTCCCTTGAAAGGAGTCTACTGGGGTACACTTTTATGTGGCACCCGAATAATAGTAATGTAAACTAAAATGAAACTATGATAATCTATGTCTATGATAGGCTTTAAAGCGGATCGCTGACTGCGCGCGACCGCAGAGATACTGTTTCTGGTCAGAGATTGTAGTGTTGGAGTGAGAGAGCGAGTGGCGCACAGTACTGGATACCCGTCTGTGAGCGGAAGAGGATGGAGTAGACAGTAGTTGTGGTGTGCTCTTTGAAGGCACCAAATGTTACTTTATAATGTAGGGGTTATGAGTACATCTATTCTTCGAAATAGAAACGTGGAAGCAGAAGTCTTCACGAAAGCAATCTAAAGATGGTAAATAATATGACGTTCGTTTTGCCAGCGCGTTAGTGCGGATGAGTTGGCTGATAATTGTCAACTGCTGAGTAACCTCAGAATGTACGTAAACTGTCTTGATGTAAAGGCTAGTTAGATATTTCCCTTTTGTAATGATTCACAAGTATGTGTAACTTGGTGATGTTTAGTTAGGTTAGATAATACTTACTGTATAAATCTCGTTGTTTGTGTATCAGTTAGTAAAAAGGATGTAATTTTCTGACCAATGTAATTACAATTGTCAGATGTTTAGAAAAGCCAAACATAACTTGGAATACAATTTCAGTAAAAAATTAAGAGTTAGTAATTCACCACAATCTGTATCGCCTCCCTGTCCAGGTCACTATGTTTTTCAAAGACGTTGGATTTTTCTGAAACGTTTTCAATTTATCAGCCGAAAGAATTTCGTGTACATTTTAATGTATTATAGCCAGCGTTGCACCCCGCTGAGCCTGTAGGTAACATTTTTTAAAAATTTTTTCGTGAGAGACCAGAATATATCGCGTGCCACCGATGCTGCTTTAGAGGTAATACAATTTAATTTATCTGTTACGTTCACAGGGCCAAATCTATCAGTTTTGAACAGGGCCGGATGATTCATTGCCTAAGGAGATGAATGTATTTTGCAGTGACAGTATTTCTTTATTGGTATTACGAGTTTTATTGCCCAAACAGTTCGTATAAAGTTTTAGCTAACAATAACACATAGTAAGTACACCACTTTCAGTTAAAACACGCTACAAGATAACTCGAGTTATGTATCCATTCTTCATTCGTTCATTCATTCATTCAATAACAAAAAAAATGGTTCAAATGGCTCTGAGCACTATGAGACTTAACTTCTGAGGTGATCAGTCCGCTAGAACTTAGAACTACTTAAACCCAACTAACCTAAGGACATCACACACATCCATGCCTGAGGCAGGATTCGAACCGGCGACAGTAACGGTCGCGCGATTCCCGACTGTAGCGCCTAGAACCGCTCGGCCACTCCGGCCGGGTTCAATAACAAATTTGCAAAAATCGTTACACTATGTAAAAGATAAATACGAGTAATTATGACCAATGGGAAGGCGTCCACATGGATTCAAGCTATAACTTTCTCGCACTACCAAAGTAGTGCCTGTGTGCCAGTCGGTGTACTCAAGCTGGCCTCCTTTGAACGTAGCAGCTGGTCCACGCTACCAGCCTTGTCTTTTCCGCTGTTCCTTCGTATTTTTATCTTTGCTAAATGGAATTCTGCTCGGTTTGCGCACACTGATGCCTTACGATGTGCTGGCTAGGATCGCTAGCTGCTCCTGCTGCGTTCGGTTAGCGGACCGCTTTTTACCTGTCAGAGACTTTGGCTTTCAGCTCAAATATACACTCCTGGAAATGGAAAAAAGAACACATTGACACCGGTGTGTCAGACCCACCATACTTGCTCCGGACACTGCGAGAGGGCTGTACAAGCAATGATCACACGCACGGCACAGCGGACACACCAGGAACCGCGGTGTTGGCCGTCGAATGGCGCTAGCTGCGCAGCATTTGTGCACCGCCGCCGTCAGTGTCAGCCAGTTTGCCGTGGCATACGGAGCTCCATCGCAGTCTTTAACACTGGTAGCATGCCGCGACAGCGTGGACGTGAACCGTATGTGCAGTTGATGGACTTTGAGCGAGGGCGTATAGTGGGCATGCGGGTGGACGTACTGCCGAATTGCTCAACACGTGGGGCGTGAGGTCTCCACAGTACATCGATGTTGTCGCCAGTGGTAGGCGGAAGGTGCACGTGCCCGTCGACCTGGGACCGGACCGCAGCGACGCACGGATGCACGCCAAGACCGTAGGATCCTATGCAGTGCCGTAGGGGACCGCACCGCCACTTCCCAGCAAATTAGGGACACTGTTGCTCCTGGGGTATCGGCGAGGACCATTCGCAACCGTCTCCATGAAGCTGGGCTACGGTCCCGCACACCGTTAGGCCGTCTTCCGCTCACGCCCCAACATCGTGCAGCCCGCCTCCAGTGGTGTCGCGACAGGCGTGAATGGAGGGACGAATGGAGACGTGTCGTCTTCAGCGATGAGAGTCGCTTCTGCCTTGGTGCCAATGATGGTCGTATGCGTGTTTGGCGCCGTGCAGGTGAGCGCCACAATCAGGACTGCATACGACCGAGGCACACAGGGCCAACACCCGGCATCATGGTGTGGGGAGCGATCTCCTACACTGGCCGTACACCACTGGTGATCGTCGAGGGGACACTGAATAGTGCACGGTACATCCAAACCGTCATCGAACCCATCGTTCTACCATTCCTAGACCGGCAAGGGAACTTGCTGTTACAACAGGACAATGCACGTCCGCATGTATCCCGTGCCACCCAACGTGCTCTAGAAGGTGTAAGTCAACTACCCTGGCCAGCAAGATCTCCGGATCTGTCCCCCATTGAGCATGTTTGGGACTGGATGAAGCGTCGTCTCACGCGGTCTGCACGTCCAGCACGAACGCTGGTCCAACTGAGGCGCCAGGTGGAAATGGCATGGCAAGCCGTTCCACAGGACTACATCCAGCATCTCTACGATCGTCTCCATGGGAGAATAGCAGCCTGCATTGCTGCGAAAGGTGGATATACACTGTACTAGTGCCGACATTGTGCATGCTCTGTTGCCTGTGTCTATGTGCCTGTGGTTCTGTCAGTGTGATCATGTGATGTATCTGACTCCAGGAATGTGTCAATAAAGTTTCCCCTTCCTGGGACAATGAATTCACGGTGTTCTTATTTCAATTTCTAAGAGTGTATTTACGCCCTGAACTGTACTGTATCGCCTAATAACTATCGAATTTCGCCTTCCAGCTCAAAGGCTCTGACTGCCACACATTACAAGACTGTTTCACCATACGAAAAGGAAATGAAATAGAGCTAATTACAACTTCAGTCATTGGCATTTGTTATTATTGCTTGAAGTTTTGTTGAAGTGTTGGTGATTTGATTGATTTAGCAGACGTCTATGGATGTATGCTTATTAAAGGTGTTACAGGACAGATTTGCAGAAACCCGCTATGTGACAACACTAACGAAAAGACTGAGCTGCAATGTAACTGCATTCTTACTGTAGAGTTTGGAAGGTAGGAGACGAGGTACTGGCAGAAGTAAAGCTGTGAAGACGGGGCGTGAGTCGTGCTTGGGTAGCTCAGATGGTAGAGCACTTGCTCGCGAAAGGCAAAGGTCCCGAGTTCGAGTCTCGGTCCGGCACACAGTTTTAATCTGCCAGGAAGTTTCATTCTTACTGCAGTTGGTATATGCCCTTCATTGTCGGTTTGGTGAGGTTATTCCAATGAAAGAGAGAGCAGAGCATCCTGTTGCCTTGAAGTTCTATGCGCTGACCTGGGAATGACGTCTTTCCAGAAACAACAACTTTGCTTATTCAGTGAAGTGAAAATTGGACATGTTTTACATTTACAACTTCTCTAGTCATTATTGTTTCCTTTGTGATTGTCGCCAGAAAACGTATTTAAAACAACGTGGAGGATTCCGCTACAAGTACAGGAACGTAATTAATTTGGTTATCTGTTAATCTCCATTTTCTAGTCATATTATGTAATGATTGTTGCGTTATATGAAATAAGTAAACACAATTTTCGTTTCGCCAGGTAAATCTCACCTTAATTTATTGAGGGGTTTTCAGATAAAAATGTCATATTTGCATAAAAATACAGAACGAGACATGAAAACTATGGCAATAAATGTGTGTTCTCAATGCAAGAGATTTATCATTTGCAGAAAGTGATAGCAAAGAGTAAGCAACTTATAAATTACCAGACACACATAAACAACACTCTACCAAACTTAACAAAAGACATGAACACCATTGCCCCATACGATGCATATATTTTTATTATAAGTAATACACAGAATTATTTTATATTGACATGAAACCAACGTAACAGAATGGTGGACAGCAAAGTGTACATCTTTTGTCATGTGTAGGCAAGAGTTCTTATGAGTGTAGTCAAAAGTATTGTTTCACCAGCATAACAGCAAGATCTCATATTAAGCAATGCCAAAAGCACACAGTAACTAATCAAATTTATGTATTAAGCAAGAAACAGCCAGAATCAGTGCTGTTTGTAGGTTGTATGAACAATGACAAGAAATTGCATTTAAGTGAAAATTTGACAGTCCACTGAAAGCACTTATATAGAACAAAGTGAACTCCATCTGAAAAACGAAAATTGCAGTTATTCAGTTGTACACGGATGTTACTAAAATGTCGTTAATACAATAATATTCTCGAAACAACCCACTCGCCGGTAACTGCTTGTGAATTATGCAGCATGGTTTCCATAACTGTAAAATTGTGCTGACATACACTGGCGCCAGCGCACCAGAGGGGAAAGAAGTTTCAAGGAGAGGCCAACGACAGACTCGCAGGGTACGCGCCGCATCGCCCTCTCAGCCGCCAGTATTTAGATCGCCAGATCGCCGCCGCAGACTTCAGCGCCAGTCTGTCACACTGAGTGAGTTCCAGTCTGTCATCAGTCGCAGCCCAGTGGGAGTCGCAATAGGAGTTAGCTCCGTCGCTAGCTCTGAGACAGGCACCACATAGCAACTACAACAGTGCACATACCCGACTTTGTACTTCACAGGCATTGACGCCAACGTGGACTGTTACAGAGAGCTTGTATCACAACCACTAACTTGAGATAAGTAACTTTCTATTCTGATGAATAAAGAACATAGTTTGTATTACAGAAACAGGACACCAGCCACCAAACACGTCCTCTTCTTGCCCCCTTGGTACAAGCCTACAGAGACATCAAAACGACCTAAAAAATAAATACAGCTTCGATATTATGCAGAGAACTTGCACTTCTCCATGGTCATATCGGCTTTGAAATTCGACAGCAACGTTTCTGTAACATCCAGGTATCAGGCTGGTGGGTACTGTGGCACGTCAGAATTGCGCAACGTGAACATGCAGACCAAGATGCAAAGCAGTCATGCAGGGAGCATGATGTGTGACTCAGTGTGAGGTTGCTTCACCCACTGTCATTTCACTGTCGCAGTACAGGCCAGTGCAACTGTGGGAGAAAGAATGGCTGGTAGTGAGGAAAGGTAAGCTGTGGCTGGTGAAACCAACTACCTGGTCGTGGTATTCCTCCTGCCAGTCACTCAGGGAGGACGAAGTGGCAATGAACTGTCTGAGAATTGGGCACTGACCCCTGATGCATGGCTTTTATTGTTTTTTTTTTGCGTCATCAATCTTCTGACTGGTTTGGTGCGACCACGAATTTCCCTCCTGTGCCAATCTCTTCATCTCAGAGTAGCACTTGCAATCTATGTCCTCAATTATTTGCTGCTTGTATTCCAATCTCTGTCTTCCTCTACAGTTTTAGCCTCTCTAGAACCACAGAAGTTTTTCCCCGATGTCTTAACAGATGTCCTATCATCCTGTCGCTTCTCCTTGTCCGTGTTTTCCACATATTCCTTTCCTCTCCAATTCCGCGCAGAACCTCCTCAATCCTCACCTTATCAATCCACCTAATTTTCAACATTCGTCTATAGCACCACATCTCAAATGCTTTGATTCTCTTCTGTTCCGGTCTTAGCACAGTCCGTGTTTCACTACTATACAATGTTGTGCTACAACCGTACATACTAAGATATTTCTTCCTCAAATTAAGGCCTATACTTGATATTAGTAGACTTACCTTGGCCAGGATTGCCCTTTTCGCCAGTCTAGTCAACCTTTCATGTACGCCTTCCTCCGTCAGTCGTTGGTTATTTTGCTAAGTAGGAAGTAAAATTCTTTAATTTCATCTACTTCGTGACCATGAATCCTGAAGCTAACTTTCTCGCTGTTCTCATTTCTGTTACTCCTCATTACATTCGTCTTTTTTTCATATACCAGTCCATATTCTGTATTCAATAGACTGCTCATCCCATTCGGCACATCATGTAATTGTTTCTGACTTTCACTCAGATAGCAATATCATTAGCGAATCCTGTCACTGATATCCTTTCACCTTGAATTTTAATCCCATCCTTGAACCTTTCTTTCATTTCCGTCATTGCTTCTTCAACACACATATGAAAACAGTAGAGGCGAAAGACTACATCCCTGTCTTACACCATTTTTAACCAGAGCGCTTCGTTCTTGGGTTTCCACTCTTATTATTCCCACTTGGCTCTTGTACATATTGTACATTACCCATCCCTCCCTACAGCTTACCCCTATTTTTCACAGAATTTCGAACATCTTGCACCATTTTACATTTTCTAACGCTTTTCCAAATTGACAAATCGTATGAGCGTATCTTGATTTTTCTTTAGTCTTGTTTGCACTATAGACTGCAACGTCTGAATTGGCTCTTGGTGTCTTTACCTCTTCTAAAGCCAAACTAATTGTCATCTAACACATCCTCAGTTTCCTTCTCCAGTCTTCTGCATATTATTCTTGTGAAACACTATTGATGCATAAGCTGTTAAGTTGATTGTGCTGTAAAATTCTCGCACTTTTCAGCTCTTGCAATCTTCGGAATTGTGTGGATGATATTTTTCCGGAAATGAGATGGTATTTCGTCACACTTACACATTCTATCCACCAACTTGAATAGTCGTTGTGTTTCTACTTCCCCCAGTGATTTTAGGAAGTCTGTTGGAAAGTTATCTATCCCTTCCGCTTTATTTGACCTTAAGTCATCCAAAGTCCTGTTAAATTCTGATTCTAATACTGGATCCCCCTACCCCTTCTCAATCAACTTCCGTTTCTTCTGTTGTCACAACAGATAAATCCTCCACCTATCCGCTCTCTCCTCTGCATTTTACAGTGGAATTTCCCTTGCAGTCTTAATGTTACCACCCTTGCTTTTAATTTCACCGAATGTGCCTTGTATTTTCTCTGTTGCTCAACATTTTTATACTTCCTTCCTTCATCGATCAGCTGAAGTATTTCTTCTGTTGTCCAAGGTTTCTTCGCGGTTACCTTCTTTGCAGCTATGTTCTTCATTCCAACATCTATGATTACCCTTTTTAAAACTGTACTGCCTACTGAGCTATTCCTTATTACTGTACCTATAGCTTTAGAGAACTTCAAGCGTATCTCGTCATTCCTTAGTACCTCCATATCCCACTTCTTTTACGTACTGATTCCTTCTGACTAATTTCTTAAACTTCAGCCTACTCTTCATCACTACGAAATTGCGATGGAATCTTACTCCGGCGAAAGAATTCGCAGTCTGTGAGATCTGTGGCGTGCAAATCAGTCTACTTCATAGCTGACACTGTCTTACAGACGGTGACCCTTCTACAATAGTAAATAAACAAACACTGTCTGGGTCAGATGATGTTTGTTTATTTACAATTCTTGCCACACCACAGATTAACTCCGTGCATTTTGTATTGTGCTGAGAGGACAGAACCGTATTTCAGTAGGATCTGCCCTCTATGCTAGTTGATCACGAGTCGATTGTCATAAAGGTGATGTGTCTGGAATCCAGCCTAAGCTTTTAGGTTGGAGATTTTCATTGTATTTCATAGTCACTAGCTTATTTCTTTTATTCCAGTGATCAGCCATCCACAGGTATATATTGCTTTAATTATTTCCCCAGATTTTTTTTTTTTCAATCTGAAAGCACACACGATATTCATGGTTCTCTCTCTCTCTCTCTCTCTCTCTCTCTCTCTGTGTGTGTGTGTGTGTGTGTGTGTGTGTGTGTGTGTGTGCATGTTATTTATTTTTTTGAGTGTAGTTCCAGTTTTTAAGAATTAAGAGAGAGAGAGAGAGAGAGAGAGAGAGAAACAAATATTAAAGGTTTACGTATTTATCGAAATGAACTTTAGTTTATTAGGGATCAGAAATAGGTCACGAAATAAATAAAAATAAATAAACGTCGAGAGGACTGCAGATCCTTTATTTATAATAATCGTGAGAAACGAAAACAGAAATGCACACCGCAGATGGGTGTCAGATGCAGTATGTAAAAAATCTTTTTCAAGTGACTGAGGATTTCTAAAACAGCAGTAATTATTTGGCAGTTCAGAGGAAAATAACTCTTAATTAACAAATGCCTGAAATTTAAATTACCGTTATGAGTGCCACTGTAGAGTGAATTATGTGACGAAACAGCAGAAAGAGATAGTGAGTACAGTTTGTGCCAAACAATCTTCAAGAGGCAGTTCTATGAACTATGAGCCGTGGTGTAGCAGGAAGTAACGTGAAAAGCAGAAAACAGCACGTAAGGCATTTCGCAATGTGCGAATTATACGTTTATGTTCGACTGTGGGGTTCTTATTAATGAATGCTAGAATACCCACTGTTCAATCAGATTTCAAGATTAGCTGAATCCCAGTCGCTATCTTCCAGAATGTTTCACACGCAATATTCTACTGTTTATAAATAAATGAATTAATCTGAGTTATCAAAAAGGTGAATCAACAGATAAGAGAACAGATGTCCTTGAAGTATCCAATTGCCTCCACAACCTGAACGATGTATTGCGTTCCACCGGTAAGCACGTCAGTACATCAGTACACATGTCTGACCATACGAGAGCAGGATTATATTTTGTCCAAATCATTGGTGAATACTGAAGAAATTACTCTTCTGCATCCTGTCTCACAGATATATTAGAGAGAGAGAGAGAGAAAGAGAGAGAGAGAGAGCATTGAACAGCTATTTCTGCGAATATATTTCATTGAAATTGGTTGGCGCATGGGGAAGAAAAAACGTTGCCACGTAAATTGCATTTCAGAACGCTACAAGTAAATCGAGTTGTCGAAGCAGAGCTGTAACTTGAGGCAGCTGTCTCTTGTGCTGCTCTGCGGGGTTCAGGAAAATTTGTTTACATCAAAATCGACTGTATGATATAGACTGACGGAAAAAAGTCGCAACACCAAGAATGAGTTGTGCGCCATAAACTAAAGTTGGTAGGTGTGTTTCTACATCTGAAAGATAAAGCCTATTCAGATTTCGCGCGAGTCACATAAGATTGGCGCTGATGGCGCTCTATGAGAATGCAAATCGGGTTTGCTTTAAATAGACGGTTTAGCTTGTAACGCCGGAAATGCATATCCTCCTATTTCCATCTATGGCACTGCAAATTTTTTTCCTTATTTTGTCACCCGAAGATATGACATTTCTGTCTCTTTATATATTGTAATTGTTTCACTGTCTGTATATATATATATATATATATATATATATATATATATATATATATATATATGCATTTATGTTGGTTTGTTTTATGAATATTATTTGTATTTATACGCTGGGTCTGGCCTAGGGAAATCTATGCTAAGGAACGAATACATCGATAGGTCGTGTGGAGAACCAAAGTGTTTAGGATCTTTGGTGGTGTTAACTCTGTCGCGTGGAGTGCGGGCAGAGGGGAGTCTGGCTGGGGTGGTGAAGTGGAGCAGGTGTGTTCTGTGAAGCTCCCGCGAGTTGTCGCACTTTCGGGGTTTGGCAGCATGTAATTGCGCTCGACTTGCTATGATAGTTTCTGACATGGTGTCGCGGACGGGAAGCATTAGCTGGCGCATGTCAAGAGCCCGTTTCGCCTGGTGACCGTGTCGAGAAGAAGGCGCGCCAACATCCAGCTTCTGCAACAGCGACGGCCGACAATGAGTGACTGTCGCCACCTCCTCAATCGACGGCTTCAAACCTTCAATCAACCAACAAGGATGACTGGAAGCACGTAAAGTTTTAGAACTGTATGGCAGACCTCAGCTTTTCAAACTTTTAAAATTGTTGCATCACAAAATTACAGCAACTTAGCATGAACCTTTGTTGCTCATTGTCCCAATTGCATTACCAAGCAGGGTCCCTTCCTTTTCTGGAATAAACCCAAGTGTCGTTGAAATTCAAACGCCAGCATCATTCGATTTCACTGCTTTAATTTCAAATTTCAGTTAAGGTATTCATAGTTGGCTACAATATTTAGATTACACAAGCACAAATTAAGAGTGCGAATTTTGTTACCGAATTTTAGCTTACCTGTGACTGCAGCTCAGCTTGGTACGTATAAAATTTTACTATTGTTAATTGTTCAGAATCATTTAATTCAAGTTTAAAGTTAAATCTCTTATTTCTAAATTGCGTAGATTCAAGTAGCTTTTGAAATGATTGTTGAGGTAGTCCAAGACTAACCGTATTTTACTGAATTTCGATGTGCTTCAGAAAGAAAGCTCACTATTAACTTCATTCACTAAATTAACTTTCGATTTTCCTGTTTTATTAATTCTTTTGCTAAATTAAGTCAGAGTGTAGCGAAATTTATTACTTCTGACAAACTTTCAGCTTTCACACTACAAGTGTCAACCTTCAGTTGCCACGCTTCTAGTGCTAATTATATGTGTAATAATCTTTCTTTTTCAGTTACTATAGTAATTGTCCTTAGGACTGGCGACCGTAATTTCCCCCAAATCTCAAATATCTAATTACCGCTAGTTAATTGTTAACGTAATGGCCGCATGTTTACTTTCTTTATTAACTTTACCCCTTTTCAAAATTAATATCCACCAGTTTCATTTGCATTTTTCCTTTCATTTAGATGTAACCCTTTCCTCCCTCTTTACCGACAGATTAACTTCGGTGATAATTGCTTTTCCCAAATTTCCACTAGGTACACGCGGTTTAATTTTTCACTGTCATTAAGGTCGATAACTGAGGGGTAGGTTACAAGCTGTCGTGAGAGTTAGTTACGTTTGAGACTGGACGTGGTGAGTTGATATTAGTCAACAGTGCCTGGAAGGCGAAAAAGAAGCCATCATCAGCACCTCTCTGTGTTTCGACGGGGCCCTGTAATAGGGCTACGAGAAGCTGGATGTTTCTTGTGTGATATTTTAGAAAGACTTGGCAGGAATACAGCCAGTGTACGTGACTGCTGGCTGCGGTGGTCACGAGAACGTAAGGTCGGAAGAAGACTGGGCTGCCGGACAGGCATGCGGCACTGCCGAGAGGGAAGGCCATCGTGTTCGGCGTATGGCTGTGGAACATGGTACTGCATCTGCAGCAGCAGTTGGCACCTCGGAGCCAGATGCCATGTAGCGTGCATACCACTGACCCCAAAGCACCGCCATTTGCGACTTCAGTGGTGTCAAGCGAGAGCTCGCTGGAGTGCAGGCTGGAGGTCTGTTGCATTTTCTGATGCACATCTACATCTACATCTACATCTACATCTACATCTACATCTACATCCATACTCCGCAAGCCACCTGACGGTGTGTGGCGGAGGGTACCTTGCGTACCTCTATCGGTTCTCCCTTCTATTCCAGGCGTGTTCGTGGAAAGAAGGATTGTCGGTATGCCTCTGTGTGGCCTCTAATCTCTCTGATTTTATCCTCATGGTCTCTTCGCGAGATATACGTAGGAGGGAGCAATATACTGCTTCACTCTTCGGTGAAGGTATGTTCTCGAAACTTTGACAAAAGCCCGTACCGAGCTACTGAGCGTCTCTCCTGCAGAGTCTTCCACTGGAGTTTATCTATCATCTCCGTAACGCTTTCGCGATTACTAAATGATCCTGTAACGAAGCGCGCTGCTCTCCGTTGGATCTTCTCTATATCTTCTATCAACCCTATCTGGTACGGATCCCACACTGCTGAGCAGTATTCAAGCAGTGGGCAAACAAGCGTACTGTAACCTACTTCCTTTGTTTTCGGATTGCATTTCCTTAGGATTCTTCCAATGAATGTCAGTCTGGCATCTGCTTTACCGACGATCAACATTATATGATCATTCCATTTTAAATCACTCCTAATGCGTACTCCCAGATAATTTATGGTATTAACTGCTTCCAGTTGTTGATCAGCTATTTTGTAGCTAAATGATAAAGGATCTATCTTTCTGTGCATTCGCAGCACATTACACTTGTCCACATTGAGATTCAATTGCCATTCCCTGCACCATGCGTCAATTCGCTGCAGATCCTCCTGCATTTCAGTACAATTTTCCATTGTTGCAACCTCTCGTTACACCACAGCAGCATCTGCAAAAAGCCTCAGTGAACTTCCGATGTCATCCACAAGGTCATTTATGTATATTGTGAATAGCAACGGTCCTATGACACTCCCCTGCGGCACACCTGAAATCACTCTTACTTCGGAGGACTTCTCTCCATTGAGAATGACATGCTGCGTCCTGTTATCTAGGAACTCCTCAATCCAATCACACAATTGGTCTGATAGCCCATATGCTCTTACTTTGTTCATTAAACGACTGTGGGGAACCGTATCGAACGGCTTGCGGAAGTCAAGAAACACGGCATCTACCTGTGAACCCGTGTCTATGGCCCTCTGAGTCTCGTGGACGAATAGCGCGAGCTGGGTTTCACATGACCGTCTTTTTCGAAACCCATGCTGATTCCTACAGAGTAGATTTCTAGTCTCCAGAAAAGTCATTATACTCGAACACAATAGGTGTTCCAAAATTCTGCCTCGGTGCCAGTGACGGCTGCGTGTTGGTTAGGAGGAGGCCAGTTCAGGGCCTGGAGTCAACCTGCCTGCCTGCCAGACACGCTGGACCCACACCTGGAGTTGTGGTCTGCCGTGTGATTTCGTATGAGAGTGGGAGCAGTCTCGTGGATATCTGACACACCCTGACTGCAAATCGATAACTCAGTCTGGGTGATTCGACCTGTTGTGCTGCCGTCCATGAGGAGCATTCAAATGGTTCAAATGGCTATGAGCACTATGGGACTTAACTTCTGAGGTCATCAGTCCCCTAGAACTTAGAACTACTTAAACCTAACTAACCTAAGGACATCACACACATCGATGCCCGAGGCAGGATTCGCACCTGCGACCGTAGCGGTCGCGCTGTTCCAGACTGAAGCGCCTAGAACAGCTCGGCCACACTGGCCGGCATGAAGAGCATTCCAGGGTTTGTTTTCTAACAGCAAACGCTCTCCCACACGTACCAGTTGTAATCCAACATGCTCCACAGAGTAACGGCAAGTTACACTGGGCTGCTCAGTCACAATATCTGTCTCCAGTCGAGCGCATATGGGGCATCATCGGACCACAACTCCAGCGTCATCCAGAAACAGCGTTAACCGTCCATTTACTGACCGGCCGAGTACAACAGGCATGGAACTCCATCCCAAACACTGGCAGTTGGCACTTGTACAACAAAATGCATGCACGTTTCCATGCTTTCGTTCGAGTTTCAGGTGGTTACACCGGTTATTAACGTATCAGAATTTCGTAACTGCGAGGGCTTACTTCGCGCTTGCATTAACCTGTGATACTGCAATGTTAATTACTGAAATACGTTACTTAGACAATTACAGTATGTTAATTATGTTTTTGTATAGAGGCTTTTTTGCTGTCAGTGTAATTAAGGAATTTTGCTGGCAGCACACCGGTTGATCATCACATACAGTACAGTACAGCCGTGATAACATGTAATACGAGAGTTCTTCTGTCGTCTCCGACTGTAGTAAAGTGTTATTTGGACAGGGCACTTCAGTGGTAACTGTAACAATGCAGACTTTGCTTAAAATGTGTTTAAAGCGATCGTAAATTGGCGAAATTGCTTTTATTATTCGCATTTCTTGGTTCATACATTGTGTCCATGTATTTTTTGTGCATAGTGACGTTCAGTTTGTATCAGAATGCAATTCATTCACACACAATATTTTGTCGTTTTCATGTTATTACATTTGAACAGAAATTTATGAAACTGTAACTGGATTTTGTGTTCGCCTAGTATTACGGGACGACTGTAAGTTATATTCCATCTTTTGTGACTGTATTAAAAGTCTTTTCTACATCACACGCGTTTCGTCTGGTTTGAAAGCTTCAGTGGTCACTATAACCGTTTGGTTTTCTTACAAATATATTTGTCAAAATCATAAACAGTTCTCATGTTTTACGTCACTATTATCAAACAGCATAATATTAAAATTATTACTATTTTTTCTTCTTATTTCGTTCCTAATTTTCTTGCACACATAGAGGCTCGATTTTTAGAACATTCCACTTCCCTTACACATAACACATTTTTGTGTGCGTGATGTTTAGATCTTGATAAATAGATCTTTCGATTTGTAACAAAACCAAAGCGATTACTGAAGATGCTTTAAAATAAAATGAAACGCTTGCGGCAACATGTTTATTAGCAGAGTATCGACGTGCTAACTAAG
Organism: Schistocerca cancellata; assembly: GCF_023864275.1. Classification (NCBI taxonomy): domain Eukaryota; kingdom Metazoa; phylum Arthropoda; class Insecta; order Orthoptera; family Acrididae; genus Schistocerca; species Schistocerca cancellata. Next base: position 5,555,557 of record NC_064630.1, read on the forward strand.
CAACAGTTATTAAAACACGGCCTTTAACTAATAGTTGTAATCAGGATCCAAGTATTTTGACCATGTGGTCAGATCGAACTACCTCAGTCGCTCCAAAAGACTGTCCTAAAACACTTTGTCACAATTAAGATGAGCAGTGCTATTTCATCATATACTGCGGGATTAGTTCTTTGAAGCTGACCCCCACAAAGGCTATTACGTCACTGTTAATGATGGATAGTTTTGGCTTCTAGTACTTGTCGCTATAGTACATGCGTGTTCGACCATTCTGTAGCAACAAAATATCTTTCGACGGATCGGCAGTAAGCGCCGCACGGATATCTCGCATTGCACCAGAGGCCCCCTGATCTTAAGTCAAGGAGTTTCCTTCTAGGGGTTCGTGAAGGACTCTTTCTGCGCGCTTCTCGTTCAAATTGCTTTGCGTGCGCAGTGGCGCCGCATCGAAAGTGCAGTGACAGCCGTACTCGCAACATGTGGGCACCTACATCTACATATACACTCCGCTAGCCACCAAGAGGTGCGTGGCGGAGGGCACAATTCGCACCAAAGACTGTTCCACTCGCGGATCGCGCGAGGGAAAAACTACTGTCTGAACGCCTCAGTACAAGTTCTTACTTCCCTTATCTTTGAATGATGATCATTACGCGATTTGGAAGTTGGTGGTAATAATATATGCTCTACATCCTCGGTGAAGAATGGATTTTGGAATTGAGCAGCCCCTTCTGTTTAGCGCGTCGTCTATCTGCAAGTGTGTCCCACTTCAAACTTTTTATGAGATTTGTAACGCTCTCGCGATGGCTAAATGTACCAGTCACGAATCTTGCCGCTCCTCTTTAGACCTTCTCAATCTCTTGAATCACACCCAACTGGTAAGGGTCCCATACAGACGAACAATACTAAAAGACTGGACGAACTAACGTATTGTAAGCTATTTCCTTTCTTGAAGGACTGCATCGCTTCACGATTCTACCAATAAACGGCAATCTAGAGTTCGCCTTACCCGTTACTTGCGTAATCTGATCATTCCATTTGAGATCATTTCGAATAGTCACACCCATATACTTGACTGATGTTACCGCTTCCCAAGACTGATCATTTATTTTGTACTCATACATTAATTGGGAATTTTGCCTTGTTATATTGAGTAGGTTACACTTACTAATATTCAGAGATGACTGCCAGTCATTACACCAGACATTTAGTTTTTGCAAATCGTCATTGGTTTGTTCACAACTTTCGTGTGATACCACTTTCCTGAGAATACAACATTACATCTACATCTACATCTACATTTATACTCCGCAAGCCACCCAACGGTGTGTGGCGGAGGGCACTTTACGTGCCACTGTCATTATCTCCCTTTCCTGTTCCAGTCGCGTATGGTTCGCGGGAAGAACGACTGTCTGAAAGCCTCTGTGCGCGCTCTAATCTCTCTAATTTTACATTCGTGATCTCCTCGGGAGGTATAAGTAGGGGGAAGCAATATATTCGATACCTCATCCAGAAACGCACCCTCTCGAAACCTGGCGAGCAAGCTACACCGCGATGCAGAGCGCCTCTCTTGCAGAGTCTGCCACTTGAGTTTGTTAAACATCTCCGTAACGCTATCACGGTTACCAAATAACCCTGTGACGAAACGCGCCGCTCTTCTTTGGATCTTCTCTATCTCCTCCGTCAACCCGATCTGGTACGGATCCCACACTGATGAGCAATACTCAAGTATAGGTCGAACGAGTGTTTTGTAAGCCACCTCCTTTGTTGATGGACTACATTTTCTAAGGACTCTCCCAATGAATCTCAACCTGGTACCCGCCTTACCAACAATTAATTTTATATGATCATTCCACTTCAAATCGTTCCGCACGCATACTCCCAGATATTTTACAGAAGTAACTGCTACCAGTGTTTGTTCCGCTATCATATAATCATACAATAAAGGATCCTTCTTTCTATGTATTCGCAATACATTACATTTGTCTATGTTAAGGGTCAGTTGCCACTCCCTGCACCAAGTGCCTATCCGCTGCAGATCTTCCTGCATTTCGCTTCAATTTTCTAATGCTGCAACTTCTCTGTATACTACAGCATCATCCGCGAAAAGCCGCATGGAACTTCCGACACTATCTACTAGGTCATTTATATATATTGTGAAAAGCAATGGTCCCATAACACTCCCCTGTGGCACGCCAGAGGTTACTTTAACGTCTGTAGATGTCTCTCCATTGAGAACAACATGCTGTGTTCTGTTTGCTAAAAACTCTTCAATCCAGCCACACATCTGGTCTGATATTCCGTAGGCTCTTACTTTGTTTATCAGGCGACAGTGCGGAACTGTATCGAACGCCTTCCGGAAGTCAAGGAAAATGGCATCTACCTGGGAGCCTGTATCTAATATTTTCTGGGTCTCATGAACAAATAAAGCGAGTTGGGTTTCACACGATCGCTGTTTCCGGAATCCATGTTGATTCCTACATAGTAGATTCTGAGTTTCCAAAAACGACATGATACTCGAGCAAAAGACATGTTCTAAAATTCTACAACAGATCGACGTCAGAGAGATAGGTCTATAGTTTTGCGCATCTGCTCGACGACCCTTCTTGAAGACTGGGACTACCTGTGCTCTTTTCCAATCATTTGGAACCTTCCGTTCCTCTAGAGACTTGCGGTACACGGCTGTTAGAAGGGGGGCAAGTTCTTTCGCGTACTCTGTTTAGAATCGAATTGGTATCCCGTCAGGTCCAGTGGACTTGCCTCTATTGAGTGATTCCAGTTGCTTTTCTATTCCTTGGACACTTATTTCAATGTCAGCCATTTTTTCGTTGGTGCGAGGATTTAGAGAAGGAACTGCAGTGCGGTCTTCCTCTGTGAAACAGCTTTGGAAAAAGGTGTTTAGTATTTCAGATTTACGCTTGTCGTCCTCTGTTTCAATGCCATCATCATCCCGGAGTGTCTGGACATGATGTTTCGAGCCACTTACTGATTTAACGTAAGACCAGAACTTCCTAGGATTTTCTGTCAAGTCGGTACCTAGTATTTTACTTTCGAATTCACTGAACGCTTCACGCATAGCCCTCCTTACGCTAACTTTGACATCGTTTAGCTTCTGTTTGTCTGAGAGGTTTTGGCTGCGTTTAAACTTGGAGTGAAGCTCTCTTTGCTTTCGCAGTAGTTTCCTAACTTTGTTGTTGTACCACGGTGGGTTTTTCCCGTCCCTCACAGTTTTGCTCGGCACGTACCTGTCTAAAACGCATTTTACGATTGCCTTGAACTTTTTCCATAAACACTCAACATTGTCAGTGTCTGAACAGAAATTTTCGTTTTGATCTGTTAGGTAGTCTGAAATCTGCCTTCTATTACTCTTGCTAAACAGATAAACCTTCCTCCCTTTTTTTATATTCCTATTAACTTCCATATTCAGGGATGCTGCAACGGCCTTATGATCACTGATTCCCTGTTCTGCTCTTACAGAGTCGAAAAGTTCGGGTCTGTTTGTTATCAGTAGGTCCAAGATGTTATCTCCACGAGTCGGTTCTCTGTTTAATTGCTCGAGGTAATTTTCGGATAGTGCACTCAGTATAATGTCACTCGATGCTCTGTCCCTACCACCCGTCCTAAACATCTGAGTGTCCCAGTCTATATCTGGTAAATTGAAATCTCCACCTAAGACCATAACATGCTGAGAAAATTTATGTGAAATGTATTCCAAATTTTCTCTCAGTTGTTCTGCCACTAATGCTGCTGAGTCGGGGGGTCGGTAAAAGGAGCCAATTATTAACCTAGCTCGGTTGTTGAGTGTAACCTCCACCCATAATAATTCACAGGAACTATCCACTTCTACTTCACTACAGGATAAACTACTACTAACAGCGACGAACACTCCACCACCGGTTGCATGCAATCTATCCTTTCTAAACACCGTCTGTGCCTTTGTAAAAATTTCGGCAGAATTTATCTCTGGCTTCAGCCAGCTTTCTGTACCTATAACGATTTCAGCTTCGGTGCTTTCTATCAGCGCTTGAAGTTCCGGTACTTTACCGACGCAGCTTCGACAGTTTACAATTACAATACCGATTGCTGCTTGGTCCCCGCATGTCCTGACTTTGCCCCGCAGCCGTTGAGGCTGTTGCCCTTTCTGCACTTGCCCGAGGCCATCTAACCTAAAAAACCGCCCAGCCCACGCCACACAACCCCTGCTACCCGTGTAGCCGCTTGTTGCGTGTAGTGGACTCCTGACCTATCCAGCGGAACCCGAAACCCCACCACCCTATGGCGCAAGTCGAGGAATCTGCAGCCCACATTGTCGCAGAACCGTCTCAGCCTCTGATTCAGACCCTCCACTCGGCTCTGTACCAAAGGTCCGCAGTCAGTCCTGTCGACGATGCTGCAGATGGTGAGCTCTGCTTTCATCCCGCTAGCGAGACTGGCAGTCTTCACCAAATCAGATAGCCGCCGGAAGCCAGAGAGGATTTCCTCCGATCCATAGCGACACACATCATTGGTGCCGACATGAGCGACCACCTGCAGATGGGTGCACCCTGTACCCTTCATGGCATCCGGAAGGACCCTTTCCACATCTGGAATGACTCCCCCCGGTATGCACACGGAGTGCACTTTGGTTTTCTTCCCCTCCCTTGCTGCCATATCCCTAAGGGGCCCCATTACGCGCCTCACGTTGGAGCTCCCAACTACCAGTAAGCCCACCCTCTGCGACTGCCCGGATCTTGCAGACTGAGGGGCAACCTCTGGAACAGGACAAGCAGCCATGTCAGGCTGAAGATCAGTATCAGCCTGAGACAGAGCCTGAAACCGGTTCGTCAGACAAACTGGAGAGGCCTTCCGTTCAGCCCTCCGGAATGTCATTCGCCCCCTGCCACACCTTGAGACGACCTCCCACTCTACCACAGGTGAGGGATCAGCCTCAATGCGGGCAGTATCCCGGGCAACCACAGTCGTAGTCCGATCGGGGGATGCGTGGGACGAGCTGGCCGTCCCCGACAAACCCCCATCCGGACCCCCACAGTGATGCCCATTGGCAACAGCCTCAAGCTGTGTGACCGAAGCCAACACTGCCTGAAGCTGGGAGCGAAGGGATGCCAACTCAGCCTGCATCCGAACACAGCAGTTGCAGTCCCTATCCATGCTAAAAACTTGTGCAAAGAACGTCTGAACTAATCTACAGAGAGCTCAAACAAAACGACAAAATTGAAGCGGTTATTAAAATACAAGATTGCCTAGTAAATGCAGTAATGCTGCCACTTGTGCACTGCTGACACACTGCTCGGCGGCGGAAGGAGACTACGCGATTTAACACTATTCGAGTACTACAACGTGATGCTACAACTCTCAAATACTATAATACGCCCGAAATTTATGTGGTAGAGCTAGGAGTATACGACTTGCTGCTGCAGCTGCTTATCCAACGGCGGCAGGGAGCACACTGACTGACCAACCGACACTGGCCGTTCAAAACGAAAACAGATGACAGACGACTACGCGAATTTACACTATTCAGGTACTAAAACGCGATGCTACAACTCTCAGATACTATAATACGCCCGAAATTTATGAATTAAACAATGCAAGTACCAAAAACACGCAAAGAAATTAAGAATTAAACTATGTAACAAATGAGTGAGCTAGGAGTATACGACTTGCTGCTGCAGCTGCTTATCCAACGGCGGCAGGGAGCACATTATCGGCAAACAGTCTAAGGCCACTGTCAATACCATCAACCAGATCGTTTACGTAAATCGTAAAAAGTAGAGTACCTATTACGCTGCCCTGGGGCACACCTGAAGTTACTCTTGTTTCTGTTGAAGCATGCTGCTGTAGGGCATGCTGCAAATGGAATGTTTGTGAAATATAAATGAATACTTCGGCCTTAATCGTTCTTGATTTAAGTAGTAAGAGATTGTACGTGTATGTATGTCAAAGATGCGCCCTTGCAAAAACCGTATGGTTCTTTTGAAAATAAATAATTCTTAGTCATATACGCAATTTAAAGTTTACCCCGCTGTTATATGATCTTTCAGGAAGAAAATAAGGTGTTGTGAAATCAGATGAAGCTGTTTGAAACATGTAGTATTTTGTTTTTACATCCATATGTTGCAAATACTAATGAGACAGAAACGAATGTGAATAATACACATCCGGAATACACAAACCTGTAAGATACTGGGAACAGATAGATTCATCTACGAAAGCTATGACTGCCACTTCACGGCACTTTTTTTTTAAGTAAACAGAGTTACCGGTTACCTGAATACTGTGACAGGTACGAGGTGGGGCAGGTCCACCAGTCCGGCTCCAGCGTCCTCGGGCTTCGCGGGCGCCGGAGCAGAACGGCGCAGGGCGCCACCTCGTTTCACAGGCGGTTAAGCCGCAGGCGCCGCCCTAAGGGCCGCGCCGAGGGCCTGCGACTTAGGGTTCATCTGCATTCCGCCCTCCCGATAGCTCTGCGTTCGGCCTCCACCGGGTGGAAACTCCTGCACTGCAGTTGGAACCTACACCCGTATCAGTAGGTTCATCCGACACCTCGCTAAAGGTGTCTTAACCGGGCTTTGAAACATCACACAGTCATGTAGATAAAATGTGTGACGAAAATGTAGATATTGATTGTGGATGGCAGTTACGTGTGTGATGTGCTTTCACTACTGCCAAACAGTCCATCAATACTGAATGAGCATAGGACGCACGAAAATTAGCGAGGTGCCGCGGCTAGCAGTGTATTTAACACTAAATTATTCTAGAATCTTCATACGGAAATGATGCTCTAAGCCCCCGCTCCCCTTTTCTAACTCCGACTTTTGCTGTTGCACATGGATTAAGAAGAAACGCGGACTGACTGTAATCGAACCTGCAAGTGGAGTAGAAAAGAGTTTGGCACCTGCAATAATGTAATTTTATAGAAATTAGTTTGATAAAGGAAAGTTTCATTAACATAGTGAGAAACGAAAGGGTTGCTCTACCGATCAACAGAATTAAAGTTCTGTCCAATAACAATTTGATTTATTATGACTAAACTCAAAATATTAAACAAAACACACGAAAAATTTACAATACGTCAAATTGGATACTCAAATAAATGTTGTGAAGGTGAAGTTGTCCATAAACTAGAGAGTGACATTCATGACCAAACGGTATGTGGAGCCAATTACTTGCGACACAGATCTTAAGAGAAACACCCAGCCAACCCAACATTAATTACTGCTACAGTAGTGAGAACTCAGACAATGAACACCCAAGACAGAGCCACGTTAGAAAAGATGGGAACAGGTGCGCTCTGCTGAGCTCTGATTGTCACATATCAGAATTCCCTAATCTGCCGGTGCTGCGGACATACATGACCAAGCTGTCTTCTTAACTACAAGGACACGATCTGACATATCGGAGGTGATGGCTGGTTGCTTCGACGTCCCGTCGTGGTGATGATAATGTCGCGAGTATAGCCCGAAAGAAATTATCCTGGTCTGGTTGTTCCAGATTAAAGACTTCCTAGCAACACAGCTGCGCCTCTGAGAAAGATGAAGAAGGCTCGCTACACCATCACTGACGGTACAGTAATTGATTTTAACAAGCAAAGTCACACAGTCACTCTGATAGAGTCAACTTTAGTCAAAACTGCTCAAGACAGAGAACATAGGCCTCTTGTACTCGGAAAGTTACGTTGAAGTCGAAACCAAAGCAACTTCGTCAAACAGTTACAATTAAATAAAAGTATATTAGACAGCCAACGGACAGCAGGCTGTCCAGAGCAGTGAGAGCTCAGTCTTGTAGCCTACTCCGATCGAAAGGCGAGAGCCGACCTCTCTCCAGAGTACCCATTCAAGCCGAACACAGAAACATTCCCACCCCACGGCAGTGGCCGTGGTTAAAACGTGCCAATTATCAACTCGAAAACCGGCGGAAAATTCCACTCCAATGACGAAGCACTACTGTTCCACCAATGGAGATACCTGTCGCCAATTTCTGCGCAGATTTTGCTACGTCAAGGAGCTATCCCCTGAGCAAGCCAATCACAGTTACGATTAGCAGAAAAAGCGAGAATTTGCCCGCCAAGAGTGCCTGGGAACACAAGTCATTCCCACGCCTCCCTGGTAGCCCGCCAGAAAGTGTTTTTACTAAGTTTCTGCAGAGTAACGGAATCTCTAGCCCCAGCCGCTCCTTCAGGCCCCTGTGGGCGTGTCGCCCCCGCTCTTATGGCAATGTTGGCGTCTGGACAGCATCCACTCGACTCCCTCACACCCATCAGCATAACCCTTTCAAGATCAGCAAAGCTTGTCTGTCACCGGACCACCCGGGTGACGAGAGACGCTGCATGGGAAGTCTGCGTGTGAAGGAATAGCAACTTTTCACCACATGCAATTAAAGAGTAAAATATTCATATCATCTGATTTCTCAATACTAGCCTTGTAATGACCATACTCGGCTATACTTCTCCAAATCGAATTACTCAGAGTAAGATAAAAATACGAGAGGGGGCTCATGATACCTGGACAGTGAAGGGGGAGGCGTGTTTATAGCGATAAGAAGTGCAAGGAAATTGATGGAGATCGAAGGAAATTGACGGAGATCCGAAATGTTAAATAATTTGGGTGAAGGTCACGGTTAAAGCAGGCTCAGACATGGTAATTGGATGTCTCTATAGGCCCCCTTGCTCAGCAGCTATTCTGGCTGAACACCTCAAGGATAATTTGGAAAACATTTCGAGTAGATTTCCTCACCATGTTATAGTTCTGGGTGGATACTTTAATTTGCTCGATATTGACTGGGAGACTCAAATGTTCATAATGGGTGGCAGCGACAAAGAATCCAGTGAAAATTTTTTAAGTGCTTTATCTGAAAACTACCTTGAGCAGTTAAACAGAGAACCCACTCGTGGCGATAACATATTAGACTTCAGGTGACAAACAGACCCGAACTATTTGAAACAGTTAACGCAGAACAGGGAATCAGCGATCATAAAGTGGTTACTGCAAGTAGTGGGACAAAGGGGGGTGCCACCCCACTGCATTGTTGCCAAATTTATTCAAGATGGCGGTGATAACGTCATCCAAGATGGCGGCAAGTAGACTTGACAACAGCGCATGACATCATCCGAGATGGCGGATTTTGGCGGGAAAATAGGCCAATTGTGCTACGTCCACTAACCTAACCTCCATAAAAAATGGCGGCAATTTTGAATTTTGGCAGGGAAAATAGCCCAACTGTGCGATGTCCACTAATCTAAGTCTCCAGAAGAAAAAATGGCTGGAAGTTTGAATTCCAACAGGATAATACATGCAAAAACCGTACTTGTCTTTATTATTATTCATGATCATTTATTATCATTCATTATCATTTATTATTATTTATTATTATTTAATTCATGCACGTGTGTATGCAGTCCAACTGTGTTAGTTCATACCCCTGCCACCAGAGAGCGCCACCATGATGTCATTAAAGATGGTTGATTTTGGTGGGAATAAGGACAATTGCGCTACCTCCACTGAACTACCATTACCGTTCTCCTGCACTTTCAGTCTTTGCTGAGCTGTCGTTGCCATGTGTTCGATCATAGAGATGGATGTGGGCGATAGAGCAGCCTTCAATAACTGCATTTCGTGTAGACATTCGAGGGAGGACTGTAACCACAGTTCACGTCATGAGGTGTGGAAGTGTATGATAATGGAGGAGTGTCACAGCAATAAGTGCAAGAATTCTGTTCAGCAGATTTCGGCAATACAGAGGGATGGAGCCAGGATGCATCCCGTAACCAGCATATGCTCAAGCACATGCGCAAACTGCAGGCTTATTTACCATCAAACATTCACTCTTCCAAAATGCAAGAAACGTTCAGTTGACACCAATTCGCTTCGGCGTAAGCATATTCGTATACAATGTATATACCATTGAAGACCATTCTGCAGAATGTGTTCAATCGATGAGTTATTGGTGTTTGACCACAATGAGTTTAACAGCATTGTAGTTCGCAAGCATACAGCTGAGGGCTGCCCCCATAACCTCCTACATGCTGAATGGAAACGCGCATTAATCCTGGAACATATGAATAATAACAAGAACTCAGTTCTCCAAATAAATTCCCTCCAACGAAATGCTTTAAAAATGCATTACCCATCTCATGGAAACATCTGCTACTGTTGGAACTGTCCACCTTTTCTAAAGCCCACATATAAACTTCCAGCCCACAAGAGACGACTGCCTCCGATCCAGCAGAGCGACGAACTGATCTAGTTCACGAGTTCTCCACTAGAGGGCACTTCGATAGGTCATGTGTTCACCTCATTCAGCCAATAGCAGCACAGCATCATGATGACGTAGTTGGCTTCTATATATAAGGAGCACTCAGCAATCTCTGTTCCAGTCGGTCAAGATGAAGCATCAGTCACCACCACAGCTGAATAGGAGGAGGAGCAAGCAGCACCAGAAAAGTAAGTCGACAAATTACTATTACTATTATTATTATTATTATTATTATTGCTATTATTATTATTTCTCTACCAACATCACATGATTTCTTATGAATAGTCGTGTTGGTCGTCCAGCAGTTCCGCCCGTGACACCAGCATGAGCAGGTCCCAGCATGTCCTCCCGGTCCACGCACGTGAAGGCCTCGGACTCGTCCACGCAGGATCCTGTAGCTCAGCTTCTCAGCATGGTGGAGCAGGATGGCCAGGTGTTAATGTCGGTGCCAGAGGCTGCGCTTGACGGGGCTTCACAGAACTGGGCTCCATCGTACGCACTGTCCACTGATCATAATCTCCCAAGGGACATCCCACCATCAGTGCAAGAACAGCAGGCTAACAGCGCTGGTGTGGATACCGTGGATGAGAATATACCGACTGCCGCTTCACCTCAACCTTTACTATTAGCCTCAATCTATGTGTTAAGTTAGTGGTTCAAAACGTATCCATGTAGGACTTGAAGTTTCACAATACGGTAGCCTCTCAACTGTGTTCGTGCTGGAAAATGTGCTCAAAAATATTTAACTGAAAATTTCTCACTATGAGCGGGATGAACTGTGTCGTTTAAAAACACACATCAAGAATCATATGACTACCGAATATTATCCATCCCACTCCTACCAGAACATTTACTGTGGCAGTCTAACTGTGAGTATTCTATCAATGTAGCATGATGCTACACTAAAAATTAAAATTGCTGATGCTTATAGTATTTTCATGCGTCACCCCACTGTTGATAACTTGTTCAATTTAGACATGGCTCTAACTAGTGCGATAGAGAGACTAAATAGATGGTGCCCATATGTTCAGGCAGTATACATCGACATCATTGACTGGCTTGACACATGTAGCATCCACATAGATGATATAGAACATTGTTTTAGTATGTGTATAACACCAGTGCCCAAGTCTTGTGCTATTCCTCGAATAAGTGTTGAAAATTTCGAACTCAAATTTACTGACGGAATACCGGACTATTGTAATTCACCCATAACATTACGAGATATACGTGCTGAATTTCAAGCATACAAGAAGCAGCTATTTTCCAAATACTGTACTTCTGCTGCACCGCTTAAAACAGAATGTACTGATTTTTTCTCATGCTGATCATATTTGAAAATATTTTAATAAATAAATATATTATTTTATAATATTAAATTTGTCATTGCGTGTTTTTTATTTGTCAAGACAAAATGACAACTACGTTAATCTATATGACAACCTTCCCTTTAAATATACCACCTCGAGTTCATTCTATTGTGTAGCCATTGTAGCTCAGTTGGTAAGGTGACTGCGCTATAGTGACTACACACAAACACATATTTTTAATCATATAAAAGCGTATTCCACACCTTGACCTACCACAGTAGGTATCATGACGGGCTGGATGAAACACCCTCGCCTCAAGGGCTTTGTTGTAGGTGACTGGTCCTTTGATGATGACCAAGACCAGAAGGCCAACAAGAACGGACCTGACAGCATACGAGCTATAATTGTAGGTCCATCCAGCTGTGGTAAGACAAATGTCCTCATGGCTCTGTTAACGCACATAGACGGAGTCCGCTTCGAGCACCTTTTCGTCTTCCCCAAAACACTCTTTCAGCCCAAGTACCAGTTACTCAAGAAAATGTTAGATGGAGTAGACAGTGTAACATACAGAGCCTTCAGTGAAAGCGACGGCGTCCCCCCACCTGAAGAGGTAAAGCCTAACACTGCCTTCATATGTGACGATGTCGCTGTTGAAAAGCAAGACCAAATCCGTAAATACTTCTCCTTTGGCCGTCATATGGGTGTTGATGCATTTTATCTGAGTCAAACGTATTCCAGGATCCCAAAACAGCTGGTGAGGGACAACGCAAATCTCATTATAGCATTCAAAGAAGACAACCTCAATTTAAAGCACATTTACCGTGCTCACGTAGGGACCGACATGTCATACAATGAATTTGTAAAGATATGCGCTGATTGCTGGAACCACTCACAATACGGCTTTCTCGTTATTGATAAAACCAGTAAACTGAATGACGGTAGGTATAGCCGGAACTTCCAAGACTTTCTCCATATATAAACGTACGAAAATACCTTATCCCATCAGTTAACACTTCACCATGGACAAATTCGCACGCATGGCGGACGCTCCGTCTGAGAGATTAGGTGTGCGAAGACAGAATGCCCCAATGTACACCGATATCAAATTTAAAAATGTTGAGTCCAGACTAGTTAAAGTTGGAAGGGAATTAAAGGACACCCAGAAACTTCTTGGCATTAACCAAAACCGGATAGAGAACAGAATTAGCGCAAATGAGGGCCAGATAGGAGCCGAGGCCGTTATTAAAGAAGGTGGTGTAGGAAAAAAGGAGAAGAAGAAGTATAACAAATCATATATAAAACCACGTGATATACAGAGCTCTGATTAGTATCCTTCGAGATATCGACAAAGCATAAAGTCATTCAGCCGCTCCAAGCAGTTCGAGAGAAATTACGTTCGCTAAAGTTGGGACATATAGATCGCGAGCAAACACTAAATGAAACTTTTAAACCTGTTACCGAATCTATCGCCAAGATAGCTTTGCATAATAATGACCCAATCGAAGAATTCACCAACCAGTATCCGACCGTTAAGATAGATAGAACATTTGGTGTCAGCAGGGCGAGACCGTACATGCTAGGCTCTCAAAGTATAACTTTATCCGACAGCACAATACGCATCGGGGATACAGAGTTTAAAAGAACATCTGGCTTAATAAACGTGATCTTCCTAAGGCCATCAAGAAACTTAAAATACTCTACTGATGTTCGCAAAGTCTATCGGGAAATACTTGACTGATCTGTATAAAAATCCCGACGGAACACTGAAAAAGCCTGAAAACTCTAAATACACTACCATTATACAACCTTTACTCAATGAGCAACCTAAAAGCTTCGTTGAGGGTGTAGACTTTCAGCATAAAGGAGTGAGCAATCAAGTCCCGCAGTATACATATTACGATGACCCAGATGAACTAATAGACAGATTTCGACTGTTGATGGCTTCGGCTGCTGCGGGCAATACAGCTCATTCGAATGAGGTTGTATCCAAAATCTCTGAGCTTCGAGAGAGAGGTATCATCGAATAAGTACGGAGACCGTGGTTCGAGAACTGCACAAGCCAGCACAGAAAACATACCCTCGTAGGCATGCCATGATTAAAGGGCTGGATGACCTGTGGCAAGCTGATCTTGTAGATATGAATCGATATTCACCTCATAATAATGGATTCAAATACATTTTAATGGTTATTGATACATACTCTAAATTCGCATGGGCATTACCTGTGAAAACGAAAACCGGTAGAGATGGTGTTTGAGCGTTTGCTGCAGACAGGAACGAATCGATGTCCGGCCAATCTTCAAACCGATCACGGCGGAGAGTTTTACAATGGACATTTCAACACTGTGATGGGGCGGTATGACATACACCACTACTCCACGTTTACTCACCTTAAAGCTAGTATCGTCGAGCAGTTGAACAGAACAGTCAAAGCTCAAATGTGGATGCAGTTTAATCTTCGCGGTTCGTACAAGTAGGTAGATATTCTCCCACAGATAATTGCAAAGTATAATCGAACCAAACATAGTACAATAAAAATGAGACCGATCGATGTTCGCGATAATTCGCTCATGGACACAGTATATTTCCGGATTAAAATGCTAGACCCTCGCAAACAGTGTTTCAATATAGGCGACTTAGTACGTATTTCAAAACACAAGACAGCGTTCGAGAAAACGTACTTACCAAATTGGTTCAAAAATGGCTCTAAGCACTATTCGACTTAACTTCTGAGGTCATCAGTTGCCTAGAACTTAGAACTAATTAAACCTAACTAACCTAAGGACATCACACACATCCATGCCCGAGGCAGGATTCGAACCTGCGACCGTAGCGGTCGCTCGGCTACAGACTGTAGCGCCTAGAACCGCACGGCCACTCCGGCCGGCCACCAAATTGGTCGGCTGAGATATTCACAGTATCCAAAGTGCAGTGAACCAACCCTAGGACATATATCTTAAAGGACGGCAAGGGCGAAGAAATTGAAGGATGCTTTTACACGGAAGAATTGCAGAAGAGTTCTGAACCAGATGTATTTCTCATAGAGCGCGTGATAAGACGTCGTGGGAATAGAGCACTGGTTAAATGGCTAGGATTTCCATCATCAGAAAACAGTTGGATCGAAGCTGACATGTTAGTATATAACGGGGAGAGTAGACCTCTATCTCCTCAGTAGCGTACCATGCACGATAGGAGGCACATCATAATAAGAGGTGGAGGTGGTGTTCTCGACAAGTTGCCTGTTGAATTGCACATTCCCGGATATAACTTCTGTGGGCCTGGAACAAAGCTTCAGAAGCGCCTGGCACGAGGCGATAAAGGTATTAACCGACTAGACGAAGCCTGCCTTGAGCACGACCTCGCATACGCGGCAAATAAGGATCTCCCAGCACGCCACGTCGCCGACCGGATATTAGCAGATAAAGCCAAGCAAATAAGGCGAAGAAAATATCTCAGAAAACGCGTTGCTAAATTCGTGGTTGATAAAACCATGAGTGGAAAAATTAACTTGGGCTGGGGTGTGACGAATTTCAAACGAATTATGAAAGCAGCGCGAACAGCTTTGCGAGCGAAGAAGAACAGGAAGAAGAACAACAAACCCGGTTGTTTGAAAAACTGTATTCTCACCTCGATGTCTGCAGCGAAACGTGTGTCGAATGGTGGGAACAAGAAGAAAAACACGACTTCAATTAAACCATCTAGGGTCCTACCACTACCAAAGACTTCGGGCGGAATTATCCCGTTCCTCGTTCCAGCCCTTGCAGCCCTGTCCGCTGTAGGTTCACTCACAGGAGGGGCCGCAGCTGTCGCCAAAACGGTCAAAAACGCACACAACGCACAAGCCCAACTAGAGGAGGCCAGAAGACATAATCGCGCTATGGAGGCAGCAGCTATCGGAAAAGGGCTCTATTTGAAACCATACAGGAAAGGACTAGGTGTCTTCATAAATAAAAAAAAAGTCCGTTACTTATCCTACCCGACCGAGCGCTCACGAATAAAGATATAGTTAAAATTCTTAAACAAAAACTTCACATTCGTGGATTCCGCGGCGTCTTTATGTGGAATACATTACCGAAGACCATGTGGCGGAATTGTAAATTTAGATATTGCTGGGGGTCCAGGGACCCATTGGGTTGTGTATGTTAAGAAAAGTCCAAATACAGTTCAGTATTTCGAATTAATTCGGCGATTCACAGCCGCCTGAAGAATTACAACGCTACTTCACCAGCAAAAGACGCGTCTTCTACAATCAGGACTTTAACACATATCTCTGTGGTCATCACAGTGACGGCGAAACCCCCTAGAATGCATCGTCAGAGCATGTGCGTGATATATAAAAGAGCTGTCATTGAACACATGACCATCATTTGATGTTTAGACGCAATGTCATACACTCTGACTTTAAAAGAGCGAGGATCAGTATTACGCGCAAATTACTTTCCGCCGATTGATTTAAGTGCAGGGGACTGGAGTATTGCACTGATTGGTCTAGAGACGTATAACAGCATTCCAAATATTACACAGAGCAATAATAAACTACATCTTGAAATTGACGGCCGGAAGGAGATTCTACAAATACAACCTGGTGCCTACGATACAGATGATTTAAACGAACTCTTAAAACAGTCAGAAAAAGGTATAGAACTACGGGCAAACATTAATACCTTAAATCTGAAATATGGACAGAGAGTGCTACGATCGACTTTACACAGAGACATTCAATTGGTCCACTGCTAGGTTTTGCGAAGGATCGTGTTTTGGTGAAGGACGGAAGTAAATTTTACGCATCAGATCATGCTGCAGATATACTCCCAGTGAGTACATCGTCGTTGAGTGTAATATTGCCACAAACTCATACCTGAACAATAAACTGATCACTCAATTTCCGACAGTCGGCACAGGGTATAACATAGTTCAAGCCCCCACAAACGCCATATATCTCCCGGTGACTGTTCAGCGTATTGTGGACCAGAATAATCAGTTTGTTAACTTTAGAGGAGAAGAGATCATTGTACGCCTGCATCTAAGGTGAGATGTGAATAAGGTATAAAGCTAGCACACCAAGCTGACAACCCATCAGTGCAACACGGAAGGGCAAGGTGATAACACGCCTTAATTACGAATTCCTCATTTCAGCAGGTTTAAAACCGCAGAATGACGTCGCTCAACGTAACTCAGTCAGTAGAGTATGATGCCGGAATTATTCGTCATGAATACCACTCACACAAACCCTACGCTTCAAGCACATTTAACAAAAAAGATTAAATTTGGATTGTTATCCAGCATCAGGATGCGGTAACACTGACTAGCAAGAGCTTCCTCTATCTGGACTACACATTTAAGAAAGCTGACGGGGCTGCCGTTGCGCTCTTGAAGCTCACTCGAAATGCCGTAGCATTCTTGTTTCAATAGATACGCTATGAACCCAACGGAATTGAAATAGACCGAACCGCTAATGTTGGTACTACATCAGCCCTTAAGAAGTACGTTTCAGCCTCACCCACTGATTCAAACAGTTTGGAAAATGCTGGGTGGTTCGCAGATGCAGCGGATGGCGAGGGTGGACAAGCCGATTTACCGCGGGCGTGCCACTAAAAATGCTTATGGGTTATTTTGAGGATATGCAGCGAATAATTACCAACGCTAAACAGGAACTTATTTTGGTGAGAAGTGCAAGTGACGCTAATTCATTCTCTCAAACAGCTGCAGAGAATGTTCAAATCAAGATTAATACACTCCTGGAAATGGAAAAAAGAACACATTGACACCGGTGTGTCAGACCCACCATACTTGCTCCGGACACTGCGAGAGGGCTGTACAAGCAATGATCACACGCACGGCACAGCGGACACACCAGGAACCGCGGTGTTGGCCGTCGAATGGCACTAGCTGCGCAGCATTTGTGCACCGCCGCCGTCAGTGTCAGCCAGTTTGCCGTGGCATACGGAGCTCCATCGCAGTCTTTAACACTGGTAGCATGCCGCGACAGCGTGGACGTGAACCGTATGTGCAGTTGACGGACTTTGAGCGAGGGCGTATAGTGGGCATGCGGGAGGCCGGGTGGACGTACCGCCGAATTGCTCAACACGTGGGGCGTGAGGTCTCCACAGTACATCGATGTTGTCGCCAGTGGTCGGCGGAAGGTGCACGTGCCCGTCCACCTGGGACCGGACCGCAGCGACGCACGGATGCACGCCAAGACCGTAGGATCCTACGCAGTGCCGTAGGGGACCGCACCGCCACTTCTCAGCAAATTAGGGACACTGTTGCTCCTGGGGTATCGGCGAGGACCATTCGCAACCGTCTCCATGAAGCTCGGCTACGGTCCCGCACACCATTAGGCCGTCTTCCGCTCACGCCCCATCATCGTGCAGCCCGCCTCCAGTGGTGTCGCGACAGGCGTGAATGGAGGGACGAATGGAGACGTGTCGTCTTCAGCGATGAGAGTCGCTTCTGCCTTGGTGCCAATGATGGTCGTATGCGTGTTTGGCGCCGTGCAGGTGAGCGCCACAATCAGGACTGCATACGACCGAGGCACACAGGGCCAACACCCGGCATCATGGTGTGAGGAACGATCTCCTACACTGGCCGTACACCACTGGTGATCGTCGAGGGGACACTGAATAGTGCACGGTAAATCCAAACCGTCATCGAACCCATCGTTCTACCATTCCTAGACCGGCAAGGGAACTTGCTGTTCCAACAGGACAATGCACGTCCGCATGTATCCCGTGCCACCCAACGTGCTCTAGAAGGTGTAAGTCAACTACCCTGGCCAGCAAGATCTCCGGATCTGTTCCCCTTTGAGCATGTTTGGGACTGGATGAAGCGTCGTCTCACGCGGTCTGCACGTCCAGCACGAACGCTGGTCCAACTGAGGCGCCAGGTGGAAATGGCATGGCAAGCCGTTCCACAGGACTACATCCAGCATCTCTACGATCGTCTCCATGGGAGAATAGCAGCCTGCATTGCTGCGAAAGGTGGATATACACTGTACTAGTGCCGACATTGTGCATGCTCTGTTGCCTGTGTCTATGTGCCTGTGGTTCTGTCAGTGTGATCATGTGATGTATCTGACCCCAGGAATGTGTCAATAAAGTTTCCCTTTCCTGGGACAATGAATTCACGGTGTTCTTATTTCAATTTCCAGGAGTGTAGCATATCATGGAAAATGCCTCACATCACCGTTGCCAACGAGGAGCGCTTAAAGCTCTTAAAAGTTCTGAATGCTGGCTCCTACCTACCACTAACTTTCCGATCATGGAAGCTTTTTGAATACCCAGTCCTACCTGAAGGGTCCACACATAATTGGGCTATTAAAACATGAGTGCAGTTGGAAGCACCTCGGTTCATCATACTAGCATTTCAAACTCAAAGGCGTGCTCATGTATCAAAGGACTCGACTGGATTTGACCACTGCAGGTTAACTAATGCCAGAGTCCACTTGAATTCAGAATACTACCTATATGAGAATCTACATCTACAGTGGGACAGCAATGTATACAGTCTGGCATTTGACATGTATGCAAGATTCCGAGCATCTTACTACGAAGGTGTTGAAAATGAAGGATTCCTACTCAGCCCACAGAGTTTCAAGAAGCTAGCGCCAATAATCGTGATTGACTGTTCAAAACAGAATGAGATAATTAAATCAGGACCTACAGATGTACGGATTGAATTTGAATCTTCAGCAAACTTCCCTGATCAGACTTTGGCATGTGCTCTCGTTCTGCATGATCGTCTCGTTAACTACTGTCCGCTCACTGGTGTAGTGCAACGAGTTGTATAGATTAGTACGCACTCTGTTAGCTCTAGCGTAGATCACGATGTTACCTGACGGTTTTGAGGATCGTAGCTGATGGTCAAGGATTTTACTATGATGAGTGCAGGCGTTTCATAATTAAAGACTGTGCATTAATAGCATTTACGCAAAGTGATGGAGTAATAGGAACATTTGTATCAAGAATTGAATCGCCGAAACCATTTAAAGACGTCAAGTGCAATAAGACAGTCAGGAGCGCGATGTGGCTAACAAAGTTGTATCATGGGATTATATGGGATGCCCCTGGCATCTCTTATAAACATTTGCTGCAATTGCTGAGAGTATTTGATCACAAGGAGGCAATAATCTACGTTAAAGGCGATGAGAAGAGTAGTTGGCTGCATCGAATCTTCAAATATGCGGATATCCAGAACCTGGAATACTACGATTGTCCATATATCCATCAACTTAGACAGCGAACGTGTGAAGAAGAAAAAAATAGTTTTGTGCCTGCATCTAAAAATGTAAAATTACTTTTAAAATGGCTCACAAATAAATGTATAATTTTTTTCTCCATAAGAATTCTTGTTGTTTTCTTTCTGTGACACCTACTTCCATAGAGGTAAATTTATTGTTGATACTGTGCGTGAAGCGGATTCCACTGGAGCTGTCTGAGCCAGTTTTCCTGCTTCCACCTCGCCGTCGCGGCGATGAGTCAACCGTTGAAAGTGGCAGGACCTGTAAGAGAGAGTGCTAGGGTCGGCTTCGCCAGATGCCCGCCGTTTAAAGTGACAGGATCACTAAGAGAGCGGCGGGGTCTGTTTGTGACCGGTGGACGAAGTCCAGCACGCGTCATTCAGATTTCATCTCTGTCTTTAAATCAGTAACAACCTTATAGGTCTCTATCTGTGCCAGTGCAACATATATGGATCATGATTGAGGGTGAAATAATAACAAACTCGGGCAATTTGTTTTTACAATAAAATAATTGAATTTATTATTCAATTCAGATTTTTTAAAATGTTGTTTGCGACATATCAGTGTACCGTAAAATGATTCACTCTATTTTTCACATTATATGAGTTTACAGTTACATAATTCATAAATATATAAGCATTGCGCAGAGATAACTCTCTCTCTCTCTCTCTCTCTCTCTCTCTCTCTCTCTCTATATATATATATATATATATATATATATATATAGTCCGCAGCTCGTGGTCGTGCGGTAGCGTTCTCGCTTCCTACGCCCGGGTTCCCGGGTTCGATTCCCGGCGGGGTCAGGGATTTTCTCTGCCTCGTGATGACTGGGTGTTGTGTGATGTCCATAGGTTAGTTAGGTTTAAGTAGTTCTACGTTCTAGGGGGCTGATGACCATAGATGTTAAGTCCCATAGTGCTCAGAGCCATTTGAACCATATATACAAAGCAGAGGTACTAGAACGTCATTACAGTATCTTACAAGGTAAATAATATCTCTAGTGGAGTTCCACCGGAAACACTTTCTTAACTAAGGGCAAACGTATTTTTAGTTCAAGATAGTGACTCTAAAACATGTTCCACTAGCAATTTAAATTAGATTTCATTGGAGTAAGTGGAACAAGACGTTTTCTACTGCAACAAGCAGGTGAACACATGTTTCTCGGTATAAAGATTTCTTTTTTCGACAGTGGTGGAACTCACATTCTTAAAAACTAGTTCTGACTGGATGTCTAGTGGCAGGTGAAACTTACAACTACTACTAAGATCAAAGCAGATACAAACTGCGAAAATTGTATTTTCGTGTTCTTCTATTTGATTATAAGAAGTGTAAAATTTTTATCTGTTTTCAATCATATAGCCATTGACTAGTAATAGTAGCGAAAAAATATACAAATATATATAAACACTTTTTTTTAAATAAATAAGTTTATTTTATTTTTTCTGCTTTTTTAATGATTTTTTTTGTTTTTTCTTTGATAGAATAAATAATATTTACACACATGCACACTTAATACAGGCTCGTACACATTGACACACTCAGACATACACGGAAGTACGCTACCTGATACTACAAAACAGTCTCATCCAGTATTTACACTATGATAAAAAGGGTCATACTACTACTCTGCAGACACTCTCGCCGTCTCTGTCTCTTTCTCTCTCACACACACATACTATCTCTCTCTCCCTCTCAATCAGAGTCTCCCACCCCTTCTCTCGCTACTAGTGAGCAGTGTGAGTACGGGCGAGTTTCAATGCCGTCATCACAGATGACCCTTTTATCGTCATGAGACGACAGACCGATTTTAAACTGCAGCACAGTGCACACCTCGTGCGCTATCGATCGAATACTAGTTTGCCGGACAATATGCGGCGGCTGCAGCTCAGCACCGAGAACACCACCACATAGGCACTGCAAATAGTCTTCGACAGACAGAGCTCGTGATGCGAGCTGTCGTACCCCCTTAGCCCGTCTCTGAGTGGGACCTTCCAATGTGCGATATGCATACATCTTGGACCGAAGACCCACAAACTCCACAATCGGCAATCCATTCGACTCGTCTTTCATGAGACCGATAACCTTCTTGTTTTGCGGAACAAAACCATATGGATTATCGGCCGCATAAGAAGACGTGTCGAATTCATTGGCGTGATACCTAATTACTTCATATGGGTCGCAGTTCTTCACCCAATAGATGAAACTATCTGTATCCATATAAAGTAATTTAGGAACTGCGAAATGAGTTTTCGCAAACTCATAATGGAAGCGGTACATGTGGAGTTTGGATAGGTCTAGTATGCACATCCCCACATAGATAGGTTTAGTAAACTGTACTGCTGTTTTAGCCATCTCCACAGCAAGAAAATTCTTAATGAAAATGGTGACCCGTTTAAAATTTGGTCTGGCAATGCATTTTCGTACGCCATAACGCCCATCCCATTGCGTTCTAATAAAAATTTCACGTCGTTCCCTCAAATTCTCCATAGTTTTTAAGAAAATTGAATTATTCATTAATGTATAAAAATCTTTCTCAAAGTCACACGACGCAGAAGTTCTCTGTCTCGTATTCAGATCAATATACTCCTTCAACCAGGGGGACTGCTTGAAGGAAATGGCCCCGGTGATTGTAACCGGCTCCATACCCAAGCTGAGGCATTGCTGGAGGTTAAGATAGTGAATGATGTACCTCTGCTTGTCCCCCACCATTGTCATCAGTTTCGGTGTGGAACCTTAAAAGCGGTGGCTCGTTTTATTTTACAGGTTACTATCCCTCTGTGCAGGGGCTGTAATTTTTTTGATATTCTTTTTTTTTTTTTAACCAGCATGGTAAAACAGAGGCCACTACTTCCACCACATCAAGTGGATTTAGTGCTCACGTACTCACACTGAGCCGTGAACACTTCCCAGTTTATCAGTGGGGGATAATTGAAAATTATTATCACTATTATCGGTGCCATGCGTGCAATGGTCGTGCCAGGCGCGCGATATTGAATCTTGATCCTGTCATTAATGGCGCGAGGCCTGCACGACCTTGTAGCAGCCGTTATAGTTCTTCATTATTCTACTGTGACACTAAGGATGGTTTCACGCAATGAAAGGGAGAATGTACAGATTAAAGGACTCATTTATTTAACAGTTGAATATTAAACAAGTATACAATCGAATGGGGGTGGGGGAAGAAAGAACTGAGTTCGGCAGGTTGCCCCAACGCTCGTTCATAATAAGCCACGAGAGGAGGAGACAAGGAATTTTAGGGACGATCGCCGTATTATCAAAAGAAGTCCAATTTACTAAAGAAATGGGTTGCAGGCATGTAAATACCACCACCATGAATCAGCCGAAGACTAAGAAAGATGCTACTGTGGGTGAATCGCTAGGTAGCCTCCTGTACTAAAGGAATACAACCAGCAAGACGCGAAACTATTCATATAACATTGGCTCGCGGTCCGACTACGTTAACGAAACATGAAGGCGCGCCAGACACTCACCACGTGGCGTACGACAAAGGGCACAAGTTTTCAAGCTAGGAAGACGTAAATTCTGGGTCGAATTTTACACAGGAGAACTGAAAGAGCTGCTGCCGGACGAAGTGGAAAAGTGAGCATGAATGTATGCACTTTAGTGCCGTACTGCAAGCTCCTGTGACTAACCAACACGTCCCGCACATTATGCCCGACTGTATAAGGAAAACCCTACAGTCTTATAACACGGAAAACATTGCATAAACCGTAATTCAAGGAGCGCACATCAGTACAATGACCCGCTGGGCCGCAGGGCGCGAATCTGCAGCGCACGTCGGCGCTCATGCTTACCGAACTTCATCTCCTGGAAGCAGCACCTCCGGCCTCAGGCACGGTCACACTGGAACTGACTATTGCCCCTTTATCCACTATCCATCCGCGGAGGGGGGTTGGCGCCCGCCCGCGAAAAACGGGCGCGCACCTGAACTGGCCAATCGTAGGGCCGGAATTTCACAGGGAGGCGACCTCGCGACGTTAAAGTTGAGAAGAAATATCAGTTACAAGGTTTCCAGAATGAGATTTTCACTCTGCAGCGGAGTGTGCGCTGATATGAAACTTCCTGGCAGATTAAAACTGTGTGCCCGACCGAGACTCGAACTCGGGACCTTTGCCTTTCGCGGGCAAGTGCTCTACCATCTGAGCTACCGAAGCACGACTCACGCCCGGTCTCACAGCTTTACTTCTGCCAGTATCTCGTCTCCTACATTCCAAACTTTACAGAAGCTCTCCTGCGAAGGTAGGAGACGAGATACTGGCAGAAGTAAAGCTGTGAGACCGGGCGTGAGTCGTGCTTCGCTAGCTCAGATGGTAGAGCACTTGCCTACGAAAAGCAAAGGTCCCGAGTCTCGGTCGGGCACACAGTTTTAATCTGCCAGGAAGTTTCAGTTACAAGGTTGGTAAGGCAGGTTGGGTAACTGAGAGCAGGAGAAACTTTGGCCACCACGTGCTACCCTGGCGATCGAAAAAAGGATAGGAAACGGGGAGCCATCATGGCTGCTAGGAAGACTGCTGCCCTCGCCCATAAATAAAGCACCGAGCGAGGTGGCGCAGTGGTTAGCAAACTGGACTCGCATTCGCGAGGACGACGGTTCAATCCCGTCTCCGGCCATCCTGATTTAGGTTTTCCGTGATTTCCCTAAGTAGTTTCAGGCAAATGCCGGGATGGTTCCTATGAAAGGGCACGGCCGATTTCCTTCCCAATCCTTCCCTAACGCGAGCTTGCGCTCCGTCTCTAATGACCTCGGTGTCGACGGGACGTTAAACACTAACCACCACCACCACCATAAATGAAGAAAATTCCTGGCGCCAAGCTCCTCTCACAGATCAGTGTGAGACAAGCTGTAAAAATCGTCAAATAAATCAGGCAACCCATAGAAATTATTAATATTACCTGAATTATTGGTTTACCGAATACCAGAATGCATGGATTAGAAATATGAAATGCATGCACTGAATGGTGAATGTAGTGCACGTCTTTCAACCTCCTTGCGGAACTAGTTGCTCTGGACACAGCGGCAAATCGGCATGCGTGTCATGCAAACTAATAGGGTATTCGAGTTCTGCCTCCACAACATACCCTACATCACAATCGGCGGCCATACCCTCACCCTGATTTTTCTACCTAATCCCTTGCATTCATCTTCGGACAGCCACGTAAACTCGCCAATGGGCAGACATTGCTTCATAGTGTGTCCGTATAAGTTATTCACATCGAGATACAATGTATAACTTGAATAAGGGATGCGTTAAACCTGTCACCCATCCGTGGGTTACTTGCTTTTGCGTGTCTACGAATACATTGGCAGAGCCCCCCCCCCCCCCCCCCCCCCCGGATCCCACGCTCAAATAAAAGAAGCATTTCAGGATCGGTTGATAATTCGATACTGCACTTCGTTTTCTTGAACATCGTGTTCCAAGACAACGCAGGTGCCGTGTAATAAAGGGCAGCGTCGAGAGAATATGTGGTCACACGTAGACTTCGGGACTTCTCGAAAACGTCCGCAAGCAAGCGCACGTCTGTGTCCATGTAAAGACGTGCGTACTCTCCTAAATTAGAAATGTTGAATTCCCACCAGACATTCACGGCATGCTCATACTCTGCAAGCGTTATCGTGTCGCCTGTGAGGTTGCTGGAGAATGCAGTTATGTCGGGTAGCCTGGTTTCGTCGAGTTTGGCCATACTATTCACATACTCGTATGGAAAAACCCCTTTCCTAGTCACAAGTTGAAACTTTTCCTCGTCAGGAAATGCAGCTCGAGTGATATGCATATCCACCGGAGGTAGAGTTTCAAGAAGTTTATGTAGTGATGCCTGCATAAAACGTAGTGTATCGAGGAAGCGCAGCTTAATTCTTGGCGGCATTCATTTAGAGAATGATATATACACTCTTGGAAATTGAAATAAGAACACCGTGAATTCATTGTCCCAGGAAGGGGAAACTTTATTGACACATTCCTGGAGTCAGATACATCACATGATCACACTGACAGAACCACAGGCACATAGACACAGGCAACAGAGCATGCACAATGTCGGCACTAGTACAGTGTATATCCACCTTTCGCAGCAATGCAGGCTGCTATTCTCCCATGGAGACGATTGTAGAGATGCTGGATGTAGTCCTGTGGAACGGCTTGCCATGCCATTTCCACCTGGCGCCTCAGTTGGACCAGCGTTCGTGCTGGACGTGCAGACCGCGTGAGACGACGCTTCATCCAGTCCCAAACATGCTCAATGGGGGACAGATCCGGAGATCTTGCTGGCCAGGGTAGTTGACTTACACCTTCTAGAGCACGTTGGGTGGCACGGGATACATGCGGACGTGCATTGTCCTGTTGGAACAGCAAGTTCCCTTGCCGGTCTAGGAATGGTAGAACGATGGGTTCGATGACGGTTTGGATGTACCGTGCATTATTCAGTGTCCCCTCGACTATCACCAGTGGTGTACGGCCAGTGTAGGAGATCGCTCCCCACACCATGATGCCGGGTGTAGGCCCTGTGTGCCTCGGTCGTATGCAGTCCTGATTGTGGCGCTCACCTGCACGGTGCCAAACACGCATACGACCATCATTGGCACCAAGGCAGAAGCGACTCTCATCGCTGAAGACGACACGTCTCCATTCGTCCCTCCATTCACGCCTGTCGTGACACCACTGGAGGCGGGCTGCACGATGTTGGGGCGTGAGCGGAAGACGGCCTAACGGTGTGCGGGACCGTAGCCCAGCTTCATGGAGACGGTTGCGAATGGTCCTCGCCGATACCCCAGGAGCAACAGTGTCCCTAATTTGCTGGGAAGTGGCGGTGCGGTCCCCTACGGCACTGCGTAGGATCCTACGGTCTTGGCGTGCATCCGTGCGTCGCTGCGGTCCGGTCCCAGGTCGACGGGCACGTGCACCTTCCGCCGACCACTGGCGACAACATCGATGTACTGTGGAGACCTCACGCCCCACGTGTTGAGCAATTCGGCGGTACGTCCACCCGGCCTCCCGCATGCCCACTATACGCCCTCGCTCAAAGTCCGTCAACTGCACATACGGTTCACGTCCACGCTGTCGCGGCATGCTACCAGTGTTAAAGACTGCGATGGAGCTCCGTATGGCACGGCAAACTGGCTGACACTGACGGCGGCGGTGCACAAATGCTGCGCAGCTAGCGCCATTCGACGGCCAACACCGCGGTTCCTGGTGTGTCCGCTGTGCCGTGCGTGTGATCATTGCTTGTACAGCCCTCTCGCAGTGTCCGGAGCAAGTATGGTGGGTCTGTCACACCGGTGTCAATGTGTTCTTTTTTCCATTTCCAGGAGTGTACTTCTCGACGCTCTCAGGTAGGACGCTCACCTGATCTTTCTCCAAACCGAAATCTCCCAAGAGCTCAACTAGAAAATGATCGTCATACCCACTTAAATTATGAAGGAAAACTGCAATGTGCCTAGGTAATTGGTACTTCAAATTGCACGCATTGTGAGCAGCACCACGGAATTTCCCTGTAAGATGACAGTGGTCCCTACGAGGGTTTACCGCTTTTCTGTCCAACGGCAGCCGACAAATATCATACTCGGTGGCTATATTAAACAAATCTTCATTCATTTGGTCATTGGAACGTTGCCGCTGTTCAGCTTATCAACTTCCAGTGAAACTTTTTCAAGTTCAGAGAGCAACCAAATCGATGGATTATCGCCGACGTAAGTTATGTATCGGTTAAGGTTGGTGTCATATAACGATACAATTTGGTACACTGCCGCATACGATACGTGTTGTTCTGTAAAGGTGGTGTGTGAGGTCGTAGGGTCGCCTTCACAGCGGGTCACAGGAGCGAGGAGGCTCTCAAAGTCGGCGTACACAGCAATCGGACACTGCTCCTGGTGGTGTGCATTGCTAAACTTTATGAATTTGTTTTCCTCCGAGGGCATAATAACACGTACCGCATCCTTGGAGGTACAGTCTACTAGATGCGTAGATAATAACTGTTCAGAGGAGAAATAATTGAGACACCTTAAACAAAAATGCTTTTTTACACCGTTTGTCACTTAAGTGGGAATAATGGAGGCGGGACATGTCCTTGATCCAGACGTAGTGATAATTATCACATTTAGGAAAGAGCAGCATTCTTACAAGCAGTTCACTCTCACCGGGAAATTTGGAGAAATGGAGAGGTCCTGTAACAACATGCTTGTCTTGCTCATCTGACTTGCTTTTCTTCTTCTCCAGGCCATAAACAGGTACGGATATTCCGGTATTTTGTGCCTCGAATTTAGATATGTCCTGGATCTTGACGGGGAACTCAATACCATTGAAGTTATAACAGGAATGAATATTATCACCTACTTGGTATGTACTCGGACGTTCAGGATGATCTCTGTAATTGTAGTTTCTTTGGGAAGTCAGGATTGACCATGCGAAACGAGCCCGGTGTTTTGTATTTTGGACATTAAGGCATGCCTGCTTATTAGCTATATCTTTAGGGAGATTAATATAGCTAGACCCTCCATTTAACGGATCGTGGACATGTATATGGATGTCCAGGTGTAGAATTCTGCTGAGTGTCTTAGCTGAGCCGCGACTTCCATCTCGGAAAACCGGCCCAATATGACACTCAAGTTGGATTTACGAAACCACTCGGCGATCGATGTGCTCCGCGTTATCACGCCATTATCCCCCCAAAGATAATGGATGCTGGTCTCTCCATCACCAGACTGATCTTTGGGGGGCTGCGATAACTCAATGCAGAGCACTGCACTGCACTTAACGGCGGGATAACGCGGATTATCGACTACCTTGAGGAGCTCGGTTTCTAGGAAAGGGAGGCACGCGTTTAAAAGTCCAACAGGATCACGGTACCCCCTGCCGGGTTTTCGATCCTAGTGACCGAGATACGCTCCTCGAAGACGTCGGCAATCGCCGAGTACCGTAACTGCGGTATGGTGTCACCGACCTGATCTACTTCACTAAAATGGCGGGGGAGAGAACTGCCACTAACCACAGCATCACTAATACTGGAGCTCTAAGTAGGTGATGCGCGCTGTACCTGACACGATGGAGGTGACGCACGTGGTGGCCGCTGCGAGGGACCAGCGGGCGTGCCCCAGTGTGAGGAGCCGGGGGCGGGGTCCGTGACGGCGGCGGACGCGCGTGGTGGCCTGGGAGGGCGGGCGGACGCGGCTTCCGTGTCCTTGGCAGAGGCGGCAGCTCCACGTGAGGCGGCAAGGGGCGCTTTGACCGGCGGTGCACGTCTCCGGGGGCGCTGCCGATTTTTGCCGGTTTACCTGCCGCGATAGGGACGCGCGCAACAGCGTGCTGACAGTCGATCTCTGTAGAGATGAAGTACATAAGTCCATTGTACATGTACGTGAATTGTAACGATCACACACATGGTTATAACGAGAGGGACTAATTACCTTTTTGGCACTGACTCCAAAGCGTGAACAATTCATCAGGGCAGTCTACTGCTCCCTCAAAAATCTCATCGAGCCCATCGTCCATTAATTGTTTATAATCATCTAAGCAAACAAGATATTTTATAAATAGAATTGTTAGAAAAAACACGTAAGTATATTATTATTATTATTATTATTATTATTATTAAAGATAGGTATTTAAAAAAAACTTACGAGTGGGCTGTTTTTGTTGTTGTTCTATTTGCTGTTGAATGGTTTCGATCTCACGATCAACGCCTATGAGATCATCAATCGGGTTTCCTGTAAGAGAACGAAATAAAAATTTTAGTTTTTTTTATAAAAGGATAGATGGAGTAAAAGAAGATTTATTTTTCAGTATACTCACGTGAGTGGCGGTGTTCTTGAGCTGGCGGCTGAACCCAATTATGCAGGGGGCTACGTGGGACAGCCCCGAACTCTGCTTCTAGCTCGAGCTGGAGTTGCCTTAAGTGATCTAGAAACAAAGAAAAAAAAATAACAAGTGCGAAATAAGAAAACAAATTTGTAAATGGTTAATACAAACGATGAACAAGCTGCAATTAAAATTATACTCACAAGGTAACTCAGGCTGTCCATCGAGCACAGGAGGCTGGGGCTGTTGAGCCTCTTGCGCTCCAGACCGTTCCTCGCAATCGAGGATAAAATGTGCGAGGTCCACTACAACAACGACATATATGATTAATAAGGAGAATAGATAAGACAAACAGGAAAATGGATAATGAAAAATAGAAATTATTTACTTACTTGGTAATGGCGTATCGTGGACCCTGGACCTCTTGGCTGATAAGGCCATGCTGGTAGAGGTAGCTCTCTTCATCTTATTCAGCAGCGAAAAACAAACGATGTGGTGGACAACGGACGAGTGAGAAAGATGAGTGGGGGGTGACTCCTTATATAAGTGTGATGACGTACATCACGTGATCTTAGGATGAACGAATGGAGGTTGAGGATTCGTGGGGGTGGTGAATGAGTTCACTAGCAACTCTGGTGGCTGAAAGCTGTATTACACAGATGGTTCCTCGACATGGGGGAGAGCTGAGCATTCTATAAAATTATCGACAAATAATTGATCGTATTTAGAATGGAGAGTAAATTGAGTATTTGAGATGATAAAGTGTGTTAGGATGGGTGATTTATTATTAAAAGTATGTTATATAGGTGTAATTGGATGTTGATGGTATTAAGAATGGCGCTGAAGGAAATGTTTTGGAGATGAATATTGTTATCTGTTTTTTTTTCCTTGTTAAAGAGAAGGTTAAGTATTTGTGTGCAGATATATAGAATTTCGTTGAGTTCTTATTTTGTGCAGATGAGGATTTGAGTTGCTAACTTCGAGTAAGATCGATTTGCAGAGGGGAGTAGCTACGAGCGCGCGATGGATTGCAGTAGTCGCGGTTAACTACAGGGTTATTACAAGTGATTGAAGCGATTTCACAGATCTACAATAACTTTATTATTTGAGATATTTTCACAATGCTTTCCACACACATATAAAAACTCAAAAAGTTTTTTTAGGCATTCACAAATGTTCGATATGTGCCCTTTTAGTAATTCGACGGACATCAAGCCGATAATCAAGTGCCTCCCACACTCGGCGCAGCATGTCCCCATCAATGAGTTCGAAAGCATCGTTGATGCGAGTTCGCAGTTCTGGCACGTTTCTTGGTAGAGGAGGTTTAAACACTGAATCTTTCACATAACCCCACAGAAAGAAATCGCATGGGGTTAAGTCGGGAGTGCGTGGAGGCCATGACATGAATTGCTGATCATGAGCTCCACCACGACCGATCCATCGGTTTTCCAATCTCCTGTTTAAGAAATGCCGAACATCATGATGGAAGTGCGGTGGAGCACCATCCTGTTGAAAGATGAAGTCGGCGCTGTCGGTCTCCAGTTGTGGCATGAGCCAATTTTCCAGCATGTCCAGATACACGTGTACTGTAACATTTTGTTCGCAGAAGAAAAAGGGGCCGTAAACTTTAAACCGTGAGATTGCACAAAACACGTTAACTTTTGGTGAACTGCGAATTTGCTGCACGAATGCGTGAGGATTCTCTACCGCCCAGATTCGCACATTGTGTCTGTTCACTTCACCATTAAGAAAAAATGTTACTTCATCACTGAAAACGAGTTTTGCACTGAACGCATCCTCTTCCATGAGCTGTTGCAACCGCGCCGAAAATTCAAAGCGTTTGACTTTGTCATCGGGTGTCAAGCCTTGTAGCAATTGTAAACGGTAAGGCTTCTGCTTTAGCCTTTTCCGTAAGATTTTCCAAACTGTCGGCTGTGGTACGATTAGCTCCCTGTTTGCTTTATTCGTCGACTTCCGCGGGCTACGGGTGAAACTTGCCCGCACGCGTTCAACCGTTTCTTCGCTCACTGCAGGCCGACCCGTTGATTTCCCCTTAGAGAGGCATCCAGAAGCTTTAAACTGCGCATACCATCGCCGAATGGAGTTAGCAGTTGGTGGATCTTTGTTGAACTTCGTCCTGAAGTGTCGTTGCACTGTTATGACTGACTGATGTGAGTGCATTTCAAGCACGACATTCGCTTTCTCGGCTCCTGTCGCCATTTTGTCTCACTGCGCTCTAGAGCACTCTGGCGACAGAAACCTGAAGTGCGACTTCAGCCGAACAAAACTTTATGAGTTTTTCTAGGTATCTGTAGTGTGTCGTGACCATATGTCAATGAATGGAGCTACAGTGAATTTATGAAATCGCTTCAATCATTTGTAATAGCCCTGTACATGTGGAGCGAGCGATGTTGTCGGCTTAGGTACTGGAAGGCGTGCTCTGGCCGTATCCTAGATGGCGTGGACCGAACAACAGTATTCGGTTCATAGTTAGAATATTTACAGAGGAGTATGTCGGAAGAGACTGTGACGTGGGCGGCCTCGAGCTAATGGCACGAGAGAGAGAGGCAAAGGTGACTTAGGTTAGTGTCTTTGTTTGCTAGAAGTGGAGTACACATTAGTACGTTAGCGAATAAACATGGATCGGTAAGGTGATTTAGTGGTCAGTAGAGAGTTTAACTACACTCCTGGAAATGGAAAAAAGAACACATTGACACCGGTGTGTCAGACCCACCATACTTGCTCCGGACACTGCGAGAGGGCTGTACAAGCAATGATCACACGCACGGCACAGCGGACACACCAGGAACCGCGGTGTTGGCCGTCGAATGGCGCTAGCTGCGCAGCATTTGTGCACCGCCGCCGTCAGTGTCAGTCAGTTTGCCGTGGCATATGGAGCTCCATCGCAGTCTTCAACACTGGTAGCATGCCGCGACAGCGTGGACGTGAACCATATGTGCAGTTGACAGACTTTGAGCGAGGGCGTATAGTGGGCATGCGGGAGGCCGGGTGGACGTACCGCCGAATTGCTCAACACGTGGTGCGTGAGGTCTCCACAGTACATCGATGTTGTCGCCAGTGGTCGGCGGAAGGTGCACGTGCCCGTCGACCTGGGACCGGACCGCAGCGATGCACGGATGCACGCCAAGACCGTAGGATCCTACGCAGTGCCGTAGGGGACCGCACCGCCACTTCCCAGCAAATTAGGGACACTGTTGCTCCTGGGGTATCGGCGAGGACCATTCGCAACCGTCTCCATGAAGCTGGGCTACGGTCCCGCACACCGTTAGGCCGTCTTCCGCTCACGCCCCAACATCGTGCAGCCCGCCTCCAGTGGTGTCGCGAAGGCGTGAATGGAGGGACGAATGGAGACGTGTCGTCTTCAGCGATGAGAGTCGCTTCTGCCTTGGTGCCAATGATGGTCGTATGCGTGTTTGGCGCCGTGCAGGTGAGCGCCACAATCAGGACTGCATACGACCGAGGCACACAGGGCCAACACCCGGCATCATGGTGTGGGGAGCGATCTCCTACACTGGCTGTACACCACTGGTGATCGTCGAGGGGACACTGAATAGTGCACGGTACATCCAAACCGTCATCGAACCCATCGTTCTACCATTCCTAGACCGGCAAGGGAACTTGCTGTTCCAACAGGACAATGCACGTCCGCATGTATCCTGTGCCACCCAACGTGCTCTAGAAGGTGTAAGTCAACTACCCTGGCCAGCAAGATCTCCGGATCTGTCCCCCATTGAGCATGTTTGGGACTGGATGAAGCGTCGTCTCATGCGGTCTGCACGTCCAGCACGAACGCTGGTCCAACTGAGGCGCCAGGTGGAAATGGCATGGCAAGCCGTTCCACAGGACTACATCCAGCATCTCTACGATCGTCTCCATGGGAGAATAGCAGCCTGCATTGCTGCGAAAGGTGGATATACACTGTACTAGTGCCGAAATTGTGCGTGCTCTGTTGCCTGTGGTTCTGTCAGTGTGATCATGTGATGTATCTGACCCCAGGAATGTGTCAATAAAGTTTCCCCTTCCTGGGACAATGAATTCACGGTGTTCTTATTTCAATTTTCAGGAGTGTATTTCATTCGAAGTCCAGGTGGACGAAAATTGATTCGAGATCGATGTGGACTTTGCATTTTCGGACGAGAGAGGCTAATTAATTGGTCGATTTACTTAAGTAGTGATGGGCAATTTGCATTAAATTAAATTGATTGCGCACTCGACTAGGGACGTGCGATCGCTTATGTGTACAGGAGTGTGTTGGTAATGGAAGGATATTGTTTGGATAATGAGAATAGGGTGATCAGTTAAGTTGGGGCCGAACACACGTGCTGTTGTGGAAGTTCCCAGTCTTAAGGAAATAACTTTTGGCGCGAAAAGCGTGGCAGTGCGTTCTTCGTCCGAGAAACACACGTGGTAGATGGTGAATTGTTGGTCTTGGCAGGTAGTAACTTGTTAGGCATAAAGAATTTTGGCGGGAAACGTGTAGACAGCAATTGTGAGCAAAAAAGTTTTTACAAGGGCGGTCGTGAGGTAAATATGGACAGGGTGCAACGTGTCCTGCAGGAAGAAAATTGGCGGGAAACGTGTGGCATGGCTTTCTTTCTTTCGTAGAGATGTGCAGTTTACAACACGCTGCTTTGGGGAAGGGGTGGACTCCCCTGTCTGGGAAAATATGTTGTTGTTGACGAGAGCGCTGGACCGGCTGTGACGTGGGGGTATGCGGTCGCTCCCTTACCTGTGGCGGACGTGGCGCGTAGGAGTAGGTCCCTCTGCTGGCGACGATTTCAACTGAACCAGTTCTTGTGTGAACGTCATGGTCAGCGAACTGGGTGCAGCTGCCGTCTCCAAGATGTGTGTACCGTGTGAGATGGAGAACAAGTGATGACCGCACTTACTGAAATAAAGACTTCCATCCCCTTCTCCTGCCAATTCACAGGAGGTGACTTACGTTAGTAAAAGTGCAATTTGTTATTATTTGGTGCGGTTTTGATAGGTTAGCAGTGAATAAAAAAATATAAGTGAGTGGGAATGTGGGCTACTTCGTACATGTGATAGATTATGGTGTTGGGACGGATTTTTGTTGTGGGTGTAAAGGAAATGGTTTTCTGACCATGGAAGTCAGACATATTGATTCTCTGTTAGTGGAGGCAGGCAAATAATAATAATAATAATAATAATAATAATAATAATAATAATAATAATAATAAATGATAAATAATAATAATAAAAGAGAAGTACAGTTTTGCATGCATTGTCCCATTGAAATTTGAATTTGGAGCCTATTTTTTCTGGAGGCTTAGGTTAGTGGATGTAGCACAATTGGCCTATTTTCCCACCAAAATCCGCCATCTTCGATGACGTCATGCGCTGTTGCCAAGTCTACATGCCGCCATCTTGGATGATATCATCGCCACCATCTTGAATAAATTTGGCAACAATGCAGTGGGGTGGTATCCCCCTTGTCCCACTACTACTGCATTGATGATTTTAGCTGTAAATAGAAATATTAAAAAAGGTAGGAAGATTTTTCTGTTTAGCAAAAGTGACAAAAAGCAGATTTCAGAGTACCTGACGGCTTATCTCAAAAGTTTTGTTTTTGGTACAGATAGTGTTGAGGATCAGTGGACAAAGTTCAAAACCATCGTACAATATGCGTTAAATGAGTATGTGCCAAGCAAGATCGAAAGAGATGGAAAACAGCCACCATGGTACAACAACCGCATTAGAAAACTGCTGCGGAAGCAAAGGGAACTTCACAGCAAACATAAACATAGCCAACGCCTTGCAGACAAACAAAAATTATGCGAAGCGAAATGTAATGGGAGGAGGGCCACGCGAGAGGTGTTCAATGAATTCGAAAGTAAAGTTCTACGTACTGACTTGGCAGAAAATCCAAAAGAATTTTGGTCTTATGTCAAAGCGGTAGATGGATCAAAACAAAATATGCAGACACTCTGTGACTAAAATGGTACTGAAACAGAGGATGACAGACTAAAGGCCGAAATACTAAATGTGTTTTTCCAAAGCTGTTTCACAGAGGAAGACTGCACTGTAGTTCCTTCTCTAGATTCTTACACAGATGACAAAATGGTAGATATCGAAATAGACGACAGAGGGATAGAGAAACAGTTAAAATCGATCAAAAGAGGAACGGCTGCTGGACCTGATGGGATACCAGTTCGATTTTACACAGAGTACGCAAAGGAACTTGCCCCCCTTCTTGCAGCGGTGTACCGTACGTCTCTAGAAGACCGTAGCGTTCCAAAGGATTGGAAAAGGGCACAGGTCACCCCTGTTTTCAAGAAGGGACGTCGAACAGATTTGCAGAACTATAGACCTACATCTCTAACGTTGTAGAATTTTGGAACACTGTTGAGTGGTACTTAAGTAAATAAATTAGTGAAATCAAAGTGAAGTAGAAATTAGAATATAAATGAAATACTTGGTTTAGTTTAGAGAGTTACATACTGGCATTCAGCGGGCAGAACAGAAGAGACAATGACCGTGAAGTCAGCAAGTTCCACATAAGCGGGCGCTGTCGATTCAGCCGTCAGGGCATCGCCCGACCGGCTCACGTGTTTCTCAGTTGTCGCATGTGAGCAAAGGCCCTCGCCTACATCCCAAGAGCCAATGACCGACGTTAAGAAAATTCTTCGAGAAGCTTTTCAACGTGACAGAAGAGACAATGACAGGCTCACGTGTTTCTCAGTTGTCGCATGTGAGCAAAGGCCCTCGCCTACATTCCGAGAGCCAATGACCGACGTTAAGAAGATTCTTCGAGAATCTTTTCAACGTGACAGAAGAGGCAATGGCCGTGAAGTCGTTCACCTCCAGTGAACTGAAGTGAATAAATACGCGAGACGCGGTGGGCCCGAGAGATGAAGACGAAGAGGAAGACGGAGACGAAGACGAAGATGGAGACGAGCGATGAAGAAGACGAAGAAGTGAAGAAGCGTAGCAGTTGTTTTAAGTCAGTTTCGGTGCTGAAGACCGTCATGCAAGAAGAGACTACATCATGCACAGACGCACCAAGTCCGCCGCTGTAATGGAATAGCAAGCAGCAGCCTCGGCGCCAGAAGACAGAAGTTAAAAGGTATTTGAAGTCTGATATTTACGTACCCGGGTGACTCGTGAGGACGGGAAGGAGACGGCCTCACTTCAGCAGTCACCTGTGAGCTGGGATGAAGACCTGACAGCCGAAGACTGGCAAGCGGGAGTTCGTGGTTCGAGTCTGGGACACTGGCCTTCCCCCGCCGCGCCGCTCTGCTGGCCGACGCACAACACATGAAAGGTCTCTGTTGGATTCCTTTCATGTTTAATTTCTTAAATCTGTTGTCATTTATGGAATAAATTCCTCTTCTAAATGTACTGTGGCGTTTCTGACTATCTGGGAGGAGACTGAGCAGTGGAACGTGTTACTTTTACACATAAACAAGAACGATCTGTCACACTACTACACTTTAAAGCACAGTTTATATGTAATTCTTATATGTAATTCATGTCACACAGTCTCATACGGAACCTACATCCGCTTTCTTTTATATACTGTATATGATAAGATACTGTCATCCCCCTTCCCTTTTGTGTGAGAGGATGAATGAGCATATGTATTTCTAGTTGCATGCTTGAGGGTAGCAGACAAGGCTGTCTGCAGGAGAACAGTAGGACCAACGTCGGAACAGGTAGCTACGCTTCCTAAAAGCAAAGAGGTTTCTATCCTTAGTATGGTCCTGTCCGTCCGTTGTCATGTTGGTATAGGAAGCTGCCCCTCTGGCCACTTCCGTTGGTCTTTGTGAGCCACGCTCACGAAGCACGCTCGGCAGTAGGGCAGTTGCAGTGTGGCCGTGGCGAGCGTCTGAAGTGGTAAGATCTCCGGCTAAGCGCGTGTCTGTTAAGTCCGTAGGACAATGGATTTCTTAAGTTCAGCCTAACTGAAAATTTAATCACCTTTATTTCGGGTTTAGGTCTAAAATATCCGATGTTATCTTAAATTGCAGCGCAGTGTAATTATCGTGTGAAGTTCAGATTATTTTTCGGTAGTTGCTTTGTTACTACTTTGTGAGTAAAGTGGAACCACGTGTTGATCAGTAACTCTAACTAAGTTCATCAATCTTAAATCCGAATGTGTGTGAGATTATAACGTCTCGTCTTGAGAACATTTTTTTAATATAGCAACTTTTCTTTATGCTTTTCTTTATGTTCAACCCACGTGGGGTGTACTTTGCGAGACCAGTACCACGTGCTTATATAACTGTTTGACCCATCAGGTTAATAGTAAGACGTTAGTAACCAGTTCAAGGTTTTTCTTTTGTCAATTGCTTTTCGATCTAATGTATTTTAATTATCAAAATTATTGTGGAGTTGTACGCTTTGTGTAAACCAAGTTGACCACGTGGAGCATGTGGTGTAATCATCAAAGTAGCCTTCAGCTATTCTTTTTGCGAAGACTTCACAAAGAGTTAATATGAATTTAGTATACCAGTGTGTGGTAATTACATGACGGACAGGATTGTGGTATGAACGTAATTTCTTTGGGTAAAAACTGAATCTGTTGGTTGTGGTTAATTTCTTCTTGCTTATGTTTCAATGTTCTTCGTGTGTTATTTTATGAATGGAGTGTTGTATGCAGTTTTCCAAATCTTGGCTCCATATTTTATGTGTTCCGTAAGATTACAATCTCACATTCTTTTCAATCGTAAATAAGGCACCAGCTCAGTTATAACTCACGTATAATATGCTGAAATTTCAATGAACAATCTTAAAATAAATTTCCAAATATAAACTGATTTCTTTCTTTTTATTTAAATTCTCCTTTTTTATATATATATTTTACCGGTTTTGTATGACTATTAAAAGATTATCATTAATGTTAGTCTACTTGGTAAACCTAGACTAAATATCTGATGAAACAGTTGCCCAGTAATCCACGGTTAACGTCCCCAGACAGATCACGGCTTTTAACCCACTTTCATTGTCAATTAGCACCGATTTCAGCATAACAAAATTAAAGTAACAATATTACACTTCAGCATAAGAAAATTAAAGTTGCAACATTACACATGGCGACCCTGTTCTGTGATTCCGCTAGACTCTGGAATCTCTGAAATGTTAGATTGCGAGCGTGTTATAATCTTAATTTTTTTTTTCCCCTACAGCGCTCAAACAACTTCTGCGTTGTTTCCGAGCAGACTTTCAAAAGATTCACGGCGTTGTTGATCGGCGTTGCGTTGTTTGTCTTGTTGTGTTTTTTTTATACACTCCTGGAAATTGAAATAAGAACACCGTGAATTCATTGTCCCAGGAAGGGGAAACTTTATTGACACATTCCTGGGGTCAGATACATCACATGATCACACTGACAGAACCACAGGCACATAGACACAGGCAACAGAGCATGCACAATGTCGGCACTAGTACAGTGTATATCCACCTTTCGCAGCAATGCAGGCTGCTATTCTCCCATGGAGACGATCGTAGAGATGCTGGATGTAGTCCTGTGGAACGGCTTGCCATGCCATTTCCACCTGGCGCCTCAGTTGGACCAGCGTTCGTGCTGGACGTGCAGACCGCGTGAGACGACGCTTCATCCAGTCCCAAACATGCTCAATGGGGGACAGATCCGGAGATCGTGCTGGCCAGGATAGTTGACTTACACCTTCTAGAGCACGTTGGGTGGCACGGGATACATGCGGACGTGCATTGTCCTGTTGGAACAGCAAGTTCCCTTGCCGGTCTAGGAATGGTAGAACGATGGGTTCGATGACGGTTTGGATGTACCGTGCACTATTCAGTGTCCCCTCGACGATCACCAGTGGTGTACGGCCAGTGTAGGAGATCGCTCCCCACACCATGATGCCGGGTGTTGGCCCTGAGTGCCTCGGTCGTATGCAGTCCTGATTGTGGCGCTCACCTGCACGGCGCCAAACACGCATACGACCATCATTGGTACCAAGGCAGAAGCGACTCTCATCGCTGAAGACGACACGTCTCCATTCGTCCCTCCATTCACGCCTGTCGCGACACCACTGGAGGCGGGCTGCACGATGTTGGGGCGTGAGCGGAAGACGGCCTAACGGTGTGCGGGACCGTAGCCCAGCTTCATGGAGACGGTTGCGAATGGTCCTCGCCGATACCCCAGGAGCAACAGTGTCCCTAATTTGCTGGGAAGTGGCGGTGCGGTCCCCTACGGCACTGCGTAGGATCCTACGGTCTTGGCGTGCATCCGTGCGTCGCTGCGGTCCGGTCCCAGGTCGACGGGCACGTGCACCTTCCGCCGACCACTGGCGACAACATCGATGTACTGTGGAGACCTCACGCCCCACGTGTTGAGCAATTCGGCGGTACGTCCACCCGGCCTCCCGCATGCCCACTATATGCCCTCGCTCAAAGTCCGTCAACTGCACATACGGTTCACGTCCACGCTGTCGCGGCATGCTACCAGTGTTAAAGACTGCGATGGAGCTCCGTATGCCACGGCAAACTGGCTGACACTGACGGCGGCGGTGCACAAATGCTGCGCAGCTAGCGCCATTCGACGGCCAACACCGTGGTTCCTGGTGTGTCCGCTGTGCCGTGCGTGTGATCATTGCTTGTACAGCCCTCTCGCAGTGTCCGGAGCAAGTATGGTGGGTCTGACACACCGGTGTCAATGTGTTCTTTTTTCCATTTCCAGGAGTGTATTTGTGTGTTTTATATGTCTGTGTGTTTTTTTTTATTCTCGCTTGTAAATTCCACTGTTTCGATCTAAGATAAAAATTTGTTTTGCGTGTGAAAAAGTGCGTACTAGGTTGGGTATCTTTCGTGTGACTGTCGTAATTTTTGTGGGACACATTTATTTTGATTAGTGTGTCGCATACCGGTTATAAATTGCTCTAATGCAGACACATAACCAAACTAAAAGTAAGCGGTCCGACAACCTAACCAACATGGACCAAGGGGATAATTTAATTTCGAATGTTAACGCGTCGGGCGGTTCCGAAAATGCAATGGGGAATACTTCAGACGAAATGCAAG
Source organism: Schistocerca cancellata (assembly GCF_023864275.1). Classification (NCBI taxonomy): domain Eukaryota; kingdom Metazoa; phylum Arthropoda; class Insecta; order Orthoptera; family Acrididae; genus Schistocerca; species Schistocerca cancellata. Next base: position 5,596,185 of record NC_064630.1, read on the forward strand.
ACAGGACGAACGGGCTCACATCAGAGCCACAAATTAATTTGCCTCCAACTAACCAAATTGATTTGGCAGAACTCATGAAAGCCTTATTGCAACAAAATAAAGAATCATTTGAAAAATCGTTCCGAGAACAAAAAGAATCATCAGAAAAATCGTTCCGAGAACAAAAAGAATCATCCGAAAAATCGATCCGCGAGCTAGGCGAACAAATGACGCATAAATCTGAAAAATCGATCCGAGAGCTAGGGGAACAAATGACGCAGAAATCTGAAAAGTCGATCCGGGAGCTAGGCGAACAAATAGACGAAAAACTAATCCAGCAGACAAATAAAGTCGACAAGTCGATGCAGAGAGTGTCCGATGATATCTCACAAAGAATAAACAATCTGGCAAGTGAGATAAAAAGTGATATTATGAAAGAATTAGGCCGTACATTTGAACAAATCGATGATCGTCTGCAAGCCTTAGAACAGAGCAAGCGGAGGGGCGATGCCGAATCTAAAGAAAGCGAAGAACGGCTACTTAGGAATTTCCAAGAGCTGAGGGAAGAATGCCAAAGGGAGCACCAGCAGGTACTCTCGATGGTTCAAGAGGCGGAAACGCATTGTCCCACGTCTGTTAGCAACACAATAGCGGACAACAGTTTAGCGATCCACGCGTTGGAACAGCAAGTAGAACAATTGAAGCAGACTGGGGCGGAGGACAAGAGACAAATTGATGATAAGATTGCGGCATTAGCGGACATTGTAGGCACGATGAAGCTGACGGAAAGCGAGAACAATACTACACCGGTAGCGGCCGCAGAGACCGAAGAAGTGCGTTCGCTTCTGAGATTTCAGAAGGGACAGTTCGAAGTGAACAGGCAAAACAGAGCTGTAACAGGCGAATTACAAGAACGCGTGGCGCATCTGGAAAACCGCATGGCGTGTGATTCCGAACTCGTCAATAGCATTAAAAATAGCCGTACGAACAGTACAGAGAGGGACTCCGGCCACGAGGGAGATTTTGACGACAGGGAAGAATGTAATTTGAGGGGCAGACATGAGAATAATAGAAACATTCAAGGGCCTCGCCAGGAGGAAATGCGGGGATTTGATTTCAAACATTTCCTTACGGTGAGAAAGTTTGAGATATTCCGAAATTCGCAAAAAGGAATACATCCACGAGCATGGCTCGAGCAATTTGAGTTCTGTCTTCCTCCCGACTGGGCAAGTTCACATAAGATAGAATATATGTGTGGCTATTTGGAAGGCGAACCGGCGATTCGCATGAGGTCGGCAGCGCGTCACTGCAACTCCACTCGGGAGTTTCGACAAGCCTTTCTGTCCGCCTATTGGTCGGAAGCGGCACAAGATAGGGTCAAACATGGCATAATTATGCTGCCAAATTTGAACCAGTCTGGTTTCGGCAGCCCTGCACGTCTATTCGACCACATGCTGCAGGCAAATCAATTTTTATACGACCCATACGGGCCTGCGGAACTAATTAGGATATGCATCACCAAATTGCCGATGCACTTGCGGCACGTCATTCTTGCGGGACGATGCAAAGAGGACGTGGAAACGTTTAAAACACTTCTCCAAGATTTGGAATATAATACAGCAGAATGCCCGCCTAATCAGGCACAAAGTTATTACGGGGCACAGCAGCGCGATCGCAGTCGTGGCCGTAGTACTAATCAACGGCGTGACTGGTCGTCGCGACGCGAACGGAACAATAATCGGGACAGGCCGTATAGAAACTGGGGTAACAGTCGCGAACACAGGTGGAACAACAGAAATGATCGAGGACGTGGACAGAATCGTGAACGGAACAGTTACGGCAACCAGAATCGATATCACGGCGAACACGGTGGGAATAGGACTGTAGGCGGAGCACCTCATGATGTTGAAATTCGGCCGGCTAACCCTAGACATAATCCAGCAAATGGAAATGAACAAAACCGGCAATGACAAACGATCAGCGCAGAAGGCGCCCAATCGGAACAAATGAGCGACATGGCAAAGGACTGCATACGGTATATAGAGAGGGAAGATATTAGAGAGGATTTGTTGCAAGAAACTACGAGTGCTAAAATTTCTGGCATAAATCCAGTCGTGACAGTTGCAGTAAACGAAATATGTTTTAAGTGTGTCATTGACACTGGAAGCCCTTTCTCGATAGTGAGCGAGGCAGCATTTCAAAAATGCGAAGGGACTGGGACTTGGCCCGTTTTTCAAGTGCGAGGAATAAAGGTGAAGGGCGCAATCTGCGGTAAGAGCATAGAAATCCGAAGGCAGACTCGGCTTAATTTTACCTGCCAGGGAAGAGAGTTTGAGTACAATTTCTTTGTGCTCCCAATGCTGAATGTGGAAATGATTTTAGGAAATGACTTCATGAATGCCCACCATGCAGTAATTGACATGGGTGGAGGAGTAATGACAGTTCATGTTGGGGATCAGCCAATTAATTTAGTATTTGATGAATGCATATTACGTGCCGAATCAGAAATTAGTTGCCTAAAATTTCAAACTCAAACCGAGTCGCAACCCAGACTGGAGCTACTCGTGAACTACGTAAGTGAGTCGTGCTCTACGTCTGGTGAGCAGGGAAAAGATGTTGCTTTTGCTGATGCACTGAGAAAGAGCATCGCGGGTGTCAGAACCACGGACAGGGAAAAGGAGAAATTGTATTGCCTACTTAGGAATCATGAACGGGTATTTTCTGAGACTCCCGGGGCGATTAAGGGTTTTACTTACCAATTCAGGGTACGTGAACATCAGAAGTTTTCTGTTAGACCATACCCTATTCCCGTGGCATATAAAGCCCAGGTGGAGAAGGAAATAAACAAGATGTTAGAACAAGGAATAATTGAGCGGGCAGTAAGCTCGTACAACTCACCCTTGCTTGTCGTGCCAAAACGCGACAACTCGGTTCGTTTGGTGCTAGACTCGAGACAGATAAACACAATTATTATGTCGGAAACGGACAGGCCTGAGAGCCTTGAGGAACTCTTACAACGTTTCCACGGGGTAAAGGTACTATCATCTGTCGACCTCCGTTCGAGTTTTTGGCAAATCGTGCTACACCCATCTTGCAGATTATATACTGCGTTCCTGTGTTACGGAAATTGTTTCCAATTCCGGCGCCTCCCGTTCGGACTAAATGTCTCATCAGCTGCTTTTATAAGGGGATTAAATAGCATTTTACCTGATGATTTGAAACAGCGAGTGACAATTTACGTGGATGACATATTAATTGCGGAAAAGTCGTGGGAGGACCATAATGACGTTCTGAACAGACTACTGGATGTTTTTGAGAAGGCAGGTGTAACAGTCAACTTAGATAAGTCACAGTTCGGACGAGAGAACATAAAATTCTTAGGCCATATTGTCTCAGCAAATGGAATACAACCTGACCCGGAGAAAATTGCGGCGATAGCGGAGTGTGCAATGCCGACAAATAAAAAACAGTTGCGCGCATTCTTAGGCCTGTGTAACTTTTATAAGCGATTTATAAATTTTAGTGTACTTGGTACACCCCGTCTATGTGGACTAACAGGGAAGAACGCTTTGTGGGTCTGGGATCAAGAGGCACAGGATGAATTTTATAAATTGAAAAAGGCATTGGTAGAGGCTCCCATCCTCGTGCATCCCGACCTGACACAAGAATTCTGTTTAATGACGGACAGTTCCTTGTCAGGATTAGGTGCGGTACTGTTTCAAACGGAAGGAAATGATGATATTACAACTTGGAAAACAATCTCGTTTGGGAGCAGGGTGCTCTCTCGATGTGAAAAAAATTATTCAGTGACGGAACTCGAAGCACTCGCGATAGTTTGGGCATTCTCAAAATTTAGGTATTTTTTATTTGGGAGGACCACCAAGGTGTACACTGACCATCGTGCACTCCAATTTCTTATGAGCACAAAAATCACGCATGGGAGACTAGGATGCTGGGCACTATACCTACAGGAATATAACTTCACTGTAGAATACATTCCTGGACAAAAAAATGTAATTGCTGACGCTCTATCGCGCATTCCTATAGGTTTGCTTCACACAGAAGAAAGGGAACTGGGTGAAAATAATTTTAGCATCCTATACTTACAGAATGTAGCGTTCGAGAATTTTGTTACCACCTCTTTAGGGAGTATAGCGGACGAACAGGATAAGGACGCTGTACTGAAAGATATAAAGACGAAGTGGGAGGACAAGGAGAATGTAGGAATACGCCAGTACTACTTAGTGCGCAATAGAATATTATTCAAGAAACGAGCCCCGGACGACTCCAGATGGGTGTTGGTGATTCCGGAGGAACTCGTAAACAAAACTATATGGTACATACACTTGAGTTATGGTCACTTCGGAGCACAGAAATGTTGTGAAAAACTGAAAGAGACATGCTATTTTAATAACATGCTACGGCGTATTCGTGGTGTACTTAGAGTGTGCGGACCTTGTCAGCGAGCAAAGGCGGCCACAGTGACTTATGCTGCATCATTGCACCCGATAATACCAAGCAAACTTTGTGACCTCGCGGCCGTGGATCTATTTGGACCACTAATACGATCTAAAGCAGGTTTTGCATATGTTTTCGTAGCGGTGGAGCTAACCTCCAAGTTTGTGTGTCTGACTCCGTTGAAGCGAGCCACAGGAAGGGCAGTGGCAACTGCATTTGCAAAGCAGTTTCTGCATGAAGTTGGGAGCGTGAAAAGGGTATCTCGGATAATGGACCACAATTTAGATCGCAATACTGGCAGCGGATGCTTCGAAGAAGAAGAATTAAACCTATATATATATCTCTCTTTCACCCCAGCTCGAACCCCAGTGAGCGTATTATGCGTGAATTAGGAAAATTATGTAGGTTATACTGCAGTCGTGATCACCGATCGTGGGACATACACCTAAAAGGATTTCAGAACATAATTAATGAGTTGCCTAATACGTCAACAAAGCTTCCGCCAATCACTGTGCTAAAAAACAAGGAGCCCCCAAGCAAATTCAAAGAGGTGGTGCCTTGGCCACTAGAGCCGAGACTACGCCGGAACGCAATTGTTGACTTAGCTTTACGCAACATCAAGCGTGCAGCAGAAGCCAGAGTCAAGGCGTATAAGAAACACGTGAGAAAAACAGTGTTTCATGTAGGACAAAAAGTTCTTATCAGATCACACAAGCTGTCTAACAAACGGTCAGATGTCTGCAAGAAATTTTTTAATCTCTTTAACGGCCCGTATCGGATAAGGAAGATTCCCCATAAAAACGCCATAGAAGTGGAAACTCTTCGATCGAAGAAATCAAAAGGACTACACCATGTGTCAAATGTAAAACCATACATTGAGTAGAAAGAGCAGTGAGGAGTAGAGAGGACGGTGAAGAGAGACAATTGATTAGTTTAAATTTATAACATGCATTTTGAATAATATGTTGGTAAAAATAGTGATAAAGATGTTTTTATGTGATGGATTGAAGTGATGTTTTAATTTTTTTTGTGCAATTAGGATTTAGTTTGATTCAAACGTGAAGATAAAAGGTTTCTTTGTGAACGAGTAAAATGCTGTTTATGTTTTTTTTGTGTGTAAATTGAAAAGAGTCGCTCCTGAGGAAAGCAAGATCGTTGCTGAATTAGTGCAAAAACTCAGGGGAATATCCGATCTGTGGGTATTATGGGTCTGGCAAACCCAGGTCCCCAGCTGTTAGTAGCCTTGTTTCCGATTTTCTGCTTTCAGTGCTACTATCTATCTATTACTATTCTATATCTGTCAGTATAAATGAGGATCTCTTACTATAGTATGCGTGCTGTATGAATAGTTTAAGATAGGAGAACTCTGAGAAAGGAATGAGTAAGTTTGGAATCTTGAAAACAGGATGCGATAGTACGATTGTTGAACCATTGGCTTCCAATATGCGATGATATGTTAATATTGATGATATATGTCTTTTTTGTTCTTTATAGCTGAGTACGTAAAGTGCTGTCTGTGGATTTCGTAAGTATATTGATTCCCTTCAAGGTGAAAAAAGAATTGTGGTTTGTGTAATTTACGTGGCTCTGAAATATTATTGTGGTAGTCAAATACGAGCAGCTTTTCAGCAAATGGAGAATGGAACGGAAATATGGATCCTTTTTGTAGTCTTGATTGATGTTGAGCCAAAGCCTAAAAAAAAATTATTCTGCGTTAATACTTGTCCTAGAAAAGCGACGTTTATGTGTTTTGCTGATGCTGTGAGCATTACAGCTTACTGTTTTCGCTGGTGCGGGATGCACTGCAGCCTATATGATTTGTACTGAGGAAATTTCCCTCTTGAAGGTAGAGGATGATTAAATAATTTTGATTATGGGAACGAAGGAAAGCTTGGTTTAAGGTAATAAGGATAAAGCAAAACATTTGTCATTTAAACTACAGGAGGATTCGGATCTTTTGTGTCTGTTGTAAGTTCAATATGTTAAGATGATACTGTTTTACAGAATAGAGGTGACCACAATTTTGCCATTCATGAGAAATGAATCCAGAATAACCACCACAGGCGAAATAACTGATTTGGAAGCGAAAGGTAACGTAAAGAAGGAACGAAATCGCAGCAAAATGGGTAAGAAAATGTAATATAACCTGTATAATGCAAATATTTTTAACCTTCTCAGAGTCATCTGCGTGATTAATTGTTGTGATAACGTAATTTTAGGTGAAATTTTCTTACTGTTTTATGTGTGAATATATGAGTATGATAAATGTATAATTGCGAGTCTCTTTTCAGGTGTGCGAACTGGTATAAATGTTTTGGCGTGTAAATAACCATTGTTCTTTTTAATGTGTATGTTTAAGGAAAGTTCTCCATATTTATAATGTGACAAGACGTATGCCGCGAGCGTCAAGAAGAGGACGAATTAGAACAATGTTGTAGTGGTATATACACGGTGTTGAAATAGCATTGAAGTAGCTTATTGGCTTAACTAGTAGTGGATAGAAGTAGAATATTGAGTAATGCATGTTTATGGGTAGTTAGTTTGTAGAATAGACAACAGGTGTGCATGTATGTGTGTGTAAATAACATGTGAACCCTATGCTGTCCTGACCTATACTTGCACAAGGCAAAATCCTATTCATTTTAGTGAATTAATAAATAGCATTTGATTTATTAAAACGTAAGTGAACCACATTAGTGATGTGGATTTAAATATTATATTGTCAGTTCATTTAAATTTTTATTTTTATACTGTCAAGTCATTTCACTTTTATTTTTTTTTACATTGTCAAGTCATTTAAATTTTATTTTATATTGTCGATTCATCTAATTTTTTTATTAAAAAAAATATTAAGTCTCACTTTGTTCTTAAAAATTGTGAAAGACAATACTAAGTGGTATTATGTATGACATTGTGTAATCACATAAGGATGATGAAAAATTTCTGTGAATGCAGTTGAGAACGTGAAAGCGAACCGGCAAAACTCTTAAGAGACAGCGGGAGCAGCTGGACTAGTTGTAAACTGGCGGGTTTCCCAGCAGGACACGCTGTCAACCGGGCCACTTTGGGAGCGCGGCCGACAACAAAAGAAGGGTACACGGCAAACACTTTCCCTTGTACCTGGAGCTAATGGGCGGCCGCCCCGGGCGACCCTTCCTCGAGGCGATGACCTGAGATGGGCGAGCGGTCCACCGCGCGGAAGTCCATCTGCTGGCAACGCACCACACGCACGCGACCGTGACGAGACGGCCGCGGTGAAACAACACAAGGGGCGTGGAGCCTTTTGACAGGTACTGCCCAGAGAAACTTGCAGACGTCAACGACGCCTATCGACATTTCCTGATGGATGCCTACTGTCAAGCGACAGTAAATCATGGTTCGATGTTCTCTGGTCGCTAAGGGTGGCACCAAAGAAGACCCATTAAGTGTCATCCTTGCCCAGGAATATCAAACCGGCGAGCCAATTGAGGATAACCCAAGAATGTAACAACACAAAGGGCGTGGAGCCTTTTGACACATACTGTCCAGAGTAACTGGCAGACTTCAATGACGCCTATCAACATCTCCTGACGGATGCCCACTGTCAAGCGACAGTAAATCATGGTTCGATGTTTTCTGGTCGCTAAGGGTGGCACAAAAGAAGAGCCATTAAGTGTCATCCTTGCCCAGGAATATCAACCTGGCGTGTCAAACGAGGATACCGCACGAATTTGACAACACAAACATTGAACCAAATCGAGATGTACGTGACACGAGAGAAACTTCATGAGAGGGCAGAGACGGCGGGATCGCACGCAACAGATGGACAAAAATCCCTACTGACAGCTGCGGCGACGAACCCCCCACCCCCCTTCCCTTATATTGTGCCACGGAACAGTGGAACTACTGAGTGTGTCAGTGAACAGTGATTATACGGTTCTTAGTCCAATGCATATATGTGCGTTTCTGTCAGAGAAACTCTGACTTGTGTGTTTTGCAGGAGTTCGATTTATTGGTGTTTATTAGACTGACTCTTGTATTTTGCAGGTGTTCTATTTATCTTTTTTTAGTCTTTGACTCTTGTTTTTTGCAGGTGTTTTATTTATAGGTGTTTTTTGTTTTAGACGTGACTATTGAACTTTGAGAGCTGTTTTATTGATCAATGTTTGTTTTTGTGTGATGTATTAGATTTGTGATATTTTGTTTCGTAAATTAATTTCTGTGGCATTGCTTCGTTTATCAGTCAGATAGCGTTTTATTCTCATTGAACTGTGATCGATTAGCCTTTGCATGGGGCATATTTATTGTGAGGAACCCCTTAAGGGTAACAATCACATAATTATTGTAGTTTCAGTATGACACAGTGCTCATTGTTTGCTAGCTAATTGAAATATAGTAGAGTGATTAAATTAGTGCCACATAGTTATTTTAATTCTACAAATTATTAATTTTATAAGATATAGAATTTTTTTGCGATAACCACTTTGTAAAACATGTTTTTTCTCTTATCATTTTGTTGCTTTTGCGAATTTTGCATTGTAATGTTCTGCTTTTTAATACTGATGTTATTTCATGTTCTTTTTTTTTAATTGCTGTGGCACCTTTGCTATTTTCATAAATTTTACTTGTTAATAAACAGTCATAAATTTTCCTGTGATCAGTTGGCTCTTGCAATGAGCAAATACTGGTGAACTCCATAAGGGTAACAACCAGAAATTGTTTTCATATTAATGACACAGGAACCATTGTTTTTACTTGCTGACCGAATTAGGTCTACAATATCTTTTAAATAGGTGTCACAGATTGTTTTTTGTTTCCTCCTTGAAATTGGTAGATTCTAAAGATGTGTTGAAATTATTGTGTTTTAGCAAGTAGCTGGTGACCTTTTGCCTTTTCTTTATTTTTTTTAGTTTAAGTAGGGTGTGAGAAGCCTGCTTGGGAATGTCCTAGCATGGCCAGAAAATTCCCTGCACAGTCTTTTCCCGGAGCGTTGGGGTTATGAAAGGTCTCTGTTGGATTCCTTTCATGTTTAATTTCTTAAATCTGTTGTCATTTATGGAATAAATTCCTCTTCTAAATGTACTGTGGCGTTTCTGACTATCTGGGAGGAGACTGAGCAGTGGAACGTGTTACTTTTACACATAAACAAGAACGATCTGTCACACTACTACACTTTAAAGCACAGTTTATATGTAATTCTTATATGTAATTCATGTCACACAGTCTCATACGGAACCTACATCCGCTTTCTTTTATATACTGTATATGATAAGATACTGTCATCCCCCTTCCCTTTTGTGTGAGAGGATGAATGAGCATATGTATTTCTAGTTGCATGCTTGAGGGTAGCAGACAAGGCTGTCTGCTAGAGAACAGTAGGACCAACGTCGGAACAGGTAGCTACGCTTCCTAAAAGCAAAGAGGTTTCTATCCTTAGTATGGTCCTGTCCGTCCGTTGTCATGTTGGTATAGGAAGCTGCCCCTCTGGCCACTTCCGTTGGTCTTTGTGAGCCACGCTCACGAAGCACGCTCGGCAGTAGGGCAGTTGCAGTGTGGCCGTGGCGAGCGTCTGAAGTGGTAAGATCTCCGGCTAAGCGCGTGTCTGTTAAGTCCGTAGGACAATGGATTTCTTAAGTTCAGCCTAACTGAAAATTTAATCACCTTTATTTCGGGTTTAGGTCTAAAATATCCGATGTTATCTTAAATTGCAGCACAGTGTAATTATCGTGTGAAGTTCAGATTGTTTTTCGGTAGTTGCTTTGTTACTACTTTGTGAGTAAAGTGGAACCACGTGTTGATCAGTAACTCTAACTAAGTTCATCAATCTTAAATCCGAATGTGCGTGAGATTATAACGTCTCGTCTTGAGAATATTTTTTTAATATAGCAACTTTTCTTTATGCTTTTCTTTATGTTCAACCCACGTGGGGTGTACTTTGCGAGACCAGTACCACGTGCTTATATAACTGTTTGACCCATCAGGTTAATAGTAAGACGTTAGTAACCAGTTCAAGGTTTTTCTTTTGTCAATTGCTTTTCGATCTAATGTATTTTAATTATCAAAATTATTGTGGAGTTGTACGCTTTGTGTAAACCAAGTTGACCACGTGGAGCATGTGGTGTAATCATCAAAGTAGCCTTCAGCTATTCTTTTTGCGAAGACTTCACAAAGAGTTAATATGAATTTAGTATACCAGTGTGTGGTAATTACATGACGGACAGGATTGTGGTATGAACGTAATTTCTTTGGGTAAAAACTGAATCTGTTGGTTGTGGTTAATTTCTTCTTGCTTATGTTTCAATGTTCTTCGTGTGTTATTTTATGAATGGAGTGTTGTATGCAGTTTTCCAAATCTTGGCTCCATATTTTATGTGTTCCGTAAGATTACAATCTCACATTCTTTTCAATCGTAAATAAGGCACCAGCTCAGTTATAACTCACGTATAATATGCTGAAATTTCAATGAACAATCTTAAAATAAATTTCCAAATATAAACTGATTTCTTTCTTTTTATTTAAATTCTCCTTTTATATATATATATTTTACCGGTTTTGTATGACTATTAAAAGATTATCATTAATGTTAGTCTACTTGGTAAACCTAGACTAAATATCTGATGAAACAGTTGCCCAGTAATCCACGGTTAACGTCCCCAGACAGATCACGGCTTTTAACCCACTTTCATTGTCAATTAGCACCGATTTCAGCATAACAAAATTAAAGTAACAATATTACACTTCAGCATAAGAAAATTAAAGTTGCAACATTACAACGCTCGCCACGGCCACACTGCAACTGCCCTACTGCCGAGCGTGCTTCGTGAGCGTGGCTCACAAAGACCAACGGAAGTGGCCAGAGGAGCAGCTTCCTATACCAACATGACAACGGATGGACAGGACCATACTAAGGATAGAAACCTCTTTGCTTTTAGGAAGCGTAGCTACCTGTTCCGACGTTGGTCCTACTGTTCTCTAGCAGACAGCCTTGTCTGCTACCCTCAAGCATGCAACTAGAAATACATATGCTCATTCATCCTCTCACACAAAAGGGAAGGGGGATGACAGTATCTTATCATATACAGTATATAAAAGAAAGCGGATGTAGGTTCCGTATGAGACTGTGTGACATGAATTACATATAAGAATTACATATAAACTGTGCTTTAAAGTGTAGTAGTGTGACAGATCGTTCTTGTTTATGTGTAAAAGTAACACGTTCCACTGCTCAGTCTCCTCCCAGATAGTCAGAAACGCCACAGTACATTTAGAAGAGGAATTTATTCCATAAATGACAACAGATTTAAGAAATTAAACATGAAAGGAATCCAACAGAGACCTTTCACACACGCGGCCGCTTAGAGAAGAGAAACACTGGGACGCCACATTCAAGGTATCACCATCCGATGCACGACGTCGCTCGCAATAATTAAACGGGCCACCTCGCGCTGCGCGTCTCCGGTCAGCTGGGCGAGACGGCGACACGAGATACACACCGCTACGCGTAATCAGACGCCGCCGCCGCCGCCGCTGCCGCAGCAGAAGGCTACGCAAACGACACGGCTGCCGCTCTCCGAACCAGAACATCCCGTAAGATACAGTTGTACAAATCTTCAATAAAAGTTATCTTATGTAAAAATGATGTTTCATTCGACCTCATACCCGAGCCAAGGAAGAACCCACCCTGCCCACATGTTGTTAAGAGAGAAAAGTTAATTTATTTAATATTTTCACCCTGACAGAATGCTTTAGAATGCTCATCCTGACAATTGACAGCATCAAAAGAGAAAACCCATTTACATTGAGTGACAGAAGTGTCACATTTAGTAACACAACTGTTACATTTGGGGTCAGAGAAAAACCCTTGGCTCAATATGAGGTGTGAATGACATTCACTAAAGGTCAACAGTTAGTATTGTTTAATGTGTGAAAGGATAGAGGTTTGCATAGCAGTCGTAATATTTTCTTTCTTTAGAAGTGTATATTCTCTCATGATTGTAAGAGTTTGTCGAAAATATTTAAACATCTTTTTTTATTCAGTGTGGTAAGATTGTGTAACTAACAGTTTATAAAACGATGACACGAAATCGTACAAAGTCAGAGTCAGCACCACAAGGGGTTTCTACTGATGAAGCTATTCAGAGCTTAGTTAATCAAATAGCACAGCTTAAAAATGATAATAATGCATTATTTAAATAGTTGTGTGAGGTTAGGCAAACCAGTTCAATCCCTCCCACCCTAGATTCTTCAGCAGCAGCCTTGGTAACTCCTTTTTCAGGTAAACCTGGCGAAGACATAACAGCCTTTTTTGATGATGTAGTAGCAGCTGCAAAGTTAGGATCATGGTCAGATGAACAGCTCTCACAAATGACAAAGTTAAGATTACTAGGAGAGGCTAAAGCACACGTATTATACCATGAAGAATTGCGGAATGCTCCAACATTTGAGGAATTGAATAAAGGATTACTTAAACGTTTTCAAAAACAGAACAGCTGTAGATTTTATAGGGAACAGTTAAACACTATCACTCAGAGGCAAAACGAGTCGTTAGAAAGCTTTGTAGATAGGATCAGAAAAGTTAATATTAACACCTATCAGTTGACAACTAGTGATGAAGCAAATAAAGTTATTTTACAAGAGGCAGAAGATAGAGCTCTAGATACACTTTTACGTGGGTTGCCTCCTGAAATGTCCCGTCGTGTCAGGGCAGAGTTTCCTAAAAATTTAGCTGAAGCTGTATCTGTGGCGACGGCTTTCGAAGAAATAGACATTGCCACCAGATACAAGGAGAAGCGAAATGTATTTTCAGCAGGAGTACGATGGTTTAGGTGCGATCGACAGGGCCATATAGCAAAAAACTGCAGACAACCTCAATGCACTAATTGTCAAAGAATAAGTCACACATTCACGGAATGCAGTTCTAAGAAAGTTTTTGGAAATAGAAATCAGTTAAACTCAAACGGGAATGTCGGAACCGCCGCCAGGCGTTCCCAATAAAATTTCATGCCATTAAGGCGAATGTGAAGGCGGAATGCTGGTTATCTGCTACAATACGGGATAAAGAGGCAAGGATACTGGTGGATACAGGCGCAAACGTATCAATAGTGAGTAATGAATGTATTGGAGAAAAGAAATATGACCCTCCAAGGTATAGATTGAGTGGAGTAGGAGCAGGTACAGTGAAGTCATTAGGATGTACATCATTGATTTTCTATATTCATGGTGTACAATTTCAAGAAGATGTAGATGTGGTAACAAAGATAACTGACGGGTACGACGCGATCCTAGGGTTGGATTTCCTGAATAAACATCACGCTAAAATTGACCTCAGACAGCAAACTGTAGAACTTAGCGGAATAGTATTTCAGCTAGGTGACACCGCTGCAAAGGGCCCTCTGCCGCAAGATTTCCCTAACCGGAAGGCGAAATCAACTACACTGCGTGCAACGTCCTTGAAGGTTGATTCGCGGGATCAGATACCATCTGGCTCAGGAAAACTTCTCTGGATGACCGTTGACCCCAAGGTACCTATAGACACAATATGTCTAATAGAGCCACTAGAGGAAAATGAGGAATTAGATGTATCACATTGTTTTGTACGTAGAAGTGTTGTACGGGTTCAAGACGTTGAGGGAGAAAGAAAAGTACCGGTACATATTGACAATTTCGGAGTGGAGGACAAAGAGTTGCATAAGGGAATATTAGTAGCTACAGTCAGTACTTTTGAAGAAGAAGATTTTATTTGGCCAGATATTGATAATGGTCAGAAACCAGACGTCTATAAAACCGCATTACGCCAGAAGATTGAACATTTGCAAGGGAAGGATAGAGACACGATAGAAGCAGTTTTAGTTGAGTTCCAAGATTTATTTAATGCAGAAGGTCCACTGCCAGCAACAGATATCACACAGCATAGGATCCCAACAGGACATAGCCCCCCAGTTTATAGAAAGCCTTATAGAGTTGCGCATCACTTACAGCGAGTACTGGATGAATTTTTAGAACAGCATCTAAAAGATGGAATCATAGAATATTCTGATTCGCCTTATAATTCAAATATTGTAATTATTCCAAAGAAGTCTCCCGACAGTACGAAACGATATAGATTTTGTTGTGACTACAGACACCTTAACAAACAAACTATCTCAGATGTTTATCCTCTTCCAAACATTACAGATATCATTGACAGTTTAGGTAACAGTAAATACTTTTCAACAATCGATTTACGTAGCGGATATCATCAATTGGAAGTTCCACCTGAAGATAGGCATAAAACAGCATTTTCTACCCCTGGAGGCCACTGGCAATTTAAAAGAATGCCTTTCGGTTTGAAAAATGCACCAGCAACTTTTCAAAGACTACTCGATGGAGTATTGTGAGGACTAAAAACTCAGCAATGTTGTGTATATCTAGACGATATTATTGTATTCTCCAAAGACATGAATGAACATGCTTTGCGTCTTCGTAATGTTTTTCAAAGACTTAGAAAAGCTAAATTAACACTAAATATGGAAAAATGTAGTTTTGCATTAACAGCGGTTACATACCTAGGGCATGTCATTAGTGAAAAAGGAATTAGAACAGATCCTCGATTAATTTCGGCAGTTAAGGACTTCCCAACACCACAACGCGTTAAGGAAGTACAAAGTTTTGTTGGTCTCGCATCGTATTACCGAAAATATGTTCAAAATTTTGCTGAAATTGCCCGACCCTTAACCCAATTATTGAAAAAGGGTGCAAAATTTCATTGGTCTGAAGATTGTGAATCAGCATTTCAAACCCTTAAAGATAAGTTAACACAGAGTCCAGTATTAGCCTACCCAGATTTTAATAAAGAATTTATTTTATCCTGTGACGCAAGTGGTCATTCAGTAGGAGTTGTTTTGAGTCAGAATATTAATGGCGCGGAACACCCCATAGCCTACGCTTCGAGACAACTAACAACGGCGGAAAGAAATTATTCCGCAACGGAGAAAGAATTATTAAGTGTTATTTATGGCATCAAATACTTTAAATGCTACTTGTATGGTAGGAAATTCAAGGTCATTACAGACCACGCAGCTTTAAAATGGTTGCTTGGGTTAAAGGATCCATCTAGTCGTCTTACCCGTTGGTCCCTATGTCTTTCCGAAATGGATTTCGAAGTTATCCATAAACCAGGCAAAAAACACACGACTGCAGATTGTCTAAGTCGGAAAATAGCACTTTTGGAAGCAACAGGCCGAGATACTGAGGACTGGAGAAAGGCACAAGATGAGGATGCAGAATGCAAAAAATACGCATCTCAAAAACAATTTTGCTTTGAAGATGGTGTATTATGCCGTAAAACAAAACTTGGGCCGCGAATTGTTGTTCCCCAACACCTTAGACAAGAAATAATGGCAGGGGCCCACGACCATATCCTTGCAGGACACGGTGGACAGCGGACAACCGAAAGACGTGTAGCAGAGCGAATTTGGTGGCAAACCAGAAAGCAGGATGTTGCGCAGTACGTTCGTAATTGCATTGCGTGCGCACAACGAGCAGAACTTTCTCGTTCAAAAA
Source organism: Schistocerca cancellata (assembly GCF_023864275.1). Taxonomy (NCBI): domain Eukaryota; kingdom Metazoa; phylum Arthropoda; class Insecta; order Orthoptera; family Acrididae; genus Schistocerca; species Schistocerca cancellata. The sequence goes on from NC_064630.1 coordinate 5,612,142, forward strand.
TACCCTTACAGAGGCTCCCCGAGGCTTCATGTCCATTTCAAATCTGTGGACTGGATCTCTACGGGCCATTTCATAAAACACCTGCTGGTAATAAATATGTTCTTACGATTATAGATCACTTTTCACGCTATCTAGCTATGGTGAGTCTCCCAGATCAGGAAGCAAATACAGTTGCCCAAGCTTTAGTTAACAACTGGATACTTAAATTTGGCGTACCTGAAGCTATTATCACAGATCAGGGATCTAATTTTATGTCTGAACTAATAAAACAGCTATGCCACTTACTAAAAATACGCAAATTACGCACAACTCCGTTACACCCTCAGTGCAACGGACGCACAGAAAGAGTTCATTGGACAATTGGCAAGATGCTTAGTTATTATATTAACGAACAACATTCTAATTGGGATACGTATTTACCAATAATCGTGTCAGTATACAACGCCAAAACGCATGAAGCAACTGGCATGTCACCTTATGAAGTGGTCTATGGGAGAAAAATGCCGTCCCCTTTTGATGTAATCAGGCAGAAAAACAGAAAAGTCGGAGAAACAGTAAGAGATTTCAGTCGAATGATGAAGGATGTATGGAAAAAGGTTCAAAAATCTAATACAAAGGCTTTGGAACGACAGGAAAGATTAGGTAATACCCAAGCTAAATATCCAAATTACAAAATCGGTCAGTGGGTTATGCTTTCAACTCCTTACATAGCGAAAGGAAAAACGAAGAAATTTGTAACAAACTACAGAGGTCCTTATCAAATTATTGAGATCACGTCACCAGTCAACGTTAAATTGCAACTGCCCACCCGAACTACCATTGTCGATGTAAGTCGTTTAAAACCTTTTAAGGGCGCTCCAGATGTAATTCCTTCAACAATAGTGTCTGCTTTTCCGAAGGGTGGAGGAAGTACCCGAAAAGGAAAAAGAGTGGCCACGCCAGCACAACATACAGACATGGCACCATACAATCGTCGACCAAGAGTGCGAATGTCCTAGTGGTATCTCAGTAGACTGTGGATAGTATACATATGTAAATAATTAATAAATGATAATAGTTTATTTTTTAAGAAAAAAAAGGTTGAACGTAGATTGATGTAGATCTTGTATTTAATAATGTATTTCCTCTTTTCTTTATTTTTGTTTTTACTAGGTTCGTAGGTCCATAACCATGTTGTTTGCTTTTTTCAGAAAACGCCATGCAAAGCATTTCCTACACAAAACCTGTCCTACCTCAATGACTCCCTTGACAGTTCCCTTCTGAAGTCATTAGATACGTTCATAAACTCACAGAAAGGCAAAATTGATGCCAATGTTATGATGCAACATGTCTTAAAATTAAAAGGTGAACACAAAACTAAAATTATAGTGCTAGGAACGGGTATATCTGGAACCTTTGTGTTGGTGTGTCTGCTTTGTACAGTTTTCTTTTATTTAAGACGAAAAAATAAGCCAAATCATAATATAACACTTCATCAAATACCTGTTAACTGGGTACCACACACTTAACTGGTGTACTTCAGTAGTTACTTTTGAGCATTAGTGTATTAATTTTGTATATTGTACTTCATTCTTCATTAAACAGTCTCTTGTTAAAATAAACAATACTGTAGAATAGATATTCTTGCATTAGTATAGGGTAGATTAAACAGCTGTTGCTATGTAATTATCTAAGTGAAAAATCTATTTCTGTTTATTCATTCTCACCAAGATTTGTTACACTTATTACAACCATTTATGTGTGAACTATGTGATTCATGAGCGCACAGTGCTTTGGTAAAGTGATAAAGTATTTTCAGCATACTTAATGTGAAGCGTGTGTGATCTTCTAAGTCGAGAGTTTTCATTACTTGTATTAGTGCTTTTACCGTGTGAAGAGTGGAGGAATGTTGAGTGGTAAATTCGAGGGCGAATTTCTCCGAAGGGTGGACGAATGTTGAGTGGTACTTAAGTAAATAAATTAGTGAAATCAAAGTGAAGTAGAAATTAGAATATAAATGAAAAACTTGGTTTAGTTCAGAGAGTTACATACTGGCATTCAGCGGGCAGAACAGAAGAGACAATGACCGTGAAGCCAGCAAGTTCCACGTAAGCGGGCGCTGTCGATTCAGCCGTCAGGGCATCGCCCGACCGGCTCACGTGTTTCTCAGTTGTCGCATGTGAGCAAAGGCCCTCGCCTACATCCCAAGAGCCAATGACCGACGTTAAGAAGATTCTTCGAGAAGCTTTTCAACGTGACAGAAGAGGCAATGACAGGCTCACGTGTTTCTCAGTTGTCGCGTGTGAGCAAAGGCCCTCGCCTACATTCCGAGAGCCAATGACCGACGTTAAGAAGATTCTTCGAGAATCTTTTCAACGTGACAGAAGAGGCAATGGCCGTGAAGTCGTTCACCTCCAGTGAACTGAAGTGAATAAATACGCGAGACGCGGTGGGCCCGAGAGATGAAGACGAAGAGGAAGACGGAGACGAAGACGAAGACGGAGACGAGCGATGAAGAAGACGAAGAAGTGAAGAAGCGTAGCAGTTGTTTTAAGTCAGTTTCGGTGCTGAAGACCGTCATGCAAGAAGAGACTACATCATGCACAGATGCACCAAGTCCGCCGCTGTAATGGAATAGCAAGCAGCAGCCTCGGCGCCAGAAGACAGAAGTTAAAAGGTATTTGAAGTCTGATCTTTACGTACCCGGGTGACTCGTGAGGACGGGAAGGAGACGGCCTCACTTCAGCAGTCACCTGTGAGCTGGGATGAAGACCTGACTGCCGAAGACTGGCAAGCGGGAGTCCGTGGTTCGAGTCCGGGACACTGGCCTTCCCCCGCCGCGCCGCTCTGCTGGCCGACGCACAACACACGCGGCCGCTTAGAGAAGAGAAACACTGGGACGCCACATTCAAGGTATCACCATCCGATGCACGACGTCGCTCGCAATAATTAAACGGGCCACCTCGCGCTGCGCGTCTCCGGTCAGCTGGGCGAGACGGCGACACGAGATACACACCGCTACGCGTAATCAGACGCCGCCGCCGCCGCCGCCGCCGCCGCTGCCGCAGCAGAAGGTTACGCAAACGACACGGCTGCCGCTCTCCGAACCAGAACATCCCGTAAGATACAGTTGTACAAATCTTCAATAAAAGTTATCTTATGTAAAAATGATGTTTCATTCGACCTCATACCCGAGCCAAGGAAGAACCCACCCTGCCCACATGTTGTTAAGAGAGAAAAGTTAATTTATTTAATATTTTCACCCTGACAGAATGCTTTAGAATGCTCATCCTGACAATTGACAGCATCACAAGAGAAAACCCAGTTACATTGAGTGACAGAAGTGTCACATTTAGTAACACAACTGTTACAACACATATTATGTTCGAGTATAATGAATTTTATGGAAACTAGACGATCGTTGAAACCCAGCTCGCGCTATTCGTCCACGAGACTCAGAGGGCCATAGACACGGGTTCCCAGGTAGATGCCGTGTTTCTTGACTTCTGCAAGGCGTTCGATACAGTTCTCCACAGTCGTTTAATGAACAAAGTAAGAGCATATAGACTATCAGACCAATTGTGTGATTGGATTGAAGAGTTCCTAGATAACAGAACGAAGCATGTCATTGTCAATGGAGAGAAGTCTTCTGAAGTAAGAGTGATTTCAGGTGTGCCACAGGGGAGTGTTGTAGTACCGTTGCTATTCACAATATACATAAATGACCTTGTGGTTAACATCGGAAGTTCACTGAGGCTTTCGCGGATGATGCTGTGGTATATCGAGAGGTTTTAACAATGGAAAATTGTACTGAAATGCACGAGGATCTGCAGCGAATTGACGCATGGTGCAGGGAATGGCAACTGAATTTCAATGTAGACAAGTGTAATGTGCTGCGAATATGCAGAAAGAAAGATCCTTTATCATTTAGCTACAATATAGTAGGTCAGCAACTGGAACCAGTTAATTCCATAAATTATTTGGAGTGATTTGAAATGGAATGATCATATAAATTTGATAGTCGTTAAAGCATATGCCAGACAGATTCATTGGAAGAATCCTAAGGAGATGCAATCCGAAATCAGAGGAAGTAAGTTACAGTACACTTGTTCGCCCACTGCTTGAATGCTGCTCGGCAGTGTGGGATTGATAGAAGAGATAGAGAAGATCCAATGGAGAGCAGCACGCTTCGTTACAGGATCATTTAGTAATGGTGAAAGCATTAGGGAGATGATAGATAAACTCCAGTGGAAGACTCTGCAGGAGAGACGCTCAGTAGCTCGGTACGGGCTTTTGTTGAAGTTTCGAGAACATATCTTCACCGAGGATTCAAGCAGTATATTGCTCCCTCCCACGTATGTCTCGCGAAGAGACCATGAGGATAAAATCAGAGAGATTAGAGCCCACACAGAGGCATACCGACAGTCCTTCTTTCCACAAACAATACGAGTCTGGAATAGAAGGGAGAACCAATAGAGGTACTCAAGGTACCCTCCACCACACACCGTCAGGTGGCTTGCGGAGTATGGATGTAGATGTAGATGTTGATAGCCCCTACGCGATTTTAGATTGTAATTGGTGAGTGGTTGGCTCACTTAGGAGCAAGGTAGTGAGTCAATCGCCCACAAACAATCTTGAAAACTGACTCCTGCCGAACTTTTATAAAGAAATCACTGCTACAGAACATGCAGCTCATAGAGCGGAGGATTATTTACGATGTCGCCAACTTCACTTTCTTAATATGGAAATGTAACACCCACATCACACATCTATACCCAAGGAGCCCCTTCTAAACAACGATTCACACAGACATTCACGCTCTAAATATGGCCCGGACATGTGAGCCAAATATGGAGCAGTTTATTCTTTACAATGAGAGCTGGAGTGCTCCACAATTAAATGCCCAAGAAGTTACAACAATTTCAATCATTAAACTAACCTGAACTCAATCACACATGATACTATTTAAGTTAACAATATTTTTGTGAGTTTTCAGAATCTAATTACAACCTCTGATTCATTCTGTCTCCCTGCAGCAAGAATAACTTTTACAAAATGTTCCCTGAACTGATGGTCCATTCACAATGACAGTGGTGGTATCTGCTTCAGTTTATGGGGACTTCAGGCACACTGTTTGCATACACACAACAATAAATACAGAATACAAAAAAAACATTGGGTAGAGAATGCGATACTATTACCCGAATTTACCGTATTATTATTAGACCACGCGGCATCGGACTTCCAGAAAGCGGCTCTCGCGTGCAATAGGTTTGAAGAGACACCCTATGGGGATCCAACCACTACACGTAATTTTTGGAATACATAATGATAATAGCGAGTAATCAACTTATTTTTACGTCTATATTTGATTATTAGTAGCACTGGTAATCTCTTTGATGTGACTGAACAGGGAGCACTTAATTCTATATGTTTGATATTGCCTAGCAGGAGGACATTATTCATTTAAAACACTACCACAGCCTGAAATCGTTTCACAATATATAAACATACATGATAAACACCTGAACTTGTTTTAGGTTAATGTAAACTACACAAATTGTAATTACTGAATTTAATGTTATTGAGCATGCATTGTGCTGAAGGCACAATGTGTACTGTGGTTGCATCAATTTCCTTGAACGCTTAATTAAACAACAATATAGATCTGCTTGTCAAGATAGTTACTGCAAATACTAATTGAGAATTGCGTTGCTCGGACGGAACCGAGTAATTTTTTACTATTGCAATGTACTGAAGAGCCACCACATCGAGCTGGATAGTAATTAAGGTGGCACAGTACCTGGCATCTTCCATCCGTTGCATGAAGCGGTGTCTGCTGGCAATTTCAGCGTTAATTCCGACTATTTTCTCTTGCAATATAGCTACGCCGATACTCACGCACCATAAATTTTCACTGATGTTGCAGCACATAGAAATCACTGGATATGGGGTAATAATGAGCTATTTCCTTTGTATAATTGATTACACTCGGGGAATGCAATTTAAACCACAAAATTATTATTGCCTCCAAACATTACACACTGTAGAGAACTTGGTTTGTCTATTACACAACTGATTCACAGAATATAAATGTTCTGGTAATGGCGTCGGTGTAACCACCACTGTTCATAATAATACTCCTGTAAGATAACTTCTAGTTCGTTGCTACCGAAGTGAGCTCACCAATGGACCTCATCAGTTATTGAGATCACAATACGCGGTTGGATGCGGCTACTGGTCCCTTCACACCTCGCCGTTGGCACAAGCAACTCGTCGCAATTAATGCAGCATTGCACCAAGCAGCTCCATGTACCCCAGAGCGGGAAACCGTACTACTATTCTGCCGCTCACAGACCATCTCCGTCGAAATACCGCGTCTTACAAGCCTTGGTGTCCATTTAGCCTGTAGCCATACGATAAACGAAGTCCATATCTGTTTTCAGCACACACCGGCAGTCACTTTTACGCCACTTAACACTCGTTCTGCCTCTGAGCTACGCCAGCTTAATTCTACTGCCGATATTACGCGCCAACCTGTACACTGTTCTCATTCTCGGGGATTCCTCTCACACCTAAACATTATTTTACATTACGCCAAGTTCTCTATTTACAATTAAACAAACCATATCATTACAATATTCAATTACAGTCATTTTCATATATTAAAGTAATATTACATTTATCTTTTTACTGCAAGTAACAATACTATTTAGTTTAATTCTATTGTTATTTCGCTGTCAGAGTGCAACACAAGCCAGCCACTGTCTCCCGCATAGCGTTCTTTAATTTAGCCGCCACCAGGAGGAAGCACTTCCGCTTTGCCTTTTATTCTGGCCCGCAGATGGCATAAGCGTCCACTTTCTCTACCGTTGCGCCTTGACTTTGGCTGCCTTCATTAAATGGCATGTTGTTACATTACAAGAACAATACAGTAATTTGTGCTCCCTACTTTATCACTTACAATGCAAAACATAAACACATACAAGATGTAACATACATTACAAAAACAACACTAGAGAAAGGAATTTAAGAAAAAACAAGGTTCATGGGGTATCAAGTTGTGCTTGCACGTTACACAATGTTCACGACTGCGCTGAGAATCAGGTACTAAATCACATTGTTAGAAATATTCGAAACGCTTCACAATTTTGTTGATTTCTCTGAGGGGGTTGGTCTATTGAGTCATATGCATTGATGCACGTGGTTCCATGTCTTGAGCGTCGGAGGGGGCTTTTGGGATGGGGCCACTGTATTGACATCACATAGTGCTTAATGTCAGGTGTTGTTGCTACGTTGTTGCCACAGCAGTAGAGTGTACTAGAGCATCTGCAGTACACTGTTGAGATTGCAGCAAGACCCACGCATATAACCACGGCAGCACGGTAGGGAGACGTTAGAAATGAGACAATTCGTTTGTTAGAGTTTGTGGCACGATACTGCTTTGTGTATGCAGATCGGCCAATGCTAGTGAGTTGTAAAAACTCAAACAGGTGAGTATATAGCGTTCCTTTCTGTCCTGAGGTACATGAGGCGCAGGTTCTGACACTGTACGTGATCTTCTTTATGTACTTACAACAACGTGGTCTAGTGCAGGAAATCCCTCCAAACGGCTGCCGCGTCCGGAGAGCTAGCTGGATGTTGCGTGCTGGTAGCGTGTCAGTGTCGACGGCCAGCCTCACTTTCGCTTGTGGCCCAGCGAGGGTTATCCCCCGCCTAATCCCTCAGGTATACAGCCCGGTGACTGTCAGCTTGTAGGGCCGGATGATATAGCGCCCTTCTCGTCAGGTGGCGAGCTGACACTCGCTTTCTTGCAGGTAGCCGATGACCTCTTGTTTTTGCTCTGGCTGGCCTCTGCATTGCCACGATCCCAATCATCTGCACAATTCTTACAAAAATCTTGAGTCTAGTTTTTTCTCATGGCCTTCTATGTTATAATAAATTTACATAACGATACACTGATGGTCTGTCATTTCACACACTCTTATTTTAATTTTATGGTTATTAATCTATGGCTATCATTAAAAAAATATCTTGGTGTATCGAATCTAGACATGGAAATAATTTATCTCGATATTTGTGTAGATACCGATCTCACTGTTGTACATGGTGTGTGACAACTGATCTGATTCTATGTACTGGATGAACAACTAAATGTGCGGGCCTGCACTAATATTACTATTACTTCTATAGATCGACAGTAGACATGCTCAAGCATTAACTACCATTTGCCAACGATCTACATTCTATGTCTTTTGAATAAATTATGTTATTATACTGGTTGAAATTTTACTGAGCTATAAAGAACATGCAACTATTCTACGTTTGCTCGCCCGTCGTCCCTCCATCTCGGGTCTGTGGTTTGGTGACCTGAAAAACAGCATCCCAACAGGTGCGCGCCAAACATTCCTACTTGTGATAGAAAACACCCACAATATTAAGGATCTAGTTATTGCCAAATCCTAAAGTATAACTTGTCCTAGTATATGGTACTTTTTATTTTTAGCTTATACAATACTCTTACATAGTTCCTGTTACGCTGAGATGTCTCGCTGCTCGCTGCTATTGACGACAGTGATGTGCGCGCCGTACGACATGGCCTCCGAGTTCTCACTACGCCTCACTGAAACTCCAGAGACTGGGTTAGCCATGGCTATACATGACAATAAATTCATAGCTGCAAATTCTTTTTGTTTTGAGGTGCTGTTTTTGGCGATCAAAGTGCAGCTTTCCAGAGGCAATGTAATATGACCAAACCAGGACTGGTTTCTGTTGAGGATTCAGTCGCCCACCACACGGCAGCTACACAGTATGTCACGAATCTCCAAGTATAATTCCTTGGTTATTCATCTGTGACAGTCACGAGCAGCACGCTAAATCCCCAACCAGCACATTGGCACGGTAGGCTTTATGCCCGCATTTCTACCGTCTAGGGCACATTGGAGTCAAACGCTCACAGGTTCACCCCGACTTGCAAGACAACGATGCTGGAGCATCACTGTAAAAACTATACTGCCCATATTCATCCTCGAAATCACGCAATATACCACAATCTTGCAGTGCACTGACGCGTGCCTGCAAGCATTGGTATGAACGTCTCACGAACTGATTGTGGCCGCTATGGAGCGTATCACGACTTCCCAGAACGCTTCTAGGAGCACGTTCTTGTATGCGCCCGTTTGTGCGACATCTCCTCACTCATCATTATCCCTCAACATGGACACCAGACAGAAAAGGACAAAAACATTGCTCATGGAATGGTAGTGCCTCCTACTCCAAAAATGCTAGGAGCAGTAAATTCTTTTACAAGACAACGCAGCGAGTTAATACTGTAACAATCTTAATCTATAAACGAAAGTATCATTGTTACCTGTAGTAAGGTTCATGTATTTGCCCGTTCTACTATGTACACCGCTTACACTACGACTATAGCAAGGTTCACGTATTTGACCTTTCTACTATGTACACCACTTACACTACTAATATTCCACGAACTCCTTTATGTGAGAGATATGGTGGAGTCCTATGGACTTCTTTCCTTTCAGCGTCTCCAATTCATAAGCATTGTGGTGAGCTGCTCTCCTTATACGGTACAGGCCATTGTAAACAGAACAGAATTTTTGGCATTTCATTTTTTGTTTGTTCGAGAGTCGGAAAGACTTCACGAGCACCTTTTGTCCAATGTGGAAGTGTCGTAGACGAGCTCCCCTGTCGGCACGTCCCTTCCTGACCTCTGCTGCAGCCCGTATCCTCTTGAGAGCCAAATCCACTACGGCTCGGTGCTGCGTTCGCGCCCTTGATGGGAAGTTTACGACAACGGTTATCAAGGTCTTAGGAATCCGGTTTTTCAGTACTGTAATGGGTGCCAATTTTGTTATCATCTCCTGGAAGTCTTTAAGGAAAACGTCCCATGTCGTGTGCTGTTTGTTACAGTACAACCGGCACAAGTTTCCGAGTTCCTTAATAACCCGTTCTGTAGCATTCGAGCTCGGATGGTGTGATGATATAAAAATGGGATCAATTTTACATCGACGCAACGTCTCCTTCCATGTTTTTGACTTAAACAGTGGCCCGTTATCAGAAATAATTCTACTCACATGACCAACCTGTGGTAGGAAATCCCGGATTAGGGCTCGTGATACAGTTCGTCCTGTCGCCCTCTTCAGTGCCCTAAAGGTAACGCATTTGGACGTTAGTTCAACAAAGACTAATACGTAAGTAAATCCTCTTCATGTTCTTGGGAAAGGCCCCATCTAATCTGTTGCCGCTATTTGTCTTAATTTGGTCGGCACAATTGGGTACAATGGTGCCTGCATGCTCACAGTGGTGTGCTTAGCCTTTTGGCAGTCTTTACACACCGACAGTACCCTCCGAATTCGACGCTCCAAGCTTCGAAAGTAACACATGGCCCTTAGCTTTAGACTGCACTTGCGTGGTCCGAAGTGTCCATAGCTGAGGTGAGTATGCCATATAACCTTGTTTTATTAGGTGTTCAGGGATGCATACCCCCCATTCAGTGTCATTGGCGTAATTTCGGTGGAAGATTATGCCTTTCCGCAAGAGGTAGAACTGCCTGATGGTGGCGTGTCTTCTGTCTATCCATTTCTGTTTCAATAACACTAGGGCAGGGTCCTTGTCTTGCTCCTTCTTGATGTCATGCATACTACAGGTAATAAAATTTTCAAAGGCTACTTTCTGCATATAGAAAAGGCAGTAGTGATTTTCCTCCAGATCTTCTTCCATGTTGTGGTCAGATCCGATTGGTGACCGTGATAAGGCGTCTGCAATAATGTTCTGACTGCCGGGGATATATTCTATCGAAAAATTGTACTGCTGCAGATATGATGCCCACCTAATGTGATGATATAAGCTTTGCAGTCATCAGGAACTCGAGTGCCTTGTGGTCTGTGTAGACCCTCGTTTTGCGACTAAACAGAAGGTACCTGAATTTTTCAAACGCCCATACAATAGCCAGCGCCTGTAACTCGGTTACCGAGTAATTCCTCTCACTCTTGGCTAGTACTGTGCTACCAAACGCAATTGTCTTCCACACCCTGTTTCCTTCATGTACATAGTCTTGGAACATCATGAAACCCAGACCTGAGTATGAACTATCCGTTACTATGGAAAGCTCTTCTGCTAAAATAGGGTGTGAGAGGATGGGTGCTTGTAGTAATGAGAATTTTAATGCTTTCCATTCAGATTCGGCTGCCTCATCGCATTCCCAAGGAATCTTCTTTCCTGTAAGTTGGTGCGACCTAGGACTGCTCTGACTTTTGACATGTATGGAGCGGTTGTAAAAATTTATGATCCCTAAGAACCCCCTTACTGCTTCTTTGTCGTAGGAATGGGAAACTTTTCAATCCCTTCGATCTTTTCGGAATTTGGCGCAAAGCCCTCACCCGTGATGATATGTCCTAGAAATTTGACAGAGGACGTCCCAAAATTCGATTTTTCTATATTGATAGTCACTCCATATTCCCGGAATGTCGCTAGGAGTTCACCGAGGACAGCATTGTGCTCTCCCCAAGATTTCTCCGCGATCAGCAAATCGTCCACGTAGCTGGTGACATGACGTTTCAAATTATCGCTTAGTACGTCGTCCAGCCCCCGAATGAATGCGGCAGACAAAATGTTCAAACTAAATGGTAGACGACGAAACCGGTAACACCTTCCATGTGCTAAAAAGGCTGTGCACTGTCTGCAATTTGGGTGGAGCTCAGCCGGGCGGGATTAGCCGAGCGGTCTGGGGCGTTGCAGTCATGGACTGTGCGGCTGATCCCGGCGGAGGTTCGTCCTCCCTCGGGCATGGGTGTGTGTGTTTATCCTTAGGATAATTTAGGTTAAATAGTGTGTAAGCTTAGGGACTGATGACCTTAGCAGTTAAGTCCCACAAGATTTCACACTCATTTGAACATTTTTTGGTAGAGCTCAATTTGCCAGAAACTCGATTTTAGATCAACTGATGAGAAGATTGATATTCCATGGAAGTTTTGTAAGAGTTCCTCTAGTCTTTCCGGTCCGTCTGTTTCGGGTTCTATTATGGTATTAATTGGTCGCGAGTCCAAGACTAAACGAATACTACCATCTGCCTTCTCGACGACTCTTAACGGGTTATTATAGGCTGAAGCCGTAGGTTCTATTTTTCCCTCACTCAGAATTCGCGTAATTTCAGCTGCTCCCTTCTGTCGATATGCCAAGGGGATTGGGTGGTGTGGCACACGAAGCTGGTTGTGCGGACGTACACGGAATTCATATTGGAAGTTCTTTATTGATCCTGTCTTGGGAATGAAAACCTCCGCATGTTCTAGTAGTAATTTATGAATTTCTTTGCGCTGGTCGGACCTTATATTCTTTATTGCTTCCACTTTTTCTCCTATTTTCTTCTTTATTTCTCCCATTATTACGACTTCATTCTCATCCGTGTCTTTTCCCCTACCCGCAACGTCGACCTGATCTTCCTTTCTGTCTTTCTGACACGCATAGTTTATCCGTACACAGTTAGACGGTAGTTGAGCTGGGATCCGATGGTCGTCGAACATAATGTGGACGGGAGATTCCCTTTCCTCAAAACCACTTCACCTCGTCCTAGATCAACTATCGCATCATGCTCATTTAGGAAGTCCGTTCCTATTATCATGTCAATCGCCAGATTTGGCACGATCCAGAAGTTAGACTTTACTTTGAGTCCTTGGTAGGAGAATTCCAGTCTTGTTTGATGGGTGACCTCCGTACATTTACCCGCTAATGCCCCTTTTATTTTGGTTTTCTTAACCGATGGGACAGAGCACCTCTTGTACGCTGCCTCAGATATTGCCGTTATGTAGCTTCCACTATCTATTATCGCATTCGTACTCTTTTCAGCTATTGCTACTGTGATAAGAGGCTGCCGATCTTGTCGAGCAGTTGTTTTATGTTCTTCGAGCAGGAGTTATGATAGATCTTCGTAATTTATCATCCGTAGTTGGCCAGATCCGAGATTGCGTGCGAAATTCCGGCGGACTGTGTTCGCACTAGTCTGGCGTCAATCCCTCGTTAAACTCCCCCTCCTCTGACGTGCATTAGGATTTGCGGGTCTAGTTTCCAACTCCTGGCTCCACTGTTGTCCTTGGTTTCGCTCTGTCCAATTACGTTCGCTTTGTCGTTCGTTATTCCTCCTGTCCCAGATTCCTTGTCTAGCCTGACCCTGTTCCCTACGTTCTGGTTTTCGTGTCTCTGGTTTCCATAGCCTTGAACAGCGTAACCTTGGTTTCCGTAACCCTGGTTTCCTAACTGACCAGTGCGATTATGGGATCTGTTGTTGTCTTCCCTTGCTCGCCCGTGGTATTTGTTACTTTGCCCCTTCTTCCTGTCCTTTGCGTCTTGTTTATCAAAGACTACTTCGAGTTCGAGCAATAGATTCTTGAATGCTTCTGTCTGATCCACACTTCTCGACAAGTGTCTGTTGGCACAAAACTGGCAGTTTGGAAAAGCGAAATTTAATGATTTCTCCGTTGCTGTATGATTTAAAAATTGATTCTTCTTGAGTAAATCATCAAAAAATTTGGGTGCGCTCCTTTGTCCGGGCACTTCCAATTTCCTCTTTAATCCAGTTTTGCTTTTTCTTTGACCAGTAGGTCCGCAGAAATGCACCAAAAAATTCCTGGTAAGTCCGACATGTCGCTGACACACCCCGCATCTTTTCCGCGGCTTGGCCTTCAATGTGTCCACACATGAATTCTAATGTTGCCTGGGTTGGCCATGATGACGGTAATGAATTTGTAAACCGTATCACCCAGCTCTTAGGATGTATCGACCCTCCATTACCTTTGAACTTCTGGAATTTTAGTATCGACAGTAAGTGATTGTGATCAAAACCCTGTACGATCCTCGCACTGGTGTTGTCACTCGTTTCCGATACTTGCACGGCTGCTGAGTGTCCTAATCTCTCTTGCTGATAACTGTGATGTGCTACCTCTGTATCACAGTGGAAGTGGCATTCAGCATTCACTCTCCCGAGTGGGCTGCAATTATTGGAGCTATTACTCGATGTTTCTGCGTGTGCATTGTTAGTTCCGCACTCTGCCACTGGGCTAGAGCACGGTGGGCTTTCCCTCGGAGACACAATTCTGTGTACTCCATCATTGGTATCCGAACGCGCAGTGCTCGTGTGCCCGTTTCGCTCTAGATTTTTTGCTATCCGACTCTACTTCTTCCATTCGTTTCGTGATGTTCGTAACCGCGATAGTTCCTTGAGTTTTTAAGAACGCTAGGGATTTTGAGTGGGATTGTGTTGTACGTCGCAAGCGCCCTGCGAGTTTAGAAGTTGATTCCGCGACTTTCATTGCCCCTGGATTCGAGGACCTTGCTGAAGACCGAGGTAAGGCTGATGGGATGGTAGGAGGAGACAGCAGACGGCGGTTTGTCGGGTTTGAGGAACATCAGGATCCGGAGGTTTTCCACAGGTCGGGGTAGAAGCCAGTGGACAAGGCCACATTATAGAGTCTGGCCAGTGTGGAGAGGAAGGAGGTGGGAGCTTAACGAAGGTGATGATAGGTACACGGTCGTGACCGGGAGCGGTGTTGCGTTTCGTGAGGAGTGTAGATATGATATCCTGAGTAGTGTGTGTAACGTTGTCCAGGTAATGGAAGCCAGGAGTGAGTGGAGGGGCAGAGGTGTCAGTTCGATCGCGGACATCAGGGAAGAGGGAGTAATAGAACTGGAGATCGTCAGGGAGGGTAAAGATATTGGAGAGGAAAGAAACAAAATGATTGGCTTTACTGAGGTTATCAGGAAAGGTGTGGTCATCATGAAGGAGAGGGTAGAAGCGGGGGGGGGGGGGGTTTACATCTGGTAAGGCGGCAGAATGCTGACCAGTACTTACACGAGTTGATAGGTAGGGTAGCATTAAGATGGGTTCATGTCTGTCGGCAGTCCCGGTGTTTCTTCGCCGCGAGCAAGTTTTGTATGTGTCGTTGGAGTTGCCGGTGGCATCGTAGTGTGTCCCGGTCACACATGTGAAGGAAGGCACGGTATAGACTGCCGGATTCACGGAGGAGGAGGACGGCCTCTGGGGGTAAAGTGGGACGGTGCGGGTGGATGGCGATGGTAGGGACGTGGGCCTCCACGGCCTCAGACAAGGACTGTTGGAGAAAGGAGGCGGCACAGGTAACGTCATCAGGGTGGTGGTAGGTGAAGGGGTGGCTATCGATCCAGGTAGTGAGGGTATCCTGGCAGGCATTCCAGTTGACACAGGAAAAATCATGGACATATTTTGGGGGAGGGTCAATGCTAGGGTCGGGACGGGGGCGACGACCATCTGATACAGAGATGAGGAGGACAGGGAGATGGTCACTGCCAGTAGGGGCAAGGACGTCCACCGCTATGCGGACAAGGAGGTTAGGGGAGGATAGGACGATATCGGGAGAGTTATTGGATTCAGTGTGTGTGGTTTGGGAAATGGGAACAAGGTCACCGTGGAGAGTGGACAGGAACAGATGCCACCACCGTAGCTGGGCAGTGGCACGACTATGGATGTTGAGGTCAGCAGCAATCGTGTAGGAGGAGAAGGTACAGTTGATGTGTGAAAGGAAGTCTAATCGAAAGGAATAGGGGCAGAGGGGTGGACATAGATGGTGGCGCAGGTAATGGTAAGGCCGGGGAAGAGGAGACTAAGGATCAGATGTTCTGTTGGTTCCGGAAGGACGAGTTGGAGCGGAACAGGGATTTAACGGTGGTAGCCAATGACTACTCTGTCACATGCTATTGGGAGAGGATTATTGGAGAGGTGGAGGAGGTAGGGCGATGTGTGGACAGTATGTTGGGGCTGGAGAAAGTTTTCGTTGAGGAGGAAGGCATCCACACGGTGGGCCGTGAGGGTGTGCATGAGGAGGTTCTTGTTGACGGTATGGGAGTGGATGTTGTTGAAAAGGTATGGTGCTGTTGCACAATGACAGGAACTTGAACAGGGGTGTGGAGATGGAAGAAGGTGAAGTGGGCTTGGTTATGGGAGTAGGTGGCATAGGTATCGAGGTGGAAGACAGATTGGGCAGAGGGATACCTGCTGGAGGGCGTGGGAGTGCTGGAAAGGATGGACATTTTGGAGGATGTTGGTAACAAACCTGATGATGTTCTAGGCAGTGGGGAGGGGGGGGATGAAGGGAGTTGCCAGGAGGTGTGGGGGCATCCATAGGGCGGATGGGGATGGTGAGTTCAGGAGTGGAGGGGGGGGTTGGCCTTGCACTTCTGGGAGTAGGTGGGGTGAGGAATGTCGCAGGTGCTGCAGGAAGAAAGGGACTGGAGGCTGGGACATTGCCAAAGGAAGTGCGCCTGTTTACAGTGCGGGCAGAATGAGTCTCCTGGCACTGTGGTCTGGTTAGGCTTCCTCTTTTATAAGCAGTGGACAGCTTCTCATTGGTTGGAAGACGTCACGGAGAAAACGGCGCGTATGGAGGTGGCGGCCTCTATGTCCATAGATTTTCACTGTGCGCTTTATCCAGTGTTGCTTGCAGCGCCATCCATCGCAACAGGCGGAGAACTGCGAGGAATGTAAGAAGTCTCCCTCTGCGCTCTTTCTTTATCAACTGTGGCCAGCTGGTGTGGCCGAGCGGTTCTAGGTGCTTCAGTCTGGAACCGCGCCACCGCTACGGTCTCAGGTTCGAATCCTGCCTCGGGCATGGATGTATGTGATGTCCTTAGGTTAGCTAGGTTTAAGTAGTTCTAAGTTCTAGGGGACTGATGGCCTCAGAAGTTATGTCCCATAGTGCTCAGAGCCATTTGAACTTTTTTTTTATCAACTGCCCACTTTCATGCATTGCTGAGTGCACATCCGGAGTCTCTTTTGAAATTATTTTCATTTGAATGGTACACACCAGAACATAAGATTTACAGTTGTGGTGGAGAACGATGGGAAGTTACGCTTCTTAGATGTGCTGGTGGAGCGAAAATCAAATGGACGTCTCGGACATTCTGTGTACAGAAAACTGATGCATACAGATTTATATCTGAATGCACGTAGTTTTCATCACCTAGCTCAGAAGCGAGCTATGCTGAATACCGTGGTACACAGAGCAAGGATTATTTGTGAGAAGGATCATCTCGGCTCCGAGATTAACTACCTGACAACGGCATTCATAAAAAATTGATATTCTGATCGTGATATCAGATTTACTCTGGCAAAGAAACCTAGGAAGGACGCTGTTCTAACAGATGATAAGTACCAACACATCGTGCAGCTACCATTCTGTGGTCAACGACCAGGAAGATCGGTAGAGTCCTGAGCTGGCAGGGAATCAGACCAGTCTTCCGGCCACCCAGGAAGATTAAGGAAATGTTTCGACACGTGAAGACAATCTCGGCCTAAGAGTACCAGGAATTTACAGCATTCCTTGTGAGTGTGGCAAACATTATGTGGGCCAGTCTATAAGATCTGTTGTTGATCGCTGTGTGGAACATCAGCGTTGCCTGAAATACAGGTATCTAGCTGAGCACAGTTTGTTAAATAAACATAAGATTTTATTTGATGAAACAAGAATACTTGCTCACGCTTCAAATATGGGGACTCTATAATCAGGGAAGCAGCTGAAATTTGACTATGTGAAAATAATTTCAACGGAGCCTCCGGATATGCACCTTCAAAACCGCCCCATGACATCATCCAGCCAATGAGGAGCCATCCACTGCTTATAAAAGTGGAAGCCTCACCAGTCGACAGTTGCTTACTTCCTCTCCCATCGTCCCTCCTATGTGAGCATCCACAATTCCAACTCCCGTACTTTCTATCCCTTTGCCGGCGTGCCCCAATGCTCCGTCCTTTCCCCTCCCTTCTGTCTCCTGTACTCTGCTGATATGTCCTAACTTCTCCCACCTGTTGCATGGGGGCTTTATTATAATAAAGATATAAGAATGCAATGCAAATACTTTTTAATTTTCTGTCGCTGTATGTCCGATTACGCTGTTTCGTAACGGCTGGCCCTGTCTAGTTTTAGTACGCAATCTGACTGCTTAGAACAACAACAAGAATGAAATGAAAATTTCAGTTAATACAATTAATTAATTAAGTCCCCAGCAACTATAAAATCTACGAAGCCAACAAAGCACAAGTGTAGCTGTTCTGTGTGTGGTAGTATGACTCAACGCACATCTGGCACGGTTCTTCTTCAACAAGACAAGAATTTTTAAATACCAATTATACTGACATGATAAAAGAAAATTACAAATACTATAATTGTGCAAGAAAACCAAAATTACACTCTAATACAAGAACACACGCCAGATTCTTTGTTGACTGAACCTGTAATGACACATTATTCAGGTCACTGAAAGAATAAAAGAATAAAAGAAAATACCATATATATTGACGAAATGCACTCTGACCATTACAATATCTCCATTAGAACAACATCTGCTATCTCTCCCATCAAACCACTGCATAAAACATGGAACAACACTCTCCACTACCACATCTCACTCTGACTTCACGACAAGCAGTGTCCACCACAACTTCTCGGTAAGAACTGCTTGCCGCTACGTCTCAATAAGCACTGCCAGTGGAGGCCGCGGAACAATACTCTCTGGCGCGATCTTGGCGCTGTGGCTCAGTGTAGCCACCTTTCATATGCCCTTCCTCCACGGGCTAGAATTTGATGGTATTTTTGCCAGCATTGGTGGTGAAAATACCACCAAATTCGTCAAAAAAATACAGACAAAAATAAAAGATAATATTAATACGTAAATATCTTGGCTTTGCACTGACCTTACAATAGCCTAATATATAAAATACAGTAAGGAATACAAATTCTTTCATACATATGACTTTACATAATAGTTTACACAAATATCATGTGGTTAAACAATTCAATCGATAGCGTCAGCAATGACGAATTTGAGCAGGTAAGAGTCTTATAACTATTCACAAACAGTAATACACAAAAAATCAGATTATACAAATATTCACATAAAATGTTTACATAACAAGTAGTTGACAGTTCCAGCAGTAGCACCCAGCATTGTGGAACAGGTGCAGACTCCAGCAGGTGACATCATTTCAGTAGAAGCAGTCCATCAGTGGCATCCAGCAATGTGGAGTAGGTGCAGACTCCAACAGGTGACATCATTTCAGTAGAAGCAGTCCATCAATGGCACCCAGCTATGTGGAGTAGGTTCAGACTCCAACAGATGACATCATTTCAGTAGAAGCAGTCCATCAATGGCACCCAGCAATGTTGAGTAGGTGCAGACACCATCAGGTGACATCATTTCAGTAGAAGCAGTCCATCAATGGCACCCAGCAATGTTGAGTAGGTGCAGACACCATTAGGTGACATCATTTCAGTAGAAGCAGTCCATCAGTGGCACCCAGCAATGTGGAGTGGGTGCAGACTCCAACAGGTGACATCATTTCAGTAGAAGCAGTCCATCAATGGCACCCAGCAATGTTGAGTAGGTGCAGACACCATCAGGTGACATCATTTCAGTAGAAGCAGTCCATCAATGGGACCCAGCAATGTTGAGTAGGTGCAGACTCCAACAGGTGACATCATTTCAGTAGAAGCAGTCCATCAGTGGCACCCAGCATTGTGGAACAGGTGCAGACTCCAACAGGTGACATCATTTCAGTAGAAGCAGTCCATCAGTGGCACCCAGCAATGTTGAGTAGGTGCAGACAGCAGTCCATAATATTCACTATCACTGATTACACTGTTCATCAGCGTTTATTAGCATAAAGTAAACATGTCCTATTGGCACCAATCATGTAGATAAAGTACAAGTAACAGTCCATAATATTCACTATCACTGATCACACAGTTCATCAGCAGAAATTAAACATGTCCTAGTGGCACCAATCATGTAGAAAAAGTACAAGTAACAGTCCATAATATTTACTATCACTGATCACAATGTTCATCAGCAGAAATTAAACATGTCCTAGTGGCACCATTCATGTAGAAAAAGTACAAGTAACAGTCCATAATATTTACTATCACTGATCACACAGTTCATCAGCAGAAATTAAACATTTCTAAGTGTCACACATCATGTTGAAAAGTGCAGGTAACAGTTCATAATATTCACAATCACTACTCAGACAGTTCAAGCATGAACAATAGATTGAATACACACACAAATGCTTTTACAATGCTCTTACACTAAACATACAAATTCTAATAAACACACAAATGATATCAGAAAATTGTCATATTATTATTACAAATACTCAAATATCAGTAAACCTATAATATTTATGAATGTCAGTGCAAGCCACTACAAACAAATAAAATAATATTTAGGAGATAGGTGGGTAGGATTAGGAAAGGAAAACACACAAAACGCACTCACTCATCTTTCATCCACATTAAGTACTACTGTGTAATTGAATAGTGTTAACTGTTTAAATGCAATTCTGTCAAAATTTCATGTTTATCATGTGTATCAAGTAATAGTGGCAGCAATGTATAACAGTCAATAATAGTTAAGTCAACGTCATAGTCATCATGTCAAGACCAATGTTTGCCAAGCCAGATCAAATGTACTGTTACTGAACAACTGTCAGTGTGCCAAGATATGCAAATACTTCCTCTCTCCAAAAAAAAAAAAGTACATACTGCTTAGTGATTTAACAAAGTGTGTGTAGACAATCTTCCTTCCATTTTAGTGTTCTAGTCTGCTATCTCCATCCTCCTTGTTCCATATAGACCAACAAAAAAAAAAAAAAAAATATGCACCTCACTTACTTTACCTCTTATCCACCAAAACTCCAATCAACTTCATATAATCTCAATACCTCAATAATACCTCTTCAATACGTCGATACATATAAACCTTATTGCCAGTATCATTTCACTTCCATAACAACTCTTTCCTCTAGTCAGTCTCCTCGAATAAGTACAGATAAAATCCTAATGCAAACCTCATCATCCCATACAATCCGAAGACACACTATCAAAACACAACCTCTGTGTAATCCATCTGAGCCAAATCTTCTACTCATTACGAATTATAAACAAAGAATGCATACATGACCTCTAACAGACTTAGATCGAATAACTCTCAGTAATTAAGTACGATTACGGAGTGTGACTGATCATAATATTTCACAGTGTGTACACCACTTCAAGAATTATGGCAAACAGAAGCAAACATGTGGAGTATTTCTTGTGTCAAGTGTCACTTCCTATTTCAGTTGCTCACGAAAAATGCAGTGTAATAACTGTCAATGGTCTAAACCTAGTTTTGGTATGTCATATCGTTAGCTTCCTTCCTATTAGCATAAATTTATACAGTTTCCATAAAACCTACAGCTCATGTGACTTCTGTGATGTTTCTTGTACTAAAGTCGCTCGTCGAATTACTGCAGTTCATTTTCTTATGTTAAAATATAAAGCACTGAGCGTAAGCAAAACAAGCAATAGCGAGTAAATATACCAGTAGTGAACAGAATGTCAACAAGTGGATGTAGCACAATTCTTACAACGAGGCTCTGCCAAGCGAACAATCTGTAACTAATACAATAGTGTGACCTAAACTCTATGTTCATACACAGTATATCAGCATTTCTATATACCAAATTAAAGAGTAGTTGTGACAACAAACAGAGATGTATAAATATGCAATCCATACGCATAGCAGCAAACATATCTTACATAATAAACAGGTAATTAGCATCGTATTAGCGTAAGCAAATAAATGTTCATATGTAATTATAATAAGTAAACATGAAGGCGCAAGCAGATAAATCACAAAGTATAACTTACATACCTAACCACATCAGCACAATTAATCAGGTGACAATTACAATTTAAATAAATAAGCACAGCAAGCACATAATAAAAAAATATGACATCAGTGAAAAAGCATTGCAGTCAAGCGATGCATAATATACACAAGTTACAACTCAGTTCATTAATAATCATTGTCAAAATCAGTTAACGTACGCAAGCACGTCGCTTCACAAGTAATTTCATTGAACATGTAATTAGCATAAAGTATGAATCACGTAATCGCGAGCAGCAAATTACGTCTGAAGTACGTACCTAAGTGGAAATATGTTACCTGAAAAATAAACTCAATTAATAATTACCTTTTTAGTTTATTACTTTCTTCTTCGAAATGACATTTTTCCTGAAATTTTCTTGATAGCAAGTCGTCTTAACGTCGGGCACGCACAGAATTTACCTGAAGTTCTTAAATATTTTATAGAACCGTATCCTGAAAAATACTGAATGTTAATAACAGAATTAATCAAGTCACTATAGCTTTATACTGATTTTAATCGGAGAAAGACTGTGTATTTGTTTACGGCTGTCAGTGCATTCGCACCGAGCGCTCGATCAGCTGTAGGCGCGTGACGTAGAAAGCAATTGTTTGCGGTCAACGACTGCCCTGTGCGGCGCGCAGACTTGATTGTTGCTTTGAGTATATGCCGCCGCCAAAACACAGCGCGGTATCCTTGTACTCTCTGCATGTTTACGTAAACTGTTGGTTTCCCGAATGTATGTCATTCCACAAAAATTTTAACGTTAGATATATGATGTATTCCTTTAGAGCGTCGTGATTTAAGAGTTTCTACTTCAACAGTGTTATCATGAATAATTTTGCGAATTCTATATGGACCGTTATAAAGCAGAAAAAATTTGCGACACAAGCCTTTTCCTTTGTGAGACAAACGATGGGACTTAATTAACACCTTCTGACCAACTGACAAGATTTTTAAACGACCAGGACGCTTAGCTGATTTCTCTCTTCTAGCAGCCGCAGATGCAATATTTTGTAGAGCCAGGTTGACAACTTCAGAATGCCGCAGTTTCCGTGAAGGCGGAAAAGGAACGATTTCAGATATGCGATTTGTCGGTGCTTTATTTTTTAATATCAGTATAGGTGGTAAAGAAGTTGAGTCATTAGGAAGTTCATTCAGAATGTTTTGAAAATTATGAAGATACTGATCCCAAGTTCTGTGATTCTGATGACAATAAAGACGACACAATTTATTGATTTCCTTCATCCATCTCTCTGAAGCGTTAGATTGGGGGTGAAAAAGTGAAATGAAAATTGGTTTAATTTTACGACGCCGTAGAGTACGAAGCCAAATTTTAGAACGAAACTGTGATCCATTATCTGATATAACCTTATCAACATGACCCACTTCTTTAAGAAAATGTTTGATGAAAGCGTTAGATACTGAACGAGCTGTTGCTTTGCGTAACGGTGTAAAACACACATATTTTGATGTCAGCTCCACTGCTACGAAAATGTACGCAAAACCATTAGTAGATCGAACCACTGGACCGAACAAATCGACTGCAGCCATGTCCTTTAATTTCGCTGGAATGATAGGAAACAACGGTGCTCTGTGAGAAATTGTCGGCGGCTTAGCCTTTTGACATAATTTGCATTTGGCAAGAACAGATCGAATACGTTTTTCCATATTACTAAAGTAGCAATTTTCCCGTAATTTATGAAAGCATTTTCTGGGACCAAAGTGTGCATAACTGAAATGCGTATACCAAATCAGCTTATTAACCCACTCATCAGGAATACAAACTAACCAAACAGAGTTGTCGACCGATTTTCGTTTGAAAAGAATGTCATTGCGAACTAAATAATGCTGTCTAATCGCTACGCTTTCCTTTCTCCTCCACTTCTCCTTAATGTCCTTCCAGATTGGATCCTTATTTTGCTGCTTAGCAATGTCCTGGAGCGAAGACGAAATAAAGTTCTCAAACGCAACACCTTGAATATACATCAAACAATAATTGTTTTCCTTGCAGTCCTCTTCAGCACTTTGTTTCAAACCCATAGGTGCACGTGATAAAGCATCAGCAACAATATTTGAAGAACCCGGTATGTAAACAATACTAAAGTCAAATTCCTGTAGGTACAACGCCCATCGTGACAATCTGCCATGAGTTAATTTTGTCGACATAAGAAATTCCAGAGCTCGATGATCGGTGTAAACCTTAGTATGTCTGCCAAACAAAAATGTGCGAAATTTTGTAAAAGCCCAAACAACAGCCAAAGCTTCAAGTTCCGTAATCGAATAATTCTTTTCTGATTTCGAGAGAACACGACTTCCAAATGCAATAGTCTTTTGTACTACAACGCCGTTTTCTTCTATCTCTTGAAATAAATGTGCACCTAGCCCTTTGTATGATGAGTCCGTTGCCAAACAAAAATCTTTAGATAAATCCGGATGTGAAAGAAGTGGGGCAGCAACTAAGGCATCACGAAGTTGTTCAAATTCTGACTGAGCTTCCTCATCCCAACACCAATTAGATTTCTTTCCGGATAGTTCACATAAACGAGGTGTGGCCAAATCTAACAAAGCGTCTAAGAAAATTAAAGACACCAAGGAAACTACGAACATCACGTTTTGTGGTAGGAACAGCATAATTACGAATAGCGTCTAATTTTCTCTGGATCAGGAAGAATACCTTCTGTAGAAATAATGTGACCGAGAAATTTCACCTGAGAACGACCAAATTCAGATTTTTCCAAGTTCACTGTAATGCCAACTCTTGCAAAGATACGTAATAATGAATCCAAAATATTGTTGTGCTCACTCCAAGAATGTTTAGCAATAAGAATATCGTCAACATATGAAGTAACACTGTCACGAAGATAAACAGGTAAAATTTCATTTAAGCTACGAATGAATGCTGCTGAAGATACAGTAAGCCCAAACGGTAATTTCCGAAACTGGTAACAGTTACCAAAGGCTAAAAAGGCAGTATATTTTCTACAATCAGGGTGGAGTTCTATTTGCCAAAAACTTGCGCCCATATCAATCGTGGATAAAACTTTAATTCCATGAAAATGTTGAAGAAGTTCATCTAAATTTTGTGGGCGGTCAGTTTCAGGAATGATGATATTATTTATCTGTCTGGAATCCAGAACCAAACGAATTGACCCATCCTTTTTAAGAACAACGTGTAATGGGCTAGTATAAGGACTGACTGCAGGCTCAATAATGCCCTGATCTAACACGTACTGAAGTTCATTCTTAACCTTGTCTCTGTAAGCCAAAGGAATAGCGTACGTTTTCCCGCGAAATGGTGTGTGTTCTTTTACTTTAAATAAATATTGTAAGCCTTGTATAGTTCCTGTGTGATGTCTAAATACTGTAGCATGTGAAGTCAAAATGTGGTGCAGCTCTTCTCTTGCAACGTCATCTGGCACTTCAGCTTTCTTAACCTTTTCATTAATTAGTTCTTCGCTATTAATTATATCATCCATCGCGTCTCTGTATCTATTGTCATTGTCATGAATAAACACATTGTCGTCATAATGCTCAACGAAAACATCAGAAGTAAGAAACCTTAAACATTTTGTATCTGACTCAGATCTTGTTAAACACTCGAAAAATTTCAAACATTCCGGCATTCCGGCAACAGTCAAATTCACACTTCCTTCTTTAAAGTTCAAAATTGCCTTATGTGCGTTAAGAAACTCCATACCTAATATAATTTGTGTACTGAGTAATGGAACAATAATAAAATTAGCAGAAAATTCGTATCCTTGACAATTGAAATTTAGGTTGGTCTGTTGTTTAACTTCTACACCTTTTCCAGAAATCGCTCCTCGAATTGTAGTTTTAGAAATAGGTAACACAGGACAGGCAATAGTCCTTTCACGTATACGAAAAACTGATTCACTAATGACGTTCAATGGGCTCCCAGAATCTAAAACTGCAGTGAACTTATTCTTACCCACACATACTTCAATAACAGGATGTAAAAATGCGTCTACATTATTTTCCTTTTCGTCTAACAAAATGTCTCTCATGTCTTCCAGGCGTACGTAGTGTAAAGTCGTAGTGTCATTACTTTCTGAACCGTCTATATTGCTGCCAGAAGCCGAAGCTGCTAGTCATCGTCGATTGTTTGCGTCACGTCTTTGATTATTCGCGTCATTTCGCGGATCCATTTCTACGATTTGCACTTGTCTCTCTGAAGTTCTGTCACGTGGAGGATGCCAATTAGACCCCTCCTGTCTGTTAGATACAAATTATTGGTTGTGTCTGTTATTAAAATTTCTGTTTTCCTGTCCGTCTGCATAACTACTTCTTGTGTAATTTCGACTGTCACTTCTGAAATTATTGTTGTATCTACTACCCTGATTATTTCTGTAGTAAGAATTTCTATTACTGTATGAATAATTTCTGTCTTGATGATACCGATTACTGTTTCCGTATGATTGATCATTCCGGTACGAATTACCGTTACTATAATTGTCTGTGTAGTTTCTGTTAGAACGTCTGTTATTGTCATAAGGCTGGTATCTATTGTCCTGTCTGTTACGTCTGTCATTCTCAAAGTTACCCATATAACGCCCGTTCCGATCACTATCCCTTTTCTC
This sequence comes from Schistocerca cancellata, assembly GCF_023864275.1. Taxonomy (NCBI): domain Eukaryota; kingdom Metazoa; phylum Arthropoda; class Insecta; order Orthoptera; family Acrididae; genus Schistocerca; species Schistocerca cancellata. The sequence goes on from NC_064630.1 coordinate 5,638,452, forward strand.
TGAAAATCTATTGTAATTACTGTTACTGAAAAAGTTACAAGAAGTCCCGTCGTCGTTGTCATACTCAAGTTCTTGCAACAAAGTCTTAAAAGTCTCGATGTCGCCTTTACATCTTCCAGCTAAAGCAATTTGTCTTATGGATTTTGGCAGCTTAGTTAAACAAATGCGAATTAATTCAGTCGGGCTATAAGGGTTGGAAAGGAACTGATTCTTTCGAATCATGTCTTCAAAATATTCCGCTGGCGTGCGGAATTCAGACTGTTTGAAATTACGCTGCATGATAAGACTGTGTTTGACTCTGTCTTGCGTGTTTTCGGACCAATATGCCGATAGAAATGCATGATAAAAATCATTCAGATTATTACAATCTCTAATGAGTGCGCGCATCCGCGTCGCCGGTTCGTTTTCTAAATATCCACACATAAATTCCAGTTTGTGACTTAGTGGCCAATTTGGTGGGAGTGCGTACATAAATTGATCTAACCATGCACATGGATGTATGTCATTCTTCGAGTTGCGGAAGATCTTAAATTTCCGAACAGTCAAAAAGTGTTTATAGTCAAAGTTTTCGCCTCGTGGCGACAAAGACCTACCGCGTCTGTCCCAGTCACAATGACGATTATTGTTAAATTCACGCGCCTGGTGCTCTCTTGTTGCATCCCGTAAATGAAACAAATTATTTTCTTCAAACCCCTCTGGTATCTGTGATTCTAAATTTCTTGTGCCGTCTTTTCCTACGATTTCGCCTTCAATCTGTTTGACTTGCTTTCGTAATGCCTCAACTTCCCTTTTAACGCGTTCATTAAATTTTCCCTGATTTTCAACATGCTTATTTATGTTCTGGTACTCTTCGGTTTCTGCAAATGGCAATGGTGCTGTATCATCTGAATCTCTGTCCCCATTTAAACTAAGATTTGTCAATTTGTCTGAAATTTCCTCAACTCTTTCCGATAAATCACCTATTTGTTCTTTCTGTTTATTTACGTCTTCCGTAAGTGTCGCGACTCGGGTTTCAGTATTGACACATTTGGTAGTTAACTGTTCATATTGTTGTGTTAAGTTATTTAATCTGTCATTTGGTACGGATTCCTCGATTCTGTCAAATATTTCTTTCTTATCGTGTGCACGTTGTAAATTTAACTCTGAAAATTTCTGTACTGTCACGCGATCTCTTTCCTCCTGTTCTCTATCCTGTTCCCTTTGTCTAATCTCTACTGCAACTAATCTATTATTGTGAGCATTCAAAATCGGTTGTACTTCTTCTCCGATTTCTTTCTTTAATTCATCTTTCATATTTTTGAAACATGTCCCTATTCGTGAATCTATCCGTGTTTCCATTGTTCCCATTTGTGATCCCAGTGAGTCTAACCGTTTTTCCATTGTTCCCCTATCTGTTTTTAATTCAGATCGTAACTGTGATCCCAGAGAGTCTAACCGTGTTGCCATTGTTCCCATATCTGTTTTTAATTCAGATCGTAACTGTGATCCCATTGCTCCCATCTCAGTTTTAAATTCAGATCGAAAATTTAATATTGCACTCATCAACTGCTCCATATTAACTTGTTAGAGATTCCTTTCGCTCCTAACATTTCCCACAAAACCAGCTTCCTTCGTCATGGCTGTAAAGCTATCTGTGTTCGATACTATTCCAGAATATTCTATCGTTAATCTCGTATTCTGTGAATTTTCTGATTGAGAAAAATCTTGAACTGGTTCCGGACTGTCTTCCCGACTTATTAAATTGTTTTCAACTCCATTATTCATGATACTGTTGTCCTGTGTTGGCGAGTTCGCCAGGTCAACAATTTCGTCATTCTGACTATCTATCATTTTCGCCTTTTTCATCGATCGCGTAATCATTTGCAAGACATACAAAACTCGTCACAATACGAAAATTACGGAGAATTTAACATGTTGTCACCAACAATACCATTCACACGATATGCTTCCCTCAAACACGATTAACGAACAATTGAAATAATTGCACTAAATTATCAAACCCGTGGACAAGACAACAAAAAATAAATAAATTTTGAAAAATACCATTAGAAGAATACCAATTACCAAATCTACACAAGCAATATAGACTACAATTACTAACTCAAATTACTACAACAATACTACGGTCTACTATTTTTACAATCAGAAGATTTCCAAGGGACGATCCGAAGCAGCGGTCGCCACGTGCATGGGGGCTTTATTATAATAAAGATATAAGAATGCAATGCAAATACTTTTTAATTTTCTGTCGCTGTACGTCCGATTACGCTGTTTCGTAAACGGCTGGCCCTGTCTAGTTTTAGTACGCAATCTGACTGCTTAGAACAACAACAAGAATGAAATGAAAATTTCAGTTAATACAATTAATTAATTAAGTCCCCAGCAACTATAAAATCTACGAAGCCAACAAAGCACAAGTGTAGCTGTTCTGTGTGTGGTAGTATGACTCAACGCACATCTGGCACGGTTCTTCTTCAACAAGACAAGAATTTTTAAATACCAATTATACTGACGTGATAAAAGAAAATTACAAATACTATAATTGTGCAAGAAAACCAAAATTACACTCTAATACAAGAACACACGCCAGATGCTTTGTTGACTGAACCTGTAATGACACATTATTCAGGTCACTGAAAGAATAAAAGAATAAAAGAAAATACCTCCATATATATTGACGAAATGCACTCTGACCATTACAATATCTCCATTAGAACAACATCTGCTATCTCTCCCATCAAACCACTGCATAAAACATGGAACAACACTCTCCACTACCACATCTCACTCTGACTTCACGACAAGCAGTGTCCACCACAACTTCTCGGTAAGAACTGCTTGCCGCTACGTCTCAATAAGCACTGCCAGTGGAGGCCGCGGAACAATACTCTCTGGCGCGATCTTGGCGCTGTGGCTCAGTGTAGCCACCTTTCACTGTTCCAGTTTGCTGCCAGTAGCCCTTTATCCTACCCTTCAACGATCCAAACATACCCTCCAAACGCAATTTGACCAATTCAACCAGTGGTTCCTCCGTATCAACCCCTCCAAGAACCAGGCGATCATCATAGGCCGCACCACCCTCTCCATCAGCCTCCATGATTTCTACCTCACCATTTACGGCCGTCCTATCCACCTACCCTCGACCGCCACCTCACCTAAGCTCCCCATCTTCTTACCATCCAACACAAAGCTCACAACAGACTCTGCCTCCTGAAGCTCCTGTCCAGCCAGACAAGGGGTCTGCATCATTCCACCAATCTTCACACCTACAAATCCTTGATCCACCCCATGTTATTCCAGCATGAATTGGATTTCCGGACCTACCAGGTTCTATAAATCCCTTCAAAACCTCGTCGCCATGCGCTCTGCCTCTCCTTCCACATCTGCCTTCTTTACCCCATGCACATTCTCTACGACCTCATCCCATTCCCCTCCTTCTCCTTTTTCTTGAACACATCCTCACACTATATATTGTCTGCCACATTGATCCCCCTCACCCCCTGGTGTCTCCCTTCCTCTCCACCCCCAGCCCATTGCCACGCCTTTACCGTTGTGTCCCACCCTCTTTCCAACTCCACACCCTCACCTCCTTTCCCAATTGAACTTCCACCATCTACCCCTCCCAGATGATGAGCTTCGCCCTGACACCTACCCTTCCTACTGACTCTAACCCCATCTTCCTCCTGCCTCCTCCTCAGCGCTCCCTCTCCTCCCCTTCCCTTCTCCTGAGCGGCTTTCCCCCCTACTTCCCCTCCCTTTCTTGTGCTCCCCTTCAGTGTCTCTGCACTCCCTCCTGCCTTGTCTTCCCTCTTTATCTCCTGCCCCACCAGTCTCCTGCCTCTTGGTGAACCCGCTTACACCCCTACTCTTTTCATACTGCATCCGCCAAATGGAGTGGCCTTGTGGTTCTAGGTGCTACAGTCTGGAGCTTCGGTCGCAGGTCTGAATCCTGCCTCAGGCACGGATGTGTGTGATCTCCTTAGGTTAGTTAGGTTTAATTAGTTCTAAGTTCTAGGCAACTGATGACATCAGAAGTTAAGTCGCATAGTGCTCAGAGCCATACTGCCCTCTCCCCTGCTTTACCTTGCTCTCCCCTCCTTTTCCATCACCTCCGGCCCCTCCCTCAGCAGGTGCTCCAAGTTGGTTTAAAGTGTGTTGTTCTAGAGTGTTTTTAATACTGTGGCCGACTTTTAACCTGTGTGTGTTCCTTCATTGTTTTCTTTGTGTTTTAAGAATCGCCAACTATGTTTTTTAAGTATATGTCGACTTTTTTAATTGTCCCCCCATGGACGTCCCCATGTCAGTGTATTTTTACTTCCATTATCTCCCCTTACTCTGTTTTATGTCTCCCTTTTTTGTCGCCTTATATATGTAGCATTTTACTCTCAGTTGTCATGTCACTTGGCTGAAGAGTGGCGGGTTGTGCCGCTGACAGCCCTCTCCTGCCCATATGGGGCAGGGGAATGAAATCACCCACGATGATGGCAAAGGTAGTCATCGAAAGCTTGGGATTTTAGCCAAATTTGATGCAGCAAGTAAACTGAGAACTTTTTGTGTGAGTATACTAATGTTAATACCAACAGAGAGTTCTCATGACGTGTGATTTTGAAAAGAAAAAAAAATATTCGATAATGAATAATTCAGTTTTCGGCAAAACTAGGGAGAGTGTTAAAACTATCGCGAAATTCATCTAGTTTACCACTGGAATGGTAACCAGGAGTGATGATTTGGAGTGCCATTTCAATTATTTTTATAGCAGTACGCCTTTAGTTGTTATCCGCAGCAGGCTTACAGCACAAACATTGCTCGACGATATTCTATGCCCCATTTTGTTGCCCTTCGTGGGAGGTCATCCTGGGCTTACATTTCAGCAAGATAATGTCCACCCACACACGTCGAGAGTTTCTACTGTTTGCCTTCGTGCTTGCCGAAACTTACCCTGGCCAGGAAGGTGGACGAATCTCTCATCAATTGAGAACATTTTGAGCATTATGGGCAGAGGCCCTCTAACCAGCTCGGTATTCTGACGATCTAAGGTGCCAGTTGAACAGAATGTGGCACGGTATCCGTCAGGAAGACAGCCAACAACCCTGTCAACGAATGTCAACCCGAATAACAGCTTGCATGTGGCCCAGAGGTGAACTTGATCAGTTTGTATAAGTCTTTCCTTCGAAGAAATTATCCATTTTTTCTGAAACTGTAACCAGTTGTTTGTCTGTACATCACATCAACCAATTCTCGTCCCATTCAGATAGTTCCTTTGTGATGAGTCTTTTTTTTTTGTTTTTGTTTCAGAGTACAGTTAGTTGAATACGGACAGGTGTAGTCAGTCTAAGTGCGGCTTGTACAGTTACAAAAATAGTGGAATAATCCAGTTGTATTTCGAAATAAGTAGCTGTGAAACAGAAAAAAGAAGCAAAAATAAACATAAACACTGAATAACAAAATAAATAGTCGTAAAATATGGAGTTTCAGGCTTCGATCGCTATTCTTTATTTTCAATTACCGTTTCGGGCTAGCTGCCCATCTTCAGATCATATGTTGTAGTTACAGAGTAACTTGTCCGTACAGAACACACAGTGACTTATGACAGTGAACTGTGTGTTCTGTACGGACAAGTTACTCTGTAACTACAACATATGATCTGAAGATGGGCAGCTAGCCCGAAACCGGTAATTGAAAATAAAGAATAGCGATCGAAGACTGAAACTCCATATTTTACTTAATGAACGATCGCGGAATTCCCAGTGAGACAACTATGTCTAGTTTTGATATAAATAGTCGTCTTACTTTCAAAGTGCTGTAAAAATTGTAGAATTCGGGTAAATTTATTACTTTACAAACGAGGCTGGCTACTAAACTTCCCACAAAATAACTGAAAGTTCATATCGAGACTGACTTTGCTAGTGAGCCTATACTTAATTAACATCGCATTTTAAATTTTATTTACATAGTTTATGTCACATTAGATTTCATTCATTCAGCTGCCTATATACATTTGTGAGTCTTTAACAGCTTTTTCTACTGTGTGCGCTCTAATTTTTGTTGCAATTTCCACTGCAGACTGCAAATCAACACCTTGCATATTTTCACCCGCCTCCGGAGTGGGTTGGCAGATAGAGCTCTATTACTCTACGTTTCTGTGCCACACGAAATAGTTTTGTGAAGTGTAACGGAAGACACGTTTACCTTTAATTGCAAAGTGCATTTGCTAGTAAAACCGTGTTCCTGAGTGTGTCGTAACATCGTTTTTTATGGTTACACCAGGCAGCCGACATGGGGCCCCTCTACATATTTCATTTTTGAGCACCCGCATAATTGTCGCTCCGCTATACGGGAATGGTCAGTGGCCGACGAACATGGTAGTGACAACGAGGCTTTAGTTTTCCGCGTTTATCTGCAGATGTACGCGGACCGGAGGCTCGAAACGAGCGCGGGTGTTAATTAAAATTACAGCGACGCCGCTGCCCCCCCCCCCCCCCCCCCCTTCCACGCTCGCCCATGTACAGCAGCCCGATGTCGGCGGGCATCGGAAACTTGTTTGCGCGCGGCGACATGTCCCCAACGGAAATTATACGTGCGCGCCGACCGCTAAGTTCGGCGGCGTAATTAGCACTCGAATTACTGCACCGCATGACGGGAGCACCTTTTGCGTTGCTGCCACAACGCTCTTGTCCCGCGGAGGTTACTGCAACTTCTCACTGTTCAAGCGTAGCTGCGTGGAGAGTTAGCTCAATATAGTGTATCAATATGTTTCTACGAGTTCGTATACAGAGCTGGGCATGAGAGACACCCGTATCTAACATGTTGTTGTGTATTCAGGAACAAAGACGGAACTAAAATCCAACATTCTTTTTTGTGGATATGAGAAAACAATTTTTAACAGTTGCTTGCGTAGTCTCATAACTGTCGGTTGTACTTTTCATGACAGACCGATGAAGATAACACTTCCAAGCCAGAGGCTCATGACAGACATATTAAAAAAAATATTACTAGCATAAGGTAATTAGTAATCAGTCAACATAGTAATAATAGAACTGAATTATTATTTTATTCGTCCGTTAATCCTCTTTCAGCATATTTATGCACTTTATATGTTCAAAATTACTTTAGTTCATTTGTCTCGTTATTATTGTATTCGTTGCATTATAGATTTAAGCATGCTTAAAAGGGAACTGAGGTAACATACGAAATAGATTTGCTAGTGAACGTTTTATGTACGAAAATTTATCAGACAAATTCGGACTCCTGTAACTGCGGGAGAGGGAATTACGCAGTAGTGTACTACACGTAAGCGGTATTTGAGTATGAAGGACCTACAATCATAACGAGAAGAAACAAAAGCTCCTTTCCTTAGTTCACTATAGACGTACCTATTTTTCATTCACACAGAAATTAGAACACTTGAAACTAAATTAATTTCTTTATTCTTCATAATTAATGTAGGAAGCTAACGTAGACATACAGTCTCTATTCTGTGGATACTAATGAAATATGTATTAATTATTTATTCCTGGTACTTATGAACATTTCGAAAAAACCTGCTTCTACAAAAATTCTAGAACTACAAAACTTTCTACCACTACAGTACTATAATAAAACCTTTAACAAACTGCCCACTACTAATACAACTACTAGCTACTGCAGCTGCAGTATCCTTCAAGGATGATTCTTTGAGATCCAACATCCTTAACACCTGACCGGTCAGGTTATGTACCAGTCCACTCGATAGTTTAAGGAATCCAATCTTTAGTCTTTCCCTGATGGTAGGGAGATATTCGCATGTTCTGCGATGAGCAATAAAGCTGCGCCCGCCCCCCCCCCCCCCCCCCCCGCTTTCTGGTTTCCAAGTACAGAGGACGCATTTCTAGGATTAAAAACAACGCATCGGTAAGAGTGCTTCAGTAAGCGCCCTTTAATCGTAGTTGCATCCCTCGCTGAACTCTTCTTTCGAGACTAACCTCACAAGCTGCGACCTATGAGTCCAGACGCCCTGCTACATTCAACGACTGATGCCAATATAGATTGAGGTATGTTCTGATTGTTTCCAAGGTAAGTCGGGATTACATTTTCGTGACAATCACAATTCTGTGGACCACTTGTGCACGTTTTCTGCTTGCTTCCTCTGTATATTGCGCAAAATTACAACGTTTGTCGTTGAATACCCCTAAATATCTCGTTACTACTCTTCTTATAATCGTTACGTAGCTTATTTTTATTTCAGCCTTTTCTGTCAGGTTTCATTTCGGTACGAGGTAGGTCGTTGTGTTACATGCTAGTGACAGTTGAACATTTAGACACCATCCTTCAAGTTCGTGCTGCGCTACATTACATTTGTCTTCTGCGATCCTTCAGGAGCCACCGTTTACGACGAATCCCACGCCATCTGCAGATGCTATGAGTACACTTACGGCTACCGCTGCTATGGTCTCGAACACAGCATGTGGGCCACACACTAATGTCTGCTGACAGCGTTTTGCTAAGGTCTTCGTTGTCTGATTTCCTGGTCACATCAGATGCGTGTCACCCGTGGCGTCGTAGTCTTTCAGGCAGTTCTTCAGTGCGTCTGGACATTTCAGTTCCCCAAGGTGACTAAGGGAAGTCGGTGATCACAGATTATCAAAAGCGCCATAAAAATCTATCTTTATCACTAAAGCGCACGTAGAGTGAGTACTGCCGCCAGCGAGATCGCCTTGTTAAGTGTGTCTTCAGCACACTCGTTGTGGGGCGGCGGGTAGAATTATTGTTATTTAAATGTTCCTATTATTTATGCTGTCTTTTGCCGTTCTCAACACTGGCTCTCTAACTACAATATTGGCAACCAGAAAGTGATTATCAAAACGTGAAGCCTGTAGTTAGAATTCCTAGTGTCCACTTCATCTGAGAAATATACTTATAACTACAGCTTATAGCTCTGAGGAATTAGGAGATTGTCTGGCATTCATAATCAAAAACGATCGTGAAAAAAAAAACTTCGTTATATTCTGAAAGTCACAGATGAAAAAAAAAGAATCCACACAATCTGACTAACAGAGCAGTTCAGAGTCTAATGCGCTGATGCAACTATAACTGTCCAAAATAAAGGTTTAAATGAATGCTCGCCGTAATTTGTTGATAATGTTCATCAAACGCCACGCTAAATAATGGTAGAACGTCTGTCCCGCGGCGGCACGTGAAAGTATGACATACGCAAACTGAAGACAGATAATTAAAGTTATCCCAGAATTAACACTTCACTCGAAAATGATTTCATGGTTACGCCTATCCCGAGTAACTTAATACGGCATCCGAGGCTATTTATAGCAATGATACCGACGCGACGCGACTCCCGACACAGATGGTGTGCTATTCAGCGTCTGGAGAGAAATGGGGCCTTGCTTCCTCGCGCTGCGTCCTTATATATACGAGCCGCGGTGCGGACGGCTAAGGGAACGCCTGATCAAATCGGCTCTCCCTACTAGCCGCTGGGCTAGTAATGCTAGTAATGCACCACTTTTAAGTCATTGAGTAAATCATAGCTTCTTTTGCTGATGGCCGATGTAGCTCTCAATTTAAATGTGCATTCAGCACACAGGTAAGTAATTATAATAAAAGTCTGACGTGGCTAAGTAAAATATTTTGGGCGAGAGAACTAATTTAATTACACTACACGCAGTAGACGAGCTCTGAACTTGCCCTTTGGAGATACGCTATCGCTATAGTTATATAGTTATCCAATTGAAACTTCTCACATCTTTATGATTATAGCGGATCTCCATTGTACGTAAATGTAAACATCCCAGCCTTATTTATTAGCCTACTTAATCTATCTTGCTTCCTTAATTTTTAAGACAAAAACCAGAAAATATTGAATTTCAACTAAAATCTTAATTTGTGAGATCCAGAAGACTGTTTCTATTAAATTATTATGAAAAAGGAATCTAAATATACATTTTTAAGTCTCTAGCTCTTTTCTGTTGCGCCAATGATTTTTACAGAAAAACGTCCAAATTTCGAAAATGGTTAAAGTTATCGAACTGATATTCAACACATATTAATTTAGTATTACTCCTGACATGCTAGAACCGTTTCAGGTTATTTACTTGATTTTTAAAGTATTGCGCAACATTCATGACGTCAGAGCTAGTTACAGCGGACTCGGCTGGCACACAATGGAAAGACTGATGTGAATTTATTACTTCGTGAGTAGGCTGCTTCCCTACATCGTCTCTTTTAATGTCGTACTGGTGAGGCTTCATCCCTGGTGGCAGTCTGTGATCCTTTAATCTTTTGCGTAACAGCTTTCCAAATATCTTACTGCGAACGTTCAGAAGACAAATTTGTCTGCATGATTTTGGTACCACAGGATCCTTGCCTTACTCTTTCCTGATAACCATTTAACTAAATATCAGAAAATCTGTAAAGCTGTACTGGAAAAGCAGAAGTTCACTCGTAAATTGTGAACAAATGAATTCACGAAATGAATTTCTTGCGGCCATGATACGTAACTACAGTAATTTGTACTTGGTCAGACTAACTCAGTCCACTGCTGGATATAGGTCTCTTTCATATGTTTACATTAGGTTTGATTTTGAGCCACCTGGTACTGCCGTGTTCAAGCCATCAGCTTCACGTCATCAAGGCACCCTTTGGAGTCTTCTAACGCTTCTCTTGTGGTCTTATGGTCTCAACTGAACAATTCTAGGGCGCCTCCTGTTGTGATCTTGTCGAATTCTTGGGGTCCACCTGCTGTGATCTTGTCGGGCTACGTGTCTCGCCCTTTGTCATTTCACATTTCAGTTTTTTAGGTCTGCCTAAGACGTCTGTTATGTTTTTTTCTCTTTATAGTGTCCTCTGATCGAATCCTATCCCTCAGGCTGACTCCTAGCATCTGTCGCTCCAGAGTTCGTTGTATGTGCATCAGTTTTACGAGCACCTGCCTTATTCACAGTCGTAGTTTCCAGACGCTACAGACCTCAGCTTGTAACTGGTAATATGCAAATCTTACACACCTTCAGCTTCTGGTTATTTGGGACATCCTTGTGGGTCAGCGACCCATGGCTTCTGGCATGTTTGTTTGCCCCTAGTTTAATTTTGAGGCCAAAGTGGATGCCTCTCTACACTGATTATCCCGGCTCAGTATTTTTGCATCATTGATGTTAACTCCCATGCCAGCCTTTCGAGAGGCGAGTTTTAGTTCTTGGATCATACTCTTTAGTTCTCCGAAATCTTCGCTTGTGAGCATAAAATAATTGCCAATGTGGAGATGGTTCAGATTCTAGTCACTGCTATTCTCGTATAGTGATCTGAATACACCTTAGAATGCAGTAAGCAATTATACACATAATACTAAAATAGCGACAAGTTCTGATTCCTTATGCGTTTTCTTTTTCCATTTTATTTCTTCATCGTTAAAAAAGCTACCTCTTCCTACAGTGGGATATGCACCAAAGGCAAGTAGAAATTAGAGACAATATTTACAAATCCCATAGAATCGAACTTTATGTTAGGCACGTTATGGGTCTCTTTGGGGACATGGCTGCCAAGAAGGGGAAGGAAGCCAATGTGCACTCTGTGGAGTCATTCCAGACGTTGAAAACGTCCTTCCGGTTGCCATGAAGAGCACAGGGTGCAGCCAACTGCAGATGGTGGCTCACGTCGGTACCAATGATGTGTGTTACTTTGGATCAGAAGAGATTCTCTCTGGTTTCGAGAGGCTAACAGAACTGGAAAACCTGCCAGTCTTGCTTGCGAGATGAAAACAGAGCTCATCATTTGCAGCATAATCGACAGGACCGATTGCGGATCTCTGGTAGAGAGCCGAGTGGAGGGTGTTAATCAGAGGTTCAGATGGTTCTGCGACCGTGTAGGCTTCAGGTTCCTCGACTTAAGCCATAGGGTGGTTTGGCTTCCACCACACACAGGAGGCGGCTACACGGGTAGCAGGGGCTGTGTGGCGTGGACTGGGAGGTTTATTGGGTTTGAGGGTCTCGAGAAAACACAAAGAGGGCTTGAGTTTGAAAGGTGGCTACACTGAGCCACAGCGCCAAAAATCGCGCCAGAGAGAGTATTGTTCCGCCGCCTCCACTGGCAGTGCGTATTGAGAGGTAGCGGCAGACAGTTCTTGCCGAGAGTTCTTGCCGAGCAGTTGTGGTGGACACTGGTTGTATCTGAAGTTGGAATGAGATGGGGTAGTAGTGAGTGTTTGTTCGATGTTTTATGCAGCTATGTGATGGGAGAGATAGCATTGTTCCAATGGAGATATTGTAATGACCTGAGTGCTTTTCGTCAATATAAATTAAGGTAACTAACTACTGTTCTTTACTTTCTTATTATTTGTGTGTCCTGAATAATGCTTCATTACAGGTTCAGTCAACAAAGCATCTGGCGTGTGTTCTTGTATTAGAGTGTAATTCTGGTTTCTTGAGCAATTATAGTAATTCTAATTTTTTTTATGACGTCAGTATAAATGGTATTTGAAATTTCTTGTCTTGTTGAAGAAGAACCGTGCCAGATGTGTACGTTGATTCACACTCCCACACACAGAACAGTTATACTTGTGCTTTGGTTTCGTAGGTTTTATAGTTGCTGGGGACTTAATTAATTAATTGTATTAACTGAAATTTTCTTACATTCTTTGTTATCATTCTAAGCAGTCAGATTGCGTAGTAATACTAGTCAGGGCCAGCCGTTTACGAAACAGCGTAATCGGACAAACAGCGACAGAAAATTAAAAAGTATTTGCATTTCATTTTATTAAGCCCCCATGCACGTGGCGACCCTGCCAGGATCGTCCCTTGGAATTCTTCTGATTGTAAAAATAGTAGACAGTAGTATTGTTGTAGTAATTAGTAGTTTAGTAATTGTAGTCTATATTGCATGTGTAGATTTGGTAATTGTCATTCTTCTTATGGTATTTCATAATTTAATTTGTTGTCTTGTATACGCGTTCGACGATTTAGTGCAATTATTTCAATTGTTCGTTAATCGTGTTTGAAGGAAGCATTTCGTGTGATTGATATTGTTGGTGATAAAGTGTCATTGTGTATAAATTTCATATAGTGACGAGTTTTGTACATTTCGTAAATGATTACGCGGTCGATGAAAAAGGCAAAAATGATGGATAGTGAGAATGACGAAATTGTTAACATGGCGAACTCGCCAACACAGGACAACAGTGTGATGAATAATGAAGTTGAAAACAATTTAATAAGTCGGGAGAATAGTCCAGAACCATTTCAAAATTTTTCTCAATCAGAAAATTCACAGAATACGAGGTTAACGATAGAGGATTCTGAAGTAGTATCGAACAGAGATAGCCTTACAGCTATGCAGAAGGAAGTTAGTTTTGTGGGAAATGTTAGGGGCGAAAAGAATTTCGAACAACTTAACACGGAGCAGTTGATGAGTGCAATATTAAATTTGGGATCACAAATGGGAACAATGGAAGCACGGTTTAGATCTGAATTAAAAACAGATATAGGAACAATTAAAACAGAGATAGGAACAATTAGAACTGAGATGGGAACAATGGAAACACGTTTAGATTCACGAATAGGGACATGTTTCAAAGATATGAAAGATGAATTAAAGAAAGAAATCAGAGAAGAAGTACAACCGATTTTGAATTCTCACAATAATAGATTAATTGCAGTAGAGATTAGACAAAGGGAACAGGATAGAGAACAGGAAGAAAGAGATCGCGTGATAGTACAGAAATTTTCAGAGTTAAATTTACAACGTGCAAAAGATAAGGAAGAAATATTTGAGAGAATCGAGGATTCCGTACCAAATGACAGATTAAATAACCTAACACAACAGTATGAACAGTTAACTACTAAATGCGTTAATACTGAAACGCGAGTCGCGACACTTACGGAAGACGTAAATAAACAGAAAGAACAAATTGGTGACTTATCGGAAAGAGTGGAGGAGATTTCAGATAAATTGACAAATCTTAGTTTAAATGGGGACAGAGATTCAGATGACACAGCTCCATTGCCATTTTCAGAAACCGAAGAGTACCAGAACATAAATAAGCATGTTGAAAATCAGGGAAAATTTAATGAACACGTTAAAAGGGAAGTTGAGGCATTACGAAAGCAAGTGAAACAAATTGAAGGCGAAATTGTAGGTAAAGACCGTAGAAGAAATTCAGAATCACAGATAGCAGAGGGGTTTGAAGAAAATAATTTGTTTCATTTACGGGATGCAACAAGAGATCGCCAGGCGCGCGAACTTGACAATAATCGACCTTGGGACTGGGACAGACGCGGTAGGTCTTTGTCGCCACGAGGCGAAAACTTTGACTATAAACACTTTTTGACTGTTCGGAAATTTAAGATCTTCCGCAATTCTAAGAATGACATACATCCATGTTCATGGTTAGATCAATTTATGTACGCACTTCCACCAAATTGGCCACTAAGTCACAAACTGGAATTTATGTGTGGGTATTTAGAAAACGAACCGGCGACGCGGATGCGCGCAATCATTAGAGATTGTAATAGCCTAAATGATTTTTATCATGCATTTCTATCGGCATATTGGTCCGAAAACACGCAAGACAGAGTCAAACACAGTCTTATCATGCAGCGTAATTTCAAACAGTCTGAATTCCGCACGCCAGCGGAATATTTTGAAGACATGATTCGAAAGAATCAGTTCCTTTCCAACCCTTATAGCCCGACTGAATTAATTCGCATTTGTTTAACCAAGCTGCCACAATCCATAAGACAAATTGCTTTAGCCGGAAGATGTAAAGACGACATTGAGACTTTTAAGACTTTGCTACAAGAACTCGAGTACGACAATGACGACGGGACTACCTGTAATTTTTTCAGTAACAGTAATTATGATAGATTTTCAGAGAAAAGGGATAGTGATCGGAACGGACGTTATAGCGGTAATTTTGAGAATGACAGACGAAACAGACAGGACAATAGATACCAGCCTTATGACAATAACAGACGTTCTAACAGAAATTACACAGACGATTATAATAACGGTAATTCGTACCGGAATGATCAATCATACGGAAACAGTAATCGGTATTATCAAGACAGAAATTATTCAAACAGTAATAGAAATTCTTACTACAGAAATAATCAGGGTAGTAGATACAACAATAATTTCAGAAGTGACAGTCGAAACTACACTAGAAGTAGCTATGCAGACAGACAGGAAAACAGAAATTTTAATAACAGACACAACCAAGAATTTGTATCTAACAGACAGGAGGGACCTAATTGGCATCCTCCACGTGACAGAACTTCAGAGAGACAAGTGCAAATCGTAGAAATGGATCCGCGAAATGACGCGAATAATCAAAGACGTGACGCAAACAATCGACAATGACTTGCAGCTTCGGCTTCTGGCAGCAATATAGACGGTTCAAAAAGTAATGACACTACGACTTTACACTACGTACGCCTAGAAGACATGAGAGACATTTTGTTAGACGAAAAGGAAAAGAATGTAGACGCATTTTTACATCCTGTTATTGAAGTATGCGTGGGTAAGAATAAGTTCACTGCAGTTTTAGATTCTGGGAGCCCATTGAATGTCATTAGTGAATCAGTTTTTCGTATATGTGAAAGAACTATTGCCTGTCCTGTGTTACCTATTTCTAAAACTACAATTCGAGGAGCGATTTCTGGAAAAGGTGTAGAAGTTAAACAACAGACCAACCTAAATTTCAATTGTCAAGGATACGAATTTTCTGCTAATTTTATTATTGTTCCATTACTCAGTACACAAATTATATTAGGTATGGAGTTTCTTAACGCACATAGGGCAATTTTGAACTTTAAAGAAGGAAGTGTGAATTTGACTGTTGCCGGAATGCCGAAATGTTTGAAATTTTTCGAGTGTTTAACAAGATCTGAGTCAGATACAAAATGTTTAAGGTTTCTTACTTCTGATGTTTTCGTTGAGCATTATGACGACAATGTGCTTATTCATGACAATGACAATAGATACAGAGACGCGATGGATGATATAATTAATAGCGAAGAACTAATTAATGAAAAGGTTAAGAAAGCTGAAGTGCCAGATGACGTTGCAAGAGAAGAGCTGCACCACATTTTGACTTCACATGCTACAGTATTTAGTCATCACACAGGAACTATACAAGGCTTACAATATTTATTTAAAGTAAAAGAACACACACCATTTCGCGGGAAAACGTACGCTATTCCTTTGGCTTACAGAGACAAGGTTAAGAATGAACTTCAGTACATGTTAGATCAGGGCATTATTGAGCCTGCAGTCAGTCCTTATACTAGCCCATTACACGTCGTTCTAAAAAAGGATGGGTCAATTCGTTTGGTTCTGGATTCCAGACAGATAAATAACATCATCATTCCTGAAACTGACCGTCCACAAAATTTAGATGAACTTCTTCAACATTTCCATGGAATTAAAGTTTTATCCACGATTGACATGCGCGCAAGTTTTTGGCAAATAGAACTCCACCCTGATTGTAGAAAATATACTGCCTTTTTAGCCTTTGGTAACTGTTACCAGTTTCGGAAATTACCGTTTGGACTTACTGTATCTTCGGCAGCATTCATTCGTAGCTTAAATGAAATTTTACCTGTATATCTTCGTGACAATATTACTTCATATGTTGACGACATTCTTATTGCTAAACATTCTTGGAGTGAGCACAACAAAATTTTGGATTCATTGTTACGTATCTTTGCAAGAGTTGGCATTACTGTGAACTTGGAGAAATCTGAATTTGGTCGTTCACAGGTGAAATTTCTCGGTCACATTATTTCTACAAAAGGTATTCTTCCTGATCCAGAGAAATTAGACGCAATTCGTAATTATGCTGTTCCTACCACAAAACGTGATGTTCGTAGTTTTCTTGGTGTCTGTAATTTTCTTAGACGCTTTGTTAGATTGGACGATTTGGCCACACCTCGTTTATGCGAACTATCTGGGAAGAAATCTAATTGGTGTTGGGATGAGGAAGCTCAGTCAGAATTTGAACAACTTCGTGATGCTTTAGTTGCTGCTCCACTTCTTTCACACCCGGATTTATCTAAAGATTTTTGTTTGGCGACGGACTCATCATACAAAGGCCTAGGTGCACATTTATTTCAAGAGATAGAAGAAAACGGCGTTGTAGTACAAAAGACTATTGCATTTGGAAGTCGTGTTCTCTCGAAATCAGAAAAGAATTATTCGATTACGGAACTTGAAGCTTTGGCTGTTGTTTGGGCTTTTACAAAATTTCGCACATTTTTGTTTGGCAGACATACTAAGGTTTACACCGACCATCGAGCTCTGGAATTTCTTATGTCAACAAAATTAACTCACGGCAGATTGTCACGATGGGCGTTGTACCTACAGGAATTTGACTTTAGTATTGTTTACATACAGGGTTCTTCAAATATTGTTGCTGATGCTTTATCACGTGCACCTATGGGTTTGAAACAAAGTGCTGAAGAGGACTGCAAGGAAAACAATTATTGTTTGATGTATATTCAAGGCGTTGCGTTTGAGAACTTTATTTCGTCTTCGCTCCAGGATATCGCTAAGGAGCAAAATAAAGATCGAATCTGGAAGGACATTAAGGAGAAGTGGAAGAGAAAGGAAAGCGCAGCGATTAGACAGCATTATTTAGTTCGCAATGACATTCTTTTTAAACGAAAATCGGTCGACAACTCTGTTTGGTTAGTTTGTATTCCTGATGAGTGGGTTAATAAGCTGATTTGGTATACGCATTTCAGTTATGCACACTTTGGTCCGAGAAAATGCTTTCATAAATTACGAGAAAATTGCTACTTCAATAATATGGAAAAACGTATTCGATTTGTTCTTGCCAAATGCAAATTATGTCAAAAGGCTAAACCGCCGACAGTTTCTCACAGAGCACCGTTGTTTCCTATCATTCCAGCAAAATTAAAGGACATGGCTGCAGTTGATTTGTTCGGTCCAGTGGTTCGATCTACTAATGGTTTTGCGTACATTTTCGTAGCAGTGGAGTTGACATCAAAATATGTGTGTTTTACACCGTTACGCAAAGCAACAGCTCGTTCAGTATCTAATGCTTTCATTAACCATTTTCTTAAAGAAGTGGGTCATGTTGATAAGGTTATATCAGATAATGGATCACAGTTTCGTTCTAAAATTTGGCTTCGTACTCTACGGCGTCGTAAAATTAAACCAATTTTCATTTCACTTTTTCAACCTCAATCTAACGCTTCAGAGAGATGGATGAAGGAAATCAATAAATTGTGTCGTCTTTATTGTCATCAGAATCACAGAACTTGGGATCAGTATCTTCATATTTTTCAAAACATTCTGAATGAACTTCCTAACGACTCAACTTCTTTACCACCTATACTGATATTAAAAAACAAAGCACCGACAAATCGCATTTCTGAAATCGTTCCTTTTCCGCCTACACGCAAACTGCGGCATTCTGAAATTGTCAACCTGGCTCTACAAAATATTGCATCTGCGGCTGCTAGAAGAGAGAGATCAGCGAAGCGTCCTGGTCGTTTAAAAATCTTGTCAGTTGGTCAGAAGGTGTTAATTAAGTCTCATCGATTGTCTCACAAAGGAAAAGGCTTGTGTCGGAAATTTTTTCTGCTTTATAACGGTCCATATAGAATTCGCAAAATTATTCATGATAACACTGTCGAAGTAGAAACTCTGAAATCACGACGCTCTAAAGGAATACATCATATATCTAACGTTAAAATTTTTGTGGAATGATATACTTTTGAAAAATTTTTGTAGAATGACATACTTTTGAGAAACTAACAGTTGTATGTAAACACGCGGAGAGTACAAGGACACCGCGCTGTGTTTTGGCGGCGGCACATATTCAAAGCAACAGTCAAGTCTGCGCGCCGCTAAAGGCAGTCGTTGACCGCAAACAATTGCTTCCTACGTCACGCGCCTACAGCTGATCGAGCGCTCAGTGCGAATGCACTGACAGCCGTAAATAAATACACAGTCTAATTTCTCCGACTAAATTCAGTACAAAACTATAGTTACTTGTTGAATTCTGTTATTAACATTCAGTATTTTTCAGGATACGGTTCTATAAGGTATTTAAGAACTTCAGGTAAATTCTGTGCGTGTCCGACGTTAAGACGACTTGCTATCGAGAAAATTTCAGGAAAAATGTCATTTCGAAGAAGAAAGTAATAAACTAAAAAAGGTAATTATTAATTGAGTTTATTTTTCAGGTAACATATTTCCACTTCGGTACGTACCGTAGACGTAATTTGCTGCTCGCGATTACGTGATTCATACTTTGTGCTAATTACATGTTCTATGAAATTACTTGTGAAGCGACGTGCTTGCGTACGTTAACTGATTTTGACAATTTTTATTAATGAACAGAGTTGTAACTTGTGTATATTATGCATCGCTTGGCTGCTATGCTTTTTCACTGATGTCATATTTTTAATTATGTGCGTGCTGTGCCTATTTATTTAAATTATAATTGTCACCTGATTAATTGTGCTGATGTGGTTAGGTATGTAAGTTATACTTTGTGATTTATCTGCTTGCGCCTTCATGTTTACTTATTTGCTTGCGCCTTCATGTTTATTTATTAGCTTACATATGAACATTTATTTGCTTACGGTTATACGATGCTGATGACCTGTTTATTACGTCAGGTATGTTTGCTGCTATGCGTATGGATTGCATATTTATACATTTCTGTTTGTTGTCACAACTACTCTTTAATTTTGTATATAGAAATGCTATTATACTGTATATGAACATATAGTTTAGGTTACACTATGGTACTAGTTACAGATTGTTCGCTTGGCAGAGCCTCGTTGTAAGATTTGTGCTGCATCCAATTGTTGACATTCTGTTCACTACTGGTATATTTACTCGCTATTGCTTGTTTTGCTTACGCTCAGTGCTTTATATTTTAACATAAGAAAATGAACTGCTATAATTCGACGAACGACATTAGTACAAGAAACTTCATAGAAGTCACATGAGCTGGAGGTTTTATTAAAGCTGTATAAATGTATGCCAATTGAAGGAAGCTAACGACATGACATACCAACACAGGTATTACACTGCATTTTTCGTGAGCAATTGAAATAGGAAGTGACACTTGACACAAGAAATATTCCACATGTTTGCTTCTGTTTGCCATAATTCTTGAAGTGGTGTACACACTGTGAAATATTAGGATAATTCACACTCCGTAATCGTACTTAATTACCGAGAGTTATTCGAACTAAGTCTGTTAGAGGTCATGTATGCATTCTTTGTTTATAATTCATAATGAGTAGAAGATTTTGGTCAGATGGATTACACAGAGGTTGTGTGTTGACAGTGTGTCTTCGGATTGTATGGGATGAGGAGGTTTGCATTAGGATTTTATCGACGAAACTGACTAGAGGAAAGAGTGATTATGGAAGTGAAATGAAACTGGCAATAAGGTTTATATGTAGCGACGTATTGAAGAGGTATTATAGAGGTATTGAGATTATATGAAGTTGATTTGAGTTTTAGTGGATAAGAGGCAAGTAAGTGAGGTGCATATTTTTTTGTTGTTGGTCTATATGGAACAAGGAGGATGAAGATAGCAGACTAGAACACTAAAATGGAAGTAAGATTGTGTACACACACTTTGTTAAATCACTAAGCAGTATGTATTTTTTTTTTGGAGAGAGAATTGCATATCTTGGCACACTGACAGTTGTTCAGCAACCATACATTTTGATCTGGCTTGGCAAACATTGGTCTTGACATGATGACTATGACGTTGACTTAACTATTATTGACTGTTATACATTGCTGTCACTACTACTTGATACACATGATGAACATGAAATTCGACAGAAGTGGATTCAGACATTCAACACTATACAATTACACAGTAGTACTTAATGTGGATGAAAGATGAGTGAGTGTGTTTTGTGTGTTTTCCTTTCCTAATCCTAGTCACCTATCTCCTAAATATTATTTTATTTGTTTGTAGTGGCTTGCACTGACACCCAAAAATATTAACTGATGTTTGTGTATTTGTAATAGTAATATAACAATTATCTGATATCATTTGTGTGTTGTTATGATTTGTATGTTTAGTGTAAAAGCATTGTAAAAGCATTTGTAAGTGTATTCAAACTATTGTTCATGCTTGAACTGTCTGAGTAGGGACGAAATTACGGACTGTTACTTGTACTTTTTCTACATGATTGGTGCCACTAGGACATGTTTAATTTCTGCTAATGAACAGTGTAATCAGTGATAGTTGTTTAATGTCATTTGTTGGGGTCTGCACCTACTCCACAATGCTGGGTGCCACTGATGAACTGCTTCTACTGAAATGGTGTCACTTGTTGCTGTAGCACCTGTTCAACATTGCTGGGTGCCATTGATGGACTGCTTCTACTGAAATGATGTCACCTGTTGTTGTCTGCACCTACTCAACATTGCTGGGTGCCATTGATGGACTGCTTCTACTGAAATGATGTCACCTGTTGGAGTCTGAACCTACTCCACAATGCTGGGTGCCACTGATGAACTGCTTCTACTGAAATGATGTCACCCGTTGGAGTCTGCACCTGTTCCACAATGCTGGGTGCCACTGATGGACTGATTCTACTGAGATGATGTCACCTGTTGCTGTTTGCACCTGCTCAACATTGCTGGGTGCCACTGATGGACTGATTCTACTGAGATGATGTCACCTCTTGCTGTCTGCACATACTTAACATTGCTGGGTACCACTGATGGACTGATTCTACTGAGATGATGTCACCTGTTGCTGTTTGTACCTGTTCCACAATGCTGGGTGCCACTGATGAACTGATTCTACTGAGATGATGTCACCTGTTGCTGTTTGCACCTGTTCCACAATGCTGGGTGCCACTGATGGACTGCTTCTACTGAGATGATGTCACTTATTGCTGTCAGCACCTATTCAACAGTGCTGGGTGCTACTGCTGGAACTGTGAACTACTTGTTGTGAATATTTGTATTAACTGATTTTTTGTGCATTACTGTTTGTGAAAAGTTATAAGACTGCTCATATTCGTCATTGCTGACGTTATCGATTGAATTATTTAACCACATGATATTTCTGTAAACTATTATGTAAAGTCACATGTATGAAAGAATTTGTATTGCTTGGTGTATTTTATATATTAGGCTATTGAAAGGTCAGTGCAAAGCCAAAATTTTATCTAGTTATATGATATTTACGTATTAATATTATCTTTTATTTTTGTCTGTATTTTTTTTGACGAATTTGGTGGTATTTTCACCACCAATGCTGGCAAAAATACCATCAAATTCTAGCCCGTGGAGGAAGGGCATATGAAAGGTGGCTACACTGAGCCACAGCGCCAAAAATCGCGCCAGAGAGAGTATTGTTCCGCCGCCTCCACTGGCAGTGCGTATTGAGAGGTAGCGGCAGACAGTTCTTGCCGAGAGTTCTTGCCGAGCAGTTGTGGTGGACACTGGTTGTATCTGAAGTTGGAATGAGATGGGGTAGTAGTGAGTGTTTGTTCGATGTTTTATGCAGCTATGTGATGGGAGAGATAGCAGATGTTGTTCCAATGGAGATATTGTAATGACCTGAGTGCTTTTCGTCAATATAAATTAAGGTAACTAACTACTGTTCTTTACTTTCTTATTATTTGTGTGTCCTGAATAATGCTTCATTACAGGTTCAGTCAACAAAGCATCTGGCGTGTGTTCTTGTATTAGAGTGTAATTCTGGTTTCTTGAGCAATTATAGTAATTCTAATTTTTTTTATGACGTCAGTATAAATGGTATTTGAAATTTCTTGTCTTGTTGAAGAAGAACCGTGCCAGATGTGTACGTTGAGTCACACTCCCACACACAGAACAGTTATACTTGTGCTTTGGTTTCGTAGGTTTTATAGTTGCTGGGGACTTAATTAATTAATTGTATTAACTGAAATTTTCTTACATTCTTTGTTATCATTCTAAGCAGTCAGATTGCGTAGTAATACTAGTCAGGGCCAGCCGTTTACGAAACAGCGTAATCGGACAAACAGCGACAGAAAATTAAAAAGTATTTGCATTTCATTTTATTAAGCCCCCATGCAAGTTTCAAAGAGTGCAGGCTGAACACAGGAAAGCAGAGCGAGATGAAAGCAGAGCTGACAATTTGCAGCATAGTCGATAGGATCGATTGCGGTCCTCTGGTACAGATCGAGTGGAGTGTCTGAATCAGAGGCTCTGGCGGTTCTACAACTGTGTAGGCTGCAGATTCCTCGACTTGCGCCATTGGATGCTGGGTTTCGTGTTCCGCTGAATCGCTTAGGAGTCCACAAGAGCAGGAAGCGGCTACACGGGTAGCAGGGACTGTGTGGCGTCGATTCGGTGGCTTTTTAGGTTAGAGGGCCTCGGGAAAACACGAAAAGGGCTTCAGTCACAAATGGTGTAGGCCGAACACAGGAAGAACGTAGATACAGAAACCATCAGTATAACAGTTGTAAATTGTCGTAGCTCTGTTGGGAAAGTACCAGAGCTCCAAGCGCTAATAGAAAGCACTGATGCTGTAATCATTATAGGCACTGAAAGCTGGCTAAGGCCGGAGATAGTTCAGCCGAAATTTATGCGAAAAATCTGTGTTCCGAAAGAATAGGCTAATGGCGGTGGTGTTTGTTGCTGTCAGCAGCAGTTTATCTTCTCGAAGAACTGAAGCAGATAGTTCCTGTGAATTAGTATGCGCAGAGGACATTCTTGGCAATCGGAATAAAATAATAACTGGATCTTTTTACTGACCTCCCAATTCAGATGATTCAGTTGCTGAAAGGTTCAAAGAAAACTTCAGTTTAATTTCAAACACGTACCCCACTCATACAATTATAGCTGGTGATGACTTTAATTTATCTTCGACATATTGGCAAATATACATGTTTAAATCCGGAGGTACGCATGCAACATACACTCCTGGAAATTGAAATAAGAACACCGTGAATTCATCGTCCCAGGAAGGGGAAACTTTATTGACACATTCCTGGGGTCAGATACATCACATGATCACACTGACAGAACCCCAGGCACATAGACACAGGCAACAGAGCATGCACAATGTCGGCACTAGTACAGTGTATATCCACCTTTCGCAGCAATGCAGGCTGCTATTCTCCCATGGAGACGATCGTAGAGATGCTGGATGTAGTCCTGTGCAACGGCTTGCCATGCCATTTCCACGTGGCGCCTCAGTTGGACCAGCGTTCGTGCTGGACGTGCAGACCGCGTGAGACGACGCTTCATCCAGTCCCAAACATGCTCAATGGGGGACAGATCCGGAGATCTTGCTGGCCAGGGTAGTTGACTTACACCTTCTAGAGCACGTTGGGTGGCACGGGATACATGCGGACGTGCATTGTCCTGTTAGAACAGCAAGTTCCCTTGCCGGTCTAGGAATGGTAGAACGATGGGTTCCATGACGGTTTGGATGTACCGTGCACTATTCAGTGTCCCCTCGACGATCACCAGTGGTGTACGGCCAGTGTAGGAGATCGCTCCCCACACCATGATGCCGGGTGTTGGCCCTGTGTGCCTCGGTCGTATGCAGTCCTGATTGTGGCGCTCACCTGCACGGCGCCAAACACGCATACGACCATCATTGGCACCAAGGCAGAAGCGACTCTCATCGCTGAAGACGACACGTCTCCATTCGTCCCTCCATTCACGCCTGTCGCGACACCACTGGAGGCGGGCTGCACGATGTTGGGGCGTGAGCGGAAGACGGCCTAACGGTGTGCGCGACCGTAGCCCAGCTTCATGGAGACGGTTGCGAATGGTCCTCGCCGATACCCCAGGAGCAACAGTGTCCCTAATTTGCTGAGAAGTGGCGGTGCGGTCCCCTACGGCACTGCGTAGGATCCTACGGTCTTGGCGTGCATCCGTGCGTCGCTGCGGTCCGGTCCCAGGTCGACGGGCACGTGCACCTTCCGCCGACCACTGGCGACAACATCGATGTACTGTGGAGACCTCACGCCCCACGTGTTGAGCAATTCGGCGGTACGTCCACCCGGCCTCCCGCATGCCCACTATACGCCCTCGCTCAAAGTCCGTCAACTGCACATACGGTTCACGTCCACGCTGTCGCGGCATGCTACCAGTGTTAAAGACTGCGATGGAGCTCCGTATGCCACGGCAAACTGGCTGACACTGACGGCGGCGGTGCACAAATGCTGCGCAGCTAGCGCCATTCGACGGCCAACACCGCGGTTCCTGGTGTGTCCGCTGTGCCGTGCGTGTGATCATTGCTTGTACAGCCCTCTCGCAGTGTCCGGAGCAAGTATGGTGGGTCTGACACACCTGTGTCAATGTGTTCTTTTTTGCATTTCCAGGAGTGTATTTCGAAACCTTGATAAATGCATTCTCTGGAAATTATATCGAGCAGTTAGTTTATGAGCCCACGCGAACAGTAAACTGTTGTGAAAACACACTTGGCTTCTTAGCAATAAATAATCCTGAGCTAATAACAAGCGTCAAAACGGATTCAGGGATTAATGAACACAAGATTGTCTTAGCTTGTTTGAATATTATAACCCCTAAATACTCAAAAACCAAAAGGAAAGTATACCTATCCAAAAAAGCAGATAAAAATTCACTTGTGACAATCTCCCCTCCTTCCAAATTAACAACATAAGTGTGGACCAGATGTTGCATGAATTCAAAAAAGAGTGTCTGCAGCAATTGTGAGGTTTACACTAAATAAATTAACAAACGACGGAGCCGATTCTCCTACACAAAACGGGTCAGAACACTGTTAAAGAAACAACGAAAGAAAATATACCAGATTCAAACAGACGCAAAATCTCCAAGATTGGCGATTTTTTACAGAAGCTCGAAATTTAGCCTGGACTTCAGTGCGAGATGCTTATAACAGTTTCCACAATGAAACTTTGTAGTTGTATCGAAACCTGGAAGAAAATCCAAATAGATTCTAGTCGTATGTAAAGTATGCTAGCGGCTAGACTATGGACGACAATGCTGCCAGTGAAATCACCTTCTTAACTGTGTCTTCAGAACACTCGTCTCTTCTAACGTCGTACTGGTGAGGCTTCACCCCTGGTGGCAGTCTGTGATCCTCTAATCTTTTGCGTAACAGCTTTCCAAATATCTTACTGCGAACGTTCGGAAGACAAATTCGTTTGTATGATTTTGGTACCATAGAATCCTTGCCTTGCTCTTTCCTAACAACCATTTAACTCAATATCAGAAAAGCTATAAAGCTGTACTGGAAAAACAGAAGTTCACTGGTAAATTGTGAACAAGTGAATTCACGAAACGTATTACTAAACACAGCCTTTCGGAATTCCTTGACCAAAGGAGACGAAGTAAATATTCCAGAATTCGAATCAAGAACAGATACCAACACAAGGAACACAGAAGTACACATCCTCGGAGTAGTGAAGAAACTTAAATCACTTAATAAAAGCCAGTCTTCCGGTCCAGACTGTATACCTGTTAGGTTCCTTTCAGAGTATGCTGATACAACAGCTCAATATTTAATACATGTAACCGTTCGCTCGACGAAAAATCTGTATCCAAAGACCGGAAAGTCGGACAGGTTACAATAGTATTCAAGAAAGGTAGTAGGAGTAATCCACTAAATTCCAGGCCAATATCATTAAAGTCTATGTGCAACAGGGTCTTGGAACCTGTGATTTGCAGAGTATTGATGTACTGGGTGATCAAAAAGTCAGTATAAATTTGAAAACTGAATAAATAACGGAATAATGTAGATAGAGAGGTACAAATTGACACACATGCTTGGAATGACATGGGGTTTTATTAGAACCAAAAAAATACAAAAGTTCAAAAAATGTCCAACAGATGGCGCTTCAAGTGATCAGAATGCCAATAATTAGCATAACAAAGTAAGACACAGTAAAGATGATGTTCTTTACGGGAAATGCTCAATATGTCCACCATCATTCCTCAACAATAGCTATAGTCGAGGAATAATGTTGTGAACAGCACTGTAAAGCATGTCCGGAGTTGTGGTGAGGCATTGGCGTCGGATGTCGTCTTTTAGCGTCCCTAGAGATGTCGGTCGATCACGATACACTGGCGACTTCAGGTAACACCAAAGCCAATAATCGCACGGACTGAGGTCTGAGGACCTGGGAAGCCAAGCATGACGAAAGTGGCGGCTGAGCACAGGGTCATCACCAAACGACGCGCGCAAGAGATCTTTCACGCGTATAGCAATATGGGGTGGAACGCCATCCTGCATAAACATCGTACCTTCCAGCAGGTGTTCATCAGCCATGCTGCGGATGATGGGATTCTGTAACACATCGGCGTACCTCTCTTCCGTCACGGTAGCAGCTACAAAACCAGGATCACGCATTTGCTCGAAGAAAAAAGGTCCGATAACTGTAGATGTGGTAAATTCAACCCATACCGTAACTTTCTCGTCGTGCAATGGAGTTTCCAAGACAGTTCTAGGGTTTTCGGCAGCCCAAATTCTGCAGTTGTGGGCGTTTACAGACCCTCGGAGCGTGAAATGAGCTTCGTCGGTCCACAACACGTTACTCAACCAATCGTCATCTTCCGCCATCTTTTGAAACGCCCACACCACAAATCTCCTCCACTTCACTAAATTGCCAGATAACAGTTCTCGATGCCGATGGATTTTGTACGGATAACATCGGAGGGTACGCGTAAGTGCCAACCAAACAGTAGTGTATGGAATGTCGGTGCGACGTGCGACTGCACGAGCACTGACTTCCCCGTGCATAGACGAACCCGCTACAGTCTCCATTTCTTCCTGAACTGTCTCAGCAGCATTACCCCTTGTGCTCGTTCGGCCACTACGAGGTCTATCCTCTAAACAATCCGTGGCTTCGAACTTCGAAATCATTCTCGCGACAGCTGCATTTGTCAACGGTTCTTTACCCGTTCGAATCCGCTTCCTATGGCAATGGGATCGTAACGCTGAACTAGCACATTCCCCATTCTGTTAAAACATGTTCACTAAAAGCACCTTTTCAGGTAACGTCAACATGCTACGACTGCTGGCGCATCTGATTCTCTCCCTCATAACAGCTCCTTCTATACACGATTGTCATGCGCAGTCACTGACGTTTTGCTGTCCAGCGCCATCCGTCGGACATTTTGTGAACTTTGTTTTCTTTTTTTTTTGTTCTAATAAAACCCCATGTAATTCCAGGCAGGTGTTTCAATTTTTACCTCTCTATCTACATTATCCCGTGGTTTATTAAGCTTTCAAAACTTATACTGACTTTTCGATCACCCGGTAGATATAGAATTAGAAGAGACCCACGGAATCGCTCATATTTTTGTAGGAGAACAGCTGTGGTACTCTTACAGTAGACAAGTTTTAGTTTGAGATTAATTCAAAACAAAGATTTCCAGGGGAATAAATTACCAACTCATACATTTTAATAATAATGTTTCTTGAAGGTAAGAGTGTGAAATATAAGACTTTTAGTAAATGAAACATAAGTTTCCCAAGATTTCAATTTTGTAATACGGCTAGCTGTTGCCGACTACGCGTTGATGCGGCTCAGTCTGATTAAATGGAAAAGAATGAAACAGGGAAGCACTTGTTTCTACCTACGCCCCCTATCTTTCCGTCAGCTGCTGCCCACTCTCTCTGTCCATCTCTTCCTTGTGCTTTCTGTAACCATTTCCTCCCACCTCTCTGTCCATCCTATCCTCCCCCAGCCCACTCCCTCACCTTCAGCCTTGTACCCTGTTGCCAGACATTCAGATTCTGTAGTAGTATTCTAACCATAAGCCGGTAAGCCATAACTATAACTTCCATGTTTGTCAACAAAGTTTCATTATTATATGTTTCATACACCAATTTGTATATTATATACAAACACCAAAAAAGTTTTGCATCACCCCGGTTCCCAGAACTCCTGAAGACAGACGTTGACTGTAGATATTGTATCACAGACACAGTCCCTTTGACTGTTCAGAGATGTCACTAAACCCGCCCAAAGATGTAAACAATCATGCATGAGCAGTGCCTATTAGACGGAGGGGGTCCGACAGCCGATCAGTTCCAGTCATTCCACCCGGTGGGAGGTACACGGCTCGTATTCCCTGTAGTTTAACAATGCCTAGACGGTCAATAGGAAGTGTCCAGGCGTCTCTGAGTGAACCAAAGCGATGTCATTCGGACATGGAGGAGATAGAGACAGCAACTGTCGATGACATGCCTCGCTTAGACCGCCCGAGGGCTACTACTGCAGTGGATGACTGCTACCTACGTATTATGGATCGGAGCTGACAGCAACGCCACCATGTTGAATAATGTTTTTCGTGCAGCCACAGGACGTCGCGTTACGACTCAAACTGTGCGCAATAGGCTACATGACGCGCAACTTCATTCCCGACGTCCATGACGAGGTCCATCTTTGCAACCAAGACACCATGCAGCGCAGTACCGATGGGCCCAACAACATGCCGAATGAACCGCTCAGGATTGGCATCACGTTCATCGATGAGTGTCGCCTATGCCTTCAATTACACAATCGTCGGAGACGTGTTTGGAAGTAACCCTGTCAGGCTGAACGCCTTAGACAACTGTCCAGCGAGTGCAGCAAGGCTCCCTGCTGTTTTGGGGTGGCACTATGTGGGGCCGACGTACGCCGCTGGTGGTCATGAAAGGCGGCGTAACGGCTGTACGATACGTGAATACCATCCATCGACCGTTAGTGCAACCATATCGGCAGCATATTGGCGAGGCATTCGTCTTCATCGACAACAATTCGAGCCCCCATCGTGCACATCTTGTGAATGACTCCCTTCAGGAGCCGGCCGTGGTGGCCGAGCGGTTCTAGGCACTTCAGTCCGGAACCGCGCGACTGCTACGGTCGCAGGTTCGAATCCTGCCTCGGGCATGGATGTGTGTCATGTCCTTAGTTAGGTTTAAGTAGATCTAAGTTCTAGGGGACTGATGGATGTTAAGTCCCATAGTGCTCAGAGCCGTTTGAACTTCCTTCAGGATAACGGCATCGCTCGACTAGAGTGGCCAGCATGTTCTACAGACATGAACCCTATCGAACATGCCTGGGACAGATTGAAAACGGCTGTTTATGGACGACGTGACCCACCAACCAGTCTGAGGGATCTACGCCGAATCGTCGTTGAGGAGCGGGACAATCAGGACCAACAATGCCTTGATGAACTTGTGGTTAGTATGCCACGACGAATACAGGCATGCGTCACTGCGAGAGGATGTGTTACTGGGTATCAGAGGTACCGGTGTGTACAGCAGTCTGGACCACAACCTCTGAAGGTCTCACTGTATGGTGGCACAACATGCAATTTGTGGTTTTCATGAGCAATAAAATGGGCGAAAATGATGTTTATGTTGATCTCTATTCCGACTTTCTCTACAG
Organism: Schistocerca cancellata; assembly: GCF_023864275.1. Taxonomy (NCBI): domain Eukaryota; kingdom Metazoa; phylum Arthropoda; class Insecta; order Orthoptera; family Acrididae; genus Schistocerca; species Schistocerca cancellata. The sequence goes on from NC_064630.1 coordinate 5,668,808, forward strand.
GTTCCGGAAATCTCTAAACCGACGTGATGTAAAACTTTTTTCTTGTGTGTGTATTGAAACATACAGGGTGAAGAAAAGTTCACGCACTGGGACCTCACAGCGGACTTTCTCACATACTGGCAATAAAAAAAAATGTCTGTCATAAAATTTCGTCCTGCACGGTAAATGGACGTTAAACATCGGCAACACTGTAATCACATGTGTGATAACGACCTCTGTCAACAAACAGTGGAGTGCTGTGCGATTGGTTCAGTGGATAGTGTTTTGGGGTAGGAAGCAGGAGATCGAGAATTCGACTCTACGTCGTGGATTATTTGTTTTTAATTTGCTAAAAGTAATCAGCATGGCACGGTATTCCGGCGTCTTGATCTTCATACAGCAATTACAGTTGGTCTTCTACAAAACATTTACAGTTATGTACTACGAAAACAGAAATGGAAATACAATCGTTTTTCATTGGTAAGCTTTTAAAGAAAACTTTTGCATTTCGTGGACGCGAATTGTTTCGCATCACTGTATACACTGGATTCCAAACGTGTTTCGTGTGTACCTTTTCTCCAGTGATCCCATTCATTGACACCAAACTACACTCCTGGAAATGGAAAAAAGAACACATTGACACCGGTGTGTCAGACCCACCATACTTGCTCCGGACACTGCGAGAGGGCTGTACAAGCAATGATCACACGCACGGCACAGCGGACACACCAGGAACCGCGGTGTTGGCCGTCGAATGGCGCTAGCTGCGCAGCATTTGTGCACCGCCGCCGTCAGTGTCAGCCAGTTTGCCGTGGCATACGGAGCTCCATCGCAGTCTTTAACACTGGTAGCATGCCGCGACAGCGTGGACGTGAACCGTATGTGCAGTTGACGGACTTTGAGCGAGGGCGTATAGTGGGCATGCGGGAGGCCGGGTGGACGTACCGCCGAATTGCTCAACACGTGGGGCGTGAGGTCTCCACAGTACATCGATGTTGTCACCAGTGGTCGGCGGAAGGTGCACGTGCCCGTCGACCTGGGACCGGACCGCAGCGACGCACGGATGCACGCCAAGACCGTAGGATCCTACGCAGTGCCGTAGGGGACCGCACCGCCACTTCCCAGCAAATTAGGGACACTGTTGCTCCTGGGGTATCGGCGAGGACGATTCGCAACCGTCTCCATGAAGCTGGGCTACGGTCCCGCACACCGTTAGGCCGTCTTCCGCTCACGCCCCAACATCGTGCAGCCCGCCTCCAGTGGTGTCGCGACAGGCGTGAATGGAGGGACGAATGGAGACGTGTCGTCTTCAGCGATGAGAGTCGCTTCTGCCTTGGTGCCAATGATGGTCGTATGCGTGTTTGGCGCCGTGCAGGTGAGAGCCACAATCAGGACTGCAGACGACCGAGACACACAGGGCCAACACCCGGCATCATGGTGTGGGGAGCGATCTCCTACACTGGCCGTACACCACTGGTGATCGTCGAGGGGACACTGAATAGTGCACGGTACATCCAAACCGTCATCGAACCCATCGTTCTACCATTCCTAGACCGGCAAGGGAACTTGCTGTTCCAACAGGACAATGCACGTCCGCATGTATCCCGTGCCACCCAACGTGCTCTAGAAGGTGTAAGTCAACTACCCTGGCCAGCAAGATCTCCGTATCTGTCCCCCATTGAGCATGTTTGGGACTGGATGAAGCGTCGTCTCACGCGGTCTGCACGTCCAGCACGAACGCTGGTCCAACTGAGGCGCCAGGTGGAAATGGCATGGCAAGCCGTTCCACAGGACTACATCCAGCATGTCTACGATCGTCTCCATGGGAGAATAGCAGCCTGCATTGCTGCGAAAGGTGGATGTACACTGTACTAGTGCTGACATTGTGCATGCTCTGTTGCCTGTGTCTATGTGCCTGTGGTTCTGTCAGTGTGATCATGTGATGTATCTGACCCCAGGAATGTGTCAATAAAGTTTCCCCTTCCTGGGACAATTAATTCATGGTGTTCCTATTTCAGTTTCCAGGAGTGTATTATACTTGCCACGTTCAGGTCCATTGCATTTCGTTAGGACTTTAAGTCACCAGTAGGACTAACAACGCGCTTTGCAAATAATTTCGATGGGAACCATTGGGGAAAGGTACAAAGAAAACAGATTTCGAATCTAGTTGATCCAGTGGTGCGAAACAGTTCGCGTCCGCGAAGTGAAAATGGCTTCTGTAAAAGCTGACCAATGAAAACGATTGCACTTCCATTTCTGTATTCGTAGTACGTAACTGCAAACGTTTTGTAGAAGACCCACTGCAATCACTGTATGACGATTAAGACGCCGTATGCCGTACCACGCAGACCACTTTTAGCAAATAAAAGCAAATATGCCTCAACCCAGAATCGAACCCTCGACTTCCTGCATGTCAACCCAAAACGCTATCCACAGCACCAACGACACAGCGCTGTTATATATGTTGACAGCGGTAGTTACTGTAAATGTGATTACAGTGTTGCCAAATTGCCAATATTAATCGTCCATTTGCTGTTAGAAATATGCATAGGACAAAATATTGTGAGAGAAATTTTTGTACTGCGCTGCGAAGTCCGAGTACGCTAATTTTTCTTCACCCTGTGCCGGTATTTCAGTCCGAATGTTATTCAGAAAAATGGCTCTGAGCACTATGGGACTCAACGTCTTAGGTCATAAGTCCCCTAGAACTTAGAACTACTTAAACCTAACCAACCTAAGGACACCACACACACCCATGCCCGAGGCAGGATTCGAACCTGCGACCGCAGCAGTCCCGCGGTTCCGGACTGCAGCGCCAGAACCGCTAGACCACCGCGGCCGGCAATGTTATTCAGAGTATTGTGCAACAATCTGAAGAAAATTGGTTAAGAACCTTTCGAGAGTTATGGTAATAACGTTTCCTCTTTGTATGTTACATATTTATTTACATACAAAATGTATTAAAATAGCTATATATAAATCTCGCGCGTATTCGAATTCAACGTTGTGTCATAGTTTCGAAGCTATCAGTGAAAAACTTTGAGAATTACGATTCTGAATAAACGAATATTTGAAATCTTATTTAGATAGAGCCAACGTATAAGACATATTAGAAATATTAGTAGAAGCCTGTGCCTTTATGCAATGAAACACAAAAAATTAAATGTACTTACAGAAAAGGGGTCGGTAGTGGGGAATTTATGGAGAACACTGTGTTCTGAAACTCTAGCCGAACAGCGCAAATTTTTTCATTACTTTCGTTGCTCTTCTCCTTTCATTTCGCCGCTATGAGGAACTCACTGCAGCCAGATAAAGCAGACGGGAAAGAAATGTAATAACAGACTGCTGCCGGCTTCATTCAGTTCATCTCGCTGGATAATAAACGGAGAAGACTTCCGCGACGGAGGTGAAATTGGTTACGCTGTGATCACAATGCGGCCCGCAGCTGTCTGCGAGATCAGAGGGGAGATTCTGTGATCAGTCTCCTCAAGACGCTCTGGCAGGAAATTGAAATTTAGTGTGCCTCTGGTGTTACTTGTCATTTGGTCTCCGTAGGGCAGTTCAACTTCGTTGAAGTGTTGTACTTACTGATAACAAAGTGTATAACGCGGCCACCTGGATTTACCATGAAAGACGTTAATTTGTTGCAAATATGACCGTGAAGACATCGGACTATCGGACGCCGAGCTATAACTACATTTCAGTACGCGCGTTAAATTATTCCTCTTTCATGAGCAGATACTGACGATTGCTGAAACAAAACGGCTGTGACAAACGGAAGGCTGACATGGAGAAGCTAAATTTGTAACAATGCATCACTGGATCACATAACGATCTGACAACATAATAACTACATTAATCATTCACGCTACCACGTATGCACATTAAGACACTATACGTGGATTAATCGAAACAGCTACTCATTGAGATAAAATAGTGCAGTTACTAAATGGAATGATTTAATCAAATGGCTGAAACAGAAGGCTCGTAATAAAACTTTATACGTAGGTGCCAAAATAATTTCTAGTGAAAAGTCGTGAAAATAGCCGATAAAAGAAATCAGGTGCTTACATTGATTTTAATTCAATAGTTTTAAAATATGAAAAACTGATAGCGAGAAACTGCGCTTTAAAAGTAATACCTACATTTTTGCTGAGGCATCGCTGTTCTTTTAACTGCCATAAAAAAGTTAATTATTACGCAGTGGCACATCTCTTCTTGTGATATTCCCATATAAAGTCACGATATAAATATTCCTCCATACATAGTGATCACAACATAATGCTCACACTCGCGCAAAGAGAACACGCCATTACCACAAGATAAAGGAAGTCTCTGACTAACTAGTGCAACTCTCGTACAAGAACAATAGAATGTTTTACATACTTCGTTTCCTTCTAACATACATTCTGATCTTAAGCATAGTTTAACTTTCGAAATTATTGATTACACAAACAATATTATTCGCAAATACTAATGTGGTTCGCACAGTAATGAGAATATTAATGCAGACAGTTTCATGTAGTAATAACAGATGGAGTTCCTGGTTACCGTTGCAGAACAGTGGCGCATACTTTGAAATATTCCAGATTGTATTATGGACTGAAGTTAACCCATTAACTGGGACGATTCCCATTTGGGGACCGGATAGTTTTTGTCCCATCAGTTGGCAGCAGAGACTTGTTTTAGTGCCGAGTAGCTTATAATGTTCGACAACAGTCTAACTGAAGTGACAGAGCAGAATCAAAATATTGCGTTTGGTTTCTTGTGTAAAGTTGAATAAACCATAAATTGGATGGTAAGTCATGTAATACGAATATCATAGATTTTCAGTTGTGTTATTTTTGCATTATTTTTATTATTCCGTCAAATGATGCAATCATATTGTAAATTTGTAGGTTACAGTAGCTCACAAATGTTTGTTCGTTCATTTATTATTAGTAAATATTGTTTTATTACATGTTTTAAAGCGATACCCATTAGCGATCGTGGCTGATACAAAGTACTTTCATACAATCATAATAATTGTATCTTTATTACTTTTGAATACATTACAGGAGTAGCAGCGATCAATGAGTTACAAATATTTACTATTTAAAACAGTCTTGATCACGATTTATTTATTAAGGTGACCGGTTTCGACCACTACTTTGGTCATCTTCAGACCATTGAGTAGGAACCTCTTTCTGCTGGAGAAATCACTAGTGATTCTCCAGCAGAAAGAGGTTCCTACTCAATGATCTGAAGATGACCACAATAGTGATCGAAACCGGTCACCTTAATAAATAAATCGTGATCAAGACTGTTTTAAATAGTAAAAATTGTATCTTTTATTTTGTTATTTTTTATTTCCTTTAGGTATGGGAACCAGAAAGTTCCTCACACTTGCCGAAGTAGAAGATACGATAAACGATCCTAACTTTCTCACCGAAGATAATGATGATGGTGTGACAGATATTGTAGAGCCTCTCCCTGACAATGTGGATCGTGTTTCCGACGCTGAAGAATTCGATGACGACATTTTGGAAGACACTTATGCTAACGATGTTCCTGGTAGCCTGGAAGCTCATTCAAGTGCAGTTGCCGATACCGATACAGAATCTCAGGCCAAAAAAGACCCTATTACTTCACGGTCCAAACGGTTAAAGAAATGTGACTTGAAAATGGTTAAAATAGTTTACGATTGGCAAAATGTTTAACATGATTACGAAAAGATATTTGGGCGTAATGAGGATATAAACAGAGCTATAGAACAAGTAACTTCTCTCAAAGGAAAATCAGCGATCGAAATTTTCGAAATGCTATTTGAACAAGAAATAATGCATTTCACTGTCAAAGAAAGTGTCAGACATGTTGCACCGAATTACAGGCATGGACTTATATTTTCGATGGACTGTCTTAGAAAATACGTAGGCTTTTTATGCCTTACAGGTTACCATTCTTTGCCTCAGGAACAAGTCAATTGGTGCGAAGATGTAGGCTTTTTATGCCTTACAGGTTACCATTCTTTGCCTCAGGAACAAATCAATTGGTGCGAAGATGAAGACTTCGACATTAGAAGTGTCAGAACATGTTTCTCCAGAAACAGGTATTTAGAAATAAAGAAACATTTACACTTCAGCGACAATTCTGAACTGATATAGTAATTTAGCAACCGCAGATTTCAAGATACGCCCGATCATTGACAAAATGAATCCAAATTACACTTCTGGAAATGGAAAAAAGAACACATTGACACCGGTGTGTCAGACCCACCATACTTGCTCCGGACACTGCGAGAGGGCTGTACAAGCAATGATCACACACACGGCACAGCGGACACACCAGGAACCGCGGTGTTGGCCGTCGAATGGCGCTAGCTGCGCAGCATTTGTGCACCGCCGCCGTCAGTGTCAGCCAGTTTGCCGTGACATACGGAGCTCCATCGCAGTCTTTAACACTGGTAGCATGCCGCGACAGCGTGGACGTGAACCGTATGTGCAGTTGACGGACTTTGAGCGAGGGCGTATAGTGGCCATGCGGGAGGCCGGGTGGACGTACCGCCGAATTGCTCAACACGTGAGGCGTGAGGTCTCCACAGTACATCGATGTTGTCGCCAGTGGTCGGCGGAAGGTGCACGTGCCCGTCGACCTGGGACCGGACCGCAGCGACGCACGGATGCACACCAAGACCGTAGGATCCTACGCATTGCCGTAGGGGACCGCACCGCCACTTCCCAGCAAATTAGGGACACTGTTGTTCCTGGGGTATCGTTGAGGACCATTCGCAACCGTCTCCATGAAGCTGGGCTACGGTCCCGCACACCGTTAGGCCGTCTTCCGCTCACGCCCCAACATCGTGCAGCCCGCCTCCAGTGGTGTCGCGACAGGCGTGAATGGAGGGACGAATGGAGACGTGTCGTCTTCAGCGATGAGAGTCGCTTCTGCCTTGGTGCCAATGATGGTCGTATGCGTGTTTGGCGCCGTGCAGGTGAGCGCCACAATCAGGACTGCATACGACCGAGGCACACAGGGCCAACACCCGGCATCATGGTGTGGGGAGCGATCTCCTACACTGGCCGTACACCACTGGTGATCGTCGAGGGGACACTGAATAGTGCACGGTACATCCAAACCGTCATCGAACCCATCGTTCTACCATTCCTAGACCGGCAAGGGAACTTGCTGTTCCAACAGGACAATGCACGTGCGCATGTATCCCGTGCCACCCAACGTGCTCTAGAAGGTGTAAGTCAACTACCCTGGCCAGCAAGATCTCCGGATCTGTCCCCCATTGAGCATGTTTGGGACTGGATGAAGCGTCGTCTCACGCGGTCTGCACGTCCAGCACGAACGCTGGTCCAACTGAGGCGCCAGGTGGAAATGGCATGGCAAGCCGTTCCACAGGACTACATCCAGCATGTCTACGATCGTCTCCATGGGAGAATAGCAGCCTGCATTGCTGCGAAAGGTGGATATACACTGTACTAGTGCCGACATTGTGCATGCTATGTTGCCTGTTCCTATGTGCCTGTGGTTCTGTCAGTGTGATCATGTGATGTATCTGACCCCAGGAATGTGTCAATAAAGTTTCCCCTTCCTGGGACAATGAATTCACGGTGTTCTTATTTCAATTTCCAGGAGTGTATATGAAGTTTGGTGTTTTTTTTTTTTTCGAAAAATATAAGCATTGATGACCAGATGGTCAGCTATTACGGGCATCATTATTTCTAACAATTTATTCAGCGTAAACCAATACGGTTTGGATTCAAGCAGTAGACAATGTGCTGTGCAGAAACAGGATACTGCTTTCATACAGGATTGTACGCTGGGAAAAGGAACGCTGCCAATGAGGTCCAAGGTATGGGTGCATCAGTTATAATGAACAAAATATCTATCGTGAACAATCGCTCTAACCACATTTTCTTTTCTGATATTTTTTCACTACTTTTGATCTAATTAAAACCTTAACAGACCGAAATGTAGCAGCAACTGGGACAGTTCGATCAAACTGGATAAATAAATGCCCTCTGAAATCAGATAAGGAATTCAGAGAGGAAACTCGTGGAGCTATGAATTACAGATTTGATGTCAGAAACAAAATATTCTGTGCTGAATGGAAAGATAATAAATGTGTACGAGTCTTGTCAAACCATCAAGGTATATATCCAGAGAAGAAAGTAAGTAGATGGTCCACATTGGAGAAAAAAAAAATGCAAATACCCCAACCTCTTTGTGTACATATCTACAATAAATTCGTGGGTTGATTAGACAAACTTGACGGGCATACAAATAAATATAGAATAAAAATACGATGAAAGAAAGGGTATTTTCTCATATTCAAAAACATAATTGATATTGCAGTAGTGAATTCTTATGTATTATACTGTCGTGCTAACAGCAATATACCCCTTTTAGAGTTTAGGAGGTCAATAACTAGAGGCCACCTACAAACACAGTGTATTTCTAATCCTATAAGTCTTGGTAGACCATCACTGCAGAAAAAGACCCAGAGACGTGTTCCACAAACAGTGCGAAAAAATCCATTGGGACATTATCTAGAAAGAACCTGAGAAGTAAAACAAAGAAAATGTGTGATATGCCAGCGGAAGGAAGGAAAAAATGTAGAAAATGTAATGTAGGCTTAGATATGGAATGTATGGGACAGTGGCATCAATAAGTTTTTTACTTACAAAAATGCAGAACATCAGTTCATACGAAGTGTAATGTAATTTAGGTCCAAATAATTAAAATTAAAACAAAATTGTAAAATATTATCCCAAATAAAATTTGTTTCCAATTATTCCTTTTTTTTCATGTCACCTGCCACGATCCCCATTTGGGGCTTCCTAAAAAAAAAACTGCTATAATTTTGGAAACCGTATTCTGCAGATAAAAGTGGTATGTCAGGTTCATATATCTTACACAAATACACAGAATTTCTCAGAAAATTTAAAAAAATAGACCGTTAATGGGTTAATAAACTCATAAATGAAAATTGTGTTGTGCTTTTACGTTTCAGAAGTGAGTTACTTTAAGTATATGTTACTGTTTTGACATAATTGTGTCGATACAAGTGGTCTCTTATTAGTACTAATACCCTACCCGTGGAGCCGCGCTCTACTAAAATTACTGTTCCGTTACTTTGGTACAATACATAACGGCGTAGTAAATGGTAGGAAAAGGCCGACGATCTCTGCGTTTGTTCGTTTGTTTTGCACATAATTAGAGCTGCGCATCGTTAAATGTTAGCTCATTGTGTACTTTATATCCTTACAAATTTGAACTGCACTTCATTAGTGATTAAAATTAGTTGATCGCGTAACTTCTGCGCTTATATGTAACCAAACAATTACTTTCCGTGCAAGTATAGTTTAAGTGCACAAACATTAAAAACATCTACATAATTACTGTTGTTTTGTATTCAATAGAAGGTTCTTTATCACGACCAAAAGCAAGAGATTCCTGTTATTACTGGTAAGTGCGAAAGTTGCCGATATCCAATGCTTTTCTGTTTTGGATTCTTTTTATTTTACCTGTTTTGGGGAAAATAAGCGCTATGTGATAAATCTGTATGGTTCCAGAATGAAAACTTCACTCTGCAGCGGAGTCTGCGCTGATATAAAACTTCGTGGCAGGTTAAACCTGGGTGCTGGACCGAGACTCGAACTCGGGACCTTTGCCTTTCGCTCTACCGATGAGCTACCCAAGCACGACTCACGCCCGCCAGTACCTCGTCTCCTAACTCCAAACTTCACAGAGGTTCTCCAGCGATGCTGCACAACTAGCACTCCTGGAAGAAAGGATATTGCGGAGACTGGCTTGCCACAGCCTGAGTAGAGCCCTTGCCCGCAAAAGGCTAAGGTCCGGAGGTCGAATCTCGATCCGGCACACATTTCTAACCTGCCAGGAAGTTTCAAATCTGTATGCCTTCCTTTTTATTTTTACTACAATATCCCGCTGTTCCACGTTACAAATGAACCACTTTCGAATAAAGTCTAAATTAAACATTCACAGTTTCAATTTTACAGTAAACGCTGTTGATTTTTAAGAAACAGACAGGAGGATAACTATATAGAACAAAAATATTACGAATGTTACGCGACTCTTTATATATCCTCACCCAGGTTCTAGACGGTTCACCGCTTCCAATTTCAAGGGGAATCTAGTAAAGACATTGATCACATACACAAACAATGCGACTGAAATGAGGTAACGTTCAATGGGTGAGCACTTACATAATTTACAGGTAAGGCGGTTACGATCTTAGCTGACCACGGCTATTAAGAAAACTACCGTAATCTACGGTTATCTATCATAGTCTATGTTAATTCCCGCTAGTTACTCGTCAGTGAGGGCTTGTTCAAAGCTTCACGTTGTGTACGTTATGTATCCACCTGAGAACAATAATAATAATGATAAAAATAACAGTACTAATATTGGTGTATTATGATAAGTAACAGTCGATCTAATTTTCGATAGAAAAAATTACATTATAATACGCTTAAACTCTTGGTTTTAGCCTCGTATGTTACAATCAGTCGTTGAATGAAGAAGGCCTGATTCAATCGTGACAAGCAAAGTTTCGTGCAACGAAACACAGTTTTAAACAATGTAGACTTTCACGCTGGTGTTTACCTCTGTTAAAACTTTGAGGATGGGAGGCTGAGGTCGGCATACAAAACTATTCCTTGACGTTTCATCTCCGACTGCGGGAGACATCTTCGAACGCACAACAGCATTTGCGACAAGGAGTCGAGTATCCCCCTCCCTCCCCTCCCCCCCCCCCCTAAATTGTAGGTCTAGAGGGCACCACCACACGAATTTGTCTCTGGTTGGCATCATAGTTCACAGTCGAAAGTAATAAATCGTCATTCTGTTGGCACAAAGTCATCCCGGATTTCTACTTAACATATTTTTCTTTCCTGCTAAAATTATTAGTGTGCTTGTAAACCTGTATGGCCTATTTATACATGCGCGAATGATAATTCGTTGTCTTTGCTAAACCACTTCTCTTACTGAATTTTATTTCTTTGTCTCCATGTCGAAACTTTTCTTCTGACAAGGCAGACATTTCAGTTTGTCCCAGCCTGAAGTTACTTTTGTATTCGGCTAAGCGGGTGTTTCTCTTTTGTCTGGTTCAATGTATACTTGGCCTCAGTTTCATGTACTATAGGAGTCACTAGTTGATGCCGTTCATATTTTTCCTTTCTTGAGCAATCTTTTATTTTCTCGGTAGATCGGCAGACCGTTTCAGCCCCATTTTTGGGCATTTTCTGTATGTGATCCGTAATCCTGTTAACAAAAGAGAGGAAACTTTCTCATCTGGCGGCCGTTGCTATCTATTTGTCCTGGCTTTCTCCCTCACTGGAGAGCTGGATCCACTTTCTTGCTGAAGAAATTATTTTTCTCGAATGCTGAGCGTAAGTGTCAGACATCTTATAAATAAAAAAGTTAGAAAACTCTTCCAGTCCCTTCTGCTGATATTTTCACACTTTTTTGTCTTCAGTAATCTTTGAAGTGGTTGCCGAGATGACGATGAGTTTCTTTAACGTTCCAATTCACGTTATGACCCAAAGTCCGATCCACCCGTTTGATGCTGATACATACAGAAAGTTAAGTTGACCATTGCTTTCTTTATCCATCGTACATTGAAGTTTGGGTTGATTCACTAGGTAGACATCCAACTGCTTTTCACCGTGCATCGGTACTACAAATGTGTTATGAGCATAGCGAACCCCTTAGCTCGTCTTTTATTGGCTGTCTCAAGTGCCCATACTCATTTAAACCCGTTTATAGTTGTGGGCGAAATGTTTTATTTATCGACCACCGTCTCTCAGAAAGGAAGTTTTAATGGAAGAAAGGTGCAGTATGTTTGCCTTTTCAAAAAGTGAGAAATAGAAACATTAGTAACTACAGAATTACAGCTCTGAAATCTATACGTCCCGTGGTACAACACGTCAGTGAAAGAAATCGAAAAAATTAAGAACTTTCTATGCTTCTCTTGTTGTCTTTACGTAACCCGGTTTTGCAGGGTAGAGCAAACCAAATACTATGGTAACTTCTTGACATAATAGAAATTTGCGATATTACTTTATTTCTCAGTAACGTTTATAACAATTTACTAATAAACCGTATGAGATTCATGCTCTTCCATGAATACGCAATGTATTGGTACGCTTCTAAAGTTTTGTGTCTTTCGAAGTTTGTCTATTACGTAATACTCATCTTACAGGTTTTTGTGTTCTGACCTACGTCTGTATCTATATTTACATCCTTAAAGTCATTTCTCTACCGTTCCAGTCTCAAACAGCTCACAGGAAACACGAACACTTAAATTTTCAGTGCGATCTCTGCACAGCATACTGAAAGGAACCCAATCAGTAAACAATCTGAACCGGAATAGTTGCTTGTATCGAGTGATTTAAGTTGCTTTACTAGTCCGGGGATATCTACTTGTAAGTTACTCGTATTGGAAGCTGTTTCTGATTCGAATTCTGAATTATTTACTTCGTCTTCTTCGGTGAAGGAATTCCGGAAGGTCCTGGTTAGTAACTCTGCTTTAGCAGCACTGTTATCTACAATATTTTAATCGTGTAGAGGAGGCAATGGCTGTGCTGCCGCAAGCGTGTTTTACGTAACTTTTTAGATTTTCTGCCAGCTTTCGAGACAGTTTCGTTGTGGAAACTATTATTTTGCGTCTGTTCAAATGTGACATGCTTTTTGCGTTGTTTCTGAAGCAGTCTTCTGACCTGTTTTGTGTACCATGGGGGATTGGGGGAGATTGTCGTTCAAGAAGGCTTTGAGTGAATTTTTATCTGCTCTTTTGAATGGGTATATTTTTCGTTTATTTTTGGCAGATTTCTGTCTTATCTTCAAACTCCAGCCAACATAAGAAATAATCTGTCTTGCGAAGTTTATGAATTCTGTCGCATGTGTTTTAGTGTTTGTTTTTCGGTGGCTTTAAGTCTGAGATAGAGCTTCACCACGCCGTTTACTTAAACAAGTAGGGGAAATCACCTAAAAGCCAAGACAGTTACTGATTTAGCACATCGGTTGTCATTACACTAGGGTACACTGATTTTCCAATCATATGCAATATGAATATGTCATAAATTTAATAGAAATAGTAACATTCACAAAATTAAACATGAATTACATCAAGTGACAGGACCTAAACTTTGACGTGACGGCAATCTCGTTTATACAGGGTGTTACAAAAAGGTACAGCCAAACATTCAGGAAACGTTCCTCACACACAAAGAAAGAAAATATGTTATGTGGACATGTATCCGGAAACGTTTACTTTCCATGTTAGAGCTCATTTTATTATTTCTCTTCAAATAATATTAATCATAGAATGGAAACACACAGCAACAGAACGTACCAGCGTGACTTCAAACACTTTGTTACAGGAAATGTTCAAAATGTCCTCCGTTAGTGAGGATACATGCATCCACCCTCCGTCGCATGGAATCCCTGATGCACTGATGCAGCCCTGGAGAATGGCGCATTGTATCACAGCCGTCCACGACACGAGCACGAAGAGTCTCTACATTTGGTACCGGGATTGTAAAGACAAGAGATTTCAAATGCCCCCATAAATGAAAGTCAAGAGGGTTGAGGTCAGGAGAGCGTGGAGGCCATGGAATTGGTACATACTGACGAAACTAAAATGAGCTCTAACATGGAAATTAAGCGTCTCCGGACACATGTTCACATAACATCTTTTCTTTATTTGTGTGTGAGGAATGATTCCTGAAAGTTTGGCCGTACCTTTTTGTAACGCCCTGTATCTTGTAGTAAGGGGCTTATGTCGTCGCATGTTTACTATAAGACAATTATACATTGAGCTCATGTATTATTCGTAAAGAGGTAAATTATGACGCGTGAGATTCGATGCATACGTGTCTTGTAGGCCCTGGTCTTGTTGCGTGCGTCTCCTTAATGTCAGAGTTTGAGCTGTAGTTAAGCCAGCGTTGCGCCCCCTAGGTTCCTACACTACACGTAAGATGGGGTTCTTTGTCTTTTTTTTCTCTTTTCCTCTGCCAAAGCGGCACTTTTCTCCTTGTTCGATCGCTATGCCTAAGGCAGAAGTTGACCACGACTGTAACAAATATACGTAGGTCTATAGTTAAGCTGGCTACGTCTCGTAAAAGTTCATGCAGCTGGTGAAGAATGATTTACTGATCACGAATGGCACGAGGATAAGAGCGTTAACAGTTGTGTATGCAACATGTGATCTGTCACCTAATGTTACTCAACTTGAAACATTGTTGTTCTTGTGCTACGTTTGCATTTGTGTCTCTGAAGATGGAAATAATTCAGAAACACGTCATGGATACTTTGTGATCAGTATAGTCGTTCTTCACCAGCTGTATGGCTTTTTATGCGATCTAGTCAGCTTAACTACAGATCTACGCATATTTACCAGAATGGTCGCTAGCTTGCTGCTTGACTTTACGTCACATCTTTATTATGACTATAACAGGCTGATGCGCCTCTCCCCATTGCTCTGACATCGACAACAAAACTGGGTTTCAGTCATAACAGTGACCCACAGCAGCAAGTGGTCCACTGAGAACTGGAAGAAGTCAGTACGTCATTGCAACGTAGTTGTCGAGAATGTTACTGATATATTCTCTTAGAGGGCAATAGTTTCTTTTTCAGTAACTCTTTCGTGTGCTTATCTGGAATAGTGGATTTCTATGATGAGCGCTGAAAGTTTTGTGCATTTGTCGGTCATGCTACAAGTTACATAATGTTATTAACTCTGTTTTTATAAGGTGCCTCATAGATCTCCCTTTCACCTCCAGCTGCCATTTGTTTAGGGCCTCGGCGGGAAATCTCGGCCGGCCGAAGTGGCCGTGCGGTTAAAGGCGCTGCAGCCTGGACCCGCAAGACCGCTACGGTCGCAGGTTCGAATCCTGCCTCGGGCATGGATGTTTGTGATGTCCTTAGGTTAGTTAGGTTTAACTAGTTCTAAGTTCTAGGGGACTAATGACCTCAGCAGTTGAGTCCCATAGTGCTCAGAGCCATTTTGGGAAATCTCGCTAAACATGTGAATATCAGGACGTCGTCCCCTTGCAAGACAGATCCTGCACTTTTTCTGTTGTGGCGTTGGATGCGCGCATTCTTATTGCATGATTCAGGTTCCCGTGTTGAAGTATTCAGGCCTTGTACTGATGGAATCCCAATTCCTCATCCATATACCTACTTTCTACTGAGAATCGGCGTGGAAAAGAGTACTTGGAAAACACTGAAAAGAAGACTGGAGAGGATAACAGCACACTTGTTAAGACAGTGTGGAATGATTTCCGTTGTCCCAGAGGGAACTATAGAGCGTAGAATCTGTAGAAGAAGACAGAAATTGGAAAACAGGCCGTAATTGAGGATGTTGAATGCAATTGCTACTCTGAGATGAAAGGGTTTGCACAGTACAGGAATTCATGGTGGTCGCATCAAACCAATCAGACGTCCATGACAAAAATGTCCAAATATAGTAACAGAGGTCGATATTTTCACAGGTGATTGTCTGACGACAATTTTGTTATAATGTAAGTAAATCGACGAAATATTGTTATCTGTAGCGATCTCTGAAATACTTTTTAGTACCTCTGAGCAACCCTCTCCTGTGTAGGCGGTCTATGGCTTGCTGTTTATCTGAGTGTCACTGCGAATGGCTTTTCTGCTTTCTACCAAATATGTTGGGGTTAGCGTACTCCTCGAAACAGGACAATTGCATACAACCACACACGAGGCACCTCACTAACTTTACTGCGATTACCATAAATCAATTAAGTCGAATGCTGGAGTGGTTCCTCTGAAAACGAAACGTCCGATTTCGTTTTTAATTTTTTTCCTATCCGCGCTGTAGGTTTTGCTCCAGTGAGCCCCTTTTCCCTCTCAGGTTTCTTGATGTTGTTGTCGTAGTCTCAAGTCAACAAATGGATGATTATTTACGCAACTGGCTACCTCTGTCTCAGTCTATCACTATAGACATTCAAGTGAACAACGGCTTGTCCTTTTTCGTTTGAGCTACCTATCTCAACTGTTGCTTTCAGAAGACTAGTTGTCCTACTGTAAAAAAATATGGTTGCCTGCCATGTACGGATGTGCAAAAATGTGTTAGCTCTGGTAGTAATGCATTTAATAGCATGGTTTTGCACAAAAGTGGTAAAAGTGTACTGTGATTTTGTGTCAGCTGATTCGCTATCATAAGGTATAGCGTGCTGCCTTAATTTTTCTCACGACTTACAGAATTTAATGCGTGATATACAGTTTTGTGCTGAATGGAAATAAAGGGATGGCAGCAGAAAACACAGGAGGGCCGCACTGCCATACATGATTAAACTGTGAAAGGATGGATCACAGAGTGTCGAGAATATGGTGTCGGGTACTTGAAACAGGCCGTAGGGGCTTAGGCATCAGGCAATATCACGAGTGAGTTTGTATGTTATATTTAGGTGGAATGATGAGAGGTGTAGGCAATGGAAACAGGTTAAATCAGATTTACAGTTGAGGAGGACAGAAAATTTGTGTACATCCAATAAATATAATAAACCCTATGCACTGTTTTTATTCAAGACGATTACTCCAGTCAACAACATTTAACAGCATGTTATTTTAAGACCGCAAGGACAAATAGCTGCGAACTGGCTGGTATAAACAATGCCGGAATTTGAAAGGGGTCAAATTGCGTCTTTCGAGTGGGGGGGGGGGAGGGGGGGAGGGAATAGTCCTTTCGGCACAAACAAGGTTACGGACGTCCACACAGAACAGACACCCGCCAGGATCGTCGAACTGTAAGGGCAGCACACAGCACACGACCTGCTACCTCGTACAGCTACCAAAGCACATGTAAGGGGCTTGCGAATCCACACGTGGCAACACGAACTGTTACGAGCCGGTTATCAGCAGTGGGACTGCGGGCACAGACACCTCCAGCCCGTCTTCTTCTCACGCTACAGCGTCCACTTGCACGGCTCGGCAAGTATCGTCAGAGGATCATTTGGAAGATGGAATGGCGCGCCGTGCTCTTGAACGACGAAACCAGATTCTGCATACCCGCAAGCGACGGTCGTTTGCGCGTACGATGTAGACCTGGTGAACACTGTATCACAGAGTGCATTCGTGCAAGACTCACTGGCCCCAACGCAGGCCTTATGGTCTGGAGTGACGTAAGCTACAATTCTCCTTCAATATTGGCGTTTTTGGAAGGGGCGCTTACCGAAGATCGTTACGTGCAGAATGTTATCAGAACCTTTCTTTTGCCGTTCTTGCAACAGGAAAGTGATGTGTCGGTCCAATAGGATTGTTCCAGTAGGACGATGCTCCTCCACACACTCCCCATGAAACTCACCGTGCTCTGTAAGACGTGCAGAAACTTTCTTCTCAAGCAAGGTCTCCAGACGTGTCTCCAGTCGAGCACGTGTGGGCTATGATGGGACGAGAAGTGATTCGTGCGACCTGTCGACCAGCAACTCTTACAGACCTACGTCCACAGGTTGGGCAGGCGAGCCATAACGCATCCCATGGCGGTATTCGCCATCTGCACCATCAACTCGATGCCAGAGTGAGCACCTGCATTGCCGCCCATGCAGGCTACACCAAGTACTAATATCGATGATTCAGCATGGTACCTCAGAATCACTTGCGCTATTGACGTGCAAATACAGTCATTTCGTGAACTCCATAAGCCCTGTGCCAACAATAAATCTTGAGTGAATCGGAAACCTCTAACAAGGCGTAAAATTTTTCTTTCCAGTAGCGAGAACAGATTATTATTGGTATTTAGTACAATACAGTACTGCACACCGTAATGATAAAAATATAATTACGATCACAAACAGTAAACTTTCACCATGTAATTATTTCTGCTGCAACATTGTACTGTAGCAGTTGGCAACATTTAAACATTTGTCTGCTCTCATGAGTAAAAGACGTGTGTCTTATAGAACACCTAACTACATTATGCCGTAGTTCCAACTAATGATACTGTAGACATATACAGATGTATATTTATTGATTTATTCTGTTCTGCGGCTGGTCCCGGCGGAGGTTTGAGTCCTCCCTCGGGCATGGGTGAGTGTGTTTGTACTTAGGCTAATTTAGTTTAAGTAGTGTGTAAGCTTAGGGACTGACGACCTTAGCAGTTGAGTCCCATAAGATTTCACACACAGTTTTGAACATTTATTTTGTTCAAAATATTATCTGATTAAGAATATTGTAAAGTTATGTATTTCTCATCATAAGGGCACATGGCTGAACTATATAAGGCATATTCTGAAGGGAAAGTGCTGCAGGTGTATTGGTGCAGCCATATCCCGCCTTTTTCAGTAGTCAGAGGTCCAGAACAGTACAATAAAGAGAGCCAAGTTCAGAATGGCTGATATGAAGATGTAGTTGTGTTAGTGTGGTTTTAACTGAGCTAATTATCAATGAGAGCCTCGGAAGACAACGGTAGAATGGTACGTTTCTACAAGAAAAGCAGCTGCACAAATATGTGTAATTAAGTAAGAAGTAGTAGTCAATGGTTCGTTAGAAAATATATGCCAGATATGTTATGGCGTAGCGGCCTCTTCAGAGCTTCAAGATACATAGTGCTGGTTATTAGTACAAAGGAGGAAGCTTGTATTATTCAGAGCCTCAAAAGGGTATGCTGTGAAGCGCATTTTATAGTAGCATTTTCGATAGAGCGTTGGACCTAGCTTACCGCACAAGTTTGTTTTTGTGTATGCTTTTGTGTAATTTGGACTTCATACAGGGAAACCCTATCTGAGTTGTAAAAGCCATGCTCTATTCTGAATTTCAAGGTAGATAATAAATTATTAAGTTATTCTTAAAGCAAGCGCCTTAAGAGATTGTTTTTCCCACTCATCTACACTAACTTCAATTTTTCTACGTTTGCAGAAAGTTGCCATTCATCACACCAACCAGAAATCTTGTGTATGACGTCCCGTTTCCATCCCCCTGCTGCCACTAAACGAGGACGCTGTCCCGTGCGCCGCAACCTCATCAGCAAACAGCTGCAGACTACTGATCAGTGATCATCCTGTCCGTCAGGTGATTTATGTATACAGAAAACAAGAGCGACCGTGTCAGACTTCCGCGGGGCACTCCTGGAGATACTCTCGTCACCGATGTTGAGCAGATATTTTTCTACCTAAACAGCAAGACTCATCTACGCTTACAGTGTTTCATTTTCTAATCTAATTCCCTCAGCATCACCTGATTTAGTTGAACCACATTCCATTACCCTTCTTTTACTTTCGTTGATAGTCATCGTAAAACTTTCTTCCTAGAGAACCATCTACTGTAGCAAGAACTTTGACAGAGTTACAATGTCATCGACAAAGCTCGAAGTTTTATTTCTTCTACCTGAACGTTAATTCACTGTCGTGGCTTAAAATTCATGGAGAAGAAATGAAAACTCGGGGGTGCGGTGTTTGAAGTCAGATAATGGGTTTGGTTTTAACTTTTTTCTCCGTTTATGCTTGGTGTGATAAGCATCACTTGGCCGGCGTGGCATGCAGTTTACACACGTCACCGGGAGCTGAGGGGAAATCCGTCGCCTGCGTCTTAGTCGCCTGTGCTGATGGCCCTCGGTAGAGGGTCTCGCAGAGAACCAAGTTAGCGGGAACTCGGGAGGCGGGGCAGCCGTGCCTGGCTGCCGGAGCAGCAGCAGCAGGACTCACTCCAGCACTACGGCGCCGTCACCGCGAGGGCAGATAGGGGCAGAAAGTTGCCCCGCTCCAGACACCGAAAGGTAGCGGCTACAACCCAAACTTTCAGTAGCCCTATTAAGACCAGCCTCCACTGCAGATGCCCAAGTCCTGATACGCAAGCGAACTTATAATCTAGAAAAATGTCTCACACTCACTGAAAACAGCCCTTGCGGTTCCCCTCATTTGGACTGTAAAGGAATAGTTTGGTATTTATATCGATTTGTCTTAAACTGTGGTAATAACTTGAAAAAGAAGGAAACACAATATCTGATCAAATGTGTCCTGACACTCTATACATTGCACACACTCACACACACACACACACACACACACACAAACTTATTAAGGGGCTCCGGAACGCCCTATACTTGCAATGTTAAAATAACGCTTATAAATTACATCTTTCCTCACAAAGTATTTGAGGTAGGAAGTTGAACTTCTTACAGATTATTTATTGCAATATGGGCTACAACTTAATTTTAGTTCAGTTATTAAAGATGATTTTTTTCAATTGTAATGAAAATTCACAACATTTTTTTGCAATTTTTTATTTATATATTCAAAAATATACAGTTTTTTGGAAAAAGGCTGTGTTAAATTATGCATAAGGTACTGTGTAACATTTACTGAAAGTTTCAAACAAATATGTTTGGAAGATCCTTAGAAAACATGTAATTAGTATGAGAAAATAAAAGTTTTGGGAATCGAGCGACAAAGATTGGATTAACCTTTTAGTGCATTCCAGGTCCATAGGATGGATTATCTTCATCCTCTGCAAACTCCTCCTCCAGCTTCCTCTTGTTCCTCCTCCTGTTTACTCTTGCTTGTATTTCTAGACTCTTTACAGCCCTGTCTGCAGCCCGAAGGCGTTCCTTGTCTAAAGCAAGCATCGCTCGTACCATGTTAGAACCTATCTTCATTCCCATATTTCTAAATACCTTGCACCTTACAATGTTGCCATCATTGAAAGTCGCAACAGCAACTTTACTTTTACTCATTATTATACTTCAACAAAACAGAGACTCAAGAAACAGAATTAATTACGAATATTTTCGAAATAACGACAGAGTAAATAAACATGAAACAATCGACAATAACACCAGCGATATATATTGAACCATCACAGGTTAGCCACAACACATACTTTATCTCACATCACTAAAATGTACCTGATGAACACGGACGTTAATAATAACACCATTTGACAGCAGTTTAACAGCGCTACAGTGGGTCACGCCCATGTAGAACACATTCAAAAAAAAAATTTAAAAATAGTTGTAGTCTTCAGAATTGAATAAATTATATATCTATTAAAAGGTAATAGTCTGCAGATTCAGAAAACGCAAAAAAGTAAAAATTGAACTTTTCATGATTTTGAGCCTTTCCGGAGCCCCTTAAGTTTTCGAGGAGGAGGAGATGAGTGAATAAAATCCCATCAACAATGACATCATTTAGAGACAGAGCACAAGATCAGATTAGGAAAAGGCAATCCTTTCAAAAGAACCATCGCAGCGTTTGAGGAAGATCAGGATGGCAAGTCCCGGGTTCGAACCGTCGCCCTGTAGAAGGCGAGTCCAGTGTGCTGACCACTGCGCCACCTCGCTGGGCTCAGGTTTTAAAAACCCAGTAATTATCTCCCACTGCGACTCACAAGCTTTAAATTCAGCTAAAATATGCGTACAGTCTTCCCCTGCATCGGTGCAGAAACATAGCTCCGCGACATCACCCCCAGCGTCGGAGAAGCTTCTGACAAGAAGGTGCAGTGGTGTCGAAGTGGATGCCTGCACTGAGGCGTTAGAGCACCCGCGAGGCGCCAGTTAGCTGGCTGGGTGTCCATAGTGTCTCGCAGGTACATTTCTGAAGTGTTAAACAAACATGTGTGGGTGGCACCAAGAATGTTGCTGGAGGGGTGGTCTTAGAGGGACCCTTCCAGCCCTTGCAAATCCGCCCACGTCGACTCTCGATGATGTAATTATGAAGTTTAAATGCAGAGGAAAAACCAGAATTGCAATAAGGATCATGTAGTGATGGATGATACCTTCCAGCATTGGGAGGGTGGTCGTAAAAATCGCATGAAGTCACTGGAAAGAATCACTTGTGAGTTCCAAAGCAGTCCAGCGACCAGAATGACTGTGCGTATGGAGTTAAAAAGAATGCGGCACAGTTGTCCAGCAGCCGCTCATAAGCCACCCACTTCTGTCGTTAATGGTACCCGACGCTTGGGACGGTACAAACAGCAACGTCGATGGACAGTTAATTATTGTATATTAGTGATTTGAAATGATGAATCACGCTGACTTCGTTGGAAAGGTTTACGTTTGGCGAATGGGTGTAGAACGCTACATGCCACCACTTGTTAACAGTGAAGTGTTTAGTGCTGTTGACAAGGCATTTCAAATTGATTCCGTATTTCTGGATTTCCGGAAGGCTTTCGACACTGTACCACACAAGCGGCTTGCAGTGATATTTCGTGCTTATGGAAAATCGTCTCAGTTATGTGACTGGATTCGTGATTTCCCGTGAGGGTGGTCACAGTTCGTAGCAATTGACGGAAAGTCATCGAGTAAAACAGAAGTGATTTCCGGCGTTCCCTAAGGTAGTGTTATAGACCCTTTCTTGTTCGTTATCTATATCAACGTTTTAGGAGACCATCTGAGCAGTCGTCTTAGATTGTCTGCAGATGGTGCTGTCGTTTATCGTCTAGTAAAGTCATCAGAAGAACAAAACAAATTGCAAAACGATTTAAATAAGAAGTCCGTACGGTGTGAAAATTGTCAATTGACCATAAACAATGAAAAGCGTGAGGTCATCCATATGAATGCTAAAAGGAAGCCCTTGAACTTCGATTACACGACAAACCAGTCAAATCTGGAGGCCCTAAGTTCAAATGAATACCTAGGAATTACTATTACGAGCAACTTAAACTGGAAAGAACACGTAGAAAATATTGTGGGAAAGGATAACCAAAGACTTTGTTTTATTGCCAGAACACTTAGAAAATGATCTACTGAGGAGACTGCCCATACTACGTATGTCTGTCCTCTATTAGACTACTCCTGGGGGGCGTGGGATTCCTACCAGATAGAACTCACGGAGTACATCGACGAAGATCAAGGAAGGGCAGCACGTTTTGCATTATCGCGAAATAGGGGAGAGAGTATCCCTGAAATGATACAGGATTTGGGATGGACATAATTAGACCACAGGCGTTTTTCGTTGCGGAGGAATCTTCTTACAAAATTCCAATCACCAAGTTTCGCCTCCGAATGTGAAAATACTGCGTTGACGCCGACCTATAAAGGGAGAAACGATCACCATGATAAAATAAGAGAAAGATATGGGTGTTAGTTCTTTCCGCGCACTATACGGGATTGGAATAATAGAGAGTTGTGAAGGTGCTTCGAGGACTTACCCGTGGCCTAGGGGTGGCACGGTAGCTCAGCGTGTTCGGTCAGAGGGTTAGCTGCCCTTTGTAATAAAAAAACTGAGTTAATCGAGCAACAACGAACATAAACGGGTGTCTCGCGACGTCCGCGCCGAGCAAATACAACGAAGGAAAACGAACAAAATGATATTAAAAAAAAGGGGGGGTAGCGTCTTTGATTCATAACCAAAACGTCTTCAGTCCCGGGTTCGATCCCCGCCACTGCCTAATTTTTGATAAATAATCATCATTGGCGGCCAAAGACTTCCGGCATAAGAAGTCCGCCTCATTCTGCCAACGGTCTTGTCAAAGAGGGCGGATGAGCGGATAGAGGTTCAGGGCACTCTCTTGGCCTAGGGGTGGGAAATTGCCGCTAAAGGTGGAAGAATCAGCAATGATCAACGACATGAGGATGCAGAAGGCAATGGAAACCACTGCATTAAAGACACGTAACGTGTATCCACAGGACATGTGGCCTGTATTTGAAGAAGTGTCATGATGATCTCTCCATTGGCAAAAGATTCCGGAATAGTCCCCCATTCGGATCTCCGGGAGGGGACTGCCAAGGGGGAGGTTACCATGAGAAAAAGACTGAATAATCAACGAAAGGATAACGTTCTACGAGTCAGGCGTGGAACGTCAGAAGCTTGAACGTGGTAGGGAAACTTCAAATCTGAAAAGGGAAATGCAAACGCTCAATCTAGATATATTAGGGGTCAGTGAAGTGAAGTGGAAGGAGGACAAGGATTTCTGGTGAGATGAGAATCGGGTAATATCAACAGCAGCAGAAAATCGTATAACAGTTGTAGGATTCGTTATGAATAGGAAGGTAGGGCAGAGGGTGTGTTACTGTAAACAGTTCAGTGACCGGGTTGTTCTAATCAGAATCGACAGCAGACCAACACCGACAACGGTAGTTCAGGTATACATGCCGACGTCGCAAGCTGAAGATGAACAGATAGAGAAAGTGTATGAGGATATTGAAAGGGTAATGCAGTATGTAAAGGGGGACGAAAATCTAATAGCCATGGCGACTGGAATGCAGTTGTAGGGGAAGGAGTAGAAGAAAAGGTTACAGGAGAATATGGGCTTGGGACAAGGAATGAAATAGGAGAAAGACTAATTGAGTTCTGTAACACGTTTCAGCTAGTAATAGCGAATACCCTGTTCAAGAATCACAAGAGGAGTAGGTATACTTGGAAAAGGCCGGGAGATACGGGAAGATTTGAATTAGATTACATCATCGTCAGACCGAGATTCCGAAATCAGATACTGGATTGTAAGGCGTACCCAGGAGCAGATATAGACTCAGATCACAATATAGTAGTGATGAAGAGTAGGCTGAAGTTCAAGACATTAGTCAGGAAGAATCAATACGCAAAGAAGTGTTGTTGTTGTTGTGGTCTTCAGTCCTGAAATGGTTTGATGCAGCTCTCCATGCTAAAATATCCTGTGAAAGCTCCTTCATCTCCCAGTACCTACTGCAACCTACATCCTTCTGAATCTGTTTAGTGTATTCATCTCTTGGTCTCCCTCTACGATTTTTACCCTCCACGCTGCCCTCCAATGCTAAATTTGTGATCCCTTGATGCCTCAGGACATGTCCTACCAACCGATCCCTTCTTCTAGTCAAGTTGTGCCACAAACTTCTCTTCTCCCACGCAAAGAAGTGGGATACGGAAGTACTAAGGAATGACGAGATACGTTTGAAGTTCTCTAACGCTATAGATACAGCAACAAGGAATAGCGCAGTAGGCAGTACAGTTGAAGAGGAATGGACATTTCTAAAAAGGGCCATCACAGAAGTTGGGAAGGAAAACATAGGTTCAAAGAAGGTAGCTGCGAAGAAACCATGGGTAACAGAAGAAATACTTCAGTTGATTGATGAAAGGAAGAAGTGCAAACATGTACTGGGAAAATCAGGAATACAGAAATACAAGTTGCTGAGGAATGAAATAAATAGGAAGTGCAGGGAAGCTAAGACGAAATGGCTGCAGGAAAAATGTGAAGACATCGAAAAGATATGATTGTCGGAAGGACAGGCTCAGCATACAAGAAAGTCAAAACAACCTTTGGTGACATTAAAAGCAACGGTGGTAAAATTAAGAGTGCAACGTGAATTCCACTGTTAAATGCGGAGGAGAGAGCAGATAGGTGGAAAGAATACATTGAAAGCCTCTATGAGGGTGAAGGTTTGTCTGATGTGATAGAAGAAGAAACAGGAGCTGATTTAAAAGAGATAGGGGATCCAGTATTAGATTCGGCATTTAAAAGAGCTTTGGAGGACTTACGGTCAAATAAGGCAGAAGGGATAGATAACATTCCATCAGAATTTCTAAAATCATTGGGGGTAGTGGCAACAAAACGACTATTCACGTGGGTGTGTAGAGTATATGAGTCTGGCGATATACCATCTGACTTGAGAGAAACTTAACATCAGGATTGATGGTCACGAAGTCAATGGAGTTAAGGAATTCTGCTACCTAGGCAGTAAAATAACCAATGACGGACGGAGCAAGGAGGACATCAAAAGCAGACTCGCTATGGCAAAAAAGGCATTTCTGGCCAAGAGAAGTCTACTAATATCAAATACCGGGCTTAATTTGAGGAAGCAATTTCTGAGGGTGTACGTCTGGAGTACAGCATTGTATGATAGTTAAACATGGACTGTGGGAAAACCGGAACAGAAGAGAATCTAAGCATTTGAGATTTGGTGCTATAGACGAATGTTGAAAATTAGGTGGACTGATAAGGTAAGGAAAGAGGAGGTTCTACGCAGAATCGGAGAGGAAAGGAATATGTGGAAAACACTGATAAGGAGGACGATAGGACATCTGCTAAGACATGAGGGAATGACTTCCATGGTACTAGAGGGCAAAAACGGTAGAGGAAGACAGATTGGAATTCGTCAAGCAAATAATTGAGGACGTAGGTTGCAAGTGCTACTCTGAGATGAAAAGGTTAGCATAGGAAAGGAATTCGTGGCGGGCCGCATCAAACCAGTCAGTAGACTGATGACCAAAAAAAAAAAAAAAAAGTGTTCGATGAGCCCTCTGCCAGGCACTAAAATGTGATTTGCAGAGTATCCATGTAGATACAGGCGAAGTATTTAGGAGCTCGTGTTAGCGTGTGGGCATTTTTTCCGTGGTTAGCTTCTGTTCCTCTCTTTACACTTAAGAAAACGGTATATACGTGCTGCTACTGCAGAGACAAAACGTGAAAGACATTCCGAAGTTTATTTTTATTGGGAAAAACCAGTAAACAACAACGTTGCTGGTGTCGACAAAGTAGTCGAAGCAAAACACAATCCAAGCGAGAACAAAGTATGGATCCCAATTGCGAATCTTGTAACAGAAGAATAACGAAATAAAATGCTTTCATCACAAGTCTGTCCCTCGAGAAAGTCCACCAAAGAAAAGAGGAAACAACTCTACTAGAGAGTGGTCGGCATAGCAGTACCACAAAGCTGTCCAGGGAGGCCAGGCCGCCGTTACACGAGACTCCTGAATCACATTCCGGAGCTCCTACTCCTGACGATCAGGGACTACCAGCAGACCAAGCCCTTAGATGTTGCGAACGGGTTGCAGATCCCCACGACTCCGGACGGTGTGTCAAAACTGCCGTCTGGTCGGCGGGTGCAGCGGGTTATAAGGCGGATGGGTCTTCAGGGACTACTTTCGATCACGTGAGTGGCGTACGAAATTAGTCCGCTTCTTGATCGCAATCCCTGGCGCTGCTGTCGATCCGCAGTGCTCGGGTAGCCCTGGCGGCCGCTGGCTGAGACACGAGGCTGTGTTTTCGTCTCCGGCAGCTGCCTCGGTAGTACCGTAAACACCTGGTCTGGTGATGGCACCCCGCATCTCTGTTCTGTCATGTGGGATGCCGGCGTCGAAGGCGGACGGGACCGACGCTGCAATACGGAAGAGTTGTCAGCAGATTTCACGCCATGCTGCAATGCGTACAGTACACCAACTGTTCGGAAGTGAATGGTTTGTAGGTGAGTGAAAATGCACTCTGTCATACACTAGCATCTATGAGACAATGATCTGTGGACAATAAGATATCTGAAAAGGTCTGGCCTGTGTAGAGTCCCGACCTGATCCCGAAGGAACATCTTTGGCACGAATCAGAACGTCAACTTCGCAGCATGCCGCAGCCTTCAGCATCACTAGCTTCTCCGCTTTCGGCTCTTGGGGAAGAACTGCTACCGTTCCACCACAGAAGTTCGGACACCTCTGTGAAAGAGTTCATGGCGTAATAAATGCGAAGCGTCCGAACAAGTACTCATCAAGTGACACTCTCTCCCCTTTTTCGCTATAGTACGAAAGGAGCTGCCTTTCCTTCAACTTTCTCGATGTCATCCTTCAGTCCTGTCTCATGCGGACCCTAAACTGCCCAGCAATACTCCAGCAAAAGGGCGGATAAGCGTAGCGTAGGCAGTATCTTTAACAGTTCTGCAACGTCTTGTAACTGCACAGCCTTTGGTACGTTTTCCCCACAACACTATCTAAGTGATCATTCGAATTTAAATTAATCTTGATTGTGAATTGTAAGTGTTTAGTTGAAGTGACCGCCTTTAAATTTACCGAGCGGGATGGCGCAGTGCTTAGCACACTAAGCCAGCATTCAGGATGGCGACGGTTCAAACCCGCGTCCGGCCATCTTATTTAGGTTTTCCCTAAATCGCTTCAGGCAAATTCCGGGATGGTTTGTAACACCGAAAATGCAAGATGCATCCCACCTGCTACCGATATATATATATTTATTTTTTCTGAACTGTATGTAAATATTTGTAATTTAAATGCTTTATTTTAGTAAGTAAGGACATTTCTTCACCGTATATGTACATTTAGGTAGAAGTGTGTTGACGTTTCATTGTATTTATCCGTGTTTTACTGAGAAACTTTTAAGCTCTGGGAAAAGCCAAAGGTTATTGGCATCGACGAGCAACGATAATAGCAGTGCCTGTGCGTTGTAAAATCTTTGGGTAGGGAGTTGTTGCGCAGAGCGCGTAAAGAGAGCGGGAGATGGGTTCCAGCGCTTGTAGTGTGCCGAAGTGTGGTGTTAACGCTCTCGCAGTAGAGAGTACCATTTTCGGCGGTATCATGTACGCGCGCCGGCCAGATGTCTAGAGCAGGAGTACGGACAGTGGACGGGCGGAAGAGGCTATATTAATTACGACCGAGCATTCCAATAATTAGCCGTGGCTCTACAATATGCTACCGTCTTCAACAACAGCAGCAGGTCCAGCAACACAATTTCGTCGTCGGCTCCGAGTTTCGTCGTATGCACAGCACTGAAATAAGACTGTTCATTGGTAAGAAGTATTAATGGATAACCCAGCAGCACAGCTGAATGTGATTTGATTGATAAGATTTATTTAAATAATAATCCGTTAAACTCAGGACGATTGTGTCCTCATTTCCCCAGACACTGATACCAAGCAGGATCCTCGTTCCTTTTTTTTTTAATATGCTAACTGAGTGTCATAAGAAAAAAATCGTGTAGTTACAGCCAGTTTATTAATGAATAATTTCCCTTTTAAGAATTTTAGCCTCAGTTTACTTTCAATTAGCTGTTGTACAAAAGAGGATTCAGTATATGACTAAAATAAGCAATTTAATTTTTCAAGTTTGAGAATCAGTCACTGGAAAAAATTCAAATGTAAAGAAATGCACAAATGAAGAGTGCGGAAATTTTATTTATTTTACATATACACTCCTGGAAATTGAAATAAGAACACCGTGAATTCATTGTCACAGGAAGGGGAAACTTTATTGACACATTCCTGGGGTCAGATACATCACATGATCACACTGACAGAACCACAGGCACATAGACACAGGCAACAGAACATGCAAAATGTCGGCACTAGTACAGTGTATATCCACCTTTCGCAGCAATGCAGGCTGCTATTCTCCCATGGAGACGATCGTAGAGATGCTGGATGTAGTCCTGTGGAACGGCTTGCCCTGCCATTTCCACCTGGCGCCTCAGTTGGACCAGCGTTCGTGCTGGACGTGCAGACCGCGTGAGACGACGCTTCATCCAGTCCCAAACATGCTCAATGGGGGACAGATCCGGAGATCTTGCTGGCCAGGGTAGTTGACTTACACCTTCTATAGCACGTTGGGTGGCACGGGATACATGCGGACGTGCATTGTCCTGTTGGAACAGCAAGTTCCCTTGTCGGTCTAGGAATGGTAGAACGATGGGTTCGATGACGGTTTGGATGTACCGTGCACTATTCAGTGTCCCCTCGACGATCACCAGTGGTGTACGGCCAGTGTAGGAGATCGCTCCCCACACCATGATGCCGGGTGTTGGCCCTGTGTGCCTCGGTCGTACGCAGTCTTCATTGTGGCGCTCACCTGCACGGCGCCAAACACGCATACGACCATCATTGGCACCAAGGCAGAAGCGACTCTCATCGCTGAAGACGACACGTCTCCATTCGTCCCTCCATTCACGCCTGTCGCGACACCACTGGAGGCGGGCTGCACGATGTTGGGGCGTGAGCGGAAGACGGCCTAACGGTGTGCGGGACGGTAGCCCAGTTTCATGGAGACGGTTGCGAATGGTCCTCGCCGATACCCCAGGAGCAACAGTGTCCCTAATTTGCTGGGAAGTGGCGGTGCGGTCCCCTACGGCACTGCGTAGGATCCTACGGTCTTGGCGTGCATCCGTGCGTCGCTGCGGTCCGGTCCCAGGTCGACGGGCATGTGCACCTTCCGCCGACCACTGGCGACAACATCGATGTACTGTGGAGACCTCACGCCCCACGTGTTGAGCAATTCGGCGGTACATTCACCCGGCCTCCCGCATGCCCACTATACGCCCTCGCTCAAAGTCCGTCAACTGCACATACGGTTCACGTCCACGCTGTCGCGGCATGCTACCAGTGTTAAAGACTGCGATGGAGCTCCGTATGCCACGGCAAACTGGCTGACACTGACGGCGGCGGTGCACAAATGCTGCGCAGCTAGCGCCATTCGACGGCCAACACCGTGGTTCCTGGTGTGTCCGCTGTGCCGTGCGTGTGATCATTGCTTGTACAGCCCTCTCGCAGTGTCCGGAGCAAGTATGGTGGGTCTGATACACCCATGTCAATGTGTTCTTTTTTCCATTTCCTGGAGTGTATTTGTAATTTAAATGCTTTATTTTAGTAAGTAACGACATTGCTTCACCGTATATGTACATTTAGGTAGAAGTCTGTTGACGTTTCATTGTATTTATCCGTGTTTTACTGAGAAACTTATAAGCTCTGGGAAAAGCCAAAAGTTATTGGCAACGATAATAGCAGTGCCTGCGCGTTGTAAAATCTTTGGGTAGGGAGTTGTTGCGCGGAGTACGTGGAGAGAGAGGGAGACGGGTTCCAGCGCTTGTAGAGTGCGGAAGTGTGGTAACGCTCTCGCAGTAGAGAGTACCATTTTAGCCGGGATCATGTACGCGCGCCGGGGCCAGATGTCTAGAGCTGGAGTACGGACAGTGGACGGGCGGAAGAGGCCGTATTAATTACGACCGATCATTCCAAGAATTAGCCGTGGCTCTACAATATGCTACCGTCTTCAACAACAGCAGCAGGTCCAGCAACACAATTTCGTCGTCGGCTCCGAGTTTCGTCGTATGCACAGCACTGAAATAAGACTGTTCATCGGTAGGAAGTATTAACGGATAACCCAGCAGCACAGCTGAATGTGGTTTGATTGATAAGATTTATTTAAATAATAATCCGTTAAACTCAGGACGATTGTGTCCTCATTTCCCCAGACACTGTTACCAAGCAGGATCCTTGTACCTTTTTTTCCTAATATGCTAACTGAGTGTCATAAGAAACAAATGGAATAGCTACAGCCAGTTTATTAATGAATAATTCCCCTTTTAAGAATTTTAGCCTCAGTCTACTTTCAATTAACTGTTGTACAATAGAGGCTTCAGTATATGACTAAAATAAGCAATTTCATTTTTCAAGTTTGAGAATCAATCACTGGAAAAAATCCAAATGTAAAGAAATTCACAAATTAAGAGTCCGTAAATTTTATTTATTTTACATATAGCTTGGAGCACATGGCTGCTTGGTTTGGTAATTATTCTAGTATTTGAGTCTGTTCAAGTCAGTAAAAAAGGCTCAGTTGTTCAGAGAATAATATTAAATCCAATTTGCAAAATAAGTAACGGCAAAATATAAAGTGCTTGCTTTTTTTCTAAATTTCTTTGATGACGTTATGCTGAGGTCACTGAAAGCCATTGTTCACGTAACGAAGTTCGGTACTAACATACAGTTTAATTGCATGTTTTCAAATTACTCCATTGCCTTTTTCAATATTTAATGTCGAACATAACGTAAGAGCGATTTCTCAGTTTTCGTTATCATTATATACTCACTTAAAATTAGTGTCAAAGATCGTGACAACCTTTAGTTGCCACGTCAGTGTTTAATAATGCATGTTTTTCTTTCCCATCATCTTGTACAGGATTTTGGATGTAAATTGCCCTAGTGGGCTGACGACCGTTAGTTCATTCGTTTTCGTTCATTAGTGTAACTTTTGGATTCATGATCAGTGGTACCCCTTTCTGTCCAGTGTTGTTCGTGAGTGAACGCACAAAATAACTTTCATTTTCTAAATTATAACCCTGTTCGGTTTAATTACTTTTATTTTTAGTAGACTTTCCATCAGAAGGGTCGGTCGTACACTTTCCTCCTACTTACCGGTATCACTTCTTCGGAAAAGATAGCCGTATTCAATTAGAAAAAAACCATTAGGCATACACGCTGTCCACGGTAATATTTTATATCGCAAGCAGGATAGGCCGATTGATAAGAGGGAGGTTACATGTGTGGTGTCACCGCCAGACACCACACTTGCTAGGTGGTAGCTTTTAAATCGGCCGCGGTCCGCTAGTATACGTCGGACCCGCGTGTCGCCACTGTCAGGATTGCAGACCGAGCGCCGCCACACGGCAGGTCTAGTGAGACGTACTAGGACTCGCCCCAGTTGTACAGCCGACTTTGCTAGCGATGGTTCACTGAGAACTACGCTATCATTTGCCGAGACGATAGTTAGCATAGCCTTCAGCTACTTTTGCTACGACCTAGCAAGGCGCCTTATTAAATTTATATTGAGATTCTAATTGTATCACCAAGAGCGATGTTCTACAAATGTGGATTAAAGTTAAGTATTCCAGAAGCTACTTACTTTTCTTTATAGCATTCATTACGTATCCTGTTTCAGACTTCACGCCAGCCTGCGTGAGCTTATAGCGTGCATTTCGGTCTCCTCAAACAAAACAGTGTTGGCACTTCTGCCGACACTTCAACAGGTTCCTTTGAAAGGGGACAGCAAACTTCCTTCCCTATCTTTCCCTAATCGGGCAAGACAGGCGATCTCGCTGTTTGAGCCCCTCGCACAAATGAACCAGCCAACCAACAGCCTCTAGATTTATGTAATTTAACGTGTAATCGAAATTTAAGAGAGTGCTTTTAGTATTCATGCGGATGACCTTACAGTTTTCATTAATTTGAGGCACTTGCCACTTGAATTGCTTAGAATTTTTTTTTCTGTTGGCAATAACATTTTGGCGAAGTTTTGCTAGTGGTATTCATCGAAATGTGCGTCATTTCCACGGGTGCTCTCAGCTGGAAGTATAAGAACTGTATATTATTTCAACTTGCTGGGGAAGATAACGACGTCTCATAGCACGATATCACACCTTACAGCGTGTGCATCTGGAAACAGGTCGGACTACTACCGGTACTGACGGGATTTGGCTGAAGGCTCGTGTTTTTCCCAGAGCAGCTGTCGTTCAAGACGAACCGGCGCTCAGATGTCTGGCTCTCGCGGGAGAGGCAACTTGGGTAACAAGCCGAGGCGCGCCAGTGGTGTCATGTGTGCCGCCTTCTAGCGTTTCTCGGAAGATGATGACCCACTAACTGGTTCCAGAGTCTGCGTGAAATGAGAAATTCTTCGAAGAGGTAGCTCTGGTAATGTTAAACGTTCGTCACTATATGTTATATTCTGTAAATTCAAAGACAGCGGACAAAAAAGCAGGTACAGATTGTCCTTAAGAGCAGGAATTTTGAGAAAACATGCCAATTGCGAGGCAGTTTGACATGAAACAGTGCAATAAATGTCAGCGTATGTACAATTCTTTTGCAGTTTTTACCACTGTGCTTAAAAAAGTGAATGGAAATAAGCGAAGAACATTTGGCACTATATTCACCAGCTTCTTCCCCTAGAATCTCGACTCGTATTCTGTCGTTGACAGGGCATTGTCTGCAAACGAATTATAATACGTTGACTAGCGATGAGTTTTCTTCTAATGTTACAGAGTGTCAAGCGAGACATTAGCAGTGTTTTGAGAGCTGTCGTCATCCGAGTGGGGTTCTATGTGCGAGACAGAGGGCCTGCTAAGAGCAAGACTCGTCTCAACGAATTCTTAATTCTTTGATTCCTTTAAAATGGCATATTAACTGTTATTCTTTCTGTACATTGCTCTTAGTTGATCGCGATTGGAGGAAGTAACTCTAGCCTTTGCATTCATGTGACACCTAAGATTTATTTATATACTCGTGTCAGAAGCCTACCTATGCGGTGCACATCTATACGAAAACATCTATTGACAAATAGTCGGCACGGATTCAGAATATAGATGGGCAAAGTCGTTCATCCTTGGGAACTAGTTCACTGGTGATCGCTTTTTTTGGGAACCGTTCATTTTTACTCGTTCACCTTCCTTTTGTGCTTGGTATATGGTTCTTATGAAAAACTGAAAATTAGTAGCATAGGTGGCTGACGATGGAAGGCGCCAAGAAGGGGCACTTGCCTCCCCCCTCGAGTACAGAGTTTTTATTCGTAATAGAATTCTCACACACATGTAATTTTCGTGATTCCCCAAAACTTCTCGTTTATCCAACATCAGCGTTATGTGGCTGATCGCAGTGAAATAATATAGGGTGGCGCACGAAAAACCGGCTCCGAGTACAGACTGCTCCCCAATTACGCACGAATTGTTGACTGCTACGAGCAGAATAGATAAACATCTAATAATTAGGCAGTGAAGCAATAACAAATAAGCTGACACAAACAACAACTTCGATCGGTGGGCGACAATGAGCAGTCTAGTACTCGGGGCCGATTTTTCGTGCGCCGCCCTGTACTACTGAAATAATACAGGGTGATTCAAATAGAATAGCACAACTTTAAAAATGTGTATTTAATGAAAGAAACATAATATAACCTTCTGTTATACATCATTACAAAGAGTATTTAAAAAGGTTTTTTTTTTCACTCAAAAACAAGTTCAGAGATGTTCAATATGGCCCCCTCCAGACACTCGAGCAATATCAACCCGATACTCCAACTCGTTCCACACTCTCTGTAGCATATCAGGCGTAACAGTTTGGATAGCTGCTGTTATTTCTCGTTTCAAATCATCAATGGTGGCTGGGAGAGGTGGCCGAAACACCATATCCTTAACATACCCCCATAAGAAAAAATCGCAGGGGGTAAGATCAGGGCTTCTTGGAGGCCAGTGATGAAGTGCTCTGTCACGGGCTGCTTGAACCAATTTCAGACGATAAGGTTTCATAACTAACCTTTTTCGTAGGACTCTCCATACAGTTGATTGTGGAATTTGCAGCTCTCTGCTAGCTCTGCGAGTCGATTTTCCTGGGCTGCGAACAAATGCTTGCAGGATGCGTGCTACATTTTCATGACTCGTTCTCGGCCGTCCAGAACTTTTCCCTTTGCACAAACACCCATTCTCTGTAAACTGTTTATACCAACGTTTAATACACCACCTATCAGGAGGTTTAACACCATACTTCGTTCGAAATGCACGCTGAACAACTGTCGTCGATTCACTTCTTCCGTACTCAATAACACAAAAAGCTTTCTGTTGAGCGGTCGCCATCTTAGCATCAATTGACGCTGACGCCTAGTCAACAGCGCCTCAAGCGAACAAATGTACAACTAAATGAAAATTTATATCTCCCTAAATTCGCCGACAGATAGTGCTAAGCTCTGCCTTTTGTCGTTGCAGAGTTTTAAATTCCTAAAGTTGTGGTATTCTTTTTGAATCACCCTGTATTGTAGAACTTACTGTATTCTCTTCACAAAATATGACACCAGAGACTCGACTATGGAGCGCGGGCTTCATTCGGTTGTAAGTCGGTCTGCCTTCCATAACAATGAACATGTGCTTTTACCTTGGTTCAAAAAAAAAAAGAAAAAAAAAAGACGGAAAATGGCTATTCGTGTGTGCCGTGCTGACTTTCTTTGCATGTGTAATAACGAAAAAAACTTGCCTTTTTACAAGTATTTCTTCTGCTGTTTATCGAAATAGTGAAGTTAGCTGATATGCTGTTTTGTTACCTGAAGTGATGTATGAATTACATACCATGTAATTTTATGTAATTTACATAATTATAAAATACATTTTAATTGCCTGTCGTGGACGCTCAATAGAATACGAAAAGAACCAGAAGTTTAGAGTTCAAAAAAGATTTGAAACAGATCTACAATTGGCGTGGGAAGCGAACGAAACGAACTGCAACTCGATGCTGAACTAACTAGGGGCAGTCGCCAGTGGAACTGCGACGAGTGGCCACGCGAAGAAGGACGAGTCCGGCCGAGCGAGACCGAAGACCGAAGACCGAAGACAGACGGGAGAGAGACCGAGGCTGCAACGAGGCCGGCCGACGTGCCGTTACGGGAACGAGACCGACCGTTTCCCGTGCCCGGGAACTATGAGTAGAAAGCCGCGACTGAAGTTAACTACGAAAGATCTTTCCTTAGAATTCGTTCCTCTCTCGTTCCGTTTATCTTGGTGAACCGTTCATTTGGACCCGTCAGTTCGCGAACGACTCATTTCTAATTCAGAACGCACCATTCATTTTAAACACAAGGAGCTCTTTGTTCACAAGAACTAATGAGTGCCATTCACCGGCGAGTTCAAGTTGACTCCACATTTAAAGATCTGCAGACGGCTTTTGACACCGTTCCTCACACGCAACTTCTAATTAAATGACGCGCTTATGGAGCGCCGTCTCCGTTGTGAGAATGAATTCGTGACTTCCTGTCAGAAAGGTCACATTTCGTAGTTATTGACGGTAAGTCGCCGAGAGAAACGGAAATGATATCTGACGTTCCCCAGGGAAGTTTTATAGGTCCTCTTCTGTTCCTAGATTAGATTAGATTTCGTTCCATAGATCCCTGCTGAGGAGGTCCTCGTGCATGTGGAACATGTCAATTTCTTTTTTTTAGGCTGAAATAACAATACTAATAGTATGGATATATACAATACATCATTTGTTTCTATTAAAAAGTTCGTCAATAGAGTAGAAGGAGTTGGCCACTAGTAAGTCTTTCAGGCTCCTTTTAAACTGATCTTTATTTGTAACTAACCCCTTTCTCAACTAAAGGAAGTGCTTTTAAGTCCTTGTGCAGATCATTTTTGTTCCTGGTATTGTATGTATGATCTGGGCTGTTTGTTGGAAAAAGAGATATATTATTTAGGACAAATTTCATTAAGGAGTAAATATACTGAGAGGCAGTAGTTAGTATACCCAGTTCTTTGAAGAGGTTTCTACAGGACATCCGTGAATTTACTCCAGAAATAATACGTATTACACGCTTTTGGACTCTGCAAACTTTTGTTTCACTTGAAGAGTTACCCCAAAATAATATACCATATGACATTGTGGAATGAAAGTAGGCAAAGTATGCAAGCTTTTTCATTTTATGTCGCCTATGCCTGCTAACACTCGAATTGCAAATACAGATTTGTTAAGGCGTTTGTGCAGTTCTGTCGTGTGCTCCTCCCAACTGAATTTATTCTCAAGTTGTAATCCCAGGAATTTGAGACTGTCAACCTCTTCTAGCCGCTCTTCTTCATACTTTATGCATATGCTGGGTGGAAACCTCTTACAGGTTCTGAATTGCATATAGTGAGTCTTTTCGAAGTTTAATGTCAGTGTTTTGGCTTTAAACCATTCATTAATATCCATGAAAATATCATTAGCAGATCTTTCTAGAACTGCACTCGACATACTATTTATTGCAATACTTGTGTCATCTGCAAACAAAACGAACTCTGCTTCTGGCAGTGTAACTGATGAGAGATCAGCTACACAGAAAAAGCAATGGCCCTAAGACGGATCCTTGTGGGACACTACATGTAATTTCTCCCCATTCTGATGATGACTCATGACTTAATTCACTAATCCCTTGCACTGACACCTTTGTATCCTGTTAGCGAGGTATGACTTGAACCATTTTGCAGCACTGTCTGTGACACCATAGAATTTTAATTTATGGAAAAGAATGCTGTGGTTCACACAATCGAATGCCTTCGACAAATCACAGAAAATACCTACTGCTCGTAACTTGTTATTTAATGAATTAAGTACATTTTCACTGTAGGTGTAAATAGCCTTCTCGATATCAGAACCCTTCAGAAATCCAAACTGTGTTCTTGATAATACGTTATTTGTGGTCAGATGGTTGAGCAGCTGCCTGTGCATTACTTTTTCTAAAATTTTTGAGAATGCTGGCAAAAGCGAAATCGGTCTGTAGTTTGATGGTATCTCTTTATCCCCTTTCTTGAATATATGCTTAACATCTGCATATTTTAGACACTCAGGAAATGTTCCAGTTATAATTGACTGGTTGCACAAGTAACTTGTACCAAACTCACAAGAACATGCCTTAATTAACTTTGTTGATATTTCATGATAACCACTAGAATGCTTTGATTTTAAAGATTTTATTATGGAAGTTATTTCTTTTGGTGAAATGAGTGACATATTCATGTACCTTAAACTATCCGTAAAGGCTAGTTTCAGATATTCAAGGGCATTATTTACTGATCCTGACAGTCCCATTCTATCAGTAATGGATATAAAGTACTTGTTAAATAGGTCTTCCACACTATGCCCATCGGTTACTAATGTGTCATCTACACTTAGTGCTATTTGCTCCTGTTCCTTTCTGGTTCTACCAGTCTCCTCTTTCACTATATCCCATATTGTTTTTATTTTGTTCCCTGACATTGAAAGGGTACAGTACTGCCCGACATTGAAAATAGGTACAACATACTTCATTATTTTTGTCAGAACAACACATTTTTTTTGTAAAATAACTCAATTTCAATTAATACAGCGAAGCTGGATACCAGTGTGGGAAAGAATGACAATTTATTTATTTAATTGATCACATGTGCACTCCCACAAAGTAAATCCCTACATCCAGTTTGGTGAGATCTGTGAAATGAATGAATGTATGGTCGTCTGCTAACTGCAGATAGTGAATGTGAATATATGATCATCTTTGAGTCGATCCTTTGGCCACCTTTGGTGGGACCAAAGAGATGAAATTTACCTGAGCTTTGAGCGCCTGAAATGTGGCTGACCAATAGGGTAGTAAGGTGCTCCCCCACTTCGACAGAGGTGTGAGAGGACCTCGAGAACGGCCATGTTTCGGCACTCTGCCGCTGGATCCTGTGCTGTTAACACCTGTTTTAGTTGTGCTCCGTAATGACGAAAGAGTGGAGTCATGGTATGCATGTGGAATATTTAAGAGTAGTTTGAAATAATAATTTCTCTATTTCAGGAACTTTTATGGGGAGAATTAAATGTCAGGCAGGTAATATTAATGGGATTGTAGTAATCTTCGGAAGTGACCAACGGTCACAATGAAACCACGTGTAGCAATAAGTTGAAATACTTCCGTATGCTTAAGTTAAGCTGAATTACTAGCGTGTGTACAATAAGGTGAAATATTTAAGAAATAGCGTGTGTACCATAAGCTGAAATATTTAAGAAATGGCGTGTGCAGGACTTGAAATTAGAGACGAGTACTTCCACATGGTGAGTACTGTGTGAGTCTCAATCTGTGTATGAGACAAAGGATAAAGAGAAGTACTCGTCCATGGTATCAGTTGAGGACTCGCGTGTGTGATGAATAAGTTCTTAATATTACTTTGCGTGATATGTTTCCGTGTGACGCTGTATTCAAACTCTGAGAGAGAAGCAAGGTGAGTCGGCCGTCTATCCAGCAACGCCACTTGGCTTGCATTGCACAGGAAAACGTGCAAATATCTGCAGAGTTCATAGTAGGAAAGAAGAATTACAAAGTGGGGCAGTGTCGTGTGAAACTGGGATAAATACTAATTGAAGTGGGAAAGCTGAAAGTGATAGTGTTGTGACTATTTGGTGTTTTGTATTCCATGTCGTAGTGTGGTGTATGTCATGTAATTTTGGTGTGTGTGGTTTGCATGGGAGAGTAGCAAGGTAGTTTCAAAAGATTAGTGGGTTATGCTTGTTCCTTCTGTACCGCTCGGTCTGGAGGAAAGTTTCGTGATGATGATTGTGAGAGTCGAAGTGTGAGAAATAATAAAAGATCCACCATCCTATCCAGAAAGTGCACTGTAGCGTTAAATAATTATGAGACCATAATATAGAGATTCACCAATGTAAAGTCATGCCCACTGGGCGGAATTTCTCATGTGTTATTGTTGTAGGTTATAGAATTTGTGTGTTTAGGTTAGAGAATTTATCGGAATAAATAAGATAGTGAAAAGAAAAAGATTGGTGGACTTTTCCATTGAATTGTATGTTGCCATAATGTCCCGAATTTATAATGTGTGCGCCATTCATATTCAGTGCGGTGGCCACGTGTTGACAAAAGCCGTTAAATAAAAGACAAAAAGAAAATGTGGTATTGCCAGTGCGTAGTGTACAGTCAGAGTTCTGTAAATTACTGATAGCCAGGTGCGTGTTTCCGTTGCGTATTAATCATACAGGAGGATAATTTGTAACTTAATTGTGAGTACGAGAGTTCATGTTACTCGATAAATAAGAATGAATCCATTCGCTTGGCAGACCACTCATCTTGCAGGCCTGACTGCTTGATGCCACAGTATGAGCAAGGCATGTCATGAGCACTATAAACATCTTTCCAGTTCATATCTTTGAGCAGTTTTCTAAAACACTCAATTTTTGGATGATTGACTACTCTCCTGTACTCAGATTTAGAAGTCTGGATAATCTGCTTAGAATTTACATCTAAAACAAGGAGATGCATGTCATGATCTGATAGTCCATTTATAACAGGTTTTATGATATGATTTTGTTCCTTTTATTTGTCTATAAAAACTTTATCAATGGCTGTCCTTGAGGATTTAGTGATCCTAGTTGGAAAGTTTACAGTGTGAGTTAGATTGAAAGACAACATTAGTAACTGCAGTGAATGTTTACTGAAAGACTGCATTAGAAAATCTGTATTAAAGTCACCAGCAATCAGACTTTCTTTGTTTCTTCCTGTTAAATAACGCAAAAGAACTTCTAGATGGTTTATGAATAGATTATAATTTCCTGCAGGTGCTCAGTAAATAGTCACTATTATATAGGATTTGTTATGGAAACCTACTTCTGTTGCACATGTTTCTAGATGCCGTTGTAAACAGAATTTATTAATTTCAATGTTCTTGAATTTATGGCAGTTTTTAATAAATGTGGCAACTCCTCCTCCATCCATATCTACTCTAAAGAAGTAGGGAGATAGCTTAAATCCTGAAATATCTAACATATCTATACCAGTGGTCACTTGATGTTCAGAGAGGCAGATTATGTCAATTTGGTCAGATCAATTCATTTCATCGATGCAAATGAGTAATTCATCAACTTTATTTCTGAGTCCCGGGATGTTCTGGTGTTATAAAGATAACTGATACTGCATACTAATGGGATTATAACTGCTTTGGCGAAGATTAACTGGCAGTTTCTGATTATTTTCTGTTAAACATTGTTTAAATGGAGGCTGTATGCTAAAATCTGACTCCTGTTCATCTGTTTTCTCAAACTGAGTGTGTCTGCCAATCTCTCTTAAAACTCGTTTTCTTTCCCCCTTCCCTATCCTAAAAAAGGCATCCCTCTGACACCTGTGACCACTGGTATTTTACCACTTGTGACAGTGTCCCCCCCTTTACGTTTTCTGCAATCAATCCAGACAGTTTTCCCTTCCCTTTCCTATTGAGGCGAAGGCCATGCCTAGTGTAGTCCCACCTATCGATAGCATCCACAGGAATCAAACTAATATGGGACCCTATATCCGTCCTAAGCAGCCACTCCAAGTTCACCATCCCTACGGAAGAGCTCAAATGAGGCCGATCATGGCGTCTCAACACAGACACAAATCCCACACTCGTATGCTTCGTTGCTGATAATATCTTCACAGGTCACTCTCTATGAAATATTCGGACTCTCTGTTAGTGCTATTTCCCAGACCACCCACTATAACCACGGCATATTCCTTTGTGAAATCCTTGTAGAAATAGCCTTCATCCTCTGTTACCTGGCCCAGATCTGCACTAGGATTGAAAAAATTTGTGACCTGGTACTCTGGACCTAGATTTTCCTGCAGTAGTTGGCCAACACCTCTACCATGTGAACTACCTAACAACAGAACTTTCTTTCTCTTTACAAATTTCCCTACCTTTTTCAAGTCCTTGAAAGTTTGTTGCGCCCTTTCTACAGCTTCAGCTACATGAGGCTCATCCGATTCTGCCTGAGGCAACAGGTCAAATCTATTTTCAAGATTTCTGACAAAGCTGTCTGATGCTCTCCTTTGCCTGTGTCCCCCTATTACCTGTTGCCACTTCCCACCTCTGTTCACCCTTCTCCCTCTTTAACCTGTCCAGATCATCCCTTGCCTTGCCTAAGTCAGCTTGAAGAGCTGCAATTTTCCCTTCCTGTTCCAGTATTTTCCTGCCTCTACTGCAGATCCTACAATACCACTGGCGAGCCTCATTTATGTCCCCATTTCCCACGCCACTACATTCGCCCCAACGAGAGAAACTACAGCACCCATCACACCACAGCCGCAACTAACGATCCTGCGGCATGTCACACACTTCTCACTCATGGCAGAAACAGAAATCATATAAACTGATTTAAGTGCTGACCAAAACGTAAACAAAGGACCCTAGAAACTATTCAGGACAGATATAAATAAATTGAAAGAGTACTGAATTTAAAAAAACGGTGATTACATATATGTTAAGTCACTGTTTAGTTGCGATACACGCGCGTGAAATTAAGCCTAAAATCCGTGCTATAGGCGCGAGGAGGAAAATAAACTTCTTACCCTGTTTAATCTTCTTTAACACTTTACTAACACTTCCACTAATGTAACAACACTTATATTTATACCAACTGGAAACGTTTACCCATAAGTTTAATTCACTGCTTACTTATGATTTGCGCGCTTGAAATTAGGCCTAGGATTCGTGCTACAGGCGCGAGAAGAAAAATACGCTTCTTACCCCGTTTAATCTTATTTTATACCTCACTAACACTTCCACTATTTTAACAACACTTATATTATATTTATAGCACCTGTACACGTTTGAAAATAGCTTAATAACAACGCTTTTTATAATTATTTAGTGCAGCAAATACTCGAAGAGTCCGCGTCGGCGCAGTGTTGCCAACAACGTCCAAATATATGATCTATTTAAGAGACACTGAGTAGCCTTCTTATCTTGTTTGGAGATGATGACGTTATTTCCAGTTTCGTAAAGTCATCAGACGATCGAAATTAATTGCAATACCATTTGTACGAGATAGCTGTACGGTACGAAAAATGGCAGTTGACTCTAAATAATAAAGAGTGTGAGGTCATCCGCATGAGTACTAAAAAGAACTGCTTATATTTCGGTTACAAGATAAATCACATAAATCTAAAGACCGTCAACTCAACTAAATACTTAGAGATTACAATTACCGACAATTTAAATTGGAACAATCACCTACATGACGCTGTGGGGAAAGCAAACGAAAGACTATGCCTTGTTGGCAGAACACTTTCTAGATGCACAACACTTGTCCGTCCTCTTCTGGAGCACTGCTATGCGCTGTGGGATCCACATCAGGTGCGGTTGAAGGAGGACATCGAGAAAGTTCAATGAAAGGCAGGTCGTTTTGTATCATCTCGAAATAGGGGAGAGAGTGTCACGGATGTGTTACGCGAATTGTGGTGAGATATTTTCACGAAATTTCAATCACAAAGTTTCCCATGAATGCGAAGATAGCTGTTTGGTACCCACTTGCATATGGAGAAACGATCATCACAATAAAATAAGAGAAATCGTAACTTGCCAGGATACAAAATAAGAGAAATCAAGCGTTAAAATAAGAGAAATCATAACTTGTAGGAAACATTCAAGTGCTTGTTTTCCCCGCGCTCTGTTACAAAGCGGTACGATAGAGAAATAGGGCAAAAGTATTTCGATAAACACTCTGGCAGGCACTTAATTGTGAATTGCAGAATAGTGATGAAGCTGTCGATGTAGATATACACTGTATATACTTGTTACATTTTTAAAAAATATAACATTCAGTTGTATCGTCAACCTAATTTGTAAATCAGATGGTATTAGTCTAACCCTGAGCCACACCTAGGGCACTATCATCTGAAAGCGTTGAACAACTAAATGGGAGAAGAGGCCACCGTCACGCGTCTCCACAGTTAGTGCTTCTCCACAGCCAGCTCGGTGGTATCCTCCGACGTGAAACCCACTAGATTAAGGGAGGATTCCACGCTACCACACCGGTTCGTAAGCACTAAGAGACCTCCAGACTCCACACTCCTCTTTGTCGTCTGGTCGGAAGATCCTTGTCTGAAAGGAGTTTCGTTTTCAGTCTTCAGCCGTTCGTGATCGGCGGCAATTTCTTGACGAATACTTGGAGTTAAGATACTGAAAAAACAGTAAATCTCGACAGAAGTAGGTTTTAGGTGCTCTGTTTTGAGCCTGAAAGCAGGGGCGCGCGGAAGAAACCTCCTAGTGTGCAGCTGACAGCGTTCAACTGAGCAAATAAATTCATATAAAGGTCTAACTGAAGGCACAACCCTCGGAAACGGTAGAGAGTACACATATCTACAGGCTGATTCTTCCAGTCCAGAAGTACTTACTGGAAACATCGAAATAAGCTTTTCTCAAGGCATAGATTTACCCATGTGTAAATCCTGCGAAGAGGAGTTGCTCAGTCAACTAATTATGTAGCACAGTTATAACACTCCTGTCTGCTACTGCTATACCATAACCTTAAAGTAGGAGGCAGGTCGTGACATAAAACTATCTAGTTAAAGCAATTATGGTATAAAACAACAGAGCAGTGTTACCCACTGAGAGGAATTTTGTTATGTTGACAGTGTTGTACCTAACAGGGGTGGCTTATCGGAAAAGAAAGTCAGAATTACGTAAATATTTGAACAGTACAAACAATATCCAAGATGTCAACAGATCGCCGGGAAAGCATGAAGAATTACAATATTTTACCTAGCTA
The DNA here is from genome assembly GCF_023864275.1 of Schistocerca cancellata. Lineage (NCBI taxonomy): Eukaryota > Metazoa > Arthropoda > Insecta > Orthoptera > Acrididae > Schistocerca > Schistocerca cancellata. The sequence goes on from NC_064630.1 coordinate 5,713,263, forward strand.
CACTGTTCAAAGAAGAAGGAAAACGGTCGCCAGCCTAATTAGGCAAGAGGATGATTGACATTCTTGTTCAAGAATTAAGTATGAGTAACCTTAACGGACAAACACAATCTATACTTTGCTACACGCGAGTGCAATGAACTCTGACACACACATATCTTCACGGTAAGATTTGAGCTGACAGAGCAGAACAAACTATTTGCATAAATGTAACAGATAACGAAACACACTATTACTTTCAGGGCTTATTCAAACTGAATGGTCTTTGTAACACAACTATTAACATTCACTGCAGAATCATTAATTGGACATAGGTTCAGTATTATTGTTCAAACATTTTCCTAGCTGACATAAAATTATAAATGTAGTTCACTGCAAAATTGTGAACTGGTCACAGGTTAAATATCTCTCAACTAAACACTATTCTATTTAGAATAAAAGTTAAATGGAACTCACTAACAGGTTATTTCTCATTGTCTTTTGAATAAAGAAATTATTGTTTTCATAAATAGTGGTAAAGGATAACCTGTGGATCTTATTACACTATTAATATTCACATTCAATACCCAAAAGAAACAAGTGCTTAGCAAGCACATATAACTTCCCACAACTGCAATTCACGACTTTTACTGCAGTAAGACACAATGTTGTCAAATTTCCAAAAAACTGACTCACCTTCTAAAATTTACTACAGGCAGCACTATGATCATTAACTAAGCAAAACTTTATAAGCCTTAGTTTTAAGTACTTTTAATTTTTAAAATAAACAGCAAATTGTCTTTATTACCACAGTCTTCTACTTTCAAGTAAATTATTAAATAGGTGACTTTGAAACTCCAAAAAAAACTTTAATTTGGACTGTTTCCATCACCGGGAGGCTTTCACAAGACTACATTTACTACCTCCCACAATTTCACTAACTCCACAGTAAATCTGAATACTCCCTTCTTACCAAAGATCAAACAACATTATTTAATTAACTATTTGGATTTGAGGCTTTCATTTTTTCCACAAACTAGGACACTCAGTAATCATAGTTCAAATGGAGAGGAACCTGAGAGGTGTTGTGATAGGGAAAAAATTAAGGTAGGTACATGAATTCAATTATAAGTTACCTTATATCTGAGCACACTAACACATCCAATAAGCTGATCCTTCACTGTACAATACTATAGTGCTCCATTATAATGATTGCGCAATGTGGTGGCGATGCCTGTTGGTAGGTGGAATTGCAGGTAGAATTGCTGGACTGTCATTTCTTGGTGGCGATGATAGATACCAATTTCAGAATAGTTCCAGCTATTTATCCATCCATCCGAGGCATTGGAAAGCGGCAGGAAAAGCCTCTCTCGGAACCAGCACAATATGCAGCTTTTACATGGGCAGTGCACTGTTTGGTAGCTCGTCCCCGACTGACTCTTGTTCCACCTTTTCTACCTAGGCCAACCACAACTTGTTCGCGCTACTAAGTTCCGTTCCCGAGGGGAGCCACACTGCCTCTTACACACAAAATAACTAAGAATTCTAAGTGAAGGCCAACAGTTTACATAACAGCGACCAAACACATTAAATAAAACAGAACATTTGCACATATTAGTGTTTCTACAAAAAATTATTCACACAGAAATTACAATTATATGCAGTAAGTTTTGTCTCCCTCCAATTGGGACAAAGAATTTAAATGACAGATACACTGCATTACATAGAATCAAATCATGACATCAAAGTTTTTTACAAAGAAAGAAGCATACAATTTTGTGTTATCTATTCAATCAAACACATTTACAGAAGCTCAACGATGTAACATAAAATAAAACAAAAGCAAAATAAATCAGTAGAGTATTAGAGCTATGGTGTTACACAGTGTCGAACGCTAAGAGAAACGTTGTGAAAATCTCAGTATGGCTAGGATCTCCAGTCTAAACGTGTGATTATTGCTTTCTAATTTCTGTTTCTCAGTTAGACATTTTGATTTCTGTCTCCATTCGAAGTGTTCCAATCGTTTGTCGTTTTTGTTATTATGGTTGCCGTTTTTGGCTTCTTTTGGTGGTGAACATCGTTTCTTAAATTGTTGACAGTTACTGAGCCTGAAGGTCGAAGAGTGCAGAGCGCTCACTTCATGCCTAGGTGATTATTCCAATACTATGGGCCTCGATGGACAACAAACGGATGCGGGACTGATTTCCATTTTGGCACCTTGTGTGATAATGTAACCCCCTGTGGACAAGTATGGGACTGTGCCAGAAGATGTGTACGTAGGGCAACGTCGAGATTAGCATCGGTAACGTCTCTATACTTTTCTGCCGTTTTTGCTATTTCTATAGTTTGGAAAGCTGTGTGAGATTTTTTTGCGTAGCCAGCTCCTGTCGAATAGCACAATACTATTTCGATCGTAAAACTTCGAAGCAAGAAAAGCGATTCACTTTTGTTCTGACTATAAAATTTACGAGGGTTATTCGGAAAGTAGGAAACGATCGGTCGCGAAATGGAAACAACAGTGAAAATCCGATGATGTTTTGCACAGGTGTGTTGGGCAGTGTCTTTAGTATGCCCGTCAATCGCGTTACGTCGTTCTTTCTAGTTCTGAGCACACAGGGAGCACATAAAGATAGATACTACAACAGTGTCTCCCGCCAAGTACTAAGGCCTGGTGAGAAATTTCGCCTGAAGCTTTGCAGCCAACATTATATAACTGCCGTGCGCTTCATTCTTGAAGACAATTCTTAGCCGCATTCCGCAGGGGCAATGCTCCTGCATCGTTTTCAACTGGAAATGTTTGACTAACCACAGTACAGCCCCCAATTGTCTCCCCCTGAGTTTCATCTGTGCTCACATGAACCGCTGACTATGAAGACAACATTTTGGCACAGACAACAAGGTGTAGTCCAGCGTAGGGAATTGGCGGAAGGCACTGGGGGCTGCCTCCTATAACCAGGGTATTGGATAGTTGGTACAACGCTGTGACAAATATCTAAGTCGAATCGGCTACTATGGAAATAAGTAGCTGGAAGTTGTAGCTAACTGTTGCAAATAAAACGGTTTTGATTTTCACTGTGGTTTCCATTTCGCGACCTATCGTTCCTTACATTCCGAATAGCCCTCGTATATTAGAGAAGGTCACAACGGACAGCAGTGCATCCTCAGTAACGCAGTCCCATGTTGGGCACAAGGCTGGTACGCAGTTCTTGTGTTAGGGTGTGCCATTCCTCCAGCAATGCGTTTGACAATAGTGGGTGACTGTTGTTGGATGTGGACGTGCTGCAATAATCACAAACATACACGGTGCGATTTACGTACCCCTCAAGTACCGAAAGATGGAAACATGTAATGTACGTCGAAACTGATCGGTTACATGGTTCAGATGCTACGGTGCGGGAAGTCATAGTGTTGCGTGGGCGCACTGATCTACAAACTTCTGAACGCTGTACACTCAGAGGTCAACATCATCACTGATCAGTCACGCTATTAAGAACGATGTCTCGCCTTCTGCAACGTTCCGGGGAGCATCATACATTATTCTGCAAGGTTTTGGGACTGCAGCCGGATCATGTTGACTTCTTGCCATAATATATCGTCTGGCAACCGTCCTGCCATCTTCGAGTGATTGTCCGCCACTGGAGACTTTACTTCACTGTGTCGGTTAGTTCACGACACCGTGAACTAACAGGTCCAGTGGCAGACACTCATCTGAAGATGGCTGGACGGCTGTCAACCGAAACATTGTAGCCAGAAGTCAACATGATTCGGCTGCAATTCCGAAACCTCGTAGAATATTCAGCATGCCGGGAAAACTTCAAGAATCAGGATCATACAGCACGGTGACTTTGGTGTAATTATTGTCTCTGAATAATCTTATTGCACATTTCTTTCAGCTGCCTGCTGCACTATACCGCAACTGTTCTTTCTATGTGTGGACCAAGTTTCATCGAGTTATGTTACTTGACAGCGGCACATCATGAGGCACTTAGTTGCATCTTTACGCTTTGCACACTAGTGTATACGTAAACCTGCATTTGATCTCATAAAAATAATACTGTAGCTAAAGTTTGAATGTTCAAAGAAATAGTATTCAATTATAATATGCTGGTTGAGCAACGTATTTGTGTACTCATTGTACTTCAACTAAAATAATATTCAAGACTAAAAAATTGGTTTTTATAACACAGTCTATTATAATCTGCCTTTGATGTGACAATACTATCATCTCCCTTAAAACGAAAGCTCATGATCTTTCTTACTTTGTGTTCAACGTTAGTTTAGTGACTATCACGCAATTACAGGTGTGATAGTTTCATTAACTTTCCTTACGAGTGATTCTGTTGTTTTGTCTATAATTAAAGTGTTCCTATCGACAAAAAAGACAATTTTTTCTCCGCGTCTTTAACTGGATAGTCTGCATCACGAACATAGCGACAGCAGTGTGCTCCTCGCGGAACTCTTGTATCCTGTCGTCCGTAGTATCTTTCCCTTCTCTAACCTGTTTTACAGATATGATCATAACTCTTTATTTGTAGTTTTTCTTATCCCTAACGACTTTTGCTGCTTCACTAGAATTATGTGGTTGGCAGCGTCAACCACCTTGAATAGGTCTATCAATATGCGGACTGCTTAGCGCAGCATGTATTACTTCCGTAAATTTCACTGTAGCTGTTCTGTACCACTACGTGAACTTAACTGCCTTTCTCTAAGGAGACTAAACATTTTCAGGTACAGTATTTCACACTTAATCTTATAATTTCCTGCATGAGGATCAAATGGGTTTTAGGATAGGACGCTCCACAATAGATGCAGTTTTTATTCTACAGCAAAGAATATAAAAACGGAGAGAGTATAATAAAGACACACACATTGGTTTTGTTGACTTTATAAACTCTTTCGACAATGTCAATAGACAGAAACTTTGGGAAATAGTGACGAATCGCGGATATGGAAAGCATCTAGTAAATGCGATAAAAAGTTTATATCGGGACACAAGTATCACTCTAGATCTCAGTGATAAAACAACTAAGAAGATACCAACTAATAAAGGCTGCTGCATCTCTCCAACTTCGTTCAACATCTGCATTAATTAAATAATACATATATGGAAATCAGAATTTCACAAAGGCATCTACCTAGACAGGAACATTCTCTTAAATAATTTACTATATGCTGATGATGCAGTGATCCTAGCAGATAAGGAAGCTGACCTTCAGAACGGAATCTACTTGATAAAACAAATAAGTTCAAAATTTAAAATGGAAACTGCAAAATAAAAAACTAAGACAACGGCCTTCATGGGGAAGGAACCAAACAGAACCAAAGAGTGACAGGACAGAAAATTTTAGAGCAAGTAAACCATTTCAATTACCTAGGATGTGAAATGACATATGGCTAAAGCAGAGATATTGAAATTAAGCTTGGTAAATTCAGCCGGGTATGTGGAACAATTAACAGAAACGTAAAAAACAAAACCAGGAAAAACACTCAAATTTAATTTTACAGAACTGTTGCAGTTCCCACACTGCTCTATGGAAGTGAGACCTAGGTGATTACCAAGAAGGAACAAAACCGCTGCCAACCGACCGCGTGGTGAAGAATGCCGGGCTGGACTTGAGTTTAGTAGTTTTAATTCGACATGGTACCAAGGTACTATAGGTTTTAACTTTAATGTTGACTGTGCCTTACTGCGGCATGTTATAGTAATTTTATGCTTCTGAAGAAGGCTAGATTAATTTAGCCGAAACCTGGTGAAGACCAGAAAATTTGCGCAAGTGAGGCTAATTCTTCAAAATATTAGTCTATCACAGTTGTTGACGAGGCTGCAATATGCTAAAAATTCTTACGAGAAATGAATTTCCTTAGAGGTGTTAAAAGTTGCACAAGAGAAGACAGGCTAAGAAATCAAGACATCAGAGAAGAACTGCAGATCTTTAGCCTCAATAATAAATTTCGAGATTACAGAAGAAAATGGAACGACTAACTACAAAGAATGGAGAGAGAGAGAGACTTCCCTTAGAAGATGACGATGATGAATAGCACATAACTTACGAGAAGGATTACAGCAGGAAGACAGGCTTGTAATTTTCTATCTTTTCCATTACTTTTCTTTAGCAGAGATACAGCTTTCACTTGTTTTAGATAGCTCGGAAAGTGCCTCAAATTAAGGTACCGTTTATTATGTTGCTGTATGCTATTTATTCATTCATTCAGCGGACAGCGTGACACTTCATCTGCGCTTCCTTTTCATTTTTGTGCTGTGTTATTGGCATTAATTTCTGTTGGTGGTTAAGTATGTGTTGCAGTAGCCGTGTCTCCATCTGAAGATGCTGGCTTCACTTCTTTCTGTAATCCTGAAGAAAATATTTATTTTAATGCCTTCCATTGGTCATTTATTGGCCTATCATAGTCCTTCGCTTCAAGTATTATGTTTTATTCTATTTACACCTTTATTGTTTTACTGATTTTTCACTTTTATTTTCAGCATTAAATATTGTTCTATCGTATGAAAATTTTTACTTCCCTTCAGTAGTTCGATATACGGATCAATATTGATTGCAGATATCGGGAAAATTATTGTCTCCGTTCCGCGTGGCAAAAAGGGTTATCGACAGAAAGATATGATGGAATATGATGCATACTGACGCGTTACAGCCGGTCGTTAAAGCTCGCTCCATATGCGAGTGGAGTTAGGGAATTCCAGTCCATTGTACCCTTTGACGTATACAGGGCACTGCATCGTGAACTGTGCGTTTATACGTAGGTGATGTACAGTGATAAGACACAAGACGCCTACTACCGGCCATTGCTATTCCTACACGAATTCCGGGCAACAGATGCGTTGTAGGATCCATAATTAATTATACGCTCCATGTGTTTGTTAAAAGATTCAATTGATCTTGGAGCGTTTTCACTTAGATGGCAATTGGCAAGAAACCTCTAGCAGAATTTCCCGGTCGGTACTGTCGTATAAGGAGGGAGGGAGGGGTGTAACGAACCTAAGGGACCCTCGCGCAGGACCAGCTCTGCGACAATATACAGTGCACCGTGAGCAGCCCTCCCTGCGAGAGGAAATTTAATGTGGCTTCGTTGATAGGCGGCGATACAGGACTAATCACATCCGAGGAAGTTAGTTCCGCGAGCTTAACGTCGTTAGCCCCGAGACGTGGCCCGCTGAGGCTAAATCAATGGCGACGCGACGCGACGCGGCGGCCGACTGCGCGTCAGCCGCGCCGCAGCTCCAGCTGCCGGAGCGCGGGCCGTCCCAGGCAGTGGCTGAGAGGCCTGCCGGGGGCGGCGCTGTGGGGGCACCCCAACAAGTACACGGCTCGGCGGGCGCGCGCACCTCTGCGGCGCGACACACGCTCGTGTTAAATAGCAGTTTGCGCAGATTCTTACCAGAAGTACCAGCGACAGCTACGTAAAAGAAATTCTGTTTTGTAAAATTGTTGTGAGTGTCTCTTCGCAATGACGCCTCGAAATGAGTGCACTCACTTTTCGTTATGAACCTCTGGGCCCTAACACATTCATATAGTGGTATAAATATCCCAAGACCCAGGCGCTCATTACCCTACCTACTCCTCGAAGTGTAATGCGAAACCTCCACGAGTCACCCCTGAGCTCACCGTCCCAGTCCGTCCTGTTGATGACCCCATCCACCCCAACAACTCGCTCCGCCCTCCCCCTACTGCCGAGGACATCATCCGTTTCACCACCATTGTGCTCCAAAACATCCACCCCTTCCAGCGCTCACACACTCTTTCCCAAATCGCCCTCGCTGCCCGTTCCATCTTCCATCTTACCACCTATGCCACATACTCCCACAACCAGGCCCACTTCACCTTCACCCCCCTCACCACCCTCGTCTAACTCTCCCCTCCCATGGTACAACAACCCTACCGTATCCTGTACCACAACATTCGCTCCCTGCCCACCCACAAACTCCTCTTCCTCCACACCCTCCGTCAGCACCGCGTGGATGCCTTCGTCCTAAATGAAACCTTCCTTCAACCCCGTATCTCCGTCTCCACGGCTCCTTACACCCTACACCGCACCGATAATCCGTACCCTTTGGCGCGTGGCGGAGTTGCTATAGGCCACCTCAAGCACCTCCCTGTCCAGCCCCAACCTCTCCTTAACAATCCTGCCGAGCATCTCACCCTCAGCCTCTTCTTCTCCACCCTTACCATCACCTGTGCCACCATTTATGTCTGCCCTCGCACCCCCATCCCGTACGATTTCCTGGCCCACGTTGGCCGCACCTTCTCCACCTACATGATTGCCGCCGACCTCAATATCCACAGCCGTGATCCTGCCGACCTCCAGCGGTGGCATCAGTTTCTCACCACTCTCCAGGGAGACCTGGTTCCCCTGCCTCAGCACACCTGGCCCGAATCCAACACCACTCCTGATGTGGTCCCTACCTCTCCCAACCTCCTTGGGCGCATCACCGCGGATGTCCTTGACCTCATTGGCAGTGACCATGCTCCTGTTCTCCTCACTATCTCTAATGGTCGCCATCCCCGCAACGCTCCTCGCCCTGCTGTCCCTCCTAAACTTGTCCATGATTACTCCTGTGCCAACTGGGATACCTACCCGGACTCCATTCACACCCAGGTTGACAGCCACGATCTTACCCTCCAGTCTCCTGATGACATATCTCTCACTGCTGCCTTCCTGCACCAGACCTTGTCTGACGCCGTCGCCACCCATATCCCCACCAAAGCCATTCACCCTCACCGCCCCACCCTGCCTTCACAGGCCATCCTTCTCCTTCGAGAGTCCCGCCGCCTCTACCGCTCTTTTCTCCGCACTCGTGACCGGGATACACTTACCCGCCACCGGCACTTACAACGACACATCTGCAACCTGCTTACTGCAAAGAAACGCCGTGCCTGGCGCCAGACATGTACACAACTCAACACCATGCTCCCCATCAACTCTTCCAAGTATTGGTCTGCTTTCCACCGCCTTACTGGGAACCGCCCCACCCCCAGTACCCTCTCCTCCTTAATGACCATCCCTTTCCTGACAACCTCAGTAAGGCCAACCACTTTGCCTCCCACCTCTCTGATGTTTTCTCCATCCCAGATGATCCCCACTTTGATTATTCCCTCTTCCCTGATGTCATTGACCGTACGAATACCTCTGTTCCTCCCCTTGCTCCTAGCTTCCAGTACTTGGGCCATACTCCACCATCTGCACTTAACACTCCCATCACAACACACGACATCAGCCTCACACTCCGCACTAAACGCAACACTGCTCCCGGCCACGACTGCGTTACCTACCGCCACCTCAAACACTGCCCGCCCTCCTTCCTTTCCCTCCTTGCCACCCTCTACAATGTCATCCTTGCCAATGGCTTCTATCCCGACCTGTGGAAAACCACCTGTATCCTGATGTTCTCCAAACCCAACAAGCCTCCATCTGATGCCTCTTCCTATCGTCCTATCTGTCTCACATCGGTGTTCAGCAAGCTCTTGGAATCCATCCTTTCCCGGCGCATCCATTTCCACCTCCACCAAAACCACCTCCTCCCAAACACCCAATGTGGCTTTCGACCTTCCTTCTCTGCTGATGACCAACTCCTCCGCCCCACTCATCTCCTCTCCCTCCAGCTTAACTCCCGTCGCTCCGCCATTTTTGTCTCACTTGACCTCGAAAAGGCCTACGACCGTGTCTGGCATCCCGGTCTCCTGTTTAAACTCCAAACCTACGTCCTTCCTGTCAACTACATCCGTCTGGTGGCCTCCTTCCTCTCCCACCGCCCCTCCTATGTTACCATCCATAATGCCAATTCCCACACCTGCTACCCCTCTGCAGGTGTGCCCCGGGGCTCTGTCCTCTCCCCTCTCCTCTACCTCCTGTACACGGCAGATATGCCCCAGCACCCCCCCCCCTCCAGTACACCTCTTGCAATATGCTAATGACACCGCATTCCTCGCCCTCGCTCCTACCCTCCAACGGTCCCAACGCCTTCTCCAGAATCACCTTGACCTTTTTGCTGCATGGTGTAACCAGTGGCTCCTGAAACTCAATCCTTCCAAGACCCAGGCAATCATCGTAGGTCGTACCACTCGCTCCTTCCGGCTCCTGGATTTCTCCCTTACTGTCTGCGCACGTCCTGTCCGCCTCTCCCCCACCCTCAGATACCTTGGCCTCACCATTGACCGTTACCTCACCTGGATCCCTCATCTCCGCTCCATCCAATCCAAAGCCCACAACCGCCTCTGACTCCTCAAACTCCTCTCTGGCCGGACGTGGGGTTGCACCCCTCTACCATCCTCCACACCTACAAATCCTTAATCCGTCCCATCCTCTGTTATGCCAGTCCTGCCTGGATATCTGCCCCCCCCCCCAAATTCTATAAGTCCCTCCAAATCCTTGAGCGTCATGCACTCCGCCTCGCCTTCCGTATACGCCTCCTGTCCCCCACGCGGATCCTCTATGATCTCATTCCTTTCCCCCATCTGCTCCTATTCCTCGAACATATCCGCATCCTCTACACCTCCCACCGTCTTGAACCCCCTCACCCCCTGGTTGCTCCCCTCCTCTCCCATACCCGCCCCCTGCCATGTCTTCACCGTTGTGTCCCCCCTACCCTCCATCTCTACACCCTACATCTCCTTCCCCAAGGTGGCTTCCATCAACTCCCCCTTCCGGATGATGCTCTCTCTCCCTCCATTTATCCCTCCTATCAACTCTGATCCTCACTCCCCCTCCTTTCCTCTGTCCTTTTCCCGGGCTCCCTCTCCCCCCCTTCCATCCTCTTTCTTCCCCACCTCCCCTCTCTTTGCCCCCTTCCCTCCCCCATGTCCTTTTACATTTCCCTCCTCTGCCTCCTCTCATTCTGTCTCGCGTCTGCCCTTCTCCCCCTTTATTAGTCCTCTCCCTTCTTGGTTCCCCCCCCTTTTCGTTTTTTCCTCTCCTCCCTCCTTGTTTTTCCCCCTACTTCAGGTCCCCCCCCCATCTGCCTTGGGTGGGGAGTGCCATCTTTGTGCCGCCTTTTTCGTGCAGTGTTTTACGGTGTGTTTTTCCAGTGCGTGCTCCGTGTTGTGTCTTTTGGGAAGTGTAGCGAACAGCCATCATACTGTCGCTGGGTGTGCTTTTTATTACTTGCGAACAGAAACCAGACTGTCGCCATGTTTTTTAATTGTGTGTCTACTGTGTTACTTGTCTGATTCCTGTGTCTTTTATATACATTGCCAACACCCTTTGCTTTCTGTTTTAACTTTCCGCAATTTTACGCCATTTTTCACTTTAAATCGGCATTTTATCGCCTGTTTTTCCTTGTTTCTTTCTTCTTCCTTTATTTAAAAAAAGTCTGTAGGCTGTAGAGCAGCGTAGTAAGCTGCTGCCGGCCCGCCCCCTTCGGGGGGAATTGCAAATCAATAAAGAAAAAAAAGGCGATAATTGTAGGCAAAACCACCCCTTCCTTCCGCCTCCTTGATTTCTATCTCACCATCTATGGCCATCCTATCGCCCTCGCTCCCACCCTTAAGTACCTTGGCGTAACCCTCGACTGTCGCCTCTCCTGGACTCCCCACCTCCGGACAATCCAAGCCAAGGCACGCTCCCGACTCAGTCTCCTCAAGCTCCTCTCCGGCCGTACATGGGGTCTGGACCCCTCCACCATCCTCCACACCTATAAATCCCTCATTCGACCTATCCTCTGCTACGGCCACCCTGCCTGGATCTCTGCCCCTCCTACCTTTTACAAATCTCTTCAAATCCTCGAACGTCATGCTCTCCGCCTCAACCGTCGTATCCATCTCCACTTCCCCACACGCATCCTGTACGACGTCATTCCGTTTCCCCACCTCCTCCTCTTCCTCGAACGGATACGGATCCTATACACCTCCCGTAAACTAGATCCCCCTCACCCGCTTGTGTCTCACATCCTCTCCTTCCACCGTCCGCTGCCCTGCCTGTATTTCCACGTCCCACCTGCTCTCCATCTCTCCATACCCTCCCCTAACGTGGCTTCCGCCAGCTCCCCCTCCCTGATGATGCCCTCCTTTCCTCCATCTACCCCTCCTACCAACTTTGATCCTCCCTCTCCATTCCTGTGTTTGTTCCTATTGGCACCCTCTCTCCCTTCTCTCCCCCTTCCCTCCCTCCTCCCTTTCTCCCCACTATTCCCCCGGGCTTCCCCTACCCCCATACCTCCATTCCTCCTACCATCTCCTCTTCCACTGGCATCTTTGTTCTCCCCTCTCCCCCCCCCCCACCTTCTTCTTCCCCTCTCGGCTGATCCCCGGACTCGCACACATTAACTGGACATTCACATGCCAGAGATCATCGCCATCAGTTTCTCGTCTGTGTGCCGTCGTGTTTGTGGTTTAGTGTTCTTTGCGTCACGCTCCTTCGTTCACCTGTACCGTCTACGTCGTCAGTGTTAGTGCGCAGTGCCGGCAGTTTTTTTAGTGTGTTTTTCGTCGAGTGTGAATGGCCTCGTGCTATTTGTTTCTGTGTCTACTGTCTTTTTGCCCGTCACTTTGTTCAGTATCTTATGTGTCTTCTTTGTATTTTCATTGTCAAACCTGTGGCTGAAGAGCAGCATAGTATGCTGCTGCCAGCCCACCTTATGTAAAGATGTTTAAATAACAATAAAGGGAAAAAAAAGATAAATATCCCATCCACCCCATCCTCTGTTAAGGCCATCCCACCTGGATCTCCACCCCTCCTACCCTATACAAGTCCTTTCAAATCCTGGAACGCCATGCGCTCCGCCTCGTCTATTGCATCCGCCTCACCTCTCCCACGTGGCTCCTCTATGACTTTATTCCTTTCCCACACCTCCTCCTCTTCCTTGAACGTACACAGATCCTGTACACCTCCTGTAAGCTCGATCCCCTCCCCCGCTTGTATCTCCCGTCCTCTCCCACCCCAATCTGCTGCCGCCCCTGTACTCCTGCATCCCACCCGCTCTCCATCTCACCACCCTCCACACCCTTGCCCGAGGTGATTTCGGCCAACTCCCCCTCCTGGATGATGCCCTCGCCCCCTCCTACCAGATTTGATCCTCCCCTTCCTCCTCCCGAGCTTATCCTCCAGGGCTCCCTCTCTCCCTTCTCTCTCTCCTAAATTCCTTCTCCTCCACTCTCCCACTCCTTGCCCGGGCTTCCACAACCAACCCCACCCTCTCCCCTCCCCCTCACTTCCTATCTCCCACTGGCGACCTCCCCACCTCCCTCCTTCCCTCCCCTATTCCCTGTGGCAGGCCCCATCCTTTTTTCATGCAACATTGTGTGCATTGCGTCAAAGATCGTTGTCAGTGTTTTCTGTGCAGTGTTTCTCTGTTACAGTGCAATTGTGTCTCTTCAGCGTCCTCCACCGTTCGACAGTGTACTCATTCAACCTTGGTGTACGTTTGCACTTGCTTATGCAGTTCAGTGTATTCGGTTCGAACGTCTTCGTTTTCATCATTATGTGTGTCACCTGTTCTCTCATATTCATATTTTCTGTGTCTCTGTCTACATGTTATCTGTTCTATGGTTTTCTGTGGCCGAAGAGCGGCATAGATAGGCCGCTGCCGGCCTACTTTTTGTAAAAGGTATTAAAATAACAATAAAGGAAGAAAAGATAAGTATCCTAAGTCAATGTAGCAAAAAGTCCTTTATTGACAACTAGTTTCCGTTCATTGACGAGCCATCTCCAGATATAAAATGCAGAAAACTGCATGAGAGAGGTGTACAATACCAAAATACTTTTACCATTCATCTTTCACTATTTTATAAATACATATAAAGTTTTTATTTAATTCAGTGTGTATGAACTACACACTGAATGAAGTAATGATTTTATTGGTATGTTTCGTATAGTGGAAGTTGAAATATGAAACATAGTTCACTGTTGTTCGACCCTGAAACACTCCCTTATTAACCGAACGTTATTGACCAGTGGAATATGGCCTAATAGTTTAAAATAGTTTGACCGTGTGCAACTGATAAAGATTGATCGATTAATAATTGCACGGGAGTTGTTTCGTCCCAAATCCAACAAAGCTGATTAGGTATTCAGGTAGCAATAATCGGTACATACTTTGTGGTTAATGTCTTATATCTTTTGTCTAAGGGCAGCAATAAGGCTGTTACTCCCTTTGTCTGACTAAGTAAAGCGGTTAAGAATTTTTAACATTGTGCAGCCGTGTCAGCAACTGTGATAATTGAAAATGCAACACGTCAGCCTCAGTTGCAAACAGAAACCAAACAAAACGAGTGACACTCGCTTCTGAAGAAGACCAAATTATTTTGGCTGAATCCTGGGTCAGCAACTGAGGCTGACATGTTACAATGTTAATAGCGGTTAACTCACCGCAGGTCACCTGCTAATGTTGACACACGCCTATATTCTTCATGTAGCACTGAATGCACACTCCTGACTGCAGTCCAAACCGTGGGTGTCCGGCGCAGTTGTCGCGTAACCACGGTGCACAAACGAACTCTCAAATACATCACACAAATCACTCAATTAAAGCCATTTCTGTATTTGCCGGAGGTCAGGCCCAAGGCGTTGGGTGAAACACACAGCCGTTAAACAACTGTAAACTCGGTCGGCCGTCCTGCCGAAATCCCCCCTGCTCGCTTGGCAGCCAACAGATTACTTGCTCAGTCTCAACACTGACGACTCTCTGGCGCACCGGGTGATCGACTATCGATAGTAACTACTCCGAGCCGCGTGAGGCAAAGATATATTGTTCTCAATACGTAAGAGACGGTTGACCCCTTACAACCATTATATGCAATTTTCTGTATTTTAAATCTGAAGATGGGTCGTCAATAAACTCAAAGCAATTTAAGCGATATTGACTTAGGTAGCAGATCACCTGTCTCCAATAACGTCTCCAATATTCGTTAACTTTGTGTTGTAATACATCTAAAATAATTCGTAGCCCGTTATCTAGAAGGACCGTATCCGGCTGTAACTCATGCTTTCATTCTTCTTTGTATCTCTTCTTTAGTATTTCACATGTTGTCAGTTATTCTACGCAGCTGTATTCTTAAATAAAAGGCACTATTTATTTCTCTTACGAAACACGTTTGCACTTTTATTTCAACTTCAACATTTTTTTCTCGCATCGGTTTCTTTTAAATTTACTTCTCTTTAATACGTATTAACAAATGGTTCAAATGACTCTGAGCACTATGGGACTTAACATCTGAGGTCGTCAATACCCTAGAACTTAGAACTACTTAAACCTAACTAACCTAAGGACATCACAGATACCCTTGCCCTAGGCAGGATTCGAACCTGCGACCGTGGCGGTCGCGTGGTTCCAAACTGTAGCGCCAAGAACCGCTCGGTCACAGCGGCCGGCACATATTAACAGAAACAGATTCAAATATCTCGCTTGAAATTCTTTTGGGAGTCCAAAAGTGTCACTATGAAAAACTATAACAACTAGTCATCCGTTTTCTTTTTTTTTTTTTCGTCATGAGTCTTGTGACTGCATCGATGCTCCCCTCCAGGAATTCCTCTCCTGTGCCAACCTATTCATTTCAGAGTAGCGCTTATAACCCACGCCCTCAATTATTTGCTGGATGTATTCCAGTCTCTGTCTTTCTCTAGTACCATGGAATTCTTTCCCTGATGTCTGAAGAGAAGCCCTATCATCCAGTCCCTTCTCTTCGTCAGTGTTTTCCACATATTCCCTTCCTCTCCGATTCTGCGCAGAACCCTCCCATTCCTTACCTTACCAGCCCACCTAATTTTCAACACTCGCCTGCAGCACCACATCTCAAATGCTTCGAATCTCTTCTGTTCCGGTTCTCCTACTGTCCATGTTTCACAACCGTGCAATGCTGTGGGGAATAGGGGAGAGAGTGTCACTGAAATGATACAGGATTTGGGATGGACATCACGAAAACAAAGGCGTTTCTCGTTGCGCGGGAATTTTCTCACAGAACTCCAGTAACCAACTTTCTCCTCCGGACGCGAAAATATTTTGTTGACGCCGACCTACATGGGGAGAAACGATCCTCATAATAAAATAAGGGAAATCAGAGCTCACACGGAAATATACATCTGTTCGTTTTTTCCTCGCGCTGTACAAGACTGGAATAATAGAGAATTATTGTGAAGGTGGTTCGATGAACCGTCTGTCAGGCACTTAAATGTGATTTGCAGAGTATCCGGGTAGATGTAGATGTGGAAGTGCTGCAGCAGGAAGGACTTGGCCAGGTGGGGACAGGGCTACAGACATAATGATACAGCTTGAGCAGGTCGAGTCTTGAATAAGAAAACAGGAATGTCAACAGGTTGGTTTGAACAGCATAGTGGACGCATTTTCGTACCCACAATAAATAAAAAGCGAACACACACGACAGTGGGAAAAGAATACACGCCCTCTAGCTCCGCATGTGATGAAGAGATTGAACGAGTTGTAAGCGTATTGTCATATCACTGGCTTAGTTGTGGAGTATCCTTGTGGGCAGCCGCGTGTGCAGAGCCGAGCACGGGACACGGTACTGTTGTGTTACGTAGTGTGTAGCTCTGCATGTAAGGTTGAAGTGTTGCTAAAAGTGCTATTACAGTAAAGTGATTAAATATGGAAGTAATTCAGAGGAAAGTGCGTCAAGATGTAATTAAAAATGAGCAGTGCCGCCAATAACGTATTTGCGTATCGTCTCGTTGCGTGTCGCACAGTGTCAATCATCCGTGCCGTATTCGGTCTCCCGGAATGAACTGATGTGAGTCAGTAGAAATCAGTTACCATAAAAGAGTGCAGTCAAGTGCCAGTGTCTTGTAGCGAGCGTGTAGACGTGCGTTCGGTCATCGCGTTTCCGCATCATCAACAATCAGCCGCGCCGCGACGGTTACGCGCACGCTCGTACGAGTGAGAACTAAGAAACTGAAAAAATTAGCTTTACGAACAGTGTTATATCATCACTACTGACAAGGAGGACTATTACCAGATATCTGTATGTGTGACGAGCGTAAGAACTTTCGTTCGATCATTCGGCTTCCGCATCATCAACAATCACCCGCGTCGTGTCGGTTACGCGTACGCTCGTCTTGAGTGATATTGTGGACAGATAATCATCAAGATTGTTAATTGGGATAAACATTTGCGACTTAGAATGTAAACAGTGCAACCTGTGATTCCTCATCGTCTCAGAATACAGTTGTTCATACCAGACGTAGGACAGTGCTGTGCTTGACATTGAGTGGCTCCCCTGAACCCATTTGCATATTCGATAGATAATTTCAGGCAAGCCAGCAGCAGTGTGGAGCAGAAAATACGACCGCTGTGGGATTATCAGGTACGTGGTGTGGACAGGGCGCACGGTCACGAAGCTAGAAGTCAGTTTAAAGTATCCCACCCATTCGTACTCCAGGGCGTGTTACACAGTGTATAACGAGATGAAAGAAATTATTCATATATTTAAGTGAGAGGAAAACTTAATTGTAATTGGGAATGGAATTCGATAATGGCAAAGGGAAGAGAAAGAAAAATAGTAGAACACGGACTGAGGGAAAGGAATGGAAGTGGAAGCCTTGTGGTACAGTGCTGCACAGAGCTTAATGCAACCAGCACTAATACTCAGTTTGAGATTCACAAAATAACGTCTTATATAAGGAAGAGACCTGGGGACATCACAAGCTTTTAGACCGAATTCGAAAGCATGTCGAAGACATTTATAGGGGTGGATCTGAATTGTGGCCGTAGCTATAAACTGTAATTTAAAAGTCAAGAAACTGGAAAACAGGTAAGGAATTACGAATATGGGACATTTGTAACGTCCCCTTAGAAAAATTAGTGAATTACTGTGCGGGTAGATCCCTTACGTTATTGCTTTTCAGAAAGCTGAGCAAAACTGAACGTACTCAGACATTTCGCTCTGTACCTATTCTGGTCAACACTAAACTGACACAATATTTTTAGCGCAACGCAATCTGACTTTTAATAATCCCTACAAAAGAATGGCCCTGACTAACATTAACCTATACGTTTCACAAATCACTTACCTCACAAAAATCTTCATTACTCAAACTACTGCAATACAGCGAGCGCCACTACTGCCAGCTAAATAAAAGATTCAAACTACTGAAGGCACTAACTACTGATAGGCATAGTTAGCAAATGAAAGATTTTGATAGAAAACAAACAATGTATTTACCTTAATAGTGTTCAAAAGTCATAATACATATATAGCAGTTCATGACATCCAGTCTTACAAATTTCAAAACTCCGCCATTTCTCTCACCGCATCCACCACTACTGGCGGCTCACCACCAACTGCGTAACGCTAGGCGCTGTTAACATCCAGCTGCCCAACACTACAATGGCCAACAACAATGCAAACCAGCCACAGACTGCACACAGCACAGCCAGTGATTTTCATACAGAGCACTACGTGGCGTTACAATATAAAAACCTAAACAGCCTACTTACACATGGATATGTTGAAAGAACCAGAGATTACTAATATTTTCAGAGCAGCATTAGGCAACGTTAGGCAGAAGTAGGGATACGGGTTTAGTATGCGACAGTGCATCGAATTTCCCGTCCACGTCGAGTATCGAAATGGAGGAGAGGTGAGAGGTGTTCGGGCTACGGCACGCCCCCAGGCAGCAGCCTGCATGAGGGGACACCGCGTCAGCAGCTGCTGGCGTGTCACGTGCTGACGTACAGTGAGGCCTGAGCGTCGGTAAATACGGCGGCCACACACTTTCCTGTCGGACTCGTTAGTTTACTGAAGCCTCAGGTAGCAGAGTGTCTGGCCTTGCCAGTATTACGATTTCGATTCACGTTTCTCCCTGGAATAGGTGTCTACGCTTACAAAGACATTGCTAACACTCTTGACTTGTTTTTGATCGGCCTTTCATTTTGTAAACACCACTATCGTCGATCTCAGGAGCCTCCCGTTTGTTCCAAATGCCTCTGCGATACCGACTTTGCGACCGACTAACTGTCTTCTAACAACGCAGACTAGGACAGAGGAAAGGGAATACGATAGAAAATGGGTGGGTAGCTTTGACAGCTCAGATAGTGAGGGCAGCCGAGGATCAAATATTCGCAAAAAGACAAGCCCTAACAGAAACCCTTGTCTTTCTGTTCTGAGGTTCTGAATTTAACTGACGAAAGGAGAAAACCCAAAAATTCAGCAGATGAAAGGGAATACAGATGTCTAAGTAATGAAAGCGGGAGGAAGTGCAAAATGACTAGAGTACAAATGCAAGGCTGTAGGTGTATGTATAATTAGGATACATTAAAGAGATCTTTGGAGAAAAGAGAAGCAACTATATAAATATCAAGAGCTGAGGTGAAAATCCAGTATTACGCAAAAAAGAGAGAGTTGAAAAGTGGAATGTATGTCTTTAGAGTCCTTAAAAGGGAAATGACTTGAAAACAATTTTTTTGAAAGGGCAGAGAGGTAGATCAATAATAGACGGCAGATACGGTAATGCGAGACATATCTGACAGAGCACTGAAAGACGTGAGTAGAAACAAGGCTCCTGGTGTAGAAGAAATTACCTCAGAATTTTTGAGATTCATGCAGAGTCCAGCAATGGCAGAACTATTCAACCTGGTGTGCAAGGTGTACGAGACAGGCGAAATATCATCAGACTTAAACAAGAATATAATGAATAACTCCAATTCCAAAGAAAGCAGGTGCTGACAGGCGTGAATATTACAAAACTATCTAATTAATAAGTCACGGTTGCAAAATATTGACAAATTATTTACTGAACAGGGGAAAAAATTGGTATAAGCCAACGTCGGGTTCCAGAGCATTATACGAACACTTTAGTCAATACTGACGTTACGACTTATCATAAAATATTCATTAAAGAACGGCCGGCCGCTGGTGGCCGTGCGGTTCCAGGCGCTTCAGTCTGGAACCGCGCGACCCCTACGGTCGCAGGTTCGAATCCTTCCTCGGACATGGGTGTGTGTGATGTCCTTAGGTTAGTTAGGTTTAAGTAGTTCTAAGCTCTAGGGGACTGATGACCACAGATGTTAAGTCCCATAGTGCTCAGAGACATTCATTAAAGAAAGAAAAACCTAGAATTTGTATAGAGAAAACTTTGGACATTGTTGACTAGAGTACAATCTATGAAATTCTGAAAGTAGCGGGGATAAAATATACGGAGTGAAAGGTTATATACAACTTTTACAGAAACCTGACAGTAGAAGAACAGGAAATGGATGCAATAAATGGGAAGGCAGTTAGACAGGGTTGTAGCCTATTCCTGGTGATGTTCAATCTGTACATTGACCGGGTAACAAAGAACCCGAAAGAAAAATTTGGAGAAAGCATTAAAGTTCAAGGGAAGAAATAAAAGCTTTGAGGAGCGCCAGTGCCACTGTAATTCTTTCAGAGATAGGAAAGAACTTGGACGAGCAGTTGAAGGGAATGAATAATGTCTTGAACAGTGACTATAAGATGAGGATCAACAAAAGTGAAATAATGGTAACTGAATGCAGTCGAATAAGATCAAGAGTGGGAAATAGATTAGGAAACGAGACACTCAAACTAGAAGATGAGTTTTGGTGTTTTGGTAGCAAAGTAAGTGCTGAGACCCGAAGCAAACAGAATGTAAAATGTAGACTGGAATTGACAAGGAAAAGCATATCGGTAAAACCGAAATTTGCTACCATGTAACGTAAATCTAAGTGTTAGGAAGTCTGGAATGTTGCCTTATAAAGACGTGAAAACTGGACGAAAAGCAGTTCACACAAAAGGACAACAGAAGCTTTTGAAATCCCGTAGGCCTACTACAGGAGAATGCTGAAGATTAGGTAGACAGATTGAGTAAGTGATGAGGAAGTAGACCCACTTAATCAAATTGAAGAGAAAATAAATTTGTGTCAGAACCTGGTTAGAAGAAGGTAACGGTTGATATGATAAATTATGAGACATCAACGGATCACCAGCTTAGTACTGGAGGAAAGTGTAGGGGAGGAAAATTGCAGTAAGAGATCAAGACGTAAAAAAAAATAAACATGTTCAAATGTATACAGGCTACAGTAGTTACCCGGAGATGAAGAGTCTTGCATAGCTAGCTGTCGCGCGGAATTCCATCAGACCTATTTTTGGACTCAACATCACAACAACAATTACTTCACCGCGTATGCATTTTCCAGAGTCCTTGATTGACTACCAGCAGTGCTGTGCTCCAAATGTATACTCTGAGAAATTTTTTCCTCGCAATTAAGGCCCATGTTTGACACCTTTCACTGTTCATTTTTACCGTTAAATAGATAATCTACAAATTCCGGAACGTGTTGGCTTTTTACGTCGATGACTTAACTGAAGGTGACTATTCCATTACGAATATTACTACTACCTATTGGCTAAAAACCAAGTTAGTGCGGTTGCTGTCAGGTGGCAGTGTGATAGCTTAGCTCCAACTGTTGTGATGGATGACAACTGAAGTTCTACAATCCATTTCTGACAGAAGGAATGGAACAATGGCTAGGCATTGCTGTGACCAGAAAATTTTGCAGCGTAATACCAAAAAGACTCTGTATTTGTAAGGTGTATTGCTGGGAGGATTCGGAAGAGTTCAAATACTGACTGCAGACATCTATTTGTTAGACGTGTACAAAATATCATTTGGGGTCGATTTGGAAACAACAACAAACATTGTTCGCAATCTAGAGCTTCTCCTGCAAAATTACAGTGACATTTGATATGTCATGATATGAAAGAGGAAGCGGTAGAATGTTTTGTTACGTATTATCATTTTTGTTATGAATGCGGGTACCATACTGCGAACAAAAGCTGTGTCTTTCTCTCTCGCGTACCATCTGGTTAGCTGCCCCTGGAGGCGATGGTCTTTCTGCTCGGAAATATAAATTGTGAATGGAGACGGAATGATGATGTGGGGAAAAGGTAATAAGATACTGGGATGCCGAAATAACAGGAGGCGCTAGCCCTGAGGCTCCTAAGCGGATCTTTCTTTCTTTTTCCTTCTTGCAACCCTTGTTTTGAGAAGAATAGCCGAGGGCTAAAGTTTCTTGTTATAAAACTCGCTGTTCAGATGCGAGATAAGAAAACGATTTTTATCACGAAAATTTCTTAAATTAAGTTTTTCCTATTCATCCCACTGCGCGATGACTCAATAAGGTTTCGTTATTCGCTTCCACAGCTAAGCGTATATTCCTTACAAGCATTTTTCTTTCGCATCCTACGCATCCGGTTTATTGCTTTCAAGTTTCTGCAATGTCTGTATTTTTCATTGAGTGTGCAGGAAAAATGGCTAAAGCACGACTGACGTTCTGAAGTCGCTGAATCCCAACGTCCACCCTTGGTTTTGTGCGGCTTGCCTTTATCATCCAAGTTTGAATGAACAACTTTCTAATGACTAGGAAATTGATAGGACGTAAAGCTCTGAACTTTTTCAGATGCGCCGATTACAGGGAAATGACAACTTTTATTTACTTTTTGTGTAATTTAGGTCGTATTACATAGCCTTCCTTGAATTCCGTTATGCTATTTAAAATTGTTACAAGACTCTGAACCGACCATTTAAACGTTTCTATGGTCGTAGCATATCTCCAACCAGAGCCTATTATTAGATGAATACACATCACTGTACGTCACTCCTTTATTGTCTTTGAGTGTTGGTAACTAATGTTACTGTGTTGTTGTGTTCTTCAGTCCTGAGACTGGTTTGATGCAGCTCTCCATGCTACTCTATCCTGTGCAAGCTTCTTCATCTTCCAGTACCTACTGCAACCTACATCCTTCTGAATCTGCTTAGTGTATTCATCTCTTGGTCTCCCCCTACGATTTTTACCCTCCACGCTGCCCTCCACTACTAAATTGGTGATCCCTTGATGCCTCAGAACATGTCCTACCAACCGATCCCTCCTTCTGGTCAAGTTGTGCCACAAACTTCTCTTCTCCCCAATCCTATTCAATACCTCCTCATTAGTTACGTGATCTACCCACCTTATCTTCAGCATTCTTCTGTAGCACCACATTTCGAAAGCTTCTATTCTCTTCTTGTCCAAACTATTTACCGTCCATGTTTCACTTCCATACATGGCTACACTCCATAAAAATACTTTCAGAAATGACTTCCTGACACTTAAATCTATACTCGATGTTAACAAATTTCTCTTCTTCAGAAACGCTTTCCTTCCCATTGCCAGTCTACATTTTATATCCTCTCTACTTCGACCATCATCAGTTATTTTGCTCCCCAAATGGCAAAACTCCTTTACTACTTTAAGTGTCTCATTTCCTAATCTAATACCCTCAACATCACCCGACTTAATCCGACTACATTCCATTATCCTCGTTTTGCTTTTGTTGATGTTCATCTTATATCCTCCCTTCAAGACACTATCCATTCCGTTCAACTGCTCTTCCAAGTCCTTTGCTGTCTCTGACAGAATTACAATGTCATCGGCGAACCTCAAAGTTTTTATTTCTTCTCCATGGATTTTAATACCTACTCCAAATTTTTCTTTTGTTTCCTTTACTGCTTGCTCAATATACAGATTGAATAGCATCGGAGAGAGGCTACAAACCTGTCTTACTCCCTTCCCAACCACTGCTTCTCTTTCATGCCCCTCGACTCTTGTAACTGCCATCTGGTTTCTATACAAATTGTAAATAGCCTTTCGCTCCCTGTATTTTACCCCTGCCACCTTTAGAATTTGAAAGAGAGTATTCCAGTCAACATTGTCAAAAGCTTTCTCTAAGTCTACAAATGCTAGGAACGTAGGTTTGCCTTTCCTTAATCTTTCTTCTAAGATAAGTCTTTAAGGTCAGTATTGCCTCACGTGTTCCAGTATTTCTACGGAATCCAAACTGATCTTCCCCGAGGTCGGCTTCTACTAGTTTTTCCATTCGTCTGTAAAGAATTCGTGTTAGTATTTTGCAGCTGTGGCTTATTAAACTGATTGTTCGGTAATTTTCACATCTGTCCACACCTGCTTTCTTTGGGATTGGAATTATTATATTCTTCTTGAAGTCTGAGGGTATTTCGCCTGTTTCATACATCTTGCTCACCAGATGGTAGAGTTTTGTCAGGACTGGCTCTCCCAAGGCCGTCAGTAGTTCCAATGGAATGTTGTCTACTCCGGGGGCCTTGTTTCGACTCAGGTCTTTCAGTGCTCTGTCAAACTCTTCACGCAGTATCGTATCTCCCATTTCATCTTCATCTACATCCTCTTCCATTTCCATAATATTGTCCTCAAGTGCATCGCCCTTGTATAGATCCTCTATATACTCCTTCCACCTTTCTGCTTTCCCTTCTTTGCTTAGAACTGGGTTTCCATCTGAGCTCTTTATGTTCATACAAGTGGTTCTCTTATCTCCAAAGGTCTCTTTAATTTTCCTGTAGGCAGTATCTATCTTACCCCTAGTGAGATAAGCCTCCACATCCTTACATTTTCCTCTAGCCATGCCTGCTTAGCCATTTCGCACTTCCTGTCGATCTCATTTTTGAGACGTTTGTATTCCTTTTTGCCTGCTTCACTTACTGCATTTTTATATTTTCTCCTTTCATCAATTAAATTCAATATTTCTTCTGTTACCCAAGGATTTCTACTAGCCCTCTTCTTTTTACCTACTTGATCCTCTGCTGCCTTCACTACTTCATACCTCAAAGCTACCCATTCTTCTTCTACTGTATTTCTTTCCCCCATTCCTGTCAATTGTTCCCTTATGCTCTCCCTGAAACTCTCTACAACCTCTGGATCTTTCAGTTTATCCAGGTCCCATCTCCTTAAATTCCCACCTTTTTGCAGTTTCTTCAGTTTTAATCTACTGGTCATAACCAATAAATTGTGGTCAGAGTCCACATCTGCCCCTGGAAATGTCTTACAATTTAAAACCTGGTTCCTAAATCTCTGTCTTACCATTATATAATCTATCTGTTACCTTTTAGTATCTCCAGGGTTCTTTCATGTATACAACCTTCTATCATGATTCTTAAATGTTACTGTGCTGTGTGGAAATAAAATACAGAACCTACTTCTCCGCTGTGTCACCACAACCTATATATCCACTGTGTCACATGTGGAACTTTACACAGAACGATCAATGTTTTTAATATTTGGTTCAAATGGCTCTGAGCACTATGGGACTTAACTTATGAGGTCACCAGTCCCCTAGAACGTAGAACTACTTAAACGTAACTAACCTAAGGACATCACACACATCCATGCCCGAGGCAGGATTCGAACCTGCGACCGTAGCGGTCGCCCGGCTCCAGACTGTAGCGGCTAGAACCGCTCGGCCACCCCGGCCGGCTTAATACTTGGTTTTTCTCGCTTCATTTACGTCTACAACTACATGGATACTCTTAAAATCACATTTAAGTACCTGGCAGAGGGTTCATCGAACCACCTTCTTAATTCTCTATTATTCAAGTCTCTCACAGCGCGCGGAAAAAACACCTATATCTTTCCGTGTCGGCTCTGATGTCCCATATTTTGTTATCGTTTCTCCCTATGTAGGTCGGCGTTCCTTCGCAACGAAAAACGCCTTTGGTTTAATGATGTCCTCCCCAAGATCTATATCATTTCAATGGCACTCTCTCCCCTATTCCGCGATAATACAAAACGTGGTGCCCTTCTTTGAACATATTCGATGTACTCCGGCAACCCTATCTAGCAAAGATCTCACAAAGCGCAGCAGTGTTCTAAGAGAGGACGGACAAGCGTAATGTAAGCAGTCTCTTAAGTGGATCGGTTGCATCTTGTAAGTGTCCTGCCAATAAAACGCAGTCTTTGGTAAGCCTTCCCCACAACGTTTCCTATGTGTTCCTTCCAATTTAAGTTGTTCGTAATTGTAATTCCTAGGTATTTACATCAATTTACAGCCCTTAGAGTACATTGATGTATCATGTAATGGAAGTTTAAAGGATTCCTTGTAGCACTCACGCCTGTGAACTCACACTTTTCGTTATTTAGGGTCAATTGACAATTTTAGCACCATGCAGACTTCTTATTTAAACCGTTTTGCATTTTGTTTTGATCTTATGATGACTTTAATAGTCGATAAACGAAAGCATTATCTGCAAAAAATCTATGACGGCTGCTCATATTGTCTACTAAAACGTTTATATAGATATGGATCATATAGCACAACCTTGCGGAACGCAAGAAATCACTTCTACATCTACATCCATACTCCGCAAGCCACCTGACGGTGTGTGGAGGAGGGTACTTTGAGTACCTCTATCGGTTCTCCCTTCTATTCCAGTCTCGTATTGTTCGTGCAAAGAAGGATTGTCGGTATGCCTCTGTGTGGGCTCTAATCTCTCTGATTTATCCTCATGGTCTCTTCGCGAGGAGGGAGCAATAGACTGCTTGCCGAAGGGTGAAGGTATGTTCTCGAAACTTCAACAAAAGCCCGTACTGAGCTACTGAGCGTCTCTTCTGCAAAGTCTTCCACTGGACTTTATCTACCATCTCCGTAACGCTTTCGCGATTACTAAATGATCCTGTAACGAAGCGCGCAGCTGTCCGTTGGATCTTCTCTATCTCTTCTATCAACCCTATCTTATGGATCCCACACTGCTGAGCAGTATTCAAGCAGTGGGCGAATAAGTGTACTCTAACCTAATTCCTTTGTTTTCGGATTGCATTTCCTTAGGATTCTTCCAATGAATCTCAGTCTGGCATCTGCTTTACCGACGATCAACTTTATATGGTCATTCCACTTTAAATTACTCCTAATGCCTACTCCGAGATAATTTATGGAATTAACTGCATCCAGTTGCTGACCTGCTATATTGTAGCTAAATGATAAAGGATCTTTCTTTCTATGTATTCGCAGAACATTACACTTATCTACATTGAGACTCAATTGCCATTCCCTGCACCATGCGTGAATTCGTTGCAGATCCCCCTGCATTTCAGTACAATTTTCCATTGTTACAACCTCTCGATATACCACAGCATCATCCGCAAAAGGCTCAGTGGACTTCCGATGTTATCCATAAGGTCATTTACGTAGAGTGTGAATAGCAACGGTCCTACGACACTCCCCTCCGGCACAGCTGAAATCACTCTTACTTCGGAAGACTTCTCTCCATTGAGAATGACATGCAGCGTTCTGTTATGTAGGAACTCCTCAATCCAATCACAATTGGTCTGATAGTCCATATGCTCTTACTTTGATCATTAAACACCACTGTGGGGAACTGTATCGAACGCCTTGCGGAAGTCAAGAAACACGGCATCTACCTGGGAACCCGTGTCTAAGGCCCTCTGAGTCTCGTGGACGAATAGCACGAGCTGGGTTTCACACGATCGTCTTTTTCGAAACGCCTGCTGATTCCTACAAAGTAGATTTCTAGTCTCCAGAAAAGTCATTATACTCTAACATAATACGTGTTCCAAAATTCTAAAACTGATCGACGTTAGAGATATAGGTCTATAGTTCTGCACATCCGTTCGACGTCCCTTCTTGAAAACTTCTGATTTACTCGATGAATTTCCGTCAGTTACTACGAACTGTGAACGCCCTGACAGGAAGTCATGAATCCCGTCACATAACCAAGACGATAATCCAATAGCACTTCATTACACTACGAGCCGCTTGTGTGGCACAGTGTCAAAAGCCTTCCGGATATCCAAAAATACGGAATGCATTTGAAATTCCTTGTCAATAGCACTCAGCAATTTCGTGCTTCTACAGCTGGGCAGTCAGCGCGGCAGAACGCCATGCAAAGGGTCCGTATTCGACCTCACGCTGGGTCGGAGATTTTCTCGGCTCAGGCTGTGAGTGTTGTGTTGTCCTCTTCATATCATCCACAGCGACACTCAAGTCGCCGAAGTGGCGTCAACGACTATGGGAGGCCCTCGTCACACGAACATTTCGTAGTTGATTTTGATATTTTCTGGTGTACTCTTAACCTGTCTACTTTAACTCTCTTCCGATTCCCGTTAGTGTCATGTATCAGTGGCCTATACTTCGGATAATGTAATTCTTATTGCTTCCATGACATCGTTCTCACCCTCTGTTTTTTTTTTTGTTTTTTTTTTTTTACACGTATATTAGTCCATGTTGTAAGGCGTGTCCTCATACATAAAGCTGGATACATTTTCAGAGGCTATAAAGAGTGTTAGTATTTTCATACTTAAACATGTTCAGCAAGTCGATCTATTATAAAATGTTGACAGTGGCAACGACCAGACACAAACCACTTTTGGATTACTTTACTCAGAACAGCCGTTGCCACTCAGAATTTATACAGTTCATCATCAGACTGCTTTCATGCTTTCGTCAAAACATATGACGGATTGCTTTACTGGTGAGTTATCCCAGGATAAACAGTAATTCATAGTTACAAACTTGTAATAAATATGTTTGTGTTACAGATTTGTGGCAGAATGCATCTTACGTTAAATGTCAGTGTGGAGTATTTGTTCTCACAGTTTTCTTCCGGCGAGTCTTATTCGTAATTTTTCACAATTACAGGTCGATTTGGATTATTAAACGCAGTCTTTCCGTCACGAAACATATTTCCAATGCGCACCTACACGGCCACACCGGAAGGCGGACTAACCTGTTCTTACTAACATACCGGTGTGACCTTTCTCCGTGTGCTTAAGGGGAGCCGGAGGTGGTCAAATCCAAAAAATTACGATTTTTTTTGCTACCGAAAATTAATTGGAACTTTCCTCTTTAATGTAAACTTTGAATTAATGTTTTACTCGCCCTAGAAGTGGAGTTATTACCATTTTCCCCCACGCCTGCAGAGGAAATGGGCGGCCGCTGAATGCATCTAACACCCTCTCGTGACTTCCTGGCGAACTGCTTGGGATTTTCTCGGCCTGTTACGCATACAGCGCTTTATGTTACGCATACAGCGAGTATGTAATGGTTGGCTACATTGTTTTCTGTGACAAATGAAGCGCTAAGAGCGCGAAACATCGTCTCTTTGCTGTTCACCGTTTCGAATTAGTTCAGTGTTGCGCCTGTTGTTGGCAGTATTATACTTCTTGTGTAAAGCCTTGTTCTGGTTACGATGCCACGTTTTAGTAACCGTGTGTATAAGAAGAGGAAGAACGTAGGGAAAAGAAAATTAACACTAATACCAAGTTGCGATACTACAATTACTGAAACAGTGCGTTCTTCTGCTAAGCAACACATGGCCGGCCATAGCCCTGTGACATCTTCTAGCAAATACTACCTTGGGGATGATGACTACAAAAGTTTCAAGACTATAGAGGAACTGAAACCATATGGAAATGAATTTGTAGTTGAAAAGTTGGAATGCACTGGGCATGTGCAAAAGCGTATGGGTGCACGGCTTCGAAGGCTCAATCAAACTTTGGGTTCAAGTAAGCTCAGTGATGGAAAGACCATAGGAGGGAGAGGCAGGCTTACTGATGAGGTGATTGAACGTCTACAGAGATACTATGGGTATGCTATAAGGCAAAATACTAGTAATGTAGTGACATGCGAAAAGCAGTGTGGGCATTGTTCCTTCATACTGCCTCTTCCAATGAATACCCTCAACACAGCCTGTGCCCAAAAGATTCCTGGTGCAAATATAATGCAAAAAAGGACTATGCTCACAAACATGGTTTGCCAGCAGCTGTGATAAATGCAATAAAACCAATTTTTCATGCCTTAGCGCAGCCAGAATTGTTACACAAATGTCTACACGGAAAGACGCAGAACAATTTGATTTGGAAAGTGATTCCTAAAAGGGTGTTTGTAAGCATAAAAACACTGCACTTTGGCATTTATGATGCAATAGCAACCTGCAACCAAGGGAACAGTGTGAAGTGTGAAGTTCTGAAGGCATTAGGATTTACAGCTGGGGTGAACAATGTACGAGCACTAAGAAGTATTGACAGAGAAAGGATAAGAGGAACAGAAAGAAGAGAAAGGCATATGAAGTATGATGGAACAACAGGCCAGAAAAGAAGACAGAAGAGGAAGTTTTTGGAGGATGAAGAAGAAGACCCTGATAATCCACCCCATAGTGCAGGAATGTATTGAGAAACTTTGATAGCCATTTCCCGTACATCAGAATTTTTCGAATATAAGGAACATTTTCTCAAAATCCACTCAAGCTAGAGAGATGAAATTTTTATACAGCACTCCTAGTGGTCAAAATTACATTGCAACACAGCCATTTGGCAATATGTTCAGTAGTTTCATTTCAGTTTAATTATAAAGCAATTATTTGTAAAAAAATTTGGGTTATTAATTAAAAAAATAATTGGAAGGAAACTAGAAAAGATACTCCAAAATCCCTCTGTCATAACTGCAATACTAAACCTCTCTCTATGTAAAAAAAATTCAAATTTTTCTATTTGGTAGTTTATTCATAAATGTTCCTCAAACTTAGTGATTTTAACATGGGCAGCCATAGGCACCTCCGGCTCCCCTTAATATCGACACCGGAGAGGACAGCCGGTGAAGAACAATAAAAAGAAAGAAAGAAAGAAAGGAATTGACATGAAGTAACTGAAGTACGAGGGGCATTCAGTAAGTAATGCCCCACTTTTTTTTCACACAACAACATGTCTTGTCCATGTCCCACTTCTACGTTGTCTCCATCACGTTCTATGGTCATACGCCAACGTTATGGGAGAGCATGAATTCCCTGCCGGCAAAAAGCTCTTGTCCTTTGGGCGTAGCCATGTTAGAAGGAAGTCCGAGGGTTCCAGGTCTGAAGTGTAGGGTGGATAAGACAATGACGTCCAACCCAATTTGGCGATGTGTTCCCGGGTTCTCAGACTTGTGTGTGGGCGTGCATTATCGTGTTGGAGCAAGATATCTGCTGGATTCTTGTCCGGTCGACCACTTCGGAAACGGCTCTGGAGTTTATTCAGCGTCTTCGCGTATGCGCCTGAACTGATCATTGACCCTCTTGGCATCACATCCACGAAAATGACGCCATCACTAACCCTGAAGACTGTCACAATGACTTTCCGGCGGAGGGGGTTGGCGAGGGGTGGGGGTGGGGGGTGGGGGGTGGGGGGGGTTTTGCCTCTTGTGGTGAGTAAGGATGATGCACTCCATCGACTGTTTCTGGCGCAAAGTGGTGCACCCAGGTGTCGTTCCCCACAACGGGGAAATGCTCCAACAATTCAGATGAAATTGCCTTATCTTTGAATATTGTGGTCCGCTGTGAGCATTCATGGAACCCATCGTGAGCGCTTCTTTGAATATCCGATAGTCTCGATCACTGCAGACGCACTTGCAATGTTGACCGAGAATTGTAGAGCCAATTGTCGAGTTGTGATGCGCCGGTCGGCGCGAATAATGAATGGCATCCGCACGATTCAGCATGTCTGGAGCAGCGGCTGTGACAGGACGTCCCGAGCGTGGTTGATCACGGAGCTCTGTTTCTGCACTTCCTGAGGCTGTGACTACCTTTACCCATCCCCCAACTGTAGTCCTATCAACTGCAACATCGCCGTACATTGCACACAAAAGCTTACGGATGTTCACCACGGTTTGTTTTTGTCCACAAAAGAATTCAATAACAGCACGCTGCTTGTAACGTGAGTCGTATGTAGACACCCATTTTAACGCTGTACTACGACTCTGCCATCTGCCAGAACGGTTCGAAACTTCACCGGCGCACGGGACAAACATCAAATGTGAAGCACCAACAAGGACTTTTGCCTATGTATATTAATGGCTTTTCTTTTTACAAAAATTGGGGCACTGCTTATTGAACGACCCTCGTAACAGCCCGCAGGACAATAGAAGATCCGGAGAACAGGCATTTTCGTTAAGACGATCAAGACTTTTGGTAAGAAAACGCTTTTGGAATCTGCTTCACTTTGGTTTCTAGCAGCTGAAAGAGAAAGTACATAACGGTGATTTAGTTTTCACTACTGTGCTCTAAAGAGTGGTAACATTACTGAGTTCCTCATACATGTCAGAGCCTACACAAAACAATGGCTGGCTAAGTTCTTTACGGACATTCTCCAAGTGAGTAACATTCCTCCCTCACTTAAACGAGCAAAGATCATCGCAATCCTGAAACCTGGTAAACCAGGCGATGGACCAGAGAGTTACCGCCCCATTGCCCTTCTCAGTATGGTCTATAAATTACTAGAAAGACTGCTCCTCAACAGAATAGGCCAAAGTATACTCAAAAAAATCCCTATCGAACAAGCAGGATTTCGTCCCTATCGCTGCTGTACAGATTAAGTCCTGACGACATATATAGAGGCGGGGTTGCAGAAGAAACATAAAGTAGCTGCAGCATTCATAGACCTAACAGCAGCCTATGATACAATTTGGAAACGGGGACTCATGTACAAATTAATCTGTGCCGTCCCCTGCAAGAAGATAACCAACCTCATTGACGATATGCTGTGAAATAGAACCTTCCAAGTAATAATGGGGAATGAGAGAAGTAAACAGATGAAACTCAATAATGGACTGCCACAAGGCTCTGTCCTTGCGCCCCTTCTTTTCAGCCTTTACCTCGCTGAGTTGCCTGCAACCAGATCGCGCAAATTTGGTTATGCTGACGACTGGGCTCTGGCAGCAGCCCACAGAAATAAATAAACTGCCGAAGATATCCTTACGAGTGACCTAGGGATTCTCAGCGAGTACTTTAGAAAATGGAGGCTACAACCTCGTGCTACAAAGACAGAAGTATCTGCCTTTTATTTGAACAACAAAATGACCAACAGAGAACTACATGTATATCTAGACGGGAAAATACTAAATCACAACAAATACCCAAAGTACCTTGGGGTTACCCTAGATAGGACACTAACATTCAAAGAACACCCGGGTTCCCGCGTTCGATTCCCGGCGAAGTCACGGGTTTTCTCTGCCTCGTGATGACAAGGTGTTGTGTGCTGTCATTAGGTTAGTTAGGTTTAAGTAGTTCTAAGTTCTAGGGCACTGATGACCATAGATGTTAAGTCCCATGGTGCTCAGAGCCATTTGAACACCTGACGAAAACTGCAGCATACCTTAAAACATGCAACAACATATAACTCTTCAGGTTTTCCCGGCGATCTAATGACATCTTGGGTTGTCGGGTTTTCTGCCGGATATCAGCGTCGTACATGCACGATATTTCGGCCACGTAGCTCGTGACCTTCATCAGGTGCGACCTGAGACTGCTCCTCGAGTGGACCTGGTCCAGAATTTATGCCTATGGCGTTCCCCCTCCACCAACGGCTGCAGGCGCTTCCTCTGTGGTCCGCGCCCATTCCCTGCGACCTGCTGGAGCGTTGCTGCTCCGTTTTCCGTCCGCTGCGCTTCTAGGTGTTCCCTCTGCGGTCCGCGCCCACCAAACCCGCTCCTGGGGGTTTCATCTACGGTCTGGGGCACCAAGCGTTCCCCCTGCGGTCCGCGCCCGCTCACCACTACCTGTTGAGCGTTGCCGCTCCGTTTTTCGTCCGCTGCGGCTCTGGATGTTCCCTCTACGGTCTGCGCCCACCAGTCCCACTTCTGGGTGTTCCATCTTGGGTCTGGTGCGCCTGGCAGTCAGTCAGGGGCTCGTTTTCCATCTCCATGTCTCTGGTTCTTCTGTTTGTGTAGTGTTGCAGCAGGTCCCATTGCTCCTTTAACAATTTCAGAGCCGGATCCCAGGCTCTGCTTAGCTGGTACCCTGTGTCACGGTTCATAAGATCGTCAGCCATTTTAATTTCTATCGATTCTCTTATAACACTGTCCCAAAATCTGGGTGTTTGTGCTAGAATCTTGGTATCCTCATACTTCATGGCATGATCTAGTTCCAGACAGTGTTCAGCAATGGCTGACTTAGTCACCTGTCTTAATCTAGTGTGCCTCTGATATTGTTTTCACCTGATCTCCACAGTTCTTGTCGTCTGGCCAATGTAGGACATGCCACATTGACAAGGTATATTGTAAATCCCTGGTTTTCGTAACCCCAGGTCGTTTTTGACACTCCCCAGCAGTCCCCCGATCTTGTTGGATGGACAGAAAACACACTTTATATTGTGTTTACGGAGGATCCTACTGATTCTGGCAGAAATAGAGCCAGCATAGGGCACACACGCCACCTTATTTGCTTCATCTTCGTCTTCTTCAAGAACCTGTGGTATAGTGGCTGGTTGGAGTGCCCTCTCAATTTGTCTGTCTGTGTATCCATTCTTGGAGAAAACTGTTTTGAGACGTTCTATAAAATGGTTCAAATGGCTCTGAGCACCATGGGACTCAACATCCTAGGTCATAAGTCCCCTAGAACTTAGAACTACTTAAACCTAACTAACCTAAGGACATCACACACACCCATGCCCGAGACAGGACTCGAACCTGCGACCGTAGCAGTCCCGAGACTTTCTATCTCTATAGGTAGATTCTCTTGCTCTGAGAGGGCAAGTGCTCTGTGGACCAAAGTCTTCAGAACCCCATTCTTCTGTGCAGGGTGGTGACAGCTTTTGGCCTGCAGATATAAATCAGTGTGTGTTCGTTTTCGGTACACACTGTGGCCAATTGATCCATCTGCTTTCCTCTGGACTAGTACATCCAGAAATGGCAGCTGGCCATTCTTTTCCAGTTCCATGGTGAACTTGATATTAGGGTGGCATGAGTTAAGATGTTCAAGAAACTCATTGAGCCTGTCCATCCCATGTGGCCAGATCTCGAAGGTGTCATCCACATACCTAAAGAAGCATGTGGTTTGAATGTGGCTGTCTCCAATGCCCTCTCCTCAAAACTCTCCATAAACATGTTGGCAACCACAGCAGATAGTGGGCTGCCCATAGCTACACCTTCAGTTTGCTTGTAATATTGGTTTCTGCACAGGAAATACGTGGATGTCAGTGTATGACTGAACAGGTCCAACAGAGCACCGTCAAATTTCTCTGCAATCAGTTCTAGTGAGTCCTTCAGTGGGACCCTGGTGAACAGCGATACCACATCAAAACTAACCACGATGGCCGAATCTGTGATGTGCAGTTGCTTCAGGCGTTGCAGGAAATCTTCTGAGTTGCCGATTTGGTGAATACATTTCCCCACATATGGAGACAGGAGACCTTTCAAGTACAAGGCTGTTGTGTACGTAGGTGCCCCAATATTACTGACAATAGGACGTAGGGGCACGCCCTCCTTGTGTATTTTAGGCAGACCATACAGTCTAGGTGGCACTGGCGCTTTTTCCCTTAGTTGTCTGATGATCTTATCGGGCATCCCTGTTTCCTTCAAGAGAACACTAGTCTTCTTGGCCACCTTGTCCGTGGGGTCACACTCCAGAATTCTGTATGCAGGGTCCTCCAGAAGTTGGCGTACTTTCTCATCATAATCCACCCACTGCAAGATGACAGTGGAGTTCCCTTTGTCTGCTGGCAGTACCACAATGCTGTTGTCTTCCCATAGTTTCTTGAGTGCAAGCCTCTCTTCGGTTGTGATGTTCGATTTCGGCGGCCTGGCCTTGGTGAGGGCCCTGCAGGTCTCTCGGCGGACTTCCTCTGCCCCATTAGGTGGAAGTGTGGCTGCAACTTGCTCTACTGCACTGACGAAACCAGAAATGGGTACGTTTCTAGGGGTCGTAGCAAAGTTGAGACCCTTGCTGAGTACCTTTAAGGTTGTATCATCAAACTGTGTGCCACTCAGATTCGTCACAGTGCGTGTCTCTTCCATCTGCTGTGCTTTCTTACTCATGTGGTCAAACTTTGCAGATTGGCAAGATGAGGCATTCCTTCTAGCACACTCAGCAAAAGACCAGGAGGCACGGTCTACCCAATCCCTATCTTCTCTTGTTAAGAAGGCTGCCATGTACAGATGAATGTGTAACAGCTTCCTGGCCACAACATCTAACCTGTGGCGCATATCTCGAATCCTCTCTCTCACCGGTGCCAATCTGGCTCTGCATTTTATCTTGTTCGCCGCTCTGGAGTTGATGTCATGTTTAATTCTGGCAAATACTGGTACCACTTCTCCATCTCGACACCTCAGCAAAAAACTGAGAGAACTCAGCATCTTCCCTTTCTTCTGCCATAGCTTGTCTAGCTTCTTGATATTCTGATACATCTCCTCCACGTAGAGACTTTTGATGTAACTCTTCAGGCTTTCCTGGCGATCTAATGACATCTTGGGTTGTCGGGTGTTCTGCTGGATATCAGCGTCGTACTTGCACGATATTTCGGTCACGTAGCTTGTGACCATCAGGTGCGACCTGAGACTGCTCCTCGAGTGGACCTGGTCCAGTATTTATGCCTATGGCCTTCCCCCTCCACCAACGGCTGCAGGCGCTTCCTCTGTGGTCCGCGCCCATTCCCTGCGACCTGCTGGAGCGTTGCTGCTCCGTTTTCCGTCCGCTGCGCTTCTAGGTGTTCCCTCTGCGGTCCGCGCCCACCAAACCCGCTCCTGGGGATTTCATCTACGGTCTGGGGCACCAAGCGTTCCCCCTGCGGTCCGCGCCCGCTCACCACTACCTGTTGGAGCGTTGCCGCTCCGTTTTTCGTCCGCTGCGGCTCTGGATGTTCCCTCTACGGTCCGCGCCCACCAGTCCCACTTATGGGTGTTCCATCTTGGGTCTGGTGCGCCGGGAGTCCGTCAGGGGCTCGTTTTCCATCTCCATGTCTCTGGTTCTTCTGTTTGTGTAGTGTTGCAGCTGGCCCTGTTGCTCCTTTAACAATTCCAGAGCCGGTTCCCAGGCTCTGCTTAGCTGGTACCCGTGTCACGGTTCATAAGATTGTCAGCCATTTTAATTTCTATCGATTCTCTTATAATACTGTCCCAAAATCTGGGTGTTTGTGCTAGAATCTTGGTATCCTCATACTTCATGGCATGATCTAGTTCTAGACAGTGTTCAGCAATGGCTGACTTAGTCACCTGTCTTAATCTAGTGTGTCTATATACTGGACCAGGTCCACTCGAGGAGCAGTCTCAGGTCGCACCTGACGAAGGTCACGAGCTACGTGACCGAAATATCGTACAAGTACGACGCTGATATCCGGCAGAACACCCGACAACCCAAGATGTCATGCAACAACATATTGCAGAAGGTCTG
Organism: Schistocerca cancellata; assembly: GCF_023864275.1. NCBI lineage: Eukaryota > Metazoa > Arthropoda > Insecta > Orthoptera > Acrididae > Schistocerca > Schistocerca cancellata. Next base: position 5,750,133 of record NC_064630.1, read on the forward strand.
TGGCACCACTTGGGGCTCCACAGCATCTACCTTATGAACATCCGCACTTGGCTCGGTGTATCCAGTGACAGAATACTGTGCCCCAGTGTGGCTCAACAGCAAACACACAGACACATGGTGGATAGCCAACTTAATGCAACAATGCGTAGTATATCAGGCACAATCAGGCCAACTCCTACAGTGTGGCTGTCCATTCTCAGTAACATAGCCCCTCCTAACCTGAGCTGAGAACACGCTCTGGTTAGAGAATTTCAAAAAATCATGACCAACCCTCAATTACAGATCCATGAAGATACTCACGACATCCGAGGAAACCGACTCCGGTCTAGGCATCTTCCACTAAAGACCACATAGGCGCTGCACCAAACCAACTTTAAAATAAATGACCGATGGAAAGAGGAATGGGAGAACAGAACAGCAGTAAACTGCCCCAGTATGCCGTGCATCTTTAGTAAACCAAAAGGATTTGATTGCCCTCGCAAAGTTTGGTCAACTCTTAATCGCATCTGAACCAACTGTGGGTGATGCGCCGACTCTTTACGCAGATGGGGTAAACTTCCTTCGGCCGCTTGCGACTGTGGCGCTGAGAGACAGATGGTCAAACACATCGTGCAGGAATGCCCACTAGGGGCACATGAGGGTGACCCACAGGATTTCCTAATGGCGACCCAAGAGGCAATCGGCTATATATTATCTAATCTGGACGTTTGTTTGTGATTGCTCTTCTGTGAGTGTAAATTTACAGTTGGTGGTGTCCTTATATTATTATTATTCTGGATTTACAATGTGAGTACATTTTTCCAGCACCTATTCTAGATTACAGTAAGTCACTAATTATTGTTCTCCACTCTTCTCTATTTGTCCATAAATCTTCAGGAATGTTGTTCTTCCTCATTGCTGACTGAACTCCCTGTTTCCATGTATCAGGTGGTCATCCCCTTTTTCTTCTTCCAATTGGTACCCAATCGATTATGCATTTTGGTAGCCTTTCCTGTTCCATTCGTCTGATGTGTCCATACCATTTAAGTTGTTTGTGCTCGATGAAATCAATAACTGAATTTTTACATTTCATCTTGTCTCTGATTACTTCATTTCTTATTCTTTCTCGTCTTGATATTCTTGCTGAACGTCTCCAGAAATCCATTTCTGTGGCTAATAATTTTGATTTCAGTTGCCATTTTGTTGTCCACACTTCTGAACCATATGTAATAATGCTCCTAACTATTGTTTTAAAAATCCTTATTTTGTTATCAGTTGTTATGTGTTTGTCCCAGAGAATTCCATTCAATAAAGAGATTGTCGTCTTTCCAGAATTTATTCTTGATCTAATTTCTTTGTCCTGTTTCCCATCATTTGTAATTTTCACACCTAAATATTTATATTCCTCAGTAGCTGTTATTGTTCCCATCCCTTCTTCTAATATTAAGTCTCCATTCACTCCACCAATTACCATGTACTTTGTTTTATTCATGTTTACATTTAGACCTGATTTTTTATATTCTTGAATCAATTTTCTGGTCATATACTCTATGTCCTCATAGTCTTGGGCTATAATCAGTTGGTCATCTGCAAATTGTAACGAGTATATTGTTCTATCATTTATTGGTATTCCCATAGCGTGACATTTTTTCTTCCAATTCTGTAAAGTTACTTCTGTATATATTTTATAGAATGTAGGCGAGATGCTACATCCTTGACGTAATCCTTTTGTAACTTGGAATCCATGTGATAGATATTTACCAATTTTTGTTTTTGAAGTAGAATTTTTATATAAATTTTGAATTGCTTTAATTATTCTTGGATTTATTCCTATTGATATTAAAGCTTTCCATAAACTGGATAAAGGCACACTATCATAGGCTTTTTCTATATCTATGAATACTAAATGTATAGGTTGTGCCCGAACCATTTTTTTTTTCAATAATTTGTTGTAGGCAAAAGATATGATCAGTTGTTGATCTTCCAGCTCTAAAACCTGCTTGTTCTTCAGCCTCCTTTTCTTTGTATTCTTGTTCTAACAAATATTTAATAATTCTTCCATATAATCTGCTGAAGGTATTGGTCACTGTTATTCCCCTATAATTTTTACACTCATCTTTCGCTCCTTTTCTATGTATCACTGAAAGATATCCTACTTTCAAATCATTTGGGACATCTTCCCCATTTAAACATCTTTCGAAAAGGTTTCTTAACAATTCCATTAATTTCTTTGTTCCTAATTTTAATAATTCTGCAGGAATACCTCCAATGCCTGTGGCCCTTCCATTCTTTAAAGATTTTATTGCAGTTTTTACTGTCTCTATTTCCAAACGGATGTAATTCTCTGCTTGTAGATCTATCATTTCATTATATTCAGGGTTTCCCAAGTATTCTTCCCTGTTTTCTGTTAATAAACTTTTAAAATATTTTTCCCAAGAGTCATGAGTAATATATTTAATATGTGTTGTTTCTTTGGAATTCCTTCTTAAATTTTTTATAGTTTTCCATGCTTCTGTGTTTCTTTTACCACCAATATAGGATTCAATTTTTTGACATGATTGTTCCCAAACTTTGTTTTTTGCTTCTGGAACCTTTTTCCGGATTTTCGCTTGTTGTGCATTAAGCTCTATTTTATCTTGAAGATTTCTGGTATTTAACCATTTTAAATATTTTTCTTTCTTAAATTTCACTTCCTTTTTAATTTCTTCATTCCAGTGGTATAATGGATGGTTTGTACATGTTTTTTTCTGTTTCTCCTAAAGCTTCCTTGGCTGCTTCATGTAGTTTATTTACAATATAATGATATTGATCTTCTGTATTATCAAACTCTGTTTCTACCAGTTTTTCATCTAATCTCTTTTGATATAAAAATATTGTGCTTTCATTCTCCATACTATTCAAATTATATTTAGGAATTTTGATTTCTGTTTGTATATTTTCTATAGGACACTTTCGATTTTCTTCAGTGCTTTTTCCTCTGAAGGGGAATAAAAATTTGTAATTTACCAAATAATGATCGCTAAGAGTTACCCCTCTATATACTCTTATGTCATGTATTTTTATCCTCATTTGCTGTTTAATTATAATATAGTCTATTATTGATTTTTGATTCAATGTATCTTTATGCCATGTGTATTTATGTATTTCTTTATGTTGATAAAAGCCATTTAATATTTTCAATGAATTTTGTTCACAGATATCAATAAGTCTATTACCATTTTCATTTATAATATTTTCTCCAAATGGTCCTATAATTTTATTTCCAATTTTACTTCCAGTTCTACTGTTAAAATCCCCTGCAATATTAATCTCCCTGGTTTTTCCGATATCCTCTATGATTCCATTTAAATTATTATAGAAATCATCCTTTTTACAAATTGGTTCATCTTCGCTTATTCCATATACTCCAATAATAGTAATTTTGTATCCATGAATATCAATATTAATTTTAATCAGATTTTCATCAATAGGTTCCCAGTTTGTGACCATTCTTTTGAATTTGTTTTTCATCAATATCGATATCCCCCGTTTTGCTCTTTGATTTTTTGGGACACCACTATAGAAATGTGTATATGATCCTATTCGTTCAATACCTCGTCCTTTTTTCTTAGTTTCTGGGAGTATAATAATATCTTGATTTCTAGCCTCCATTTCTTTAATCACTTCTCCTACTTTATTTTGTAATCCTTGTATATTCCATACACCAATTAAGACAGTCCGTTTTCTTAGCCTTTTTCGTCTCCTATTATATCCATCCTGCTGTAATCTTATAGGCTTTTTAACCAGTGAGGTTTTTCCAATGAATGGGGAGTTGGCCCATCGCATTAAACCCCAACCTGGAGGACCATGTAATTTTTGCTCAAGGTTTTCTTCCTTTAGCCTTTGGTAATCCAATACCTAAACTACAAGGCAGTAGTTGCTAGTTTTGGTCCACCCCGGGTATTTTATTTCCCCGGTACCCTCCATATCTGGTGGGCATTCCCCTATCCGCCACTTGGGGAGGCGCCCGATGGGAGACTAGCAACTCCACACGGGTGGTGTCCTTATATACAAACTGAGATTTTTTTTTAAATCGTGTTGTTTCTGTAATTTTTACTGTGATGTTATGAGCCGTAACTTAACTCCTTGTTTAATGCACGGAAAACCCGCTTGTGGTGTAAACAAAGGCAGCGGGCTGCCTCGGTACAGGAGGCAGGCGCTCTTTTCCACACAGAGAGCAGGTAGCGCCGTGTGTGGTGGGGGTGGGGCGCACGGCTCGCAGTAAACAGCGGCTACGCCCCCTCAGGACGCGGGGCAGGCGCGCCCCCTGGACATCCGTCAGCCGGGAGCTGCCCGCCGCCGCCGCCGCCGCTTCCTTTCTGCCGGCCCTCTGCTGCCCGGCCGCCGCGTGCTTTGCATAATCCCCGCTCCCAGATATGAGCAGGCCGTGGCAGGGGGAGGGGCCGCCGTGGGAGTCCGCACAGGGCGGGTCAGCACACGGCGCAGCCAGCTGCCAAGTGGACGTGGCCGCCGTGTGTCCGCCGTGTCTGGCGGTGCAGTCTGCCGCACACTGTACTGTGACAACACGAACTTTTCCTCGTTGTAAATATTCCATTGTCCTTTTCAACCCACAGAGTCTGCAACAAAACCTTTTTCACGTTTCTTTAATGTTTCACGGTGTGCCCAAATGGATTTATTGACTTCACTTTCCCTCTCTGCTACATTACATATAAATAGTTCTCTTGAATAACAGTTCTTTTTCCCTTTATACTGCAGACAGCATTTTGCTTTCTCATTTTTATGGCATAATAACCTTTTCCCTGCACCCCATGTATGAGTTCGTCACATGTATTGTCCTTCTTTTCCTTCCTCTCTCAGCCGGCCGGAGTGGCCGTGCGGTTAAAGATGCTTCAGTCTGGAACCGCGTGACCGCTACGGTCGCGGGTTCGAATCCTGCCTCGGGGATGGGTGTGTGTGATGTCCTTAGGTTAGTTAGGTTTAATTAGTTCTAGGCGACTGATGACCTCAGAAGTTAAGTCGCGTAGTGCTCAGAGCCATTTGAACCATTTAGCCTTCCTCTCTCAGTCCACCTCGCGTGACAGTCCCAGTATTCTTTGCCACCACTTTGTCCGTATCCGCTGCACCTGACCATTTTTTCGCCCATTCCCTATGAACATATCCTCCTCTCCCTCCCTTTTTCCACCTGTGCCTCTTCCTTTTCAAGTTGCCCACAACCTCTTTACATTCTCCACTCCCTAATACATCACCTCTTCTCCCCCCTCTCTCTGCCCATATCATCCTACTCCTTATTCTGCTCATCCCCTTCTCTTGTCTCAACCTCTCCAAAGCTATGCTCATCGGCACGTGTAATCCCTGCAATACCCTTCAATAAACTAGCTCACTGCTAGCATCACAACAAGCCTGTCATACAGGGCAGACCACACATCAAGGATCTGAAAATCATGGCAGCCCATTCTTCACGGAGTGCTGCACTCATGTCGGTCGGTGATGCCTGGCACGAAGTCGTTGTTCCAAAACATCCGAAAGGTGTTCTATAGGATTCAGGTCAGGACTGTGTGCAGGCCAGTCCATTACAGGGATGTTATTGTCGTGTAACCACTCCGCCACATGCCGTGCATCATGAACAGGTGCTCTATCGTGTTGAAAGATGCAACCGCCATCCCCAAATTGCTCTTCAGCTGTGGGAAACAAGAAGGTTCTTAAAACATCATTTTAGGCCTGTGCTGTGATAGTGCCACGAAAAACAACGAGGGGCGCAACCGCCCTCCATGAAAAACACGACAACACAACAACACCACCGCCTCCGAATTTCACTGTTGGCACTACACACGCTGGCAAATGACGTCCACCGGGCATTCGCCATACCCACGCCCTGCCGTCGGATCGCCACATTGTGTACCGTGATTCGTCACTCCAGACAACGTTCTTCCACTGTTCAATCGTCCAATGTTTGCTCTCCTTACACCAAGCGAGGCGTCGTTTGGCTTTTACCAGAGTGATGTGTGGCTTACAAACAGCCGCTCGAGCATGAAATCCTAGTTTTGTCGCCTCCCGCCTAACTGTCGTAGTACTTGCAGTGGATTCTGTTGCAGTTTGGAATTCCTGTGAGATGGTCTGGATAGGTGTCTGCCTATTGCACATTACGACCCTCATCAACTGTCTGTGGTCTCTGTCAGTCAACAGACGACGTCGGCCTATAAGCTTCTGTGCTGTACGTATCTCTTCACGTCCCCACTTCATTATCACATAGGAAACAGTGGACCTAGGGATGTTTAGGAGTGTGGAAATCTCGCCTACAGACGTATGGCACAAGTGACACCCAATCATCAAACCATGTTCGAAGTCCGTGAGTTCCGCGGAGCGCCCCATTCTGCTCTCTCACGGTGACTAATGACTTCTGAGGCCGCTGATATGGAGTACCTGGCAGTAGGTGGCAGCACAATGCACCTAATATGAAAAACTTATGCTTATGGGGGTGTCCGGATACTTTTTATCACATAGTGTATAATATCCTTCCTCACCTTAGATATTTAGTACTTGGTGATTTTAAATATTTTAAATGGCATTATCGTTCAATTCTATCACTTTATAATGAAGAGGTAGTGTAATATCGTCAGTATTCGTTCATTTACTTTAACGTTTTCAGTGTTACAAGCACAATAGATATACCCTCCTACATCATTTCACATGTGCGTACTTTCACAGACTGTAGTAAATTGTGGAAAAGATAGAGAGAATTTACGTCTACATCTACATTTATACTCCGCAAGCCACCCAACGGTGTGTGACGGAGGGCACTTTACGTGTCACTGTCATTACCTCCCTTTTCTGTTACAGTCGCGTATGGTTCGCGGGAAGAACGACTGTCTGAAAGCCTCCGTGCGCGCTCGAATCTCTCTAATTTTACATTCGTGATCTCCTCGGGAGGTGTAAGTAGGGGGAAGCAATATATTCGAACTTACACACGCTTCCTTAACTGATCAGGTATTTTCAATGCAGAAGAGGGACGAGGGGTCTGGTTACGGTGGCAGGTTTGAGCCAGTACCGCCAGCCGTGATATCCCGCGGCCGATCGCAGTGTGTGAGGTTGGAGGAGTGTGATGACGTCACTCCCGCAGCTCCCGGCCACCTGGGCAGAGCAGGGCTACCGGCTCCCTGCTTATGCTAATAGGCGACCGGACTGGCCGCAGCAGGCAGCGACGGGGGAACAAGGAAAGCCTCTCGTTATCCGGGGAAGTCAAGGCTCTGTCGCAGACCCCAGAGTCACAAATTGGAAACCCGCTGCCATAAACTTTTTGGCGTCTTAATACATATCCAGACCACAGGTGGCCGCACGGATTCTTCTAATGTTCTTGAGTTATACAGTTGTACCTGCTCTTAACGAATTAACGCACGGTAACGGAATTATCCCGGCACCATATCGATCGAAAAATCAGTAGCCTAATCACGTAACATTTATCCGCCTTCCTTTATCTATATTAACACCAGGGATACGATCGTAATTAATGTTGTTTTTTTTCTACAGAAATTGTTGCCCGAACTTTAAATTACATCCATGTTATAACCGTAAAAACAAGGTGTTGTAAAGTACGGAGCATGTTCAAAATACAAATAGATATGAGATTTCAGCCACTTGTAGTTTTACGGAAGTGAATAAGAAATGTTAATAGTTGGTCTTTGCTCTGTACATTTCAACAGCGAACAAATGTTACGGATAATACGAGACCCGTTCAGTAAGTAATTCAATAATTTTTTCTAAAGCAAGTTGATTTTATTCAGGATTCCACTACAGCATGTACTCATTTGGCTACAAAACCGTATTTTTCAACATAATCTCCGTTCAGTGGAACGACCTTACGCCACCTTACCGGCAGGGCCTGTCTTCCCGCATCCCACCACTACTGCTCGACGTCGGACCCGTCGTCTTGATGCATCAGTAGCCTCCCCATCATCCACGTACTGCTCCTCGTGGAGTGCTTGGCCTCTTTGGCAAATTAAATGACAAAATTCTGGAGAAGTTACTGGTGCCGTACGTAGACTGAAGCAGCAAGGGAAAATTTGTACCAAGGACGGGAATCGATCCCAGGTCTCCTGCTTACCGCTAAGTCACCTTGGCGCAGCGGTTCACACAACTGCCGCTTCAATCTGTATACATAAAATCATATCTGTATGAGACCATTAAAGTCGCCGACATTGTCTCATTTTATTTGTATAAGTACCTGCGACTAGGTTTCAATCTGGATCCTCCGTTTGCGTTTGATGCTGAAGTGCTGTTCAACAACAAGGAGGGCCTCGCCAGTTCTGTTCGTGTGTGACGGGGAATTTAATGTAGAGTGGAGCGGCAGTGAGAGTTTGGATCGGGGAGCGAGGCGTGCCAGGGTAGTCTGAGTAGTTGTGTGAATGACTGTGCCAAGGCGGCTTAGTGGCCAACTCACCTGTCTAGCAAGCAGGAGACCCGAGTTCGATTCACTGTCTTGCTACAAATTTTCACTTACTGCTTCATTCTATATACATAAAATTGCATGATTATGTCAGACAAATGGAATTGGGAAGGTGTGAGATGCAGGCTGTAGAGTACATGAGGGAGAATCTTGTAAGTTAGTGGCGTATATTGCCGGCCAGAGTGGCCGAGCGGTTAAAGGCGCTACAGCCTGGAACCGCACGACCGCTACGGTCGCAGGTTCGAATCCTGCCTCGGGAATGGATGTGTGTGATGTCCTTAGGTTAGTTAGGTTTAAATAGTTCTAAGTTCTAGGGGACTTATGACCACAGCAGTTGAGTCCCATAGTGCTCAGAGCCATTTTTTAGTGGCGTATACCTGTGTGTTTGTTATCGTAAATACAAACATGAGAATGTGAACTGACTACCTAAATGTGCTAATGAGCTCAAATTCACGTCACTTACATGAAACCGAAAAGAATCCTGTGTCTGCGAAAACCGATCTCATTCGTAAGCAAATAATACAAGCAAACGAATAATTTCATTTGATTAACTTCTCATGGTTGGGATTCACAGTAATATAATATTTCTTAAAAGACACCATAGTCGCCGTTGACTGTATAAAATATTTATAGTTACTATTGCAATTTCGACCTTATAAAAGGCCTTATAAAAATAATTTCATGCTTAGTAGACATTGCCAGTGCGAAATGTTTGGACAAAAAACGTAACTGCATAAAAAAACTATAATTTCGACCTGTATAAGAATCTATACTAAAACACATGAAACTTTCTGCACAGAAACATGGCACTGATAAACTAAAGAAACTGACAGAACCTACTTTGTGCAAAGGAAACGAAAGAGTTACGTATTATGAATCTTACCTGTAAAACAGCAAGACAACGCAACAGCTAAAAAAATACTGCAAAAAACAAGCGACAGTCGGTCCAGGGATATAGGGTTCATAATCTTGAAAATGAAAAACATAATTCAGCCTTTAAGTTCTGAAATTGCAGTTAGGGAGGAACTTATCAAAGGAAACAGTTATAGGCTGTAATATGAAAATTCATTTAATTTAATAGCTCCCATGGTACAGTATATTAAAGCAAAAGATCAGCCAATAGAATAACTATCAAAAACTCGATTGTGACTAGGTTGAAGCGGACCAAAAATACAAAAAAATACAAAAATGTTCAAATGTGTGTGACTTAACTGTTAAGGTCATCAGTCGCAAAGCTTACACACTATTTAAACTAAATTATCCTATGGACAAACATACACACCCATGCCCGAGGGAGGACTCGAATCTCTGCCGGGACCAGCCCCACAGTCCATGACTGCAGCGCTTCAGACCGCACGGCTAATCCCGCGCTGCCCAAAAATACAAGTCTATAAAAATAAAAATAAACTTGTCCTTCATTTTAAAACCTTTCATGTCTGTATGCTATCCGATCATTGTTCTGAGTCATCATACCTCCTCGTAATAAATCTGCAACTCACACAGTTCTAAAAATTCGTCCATGCATTACACTGTACACTCAAAGATAAATCCGCCTGCTGCACACGGCAGCTATCCCCTACTGTCTGTCAAAGATCCTACGACTCCACAGTGCTATCATCGCAGACACAGATACTGCTGCCTAATAACTGTTCCTCTGAACACAGTACTGCGAATATGTCATTCTCCTTTACAAATATTAACACATCCAATAACATTATCAAAAAGTATCCATCATAAAGCGTCGACTGACGTTTTGTGATTTCCTTCTGGCTACACAGACGTCTGTGTGGCCTTTTGTTGACATGAACAAGTTCGTTTACATTTTTGTGGCGACGAGCATGCTGAAGTCTTTTCTTCAGTTTCGTAAGGGGAGCCCAATACACTTAAGAATTGATCGTTTCACAGCGAGGGAGGACATCAAGCAGAATAACCCAGGAGATCGCCGCCATGACTTTACGCTTGAATGTGCGGCTTTGAACTTCTTTTCGGAGGAGAGGTAGTACGCTGCCACTCCCTGGACAGCAGTTTGGCTTCCGGTTCGAAGTGATAACCCATTTTTCACCGCCTGTGACGATTTTCGACAGCAAATTGTCACCACCAGCCTCGTAACGCGCAAGCAATTCCGCTGTGATGGTCCTTCTTTGCTCTTTGTGGTCTTCTGTTCGACAGCGAAGAACCAGCGGGCACACACCTTTCAGTGTCCCAATTGGTGGACGAATGCGTCAGCACTACCAACACAGAGCCGTCCACTTGAAACGTCCCCTTATAAAAATTGTGCATGACTGTGCTTAAACTGACACACAATATTTTTAGCGCAACGCAATCTGACTTTCAATAATCCCTACAAAAGAATGGCCCTAACTAACCTTTCACAAATCACTTACCTCACAAAAATCTTCGTTACTCGAACTACTGCAATACAGCGAGCGCCACTACTGCCAGCTAAATAAAAGATTCAAACTACTGAAGGCACTAACTACTGATAGGCATAGTTAGCAAATGAAAGATTTTAATAGAGAACAAACAATGTATTTACCTTAATAGTGTTGAAAAAACATAATATACATAGCAGTTCATGACATCCAGTGTTACAAATTTCAAAACTCCGCCATTTCTCTTCCCACATCCACCACTGCTGGCGGCTCACCTCCAACTGTGCAACGCTATGCGCTGTTCACATCCAGCTGCCCAACACTACGATGGCCAACAACAATGCCAACCAGCCACAGACTGCACGCAGCACAGCCAGTGATTTTCATACAGAGCGCTACGTGGCGTTACCAATATAAAAACCTAAACAGCCTACTTACACACTTCATCAGCGAGGTCTGAGACTGTGATCCCTCGATCACCTCGAATGAGAGTGTCCACACGTCCCAACACTGTTACATCTTCATGGATACCTTGGAAATCACACTTAAGTGCCTGACAGAGGGTTCATCGAACCACCTTCACGATACTCTATTACTCCAATCTCGTATAGCGCGCGGAAAGAATGAACACCTATATGTTTCCGTACGAGCTCAGATTTCCCTTCTTTTATCGTGGTGATGGTTCCTCCCTATGTAGGTCGGTGTCAACAAAATATTTTCGCATTCGGAGGAGAAAGTTCGTGACTGGAATTTCGTGAGAAGATTCCGTCGCAACGAAAAACGCCTTTCTTTTAATGATTTCCAGCCCAAATCCTGTATCGTTTCTGTGACACTCTCTCCCATATTTCGCGATATTACAAAACGTGCTGCCTTTCATTGAACTATTTCGATGTATTCCGTCAGTCCTATCCGGTAAGGATCACACACCGCGCAGCAGTATTCTAAAAGGGAAGAGACAAGCATAGTGTAGGCAGTCTCCTTAGTAGGTCTGTTACATTTTCTAAGTGTCCCGCCAATAAAACGCAGTCATTCGTTAGCCTTCCCCACAACATTCTCTATGTGTGTCTTCCAATTTAAGTTGTTCGTAATTGTAATACCTAGGTATTTAGTTGAATTTACGGCTTTTGGATTAGACTGATTTATCGTGTAACCGAAGTATAAGGAGTTCCTTCTAGCACTCATGTGGATGACCTCACACTTTTTGTTTTTTAGGGTCAACTGCCACTTTTCGCACCATTCAGATATCTTTTCTAAATAGTTTTGCAGTTTGTTTGGATCTTCTGATGACTTTACTAGTGGATAAACGACAGCGTCATCTGCAAACAACTTAAGACGGCTGCTCAGATTGTCTCCCAAATCGTTTATATAGATGAAGAACAGCAAAGGCCCTATAACACTACCTTGGGGAACGCCAGAAATCACTTCTGTTTTACTCCATGACTTTCCGACAATTACTAGGGACTGTGACCTCTCTAACAGGAAATCACAAATCCAGTCACATAACTGAGACGATATTCCATAAGCACTCAGTTTCACTAAGATCAGCTTGTGTGGTACAGTGTCAAAAACGTTCCGGAAATCCAGAAATACGGAACCGATCTGAAATCCCTTGTCAATAGCACTCAACACCTCATGTGAATAAAGAGCTAGTTATGTTTCACAGGAACGGTGGTTTCTAAACCCATGTTGACTGTGTGTCAATAGACCGTTTTCTTCGAGGTAATTCGTAATGCAGGAGTTACAGCTGTGTGCGGCAGGCCAGAACACGGGAGTTCGGACAGGTCTGCGCGACCGTGCTGCGACAATGAGAGAGGCCTCGCCCAACGACTCACCGTGCTTTTGTTTCCTGCCAGGTCTCTACAGACGTTCTGTAAGCGGCTATCAATATTTACGATACTCTGGTTTTCAGCCAAAACGAAGTCAATGACAGCTCTCTGCTTGGGACGTACCTCCGTCACAGATGCCCGTTTAAATGCTACACACAGGGCCGCCACAGATCGAATCTTCATGAAACTATAGGCGCTGAAGCTGGGAATATTACACCATGCTCCACACAAATTCTGCATTTTTTCAATCAGAACTGGTCGGGAGAAAATATGTTGAATTACTTATTGTACTAGGAGCTGTAGATGGAAAAGCCTACAGTAAACACAACAAATAATTGACATTATTTGATGCAAGTGCTACTCCGAGAAAAAGAGGGCGGCAGAGGAGAAGAATTCGTGGAGAGGCACGTCAGACCAATCTGAGGACTGATGGACTGAAAAAAGAAAGAAAAGATGAGGCATCTGATGTGGAACCGTCTCTGTGACTCGTTTAACGGTTGCACCGCGAATATCTGGACGGATATACGATGATGTATCTGTGCATATCCGCAACAATAGTTACTTTCTGGTGCTGCGTTTAGGACAGCGTCATTTTTCCTATTAATATTACTGACCACTCGGAACAGAGTATCGTTATATTGGCTTGAATGAGCAGTGTCGTGGACACGATAGTCGTACTGATGACACCACAAGGCTGACCTCTTCTGCCTGTCTTCCCCAGCCGCTGCCTTGTACCTGAGTCATTTCTGTTTCGAATGAAGTGACATTGCTTGCTTCTACAACAAGCGAAATCTGCCACCAAGTGACACGGCAGCTGTTCTAGGACACTACATTAGAATCTCGGATCCAAAGTTGGGCTCCTTGTCTCTTACGTATGGCACAAATAATATTTGGTATAAAATCGGAGCTTATATTAGTAACGTTTCTCTTAAATGTCTGTACAAGTACACCAAGCATGGCTTGTTACACTGAACAGCCTAGGACGTTAAAATGATTTAATGTTGTAATGAAAGAACGTCTATTAGATAAACAAACTGTACGATTACATTACAAAGAACTAACAACAGTATGCCACGTATGACAATAGCTTCTACATGACTTCACTTTAGTTGCTAAAAAGTTCCGTGGAAAAAACCCAAAAACCAGTTTCACTAATCACCACACAAAATTGTAATTTCTGTAATGTTACAGTCTTCGTTGCACAGGGCGCGACACTTAAATCCGGGCAAATTTCAATTTTAATTTCCCTCCATATCGTAGATCTGCCGGAGGTCGCAATTGGCGTTCTCGAAAGCCATGCGCAACTAGTAAACAGTCAGAACCTCAAAATGGCCGAGATGTTACGGAAAAGTGCAGAGCAAAGCCGAAGAACCGCGATTATCGAAAGTCCTCGCCCTGGGCGTTCGATTCTTCGGGTACCCGAGATCAACTGTTTGTTATGGCCAAGTATAACGCTTCGGAGTAGTCTTGGGAAGGTTCCGCTAATCCGGCGAGGAAACTTCATTTGGAAAAAGGCGTGTCACGAACTGCAGCAGTCATCGAAAAGGCTCAGCAGCTGATTTCTGAGGACCCGGGGCAATCGCTGAGGAAATGGGCGTCAGTATTGAATGGCAGCGAGCGAAAAATGCGTCGGATGGCAGAGGAGGACACCATTCGAGCCATTTAGTGCAAAACTGGCTCTCGGATATTGTTGACGTGTCCTCGTCAGAGGAGTTCTGGCCCCCGAAAAGCCCGGATTTGAGCCGTCTCGACTACTGCGTTTGGAGCGTAGTCGAAAGAGTTACCAATAAGACGAGGTACCCTAATGGTGCGTATCTACGCACAGCTATCGAAAGAGCATACGCTAATATGGACGGTGCTTTTTTGAGCGCATGCGATCGCTTCAGGATAAGATCGGAGGCGGTCACTGCGGCTGAAGGAGGTTACATCGAATAATGTTGCTCTTGAAAACACCATTACTAATTTATAAAAGGATTTTTATATTCATTTGTATTTAGTTTTAAGAAATTTGCTTTAAAAATAGAGTTTCATTTGTCCGGATTTAAGCACCGCGCTTTGTATGTAAATCATAGAACGGAGTTATTTACATACAAAGCGCGGTGCTTAAATCCGGACAAATGAAACTCTATTCATAGAACGAATTTATCATAGCTGTGGAACCCAGAAAAAGTCTACGTTTACATTCTATGGCATGTGAACTACCAGATTCGATTACAGCAGAGGAAAATCTGGGTCTGGCGCGAGCGAACCGTCACAGCTTCGGCATGCATAACGGATTAAAAAGGTTTACATTTGTGGCTGCGGCTTCGTACGCGCACGAGTAAGTCGCATACATTTCAAACACACCTATGTTTCACATTTATTAAAAATGTTTCGCACGAATTTGCACGCATATTTCATCTGATTCTCCGCTGTTTTATAACATGCGAAACGAGAGAGGGGGCTCGGACGTGTCTCTGGTATTCCACTGTGTCCCGAAACTCGGTGACAGAGTTATTGTCACCCTGCAGTTCTTGCGGCCTGGTTGAGGCACTAAACAACACGGACATGAGACTGATTGGGCTTCATACTTTTAAAGTACTCCTTGTCAATTGAATACAGGAAAAAGTTCCAGCAGGTCGTTGTCGAAAACTTTTACCTGTCACTACTTCTTATCCCCCCTTCTACACCTAGAGGCACGAGGGATTTCTTCCCCCTTATTACTTTTATGTATGTAATGAATCGAGTACATACAAAATATGACTGAATTTGCTTCAGACTTTCCTGAGTTAAGCTCTTGTGTCACCCCATTTTCACTCCATCCTCCACTCGAACGGGACGTAGGGTATTTTTTCCCCTTACAGTGCATGTTTTCAGATGGTAAGCAACTGGTGTAGGAAGTTTTGTTGAAATTTATTCATTGGTTTAGTCGGAGATGTAGAACGTACATACTTTGATACAGTGTCTCTTATAAATACAGAGATCTGTAGGTAAAAAATATGCGGATGTGACTGCAGTAAATCCGCGTTTGATGCGAATGCAGCTAGCATTTCTCTTAGCACTCAGGTTACTAGCAATACCAGTTCTCCTATTTCATGCTGGGCAGCAACAACTGACGGGCGGCCATGCTAGCCATACCCACAGACTAGGTTCGCGTTACAGAAGCCACCGCCCCAGACGTTTGGCCCACTGCAGACATTAGAATGGACGCATGGACACTGAAACTGGATGCTGGAACATGTACACTACTTGTTCGTCTATAAATCTCCGCAGACAATCTAGACGTTCAGAAAAGCAATACACTCCTGATTTGCGTCGAAGTGGCGTGAGAATCGGCGCACCTATATGATAGTAATTACGTGACCACCCAGGACCTGTCACACTATCGAGTGAAAGTTCTGCGACTTAGACACAGCTTCGAACAATGTTCGCAAATTGGGGGGGGGGGGGGGGATGTGGAACAGTCATGCACCACGGTGACATCCCAGTATGTGTTCGTTTCGCCAACGATGAGTCGCCATAATCATAGTGAAATGTTAGTGTCCGTCCCAGTTGATCACGCGAACATAGAGGTATGCATAACTTGAGGCAGCACATCCGAACCCTAAAATCGTTATATACAATTTCTCTCTGTTGAACAATGTCCCAACAGCACTACAAACAACTTTGCTCTGCTTGAAAGAAGGTTATGGTGCTTCATGGAACGAAATCTGACATTCTACTGCGGAGTACTTGTCTTAACTAACTGTCAGCTGGTCGTCTACGTACCTTTCCTAAATCAGTTTCCTGCATATATGGTTTAACTGCATATTTGCATAATAGTTAATTCTTCCAAGGTACAAACAGTAATACATCTGAACTAAGTTAAGCGAAAGTTGATGGAGCGACTGCGATCTATTAATCGCTTTGTAGAAGTTGTCCACTTTAAGAGAAACCGCTAATGAACCTCTGTAGCTTCACAAACAGGAATTCCTGTAAGTTTTCGTCGATTCTACTCTAGAAGATTGTCTCCTTTAAAAAAAAAATGTATAAGGGAACAGGAGATATAAAATAGAAATTGTCTGCGAAATTCGATTTATCCATCAGTTGTAGTTTATGCGACTGTGGAAGTGTTGAAAGGTCTCTGTTGGATTCCTTTCATGTTTAATTTCTTAAATCTGTTGCCATTTATGGAATAAATTCCTCTTCTAAATGTACTGTGGCGTTTCTGACTATCTGGGAGGAGACTGAGCAGTGGAACGTGTTACTTTTACACGTAAACAAGAACGATCTGTCACACTACTACACTTTAAAGCACAGTTTATATGTAATTCTTATATGTAATTCATGTCACACAGTCTCATACGGAACCTACATCCGCTTTCTTTTATATACTGTATATGATAAGATACTGTCAACCCCCTTCCCTTTTGTGTGAGAGGATGAATGAGCATATGTATTTCTAGTTGCATGCTTGAGGGTAGCAGACAAGCCTGTCTGCTAGAGAACAGTAGGACCAACGTCGGAACAGGTAGCTACGCTTCCTAAAAGCAAAGAGGTTTCCATCCTTAGTATGGTTCTGTCCGTCCGTTGTCATGTTGGTATAGGAAGCTGCCCCTCTGGCACTTCCGTTGGTCTTTGTGAGCCACCGTCAGGAAGCACGCTGGGCAGTAAGGCAGTTGCAGTGTGGCCGTGGCGAGCGTCTGAAGTGGTAAGATCTCCGGCTAAGCGCGTGTCTGTTAAGTCCGTAGGACAATGGATTTCTTAAGTTCAGCCTAACTGAAAATTTAATCACCTTGATTTCAGGTTTAGCTCTAAAATATCTAATGCTATCTTAAAGTGCAGCGGAGTGTAATTCTCGTGTTAAATTCAGATTATTTTGCGGTAGTTGCTTTGTTACTACTTTGTGAGTAAAGTGGAACCACGTGTTGATCAGTAACTCTAACTAAGTTCATCAATCTTAAATGCGAATGTTTGTGTGATTATAACGTCTCGTCTTGACAATATTTTGCAATATAGCAACTTTTCTTTATGTTCAACCCACGTGGAGTGTACTTTGCGAGACCAGTACCACGTGCTTACATAACTGTTTGACCCATCAGATTAATAGTAAGACGTTAGTAACCAGTTCAAGGTTTTTCTTTGGTCAATTGCTTTTCGATCTAATTTATTTTAATTATCAAAATTATTGTGGAGTTGTACGCTTTGTGTAAACCAAGTTGACCACGTGGAGCATGTGGTGTAATCATCAAAGTAGCCCTCAGCTATTCTTTTTGCGAAGACTTCACAAAGAGTTAATATGAATTTAGTATACCAGTGTGTAGTAATTACATGACGGACAGGATTGTGGTATGAACGTAATTTCTTTGGGTAAAAACTGAATCTGTTGTTTGTGGTTAATTTCTTCTTGCTTATGTTTCAATGTTCTTTGTGTGTTATTTTATGAATGGAGTGTTGTATGCAGTTTTCCAAATCTTGGCTCCATATTTTATGTGTTCCGTAAGATTACAATCTCACATTCTTTTCAATCGTAAATAAGGCACCAGCTCAGTTATAACTCACGTATAATATGCTGAAATTTCAATGAACAATCTTAAAATAAATTTCCAAATATAAACTGATTTCTTTCTTTTTATTTAAATTCTCCTTTTTATATATATATTTTACCGGTTTTGTATGACTATTAAAAGATTATCATTAATGTTAGTCTACTTGGTAAACCTAGACTAAATATCTGATGAAACAGTTGCCCAGTAATCCACGGTTAACGTCCCCAGACAGATCACGGCTTTTAACCCACTTTCATTGTCAATTAGCACCGATTTCAGCATACTAAATTAAAGTAACAACGTTACACATGGCGACCCTGTTCTGTGATTCCGCTAGACTCTGGAATCTCTGAAATGTTAGATTGCGAGCGTGTTATAATCTTAATTTTTTTTCCTTACAGCGCTCAAACAACTTCTGCGTTGTTTCCGAGCAGACTTTCAAAAGATTCACGGCGTTGTTGATCGGCGTTGCGTTGTTTGTCTTGTTGTGTTTTTTTTATAATTGTGTGTTTTATATGTCTGTGTGTTTTTTTATTCTCGCTTGTAAATTCCACTGTTTCGATCTAAGATAAAAATTTGTTTTGCGTGTGAAAAAGTGCGTACTAGGTTGGGTATCTTTCGTGTGACTGTCGTAATTTTTGTGGGACACATTTATTTTGATTAGTGTGTCGCATACCGGTTATAAATTGCACTAATGCAGACACGTAACCAAACTAAAAGTAAGTGGTCCGACAACCTAACCAACATGGACCAAGGGGATAATTTAATTTCGAATGTTAACGCGTCGGGCGGTTCCGAAAATGCAATGGGGAATACTTCAGACGAAATGCAAGACAGGACGAACGGGCTCACATCAGAGCCACAAATTAATTTGCCTCCAACTAACCAAATTGATTTGGCAGAACTCATGAAAGCCTTATTGCAACAAAATAAAGAATCATCCGAAAAATCGATCCGCGAGCTAGGCGAACAAATGACGCAGAAATCTGAAAAATCGATCCGAGAGCTAGGGGAACAAATGACGCAGAAATCTGAAAAATCGATCCGGGAGCTAGGGGAACAAATAGACGAAAAACTAATCCAGCAGACAAATAAAGTCGACAAGTCGATGCAGAGAGTGTCCGATGATATCTCACAAAGAATAAACAATCTGGCAAGTGAGATAAAAAGTGATATTATGAAAGAATTAGGCCGTACATTTGAACAAATCGATGATCGTCTGCAAGCCTTAGAACAGAGCAAGCGGAGGGGCGATGCCGAATCTAAAGAAAGCGAAGAACGGCTGCTTAGGAATTTCCTAGAGCTGAGGGAAGAATGCCAAAGGGAGCACCAGCAGGTACTCTCGAGTGTCCAAGAGGCGGAAACGCATTGTCCCACGTCCGTTAGAAACACAATAGCGGACAACAGTTTAGTGATCCACGCGTTGGAACAGCAAATAGAACAATTGAAGCAAACTGGGGCGGAGGACAAGAGACAAATTGATGATAAGATTGCGGCATTAGCGGACGTTGTAGGCACGATGAAGCTGATGGAAAGCGAGAACAATACTACACCGGTAGCGGCCGCAGAGACCGAAGAAGTGCGTTCGCTTCTGAGGTTTCAAAAGGGACAGTTCAAAGTGAACAGGCAAAACAGAGCTGTAACAGGCGAATTACAAGAACGCGTGGCGCATCTGGAAAACCGCATGGCGTGTGATTCCGAACTCGTCAATAGCATTAAAAATAGCCGTACGAACAGTGCAGAGAGGGACTCTGGCCACGAGGGAGATTTTGACGACAGGGAAGAATGTAATTTGAGGGGCAGACATGAGAATAATAGAAACATTCAAGGGCCTCGCCAGGAGGAAATGCGGGGATTTGATTTCAAACATTTCCTTACGGTGAGAAAGTTTGAGATATTCCGAAATTCGCAAGCTCGAGCAATTTGAGTTCTGTCTTCCTCCCGACTGGGCAAGTTCACATAAGATAGAATATATGTGTGGCTATTTGGAAGGCGAACCGGCGATTCGCATGAGGTCGGCAGCGCGTCACTGCAACTCCACTCGGGAGTTTCGACAAGCCTTTCTGTCCGCCTATTGGTCGGAAGCGGCACAAGATAGGGTCAAACATGGCATAATTATGCTGCCAAATTTGAACCAGTCTGGTTTCGGCAGCCCTGCACGCCTATTCGACCACATGCTGCAGGCAAATCAATTCCTATACGACCCATACGGGCCTGCGGAACTAATTAGGATATGCATCACCAAATTGCCGATGCACTTGCGGCACGTCATTCTTGCGGGACGATGCAAATTGGACGTGGAAACGTTTAAGACGCTTCTCCAAGAGTTGGAATACAATACAGGAGAATGCCCGCCTAATCAGGCACAAAGTTATTACGGGGCACAGCAGCGCGACCGCAATCGTGGCCGTATTACTAATCAACGGCGTGACTGGTCGTCGCGACGCGAACGGAACAATAATCGGGACCGGCCGTATAGAAACTGGGGTGACAGTCGCGAACACAGGTGGATCAACAGAAATGATCGAGGACATAGACAGGATCGTGAACGCTACAGGTACGGCAACCAGAATCGACACTATGATGAATATGGTGGGAATAGGACTGTAGGAGGAGCACCTCATGATGTTGAAATTCGGCCGGCTAACCCTAGACATAATCCAGCAAATGGAAATGAACAAAATCGGCAATGACAAACGATCAGCGCAGAAGGCACCCAATCGGAAGAAATGAGCGACATGGCAAATGACTAGAAAGGACAGTGAGAAGTAGAGAGGATGGTGAGGAGAAAGAATTGATTAGTTTAAATTTGTGACGTATGCATTTTGAATAATATGTTGATAAAAATTAATGATAAAGATGTTTCTATGTGATGGATTGAAGTGATGTTTTAATTTTTTTTTTGTGCAATTAGGATTTAGTTTGATTCAAACGTGAAGATAAAAGGTTTCTTTGTGAACGAGTAAAATGCTGTTTATGTTTTTTTTGTGTGTAAATTGAATGGAGTCGCTCCTGAGAGAAGCAAGATCGTTGCTGAATTAGTGCAAAAATTCAGGGGAATATCCGATCTGTGGGTATTATGGGTCTGGCAAACCCAGGTCCCCAGCTGTTAGTAGCCTTGTTTCCGATTTTCTGCTTTCAGTGCTACTATCTATCTATTACTATTCTATATCTGTCAGTATAAATGAGGATCTCTTACTATAGTATGCGTGCTGTATGAATATTTTAAGATAGGAGAACTCTGAGAAAGGAATGAGTAAGTTTGGAATCTTGAAAACAGGATGCGATAATACGGTTGTTGAACCATTGGCTTCCAATATGCGATGATATGTTAATATTGATGATATATGTCTTTTTTTATTCTTTATAGCTAAGTACGTAAAGTGCTGTCTGTGGATTTCGTAAGTATATTGATTCCCTTCAAGGTGAAAGAAGAATTGTGGTTTGTGTAATTTACGTGGCTCTGAAATATTATTTTGGTAGTCAAATACGAGCAGCTTTTCAGCAAATGGAGAATGGAACGGAAATATGGATCCTTTGTAAGTAGGCTGTTTAGGCTTTCTTTATGTAAGTTTGCTGTTTATGTTTTTTATTGGCAACGTTACATAGCACTCTGTATGAAAATCACTGGCTGTGCTGTGTGCAGTATGTGGCTAGTTTGCATTGTTGTCTGCCATTGTTGTCATGAACTGCTATAGCTGGATGCGAACAGCGCGTAGCGCTGGGCAGTTGGAGGTGAGCCGCCAGCAGTGGTGGATGTGGGCAGAGAGATGGCGGAGTTTTGATAATTTGTAATACTGGATGTCAATTATGAATATTAAGGTAAATACATTGTTTGTTCTCTATTAATATCTTTCATTTGCTAACCATCCCTATCAGTAGTTAGTGCCTTCAGTAGTTTGAATCTTTTATTTAGCTGGCAGTAGTGGCGCTCGCTGTATTGCAGTAGTTCGAGCAACGAAGATTTTTGTGAGGTAAGTGATTTCTGAAAGGTATAGTTTAATGTTACTCAGGGCCATTCTTTTGCTGGGATTTTTGATAGTCAGATTGCGTTGCGCTAAAATTATTGTGTGTCAGGTTAAGCACAGTCTTGTACAATTGTTCTAAGGGGACGTTTCATATTGTACAAATTGTTCTAAGGGGACGTTTCATATGTCGACCCTTAGCCTAGGATACCTCACTGGAATCTTCTGATTTTTTTCTTGTAGTTTGTGTATTTAGTGTAGCTTTTGTTTATTGCTAGCGCGTAATTGTAGAGAGAATCTCCTTTGTAGTTGCAGTCTTTCATTGTTGTACAGTAAAACAGTTGTGGCATGCATGTAGCTTTGCGCCAAGTATTTCGCTGCTGCAATTAACTAGATATTGTTTTCAGTGCTATGTTAATGTGTTCTCTTGTTTTTGCTATTCAAGTTGTGCTTTTCTGTGTTGTCGTGTGAAATATTGTGACAATAATGGCGTGTGAAAAACGTAACACTAGGCTCCAAACTAAATTGAGAAATAATAGTGACGACGAGCGTAGCTTATCAGCACCACTGGGTAGTGAATTAACTAATATTCAAAGTAGTAATTTGGTAACTGTACATAGGGAAATGGAGCGGGCGTCAGACAATGGCGTAGGCAGTGAAACAGGTAGTGAACAGGGAAGCATTGTCGATCGATCGGTCGGCAACAGTTCGCCTCAGGAATCCGAAATGATAGGACACAATTTTGCAAATACTGTAGATTCAGGTTTTGCGTCCTCACCGTTTTCTCAAATGAGTCAAGACACATTTTCCGCTTGTCAAAATGTGAATGTTGCCGGTGCAAATTCACTGCCGAAAAGCACTGAGGAACATGTTTCAGACACCAGTGCATTGTTATTACAGTTAATGCAACAAATGGGACAAAGGCTACAAAAGTTAGACACAACGCTTGAACAAAATCAGAAACAAATGGGACAGAATCTTCAAAAGTTAGACACAATGGAACAAAATCAAAGACAAACACAGCAAAAGCTTCAAAAGTTAGACACAATGGAACAAAATCAGAGACAAACACAGCAAAAGCTTCAAAAGTTAGACACAATGGAACAAAAGCTTCAAAAGTTAGACTCAGTGGAACATATGCTTGAACAAACACGTGAAGATTTAACTACTGAGTTACATAAAATAGAATCGAAATGTCAGAAAGTCTGTAATGACGTAAAAACACAAATTTGTGAGCATTTCCAACCTATTTTTTCGCGTCATGAGAATGTATTACAGAATCACGAAGCAGCCATAAAAGAACTGCAAACCATTGTTCATGAAAATCATGAGACCTTGTGGGCTACAATTGACTCAGTTGCATCTACCGATTCGGTTACGCAACTGGCAAAAACTCAGGAAAACTTAAAGAACACAGTAGATTCGATTTCAACACAAATGGACACTCTGAAACTTGGTTCAGAAAAACACACTGAGGAAATGTGTTCACTATCGGAGAAAGTAGCTGAACTTTCGGATCAGGTCACTAACTTATCTACAAAGGTAGATGATGATCTGAATGACACAAGACCCGTAGCCTTCACTGACACAGAAGACTATGAACAAATAAGAAAATTCAAACAAAATCAAAATCAAATTAATACACAGTATAAAAGAGAAATCCGGGAAGTACAAGATCAGTTGACGCAGGTGATACAAGAATTACGTATTTCAGAGGACACTCGCGCCCCAATACTGGAAGAGGGACATAGAAATACGGAAAAGCCACAATATAATAACACAGAGCATTTCGGTAATTATGAAAGAAATTGGCAAGGTGCACCGAATTTTGAGATGGAACCGCCGACACGACGTAACAATGACCGATATGTGACTCGCCGACATGATGATTTTGACTATAAGCTGTTCATTACTACACGTAAATTCAAAACATTTAAGAATTCTGGCAACGACATTCATCCACAAGCGTGGCTCCATCAATTCTCTCATTGTTTTCCTCCCAACTGGTCATTAGAACACAGATTAGAATTTATGTGTGGCTACTTGGAGAATGAACCAGCTGTAAGAATGCGATCGGTCATTCACGATTGCCACAGTGAAGGAGAATTTTACCATGCCTTCCTCTCAGCATATTGGTCTCAAGCTACACAAGACCGCGTAAAACATAGCATCATGATGATGAAACACTTTGAACATTCTGAATTTTCCAGTCTTGTCAAATATTTTGAAGACATGTTGCACAAGAATCAGTACCTATCAAACCCATACAGCCCCTCAGAACTCATCCGCATTTGCTTAATCAAACTGCCTGAAAATTTACGACATATTATTTTAGCAGGACGTTGCAAAGACGACATTGAAGCTTTTCAGGGACTGTTACAAGAATTAGAAATTGACACAGACAGTCGCGGGATGCGAAAACAGGAAAACAATCACTACAGGTCACATCCGTCACAATTCCGTGACGACAGAAATAATAACTGGACACGACAAGTCTATTCTTACAACGCAAATCGTGACCAAACCAGACACCACCCGTATGACAACCGTTGGCAGAGTAGTAATAATTACAGGGAAAGATCACCTCTCCGCAGTAATGACTACCACAGAGACAATCAGAGAAACAGACAATATGGGAACCAAAATAACTATTATCAAGGGAGACAGAATAACTTTAGACGCAACGGTCCAGTGCGTAGTTACGATTCTGGGAGAAATTCTCCACCACATGACCGACAAGAAAGAAACTATCGAACCTACCGACATGACGACAGACGATATGATCGTAACGACAGACCTGAATTGCATCAGAACTGGCGAGATTTAAATAGAGCAGAGCACTCTCGTCACGATGAATTTGTAGAAGTTAGGTCTCCAAATCCCAATAACGACGCGCGCCAACAAAGAGACAATAGGCGATGACTCACACCACTGGCAGCCACAAGACGTACTTATGAAACTGACGACGCAGCTGCCGTAGCTAGTAATTACGTAAAAATGGAAGACATTAGGGACATCTTACTCCAGGAACACGACGTAAAACATAACAACATTGCATATCCTGTGATTCATATTACTGTAAATGACGTAAAATTTACGGCAGTACTTGACTCTGGCAGTCCCATTTCAGTAATTAGCGAAACAGCTTTTAGCAAATGCAACAAAGCGAACGATTGCCCCACACTTCCGTTACGTAAGATTAAATTACAAGGTGCAATCTTTGGAAAAAGTGTAGATGTACGCCAACAAACCAACTTAGAATTCTTTTGTCAAAGCCACAGCTTCTCTATGAACTTCCTTATTGTTCCATTATTGTCGACGGAAATTATACTGGGAGTAGACTTTTTGAATGAATATAAAGCAATCTTAAGCTTTCACGATGCTGAAATAAGTTTAGAGAAAGAAGGTAAGTCAATAGCTTTGAAATTTGAAGACTGGCTCTCAAACCATGATGAGGAAATTAATCGGCTTTACCTTCTGTTAGATAACAGTTCGGAATTTTCTACGGAACTAGACACTAACAATCACTCTGCAAGTACTGACAGGGATGACATCGACGGCATATTTGAAATTAATGAGTTAATTCAGAATAAAATTCAAACAATTGAGAATTGTAATGACACTGATAGGCAGGACCTTTTTGAGATTTTACAAGCACATTCCACAGTTTTTACTCACAAAACAGGAACAATCAAGGGATTTCAATACCAATTTCGTGTTCGTGAGCATACTAAATTTTGTGTAAGACCATACGTAATTCCAGCACATTATAGGGACCGTGTTAGAACAGAAATACAATCTATGCTTGACGAGGGCATTATTGAGCCTGCAGTAAGCTCATACAACAATCCGTTACATGTTGTTGAGAAGAAAAATGGATCGATCAGACTTGTCTTAGATTCGAGACAAATCAATACTATCATTATTCCTGAAACAGACAGGCCGCAGACGATGGAAGAACTTCTTCAAAATTTTAATGGTGTAAAAGTGTTGTCTTCCATTGATCTCAGATCCAGCTTTTATCAGATCGAACTACATCCAGAATGTAGAAAATACACAGCTTTCCTTTGTTTCGGCGTTTGTTATCAGTTTCGGAAACTTCCTTTTGGTTTGAACATTTCTTCAGCAGCATTCATTCGCGGGTTAAATTCCATATTACCTGAGTTCTTAAAACGTCACATCACCTTATATGTGGACGATATTCTAATAGCAGAAGCCTCATGGGAACAACATAACCGCATCCTCAACAGTTTGTTACGTATTTTTGCAGAATCTGGAATTACAGTTAACTTGGAAAAGTCTGAATTCGGTAGGTCAAAGGTGAAGTTTTTAGGACATATTATTTCTTCTGAAGGCATTCAGCCGGATCCTGAAAAGTTAGAAGCAATCAGAGCCATTCCAGTTCCATCCACAAAAAGACAAGTCCGCAGTTTTCTAGGTCTCGTAAATTTTTACCGTCGTTTTCTGAATATGCAAATTCTAGTTACACCTAAACTTTGTTCTCTCACTGGAAAAAATACTATTTGGAACTGGGACGAACAAGCACAGTTGGAATTCAATTCTTTGAAAGAAGCGTTACTTCACGCGCCAATACTAGCTCATCCAGATCTGTCACAAGATTTCTGCCTTAGCACTGATTCTTCCAAAGTTGGTCTTGGTGCCCATTTATTTCAAGAAGCCATAGAAGATGACATTACTGTTCAGAAAATCATTGCTTTTGCTAGCCGAGTGCTAACAAAATCTGAAAAAAATTATTCCGTTACTGAATTAGAAGCTTTAGCTATCGTTTGGGCATTTAACAAATTCCGTTTCTTTCTTTCTGGTAAGCACGTAAAAGTATACAGTGATCATCGTGCATTACAATTTCTTATGTCTTCAAAATTAAATCATGATAGGTTAAAACGTTGGGCATTGTTTCTGCAAGAATTCCGCTTCACAATAGTCTACATTCCCGGCAAGGAGAACATTGTTGCGGACGCGCTGTCACGCGCACCGGCTGGGCTTGAGAAAAGTAACACAGAAGGCAACCTCGAGAAAAATTTCAGTATTCTTTACATTCAGAAAGTCGCCTTTGAAAACTTCATCACCACATCTTTAAAGGACATTGCTCATGAACAAGATAAAGATCCGATTTGGAAAGATATCAAAAGTAAATGGCATGAAAAGACACACACTCAGATTCGGCATTATTACCTGGTTAGAAACAACATACTCTTCAAACGCTGCAATGTTGATGACAAGCTATGGGTACTTTGCATTCCAGACGATTTTGTTAATAAGCTCATTTGGTACATTCATTTCAGCTACGCACATTTTGGCCCACGAAAATGTTATCATATTCTTCGAACGACTTGTTATTTTAACAATATGGAAAAGAGAATTCGAAGAGTCTTGTCTATTTGTAAACTTTGTCAAAAGGCGAAACCATCTACTATCTCACATCGTGCTCCGTTATTTCCTATTATTCCTTCTAAATTAAAAGAATTTGCTGCTGTTGATCTCTTGGGACCCCTTGTCAGAACATCGAATGGATTTTCGTACGTTCTAGTCGCTGTTGAACTTACTTCAAAATTTGTTTCTTTCACTCCGTTACGTAAAGCCACTGGACGGTCTGTATCCAACGCCTTTGTTAAAAATTTCTTACGTGAAGTGGGACACGTTAGTAAAGTCATTTCAGATAACGGACCGCAATTCAGATCTGCTGTTTGGTCACGCATGCTTCGGAATCATAAAATCAAACCTGTTTTTATTTCATTGTATTCACCACACTGTAACCCGTCTGAACGGATTATGAAAGAAATCAATAAGCTTTGCAGACTTTATTGTCACAGAAAGCACCAGCATTGGGACAGATATTTACACTTATTTCAAAATGTGCTGAATGAAATGCCTCATGATTCCACTGCTTTACCACCTACTCTTGTACTGAAGAATGTAGAACCTCCGAACAGAATCAGAGAGCTTGTACCTTTCCCGAATACACGTAAACTTCGACACAAAGACATAATTGATTTGGCTCTAAAAAATATAAAATCTGCAGCAGACAAAAGGAGAAAACTACACGGTAAAGCAAATGCAAAGAAATTATATATTGGTCAGAAAGTTCTCATTAAAGCTCATTCATTGTCACATAAGAAGAAACACTTGAGTCACAAATTCTTTCTAGTTTACAATGGACCTTACAGAATCCGACGTATACCACATGATAATTGCGTTGAAGTTGAAACTCTGCGTACTAGGAAGAGTAAAGGTTTACACCACATTTCTCATGTAAAACCATTTATTGACAGATAATCTGCTTTTTAACTTAGTCTTTGCAATTTTCACTTCACGCTACTTGTACAATTTGTCCCACTGAGAAACTGTTACCATGCAACAATGTTTGAAGTTAAATATCCAGTCGAGAACCAAGAGAACTTATTTAAACAGAAATTACGAATGCATTGTTATTGCGAACAGACGACACAGTGTTGTTATTTATACATTCCTCCTTGTTAGTTGCACGATTACGTAACGAATATACGGCTTACATACTTAGAACATATACCAGCACTGCTAATGAAATTTTCATGCAACATTTTGGTTTGCTTGAGAGTGGATTCAGGATTTGAGGTGCTTTCTGTGAAATGCCAGATGACACAGTGGTTAGTTTATGTGACAGCTACACGATTTTATCACGACGCTGCTAATGCGTGACAATTTACAATGTTGCTTTTGCGGTGTATCTGTTTTATATCTGCACAGTTTTTTCTGAATTCTTCTATACAGTGAGACATGTTTTAGTGGTGACTTTTGTGGTATAGGTACAAGGAAACAGCCTTTTCTGTAGCACAACAATACGTTACAGCACAGTACTTTCTTCATCACGGCAATAAGCGTAATAACTAAGTTATCTATACGCAAAGCATTTCACTTTTGTGTATCATGAGGTAAGTACATTGACTTCTGCAGAACTTAGCTTTCGGAGGACAATAACTACGACACTTCCCAGAGATTATCTTACAGCAAGACGCATATTTAGCGCTAAAGGACACGTATTTGAGTGATTAATTTTGTACTTAAAACATTTATTTTTAAAGATTTTTGAATTACAAAGAAGGTTTTTCGTGATACATTTCATTCCATAGCTGTAATCTGTAACACCTGAGGGTGTAATTACAATAAACCTCAGGGGGGTACACGCCTACTTTGTGTACCATGTGTTTGGCAAGCACAAGGAGCCCTAGCTAATATGGTATTTGCTTATACAACTTTACACATCGGTACCATATTTCTCTAACACATAAATTACACACCTATCTGATCATTTAACAGAGAAACAAACATCCTTTTACTACGTCAGTGACACATGTTTACGCAATTACAGAGTTGGATTACTTCACACTTAAGAAATTGTACTTTGTCTGTACTTTGTGCACTGTTCATATTTTTTTGGAACCATTGTGATACTATGAGAACTTTGAATGATGTATTTGGTAAGGGAGTATAATTTTTAAAGTACGTTTGAGGTAGATGACACTACTGAAATGAGCAGAGAATTTTCTTTAGGTTTTGAAACAATTGCAGAAAGCTACGACGTTTTTGACATTTGACTGAGGTGTTATGATGTTATTTTTATGACGACGATGTGTATTATGCTGTTGAGGTATGTTTATGTCAATAAAATTCTTGACCTATGAAATGTTTTTATATGAGACTGTCACTGTAGCGGAAACTGCTGTCGTAAATATTTCCGTAAGAAAGTTAAGTGACCACCTGCACATAATGCGACGTGGGCACCCAGGTGTGTCAGACACCTGGAGAACAAGCCTTTTCAGACGCTCAGGTAGAAAAGAAAGCCATTAGGATGTGCCTTTCATCGCTAATGCGACACGCTCGTTACTTGAAAACATATGATTTTTGTAATGCGTTGTGGGCACACAGCTGTGTCAAATACCTGGAGAATAAACCATTAGGATGTGCCTTTCATCGCTAATGCGACACCCTCGTTACTTAAAAATTTATGATATTTACTGAAATGCCTAACAAAATGACAAGAAATATTTTTACATCTGCACACCTGATTATGACAAGAGTCTTTGTACGAGAGTTGAGAGCAATTAACTTATGAAATGAAATGTCACATGACTACTGAATGACATTTTTATGCTTTGGTTTGTGTAATTGCTTATTTCATTTGATGTCTGGTTTCCAGCTGTGTTGCAGCATTGCTTTTATAAAATGAGATGCATTTGCTAATGTGAACTCTTTCTGTCAACAGATCTATTAAATGATAATTTTGTAATCCACATTCTTTAAAAAAGGAGCACTTGGAAAGGAAAGAACAATAAGAAGTAACTCGTAACAGTAACACTTAATTTTCTTTTCAGGTACATGGTAATATTTTTTTTAAAATAAGTTGTTATGGTGCACCACTTTAATTACATAGACATTAAGATGACCACTTTAATTACATAGACATTAAGATGTGAATATGCATTTCCCTTGTCTGCATTGTTGTTTTTACTGTAATATTTTTTCTGCTTGCGCTATGTCATGTTTAGGTATAAGTTGCTGCTGTTTGCAAGGCATAGTGTTATTGAATTTGACTTTTGCTAATTTATGCTGCTAGCTTTGCCAATTTGCATTTCTTTGTCATTTCTGTTTGTGTTGATTTGTTGTGATGCTGCATTGCCTCGTCCTTTGGTATATATATCTGAGCTCAGTAGATTTAAGTTAGCTTAAGAGGGGGTAGACTATATAAGAAACTGACTATGGAGAATAGGTAAAGAATGCATTGCGAAGAAAGATTTGGGCCCCAATGAGTATTGTACAATCAGAAATAATTATTTTGAAAGAAATATGGATAGAATACAGGAACGAGGTATAGGTAGGATTTTCTTGGAAATAAATGATGAGGTAAGCAATGTGTGAACATATAAATACAGAAAGCATGCTTGGATAGGATTTTTTTGGTGGAAACAAATGTTGAAATAAGACGAAAGATCTATCGAATGAAGTTGTGGGGTGGACTGCAGTACCCAATGTTACACTGAAAACAAACCCTGTCCTTTCCTTTTGTGTTATCCCACTATGTGTTTGGGTACCCTTGTGTATTTGTGTTTTTCCTGTCTTTATGTGTTTAGCTGATGAGAGCTCTGTTGTAGACTTTTTCTAATAATATGTTATTTACTTTGTAAAGATGCTTAGACATTATTTATTCTGTGTTGTTTTAATGCTCATGTGTGAAGTTGAATTTTTAAAAGTGATTCTGATCTTTTATGTATGTACTCATGTCATCATTCCTGTAACACTGATGTATATGTTTATTTCTATTGTTTTGTAAAGCCTGCACTACAAATATTATCTGTATTGTTATGTTTTTAATGATGTATTTTGTATCTTTGTAATTGTATTCTTATGTTATATAATTGTAATTGACACCAGTTACTCAAATTAAGTAACTTGTAAGCATTCATTTCACTGCACACATTTCTGTTGGTCATAGTATATGGACAATATGTGAGAAGTAGGGACTGTTAGTGTTTGCACGTGTGTTAATAATTCAGCAAGGGACTGGATAACAGCATTGCTGGTTCTAAGGACAATTCCAAAAACTTTGTGAGTGCACAAGTGGTGGTTATGGACTTGCTCTATTATCCGCAAGACTTTTCAATGGTGATTGTGCACCTGCACAGTCGCAACAGATGGCTGCTGGCCATCTCTACAAGGACAACAGTGGGTCTGCTCCTCTGGTGGCCCACCAATACCATACTCTCTACCAGGACTACAGTGGGTCTGCTCTGTGATGACCTACCTACCAATCTTCTTCAAAACGTCGAATGACTCTGCTGTGGGTTTGCTCTGTTGTGGCCCATTACCTGTCAGCATGTCAAGAGTCAGCACTGTCTTTCCGTTGTAAGGACAACACTACTTCTTCAAGACTGCATGGAAATCCACTACTTCTGTGTGCAATTTTTTTTACTAATGAGACTTTGTGAACAAACACCTGTAATTACTATTATGATGAACAATCTGGACTGTCTTTATGGACTGTGAGAAAATTTTAGCTTTTGACCAACATTGTATCAATAAGTGTGTGCATTGGATATCTTTGTTAGTGTAATTATGAAAAATTTTATCAAATCATTATTGGCCACCGGCCAAAAACATTTTGTAAAATTTTTTGTGGGGAGCATGGGGGCTATGTAAGTAGGCTGTTTAGGCTTTCTTTATGTAAGTTTGCTGTTTATGTTTTTTATTGGCAACGTTACATAGCACTCTGTATGAAAATCACTGGCTGTGCTGTGTGCAGTATGTGGCTAGTTTGCATTGTTGTCTGCCATTGTTGTCATGAACTGCTATAGCTGGATGCGAACAGCGCGTAGCGCTGGGCAGTTGGAGGTGAGCCGCCAGCAGTGGTGGATGTGGGCAGAGAGATGGCGGAGTTTTGATAATTTGTAATACTGGATGTCAATTATGAATATTAAGGTAAATACATTGTTTGTTCTCTATTAATATCTTTCATTTGCTAACCATCCCTATCAGTAGTTAGTGCCTTCAGTAGTTTGAATCTTTTATTTAGCTGGCAGTAGTGGCGCTCGCTGTATTGCAGTAGTTCGAGCAACGAAGATTTTTGTGAGGTAAGTGATTTCTGAAAGGTATAGTTTAATGTTACTCAGGGCCATTCTTTTGCAGGGATTTTTGATAGTCAGATTGCGTTGCGCTAAAATTATTGTGTGTCAGGTTAAGCACAGTCTTGTACAATTGTTCTAAGGGGACGTTTCATATTGTACAAATTGTTCTAAGGGGACGTTTCACCTTTTTGTAGTCTTGAATGATGTTGAGCCAAAGCCTAAAAAAAAAAAATTATTCTGCGTTAATACTTGTCCTAGAAAAGCGACGTTTATGTGTTTTGCTGATGCTGTGAGCATTACAGCTTACTGTTTTCGCTGGTGCGGGATGCACTGCAGCCTATATGATTTGTACTGAGGAAATTTCCCTCTTGAAGGTAGAGGATGATTAAATAATTTTGATTATGGGAACGAAGGAAAGCTTGGTTTAAGGTAATAAGGATAAAGCAAAACATTTGTCATTTAAACTACAGGAGGATTCGGATCTTTTGTGTCTGTTGTAAGTTCAATATGTTAAGATGATAGTGTTTTACAGAATAGAGGTGACCACAATTTTGCCATTCATGAGAAATGAATCCAGAATAACCACCACAGGCGAAATAACTGATTTGGAAGCGAAAGGTAACGTAAAGAAGGAACGAAATCGCAGCAAAATGGGTAAGAAAATGTAATATAACCTGTATAATGCAAATATTTTTAACCTTCTCAGAGTCATCTGCGTGATTAATTGTTGCGGTAACGCAATTTTAGGTGAAATTTTCTTATTGTTTTATGTGTGAATATATGAGTATGATAAATGTATAATTGCGAGTCTCTTTTCAGGTGTGCGAACTGTAAATAACCATTGTTCTTTTTAATGTGTATGTTTAAGGAAAGTTCTCCATATTTATCATGTGACAAGACGTATGCTGCGAGCGTCAAGAAGAGGACGAATTAGAACAAGTTGTAGTGGTATATACACGGTGTTGAAATAGCATTGAAGAAGCTTATTGGCTTAACTAGTAGTGGATAGAAGTTGAATATTGAGTAATGCATGTTTATGGGTAGTTAGTTTGTAGAATAGACAACAGGTGTGCATGTATGTGTGTGTAAATAACATGTGAACCCTATGCTGTCCTGACCTATACCTGCACAAGGTATAATCCTATTCATTTTAGTGAATTAATAAATAGCATTTGATTTATTAAAACGTAAGTGAAACACATTAGTGATGTGGATTTAAATATTATATTGTCAGTTCATTTAAATTTTTATTTTTATACTGTCAAGTCATTTCACTTTTATTTTTTTTACATTGTCAAGTCATTTAAATTTTATTTTATATTGTCGATTCATCTAATTTTTTTATTTAAAAAAAATATTAAGTCTTACTTTGTTCTTAAAAATTGTGAAAGACAATACTAAGTGGTATTATGTATGACATTGTGTAATCACATAAGGATGATGAAAAATTTCTGTGAATGCAGTTGAGAACGTGAAAGCGAACCGGCAAAACTCTTAAGAGACAGCGGGAGCAGCCGGACTAGATGTAAACTGGCGGGTTTCCCAGCAGGACACGCTGTCAGCCAGGCCACTTTGGGAGCGCGGCCGACAACAAAAGAAGGTACGCGGCAAACACTTTCCCTTGTACCTGGAGCTAATGGGCGGCCGCCCCGGGCGACCCTTCCTCGAGGCGATGAGCTGAGATGGGCGAGCGGTCCACCGCGCGGAAATCCATCTGCTGGCAACGCACCACACGCACGCGACCGTGACGAGACGGCCGCGGTGAAACAACACAAGGGGCATGGAGCCTTTTGACAGGTACTGCCCAGAGAAACTTGCAGACGTCAACGACGCCTATCGACATTTCCTGATGGATGCCTACTGTCAAGCGACAGTAAATCATGGTTCGATGTTCTCTGGTCGCTAAGGATGGCACAAAAGAAGAGCCATTAAGTGTCATCCTTGCCCAGGAATATCAAACCGGCGAGCCAATTGAGGATAACCCAAGAATGTAACAACACAAAGGGCGTGGAGCCTTTTGACACATACTGTCCAGAGTAACTGGCAGACTTCAATGACGCCTATCAACATCTCCTGACGGATGCCCACTGTCAAGCGACAGTAAATCATGGTTCGATGTTCTCTGGTCGCTAAGGGTGGCACAAAAGAAGAGCCATTAAGTGTCATCCTTGCCCAGGAATATCAACCTGGCGTGTCAAACGAGGATACCGCACGAATTTGACAACACAATCATGGAACCAAATCGAGATGACGTGACACGGGAGAAACTTCATGAGAGGGCAGAGACGGCGGGATCGCACGCAACAGATGGACAAAAAAAATCCCTACTGACAGCTGCGGCGACGAACCCCCCCTCTTTCCCCTATATTGTGCCTCGGAACAGTGGAAGTACTGAGTGTGTCAGTGAACAGTGATTATACGGTTCTTAGTCCAGTGCATATACGTGTGTTTCTGTCAGAGAAACTCTGACTCGTGTGTTTTGCAGGAGTTCGATTTATTGGTGTTTATTAGACTGACTCTTGTATTTTGCAGGTGTTCTATTTATCTTTTTTAGACTTTGACTCTTGTATTTTGCAGGTGTTTTATTTATAGGTGTTTTTTTTGTTTTAGATGTTGACTATTGTACTGTTTTATTTATCAATGTTTGTTTTTGTGTGATGTATTAGATTTGTGATGTTTTGTTTCGTAAATTCATTGCTGTGGCATTGCTTCGTTTATCAGATAGCTTTTTATTCTCATTGAACTGTGATCGATTAGCCTTTGCATGGGGCATATTTACTGTGAGGAACCCCTTAAGGGTAACAATCACATAATTATTGTAGTTTCAATATAATGACACAGTGCTCATTGTTTGCTAGCTAATTGAAATATAGTAGAGTGATTAAATGAGTGCCACATAGTTATTTTAATTCTACAAATTATTAGTTTTATACGATATAGAATTTTTTTTGGGATAATCACTTTGTAAAACATGTTTTTTCGCTTATCGTTTTGTTGCTTTTGCAGATTGTGCATTGTTATGATCTGCTTTTTAATACCGATGTTATTTGATGTTCTTTTTTTAATTGCTGTGGCACCTTTGCTATTTTCATAAATTTTGCTTGTTAATAAACAGTCATAAATTTTCCTGTGATCAGTTGGCTCTTGCAATGAGCAAATACTGGTGAACTCCATAAGGGTAACAACCAGAAATTGTTTTCATATTAATGACACAGGAACCATTGTTTTTACTTGCTGACCGAATTAGGTCTACACTACCTTTTAAATAGGTGTCACAGATTGTGTTCTTTTTTTTTCTGTTTGAAATTGGTAGATTCTAAAGATGTGTTGAAATTGTTGTGTTTTAGCAAGTAGCTGGTGTCCTTTTGCCTTTTCTTTTACACTTTTGGTTTAAGTAGGGTGTGAGAAGCCTGCTTGGGAATGTCCTAGCATGGCCAGAAAATTCCCTGCACAGTCTTTTCCCGGAGCGTTGGGGTTATGAAAGGTCTCTGTTGGATTCCTTTCATGTTTAATTTCTTAAATCTGTTGCCATTTATGGAATAAATTCCTCTTCTAAATGTACTGTGGCGTTTCTGACTATCTGGGAGGAGACTGAGCAGTGGAATGTGTTACTTTTACACGTAAACAAGAACGATCTGTCACACTACTACACTTTAAAGCACAGTTTATATGTAATTCTTATATGTAATTCATGTCACACAGTCTCATACGGAACCTACATCCGCTTTCTTTTATATACTGTATATGATAAGATACTGTCAACCCCCTTCCCTTTTGTGTGAGAGGATGAATGAGCATATGTATTTCTAGTTGCATGCTTGAGGGTAACAGACAAGCCTGTCTGCTAGAGAACAGTAGGACCAACGTCGGAACAGGTAGCTACGCTTCCTAAAAGCAAAGAGGTTTCCATCCTTAGTATGGTTCTGTCCGTCCGTTGTCATGTTGGTATAGGAAGCTGCCCCTCTGGCACTTCCGTTGGTCTTTGTGAGCCACCGTCAGGAAGCACGCTGGGCAGTAAGGCAGTTGCAGTGTGGCCGTGGCGAGCGTCTGAAGTGGTAAGATCTCCGGCTAAGCGCGTGTCTGTTAAGTCCGTAGGACAATGGATTTCTTAAGTTCAGCCTAACTGAAAATTTAATCACCTTGATTTCAGGTTTAGCTCTAAAATATCTAATGCTATCTTAAAGTGCAGCGGAGTGTAATTCTCGTGTTAAATTCAGATTATTTTGCGATAGTTGCTTTGTTACTACTTTGTGAGTAAAGTGGAACCACGTGTTGATCAGTAACTCTAACTAAGTTCATCAATCTTAAATGCGAATGTTTGTGTGATTATAACGTCTCGTCTTGACAATATTTTGCAATATAGCAACTTTTCTTTATGTTCAACCCACGTGGAGTGTACTTTGCGAGACCAGTACCACGTGCTTACATAACTGTTTGACCCATCAGATTAATAGTAAGACGTTAGTAACCAGTTCAAGGTTTTTCTTTGGTCAATTGCTTTTCGATCTAATTTATTTTAATTATCAAAATTATTGTGGAGTTGTACGCTTTGTGTAAACCAAGTTGACCACGTGGAGCATGTGGTGTAATCATCAAAGTAGCCCTCAGCTATTCTTTTTGCGAAGACTTCACAAAGAGTTAATATGAATTTAGTATACCAGTGTGTAGTAATTACATGACGGACAGGATTGTGGTATGAACGTAATTTCTTTGGGTAAAAACTGAATCTGTTGTTTGTGGTTAATTTCTTCTTGCTTATGTTTCAATGTTCTTTGTGTGTTATTTTATGAATGGAGTGTTGTATGCAGTTTTCCAAATCTTGGCTCCATATTTTATGTGTTCCGTAAGATTACAATCTCACATTCTTTTCAATCGTAAATAAGGCACCAGCTCAGTTATAACTCACGTATAATATGCTGAAATTTCAATGAACAATCTTAAAATAAATTTCCAAATATAAACTGATTTCTTTCTTTTTATTTAAATTCTCCTTTTTATATATATATTTTACCGGTTTTGTATGACTATTAAAAGATTATCATTAATGTTAGTCTACTTGGTAAACCTAGACTAAATATCTGATGAAACAGTTGCCCAGTAATCCACGGTTAACGTCCCCAGACAGATCACGGCTTTTAACCCACTTTCATTGTCAATTAGCACCGATTTCAGCATACCAAATTAAAGTAACAACGTTACAGTGTCTAACAATAATTGTAGGTCTGTGTTTATTTAAAACATCGGGTAAACAACGTATTTCCTGAGAACCTCGTGTGTAGACACGGAAGCTGGGGTGGTCTCACATCAACAGGTCCAGACATAGAAAAAGACTCCCGCTCGTACAGGCTGAAATGGATCACTGGATGGCATCATCGTAATAAGATTTTTAGTATCTTTCCTTTAAAATAAAATATACACTACTGGCCACTAAAATTGCTACACCACGAAGATGACTTGCTACAGACGCGAAATTTAACCTACAGGAAGAAGATGCTTTGATATGCAAATGATTAGCTTTTCAGAGCAGTCACACAAGGTTGGCGCCGGTGGCGACACCTACAACGTGCTGACATGAGGAAAGTTTCAAACCGATTTCTCATACACAAACAGCAGTTGACCGGCGTTGCCTGGTGAAACGTTGTTGTGATGCCTCGTGTAAGGACGAGAAATGCGTACCATCACGTTTCCGACTTTGATAAAGGTCGGATTGTAGCCTATTGCGATTGCGGTTTATCGTATCGCGACATTGCTGCTCGCGTTGGTCGAGATCCAATGACTGTTAGCAAAATATGGAATCGGTGGGTTGAGGAAGGTAATACGCAACGCCGTGCTGGATCCCAACGGCCTCGTGTCACTAGCAGTCGAGATGACAGGCATCTTATCCGCATGGCTGTAACGGATCGTGCAGCCACGCCTCGATCCCTGAGTCAACAGATGGGGACGTCTGCAATACAACAACCATATGCACGAACAGTTCGACGACGTTTGCAGTAGCATGGACTATCAGCTGGGGTACCATGGCTACGGTTACCCTTGACGCTGCATCACAGACAGGAGCGCCTGCGATGGTGTACTGAACGACGAACCTGGGTGCACGAATAGCAAAACGTCATGTTTTCGGAAGAATCCAGGTTCTGTTTGCAGCATCATGATGGTCGCATCCGTGTTTGGCGACATGGTGGTGAACGCACATTGGAAGCGTGTATTCGTCATCGCTATACTGGCGTATTACCCGACGTGATGGTATGGGGTGCCATTGGTTACACGTCTCGGTCAGCTCTTGTCCGCATTGACGTCACTTTGAACAGTGGGCGTTACATTTCAGATGTGTTACAACCTGTGGCTCTACCCTTCATTCGATCCCTGCGAAACCCTACATTTCAGCTGGATAATGCACGACCGCATGTTGCAGGTCCTGTACGGGCCTTACTGGATACAGAAAATGTACGACTGCTGCCCTGGCCAGCACATTCTCCAGATCTCTCACCAAATGAAAACGTCTGGTCAATGGTGGCCGAGAAATTGGCTCGTCACAATACGCCAGTCACTAATCTTGATGGACAGTGGTATCGTGTTGAAGCTGCATGGGCATCTGTACCTGTACACGCCATCCAAGCTCTGTTTGACTTAATTTCTAGACGTATCAAGGCCGTTATTACGGCCAGAGGTGGTTGTTCTGGATACTGATTTCTGAGGATCTATGCACCGAAATTGCGTGAGAATGTAATCACATGTCAATTCTAGTATAGTATATTTGTCAAATGAATACCCGTTTATTATCTGCATTTCTTCATAGTGTAGCAATTTTAATGGCCAGTAGTGTGTTTATTATTATTATTATTATTATTATTAATACACCGAGCGAGGTGGTGCAGTGGTGAGCACGCTGGACTTGCATTCGGGAGGATCATTATTGAAACCCGTGTCCGGCCATCCTGATTTAGGTTTTCCGTAATGCCCCTAAATCGCTTGACGCAAATGGCAGGATGGTACCTTTGAAAGGTCACGGCCGACTTCCTGCCTATCCTTCCCTCATCAAATGGGACCGATGACCTCACTATTTGGTCCCCTCCCCAAAATCAACAAACCAACCAATTATTACTATTATTAATCAATATCTTGAAACGACTATATGATAATCCACAGATTCACTGTGCATTTATTGCATCAGCTTCTACAACAAACAGACTGTACGTGCCGATAGATCCGTAACATAAGTTTCAGTAGTAAAACAAATTCAAAGCTTTTCTTGTGAGCTACATCATACATATTCTCGCGTACAGATTTTTTGTGGAGTCTTCAGCCTCTTATTCCGAGATCCTCCTTACGACTCATTGTCGAAATGAAAGCTCTGAACCATACTTGCTGTGACGTAACGGGCATCTGCTGACTAGCTCCAAACGCTGCACGCCGCCCAAGGAGTACCTCAGACAGATGAAATGCAGCAAAACAAACAATACGTACTAATACATAACAAGGATCTGTGCGCCCACACATTTATCAATGAACAGCACGATTACTCATTTACCTAAGACGACGAGGGCGCAGAAAACTTGGCACTTCTGACTTACAAAAGGAAAAAAATTCAGAGTATAATTGTGAACAGTTCTGTACCGTGGCAAGGTCGTGGTTGTTAGTATCACTGATAATGTTTTCTCACTTATCCAATTCTTCGTTACCTAGGTTAGGCTGTGTATGTACTTTTTTACGACTGTCACGTACAGCTTAACTCCAAAACTGCGATTTGAAAGCGTCCGTGAAAAAAAGCTAGAAAACTTTTGATTCCATCTGACGTGATTACAGTGGAAAGAGATTTCGTAATTGAAACAAAAATGTGGTCTGGTCGTAGTCTGAAAGTGAAGTATGCTATCTGCAGTGGTAAATAGCGTTTCTCAAATGTCAGGAAGTCCCGACATATCATGAGACAAGTACCAGCGGAGCAGGCCACTTCCAGTGTTTACACTGTACGTCTGCATAAGACTCGGCAATATTTTTCTTTGAAAGGCCGACTACCAGAATAGTTTGGAAGCATGAACACACACGGATTTGTAGTGTATAAACATATTAAATCCTATTGGCATCCGTTGTCACAGCTTTAAATTCAGATGTGCTTAATATCTTATTTAGGTATAATCTGCTAGTTTTCGTTTCCTTACCTCCGTCGGAGTCTGCCGGATTCTGAATAGGTGTGTGGAAACAGTCTGTTTGCCTGACACTACGGATCGCTTGAGATACATGTTAACGTTGAACGTAAAACAGACTCCTTGAAGGTCAGCGTTTCCGATTTCACACTCTTAACTCTATAAGGTCTCGCTGGAAGTTGCATGTGTGTGTGAAATTTAATACCTTATTGTGGTTTTGACTGTCTCGAGCGCCGTATAGGTCCTTGTTAAGAGGCCCGAGTTATTAGGAAATAACATCGGAAAACAGCTGGATGCTTTCGCTTTTCGCTATCGGGCCAATTAATGTTGCAGCCAATTACGGTCCCTCCAGCGGGCCTGCGAGCTGGAACGGCAGTCGTTTTCTTTTTCTTCCTTTTTTTTCTTTCCCCGGCACCGACTGCCGGATGACGACAGATAAGCTGGCAACAGATGAGATTGTCTTCTCGTTTATCTGGAAAGAAATTCGCCTCTTCGTGGCCCAGGTGTTCGCGCTGGCTGCCTAATTAAGATGATAATGAAACGTCCAAAATAAACGTATAATTCGGTCGCAAATTTTCTTCACACAGTCGGAGAAAAGTCCGACAATTAAGTAAGAATTATTGTCTGCCCAGCAGATAAATTTCTCTGGGAGGCACCGTAGCTACTGGGATGTTGTGGCTTCGACGCAGGGAAGACAATATCTTCGTCACCCAAAGCAGTAAGGAGGTTTGTCGCTCACGGTACTTACTGCAGAGTCACTTCCACAGTTATAAAATTTTCAGCAGAATAGCCCATGCAGAGTAATCGTTTAAACTGTCCCCGCGACGGCTGTGAATTACACGCAGCTATAGTGCTGTGTCTTTTTACAGTAATTGTTTTGAAGCAGATATAAAAGGCGACTCATT
Organism: Schistocerca cancellata; assembly: GCF_023864275.1. NCBI lineage: Eukaryota > Metazoa > Arthropoda > Insecta > Orthoptera > Acrididae > Schistocerca > Schistocerca cancellata. The sequence goes on from NC_064630.1 coordinate 5,791,884, forward strand.
TTTGAGGTCTCCATCTTTCCAGATAAAAGGAGTTTTAAAGTTTTTTGTAACAAACCAATACAACTTAAAGTGCACAACAGGCTCAGCGCATTAGTACACCAAAAAAAAAATCATTCACGAAATATGGAGTGCTAATAAAATGTGGATACGCCGCTTAAGTAAGTAAACCGAGTTTTGTACTAGTATTTCGCAGGGTGGTAGCGGTAGTCCAAGTCATTTACTAATCGCCAGTACTAGTCCAAATACAATTAATTATTTTAGTAACACTGGAACTAATAGAGTTGTTTTTGCCTTAGAGACATCTCAGAGTAGTTCAAACAATCTATTCAGCAGTATTATTAAACTATTACTATTTTTTAATTTACTTTGTTAGTTGGTCGTTTAATGGCCACGATAAAGTTACAGCCATTATTACCGTTGTTCTCGGTTTTCACTTTTTAGTTTAAGTTAGACTTTTTCCATCCATGCCCTTTGTCTAGCATGTTGTTGATCTGACTACTTGACAACAGTTGTTCGTTCCTCGCCGTGAAATGTGACTACAGCTGTTTGTAAGGTGTCTGCATTTTGTGCGTCTTTCGGTTGTACACTCATTTCTTCGAGATCATTATTGATATTTATTTAGGACGTTATTCTAGTTTTCGGTTTTGAGTTACAAAGTTCAAGACGGATTTCTTTCATTTGCATTGCTTCATTCTACTTCCATCGCCATATAACCAAACTCCAAATTGGCCATTTTGTCCTCTTCTATTTTAGATTATGTTTCTTGGTTCGATTTCTATTTTGTAGACCCAATTTTTTATAATCTTGACCTTCCTTTTCACCGGGATTCCACTTTTAAACATTTCTCAGAGAGGATAAGACATCTGATTGTATATCGACACATTGGTTTTGTGGCAAAGTTGAAACAAATTTCAGATATTATTATTACTGTCCTTTAAGCTTAATTTCAGAAAGTTTTGTATGAATTGGAACGACCTGAAAACCTGTAATCTGACCTGGTTAAATAGATAGGTACAAGAAATATTTTATCTAGAAAATGTACTCGTAGAATTAAAAGGAAAGTACAGATTTGTAATTCTTAGCTTTTATGATTATATACCGCACAAAACAACGATACAAATCCTATTTATTTCTGTCATTACCTATCTTCACCTTCATTGCTTCCAAATACGTCTTATTCCTATGTGCAAAGTCTCTTCTTTTGGCAGCAGAGATACAGAATTTGAGAATAGCTCCTCTCTCCTCGTTTGCGCCGCTGGCATCTCTCCCGGGGTGAAGTACTAATCAAACTTGAGATTTCGGTAAGCGAAGTTCATCCCCCTCAGTCATGGAACGGCACTCCAGGGCGGTAGTCCTAACCACCAATTACCACAGCTAATGTCCGTACGGCAGAAACTTTGTGTGACCACCTTAATGATTACAGCGCCTCGTAAATCAGCAGTTGTTACTTAGCTCCAGGGAAATCGCTAGCGCCATGTTGCATTCCCGTTGGTCTGGAATGGGGATGCATGTAGTATCGCCTAACCGGCACGGTAGCTATGGCGACATATGTTTTGAAACGTTCCAGCGTTCAGCTTTAAAAGTAATCACAGATACATTACGCAATACAGTAGAACTATCTATACATTTTCGTCCAGAGTATCCACGTGCATTTCCTAAACAGCTTCTTCATGTTTCGAAGTAAAAAGCGCCTGTGTAAGAAAACTGCTCACTTTATTGTATGATGTAAATAATTACATTGGAGTGAAATGAACTGTAGCATCAGTAGTTTAAGACGGTGCTAACTGTGGAATTACTTTCTTCTGTAAATTTTTATTTGTGGGACATCCACAAGTCTTCTGCAACATGTTCATGGTAAAAAAATTCACCGCAGTTGTAAAGTACTTCTATTGGGAGAGCCAGTCCTGACAAAAGTCTACCATCTGGTGAACAAGATGTATGAGACAGGCGAAATATCCTCAGACTTCAAGAAGAATATAATAATTCCAATCCCAAAGAAAGCAGGTGTTGACAGATGTGAAAATTACCGAACTATCAGTTTAATGAGTCACGGCTGCAAAAGAATAACGCGAATTCTTTACAGACGAATGGAAAAACTAGTAGAAGCCGACCTCGGGGAAGATCAGTTTGGATTCCGTAGAAATATTGGAACACGTGAGGCAATTCTGACCTTACGACCTATGTTAGAAGAAAGATTAAGGAAAGGCAAGCTTACGTTTCTAGTATTTGTAGACTTAGAGAAAGCTTTTGATAATGTTGACTGGAATACTCTCTTTCAAATTCTGAAGGTGGCACGGGTAAAATACAGGGAGCGAAAAGCTATTTAAAATTTGTACAGAAACCAGATGGCAGTTATAAGAGTCGAGGGACATCAAAGGGAAGCAGTGGTTGGGAAGGGAGTAATACAGGGTTGTAGCCTCTCTCCGATATTATTCAATCTGTATATTAAGCAAGCAGTGAAGGAAACAAAAGAAAAATTCGGAGTAGGTATTAAAATCCATGGAGAAGAAATAAAAACTTTGAGGTTCGACGATGACATTGCAATTCTGTCAGAGACAGCAAAAGACTTGGAAGAGCAGTTGAACGGAATGGTAGTGTCTTGAAAGGAGGATATAAGATGAACATTAACAAAAGCAAAACGAGGATCATGGAATGTAGTCGAATTAAGTCGGGTGATGCTGAGGGAATTCGATTAGGAAATGAGACACGTAAAGTAGTAAAGGAGTTTTGCTATTTGCGGGGCAAAATAACTGATGATGGTCGGAGTAGAGAGGACATAAAATGCAGACTGCCAATGGCAAGGAAAGCGTTTCTGAAGAAGAGAAATTTGTTAACATCGAGTATAGATTTAAGTGTCTGGAAGTCATTTCTGAAAGTATTTGTATTGAGTGTAGCCATGTATGGAAGTGAAACATGGACGATAAATAGTTTGGACAAGAAGAGAATAGAAGCTTTTGAAATGTGGTGCTACAGAAGAATGCTGAAGATTAGATGGGTAGATCACATAACTAATGAGGAGGTATTGAATAGGATTTGGGAGAAGAGAAATTTGTGGCACAACTTGACTAGAAGAAGGGATCGGTTGGTAGGACATGTTCTGAGGCATCAAGGGATCACCAATTTAGTATTGGAGGGCAGCGTGGAGGGTAAAAATCGTAGAGGGAGACCAAGAGATGAATACAGTAAGCAAATTCAGAAGGATGTAGGTTGCACTAGTTACTGGGAAATGAAGAAGCTTGCACAGGATAGAGTAGCATGGAGATACGTGGACGATACTTTCTTCGTCTGGCCGCATGGACGTGATGCTCTTAACAGATTTTTGGACCACTTCAACTGTCTTCATCCCCATATCAAATTTACTATGGAGGTTGAAAATGATGCGATGCTTCCATTTTTAGACGTAATGGTTTATAAAAAACCAGATGGAACTTTGGGACACAGTGTTTACCGAAAGCCGACACATACAGATTGGTATCTGCACCCTAAGAGTTTTCATCCACCACACCAACGTAGTGGCGTCCTTAGGACTTTGGTACGGAGAGCATATGCCATTTCCGACGCAGACAGCTTAACCCAAGAACTTGAGCATTTGATGACTGTTTTTAAGGAAAATGGATATACCGAGAAACAGATTCGTCGGTCTATGGAATTTCGACCATCTCCGGAGGCGTACGAAGAGGAACATAGGTCTGTGGCCTTTCTTCCTTATGCTGGAGGCTTATCGTTTAAGATTGGACGAATTTTAAGGAATTTTAACATTAAGAGTGTGTTCGGTCCACCTTCTAAGATTAGGGCTCTTCTCGGCTCTGTGAAGGATGATTTGGGACTTAGGAAACCCGGAGTGTATAAAATCCCGTGTTAGTGTGGGAAAGCTTACGTTGGCCGTTCTATTCGCACAGTGCATGACAGGTGTGTGGAACATCGCCGTCACACGAGGCTACAACAGCCGGAAAAATCGGCCGTAGCAGAACACTGCCTAAATGAGGGACACAAAATGAAATTTGAGGAAACTGTTGTGATTGCCAACATTTCCGGATTTTGGGATAGTGTCTATAAAGAGGCGATTGAAATTAGGTTGGCTGATAATTTAATCAACAGAGACAATGGGTTTCCTCTTAGCAAAACGTGGACTCCCGTATTATCTCGCATCAAAACTGAACGTTCTTCGGTTCGGCATGGATTGCGATATATCGCTGCCAGCAATGTTTCACCAAGGGCGGCGCCACCTCCCTGTTTTTAAAGGCAGAAACCGTGATGGGCGGCGCATGCGCCGTGTACTGAACGATGGCCTATATAGGACGTCGAATTGCAATCTTGCGTCAGTTCTCAGCGGGACTCATCAGCAGAAGCAGCATTTCCTGAAGATGGCGAACAGTTGGATCGCCGAAATATCGAGTCAAGTTGATTTTAGGGTCCGGCAGCAAACCCGAAAAGACTTTCAAGACTTATTACGCCGGGAAAGCTTACGTAATCATACCCGTCTCTCCCTACAGCTTACCGCTTTTTACCTCAGAATTTCGAAGAACATCTTGCAGCATTTTACAGTGTCCAGCGCTTTTTCCAGGTCGACAGATCCAATGAACGTGTCTCGATTTTTCTCCAATGTTGCTTCCATTAGCAACGGCAACGTCGGTACTCACTCTCCGTTGTCTTTACCTTTTCTAGAGCGAAACTGATCGTCACCTAACACGTCCTCTGTTTCCTTTTCCATTCTTCTGCATATTATTCTTGTAAGCAACTTGGATGCATGAGCTGTTAAGCTGACTGTGCGATAATTCTCGCACTTCTCATCTCTTGCGATATTCGGATGATGTTTCTCCGAAAGTATGACGGTATATGGCCAGTCTCTTACACTCTATAAACGAACTAAATAATCGCTTTGTTGCCACTTTCTCCAATGATTTCAGAAATGTTACCTACAGCTCCTAGCTTATTTGACCATAATTCTTCGAAGGCTCTTTTAAATTATGATTCTAATATTGGATCCCCTATGTCTTCAGAGGCCTTCAGAGTTCTCTTTCCACCTATCCGCTCTCTCCTCTGAATTTAACAATGGAATTCCTCTTGTATTCTTAATCATATCGACCTTTCTTTTAAATTCACAAGTGGTTGTTTTGAGTTTTCTCTTTGCTGACTTCGTCGTTCCGACAATCATTTCTTTTTCGACGTCATCAAATTTTCATGCAGCCATTTTGTCTTAACTTCCCGGCACTTCTTATCTATTTTGTTCCTAAGTGACCTGTATTTTGGTGTTCTTGAATTTCCCTGAACATTGTAATACTTCCTTCTTTCGTCGATCAGCTAAGTATTTCCTCTGTTATCCACGGTTTCTTCGCAGTTTTCTTCTTGTAGCTAAGATTTTCTTTCCTACTACTGACATTGCCGGTTTTAGAGACACCCATTCCTCTTCAACTGTACTGACTACTGAGCTATACATTTTCTCAATATCTATAGCCTTAGAGAACTTCAAGAGAATCTTTTCATTTCTTAGGACTTCCGTATCCAACTTCTTTGCGCATTGATTCCTCCTGTCTCTCCTAAACATCAGCCTAGTTTTCATCTCCACTAAATTGTCATCTGAGGCTATATCTGCTCCTGAGTACGCCTTACAGTCCAATGTTTCATTTGGGAATCTGTGCCTGAACATGATGTAATCTAATTGTAATCTTTCCGTATCTCCCAGCATTTTCCAAGTATGCCCTCTCCTCAGGTGGTTCTTAAACGGAGTATTCGCTATTACTAACTGATATTTATTGTGAATTGAGTTAGTCTACCTCCTCTCTCTTTCCTACTATCGACCCCATATTCTCCCGTAAGCTGTTATTCTACTCCCTCCCCTACAGCCGCATTCCAGCCATATTTTTATCTCCCTCTACGTACAGAATTACTCGTTCAATATCCTCATATACTTTCTTTTTCATCCTCTGTTGACGATGTCGGCGTATATACCTAAACTACGAGAATTTTTGTACTTTTGTTGGTGTTTGTTTGCTGTCGATTCTGATGAGAACGACCCTATGTCTAAGCTATTCACTCTCTGCTCCTCCCTCCTGTTCATAACGAGTCCTACCCCCGTTATATCATTTTCTGCTGCTGCTGGTATTATCCTATATTAGTTTGACAAGAAATCTTTGCCTTAGCTCCATTTCACTTCACTGAACCTCACTATATCCACAGTGAGCCTTTGTGTTTCCCTTTTTAGATTTTCTACCTTCCCTACCACGTTAAGACTTCTTACATCCTAGTCCCAGACTCGTAGAATGTTATTTTCTCGTTGATTATTCAATGTGTTTCTCCTGGTCACCTCCTCCTTGGCAGGCCTCTCACACAGATCCAAATGAGGGACTAGTCGGGAATCTCTTACCAATGGAGTGATTATCATGACACTTTTTCTATTACAGGGCACATGTCCTGTGGATACATATTATGTGTCTTTAATGGAGAGGTTTCCATTGCCTTTTGCATCCTCATGACGTTGATCATTGCTGATTCTTCCGCCGTTTAGGTGTTGTTTCCCACCCCAAGGGACAGAGAGTGCCCTGAACCACTGCCCGCTCCTCCGCTCTCTTTGACAAGGCCGTTGCCAGAACGAGGGCGATTTCTTATGCCGGATGTCACTGGTCATCTTTTATGATGATTTTCACTCAACATTTAAGCGGTGGCTGCGTTCGGAAGGACGTTCTGCTTAATAGTAAAAAACGCTACACCCTTTTCAAACTTCTTATATATATGCATTGAATATTCAAAAATGTATGAACATTACAAACATAAGATATTTCAAAAACCTTCCAGAACTATGAATTACAGTTTAACAAATAACTGCAGTTGGTCGGATTTGAAATGACGACACGCAGTATGCTAGTCAACGACGCTAATCCTTTTTTTTCCTTTTCTTTATGACAGATAGGAATGGAATCTCGGCTGACGAGTCAGGTGTCTTGGTCTTTTTTTCCCTTTTTCTTACGATACAGAGGATACTTGTATCGGCAGGAGAGAAAGTACGCCGTCAGCTCCATGTTGGCTGAAGACGAGGTGGGCAGTGGGCAGGCCACGGTACCCTCCGCCCCATCCTCCCCCCTCCCCCCTCACCACTCCCCCCTCTCCCCCCCCCTCAGCATGTCACTGTGCTGATCCTTCACATGGTACTGGAATTTTGTGTAATTTCTCAGTTTTTAATTTTTTAATTTTTTTAATTTTTTTGAATCCGTACACTTGCTATACAGAAAGAAAAAGAAATGAAATAGAATCAGTGTTCATCCTACATAGCTTCCGCCACTTAAAAAACGGAAAAAAATTCTTTTCCAGTCTTTACCTGCGGCAACTTTGTTTTCTTTTTGTTAATTAAAGAAGAAAAACAAGACAAAGAGAGGTCACAAAAATGAAATAAAATACCTAACAATAATAATGAATGGGACCACGACGAGCGTACCACAACGACCGGTTACTCAGCCGATAACGTGGCGACGAAATACAGCGTCCCGTATACTGGCAAAGAAGTCGCGACACTACGGCATGCGCAAACGCCTCCAATATGCAGTGGCAATGTACTGGTGGAATGCGTGTGGGTTCCTTTAGCCTCCTCCATCTGCAACGTAATGAACACAGTGCCCTAACAGCCATGCTGGTGTCCAAAATTAAAGCAACAAACCGCTTGTTTCAGTTGGTAATTTTCAGCATACTTTGCAGCATCGACTGCACCTTTTTGGAATGGTTGTTGCATATTCGACCCGCCGTGACAAATCAAACCAGCTAATGAGAAGTGATAGTAAATTTTTCTTTTTAGAGACGTAGAAAAAATTTATTTAGCTCAGCAAAGCTACAGAAGGCTAATGTTAGTCTTCTGTTTCTCTCCCCCACCAGCCTCTCGTTCCCTAGAAGAGACGCAAGAACCGAGCCTCATCAATGAGTTATGTTACTGCATTATCAATTATGCCAGTAGGCGGTAATATGATCGTATTTCCATTTTATGTAATTGATTCTCATTCCCACTTTCAGACTTGCTGGATCAAGTTCTTTCATTCGTCTCCACTGCGGGCAAACAATATAGTACATTATATCGTCGTCATTATCAAAACAAATGTGGTTAAAATATGATCCATAAACTCTATTTCTTCTTCGTTTTCTCACTTTGGAAATCTGCATCCGGCTCGTGGGACTGCTGACAATATGGATCGTCATTGCCTGATCCGTCTGTTAAGTCTAAATTCACAACTATTCTGTCAGTGTATATCCCATTTGCACCAATGACGTATAGGCTGAATCAGTGCCTCATTCCTCAGGGGCAGTTTCTACAGATTTGGTTGACACTGTGTAAATTTTTCTCAAAAACTGTGAATCCCAGACAAACTGGTAATTTGTACTTAAGGTTCCGTTCCATGACCTCGCTCACTTCTCAATCAGTCGTCCAATCTCCTGTATTGAACTACATTTGCTTAATTACACTACTGGCCATTAAAATTTCTACACCAAGAAGAAACGCTGTTGATAAACGGGTATTCATTGGATAAGTATATTATACTAGAACAGACATGTCATTTACATTTTCACACAATTTCGGTTCATAGATCCTGAGAAATCAGTACCCAGAAAAACCAACTCTGGCCTTAATAACGGCCTTGATACGCTTGGGCATTGAGTCAAACAGAGCTTGGATGGCGTGTACAGGTACAGCTGCCCATGCAGCTTCAACACTATACCACAGTTCATCAAGAGTAGTGACTGGCGTATTGTGACGAGCCAGTTGCTCGGCCACCATTGACCAGACGATTTCAATTGGTGAGAGATCTGGAGAAAGTGCTGGCCAGGGCAGCAGTCAAACATTTTCTGTATCGAGTAAAGCCCGTACAGGATCTGAAACATGCGGTCGTGCATTATTCTGCTGAAATGTAGGGTTTCGCAGCGATCGAATTAAGGGTAGAGCCACGGGTCGTAACACATCTGAAATGTAACGTCCACTATTCAAAGTGCCGTCAGTCCGAACAAGAGGTGACCGATACGTGTAACCAATGGCACCCCATACCATCACGCCGGGTGATACGCCAATATGGCGATGACGAATACACGCTTCCAATGTGCGTTCACCGCAATGTCGCCAAACACGGATGCGACCATCATGATGCTGTAAACAGAACCTGGATTCATCTGAAAAAATGACGTTTTGCCATTCGTGCTCCCAGGTTCGTCGTTGAGTACACCATCGCAGGCGCTCCTGTCTGTGACGCAGCGTCAAAGGTAACTGTAGTCATGGTCTCCGTGCTGATAATCGATGCTGCTGCAAACGTCGTCGAGCTGTTTGTGCAGATGGTTGTTGTCTTGTAAACCTCCCCATCTGTTGACTCAGGGGTCGAGACGTAGCTTCACGATCCGTTACAGCCATCCGGATAAGATGCCTGTCATCTCGACTGCTAGTGATACGAGGCCGTTGGGATCCAGCACGGCGTTCCTTTTTACGCTCCTGAACCCACTGATCCCATATTCTGCTATCAGTCATTGGATCTCGACCAACGCGAGCAGCAATGTCGCGATACGATAAACCGCAATCGCGATAGGCTACAATCCGACCTTTATCAAAGTCGGAACCGTGGTGGTACGCATTTCTCCTCCTAACACGAGGAATCACAACAACGTTTCACCACGCAACGCCGGTGATCTGCTGTTTGTGTATGAGAAATTGGTTGGAAACCTTCCTCACGTCAGCACGTTGTAGGTGTCGCCACCGGCGCCAAACTTGTGTGAATGCTCTGAAAAGCTAATCATTTGCATATCACAGCATCTTCTACTTGTCGGTTAAATTTCGCGTCTGTAGCACGTCATCTTTGTGGTGTAGCAATTTTAATCGCCAGTCGAGTAATATCTATTGTATTCTATGTCTTTGTTGGTTAATCTTTGTGAATATTTTGAACATTACCAGCTCAGTTTGATAGATCTTCAATTGAAATATTGTTATTTTTTTTATACGTAACGTGTTTCACGGATTCATTCGATTTAACAGTATCTTCTACATAAATGACAATAATATGTAGGCGTAAATTTCATCTTCTGCGTCAAAACAAAGCGTTTTCTTATAGCGCCAGCTGTTAAGCTGCCGGTTCATGTGGTTTCTCACTGGTGATGATAGCTAATTCGCTCGCTCTCCCATTACCTAATGTAAGTGGAACCAACTTGGCGATACCACAGCCGAATACGTCTAAAAGCACTCCAACTTCAACAAGTACAACTGACTGACGACTGTGCCGCGTGATTTTTGTCGACAGTACGCCGGTACAGCTCCTGCAGCTCATAGTAGTCGACTGTGACACCTGTGGTCTCAGGATACTGATTTTTATGTGAGTGGGGAACTCACAGGCTGCCCCCGTGTCCTCGTTCTAGACCCCTCGCACTGGACCCTCAGAAGTATTCTGCCATTTCCATTTTCCAATCATGGTGTCGTTTGTGTTTCAAACCATACAGTATTCGATTACTACGCGTCCTTCATGAGGGCGATGGACGTGTAGAGACGTGTGAATTTCTTTGGGGAGTGGAAATGGAAGACGACAATTTCCTTGCATTTCTAATGTTCAGTGTTCGGCTACCCACCACCTTTTACACATTACAATAACAGACATTTTTCAACGAGGTGGAAAGAGTTGTCAAGTAAGAACTTCTTCAGTTCGTTTTCAAATTTTAGTGTCCTGTCAAACATCTCATATTCTGGGGTATGAGATCAAAAATTTTAGGTGCAGTATCATACATCCCTTTTCTGTGCCTAGCGCAACCATAATGGGGAGTAGTGAGTGTCATTTTCCATCTGGTATTGTAATTATGCACATCATCGTCATTTTTTAGCTGTGGTGGATTACTTACAAAAAACTCACGAAGGAATAAATATGCTGTGAAGCAGTATTCTCAATGTCCAACTTCTTAAACAGATGTCTACAAGTTCATCGTGGGTGAGCATCATGCATTTTCCTCGCAGCACGGTTTTGAGCTGTGAAACTTTCATTCTTAAAGATGAGTTACAACAAAACATTGTTTCACATGACATTATTCAACCGAAATGTATGAATTACAATCGCAGTACGAGAAATAATTAATCTAGAGTAAAAAAATTCAGAAATACATTTGTTTAGGTAACATATTTAAGTTCAAACAATGGTTCAAATGGCTCTGAGCACTATGGGACTAAACATCTATGGTTATCAGTCCCTTAGAACTTAGAACTACTTAAACCTACCTAACCTAAGGACGTCACACAACACCCAGTCATCACGAGGCAGAGAAAATCCCTGGCCCCGCCGGGAATCGAACCCGGGAACCCAGGCGTGGGAAGCGAGAACGCTACCGCACGGCCACGAGCTGCGGACCATATTTAAGTGATCAGTATTAGAAGATCACAGGTCAATGTAAGCGCGAGGTAAGTCATTGAATACTAGTACATTAATGACCGGTGTAAACGCCAGAATGCTGAAGGCAAGCACGCAAACGCGCACGTATTGTACAGCTGCCGGATGTCAGTTTGTGGGATGAGGTCCAAGCTTGTTGTTCTCGGTCGGTCAGTAAAAGGGCGGTCCATACTGTTTGTGGATGGTGTTGCAGTAGCTGAACGATGAGGTCCCACATGTGCTCAAATGTACACACATCTGGTTATCGAGTAGGCCAAGGCAACATGATGATGATGTTTGGTTTGTGGGGCGTTCAACTGCACGGTCATCAGCGACCGTACAAAGTCCCAATTTTTTCACAATCCCAATTTTTACACAGTCCCAATTTTTACACAGTCCCATTTTTTACACAGTCCCATTTTTTACACAATCTAAACTAGCCACTATCACGAATGATGATTATGAAATGATGAGGACAACACAAACACCCAGCCCCCGGACAGAGAAAAATCCCCAAACCGGCAGGGAATCGAACCCGGGACCCCGCTATCCATAGGCAGCAATGCTAGCCACTAGCCCAGGAGCTGCGGATCCAAGGGATCACGTCGATACTCTGTAGAGCATGTTGCGTTACATCAGCGGTATCCTGGGGAGCGTTATCCTGATGGAAAACATCCCCTCGAATGCTGGTGGTGGTGGTTTGGGGTCAGTGGAATGCACGCTACAGGGCGTCCGGCTACGAACTGTCCTTGAAGTAAACGATTTTGAGCAGTTCATTGTGACACCGTGGTGCCAACTGCTGCTGCTGTTGCTGCTGCAGGTGCAGTGCTATGCGCCCGAGTAATACGCCGAACACAATGGTCTTCCCTCTCGGTAGAGCTACGTGGTCGTCCAAAGACGTTCTTCTTGCGAACATATACAGGGTGAGTCACCTAACGTTACCGCTGGATATATTTCGTAAACCACATCAAATACTGACGAATCGATTCCACAGACCGAACGTGAGGAGAGGGGCTAGTGTAATTGGTTAATACAAACCATAAAAAAATGCACGGAAGTATGTTTTTTAACACAAACCTACGTTTTTTTAAATGGAACCCCGTTAGTTTTGTTAGCACATCTGAACATACACTCCTGGAAATTGAAATAAGAACACCGTGAATTCATTGTCCCAGGAAGGGGAAACTTTATTGACACATTCCTGGGGTCAGATACATCACATGATCACACTGACAGAACCACAGGCACATAGACACACGCAACAGAGCATGCACAATGTCGGCACTAGTACAGTGTATATCCACCTTTCGCAGCAATGCAGGCTGCTATTCTCCCATGGAGACGATCGTAGAGATGCTGGATGTAGTCCTGTGGAACGGCTTGCCATGCCATTTCCACCTGGCGCCTCAGTTGGACCAGCGTTCGTGCTGGACGTGCAGACCGCGTGAGACGACGCTTCATCCAGTCCCAAACATGCTCAATGGGGGACAGATCCGGAGATCTTGCTGGCCAGGGTAGTTGACTTACACCTTCTAGAGCACGTTGGGTGGCACGGGATACATGCGGACGTGCATTGTCCTGTTGGAACAGCAAGTTCCCTTGCCGGTCTAGGAATGGTAGAACGATGGGTTCGATGACGGTTTGGATGTACCGTGCACTATTCAGTGTCCCCTCGACGATCACCAGTGGTGTACGGCCAGTGTAGGAGATCGCTCCCCACACCATGATGCCGGGTGTTGGCCCTGTGTGCCTCGGTCGTATGCAGTCCTGATTGTGGCGCTCACCTGCACGGCGCCAAACACGCATACGACCATCATTGGCACCAAGGCAGAAGCGACTCTCATCGCTGAAGACGACACGTCTCCATTCGTCCCTCCATTCACGCCTGTCGTGACACCACTGGAGGCGGGCTGCACGATGTTGGGGCGTGAGCGGAAGACGGCCTAACGGTGTGCGGGACCGTAGCCCAGCTTCATGGAGACGGTTGCGAATGGTCCTCGCCGATACCCCAGGAGCAACAGTGTCCCTAATTTGCTGGGAAGTGGCGGTGCGGTACCCTACGGCACTGCGTAGGATCCTACGGTCTTGGCGTGCATCCGTACGTCGTTGCAGTCCGGTCCCAGGTCGACGGGCACGTGCACCTTCCGCCGACCACTGGCGACAACATCGATGTACTGTGGAGACCTCACGCCCCACGTGTTGAGCAATTCGGCGGTACGTCCACCCGGCCTCCCGCATGCCCACTATACGCCCTCGCTCAAAGTCCGTCAACTGCACATACGGTTCACGTCCACGCTGTCGCGGCATGCTACTAGTGTTAAGACTGCGATGGAGCTCCGTATGCCACGGCAAACTGGCTGACACTGACGGCGGCGGTGCACAAATGCTGCGCAGCTAGCGCCATTCGACGGCCAACACCGCGGTTCCTGGTGTGTCCGCTGTGCCGTGCGTGTGATCATTGCTTGTACGGCCCTCTCGCAGTGTCCGGAGCAAGTATGGTGGGTCTGACACACCGGTGTCAATGTGTTCTACTTTCCATTTCCAGGAGTGTATAAACAAATACGTAATCAGTGCCGTTTGTTGCATTGTAAAATGTTAATTACATCTGAAGATATTGTAACGTAAAGTTGACGCTTGAGTACCACGCTTCCGCTGTTTGATCGGAGAGCACCGAATTACGCAGGGTTCCAAAGGGAACGGTGATGGACCTTAGGTACAGAAGAGACTGGAACAGCACATTACGTCCACATGCTAATACCTTTTTATTGGTCTTTTTCACTGATGTACATGTACATTACCATGAGGGGTGAGGTACACGTACACACGTGGTTTCCGTTTTCAATTACGGAGTGGAATAGAGTGGGTCCCGACATGTCAGGCCAATGGATGTTCAATGTGGTGGCCATCATTTGCTGCACACAATTGCCATCTCTGGCGTAATGAATGTCGTACACGCCGCAGTACATCTGGTGTAATGTCGCCGCAGGCTGCCACAATACGTTGTTTCATATCCTCTGGGGTTGTAGGCACATCACGATACACATTCTCCTTTAACGTACCCCACAGAAAGAAGTCCAGAGGTGTAAGATCAGGAGAACGGGCTGGCCAATTTATGCGTCCTCCACGTCCTATGAAACGCCCGTCGAACATCCTGTCAAGGGTCAGCCTAGTGTTAATTGCGGAATGTGCAGGTGCACCATCATGCTGATACCATATACGTCGACGCGTTTCCAGTGGGACATTTTCGAGCAACGTTGGCAGATCATTCTGTAGAAACGCGATGTATGTTGCAGCTGTTTGGGCCCCTGCAATGAAGTGAGGACCAATGAGGTGGTCGCCAATGATTCCGCACCATACATTTACAGTCCACTGTCGCTGTCGCTCTACCTGTCTGAGCCAGTGAGGATTGTCCACGGACCAGTAATGCATGTTCCGTAGATTCACTGCCCCGTGGTTTGTGAAACCCGCTTCACCGGTAAACAGGTAGAACTGCAACGCATTCTCTGTTAATTCCCATTGACAGAATTGCACTCGATGATTAAAGTCATCACCATGTAATTGCTGATGTAGCGACACACGAAACGGGTGAAAGCGGTGACGATGCAGTGTGCGCATGACACTACTTTGACTCAGTCCACCGGCTCTCGCAATGTCCCGTGTACTCATGTGTGGGTTCATGGCAACAGCAGCTAACACACCAACTGCACCCGCTTCTCCTGTGACGGGCCTGTTACGGACCCGTTTGCGTGCTACGACCATACCTGTTGCATACAGTTGGCGGCAGATGTTTTGCAATGTGCGGCACGTTGGATGCTCTCTGTCCGGGTACCGTTCTGCATACACCCTGCAGGCTTCAGCTGCATTTCGTCGACACTCGCCATAGATGAGTATCATCTCCGCCTTTTCAGAGCTCGAGTACACCATGGTCACAGTTCCTACAACACTACACTATCACAGACGTCTGGTAACACGGTGTACTGCAGTTGGTCTGCGTGCAGAGACGAATGCAGAATAACAATAGCAGCAAGCGCTACATGCGGACAATGCGACAGCTAGACCAAACCACAACAGTGCATTACAGCCACACTCGTAAACACGGTCGTCATCGTAAACATGTCCCTGCAGATGCTGCTCGCCGACCGTGGCCCCTGTTTGTTACAACACGCAACTGAACGTCGGAGGTTTCAAGCGTCAACTTTAGGTTACAATATCTCCGGATGTAATTAACATTTTACAATGCAACAAACGACACTGATTACGTATTTGTTTCTATATTCAGATGTGCTAACAAAACTAACGTGGTTCCATTTAAGAAAACGTAGGTTTGTGTTAAAAACATACTTCCGTGCATTTTTGTATGGTTTGTATTAAACAATTACACTAGCCCCTCTCCTCACGTTCGGTCTGTGGAATCGGTTCGTCAGTATTTGATGTGGTTTAGGAAATATATCCAACGGTAACGTTAGGTGACTCACCCTGTATTTCGTGACCACCGCTGCCAACAGCCGTACACAGTGGCTACATTTCTGCCAAGTCTTTCTGCAATATCGCAGAAGGCACATCCGGCTTCTCGTATCCTATTACAAGACGTCGTTCAAATTCAATTGCGTTTTTTTGGCCGTAATTAAGCTCACGATCATTACAGAGTGTATTTAAAGTAAACCTGATTTGTATCCTCATAGTGGCACGCTTTTACGCGACAGGCGCGGAATGTGAATTTACGTCATCTCTCAGATGTAGAAACACTTTCATTTACGTCGCACAACTCCTTCTTGGTGCTGTGATTTTTTTCCCCTTCAGTGTATGTCAACATACTGGTTTGTCTCTCCTCACGATTTTCAAATGTGCCTGTACTAAGTCGTTGTAAGAGTTCCGACATGTGCTTTCCCCAGTTTAAATTCTCATCAATACGGACACCTAAAATTTTGAATTTTGAAGTCTCTTTATTACGTCATTTTTCATCTGTTAGTGGAACAGTGAAACACCACAGCATTAGAACATAGCGAACTCAGCGGACACATACCGTATTAGAGCACTAGACACTCTCCAAACATGTAATTGGCACCGTTTCTTGGGCAAAGATTTGTGGTACCTTCTTTTTTTTGTCGGAACATGTTTACAGGAGTCTTATACATTAATATTTTGCAGATATAGTTGTTTCCAAGACTGTAAGAACATGCCGAAAACATCATTTTTCAGTGGTACGGAACAGAAACGCACTGGCACGTTCATGTAGCAACACTTCTTTTAGCAGACGGCAGTCTCAGTGGGTGATCGACTGTAAGGTGTGTTCGGATCTCTCGTTGCGCCACTGGCCTTAAAACCCGAATAACCCCAGGGAATGTACTGAAAAGGACATTAGGAAGAAGGAAGATAACACTTTAACGTCTCGTAGACTGCACAGTGCTTCCAAACGAGCTCAAACTTGGATTACGAAAGGATGGGGAAGTAAATGTGCCGTGACCGTTTCAGAGCAACCATCTCGACACTCTCTTAGAGCGATTTAGGGTGCTCAGCCACGATCATCTTGTACTCATGTGTTTAAGTAGTCGGGCTATCTGACCACTGCTTCGCACTATTTTTATTCCCTCATGAAGTTTATTGTAAGTAATCCAACACAGTTCAAAAGTAACAATGACGTACAACATTACAATACCTGACGAAAAATGACATTCATTCCTCCACATTAAGGTTGCTTTAGCGCAAAAAGTGGTGCACTGTGTTGCAACAAAAATTTTTTGATCACTTACCCAGTGATATAAAATGTTTGACAGACAACGAAATAAAATTTGATAACAAACAAAGTTTCTCATAGAGAACTCCTTCTATTCCGTAGTAAAATTTCTCTTACCGTAATATGTAAAAGGTGGTGCGTACGAATTACTAATATCTGTATTTTTTTATTTGTTAAAATAAAACGCACTTAGAAACTTTCAGAATGTACAAATCAATTTGCCATGTGAATGTAAAATGACTCGTTACAAATCATTACGATCTATCGTCGAAAATGATGCATGGAACATGTTCAAATGGCTCTGAGCACTATGGGACTTAACATCTATGGTCATCAGTCCCCTAGAACTTAGAACTACTTAAACCTAACTAACCTAAGGACAGCACACAACACTCAGACATCACGAGGCAGAGAAAATCCCTGACCCCGCCGGGAATCGAACCCGGGAACCCGGGCGTGGGAAGCGAGAACGCTACAGCACGACCACGAGATGCGGTCTCATGGAACAAGTAACTAACTAACTAATTAACTAATTGAAAAGTAAATGTGGATGGTCGGATGGGGATCTGAGCAGTATGCGAGTCTAGTGTGCCAACCACTGTTGCTGCTCGCACAATGGAGTTCGTGAAAGCCCGTCTCTGTATGGCTCTCCTTGCAACAGCTTGGGGTGAACTGCGGTGCCGCTATAGCGCCAGCACTGAACACAGTAATTCCAGACAAGTGTGGACAATAGTGACTAGTCGGGGTATATTTCGTGCATCCGGTGGAGGCCACTTTGAACATCTATGAAAAGTGAATGAAAACTTTGGTCCTCAACGGAACTATAGAAAGTGTCCCAAGTTCTATAAGTATACTCAAAAATGGCTCTGAGCACTATGGGACTTAACATCTTAGGTCATCAGTCCCCTAGAACTTAGAACTACTTAAACCTAACTAACCTAAGGACATCACACAACACCCAGCCATCACGAGGCAGAGAAAATCCCTGACCCCGCCGGGAATCGAACCCGGGAACCCGGGCGTGGGAAGCGAGAACGCTACCGCACGACCACGAGGTGCGGGCTCTATAAGTATACTTGTGAAGCATATACCCCTGCAAAATCGGATGGTTCTTTTGAAAATAATAGGTTCTACATCTACATCTACATACATACTCCGCAATCCACCACACGGTGCGTGGCAGAGGGTACCGGGTACCATAACTAGCATCGTCTCTCCCTGTTCCACTCCCAAACAGAATGACGGAAAAATGACTGCCTATATACCTCTGTACGAGCCCTAATATCTCTTATCTCATCTTTGTGGTCTTTCCGCGAAATGTAAGTTGTCGGAAGTAAAATTGTACTGCAGTCAGCGTCAAATGCTGGTTCTCTAAAATTCCTCAGTAGCGATTCACGAATAGAACGCCTCCTTTCTTCTAGAGACCCCCACCCGAGTTCCTGAAGCATTTCCGTAACACTCGCGTGATGATTAAACCTACCAGTAACAAATATAGCAAACCGCCTCTGAATTGCTTCTATGTCCTCCCTCAATACGACCTGATAGGGTTCCCAAACGCTCGAGCAGTACTCAAGAATAGGTTGTATTAGTGTTTTATAAGCGGTCTGCTTTACAGATGAACCACATCTTCCCAAAATTCTACCAATGAACCGAAGACGACTATCCGCCTTCCCCACAACTGCCATTACATGCTTGTCCCATTTCATATCGCTCTGCAATGTTACGCCCAAATATTTAATCGACGTGCCTGTGTCAAGCGTTACACTACTAATGGAGTATTCAAACATTACGGGATTCTTTTTCCTATTCATCTGCATTAATTTACATTTTATTTAGTCAGCTGCCTCTCTTTACACCAATCACAAATCCTGTCCAAGTCATGTTGTTTCCTCGTATAGTCAATCAACGACAACACCTTCCCGTACACCACAGCATCATCGGCAAACAGCCGCACATTGCTATCCACCCTATTCAAAACATCATTTATCTAGATAGAAAGCAACAGCGGACCTACCACACTTCCCTGAGGCACTCCAGATGATACTCTCACCTCCGATGAACACTCACCATCGAGGACAACGTACTGGTTTCTATTACTTCTTGTCTTCGAGCAACTCACATACTTGGGAATCAGTCCCATATGCTCGTACCTTAGTTAGGAGTCTGCAGTGGGGCACCGAGTCAAACGCTTTCTGGAAGTCAAGGAATATGGCATCCGTCTAATACCCTTCATCCGTGGTTCGCAAGATATCATGTGAAAAAAGGGCGAGTTGCGTCTCGCAGGAGCGATGCTTTCTAAAGCCGTGCTGATGCATGGACAGCAACTTCTCTGTCTCAAGGGAATTCGTTATATTCGAACTGAGAATATGTTCGAGAATCCTGCAACAAATCTATGTTAAGGATATTAGTCTGTAATTTTGAGGATCCGTCCTTCTACCCTTCTTATATGCAGGCGTCACCTGCGCTTTTTCCACTCGCTCGCGACTTTACGTTGGGCAAGAAATTCGCGATAAGTGAAAGTTAAGTAAGGAGCCAATGCAGTAGAGTACTCTCTGGTAAACCGAATTTGTGGTCCTCCGAGGAGTTTTAAACTTATCGGAGGAGTATATAGTCATGTAAAATTGGATGTACGATTTCATAGCGAGGCTGTCAAGGAAGTAACCTGAGGTGCGAGTTTGCAATTTTGTGTTTGTAGAAATGCTCACAGACAGACTTCCCTTCCACTGGACGGGGTGGGTGAGTGGGGCCACGAGGGGGCCTAACCGATCGCCACGGCTACACGGTTCCCCATTTCCGGCGCAGCTTGCTCCATAACCCGGCCTGTACTCCCGCGGGGAAGGGGGTGCCCGGCCGCGCCCTCTGTTAGTAGGAAATTGCATTAGAATGCAAAATGCTCTCCCGGAAACAACCTCTCTCTCCTGACCCTTATGATTAATGTTCATTAGGTTCACAGCAAGGGTCGGGGAGCAGTACGGTTCGGTTTACGCGTGCGTGCGGGTCAGCTGCGAACGAAATGCGTGGAAGGGACGCTCACAAGCTGGCCGACTGTGCGGCGTAAGTGTTTACCGATAACTGACGCATTAGCGAGCATTACTCCCTGCTGCCGAGTGGGAGGGTAGCTGCGCCAGTAACAGCACGTGAAATGCCGGAACAGAATGTCAGACCGTTGCAGTGCGAAAATAACTACACGATCCCTCATAAAATTCGGCGCTCCTTATCGAAGTGGAACGAAAAAAACAGAAGTTACTATTTTACCTGGAACAGCACAGCGCAAAATACTTCAGTTTTACCGTCTGGGCGCATCACGCGGATGCCGCTACAGGAATTGTATTAACAATGTGGTTGTTAGTAGAAATACAGTCTTTTTCATGAAGCAGGAGCATAATTTATAAATGTGCTGTCTCTAAGCCTGCCTACAGCAAATTAGTGAACAAGCCTCTGATGTTGAACTTGTTGTAACTGCAGGAAGCTGTGTCGATTTATTTATTTATTTATTTATTGTTCCGTGGGACCACATTAAGGAGAAGTCTCCATGGGCATGGAACGAGTCAATACATGAAATTATAACACGATTGTAGAAACAGATAGCCGGCCGCGGTGGTCTAGCGGTTCTGGCGCTGCAGTCCGGAACCGCGGGACTGCTACGGTCGCAGGTTCGAATCCTGCCTCGGGCATGGGTGTGTGTGATGTCCTTAGGTTAGTTAGGTTTAAGTAGTTCTAAGTTCTAGGGGACTTATGACCTAAGATGTTGAGTCCCATAGTGCTCAGAGCCATTTGAACCATTTTAGAAACAGATAAAATGAAATATAAGAAACATATTCAGGCGACACGTCATTAGTTTGAATAAAGAAAATCAAGAATGTAACACCGGAATTTGCTTAATTTTTTAGCTCTTCCAGGAGTTGCTCGACTGAATAGAAGGAGTGAGCCATGAGGAAACTCTTCAGTTTAGACTTAAAAGCGTTTGGGCTACTGCTAAGATTTTTGAGTTCTTGTGGTAGCTTATTGAAAATGGATGCAGCAGAATACTGCACTCCTTTCTGCACAAGAGTCAAGGAAGTGCATTCCACATGCAGATTTGATTTCTGCCTAGTATTAACTGAGTGAAAGCTGTTAACTCTTGGGAATAGGCTAATATTGCTAACAACAAATGACATTAAAGAAAATATATACTGTGAGGGCATTGTCAGAATTCCCAGACTATTGAATAGGGGTCGACAAGAGGTTCTAGAACTTACGCCACACATAGCTCTAACAGCCCGTTTTTGAGCCAAAAATACCCTTTTTGAATCAGAAGAATTACCCCAAAAAATAATACCATATGACATAAGCGTATGATAATATGAGAAGTAGACTACTTTTCGTGTTGAAATGTCACTTATTTTAGATACTGTTCTAATGGTAAATAAAGCGGCATTTAGTTTCTGAACAAGATCCTGAACATGGGCTTTCCACAACAGCTTACTATCTATCCGTACGCCTAGGAACTTTAACTGTTCCGTCTCGCTTATAACATGCCCATTCTGTCTGATTAAAATATCAGTTCTCGTTGAATTGTGAGTTAGAAACTGTAAAAACTAAGTCTTACTGTGATTTAGCATCAAATTATTTTCCACAAGCCACGAACTTATTTCATGAACTACATTGTTTGATAATGTTTCGATACTACACACAAGATCCTTCACTACCAAGCTGGTGTCATCAGCAAACAGAAATATTTTTGAATCACCTGTAATACTAGAAGGCATATCATTTATATAAATAAGAAACAGTTGCAGCTTCTTTTTTTATGGACACTTGGAGATATAGGAGCCTCGTTGCGAGTACTCACTTATATTTACATCTACAGGACGCAGTTTAAAACGTAACAAGTCTCCACAACCTATACGTTATCTTCTCTAAAATATTGTTTCTGGCTTTCTGCTCCTCATGCCATAATGAATGGATACACGAAATGGTCAGTCTGCCTGTAATGCGGTTCTAATTAAAATAAAAGTTCACATGTTAAATATCTATCCTGAATACCGAAAGGACACACTACGAACATACATCAAGAACTGTAGTGGCGAATGAAAATTTGTACCAAAGCTCGGAATCAAATTCGGATCTCCTGCTTCCCAGACAGGTGCGTAAGCCGCTAAGGCACCTTGATACAGATATTCCAAAACACGGACAGCCTCGGCAATTCTCTTCGTGTGTGAGGGGGAATTTACAGTAGACTGTGGCGCCAGTGATAATCTGGATCGAGGAAGGAGGCGTGCCAAGGTAATCCGTGCAGTTACCTGCATCACTGTGCAAAGGTGGGTTAGTGGCTTAGGCCCCTGCCTCGTTAGCAGGAGACCAACGTTCGATTCCCAGACTCAGTGCAAATTTTCTCCGCCGTTTCAGTCTGTGTACACGAAATCATATCTGTATGAGACTAGTAAAGTCTCTGAAGTTGTGTCACTTCAACGTAAATATTATATGGAAAACTTCATTGACATATTGGAGCACAAGAAGAGATAGTAAATTTGAAAAAAAAAATGAGACCAACGATATAAGTCACAACAAAATCCAAACAGTGAAATATAACACAATCGTTGCTTTGCTAATTGTAATTTGTAAACATGGATAGCCGTACCGTAGGTACAACCACAACGGAGGAGTATCTGTTGAGAGGCCAGACAAACGTGTGGTTCCTGAAGAGGGGCAGCAGCCTTTTCAGTAGTTGCAAGGGCAACAGTCTCGTTGATTGACTGATCTGGCCTTGTAACAATAACCAAAACGGCCTTGCTGTGCTGGTACTGCGAACGGCTGAAAGCAAGGGGAAACTACGGCCGTAATTTTTCCCGAGGGCATGCAGCTTTACTGTATGATTAAATTATGATGGCGTCCTCTTGGGTAAAATATTCCGGAGGTAAAATAGTCCCCCATTCGGATCTCCGGGCGGGAACTACTCAAGAGGATGTCGTTATCAGGAGAAAGAAAACTGGCGTTCTACGGATCGGAGCGTGGAATGTCAGATCTTTTAATCGGGCAGGTAGGTTAGAAAATTTAAAAAGGGAAATGGATAGGCTAAAGTTAGATATAGTGGGAATTAGTGAAGTTCGGTGGCAGGAGGAACAAGACTTCTGGTCAGGTGACTACAGGGTTATAAACACAAAGTCAAATAGGGGTAATGCAGGAGTAGGTTTAATAATGAATAGCAAAATAGGAATACGGGTAAGCTACTACAAACAGCATAGTGAACGCATTATTGTGGCCAAGATAGATACGAAGCCCACTCCTACTACAGTAGTACAAGTTTATATGCCAACTAGCTCTGCAGATGACGAAGAAATTGAAGAAATGTATGATGGAATAAAAGAAATTATTCAGATAGTGAAGGGAGACGAAAATTTAATAGTCATGGGTGACTGGAATTCGAGTGTAGGAAAAGGGAGAGAAGGAAACATAGTAGGTGAATATGGATTGGGTGTAAGAAATGAAAGAGGAAGCCGCTTGGTAGAATTTTGCACAGAGCACAACTTAATAATAGCTAACACTTGGTTTAAGAATCATGATAGAAGGTTGTATACATGGAAGAACCCTGGAGACACTAAAAGGTATCAGATAGATTATATAATGGTAAGACAGAGATTTAAGAACCAGGTTTTAAATTGTAAGACATTTCCAGGGGCAGATGTGGACTCCCGACCACAATCTATTGGTTATGACCTGTAGATTAAAACTGAAGAAACTGGAAAAAGGTGGGAATTTAAGGAGATGGGACCTGGATAAACTGAAAGAACCAGAGGTTGTACAGAGTTTCAAGGAGAGCATAAGGGAACAATTGACAGGAATGGGGGAAAGAAATACAGTAGAAGAAGAATGGGTAGCTTTGAGGGATGAAGTAGTAAAGGCAGCAGAGGATCAAGTAGGTAAAAAGACGAGGGCTAGTAGAAATCCTTGGATAACAGAAGAAATATTGAATTTAATTGATGAGAGGAGAAAATATAAAAATGCAGTAAGTGAAGCAGGCAAAAAGGAATACAAACGTCTCAAAAATGAGATCGACAGGAAGTGCAAAATGGCTAAGCAGGGATGGCTAGAGGACAAATGTAAGGATGTAGAGGCGTATCTCACTATAGGTAAGATAGATACTGCCTACAGGAAAATTAAAGAGACCTTTGGAGATAAGAGAACCACTTGTATGAACATCAAGAGCTCAGATGGAAACTCAGTTCTAAGCAAAGAAGGGAAAGCAGAAAGGTGGAAGGAGTATATAGAGGGTCTATACAAGGGTGATGCACTTGAGGACAATATTATGGAAATGGAAGAGGATGTAGATGAAGATGAAATGGGAGATACGATACTGCGTGAAGAGTTTGACAGAGCACTGAAAGACCTGAGTCGAAACAAGGCCCCCGGAGTAGACAACATTCCATTGGAACTACTGACGGCCTTGGGAGAGACAGTCCTGACAAAACTCTACCATCTGGTGAACAAGATGTATAAAACAGGCGAAATACCCTCAGACTTCAAGAAGAATATAATAATTCCAATCCCAAAGAAAGCATGGGTTGACAGATGTGAAAATTACCGAATAATCAGTTTAATAAGCCACAGCTGCAAAATACTAACACGAATTCTTTACAGACGAATGGAAAAACTAGTAGAAGCCAACCTCGGGGAAGATCAGTTTGGATTCCGTAGAAATACTGGAACACGTGAGGCAATACTGACCTTACGACTTATCTTAGAAGAAAGATTAAGGAAAGGCTAACCTACATTTCCAGCATTTGTAGACTTAGAGAAAGCTTTTGACAATGTTGACTAGAATACTCTCTTTCAAATTCTAAAGGTGGCAGGGGTAAAATACAGGGAGCGAAAGGCTATTTACAATTTGTACAGAAACCAGATGGCAGTTATAAGAGTCGAGGGACATGAAAGGGAAGCAGTGGTTGGGAACGGAGTAAGACAGGGTTGTAGCCCCTCCCCGATGTTATTCAATCTGTATATTGAGCAAGCAGTAAAGGAAACAAAAGAAAAATTCGGAGTAGGTATTAAAATCCATGGAGAAGAAATAAAAACTTTGAGGTTCGCCGATGACATTGTAATTGTGTCAGAGACAGCAATGGACTTGGAAGAGCAGTTGAACGGAATGGATGGTGTCTTGAAGGGAGGATATAAGATGAACATCAACAAAAACAAAACGAGGATAATGGAATGCAGTCGAATTAAGTCGGGTGATGTTGAGGGTATTAGATTAGGAAATGAGACACTTAAAGTAGTAAAGGAGTTTTGCTATTTGGGGAGCAAAGGAAGTGATGATGGTCGAAGTAGAGAGGATATAAAATGTAGACTGGCAATGGCAAGGAAAGCGTTTCTGAAGAAGAGAAATTTTTTAACATCGAGTATAAATTTAAGTGTCAGGAAGTCATTTCTGAAAGTATTTGTATGGAGTGTAGCCATGTGTGGAAGTGAAACATGGACGGTAAATAGTTTGGACAGGAAGAGAATAGAAGCTTTCGAAATGTGGTGCTACAGAAGAATGCTGAAAATTAGATGGGTTCATCACATAACTAATGAGGAAGTATTGAATAGGATTGGGGAGAAGAGAAGTCTGTGGCACAACTTGACCAGAAGAAGGAATCGGTTGGTAGGCCATGTTCTGAGGCATCAAGGGATCACCAATTTAGTATTGGAGGGCAGCGTGGAGGGTAAAAATCGTAGGGGGAGACCAAGAGATGAATACACTAAGCAGATTCAGAAGGATGTAGGTTGCAGTAGGTACTGGGAGATGAAGAAGCTTGCACAGGGTAGAGTAGCATGGAGAGCTGCATCAAACCAGACTCAGGACTGATGACCACAACAACAACAACAACAACAACAACAACGGAGGCTCTTATTGAACGAACTGTCAAATACTCGCAGATGTCAAATTGTACTTTATAGTGAACTAACTATCAAATACGTTTTGAAACGGTATTCCATACCTTTATAATTACTATCAGTCACATAACCACTACGAATTAGACAGGGGCAGTTTACTATGGATGCAATATGGACACCATATCAAACTAGACGTAAGTACCGATGTATAACAGCAGCCTACAGTTGTTGACATGGACAGCCACCACATGTATGGATAGTCTCACCTGTGTTGCGTTCGTAGGCTACTATAGAATGGTAATAAAGGTGAAACAGCTGTCCTAAAGAATATTAAACCTAATGCAGCTAGTCCGGACCTTTCATTTTGAAAATAAGCCTAAAACTGCCCTATGTGACTCTGGCAAAGAACTACATTTTTAAACATATTCAGTTTATCTTATCTTGCATTCAAAATGTGTATTTAGTTGCGAAATGCAGACTTTTCTTATCATACCCATTCACTTGGACCGCAATGAACATCTGCATATCTCAGACTGCATCAGTAGGTTCACGAGGTGTTGTCTGCCGTATCCAACCTGGAAGGCGGCGCTTTGTTTTCTTTATTGTGATTTTAAACACCTTATACAAAGGCGGGCTGTCAGCAGCACAATACGCCGCTCTTCAGCCTTGAGTTTGACAACAAGTAGTACATAGAGGTGGCACAGAGAAGACAGTCAAAACGGTGGGCAAAAAATGTAGACACTAAAAATCGAAAAAACATCGAGCCGTTCACGCTGGACGAGAAACAGCACTAACACTAGGCGACACGGTGCACATAACATGGATGATGGCGACGGCACGTGAACGGTGGTGGCGTGACGGCGAACAACACTACACACAAAGGAAGGCACACACACGAAACACTGAGGGCGACGATCTCCGGCGCGCGAATGTTCACTGAGCGTGTACGAGTCCAGGGACCTGCCAAGTGGGGAGGAGGAGGAGGAGGAGGAGGAGGAGGGGAATGGGAGAGGGGAGAGCAGAGATGCCATGGGCAGAGGAGAGAGGGGGAGGGAGGAAGGGGGAGGGAAGCCCGGGGGAAGAGGGGTGGAGGAAGGGGCGAAAGGAAAGAGAAGGGAAGGGAAGGGAGGGAGGGAGGGTGCCTAAAGGAAAGGAAGTGGGGGGGAGGATCAAAGTTGATAGGAGGGGTAGATGGAGGGGAGGAGGACATCATCAGGGAGGAGGAGCTGGCGGAAGCCACCTTGGGAGAGGGTAAGGACGGTGGAGAGATGGAGACCGGGTGGGACGTGGGAATACAGGCGCGGCAGCGGGTGGGGGTGGGAGAGGATCGGGGAGTCTAGTGGGTGAGGAGGATCGAGTTTACGGGAGGTGTACAGGATCCGTATCCTTTCAAGGAAAAGGAGGAGGTGGGGGAAGGGGATGAGATCGTACAGGATCCGCATGGGGGAGGGGAGACGGATTCGTTAGGTGAGGCGGAGAGCATGGTGTTCAAGGATTTGGAGGGATTTGTAAAAGGTAGGGGGGGGCGGAGATCCAAACCGGATGGGCATAACAAAGGATAGGGCGGATGAGGGACTTATAGGTGTGGAGGATGGTGGAGGGGTCCAGACCCCACGTACGGCCAGAGAGGAGCTCGAGGAGACTGAGGCGGGAGCGTGCCTTGGCTTGGATTGTCCAGAGGTGGGGAGTCCAGGAGAGGCGACGGTCGAGGGTGACGCCAAGGTACTTAAGGGTGGGAGTGAGGGCGATAGGACGGCCATAGACGGTGATATAGAAATCAAGGAGGCGGAAGGAAGGGGTGGTTTTGCCTACAATGATCGCCTGGGTTTTGGAGGGATTGACCTTGAGCAACCACTGGTTGCACCAAGCGGTGAACTGGTCAAGATGGGATTGGAGAATGTGTTGGGAGCGCTGCAGGGTGGGGTCAAGGGCAAGGAAGGTGGTGTCATCGGCAAACTGGAGAAGGTGGACGGGGGGTGACGGCGGCGGCACGTCCGCCGTGTACAAAAGGTACAGAAGGGGGGAGAGGACGGAGCCTTGGGGTACACCGGCGGAGGGGAAAAAAGTGTAGGAAACTGTGTTATGGATGGTGACATAGGAAGGACGGCGGGAGAGAAAGGAGCCGAGCAGACGGACGTAGTTAATGGGAAGGGCGAAGGTTTGGAGCTTGAAGAGGAGACCGGAATGCCATACGCGGTCATAAGCACGTTCGAGGTCCAGGGAGAGGAAGATTGCGGAGCGACGGGAATTAAGCTGGTCGGAAAGGAGATGAGTGAGGTGAAGGAGAAGGTCGTCGGAAGAGAAGGACGGCCGAAAGCCACACTGGGTAACGGGAAGGAGGCGGTGCTGGCGGAGATGCTGGTGGATGCGTCGGGTGAGGATAGATTCCAGGACCTTGCTGAAGACCGAGGTAGGGCTGATGGGACGGTAGGAGGAGACGGCGGACGGCGGTTTGCCAGGTTTAAGGAACATCAGGATACGGGAGATTTTGCACAGGTCGGGGTAGTAACCGGTGGACAGGACACATTGTAGCGCCTGGGCAGGGTTGAGAGGAAACAGACAGGAGTTTCACGAAGGTGACGGTAGGTGACACGATCGTGACCAGGAGCGGTGTTGGAAGGCGGCGCCTGCGGCTGTTCCTGAAATCTGTAACATAGGCCGAATGTAGGAAGCAACTAGGAGCAGGTGAGGTAGAGCTTTCTTTACTGCAAGTAAAGTAAAAGTGGTTTTACTATAGTCCAAAAGTAAGTACACAACTGAATACGTAACTTGGTACAGATGAACACGTAGGTGCGTTGTCTTAGACCCGTCGTGACTGATAAAATGTCTGTACAGCAGGCTAAGCTGAAGCGGTGTTTGCCGGCCGCCTGCACTTGAGCGCCACGGCGCCGGCTAGAGGGCGCTGTGGTCGGCGTGGTTCATCCACTCTCGCAGTGCCAACCCACGAGCGGTGCACCCCTACGCTGTGGCATCGGAACTATCGGTTCTACATTCTCCATACAAGTACTGTAGCCAGCACGTGTGCTGTTGTTTAAACTGTGAGCGTCATTATTGGCCGGCCGGGGTGGCCGAGCGGTTGTAGGCGCTCCATTCTGGAACCGCGCGACCGCTACGGTCGCAGGTTCGAATCCTGCCTCGGGCACGGATGTGTGTGATGTCCTTAGGTTAGTTAGGTTTAAGTAGTTCTAAGTTCTAGGGGACTGATGAGCTAAGATGTTAAGTCCCATAGTGCTCAGAGCCATTTCAACCATTTTTCTACAAAAATAAACGGTTTTCTGACTCTAGTGTCAGTTCCAAATTTCTGAACACTGAAATGAAACCAAATCAGACTTCATACGATCAGTTTAGACAGATTTTAATGCTCCCCCAAATGTGAACTCGTACCTAATATCAACGTTCTGGTCGAATCATATAGATGTATTGATAGAGACTTATTTAAATCGAGGGCTACTTTTTTGTTCTTTTTTCTAGTGGTTTTGCACCGCTAATTTCTTTCTTCTAAAATCGTTGGAATACTTCATATCCTTCGTGTTGTACTAGCACCTTTCGTTTAGAGCCTCCAACTCAATAATCCTGGCAATTCCATATCGCTTTACTATTCTTCCCGTACTTGTACAAGCATGTGGTTCAAACGATCATCCGATGTCTGCTAGTCGGCTCTTGAAAATCCGATGCGGCCATTACGTTTTAACTTCTTCTGGGATCGTGAAAGCAGTTAATATAAATGCGGTGAGTGTCCATTCAACAATGCTCCACAGGAGAAGTGGCGTCCCGCCTGTAGTCGTGATACATCTGTAGGTAGCAAGATGTCGACGACGCACTGGCTTTGCTTCTCTCGTAGGAAAACTTGGGTCTGCGGGCTCTAAGGCTTCGTCGTGGAGTTTGTCAATAAACGCCTATAGTTTTCTGGCTACAGAGACACGCGGCCTGTTTCCTAAAACTTCGAAATGTATTGGGGAAAGCACCACGTCCCCCCCCCCCCCCCCCCACGCAGCACACACCACCAGACGATGCGTGCTGCCCTCTGTGCCGGGCCGTGCAGGCTGCTGGCTTCGCGACACTGCAGGCGGGCGCGCCTCTGCGTGAAGAGAAGCTGATCGGGCCTCAGAAACGGCCGCACTGCACGAGCGGCTGCTTCTCAAAGCTGCCGCCAGGGGCGCTCACCTGCTCCGATACGCCGCGCGGGCCTCTGATACGGTGTCGCCTTCCGCAGCACGTTAACAGCAGAGTGGCGTGCTAGCACCGGCTTAAGCCGTCGGCACACGGACCGTGCGTCCGAACGTTGAGCGTTGAGCGTGCCGAGTTTCTGACGTCACGGCATCGAATAGCACGCTCGGGCGTCTTTCCGAATGTGCAGAGCAATATCTGGCATGTCACATATTCTGAGCGTGCGTCTGAGCGTTGACCAATGAGATGGCACAACGCCACCTACGTCACAAACACGCCGTCTCCTTTCAGTACAGAGTTGTGAGGTGCCATATGGGCATTAATTTCAAGCCTATATGTATATACGCCGTTCCGAGCACCAGAAAATTGAGAATCATTGCAAAACCCGTTGTTAACTGTGTGATTCGTTCCAATACAATAATCAGAAACATCACATTCGTGGCAAAAGAATTATTGTAACTTGCGCATAATGCGAGTAGGCAATTTGAAGGCAGCGACACACTGAATATCCACGCAAAACGCATTGTTGTTGGTACAATTTGATATAATGAAGTTTCAGTTAGTAACATATCTACGAATAAGGCTTTTAGCAAGCGGTAACACACTATGATTAGAGACGAATTGTGCGATGTTCGTTTTTACTGTCCAGTAAAGAAACGAGCGAAGGAGATTTTTGGACGTACATTTCCGACCAGCATCACAAGCTACTACGCATGAATAATTATTATGATACATACGCCAACTTCCTCAGAAGAACAGTCATGTGAACTCCATTTTCGATTATGCTATTTCAGAACATGAAGAAACGAGAGACAATTTGATCTTTGGAAAACAAATACGATCAAGTGACGAACACCACTATCTGGTGTAGACTTGGATATTTTTCTAAAATGCCAAGGAATTTGTAATTAATTTTAATTTGCTTTATTACTTTTAAATGTCAGTTGAAAATTATGTACTACTGTGGAATGTTATGTCTAATAAAATATTTTAACTTAAAAAAAAAAATAGCGTAATGAATAGCGTCACTGTCCTGCAATGAATTTTTTGTTGGGGCGGTGGTTCGCGTCCTGACACAACCAATTTTTTTCCCTAACATTCACGTTTTTATTAGGTTCTGATATTTTATTATTAGTTTAATATAAGTATAGACTATAATATTTGATGTTATGTAAATAAAAGTTCACCATTTTTTGAGGGGTGACTTTGTTCGATTGGCTTAATCTAAAGGACAGCTTGCGCTACTTGTATAAACATATTTTGCTCCTTCTTCTTTTACGCTTCGTAATTCACATGTTGCACAGATTCTGCTACTGGGTAGGAACAGTGATCAAGTAAGACTGACCGTGGGGTTTTACTAAAATGTGAGAATGATGAAATAATGTTTCTCTTATGCGGAGAAGTATTCCAAATTTGTAAAGCACAGTTTGTAATGGAACTTTTATAGGCCTGTGTCCTTATTCATTGAACATGGTACTTTCCTTTCCATGGACGATGGAAGAAATGTGCGTTTTAATAGAGCTAACGTGGGAATTTTACGCGCGCCCGTTGAATAAACAGTGTGATTTACGAACTAGAAACATCCCTCAACTGTCTCTGGAGTGCGTTGCGATCGCGTATACCACGTTGGGGCCCACGTACCGTATGCACAAGTCGCATCGTTCCTGAGCGTTCAGCAGCGCGTTGAACTCGGCACGCTCAACGTTAACGTTCGACAGCACGGTCCGTCTGCCGACGGCTTTACACTGCCTCTGCCGCTTCATTCCGGCCAAAACGGCACGATGCGACCACGTGTACTTTAAACGGCCCCGCGTAAACGTATGCGACTTTTCTGTGGAACGCAATAGAGAATTTTGTTCTCAGCTAGCCACCAGAGACGCCGGAACGAAAATGCATGATACATGGCACGATAAGGTTTGCCGTGAAACTTCATCAATGAGACCATCACAATTTGGCGCATTTATAGTCAAGGCAGTTAGTGCTACATTATGCGATGAAAGCTTAGGATCACAGAGAGATTGCAGCCATGTATCGTCAGTCTTTTTGTTACGTTCAGAACTTTCTCTCACCAATCATGTATACATATACTGTAAACTGTCTAATTCCGCACCATAAGAATCGTTCAGATGATATACGCGACTTACTGTGAAGCACCAAAGAAACTGGTGTAGAGATGGATATTCAAATACAGAAATATTTAAACGGGCGGAATACAACGTTGCGATTGGCAACGCGTATATAAGACAAAAAGTGTCTGGCGCCGTTGTTACGTCGGTTACTGCTGCTACAATGGCAGGTTATCAAAATTTAAGTGAGTCTGAATGGCTCTGTGCACTATGGGACTTAACTTCTGAGGTCATCAGTCCACTATAACTTAGAACTACTTATACCTAACTAACCTAAGGACATCACACACATCCATGCCCGGGGCAGGATTCGATCCTGCGACCGTAGCGGTCGCACGGTTCCAGACTGTAGCGCCTAGAACCGCTCGGCCACCACGGCCGGCTAAGTGAGTCTGAACCTGGTGTTATAGTCAGCGCACGAACGATGGGACAGAGCATCTCCCAGGTAGCGATGAAATGAATTAAGTACAAAAATAGTACCGAGGTCTTAGTTCTTGCAATTGTAAGTGGAGATTTTCCCGTACGACCATTTCACGAGTGTCCGTCAGGTCTATCAGCAATCCGGTAAGGCACCAAATCTCCGACGTCGCTATGGCCCGAAAAAGGCGGCGTCTGAAGGGAACAAAGTAAACAACAACGACTGAAGAGAATCGTTCAGCGTGACAGAAGTGCAACCCTCCCGCAAATTGCTGCAGATTTCAGTGCTGGGCCATCAACAAGTGTCAGCGTGCGAACCATTCAACGAAACATCATCGGCCCCCACCGAAAGCGAAGGCCGTTTCGTACATCCTTGATGACTGCACGGCACGAAGCCTTACGCCTCGTCTGCACCTGTCGACAGCGACATTGGACTGTTGATGACTGGAAACATGTTGCCTGGTCGGACGAGTCTCGTTTCAAATTGTATCTAGCGGAGGGAGGTGTACGGGTATGGGGACAACCCCACGAATCCATGGACGCTGCATGTCAGCAGGGGACTGTTCAAGCTGGTGGAGGCTCTGTAATGGTGTGGGGCGTGTGCAATTAGAGTTACATGGGACCCTCGGTGGTTCTAGATACGACTAAGACAGGTGACGCGTACGTAAGCATCGTGTCTGATCACCTGCAACCATTCGTGTCCATTGTGCGTTCCGGCGGACTTGGGCAATTCAAACAGAACAATGCGACACCCCAGACGCACAGAATTGCTACAGGGTGGCACCAGGAACACTCTTACGAGTTTAAACAATTACGCAGGCCACCGAACTACCCAGACATGAATATTAATGAGCGTACCTGGAATGCCTTGCCACGTGGTGTTCAGAAGAGGCGTCCACCCTCTCGTACTCTCACGGTATTATGGACAGCCCTGCAGGATTCAAGGATTCAGGTCCCTTCAGCACTACTTCAGACATTAGACGAGTCCAGGTCACCATACGGGGGCTCTGTTCGACACTTAGCTGGTGTACCAGTTTCTTTGGATCTCCAGTGTGTATCTAACTAACAGCGTATGCCAGTGCCCTTCTATCAACAATTATTTTTCCTAAAAGTTTGCAGTTAAGCGTAATGTTTGACATCCGTTGCTTTGATTTTTAAATTGCACTGAACCTATTTCATGGCACGTGAACTTGAAGCATACTTTGAGTTTACTTTTTCTTTTCTTAAAAAAAAGTTGCCTCATGCTCTCATAGGAGATCGTACAGATCAAACCGACAACAAAGACCCATAGTCTTACTTACGGAAATAAATGTTTATTGAGATATGGTGCATTGAACTTGTGTCTAGAACGGTCACTGTTGGGGACTGCGTGATGCTGTTGATGTCCACTGCTCATCTCTGTGTCTCTACTCAGTACACTAACTGTGACGTTAGTGTCACAAACACGACCTGCAACTGCCTCGTTCTGAAGTTGTCCTGACGTCAGAATAAGATTCATGATTCCGTCGTGCGTGAACGAGGTACCTTGCTACGAGTTAATTAACGGCTTCGTCGACACATACGCGTCATGTACGCAGATCGACGCCCTCAGCGCCGCATTCATACTGAAAAAATGTTCAGCTCATTGTTCAGCCAGATTTCGGACATACGAACGAGAAGAACAAGTGACAACGGTATGCCATGCGCGCTTCGCACGTAGGATATGGAAAAGTGAGTGTGGAGACCGCCGTGAGACAAGTGTGCGGACGACTCGGATCGTTCAGGGAAGCGACCAAGGCTCTTGCGCGGTGAAACCTTGCGCGTGCGTTACTTTTTCCGTTTCACTTGCAGCCTACCCAAGCTCTTAGGCTACAAGTCCAGTATGCCGTATCACAGCTCTGTAAATGTGCAAGGTTGTTATAACTAAACTGTGGTTACTTGAGAAGGCCCACATGGTAAACTACGAGATCGTAGGACAATGAAACTTCGTGGAAACTTTTGTAAAGGGACAGGGAAGAGAAACCACTAAAAGGGGGTAGCACTTCCTAACTGCGTACGACGTACGTTCCGTGTTTCAAACGTTGCTCATTGTGATTGTCAGCTGCACCCGTGACAGCCTGGGACTGCACTGCAGATCGCTCTGCTGCTGCCCGGAAGCCTCAGGCAGGACACATCGCCCACCTCCCTTGCTGTGCTCCTCGACCTTGACCGTGTGTCTGTGTCCCGTGTCCTGCACAGCCAGAAACCAGAAAAGATTTGGCGATCTTAGTGGCCACGCAGTTCTCATACCACCAATTCATTCGAGCTACCGAATACGTTCTTCAACACCGATGCGGACAGAGGACCTGTCCGACTCATTTGACGTGTCGATAATCGCGAAGATCAGCAACAATGTTGCTGTAGTTTTGACAACACAGACATACGAGGAAAGGCCTGCTCATCTTGTCCAGACCCATATTGATTGTCTGCAACTGTATTGAGAAATCTCCAATATACTTTCTCTCACCCAAAATTCCTTGTTTCACCAGTGCAATTTAATTTCTGTTTCCTTCTGTAACATCAAATCTCAAACACTTCTATTCTCTTCCCGTTTCTCATGCTGACCTCCGAGCATACATTATCAGTAATTTCTGACTTATATGAAGGTCCATGTTTTGTATATTGTCGCTTCCCATAACGATTTTTTACAATACTGAAGGAATGTTATCTATCCCATCAGCCTTACAAATATCTGTCTTCAAATATCTGTTCTTCAGATATCTGTCAAACCCTATATTCAATCCTTTCCGTCTTCCAAATTGAGACTCGTACCTTATTCTATCACGTTAACAGACAATTGTTCTTATTCGAAGAGGTCTGTGATATAATCTTGCCATTTATCCGCTCTCTCCTCTGTGTTTAACTGAGGAGTTCATCATGCTTTCGAAATGTTGATCCTTTGCTTTAATTTCACTGAAAGTTATGTTAACTTTTCAGTGTGTTGAATCTGCCTTTCGATGATCATTTCCTCCAACTCTTCACATTCTTGCAGTAACGATTTCATTTTACCTTCCCTACAGTTCCTGCTGATTTCGTTCCTAATTGACGTATAATTCTGTATTACTTTCTTTTTCTGACTATTCCTACATTTCTTTCTTTTATCCATCAATTTGTCTCTTCTGTTACTCAGAGTTTCTTCCAAGTCAGTCAAATTTTGTAATTATGCTTTTTAGGGATGTTCATTCTTCTTAAACAACATATCCTACCATGATATTCATTATTACGGAGCCTCAATCCTCAGAGAACATCAAATGCAAATCGTAATTCCTCAGTACTTCAGAAATCCCCTTCTTTATAAGTTGACTCGTCCTGACGATTCTCTTAAAACTCAGTCTTCTCTTCATCATTACTAAATTGTGCTTCTGGACACGTCTCAGAATCCATTACCTGATTTGGCTTTCTCTGTCTTCCCAGCTTGTGTCCTTCCGTGTCTGCAAGTCTTTTCTAACTTTACCTCCTCAATTATTGATTCCTGAACGATACATCTGATGCTACCAGCTGGTATTGTGTATGTCAATAAGTCTTTCTCCTCTCACTCTCTGTTCCTTCCCCTCATATTGGATTCCTCTACCCCATTATTATCATATCTTTGTTTTCCCATACGCACGGAAATACCCGTTTAGTGTGTTCGTATACACTGGCTCTTCATCTTCTGGTTGTGGGATCAACGTGGCTACCTGGACCGTTGTAATTGGCACTGGTTTGCTGTCGATTCTGATTAAACTAACCTTATCTCTGAACAGTTAGCAGTAACCCTAACTTCATTCTACTTTCCTATCCATAACAAATCGTTCTCCTGTTTTATCACTATCTGCTAATGTTGACATTACCCTATATGTCTTAACACAATCGTCATCTTTCTGGAGCCGAAATGACACCGGCTGTGGAAGCCCTGCGAACTTACATCTCCTTTCTGTTCCATTTCACTGATCTCTACCGTATCTAGACTGAGCCTTTGCACTTAAGTTTTAAGATTTTGGTTTTCCTACCATGTTCACACGTCTGATACTTCACGTGACTGATAGTATATTACACTTTCGTGGTTTTTTTTTGTCACCTCCATCTTGGCAGACCCTTCCTCCTAAAGATGGGCTAATCGAGATTCTCTTTCAGTGGACAGATCGCAGTGACAGACCGCACATCTCGGGGAAATGGACGGCTTACGGCGGAGCGTGAGAGCGACCCCCTTGGATCGATTGGGGAACGAATGTGTAGAAATGGAGAACGATGCGATCGAACGATTCACGAATAGGACTGATGGCCGAGCACTGAGCTGGTGTAGACAAGTCCGATAGACGGAGGAACAAGAGTGGTCGCAGTGTTTGCTCAACTTGTCTTTGCCAGGAAAAAGGAGCCGAGGCAAGCCGAGGGCGTCGTGGAAGGGAACGACAGCCAAATACACGGGAAGCAAGGCTCTATCGGAAGGAGATTGGCAGGAAAGGAGTTTCCGGCTTCTGAGAGCATGCAGCTGCCTGTATGTGGAAACACCTGCTAAAGTAAGTAAGTATACCTTCCGGATGTGTCTTTAATGCAGGCGCTTCCGTTGCCTTCTGCATCGTTTTGCCAGAGGTGATTGCTCATTTTTTTGGCCCTTAGGGCAAGTTAACCACCCCAAGAATTAGAAAGTGCTCTGCCCTCTATGCGGTCCTTCTGCCCTCTTTGACAACGCCATCGGCCTACTGCGAGAAATTTTCGATTTCCTTTGAAGCTGATTTCTGTTCAAAATCAAATCCGACACTCAGCACGTATTGATTACTATTGAGTGACGCTATCCCTACACTAAAGTACAGTGGCTCTTTATCCATGCATGATTTTCCATCTATTTCCGTCAACAACTTTGCATAACAGAACTAAATGGACTTAAAATATTTATGCAAGGAATAAAATGTTTTACAAGAAGAAACACTTCAGCTTGGCTTACAAAATTTGCTGTTTGTCTCTAACTGCCAAGAATTCAAGAGGAAAGGTGTCAGGCAAATCCAACACCTTCCATGAGAACCCTGACATGATAAGCAAATCCGGCAGTATGTCACATAGCTCCGAATAAGTCCTGACATTAAATTAACCAAAGTAATACGATCAACGAGTGAGCAAATGGAATACCACAGACTTACACAAGAACGCCTAAATGCATGTCATATCTTCCCACCGTGAAACAGACGCAGTACCGTGGGAAGAAACAAGAACAGAAGCCGAGAGCAGAACCGTGTTACGTTAGAAGGCCCTACGATAAGGGACAGACACCCACGTTTCCAGCCAACCACCAGGACCACCCCCGAGCCCATGTTAAAAGATAGAGCCCTCCAGAAGAACAGTATCGATCTTACGATAAAACTAAAAGGGCCACACCAGCTGCAAGTTTTAGCGTGAGACTTTTTCGCGTCTCTGTTACGTTTCAAACGATAAAAACATTGCCCCACCACGAAAAGGATAACGTTTCTCATTGGATAGGCAGAATTTTTGTAGGCGGAGCTTAAGGTTAACATTGAGACCCTGATTGGTCAGATGAAATCACAGCCAGATAGTTTTTTTTAAACCAGCTTCGGTAAATTGTAGTAAGAAGAGTTGCTTCCGAGAAGGCGAGGTGCGTGGAGCTGTGCCGCCCGCTGCCCCCTGACGAACACCGACAAGGTAAGGAACGCACGCGATGCCGCATTTTTGAGCGCGTAAGGCTTCAGCCAGAACTGCAGAAGTATCATCTGTTACATCCCCGTTTTGCGTAATACTAGTGTCGATCGTCAATTAAAGCTCATGGTATTCACATTTGCTACGTAAGTTAAAATCTGAAACGCAATGATTTTTCTGTTATATAATTATTGAGAAGCCACATCAGGCACTGTAATTTACGACAAGTTAGGTAAGTATTTAAAGATAATTGAGGGTCACTGTAGACCATTTTGATAGTCTTCTCTTTTGTGAAACTTAATTTAAACCTAGATTATAGATGTGATATGGCATAGGTCATCCTTCGATCCATTGTAGTACTTGAAAACCCATTCAGGGAATATTCGTTCACATTTTTGTTGAACACAGTTGGTTTTAATCATCCTGTATTAAATCATTTCCTTCTATCAATAGTGCAATTTATAAACAATGTTTTTCGAGTAGAATAAAATTTCCAATGGTAAACTTAACTGCTTTTTCGACGTTATTTTACCAGCTAAATAAAAATAGGAAAGCCTTGAACCCCTTCCACTAAATTTAGTTGGTATTAAGGATCTTTTACAGGGAGTGCAGTGGAGCTGACGCTGAAATCATGAAGTATTTGGTTATATTATCGCTAGTCTCACTGAACTCTTCTGAACTCTACATGTCATGTGTGGTCTGGCGTCTCCTTACCAGCAACAGGTCACAGGTTCAAACTAGTCAATTCCCTAAAAAACACGCTGAGAGCGTCGTTGCGCGAAAGTGGTAGGGCGACACGAGTGAGAACAAACAGACACCACGCAGACTGTTAGAAAGGTACTGATAACGTATGCTGCAAACAGTATTTGTAACCCAGAGTCTTTAGGAAGACGTTTAGAACTATAGAGTTACCGACAATTACTTTTATATGGTCATTCCATTTTAAATCACTCCTAATGCCTGCCACCAGACAATTTCTGGAATTAACTGTTTCCAGTTTCTGACATGCTATATTGTACCTAAATGATAAAGGATCTTCCTTTCTATGTATTCGAAGCACATTACACTTGTCTACATTGAGATTCAATTGCCATTCCCTGCACTATGCGTCAATTCGTTGCCTATCGTCCTGCATTTCAGTATAGTTTTCCATTGTTACCACTTCTCGATATACTACATCGTCAACAGCAAAAAGCCTCAGTGAACTACCGATGTTATCCACAACGTCATTTATATATATTGCGAATAGCAACGGTCCTACGACGCTCCCCTGCGGCACGCCTGCAATCACTCTTATTTCGGAAGACTTCTCTCCATTGAGAATGACATGCTGCGTTCTGTTATCTAGGAACTCTTCATTCCAGTCACACAATTGGTCTGATAGTCTATGTGCTCTTACTTTGTTCATTGGAAATGCCGTGTGGCTAGGGTCTCCCGTCGGGTAGACCGTTCGCCTGGTGCAAGTCTTTCGAGTTGACGCCACTTAGGACAACACAACACCCAGTCATCACGAGGCAGAGAAAATCCTGGGCCCCGCCGGTTATCGAACCCGGGACCCCGTGCGCGGGAAGCGAGAACGCTACCGCAAGACCACGAGCTGCGGACACTTTGTTCATTAAACGACTGGGGGGAACTGTATCAAACGCCTTGCGGAAGTCAAGTAACACGGCATCAATCTGGCAACCCATGTCTATGGCCCTCTGAGTCTCGTGGACGAATAGCGCGAGCTAGGTTTTCCACGATCGTCTTTTTCGAAACCCATTCTGATTCCTACAGAGTAGATTTCTAGTCTCCAGAAAAGTCATTATGTTGTTATTGTTATTGTTGTGGTCTCCATGCCACTCTATCCTGTGCAAGCTTCTTCATCTCCCAGTACTTACTGCAACCTACATCCTTCTGAATCTACTTACTGTATTCATCTCTTGGTCTCCCTCTACGATTTTTACCCTCCACGTTGCCCTCCAATACTAAATTGGTGATCCCTTGATGCCTCAGAACATGTCCTACCAACCGTTCCCTTCTTCTTGTCAAGTTGTGCCACAAACGCCTCTTCTCCCCAATTCTGTTCAATAGCTTCTCATTAGTAATGTGATTTACCCATCTAATCTTCAGCATTCTCCTGTAGCACACATTTCGAAAGCTTCTATTCTCTTCTTGTCCAAACTATTTATCGTCCATGTTTCACTTCCATACATGGCTACACTCAATGCAAATACTTTCAGAAACGACTTCCTGACACTTAAATCTATACTCGATGTTAACAAATTTGTCTTCTTCAGAAACGCTTTCCTTGCCATTGACAGTCTACATTTTATATCTTCTCTACTTCGACCATCATCAGTTATTTTGCTCCCCAAATAGCAAAACACCTTCACTACTTTAAGTGTCTCATTCTCTAATCTAATTCCCTCAGCATCACCCGAGTTAAATCGACTAAATTCCATTATCCCCGTTTTACTTTTGTTGATGTTCATCTTATATCCTCCTTTCAAGACCATGTCCATTCCGTTGAACTGTTCTTCCAAGTCCTTTACTGTCTCTGACAGAATTACAATGTCATCGGCGAACCTTAACGTTTTTATTTCTTGTCCATGGATTTTAATACCTACTCCGAATTTTTCTTTTGTTTCCTTTACTGCTTGCTCAGTATACAGATTGAATAACATCGGGGAAAGGCTACACCCCTGTCTCAATCCCTTCTCAACCACTGCTTCCCCTTCATGTCCCTCGACTCTTATAACTGCCATCTGGTTTCTGTACAAATTGTAAATAGCCTTTCGCTCCCTGTATTTTACCGATGAAGCTTTCTCTAATTCTACAAATGCTAGAAATGTAGGTTTGCCTTTCCTTAACCTTTCTTCTAAGATAAGTCGTAAGGTCAGTATCGCCTCATGTGTTCC
The DNA here is from genome assembly GCF_023864275.1 of Schistocerca cancellata. Taxonomy (NCBI): domain Eukaryota; kingdom Metazoa; phylum Arthropoda; class Insecta; order Orthoptera; family Acrididae; genus Schistocerca; species Schistocerca cancellata. Next base: position 5,833,084 of record NC_064630.1, read on the forward strand.
AACATTTCTACCGAATCCAAACTGATCTTCCCCGAGGTCGGCTTCTACCAGTTTTTCCATTCGTCTGTAAAGAATTCGCGTTAGTATTTTGCAGCTGTGACTTATTAAACTGATAGTTCGGTACTTTTCACATCTGTCAACCCTGCTTTTTTTGGGATTGGAATTATTTTATTCTTCTTGAAGTCCGAGGGTATTTCGCCTGTCTCATACATCTTGCCCACCAGATGGTAGAGTTTTGTCAGGACTGGCTCTCCCAAGGCCGTCAGTAGTCCTAATGGAATGTTGTCTGTTCCCGGTGTCTTGTTTCGTCTCAGGTCTTTCAGTGCTCTGTCAAACTCTTCACGCAGTATCGTATCTCCCATTTTATGTTCATCTACATCCTCTTCCATTTCCATAAAATTATACTCGAACATAATACGTGTTCGAAAATTCTACAACTGATCGATGTTAGAGGTATACATCTATAGTTCTGCACATCTGTTCGACGTCCCTTCTTGAAAACGGGGATGACCTGTGCCCTTTTCCAATCCTTTGGAACCCTACGCTCTTCTAGAGCTCTACGGTACACCGCTGCAAGAAGTGGGCAAGTTCCTTCGCGTACTGTGTGTAAAATCGAAGTGGTATCCCATCAGGTCCTGCGGCCTTTCCTCTTTTGAGCGATTTTAATTGTTTTTTTTTTATCCCTCTGGCATTTATTTCGATATCTAACATTTTGTCATCTGTGTGACAATCTAGAGAAGGAACTACAGTGCAGTCTTCGTCTGTGAAACAGCTTTGGAAAAAGACATTTAGTATTTCGGCCTTTAGTCTGTCATCCTCTGTTTCAGTACCATTTTGGTCACAGAGTGTCTGGACATTTTGTTTTGAACCACCTACCGCTTTGACATAGGACCAAAATTTCTTAGGATTCTCCGCCAAGTCAGCACATAGAAATTTACTTTCGAATTCGTTGAACGCCTCTCGCACAGCCCTCCCCACACTACATTTCGCTTCGTGTAATTTTTGTTTGTCTCTAAGGCTTTGGCCATGATCTTGTTCGCTGTTTAGTTCCCTTTGCTTCCGTAGGAGTTTTCCAACTCGGTTGTTGTACCACGGTGGCTCTTTTGCATCTATACGATCTTGCTTGGCACATACTCATCTAATAAATACCGTATGATGGTTTTGAACGTTGTCCACTGATCCTCAACACTATCTATGCTTGAGATAAAACTTTTGTGTTGAGCCGCCAAGTACTCTGAAATCTGCTTTTTGTCACTGTTGCTAAACAGAAAAATCTTCCTACCTTTTTTAATATTTCTATTTACGGCTGGTATCACCGATGCTGTAACCGCTTATTGATCGCTGGTTTCCTGTTCTGCGTTAACTGTTACAAATAGTTCGCGTCTGTTTGTCACCAGAAGGTCTAACTTATTATCGCCACGAGTCGTTTCTCTGTTTAATTGCACAAGGTATTTTTCAGATAATGCACTTCAAAAAATTTCACTGGATTCTTTGTCCCTGCCACCCGTTATAAACGTTTGAGTCTCCCAGTCTATATCTGATAAATTAAAATCTCCACCCAATACTGTAACATGGTCAGGAAATGTACTCGAAATATTTTCCAAATTTTGCTTCAGGCGTTCTGCCACAACAGCTGCTGAGCCAGGGGGCCTATAGAGACATTCAATTACCATGTTTCAGCCTACTTTAACCGTGACTTTCACCCAAATTATTTCACATTTCGGATATCCGTTAATTTCCTTCGATACAATTGCACTTTTTGTCGCTTCACTGTCCAGCCTGTCTCTGCGGTATACATTCTAGTCTGAGTTTAGAATTTCGTTACTGTTTGCATCTGGTTTCAGCTAACTTTCCGTCCCTAGTACAACGTGGGCATTGTCACCGTTTATTAAGTTCTGGGACCTTTCTATAGACTCTCCTGCAGTTTACTATTACCACATTAATATTGTCATTCCTGGTTACGTTTTGCGTACTGCTACCTCGTCGCGTCTCAGGAGGCGTCATGTCGGGCCTACGGAGGGAATTCTCTAACCTAAAAAATCCCCACATGTGCACTCCACAAGTACTCCGCTACCCTTGTAGCTTCAGTGCAAATACCTCTGTGTGTATCTGTAATTTTACCACCGGGTGTAAGACGCGCTTGCATAGCTCAGACTTAAGAGCATTTGCCTGCTGATGGCGAAGTTCCTAGGCACGAGTCCCGGTCCAGCATACGTTTTTACAGTTGTGATCTATCAGGAAGTTTCAGGTCACCGCAGAGTACGCTGCAAAGTGGAAATTCATTCCGGAAACAGCCGGGTAGCTTTTGCTACCGAGATACCATTACTCTGCTCCGTGTGGCGTAAACGGTCGTAACCGAGAAATGTAAAATGCATTGCTTGTCCATTGGATCGTTGCTGTCACTTACTGTAGTGGTGGGAAGGCATCTGCAGCTACACAATAGGAATATAATTTCTCACATGTTTCTTCCTCCACGGTGAGACAAAAGTTGTATGATATTGTCGCACAACACACAACCGTTAAATGTTTTTATAAAAGTTCGATAAATCGCGAAAAATAAGATAGTAAAGTAGAGGATAATAACCGGCGAAGAAGTTGGTGTTTATGTTACGGCCGCAGCTACTCCGCTGATGTATCGGTTTCGCAGAACTTCCCTACGCTGCAGTTTTCAAAGCACTGGCCCCACAGGAGAAGTAGTGTGGTGAAGACATTACCGCGGATAGATAGTGTTCCGCTTAGCATAAAATACTGCCGCCCAGTAGCACGGAGCCGTTATGCAAAGCGGCCGGCAACTCATAACTTGAGATACGCCACCCCGCGGGAGATTTACGGCGCGCTGCCCGTGTTCCTGCCGGCAAGTTGTCACTAATGTCCTTCCTGAGGGAAAGCCGAGCGCTGGTGGGGGGAGGGGGGAGGGGGAGGAGCAGCCGACGCCGCAGCACCACCACCACCCACCCGCGGGCAGACCGTGTCCTCGCTTCAGTGCCCACGGGGAAGCAGCGCTCGAGATATACAGCTATCTGCAGTCTCCACACAAACATTAGAACTTCTTCCTCTTCAACCCATTCTGTACAATCTCTGGACCGATTAGTGCAGGAGTGTGTGTGTCTAGTAATACTTTTGGTAGATTAGCTCATCTGGCCATTGGGGGAGGGAAAGTGGGAGGTGGCATGGGGGCCGGACGGTCGGACGGGGGGAGAGGTTGTATTGCCATTATTACGAAGAGACCTCACCCATACGTTTTCCATTTGCCACGGCTGTCCGTTTCTTCACGACAAAATTGTCACTGTAACGTAATTTGTAGTATTTTTCCTCGCAGCTCTTTGTTGTTATTGAACCGTGAATTTACTTGCAATTTTTTTTAAGAATACGCTTTATTTACTAGCGATTCATCAAGAACACATTTAATAACGCTAGGTGAGCGTGGAAGTAGTTTCCAGGAAGTAACTGGTGGGAAATGAAATTACTCTTAACAAATGTGAATTTTGTTCCTAAAAGGTTTCTCAAAAACATTTAAAATTACAAGCAGAAAAGCACCCTCGAAATATCAACTTACAATTTTATGTAGAGCAGACGGAACGATATTAACAGTACGAGCCTTCGGGCTGAGAAGCTTGCCTGCTCCCTTTCAACACGGCCGTAGTCACGACCGCTCACAACAACCTCTGAAAGAGTACACTGGTGCAAATCTGCAACACACCAGATTACTTTAAACAAAAATTTTTTAACAACTCACACAAACACGTAAACTATGCACCCCGTAAGAGGGATGGAAATGGTACAACACTCAAATTATTTGCCACCGGAAGTGCAATTTGTTTGTTTGTTAAAGGACTCTTACGGTGGAAGGGTGGCCACCTTATAACCTAAAATGACTGTTTAAATGAAACCCATAAAATGCAGACTTACATAAAAGTACACAATGCTCTACATTACACATATACCACCTCGCAAGATGATAGCTGTGGTGTCACCGCCAGACACCACACTTGCTAGGTGGTAGCCTTTAAATCGGCCGCGGTCCGTTAGTATACGTCGGATTCGCGTGTCGCCACTGTCAGTGATTGCAGACCGAGCGCCGCCACACGGAAGGTCTAGAGACACTTCGTAGCACTCGCCCCAGTTGTACAGCCGACTTTGCTAGCGAAGCTACACTGACAAATACGCTCTCATTTGCCGAGACGATAGTTAGCATAGCCTTCAGCTACGTCATTTGCTACGACCTAGCAAGGCCCCAATACCAGTGTATATTGAGATTGCACTTATGTATCATCCAGAGCGATGAACACCGATTATGGATTAAAGTTAAGTATTCCAGCAGCAACGTACTTTATTTGCTAGCCGGCCGCGGTGGTCTAGCGGTTCTGGCGCTGCAGTCCGGAACCGCCGGACTGCTACGGTCGCAGGTTCGAATCCTGCCTCGGGCATGGATGTGTGTGATGTCCTTAGGTTAGTTAGGTTTAAGTAGTTCTAAGTTCTAGGGGACTTATGACCTAAGATGTTGAGTCCCATAGTGCTCAGAGACATTTGAAACATTTTTTTTTTTTTTGCTATATTAACAACTTTACACTGTTCCAGACCTCACGCAAGCCTGCGTGAGCTAAGCGCGTGCATTTCGGCATCCTCGCATAGTGACTTGGCTGTCTTGCCAAGTCACAGCAATAGGCAAAATAAAAACATATTTCAAGAATTCGGCCTTTAAGCAATAAATTCGTTAACACCGAATCCGACAAACATGACAGGCAGCTATTAATGTATGGCAGATTGACAGGAAGGGGGGGAGGGTCACTAAACAACCTGATTGCTCTAAACCTCCCCAATTCCACAAGGGAAAAACGGACCACCCAATCCACAAAATAGCCACATTCCGGCGGGAGGGCAAACAAATGGTGGGACGACCCCAAAACACAGCGGCTGGTGACCTCACCAAGAAAACAAGCAGAATTTAACAAGTAAATGAAACAACATATCTCCAATCACTTAACTTTTAATAAACTGCGATTTCCGGCGTAGACCTGGCGCAGCACCCCAAACGCTGTCCAAAACCGTCCGCTGCCAGCCGCTTCAACGGACGCAGGAAGGCGCGCCCATCTCCCGTCTCACGGCGTCGCAGCTCGCACCGGCGAGACCGATATCGTGGTTCCGCTCCTGTTACTCTCGTGTGAACCGCAAAGGCACTACGCCTCGCTATACGGCGCTGGCCACTGGACTCACGTGGCGACCTCACATGCGCCGACGCTCAAGGCGGACGAGTCATCTCGTGTCTCAGTGCGCGACCGACCAACCGACCCAACCAACCGCCAATGACCGTTGCCCGAGCAACTCGAGCAGACTGGCGGCCTAACGCGCAGACTCAGATGCAGGATATCAGCCCCAACCGGGCGACCACTCGCTGAATTCTGTTACTGACGGAGTGGCAAGACTCCCATTTTCTGGCCTTAAAGTTTCATCCAAACGACAGACATACAGGGTTATTACAAATGATTGAAGCGATTTCACAGCTCTACAATAAATTTATTATTTGAGATATTTTCACAATGCTTTGCACGCACATACAAAAACCCAAAAAGTTTTTTTAGGCATTCACAAATGTTCTATATGTGCCCCTTTAGTGATTCGACAGACATCAAGCCGATAATCAAATTCCTCCCACACTCGGCGCAGCATGTCCCCATCAATGAGTTCGAAAGCATCGTTGATGCGAGCTCACAGTTCTGGCACGTTTCTTGGTAGAGGAGGTTTAAACACTGAATCTTTCACATAACCCCACAGAAAGAAATCGCATGGGGTTAAGTCGGGAGCGCGTGGAGGCCATGACATGAATTGCTGATCATGATCTCCACCACGACCGATCCATCGGTTTTCCAATCTCCTGTTTAAGAAATGCCGAACATCATGATGGCAATGTGGTGGTGCACCATCCTGTTGAAAGATGAAGTCGGTGCTGTCGGTCTCCAGTTGTGGCATGAGCCAATTTTCCAGCATGTCCAGATACACGTGTCCTGTAACGTTTTTTTCGCAGAAGAAAAAGGGGGCCGTAAACTTTAAACTGTGAGATTGCACAAAACACGTTAACTTTTGGTGAATTGCGAATTTGCTGCACGAATGCGTGAGGATTGTCTACCGCCCAGATTCGCACATTGTGTCTGTTCACTTCACCATTAAGAAAAAATGTTGCTTCATCACTGAAAACAAGTTTCGCACTGAACGCGTCCTCTTCCATGAGCTGTTGCAACCGCGCCGAAAATTCAAAGCGTTTGACTTTGTCATCGGGTGTCGGGGCTTGTAGGAATTGTAAACGGTAAGGCCTCTGCTTTAGCCTTTTCCGTAAGATTTTCCAAACTGTCGGCTGTGGTACGTTTAGCTCCCTGCTTGCTTTATTCGTCGACTTCCGCGGGCTACGCATGAAACTTGCCCGCACGCGTTCAACCGTTTCTTCGCTCACTGCAGGCCGACCCGTTGATTTCCCCTTACAGAGGCATCCAGAAGCTTTAAACTGCGCATACCATCGCCGAATGGAGTTATCAGTTGGTGGATCTTTGTTGAACTTCGTCCTGAAGTGTCGTTGCACTGTTATGACTGACTGATGTGAGTGCATTTCAAGCACGACATACGCTTTCTCGGCTCCTGTCGCCATTTTGTCTCACTGCGCTCTCGAGCGCTCTGACGGCAGAAACCTGAAGTGCGGCTTCAGCCGAACAAAACGTTATGAGTTTTTCTATGTATCTGTAGTGTGTCGTGACCATATGTCAATGATTGGAGCTACAGTGAATTTATGAAATCGCTTCAAGCATTTGTAATAGCCCTGTACTAGCACTCCGACGACAGACAGACACTAACTGCCACACAAATACAAACGAGAGACAGACCAGCAACTGGTGACGCGAGACTGACCCAGACTCACTTCGACAGACCAACCGCCACTCGCGAGCTCATAGCGCTCCTTAACTACACGTGAACAGGCAACCTTTCCGCTTTCCCACCCGAGGCAGACACCAAAGCTGCGATTGCCACAGCGGCGCCACCGCCAGAAACGGAGGGCGACTGCTTCACACTAAGCGCTGCGGCGCGCTCTTCAAAACAGCAATTTTTTTACCACAGCTCAGTTATGAATGCCACTTCTGTTGCAGATGTTTTTATCTATGCTTGCTTTGAATACATATAGTCATTGCTTACTACGGGATGTTCTTCTTCTTCTTTTTCTTCTTAGCGCCGTCCCGTTGGAGTGGGGTTGACTTTTTGGGTCAATGCAAGGCATTTCTTACGGTTTAACTCTTCCTGTCAATTTAGGCTTCTTGGTCTTACAGGGTGACAATAATTAAACTAAATGAAAAAAACGTAAATTAGTTACAAGCTACGGTGGGCACACGCTGTATTCAAGGTGTAAACTCACTACTGATACTCTGATTTAGGTTATGACATGTTCGATATGCCTGGCATCATTGGCGACGATGTTACGCAGACGAATAGCGAGATTCTGCAACAACCGCTGAAGTGTCGGAACATCCATGCTGTCGATGACCTCCTGAATGGCTGTTTTCAGTTCAGCAGTTCTTTTGAGGCTGTTGCTGTGCACCTTGTCTTTAATATAGCTCCACAAAAAGAAGTCACATGTGTTCAGATCCGGAGAATATGGCGGCCAGTCGAGGCCCACGCCCGTGGCCTCTGTGTGCCCCAGAGCCAGAATGCGGTCCCCAAAGCTCTCCTTCAGGACATCAAAAACTCTCTTGCTTCCATGAATCACATCTTGTCAAAATCAGCGTCGCTCACGTACCGTTCGGTAGTCACCGTGCCATCAAGAGATACTGTACCGATTATTCCGTGACTCGACATTGCACACCCGTTGAGGCGAAGACACTTCTCGATCGCGAAATGCGGATTCTCAATCCCCAAATGTATTTTGTTTATTGACAAACTCACCCAAATAAAAGTGGGCTTCGTCGCTAAACCAAACCGTCTTAGAAAATGATTGTTGTAAAATGATCCTTTCATATAGTGTTTAATTAAAAAAGAAAAGGGCGATTGTTCCACTTGGGACCTGTGGAAGGTACAATACCTTATTTTTTTTAGTTGTAAATATTTGTGATTTATTATTTTTCTGACATGTTCTACATCCTGGAGGACCTCCTCGCTACGGATCAACTGGAATGAAGATAAATCTGATCTAACCTAATCTTCACATCAAAATCCTGTTTGTCAATTCTGTGGGCAATAGTGTTGGCGAAACACAACCACTGTCCCATAGCCCTTGCTGATAATGGATGATGGGTTTGAATTTTGTATGGGAAGAGATGCAGTTCTTCAACAAGAATTTGTCGCAGTGTCTCCCGGTTGATTCCCACCTGTTGTCCAGCTCGTCTGACCGCTTTCCTGGGCTATGTTTGAGACACAGCGCGTGTCTTCTCGATGTTTTGAGGCGTTTTCTCCCTTTTTGGACGACATACGTTGCCAACACTGTCATCACGAACACCACCCGTTCCCTCAAACTTGCGAATCTGGTGTCTTCAGCTTCAGCCTCGTCGCAAACAGTCTTCGAGCCGCAGTTGGGCTGTTACTGCTCGCACAGTAGGCGCTATACGCTCGGGCACGCTGTAATGTGACATTTTCGCGTGCAAATGGCCAACAACAACAACAACAAGGCACGTGCACATGCGCACAGTAACTCCCATCATGCCCCACGGCCAACCGTGCAGTTTGAACGTCCTGACGCAAAGTGTTCAGGAGTACCGAATATTTTATTCATATAGTCCAATAATTGTCACGCTATAGATCTGCATTCATAGTGGCCAGCCACCGTAATTTAGGTCTTCTGCGTTGTCTCTGGCTTTCGACAGTGAGATGATAGACAGACCTTATTACTGAAGTAGGTGGTGGCTGTGTGCCTCGTCCATACCACCCCAGTCTCCATTCTTGCTTCCTCTCTATGACTGGAGTCGGATAGCTTTATTGTTGATGTGGTAGCAGGAAAACGTCTATTCATTTTCTAAGTATCTAACTGCTCAGTAGTTGCGGGTGCGGGCCAACACTCAGTACCGTATAATGCAATGGCCTCACCATTGTGCCGCATATCTTTGATTGTAGGTGGATAGGCGTCTTCTTCACAGAGACTATTAGACCAGTTTAAGTAAAAATGTCTGTTACATTTCAGTTTTGACAGCACTTTTTCACAACAGTCAAGATTAGGTATTTAGTGTATGATAAATTTATGAACATTGCATAACAATGTTTCATTCTGACAGCATGTTAATTCTGTAAATATTAGGTCTTTTTTACCGCATTGTACTGACCTATTTCGACAATCTCCTGAGAAATGCTCAGGGTAGTAAATGTTATATTCAAATGTTTTATGTTGTTGAACTATGACATGTTCCACACCCACAAGAATCATCTCATTTTTTGGGTCTATAGAACGAAAACCGAATCTAATCTGGTATTGTTGGTTTTGTTGTGGTCTTCAGTCCTGAGACTGGTTTGATGCAGCTCTCCATGCTACCCTATCCTGTGCAAGCTCCTTCATCTCCCAGTACTTACTGCAACCTACATCCTTCTGAATCTGCTTAGTGTATCCATCTCTTGGTCTCCCTCTACAATTTTTACCCTCCACGCTGCCCTCCAATACTAAATTGGTGATCCCTCGATGTCTCAGAACATGTCCTACCAACTGATCCCTTCTTCTAGTCAAGTTGTGCCACAAGCTCCTCTTCTCCCCGATTCTATTCAATACCTCCTAATCTAAGCTAATCTCACCACCAGCGACGTCTCTGAACAGCACCCAGGCTGCATTGATTCTTGCTCGCTCATCCTCGTTCACATAGCCGTCACGTGGTCGCTGGGAACTTAGATATCGGTGCGTCTCCATTAATTTCTGTGGTTAAATGAGATGGAATCGTTTTGAGGTGCTCATCTTGTGGTTGTTTAAACGGAGACCAAATGTTTGTTGACGATCATAACACGTTTGGACTTCGGTTTCAAGACCTTCGCTGGGCTTTTCCGCAAGTATCATTTAGAACAAAGGCGTTTTTCGTTGCTACGAGATCTTCTCATGAAATTTCAGACACCAGTTTTCTCCTCCGATTCCAAAAACGTTCTGTTGGAACCCTCCTACATAGGGAGAAATGAGCATCACGACAAAATAAGAGAAACCAGGGCTCTCACGGAAATATTTAAGTGTTCTTTTTCCCGCGTGCCATTCGAGAGTGGAACGGTAGAGAGACAGCTTGAAGGTGGTTCATTAAACCCCCTGCCAGGCACTTTATTGTGAACAGAAGAGTAATCACATAGATGTAGACGTAGATCAGTGTGAAGCATTGTCCACAGAACACACTCCCGAAAAACTACATTTTCCTAGGGGCGGGAATTTGTCGCAGCGTGCTGCAGAATACGCTTGCATCTTCTGCTGTGCGATAGAGATGGGCAAAACTGTTCTTTTCAGAGATCGGATCAGAACTGTTCACTCCCTGAAATGAATTAGCTCCTTTTCATGACTCACCACTCATTTACAATAGAAAATAAATGGAAGGCACATTGCCCTTTAAACTTGGTTTATTCCAGTACTATACCTGTATTTTGATCTTATTTGATCCTATTTTGAAGTAACACAGATAATGAGTAAGAATTTTGTATTGTTTATTGAAATTTCCACGATATGACAAAGTTTTTGATTATTGATTTATTTTGCACTATCGTGGCTTTTTGGGTGATCGGAAAATGTCGTAACTTGAGATTTACATTAACAATATATTTGGCTATAATGTATTAAAATTTCATTAACCTCATACAAATACATCACAAGCCATATATTTTTAAAGTGAACGTTTCCTTCTGAAAACGCCTAAAATCGGAAAATCCGTACCAGAATAAGAAAAAAATATATAAATTTGACTGTAAGACAAAAGTGCTGCATATAGCCTTACGCAGAATAAAACAAGGAAAATATTGGTGTATCACATTTTGCGATACGTTTATCGGTTCGCTCGTAATTAAAGCATAAATTCGAGTGTCCATAATAAAAATCCTGTAGTAAGAGGAGTTGTCAGGAACCTAATCTGATCAGTTTAAACAAATAAAAATAAAATAAAAACAAATGATGTATACATAACATAATAATGTAATATACATAGCGGTATTACTACGAAGAACAATATCCAGTGGGGACGAACTCCGATGCAGAAGCACTGAGTCGAGCAGGTCGAGCCGAGAGCTGTATTACTGTGTGAGCTGAGACCGCAGAGACCAGATTGACACCTGAGTTGCTTTGCTCAATGCTCTGGCTAGAGTCGAGAACGGTGGGGTGAGCGTTGAGCGGGCGAGTTCCGAGGGTGGGGGGAGCGGTGAACTCACCCGCTCCGAGACAAATCGTCCGTTCCCTTGCGAGCAGGTTGTTGCAAGTAGTTCCTATGTTATCCACTGGGTGGCTCTCTGTCCTGTTGCTCGCATTAACTGCCCAGAGGGCAGGACGTGCGACTGAAATGATCGCCGACAGAGTGCGATGCTAAGTTAAGCTGCACCAGACACTCACTGCATGCGGCGGACGACGCACAGAGATGGCACGGCATATGTGAAACACAAAATCCAATCTGGCACTGCACAATGCAGGCAGCCAAGGTAGAAGCAGGGCAGAGGCTGGCGCCGGCTGTGTTGTGTGGCGTGCACTGTGCTCTGACCAGCAGAGGCGCTGCTGATATGCTCCGTCTCTCTCTCTCTCTCTCTCTCTCTCTCTCTCTCTCTGCCATGGGAAACGTTTGGAGCTACCGTTCTTTTTTTCTGAATCACTGATTGTTCACTCCTTTGAAAGATTCAACTCTATGAATTAGTTCAAGAGCGCATCCCCCATCTCTACTGTGCGATGCGAGTCGCAGGGTACTGCGTGAAACGTTTTCCTAGGCGCGGCACGGTGAGCTTCAGAACCTAAAATATGAAACTTTTTTTTTTTTAGAATTTGGCAACTGCACATGATAGAGTGATACGAGAACTACCTCCTGATACCTTTTTTTTAACTCACTGAAAATTTTGTGCTATTGAAATAGATGAATATTTAATATTATAAGAAAAGTTGATTTTTCGCGCTACTCGATATTTATCACTCCATAGCTCATAAACTACGTGTCGTACAACAACATAACTTTATAGTAGCCTTCCGTAGTATATGTCGATAACGCCTGAAAAAGTTCTCGCCAACAGAGTCGCTAAAATAGTGAAGTAATAAATCAAAATGTAACGTCTGATGTGGAAATTTTACCAAACCAACGTCCAAAATGTAGTAAGCGACAAACTTTTTCCCGTTACGTTTTTCGTGGGGGGTGAAAGCAAGAAAAAGTTTCGGAAAGATTTGAAATAATTATTACAGTTTGTTGGAAGTCGGTGGGTGCTGTACTTTGTCCTAGAGGAGAGCGGTTTCGTGCGGTTCGCTGGCGCGACGCTGTTTTCCTGCAAGGCGCTCTCTACTGGGTCCGGAGCAGTGCAGCGGAGGCAGTGAAGGCCGAACATGATGCAGCGCAGTGCTCGATATGAAAACTGTCAATCTAGTACATGGAAGTTAGGTACTGTGTGTTATTGGAAAGAGTTTTCAGGAAGTGCAACGCAGTGAGGCGAATGATCTTGCATCGTGAAGAAGAAGGAGCATGTAAAATTTTAGTTACAGAACATTTGCTCGACGATGCGGCTACGTTTATGGCATTTTTCTGATTCGCACTCTACATCTACATCTACATGGATACTCTGTAAATCACAATCAAGTGCCTGGCAGAAGGTTCATCGAACCACTTTCACAATTCTCTATTATTACAATCTCGTACAGCGCGCAGAAAGAATGAACACCTATATCTTTCCGTACGAGCTCTGATTTCCCTTATTTTATCGTGGTGAAAATTCTGCCCTATGTAAGTCGGTGTCAACAAAATACTTTCGCATTTGGAGGAGAAAGTTGGTGATTGGAATTTCGTGAGAAGATTCCGTCGCAACGAAAAACGCCTTTTTTTAAAAATGATTTCCAGCCCAAATCTAGTATCATTTCTGTGACACTCTGTCCCATATTTCGCGATATTACAAAACGTGCAGCCTTTCTTTGAACTTTTTCGATATACTCCGTCAGTCGTACCTGGTAAGGATCCCACACCGGGCAACAATATTATAGAGGACGGACAAGCGTAGTGTAGGCAGTCTCCTTAGTAGCTTACATTTTCTAAGTGTCCTGCCAATAAAACGCAGCCTTTGGTTAGCCGTCCCCACAACATTTTCTATGTGTTCTTCCCAATTTAAGTTGTTGTAATTGTAATACCTAGGTATTTAGTTGAATTTACGGCTTTTAGATTAGACTGATTTATCGTGTAACCGAAGTATAAGGAGTTCCTTTTAGCACTCATGTGGATTACCTCACACTTTTCGTTATTTAGGGTCAATTGCCAATTTTCGCACCATTAGATATCTTTTCTAAATCGTTTTGCAGTTTGCTTTTGATCTCTGATGACTTTCTTAATCGATAAACGACAGCGTCATCTGCAAACAACCTAAGACGACTGCTCAGATTGTCTCCCAAATCGTTTATATTGATAAAGAACAGCAAAGGGCCTGTAACACTTCCTTGGGGAACGCCTGAAATCACTTCTGTTTTACAAAAACAGACATAATGTCTTATGGTATAACAGCAATCAGTGATTTTATAATGTTACTTAAAATCCGTCTTGATTGCAATGTTTTTTTTTTATTATTCATATGACCAGTTTTGGTTCATTCAGAACCATCTTCAGGTCTGATATTTCAGTTACAGGAGTAACCCGTCCATTTCCAGCAACTTGCTGGATTTGGACGGGTTACTCCTGTAACTGAAATATCAGATTCGAAGATGGTACAGCTGCACACACACTCTGACACTGCGCAGGAGCTGCCACCGGCCCCAGCCGACTGCACCACGCGGAGGTAACTTCCCTCGTCCGCAACAACCGACCAACTCCCTGCTGGTCGTCCGCGACGCTACGAGCTTCGTGGTTCACCAACACAGGACGTCAAGGTTGAGTAGTGGTTTCAACTACCCAACCCACCTCTATTCATGTTGTGGTGGTTCGCTTCGGTGGTTTGCTGTTGGGGAGGCTTCCGGTGAGCAACACCAAGTGGTTCTACTGCTGTGATTCAGCCGCCATGCAGTGCAATTAACTTTTTCGGTCGACTACGATTTGAGTGCAACAGTGGAATTTTCTGCCTTGTGCCCGTTAGTGTTCTGGTTACCTGCCATGGCCACTAACGTTCAAATGGTTCAAAAGGCTCTGAGCACTATGGGACTTAACATCTGAGGTCATCAGTCCCCTAGAACTTAGAACTACTTAAACCTAACTAACCTAAGGACATCACACACATCCATGCCACAGGCAGGATTCGAACCTGCGACCGTAGCACTCGCACGGTTCCGGACTGAAGTGCCTAGAACCTCTCGGCCACTGCAGCTGGCTCACTAACGTAATTTCAGGCAGCGTCCGTTCCTCAACTGTTGTCCAAAAATGGTTCAAATGGCTCTGAGCACTATGGGACTTAACTGCTGAGGTCATCAGTCCCCTAGAACCTAACTAACCTAAGGACGTCACACACATCCATTCCCGAGGCAGGATTCGAACCTGCGACCGTAGCGGTCGTGCGGTTCCAGTCTGTAGCGCCTAGAACCGCTCGGCCACTAAGGCCGGCCACCTGTTGTCGCTGTCCAACATGGTATGTAATTTTGAGAGTTAATACATACTCCATTGTGGATTTTTACATTTGTAACATTGCCGGTTTGAGTTCTCATGTAGCCGGCCGCGGTGGTCTAGCGGTTCTAGGAGCTCAGTCCGGAACCGCGCGACTGCTACGGTCGCAGGTTCGAATCCTGCCTCGGGCATGGATGTGTGTGATGTCCTTAGGTTAGTTAGGTTTAAGTAGTTCTAAGTTCTAGGGGACTAATGACCAAAGATGTTAAGTCCCATAGTGCTCAGAGCCATTTGAACCATTGAGTTCTCATGTACTGTTTGATAAGCAAGTCGTTGTGTCGGTCTGTCCATGGCTGCCCCCTGGTTGGGTTCCGACGGATCAAGTATAGTTGGGCTCACCCCCTGTCTCACCTAAGTGAACGAGGGCAGACCAACCTCTCTGGACGCCTTCTCAGTTCCACCGGTGTTTAATTATCTGTTGCCAGCTATTTAAAATTTTAGGGTTATGGTTATTTGTAAGTTCTCTTAAAATTTTGCAAAATTAAATTTTAAATTCATCTTTCAAGCTTAAACACTGCAGCCTCCTGCCTTTAAAGATTATCGCAATATATTTTAAAAATTTTGAATTTCGATTATGGCCCTCAGCCATTGGTATTGCACCTTGCATATGTTGCTTCTTTAAATTATTTTATTGCTACCTTAATTGGATTTTTATCTTGTTGATTTTTAAGATTTCTGGTTGCTGAACATGCTGGCCTTCTGTCTTTAAATGTCTATGGAAATATATTCAAAATTTTGGAATTTAATTGTGGCCCTCAGCCATTTATATTGCACTTTGCGTGTGTTGTTTTTTGAATTATTTTATTGCTATCTTAATTGAATTTTTATCTCGTTAAGATATCTTGTTGGAGGCCTTCAGCCATGAAAGAGTTGCATTCGATAAAGATTCGGTTATGTGCCGCTTTGGTTGTAAAGGTTATTAAATTACAAGCAGAAACTGACCTCAGCCCTTGGCCCTTTGCAGAATCCTATTACCTGTTCTACCCAGCGTATTTGGCGGGCGTATCACTACTGTCTCGTTTAAGCAGATTATTTGACAGTCTCATCTCTGTAACGTCCTTCTAGTCCTCTGTTAAACAGTGCTTGACAACTGGCCTGTGTAAATTTTGCCACAGAAGTCTTGTTCTTTGCACGTCAACACTTTGGCAATACGCCTATGCTGACGTGACCTAATTAACTCCATCTGTTTCTCTGCCATCCCACATCTTTCTCCCTTGGGGCTTGTACTGGTTAACAACTACTGGACATCTGTCTTCATGCGTAAAAAATTGTTCAAATAGCTCTGAGCACTATGGGACTCAACATCTTAGGTCATAAGTCCCCTAGAGCTTAGAACTACTTAAACCTAACTAACCTAAGGACATCACACACACCCATGCTCGAGGCAGGATCCGAACCTGCGAGCGTAGCAGTCCCGCGGTTCCGGACTGCAGCGCCAGAACCGCACGGCCACCGCCGCCGGCCTTCATGCGTAAGCCAGAGGTGTTGTTCCCATTCTTCAGTCTTCACTCTTCTCATCTACATTATAAATTCCTAGTTGCCCTCACATGTAATAATTTTTTATGTGGTTCCTCCTTGAGCAACTTTCGACAGTTCTTGAAAGTATTATTCTGCTAACTATACAGGGTGTTACAAAAAGGTACGGCCAAATTTTCAGGAAACATTCCTCACACACAAATAAAGAAAAGATGTTATGTGAGCATGTGTCCGGAAACGCTTAATTTACATGTTAGAGCTCATTTTAGTTTCGTCAGTATGTACAGTACTTCTCGATTCAAAGCCAGTTGGCCCAATTGAAGGAAGGCAATGTTGACTTCGGTGCTTGTGTTCACATGCGACTCATTGCCCTACAGTACTAGCATCAAGCACATCAGTACGTAGCATCAACTGGTTAGTGTTCATCACGAACGTGGTTTTGCAGTCAGTGCAATGTTTACAAATGCGGAGTTGGCAGATGCCCATTTGATGTATGGATTAGCACGGGGCAATAGCCGTGGCGCGGTACGTTTGTATCGAGACAGATTTCCAGAACGAAGGTGTCCCGGCAGGAAGACGTTCGAAGCAATTGATCGGCGTCCTTGGGAGCACGAAACATTCCAGCCTATGACTCGCGACTGAGGAAGACCTAGAACGACGAGGACACCTGCAATGGACGAGGCAATTCTTCGTACAGTTGACGATAACCCTAATGTCAGCGTCAGAGAAGTTGCTGCTGCACAAGGTGACGTTGACCACGTCACTGTATGGAGAGTGCAACGGGAGAACCAGTTGTTTCCGTACCATGTACAGCGTGTGCAGGCACTATCAGCAGCTGATTGGCCACTTCTGCGAATGGTTCATCCAACAATGTGTCAATCCTCATTTCAGTGCAAATGTTCTCTTTACGGATGACGCTTCATTCCAAAGTGATCAAATTGTAAATTTTCACAATCAACACATGTGGGCTGACGAGAATCCGCACGCAATTGTGCAATCACGTTATTAACACAGATTTTCAGTGAACGTTTGGGCAGGCATTGTTGGTGATGCCTCGATTGGGCCCCATGTTCTTACACCTACGCTCAATGGAGCACATTATCATGATTTCATACGGGATACTCTACCTGTGCTGGTAGAACATGTGCCTTTGCAAGTACGACACAACATGTGGTTCATGCACGATGGAGCTCCTGCACATTTCAGTCGAAGTGTTCGTACGCTTCTCAACAACTGATTCAGTGACCGATGGATTGATAGAGGCGGACCAATTCCATGGCCTCCACGCTCTCCTGACCTCAACCCTCTTGACTTTCATTTATGGGGACATTTGAAAGCTCCTGTCTACGCAACCCCGGCACCAAATGTAGAGACTTCGTGCTCGTATTGTGGACGGCTGTGATACAATGCGCCATTCTCCAGGGCTGCATCAGCGCATCAGGGATTCATGCGACGGAGGGTGGATCCATGTATCCTCGCTAACGGAGGACATTTTGAACATTTCCTGTAACAAAGTGTTTGAAGTCACGCTGGTAAGTTCTGTTGCTGTGTGTTTCCTTTCCATGATTAATGTGATTTGAAGATAAGTAATAAAATGAGCTCTAACATGGAAAGTAAGCGTTTCCGGACACATGTCCACATAACATATTTTCTTTCTTTGTGTGTGAGGAATGTTTCCTGAAAGTTTGGCCGTACCTTTTTGTAACACCCTGTATGGTTTTTTTTTTTTTCATTGAGAGTAGTTTGTTGATGTTGAATAGCCCCTTTATATTTCCCTGTCTCTCTGCCTCTCCTGCAAACAGTGCCCACCCATCTACCCCCTTTTTTTTATCTCGACTTACCCCATTTTCACACTTCCGTTTAGCGCCGTCTATTTATTATGCGCTTCAATCGGCAAAGCACTTGTATTACAAAAATTTAACTTTTGTTTTATTTCTGTCCTGCTGCTAGTTTCATTTTTGTAGCTTTGCGCATGAAGGTTCCGTTAAGAGCAAGCATGGGGTGATGATTACAAACAGACATGCACAGCTGCAGAAATGGGAAAAGCATTTCAAGGAGTTGTTAAACCGTAAAGACAACCGAGAGCAACAGGTGAGGCAGGTTCCAGAGGAAGTCGAATCAGGTTAAGGTATAAATGTGCAGAGTTCCACAATGGAGGAAATTAGGCGTGCTTTGAGAAGCCTAAAAAATGCAAAGGCTCCACATCTAGACAACATAGCACTGGAGCTGTTAAAAGCTGATATTGAAAGCACTGCTAAAATGTTATGCCCCTTGCTGAAGCATATTTGGCTTGAAGATAAATTCCAAAATGAGTGGAAAAGTGAACTGGTGATAGAGCTCCCAAAAAAAGGAAATTTGTCAAATTGTGACAACTGGCGTGTTGTCAGTGTCAGGTAATATTCAATAGGATTAAAGATTCAGTTGAAATTCGACTGCGTAAAGAATAGGCCAGTTATCGGGCACAACACAGTTGCTTTGATGTTATTAATACTCTTTGGGTCATATTACTGCAAGGCAAAGAATTCCAGGCAACCATGTACCTGGCATTCAATGACTTTGAAAAGGCCTTCGAGTCTGTGAAACATTAAGTGCTGTGGCAGGTGTTGGGAAAGTATGGTATACCACAGAAAATTCTAAACATCATCAAAGATCTATAAGATGCCTGAAAATATTATGTACTCCACAAGGAAAATTTCACAGATCCAAGATGGATAACAACCGCAGTCTGTCGTGTTGTATTTTTTCACCAACGCTCGTTCTACTCGTTCTTCACCCAGTTTTGAGAAGAATCACAGCAGGCAGAATACGAGGAATCCAATGGTGCTTCCATGAAACTCTGGAGGATATGGATTTCGCAAACTATATACACTCCTGGAAATGGAAAAAAGAACACATTGACACCGGTGTGTCAGACCCACCATACTTGCTCCGGACACTGCGAGAGGTCTGTACAAGCAATGATCACACGCACGGCACAGCGGACACACCAGGAACCGCGGTGTTGGCCGTCGAATGGCGCTAGCTGCGCAGCATTTGTGCACCGCCGCCGTCAGTGTCAGCCAGTTTGCCGTGGCATACGGAGCTCCATCGCAGTCTTTAACACTGGTAGCATGCCGCGACAGCGTGGACGTGAACCGTAAGTGCAGTTGACGGACTTTGAGCGAGGGCGTATAGTGGGCATGCGGGAGGCCGGGTGGACGTACCGCCGAATTGCTCAACACGTGGGGCGTGAGGTCTCCACAGTACATCGATGTTGTCGCCAGTGGTCGGCGGAAGGTGCACGTGCCCGTCGACCTGGGACCGGACCGCAGCGACGCACGGATGCACGCCAAGACCGTAGGATCCTATGCAGTGCCGTAGGGGACCGCACCGCCACTTCCCAGCAAATTAGGGACACTGTTGCTCCTGGGGTATCGGCGAGGACCATTCGCAACCGTCTCCATGAAGCTGGGCTACGGTCCCGCACACCGTTAGGCCGTCTTCCGCTCACGCCCCAACATCGTGCAGCCCGCCTCCAGTGGTGTCGCGACAGGCGTGAATGGAGGGACGAATGGAGACGTGTCGTCTTCAGCGATGAGAGTCGCTTCTGCCTTGGTGCCAATGATGGTCGTATGCGTGTTTGGCGCCGTGCAGGTGAGCGCCACAATCAGGACTGCATACGACCGAGGCACACAGGGCCAACACCCGGCATCATGGTGTGGGAAGCGATCTCCTACACTGGCCGTACACCACTGGTGATCGTCGAGGGGACGCTGAATCCAAACCGTCATCGAACCCATCGTTCTACCATTCCTAGACCGGCAAGGGAACTTGCTGTTCCAACAGGACAATGCACGTCCGCATGTATCCCGTGCCACCCAACGTGCTCTAGAAGGTGTAAGTCAACTACCCTGGCCAGCAAGATCTCCGGATCTGTCCCCCATTGAGCATGTTTGGGACTGGATGAAGCGTCGTCTCACGCGGTCTGCACGTCCAGCACGAACGCTGGTCCAACTGAGGCGCCAGGTGGAAATGGCATGGCAAGCCGTTCCACAGGACTACATCCAGCATCTCTACGATCGTCTCCATGGGAGAATAGCAGCCTGCATTGCTGCGAAAGGTGGATATACACTGTACTAGTGCCGACATTGTGCATGCTCTGTTGCCTGTGTCTATGCGCCTGTGGTTCTGTCAGTGTGATCATGTGATGTATCTGACCCCAGGAATGTGTCAATAAAGTTTCTCCTTCCTGGGACAATGAATTCACGGTGTTCTTATTTCAATTTCCAGGAGTGTATATAGAAGCCAACTACGTCATCATGATGCTGTGCTGCTATTGGCTGAATGAGGTGAACACATGACCTATCTAAGTGCCCTCTACTGGAGCGTTATCGCCGCCATCTTGAATAAATTTGGCAACAAAACAGTGGGGTGGCACCCCCCTTGTCCCACTACTTGCAGTAACCACTTTATGATCGCTGATTCCCTGTTCTGCGTTAACTGTTTCAAATAGTTTGGGTCTGTTTGTCACCAGAAGTCTAATATGTTATCGCCACGAGTGTGTTCTCTGTTTAACTGATCAAGGTAGTTTTCAGATAAAGCATTTTAAAAAATTTCACTGGATTCTTTGTCCCTGTCACCCATTATGAACGTTTGAGTCTCCCAGTCAATATCCAGCAAATTAAGATTCCCATCCAGAACTATAACATGGTGAGGAAATGAGAAGCAATTCTGGGAACATGGAAGTGTCGCTACTGGTAGGGGAGTAGCAAGTGTCAATTCATTCCTCCATATGGGTGGTGTGGTGACAGAAGACGGTGGATCTGGAGAAGACGGGAGAACAACGTGAAGATGGGGAATGCTGCCCATATAGAACTGTATCAAATATGGAGAAACAGAAACATTACATGCAAAACTAAAATTCATACTTTTAATACAAATGTGAAGACTGTCGTTCTGTACTCCAGTGAAAGTTGGAAAGTGAGAAAAATATAAGATCACCGTTACAGATCTTCATAAATACGTGTCTCCACTGCATAATGAATATTTGGCGGCCAGAAGAACTAAATAATAGGAATCTCTGGACAAAAACTCTCTATAGAGAACAAAAGATACGTGAGAGAAGTGGAGATGGCTGGGACCCACATTCAGAAAGCCAGAAGGAGCAGTGGTAAACAAGGCACTGGAATGAAATTCTCATAACGAGCCAGACAGGCAGGTCTAGAGGTAAATGGAAGAGGACGGTGGAGGGAGAAATGGAAGAGGATGGTGGAAGGGGAAAAGGGAGAGATACCAAGGTCTGGGAGGAGTTGAGGGAAATGGCCAAAGACAGAGATGAATGGTAAATTCTCCTGTATATCATATGCCCCGACAGTGGTCAAAGTAAGTAAGCAAGTATGTTATTATTATCTCTTTCTCTCTTAACCTAGGATTCGTCTCGATGTAGTAGCACGGGCACGATAATTGTATTACACAGTGAATTTTATCCATCGTGGATGTTGTTGAACTCCGTGACTGTTCCTTTTTGGGGTGTAGAATAATTTCCGCAACTAGTCACAATCAAAGTTTATTTATTCGTCACACGAACGTTTTTGGGCTTGTGCTCACCTCAGGTGTTTACATTCATGTACATGTTCGTATTGCTGAAAATCATTGTTCGAATGCAAAGAAAATTATTTGCTGGTGACTAAACAGATACAAGTGGAAAAATTGCAAGTGGCAAGCCAGCATTTGTTGAAAATAAATCTGTACGTACATAAAAATGAAGTATTCTTATTACAATTATCATGTGGTGACAATTTTTCCACTCAGTTGCACATTTGTTACCATTTTGACGTCCATGTTTCTGTTTTTTAAGAATTTAGCTGAGTATTTCACCACCGTGTGGTGAACTCGTGATAAATACTGTGTTTACATTCAAACATGTAGGTTATGGTCAAAGAACTTAGACATACGAAGTGCAAAGATGTTGCTAATACAGAAACATTTAGGTTATTAACAAAGAACTTAGACATAGGAAGTGAAAAGACGGGACCACATAGAAACTTAAAAAGCTATTATAAATTGCGAAATTTTTGACCCACATTACGAAATTTTCTGATCCACATTTTTGTCAGAGAACTTACATATAGGAAGTACAATGATGTTATACACATGAAATTTTTTTGAAATCTATTACAAATTGCGAAAATGACAGTTAAAACTTGTGTTTACAATATGACTTTTACAAATCACGATAATGACAGTTAAACTGATGTATGATTGTTCCATCAGATTCCATAGCATATTACTTTGTAATTAGATATCAGAGGATAATGAGTTTTTGTTTTTGAATATTTCATTATATATGTGGAGATAAGATTTCTTTTCAAGCGCCACTTGTTCACTAAGAATAAGATTTGGTGAGTTAAAGCTGTGGATGTAAATTTCCAGCTCTTTGATCAGATTCATTTTCTTTCCTTTGTGGACACTGTGTAGTATTTGCAGGTTGTCTGTAATGCCTGTCGCTGAGTGACCAAGGTGTATTAGATGCACTACAAAGGTATATTTGTCGAAGTTATTTACGCGGTATGCATTTATATGCTCACGGTATTTTGTAGTGAAACTCCTTCCAGTTCACATATGTAGAAATGCAGGCAATTGTCACATAAAAGTTTGTAAATACCTGATGTGTAGTTGCATTGGTTATTTGTCTTACTGTTGTGGATGATGTACTGTTGTAACTTGTTGTTAGTGCTGAAAGAAAGTTGAATACCAAGTTTCCAGGGAGGTTGGCAATTTGGAATTAAATTTTACCTATAAAGGGTATGTGGGCAAATATGTTTTTCATTCTTATGAATCTGATGTAGGAGGCGTGAATTGTTTCTTTTCGTTTTTGTTGTTAAGCTTATCAATTAAATCTTTGTTTAATCCATTTCTGTGTGCATTTTACTTAGTAATGCTAATTTCTTTTTATTTATCATGGGGGCTGAGTGGGATTTTACGTATCTGATTAAGTGTAGACCTGAAGAATTCCATTTTGTGTTGGATGACAGAAGCAGTTGTTAATGAGAACATCTCTAGTGGTGAGTTATCTGTAAATATGAAATGCATGTTTGTTGTTTACATTAGATATTGCAAGGGCAAGAGTACTGATGATGAGCGCAAGCCCGAAACCGGTAGTGTGACGAATAAATAATCTTTTATTGTTATTAGTAATGGAATTTTTTCTACAACCCATAGCCTTATACAATTTAAATTTTGTGGTTTTGTAAATTTTAGTAAGGTTTTGATTATATTTCGATATTTATGTTAGAATTTGTTGATTTTCTTTTCCAGGTCTTTGTCTACGTCCAGAATTATATCACTGCTCAAATAAGTGAAACTGGAGACTTGTTAGAATATATTGTTTCCATAGTGGACCCAACTTTTGTATTAGTTACAGACACTTTTAGGGGGTAAATTTTTCTTCGCAGGTCATGTAGCGTACATACGGAATGTAAGTCTATCTCGAGCCATGCTGTGGCTAGCGTTGGTGCCATTGCTAGGTTGCCATCGTTTAGTTGGTATAGTTACGGTTGTCGTCTTCTTCTTGTGTTTGTTGGCGCCACTCGGTTTGCAAGCGTTGTCTGTCTGCTAGTGGCAGCAGCGGTGGTTATCGATATCTAGTGACGGTGGTACTGTGTTTGGGCCGACGTTGCGGTGTTGCCGTGTCGTGTGAGTCGGCAGCCAGGTCCGCGCAGTGCGAGAACACGCCGGGACCACTGGCGGCAAACATGCACTGCCGGATGGAAGGGCTCTGGTCGCGAGGGGTGCAGCGTCGGTGTCAACCGGACCCAGGAAGTTTATGTTGAGTGGGCCATCATTCAAGTAGTGAAACCTCCACCACTGTGAGATCTCGCCATTTGCCTGTGTGTTGCTGCTCGCAGTGTCGCTCAGAAGAAAAGCAGCGAGTGGAGCGTTTGGGTAAGGCGAACCTGACTAGCCTTCCTCCGCTTCTTATTATTAATTGTTGCACTCTATACGTTATTATTTGTGAAGTTCATCCAGTGGTTTTTTTCCTGCCTAGTGGCCACTAACTCCCCAGTTACCTGCCCTGGTGATTAGTGTATGTTATGGTAGCGTACTTTTCCTCGCCATGCCGCTCCAGTAAGGTGTGTAGTTAGACAGCTTCGTTGATTTCTGGGCCGTGTGTTTTTTTTTTTTTTTTTCCTATTGTGATAGTAGTGGTTCCTCTCTGCTTCTGGATGCTCTAAACACCGGAGACCGACGACATAGTGCTGACCGCTGGTTCTGGTTTGGGTTATTCCTTCGTTGCATTGGTCATCGCATGTTAGGTAGATTCGGCAAATGATTATTGATCATCCGTTTAAACTGCCACTAGTCTGAGTTACCTTCTCGTGAAGTGAATGGAACTCTTGGCTGCCTGTCTCATCGCTTGCGAAGTTTTGAGAGATTTTCCCAGGTCGATGCTTGGAGCAACGTCTGCCCCCGCCCCCTCCCCACTCCTCCTTGGTTTGGTCTGATATGATGACTGTTTTTTTCAAAACAAATTATTTTAATGACTGTAATTTCAATTGTGAAGATTTTCAACTTGTTCTTAAAAGGATAGCTAGTCAGGCCTTCAGCCGTGAAACAGTTTTAAATTAATACTATTGGATGGTTCAAATGGCTCTGAGCCCCCTAGAACTTAGAACTACTTAAACCTAACTAACCTAAGGACATCACACACATCCATGCCCGAGGCAGGATTCGAACCTGCGACCGTAGCGGCCGCGCGGTTCCAGACTGTAGCGCCTTTAACCGCTTGGCCACCACGGCCGGCAATATTATTGGAGCCTTCAGCCGAGAAGTAGGTTGAATTTGTTGTCATTAAGGCCTTCCGCTGTGGGTGTAACTTGTCTTAAAATTTTAATTAGACAATTGTATTCTAGCAGTGAGATATGACGACTGTTTTTTTAAAAATGTTTTAAAACTGTAATTGCTGGTTGAGTTGAACTGATTCTTAAGATTGCTAGTCAGGCCTTCAGCCGTGAAACAGTTTTAAATTATCACTATTGGGGCCTTCAGCCGAGGAATAGTTTAAATTTGTTGTCATTAAGGCCTTCAGCCGCGGAACGCTTGTTAATTTATTGTCGCCCTTTATTTGTTGTTGTTTCCAAGTAAGGTGCACGTGATTGAAAAATAAACTAACCAACAGTAAGTTATTGCGGCTCCGTCCACAATCGCAACCCAATCCTGCCTTACTTGGATACCGGGCCTCAATCTCTGTATTTCGTAAGACTATTCCGTTCATACCCTAGCGCTGCGCGCATTTAAGCATCCTCATAGGCTACCCAGAACTGCTACGAACTGAGGTGCACGATGTACAGCTGGACACCAGCATGTTGTAAGTCGGCTGTTTATGTTTTCTTTATGTAAGTTTGCTGTTTATGTTTTCTTATTGGCAACGTTACGTAGCGCTCTCTGTATGAAAATCACTGGCTGTGCTGTGTGCAGTATGTCGCTAGTTTGCATTGTTGCCTGCCATTGTTGTCATGAACTGCTATAGCTGGATGTGAACAGCAGATAGCGCTGGGCAGTTGGAGGTGAGCCGCCAGCAGTGGTGGACGTGGGGAGAGAGATGGCGGAGTTTTGATAATCTGTAAGACTGAATGTCAATTATGAATATTAAGGTAAATACATTGTTTGTTCTCTATTAATATCTTTCATTTGCTAACTATCCCTATCAGTAGTTAGTACCTTCAGTAGTTTAAATCTTTTATTTAGCTGGCAGTAGTGGCGCTCGCTGTTTTGCAGTAGCTTGAGTAGCGAAGATTTTTGTGAGGTAAGTGATTTGTAAAAGGTATAGGTTAAAGTTAGTCAGGGCCATTGTTTTGTAGGGGTTATTGAAAGTCAGATTGCGTTGCGCTAAATAATATTGTGTGTCAGGTTAAGCACAGGCTTGTATAATTGTTCTAAGTGGACGTTTCACATGTAAAATTGTTCAAAGGGGACGTTTCATATGCCGACCCTTAGCCTAGGATACCTCACTGGAATCTTCTGATTTTTTTCTTGTAGTTTGTGTATTTAGTGTAGCTTTTGTTTATTGCTAGCGCGTAATTGTAGAGAGAATCTCCTTTGTAGTTGCAGTCTTTCATTGTTGTACAGTAAAACAGTTGTGGCATGCATGTAGCTTTGCGCCAAGTATTTCGCTGCTGCAATTAACTAGATATTATTTTCAGTGCTATGTTAATGTGTTCTCTTGTTTTTGCTATTCAAGTTGTGCTTTTCTGTGTTGTCGTGTGAAATATTGTGACAATAATGGCGTGTGAAAAACGTAACACTAGGCTCCAAACTAAATTGAGAAATAATAGTGACGACGAGCGTAGCTTATCAGCACCACTGGGTAGTGAATTAACTAATATTCAAAGTAGTAATTTGGTAACTGTGCATAGGGAAATGGAGCGGGCGTCAGACAATGGCGTAGGCAGTGAAACAGGTAGTGAACAGGGAAGCATTGTCGATCGATCGGTCGGCAACAGCTCGCCTCAGGAATCCGAAATGATAGGACACAATTTTGCAAATACTGTAGATTCAGGTTTTGCGTCCTCACCGTTTTCTCAAATGAGTCAAGACACATTTTCTGCTTGTCAAAATGTGAATGCTGCCGGTGAAAACGCACTGCCAAAAAGCATAGAGAAACAGATTCCAGACACTAATACATTATTATTGCAATTAATGCAACAAATGGAACAAAATCAGAGACAGATGGGACAAAATCTTCAAAACTTAGACACAATGGAACAAAATCTTAAAAAGTTAGACACAGTGGAACAAAATCTTAAAAAGTTAGACTCATTGGAACAAACTCTCGAACAAACACGTGAAGATTTAACTGCTGAGTTACATAACATTGAATCGAAATGTCAAAAAGTCTGTAATGATGTAAAAACACAAATTTGTGAGCATTTTCAACCTATTTTTTCGCGGCATGAAAATGCATTACAGAATCACGAAGCAGCCATAAAAGAGCTGCAAACCATTGTTCATGAAAATCATGTGACCTTGTGGGCTAAAATTGACTCAGTTGCATCTACCGATTCGGTTACGCAACTGGCAAAAACTCAGGAAAACTTAAAGAACACAGTAGATTCGATTTCAACACAAATGGACACTCTGAAACTTGGTTCAGAAAAACACACTGAGGAAATGTGTTCACTATCAGAGAAAGTAGCCGAACTTTCGGATCAGGTCACTAACTTATCTACAAAGGTAGATGATGATCTGAATGACACAAGACCCGTAGCCTTCACTGACACAGAAGAGTATGAACAAATTAGAAAATTCAAACAAAATCAAAATCAAATCAACACACAGTACAAAAGAGAAATGCGGGAAGTACAAGATCAGCTGACACAGGTAATACAAGAATTACGTATTTCAGAGGACACTCGCGCCCCAATACGGGAAGAGGGACATAGAAATACGGAACAGCCACAAAATAATAACACAGGGCATTTCGGAAGTTATGAAAGAAATTGGCAATGGGCACCGAATTTTGAGATCGAGCCGCCGACACGACGTAACAATGACCGACATGCTACTCGCCGACACGATGATTTTGACTATAAGCTGTTCATTACTACACGTAAATTCAAAACATTCAAGAATTCTGCCAACGACATTCATCCACAAGCGTGGCTCCATCAATTCTCTCATTGTTTTCCTCCCAACTGGTCATTAGAACACAGATTAGAATTTATGTGTGGCTACTTGGAGAATGAACCAGCTGTAAGAATGCGATCGGTCATTCACGATTGCCACAGTGAAGGAGAATTTTACCATGCCTTCCTCTCAGCATATTGGTCTCAAGCTACACAAGACCGCGTAAAACATAGCATCATGATGATGAAACACTTTGAACAAACTGAATTTTCCAGTCTTGTCAAATATTTTGAAGACATGTTGCACAAGAATCAGTACCTATCAAACCCATACAGCCCCTCAGAACTCATCTGCATTTGTTTAATCAAACTGCCTGAACATTTACGACACATTATTTTAGCAGGACGTTGCAAAGACGACATTGAAGCTTTTCAGGGACTGTTACAAGAACTGGAAATTGACACAGACAGTCGTGGGATGCGAAAACAGGAAATCAATCACTACAGGTCACATCCGTCACAATTCCGTGACGACAGAAATAATAACTGGACACGACAAGTCTATTCTTACAATGCAAATCGTGACCAAAACAGACACCACCCGTATGACAACCGTTGGCAGAGTAGTAATAATTACAGGGAAAGATCACCTCTCCGCAGTAATGACTATCACAGAGACAATCAGAGAAACAGACAATATGGGAACCAATATAACTATTATCAAGGGAGACAGAATAACTTTAGACGCAACGGTCCAGCACGCAGTGACGACTCAGGCAGAAATTCTCCACCACATGACCGACAAGAAAGAAACTATCGAACCTACCGACATGACGACAGACGATATGATCGTAACGACAGACCTGAATTGCATCAGAACTGGCGAGTTTTAAACAGAGCTGGGCCCTCTGGGCAAGGCGAATTTGTGGAAGTTAGGCCTCCAAATCCCAATAACGACGCGCGCCAACAAAGAGACAATAGGCGATGACTCACACCACTGGCAGCCACAAGACGTACTTATGAAACTGACGACGGAGCTGCCGTAGCTAGAAATTACGTAAAAATGGAAGACATTAGGGACATCTTACTCCAGGAACACGACGTAAAACATAACAACATTGCATATCCTGTGATTCACATTACTGTAAATGACGTAAAATTTACGGCAGTACTTGACTCTGGCAGTCCCATTTCAGTAATTAGTGAAACAGCTTTTAGCAAATGCAACAAATCGAACGATTGCCCCACACTTCCGTTACGTAAGATTAAATTACAAGGTGCAATCTTTGGAAAAAGTGTAGATGTACGCCAACAAACCAATTTAGAATTCTTTTGCCAAAGCCACAGCTTCTCTATGAACTTCCTTATTGTTCCATTATTGTCGACGGAAATTATACTGGGAGTAGACTTTTTGAATGAATATAAAGCAATCTTAAGCTTTCACGATGCTGAAATAAGTTTAGAGAAAGAAGGTAAGTCAATAGCTTTGAAATTTGAAGACTGGCTCTCAAACCATGATGAGGAAATTAATCGGCTTTACCTTCTGTTAGACAACAGTTCGGAATTTTCTACGGAACTAGACACTAACAATCACTCTGCAAGTACTGACAGGGATGACATCGACGGCATATTTGAAATTAATGAGTTAATTCAGAATAAAATTCAAACAATTGAGAATTGTAATGACACTGATAGGCTGGACCTTTTTGAGATTTTACAAGCACATTCCACAGTTTTTACTCACAAAACAGGAACAATCAAGGGATTTCAATACCAATTTCGTGTTCGTGAGCATACTAAATTTTGTGTAAGACCATACGTAATTCCAGCACATTATAGGGACCGTGTTAGAACAGAAATACAATCTATGCTTGACGAGGGCATTATTGAGCCTGCAGTAAGCTCATACAACAATCCGTTACATGTTGTTGAGAAGAAAAATGGATCGATCAGACTTGTCTTAGATTCGAGACAAATCAATACTATCATTATTCCTGAAACAGACAGGCCACAGACGATGGAAGAACTTCTTCAAAATTTTAATGGTGTAAAAGTGTTGTCTTCCATTGATCTCAGATCCAGCTTTTATCAGATCGAACTTCATCCAGAATGTAGAAAATACACAGCTTTCCTTTGTTTCGGCGTTTGTTATCAGTTTCGGAAACTTCCTTTTGGTTTGAACATTTCTTCAGCAGCATTCATTCGCGGGTTAAATTCCATATTACCTGAGTTCTTAAAACGTCACATCACCTTATATGTGGACGATATTCTAATAGCAGAAGCTTCATGGGAACAACATAACCGCATCCTCAACAGTTTGTTACGTATTTTTGCAGAATCTGGAATTACAGTTAACTTGGAAAAGTCTGAATTCGGTAGGACAAAGGTGAAGTTTTTGGGACATATTATTTCTTCTGAAGGCATTCAGCCGGATCCTGAAAAGTTAGAAGCAATCAGAGCCATTCCAGTTCCATCCACAAAAAGACAAGTCCGCAGTTTTCTAGGTCTCGTAAATTTTTACCGTCGTTTTCTGAATATGCAAATTCTTGTTACACCAAAACTTTGTTCTCTCACTGGAAAAAATACTATTTGGAACTGGGACGAACAAGCACAGTTGGAATTCAATTCTTTGAAAGAAGCGTTACTTCACGCGCCAATACTAGCTCATCCAGATCTGTCACAAGATTTCTGCCTTAGCACGGATTCTTCTAAAGTCGGTCTTGGTGCCCATTTATTTCAAGAAGCCATAGAAAATGACACTACCATTCAGAAAACCATTGCTTTTGCTAGCCGAGTGCTAACAAAATCTGAAAAAAATTATTCCGTTACTGAATTAGAAGCTTTAGCTATCGTTTGGGCATTTAACAAATTCCGTTTCTTTCTTTCTGGTAAGCACGTAAAAGTATACAGTGATCACCGTGCATTACAATTTCTTATGTCTTCAAAATTAAATCATGATAGGTTAAAACGTTGGGCATTGTTTCTGCAAGAATTCCGCTTCACAATAGTCTACATTCCCGGCAAGGAGAACATTGTTGCGGACGCACTGTCACGCGCACCGGCTGGGCTTGAGAAAAGTAACACAGAAGGCAACCTCGAGAAAAATTTCAGTATTCTTTACATTCAGAAAGTCGCCTTTGAAAACTTCATCACCACATCTTTAAAGGACATTGCTCATGAACAAGATAAAGATCCGATTTGGAAAGACATCAAAGGTAAATGGCATGAAAAGACACACACTCAGATTCGGCATTATTACCTGGTTAGAAACAACATACTCTTCAAACGCTGCACTGTTGATGACAAGCTATGGGTACTTTGCATTCCAGACGATTTTGTTAATAAGCTCATTTGGTACATTCATTTCAGCTATGCACATTTTGGCCCACGAAAATGTTTTCATATTCTTCGAACGACTTGTTATTTTAACAATATGGAAAAGCGAATTCGAAGAGTCTTGTCTATTTGTAAACTTTGTCAAAAGGCGAAACCGTCTACTATCTCACATCGTGCTCCGCTGTTTCCTATCATTCCTTCTAAATTAAAAGAATTTGCTGCTGTTGATCTCTTGGGACCGCTTGTCAGAACATCTAATGGATTTGCATACGTTCTAGTCGCTGTTGAACTTACTTCAAAATTTGTTTCTTTCACTCCGTTACGTAAAGCCACTGGACGGTCTGTATCCAACGCCTTTGTTAAAAATTTCTTACGTGAAGTTGGACA
Organism: Schistocerca cancellata; assembly: GCF_023864275.1. Classification (NCBI taxonomy): domain Eukaryota; kingdom Metazoa; phylum Arthropoda; class Insecta; order Orthoptera; family Acrididae; genus Schistocerca; species Schistocerca cancellata. The sequence continues at coordinate 5,864,615 of NC_064630.1, forward strand.
CGTTAGTAAAGTCATTTCAGATAACGGACCGCAATTCAGATCTGCTGTTTGGTCACGCATGCTTCGGAATCATAAAATCAAACCTGTTTTTATTTCATTGTATTCACCACACTGTAACCCGTCTGAACGGATTATGAAAGAAATCAATAAGCTTTGCAGACTTTATTGTCACAGAAAGCATCAGCATTGGGACAGATATTTACACTTATTTCAAAATGTGCTGAATGAAATGCCTCATGATTCCACTGCTTTACCACCTACTCTTGTACTGAAGAATGTAGAACCTCCGAACAGAATCAGAGAGCTTGTACCTTTCCCGAATACACGTAAACTTCGACACAAAGACATAATTGATTTGGCTCTTACAAATATAAAATCTGCAGCAGACAAAAGGAGAAAACTACACGGTAAAGCAAATGCAAAGAAATTATGTATTGGTCAGAAAGTTCTCATTAAAGCTCATTCATTGTCACACAAGAAGAAACACTTGAGTCACAAATTCTTTCTAGTTTACAATGGACCTTACAGAATCCGACGTATACCACATGATAATTGCGTTGAAGTTGAAACTCTGCGTACTAGGAAGAGTAAAGGTTTACACCACATTTCTCATGTAAAACCATTTATTGACAGATAATCTGCTTTTTAACTTAGTCTTTGCAATTTTCACTTCACGCTACTTGTACAATTTGTCACACTGAGAAACTGTTAACACGCAACATTTTGGTTTGCTTACGAGTGGATTCTGGATTTGAGGTGCTTTATGTGAAATGCCAGATGACACAGTGGTTAGTTTATGTGACAGCTACACGATTATATCACGATGTTACTAATGACTGTTTTATATCTGCACAGTTTTTTCTGAATTCTTCTATAAAGTGAGACATGTTTTAGTGGTGACTTTTGTGCTATTGCTACAAGGAGACAGCCTTTTCCGTAGGACAACAATACGTTACAGCACAGTACTTTCCTCATCACGGCAATAAGCGTAATAACTAAGAAATCTATACGCAAAGCATTTCACTTTTGTGTATCATGAGGTAAGTACATTGACTTCTGCAGAACTTAGCTTTCGGAGGACAATAACTACGACACTTCCCAGAGATTATCTTACAGCAAGACGCATATTTAGCGCTACAGGACACGTATTTGAGTGATTAATTTTGTACTTAAAACATTTATTTTTAAAGAGTTTTGAATTACAAAGAAAGTTTTTCGTGATACATTTCATTCCATTGCTGTAATCTGTAACACCTGAGGGTATAATTACAACAAACCTCAGGGGGGTACACACCTACTTTGTGTACCATGTGTTTGGCAAGCACAAGGAGCCCTAGCTAATATGGTATTTGCTTATACAACTTTACACATCGGTACCATATTTCTCTAACACATAAATTACACACCTATCTGATCATTTAACAGAGAAACAAACATCCTTTTACTACGTCAGTGACACATGTTTACGCAATTACAGAGTTGGATTACTTCACACTTAAGAAATTGTACTTTGTCTGTACTTTGTGCACTGTTCATATTTTTTTGGAACCATTGTGATACTATGAGAACTTTGAATGATGTATTTGGTAAGGGAGTATAATTTTTAAAGTACGTTTGAGGTAGATGACACTACTGAAATGAGCAGAGAATTTTCTTTAGGTTTTGAAATTATTGCAGAAAGCTACGACTTTTTTGAGATTTGACTGAGGTGTTATGATGTTATTTTTACGACGACGATGTGTATTATGCTGTTGAGGTATGTTTATGTCAATAAGATGATGCTACCATATATGAGGAATGTGATTACGTGTTTATATGTATATGAATAATGAAAGAAGTTAAGGACTCTTGACTTGTGAAAAAGGATGTTGGAAACCGAGAATCGTACTTTAAGAGTTATGAAATGTGCGTGTAAATGCGTGAATGTATCACAATGCCGGCGAAAATTTTTTTTGGACAATGTTATATTCATAGGAGTTTGTTTCTACACATTTGCAACGTAAATTCTCGACCTGTGAAATGTTTATATGAGACTGTCTCTGTAGCGGAAAAATGTCGTAAATATTTCCATAAGAAAGTTAAGTGACCACCTGCACGTGCGTCGTCGGCACACAGCTGTGTCAGACACCTGGAGAACAAGCCATTAGGGTGTGCCTTTGACATTCCTTTGTAGAGGGCATCGCTAATGCGACACGCTCGTTACTTGAAAACATATGATTTTTGTAATGCGTTGTGGGCACACAGCTGTGTCAAACACCTGGAGAACAAGCCATTAGGGTGTGCCTTTAATCGCTAATGCGACACCCTCGTTACTTAAAAACATATGATTACTCGCACTTTGTGCTAATTATTGAAATGCTTATGAATTGATGGGAAATATTCGTACATCTGCACACCTGATTATGACAAGTGTCTTTCTCCGAGAGTTGAGTGCTACTGACTTACGAAATGCCACATGACTATTGAATGATATTTTTATGCTTTGCTTTTCGTAGTTGCTTATTTCATTTGATGTCTGGTTTCCAGCTGTGTTGCAGCATTGCTTTTATAAAATGAGATGCATTTGCTAATGTGAACTCTTTCTGTCAACAGATCTATTAAATGATAATTTTGTAATCCACATTCTTTAAAAAAGGAGCACTTGGAAAGGAAAGAACAATAAGAAGTAACTCGTAACAGTAACACTTAATTTTCTTTTCAGGTACATGGTAATATTTTTTTTACAATAAGTTGTTATGGTGCACCACTTTAATTACATAGACATTAAGATGACCACTTTAATTACATAGACATTAAGATGTGAATATGCATTTCCCTTGTCTGCATTGTTGTTTCCTGTAATATTTTTTCTGCTTGAGCTATGTCATGTTTAGGTATAAGTTGCTGCTGTTTGTCAGGCATAGTGTTATTGAATTTGACTTTTGCTAATTTATGCTGCTAGCTTTGCCAATTTGCATTTTTTGTCATTTCTGTTTGTGTTGATTTGTTGTCATGCTGCATTGCCTCGTCCCTTGGTATATATATCTGAGCTCAGTAGATTTAAGTTAGCTTAAGAGGGGGTAGACTATATAAGAAACTGACTATGGAGAATAGGTAAAGAATGCATTGCGAAGAAAGATTTGGGCCCCAATGAGTATTGTACAATCAGAAATAATTATTTTGAAAGACATATGGATAGAATACAGGAACGAGGTATAGGTAGGATTTTCTTGGAAATAAATGATGAGGTAAGCAATGTGTGAACATATAAATACAGAAAGCATGCTTGGATAGGATTTTTTTGGTGGAAACAAATGTTGAAATAAGACGAAAGATCTATCGAATGAAGTTGTGGGGTGGACTGCAGTACCAAATGTTACACTGAAAACAAACCCTGTCCTTTCCTTTTGTGTTATCCCACTATGTGTTTGTGTACCCTTGTGTATTTGTTTTCTTCCTGTCTCTGTGTAGTTTTATAGAATTTTTCCTTCTTTTAATATTAAGCTACATTCACTATGATGAGGCATATTGTTATCCTCAAATATAATTGGCATTAATAATATGTTATTTTCTTTGTAAAGATGCTTAGACTTTATTTATTCTGTTTTGTTTTAATGCTCATGTGTGAAGTTGAATTTTTAAAAGTGATTCTGATCTTTTATGTATGTACTCATGTCATCATTCCTGTAACACTGATGTATATGTTTATTTCTATTGTTTTGTAAAGCCTGCACTACAAATATTATCTGTATTGTTATGTTTTTAAAGATGTATTTTGTATCTTTGTAATTGTATTCTTATGTTATATAATTGTAATTGACACCAGTTCATCATATTATTAACTTGTAAGTTCCATTTCACTGCACACGTTTCTGTTGGGCATAGTATATGGACAATATGTGAGAAGTAGGGACTGTTAGTGTTTGCACGTGTGTTAATAATTCAGCAAGGGACTGGATAACAGCATTGCTGGTTCTAAGGACAATTCCAAAAACTTTGTGAGTGCACAAGTGGTGGTTATGGACTTGCTCTATTATCCGCAAGACTCTTCAATGGTGATTGTGCACCTGCACAGTCGCAACAGATGGCTGCTGGCCATCTCTACAAGGACAACAGTGGGTCTGCTCCTCTGGTGGCCCACCAATACCATACTCTCTACCAGGACTACAGTGGGTCTGCTCTGTGATGACCTACCTACCAATCTTCTTCAAAACGTCGAATGACTCTGCTGTGGGTTTGCTTTGTTGTGGCCCATTACCTGTCAGCATGTCAAGAGTCAGCACTGTCTTTCCGTTGTAAGGACAACACTACTTCTTCAAGACTGCATGGAAATCCACTACTTCTGTGTGCAATTTTTTTTACTAATGAGACTTTGTGAACAAACACCTGTAATTACTATTATGATGAACAATCTGGACTGTCTTTATTGACTGTGAAAAAAATTTTAGCTGTTGACCAACATTGTATCAATAAGTGTGTGCATTTGATATCTTTGTTATTGTAATTATGAAAAATTTTATCAAATCATTATTGGCCACTGGCCAAAAACATTTTGTAAAATTTTTTGTGGGGAGCATGGGGGCTATGTAAGTCGGCTGTTTATGTTTTCTTTATGTAAGTTTGCTGTTTATGTTTTCTTATTGGCAACGTTACGTAGCGCTCTCTGTATGAAAATCACTGGCTGTGCTGTGTGCAGTATGTCGCTAGTTTGCATTGTTGCCTGCCATTGTTGTCATGAACTGCTATAGCTGGATGTGAACAGCAGATAGCGCTGGGCAGTTGGAGGTGAGCCGCCAGCAGTGGTGGACGTGGGGAGAGAGATGGCGGAGTTTTGATAATCTGTAAGACTGAATGTCAATTATGAATATTAAGGTAAATACATTGTTTGTTCTCTATTAATATCTTTCATTTGCTAACTATCCCTATCAGTAGTTAGTACCTTCAGTAGTTTAAATCTTTTATTTAGCTGGCAGTAGTGGCGCTCGCTGTTTTGCAGTAGCTTGAGTAGCGAAGATTTTTGTGAGGTAAGTGATTTGTAAAAGGTATAGGTTAAAGTTAGTCAGGGCCATTGTTTTGTAGGGGTTATTGAAAGTCAGATTGCGTTGCGCTAAATAATATTGTGTGTCAGGTTAAGCACAGGCTTGTATAATTGTTCTAAGTGGACGTTTCACATGTAAAATTGTTCAAAGGGGACGTTTCATAATGTCTAGGGGACAGAGCAGAGCGCAGCAGCCCCTCCAGGTCATCCGAGGACGTAGACCAAATGCGGATAAATCGCAGAAGAAGGCAGCAGAACAATGGTGCTCGCTTCGAAGAATGCCGAAAGACTAGCAATGGCGGACTCTGAGACAAGCTGAAAGATGGCTTCTTACAGCTCTGTGAGAGTCTGTAATTATTCACATCAAGCTCTAAAGCAAATCTGAAGATCGACCATCACAGATGAATGAGGCACCTCCAATAACAGAACAGTATTTCAATACATTTAAAACAACAGCCCCCCCCCCAATGAACAATGGATCTTGCCGTTGGTGGGGAGGCTTGCGTGCCTCAGCGATACAGATAGCCGTATCGTAGGTGTAACCACAACGGAGGGGTATCTGTTGAGAGGCCAGACAAACGTGTGGGTCCTGAAGAGGGGCATCAGCCTTTTCAGCAGTTGCAGGGGCAACAGTCTGGATCATTGACTGATCTGGCCTTCTAACACTAGCCAAAACGGCCTTGCTTTGCTGGTACTGCGAACGGCTGAAAGCAAGGGGAAATTACAACCGTAATTTTTCCGAGGGCATGCAGCTTTACTGTATGGTTAAATGATGATGGCGTCCTCTTGGGTAAAATATTCCGGAGGTAAAATAGTCTCCCATTCGGATCTCTGGGCGGGGACTACTCAAGAGGACGTCTTTATCAGGAGAAAGAAAACTGGCGTTCTATGGATCGGAGCATGGAATGTCAGATCCCTTAATCGGGCAGGTAAGTTAGAAAATTTAAAAAGGGAAATGGATAGGTTGAAGTAACATATAGTGGGAATTAGTGAAGTTTGGTGGCAGGAGGAACAAGACTTTTCGTCAGGCGAATACAGGGTTATAAACACAAAATCAAATAGGGGTAATGCAGGAGTAGGTTTAATAATGAATAAAAAAATTGGAGTGCGGGTAAGCTACTACGAACAGCATAGTGACCGCATTATTGTGGCCAAGATAGACACGAAGCCCATGCCTACTACAGTAGTACAAGTTTATATGACAACTAGCTCTGTAGATGACAAAGAAATTGAAGAAATGTATGATGAAATAAAAGAAATTATTCAGATAGTGAAGGGAGACGAAAAATTAATAGTCATTGGTAACTGGAATTCGGTAGTAGGAAAAGGAAGAGAAGGAAACATAGTAGGTGAATATGGATTGGGGCTAAGAAATGAAAGAGGAAGCCGCCTGGTAGAATTTTGCGCAGAGCATAACTTAATCATAGCTAACACTTGGTTGAGGAATCATAAAAGAAGGCTGTATACATGGAAGAAGCCTGGAGATACTGACAGGTTTCAGATAGATTATATAATGGTAAGACAGAGATTTAGGAACCAGGTTCTAAATTGTAGGACATTTCCAGGGGCAGATGTGGACTCTGACCACAATCTATTGTTTATGAACTGTAGACTAATACTGAAGAAACTGCAAAAAGGTTGCAATTTAAGGAGATGAGACCTGGATAAACTGACTAAACCAGAGATGGTACAGAGTTTCAGGAAGAGCATAAGGGAACAATTGACAAGGATGGGGGAAAAAAATACAGTAGAAGAAGAATGGGTAGCTTTGAGGGATGAAGTAGTGAAGGCAGCAGAGGTAAAAAGACGAGGGCTACTAGAAATTCTTGGGTAACAGAAGAAATATTGAATTCGATTGATGAAAGGACAAAATATAAAAATGCAGTAAATGAAGCAGGCAAAAAGGAATACAAACATCTCAAAAATGAGATCGACAGGAAGTGCAAAATGGCTAAGCAGAGATGGCTAGAGGACAAATGTAAGGATGTAGAGGCTTATCTCACTAGGGGTAAGATAGATACAGCCTACAGGAAACTTAAAGAGACCTTTGGAGAAAAGATAACCACTTGTATGAATATCAAGAGCTCAGATGGAAACCCAGTTCTAAGCAAAGAAGGGAAAGCAGAAAGGTGGAAGGAGTATATAGAGGGTTTATACAAGGGCGATGTGCTTGAGGACAATATCATGGAAATAGGAGAGGATGTAGATGAAGATGAAATAGGAGATGTGATACTGCGTGAAGAGTTTGACTGAGCACTGAGAGACCTGAGTCGAAACAAGGCCCCGGGAGTAGACAACATCCCATTAGAACTACTGACGGCCTTGGGAGAGCCAGTTCTGACAAAATTCTACCAACTGGTGAGCAAGATGTATGAGTCAGGCGAAATACCCTCAGACTTCAAGAAGAATATAATAATTCCAATCCCAAAGAAAGCAGGTGTTGACAGATGTGAAAATTACCGAACAATCAGTTTAATAAGCAACAGCTGCAAAATACTAACGCGTATTCCTTACAGAGGAATGGAAAAACTAGTAGAAGCAGACCTCGGTGAAGATCGGTTTGGGTTCCGTAGAAATACTGGAACACGTGAGGCAATACTGACCTTACGACTTATCTTAGAAGCTAGATTAAGGAAAGGCAAACCTACATTTCCAGCATTTGTAGACTTAGAGAAAGCTTTTGACAATGTTGACTGGAATACTCTCTTTCAAATTCGAAAGGTGGCAGGGGTAAAATACAGGGAGCGAAAGGCTATTTACAATTTGTACAGAAACCAGATGGCAGTTATAAGAGTCGAGGGACATGAAAGGGAAGCAGTGGTTGGGAAGGTAGTGAGACAGGGTTGTAGCCTCTCCCCAACGTTATTCAATCTGTATATTGAGCAAGCAGTGAAGGAAACAAAAGAAAAATTCGGAGTAGGTATTAAAATCCATGGAGAAGATATGAAAACTTTGAGGTTCGCTGATGACATTGTAATTCTGTTAGAGACAGCAAAGGTGAAAGGGTACAGTACCGCCCGACATTGAAAATAGGTACAACATACTTCATTATTTTTGTCAGAACAACACATTTTTTTTGTAAAATAACTCAATTTCAATTAATACAGCGAAGCCGGATACCAGTGTGGGAAAGAATGACAATTTATTTATTTAATTGATCACATGTGCACTCCCAGAAAGTAAATCCCTACATCCAGTTTGGTGAGATCTGTGAAATGACTGAATGTATGGTCGTCTGCTAACCGCAGATAGGGAATGTGAATATATGATCATCTTTGAGACGATCCTTTGGTGGGACCAAAGAGATGAAACTTACCTGAGCTTTGAGCGCCTGAAATGTGGCTGACCAATACGGTAGCAAGGTGCTCCCACACTTCAGCAGAGGTGCGAGAGGACCTCGAGTATGGCCATGTTTCAGCACTCTGCCGCTGGATCTTGTGCTGTTATGACCTGTTTTAGTTGTGCTCCGTAATGACGAAAGAGTGGAGACATGGTATGCATGTGGAATATTTAAGAGTAGTTTGAAATAATAATTTCTCTATTTCAGCAACTTTTGTGGGAGAATTAAATGTCAGGCAGGTAATATTAACGGGATTGTAGTAATCTTCGGAAGTGACCAACGGTCACAATGAAACCACGTGTAGCAATAAGTTGAAATACTTCCGTGTGCTTAAGTTAAGCTGAATTACTAGCGTGTGTACAATAAGTTGAAATATTTAAGAAATAGCGTGTGTACCATAAGTTGAAATATTTAAGAATTGGCGTGTGCAGGACTTGAAATTAGAGACGAGTACTTCCACGCGGTGAGTACTGTGTGAGTCTCAAACTGTGTATGAGACAAAAAGATAAAGAGAAGTACTCGTCCATGGTATCAGTTGAGGACTCGCGTGTGTGATGAATACGTTCTTAATATTACTTTGCGTGATATGATTCCGTGTGACGCTAGATTCAAACTCTGAGAGATAAACAAGGTGAGTCGGCCGTCTATCCAGCAACGCCACTTGGCTTGCATTGCACAGGAAGACGTGCATATATCTCCAGAGTTCATAGTAGGAAAGTAGAATTACGAAGTGGGGCAGTGTCGTGTGAAACTGGGATAAATATTAATTGAAGTGGGAAAGCTGAAAGTGATAATGTTGTGACTATTACCTGTGTAGTATTACGTATTGTAGTGTGGTGTATGTCATATAATTTGGGTATGTGTGGTTTGCATGGGAGAGTAGCGAGGTAGTTTCAAAAGATTAGTGGGTTATGCTTGTTCCTTCTGTACCACTCGGTCTGGAGGAAAGTTTCGTGATGATGATTGTGAGAGTCGAAGTGTGAGAAATAATAAAAGATCCACCATCCTATCCAGAAAGTGCACTGTAGCGTCAAATAATTACGAGACCATAGTATAGAGATTCACCAATGTAAAGCCATGCCCACTGGGCGGGATTTCTCATGTGTTATTGTTTTAGGTTATAGAATTTGTGTGTTTAGGTTATAGAATTTATCGGAATAAATAAGATAGTGAAAAGAAAAAGATTGGTGGACTTTTCCTTCGAATATTATGTTGTCATGATATCCAGAATTTATAATGTGTGCGCCATTCATATTCAGTGCGGTGGCCACGTGTTGATAAAAGCCGTTAAATAAAAGACATAAAGAAAATGTGGTATTGCCAGTGCGTAGTGAACAGGCTGAGTTCTGTAAATCACTGATAGTCAGATGCGCGTTTCCGTTGCGTATTATTCATACAGGAGGATAATTTGTAACTTAATTGTGAGTTCGAGAGTTCATGTTACTCGATAAATAAGTATGAATCCACTCGCTTGGCAGACCACTCATCTTGCAGGCCTGACTGCTTGATGCCACAGTATGAGCAAGGCATGTGGGTGCCTCTCAAAGGACTTGGAAGAGCAGCTGAATGGAATGGATAGTGTCTTGAAGGAAGGATATAAGATGGACATCAACAAAAGCAAAACGAGGATGATGGAATGTAGTCGAATTAAGTCGGGTGATGCTGAGGGAATTAGATTAGGAAATGAGACACGTAAAGTAGTAAAGGAGTTTTGCTATTTGAGGATCAAAAGAAGTGATGATGGTCGAAGTACAGAGGATATAAAATGTAGACTGGCAATGGCAAGGAAACCGTTTCTGAACAAGAGAAATTTGTTAACATCGAGTATAGATTCAAGTGTCCGGAAGTCGTTTCTGAAGGTATTTGTATGGAGTGTAGCCGTGTATGGTTGTGAAACATGGACGATAACTAGTTTGGACAAGAAGAGAATAGAAGCTTTCTAACTGTGGTGCTACAGAAGAATGCTGAAGTTTAGATGGGTAGATCACATAAGTAATGAGGAGGTACTGAATAGGATTGGGGAGAAGAGAAGTTTGTGGCGCAACTTGACTAGAAGAAGGGATCGGTTGGTAGGACGTGTTCTGAGGCATCAAGGGATCATCAATTTAGTATTGGAGGGCAGCGTGGAGGGTAAAAATCGTAGAGGGAGATCAAGAGATGAATACGCGAAGCAGATTCACAAGGATGTAGGCTGCAGTAGGGTACGGGGAGATGAAGAAGCTTGCACAGGATAGAGTGGCATGGAGTGCTGCATCAAAGCAGTCTCAGGTCTGAAGACCACAACAACAACATAAAACTACAGAATTAATATTTCACATTGAATAAACATATTACAATGAACCTCTGAATTAACAACTTTTAATTGTTTCATACGATTTGAACAAACTGTATCTCAGACAATGGCGTTGAACTATAGCTGTCGTCCTTGAAAGCGTAGTATCTGTATGTATTTTATCGATTGATTTATGGCGTCCTTTATATCACTTTCATTATGCAAATGTTTGTCAGAACATCCCTTTCCCCACACTTACACAGCAGAGGAATACAGTACCAATGTCTCACATTTTGCCTTACTTGTGTATTTATTTAATATCCAGTTTTGCATTTAGCCAGTGACTTTATTTAAATGTTGATTGCAAGTGGCAGAGAAAAACTGTGCTAATTCAAAAGTTGTCAAACGTATGTTCTAGCGGACACCACAGTTGTAAAGAGTGCCAGAAGACAGTTCTGTCAAGGAAGCATAAATAACTGTATAACCCATTTTTTGCGACAATCTTTTGTCATTTAATGCTTGTGCGCTTGTGCAAGAATGTTTCCCTATTTATTATTGAAAAACCTTTATTTATAAGTATTGTGAATAATCTGAGTGTTACCAAATGTTTATATAATTCTTTATTTAAATACAGGGTGTTTCATAAAGGACTTTACAACCTTAAAAATTCATATAAATTTATTGAAAGAAGATACAGAGCTGGGTTTAGTGTTACTTTGTAGGGAAACACATCAAGTTTTTTTACCTTAAAGTAAAGATGTTGTATGTGGCTTCCGATGGTTATCCTGCACACATCCCATCGGAAGTCAATTTCTTCCCAAACTCGCTGTAGCATTGCAGGTGTATCTTTCTCAATGGCGGCGTAAGTTCTTGCTCTAAATTCATGTAGGGAAGCAGCACAGGAGGAAGAAACGCGATATCCTTGATGAATCCCCATAAAAAAAAAATCGAGTAGCGTCAGGTCTGGGGAACGTGGGGACCATGCAATTGGTGCACCACGGCCACTCCATTCACCTAGAAAGCGGTCACTCAGAAAATCCCGGACGTGAGCCAGGTAGTGGAGTGGTGCACCATCTCGCATAAAGTAAACATTTCGTTCTCGGTCATCCTCAGCGATCCGTGGTATCAAAAGTTCTTGTAACGTATCCAGGTACCCCCCCCCCCCTCACCCCCGTTGATGGTTCCCACACTAAAGAAAATAGGGCCGTACACTTTGTTCAAAAACATTCAGTTTGATATGGATTATCACTGTCCCAATTCCTACAGTTGTGTGTGTTAACATTGCCACTAAGTGAAAAATCGACTTGTCAGTAAATATGATTTAGTCCAAGAAATGTTTTTTCTCATATAATCGATTTCACATATCTGAACAGAAGCTGTTGCGAGAAATTTTATCACAGTCTTTCATTGGTTGTACCATTGTCATTCTGTACAGCTTCAAATGCAAACGGCTTCTCAACACACGCAAAACACTCGTATGTGGGATTGACAGTTCACGAGGTAAGGGTCGATTTTGTAGGGCCGTTGAGGAAAAGATGTCTTGTAAGGTGTCAGGCAAATCCAACACCTTCAATGAAAACCCTGACATGATAAGCAAATCCAGTAGTATGTCACATAGCCTCGAATAAATCGTGACATTAAATTAACCAAAGTAATACGAGTAACGAGTGAGCGAATGGAATACCACAGACTAACACAAGAATGCCTAAATGCATGTCATACCTTCTCACCGTGAGACAGACGCAGTTCCGAGGGGAGAAACGAGAACAGAAGATGAGAGCTGAACCGTGTTAAGCTGGAAGGCCCTACGGTAAGGGACGGACACCCACGTGGCCAGCTAACCGCTAGGACCACCCCCCAGCCCATGTTAAAATCTAGAGCCCTCCAGAAGAACAGTATAGATCTTACGATAACACAAAAAGGGCCACACCACCCGCAAGTTTTAGCCTGAGACTTTTCCGCGTCTCTGTTACGTCAGGACCCCCCCCCCAGCCCATGTTAAAAGATAGAGCCCTCCAGAAGAACAGTATAGATCTTACGATAACACTAAAAGAACCACACCAGCTGCAAGTTTTAGCGTGAGACTTTTCGCGTCTCTGTTACGTTGCAAACTTTAAAAACATTGCCCCACCACGAAAAGTATAACGTTTCTCATTGGATAGACAGAATTTTTGTAGGCGGAGCTTAAGGTTAACATTGAGACCCTGATTGGTCAGATGAAAACACAGCCACATAGGTAAATTGTAGTAGGGAGAAGTTAGGAGGGAGTTGCTTCCGAGACGGCGCGGTGAGCCGAGCTGTGCTGCCCGTCGCCCCCTGACGAACACCGGCAACGTAATGAACGCACGCGATGCCGTATAACAGCGCATTAAGCTTCACTCAGAACTGAAGAAGTCTCATCTGTTACACCCCCTTTTTGCGTAATACTAGTGTCGATCGTCAATTAAAGCTCATGGTGTTCACATTTGCCACTTGAAGTAAAAATCTGAAACGCGATGATTTTTCTGTTATATTGTTATTGAGAAGCCACATCAGCCACTGTAATTTACGACAAGTTAGATAAGTAATTAAAGGTAATTGAGGGTCACTGTAGACCATTTTGATAGTTTTCTCTTTTGTGAAACTTAATTCAAACCTAGATTATAGATGTGATGTGGCATAGGTCATCCTTCGGTCCATTGTAGAACTTGGAAACCCACTCAGGGAATATTCGTTCACATTTTTGTTGGACGCAGTTGGTTTTTACCATCCTTTATTAAAACATTTCCTTTTATCAATAGTGCAATTTATAAAGAATGTTTTGTGAGTGGAATAAAATTTCCAATGGTAAACTTAACTTTTTTTTCGGCGTTATTTTACCAGCTAACTAAAAATAGTAAGGCCTTGAACCCCTTCCACTAAATTTAGTTGGTATTAAGATTCTTTTACAGGGAGTGCAGTGGAGCTGACGCTGAAATCATTAAGTATTTGGTTACATCATCGCTAGTCTCACTGACCTCTTCTGAACTCTACATGTCATGTGTGGTCTGGCGTCTCCTTACCAGCAACAGGTGCCCAGGTTTAAACTAGTCAGTTCCCTAAAAAACACGCTCAGACCGTCGTTGCGCGAAAGTGGTAGGGAGACACGGCGTAGAACAAACAGACACCACGCAGAACGTTAGAGTCTCACTCGCTGAACGACGTCGCCATATGTGCTTGGACGACCTGATGATTTCCCGTGTCTTACCGAGAACCCTGTTTCTACAAAACATTTATACCACCCATATTGTAGGCCTACTAGCAGAATCCTTAGCCTACAGAAATTATGCTGACCTGTTGTCGCCGACTTCGATTCTTCAAACGGAAACACACAGCTAGCACACTCTGGTCCACTGAAGGCTGTCATCTTGAACGTAACTGCCGCTCCTTGCGATGCGATTCTGCACTAGCGAATTTCGAGAGACAAAACTTGATACATTTCGCTGCAAATTGGCATTAAAACCACCTGTACATCTACATCTACATCCATACTCCGCAAGCCACTTGACGGTGTGTGGCGGAGGGTACTTTACCTCTATCGGTTCTCAATTCTATTCCAGTCTCGTATTGTTCGTGGAAAGAAAGATGGTCGGTATGCCTCTGTGTGGGCTCTAATCTCTCGGATTTTATCCTCATGGTCTCTTCGCGAGATATAAGTAGCAGGGAGCAATATACTGCTAGACTCCTCGGTGAAGGTATGTTCTCGAAACTTCAACAAAAGCTCGTACCGAGCTGCTCAGTGTCTCTCCTGCAGTCTTCCACTGGAGTTTATCTGTCATCTGCGTAACGCTTTGGCGATTACTAAATGATCCTGTAACGAAGCGCGCTGCTCTCCGTTGGATCTTCTATATCTCTTCTATCAATCCTATCTGGTACGGATCCCACACTGCTGAGCAGTATTCAAGCAATGGGCGAACAAGCGTACTGTAACCTACTTCCTTTGTTTTCGGATTGCATTTCCTTAGGATTCTTCCAATGAATCTCAGTGTGGCATCTGCTTTACCGACGAACTACTTTATATGATCATTCCACTTTAAATCACTCCTCATGCCTACTCCCAGATAATTCATGGAGTTAACTGCTTCCAGTTGCTGACCTGCTATATTGTAGCTAAATGATAAAGGATATTTCTTTCTATGTATTGGTAGCACATAACACTTGTCCACATTGAGATTGAATTGCCATAACCTGCACCATGCGTCAATACGTTGCAGATCCTCCTGCAGTTCCGTACAATTTTCCATTGTTACAACCTCTCGATATACCACAGCATCATCTGCAAAAAGCCTCAGGGAACTTCCGACGTTATCCACTGTAGGTACTATGAATCAATATGTATGAATTTTCAGAGTTGTAAAGTTCTTTTTGAAACATCCTCTATTGTTGTGACACATTAGTCCAGGAAATGGTCGTGTTCGGTCGAATAATGTCTTTTAGAGGTTAAGAAGGGCGCTTTTTTGGTGGGGACGGCCTTGAGCCAATGGGGAAGCAGATAGGAGTGGAACGCTACGGGAGCGTAGTGGAGACTGGGGCGGCAATGACATCCGCTGGCGCATGCTTAACGGTCGTTCAGGGCGTATATAGGGACGACAGCTGGGGCACGACAGTCTCTGAAGATGACGGGCAGCTATAGCACCGAAACTTCACGTCAGCTCGACTTTAGCAGTCGACACTCGCATCACATAACATTATTGCAACATGCTCAGCTCTGCGTTTCAGGCCGGCAGCGAACGATTACCCCTCCGTGCGAGGCTTAACGAGGCGTGACGGCAGTTTGTTTGCAGTTAGCGACCGCGGAGCAGCTGCGGGCGCAGATCCGCAGGACGCAGTGTCACGGCCGGTTTGTTGCTCGTCGGCTGCGGCCGTGACGTCTTTTCCGGCTGACGTCTGCAGTTGGTGGCGGCTGGTGAGTCCCACAATGGGCGCGCGGCCGGCCCTCAAGGGCTCCGTGAATGGCGGCCATTGTGCGCGGCGGTCGCGTGTCGGCTGGCCTCTGTTCTGCTGCGGACTGGGGGGGTCGACTCCCGGGCGCGCTCATCGAGAGGCCGGCGCGCGCTCCTCCCGTGTGTACAGGGCGCGCGCGTGGTCGCCGGCGCGGAATGACGGCGTCAGCCCCGCGGCTACTTTGCGGCGCGCCGCGCACTCGGCAGCGGCTCAGCCACAGCGGTACACTGGCAACGGATCCTCTTCACCCCGCCCTCGAGTCCCCCGGTCACTCGTGCGGCGATAGGTGACGTCGAGAGACCGGTTCCTCGTCATCTGCGTCTATATCAATACACAGCAAGCCACCTAACGGCGTGTGGCCGAGCACACTTCTGGCACCCTCCCACCGTCCAAACCCTCCTCTACTCCCACCTTCCCTCGCGTGGGAATAATGACTATGAGCAAACTCAGTACCAGTTCTACGTCTGTGATACTCCGGCAGTCGGCATTTCGTGAGTCACAGTACATCCGTGTAAATAATACTCTGGCGGAAAAAATCACAACGCCAAAAAACAATTAATGCAGAGTACTGTAATTTCTTGTCAACCGCCTTGCCGCAGTTGATACACTTTTCTCCGTGAGATAACCGAAGATAAGCGCTGTCGGGTGTGGCCGGCACTTGGATGGGTGACCATCCAGGCTGCCGTGCGCTGTTGCCATTTTTCGGGGCGCACTCAGCCTCGTGATGCCAACTGAGGAGCTACTCGACCGAATAGTAGCGGCTCCGGTCAATGAAAACCATCATAACGAGCGGGAGAGTGGTGTGCTGACCGCACGCCCCTCCTATCCGCATCCTCAGCTCAGGATGACACGGCGGTCGGATGCTCCCGATGGGCCACTTGTGGCTTGAAGACGGAGTGCTTACCGTAATTTCTTGAATCTGTTTGTCTAGTTAACTGTGGTGTGCGTTATGTAAGACCTTCAGTACACACACCATCAGAATATTTAACTTGTCGCTCTAACGAAGTAGGCGAGTGTCAGCAATATGTTTCGTGGTCTTATCGTGGCGTGTTTATCTTCTGCCGTTAGGTCAGACGATAGAAATGCCACTTGCACGCTTGGAGTAGCAGATTGACGTTGACCAACTTTAAACAGAACTTGATTAATTTTCACACACATTTATTGAAATCATAACAAGAATAAAAATTAATTAACTTGGTTCTGGATGCTATTTACAATTGATAATCTGAAGTTCCTTTGGTATTGGTACGTTAATCTTGTTCTCACATATATCTCTGATACTTGACAAAAGTGTCTATACATTTATCTTCATGGCTATGTACAGGAATATGGTAATCTTATTAGGCACAGACTGAAACTTGACTATAGACTGGTACACACAGATGCAGAGGGGTACAGACTGGTGCAGACAAATGCAGACTGACTAATCAGAGGTCTGTACACTTGTTATAATACCTCACGCGTTCGTGTATCGCTGCGCTACTGTGATCCGCGAGGAGAAAAGGTTCTACTTCAGCAGCAATCTCATTGGCTGCGTTGCATATTAATATGTGGATCGGCGGAAGCAGAATTTGTTCCGTCTCTATGGCAGCGCCATCTCGTAGTGCGGAGGCGGACGAGCGCTGCACCTGCTGTTGTTGTGCTTAGCAGGGCGCGCTCTAGTGGCAAAGTTGTGTACGCGCTGACTACGCGGAACTATTTACACAACAGTAACATACACTGAAGCTCCAGAGAAACTGGTATAGGCATGCGTATTCAAATACAGAAACATGTAAACAGGCAGAATATGGTGCTGCCATCATAATTCATATATAATTCAACAAGTGTCTGCCGTAGCTGTTAGACCAGTTGCTGCTGCTACAACGGCAGGTTATCAAGATTTAAGTGAGTTTGAACGTGGTGTTACAGTCGGCGCACAAGCGTGGAACACAGCATGTCCGCAGTAGCGATGAAGTGGGGATTTTCCCATACCACCATTTCACGAGTGCACCGTGAATATAAGGAATCCAGTAAAACATCAAAGCTCCGACATCGCTGCGACCAGAATACGAACCTGCTAGAACAGGAGCAATGACGACTGAAGAGAATCATTCAACTTGAGGGAAATGGAACCCTTCCGAAAATTGCTGCACATTTCAGTGCTGGGCCATCAACAAGTGTCAGCGTGCGAACCGTCACACGAAACTTCATCGATATGGGCTTTATGACTTGAACGCCTACTCGTGGATGCTTGAGGATTGCGCGGCACAAAGATTTACGACTCTTTTGGGCGTGTCAACACCGGCATTGGAATGTTGATAACTGGAAACATGTTGCCTGGTCGGAAGAGTCTCGTTTCAAATTGTATCGAGCGGAGGAACGTCTGCAGGCAAGGAGACAACCTCATGAACCCATGGACCATTCGTGTCATTAGGGGACTATTCAAGCTGGTGGAGGCTCTGTAATGGTGTGGGGCATTTGCAGCTGGAGTGACATGGGACCAATGATACGTCTAGACACGACTCTGACAGGTGACACGTACGTAAGCATCGTGTCTGATCACCTGCATCCATTCGTGTCCAATGTGCATTCCTATTTTTTATGTCTGCCTGGAGAGACAAACATAAGTGGGAATTGGTAGCAGGACGTGACCGGGATGTGACCTGATGGCCGAGAAAGATTAGTTTCAAAGTAAGGCGCCAGCGAGCAGGAAGATTACTTATCTTCATTCTCCACACTAAAGCACCGTTTATTGCTCTCATAGCAAGTAGCTACGTAATTAAGCTCACAATACAATTCACAAATACACAGTGCAATCCAAATCGTAACTAAGTTCTAAGCCCAAGGTTGTCATACAAGATCTATACAATAACACTTCGATATTAACACAGCTAGCGAGCAAGAGCGAGTGGCGTTGGCGTCAGCTCTGTGCTCCCGTTGTATCTTGTGGCCATGGAGGGAACTGCAGGCATGAGCTGTTGAATGGCGCGACGTCTTCAACCGGTGATGACGCCAGGAACCTCCGGCGGCCGCGACCACGTGAAGCTGAGGCCCATCGCGAATGTGGGGCCGGCCTGAGCGGCGGCAGGGCGCGCGTGTTCGGTTGGGTTCCCGGACGTAGCACTATTTATTTATTTAGTGTATGGCAGTGCACATCATTTTACGCTTCTTACAACTGTTTAAACAGAGATATTGTAACACCATAGCTCTAATGCTCTACTGATTTATTTTGCTTTTGTTTCATTTAATATTACATCGTTAAGCTTCTGTAAATATTGTTCGATTGAACGAGTACATAAAACTGTATACTCCTTTCTTTGTAAAAACTTTGAGTCATGGTCTGATTCTATGCAATGTAGTATATCTGTCGTTTAAATGCTTTGTCCCATTTGGAGGGAACAAAACTTACTGTATATGATTGTAATTTTGTGTGAATAATTTTTGGTAGAAATGTCAATATGTGAAAATGTTCTGTTTTATTTAATGTGTTTGGTTGCTGTTATGTAAACTGCTGATCCTCACTTAGGGTTCTTAGTGAGTTTGTATGTAAAAGGTGCAGTGGTTCCCCTCGGGAACTGAACTGTGTAGCGCGCGCAAATTGTGGTTGGCCTACGTAGAAAAGGTGGAACTGATAGTCAGTCGGGTACGAGCTAAGAGTCGGGGACGAGCTACGAGTCGGGGACAAGCTACGAGTCGGGGACAAGCTATGAGTCTGTGCACTGCCATGTAAAAGATACATATTGTGCTGGTTCCGAGAGAGGCTTTTCCTGCCGCTTTCCAATGCCTCGGAAGAATGGATAAATAGCTGGAAATATTCTGGGATTGGTATCAATCATCGCCACCAAGAAATGACAGAGTCCAACAATTCTACCTGCAATTCCACCGAACAACATGCAGCTGCCACCACATTGCGCAATCATTATATCGGAATACTATAATGATGTACAGTGAAGGATCAGCTTAATGGTTGTGTTAGTGTGCTCAAATATAAGGTAATTTATATCTGAATTTATGTACCTACCCTGATTTTTCTCCTCATCACAACACCTCTCAGGGTCCTCTCCGTTTAAACTAAAGTGATTACCGAGTGTCCCTACTGAAAGAACATTAAAGCCCAGTATTTTGCTCATTACTGCCTCTTGAAAATAGTAAAGAGGAAGTGAAAGTTAATGTGGCAAGAGAGTGAGTTAAAGTCAATGATGCTTGCTGAAAATAATTTTCCTAGTAATACTGCTTATTAATGTGTTGTTGCCAACTTCAAATTAAAAGTTCTTAAGACTGAGGCTTATAAAGTTTTGCTTAGTAAATGATCACATTACTGCCTGTTGTAAATCGCAGAAAGTGAGTCAGTATCTTACATATATGTTAATTTTGTGTCTCACTGTAGTAAAAGTGGAAAGCTGCAGTTGTGAAACGTTATATACTCATGTTTGCTAAGTGTTTGTCTCTCTTGTGTATTAGAAGTGCATATTAATAGTAATGTTATAAAGACCATTCACTTTGTGTAAGCCCTGAAAGTAATAGTGTGTTTCAGTATAATGCTATAATTTTGCAAATAGTTTGTGCTGCTCTAACTGTTAGTTTCAGTCTTACCGTAAACATATGTATGTGTCAGAGTTCACTGCACTCGCGTGTGACAAAGTATAGTTTGTGTTTATCCATTAAAGTTACTAATAACTATTTTCTTGAACGAGAATGTTAATCATTCTCTTGCCTAGTTAGGCTGGCGACCGTTTTCTTTATCAGTTAAACAGTGCAGATAGGCAAAATTTTGTTTGGTACTGTTCAAATATTCACGTAATTCTGACTTTCACTTCCGATAAGCCACCTCCGTTAGGTACAGCACGGTCAACATAACAAAATTCCTCTCAGAGGGTAGCACTGCTCTGTTGCTTTATACCATTATTGCTCAAACAAAATAATTCTGTTTGCAAACTGCCTCCAGTTCAGAGGTTATGGTATAGCAGTAGCAAGACATGAGTGTTATAATATACATAAAAAACACTATAAAACATACAGATAATGGGCAATACAATTAAACAGAGACATCAAGACTATATACAGTCAAAAAATTAAATACAAATATCAAGATTATATATAAAGTCTTTTGCGGCGTCTGTTGCTATCAGAGAATCGCAGAACTTGCCACTGTACGCTCTTCTGTCTGTCTGTCTGTTGGCTCCGCAGTCACAGTTAGGAGTTGGTGTTTTTCCGCATATGTAAAAAGAGTATCTGCACATATTCGGTGATTTGTCCTTATTCTGTTAGGGGATGACCATATTTTACGTGGTAGTTCATATCCCGGCGGTCTCTCAGTGATGCAGGGGAGGCCTTGGCAATGCTCAGGCCACGCCTCTCGCCACTGTTCCCTCCAGATCTTTATTGCATCAAAGTTTATACTTTGCAATTCCTTGGCTGTTATCACTGTCGGATGTCTAGACCGAAGTCTCTTTCCTTCCAGGTCAGGAATGTCGCTGTGTACAGGGAGCTGGGCGTTGTCGAGTATCTTCCTATATTCCCGGAGAAGAGCATTCTTCTGACGTAGGTCCGCAGGTGGTATGTGGCTTAGAATTGGCAGCCAATGTGTTTTGTGTGTGTGTGTGTGTGTGTGTGTGTGTGTGTGTGTGTGTGTGTGTGTGTGTGTGTGTGTGAACACTGTTCATCCAGAGCGGAGCGCAGTACTCCGCGGCCGAGTAGACCCAGTGCCGGCGTGTGTAGCGTGTCAGCCGCGGAGCCCCGAGTAGTCCCGCACAGCTTCTCGAGAATATTATTCCTCGTCTTTAGTTTGGCTGCAGTATTTTCCAGATGTTGTTTATAAGTGAGCACTCTGTCAAAAGTCACTCCAAGGTACTTTGGATGCTCATTAAGTCGGAACCGATTTCCCTCGAGACGAACGTCAAGTTGTTTGCTTGCTAATTTATTATTGAGATGGAAATATGTAGTTTCGGTTTTCGTAGTATTTGGCTGTAATCTCAATTTACCAAAGTATGTACTTAATATCTCCAAGCCAGATGTCAAGGTTGCTTCCATGAAATCAAATTTCTTGCGTTGTGTTGCCAAGACCCAATCGCTGCGTTCCCAAACTTCCTGGAAGATATGGATGGCATATCGGCGATATATAAGCTGAAAAGCAGTTTAGCCAACACGGAGTCCTGCGGTAGGCCGTTGTTCAGGGTTCTTTGCAGGCTTGTCTGTTCTCCTGTTACTACTTGGAGTGTTCTGGCAGCAAGCATGGTAGTTCTCAGGCAAGGGATTGTTCCCATGGATTTGTACAATAGACCATGTCGCCAGACAGTGTCATAGGCAGCAGACAGATCTTTGAAAACAGCTGATGTTTTTAATTTTCTTTGGTAGCCAGCCTCTATGTAAGTAGTTAGTGACATCACCTGGTCTGTACAGCTAAGCGCAGGGCGGAAACCGGCTTGCTCCACGGGAACTAAGTCCAGAATTTTGGTAGCAGTGCGGTTATAGAGAAGTCATTCCAGGAGTTCATAGACAGAGTTCAATAATGCGACTGGACGGTAGCTCTTTGATTCGTTACTCGGCTTCCATGGCTTTAGGAGAGGAACGATTTTTGATCGTTTCATTTGCTGAGGGACTATACCGTGAGTTACAATATCTGTAAAGAATTCTGCTAACCATCTTTTCGCATATTTTCAGCAGTTCAGAAGAAACTCCGAATGGCCTCTATCAAATCCAGGTGCTTTTCTCGATTTTACGTCTTTGAGAGCACTTGTTATGTCTTCTGCCCAGAATGGACGGGAAAATTCCGTTTGGTCATCGCAGAGAGATTTTAATGTTGTGAGCTCATGCTTTATCTGAGTGGTGTGAGCTCTATCTCTCGGAGTATTAGAGGTTTAAACTATATGGGAGGCAATCTTGTTTGGATGTATCGGTGTTTCTTTGTAGATGCTCTTATTGTCGTCATTTAGTTTTCTTAAAAGGGACTATGCTTTTTCTACTAGACGTTTTGAAGTCTAGTTCTTGAACGGTTTCCATCCATCGTTCTCTTCGAGCCACATCAAGATTGTGCAGTAGGTCGTCAGCAATTTCCTGGTTGTTGCTGTTGAGGAATGCCTGGTATTGATTTCCACATTCTTTGTTCCATCCTGGGCTATACTGTTTATGGTACCCTCTAGGTATTGCCTTTTTTGCGGAACTTATGACCGCTCCAACACACCTTTTGTAGTTCTTTAGTTTAGGAGGTATCCATCCCAGCAACTTATCCAGGCTGTTAGAAAAGATTTCCCAGTTTGCTTTCTGGAAATTCTACCGCGGGCGAGGAAAGGAAGTAAGTAGGGGAATAGTTATTCCAATCTCTATTAGACTGGGACGATATTGGCTGTGTGGAAATTCTGGTAGAATATTACGAGAAATTTTCAGCGGTATGTTTTCCTTGTCTGTAGTCACAAAGCATAGGTCAGGGTTATATCCTCGTCTTCATCCTGCCGAATAGAAGGTATCTCTATCCTTTGCGTCAAATACGAGGTACATATTGTTTTCTTCTGCCCAATTTGCAAGTGCCTCACCATTGTCATTGTTCTCTTTGTATTTCCATTGGCTGTTGTAGTCGCCTACATAGACAGATGGGTGTTGCAAAAGTGGTAGGACTTGTGGTGGCCGAGAGCCTGCAGGTGGTTTGTATGTGTTACTTATGGCGTACCCTCCGATTTGAATAACCACTTCGTGTATGTTGTTGCTGGTAGATGTTGAATGCAACTGAACATAAGTTACCACACCATAAGCTTGGTGGCATTTGGCACTAACTAAGTCGTAACCGTACATTTTACCTCTGTTTCTTATTTGTTCCTTATTCTCGTTGTGTGTTTCCTGAATGGCAGAGACGTCAATGTCATTATCGATTAGAACCTTTTGCAGGACACCACTCTTGGCCCTGCTGATTCCTTCTATTTCAGCTGGCAAATCCTGAGGCAAGGTTCCAGTTTTCTTGTCAGCTGGCCATGAGAATGACCGATGGATTTCGTCTGTGACATTTCGATTAGGATGTGCTATTAAATAGCCAGGAGATCAATATGATTGTCTGGTTGCCAGTTTGGGCTAGTTCATTTAGTTCACGTCTATAATTAGACGTTGTCCAGGGTGCACGTGTAGTATTCTGCTAGAGACGCGAACTAGCCTTAGACCCTATTGTGCATTCCGACAAACTTGAGCAATTGCAGCAGGACAATGCGACACCCCAGACGTCCAGAATTGCTACAGGGTGGCTCCAGGAACAGTTATTTCAGTTTAAACACTTCCACTGACCACCACATTCTCCATACATCAACGTGATTGAGTTTATATGGAATTCCTTGCAACGTGCTCTTCAGAAGAGATCTACACACCCTCTTACTGTTACGGATTTATGGACAGCCCTACAGATTGATGGCGTCACTTCCCTCCAGCACTGCTTCAGACATTAGTCGAGTCCATGTCATGTCGTGTTGCGGTACTTCAAAGTGCTCGAGGGCACAGAGGATAGCGCGACTGCAAGGACTTATGCCTTGCACGCTTCCCGTGAGACCCACATTCCCAACGGCCCACAACCTACATTCGTAATGCTCCTAAACGAACACCTGGGATGTGGCGAGCATCAGGACCCCAACCAGTTGTTACGCGGTTGCACTTCGCGCGAATTTCTCCCGTCAAATCTGCGTTCTTTGCTCGGATCCCGTTCACGGAAGTTATCACTCCTGTTCGTTCTCCGACCATTCTGCTCATTCCAGCTACTGTCTCCCTGAGAATTCCTTTGATTTCTCTCACGACTATTATTTGGATGGTGATTATTTGGATTCCTATTTCGATAACTACCACCCTTCTTGCTGTAAGGCTTGAACTTCAAAGACCTCTCTAATTTTTGTACAAATTCTAGAAATTCGTCCACGGAATCACTTGGACTATGGACAAGATCCGACTGCAAATTTTCGGTTAATCGCATATTTAACGCATTTTTAACCCCCAATGGATGTTTCACATGCATAAGCTTGCCATGTTCGCGCTTGCAAAAATCTCATATCGTCCCATTAGCGTACCTGTAACTCGGCCCATTTAAGAATTCATTTTGGATCCGCGACTGTTTCGCCTCGCTCCAAAATTTGTTCAAAAAACACTTTGCGAACTCTTCCTACGATTCACACGAACTACATTTGTAAGTAGGCTGTTTAGATTTTTATATTGGTAACGTTACGTAGCACTCTCTACGAAAATCACTGGCTGTGCTGTGTGCAGTCTGTGGCTAGTTTGCATTGTTGTCTGCCATTGTAGTGTTGGGCAGCGGCAGGTGGATGTGAACAGCGCGTAGCGTTGCACAGTTGGAGGTGAGCCGCCAGCAGTGGTGGATGTGGGGAGAGAGATGGCGGAAGTTTTGAAATTGAACTGCTATATATATTATGATTATTAAGGTAAATACAGTGTTTATTCTCTATTAAAATCTTTCATTTGCTAACTATCCCTATCAGTAGTTAGTGACTTCCGTAGTTTGAATCTTTTATTTAGCTGGCAGTAGTGGCGCTCGCTGTATTGCAGTAGTTCGAGTAATGAAGATTTTTGTGAGGTAAGTTATTTGTGAAAGGTATAGTTTAATGTTACTCAGGGCCATTCTATTGCAGGGATCTTTGATAGTCAGATTGCGTTGCGCTAAAAATATTGTGTGTCAGTTTAAGCACAGTCGTGTATAATTTGTTCAAAGGGGACGTTTCATACATTTAACGTTTGCCCAAGACTGTGAGTTATCCTCCAAATGCTGTTTAACGTATTGAATTTTCGCTTCGTCCAAGATGCCGTGAACAAAAGCCTCCCTACACGCAGCCAATAAATTTACTGGGTGATATCCTCCGTCATCTGTGCAACATTTCACAGATCCGGTATTTCACCAAGGGATATTTATAACTGGCGCGGCCTGCTGAGAGGCTAACGAATTTAAATCACTTTTTATCCGTTGCATTTGTTTTTTAAATTCATTTCCACTAGTGATACTGGACTCTAATTTATCTTTAGTTTTGCCCACTTCTTTTTCCTCTTCACGTACACGATTGGCAATGTTATTACTTAATGCTAAATTTATATCGCTTTTATGAGCATCTTGCGCTTTTATACAGTCGCTTGCCTTGTCCCCAAGTTCTGCCTGTATCTTATCCATTTTTCCCCAAGATCTTTTTCCCCTGATTGGATTTTAGATTTTACTCTTACAACTACGTCTATGATTTTCCCCATATCCACTCGGACACAGTTTATCATCAATTGCTTTTTCTAGGTTATCCATAATTTGTTCAACTTCCTCTTTGATAGCAGAACCTATTTCAGTTCTCATTGTACCCATACCAGTCCGAATTGTATCCGTAACTGTTTGGAATTTGCCCACATCTGTTCGAAATCTGCTGATATTATTTGCCATTCCTTGGATCATTTTCATTAGCTGAGATATCATATCTCTCCCACATTCATTCCCCTTGCCTGAAATCCTACTAGTTACAATTTCGCGTTCTGATTTCGGACTAACCGGCTTACTTCCGCTTTCAGAATTACACATACTAGGTGGCTGTTTTATATTCGCGAGATCTATAAATGGGGCTTGAACTTCAGAGTTAAACATTATCTCGCTATTTGCGTAGGCGCTTATCTGATCTGAGATGGTTCCCTGTGCCATGGTGATGCCGTCGGTTGTAGTGGAAGTCGACAG
Organism: Schistocerca cancellata; assembly: GCF_023864275.1. Taxonomy (NCBI): domain Eukaryota; kingdom Metazoa; phylum Arthropoda; class Insecta; order Orthoptera; family Acrididae; genus Schistocerca; species Schistocerca cancellata. Next base: position 5,890,863 of record NC_064630.1, read on the forward strand.
TGAAGTCTGCAGTGGAGTACTCGAAGAAGCTGCCGTCGTACTGCTGTGGAACTGCGCCCGCCACTGGAGAAGTCGCCTGATGCAGTTGTAGCTGCCGCCGGTTACCGCGTGTTCCAACCGTCTCCGATAGCGCTGTCCGTTAAAGACGCTAACCGCTGCTGTTCCCTGCACTCATTTAGACTGGGAGCCCCCACTTAAATTGCCTTTAACGTGAAGAACTAGGACCTCTACCGATAGCATGTGTTAATTGTGAAAAATTACTGCGTAATTTCACTATTTCCAGAAACCTATTTGGAAAAAAAAACCGATCTCCCACTGTGTTTTGTGAGAGGTTCACTCTACAGAAATCTCTGCTGGTTTTGCAAAGGTTTTTAAATTTCGCATAGTACGCTGAATAACAGAGACCAAAAGGAATTACCATTTTGCGGAGCACAAATGCCGGACTAGAAACCTCCAATTTCTGGCTTTCAAATAAATAAAAAATTGTGGTGTGGCCCTCAAATACCTACCCTCAAACTCAGAGTTGAAATATTAAAAGTTTTGCCTGGTTTCGTTGTCTAGGGGCTGGGATACGTTTTTTCCGCATTACAAGCCAAATACTGCTCAGTCTGCAGTATACAAGATGAATATACACATGAACTGAATGGTCGAAGTTTCCTATCACTCTGCAATGGCGAATTTTGAATGTAACATAGAAATTCATAAATGAAATATTGCAGGTAAATAAAATCTGCAGGTACTGTTTTAACGACTTTAAATGATGCATACGATAGCAGAAGTACCTTTGAGAATGCCATTTATTACTGAAAACACTTATTGGTATCGCTGGTCCAGCAATTAAATAAAATATAAGTTGAATAACAGGGAAACAATAGATTCCTACTTCACATAATTAGTTATGAGCAACAACATAGCTCGCGTGATATTCACTTCTAAATGCATACGTCGTATTCACTGGAGAGGCCACGGAAATCTCAGAAGTGCACAAGTCGGCCCTATGAAATATTTCTATCTCCACACATGAAATACTGGATTTACATTTAAATAACGTGAAATTAAATAAATATTCCTATGGCTAGACCATAAACACGCTCTAACACACATTATTAGATACATGAACAAATTAAACAAACATATATCAGAGGAATAGAACAAAGGGTAGGCCAACAGCCTAATGTCTTTGTGCTTTCTAAAACACAGTAAATACTTAACCAATTTCTTCATGAATAGTATACCGGGTGATCAAAAAGTCAGTATAAATTTGAAAACTGAATAAATCACGGAATAATGTAGATAGAGAGGTACAAATTGACACACATGCTTAGACTGACACGGGGTTTTATTAGAACCAAAAAAATACAAAAGTTCAAAAAATGTCCGAAAGATGAAGTTCAGAATAGCAATAATTAGCACAACAAAGTAAGACAAAGCAAAGATGATGTTCTTTACACGAAATGCTCAATATGTCCACCATCATACCTCAACAATAGCTGTAGCCGAGGAATAATGTTGTGAACAGCACTGTAAAGCATGTCCGGAGTTATGGTGAGGCATTGGCGTCGGATGTTGTCTTTCAGCAAGCCTAGAGATGTCTGTCGATGACGATGCACTTGCGACTTCATGTAACCGCAAAGCCAATACTCGCACGGACTGAGGTCTGGGCACCTGGGAGGCCAAGCATGACGAAAGTGGCGGCTGAGCGCACGGTCATCACCAAACGACGCGCGCAAGAGATCTTTCACGCGTCTAGCAATATGAGGTGGAGCGCCATCCTGCATTTTGGTTCTAATAAAACCCCATGTCATTCCAAGCATGTGTGTCAATTTTTATCTCTCTGTCTACATTATTCCGTGGTTTATTAAGTTTTCAAATTTATACTGATTTCTTGATCACCCGGTATATCGGATATAAACAAAGACATAGACGAATAAATATATTTATAAGCATGCTGCTACCGTTCTTTCGTGTAACTGTGGAGTACTTATTGCCTGAGGCGATTAACAGTAATTATCGACATTGACCTCCAATAACTCATGTAGTATTCACGTTACATGTCTGTAATTCATACTAATTTATGTTTACACTAATAGCTTTCTGTATGATTAAATGATGATGGCGCCCTCTTGGGTAAAATATTCCGGAGGTAAAATAGTCCCCCATTCGGATCTCCGGGCGGGGACTACTCAAGAGGATGTCGTTATCAGGAGAAAGAAAACTGGCGTCCTACGGATCGGAGCGTGGAATGACAGATCACTTAATCGGGCAGGAAGGTTAGAAAATTTAAAAAGGGAAATGGATAGGGTAAAGTTAGATATAGTGGGAATTAGTGAAGTTCGGTGGCAGGAGGAACAATACTTCTGGTCAGGTGACTACAGGGTTATAAACACAAAGTCAAATAGGGGTAATGCAGGAGTAGGTTTAATAATGAATAGGAAAATAGGAGTGCGGGTAAGCTACTACAAACAGCATAGCGAACGCATTATTGTGGCCAAGATAGATGCGAAGCCCACACCTACTACAGTAGTACAAGTTTATATGCCAACTAGCTCTGCAGATGACGAAGAAATTGAAGAAATGTATGATGAAATAAAAGAAATTATTCAGATAGTGAATGGAGACGAAAATTTAATAGTCATGGGTGACTGGAATTCGAGTGTAGGAAAAGGGAGAGAAGGAAACGTAGTAGGTGAATATGGATTGGGGCTAAGAAATGAAAGAGGAAGCCGCCTGGTAGAATTTTGCACTGAGCACAACTTAATCATAGCTAACACTTGGTTCAAGAATCATGATAGAAGGTTGTATACATGGAAGAACCCTGGAGATAGTAAAAGGTATCAGATAGATTATATAATGGTAAGACAGAGATTTAGGAACCAGGTTTTAAATTGTAAGACATTTCCAGGGGCAGATGTGGACTCTGACCACAATCTATTGGTTATGACCTGTAGATTAAAACTGAAGAAACTGCAAAAAGGTGGGAATTTAAGGAGATGGGACCTGGATAAACTGAAAGAACCAGAGGTTGTACAGAGTTTCAGGGAGAGCATAAGAGAACAATTGACAGGATTGGGGGAAAGAAATACAGTAGAAGAAGAATGGGTAACTTTGAAGGATGAAACAGTGAAGGCAGCAGAGGATCAAGTAGGTAAAAAGACGAGGGCTAGTAGAAATCCTTGGGTAACAGAAGAAATATTGAATTTAATTGATGAAAGGAGAAAATATAAAAATGCAGTAAGTGAAGCAGGCAAAAAGGAATACAAACGTCTCAAAAATGAGATCGACAGGAAGTGCAAAATGGCTAAGCAGGGATAGCTAGAGGACAAATGTAAGGATGTAGAGGCTTATCTCACTAGGGGTAAGATAGATACTGCCTACAGGAAAATTAAAGAGACCTTTGGAGATAAGAGAACCACTTGTATGAACATCAAGAGCTCAGATGGAAACCCAGTTCTAAGCAAAGAAGGGAAAGCAGAAAGGTGGAAGGAGTATATAGAGGGTCTATACAAGGGCGATGTACTTGAGGACAATATTATGGAAATGGAAGAGGATGTAGATGAAGATGAAATGGGAGATAAGATACTGCATGAAGAGTTTGACAGAGCACTGAAAGACCTGAGTCGAAACAAGGCCCCCGGAGTAGACAACATTCCATTGGAACTACTGACGGCCTTGGGAGAGCCAGTCCTGACAAAACTCTACCATCTGGTGAGCAAGATGTATGAAACAGACGAAATACCCTCAGACTTCAAGAAGAATATAATAATTCCAATCCCAAAGAAAGCAGGTGTTGACAGATGTGAAAATTACCGAACAATCAGTTTAATAAGCCACAGCTGCAAAATACTAACACGAATTCTTTACAGACGAACGGAAAAACTGGTAGAAGCCGACCTCGGGGAAGATCAGTTTGGATTCCGTAGAAATACTGGAACACGTGAGGCAATACTGACCTTACGACTTATCTTAGAAGAAAGAATAAGGAAAGGCAAACCTACGTTTCTAGCATTTGTAGACTTAGAGAAAGCTTTTGACAATGTTGACTGGAATACTCTCTTTCAAATTCTAAAGGTGGCAGGGGTAAAATACAGGGAACGAAAGGCTATTTACAGTTTGTACAGAAACCAGATGGCAGTTATAAGAGTCGAGGGACATGAAAGGGAAGCAGTGGTTGGGAAGGGAGTAAGACAGGGTTGTAGCCTCTCCCCGATGTTATTCAATCTGTATATTGAGCAAGCAGTAAAGGAAACAAAAGAAAAATTCGGAGCAGGTATTAAAATCCATGGAGAAGGAATAAAAACGTTGAGGTTCGCCGATGACATTGTAATTCTGTCAGAGACATCAAAGGATTTGGAAGAGCAGTTGAACGGAATGGATGGTGTCTTGAAGGGAGGATATAAGATGAACATCAACAAAAGCAAAACGAGGATAATGGAATGTAGTCGAATTAAGTCGGGTGATGTTGATGGTATTAGATTAGGAAATGAGACACTTAAAGTAGTAAAGGAGTTTTGCTATTTGGGGAGCAAAATAACTGATGATGGTCGAAGTAGAGAGGATATAAAATGTAGACTGGCAATGGCAAGGAAAGCGTTTTTGAAGAAGAGAAATTTGTTAACATCGAGTATAGATTTAAGTGTCAGGAAGTCATTTCTGAAAGTATTTGTATGGAGTGTAGCCATGTATGGAAGTGAAACATGGACGGTAAATAGTTTGGACAAGAAGAGAATAGAAGCTTTCGAAATGTGGTGCTACAGAAGAATGCTGAAGATTAGATGGGTAGATCACATAACTAATGAGGAAGTATTGAATATGATTGGGGAGAAGAGAAGTTTGTGGAACAACTTGACCAGAAGAAGGGATCGGTTGGTAGGACATGTTCTGAGGCATCAAGGGATCACCAATTTAGTATTGGAGGGCAGCGTGGAGGGTAAAAATCGTAGGGGGAGACCAAGAGATGAATACACTAAGCAGATTCAGAAGGATGTAGGTTGCAGTAGGTACTGGGAGATGAAGAAGCTTGCACAGGATAGAGTAGCATGGAGAGCTGCATCAAACCAGTCTCAGGACTGAAGACCATAACAACAACAACAATAGCTTTCTACAGACACTTCGATCGACAAAATCGGATGAACAGTTTAGATTTTGGAAATTATTTTCTGGGCATTACTTTGATAATTTACAGTCAGATACTAAACTTTAAACTAATAAAGATATTGAAGATCTGATTACACTATCAGAATCGTCGTTCAAATAATAGTAATGTGCATGTTTCTTTTTAAGGTGTCACGATTGCTCTGGCTATCATTACTTTCTACATGAGCTGTGAAATGTCTGCTATTATGGTTTCACAGAGTCCGCCATCTTTGGCACTCCAGGCATACACATCTCCTTCATCGACACAGAGCACAGTCCTCGAACTCCCAACCACGCGGTCGGCCTGGACCACACGCTGTGTGTGCCCCTCTTCCTCCGGCACCACGCAGCCGCCGAGCGGCCCGTGCGGCCACACCAACTCCCAACTTAGAAATTTTTCAGGGCGCCACAAATAGCCCGTTACCTCACAAGCGTGCCGATATTGCCGAGTATCTTTCCCATTGTGTAAAAGGTGCCAAACAGAAAATCTGCTGCTCTCTCTGTAATGCAATTGAGAAGGAATTCTGAAGGACGACGCAAGGAACGCACAAGACTGAAATGGAAAAAAAGCAAATGAAGTAAAGCCATCTTTACAGTTCTCCTCATACGTTGCTTTTGCCTGCTCCCGCTAGCGGACGTAACCTTACAGTAAACCTGGACTCACCGTCCACTGTAACCGTTTTAGAACTTCATTAAATGTAAACAAAACTTTTAGCTTTTCATTAGTAAAGCATGTGATTGTAAATTCTGATTACGTCCGAGTACAGTTCCTTTTAATGCTGTAAAATGCCAGTAATTTTAATGTATTAAAATGTACATATACTATAAACATGACACACCCACTTTTCCCACGATATTATACCTGACTTTTACTGCAGCAGCTATCTGACCTGCACACGTGGTCTATCGGAATCCTCGTACATTAATTGAACTTTCTCATTTATAGCACTGAAAGGCGAGCTGTTTTAATTGTTAAAAACCATTTAACAGGCAATATAGCATAAAATATTTCTTTCTTTACGACAGACGGTTTCAACAGACTTTGCCGTCATCTTCAGGTCTTAAAAATCTTTTGTTGTAAAACGTGTTCAGTTTACGCTCACCCTCACGCACAAGATGTCAAGTGGATAAAAATCAGCACATTATAAACAATTTGTCTCAAATAGAGAAATATTTTAAGCGATCTTCGCAATCGAATGGTTTTTAACAAACTTTGACTAATGGTCAAAATCTCATAGGTCCAGGGTTAGAACCTCACCACTGATTAATTTATGAATAAAAATCGTCAGCAATGGCGGCGGAAGACTTCCGGATGATAGATACGGATGATAGAAGATATAGAGAAGATCCAACGGAGAGCAGCGCGCTTCGTTACAGGATCATTTAGTAATCGCGAAAGCGTTACGGAGATGATAGATAAACTCCAGTGGAAGACTCTGCAGGAGAGACGCTCAGCAGCTCGGTACGGGCTTTTGTTGAAGTTTCGAGAACATACCTTCACCGAAGAGTCAAGCAGTACATTGCTCCCTACTACGTATATCTCGCGAAGAGACCATGAGGAGAAAATGAGAGAGATTAGAGCCCCCACAGAAGCATATCGACAATCCTTCTTTCCACGAACAATACGAAACTGAAATTGAAGGGAGAACCGATAGAGGTACTCCAGGTTGCCTCCGCCACACACCGTCAGGTGGCTTGCGGAGTATGGATGTAGACGTAGATGTAGATGTAGATGTAGACCGACACGGCACAGAAAAGTCAGAACAACTTTTGGTGAAATTTAATGCAAGGCTGGTAACAAGAAGGGTGCAAGGGCTGAGAAGAATACAGAGGAATAGAAAATAAAATTGGGGATCTGTTAGATGACGATAAGTTTGGCTTTAGGAAAGGTAGAGGCCCCAGAGAGACAGTTCTCACACTGCAGTTGATAATGGAAGCTAGGCTGAAGGAAAATTAAGACCATTTCATCTACATCGTATCCCGCAAGCCACCTAGCACTATGTGACTATCCCCCCTCCGCCGGCCTCCTTCCGCTATTCCACTCGCTAATAGCTGGCGGGAAGAATGATTGTCGGTAAGCCTCGGTATTGGCTCTAATTTCTAGAATTTTCTCCTCGTGGATACTACGCGAACGTATGTGGGGGGTGGTGGGGTGAATGGTGGCGGGGGGTGGGGGGGGGGGGGGTGGGGGGACGGGAAGTACAATGTTGTGCAACTCTTCTCTGAGAGTTAAATCTCTCCGTGATGCACAACGCCTCCGCTGTAATGTCTGCCAGTGGAGTTTTTTGAGTGTCTCCACAACGCTCTGGCGCTGGTTAAACGATCTCGTTACGAAATCCGCCGCTCTTCGTTGGCTCTATCTCTTCTATCAGTCCTGTCTGATAGGGATCCAAGATAGATGAACAATACAGAAGAATCGGTCGAACCAGCGTCTTCTAAGCCATTTCCTTCGTGGATGAATTACATTTCCTTAAGATTCTTCCTCTGAACCTGACTCTGGCATCTGCTTTTCCCGCTATTCATCTCATGTGGTCACTGCACTTTAGGTCACTGCGGATAGTTACTTGTAGATACTGCTTCCCGCGGTTTTTCATCAAGAATGTGGATTTATTTTCCTATGTATGAGCAATATGTCACATTTATTTACGTTCAAGTTCAGCTGCCAGAGCCTGTACCATCCATTAACTATCTGGTAGTTATTCTGTAGATCTTGCTGTCTCCTGGCTTTGTTACTTAGTTCAAAAATGTTCAGATGTGTGTGAAATCTTATGGGACTTAACTGCTAAGGTCATCAGTCCCTGCGCTTACACACTACTTAACCTAAACTATCCGAAGGACAAACACACACGCCCGTGCCCGAGGGATGACTCGAACCTCCGCCGGGACCAGCCGCACAGTCCATGACTGCAGCGCCCAAGACCGCTCGGCTAATCGCGCGCGGCGTTGTTACTTATTGACGACCGCATCACCTGTGAGCAGACTTAAAGGAAATCTGACGCTTTGTGCTAGATCATTTATAGGACCTGTAAACAGTAACGGTTCTGTCACACTATCTTGGGGTCCTTCGGAAATCACCTTTACATCTGCCGTTTTTGTTCAGTCAAGAGCGACGTGTTGAGTTCTATCTGCAAGGGAGTCTTGAATCAAATGGTCATATGGTTCTGAGCACTATGGGACCTAACTTCTGAGGTCATCAGTCTCCTAGAACTTAGAACTACTTAAACCTAACTAATCTAAGGATATCACATACAACCATGCCCGAGGCCGGATTCGAACCTGCGACCGCAGCGGGCACGCGGTTCCACACTATAGCGGTTAGAACCGCTCGGCCACTCCGGCCGGCAGTCTTGAATCCAGCCGCCGATCTGCCCCGATACTGGATAAGCTCTGCTCCTTTTTTCACCAAACGGCAGAGCGGGACGGCGTCGAATGCCTTCCTGAAGTCAAGAAACACGGCATCAAATCTGAGCGCCATCGTCTTCGGCACTGTGGATCTCGTGGAGGAACAGAGCGAGCTGAGTTTCACAGGATCTCTGTCTGCGGAATCCACGTTGATTTTTGTAGAGGAGATTTTCAATCCCCAAAAAAGTCATAAGTCTTGAGCATAGAACTTGTTCCACAATTCTACAAGAGACTGAAGTCAAGGATATAGGTCTATAATTGTGTGCGTCTGTCCTAAGGCCCTTCTTACAAATGGGAAAGACCTGCGCCCTTGCCCAGGCGCTAGGTACCCTTCGTTGCTCACGCGATCTAAGGTAAATTACTGCATGAAGGGGAGCAAGTTCTTTCGCATATTATTCGTGGAATCTTGTAAGTATCCTGAATCCTTTCCACTACTATGCGATTGTAGCGGTTATCTCGAAATCTGCCATTTTGAGTTAGTATTGACGGGAGGGATCGCGTTACGATTTTCCGCGGTGAAACAATTTCGGAAGATCGAATTCCGTTTTGGTGTCAATACGCTCACTGAGTAAATGATTTTGACCCTCTTATTGATTCTGCATACGAACAAAATCTTCTAGGGTTTTTACTCAGATCGGTTGACAAAGTGTTTCTTTGAAAGTCATTGAACGGATTCTCTCATTGCTCTTCTTACGCTCATTTTTGCTTTGTTCAGCTTTTGTTTCTCAGCTAGGTTTTGACTTCTCTTGAATCTGAGATAAAGTTCTCTTTGTTAACGTAGCATTTTTCTAACACGGCTATTCAGCCATCGAGGGTCTTTCCCATCCCTTAAGACCTTACTCGGAACATATGTGTCTAGGGCATATTGCACGATGCCTTTGAATTTTTTCCATTTGTTCTCCCCAACTTTGTCCTCATCACCAAATATTTAATGCTGAGTGTTCAGGTAGTATGGAATTTGTATCCTATCACTCTCGCTAAGCAAAAATATCTTCCTAGCTCTGTTAACATTCTTTGTCAGACCTACTGCCATGGACGCCATCACAGCCTTATGATCACTGATACCTTCCACTATGTTAACTGATTCGATAAACTGAGGTGTGTTTATTGCCAGGATGTGTAAGACACACGATTTTCGGGCAAGACATCCAAAACAATTTCACATTAAACCCTGTCACTGGCACCGGTTTTGTTGTCATGAGAGTCCCAATTTACACCTGGCAAGTTCAAATCACCGCAGCCTCCTCCCCTCCCCCGTTTACAACGGCATGATCAGGAGAACTATTACCGTTATTCTGCAACTTCTGTCTGAAGCGCTCGACCACTAAAGCACCTGACTCAGGCGGTCTATAAAAGCATCCGATTACCATTTTTGACCGATCTTTGAAACTTAACTTCAGTCAGATTAAACCGGCCGCAGTGGCCGAGCGCTTCTAGGCGCTTCAGTCTGGAACCGCGCGAACGCTGCGGTCGCAGGTTCGAATTCTGCCTTGGGCATGGATGTGTGTGATGTCCTTACATTAGTTAGGTTTAAGTAGTTCCCCATAGTGCTCAGAGCCATTTGAATCGTTTGAACCCAGATTAATTCAAAATAGGAATCTGTGATAACCTCGCTAGATTTTGTCGAATACTTTACTGCAATAAACACGCTACCGCCACTGGCGACTAACCTATGCTTACGATAAATATTTGAATCTGAACTCAGGATTTCGGTTTCATTCACGTCATGTTTCAGCTAAAACTATGTCCCTAATACTGTCTGTGGATTATAACCTTCAGTAAGCGATACAAATTTTGGGACCTTTCCTTGTAGCCTCCTGCAGTTTACTGAAATCATATTAACCTTTTCTATCTCTGATCTGAGACGACGAACATTCTCTGTGGACATTGCGACTAATTTATCAGGTAAATCGTCTTTGGTTTCATAGTGTCAATCGAACTGGAAGAAGCATTCGACAATTCAAATGGTACAAGAAAAAAATAGGTCATCCATTGGGAGAGACGGGTAACATACAACTTGTGCAAGAGCCAAGAGGGAATAATGAGAGTGGACAGACAAGAACGAAGTGCCCGGATTGAAGAAGGTGTAAGACGGATGTTTCCTTTCGCCCCTACGGTGTAATCTATACATCGAAGAAAGAATGACGGAAATAAAAGGTAGGTTCAAGAGTGGGATTGAAATTCAATGTGGAAGGATACCAGTGATAAGATTCGCTGATGACACTGACATTCACAGTGAAACTGAATAAGAATTACGGAAGATGATGAACTGGAACAGTTTAATGAGTACAGAATATACACTGGTAGTAAATCGAAGAAAGGTGAAAGTGACGAGAAGCAGCAGAAATGAGAACACCGAGGAACTTCACATCAGAATTGGGTATCGCGAAGTAGATGAAGTTAAGAAATGCTGCTACCTAGGCGGCAAAATAACCCATGACGGATGGAGCAAGTCGGACATAAAAAGCAGAGTAGTACTGCAACAAACGGCATTCCTGGCAAAGAAACATCTACAGCACCAAACATAGACCTTCATTGGAGGCAGAAATTTCTGAACATATCCGACTGGAGCACAGCGTTGTACGGTAGTGAAACGTGGATGAGGTAAAATCGGAACAGAAGAGAACCGAATCATTTGACATGTGGTGTCAGAGATGAAGCAAAAGATTAGGTGGACTTATAAGGGTTAAGGAATCAGGAGCTTCTCCGCAGAATCGGTGAGGAAGAGAGTTTATGGGAAAGGCTGACAAGGTGAAGGGACAGGATGGTACGACACCTGTTAAAATTTCAGAGAATAACGTCTTTGTTTCTGAGGGGAGCTGCAAAGGGTAAAAATTGTAGAGGAAGAGGTAGAGAGACTGGAATACATTCAGCAAATATACCTGAGGATGTAGGTTGTAAGTGCTTTTCTAGTACAGGAAAGAAATGCTTGGTGAGTCGCATCAAACCGGTCAGAAGATTGATGATAAGGAAAAAAAATTACGTTGCTTCAACATATCACAATTTCAGCTATATTTTTCTTTTTCTTCTTTTTCTATACGGGCATGGTGCATAAGTAGACTTAAAATTTTTGGGCTCATAGTTGCTATATTCCTGTTATGTATAGTATTTAAATATTCATTGTATCGTGCATTTACGTCAGTTTCAGGTTCCACTATGAAATGGCTGCAATATAAAAGCCGAAATCGCTCGTGGAGTGGAATGAAGAACTCCTTTAGCAGTTGGAGCGGCTGTTCAGTAGGTCTGTAGTCAGTGGTGGACCGGCAGCGCCCTCCAAACACGGAGAAACTTAAACTTTGCTGTAGACTGTACCGACCTCTTAGGATCCTTAACAGCGCGTGTCTGCGTTCGTTCCATGTCAGTTGTCACGCCTAACTAATAAGGAGTCAAAAGACTGGAAGAATTAAACACTCTTTAATTCAATAACCGTTGCACCAGCGCAGCATCCTGTGTGTGCTTTCCTTTGCAGAAGCATCGCACATACCCAGAACCCTCCCAACAACTCTAACTCTTCCATTCGCTCTCCCTGATACTGCTTTTACATCATCATCGCGTTCCATATCGCTTCTTCTTTTTCCCCCTTGAATATATGATGCGTACGCGACATGTCAACGACTAATTCTGTAAGCAAGTGCTCTAGGTTACTTTCTCCTTGTTGTAGACATGACCTCGCATTTATCCATTTCTGATGTCAGCTGCCATTCATTTCAGCACTTTTGCCCCAGTCTTCCTCTAGTTTGTTTGCATCGTCCAACGACGATGCTTTCCTGTACATAACAACAAGGTCAACAAACGTAACCTCACCAAATTCCTGCAGTAAATCTCCGCGTGGTACACACCCCTCTGGTGTACCACCTGCCACTGGAAATTGTCACGCACTAGCGCTTAGTAAACGACCGTGCAACAAAACGTGCTTCTGTGTCTGTCCCCGCTAGTACTTCAACCTCGCAAGGGTTCTACACTGCTAAGTAACACTCAAGAATTATTGAGAAGAGTGTTCTGTGAGGCACTTCTTTCGCGTGTGTATTAATTTCTTAGGCTTTTTCTGATAAACCTGAACTGATTTTCGTACAGTTAATTTAACATGGTCATTTCAGTTCAGGTCTCTCGGACGTTCCAGGTTTGTTACTGTTTCTACTAACTGTTCGCCAGCAGCGTGACGTCTTGGGCCGTACGTCACATTTACTGCCAGACACTACCCCAACCACGGACCCCCTGCAGGTCTCCACGCACTTCGCCAAAGTGTTCCAGCGTTGCAGTCCTACAGGCAACAGTATCGTCCGCCTATGGCCTCACGGAGCCTCAACCGATATCCAAGAGATCGCTGTAAGCCGTGACGGCTCTATAACATTGCCGTTGGGTACACCTGAAATTATCCTTACACGTTTCAGTTTCGTCCCATTAACAATAATATGTTCACTCCTCTTAGCTGGATAGTCCTGTATCCAGTCACAAATCTGGCCCAATACTCGGTTAGCTCCTATTTTGATCTCTAAACATCTCTAGCCGGTGGTGCGCAACTGTACTGAAGGCCTTTCAGATGTCAATGCACTCGACATCAGCGTGGGAGCATTTTTCAACGGTTCCGCAGATTTCTTAGATGAAAAGAGCGGGCTGTTATTTTTACAAGATCTCTGACTGAGGAATCCATGTTGACTTTTATGCCGGGGAGTCTGTGCTCCTAAAACGTCTTAGTGCGTGACCATAAAACATGTTCCACAATTCTACTACCAGTTGACATTAGTGACGCATGCATATTATTATACACGTCTGTCCTAGGATCTTTCACATTACTTACAGCATGGTAGTCATTGACAAAAAGCATTCCATGTGTCCAGAACAAATCTTTCATTCCGAAGTGCTGTTATTTTCAGACTTGCTGGTAGACTGAAGTGTAGTAAAGGGCTGGAACTCGGATCTGGAAGCTACCTGTTACCCTCTGAGCTATCAATGCATGACTACTGACCTGTGCTTACAACTTCAGTTTTGCTAACATTTCTCTCCCAATTTTCAGACTTTGTCGAAGTTGCGAGACTGTGAGTGCTGGAACAAAAGATGTCGCCTAAAAGTGGTTTAGCTACAAGCTAGAGTTTGTTTCCAGAATAGACCTGATAGCGCCATTCCCACTAGATGTGAAGTCTGGTAGGTAGAGTGGGGATTCTGAGCACAACATGGTAAGCGACAGAGACGAAGTCCCGGGTTCGAATCCCGATCCGGCACACAGCGCATTCTACCTACAGTGAGCTGCTCCCAACTTATCCATACCGTTAACTGTTGAGAATTATCACTAGAAAATACATGAGGCGTTGTTGGGCCCCGCAGTAAGAAAGGCTAAATTTAGTAAACCACAAAAGCACGTACTCTTACAGGGAGTTCTACGTACGTCACAGAGTTTGAAATTCGTAATTCCTCTACCAGCAGCTTCTCAAAAAATCTCCTTTACTTTATTCACCACCTCACAGAATTTAAATACAAATTACCAACATAGCTGTTTTGTTCTTGCCATAGAATATCGTATAGTCTTAATTGCAATAAAAGATTATTGGTAAACAATGTTCCTCTCTACGAGGAAACGCTAGGCGATGAAAAAAATGGCTCTAATCACTATGGGACTTAACATCTGAGTTCATCAGTCCCCTAGACTTAGAACGACTTAAACCTAACTAACCTAAGGACATCACACACATCCATGCCCGAGGCAAGATTCGAACCAGCGACCGTAGCAGCAACGCGGTTCCGGACTGAAGCGACCGGCCACTCGATGAAAAATATGGTAGTAGTAACTATCAACTTTATCATAACTCCACCGTGCTGGGCACAGTGCGACAGCAACTCATTTTCAGGTTGTGATACAAAACGTGACAGCCAGAGTTGCAACTAAATGGATGTTTATTTAGTCGGTGACCGGTTTTGGGCTACACTCTTCTCAAATCGACCAATGTTTGTCAAGTAAAATTATCGTCAAAATAGCAGTAAGCGAAGTGCGTACGTATGTGTACCAATGTCTGCCAAGTAAATTGTTCGTCAAAATATCAGTAAACAAAGTGCGTACATATGTGTATGGTCCCAGTTTTTTACTACTATTTTGACGGAGATTTTACTTGGCAAACATTGGTTGATCTGTGAATCGGTGTAGTCCGGAAACGGTCACCTACTAAATGACTACCCGTTTCAGTCGCAACTCTGGCTGTCTTGTTTTGTATATCAACTTAAGGATTAGAGCTCTGTGATCTACCACGTCTCATTTAGTGCTTGCACTTGAATATTACTCCAGCATATACATCCTAAATCAGGTTAGATTAACAAGGGACATCCAGCGTGTACAAAGAAGAGCAGTGTTGTCTCAGATAAGGTGGATTAATGAGAGAGTATAACAAAACTGAAGAAAAATTGCCACTGGTGGAAAGTTGAAGAGTCAAATATCCATCGAAAGTCTGTGGTAGAAGATTCCATGAACTGCTTGCTTACTGACTGAGAATACGAGCTTAGAAAAACAACACGCAGCACAGTGTCGTAAAAGGAATCATTCTAGCTATGTCTCATCGAGAATGGAACAAGCAGAACCATAATTATTAAAACAAGAGCAGTAACTGCTAGTAAGGAATTTGCGTAGTACGGAAGTGCATCGAGAAGTGTATATTCAATTTGCTACCTTCAAGAACTGTTATTTAACACTGCATTTCATTAATTTTTGTAACTGTGTGGCTCACAGATTCGCTCGAGTTTCACTGCTTGATGTTAGTTGGCTGTCTCGCACTTTGCCAAAGGCCATGCGGCAGTGGCAACACTGGTTGCCGTAAGATAACCCAGCTTAAGCGCCGTCGGGGTTTGGCTAGCAGTTGGGTAGATGAAACTTCCTGGCAGGTTAAAACTGTGTGCTCGACCGAGACTCGAACTCAGGACCTGTGCCTTTCGCGGCACGTGCACTTTCCCGCAAAAGGTCCGGCTCATAGTTTTAATCTGCCAGGAGGCTTCATATCAGCGCACACTCCGCCGCAGAGTGAAAATCTCATTCTGGAGACCTGGATGGATCATCGTCCATCCACCTCTGCCGAGCGCTGTTTGCAAGCGGAGTGCTCTGAGCCCTTGTGAGGCCAACTAAGGACCTACTCGACTGAGAAGTAAAGGCTCTGGTCACGAAAACTGACTTACGGCCGGGAGACGGCGTACTGACCACATACCCGTCCATATCCGCTTCCAGTGACGCCTGTGGGCTTAGGATGACTCGGCGGCCGGTCGGTACCGTTGGGCCTTACAACGCCTGCTGCAACAGAGATTAGTTTAGTCTTGAGACCTGAGTTTCTCCTGGCGTATACAACTTTCAAATAACCTCCGGGAATTCAGCCAGGTAACACTTTCAGCGACCGCCGATATTTCGGCGGGAGAACACCCCGCCATTTTCAAGGCAAACATTTCTCCCGCCGAAGTATCGGCGGTCGCTGAATGTGTTACCTGGCTAAATTCCCGGAAGGTATTTAATAGTTTAGTCTTGCACTTCATGTTGGTACTCGTGCTGGATTTTGAGAAATTAAGGCCGTGTAGTTTGTATTGTTACTTGTTTGCCTCAGTAGCCTTAATTGTAATCTTCAGCACATCTCTTTGCTCCACTGATATTTTTTCATGTAACTGGGTTAACTCAGTTTCAATCAAACTTCGTTTTGACTACAAAGATAAATGTTACATCGAGCTAACCCTGTGAAGAGTCACCGAACAGAGTCGAAACGTCGAAGGAAGTGCAATATGTCATGTCGAAGTCAAATCAAATAATACGTAGTGACACGTGAATTAACTTGAATGGGGTAGAACGATTAGTTTCCAGAAAACGATTTTCTTTTTTCAAGCTCGTGAAGGGCACGCTGTTATGGAAGTGTTGTACGTTTGGAACCCACGGAAAGAACACACTAGTAACACTGATGTTACGATACTGACCCATCGATCAAGAAGCTGAGATCCTCACCTCCGCACTTCCGTAATTCTCTATGTTTTCCCAGCGTAACGACTTATGTCACGTGGTTTCCGGACTGTAGCCAAAGGACGTCGATGCCTTGCCACGATATTTCGGCTAACGACCATTCCGACATTTTCAGGTGAATATTTTACACTGCAGATTGCGAGTGCTCGTTCCTAAGTTTATCCCAGAAATTATAGTGGAGGCGCATATGCATAAATCTCGATTAGCGCCCTCTGTCGACAGATCGGCCCAAATCAATAAAACGTGCGAGGTCCTCCACATGAGTATTTAACGAAATCAATTCCATTTCGGTCACACGACGAAACACAAACTGTAAAATCGATTAAAATCATGAACGACTTCAGCTGGTCCCATCGCATCGATAATGTTGTGAGAAGATGAAGACTGTGTTTTATTGACAGAATGCTTAGAAGATGCAACTAATCTATTAAATAATCTATTAATCTATGTATTACATTATACTAGTCCGTCTTCTTCTGGAGTACTTCTGCGCGATATGGGATCCCAACCACGCAGGAGGGACGGACGACATCGAAAAAGAAACTTCCTGGCAGATTAAAACTGTGTGCCCAACCGAGACTCGAACTCGGGACCTTTGCCTTTCGCGGGCAAGTGCTCTACCATCTGAGCTACCAAAGCACGACTCACGCCCGGTCTTCACAGCTTTACTTCTGCCAGTATCTCGTCTCCTACCTACCAAACTTTACAGAAGCTCTCCTGCGAACCAGGAGAGCTTCTGTAAAGTTTGGTAGGTAGGAGACGAGATACTGGCAGAAGTAAAGCTGTGAGTACCGGGCGTGAGTCGTGCTTCGGTAGCTCAGATGGTAGAGCACTTGCCCGCGAAAGGCAAAGGTCCCGAGTTCGAGTCTCGGTTGGGCACACAGTTTTAATCTGCCAGGAAGTTTCATATCACCGCACACTCCGCTGCAGAGTGAAAATCACATTCTGGGGACATCGAAAAAGTTCAAAGAAAGGCAGCTCATTTCGTATAAGCACAAAACAGGGGAGTATACTGGATACAGTATGCGAGCTGGCGTGGAAGTCATTGAAACAGGGAGTTTTGTGTTTGCAGCTAGATCCTTTCGCGATTTTTCAGTCACCAGCTGCCATTTTCCAGCGGACAATATTTTATTGACTGCCTCTTACACGGCGAGAAATAACAATCTTAACAATATAAATCATACCAGAACCGAAATTTGTTTGTTTCATTTTTCCTCATGCTATTTGAGAGTGGAACGACCGAGAAATATTCTGCAAGTGGTTCTATAAACCGTCTGCTAAGTAGTTACATACGAATTGTAGAGTAGTCAAGCGATGTAGACGCATATTGAGAAGCGGTTGTCTGGGTACGGTGGCACCAGCTACGCCGTTCGCCGTTGTTGTTGCTGGTACGGAGGCAACACCAGGGATGAGAGAGAGCCATGATAAGCAATGATGTACAGCAGTCAACAGGTACTACGTGAGACACTGGTGCAAGCATATTTACAACATTAGGAAAATAGAAATTTGTGGTAAGTTTCTACGTTACCAAACTGGTGAGGTCATCGGTCCCTAGGCTTACACATTACTTAATCTAACTTAAACTAACTACGCTAAGGACAACACACACACTCGTACCTGAGGGAGGACTCGAACCGAGAAAAGTGGCTTGGCGCCCTAGACCGTCCGGCTACCCCGCGCGGCTATAACAGTAGGGAAGTTATTGCTATATATGAATGTTCAAAACTGGGTATACGTAGATAAGAAATGAGAACATTGACAACTGAATCGCCAAGAAGAAGAAATGAGGAAAACAATGACAAGAAGGGACAGCATGACAGGACTTATGTTAAGACAAGGAATAACTTTCGCCGTGCAGGATTAGCCGAGCGGTCTTAAGCGCTGCAGTCATGGACTGTGCGGCTGGTCCCGGCGGAGGTTCGAGTCCTCCCTCGGGCATGGGTGTGTGTGTTTGTCCTTAGGATAATTTGGGTTAAGTAGTGTGTAAGCTTAGGGACTGATGACCTTAGCTGTTAAGTCCCATAAGGTTTCACACACGTTTGAACATTTTTGAATAATTTTTATTGTATGTGAGGAAACTGTAGAGGCTAAAACCTGCAAGGGAACGCAGATGTTGGAATCTATGCAACAAACAATTCAGGACGTTGGACGCGAATGCTATACTTGCAAGGAAACATCAGCAACTCGACCTCACAATTTAAGGAAAAAAAACACATGTGCAAAATATGA
Organism: Schistocerca cancellata; assembly: GCF_023864275.1. NCBI lineage: Eukaryota > Metazoa > Arthropoda > Insecta > Orthoptera > Acrididae > Schistocerca > Schistocerca cancellata. Next base: position 5,909,599 of record NC_064630.1, read on the forward strand.
GCCGCAGCAATCGACTCCGGCCAAAGTTTGGACCAAGTTCCGATAGTACGCACTTACGACCTTCCGAAACTAGAGCTTTCAAATTTCGCGAGCACGGGTTGCTTGCCTCTCAGTCGGGCCCTGTGCAGCCGCCTGATGGCCGAGCGGTGAGCACTGTACAGCTGGCTGAGCAAGAGGTCACTGAAATACTGCTGTGTCAGTAACGTGTGGGTACTCATTAGTAAAATCATTATTCCAGTAGAGAAATAAGTAATATTTAGCACAGAAGAAAGCGTCTACCGACATTTCTACCAACGATGGATCAAAGTCTGCAAACCGCCGTTGTCTAGATAACAGTGATGGATTTTGGAACCATGAGTAAATGAAAGCTGAATAGAAAACACATTTACTACATTGTTACATTCAACAAAAGAACATGATGTCATACCAGTCATTTATTAACTAAGCAAATACTGTTTAAGGCCTTGTTTCACAATTTTATTATTCACGACCGAGGTTTCGGGTTTTAAGCCCATTTTCAAGTAAATAACCGTTTCCCCGAAGATGATAATGCACAGATAAACATGAGGACCAGGGAAAGATAATCATCTTAACATCTTAAGATATCGATCCATAGCTTAATGTACAATTACATCAATGACCATTTCCTTTCATTACTCAGTTCTGTAGTGATTCGTTCTTAATGGTATGGTAAATTTGTTTCATCTACATCTACATCTACATACATACTCCGCAATCCACCATACGGTGCGTAGCGGAGGGTACCTCGTAGCACAACTAGCATCTCCTCTCCCTGTTCCACTCCCAAACAGAACAAGGGAAAAATGACTGCCTAAATGCCTCTGTTCGAGCCCTAATCTCTCTTTTCTTATCGTTGTGGTCTTTCCACGAAATATAAGTTGGCGGCAGTGAAATTGTACTGCAATCAGCCTCAAATGCTGGTTCTCTAAATTTCCACAGTTGCGATTCATGAAAGAATGCCTCCTTTCCTCTAGAGACTCCCACCCGAGTTCCTGAAGCATTTCCGTAGCACTCGCGTGATGATCAAACCTACCAGTAACAAATCTAGCAGCCCGCCTCTGAATTGCTTCTATGTCCTCCCTCAATCCGACCCGATAGGGATCCCAAACGCTCGAGCAGTACTCAAGAATAGGTCGTATTAGCGTTTTATAAGCGGTCTCCTTTACAGATGAACCACATCTCCCCAAAATTCTACCAATAAACCGAAGACGACTATCCGCTTTCCCCACAACTGTCATTACATGCTTGTCCCGCTTCATATCACTCTGCAATGTTACGCCCAAATATTTAATCGACGTGACTGTGTCAAGCGCTACACTACTAATGGAGTATTCAAACATTCTTTTTCCTATTGATCAGCATTAATTTCGATTTGTCTATATTTAGAGTTAGCTGCCATTCTTTACAGCAATCACAAACCCTGTCCAAGTCATCTTGTATCCTCCTACAGTCACTCAACGACGACACCTTCCCGTACACCACAGCATCATCAGCAAACAGCCGCACATTGCTATCCACCCTATCCGAAAGATCATTTATGTAGATAGAAAACAAAAGAGGACCTACCACACTTCCCTGGGGCAGTCCAGATGATACCCTGACCTCCGATGAACACTCACTATCGAGGACAACGTACTGGGTTCTATTACTTAAGAAGTCTTCGAGCCACTCACATACTTGGGAACCAATCCCATATGATCGTACCTTAGTTAGGAGTCTGCAGTGGGGCACTTAGTCAAACGCTTTCCGTAAGTCAAGGAATATGGCATCCGTCTGATACCCTTTATCCCTGGTTCGCAAGATACCATGTGAAGAAAGGGCGAGTTGCGTCTCGCAGGAGCGATGCTTTCTAAAGTCGTGCTGATGCACGGACAGCAACTTCTCTGTCTCAAGGAGGAGTTCTAAAGCGTAATATTACTTCTGCAGTATTATGGAATACTTTAAAGATTATTTTAAGCCAAGTGAACTGATTTAATACCAGCAGTCATGGTGTGGTAAGAGATCGGAGCTCTGATCTCGAAAATTAAACTGGGCAACGCTAGAAACTACTTATTTCAAAGAACAGATTTTCTTCTGCCTATCCAAGTCTGGGCCTTATGGCCCGTTCCGGCCTCACCATTTCTTTTTCACCCTTCCCACACTCCTTTCAATACGGTAATACAGCGAGGAGACAAAAGACGTGAGATTTCTGATAATATCGTGTCGAGTCTCTTTTTGCCCGGCGTGCTGCAGCATCCCGACGTGGCGTCGACTCATCAAGTCGTTGGATGTTCCCTTGCGGAAATATTGAGCCATGTTGACTCTATACCCGTTCATTACTGAGCAAACGTTACCAGTTTGAGCACAAAGTGACATCTCGATTCATACCGAGCTGTCTCGGTGGCCAGTCCATTCGCTACTACTGTCCAGAATGTTCTTCAAATGAATCGCGAACTACTGTGGCCCAGTGACACGGCACACCGTCATCCATAAAAATACCATCGCTGTTTGGGAACTCGATGTCCACGAATGCCTGCAAACGGTCTCCAAGCAACTAAATATCCGGAGGACCCAGTGCATTGCATGTAAACACAGCCCACCTTGCACAGTGACTTGATGACAACTTTGGTAAATGGATTCCTGGCGTCTGCGCCACCCTCTAACCCTGCTGTCAGCTCTTAGCAAGTGAAACCTCGACTCCTCGTGCCAGGCCACTGTTTTCCAGTCGTCCAGGCGCCAACCGGCACGAGAGGCGCTCCAGGCGATGTCGCGCTGTTAGCAAAGGCTCTCGCGTCGGTCGTCTGCTGCCATTGCGAAGTCAGATTTTGCCACACTGCCCTAACGGATATGTTCGCCGTACGACCCGCATAGATTTCTGCGGTAATTTTACTCATTGTTTCTAGTCTGTTGGCACTGACAACACTATGAATACTCCGCTGCTCTCGGTCGTTAAGTGAAGGTCGGCGGGCCTTTGCACAGTGAGAGGTCACGCATGAAATGTGGTATTTTCGGCACGCTCTTGATACTAAGGGTCGCTGATTATTGAACTCCCTAACGATTTGGAATGTTCCTTACATCTTACTGTCAACTACCATTCGACGTTCAAAGTCTGTTAATTCTAGAGATGGGCAAAACTGTTCTTTTCAGAGATTGGATCAGAACTGTTCACTCCCTGAAATGAATTAGCTCTTTTTCATGACTCACCACTCATTTACAATAGAAAATAAATGGAAGGCACATTGCCCTTTAAACTTGGTTTATTCCAGTACTATACCTGTATTTTGATCTTATTTGATCCTATTTTGAAGTAACACAGATAATGAGTAAGAATTTTGTATTGTTTATTGAAATTTCCACGATATGACAAAGTTTTTGATTATTGATTTATTTTGCACTATCGTGGTTTTTTGGGTGATCGGAAAATGTTGTAACTTGAGATTTACATTAACAATATATTTGGCTATAATGTATTAAAATTTCATTAACCTCATACAAATACATCGCAAGCCATATATTTTTAAAGTGAACGTTTCCTTCCGAAGACGCCTAAAATCGCAAAATCCGTACCAGAACAATAAAAAAAAATTGACTGTAAAAAGAAAGTGCTGCATATAGCCTTACGCAGAATAAAACAAGGAAAATATTGGTGTATCACATTTTGCGATACGTTTATCGGTTCGCTCGTCATTAAAGCGTAAATTCGAGTGTCCATAATAAAAATCCTATAGTAAGGGGAGTCGTCAGGAACCTAATCTGATCAGTTTAAACAAATAAAAATAAAATAAAAACAAATGATGTATACATAACATAATAATGTAATATACATAGCAGTATTACTACGAAGAACAGTATCCAGTAGAGACGAACTCCGATGCAGAAGCGCTGAGTCGAGCAGGTCGAGCCGCGAGCTGTATTACTGTGTGAGCTAAGACCGCAGCAACCAGAGTGACACCTGAGTTGTTTTGCTCAACGCTCTGGCTAGAGTCGAGAACTGTGGGGTGAGCGTTGAGCGGGCGAGTTCCGAGGGTGGGGGGAGCGGTGAACTCACCCACTCCGGGACAAATCGTCCGTTCCCTTGCGAGCAGGATGTTGCAAGTAGTTCCTATGTTATCCGCTAGGTGGCACTCTGTCCTGTTGCTCGCATCAACTGCCCAGAGGGCAGGACGTGCGACTGAAACGATCGCCGACAGAGTGCGATGCGAAGTTAAGCTGCGCCAGACACTGCACGCGGCAGACGACGCACAGAGACGGCACGGCATATGTGAAACACAAAATCCAATGGGGCACTGCACAATGCAGGCAGCCAAGGTAGAAGCAGGGCAGAGGCCGGCGCTGGCTGTGTTGTGTGGCGTGCACTGTGCTGTGACCAGCAGAGGTGCTGCTGGTATGCTCCATCTCTCTCTCTCTCTCTCTCTCTCTCTCTCTGTATCGTGGGAAACGTTTGGAGCTACCGTTCTTTTTTTCTGAATCCCTGATTCTTTACTCCTTTGAAAGATTCAACTCTATGAATTAGTTCAAGAGCGGATCCCCCATCTCTAGTTAATTCCCGTCTTGAGGCCGTAATCACATCAGAAACCTTTTCACACGCAATGGCAGCAGCACCAGTGCACTGCCCTTTTACACTTTGTGCAGACGATACTACCGCCACCTGTATATGTGCATAGCACACTCCCTGATTCATCTCAGAGTATTCCATCGCTTATCGAGGGATTCTCTCAAGTGACGTACGCAAAACGTGTCCTTTCCAACCCTGTTTCCGTTCGGTTATTTTTTCAGTTAGCGACTGTAACCCCAAATTTTTCATTATTTCTTCATTTCTTGTTTTGTCTTCTCTTGTGCACCCTTCACCTATCTAATGAACTTCATTTCTAATGTGTCAAGTTGTCTTAGATCTCTTGATTTTAATGCCAAACTTTCTGCTCCTCATGACTATAAAATTTCATTCGGGTTTCTCTTACCGTTCTCTCCTCAGACGTTCTTCCTAGCATTTTGCTCTTCAATGTTCTTCTTATCGTGCCACATATGTATCGCAAGGTATTAATTTTCTTATTTACGTCTTCTCTTCTTCAAAAGTTACGTCACGCCCGAGATACTGGAGAGTGGAGAACTTTTCTATTATTACGTAACTAATGATTATCTTGCTCGCTATGGGCTATTTTTCTAAAAAGGACATTGTTGTTGCTTTAGTTTTTGATACATTCCGGTTATAGTTTAATCCTATATTGTTTACTCTGTGTACCCCTATTTATAGTTTGTCTTTACTTTCCTTTATAATTACCAGGTCGTCTGCAAGAAACATTGTATTTAAAAATAAATTGCTCCGAGTTATTTCATTTGGAGGTACTCTTTTCTTCGTCCATTCCCTGACCTGCTCTTCGATGTAGAAGTTGAACACTTTAGGTGACTTACTATGGCCTTACGTTAATTTCTGGCTTATCTCAATTTCCGGCCTGAGCTCTTTGCCAGCATCTGTTATCACTTCAGTATTTTTATATAAACCTTGGCATACTTTTAGTGGTTGCCTCGGGAAAACTCTTTTTTCCGTGACTGACTAGAGGCTTCTTTCTGTGAATATGGTCAAAGGCATTTTCATAGTCGATATATGATAGGTATCTTTCCAACCGGGATTCTAGTTTTTTATATATAATTTATTTCGGCGTGAATGCGCATTCGGCACAACATCTTCCATCACGAAAACCTGCTTGCTATTTCAATAAAATTGAATCAGAGATATTTCTATGCCCGTCATTATTTAGTTTGCTGCAGATCTTATAAGAAGCATTTAAAAGACTGTTTCCACTGTAATTTTTTGTGGTCTTTCCATCTCGTTCTTTAAACTGTGAAATAACTTTACCGCATCTCATTCTTCTGACATTTTACCTGTACGCCAGCACACGTCTCAGAGATGGACAATTGTTAATTCTAGGAATGTATCACCGTTTATTATCATTTCTGGGTGTATCACCGTTTATTATCATTTCTGATTTAGTTCAGTCTTATGCAGGTGTTTTTCAGTTTCTTGTGTTGTTGAACGCCTGTTTTAATCCTTTAAAATGCGTCGGATCTGTCACTTCCTTTGCTCTTTCTTCCGTTAGCCACCTATACAAGTGAGTTATCGAGTTTTCTGAAAGGTTGAGTACCAATTCTTCTCAACTGTCTGGTCAATTTCAATATTACTTCCTGGCTACAAGGTAAGTAATTTTCAGGACTGTTTACAAATGTATCCCATGAAGATCTTTTGCCCATCATATTTTTTTTGATTTCATACCTGATTTGATCACAGTTTTCTGTAGCTTCCTCAGTCTATTCTGCCAGAACTCCCTATACGCATTACTTTCGTTTTCTGTGAATTCTATCTATTAGTTCTAAAATTTAAGTTCGTTGTCGATTCGGTTTGCGTTTCTCAGCTAGAACTTCTTCAGGGACTTGACTTACGGTATTTTTAATGTTTGTCAATTCTTTGGTTATATCTTCACTGGACGTCATTTGCTGGAGTAGGTCAACCTACACTGGTATAGATTCCCTAACCTCTCTTCTTAGAGCAGAAGAACCTTAAAAGTTTCTTTCGTTTTTCCTTTTGTTCAGTTTTTCCACCTTTTGCACAGCTGGATCTTTAATTTACCAAGATAATGGGTAAAATAATATACACGTTTATTCTAAGTGACGGACGCATTTTCAAAACTTCGTATTTATTCAAGTACAAATCGAAATTGAACTAGCTATATCGCAATGAAAAGAGGAAGCTTCAAAAAAATTTTTTTTCCGTTATGTTTGAAATCAATTTAATAAATTTAATAGTTTGTAATAAAATTTAATTAATTAGTTTTTAATAATTATTTAATTATTGAATAATTATAAATGTGATAAATGTTATAAATGTTCAATGTGGCCACCGTTGGCTGCACGGCAAACATCGACGCCGTGGAAAAACTTGTCCCACACACGCGAAAGCGCCATCTGCTGTTACTGGGCGAATGGCAGCGGTGATCCGGTTCCGCAGATCGTTCAGAGTGATTGGTAGAGGCGGGACGTAAACAGCTTCTTTCACGTAATCTCATAAGAAATAGTCGCAGGGTATGAGATCAGGAGACCTCGGTTCCCGGAAGTGCAGAGCGAGGCCTTCAAGTCCTTTCCGACTCATCCAGCGCTGAGGGAGGGAGTCATTCAAAAAGCCTCCTACATCACGGTGCCAATGGGGCGGATATCCATCCTGTTGGAAAATTAATCCATTGTTCCAACATGCCCTGTTACGTGATTCCCGTTACAGTTCTTTCCGCAAAGAGAAATGGTCCATAAACCTTTGTACGGAATACGGCACAGAACACGTTGATCTTTGGTGAGTCTCTTTCGTGTTGCAATGGAGAATGTGGATTTTCCGAACCCCATATGCGAACACTGTGTCTGTTGACTTTTCCAGTAAGGTGGAAAGTCGCTTCATTGTTAAAAATTACACGCTGCAGAAATCTGTCATCCTCCATCTATGCTGACACATAAGTACAAAATGCGAGACGCTTCTCTTTGTCATTGGGGTTGAGAGCCTGCACAAGTTGTAATCGGTAGGGCTTGTACAGCAAACGCCGTCTCAGAACTTTCCACACAGTTGGTTGGGGTATTCCAGGTTCTCCACTGGCTATACTGGTGGACTTCCTGGGACTGCGCACAAAACTTTCTCGAATCTGTCGGACGTCATTCTCTGACACACGCGGTCGGCCTGTGCTTTTTCCTTTGCACACACACCCAGTCCGTTTAAATTGCTTGAACCAACGGCTAATGCTTTTGCGGGTTGGTGGTTGAATACCGAACTTGAGCCCGCATCTCGTGGTCGTGCGGTAGCGTTCTCGCTTCCCACGCCCGGGTTCCCGGCGGGGTCAGGGATTTTCTCTGCCTCGTGATGGCTGGGTGTTGTGTGCTGTCCTCAGCTTAGTTAGGTTTAAGTAGTTCTAAGTTCTAGGGGACTTATGACCACAGCAGTTGAGTCCCATAGTGCTCAGAGCCATTTTTTTGAATACCGAACTTGGTACGAAATGCCCGCTGAACTGCAGTTTGCTAATCACTTTTCGCGAACTCAAGAACGCAGGAAACCTTGTGCTGCACAGTCGCCATCTCACTCACAACTGACAGTTAAAAGGAATGACGGCCCTATTGGCGCGCGAACTCTGCCATCCTCTTCTGAAACCATCACCGCCTGCCCTGCCCCGGCCAGTGTGGCCAAGCGGTTAAAGGCGCTACGATCTGGAACCGCGTGACCGCTACGGTCGCAGGTTCGAATCCTGCCTCGGGCATGGATGTGTGTGATGTCCTTAGGTTAGTTAGGTTTAAGTAGTTCTAAGTTCTAGGGGACTGATGACCTTAGAAGTTAAGTCCCATAGTGCTCAGAGCCATTTGAACCATTTTGAACCGCCTGCCCTGCACCGCCCGCCGAAAACTTTGAAATTTCCTCTTTTCATTGGTATAAAAGTTGTTCGTTTTCTATTTGTACTTGAATACATACGAATCTTGAAAATGGGTTTTGTATAACCCTGTATATCTCCGGTAATTGCCAGCTTGAACTAAACGACTTCTGGAATGAGATTTTCACTTTGCAGGGGAGTGTGCGCTGATATGAAACTACCTGGCAGACTAAAACTGTGTGAGGTTTGGAAGGTATTAGAAGAGGTACCGGCAGAATTGAAGCTGCGAGGACGGGTCGTGAATCGTGCTTGGGTACCTCAGTTGGTAGAGCACTTTCCCGCAAAACGCAAAGGTCCCGAGTTCGAGTCTCCGTCCGGTACACAGTTTTAATCTGCCAGGAAGTTTCAAACGACTTCTGGCTTTTAAAGTGATCTCTAGAGTAAACATATCTGTTAAGAGCTCATCTTATTTCTGATGCTTTGTCGATTCCTGCAGACTTGATGGATTAAATATATTTAGCAGAGTTGGTGGGTGGAAAAACGGAGGATCCCGTCACCCACCTCCCTGTGATCACCGTATCAGTCGGATCACGGCACCAAATTTGTCCTCTTGCTGGCAGCAATAACCTTACTTGCAGATTGACTGCATTTTCCCAGTGTCCTACGCATCAAATGACTCATCCACCTGCTTTATCAGCGCTTCAGCATAATCGTTTCATTTCATATATCTACCAAGAGTTAAAGTCATGTATTTGAATAAGTTTACTGACTTGAACTGTGGTTCGTTGGTGTTGAAGTCATAGTACACTACTTCTCTGCATTAGGTTTATAACTGGAACAGTAGCCAGCCAAAAGTATGGTTAAACGAGGTTTATTAGGATAAAATTATTTATATACATTTTACAAATCCATCTTCCGAGGATTGTTATACCTTTCGTTCTTCTCTTACTGGGGCCTCGTTTGGTAGGATACACAGGAAGTTTTTTGTTCAGTATTTGCTGAAGTTTACGACAGTTTTATTTCTTATGACCTCTACCAAAACATTTATGAAAATGTGAAATGTTGTGAATCTTTAAGTGCTGTATACTTCTGTGTCACGAAATCGACCTATGTTTTTGTTGTGCATTTTGAAATTAACAGATTTGTGGCTGTGCACTATGCGAATGTTGTTCAGTTTACTTCTCTACGTTTCGTTAAGTGTACAGTTTTACATTTCTGCACATTTAAAATAAGGTACCAGCCTTTTCATCTCCTTTAAATCCAGTCGGTGTGTTCCTAGACATTTGTGCAGTTTGCTCAATTACAGATAAATGCGTCATCTGCAAAATATCTACGTATTCATACTATGTGTGAGTTCGTCCACGGTCTCTAGACAGCCCCAGGGTACACCTGAAGTTACACGTACGTCTTCCGATGACTCTCCATCACAGTACGGTCGCAGGTTCGAATCCTGCCTCGGGCATGTCCTTAGGTTAGTCGGGTTTAAGTAGTTCTAAGTTCTAGGGGACTGATGACCTCAGAAGTTAAGTCTCATAGCGCTCAGAGCCATTTGAGCCAGCAAAAGGTCTCGCACTTCTGTTAAGTAGCGCTGATGCGCTGCTGAGTCGATTGCTTTTAGGAAGTCGGGAAACACTTTATTCTACTGATTGCCTGGATTGCCTTCACGATGGCTTTCAGCACGTCATGTGAAAAATTAAAGCGGTTGAAAATTTAAAGAGATGAACTGCAACTTGAAGCGACCGGGTCCGACTCCGCGGTTTAACATCTGCTCGTTCGCTCTGGAGTAGAAAAAGGAAGCAGCTGGCGGTGCAGTCGTGAATCACTGCCCCGGACGAAACCGCAGTGCAGCTGCCCGGAAGCGCGCAGGTCGTGCACGACCAGTGTGGCCGCAGTCTGCGGGGCGGGCGCCCACGTGGCCCACCCTCCCACCCACCCACACGCCACACGGCTCCCCGGCGCTCCGCTGAAAGCGCCTTAACAACAGGTTGCCCGCTTCCCGCCTGTCAGCGCGGCGTCCCAACACCTGCACTTACCTAGGCTACTGCATTCTTTCTCTTCTGCACGTCTCTAATTCGGTAGCAGGCGAAACCTGCTCCGACAGATTATTCTGAAAATTTGTGACGCAGTTATCTGCTACCCACGAACCGTATCAGACTAACCGATTATAGTACTTTTGTTGCAGAAAATTGTACCTTAATTTCCCTGACTGAATAATTTTTCTGCTGCGGTAACCGGTCTCAAACTCGGACACCTGCGCATTTCCAGTTGGCCCATCCAGACGTGTCTGAATATCACACATACGGCGCTGTGCCGCCCGTTTCTCCTCTACCATTACGATGTATGTGCGAATTATGCCCACAACCACGTGGACATCCTCAGCCCACAAAGTTTCTCCTAGAAACTGACACTGGAAATACCGGGTGATCAAAAAGTCAGTATAAATTTGAAAACTGAATAAATCACGGAATAATGTAGATAGACAGGTACAAATTGACACACGTGCTTGGAATGACATGGGATTTTATTAGAACCAAAAAAGTACAAAAGTTCAAAAAATGTCCAACAGATGGCGCTTCACTGATCAGAATAGCAATAATTAGCACAACAAAGTAAGACAAAGCAAAGCTGATGTTCTTTACACGAAATGCTCAATATGTCCACCATCATTCCTCAACAATAGCTGTAGTCGAGGAATAATGTTAAAGCATGTCCGGAGTTATGGTGAGGCATTGGCGTCGGATGTTGTCTTTCAGCATCCCTAGAGTTGTCGGTCGATCACGATACACTTGCGACTTCAGGTAACCCCAAAGCCAATAATCGCACGGACTGAGGTCTGCGGACCTGGACGGCCAAGCATGACGAAAGTGGCGGCTGAGCACACGATCATCAGAAAACGACGCGCGCAAGTGATCTTTCACGCATCTAGCAATTTCAATTTGGTTCTAACAAAACCCCATGACATTCCAAGCATGTGTGTCAAGCGTGGCTGACCATGGAGCTCTGTTTCTGCATTTCCTGAGACTGTAACTTTCTTTACCCATCGCCCAACTGTACTCCTATGAACTGCAACCTCACCATACACTCCAAGCAAAACTTTATGGACGTTCACCGAGGCTTCTTTTTGCCCACACAAGAATTCAATAACAGAACGCTACTTGTAACATGAGTCGTTTGTAGACGCCATTTTGACGCTGTATTACGGCTCTGACATCTTCCAGAACGGTTCGAAACTGCACTGGCGCACAGAACAGACATCAAATGTGAAGAACCAACAAGGAAGCGTGTCTGTTTATATTAATGGCTTTTTAAAAATATTTAGGGCATTACTTACGGAACGACCTTCGTATAATGAATGTTTGACATATCTACACCTACAGCTATGTTCCGAAATCAGCCTTAGGCTGTCTAGTGGAGATCCCTTCGCGTATCTCTGTCGATTCTCGCCTTTTCTGTTCCAGTCGTGGATAGTGAGAGGGAAGATCGATTGCTTTATATGAACTCGAATCTCTCTATTTTTACGCCAGTAATCTTCTCTCATGTAGGAGGCCGCAATACTTTGTTGGATTCTTGTAGTAACGAACGTTCTTGGCATGTCAACTGTAAACAAATACGTAAGTCTCAACGCTTTTCTTGCAGCGTCTACCACTCGAATCAGATGAACGTCACCGTGACGCTTTCGTGCTTTCTAAATGAACCTGTAACGGAATGTGCTGCTCCTCTATAGACCTTCTCTATTCCGTCTCTCACTTCTACCTGGCGACGCTCCCACGTGATAAAGGATATTCAATTGTCGTCGAATGAGGTTTTTGTACGCCGTCCCCTTCCGTGGGTGGATACTTCATATGGATTCTACTTGCACCAGCGTTCCCTAGCATTAATTTCGTGCGTTCGTCTCACTCCATACTCATACTCCCAGAGACTTAATCAATGCGACTGCATCCAACAATCGAATAATCATAAAGTAATGCGTGCGCCTGCCAGTATATGCGTTATATTTGCTTACGCTTAGCCTCAACTGTCAATTCCCACACGTTGCGCCGATACTTTGCAGGTCTTCCGGCATTTTGCTACAATTTTCAAGGGTTGTGACTCGTCTGCACACAGCAGCGTCGTCTACGAACAGCCTCATAAAGCGACCGACTTTATCCATTGCCTCATTTACATGCAGCTTAATTATGAAGTCCATGGAACGTTTTAAAAAACTGGTATAGGTTAACATAACATAACAAATCGTAGAGTGCTTGAAACAAAAACAAGCTTCCTTTTGGAGTAGTGCCTGCACTTTGGTTCAGAAGGCCGTCTGTAGGAGCGCTAAGACAGTTATAACTCATAATACGCGAGACGGACGATCCGAATAATAGGGGAGTACTGTTGTCAGTGAACGCACACAGAAAATTCTACAACCAAATCTGCCTGTGTTTCGCCAAAAAAAAAAATCAGTGCTAAACAGGCGCTTTCGCTAAATCTACACGTGGCTAGCCTCCCATCTGCTCTTCATTATTGCAGCTGACTTAATTGTACGCACGTAGGCTACACCTACTCTGTCACTTGCATAAAGAAGGTAAAAACATAAAATCGCAATAATATTAATTTTTATATTTAGATCGATAAGTTACTTCTCGTTTTTAACTAAATGATTGTGTATCAATATAACTAGAGTGTATTTTCTTCTGTAAAATTATGGATGTGTAAAGTTTTATTTTTTATTGAACCTATCGAACAGTCACTATGTAAAAGTGAAGATAAGTTTGAAACGGTAACATGCAGTGCCTTTATTAAAACAGTTTCTGTGGTATATGGAATCCTGTCTATCAATTTCAGTTTCAGTAACATATGTTGACGTGAAACGCTACAGATGGATGTATATTTTGTAAAACGAATTGGAACACTATTAACAGCAGCTGAACTACGAGTGTGTGCTGTAAACAAGTGCCTCAGAATTTATGATGCGAAATCTCTTACAGCTTTATAAATAAAATAAATATATATGACTGTAGTATCTGATCCCGAAAGAACAGTTACCGTGGATGACCATGCAGCTTTGCTAGAAATGAAATGATAATTAAATGGACACCCTAGCTGCAAACAGGCGTTGATGTACTTCATTGGGGACATGTTGAAAATGTGTGCCCCGACCGGGACTCGAACCCGGGATCTCCTGCTTCCTGGCCATTGACCTTCTTGTGCGAACGCACACGTTATGCCCGGATTCGTACGGGACTTGGTAGATTAATCTGCCACGAGTAATGAGTATGATGGACAAACATCTATTAGGCGCACTACGAATGTAGTGGTGTAGACATGTTGGGAATGTGGATCTCACGGGGAGCGTGCAAGGGATAAGTCCCTGCAGACGCACTATCCTCTGTGCCCGTGGTGGCTCAGATGGATCGGTAGGCTCAATCTCGCCCTCTTTTTCTCACGTCGCGCGATTTTTTGTTGATTTTAGTTATGTTCAGTTACAGATACCTTCTACAAGAATCCCCACTACCCGTGAGATATATCGATACTTGCAGCGTAATCATGGCAGCAATGTTGTCGAACTTAAATACCCAACACGAAACTGGCGACAGATTTGGCGAGCTGTCCATACACCTCTCCTCACCACAGCAGCGCGATCGTCATGGTATACACTAATCAACCGCAAGACAGTCAACCGCCAACGATTGTACGACATTCGCATGGTAGATTCCCCGCTCTGCCTTATATGTGGCATGCAGGACACCGACGAACATTCTCTGCAGTGCGGTGAGGCAAAGGATGTTTGGCGGCTGACGCAACGCATCATGGCCCTCCTCAGACGCACCGACGAATCCACGATCACGACGGACGCTTTATTTTTCCCTGACGCTGTATTTTTCCCCTCACAAAAAACATCGGCAATCCGATGGATTGGAGGACACGCATCGCACTACGTGCTCTCGCGGACATTGATATCGGGCATGGACTATTGGCATTATCTACTAGAACAACACGAAATCATCCGACGCCACTCTAAATATAAAACGAATTTTGCGAACTTTCTAGGCAGCATGTTTCATAACCCCCCGAAGCGGTGGGGAGTCCCAGATTTACGTTGTTTCGAGGGATAGGATGTACTCCCAGTGAAGTGACGAGGATGTCACTTCAGTCCTAAATTTCTTTTCCTTCTTTTTTATATATGATTTTTCTTTTGGGACATTAATAAAAAAGATGGATACAGCGTCTGCCATATGAGGAGGAGATCCCGGGTTCGAGCTCCGGTTGTTAAAAAAAAAAAAAGCGGTCAAAGGCTCTGCGTTCAGGTCGCAGTCCACTTCTGTGGGCGTGGGTTCGAATCCCACTTCTGACAAATATTTTCTAGCGTCGTGTCACTCACAGTGACCAAGTGGCAGTATATTTCGCACAATAGTTCAGAACAAACAGTTATGCATTACAGGTTTCTTTCTTTTTGTTGGTTGTCGAAAGATACATATCGGAATCCCTGTTCAGTCAGGTTATTACTTGTCCCATGCAGGCTTTTGCCCTGCAACTCCGTTACTTTCTCTGTTGGTATCAGCTGGAATCATTTGCAACGCACTCAGACATCATCAACACGTACATTACTGCGTAAGAAAAGGTCAGCTTAAAAAAAAAGTAAAAAAAAAAAGATGGACAGAGCGTCTGCCATGTAAGCAGGAGAGCCCGGGTTCGAGTCCCGGTCGGGGCACACATTTTCAACATGTCCCCAATGAAGTACATCAACGCCTGTTTGCAACTAGGGTGTCCATTTAATTATCATTTCAATAAAGTAAATGTTACTAAATTCTACATCTTTATTCTTCATATCTACATATCTGCAGCCGTCTCTCACTAGATGGCTCCGAATTTCAGCGTAACGTGTAACGTGGCACAGTGTAACGTAACTATGTCGGTGGGTGAGGAAAACCATAATTGAGTTTCTAATTCGAAGATTTTGTCCACACATGGAGCACCTTCTCCTTGAGTGTGGCAACGCTAGACCACAACACATAGGCGCTGCAGTATCTGTTTTAACCCGATGCCTTGGGTTCATTGTCATCACCCCTACATCTACATTGTACTCCGCAAGCCAACTAATGGAGCGTGGCTGAGGGTACTTTCGGTACCACTATCTGATCCCTCCGACTCTGTTCCACTCGCGAATAGTGCGTGGGAAGAACGATTGTCGGTAAGCCTCTGTATTGGCTCTAATTTCTCGAATTTTCTCCTCGTGGTCAATACGTGAAATGTATGTAGGGGGAAGTAATATGTTGTCCGACTCCTCGAGAAAAGTGCTGTCCCGAAATTTCAATAGTAAAGCGCTCCGTGCTCCACAACGCCTCTTTTGTAACGTCTGCCAGTGGAGTAGCATCTCCGTAAGGGCCTTTCCCAAGCTAAGCGATCCCGTGCAGAAACGCGCCGCTCTTCTTTGGATCTTCTCATCTCTATCAGTCCTCCATGATAGAGATCCAAGATAGATGAGCAATACTCATGAATCGTGCGAACAAGCGCCTTATATGCCACTTCTTTCGTGGATGAGTTACATTTCCGCAAGATTCTTCCAATGAATCAGAGTCTGGTATCTGCTTTTTCCAGTACCTGTTTTATATGATCATTCCACTTTAGGTCGCTCTGGATAGTTACGCCAAGACAGTTCACGGCAGACGCTGTCTACAGCTGTTTGTCATCAGTGGTGCAGCTCATTTATGCGCAACATGTTACATTTATTTACGTCCAGGCTGAACTGCCAGAGCCTGCACCATTCATCAATTCCCTACAGGTCGTTCTGCAAATTCTTACTATCTTTTGGCGTTGCTACTTTGGTGCAGACAACTGCATCATGTGCGAATGGCCTTAAAGAGCACCCGTCGCTTTCTACTAGATCATTTATATATATTGTAAACAACAACGGTCCTATCACACTTCCCTGTGGTAATCCGGATATTACCTTTATATCTCTCGATTTTGTTCTGTTAACAGCAACATTTTGAGTTCTGTCTGCAAGAAAGTTTTGAATCCAATCTCAAGTCTACTCCGATATTCCGTAAGCTCGTACTTTTTGCATTAAACGGCAATGCGGGACGTCTGAAATGTTTTACTCAAATCAAGGAACACGGCATCAAACTGAGCGCCGTCGTCTCCTTTGCTGAGGATCTCACGGAGGAATACACCGAGCCGAGTTTCGCAGGATCTATGTTTGCGATATCCATGATGATTTTTATAGAGATGTTCAGTTTCCAAAAACGTCTTAATTATTGAGCATAAAAAAGGCTCCATAATTCTACAACAGATAGACGTCAACGATATAGGTCTGTAATTGTGTGGATCTGTCTCCGTACAGACCCAACTTCACGCTATCGTATTTTCATCTGTTTTCAAAACTTAAAGGACACTTTCGATTACTTCACTTTGATAGTGATGAAACGGTGCACCAAGTCAACAAAATCAGACATTCAACAGTTAAAATATCAACAAACTGGTCTGTTGTTTGGAGAAAGGTGTTCGTCGGCAGAGTGGCTATGTTGAGAGATGAATACTGTGGCGTCGCCGCCAGACACCACACTTGCTAGGTGGCAGCCTTTAAATCGGCCGCGGCCCGTTAGTATACGTCGGACCCGCGTGTCGCCACTATCAGTGACTGCAGACCGAGCGCCGCCACACGGCAGGTCTAGAGAGACTTCCTAGCACTCGCCCCAGTGGTACAACTGACTTTGCTAGCGATGGTTCAGTGACAAATTACGCTCTCATTTGCCGAGACGATAGTTAGCATAGCATTCAGCTACGTCATTTGCTACGACCTAGCAAGGCGCCATTACCAGTTACTGTTGATACTGTAAAACATGTACCGTCAAGAGCGACGTTCACCATTTACGGATTAAAGTTAAGTATTCCAACAGCTACGTCCTTTTTTGCTAAAGTCTAATTTCCTTGTCCTGTTTCAGACCTCACGCCAGCCTGCGTGAGCTAAAATGCGTGCCTTTCGGCTTCCTCTCATACCGGTGTTGGCTCTCCTGCCAACCCACAACAAATACTCAGACATTAACAGTAAAAACGTAAATGTCGTGTGACTAGGGCCTCCCGTCGGGTAGACCGTTCGCCGGGTGCAAGTGTTCCGATTTGAAGCCACTTCAGCGACTTGCGCGTCGATGGGAATGAAATGATGATGATTAGGACAACACAACACCCAGTCCCTGAGTGGATAAAATCCCCTCCCAAGCCGGGAATCGAACCCGCGCCCTTACGATTGACAGTATGTCACGCTGACCACTTTTTTTTTTTTTTTTTTTTTTTTGTAATCTCATTTTGTTCGTTTCAGTTGTTCGTAGCGGACGTCACCTGACGCCCGATGAAGTTCGTTATTGATGCATCCACTCAGTTTTTTTATTACGGAGGGCAGCTAACCCTCTGACCGAACACTCTGAGCTACCGTGCCGGCGACTCAGTTAACCGGGGGCGGACACACACTAATAATAAATATGTACAACGATAAGTAAGCCCTACCGCAGGATCGATAGCTCGCGCCAAGTTCCTAGATTCCACAGATTTTATTTCTTAAAGCGTCGGCCGCTAGGAGCGGGGGGTGGGAGGGGGGCGGGGGCACCGAAGCCTCTTAACGTGACTGCAGATCGTGGAAGCGGGCAATCTGCAATATGGCACGTCGTTTGATTTACGAAGACAGTACGCCTTTAGCAACCGAAATAGCAAGTTTTCCGGCTGGGAGAAAACAAACGCAGCCCGCATCCCATCAACAGCGTCCTTCTGCCGAGAAGCGGAAGGGAGTTCGTTCGGGGAGCCGCCCACAGAGGAGGGAACTATAAACCGCGAGAGGACGGTCACAACACCTACGTGGGTCCGCTATCACCGGGGAGGTGTCTGCCAAAGCCCACAACAGGTGCTCGGCTGCTTTTTGCAAACTGAGAGCGCCCGGGCGGCTATAAAAAAGATCCGATTGACATTACTTGATGGTTGACGTTTGTCACTTGCAGACACGGCGAGTAGCTTCACAAATGCCGTTAATGGGTAACACGGAGCAGTGTCTGAAGCAGCCGTCGCGAGGTTTGACAGAAACGCGAGATGCTCTGTCGACAGCGGATCTTAAGTGGCCAATGACTTAACTGCGGCAGACGACGTATTAGGAGAGGAGGAGATTAGTGTTTAACGTCCCGTCGACAACGAGGTCATTAGAGACGGAGCTCAAGCTCGGGTGAGGAAAGGATGGGGAAGGAAATCGGCCGTGCCCTTTCACAGGAACCATCCCGGCATTTGCCTGAAGCGATTTAGGGAAATCACGGAAAACCTAAATCAGGATGGCCGGAGACGGGATTGAACCGTCGTCCTCCCGAATGCGACTCCAGTGTGCTAACCACTGCGCCACCTCGCTCAGTAGACGACGTACTTTGAAGCCCTGAATTTAGACTGATGTCCTAACGTATTCACAGCCTCGTCAGGTGCAATGTACCAGAGAAAACGACGATCAGTAATCTGCAGCAGAACTTAAATCATGAGCGCCTTTTTGTTCACGGCGATTAAAGCCAACATCTACAAGTAAACTCTGGGCAGAAAAATTTAAGTTTCAGTTCTAATAGCAAAATGTAATTTCTCGCTATCATTGGTTACCTGAAACTGGCTGCACGAGCTGCCACATTACCAACCTATAAGCAGTCCTGGTTGTCACTTGGTTACAGATTATAGGCGCCACAGGCAGATTCCAAATGAAAACAAAAGGATAGGACGAAAAATAAGAACAAAGAAATTACGGTGATGAAAATGACGCTGCAAAGTATTGTTAAGATTGAAATAATACATTTAAAGCGATTAATTCATTAAAAATAATAAGCAGTCTCTTTATTAGATTCAGAAAAGAAAATTTCGCTGCATTGGACGATGTTCGAGCCGGTGACCTCCTGCACGTCTACTTTACACGCTAACCACTATGCAATGCCACGGCACCGCTAGTGAATGTTAGAACTATGGTTGTAATGACTCACTCGCAATGATGAACCTTCTAAAATTCGGTTTCACGGAATATCGAACGAAACTTTCTAAGGTGCCGATAATTGTATATGTGTCATTGAATAGCATCTTGAATGGAAGGATCCAGCAGTGTTTGCTTGATTATGTGTGTATTTCGTTATCATCGTTTTGTATGCGCGTGTTGTGTGACTTGTGTGCCTCTGTGTGTCGTTTTTGGTGTGGTTATCATGAGTGATGAAATACGAAATAAAAGCCCCGTACCCAGGATTCGGGATGCAGACAGATCAAGAAAGGAAGCGATACAAGGAACTGGAAGCGAACTGACCAGTCGTCATGGCAGTCTGCCAATGGCGGACGGTTCGGGTGTCATGTTGAGGGCTCTTATTGGAGGGAACCAGCTCCATCGCGTGAAGTGTAGCGGCAGATGCCTAGCCGAGCGGACGCGCAAGCAGCGGTAGCAGCAGCAGCAGCAGTACGTTGCACATTAAATTAGTCTTCCTCCACGTGCTAACCACTAGTGTACACAGTGAAATACGCAGGTATAATTCATCTCTATGAAGGTGAATCATACCTGCGTATTTCACTGTGTACACTAGTGGTTAGCGAATTACTCTTAAGTTTTCGTTTTTGAGTAAATCTTGGTGCTTATCCTTGTGTAAAAACAGCGTCTCCCTAGTGCAGCTTTCCCGCTGCCACAAGCTCCACGTCACACCACTAAGCTTAAATACAGCACACAGTTTAGATCAGTGCATCCCAGTTTGCATTCTTATCTCGTACAGCAGCTTTTCGGTAAGGAGAGTTTCTGGCAACAGGTAACTGTATGTAACCTCCCCTTCCTAATCGGCTTACTGGATTGCGATATAACACCGTGATCGCATTTGCCTAATGAAATTTTACAGTGAGTACGACTATCGCTTCCGAAGGGAAATAACACCGGTTAGTTTCAGGAAAGTGTGCAACAGACTCTACTGCAGGAAGAATCTGTTCTAAAGTTAAGCTAGATGCTCGAAGATAATTTTGAAATTGGTGGAATATAGTGCAATCGCTCACGAAGCGCACAGGACGGAAGAGGGGTACCACGTAATATTTATTACAAAAATTAATGATAATACAAATAAAACACTGATTAGCCCTTTAGGGCAATGAATCTCCAGGATCTTAAGAAAGATAATGGCACAGAAATTTAAGCACTAATCACTGGCGTGCCAACACAAAGTTGAAAGTAAAATTAAATGAACTTAGTGGTTAAATAAATGACTCGTTAACTTGAACTTTGATATGTATAAAAATGACCTTCAGTAACAGCAGTGTTACGTAATGCAAAATTAAGAAAAACGCAATCAATTTACCTTTAATTATTGAGAGACTGAACTGAATTTACTTTAAGCAAATGAGCAACTGATTTTACTTTCAAAACAACAAGAATAACACACATACCAAACCAGCAGAAGTCCTTCCCTAAGCTAAATACAGGATAAATGCATTTGCACACTCCTAATTTGTGCTGTGTCTTCAGTTATTAGTTTTGCGAGTGAAATTTTAGGTTAATTTAAGTTAATACTTAAAGTAGCAAATTATTTAAGCCTCTATTATGCAATACACGAATGAACAGTTACTGGTGATTAGCGAACACACAAAACTGGCAATAAGTAGTTAATCAAGTTTCGTATTCTTACGACACTCGAGGGGAATGAAAGGGAAGCAGTGGTTGGGAAGGGAGTGACACAGGGTTATAGCCTCTCCCCAATGTTATTCAATCTGTATATTGAGCAAGCAGTAAAGGAAACAAAAGAAAAATTCGGAGTAGGTATTAAAATCCATGGAGAAGAAATAAAAACGTTGAGGTTTGCAGATGACATTGCAATTCTGTCAGAGACAGCAAAGGACTTGGAAGAGCAGTTGAACGGAAAGGACAGTGTCTTGAAAGGAGGATATAAGATGAACATCAACAAAAGCAAAACGAGGATAATGGAATGTAATCGAATTAAGTCGGGTGATGCTGAGGGAATGAGATTAGGAAATGAGACACTTGAAGTAGTAAAGGAGTTTTGCTATTTGGGGAGAAAAATAACTGACGATGGTCGAAGTAGAGAGGATATAAAATGTAGACTGGCAATGGCAAGGAAAGCGTTTCTGAAGAAGAGAAATTTGTTATCATCGAGTATAGATTTAAGTGTCAGGAAGTCGTTTCTGAAAGTATTTCTATGGAGTGTAGCCATGTATAGAAGTGAAACATGGACAATAAATAGTTTGGAAAGGAAGGGAATAGAAGCTTTCGAAATGTGGTGCTACAGAAGAATGCTGAAGATTAGATGGGTAGATCACATAACTAATGAGGAGGTATTGAATAGGATTGGGGAGAAGAGAAGTGGCACAACTTGACTAGAAGAACATGTTCTAAGGCATCAGGGGATCACCAGTTTAGTATTGGAGGGCAGCGTGGAGGGTAAAAATCGTAGAGGGAGACTAAGAGATGAATACACTAAACAGATTCAGAAGGATGTAGGTTGCAGTAGGTACTGGGAGATGAAAAAACTTGCACAGGATAGGGTAGCATGGAGAGGTGCATCAAACTAGTCTCAGGACTGAAGACCACAACAACAACAACAACAACGACGACAACGACACTCGGTGATTGCATGAAAAGGAGACGGACCGTACTTAGTAATAACGTCTGAGGACAAGGACAGCACAAGGGCCCTACAAGTTTCAACTATTGCAAGTTATTATTAAAGTTACTCATACTTTGTGAAAGAAATGCGACAATGCCGAGCTGCCGCTGTTGCTACAGTTTGAGAACCCCGAGTCGTCTCCAGAGCCACAGATAGTTACGGGACACGCAACAGTTGGAACTGCAGCTTCCTCCGCCTGTCCACGCCTCCCGTGCTCCCAATACTCGCGGGTTAACCAATTAGCCGTCTCTACACCGAGTCGAGCATCGCAGCACACCGCGTCTGTATAAGCTCCCAACGAACACGTCCGCACTCTTTCATGACTCTGGCTGCTCTGCCTCCTCTCTGCTCGCAACGCAACAGACACTCTCCATAAGCAAAAATAAACAACAGCACAGCTACTACCATTTCGTCATTGCTATCGATACATTTAAATAAAGTTCCCTTGTCTATTACCTAGCAGTTTACAATATTTTCATTATAATTGCGAGCAATTGTATACAGTCAGAAATAAGTACAATATTACATCGCTTACTTATTAAATATAGTTTCTGAGGTGCAGCATAGAGATTCAGTATCAGAAATACAGGGTTATTACAAATGATTGAAGCGATTTCACGGCTCTACAATAACTTTATTATTTGAGATATTTTCACAATGCTTTGCACGCACATACAAAAACTCAGAAAGTTTTTTTAGGCATTCACAAATGTTCGATATGTGCCCCTTTAGTGATTCGGCAGACATCAAGCCGATAATCAAGTTCCTCCCACACTCGGCGCAGCATGTCCCCATCAATGAGTTCCAAAGCATCGTTGATGCGAGCTCGCAGTTCTGGCACGTTTCACGGTAGAGGCGGTTTAAACACTGAATCTTTCACATAACCCCACAGAAAGAAATCGCATGGGGTTAAGTCGGGAGAGCGTGGAGGCCATGACATGAATTGCTGATCATGATACCACGACCGATCCATCGGTTTTCCAATCTCCTGTTTAAGAAATGCCGAACATCGTGATGGAAGTGTGGTGGAGCACCATCCTGTTGAAAGATGAAGTCGGCGGTGTCGGTCTCCAGTTGTGGCATGAGCCAGTTTTCCAGCATGTCCAGATACACGTGTCCTGTAACGTTTTTTTCGCAGAAGAAAAAGGGGCTGTAAACTTTAAACCGTGAGATTGCATAAAACACGTTAACTTTTGAATTGCGAATTTGCTGCACTAATGCGTGAGGATTCTCTACCGCCCAGATTCGCACATTGTGTCTGTTCACTTCACCATTAAGAAAAAATGTTGCTTCATCACTGAAAACAAGTTTCGCACTGAACGCATCCTCTTCCATGAGCTGTTGCAACCGCGCCGAAAATTCGAAGCGTTTGACTTTGTCATCGGGTGTCAGGGCTTGTAGCAATTGTAAACGGTAAGGCTTCTGCTTTAGCCTTTTCCGTAAGATTTTCCACACCGTCGGCTGTGGTACGTTTAGCTCCCTGCTTGCTTTATTCGTCGACTTCCGCGGGCTACGCGTGAAACTTGCCCGCACGCGTTCAACCGTTTCTTCGCTCACTGCAGGCCGACCCGTTGATTTCCCCTTACAGAGACATCCAGAAGCTTTAAACTGCGCCTACCATCGCCGAATGGAGTTTAAGCAGTTGGTGGATCTTTGTTGCACTTCGTCCTGAAGTGTCGTTGCACTGTTATGACTGACTGATGTGAGTGCATTTCAAGCACGACATACGCTTTCTTGGCTCCTGTCGCCATTTTGTCTCACTGCGCTCTCGAGCGCTCTGGCGGCAGAAACCTGAAGTGCGGCTTCAGCCGAACAAAACTTTATGAGTTTTTCTACGTATCCGTAGTGTGTCGTGACCATATGTCAATGAATAAAGCTACAGTGAATTTATGAAATCGCTTCAATCATTTGTAATAGCCCTGTACAGTACAAGTTATCAACGGATTTTAAACGATAAAGTTTTTGGATGGTGCTGAAGGTATATAATCTACATTTTCAGTGTTATATGCAGACACATCCTCTTCAGTACAGATATTTATTCCTGTTTAAGAGCTTACCGTCCCACCGTGCAATGAGAAATCTCTAGCGCAGTTTTCAGTGTTTCTTTATTCTCCTCGTCATATTTTGCGTACATTCCAAACACAGTAGCGCCATTTGAGATCTTATGTCTGTTGAAGCTTCCTAGCAGATTAAATCTATGTGTCGGACCGAGACTCGAACTCGGGTACTTTGCCTTTCTCGGGCAAGTTCTCTACCATCTAAGCTACCCAACCATGGCTCACGCTCCGTCCTCACAGCTTTACTTCCGCCAGTACCTCGTCTCCTACCTTCCAAACTTCACAGAAACACTCCTGCGAACCTTGCCGTACTAGCACTCTTAGAAGAAAGGATACTGCGGAGACGTGGCTTAGCCACAGCCTGGGGGACATTTCCAGAATGAAATCTTCACACTGAGGCGGAGTGTGCACTGGGATGAAACTTTCTGGCAGATTAAAACTGTGTGCCGGATCGAGACTCGAACTCGGGACTTTTGCCTTTTGCGGGCAAGTGCTCTACGAGCTCAGCTACCAAAGCAGAACTTTGGCCGCCTCCTCACAGCTTTACTTATGGCAGTACCTCGTCTCCTACCTTCCAAACTTCACAGAAGCTCTCTTGCGAACCGCAATATCCTTTCTTCCAGGCGTACTAATTCTGCAAGGTTCGCAGGAGAGTTTCTGTGGAGTTTGGAAGGTAGCAGACGAGGTACTGCCGGAAGTAAAGCTGTGATTACAGGGTATGAGTCGTGCTTTAAAATATAAATGATCTAGTAAAAAGTGTCGGGTGCTCTTCAAGGCTGTTCGCAGATAACAAACTAGCAACGCCATAAGATAGTAACAAACCACTGGATACGGTATCTATCGTAAACTACCCAGGAGTAATTACCAGAGCGACCTTAACTGGAATGACCACTTAAAATAAATAGTGGGAAATGCAGATGGCAGACTCAGATTCAAAGGAAGAATCCTAAGGAAGTGTAACTCATCCACGAGGGAAGTGGTTTATACGGCGCTTGTTCGACCGATTCTTGACTACTCTTCATCTACCCGTATCCGGGATCTCTAACAGGTAGGACTGATAGGAGAGACAAAGAAGATCCTAGGAAGAGAAGCGCGTTTCTTTACGAGATCGTTTAGACGGCTGAAACTCCAGAGGTGACATTACAAGACAGACGTTGTGCATTACGGAGAAACCTATTATTGAAATTTCGAGAGAGCACTTTCCGGGAAGAGTCGGGCGACATATTACTTTCCCACTCATACGTCTCGCTAATGGCCACGAGGAGAAAATTCGAGAACTTAAAGCCAGTACAGAGGCTTACCGGCACTCATTTTTTCCAAGTGCCCTTCGCAAGTGGAACGGGGTTGGAGGGCTCAGTTAGTGGTACAAAAAGTACCATCCTCCACACACCATTAGTTAGCTTGCGGAGTATGGTGTAGTTGTAGATGTAGAAGTGTCACCTGTCAAGTAATTTTAATCGGGCGATAGTCTGGCGGGCATGCTGCGTCATGTTTAACTGCAACTCTAAGTGCAGTGATAATTTGAAATTTTCGGAAATTCATTGTCTTCATCAGCGGTACAGATCAATCTCTCATGGTGTAGATTTACTAAATAGTTTCTTTTTTAATATTCAGAAGTGCAACGTCTACATCCGCAGTACGTCTTAGCCTCTTGCGGTGTATATTTACTACAGCGTTTCATTCTGGATGTCTATACCTGATCAATTTTTAAAGGAGAGGCTGAAAATACCACTTCAGTCGTAAATTACTCACGACAGTGAGTTCTGTTCTGCGGTCATGGTCAGCACACCGCGCCTGGTACACGAGACGCTCGGGGACCGCAGCACAGCTACGACACCTGAGGATGGGCTTATAACAGTCCGAAACCGGTCGTGTGAAAATAAAGAAATTTGCAACTGAAGCGGTATTTTCAACCTTTGCTATAATGCTCAGTTGCGGATGTTCTGCCAACAGCATTCTTTGCAATTTTTAAAGGACTTATTGAAATGATTACCGTGCGACACGTTAACTGGATTTTTTTTCCTGCTAAGTACACTGTGCTGCATGAATTGTCTGCATTGATGAACTGCTTTTTACACTGAAGAGACAAAGAAATTGGTACACCTGCCTAATATCGTGTGGGGCCCTCGCGAGAACGCAGAAGTGCCGCAACACGACGTAGCATGGACTCGACTAATGACTGAATCAGTGCTGGAGGGAACTGACACCATGAATTATGCAGGGCTGTTCATAAATCCGCAAGAGTACGAGGGGGTGGAGATCACGTTGCAAGGCATCCAAGATATGCTCAATAACGTTCTTGTCTGGAGAGTTTGGTGGCCACCGGAAATGTTTAAACTCAGAAGAGTGTTACTGGAGCCACATGTAGCAATTCTGGACGTGTGGGCGTCGCATTGTCCTACTGGAATTGCCCACGTCCGTCGGAATGCACAATGGACATGCATGGATGCAGGTGATCAGACAGAATGCTTACATACGTGTCACCTGTCAGAGTCGTGTCCAGATGTATCAGGTGTCTCATATCTGTCCAACTGCACACGCCCCACACCATTACAGAGCCTCTACCACCTTGACCAGTCCTCTGCTGACCTGCAGCGTTCATGGATTCATGAGGTTGTGTCCGTAGCCGTACACGTCGATCCGCGCGATACAGTTTGAAACGAGACTCGTCCTACCAGGCGATATGTTTCCCACTGAATGTATTCCGTTTGCTGGGGTTTTATTTATATGGGCAGATGAAAGTACGTTTCTCCTTTACCTAAAGGATATTTTTAGTGTCTTAACTACAACTCCCAACGAGGTGAAACATTCGTAAATTGTTAAGAAAAGATCGACACCGCGTAATGCTTTGTCTATCTGTTGTAATAAAAGATAGAGGGTGACCACGTCAATTAACTACTTTATCTTGCCTTATTCTTTGGTAGACATTCTGCACCACCTCTAGAGAGAACACTCGTTCTATCGTGCCCTCTCTATATTTGTCTGGGGCGCTGCCTTTTCTGATCTAGTCAGCCGAAAATGAGTGTGGAATTTTATTAACTTACTGGTCCACAAACAGGGGGAAAACCGACACGGTTTGCCGGTTAGTAAAGCGGTGGCTGGAAAATTATCAGTGACAAATTTATAATTTAGCGCAACGAATAACGGGGAGGGAAACTGAGAAAGTTCCAGCCAGGGAACAAAAATTACTCTGAGCACTATGGGACTTAACATCTGAGGTCATCAGTCCCCTAGGACTTTGAACTACATCAACCTGAATAACCTAAGGACATCACATACATCCATGCCCGAGGAGGGATTCGAACCTGCGACCATAGCAGTCGCGCGGTAGCAGACTGAAGCGCCTAGAACCACTCGGCCACACCTGCCGGCAGCCAGGGAACAGAGCGTATGTTTTCCAATTTAGTTCGTTTTTCAACGCATCTCTGAGAAATGAAGGACGAAGTGTAGCACACGCTGATGTGTGGCCCAGTGAACTCTCTTTTAGCCGCCTTTTTTACTTTGAATGCTTTGTACATTTATATTGGGCACTGATTTATTTATGATCGGCTTTGTTTCATAGCATGTTGTAGATTGATTATCGTTGAACTCTTTTATTTTATGATGCTCAGAAAACATACTCATTTACAAAATATAACGATTTACTCGACATTCGTTGTGACAAATGTACATAGCGTGGAGGTGAGCTCTCTTATGTATTGCTAGTTTTAAATACGCGCCGATACAGAAGGAAACACTGAGGGTATGAGGTCAGGACTACGACTGGCCAAGCCGCGAGGAAAGTCAGTCAATGTGCACTAGATGTGGCAAACAATCGAACAAAAAGTGCCTTCAATAAATAGGTCTAATAGAACAGAGCACCGACAAAGAAGCAGAGATTGGACCACGGGAACGCGAAGTATTAAAAGCATATCAAATTTCGGAATGAGATTTTCACTCTGCAGCGGAGTGTGCGCTGATATGAAACTTCCTGGCAGATCAAAATTGTGTGCCCGACCGAGACTCGGACCTTTGCCTTTCACGGGCAAGTGCTCTACCATCTGAGCTACCGAAGCACGACTCGCGCCCGGTACTCACAGCTTTACTTCTGCCAGTATCTCGTCTCCTACCTTCCAAAGTTTACAGAAGCGAACAGGAGAGCTTCTGTAAAGTTTGGAAGGTAGGAGACGAGATACTGGCAGAAGTAAAGCTGTGAGTACCGGGCGCGAGTCGTGCTTCGGTAGCTCAGATCGTAGGGCACTTGCCCGAGAAAGACAAAGGTCCCGAGTTCGAGTCTCGGTCGGGCACACAGTTTTGATCTGCCAGGAAGTTTCAGATCAAATTTCGCATTCGCAGCCCACCGAACTTAGATGATGATGTTGTTTGGTTTGTGGAGCGCTCAACTGCGCGGTCTTCAGCGGCCGACCGAACTTAGAGAAAATACGGCAAATAACCCAGCAGGCGGTACTGGTGCATCAAGGATCAGTTCTATTCGTTCTGTAATTTCGTGGGTAAATTTATCAAATGAACTTTAGAGTTGAGCTACTTCTAATGATTCTGGGCTGTATCTGAGAAATATTCTGCCTTCCGGCATTATGCTTGCGACCACGTGGGTCTACAAAGGGACCTCATGTGGTTTCTGCCACAAAGAAAACGGAGTAAATAATTTATAAAATGTGCCGTGAGGCGGCTAAAATTGATTAGATTAAGTTCATTTGGTAGCACAAATCGCCTACAATCATCTACAATCGCTTTATCCGGAGTACGGTGCAGACGTGGAGCACAGGGAGTAAGTCCCACGTACCACAAAAAAACACCTATTAAAATTCGAATATTTGTCCCCAAAAAAAATATAACCATTCGCTGACATTTAACATTTCACCCGAGTTCATGTCTAAATATGATATAGAAATAAGCATAGACAATTTGAAACCTATGAACTCCTTACCACGTGGCACGAAACAAAAGACAAGCACTTTTACTGCGTTTTATACGGTATTCTGGCTAGTAAAGTAAACAGTGAGCACGGTTCTCGCAATAGATTTACCTGCTCATCATAATGCTTCAAAGAAAAATGGATTAGATAACATAAAATACATTCTCATGGCTTTTTCCAGCAAACTAGAGACAGACGCGATGAATACACGTCCTCCCACTTACCCGTCTTCTTTTACTCTTCTCTAAAATGGCGGGCGTACGGAGGACCTTCGGTGCCTAGTGGAGGGGATGGCCGAACCAGCTCGCTATGACCAACCTCACCACGATAAATCGGAAGTTTTCGGACTATCTTTGGTCACGACCTACCCGTGTTCAATCTCTGCCACTACCCCAGAGAAATGAAGTTGGCACCACTACAGAAGATCCTCTAACAAGATTCGTCCGCTACGTTTGAGCTACTGATGACCACGCTCTAGGAACAGGTGGGAAGAGGGTGCGGGATACATTTCACACAGACACCACACACCAAATATAAAAATGATAAAAAAACGTTCACTGACATTCTCTATAAAATGCATCGTCCGTTGGCGTGGGGGTTGCGCGGCGCCCTCGGCAGGGCCGCGTCGTAAAAGAAATCGGCAGGAAGAGAAGCCTGATTAACTATTTCTCGACGACGAAAGTTTGGAAATGAACGATCAGAGAATTTGACTGCTTATTATCATCGAACGGCTACAATAGTGACATTTCACAGGCAACAACAGTCAATTAATTGTCAGTGTTGACGGGCCCAGGAGAGGCGTAAAGCTTTGTGTCGTGCATTCATCAAGGCTATACGAATGGGCCTTCGGCTACGAAACCCTGTATCGATGATGTTTCGCTGAATGATTCGCACGCTGACAATTGTTGATGGCTCAGCATTGAAATCTGCAGCAATTTGCGGAAGGGTTGCACTTCTGTCGCTTTGAAAGATTCTCTTCTGTCATCGTTGATCCCGTTCTTCACAGATATTTTTCCAGTCGCAGCTACGTCGGAGATTTGATGTTTTACCAGATTTGACGAAAGGAGAAAATATAAAAATGCAGTAAATGAAGCAGGCAAAAAGGGATACAAGCGTTTCAAAAATGAGATCGACAGGAAGTGCAAAATGGCTAAGCAGGGATGGCTAGAGGACAAATGTAAGGATGTAGAGGCTTATCTCACTTGGGGTAAGATAGATACTGCCTACAGGAAAATTAAAGAGACTTTTGGAGATAAGAGAACCACTTGTATGAACAACAAGAGCCCAGATGGAAATCCAGTTCTAAGCAAAGAAGGGAAAGCAGAAAGGTGGAAGGAGTATATAGAGGGTCTATACAAGGGCGATGCACTTGAGGACAATATTATGGAAATGGAAGAGGATGTAGATGAAGATGAAATGGGAGATATGATACTGCGTGAAGTGTTTGACAGAGCACTGAAAGACCTGAGTCGAAACAAGGCCCCGAGAGTAGACAACATTCCATTAGAACTACTGACAGCCTTGGGAGAGCCAGTCCTGACAAAACTCTACCATCTGGTGAGCAAGATGTATGAAACAGGCGAAATACCCTCAGACTTCAAGAAGAATATAATAATTCCAATCCCAAAGAAAGCAGGTGTTGACAGATGTGAAAATTACCGAACAATCAGTTTAATAAGCCACAGCTGCAAAATACTAACGCGAATTCTTTACAGACGAATGGAAAAACTAGTAGAAGCCGACCTCGGGGAAGATCAGTTTGGATTCCGTAGAAATACTGGAACACGTGAGGCAATACTGACCTTACGACTTATCTTAGAAAAAAGATTAAGGAAAGGCAAACCTACGTTTATAGCATTTGTAGACTTAGAGAAAGCTTCTGACAATGTTGACTGGAATACTCTCTTTCAAACTCTAAAGGTGGCAGGGGTAAAATACAGGGAGCGAAAGGCTATTTACAGTTTGTACAGAAACCAGATGGTAGTTATAAGAGTCGAGGGACATGAAAGGGAAGCAGTGGTTGGGAAGGGAGTAAGACAGGGTTGTAGCCTCTCCCCGATGTTATTCAATCTGTATATTGAGCAAGCAGTAAAGCAAACAAAAGAAAAATTCGGAGTAGGTATTAAAATCCATGGAGAAGAAATAAAAACTTTGAGGTTCGCCGATGACATTGTAATTCTGTCAGAGACAGCAAAGGACTTGGAAGAGCAGTTGAACGGAATGGACAGTGTCTTGAAAGAGGGATATAAGATGAACATCAACAAAAGCAAAACGAGGATAATGGAATGTAATCGAATTAAGTCGGGTGATGCTGAGGGAATGACATTAGGAAATGAGACACTTAAAGTAGTAAAGGAGTTTTGCTATTTGGGGAGCAAAATAACTGATGATGGTCGAAGTAGAGACGATATAAAATGTAGACTGGCAATGGCAAGGAAAGCGTTTCTGAAGAAGAGAAATTTGTTAACATCGAGTATAGATTTAAGTGTCAGGAAGTCATTTCTGAAAGTATTTGTATGGAGTGTAGCAATGTATGGAAGTGAAACATGGACGGTAAGTAGTTTGGATAAGAAGAGAATAGAAGCTTCCGAAATGTGGTGCTACAGAAGAATGCTTGAGATTAGACGGGTAGATCACATAACTAATGAGGAAGTATTGAACAGGATTGGGGAGAAGAGAAGTTTGTGGCACAACTTGACCAGAAGAAGGGATCGGTTGGTAGGACATGTTCTGAGGCATCAAGGGATCACCAATTTAGTATTGGAGAGCAGCGCGGAGGGTAAAATTCGTAGGGGGAGACCAAGAGATGAATACACTAAGCAGATTCAGAAGGATGTAGGTTGCAGTAGGTACTGGGAAATGAAGAAGCTTGCACAGGATAGAGTAGCATGGATAGCTGCATCAAACCAGTCTCAGGACTGAAGACCATAACAACATAATATCAACAACAGATTAAGAAAAGGCAAACCTACGTTTCTAGCATTTGTAGACTTAGAGAAAGCTTTTGACAATGTTGACTGGAATACTCTCTTTCAAATTCTGAAGGATGTTGGGTGCATTACGTACTGGGAGATGAAGCAGGTTGCACAGGATAGAGTAGCATGGAGAGCTACATCAAACTAGTCTCAGGACTGATGACCACAACAACAACAACAACAACAACAACATGGTCAAGCAGAGGTGTCGAAATCAGATATTGTATTGTAAGATATACGCAGGAGCAGATATAGACACAGATCGCAATATATTAGTAATGATGAGTAGACTGAAATTTAAGTGACTAGTCACGAATAATCAGTAGGTAAAGAAGTGGGATACGGAAGTGCTAAGCAATGAACAGATACAGTTGAAGTTGACTGAGGCTATAATGGTTCAAAGGGCTCTGAGCACTATGGGACTTAACATCTGAGGTCATCACTCCCCTAGAACTTAGAATTATTTAAACCTCACTTACCTAAGGACATCACACACATCCATGCCCGAGGCAGGATTCAACCCTGCGACCGTAGCAGTCGCGCGTTCCAGACTGAAGCGCCCATAACCGCTCGGCCACAGAGGCCGGCTGAGGCTATAACTGCCGCAATAGTGAACATCTCAGTAGGCAGTACAGTTGAATGGACAGCGCTAAAAAGGGCAATCACATTAGTTGGAAAGAAAAACATAGTTACAAAGAAGGTAATTGCGAAGAAGCCATGGGTAAAACGAGAAATACTTCACTTGATCGATGAAAGTAGGAAAAATA
This sequence comes from Schistocerca cancellata, assembly GCF_023864275.1. Classification (NCBI taxonomy): domain Eukaryota; kingdom Metazoa; phylum Arthropoda; class Insecta; order Orthoptera; family Acrididae; genus Schistocerca; species Schistocerca cancellata. The sequence goes on from NC_064630.1 coordinate 5,942,328, forward strand.
AAAATGGTCCGGGAAATTCGGGAATAAAGAAATACAAATCCTTTAGGACTGAAATAAATTGAAAGTAGGAGGAAGCTAACGCGAAATGGCTGCATGAAGAATGTGAAGAAATCGAAAAGAAATGTTTGTGGGAAGTAGTGACGCAACCAATAGAAGGGTAAATAACCTACTGTGAAACTAAAAGCAGGTGGTAACATTAAGAGTGCAATGGAAATTCCACTGTTAAATTCAGAGCGCAGGACGAATAGGTGGCACTTTTGCTTCAGGAAAGATAGAGACACCAGAGACGCAATTCTGACGTTGAGATTGATAATGGAAGCAAAACTAAAGACAAATAATGAGAAACTTTACATCAGGATTCATGGTCACGAAGTAGATGTTTTGAAGTAATTCTGCTACCTAGGTAGCAAAATAACGTTCATAGGATTTGTCGGCCTCGAGAAAGCTTTCGACAGTGTGGAGTGGTGCAAGATATTCGAAATTCTGAGGAAAATAGGAGTGGTATACAACATGTACGTGAGCTAGGACGAATAATATGAGTGGAAACTAGAATCAGAAAGGATTTAAGTCGGGGATTTAGTTTCTCACCGCTACTGCTCAATCTTTGTTTCGAAGAAGCAATGAAGAATATAAAAGAAATGTTCACGAGTGAAATTAAATTTCAAGGTGAAAGGATATCAGCGATAAGATTCGCTGATGACATTGCTGTTCGCAGTGAAAGCGAAGAAGAATTACAGGATCAGCTAAACGGACTGAAGAGTGTACTGAGTACAGAATATGGACTGAAAGTAAATCGAAGAAATACGGCAGTAATGGAAAGTAGCAAAAATGAGGACAGTGAGAAACTTTACATCAGGATACATTATCACGAAGTAGATGTTTTTAAGTAGCAAAATAACCCCTGAAGAGCATAGCAAGGAGGATACAAAATAGAGACTAGCTCTGGAGAAAATAACAATCCTGGTCAAGAGAAGTCTACTAGTATCAAACATATTCCTTAATTTGACGAAGAATTTTTTGAGAAAGTACGTTTGGAGCACAGCACTACATGGTAGTGAAACATGGACTGTGGGAAAGCAGAAGAGAAGAGAATGTATTTGAGATTTGGTGATACAGACGAATGCTGAAAATTAGGTGGACTGGTAAGCAAAGGACTGAGGAGGTTCTGCGCATGATCGGAGAGGAAAGGAACTTATGGAAAACAGTGAGAAGTAGAAAGGACAGGGCGATTGGACATCTTGTAAGACACCAGGGAATGACTTCCATGGTACTAGAGGGGGCTGTAGTGGGTAGAAACCGTAGAGAAACACAGAAACTGGAGTACAGTCAACAAATAATTGACGACGTATATTGATAATTTTTAGTTTTGGCCTGTCTAACTACAACTGAATAAACAGTTATCGTGCCACACGAAAATTGTGTTTCATTCAATTGTAGTTAGACGGTCCGAAAGCAAAAATTATCAGTATACCGTAATATTACGCGCATCTGATAAAGACAGAACTACAAAAGTTGAAGATGTAAATTGAGGACGTAGGTTTCAAGTGCTACTCTGAGATGAAGAGGTTGGCTCAATTAGAAAACTGATGATTCAAAAAAATTAAAAAAAAAAGAAAACGTGGCATCCCGCATGCAAGTAGAATTATTGCACTGTAATATGTTTGTCAGTTATATTTGGCAATGTATGGAGACGGTGGCGTGTTCTTCCACACTGGTTTATTTCAGGTCTTGAAAATGGTTTAAGGACGATCTAAATAAAGAATATTTACATTGCAGCCTCGAACAGGCCATAGTTTCTTTTAAAAACCTTAATACATAAATTAGTAAGTCTGTTTCACTAAAAAGGATAAAAATGTAAGTTAAAAAAAAACGCTGAACTGTGAGCGAACAGCCATGAATGCCCACCGACTGGCCGCCGTGTCTTCCTCACCCACAGGCGTCACTGGATGCTGATATGCAGGGACATGTAGTTAGCACACCGCTCTCCCGGCCGTATGTCAGTTTACGAGACCGCCTTTTCCACTAGCCTATGCAAAATACATCGTATTTTCATTATTAGCATGAATGTGGATGCTTCCTTTTCTAAGTAACGATTTGAATTTACATCTTTAAAAGATTAAAGTCAGCGTATCCAGTGAGATATGGAATAAAAATGTTCACAAACGCTGTTTTTATTCATACTGTATTAATGTTAGGTGATGCTGAAAATAAGAAGAAAATGCCGTTGGTTGATGGTTGGTTGGTTGGTTTTGGGGAAGGAGACCAGACAGCGAGGTCATCGGTCTCATCGGATTAGGGAAGGACGGGGAAGGAAGTCGGCCGTGCCCCTTTGAAAGGAACCATCCCGGCATTTGCCTGGAGCGATTTAGGGAAATCACGGAAAACCTAAATCAGGATGGCCGGACGCGGTACTGAACTGTCGTTTTCCCGAATGCGAGTCCAGTGTCTAACCACTGCGACACCTCGCTCGGTGCCGTTGGTTGAAGAAATCCTGTTAAATACCAATAAGAATTATCCGAAAAATGTCACTATTACTACTCAGAGTGGAAAAACAGGTAACTTTAAAAAACGCTGATGCCATTTGTAGTACAGGGTTATTACAAATGATTGAAGCGATTTCACAGCTCTACAATAACTTTATTATTTGAGATATTTTCACAATGCTTTGCACACACATACAAAAACTCAAAAAGTTTTTTTAGGCATTCACAAATGTTCGATATGTGCACCTTTAATGATTCGGCAGACATCAAGCCGATAATCAAGTTCCTCCCACACTCGGCGCAGCATGTCCCCATCAATGAATTCGAAAGCATCGTTGATGCGAGCTCGCAGTTCTGGCACGTTTCTTGGTAGAGAAGGTTTATAAACACTGAATCTTTCACATAACCCCACAAAAAGAAATCGCATGGGGTTAAGTCGGGAGAGCGTGGAGGCCATGACATGAATTGCTGATCATGATCTCCACCACGCCGATCCATCGGTTTTCCAATCTCCTGTTTAAGAAATTCCGAACATCATGATGGAAGTGCGGTGGAGCACCATCCTGAAGTCGGCGCTGTCGGTATCCAGTTGTGGCATGAGCCAATTTTCCAGCATGTCCAGATACACGTGTTCAACTGTTTCTTCGCTCACTGCAGGCCGACCCGTTGATTTCCCCTTACAGAGGCATCCAGAAGCTTTAAACTGCGCATACCATCGCCGAATGGAGTTAGCAGTTGGGGGATCTTCGTTGAACTTCGTCCTGAAGTGTCGTTGCACTGTTATGACTGACTGATGTGAGTGCATTTCAAGCACGACATACGCTTTCTCGGCTCCTGTTGCCATTTTGTCTCACTGCGCTCTCGAGCTCTCTGGCGACAGAAACCTGAAGTGCGGCTTCAGCCGAACAAAACTTTATGAGTTTTTCTACGTATCTGTAGTGTGTCGTGACCATATGTCAATGAATGGAGCTACAGTGAATTTATGAAATCGCTTCAATCATTTGTAATAACCCTGTACTTCTTTCTTCTTACAAACTTAGCAGGAGATCATGTTAATGGATAGATGCATTATTTTCTTCGATTTCTTAACGCTGAGGGGCATAGTATACGTCGACCCAAATACGTTTTGAAAGCTACATCAATTTCAGTCTTCTAAGTGAAGTGTAGCATAGTGTCAACATTCGACGGGATGACTGTGGTAAACATCAAACTGGCCGGTAGAATATACTGTAACAGGCTCATATTCATCTCTCCAGTTTGACACGTTAATGTGAAACCATACCAAGTGGACTGAATAGTTATAACTAATAACTATATGCATGCATGTTGCGATTTGTTACGCCCCACAAAGTGTGGGAAGGTTTCAGTTCCCTGAGATGTCGTCTTTTCAGTCTTGAAGTTTCATACTTTTTTCTCTCTTTTACCGCAGGAAATAGTATTATTTTTCTTTTCCACTAATTCATTTGCTGCTCAGATGAAGTGTCGATGAATGCACCTCCAGTATAGCATAGCAGTGTCTCCACTGAAGTCTCTCTGCTATGACTGTAGACTCAGTTTCCCTTCACGAGTCCTCTTCCTGCACAAACGGGTGGTAAGCCAAGGTGGGGATTAAGTTGTGCAGCAAAGGGACGGTAAGTGAGCCCAGGTTTACTTTGTGATGGGTTTAGAACAGTACCTTTCTGCAACTTGAATCGACAGATGTAACACAGGGTAGCCATTTTCGGAAATTTTCAGCATATGTTCACGTCCGCGATGTCTGAGAAACAGCGCTGAAGCCGCCGGCGCCGCCTCGGCAATAAATCGGTATAGTGTGTCACCAACATCCTGACAAGCAAGTGAACATAAGTAACGTATCGCTTGCTAACGGCTGGTTTGCATTCGGTGATGCTAACACAGACAGTCGTTTCCGGATTCTATAATGAAGAAAATCTGTAAAAGGATTCAGACACCTTTTCTGAATTGTTCCACATTTGGACAGCAGACTTTCTGGTAGGTCATGGCCAAGTAACTGGAAGACGCCGGCACGGTAGCTCAGAGTGAATAAACAAAAAGTGTGTTCAGTCAGAGAGCTGGTTGCCTCTGTAATAAAAAAAACTGAGTTGCAGGATCAACAAACGAACTTTAACGGCTGTCATGTGACGTCCCCAACGGCCAAACACAACGACCAACAACGAACATAATGCAAAGAAAACAAAAAAAACTCTCCATTTCAGAGAAACACCTGTATCCAAGGTTCGCAGTCCTTTTTTTTGGATGTATCCCAATCTCGAATGTATGTCTTCCCCTACAGTTTTCACTCTGTGCAGCTCCGTCTACTGCTGTGATGCATGAACACATGTCCCATCATCCTCTCACCTTCGTCTTACAACTCTCTCCACGTATTTCTCTGCACGTTAATTCTGCAGAAAAATTCCTTATCTGAAGTGGATCTGATTTTCAGCATTGTGACGTTCGCCTACTTTATTTCTTCGTTGTTGGTTCTCGGTGTCGACGTACTGCATTTTTATACTGGCTGAAAAATGGGAGGCGGAATTTCACCACTGACTACTGTAAATGATGCAGCCAACCGTTCCTCAGTTGAGTTTCCCAGTTCATTACTTTCACTGTTCACAACCCCCCAATATTACACAGTTATATGGTCAGTTCACTATTGGTTAGGTTTTGACAAGCCTCATTAATAGTTTGCAAGCAAACATAAGCATACTGCTGCAATAGTTTGCTGTTGAGCATCTATGAGCAGTAAATACCTAACCACACAGTTTACAATAATTGCAGAATAATAAGGTACGTGTGACACTATTTCTCAAATAAACTGAAAGACACTGTCATTGTTTTTAACCCACGGCCTATCTGCATTACATTAATTCCACTGTTAAGTTAATGAATTATTGATACTCTAACTGATACAGGCTTCCCATCTGAAAATCGGCCAGGGACTGACTGACTCGGGACCAAACCTCGGACCTTTATATATCCTCACAATACTAGGTACTGAAACTATGCGTTGTTTGGTGTTTAAGTTACAGAAATTACAATTAAACCACAACTCATTCAATTAACTGAATGAATTGAAAATTCCCTCCTTTTTAACAGTTCCTACTATCACAAAGTTTACGCCGAATTATTTGTTTAAATAGTTAAATTAACAGATATAGTTACGCAAACAGTGCCTTTGAGAAACCAGGTCATTATTTTAGAATTAATTAAGGGCTGGCTTTGCTAACGTGTTTTCGAATAGAGTCAAGTAAATACTTTAATAATCCCAGCAGTTCTTCTTCTAAATGTTCATAATTACTACAGAATTTATAGTTTTTTATAAGTCAACCACAGATCTAAGTCACGAAACAATTACTAATTTCAACCTATAACAAAGGTATTAACTAGGAGTGGTTAAAATAAATTAGGAAATTAATTACGTACACAAAACTAAGCACAAAATTAGATCTGGTGCTATATTTCTTAAGACTGAGGGACAGTCTTTCTCTTTTATGGGAATCCAGATTATACTCATGCGTGTTAATGGTAATTAGGCAAAAATGATAATAAAATGAATTTAAGGAGGCAGATGGCAAAACAAGAAGGGAAGCAAAGAGATCCGAGCTTGCTTCGTCACAACCTCATCATAAACACTTCCATTCTTATTCTTTCCGGGTTTTCCATAATCCATGTTTCCCTTACATATAACGCTGTGCTTCAAAAGTACGTTCTGAGGAATTCTTTCTGTGCTAGTCTGGTTATCATGTCCTCCTATCTATGCAAGTGCTATTTTGTTTTTTAAGCCGCAGAAGTGCTTCACTTCCTCTGCCTCGCGGCCCCCAGTTTCGATGTTCTGATAATTTCTCTTTAATCTCAGTTCTACTACACTCCTGGAAATGGAAAAAAGAACACATTGACACCGGTGTGTCAGACACACCATACTTGCTCCGGACACTGCGAGAGGGCTGTACAAGCAATGATCACACGCACGGCACAGCGGACACACCAGGAACCGCGGTGTTGGCCGTCGAATGGCGCTAGCTGCGCAGCATTTGTGCACCGCCGCCGTCAGTGTCAGCCAGTTTGCCGTGGCATACGGAGCTCCATCGCAGTCTTTAACACTGGTAGCATGCCGCGACAGCGTGGACGTGAACCGTATGTGCAGTTGACGGACTTTGAGCGAGGGCGTATAGTGGGCATGCGGGAGGCCGGGTGGACGTACCACCGAATTGCTCAACACGTGGGGCGTGAGGTCTCCACAGTACATCAATGTTGTCGCCAGTGGTCGGCGGAAGGTGCACGTGCCCATCGACCTGGGACCGGACCGCAGCGACGCACGGATGCACGCCAAGACCGTAGGATCCTACGCAGTGCCGTAGGGGACCGCACCGCCACTTCCCAGCAAATTAGGGACACTGTTGCTGCTGGGGTATCGGCGAGGACCATTCGCAACCGTCTCCATGAAGCTGGGCTACGGTCCCGCACACCGTTAGGCCGTCTTCCGCTCACGCCCCAACATCGTGCAGCCCGCCTCCAGTGGTGTCGCGACAGGCGTGAATGGAGGGACGAATGGAGACGTGTCGTCTTCAGCGATGAGAGTCGCTTCTGCCTTGGTGCCAATGATGGTCGTATGCGTGTTTGGCGCCGTGAAGGTGAGCGCCACAATCAGGACTGCATACGACCGAGGCACACAGGGCCAACACCCGGCATCATGGCGTGGGGAGCGATCTCCTAGACTGGCCGTACACCACTGGTGATCGTCGAGGGGACACTGAATAGTGCACGGTACATCCAAACCGTCATCGAACCCATCGTTCTACCATTCCTAGACCGGCAAGGGAACTTGCTGTTCCAACAGGACAATGCACGTCCGCATGTATCCCGTGCCACCCAACGTGCCCTAGAAGGTGTAAGTCAACTACCCTGGCTAGCAAGATCTCCGGATCTGTCCCCCATTGAGCATGTTTGGGACTGGATGAAGCGTCGTCTCACGCGGTCTGCACGTCCAGCACGAACACTGGTCCAACAGAGGCGCCAGGTGGAAATGGCATGACAAGCCGTTCCACAGGACTACATCCAGCATCTCTACGATCGTCTCCATGGGAGAATAGCAGCCTGCATTGCTGCGAAAGGTGGATATACACTGTACTAGTGCCGACATTGTGCATGCTCTGTTGCCTGTGTCTATGTGCCTGTGGTTCTGTCAGTGTGATCATGTGATGTATCTGGCCCCAGGAATGTGTCAATAAAGTTTCCCCTTCCTGGGACAATGAATTCACGGTGTTCTTATTTCAATTTCCAGGAGTGTATTTTCATTACTTTTGCCTCTCTTCCGTCCATTCTTAATCCATAGAGTGTGCTCATTAGACTATTCATGCCATTCAACTGGTCCTCCAATTCTTCCTCAGTTTCAATGAGGACAGCAGCGTCTTCTGCGAATCTTAGTATTGCTATCTTTCAGCCTGAAGTTTCCTCCCGCTCCCCGGTCTTCCTTTTATTTTGATCATTGCTTTTTTAATATAAAGGTTGAATAGTGAGGACAATACATTACAACTCTGTCATTTCTAATCCGAGCTCTTAGTTTTGATCTTTTGTTCTTATTTTTCGCTATTGGACATTGTACATATTGTGTATTACCTCTCTTTCCCTACAGCTTAAATCGATATTTCTGAGAATATGGAACATTCCGTGCCATTTTCCACTGTCAAAAGACCTCGATTTTTTTTTTTTTTACATCTTGCTTCCATTATCATGTGCAGCGTTAGAATGGATTCTCTGACACATTTATCTTCCCTAAATCTTATCTGATCTTCATCTAACATACCATCAATTATCTTAACTAGTCTTCTGTATATCATCCTTGTCAGCAGCTCGGATCCAGGAGGTGTTAAGCAAATTGTGATTGTGCTCGCCCTTGTCTGCCCCTGCTGTCTTCAGAACTTTTAGGATGACATTTTTCCGAACGTCAGGTGATATGTCTCCACACTCATGGACTCTAAAAAAGCAGCTGGAATAGTCACGTGGTTGACACTTACCCCAGTTACTTCAGGAATACCGAGAGGATGTTATCTATACCTGCCACTTTATTCGATGGCAAGTCTTTCGCAACTCTGACGAAAGTCGACTCGGATTTTTTCTTGCCTCATACCATAAGAAAGTTACTCCCCTTTGGCATACTCCGTCTTTTCCACGTTTAACAGCGGAATTCCTGTTGCACTCTTAATTGTTGTCGCTTTTTCTTTTAATTTCATCCAAGGTAGCTTTGACTTTCGTCCATACAATCAGTACTTCATATTTTCCTGTAGCTATTTTGCTGTGCCTTCTTATTTATTTCATTCCTAGGTGATTTATATTGCATTATCCCTGTATTTTCCTGAATATTTCTGTTCTTCCTTCTTTCACCAATTAGCTGAATATTTACTCCGTTACAGCCAACTGTCCAACTTTCGTGGTTGTCTTTGTTAGAGACGTCCATTCCTCGCTAACTGAACTGCATATTGTGATGTTCGTGATTGTAGTACCCTTGAATGTAATATCTACAGACTTCTAGATCCTTAAACGCGCGTCATCAGTCCTAAGTACTTGAGTATCTCACTTCTTGCCACAACGACTCTTTCCGGCGATCTGAAACTTTAGCCTACTATACCGTTATTAAATTGTGGTATGATCGTATGTGCTACTGGACACGCCTTATAATCCAATATACGTTTTCCAATCCTGTATCTCAGTAATATTACGACTGTAATCATTCTGTGATCATAATTGGATATTAATGACAAAAATAAGTCAGATAAATGCCCTTAACTTTTCAACTGTAATAATATACTTTCTGGAAAGGATAACGAAGAGTACAAAATAATTCAACAAAACCGTGGCGAAACACACACCCCGTTTAAAACACTCTCTCGTATAAGGTTTATTACCGTGGTAAAATATTTCCTTTCGTCATATTTGAAAAGTGCCGACAGCTACGATCGCTACAAATGACACAGTAGCGAAACGCGGTGATCAGGCTTAAACTCAGGGGCACCATCCACTCCGTTGGTAGTAAAATTTTCTAAACGTGCACTGGTTCTACAATAATAGTGATTTACACATCAAAAAGGTTTTGCATCACCTCGATTCCGAGAGTTCCGGAACCTGTACAGAAAATCGGAATAGGCATCAACATAAACATAATAACCACCATTTTTATTGCTCATGAAAACCGCACACTTCATGTTGTACCACCAATCAGCGAGACCTCCAGAGGTGGTCATCCAGATTGTTGTACACACCGATATTTCTGATACCCAGTAGACCTCCTCTTGCATTGATGCATGCTTATATTCGTCGTGGCATACTATCCACATCAATGCACTGTTGGTGCAGATTGTTCCACTCCTCAACGGCGATTCGGCGTAGATCCCTCAGAGTGGTTGGTGTGTCACGTCGTCCATAAACAGCTCTTTTCAATCTATCCCAAGCATGTTCGTTAGGGTTCATGTCTGGACATCATGCAGAACACTCTAGTCGAGGGATGTCGTTATGCTGAAGGAAGTCATTCACAAGATATGGACGATGGGGGTGCGAATTGTCGTCCACGAATGCGAATACCTGGTCAATGTGCTGCTGATATGGTTGCACTATCGGTCGGAGGATGGCATTCACGTATCGTACAGCCGTCACGGTGCCTTTCGTGACCACCAGCTGCATACGTCGGCCCCACGTAATGCCACCCCAAAACAGCAGCGTACCTCCACCTTGCTGCACTCGCTGGACAGTAAGTCTAAGGCGTTCAACCTGCCCGGGTTGCCTCCAAGCACGTCTCCGACGATTGTCTGGTTGAAGGGATATGCGACACTTATCGATGAAGAGAACGTGATACTAATCCTGAGCGGTCCATCCTGCCTGTTGTTGGGCCGATCTGTACCGCGCTGCATGGTGTCGTAGTTGCAAAGATGGACCTCGCCGTGAACGTCGGGAGTGAAACTACGCATCATGCTGCCTATTGCGCACAGTTTGAGTCGTAACTCCACGTCCTGTGGCCGCGCGAAAAGCATTATTCAACATGGTGGCATTACTGTCAAGTTTTCTCCGAGCCATAATCCGTAGATAGCGGTCATCCACTGCAGTAGTAGCCCTTGGGCGGCCTGAGCGAGGCATGTCATCGACAGTTCGTGTCTCTATCTCCTCCATGTCCGAACAACATCGCTTTGGTTCATTCCGAGACGCCTGGACACTTCACTTGTCGAGAGCACAATAACGTAACAATGCGGACGCGATCTAACCACGGTATTGACCGTCTAGACATATTTAAACTACAGACAACACGAGCCGTGTACATCCTTCCTAGTGGAATGACTGTAATTGATCGGCTGTCGGACCCCCTCCGTCTAATAGACGCTGCTCATGCATAGTTTTTTACATCTTCGGGCGGTTTTAGTGACATCTCTAAACAGTCAAAGGGACTGTGTCTGTGATAAAATATCCACAGTCAACATCTATCTTCAGGGGATGCAAAACTTTTTTTAATGCGTGTATAAACTAGGGAGGTTATTTTACTATTATTATTATTACTCATTTTTGCCTCCAGAACAGTGATTAACTCGAATGTTACACGATTCTTCAATTTTTCGTGTTTCCTTCTTCTTTTTCTTTTCCCCAAACCTCTTCATCCTTCCACTGTGCTCCTGTTTCCTTTTCTCTGCCCCTATTTTGTCCGTTCTCTTAAGTTCTTTTACTTCTTTTTTGTGTTCATAATTTTGTTTCTGAATTTGTCTCTTTCGTTTATCATTTCTGTACCGATCCCTGCTTGTATTAGGTCCTCCTCTATTTCTTGAAACCAATTGGTTTTTTTTTATTGAACTGTTTACTACATCAAAAATCCTCTTTGCGAGTCTGTTGTTGTTCATACTACGCATGTGTCCACTGAATGTTTGTCAGCGTTCCTGATCATGTCTGTGTGTTCATATAAATCTTTGGTTGATCTCTTCAATCAAATACCGTCTCTGTGTACTGACCCAAAAATTATTCTTAGGATTTCACGTTCAATTTTTTTCTGTCTTTGTGATGCCTGATGCCTCCGATTGTGGTCGTTGCTGAGGCGTCGAGTAGCGCCTGAGTTTAACCTGTCTGTAAACATTTCTTTGACTGTTACGCGTGCATGTCAGTTTGTATGCTTTCTGAAGTTTTTTCTGTTCTTTGTTTCTTGGATGCCTTGTTTGATCGTCCTATTTGTATATATTCCCTAAGATATTTAAATTTTTTCACTCTGTTAATCTTTCAGAATTTTGTGTACATGGCTTGGTTGTTGTCGTTCTTTCTTTCCATGTATTGCGTCTTCTCATACGATATCTGTAGACCTGTTTCTGCAAAGACTTCATGTAAGTATTCCAGTGCTTCTTGGGCTTCTTGTCTATTACTGCTGAGTACTGCCAGGTCACTTCCAAATGCCAGGCATTTTATGATCGTCTTGTTTGCGCACGTTCTTCCTAAATGAATTCCATTTACTTTTTCTTCCTATTGTTTGATCATTCCGTCCAAGACAACGTTGAAAAAAGAAAACGGTGTGGGACCATCTTCTTGTCTGAGACCTGCATGTATCTCGAAAAGGTTGAGATTTCTCCCTTTAATTTTATTTCAGATGTCGTATCTGTAATTGCCCGTTGTGTGACAGTCCTAGTGTTTTCGTCTATTTCACATTCTTCTAATGTGTCAAAGAGAACCTGCCTGTCTATGGAATCACGAATGTGATTACAGTGTTGTTCGTCTGTCTGACCTTCAGGAGCGTTTCCAGGTTCCAAATTTGTTCAGTACGGAACCTTACTTTCCTGAAGTCTGCATGTTATTCGCCTATCTTTGCATCGGCTTGTGGTTCTAGTCTGCTGAGTGATGCATTGGAGAGAATTTTGTCGGTGACCAGTAATAATGAGATACCTCTGTAGGTATTAGACTCTGTTTTATCGCTCTTTTTGTGGACTGGATGAATAACGCACGTTTTCATTCCTGTGGAGTTTTCCTTGTATTCCATATTTCTGTAAGAATTTCATGGATTTTCTTTCTGATGTTTTGGTCTTTGAGTTTCCTGATCTCGGAGGTAATGTCTTCTCCTTGGACTCTGCTGTTATTTTTTTCTATCTCTGCTATTGAAGGCCGCTTTTCATCTAGATTTGGTATTGTTTTCTTGAAGAATAATTTTTCTTTAGGCTTCTCGCAATTGAGAAGTTTAACAAAATACTTTTTAGAATTTTGAAGTTTTCTGCAGTATTTGTTTCCAAAGATCTGTCTGTTCCATTGAAGTAAATATTGGAGAGCTAATAACTCTTTACATTTTCCCAGAAAATCCTGTAGAAATTTCTCCTGTTATTTCTCTTGAAGTCTTCCTCAATTTCATTTAGTGAACTTTTGTTGTTCGTCCTTTATATTATCCTAATATCTTTCGAGGACTGTTTCTCAACTTTGTGGAAATCTCGCCATGTCTATTTTATTTTGTTGCTGCTAAACTTCTTGTAGGCCTGGATTCTAAGTTCATTGACCTGATCACATCTTGCGTTCCACTCTCTGTTTTTTTTGTTTACTAATAGGCTGAACCGCATTGCATTCTGAATTGTCTACGCGAGATCTGTCCTATTTTGTGCTCAACTTCCATTAATTTCTTCAATAATTTTGTCTTCGTTTATCTTCAAGTATTCTGGATCCGGTCTTCTAATTTTTTTCTGTATTGTCTTTCTGTTTCTTGGGACTAACCTAATTTTTACTCGTAACAAGTGATCGGAGAATCATTTGAGTGTTCTCACATTCAAAATTTCACTTTTATTTTTGCTTGTGATGTCCACGTGATCTATTTGAATTTCTCCCACTACGTTTTTGTGGGTTTTCCATGTTGTGAGTTTTCGTTTTGAGTTTTGAAATTGTGTTGACATAATTTTTAAGCTAAAATTTTGACAGTATAGTATGAAATGTTTCCCATTGTTGTTGGAGCGTTTGTTGTTTGTGTGCTGTGTAAGGGGCTGTGATTTGCTTGTACTTCTTCTCCTTGCCTAGTTGTGCATTTAAGTCTCTCTAATAACGTTTTAAGATGTATTTCTGCTATTTTATTTGTTAGTTCTTCCATGTCTTCAAAAAAGTCTTCGACTTCTTGCGATTTCTTTCTGTTGTTATCACTTGTCGGTGGATGTGCATTGATGATTGTTTTTGCTTATTTTACCTTATAAAATTTACGGAGCGGAGTTGGAGCAAGTTAAACCACATAATAATAATTACTTCCGAAATACTGTGTCAAAATTTTATGAAAATGTTCTAGGAACTCCTACCGGCTGGAATGCCCGCCAGTGGGCGGTAGGGTCTGGCTTGGTTAACACTGCTCTAGCGTTGCAGGAGTTGGCCTACAACTTAAACACGAGCAGGAACCCTAAAGTCCCGTTCCCCGTGATTGTAAGTTGGCAGTGTCCGCAGAAAACGGCTGTCTACGCCATACTGAACTACCTGTCAGTGGAATCAGATCACCACCACTTTCCAACAATACTTCAAGGTCATGCGTGATATTGGCAAGTGCACCGTGCCATGTCATTTCGAAAAAATCTTATGCTATGAGTCATTGCTGGTACATCTTTCAGGAAGTGTGGGACGGTCTACCCGAAGAATGATCTGAAAGTCGTCAATATTTAGGTTCTGGAGAAATGCAGCAACTTAGTAAAATGGTTAAGTGAGATTAAATTATTCAGAACATATCCCTGAATACCGTATAATTTATTTATTCATTATTTTATTTTTTTTCATTTTTATTTTCTTTTATTTTTTAAAAGAGTTCATATTCGTCTTTTGCATTACGATTATCAATGTGGTGTCACCGCCAGACACCACACTTGCTAGATGGTAGTCTTGAAATCGGCCGCGGTCTTCCGTTAGTATACGTCGGACCCGCGTGTCGCCACTATCAGTGATTGCAGACCGAGCGCCGCCACGCGTCAGGTCTAGAGAGACTTCCTAGCACTCGCCCCAGTTGTACCGCCGATTATGCTAGCGATGGTTCACTGACAAATTACGCTCTCATTTGCCGAGACGATAGTTAGCATAGCCTTCAGCTACGTCATTTGCTGCGACCTAGCAAGGCGCCATTACCAGTTACTATTGATGCTGTAAAACATGTACCGTCAAGAGCGATGTTCACCATTTATGGATTAAAGTTAAGTATTCCACCAGCTACGTCCTTTCTTGCGACAGTAATTTCCTTGACCTGTTCCAGACCTCACGCCAGCCTGCGTGAGCTAAAACGCGTGCCTTTCGGCTTCCTCTAATAACACGGGGTTGGCTCTCTTGCCAATCCACAACAATCGACGCTTCGTTTCACTAAAGAACTGAAATGGAAGGAAGCTTAGGGTTTAATATGCCGTTGAGGTGGATGCCATTATAGACGAAGCACAGTATCGGATTACGCTCAAGGAAAGGATGAAGGAAATCCACCTTCTCCTTTTGAAAGGAATCATTACGGTATCTGTCGAAACTCCCGGAAGGCACGAAATAGCTTAGTCAGGATGTCGAAATGAACATTGAAACCATAACGTTGCCGAATGTGAGTCTGTTGTCTAGCCACTGAGACACATCGCTCAGCGATTTCAAGACTGGATTACTCGTAATGCCGCCGATTCGGTAAGTTTATTTCTTTCAGCGTGCTGTCGGGGTGAAGGCTTAATGCCGCATCGCTTTCGCGGTCATTAGTGGGGAGCTACGAAATTAGATAAGGATTTAACGCCACGTGTATGTACTGTATAAGGACAGTGTGACCAAATATACCGTCCTAGAATGACCCTGGGGTTACGTGAGGAGCCATAGACGTCATAAATGTCAAATTCTGTACGCGTATTTGAACCTTTATCTTCTAGAATTCGACTCCAATGCTTTAAGTGGCCACTAAAACAATTACTGAGGAATGTGTGAAACGATTCATCCTGTAGAACCTAGCACAGGCAACTTGTATTGCTAGTAACAGTTCCATACATTTACGGTTTTCCAGAAAGTTCAGTTTCAGCAAGTACTTGTGCCGCTTGAAACGATATGACAAGTAACTGACGCCTTCTCGCAAAGATATTAACTCAAAATAAAAAAATGGTTCAAATGGCTCTGAGCACTATAGGACTTAACTTCTGAGGTCATCAGTCCCCTAGAACTTAGAACTACTTGAACCTAACTAACCTAAGGACATCACACGCATCCATGCCCGAGGCAGGATTCGAACCTGCGACCGTAGCGGTCGCGCGGTTCCACACTGTAGCGCCTAGAGCCGCTCGGCCACTCCGGCGGACATTAACTCAAAATGAAACTGTCTCCTCATGAAAGGAGCGAGTGTGGATAAATGAAGAGACTGTACCTGCAGGAGATGCCTCGCTTTTGTATGCAGTTTAGCCGTTAACTGACTGAGGGATTTTTACAGAAGAAACGTTTAGTGAATGACGTATTATTGCAGCTCGATTATGTCCTTCAGCGGCGCGGATGATATTGAAGTGGTGAGGCTGCTCAAAGCGGCTTGACACTAATGATATGATAATGGTTCGTTAAAAACGGATTATATTAAATCACGCAAGATTACATGACGTACGAATATTGGCAGTAATGCCACACAGTGTAGGGGAGTGATTGACAGCCGGATAATAATGAGCTATCGGACGGATGGGCGGCGCGCTCGGAAATATCGGATAATTGGGTAGGTGATTAACTTACGCGTCTCATTTGCGTTCAGCGGGGTGCGGCGGGGCGAAAGACGCACAAGCGCGACAAGCGCGCCGCCGCCGCCGTTGGCTCTCGGGTCGAAGCGTTTGAGCGCTGCGTCCAGCAAGGGAGAAGAGCTGAGCTGGGTGCCTATTCAGTGTCTTTCCGCCATTGTGCCGATCGTTTCGGTACTCAAGAGCACCGAACGGTCTAATACTCGAATTAAAGTCACATCTTTATTCAGTATGCATTTCGGTAGCGATACCGTTCGGGTCTAGAGAACCGAAGCGCTCTTGTCGGTTCGCGTCGCGCAAGCCAATCAAAAGCAAGCGGCCGCACATCGGCGCATGCGCACTGCTGCGCGCTTTCACAGCGCCGCGAACACAAAGCGGCTAGCAGACGACACAGGCGCGCTATTCTTCCGAGTAGCGAACTTGCGTTTTCGCAGTACGAAGTGTTGCTAAAATACCAGCGGAAATATCGGACGAAAATGAGGTTAGTAGGTTCACAGTTCAGTGACACTGAAAGAGCGTTAAGGATTGCTATTGTGATTGTCGTTTATGGCTATTTTATTTGAAACAAAAACAGCAACCCTGGGTATGTAGAGGCACTTATTATTGAACAGGTTTGGCCAGTATTTGTAGCCTGTGCTATCAATTGTGACCATTAGATGATGACTGAGAGCTATAATTCGAGAATGGAACAGTAAAGAAATTGTCTGAAAGTGATTCGATTTCATCTGTAGTTCAGGCTTTCGTTTTAGTGTTCTTAGACTGAAGTCATGGCATCGAAAAAACTCGTTACTGACTTATCACACTGTTACATATAAATGAAGGGCACATATACTGTTCAAACCCAGACAGTAACAAAGTGGCATCTTGCATAGTCGCTGGTTTTGTTTCACATGTACCAGACACATTCATCATAACTATTAGGACAACATCAATAAACCTTGTACGTTGTTTACATGTGGTTGTGTAGGCAAGACATCTGTTTATTCGAATCTGCACAGAACAGCGAATGCTGATGTTGGACTTGATTGAGAGTTTCAAAAAATAAGAAGATAAACAGAATGTGGTTATAAATCAAAATGATTAAGTAGCCCATTTCGCTATATGATACGTCAACGATTTCGGTCTTAAAAACAAAACTGAAAAAACGTGTTTTCGAGAACTCCTGCAGTTCGTCAAAGTTTATAAGAGGCATCTCATGAATGAAAATGTTTCGCATATGGTGCTACAGTCTAAAAATATTACGGCGGAGATCTTTCATCTCTGTCTACTGTGGGTGAGGATTCGATCGCAGATAAAGACTTGTGACAAGCAGGATTATGAAGATGACTAGTTATATTATTATGAAGATGCTAGTTATATTGCCAGTAATTTAAGTTGTGCTCTTAGATTCCTGTCTAACCGCATACTCGGAAATCGCTACATATTCGTAAAAAATGGTGAATTATTTCTGACAAGAAAAAATATAAAGGTCACTGTCGGTTGTTTCACTCACAGCAATTTCATCTTCAACAATTTCATATTTCGTATTTTAAACACACAGAAATCACGAAATCATTACTGAGGAAGTGCGCTCTTACATGTAAGTAATATTGCAGGAAAATCTTAACTTACACGAATAACAATGTCTCAGAACGTGTTGCATATACACTCCTGGAAATGGAAAAAAGAACACATTTGACACCGGTGTGTCAGACCCACCATACTTGCTCCGGACACTGCGAGAGGGCTGTACAAGCAATGATCACACGCACGGCACAGCGGACACACCAGGAACCGCGGTGTTGGCCGTCGAATGGCGCTAGCTGCGCAGCATTTGTGCACCGCCGCCGTCAGTGTCAGCCAGTTTGCCGTGGCATACGGAGCTCCATCGCAGTCTTTAACACTGGTAGCATGCCGCGACAGCGTGGACGTGAACCGTATGTGCAGTTGGCGGACTTTGAGCGAGGGCGTATAGTGGGCATGCGGGAGGCCGGGTGGACGTACCGCCGAATTGCTCAACACGTGGGGCGTGAGGTCTCCACAGTACATCGATGTTGTCGCCAGTGGTCGGCGGAAGGTGCACGTGCCCGTCGACCTGGGACCGGACCGCAGCGACGCACGGATGCACGCCAAGACCGTAGGATCCTACGCAGTGCCGTAGGGGACCGCACCGCCACTTCCCAGCAAATTAGGGACACTGTTGCTCCTGGGGTATCGGCGAGGACCATTCGCAACCGTCTCCATGAAGCTGGGCTACGGTTCCGCACACCGTTAGGCCGTCTTCCGCTCACGCCACAACATCGTGCAGCCCGCCTCCAGTGGTGTCGCGACAGGCGTGAATGGAGGGACGAATGGAGACGTGTCGTCTTCAGCGATGAGAGTCGCTTCTGCCTTGGTGCCAATGATGGTCGTATGCGTGTTTGGCGCCGTGCAGGTGAGCGCCACAATCGGGACTGCATACGACCGAGGCACACAGGGCCAACACGCGGCATCATGGTGTGGGGAGCGATCTCCTACACTGGCCGTACACCACTGGTGATCGTCGAGGGGACACTGAATAGTGCACGGTACATCCAAACCGTCATCGAACCCATCGTTCTACCATTCCTAGACCGGCAAGGGAACTTGCTGTTCCAACAGGACAATGCACGTCCGCATGTATCCCGTGCCACCCAACGTGCTCTAGAAGGTGTAAGTCAACTACCCTGGCCAGCAAGATCTCCGGATCTGTCCCCCATTGAGCATGTTTGGGACTGGATGAAGCGTCGTCTCACGCGGTCTGCACGTCCAGCACGAACGCTGGTCCAACTGAGGCGCCAGGTGGAAATGGCATGGCAAGCCGTTCCACAGGACTACATCCAGCATCTCTACGATCGTCTCCATGGGAGAATAGCAGCCTGCATTGCTGCGAAAGGTGGATATACACTGTACTAGTGCCGACATTGTGCATGCTCTGTTGCCTGTGTCTATGTGCCTGTGGTTCTGTCAGTGTGATCATGTGATGTATCTGACCCCAGGAATGTGTCAATAAAGTTTCCCCTTCCTGGGACAATGAATTCACGGTGTTCTTATTTCAATTTCCAGGAGTGTATGTAGAGGCAAAAAAATTTTTTGCACCCATCCGTTTCCTTACGTGTAGAAATCGCCCGAGTTAACCACTTGGCTACGCGAAATAACAGCTACGCGTGGCTGAATTCTTGTACTATTGTGGAGGAACGTAGGCTGACTTCGTTGCCAAACGGTGCTGCGTCAGTCAGAAATGCGTAATAGGTTGGAAGGTTTCTAATATCAGGCTTCACATAATTGCTTTTCATTGTCACTTGAAAGTTGTAAACACGTTCCGATAATTACTGACCAAACCACTTGTGGGTTAAAGTACACAAAGTCACTAGTAACGTCAGTTCACACTCATGTAATATACGTAAGCAGAGCCGATGTCTTGCTATTTAATGATCTTTAAACTCTTATTTGGATTAAAATAACACGTATTTTGAGAGAATATTAACCAAAAACGTTTTATTTTTGGATGTAATCATTCACAGTAACAACCTATCCTAGCCATATTTGTAACAAAGGAAAATAGTCTATTATGACCTCACTTTCCAACCGGATGCGTACACTGGTGATTCTTTAGTAACACAATCACTAAATCAAAAGCTAAGCTACATATGTTCAAAATAACAAATTATAGGTGTACATAAACCACATCTCACCGATCGACAGGGGCACACCGAAATCCAAAACCCCTCGGTACAATTGTCGTAAAATCGGTGGGAGGACCGTTCGGTAACAGGTCTCAGAAGCTTACTGAATAGGATATTTCGATAAAGAACCGAAAATGATGTCACTACCGAAACGAACCAACTACACCGATCGATATGAACGATACAGAATAGAGCCCCTGGACCAGCGACTGCGGCGACGACTGGAGTCGTAGCTGAGCCGCGTGGATTCAGATGCGCGCACTGCCGTGCCCGTACGGTACCTTCAAAACACTGCCGCCACGCACAGGGCGTGGCAGCTAAGAAAGGCCACCCAAAACACTCTGCCCGACAAGGAAGGTGAAGCACGCACAAGGGCGGGAGGCTGCGAAACGGAACTTCATGAGTTGACAGGATACGCAGTGTCAGACCAATTGTGTGATTGTATTGAGGAGTTCCTAGATAACAGGACGCAGCATGTCATTCTCAATGGAGAGAAGTCCTCCGAAGTAACAGTGATTTCAGGTGTGCCACAGGGGAGTGTCATAGGACCGTTGCTATTCACAATACACATAAATGACCTGGTGGATGACATCGGAAGTTCACTGAGGCTTTTTTCAGATGATGGTGTGGTGTATCGAGAGGTTGTAACAATGGAAAATTGTACTGAAATGCAGGAGGATCTGCAGCGAATTGACGCATGGTGCAGGGAATGGCAATTGAATCTCAATGTAGACAAGTGTAATGTGCTGCGAATACACAGAAAGAGAGATCCTTTATCATTTAGCTACAAAATAGCAGGCCAACAACTGGAAGCAGTTAATACCATAAATTATCTGGGAGTACGCATTAGGAGTGATTTAAAATGGAATGATCATATAATGTTGATCGTCGGTAAAGCAGATGCTAGACTGAGATTCATTGGAAGAATCGTAAGGAAATGCAATCCGAAAACAAACGAAGTAGGTTACAGTACGCTTGTTCGCCCACTGCTTGAATACTGCTCAGCAGTGTGGGATCCGTACCAGATAGGATTGATAGAAGAGATAGAGAAGATCGAACGGAGAGCAGCGCGCTTCGTTACAGGATCATTTAGTAATCGCGAAAGCGTTACGGAGATGATAGATAAACTCCAGTGGAAGACTCTGCAGGAGAGACGCTCAGCAGCTCGGTACGGGCTTTTGTTAAAGTTTCGAGAACATACCTTCACCGGAGAGTCAAGCAGTATATTGCTCCCTCCTACGTATATCTCGCGAAGAGACCATGAGGATAAAATCAGAGAGATTAGAGCCCACGCAGACGCATACCGACAATCCTTCTTTCCACGAACAATACGAGACTGGAATAGAAGGGAGAACCGATAGAGGTACTCAAGGTACCCTCCGCCACACACTGTCAGGTGGCTTGCGGAGTATGGATGTAGATGTAGATGTTATTTGAATGGCTACGTATACGAAGAATCTGGTACAAGGGTCATTCTAAAAGTAAAGAATGTTTCTTTTTCTATAGAAATTTATGATATAATTGAACGAAACTGTATTTTACGAGGGTTTCCGGGAAAGTACTACACCGCAGTTTCTTTTTTCTCAGTCGAAAACAACGCTACGAATTCGAAAAGTTACGGATGTATTATTTGAAGTCTCCTGAGTGAGCGCTCCAAGTTTCCTCCACATCCAACAGGTAGTTTAGCTGCAGAACAGTTTCAAAGTGGCGTCTGTATGTGATGTACTTTACAAGCAACGTGCCATCACTGAATTTCTCATTGCAGAGAAATAAACTGTGAGGGATATTCACAAGCGCTTGTGCAGAGTCTGCGGAGCATCTGCCGTCGACAGAAGTACAGCTAGAAGCTAGGCACGGAGGGTGAGGTCATCAGAAGGCGGTTCGGCGAAGCTCCGCGGCTTGCAGCGGTCCGGCAGAACTACACAGCTCGTAAGTACACTAACCTGCAAGTTCACTAATGTTTATAAAAACCATCTCTGAGCAATTTGATCTTGTAATAGAAGTAAATGTGTCGTAAAAATACCATTACCGATATGACAACAAAAATATTTCTTTTCTTTCCCAGTGCAGCAAATGAATAACATAAACAAAACCGGGTCCAACTAAGAACGCTTGTAATCTGCCATCTGAAGATGGAATTGTGAAGATAAATCCGAAACCGGTCATGGTCTGAAGATAACAAACCTTTTAAACCATACATGTGGCTGGTAGCTGTGTTTTATATAAATTATAAACCTTAAGTACAACAGCCACGTTTCTTAACATGTCGACTTTCGACAAAATAACGACTGTGTATTGTTGCAACCTCCACGCCGTGTGAAAGAGTGTTCTCGAAGACAGGACACCTGATAACTGACAGAAGAAATCGCCTGACAGGAAAAAAAGTGGAACAATTCATGTTTTTAAACGGAAATCTCTGAACATTCACCAAATCCGTTGAGATATCATTTAGTGTAATTATTTCAATACTGTGTACGAGATAAACATTACTACATGAACGATTATTTTTCATGCGTGGATTCCACGCATGCTTCAGTTCCAGATTCACAAGGTAAGCATTTTATTGTCATGTTGGCTATGCGTGCTGACACAGCCAGCCTCTTCGTTTGTATCTTTAATATTCATTTGTCTGCAAGCGCTGCCAACGGTACGCTACACGTAGACGCGAAGTATAACTGCACAAATAGTCACGGGTAATGAGTGCGGGAAGCATCTGACGCTGCCTTCCCTTCGCCCCTCACCGCCACTACCCCTCCTAAATCTATCGTTCCCACAAACACCACACGATTCGTCGAGAGGCAGTAGAGGGAGGACTGAAGTGAAGTGACGTAGCGCCGATGTAGTGGGGGAGGGAGAGGGGAAGAGAGAGAGTGAAGTAGAAAAAAGTGTGGAGTATGCTATCTGTGAAGAGTTTGAAGTACCAGTTCACTGAAATTGAGTGGTTAGTTCACACTTCACTGGAGTGAAGCGTTCATTTGAACGACTCATTCACGAGCTCCGCATCACTAGTTGGAGGTGAGCTGCCAGCAGTGGTGGATGTGGGGAGAGAGATGCCATAGTTTTGAGAGGTTCCTATAAGCGGACGATCTGCCCGTGTGTCCGCTAGAAGAACGAAATTTCTAAAGATGAAGGCCATGAATTGATATATATGACTTTTGAACATTATTAAGGTAAATACATTGTTTGTTGTCTGTGGGAATCTCTCATTTGATAACTGTGCCTATTAGTAGTTAGTGCCTTCAGTAGTCTTTTATTTAGCTTGCAGTACTGGCGCTCGCTGTATTGCACTAGTTCGAGTAACGAAGGTTTTTGTGAGGTACGTGATTCATGAAAGGTGTAGATTATTGTTAGTAATAGCCTTTCTTTTGTAGGGATTATTGAAAATAAATGTTGTGTGTCAGTTTAGTGATGATCAGAATAAGTAAAGAGAGAAATGTGTGAGTACGTTCAGTTTTGCTCAGCTGTTTGAAAATCAAATAACGTAAGAGGTTTACTAGCACAGTCATTCATATTTTTTCCAAGGGGATTTTTCAAAGTGATAATCACTTTGGGCATGGTCCGGACTGCAATCGGTCCAGGAGAGCTGTCACTTGCTCACTCTCGATGGAGCCACTGTGAAGTTTCCGGAGCCACTGTGAGGTTTATGTGGTCTCCTGCTCACGTAGGTCTGGCAGCAAACCAGGCCAATGACGCTGCTGCCGAGGCTGCAGTCCTCGTACCTCAGCCCGCTAGTTCTTACCTTCCCTCACGTGATCTCTGTGTTGCCGAATGTCAGCAGGTGGCGTCACTTTGGCATCACCACTCGTCCTCCCTTCACGGGAACCAGCTCCGGGCTATCGAGCCTCTCCCAGCGGCTTGGACGACCACCTCTCGGGCATCTCGCTGCGGGGAGGTTATTTTAACTAGGTTGGGTGTTGGGCACTGCCTCTTCAGCCCTCGCCATTTGTTCAGTGGCGCTGCCCCACCACTTTGTGCACATCGCGCCCAACTTCTAACTGTCCGCCATTTTCTGACGGAATGCCATTTTCTTAATCGCTTACGTTCCCGTTTGTGTTTGTCATCTGTGTTATCGGCTGTTTTAGCGAACGACGCGTGGGCTGTCGAGCGCGTTTTATTTTTTATCCGTCGTAGAAAAATGGCGAAGGACATTTAAGTTTTAGTTCTGGACCTCCGTCTCTTTATGGTGTATTTTATAGACCTTTCTCCACGTCTCTGTTTCTATATTTTTTCTCTTACGTCGATTCGGACTGATGTGTAGTCGTTTTTAACTCGTGTATGTCTTTGTCTTCTATAGTTTTGACACGGGCGCGTATGACCCCAGTTTTTTGGGCTCTATGGGCTCTAAAACAAAACAAAACAAACAAGGAAAAATGAAACCGCTCAGTAAGTCGTGCGTTACTCCAACTACATCCGGGCGTGCTTTATCCTGATGTACGATGACTCCACGGGGATGCATTCCGTGCCTCCTGTTTTCAATGGCGCGGCGAAATCGTTGTAGACCGCTCAGTTCACTAATTGTGACACATCCATCTTCTTGGACTTCAATTCTCCAGTCATCACTGAGGGTCGGCTCGAGTGATGTTCGTCGTGAACCTTCTTCCGTCCTCCATTAAACATGGAACACCTCATCTGACCTCACGCTTCGTTCTTCACATTACCGTAAACCCTACTGATCTGACTACAACTTCCCGTGGGTTGCACGTTTTGCACGGTTAAGGGCTCCGGAACGCCCTATACTTGCAATGTTAAAATAACGCTTATAAATTACATCTTTCCTCACAAAGTATTTGAGGTAGGATGTTGAACTTTTTACAGATTATTTATTGGAATATGGGCTACAACTTAACACAGGAATTTTACAAAATTTTAGTTCAGTTATTAAAGATGATTTTTTTTCAATTGTAATGAAAATTCACAACATTTTTTTGCAATTTTTTATTTATATATTCAAAAATATACAGTTTTTTGGAAAAAGGCTGTGTTTAATTATGCAGAAGGTACTGTGTAACATTTACTGAAAGTTTGAAACAAATATGTTTGGAAGATCCTTACAAAACATGTAATTAGTATCAGAAAATAAAGTTTTGGGAATCGAGCGACAAAGATTGGATTAACTTTTTAGTGCATTCCAGGTCCATAGGATGGATTATCTTCATCCTCTGCAAACTCCTCCTCCAGCTTCCTCTTGTTCCTCCTCCTGTTTACTCTTGCTTGTATTTCTAGACTCTTTACAGCCCTGTCTGCAGCCCGAAGGCGTTCCTTGTCTAAAGGAAGCATCGCTCGTACCATGTTAGAGCCTATCTTCATTCCCATATTTCTAAATACCTTGCAGCTCACAATGTTGCCATCATTGAAACTCGCAACAGCATCATACACACCAAAGTGAAGTGTTTCTATTCCAACAAATACAGTCTTCGGGATTCTCGACCATATAACACTATTTACGCTTTCATTGGGGTTTTGAGTTTTTCCGTGAACACACTTTTTCAACAGTTCGGGTGCTGCTAAGTCTCTGAAAATAGGTTAGCCACAACACATACTTTATCTCACATCACTAAAATGTACCTGATGAACACGGACGTTAATAATAACACCATTTGACACCAGTTTAACAGCGACACAGTGGGTCACGCCCATGTAGAACACATTTCAAAAGAAATTTAAAAATAGTTGTAGTCTTCGGAATTGAATAAATTATATATCTATTAAAAGGTAATAGTCTGCAGATTCAGAAAACAGAAAAAAGTAAAAATTGAACTTTTCATGATTTTGAGCCTTTCCGGAGCCCCTTAAAAAAGCACCTCGTACTTCACGGGATCATCAATTTTGCAATGCATTTTAAAGTCGCACAGATATGCAGAAATGAACATTCTTGGATCGTAGCTGCCGCTAAACTGAAGCAGATGATTATCAAGTTCAGCGATCCATCGGCAGTGGTGGAGAGTGAACGCGATCGCGTGCCAAAACGAAACGTTCTTTACTTTTCGAATGACCTTGGTAATATCAGTCCAATTATTAGCAATATGATAAAGCCTCTTTGGCCTGGATACGCGTAATGATTTGGTTGGAGAAGGTGTCATGTAGAACAAAAGTGGCGACGGCGTGGAACATATCGCAGGTCTAAGGAAAAAGGTAAGAGAAATAGTTAACCTGCCGAGTGTCAGAAAGAGCGGGCGAAGAATTTTATAAGCCTACTAATAAAGGGGAAGGATAGACTCCAAGGTCGTAAAGTGGGAGTTCAGGGAGAAACAGGATGGTGAAGAGGTGGAGAAAATAGCCACGGAAGAGGAGGACAAGGAGGCAACACAGATGAAAATGAGTAAACCACCAGGGCGCAGATATACAGTATACCAGTAGAGGGGGAGGCCCAAGTATTCGTAAGAATATCTGAACAAGTTACTTAATATATGTATGTGGTACGGGGAGGATATTTCAACAGAGTGGAACTTCGCGTATCTAAGCCCGGTACTTAAAAAAAGAAATGCGTAGGAATTATCGTGGCACAAGTTCATTTAGCAGGCTGTGTAGGAATCTCTTAAAATGAAGAATGGAGAAGATAATAACCGAAGTGGAAGAACTAAGTAGCTTTTGAAGAGGTGGGTCATGTATGGATAACAACTATACCCTAAGACGGATCACGGAGAAGAGACTGGAAAGGAATCGAAGTAGTTACGTCGTTTTCACAGTTTCTGAAAAACATATGACATAATGTCACTAAAGAACAGTTGGAGGTGTTGTAGTCAAGGCAACGACAAAAATTTACGTAAGAAGTATCATAAACCTCTACAAGTCTGCAGAATGTGCCATTAAACAGATGAAGGAAATTTCTAGAGAGGCCTCCAGAATAACTAAAGCACTGGACCAAGGATACTCTTTGACTCCTACGCTCCTCGAGATGTATGGGGTGGTCATAATTATACTTCCGCTAATTGAGAGGGCCCTATCAAGAACGACTGATCGTAGGACAGCGAAACTTTGTGGAAACGTTTATAAGGACGAACGGAAGATAAATAACAAATAAACCTTTGAAAGAAACACACATAATTTCGACATGCGAGGGTGACATTTGTTAACTGAGTACTATGTTTAAGTTCCAGGCTACAGACGTTGCTCAGTGTGACGATCATCTGCGTCGACGACAGCCTGGAACCGCACTGGAGACTGCACCCTAAACGCTTCAGTAGGAATGTTGACTACCTCCCTGGTTATGCTCTTTTCTTCAGCCTCCATAGTGTGTTAGTTTCCCGTTGATAAATCTCTTCTTCAGGTAACCCCATAGCCCAAAATCACACAGGTTCAAATCTTGTGATCTTCGTCAGATCGCAGTTTCGAACGATTGGCCATTAATTAGAACTTCCGA
The DNA here is from genome assembly GCF_023864275.1 of Schistocerca cancellata. Taxonomy (NCBI): domain Eukaryota; kingdom Metazoa; phylum Arthropoda; class Insecta; order Orthoptera; family Acrididae; genus Schistocerca; species Schistocerca cancellata. The sequence continues at coordinate 5,969,530 of NC_064630.1, forward strand.
ATCATGTTCTTCAACCTTGATGCGGAAAGCGAACCTCTTCGTATTCCTTCAGTGCGTTGATACTCGCGAACAACATCAGCACTATCGTGGTTTTGATATAACAGCTTTGTGCGTAAAGCACTGCTCACCTTGTCCACACTCACGTTGTCTGTCTGCATCTGTAGTGCACACTGATGCTTGTGACGCAAGCCTACATCGCCACACTTGTGCTGGCACCTAACGGCAACTCACGACACTAACACTGCAGACAATGCAAATCCTGTAGAGCACGTTCTGAACGTCATTTCTATAAAACTGGATGCCAGTGCGGTAAATAGTTTTCCATCTAACCTGGGTGAAGTGGCTGACGTTTAGTTACAACCACTTTGTATGTGCAGAAGGCACTAGTTCTCTGTGGTAGAAAACGCACGGGCATGGGGAATGAAAGAGTGAACCAGTGAACAGGCACACTTGCCTATCCTGATAATCATCAGGTCGTTGCAGCAAACTTATGTGCTTAGGAAGTTGCTGGAAGAATACGAAATCTGTGGTCTGAAAATTAATTCTGAGTACACAGAATTGCAGGGAGCAGGAAAGTAACGCAGATACTGGAGGACATCAAATTAAAGTGTGTATACAGTATAAATGTGCACAGCTCGTGGTCTTGCGGTAGCGTTCTCGCTTCCCGTGCATGGGGTCCTGGGTTTGATTTCCTGTGGGGTCAGGGATTTTTCCTGCCTCGAGATGACTGGGTGTTGTGTCGTCTTCATCACAATCATCATTCATCCCCATTACAGTCAGAGGAAGGCAATGGCAAACCACCTTCGCTGGGACCTTGCCTAGTACGGTGATGTGGGTCTCCCGCATTGTTCCTTACGCTCCTTGGAGTATGGGACCTCATCATCGTCATCATCATACAGTATAAGTACTGATTAGTATTCTATCACTTGATGGAAGATGTGACAGATAGCCAATAACGGATCAGGCAAGGAAAGGGGGCTATCGAAGAATTAAAACATGTACTCTGACCTCAAAATGGGGTTTATAGGTTAAAATACTATTGCACAAACCCATTGTGCAGCCAAAAAGAAGTTGTGGGAGTGAATGTTGGGAACACACTGTAGGAAATAAAGAGCGAAGAGAGACTCAGAGCTTTAGAAGTGGACCATTTGAAAAGAGCATGTGGAAAGTCTCGACTTGAGTGTGTGACAAATGAGAAAGTGAGATAGCCATTGTACTGTTATGGCTACAGTAAAGTAGAAGAAAGACAGATAGGATGGTTAGTGTATATAAAAAGAATGGCTGTACAGGGTGGCAGCCAGTCAAAGAATATTTTTGGAATTGTTCGAAAGGGCCAGTCAGAACTTTACAAGTTTTCTACCAGAGAAACTTCGGCTGTGCCTATGTGACACGAGATGCTTGCCTTTCGGAACTGAGGTAGCTCTGTCCAGTTAAAGCTGCTGACAAGAGACACCTTCATCCTTCTGCTGAAACTGCTAGCGAATTCAACAACTGGTTTTCGCCAAAAGTGTGTGTGGGATACAGGTTATGTGTGTGGTAGTATAGAACACAGCTGCTCCTCTTTCTTTTGATCCAGACCTCCAGGATAACAGACATCTGTCTTAGGAGGCGGAGCCTCTGGTTCCTGAATTCCATGACCGGACAGCAAGATAAGTTAACACGAACCACCTCCCCTTCCATTGCCCACTTATTTAGTTGTTCGTCCTCCTAGACTGGTCCACACCTGGTAATTTCTGACTCTAGGTGTGCCTTTTGTATTCTGTACACTGACATATATTCTCTTTGTTATACTTAATTTTCTGTTCTATCATTTAACAGCAGCCCTGGATGCCCACTCACAAGCCCTGACTGCTCGACCTTCTGTATATTGTTGTCATAAGCAGAATCCAACAACCTGTAGCCTCCTTTGTTGCCCATGCACATTGGTGTCAGGAATGGGATTCGTTACCATCGTTCGGTCCATAGGGCGGCCGTTTACTTTCGGTTCCTGTTTGAAGTGTGGTCGGTCAGTATTCACCACTGTTATTCCGCCAAGCCTGGGTGCTGCAGCGTGTCCGCTACGATGCCGCGCCAGACGCTGGAAGGCAGGTTCCCACTAGGGCTGCTGCGCGTCAAAACCGTGCGGCAGGGCCTTGGTTGCCATGGAAACGCTGTCAGCTACGCGGCACAGCGGCTCTGCGTCGCAGTTTACCCATGTGTGCCACGCTGCAGGTCAACGCCCCCAATCTCTACCTGGCGCGGGCACAATGGAAGTCATGCAATATTTATAATCCGATTGGAGGGAACTATTTGGTGAAAAAATTTGATTCTTCTGTGTCTTACAGCATGATATGTTCACTCAGAGCTGAATTTCTTTTCGTTATTTGTCATGGGCACCTGCTGTATCACTTTTATGTAAACCACTACACGAAATTTTATTGAGTGTGTAGAGGTAAAAACGCATTGCATAGACTTTGCGTATAGTTCATTTTAGGTAATACATTATTGCATATGAAATTTAGTGAAGGTATCTAAATTGTTTATAAGTTGAGAGCAGAACGATAGCTATCGCCGTTCTCGAGATATTGGATGCGGAGGGTGCCAAGTTTCGTAACAGTTAAAGAAATCGAAACGTGGTTTTTTGCAATTGATAACTCATAAAAGAGTCACGTATTTTGTCGCGTGATAAGTATGCAAAAACTATTTATCTATCGAGACGCAAAAGTAACTATAGTTTTTCACAATGGGTCGAAGAACATTTTCAATCAGCATTAGCATGTGAAATGTGAATTACAGTGATATGGCACACATTAATATTTATTACGTTATATGTAGACCCGCAGAAATTAAACCGAAACTAATTTGCTACTATGCAATAAGATGTAATTTGCTAAGCTATTAATTATTTCCTTTCATATGTAAGAAACAATTTTTTCCTGCTGCAGTCTATTTCACTTGTTCAAGACGTGTTTCACCTTTTACTTTAATGCATCTTCAGTGGAATCTAGAATGATTCAATTTTGTTTTGATATGCGATATTTCTAGATTTTATCCTATTTTTTTACGAAAGTAAGTGATTACTTACAGCTAAACGAGTTTTTGACTGGCATCTGCGTTTCCTCTCATCTGATCACATGCTGGATGTGTCACTAAAACTTAACTGACAGAACATAAGCAGATTTTCACATTCGCACTTTTATCTTCACAATTTTCATGTTCTTTGCGCTAATTATTCTTCTGTCACTTGCTGCAGACATTTTACCGAAAACTGTGAGTTAAACTCGTAACTACAGTGTGTTGACTTTATGTCTCTTCCTATTTGGTCTGTTTAGCTACATGTTGTCAACCTAGCGAATTATATGCTGAAAGCTAACGTCTGTTCATTTCTGTTGTCCTTATATCTGAAAGTGTGTTTGGCTAGTCAGTGAGAGTCACAGAAAGTTGAATGTGATTGCAGTAGCTGTCAGAGTGTGGCTGAAAGTTCTGGTGTTCAGCTGATTTGAGTTTTGATTTAAATGTTTTGTGGAGGGGTTCATGTAAGAGTAAACGCACTTCTTAGATTAATAAACAAAATAATAGAATGACACCCCAACAGTGGAATATTATCAGAAAATTAGCACCCAACCTCTTTGTCCTCACGCTTACATGGACCCCTCCACAAAACATTTAAACCAAAACTCGAATCAGCAGAACACGAAAACATTCAACTGCTCTCTGACAGCGATTACATTCACGTTCAGCTTTCTACAGCTCATCCTGACTAACTACATACACATAGATAAACACACCCACACACATACACACACACCCACACATCCACCCACCCACCCACCCACCCACGCACACACACACACACACACAGACACACACAGATAAAAGAGAACGGAAATGAACAGACTTAGTTTTGAGCATATACTTCGTTAGGTTGCCAAAATGTACATAAATAAACCAAATGAAATGAGACATAAATTGAACACACTCTATTTATGACTTAGTTATGACTTTAAGTCATTTTCGCTAAAATATCCGCAGCTACTGACAGAATAATAATTGTGCTCCACACAGATTAGCGCAAAGAACTTGAAAATTGTGAAGAAAACCTTTTATAACGTGGAAATGTGCTTACGTCTAGTAAGTGAAGTTTTAGTGTGATCTACAGCCTGCGATCAGATGAGAGGAAACACGAATGCTAGCCATCAACCCGATTAATTGTAAGTAAACACCTATTCATGAAAAAATATAAGATGTGAACTTTTTCATAATCTACAAATGTCTCCAAGATTCCTTTGGAAATGCCTTAAATTAAAAGGCGAGTCGCGACTATAAACAATAAAATACTTCTCAGCAAGAAAAAGGCGTTTGTTATTTCCAAAACGAATACTTGTGTGCCTGCTGCGGCTGACGGCCACGTAAACAAACTTGTTATTAATTCTTTCGTTTTGTCTTCAGACGTTTTGTTTGTTTGCAACGTATAGAATACTGTACAGTTACATGTGTTAACACCAGATGGCCTGTTACTCTTTCCAGCATAGCTAAAACAGTCTTTACGGGCAGGTTATATAGCCTCTGATAAATCGATTTCTTTTACCCAAAGATCGAATCCTTGTGACAAATACCTTGGCATGAAGTACCAAATATAATATTCTGTGCATCATCTTCAACAGCCATAAAGTATCAATAATTCCAGTCTTGCAGGTAGTTATGAAGGACCAGTCACGATAATTGGTTTCACAGTTACCACTTTAGGTGTTATGGTCCAGTTGCCGATTATGTGTTTGGCTGCCAAAATCTCGTATGTATTTTTTGATTAACCTGATTTCCCAACACAAATGATAATTACAATACAGTTGCTTCATACGACGTTAGTGCATCCTTTAACATGCCTGAGAATGATCACATGAAATTTGAAGTAAGCGGAAAAGCCTCCACTGCACAAAAAACGTATAGCACCATACGCAGAAGTGCATTACTGTATATTTGCCGCCCAAGATGTCTACACAGCCTGAGAACGGCCAGTGCGTTCGAAAGTCACGGACAATACATAACCAGTCGCTGGCTCTTGGTTCATGAAGGAATACATGTCTTATGGGAATTGCCACAATTGGCAGAGTGGCCAAATCAGTAATTCAAATTTATCATTTGCTGGGAGTCATCATAAGAAAACTGCACTCAAGCTGTGACTTTTACCTATCGTAAGGCTGTTTGCAGAGAGTAAAAGAGATGCATCACAAATACATCACAAGTGATATGTGCAAGAAGGTGTATCAAACAAATGTTATGCAATAAATACTCAAGTGACCTGCCTAATCAAAGGTGATGTTATTTGCTGCCGGGTTGCATCAACAAGAAATACAATTGGTCTCACTGTTTGTTTGCTGTTGTCGTCAGCCTGAAGACTGTGTTGATGCAGTGCCCCACGGCAGTCTATCCTGTGTAGGCCCCTTCATCTCTACGTCACTGCATCCACTCGAATCCGCTTACGTTGGCAACCCACGGTCTCTCTCTACAATTTAGCCTCCATTACCAAACTGACGATTCCTTCACGCCTCATTATATGTACTGTTAAAAAATTCTTTTTTAAACAAGTTTTGCCATAATTTCGTTTTCCTCCTCAGTTTAATTCAGTACCACTTCTTTAGCTATACAATCTACATAGGTAACCATTAGCATTATTCTTTACCACCACGTTTTGATAGCGTCCCTGCTCATCGGCCGCGTTTCACTTACATACAATCTGAAAAGAGAAATGCAAAGGCTCAATCTAGATATAGTAGGGGTCAGTGAAGTGAAGTGGAAGCTAAGACAAGGATTTATGGTCAGATGAGTATCGGGTAATATCAACAGCAGCAGAAAATGGTATAACAGGTGTAGGATTCGTTATGAATAGGAAGGTAGGGCAGACGGTGTGTTACTGTGAACAGTTCAGTGACCGGGTTGTTCTAATCAGAATCGACAGCAGACCAACACCGACAACGATAGTTCAAGTATACATGCCGACGTCACAAGATGAAGATGAACAGACAGAGAAAGTGTATAAGGATATTGAAAGGGTAATGCAGTATGTAAAGGGGGACGAAATTCTAATAGTCATGGGCGACTGGAATGCAGTTGTAGGGGAAGGAGTAGAAGAAAAGGTTACAGGGGAATATGGGCTTGGGACAAGGAATGAAAGATGAGAAAGACTAATTGAGTTCTGTAACAAGTTTCAGCTAGTAATAGCGAATACCCTGTTCAAGAATCACAAGAGGAGGAGGTATACTTGGAAAAGGCCGGGAGATACGGGAAGATTTCAATTAGATTACATCATGGTCAGACAGAGATTCCGAAATCAGATACTGGATTGTAAGGCGTACCCAGGAGCAGATATAGACTCAGATCACAATATAGTAGTGATGAAGAGCCGATTTAGAAGAGATAGGGGATCCAGTATTAGAATCGGAATTTAAAAGAGCTTTGGAGGACTTACGGTGAAATAAGGCAGAAGGGATAGATAACATTCCATCAGAATTTCTAAAATCATTGGGGGAAGTTGCAACAAAACGACTATTCACGTTGGTGTGTAGAATATATGAGTCTGGCGATATACCATCTGACTTTCGGAAAAGCATCATCCACACCATTCCGAAGACGGCAAGAGCTGACAAGTGCGAGAATTATCGCACAATCAGCTTAACAGCTCACGCATCGAAGCTGCTTACAAGAATAATATACAGAAGAATGGAAAAGGAAATTGAGAATGCGCTAGGTGACGATCAGTTTGGCTTTAGGAAAAGTAAAGGGACGAGCGATGCAATTCTGACGTAACGGCTAATAATGGAAGCAAGGCTAAAGAAAAATCAAGACACTTTCATAGGATTTGTCGACCTGGAAAAAGCGTTCGACAATATAAAATGGTGCAAGCTGTTCGAGATTCTGAAAAAAGTAGGGGTAAGCTATAGGGAGAGACGGGTCATATACAATATGTACAACAACCAACAGGGAATAATAAGAGTGGACGATCAAGAACGAAGTGCTCGTATTAAGAAGGGTGTAAGACAAGGCTGTAGCCTTTCGCCCCTACTCTTCAATCTGTACATCGAGGAAGCAATGATGGAAATAAAAGGAAGGTTCAGGAGTGGAATTAAAATACAAGCTGAAAGGATATCAATGATACGATTCGCTGATGACATTGCTATCCTGAGTGAAAGTGAAGAAGAATTAAATGATCTGCTGAACGGAATGAATAGTCTAATGAGTACACAGTATGGTTTGAGAGTAAATCGGAGAAAGACGAAGGTAATGAGAAGTAGTAGAAATGAGAACAGCGAGAAACTTAACATCAGGATTGATGGTCACGATATCAATGAAGTTAAGGAATTCTGCTACATAGGCAGTAAAATAACCAATGACGGACGGAGCAAGGAGGACATCAAAAGCAGACTCACTATGGCAAAAAAGGCATTTCTGGCCTAGAGAAGTCTACTAATATCAAATACCGGCCTTAATTTGAGGAAGAAATTTCTGAGGATGTACGTCTGGAGTACAGCATTGTATGGTAGTGAAACATGGACTGCGGGAAAACCGGAACAGAAGAGAATCGAAGCATTTGAGATGTGGTGCTATAGACGAATGTTGAAAATTAGGTGGACTGATAAGGTAAAGAATGAGGAGGTTCTACGCACAATCGGAGAGGAAAGGAGTATGTGGAAAACACTGATAAGGAGAAGGGACAGGATGATAGGACATCTGCTAATACATGAGGGAATGACTTCCATGGTACTAGAGGGAGCTGTAGAGGGCAAAAACTGTAGAGGAAGACAGAGATTGGAATACGTCAAGCAAATAACTGAGGACGTAGGTTGTGAGTGCTACTCTGAGATGAAGAGGTTAGCGCAGGAAAGGAATTCGTGGTGGGCCGCATCAAACCAGTCAGTAGACTGATGACCAAAAAAAAAAAAAAAAAAATGCTACACTCCAAACAAATATCTTCATGAACTGCTACCCAACCATTTAAATATCTACTCGATGTTAACAAATTTTCTTCTTCAGAAACGCTGTTGCTGCTATTGGCAGTGTGGATTTTATATCGTCTCTATTCCTGCCATCTCAGTTACTGCTTCCCCTTCAATTTTACAGCTGCAGTGTGGTTTGTGTACAAGTTGGTGATAGTCTCTCTGAGTTACTGCTTCCCTTTCAAGTCACTGAAATTTTACAGCTGCAGTGTGGCTTGTGTACAAGTTGTAGATAGTCTCTCTGTGTCTGTGTCTTACCGCTGACAGCTCCAGAGCTTCGAAGAATGTCTTTCAACTAAGACTGTCGAAACCTTTCTCTATGTATACAAATGCCTTAAAACAGGTTTGGCTTTCTTTAGTCTACTAAGCTAAGTGGCAGGATCAATATCGCCTCGCGTGTTCAGACATTTCACAGGAATCTAACGTTGTGCTCATGTTAGCGGGTATAACCACTCTCCCTCTTCTCTCTACATATTGCTTCCACTTTCTAACCTTGTCTTGTTTGCTTCTTGCTTGGCAAATGAGCTGTTGACAGTTGCTTCTCTTTTGAGCTAAGTTTTCTTTCCTCTTTTTCTTATTTAATTTCGGTGTCTACATATATATTCCAATTGCAAAATCACAGTTGCGATTTTGGGCTCTCGTCAACGTCATTTTTTTAGACATCTGTGTTCCCTATTGCTTGCTTTATTTGCTGCAGTTTTATGTTTTACCCTGTTGTAAATTATATTCAATACATCGTATTATATCCAAAGATTTATACTGTACGTTTCTTCCATCCCCTGCTGCCTTCACCACTCTTTCTCTCAAAGATATTCATTTGTGTTGTAGTGGATTCCTTCCTCTGTTTCAATCAGTCGGGACCTAGTGATCGTTCCGAAAAACTGTGGGTCTTAACGTATTCAGGTTTCAACACTTTAATTTGCAACCGTTTACTGTCTCTTTAATTGTAACTACAGTTCATAACCAATAAAATATCGTCGGTGTGCGTTTCGAAATTTCTTCTTTCATGATTCTTAAGCAAAGTGTTGTAATGATTTAATGGTGCCCTGTGCAAAATTCTATCAGGAAACTGTCCCTTTCATCCATCCCACAACGCTACGTTTTCCTACTATTTTGTCTTCCAATACCTGCTACCGAATTCCATTCTCTCATCACGTTTTTAATTTAGGTCTCGCTTAACTACTGAACAATCTCTGTTATAGTACATTACTTCGATCAGTTCATCATCTATGGTGGGGATAAGCATGTAAATTTGTATCACCATGGTGAGGGTTTCGGTAATGATAATGTTAATGGCAGTTTAGAGATGTAGCTGAGTTTCGTGATCCCACTTCGTTGGTAGATTCAATAGCTAACCTTCGCAGAGTGGTTAAAATACGAGCTCTTAACACAGCAAATACTGAGGACCAACTGTCAGACATTTTCAGTTATAAATAAATGACTACCACGTAACAGGTAATGTGCTATCATTATAGTAAACTGCGTTTAGGTGCTGCAGTTTACTAAAAGCCAGTATGAAAGAAACAGTAAGTTCCTGTTCTGGGGCGATGGGTTTTCTAAATGAGATAGTGCACAATCATGAACGGTAATCGTCAAATCTGTTTGTTATGAAATAAGAAAACACGAGTGATGAAATATGTGACAGAGTACATCGTAGAGAAAGTAAAAAGTTGTATGTCCTCATCAAACTTCGTCTTTCTTCCTTGTAGATTCACGGTACACTTAATCAAATGTACCGCCCCATGCCTCACGAGCGGCGGTTCGTTGTTGGCTACCGCTAGCTACCGCCAATACCGCCAGCCGCCGCTACATCGCGGAAAACGCGAGCCGCCGCTGGAGAGCCTGTAGAGGGAGAGAGAGGCCAACCGGACGATACGGCGGCCATTTTTCTGCCAAAGCGTGGGCGGAACTTTTGAATGGCCAGTAGTGGAGTAGTGGAGTACACACTCACCGAATCAAAAGCACAAGACAATATGGCGAAATCATTCGTTAAATGCCTTTCTTTACACCTATAATACAGGGTGATTCAAAAAGAATACCAAAACTTTAGGAATTTAAAACTCTGCAACGACAAAAGGCAGAGCTAAGCACTATCTGTCGGCGAATTAAGGGAGCTATAAAGTTTCATTTAGTTGTACATTTGTTCGCTTGAGGCGCTGTTGATGCGTCAGTTGATGCTAAGATGGCGACTGCTCAACAGAAAGCTTTTTGTGTTATTGAGTACGGCAGAAGTGAATCGACGACAGTTGTTCAGCGTGCACCGAGAATCCGCGGGAAACATCTCACTATGAACGTGACTCGCCTAAGGTGAACGTTTTCTGTGCCATTTCAGCCAATAAAGTTTTTGGTCCCTTTTTCTTCGAAGGTGCTACTGTAACTGGACTACAGTATCTGGAGATGTTAGAGAATTGGCTGTTCCCTCAGCTAGAACAAGAAGCACAACAATTCATATTTCAGCAGGATGGAGCGCCACCACATTGGCACTTATCTGTCCGTAACTACCTGAACGTCAACTACCCGAGGCGATGGATCGGCCGCCAGGCAGCCCGTGACAGAGCACTTCATCACTGGCCTCCAAGAAGCCCTGATCTTACCCCCTGCGATTTTTTCTTATGGGGGTATGTTAAGGATATGGTGTTTCGGCCACCTCTCCCAGCCACCATTGACGATTTGAAACGAGAAATAACAGCAGCTATCCAAACTGTTACGCCTGATATGCTACAGAGAGTGTGGAACGAGTTGGAGTATCGGGTTGATATTGCTCGAGTGTTTGGAGGGGGCTATATTGAACATCTCTGAACTTGTTTTTGAGTGAAAAAAAAACCTTTTTAAATACTCTTTGTAATGATCTATAACAGAAGGTTATATTATGTTTCTTTCATTAAATACACATTTTTAAAGTTGTGGTATTCTTTTTGAATCACCCTGTATACTCATAGTAGCCTACTCCATACACCACAGAAAATTTGATACAGCGGCTGTAAAAATTATACGTTACTTGCATTTATCTCGTTTAAAGTTCGTTTACTAGACATATTGCAATGAAAGTAACGTAAAATAAAAAAAATATAATGTATAGCATTTGTTTTGTATCGGAAGTGCCTAACGCTAAAGATTTAACGTACCCGTATTACATCAGATGAATGAAAGTCGTAACCAATTGTTTACAACCAAATGCATCGTTTACGAAAGTCTGCAGAACGAATTACAGATGTCAAAAATAATACTGTATAATTACTAACGTGTTTACTTCAAACACGTATGCCTACCGACTTCATCACAAAACGCTTCATTATTTCAACTTGTATGTAAGATCGCAAACGCTAATTACGCACTAAAACCGATATACAACTAGATCGAACATGCATGCAAAACGCATAAAAAGTCGATCAATTATTCGAATAGCTTTTAATCGTTTCCAAAAGTCCTCTGAACTTCAATTCAACTCAAAAGCACGGCGAACATAGGAAGCCCCAGAGCCGTTTGGCAGAAAAATGGCGCCGATGCTAATCAACCAATCACGGCCAACTTCACCTATGGATACTCTCTCTGTATACAGGCTCTCTAGCCGCTGCCGTTGCCGCGCGCCGCGCTGTGGTGCGAATCGGCCTGTAACCTCCCACTCACTTATCGACCTTAATGACAGTGAAAAATTAAACCGCGTGTACCTAATGGAAATTTGGGAAAAAGCAATCGTCACCGAAGTTAATCTGTCGGTAAAGAGGGAGGAAAGGGTTACATCTAAATGAAAGGAAAAGTGCTAATGAAATTGGTGGAAATTAATTTTGATAAGGGGTAAAGTTAATAAAGAAAGTAAATGTGCAGCCGTTACGTTAACAAATAACTAGCGGTAATTAGATATTTGAGATTTGGGGGAAATTACGGTCGTCAGTCCTAAGGACAATTACTACAGTAACTGAAAAAGGAAGATTATTAGACATATAATTAGCACTAGAAGCGTGGCAACTGAAGGTTGACACGTGTAGTGTGAGAAACTTAAAGTTTGTCAGAAGTAATAAATTTCGCTACACCCTGACTTAATTTAGCAAAAGAATTAATAAAACCGGAAAATCGAATTTAGTGACTGAAGTTAATAGTGAGCTTTCTTTCCGAAGCACATCGAAATTCAGTAAAATACGGTTAGTCTGGGACTACCTCAACAATCATTTCGAAAGCTACTTGAATCTACGCAATTTAGAAATAAGGTATTTAACTTTGAACTTGAATTAAATGATTCTGAACAATTAACAATAGTAAAATTTAGTACGTACCAAGCTGAGCTGCAGTCACAGGTAAGCTAAAACACGGTAACAAAACTCGCATTCTTAATTCGTGCTTGTGTAATCTAAATATTGTAGCCAGCTATGAATACCTTAACTGAACTTTGAAATTAAAGCAGTGAAATGCTATATTATTATTTTAATGCTGGCGTTTGAATTTCAACGACACTCGCGTTCGTTCCGGGAAAGGAAGGGACCCTGCTTGGTAATGCAAGTGGGACAATGAGCAACAAATGTTCATGCTAAGTTGCTGTAATGACTGTTACGAAAATGGTACAGCTTGAAAAGCTGAGGTCTGCCATACAGTTCTAAAACTTTACGTGCTTCCTGTCTTCCTTGTTGGTTGATTGAAGGTTTGAAGCCGTCGATCGAGGAGATGGCGACAGTCACTCACTGTCGGCCGTCGCTGTTGCAGAAGCTGGATGTTGGCACGCCTTCTTCTCGACACGGTCACCGGACGAAACGGGCTCTTGATGTGCGCCAGCTAAAGCTACCCGTCCGCGACACGATGTCAGAAACTATCATCGCAAGTCGAGCGCAATTACATGCTGCCAAACGCCGAAAGCGCGGCAACTCGCGGGAGCTTCACACAACACACCTGCTCCACTCGCTACTCCAGCCAGACTCTCTCTGCTCAGCCCGCGCTCCACGCGACAGAGTTAACACTACCAAAGATCCTAAACACTTTGGTTCTCCACACGACCTATCGACGTATTCGTTCGATAGCATAGTTTTCCCTAGGCAAGACCCAGCGTAAAAATACAAATAATATTTACAAAACAACCAATTATACATCGACATCAATGCATAAATATATATATACACAAACAGTAATACAATTACAATATATAAAGAGACAGAAATGTCATATCTTGAGGTAACAAAACAAGGAAAAAAATTATACTACAGTAGATGGAAATAGCAGGATATGCATTTCCGGCGTTACAGGCCCTGACAACAGGTGTGCAGCTCAAGATCAATGTAGGAAGAGGCAACTGTCCTTTATTCCAAAAACAGTGGTAAATGAATTGGAACAGTCGATCGATGAAACTATCAAGGTTGCCTCCCACTGGTCAAGATTACTGGTTGTCGGTTTCACCTAGCTCAAGCTTCGTAGTTACAAGTGCAATCGTTATTTTAAGAACATAGCGTTACTATTAAACGATGAACGGCTATAATTGTAGAGAATATTATCTCAGTCTTATTAAAACAGCAGAATGCAATTAATCCTAAAATTACATTGTTCTTAAAATCAGCTATACATTATTCACGTTACCATGGGTTGTGTACATTGCTCAAGTCGCGCACCTTAGAAAACTTTCACCGGATATTTTTGCTGATCTGGTCACCACATAGTTACAAAAATCCACAAAATATGATGATAATGTAACTAAAAATTACATTTTCTCGTCACGTTTGGTTAGCAGAGTGCGCTTCCTTATGAAGAACGACTAACGCTTATCAAATCTTTCATTCCCGGTGCAGTGCTTCGTGTTATTCTCCTCACCTAAACATGTTCAACTTTGTAAAAAGTGTGAAACGCGAACGAAATGATACCTACGTAAGAACTTGCAGAAAATGGCCACCTCATGAAAACGAACTCGAAAGCCAGGGCAAGGTGAGCTTTCATACAATAAAAATTAGATTTGGTCACAAATGCTGAAAATGACAAATTAGAATTTTTGAACTGGCCGTGAATAGAACATAAGATAGAAACATGTAGTTGTTTTGAGCAAATATACACATAAAAAACTTTTGTCCCCAGCTCTTGGCCTAGTGGTTAGCGTTGCTGCCTCTGGATCACGGAGTCCCGTGTTCGATTCGCAAACGTATGAGGGATTTCCTCTCCCTGCGGACTGGGTGTTTGTGTTGTCCTCATCATTTCATCATCATCATCATCATCATCGAAATTCGTGGTTTAGTGTGAATGTGAAAAAAATTGGAGTGTGTGAAAATTGGGACCTTGTACAGGCGCTGATGACCGCACAGTTGAACGCCCCACAAAGCAAACATCATCATCATCACCCCGGTTCCCAGAAATCCTGAAGATAGACGTTGACTGTGGATATTGTATCACAGAAACAGTCCCTTTGACTGTTCGGAGATGTCACTAAACCCTCCCGAAGATGTAAACAACCATGCATGAGCAGCGCCTATTAGACGGATGGAGTCCGAGAGCCGATCAATTCCAGTCAGTCCACCAGGAAAGAGGTACACGGCTCGTGTTGTCTGTAGTTCAACCCTCCCTAGACGGTCAATACCGCGGTTCGATCGCGTCCGCATTGTTACTTGGTGCCAGGAAGGGCTCTCAACAAGGGAAGTGTCCAGGCGTCTCGGAGAGAACGTTAGCGATGTGGTGGGACATGGAGGAGATAGAGAGAGACAGGAACTGTCAATGACATGACGCTCAGGCCACCCAAGCCTTACTACTGCAGTGGATGGCCGCTACCTACGGATTATGGCTCGGAGGAACCCTGACAGCAACGCCACCATGTTGAATAACACGTTCACTGCCACTGTAATTGGCCTTGCTTTGCCACGTAACCAATATTTTTCTTAATAGAATCTGAAAATATATTGCTAAAAGTAATATAACATGTATTTAGTTTATAAGTACACAATCAAATTTACTCTCGTGAATCAAAGTTGTTTTGGGGCGCACTAAGGCGTCAGTGGCATATCAGGCCATATTCTGTAGCGGGTGGCCGTGGACGCGCCAATGCGTCTAGTCTATTGTTCCTGGTTAGTGTGACAGTTTAGGTTACTACAATTTCATTTTATATTCATAAATGAAACGAAACATCCTACTGACAAACGACATATTTATTGGACAAAAAATATAGTAGAAACATTCAAATACAAACACAAGATCTCGAAGAAACTTCTGAAATAAAATGTATGTCAAATCTAAGAAAAAAACAATCTAGAGCTTTATCCATTACACTCTCAAACAAATAAAATAAATACAAAGTTTACGAATAGTACCGACACATAACTGTCGAAAAATAAATGAGCAACGAAAGTGCTATCTGCCTTTAGAGGTGGTGAATAACACAACAATTCAAACAATATCCTGCTTTATTTGGGCAATCTAGGCACTCGTAAATCGTGTCTGTTCGTTGTCCACGGCTGGCGCATGATCTGCACTTTTTTCGCGGTGTTTTTGATTTTCCATTTGATTCTCGTTTTACCACAACATGTTGGGGATTTCTGACTGGCCGTTCTACCTGCTTTCGTGGCAATAGTGCTCTTATAATACTGAGTCTAAATTCTTGGAGGGGCATTTTTGTGCCACAATATTTATTGTGTAGGGCATGTGCGTTTGTCAGTATCATTTCCACAACGTGGATAAAAAGTTTCTTGTACCAGCGTATGGTTTTGCGTTCCGAGAGGTAATATGATAACATCTGATCGTGCCGATCAACTCCCGCCATAAATTTATTGTAGTTTACAATGGCCAAGGGCTTAGATTTCTTCTCCTTTCTTTTGGTTTCAACCTCAACCATTTCATTTGTAAATGCATTAGAAATGTAGCAAACCTCCCTCTTATCACGCCACTTACCTATCATAACTCCTTCCGCAAATCTGGCAACGGCTTCACCTTTTCGTAGTTTTGCTTCCTGTATTTCCTTGGGTGTATCCTTCCTATTCGCCCTCAGAGTTCCCGTGCAGTGGGTCTTCTTATCCAGGAGCAGCTTTGCCAATGCGAAGCTGTTATAGTAATTGTCCATGTACACATGGTGACCAGCATTCAACTTTTCATCTAGTAAATGAAGAACAATTTTTTGCGCATGGCCTCTTCCTCCTAAATCGTCCAGCATGCCAGTGTATACCGCGAATTTTAGGACCATTCCAGTGGGAGTTGTCAAAATATATAGCTTTATGCCATATTTGTGCTTTTTGTTTTTGATGTATTGGCGGAAAAGTAATCGTCCACGCCAAAGGATCATTGATTCGTCCAGAGACAGTTCCCGTCCAGGGTAGTAAACTTGGCACATCCTTTCATTGAAAAAATTGATAACGGGACGTATTTTATACAACCTGTCGGATGGTGTTGGTTTGCCCTGTTTTGGATTTTCAGAAAAGTGTAATGCACGTAGTATTAGCAGAAAACGATTTCGTGAAATACTATCGGCAATTCCTTTCACGTTGAATAAAGCGTCCTTTTTCCAATAGTCCTGCAAATTCCTCATCTTTACATTTCCCATGTGCAGGAAAACTCCCAAGAACACTAACAATTCGCCAACAGTCACATCTTTCCAACAGTTTATTCGTGATTGTCCTTTGGTTCCCGCAGAAAGGAATAATTCAATCGCGTTTCGATTTGTTTCTTCTACAACTGTCAATAGAAATTCGTCCGTCAGCAAAAGACGAAAATAATCTAAGGGAGTGTTTTCCGTCGGTTGAATAAGCAGTCCCTCATTTTTTATAAATGGGCAATTTATCATTCCAACTGGCTCTCTTTCCCACGCAACAGTTGTATCAGCTGCGTTATCTCTTGTTACCACTCCTTCTGCCATTTCCCTGTCGCTAGGATTCACAGCCATTTCTACAGTCTCATCTAAAACAAACTCGGCTCCGTCAGACTCTTCACTGGATTCCACGCCGTCCTCCTCACTGGCCAGTTCCGTTTCCGAATCGCTTTCTTCTAATATTCGTAATAATTCCGCATCCGTTAGTTTTTGTACGTTTCTTGTGTCCTGTGTTTTACGTTTCTTAGGTTCTGAAGGGCCCGCCGTGTCACGATTGTCTTCCATTTTCAGTCCCACAACAGAGAAAAACTGTAGGGAAAACACACGAACCGCACCCGCAAAAATTGAAAACAATACGTTCTTAGAGTGCCTGCGCAATGAACCACACCGAATGGCTGTGCCCGACTAAACTGTGGCGCTGAGAAACAGCTGAGTGTCTCGCCGCGCAGGCGCGTCGACGGCATATGCACTAGTATCGGCCGGACGCGCTGGTGCGCCGATGGCAGTGAACGTGATAATGCTTTTCGTGCAGCCACAGGACGTCGTGTTACGTCCCAGACTGTGCGCAGTAGGCTGCATGATGCGTAGCTTCACTCCCGACGTTCACGGCGAGGTCCATCTTTGCAACTACGACACCATGCAGCGCGCTACAGATCGGCCCAAAAACATGCAGGATGGACCGCTCAGGATTGGTATCACGTTCTCTTCATCGATAAGTGTCGCATATACCTTCAACCAGACAATCGTCGGAGACGTGTTTGGAGGCAACCCGGTCAGGCTGAACGCCTTAGACACACTGTGCAGCGAGGCCAGCAAGGTGGAGGTTCCCTGCTGTTTTGGGGCGGCATTACGTGCGGCCGACGTACGCCGCTGGTGGTCATGGAAGGCGCCGTAACGGCTGTACGATACGTGAATGCCATCCTCCAACTAACAGTGCAACAATATCGTCAGCGTATTGGCGAGGCATTCGCCTTCTTGGACGACAATTCGTGACCCCACCGTGCACATCTTGTGAATGACTTCCTTCAGGATAACGACATCGCTCGACTAGAGTGACCAGCATTTTCTCCAGACATGAACCCTATCCAACATGCCGGGGATAGAGGGAAAAGGTCTGTTTATTGACAACGTGACCCACCAACCAATCTGAGGGATCTATGCCGAGTCGCCATTGAGGAGTGGGCCAATCTGCACGAACAGCTCGTTGTGGATAGTATGTGACGACGAATACAGACATGCATCAATGCAAGAGGACGTGCTACTAGGTATTAGAGGTACCGGGGTGTACAGCAATCTGGACCACCGCCTCCGAAGGTCTCGCTGTATGGTGGTACAACATGCAATGTGTGGTTATCATGAGCTATAAAATCGGCGGAAATAATGTGTATGCTGATCTCTATTCCAATTTTCTGTACAGGTTCCGGAACTGTCGGAACCGAGGTGATGCAAAAGTTTTTTTGATGTGTGTATTTTTGTATGTGAAATTTGTCATAACATCTTTGTATTTATATATAACTTTTTTCTTTTATATCTTGTTTATTGGTCCAGTGTTTACCATATTCTGTAAGAGTGTTGTAAATAGTGGCGGAGGTCATGCGCTTGCTCCATTCAGATATGGAAGAGCTTGTCACGTTAGTGCAACTTACACTGAGGTGACAAAAATAAAGGGATAGCGACGTGCACACACAGAGACGGCGGTAGTATTGTGTGCACAAGGTGTAAAAGCGCACTGCATTGGCGGAGCTCTCATTTGTACTCAGTGGACTCACGTGAAAAGTTTTCCGACCTGATTACGGCCGCATGATGGGAAGCAACACTCTGTGAACGCGAAATGGAAGTCGGAGCTGGACGCACGGGATATTCCATTCGCACGCGACAATCCATTTCAAAAATCGTTAGGCAATTCAATATTCCGAGATTCCCAGCGTCAGGAGCTCGCGCAGAATAACAAATTTCACGCATCGACTCTCACGACGGACAACGCAGTAGCCGACGGCCTTCACCTAACGACCGAGGACGGCGGCCTCTGTGTGGAGTTGTCAGCGCCGACAAACAAGCAACACTGTGTTAAAAAAAAATATTCAACTGCGTGTGAAAGATTATGGGACTTAACTGCTAAGGTCATCAGTCCCTAAACTTACACACTACTTAACCTAAATTATCGTAAGGACAAACACAGACACCCATGCCCGAGGGAGGACTCGAACCTCCCCCGGGACCAGCCACACAGTCCATGGCTGCAGCGCCTTAGACCGTAACACTGTTTGAATTAACCGCAGAAATCAATGTGGGACGTAAGACGAACGTAGACTTATGTGTGGCTAATTTGCCGTCAATGGGATATGGCAGTGGACGACCGACACGGGTGGCTTTGCTAGCAGCATGACAGCGCCTCCCCTGGGCTCATTACCATATCGGCTGGACCCTAGACGACTGGGAAACCGTGGCCTGGTCAGACGAGTCGCGATCTTTGTTAGCAAGAGCTGATGGTAGAGCTCCAGTGTGGCGCAGACCCCACGAAGCCACGGACCCCAGCTGTCAACAAGACACTGTGCTGGCTGGTGTTGGCTGCGTAACGGTGTGGGCTGTGTCTACATGGAATGGACTGGTCCTCTGGTTCAGCTGAACGGATCACTGACTCGATTACGTTCGGCTACTTAGTGACCATGTGC
Organism: Schistocerca cancellata; assembly: GCF_023864275.1. Lineage (NCBI taxonomy): Eukaryota > Metazoa > Arthropoda > Insecta > Orthoptera > Acrididae > Schistocerca > Schistocerca cancellata. The sequence goes on from NC_064630.1 coordinate 5,988,924, forward strand.
AGCCATTCATGCACTTCATCTTTCCAAACAGAGATGTCACGTCACTTTGCGACAATTGTTCCCGATACATTTGAGGACACCCTTGGGAGAGCCAGTCCTGACAAAACTCTACCATCTGGTGAGCAAAATGTATGAGACAGGCGAAATACCCTCAGACTCCAAGAAGAATATAATAATTCCAATCTCAAAGAAAGCAGGCATTGACAGATGTGAAGATTACCGAACTATCAGTTTAATAAGTCGCGGCTGCAAAATACGAACGCGAATTTTTTACAGACGAATGCATAAACTGGTAGAAGCCGACCTCGGGGAAGATCAGTTTGGATTTCGTAGAAATGTTGGAAGACGTGAGGCAATACTGACCCTACGACATATCTTAGGAAATAGATGAAGGAAAGGCAAACCTACGTTTCTAGCATTTGTAGACTTGGAGAAAGCGTTTGACAATGTTGATTGGAATCCTCTCTTTCAAATTCTGAAGGTGGCAGGGGTAAAATACAGGGAGCGAAAGGCTATTTACAATTTGTACAGAAACGAGATGGCATAAGAGTCGAGATACATGAAAGGGAAGCAGTGCTTGGGAAGGGAGTGACACAGGGTTGTAGACACTCCCCGATGCTATTCAATCTGTATATTGAGCAAGCAGTAAAGGAAACAAAAGAAAAATTTGGAGTAGGTATTAAAATCCATGGAGAAGAAATAAAAACGTTGAGGTTTGCAGATGACATTGTAATTCTGTCAGAGACAGCAAAGGACTTGGAAGAGCAGTTGAACGGAATGGGCATTGTCTTGAAAGGAGGATATAAGATGAACATCAACAAAAGCAAAACGGGGAAAATGGAATGTAGTTGACTGAATTCGGGTGATGCTGATGGAATTAGATTAGGGAATGAGACACTTAAAGTAGTAAAGTACTTTTGCTATTTGGGGAGCAAAACAAATGATCATGTTCGAAGTAGAGAAGATATAAAATGTAAACTGGCAGTGGCAAGGAAAGCGTTTCTGAAGAAGAGAAATTTGTTAACATCGAGTATAGATTTAAGTGTCAGGAAGTCGTTTCTGAAAGTATTTCTATGGAGTGTAGCCATGTATGGAAGTGAAACATGGACGATAAATAGTTGGAACAAGAAGAGAATAGAACGTTTTGAAATGTGCTGGTACAGAGGAATGCTGAAGATTAGATGGGTAGACCACATAACTAATGAGGAGGTATTGAATAGGATTGGGGAGAAGAGGAGTTTGTGGCACAACTTGACTAGAAAAGGGGACCGGTTGGTAGGACATGTTCTGAGGCATCAAGGGATCACCAGTTTAGTATTGGAGGGCAGCGTGGAGTGAAAAAATCGTAGAGGAAGACCAAGAGATGAATACACTAAGCATATTCAGAAGGATGTAGGTTGCAGTAGGTATCGGGAGATGAAGAAGCTTACACAGGATAGAGTAGCATGGAGAGCTGCATCAAACCAGTCTCAGGACTGAAGACGACAACAACAACGTTTGAGGAAAATTCTGGTCGATTCGAGCAGATGATTTGACCACCCAGATCGCCCGACATGAATCCCGTCGAAATTTTATGGGGCATAATCGAGAGGTTAGTTCGTGTACAACGTACTGCACCGGGAACAGTTTTACAATTACGGACAGCTATAGAGGCAGCAAGTCTCAACATTTCTGCTATAACTTGTTGAGTCCAGGCAATGTCGACCTGCTGCACTATGCCGCGCAAAATAAGGGGCGACACTATATTAGTACGTACTCCGTGACGTTTGTCGCCTCAGTCTATTTTCATGTTTTCGTTTACGGGGAAAGCTTGTAGCGCAATTGGTACAACCGCTCTGTAAATTTGACATAAAATGCCTATAAACTGATGAAACAGCTCCCACTCTCTACTGCGGATGTAAATAGTGCAACGTGTATACGCTGCCATTTAGTTCTGTTGATATTGTTCGCAGAATCATACGTTCAAATAAATTAAGAGAAATTGCAGCGAAACGAATGACACGAACAGTAAATTAATTTTGCGGCCTTTATGTAATAATGTGGGGCTAAGTTAATTATTACTGGAATGGTGACAGAATGTTTCTGATACGCTGCAAACACGAGGGTGGGGGGGGGGGGGCACTTGTTGGATTGCTTCATAAACATTTACAGCGTTTATCAGCGCAGCGACACGCAGGACAGCCAAAACACGATATGAGCAAATGTTTGTCGTCGGTCCTGCAGACGTTACGCATTCTTATGTGTTTACACAGCAACTGCTTCATCGGTGACAGTGTATATAACTCAGAGAGAAAAACAACTGTTGATAAGGTACGCTAGTGACAAACGAGAAATGAACACCCTTATGCAGCGGTCGCATAGTCTGAAATACAACTGACATATTAAAAGAACTCCACACTGAGTACAGTCATAGTCACATTAATGTGTACAAACGTTTTAAAAATGACTTTCATGTAATGTTTCAGCAGATGGTACTGGTAAAAACTAAACGTGCTCTTAATTAACGTCTGCATAGAGACTTTGTTGAATTATGGGCTATTTTACTTCTGTCGAGAACGGCCAGAGCTGTGTAGAGAAGACTGCCCCTCTACTCTCGTTCGTTGCTCGTTACTTGTTAGGTATCAGTCTCGTAAGTAGTCTCCTGGTTGTGATGTTGTCAGATACAGCACATGCAGCTGTCTCCTACTTTGGTCGTTCAGAACGTATCGTTCTGGTGCCGCGCTATCAGCGAAACACGATTAATGGTTCCAAGGAGGGCGCACAACGTGAGCAGCGAAACAGTCCTACTGGTCCACTTGGGTAATGCCAGATGTGGTGTCACCGCCAGACACCACACTTGCTAGGTGGCAGCCTTTAAATCGGCCGCGGTCCGTTAGTATACGTCGGACCCGCGTGTCGCCACTATCAGTGATTGTAGACCGAGCGCCGCCACACGGCAGGACTAGAGAGACTTCCTAGCACTCGCCCCAGTGGTACAACCGACTTTGCTAGCGATGGTTCACTGACAAAATACGCTCTCATTTGACGAGACGATAGTTATCATAGCCTTCAGCTACGTCATTTGCTACGACCTAGCAAGGCGCCATGTTCCATTACTATTGATATTGTAAATAATGTACAGCCAAGAGCGACGTTCACCATTTACGGATTAAAGTTAAGTATTCCAACAGCTACGTCGTTTTTTGCTAAAGTCTAATTTCCTTGACCTGTTCCAGACCTCACGCCAGCCTGCGTCAGCTAAAAGGCGCGCCTTTCGGCTTCCTCTCATACCGGTGTTGGCTCTCCTGCCAACCCACAACACCAGACACAGCATTCTGTACCGGTTTAATTAACTGCATTAGCTGACACACACGTACGCCTAATGACAGCATCACTGGCGCGTTTCACGTTGAAAACTATCCATCAGCACACACACGAGATCATTCGTAAAGCTGAATCACGGTAGACTTCGAACAGTTCGCATGCCGGTACGGGGGAATGAGCAGAAAATGTTCCTCAAACAATTATGCGAAAAACTGGAGCTGATGGAGGCACAACCCCAATTCGCGTGCCGGGTATGGGGAAATGAGTAGAAAATGTTCTTCAAACTGCTAAAAACTAGAGCTGCTGGAGGCACAAACATAAACACAAGTTGTGAAACCTGAGTTTCTCCTGCCGTGTAAAATGTTCAATTGTGTTGTGGGAATGCAGCCGGGTGAACTCTTCTACAACCGCTGGTATTTTGAAAGGTGCAGACCTGTCATTCTCAAGACGCAGATTCTGCAAGGAAGCGCTGTGCAATTGAGTTTGAAACATGGGTATGCAGAGCATTTCTTGAGTGATAACACACACACACACACACACACACACACACACACACACACACACACACAGTGAACACGAGCGCCACCATCCTGTCCCTCACTACTTTGACAAAACACGGAGCTAGACCTCACGCAGAACTTCAAAACAAACGTCCGTCTCTGTTTATAAAGTGGCTTGTTAATATCCATAATAACTCTACCTTTATAGCTGCAAGTACATGTCAGAATCGCCGTGTTGTTATTTCCCAAAGGATGAGGGGTGCCAAGACAATGTTCTGCAATACCAGATTTGCTCGGCTGTTCAAAGTGTGGTTGCCGCTTACGTCCAACACACCCGTCCTCCACCGCCCTCAATGTCTGGCCAGTACTCGTGTATGACATGCCACAATCGCAGGGAATACGATACACACCCGTCTTAGATTGTGGTCGAAAAGCACATTCCATATAATATTTCCGAATGAATGACCGGTCCTGTTGGAAACGCTTGCTGCGCAAGGCAATAAGACCCTAGACTTTTGTACAACCTCGGTATTGCCGTCACTAACCCGGTGCTCAGTTGGTCGATAGCGCAACGCATTCTGACGGAAGGTGTCTTCCAGATCGGATAAGTCAGCTGGAGAACTTTCAGGGCTACAGTGTGACAGCTATCTGCCTCATCCGTAATTTTACATCTCCACAATGAAACGAATATTCCGTTGGAATAAATTAAGATACTCGAAAACGCCGTTTAAATTCTCACCACGGTGACACCAAACGGCAAACGCGTAGTCTCCATATCTGAAAAAGTACGCAGTTTTTAATGCATAGCAGAACATAGACTTAGTACCAGTTATCTTATGGATTATAAAAATACGGAGACGCTGATATGTACTTCCATATAATGGAACAGTGATATTAAGGCTGTTGAAATTAAATTAGCACGTGACGTTACAAATAGAGATGGAGGTTTTTGCATAAAATTTTCAGCAAATTGTTTCCTCTGCTTTGGCAAAAGACAGAGGGGCAGAGTTAACGCTGCTTCACCCATTCATTTTTAATATTCACTATCGGTAACTTATGGTGGCATTCATCTTCGGTTTTTTGGCGGCGGTAGTGTTCACGCTGTGTGTACGTGTGTTTGTGTGTGTGTGTGTGTGTGTGTGTGTGTGTGTGTGTGTGTGTGTATGTGAGCCTGTGTGTGGATGGGTATGTGGGTGGGTGGGTAAGTGCGTTAGTGCAGCGCTGCATTGGTGCCTCGAAAATGACAGCGTGTGCAGATGTCGAAATGTCGGCGGTTGTCGAAGACGTCACCCGGTTGCATTCCCGTAACTTATTCGAACATTCTGTACGCTGGAAGAAACTCGGTTTTACTTTGCTTTCTTCTCCGGGGACGAAGTGTATCGCCGTTTGCGGAGGTTGTATATACTCCGCAGTAGTGCAGTAAGATGGCAGTATGCATCGTCGCTTTTCTTACGATGTCGTTAGCATAATATTGTTCCAACGTTTGCCGAAGTTGTGCCTCATATTAACTGCCCTACTGCAAACCACAAAAAGGAATGCAATGTTGCTCCTGAAGGTGTCCACTACACTCCCCGATAGTTTTATTCTGTTTCCAGGGAATTATTTCGGCTTCGTTTAAGGGGGGTAGGACGTCAAACGGGCCGACTTGGAGCTGGAGAGGCACCGCAGGACATTTTAATTTCCACTGTCTATACTTTTACAAATAAATTCATAAAACTTTGTCAGCATGATCAGGAAGGTTTCAGGATTCACACTTGTAGCAGCGGAAGTTCAAAAACATAACAAAATCATTTTTTTACATGTGAAATTTCATTATTTTTTCACTTATTATTGGCTGTATTTGTTGCTATAGGTACACTTTTCTTCATAAGCAAGAGAGACTGTTCGATGAATTTTGCAGAGCATACAAACCATACTTACAGGTGTCTGAAACTCTAGAATCTATTTAATTTATGAAAAAATGAATGCGCTGTTACGTTTTAAACTTTATGTATAGAAAAGAATCAAATTTTGTAGTTAATTATCACAATTTTTACCACAGTTTTTAATAGATTTAGAAATCTAGAGTTTCATACACCTGTAAGTATGGTTTGTATGCTGTGCAAAAATTCATCAAAGAATCTTACTTGTGAAGAAAAATGTACTTATAGAAACAAATGCAGCCAACAGTAAGTGAACAAATGATGAAATTTCATACCTAAAAAAAATTATTTTGTTATGTTTTTGCACTTCCACTACTATGAGTGTGAATCTTCAATCCTTCCTGGTCACGCTGACACAGTTTTATGAATTTATTTGTAAAAGTATAGACAGTAGAAAATGAAATGTCCTGTGGTGCGTCTCCTGCTCCAAGTCGGCCCGTTTGACCTCCTACCCCCCTTAATGAATGATTCAAAGATTTCGTCCTTTTGCTCGGAATGGCTAGACGGTTTTTCATGGTAGCAGTCTAACTGGAAATTTCATTTTGTAACTGCTCAGCATTCAGAGAAGTTTGAACGTTTCCGTGGCTCGGAGTCGAACAGTGTACCTCGACGTTCTGTGATCTGTGTCTGCAGCTCGTGGTCGTGCGGTAGCGTTCTCGCTTCCCACGCGCGGGTTCCCGGGTTCGATTCCCGGCGGGGTCATGGATTTTCTCTGCCTCGTGATGACTGGGTGTTGTGTGATGTCCTTAGGTTAGTTAGGTTTAAGTAGTTCTGAGTTCTAGGGGACTGATGACCATAGGTGTTAAGTCCCATATTGCTCAGAGCCATGTGAACCAATTTTTCTGTGATCTGTCTCAGGGAGGAAGCTTTTGGCGCCGCCGCTTTATTCGTGCCATGGACAGGTTCAAATTATTCACCACGACCAAGAGTTTGGTTCAAATGGTGCAAATGGCCCTGAGCACTAGGTGACTTAACTTCTGAAGTCATCAATCGCCTAGAAGTTAGAACTAATTAAACCTAACTAACCTAAGGACATCACACACATCAATGCCCGATGAAGGATTCGAACCTGCGACCGTAGCGGTCGCTCGGATCCAGACTGTAGCGCCTAGAACCGCACGGGCACTTCCGCCGGCGAGCAAGAGTTTACGATTTGTTGATTTTACAAGTCCTCTTGAACAGGCTGCTTGTATACTACTTTCTGATTATGCAGAGTAGGTTAGGAGGAAGGCGTGTCGCGTGTTGACTGGGGCATGTCCACCCAAGAGTTCTGTAACAGCCGCTGAGACAGTTTCTTTTCCTTCACTCACAAGGATCCCCTTGAGTGCGAGGTCGTAAGCTGAATCTTTCGTGAGGCTCATCTGAAAGTGTTGTGTTTACATTTACGACAGGAAAATATTAGCTGCTAGTGATGTGCACCAGGAGGAAGACAGAAAATAAATGTCCGACAGAAAGTAAGTGTCCGAGAGGTGCAGAGATCAACCTTCTGTGTGGTAGTTATCATATTTCCCAAATGGACATCGCCTGCATTCAAGAGAAGTTCAAAACAGACCAGTAACTTTCACCATGAACACGGAATGAAAAATAGCCTATCACAGCGATCACAAATGTTCGTACAGGACCGAAGACGGCTACTTGTGAGTTTCAATCCGTGCACGACGTTCAGCTAGGTAACAATGTTTAAAGAACGCGTGTAGAATCATATTGGTGTAACGGGGGAATGAGAACTGATCGAAAGTAATGGCATGCAATCGAATACGAAAAAGTCGGTCATGATGCTTTTTGTAAAACTGACTATCCTTTAAGGAGTAGCTGCAGATAGTGCGATAATATGTTTTATAGGCTTCGAAAAAGAAACATCTAGCGGTTGAATTTGTCCAGTGCTTCCAGGTGATATGAACTGCAATGTCACACACTTTTCAGGAGGGATAGTTTGCTCTAAAAAAAAAAAAATGATATTTATACGCAAACCAGGAATCAAGCAGAAGCAAGTTACTTCGCTAAGCTATTGGCCAAATGCAGTGCTCATACCATAGTTGTAATTCTCTTACGCTATTTACCCACTGTTGCTTGCCGTGACATAAATATTTAAACCGAGCGAGGTGGCGCAGTGGTTAGCACACTGGACTCGTATTCGGAAGGATGACGGTTCAATCCCGTCTCCAACCATTCTGATTTAGGTTTTCCGTGATTTCCCTAAATCGTTTCAGGCAAATGCCGGGATGGTTCCTTTGAAAGGGCACGGCCGATTTCCTTCCCTAACCCGAGCTTGGGCTCCGTCTCTAATGACCTCGTTGTCGACGGGACGTTAAACACTAACCGCCACCTAAATATTAAATATTGTCCTTGGACGACACGCGCACGAGGAAGTACCGTAGGTAGTAGAGCACCTCCAACTTCTCGCAGCAAAGTAAATAGCTTTCCAGTTAGTTTATCATCCAGATTAACAGTCGTCATAATTATATACGAATACGTTAAGGCATTGATGTTAATTGATGTTGATGCAACTCTCTTGATGCCTTCAATTCCCAGGGTTCCTTTAATATGCATTTCCTCTTCAAATCCTAATTGGTCGGAGTTGCAAACAAATTCCTTGCTGGATGATGGCAAAAGTTCGTTTAGCTCATCTACAAATTCGGAGTGGCCGAGCGGTTAAAGGCGCTACAGTCTGGAACCGCACGACCGCTACGGTCGCAGGTTCGAATCCTGCATCGGGCATGGATGTGTGCGATGTCCTTAGGTTAGGTAGGTTTAAGTAGTTCTAAGTTCTAGGGGACTTATGACCACAGCAGTTGAGTCCCATAGTGCTCCGAGCCATTTGAACCATTTGAATCATTTACAAATTTTCTGACCGATTCCGGAGTTCGCTGTGCATCGTCAAGTTGATATTTTGTTTGTAATTTCGTCATCTTACGTCTTTCAGTTCTGTAGCACTGTTTGAAGTTATGCCACTATCCATTGCTTCCCTTGATATCACTGTAATTTACGTCGCTCGCAGTTTCATGTGCATGACGTAGTACGTCACTATCACGAAGATCGAGTTCTATCGAGCTTTCTATCGAGGAAGCAGCAGTTTTTGTAACAAGTGCGCCTTGTCCTCCCTCGAATATCTGCAGTTTTTCTTATGCACTTGTACCGCTACCGCCGCGCGGGATTAGCAGAGCGGTCTGAGGCGCTGCAGTCATGGACTGTGCGGCTGGTCCCGGGGGAGGTTCGAGTCCTCCCTCGGGCGTGCGTGTGTGTGTTTGTCCTTAGGATAATTTAGGTTAAGTAGTGTGTAAGCTTAGGGGCTAACGAGCTTAGCAGTTAACTCCCATAAGATTTCACACACATTTTAACATTTTTTTGTCCCGCTACTACCAACCACCTTAAACGACAATCGATGTTAACGTTATACCCCTACGAGGAATTTTTGAGAAAATTGGCCGTGAGATAATCTAATGGGAACAGAACAATCAAGCTGGGATTCGTTTCCGAAACACTCCAACAGAGTATAACTAACAGTAAACAGATGGGTCAAGAACAGACGTTCTCCCAGCACAAAAGCAAGTTTTAACATTACATATTAATATCGGTCGGCAGCCTAATTAGGCATTATTGCATCAAGGAAAATGATATAGCGGAAGGCAGTGCTAAGGCTTACCTAACTTTCCTCGACACACACGCACACTAAACCCTTTCCTTATAACAGTTCATGCTACAACACCGTAACCGAGCCTTGCTGATAAATGTGCTACCAACAAACAACTGGCCAATGAGATAGTAAACAGTATCATATACCTCTCACTAAACTTACCTTAAATGAACTAGGTGCAACAGTTTATAAAACCAATTACCGACACACATGAAACTAGTAGCAATAATGAACAGGGAAAAGCTTGAAATGACTCTGAATTTAAATCAGGGTATCTGCTAATGATCATAATCTACAACTTCATTCCTTAGTGCAGGGCCTCTAAGCCTGTGAATATCCAACGTGCATTAGAACAGATAACAGAATAAATAATTCTTTCTTAAACTCGGTTTGACGCAACTAAACATAATGCAAATCTAACTACACTGGTTCTGAAGGAGCTTCATTAACTACCTAGTCCAGTACATGTGCACCCTCAAGGTTTCATGGTCTGAAGAACCATAGTCACTAACAAAACTACACCAGTATGTATGAGAAATTGTAACTATTTCTATCATTGATTATTAATTAAGTAAAGCACAACAAACTATAACTCTTTAAATAACGAACCTGCTTTTATAAGCAATCTTTTAACCTACTCAAAAGTATAATTGCCTGTGCAAATGACAACACAACATTAAATTCATGTTTAACCACTTTCCCATAGTAAATTAAGACACTCGGAATTAAAATCACTAGGATAGGATTCCTGTCCAGGTTAGTGATTTGGGATAATCACGTGTGTAAGATAGAGTTTTTAGGAACACCACAATTATTATTATATAATCTATCAAATTTCACAAATACTTGGTCCACTTACAGAGAGCCAGATATAAACAATTTATTGGAAGGGTGGTAGTACTGGTGGCGTAATTTGCAGTGGCTATTAATCTGGCGGCGATGCAGTACTGTTGGCCTCGCCCTGTTACATATCACCTTGGCGTCGGAATTATATCTACAGGGCCAAAAGCCACGCCATGATTATCCAGTATCCCAGGTGCATAAATACTACCCTTAAGCTCTTCTGGCCTCAAAACTCCAGGAATATGAGCCACTATCTTCCGCTACTGCTGGCGAGGTGTTAGCCACAGCACTGCTCAGCCCAGACTGCTTACCCCTTACAAAGGACGAATCGCCACTTGCGCACCAACCACACCTTTCCCACTCCGCCTGGCAACTTCCCTAGCTGTGGGGCTTCCCCACATCTTTCACATTCAACCCTATGTTTTCTAACTATAAACCAAGTTATTTACAATACATTACATAACAGATATTTCAGTAGTTATTTAAATTCACAAGCACATTTTAAGTAATATCGTTCAACAGTTTCTCATAACTGAAACATGTGTACATAGTCAAAGAATTTGCATGACAAACAATACTATACATAAGCGATACTACAAATTGACAGAAATATCGATACAGATACAAAATAGCTTACTACACAAACATATTGCTGCGGACTTATTCGAAATCTGTTCATAACTGTTTATTTACTACGCTGTGGATAATCTTGTGCCGGCCGGTGTCGCCGAGTGGTTCTAGGCGCTTCAGTCTTGAACCGCGCGACGGCTACGGTCGCAGGTTCGAATTCTGCCTCGGGCATGGATGTGTGTGATGTCCTTAGGTTAGTTAGGTTTAAGTAGTTCTACGTTCTAGGGGACTGATGACCTCAGATGTTAACTTCCATAGTGCTCAGAGCCATTTGAACCATTTTTTGATAATCTTGTATGCACATGTTTTTCTTTAGTACACGTTCCTTGGACGATTATCCTTCACTACGTTTCACTGGAGACGGAATTTATTGCTCCCCGTCCGACAAGGATGATGAACTATATGGCTCAAAAACTGCTTCAACATCACTTTCAATTGTTAAGCACCTATCGTCATGACTGTACTCCTCATGTACATTGTCCGCACAACGGAACATATACGAAACGACACATTCCACTGACTCATCTTGCAGAAACGCTAGTATTTCATCTGTCGCTTCTTTCTCAGTCTTCGAAATTGCTGTGGTTTCTTTGTGGTGAAAAGTCACGTTCGGCAATTATTGTTGTGCACATAATGCAATGTTTGCTTTGTTTATTGTTGCCATTGCTCTGCTTTGTATCAACACCACTAGCACTGTAGCAGCGTCGTGAGTTACTCTTCGACCAAGCACTTCAAATACGCTCCGTAGTTTCATACTGTGCTCACCATTCGATACATCCAGTCCCGCCCCCTGTTGACTTTAACAGCCAATATTGTGGCTGCATGGTAGACAATTTGTGGGGCGTCGAATGCCGTAAACATCCTTGGCCTTTTGCAACCTCGCCCTCGATGAGATCCTTGTCAGAGCGGATCCTAATACAGCTATTTTACCCGCAAACAATGGAAATGCTACAGTGGTGTTGGACAAGCAGGATTACGTTCAGTAGATGCTATGTGTTTGCCGTATGACAGCATATCGCAGGATCGGTGCTTAGGCTACAAACCGTGTCGAGTGAAAGACCAAGAGCCTTCTGAAGAATAGTTACTTCTCACACGAGATTTTGTGATGTTCCTCCTAGATTTTGTGGTCTCCCGAATGTCGACAGGGAAGGTTTCCCTCTTAGGACTATTTTGAATAACACTGATGCCCCAACATATCGTTTAGCGAATCGCCTTGCTACTCTGTTGAGCCCACTGGTGGGTCAGTGTGAGCATCACATTAAGAGCTCGGCGGTTTTCCCTCGTCAGTTGCACGCACTGCTTTTGAACGAGGTTCCAGGTAGTAAACGAGTTGCAATTCTTTGAACTTTTTCGCTGTTTTCCATCAGTTCAACCTGGTATCGAGCACATTCCACGGAGCAATACTCCAGAAGAGGACTAGCAAACGTAGTGTAGACGTTCTCCTTAGCTGATTGTTGCATATTCTAAGTGCCTTGCCAATGAAACACGCTCTTTGGATCGCCATCCGTGCAGTTGTAGATCGTTGCCCTTGCATAAATGCGACGAATGTGCGTTAGGCATGACGGGGAAGTACCCCGTTTTCTACGATTCGTACGACAGCGCTTACCACAGATGGTTGAAGAGCGATGGATTGCTTAAAGTGATACAGTTCCATGGTCTCATAGTTTACATGATCTTAATTTCTTAAGGCACCCCTAGACGACTAGACAGTCAAATTTCACCTGTTTGTCTAATTATTTGGCAGAAAGCTGCTTTCTTTAACACATCTGTGAAACAAAGAAGTACTGAGGCAAATTTTGTTTGACGGCAGATTTGTCAGACAAATCTGAACGTTTACGCTTGCTTTTGTCAAAAATTAGCTACTTGCCACACTTTGAAGGTGACGGACCTTATGAATTGTGCTGTTTCCCTGCGCGATTCGAGTGGAAAAAGCTTTTTTTTTTGCATTTTGGAAACTTAGACCACGGAATTATATGGATTAATCCGATCACAGGCCTATACTGAAACGGTAGACATGTTGCGTAATTGCCATCAAAAAAATATACTGCGCAAGAAGAAGCGAAGAAAAAAAGTCGGCACACGGTGTAGAGGTGGAAGTACCGAAAAATTATTTTGTCTTTTAATACTCCATTTGTTTCCTCATATGTTTCGTCATTATATCACTTGGGGCACGATATGCGATGCAAGGTACAAATTTTAAATCTTAGAAATCTGCTTCAGTTGTCAGACATTGTAAAGTTTTTGAAATCTTTGGAAACATAGCCAGCGATCTAAAAATTTGTTAAAATTAAAATTTAAAACAGTCTTGATCGCAGTCTTGTTAAAATATTTTTTATTGGAGTGACTGACCGGTTTCGACTCTATGAAAGAGTCATCTTCAGTCTCTGTAAAGATCGCGTGTGCGATATACAGTGCTGCAGTGATTCTGGCGGCTGTAGTCCTTCCTCTTCGTCACAATCATTTTCAATGACCTTCTGCCACGATCACTCAGCACATTCTTACACACTTAGTGGATAACGCTGTGAGGACGGGGAGTGAGTCGTGCTCGGGTAGCTCAGTCGGTAGAGCACTTGCCCGGGAAAGGCAAAGGTCCCAAGTTCGAGTCTCGGTCCGGCACACAGTTTTAATCTGCCAGAAAGTTTCATATCAGCGCACGCTGCGCTGTAGAGTGAAAATCTCCTTCTTCATTAAAAGCTGTTTTTTGACTATCAATACGAGCCCCTGGCTAGCTATTCGTTCTGCGGAAAACACAAGTCAGTAGCACTTTCCATTTCTGCAAATATTTGCTGTGCAAGTTTTAGGCGATTCACCACGAATAACGCAGTTGTACGAAACTCTATAAAGGGAACATGGTAATGACATGTCGTTAACAGAAGAGTGAAACAGGTCCGATAACGTCAGAGCATAATTTTGTGACAGCTGACGTTAGCATTTAAATGGCAGAAACAAAACTGATGCCATTGCTTACAGCCAAGAATACGCGTCAAAGTCGACCTGTTGTGCCCGCTACTGCAATAAACACCCGTGAAGCTGTTCCTCAATTTTGTTGAACACCAAAGCCGTTTACCCTCCCGCCAGAGGTTCGAGTCATCCCTCGGCCATGGGTCTGCGAGTTGTTCTTAGCGTAAGAGTTTAAGTAGTGTATAAGTATAGGGAACGATGACCTCATCAGTTTGATCCCTTAGGAGTTCACACACACACATGAAAATAACCGTTAAATGAATATTAAAAGACGGTATATGTGGGATATGCCAATTACGTAGTGAATATATTTCAAAATGCGTAAAAAACGAACAACGGAACCTAAATGTAAATAAAGTCAGAAAAGACCGGAGGCGTCCCCCATAGGCTTACAGTGAGATAAAACCGTGTTTTTTCACTGTATTTTAAAGTCCTTTTAAGGTTATGGTATTCAATAATTTGTAGCTATAGCGTATACTGTAACAGATCCACGATGACGCATATGCTCTCTGTCTGCGGTGGCTGTAAGCAACAGCTGCAGTATTGTATCTGCCATTTAAATGCTAGAGTCGGTTGTTATCAAATGTATGCCCTGACGCGGTGGTACCTGTATGAATCTTCTGTTAATGGGTTGTTATTGCTACAGGGTTTCGTACAACTGCGTTAAATACGTACATACGAGGCTCGTTCAGTAAGTGATGCGCCACATTTATTTTTTCTCAGGACGTATTTATTTTTTCTCAGGACGTATTTATTGTTAAGAATCAGAATTTGGTGACAATATACATCAACATGTTTGTCCATGTCCTATTTTTCCACGCAATCAGTTACTGTGACCGTAGGCCAATGTTGTGGAGGAGCATGTATTCCCTGCTGGTAAAAGCTCCTGTCCTATAGGCGTAGCCATGTTTTCACTGCACGACTCACAGTCTCGTCATCTTTAAAGTGTGTTCCCTGTAGAGAATTTTTAAGCGGTTCAAAGAAATGGAAGTCCGAGGCTGTCAGGTGTCGACTACAGGGTGGATGAGGCAATGATGCCCAACCCAGTTTGGCGATGTGTTCCGGGGTTCTCAGACTTGTGTGTCGGCGTGCATAATGCTGTTGGAGCAAGATTTCTGCAGGATTCTTGTCCGGTCGAACACTTCGGAAACGGTTCTTGAGTTTATTCAGTCTTCACATATGCTTCTGAACTGATGGTTGAACCTACTGGCATCACAATCCCCATAAGACTGTCATCACTTTTTCGGCAGAGGGGGTAGCCTTGAATTTCTTCTTTTGTGGTGAATGATGATGATGCAACTCCATGATCTACCATTTTATTTCCAGCGCAAGGTGGTGCACCCAGTTTTCGTCCCCCATAACGATCCTGGATAAGGCCTCTTCGTCGGTATCAAAACGCTCCAACAATTCAGACGAAATGGCCTTTCTTCGACTCTTGTGGTCCGCTGTGAGCATTCGTGGAAGCCATCGCGAGCACCACTTTGAATATCCGAGAGTCTCGCTCGTTGCAGACGCACTTCCAATGCCGACCGACCACTGTAGAGCCAACTGTCGAGTTGTGATGCGCCGGTCGGCGGGAATAATGGCATCCGCACGGCTCAGCATGTCTGGAGCAGTGGCTGTGGCAGGACGTCCCGATCGCGGCTGATCGTGGAGCTCTGCAACTGTACTCCTGTCAACTGCAGCATCGCCATACATTGCACACAAACGTTTATCGATGTTCACCACGGTTTCTTTTTCTGCACACAAGAATTCAGTAACAGCACGCTGATTGTAACGTGAGTCGTATGTAGATGCCATTTTGACGCTGAACTGCGGCTCTGCCATCTGCCAGAACGGTTAGAAACTTCACCGACGCACAGAACAAACATCATATGTGAAGCACCAACAAGGACGTTTGTCTATGTATATTAATGGCTTTTTTAAAAAAATGTGGGTCATTACTTACTGAAGGACCCTGGTACGTATATTTCACTTGTTCTTGATTCTTCCTGCTTTTGTATTTTACGCCAATTAATACTACATTACTGTCGAAATCTAGATTTTCAGTAAATTACGGATTTGAGACTGACTGCTGTCCTTCACACTCGGGTATTCAAAACTCGCTGTGCATCGCCGGTATTCGACTGATTCCAGCTTCTTTATGTCCATCTTTATAGCGATAGTCGCGGGAGTCGGCTGTTCGATTGATGACGTCAAATTAAACACCTTTCAGCCGTGAAATTTTAACCTTGTTTTATTAGGCGTTACTGCGCCCTCTTCAGGTCCCTGACCGACTCGGCGGATGATGTTTGAAGTGGTCACTGTAGCAAGTGGATATCTACTAATACCAGTATTGCTGGCTTCTGATTCGATCACAATGGAGGTAGATTATTGCTACACATAGGCCAAGGGCCTGAAGACGGAACAACAAAGCGCCGAAACTGGTTGCCTAATAAAATAACGTCGAAATTTTACGGCTGAAAGGTGTTTCAATTTGACATCATGATTACACGTTAGTTAAAAATCTGAAATATTGATTACATAGTCTTTTTACAGCCCTTATGTAGATGTAGATGTTCTGGCGACCATTTTTGCCCAGCGCTGTTATATGTTTTGACACCGCCCGCGAAAAGAAACGGCTGTGTTTACACTCTGGCTTTGTCACTGAAGCTGGCGTTTCGGAAGAACGTCCGTCGTTGCTATACGCTTGTCTGCAGACGGCCTGCGGTTCTCGTCGCGGCCTGCGCTACGGAAGGAGCAGACACGCCCCGCTGTCTGGGCCGACAGCAGCTGTACTGCTGTACATGCGCACGCCTCTGCTGTCTGCAGACCGCAGCCGCGGAGCCGCCAGCTGCGGTCGCAACGGCCGGGCCGACGCAGACGTAGACGCCTTGTCTCTGTCTCCGTGTCTGCGGCTCCGTGTCTCTTTCTCTCTCCCTCTCTCTCTGTGTCCGTGTGTCTGCCCCTGCAGCTGCCGGAGCCATTGTGTCTGCCGGCACGGCGCCCCGGAGGGAAAAATAATCAGCGGGGCGTGAAATATGCTGCGCGGAACGAAATTTATTTTCGCAACAACAAATTTCCCCTTCCGAGGTATTCGCGTGCCAGCCGGCTGTGTGCAAAGTAAAAGGAATACACTCTCTCCGGGAATTCGCACAGAGAGCGCCAAATTTTTCCGCGAACGGCGATACGGGCAAGGGAAGTTCGGAGGAACGGATCACAAAATATTTCAAAAGGATGAAGGAGTTTCTGCCGAGTGCTCTCACAGCATTAAAACCTCTAACCGACGAATTTCTCTCCCCCGTAAAAAAGAACCTTGTATCCTTTCATGATTAGATGTATATTGGAGAGCTTCGGTATCCCATTGAAAGTTTGTGAGATCGCCAATGGCGCTCCAGAGAACGTAGACTACAATCACGAAACCAAAATAGCCAAATGTACGTGTCCAAAGAATTGAGCTTCCTGGCATTACAAAGAGCGCACCAGCTGATTGATCTACATGTTCTAGACGTCCTCATTTAACCGTCATTATATTATATGACAACAAGAAAATAAAATGAGAAAAAATTAAATTGCGACTTACATCAATGAATATTAAGCTTGAAATGTTAAAGTAGAAATGAATGTTACTTGGATGTTAAGTTAAATTTTAACGTGCTTCACAAAGAAGATTCCCCCTTAACTATGATCGCCTTTAAAAGGGTCTAAGCTTTCAGGACTGTCCAACTATGGCTATGTTTAATAAGTTTACGTGTATGACGCAGGTTCGTACAGTCGCGGTAAGTACAGCGATACGAAGTTGAAGCTTCCGCACTCCACACGGCTGCTGCTGCACACCGCTCTCCTGGAAAGCTTATGTAAGTTAATTTATCACGTTAGACGCTCTTGGACACACCTACACCCGTAGCACACTCTGAGGTGTCGAATCTAGCACTCTCAGTTTTTCGGGAGGAAATATTGGTAAATTACACTTCCAATGCATAGATGGCCTGTTGCGACGCAACAGGACCGCCTGTAGGTTCGAAGCAACACTCACAAAGTCGCACAGACGAATGTCTAATCGTGTATATATGTAAAACTTGAAACACGAATTTCCAAAGTTGTTAAATTTATGAAACTGCTCACCTTTGAATAAGTGCATATCTATACCATAGTTTGTAACATCGAAAATGCGCATAAAACACTTTCTGCGCCATCCAAAATATTCGCCGTTTAATATCCGTCGATAACTTGCACTGTACATTTGATTCTACAGCTGTAGGCTGTATTACAGAAACTACATTCAATAAGTAATCGATGTACTAGTGTATTTATTTTAGACTGCATACAATTGATTGTAATTACAATGAAAATATTGTAAGTTGCTGGGTAATAGCCAAGGGAACTGTACTGAAATTTATCGATAGCAACGACAAAATGGTAGCAGCCTCACCGTTGTTTATCTTTGCGTACGCAGAGTTACTATTGCGTTGCTGGTGGGCGGGGGGGGGGGGGGGGCGGAAGTGTTTGTTGGGCGCTCCCGCCGCCGCGGCGGTGTGCGACTATGCTCGCGCCATTGTAGATGCGCCTGAATCGTTCTAGATATTGGCTGCCCCATAGTTATCCGGGGCTCTGGAGACAACTCTGGGATCTTCGAACAACAACAGCAGCAACAACGGCAGCTCAGAGATGTCGTTAGCTACATTCTTCGTCGTCCGAACAGCTACAACATCGTAAGACTGTTACGTCAAAAATTATAAACTTACGTGGGCATTACCCAGCAACATTTCTTTCAAAAAGTGTCAATAGCTTCAATGTTGTTGTTGTTGTTGTGGTCTTCAGTCCTGAGACTGGTTTGATGCAGCTCTCCATCCTGTGCAAGCTTCTTCATATCCCAGTACCTACTGCAGCCTACATCCATCTGAATCTGCTTAGTGTATTCATTTCTTGGTCTCCCTCTACGATTTTTACCCTCCACGCTGCCCGCCAGTACTACTAAATTGGTGATCCCTTGATGCCTCAGAACATGTCCTACCAACCGATCCCTTCTTCTGGTCAAGTTGTGCCACAAACTCCTCTTCTCCCGAATCCTATTCAATACTTCCTCATTAGTTATGTGATCTACCCATCTAATCTTCAGCATTCTTCTGTAGCACCACATTTCGAAAGCTTCTATTCTGTTCTTGTCCAAACTATTTAGCGTCCATGTTTCACTTCCATACATGGCTACACTCCATACAAATACTTTCAGAAACGGCTTCCTGACACTTAAATCTATACTCCATGTTAACAAATTTCTCTTCTTCAGAAACGCTTTCCTTGTCATTGTCATTCTACATTTTATATCCTCTCTACTTCGACCATCATCAATTATTTTGCTCCCTAAATAACAAAACTCCTTTGCTACTTTAAGTGTCTCATTTCCTACTCTAATTCCCTCAGTATCACCCGACTTAATTCGACTACTTACAACTCGTAGGGCACCTGTGTTGTCATTGTCTTGAGACATTATTACCAACCGCGATTCCTTTCCTTTCTATGCAGTAGATTAGATTAGATTAGTTTTTCGTCCCATAGATCCGTGCTGAAGAGATTCTCGTGGATGTGGAACATGTCAATATATTTTTTTTAAAGCTGAAACTACAATACTAATAGTATGACTATATACAATACATCAGTTGTTTCTATTAAAAAATTCGTCACTGGAGGAGGAGGAGTTGGCCACTATTAAGTCTTTCAGGCTCCTTTTAAACTGATCTTTATTTGTAGCTATTTTTTTTTATGTTTGCTGGCAAATCATTGAAGATGAGTGTTCCTGAGTAGTGGACCTTTTTTTGAACTAAAGTAAGTGCTTTTAAGTCATTGTGCAGATCATTTTTGTTCCTGGTATTGTATGTATGAACTGAGCTGTTTATTGGAAAAAGAGATATATCATTTAGGACGAATTTCATTAAGGAGTAAATATACTGAGAGGCGGTAGTTAGTATACCCAGTTCTTTGAAGAGGTTTCTACAGGACGTCCGTGAATTTACTCCACAAATAATACGTATTACACGCTTTTAGACTCTGAAAACTTTTGTTTGACTTGAAGAGTTACCCCAAAATATTATACCATATAACATTATGGAATGAAAGTAGGCAAAGTATGCAAGTTTTTTCATTTTTATATCGCCTATGTCAGCTAACACTCGAATTGCAAATACAGATTTGTTAAGGCGTTTCTGCAGTTCTGTCGTGTGCTCTTCCCAACTGAATTTATTATCAAGTTGTAATCCCAGGAATTTAAGACTGTCAACCTCCTCTATCTGCTCTTTATGCATATACTGGTTGGAAACCTCTTACCGGTTCTGAATTTCATGTAGTGAGTCTTTTCGAAGTTTAATGTCAATGAGTTGGCTTTAGACCATTTATTAATATCCATGAAAATATCATTAGCAGGTCTTTCTAGAACTACACTCGTCATACTATTTACTGCAATACTTATGTCATCTGCAAACAAAATGAATTCTGCTTCCGGTAGTGTAACTGATGAGAGAACATTAATGTACACAAGAAAAAACAATGGCCCTAAGATGGGTCCGTGTGGGACACCACATGTAATTCCTTACCACTCTCATGCTGACTGATGACTTAATTCACTAGTCCGTTGCACTGACACCCTTTGTTTCCTGTTAGCGAGGTATGACTTGAACCATTTTGTAGCACTGCCCGTGACATCATAGAATTCTAATTTATTTAAAAGGATGTTGTCGTTCACACAATCAAATGCCTTTGACAAATCACAGAAAATACCTGCTGCTTGTAATTTGTTATTTAATGAATTAAGTAAATTTTTACTGTAGGTGTAAATAGCCTTCTCGATATCAGAACCCTTCAGAAACCCAAACTGTGTTCTCAAGGATATGTTATTTATGGCCAGATGGTTGAGAAGCTGCCTGTACAGTATTTTTTCTAAAATTTTTAAGAATGCTGGCAAAAGTGAAATCGATCTGTAGTTTGATGGTATCTCTTTATCCCCTTTCTTGAATAGAGGCTTAACATCTGCATATTTTAGCCAGTCAGGAAATGTCCCAGTTATAATTGACTGGTTACACAAGTAACTTAGAATTATACTAAACTCGCAAGAACATGCAATCACCGATTGTCGTAAGAATATGAAACTGGATTAACTATTTACTGCCAGTTTTGTGTGTTTGCTAATGACCAGTGTCAGTCTAAATTTTCTGCCTCAGTAACCGTTCATTCTTGTATTGCATAACAGAGACTACTTAAAGAAAAGTAAAATTTCACTGGCAAAACTACACACATCTAAAGAAGTTCTGCATGACCTACGTTCCGAGAGTTCTGGAACCTGTACAGAAAATTGAAACAGAGATCAACATAAACAAAATTTCCGCCCTTTTTATTGCTCAGGAAAATCACACATTGCATACTGTACCACCATACAGCGAGACCTTCAAAAGTGGTGGACCACATTGCTGTACACACCGGTACCTCTAATACCCAGTAGCATGTCTTCTCGCATTGATGCATGCGTGTATTCGTCGTGGCAAACTATCCACGAGGCACTGATGTCTCCTCAACGGCGATTCGGCGTGGATACCTCAGAGTGGTTGGTGCGTAACGTAGTACATAAAAAGCCCTTTCCAATTTATGGTTCAAACTGCTCTGAGCACCATGGGACTTAACTTCTGAGGTCATCAGTCCCCTAGAACTTAGAACTACTTAAACGTAACTAACCTAAGGACATTACACACATCCATGGCCGAGGCAGCCGGCCGTGGTGGCCATACGGTTCTAGGCGCTGCAGTCCGGAACCGCGCGCCTGCTACGGTCGCAGGTTCGAATCCTGCCTCGGGCATGGATGTATGTGATGTCCTTAGGTTAGTTACGTTTAAGTAGTTCTAAGTTCTAAGGTTTAAGTAGTTCTAAGTTAAGTAGTTCTAAGTTTAAGTAGTTCTAAGTAGCGGTCGCGCGGTTCCAGACTGTAGCGTCTAGAACCGCTTGGCCACTCCGGCCGGCTTTTCAATCTATTCCCGGATGATCGATAGGGTTCATGTCTGGAGAACAACTTGACCACTATAGTCGTGCTATGTAGTTATTCTGAAGGTAGTAATTCTCAGGATTGTACGATGGGGGGGGGGGGGGGGGGGGGAATTGCCGTCCATGAAGACGAATGCCTCGCCAATATGCTGCCGATATTGTTGCACTATCGGTCAGAGTATGGCATTCATGTACAGCCGTTATGGCGCCTTCCATGACCACATAATGCCACCCCAAAACGGCAGGGAACCTCCCCCTTGTTGCTGCACAGTATGTCTAAGGCGTTCAGCCTGACCGGTTTGCCTCCAAACACGTCTCCGACGATTGTCTGGTTGAAGGCATATGCGACACTCATTGGAGCAAAGAACGTGATGCCAATTGTGACCGGCCCATTCGGCATGTTGTTGGGCTCATCTCAAGGCGCTGCATGGTGTCTTGGCTGCAAAGATGGACCTTGCCCTGGACGTCGGGAGTGAGGTTGCGCATCATGCAGGCTACTGCGGACAGTTTGAGTCGTAACACGATTTCTGTATGGTGTGGCAGGTGGCAGTTGCTAAATAACGAAAAGTGTGAGGTGATCCACATGAGTTGCAAAAGAAATCCGTTGGAATTCGATTACTCGTTAAATAGTACAATTCTCAAGACTGTCAATTCAACTAAGTACCTGGCTGTTAAAATTACGAACAACTTCAGTTGGAAAGACCACATAGATAATATTGTGGGGAAGGCGAGCCATAGGTTGCGTTTCATTGGCAGGACACTTGGAAGATGCAACAAGTCCACTAAAGAGACAGCTTACACTACACTCGTTCGTCCTCTGTTAGAATATTGCTGCGCGGTGTGGGATCCTTACCAGATGGGATTGACGGAGGACATAGAAAGGGTGCAAAAAAGAGCAGCTCGTTTTGTATTATCACGTAGTAGGGGAGAGAGTGTGGCAGATATGATACGCGAATTGGGATGGAAGTCATTACAGCAGAGACGTTTTTCGTCGCGGCGAGATCTATTTACGAAATTTCAGTCACCAACTTTCTCTTCCGAATGCGAAAATATTTTGTTGAGCCCAACCTACATAGGTAGGAATGATCATCAAAATAAAATAAGAGAAATCAGAGCTCGAACAGAAAGGTTTAGGTATTCGTTTTTCCCGCGCGCTGTTCGGGAGTGGAATGGTAGAGGGATAGTATGATTGTGGTTCGACGAACCCTCTGCCAAGCACTTGAATGTGAATTGCAGAGTAGTCATGTAGATGTAGATGTAGACGACGTCCTGTCGCTGCTCGAAAAGCACTATTCAACATGGTAGCATTGCTGTCAGGGTTCCTCGGAGCCATAATCCGTAAATAGCGGTCATCCACTGCAGTAGTAAGCCCTTGGGCGGCCTGAGCGAGGCGTGTCACCTACAGTTCCTGTCTCTCTGTATCTCCTCCATGTCCGAACAACATCGCTTTGTTTCATTCCGAGACGCCTGGACACTTCCCTTGTTGACAGCCCTTCCTGGCACAAAGCTACACTGCGGACGCGACGTACCGCGATATTGACCGTCTAGGCGTGGATGAACTACAGACAACTGGAGCCGTGTACCTCCTTCCTGGTGGAATGACTGCAACTGATCGGCTGTCGGACCCCCCCCCCCCCCCCCACCGTCTAATAGGTGCTGCTCAGGCATGGTTGTTTACATCTTTGGGCGTTTTTAGTGACATCTCTGAACAGTCAAAGGAAGTGTGTCTGTGATTCGATATCCACAGTCAACGCCCATCTTCAGGAGTGATGTGACTGATGTAAAACTTTTTTCGATGTGTGTAATAACTAAAGATACTGCACAAATTAAGAGTGAGCAAATCCATTTATTCTGTATTTAGCTTAGCGAGTGACTTACGCTGGCTTTGTATGTATTTTATTGTTGTTAATTTAAATGTAAAATCAATTGCTCATTTGCTTAAAGTAAATGCATTTCAGTCTTTTAAATATCAAAAGTAAATTTCTCGCCTTTTTCTAACCTTTGCATTACGTTGTACTGAGGGTACTGAAAGTAATTTCTTCTTACATAACGAAGTTTAAGTTAAGCCAGTCATTCGTTTAACCAGTAGCTCCGTTTAAATTTGCTTTCAAAATTTAGTATTTCAGAATAAGTTATCCCAAACTCAGTGCTTTCTGATTCATTTATTTTCTCGTGAACTGTTGTGCTGTGAAAAGCGTGACAACCATTTGTCGCCACGCCTGTGATTATTTGCTTCAGTTCTTGAGCCATTACCTTTCTCAAGCTTCTGGAGATTCATTACCCTAGTGGGCTGGCGACCATTTAATTATCCCTTGCCGCGCGGGATTAGCCGAGCGGTCTTAGGCGCTGCAATCGTGGACTGTGCGGCTGGTCCCGGCGGAGGTTCGAGTCCTCCCTTGGGCATGGGTGTGTGTGTTTGTCCTTAGCATAATTTAGGTTAAGTAGTGTGTAAGCTCAGGGACTGATGACCTTAGCAGTTAAATCCCGTAAGATTTCACACACATTTGAACAATTATCCCTTCTTTTTAGCTAATCAGTGTTTTCTTTATGTTATCAGTGATTTTTGTAGTAAATATTAGGTGGTACCCTTTTTCCCCTTGTGGGGTTTGCAAGTGCACTGTACTCCAGCCGTTTCAAAATTATCATCAATGTTTAGTTTAAGTGTAGCATACATTCGTTCTTCAGAAGAGTCTGTTGTACACTTTCCTCCAACTAACCGGCGTTATTTTGCTTCGATAAAGATGGCCTTACTCAGTGTAAAATTTCATTCGGCGTATGAGATCACGGGCAGTTACATCGCAACCCAGTAGCCCTATTAGGAAGGGGGAGGTTACAAGTTGACTTTAACAAAACAACCACTGTCGTATTTCTATTCATTTGATATTACGCCTCAGCGTTTAAATAAACTTAATTCCCTAACTAACTTCGTAATGGCTACCACGCAACAGTACAGTTAAATCCGCTCAGACAACATGTATTTCTATGCCACTGTCTCAGGCTGCAGTAAGAAGTATTATTAATGCAGCGTTAAGGATGTTATATCAGCAATGAGTAGCATCACCTACACAGAGTTTATTTTCGCACTCACTTTCTGTCTTTGCGGCAAAATCGTTAATCCCAAGCACGTCTATCATAAGCCTTGTCAAAATAAGCACATTTTTCTTCTCTTAAGTCGATTTGTGTCATTACATCACTAGAATAAAAAACGTGTAATATAGGTTGTTTTGTTCACAAAAAGTGATTACATCAGCAAATAAACACATTTCATTAAGAAATCGAAATTCATATTTCACGAATGTCGCCATTACAGCATTGAGATGCCGATGAAACTATTTAAACAGCCAGTTTCGGCTGATTGACCATCATCAACTTCTGTGAACCATTTACAGCGGCTTTCTGTAAGTAATGCAATATATTTTTTTTCTGAAAGCAGGTTGGTTTTTATCAGAATTCCAGTACACCATACTATTCACCAAACTTTTGGCTGCAAAACCCTCTTTTTGAACTTCTCCGTTCAATGCGGCATCGTTACTCTACGTTACTGGGAGGATTTGTGCGCCCGCATGGTACCACTCTACTTGTCGACATCGAAGCCGTCTTGCTGCATCAGTAACTTCCCCATCATCTACATACTGCTTCCTGCGAAGTGCATCCTTCATTTGGCCAAATAAGATGGAAGTCGCAAAGTGCGTGATTCGGTGTGTAGGGTGCACGAGGAAGTACAGTACAATGGAGTTTCTTTTTCGACTCCTTTCGGGTGTGCAGGCTTCTGCGAGGACTTGCGTTGTGTTGGAGAAGGATAAGTTCCATGTAAGTATGTAGGCTTTCGTGCCCGTTGTCACTAAATTTAAATTCTTCTGGGGCGTTCCTCTAAAATAATCGACGTTTCGACACCTCTGCTGGGATATTCTTTAGAATCTTCATGTGTGTTCTAGCAATAGTGGACACCAGAAGATTGCGGGCTTTCAGCTACCAAAAGTGAAGTGGTGTGGCGGTGATGTGACCTTCAACTATGTGCCCACTGACTCAGAGTTGAAGTATTAAAAGTTTTGGCTGGTTTCGTTGTCTAGGGGCTGGGATACGTAGTTGCTGCAATACAAGCCAAATACTGCTGAGTCCGCAGCATACAGGATGAATATGCACATGAATTGAATGGTCGAAGGTTCCTATCTCTCGACAATCGCGAATGTAACTTAAAGCTTATTAAATAAAAGATTGCAATAAATAAAATTTGCAGGTACTATCTTAACGACTTTAAATGATGAGTACGATAGTAGTAGTACTTTTGACAATGTGGGATATTTCTGCAAAACACTTATTGGCGTCGATGGTCCAGTAATTAAACAAAATATAAGTTGAATAACAGGGAAACAATATATTCCTACTTCACATAATTACTTATGAACGACATAGCTCGTCAGATATTCAGTTCTAAACGCATACTACGCCTTCACTGTAGAAACCACGGAAATCTCACACGTTCACAAGTCGGCACTCCGAAGTATTCCTATCTCCCGCGATCACGCGCAAACCGCTCCACATTCTCCATGTCCCTCCTGCGACTGTACGTCCGTCGCGTCGTCGCGTCCAGCACCTCCGTGTCCTGTGCCGTCCTGTTTGGAACCCGCCCCCCCAATCGCCCTATTCACGTGCACTGTGACTGGCTAGAGCGCTCACGCCATGACTTCAAGCCAACGCACCCACACAAACATAATGAAACACATTCGAAATACTGGATTTACATTTAAATACCTTGAAATTAAACAAATATTCCTACGGCTGGACCATAAACACGCTCTAACACACATTATTGAGTACATAAACAAATTAAATAAACATATATCGTCCGCAGCTCGTGGTCGTGCGGTAGCGTTCTCGCTACCCACGCCCGGGTTCCCGGGTTCGATTCCCGGCGGGGTCAGGGATTTTCCCTGCCTCGTGATGACTGGGTGTTGTGTGCTGTCCTTAGGTTAGTTAGGTTTAAGTAGTTCTAAGTTCTAGGGGACTGATGACCATCAATGTTAAGTCCCATAGTGCTCAGAGCCATAAACATATATCAAAGCAATAGCAACAAAACATAGGCCAGGAGCCTGCAAGATACAACGTGTGGAAGGGAGAAAGAGGTGTGAATTTTAATTTAAATTCTATAAATGAAATGCAAGGAATGCTGTTCAATATATAAGTGGTTTAGTCATTGAAACTGCATTTAACGGCACATGCAATAATTATTGAAATTTTATCAAATTCATTTAACAATCACTCACAAAGTATTCAAATAATGATAAACAAAAATAAAAAATTTGGGTCGCCAGATACTGTAGAAAGTATCAAATAAAAAATACAACAAATAGAATTGAATTCGCACCAAGAGCTCACATCAAGTGAATTATACAAGGTGCCTGCCCTGTCTTTTAACATGAGCATTGTATGAGTTCATTCTAGTTTAACATATAAATAAATTACACGAGGAGGGTTGACCTGGTGTAATAAATGTGAAAGGAATAAAAAAACAGCTGAACATATGACCCTCTTAGCGGGCAAACGGTGAATACTGTGCCTTGCGTCTTTATGAGACTCTAACACATTGCAAAGAAATTGAAGAAAGTGAAAGAAGAATGTGCAGCTAGGAAAGCGGGCGTTTTCTCTATTACCATGTTCATAGCGTGGTCGGCGTGGCGGTGCAGTCGGCTGATTGCGTGCGGCTGCATCAAGACTCTGCCAGCCACGTAGTTGATAGCGTCTAACATGCCCTACGCAGAAAATAGTGACCGAAACCTACTACTGGAAGTTATCATTACTTGACGACAGTATGTGTCCATCTGCAAGTGCAAACCTACGTGAAACTGTATTAAACAAAGCTCAAAACTGTTCTAGCAGTACTACCGTCATCGGACACGTAGTAAATGAAAAAGTGATCATGCTCTTGATAACGCGCACAGTGAGTGAAGCTCGCCTACTTGTATCTAACAAACTTTACTCTCTACGCTGTTTGCAACGAATGCAAAGTGCATCGTCTCATGACAAGCGGTAAGAGAATCCTTGCGACTTATCGCCCGCATCTCGTGGTCGTGCGGTAGCGTTCTCGCTTCCCACGCCCGGGTTCCCGGGTTCGATTCCCGGGGGGGTCAGGGATTTTCTCTGCCTCGTGATGGCTGGGTGTTGTGTGCTGTCCTTAGGTTAGTTAGGTTTAAAGTAGTTCTAGGGGACTATGACCACAGCATTTGAGTCCCATAGTGCTCAGAGCCATTTTTTTTTTTTTTTTTGCGACTTATCGGAAGCAGTCAAGAGTGAACTCCTGCCTCCTCAGGTGCAATATTCAGAATCCCCAATACTAGTGCTCTCCTCGCACCTGGAGAGAGAGAGAGAGAGCCGCTCCCCTCCAGCGTTTTGTCTCCGCCCTTCCGCAAATTATGTAGCTCGTACCATTTTTCAAAGTAAACATGAGACTCTTGCCAATGAAGAAGTCCCTTTCGAAATTTCCTCCCTCCTTGCCGTCGCATTCCACGAGGAAAAGAGAGCCAACTCTGTGTGAGACAGAGTATACAAATAAACCGAGACTTCTCCCTTTGAGTATTCCCGCTACGTTCCCAGGTGTTCTGCTCGCGGGAAACAGCCAAAATTCCCTGGGCCACTTGAGATTCTTGGATACCCAAGTCGTGCTTTTGCTATTCAACTCGCCGCTCTGTCCATGTTACCTAGAATCGTGGCGAAGCTGTTTTTCGCTCTAAGTTTGCAGTTTCCGCTGCCTCGGGCACACGTGCGAATGTCCACGGCTTCCCTCGGCACTACCTGTGTCCACCTGGACGCCGGGCTTCCCGGCTAGGAACGCATCAGAAGAATTCCTTTGATGCACAAAGTGTACCAAGTTTGCAAAGAGAAGGATCATAGTCCTTTACCGACGCTTAATGACACAATAATTCACCTCCATCAGACTTCATATATTGCAATAAACTAATGACTGATTTTAAAAGCAATTATCTCCGTTAATTATAAACATGAAAATCTTTGACGCTTTTCAAGCCTAATGTCTCTGTGCTTTCTAAAACACAGTAAATATTGAACCAATTTCTTCATGAACAGTATATATCGGATATAAACAAAGACATAGATAAATAAATATATTCATAAGCATGTTGCTACCGTTTTTTCGTGTCACTATGGAGTACTTATGGCCTGGCGTGATTAGTAGTAACCGGACACTTTGACCTCCAATAACCCATGTACTACTCGAGTTACATGTTTCTAATTGATACCAATTTAGGTTTACACTAATAGCTTTCTAAAGACACATCGATCAAGAAATTCGAGTGATGCGTTTAGATTTTGGAAATTCGTTGCTGGGTCTTACTTCTACACTACTGGCCATTAAAATTGCTACACAACGAAGATGACGTGCTACAGACTCGAAATTTAACCGACAGGAAGAAGATGCTGTGACACGCAAATGATTAGCTTTTCAGAGCATTCACACAAGGTTGGCGCCGGTAGCGACACATACAACGTGCTGGCATGAGGGTAGTTTCCAACCGATTTCTCATACACAAACAGCAGTTGACCGGCGTTGCCTGGTGAAACTTTCTTGTGATGCCTCGTGTATAGAGGAGAAATGCGTACGACACGTTTCCGACTTTGATAAAGGTCGGAATGTAGCCTATCGCGATTCCGGTTTATCGTATCGCGACACTGCTGCTCGCGTTGGTCGAGATCCAATGACTGTTGGCAGAACATGTAATCGGTCGGTTCAGGAGGGTAATACGGAACGCCGTGCTGGATCCCAACAGCCTCGTATCACTAGCAGTCGAGATGACAGGCATCTTATCTGCCTGGCTGTAACGGATCCCTGAGTCAACAGATGGGGGCGTTTGGAAGACAATAACCATCTGCACGAACAGTTCGACGAATTTGCAACAACATGGACTATCAGCTCGGAGACCGTGGCTGCGGTTACCCTTGACGCTGCGTCACATACAGGAGCTCCTGAAATGGTGTACTCAACGAAGAACCTGAGTGCACGAATGGCAAAACGTCATTTTTTTCGGAAGAATCCAAGTTCTGTTTACAGCATCATAATGGTCGCATCCGTGTTTGGCGTCATCGCGGTGAACGCACATTGGAAGCGTGTATCCGTCATCGCCATACTGGCGTATCACCCAGCGTGAAGGTATGGGGTGCCATTGGTTACACGTCTCGGTCACATCTTGTTCGTATTGACGGCACTTTGAACAGTGGACGTTACATTACAGATGCGTTAGGACCCGTGGCTCTATCCTTAATTCGATCCCTGCCAAATCCTACATTTCAGCAGGATAATGCACGACCACATGTTGCAGGTCCTGTACGGGCCTTTCTGGATACAGAAAATGTTCGACTGCTGCCCTTGCCAACACATTCTCCATATATCTCACCAATTGAAAACGTCTGGTCAATGGTGGCCGAGCAACTGGCTCGTCACAATACGCCAGCCGCTACTCTTGATGACCTGTGGTATCGTGTTGTAGCTGCATGGGCAGTTGTACCTGTACACGCCATCCAAGCTCTGTTTGACTCAATGCCCAGGCGTTATTACGGCCGTTATTACGGCGAGAGGTGGTTGTTCTGTGTAGTGATTTATCAGGATCTATGCATCCAAACTGCGTGAAAATGTAATCACATGTCACGTCTAGTGTAATATATTTGTCCAATGAATACCCGTTTATATCTGCATTTCTTCTTGGTGTAGCAATTTTAATGACCAGTAGTGTATAATTTATCGTCAGATACTAAACATTAAACTAATTATGATAATGAAAATCTGATTAAACCATGCCGGCCGAAGTGGCCGTGCGGTTAAAGGCGCTGCAGTCTGGAACCGCAAGACCGCTACGGTCGCAGGTTCGAATCATGCCTCGGGCATGGTTGTTTGTGATGTCCTTAGATTAGTTAGGTTTAACTAGTTCTAAGTTCTAGGGGACTAATGACCTCAGCAGTTGAGTCGCATAGTCCTCAGAGCCATTTGAACCATTTTTTTGATTAAACCATCAGAATAGTCGTGTAAAGAATGGTAAGGTATATGTTTCTTTTTGAGGTATCGTGATTCATCTGGCTACTATTAATTTCTATATGAACTGTGAAATGTCTGCCATTAATGTTTCACAAAGTCCGCCATCTTCGGAACTTCCGGCATACATCTTTCCTTGGAATTCCCAGCCACGCTGCTGGACCAGGCGCTGGGGCTACCCCTCTTGGTAAGCTACCGTTCGGCACCACGTGGTTGCTGCCGGGCTGCTACCTGCCGAGAGGGCCCAGCGCGGTTATGTCAACTCCGAACTTAGAATATTTTCAGGGCGCCACAACTCGCCCGTTACCTACAAAGATCCTGAAGAAGAAACCAGCTGAAGTGTCGAAACGTCGATTATTTTAGAGGAAAAATGATGCGGCCTGCCACCCCAGATGATTTTAAATTTAAGGATAAGTTCGTTTGGATTTTAATGGTGACGAAGACTCTGAAGTCTTTTCTTCAATGTCCTGAGAGCAGCACAGAACAGAGCTGAGCGTTGCACCATGAGGGAGCCCATCATTCCTTCAGAGTCCCACGAGATCGTCGCCATGATTTTTCCGTCTGAGGGTGCGACTCTGAACTTTTTCTTCGTAGGAAAGGTAGTGAGGCGGCATGTCAAGGATTGCCATTGATGAATCTGGTTTCCTCGTCCTCGAAGAGGTTTGACAGGAAGATGCCACCATCAGCCTCGTAACGCGCAAGCACTCCCGCACAGATGTTTTGTCTACTGTTCGGCGGTGAGGAAACCAATGGGCACAGAGCTTTGAGTACCCTAAATGGCGAATGAGTTTGTCAGCACTAGCAACAGGGACCTCTAATTAAGCAGCAGGGTGTTTGATTGTCATCCGCCGATCACCTCGAATGAGAGTGTCCTCACGTTCCAACTGTTCAGTCGTCACAGCTGTCTGCGCCCGGCCGGCTAGTTGGAAATAGGACACATTTGCGCGACCTTGTCGGCACGATGACAGACGCCTCATTCAACGACTCAGCGTGCTTTTGTTCACTGCCAGGTGTCCTCAGACATTCTGGAAGCGGCCATGAGTATCTCCGATGCTCTCATTTATCGCCATAAGGAATTCATTGACAGCTCTGTACTTGGATCGCACCCATATTACAGACACAATTTTGAAGACTACGTACAGCGCCACTACCAGTCAGAATTTCACGAAATTGTAGGGACTGAAGCAGGAGTATTCCACTATGACCTATGCCGCGCGGAGTGGCCGAGCGCTTAGAGGCGCCATGTCACGAATTGCGCGGCCACTCCCGCCGGAGGTTCGAGACCCCCCTCGGGCTTGGGTGTAGGTGTTGTCCTTAGCATAAGTTAGTTTAAATAGTGTGCAAGTGTTGGGACCGATGACCTCCGCAGTTTTGTCCCTTAGGAATTAACACACATTTGAACACACCATCACTACAACAAATTCCACAAATTTTTGACAAAATCGCCCCAATAAAAAAAGTGTTGCGTTACTTACTGAAGGCCCGTCGTATCTGATTAACGTGAGATAATAACACCACACTTTTGTCGCGCTCAATACAAATAATTACATCGTCAATTTCTATTGTTGTTGTTTTTGTCTTCAGTCCTGAGACTGGTTTGATGCAGCTCTCCATGCTACCCTATCCTGTGCAAGCTTCTTCATCTCCCAGTACTTACTGCAACCTACATCCTTCTGAATCTGCTTAGTGTATTCATCTCTTCGTCTCCCTCTACGATTTTTACCCTCCACGCTGACCTCCAATGCAAAATTTGGGATCCCTTGATACCTCAGAACATGTCCTACCAACCGGTCCCTTCTTCTTGACAAGTTGTGCCACAAACACCTCTTCTCCCCAATTCTATTCAATACCTCCTCATTAGTTATGTGATCTACCCATCTAATCTTCAACATTCTTCTGTAGCACCACATTTCGAAAGCTTCTATTCTGTTCTTGTCCAAACTATTTATCGTCCATGTTTCACTTCCATACATGGCTACACTCCATACAAATACTTTCAGAAACGGCTTCCTGACACTTAAATCTATACTCGATGTTAACAAATTTCTCTTCTTCAGAAACGCTTTCCTTGCCATTGCCAGTCTCTCTACTTCGACCATCATCAGTTATTTTTCTCCCCAAATAGAAAAACTCCTTTACTAGTTTAAGTGTCTCATTTCCTAATCTAATTCCCTCAGCATCACCCGACTTAATTCGACTCCATTCCATTATCCTCGTTTAGCTTTTGTTGATGTTCATATTATATCCTCCTTTTAAGACACTGTCCATTCCGTTCAACTGCTCTTCCAAGTCCTTTGCTGTCTCTGATAGAATTACAATGTCATCGGTGAACATCAAAGTTTTTATTTCTTCTCCATGGATTTTAATACCTACTCCGAATTTTTCTTTTGTTTCCTTCACTGCTTGCTCAATATACAGATTGAATAACATCGGGGACAGTCTACAACTCTGTCTCACTCCCTTGCCAACCGCTGCTTCCCTTTCATGCCCCTCGACTCTTATAACTGCCATCTGCTTTCTGTACAAATTGTAAATAGCCTTTCGCTCCCTGTATTTTACCCCTGCCACCTTTAGAATTTGAAAGAGAGTATTCCAGTCAACATTGTCAAAAGCTTTCTCCCAGTCTACAAATGCTAGAAATGTAGGTTTGCCTTTCCTTAATCTATTTCCTAAGATAAGACGTAAGGTCAGTATTGCCTCACGTGTTCCAACATTTCTGCGGACACCAAGCTGATCTTCGCCGAGGTCGGCGTTAGTATTTTGCAGCTGTGACTGTCAGGACTGTTTTGTCAGGACTGGCCGTCAATACTTCTAATGGAATGTTGTCTACTCCCGGGGCCTTGTTTCGACTCTGGTCTTTCAGTGCTCTGTCAAACTCTTCACGTAGTATCGTATCTCCCATTTCGTCTTCATCTACATCCTCTTCCATTTCCATAATATTGTCCTCAAGTACATCGCTCTTGTATAGACCCTCTATATACTCCTTCCACCTTTCTGCTTTCCCTTCTTTGCTTAGAGCTGGGTCTCTATCTGAGCTCTTGATATTCATACAAGTGGCTCTCTTTTCTCCAAAGGTCTCTTTAATTTTCCTGTAGGCAGTATCTGTCTTACCCCTCGTGAGACAAGCCTCTGCATCGTTACATTTGTCCTCTAGCCATCCCTGCTTAGCCATTTTGCACTTCCTGTTGATCTCATTTTTGAGACGTTGGTATTCCTTTTCGCGTGCTTCACCTACTGCGTCTTTGTATTTTCTCCTTTCATCAATTAAATTCATCATCTCTTCTGTCACCCGAGGATTTCTACTAGCCCTCGTCTTTTTACCTACTTGATCCTCTGCTGCCTTCACTATTTCATTCCTCAAATCTACCCATTCTTCTTCTACTGCATTTCTTTCCCCCATTCCTGTCAATTGTTCCCTTATGCTCTCCCTGAAACTCAGTACAACCTCTGGTTCTTTCAGCTTATCCAGGTCACATCTCCGTAAATTACCACCTTTTAGCAGTTTCTTCAGTTTTAATCTACAGTTCATAACCAATAGATTGCGGCCAGAGTCCACATCTGCCACCTGGAAATGTCGTACAATTTAATACCTGGTTCCTAAATCTCTGTCTTACCATTATATAATCTATCTGATACCTTCTAGTATCTCCAGGATTCTTCCTTGTATACTACCTTCTTTTATGATTCTTGAACCAAGTGTTAGCTATGATTAAGTTATGCGCTGTGCAAAATTCTACCAGACGGCTTCCTCTTTCATTTCTCTCCCCCAATCCATATTCCCCCACTATGTTTCCTTCTCTCCCTTTTCCTACTCTCGAATTCAAGTCACCCATGACTGTTAAATTTTCGTCTCTCTTCACTACCTGAATAATTTCTTTTATCTCATCATACATTTCATCAATTTCTTCATCATCTGCAGAGCTAGTAGGCTTATAAACTTGTACTACTGTAATAGGCGTGGGCTTCGTGTCTATCGTGGCCACAATAATGCGTTCACTATGCTGTTGGTAGTAGCTTACCCGCACTCCTATGTTTTTATTCATTATTAAATCTACTCCTGTATTACCCCTATTTTATTTTGTATTTATAACCCTGTATTCACCTGACCAAAAGTCTTGTTCCTCCTGCCACCGAACTTCACTAATTCCCACTATATGTTACTTCAACCTATCCATTTCCCTTTTTAAATTTTCTAACCTACCTGCCCGATTAAGGGATCTGACATTCCACGCTCCGATCCGCAGAATGCCAGTTTTCTTTCTCCTGATAACGACGTCCTCTTGAGTAGTCCCCGCTTGGAGATCCGAATGGGGGACTATTTTACCTCCGGAATATTTTACCTAAGAGGATGCCATCATCATTTAACCATACAGTAAAGCTGCATGCCCTCGGGAAAAATTACGGCTGTAGTTTTCCCTTGCTTTCAGTCGTTCTCAGTACCAGCAAAGCAAGGCAGTTTTGGCTAGTGTTACAAGGCCAGATCAGTCAATCATCCAGACTGTTGCTCCTGCAACTACTGAAAAGGCTGCTGCCCCTCTTCAGGAACCACACGTTTGTCTGGCGTCTCAACAGATACCGCTCCGTTGTGGTTGCACCTACGGTACGGCCATCTGTATCGCTGAGGCACGCAAGCCTCCCCACCAACGGCAAGGTCCGTGGTTCATGGGGGCAGCAATTTATATTAACATATGACAATTTTCTGGTTTTACTATCGGAAGCTAATGATTTTGTTTTCGCCTAATATTCTGTAATAACCTCATGGTGAGTTGACCGAAACTGGTTGCTTAAATAAAGATTTTATCAGGAGCTCTACATGGTAACCATGACATTTTTCAAATATCTACGAGCTGTGATGTGTGACCTTCTCAAGAAACATCGAAATTAATATGACTGTAGACTTTGCCACTTGGCTAGTATGGTGGTAAATGTCTGACACAACGTCTGGTCATCGTTAATGGGAAAAGATAAACCTACGAACCCGCATTCTAACTGCAGGAAAATAATCAATTCTGATACCGTATGGAATTTCGCCCAGTCAGTAGGAAAATTAAATTTTGGCTATTTTTGAAACTGCTGAGAACGCTTCGGCTATCGCAGCAGTAAAACAGGACGCCAGTTGTACACTTCAGTGAAAGCGTACCAGAGAGACCACGCACTGAATAGCGCTGCGATGTGGAGTTTTAGCTTGCCACAAAGACCACTGATGTCTCACGCTGTGTCTACAGAAGATTCCAGCAGAGGAATATGATGCGGCCATACAACTCCGAAGATATTACCATAACTATGCCTGAAATGGGAAAGTATCCTCATATGCTCCCTCTATGTCTTTACCTTCGGCTTGCGACATCAGCATGTATACCTGGACTATTATTGTCTACCCAAGGTATCTATACACCATCAGAGCACTATAGATCAGTGGCTGTATGATTTCCGGTAGTGCGTATTTCACCTGCAAATGATATAACATGGACAGGAGTTGGCAGAATCATTACAAAGTGTACCTTTGGTGCATAATAATAATATTGATTGAATGCCAAACTGATCTCAAGTTTATATTAAATGTTAGCGGAACAAAGAAAGGGTCCCACTAAAAACATGCAATAAATCATGAATATTGTTCTGGCGACCTCTGCCACTGAATGTATCAGGATGACCAAATGTAGCGGGAAGACACCAAATGTAGTGGGTGGGTGCCAGGAGGTGCTGTATTAAAACTTGGTGAGAACTTTCCAAATGATTTATTTGTTTCCACTATAGCACCCTGTTCACCTCGGTCCACGTCACAGGGTCCCACAATGCTGAGGCCACCTTCCCAGTGACCCAGGGCAATGCGCAGTGTGTCGGCCTTGACGCCAGTGGAGTGAGGTGTCCTCAGGCTCCCAGGAATTGGCTCAGCGGTCTGCATGCCTGCCGTCTCAGCACTGCGTGGTGTGAGCCGCGGGCAGCCAGATGCTGCTTCGGCGGCGTGTCTGAGATTGGGGTGTCCGAATCTGCGGCCCTCGTCTCGGCAAGTCTCCGGCGTGTATCGGGAGCCAAGATGACTGCCTGCGGTAGTGAAGTGGTCTGCCGCGTCGGCCTCAGAGGGTCGAACCAACGACCCGCCATGGACTGGGACGCTGGCGCCCCATCTGTTGCTGCATGTAGCCTGGCGGAGTGACATGCCTCGCCGTCTAGGGGAGCTGCCACACTTGAACGAATCTCGTTAGAAAACGGCACCTATTTATACTTGGCTGTGCACCCCTGTTTTGATAACGCATCACTCCGAGTCACATACACACAACACCTGGGTTGCGCCAGTGGACCCCTTTTGTCTGTAGCTTGCGCCATGCATACTGCTGCGTTCGACGGCCCTGTGGCCTCCATTCCGCTTCGCATCTGCTGGTCAGTCTAACTCACTGCAATCCGGCCCGCACCTGGCTGTAACTTGTGCTCAGAATATCGCACAAAACTGACTTTCCCTATCCTAAACGATGGTGCCGCTACAATATTGTTCAATGACTTTGAGATATTTGATGCACCCCACAATTTACTGCTAACCCCTAGTTTCTGTCATTTTAATGAATAAGAAGGCTATTATATCGTGAAAATCTTGAACTCTAATAATTAAAGAACGAAGAGCCTCCTTCCAAAAAATTTTGTTAATGTAATGCAATGATCACGATGCTAGCTTTCATAGAATGGAATACTAAAGATGTTATCCGTTGTGCTACATTAGTTCACCATCAATTAATTTTTGGGCTTCTTCTGTTACACATGACAGAATGTAATCGATCGGCATGCAGACTATCAAAGTGCGCGCGGGTGAGCCGACCAGGCTACTGAGGCAGAGGGTAGCCGCTAGGTGTACACTGAGGTGCCAAAAAATCACGGAATACCTCCTGATATCTCGTGTTGGACCTCTTTTATGTCCAACGTAGTGCAGCAGCTCGACGCGGTATGGAGTCAGTTAGCTGACGGAAGTCCTCTGGAGAAATGTTGAGGCATGCTGCCTCTGCAGCCGAGGTGTTTCCGGTGCAGGATTTTGTTCACGAACTCATCTCTCGATTATATCCCATGAATGTTCGATGGCATTCATGTCGGGCGACTTGCGTGACCAAAACGTTCACTCGAATTGTCCAGAGTATTCTTCAGACCAGTCGCGAACCGGGTGACATAACTCATTGTCATACATATTGGAATTTATTTTGCTTATCGTATCCAAGACATCACAATTTTACAAAAAAAAAAAAATTATTACAATGCAAGAGAAGCAGTTATAATACAATAATACATGGTTATAAGGTAAATTAACTACAATAATATAGGAAAGTATGTAACGTATAATAATAAGCGCTAAGGATGCGAAACAGAGCGATTTTCATATCGCACGTGAAGCCCAATACACTGCAGCTTGAATAGCCTTGTCATTTGCTTCAAATAGGTCTTGAGTCGAACACGGATTGTTTAGTTTCTTGCAGACCAGTAGGTGTTGTGGGTCTTGCTGTTCTCCACACTCGCAGCGCTCGTCTGCACTGATGTAGCCCCATTTTTCCAAGTTTGCTCTGCATCTTGATACGCCTGTTCGTAGTCTATTCAGGGCTTTCCAGGTCTTATGTGGGAGTTCAGAGCCAGCTGTGGGCTATTCCCTGGTCTTCCTGGGTCCACATTGTATCACAGCTCTTCTCGTCGTGCTCTAGGCGATAAAAGAGTTTACAAATCTTTAACATATTGCAGCGTGTCAGCAACTGTGAAATGTACAGCAAATAAACAATGTTTTCAGCCTTCAGTTGCAACTGAAGGCTGAAAACATTGTTTATTTGCGATAAAAGAGTTGCTTCAGTTGTTCGTAGGAAACTCTTCCTTGATTTAAGTCGGCGAGGTTGAAGATTGTATCCGAACATTGGATGCCTGGGATCTGTCTCCTGTTTATGTTTCTCGATTTCTGCGGCAGTCCTTCTTCTGATGTCTGGCGGGGCTATACCCATGAGGTGGTACAGCTGCTTTGTGGGAGTTGGGCGGAGGCATCCTGTCACGATGCGTCCAGTCTCATTCAATGCTATATTTACTTGTTCAGCGTGGGTGGAATTTTGCCAAACGGGTGCCGAGTACTCCGCAGTGGAGAAACATAAAGCTAAAGCTGACGTGCGGAGAACTGTAGGTTGCGCTCTTCATCTGCTATTTGTTAGCTTGCGGATGATGTTGTTTCTGGCACTCACTTTCATCTTTGTGGCCAAACAGTGTTCCTTGTAGGTGAGAGCACGGTCAAGTTTAATCCCAAGATATTTTGGTGTGTCGCATTGAGATAGATGTTGTCCCTTCCAGCTTATGTTGAGTTTCCTCCTTGCTTCCTTATTACGTAGGTGAAAATCACAGACCTGGGGTTTTGCTGGGTTTGGTTTGAGGTGGTTATTATCATAATAGTCACCCAGCTTTTCAATCGCTAAAGTTAATTTACTTTCTACCTCTTCAAAGGTTTTTCCCTGGGTGGCAACGACTGTATCGTCTGCATATTGGAAATGATCACCAAGTAGCCGAACACAGAGATTTACATTCAGTGACTTGTTGACAACTTGGGTCCATTGTTTCATGGGGGCTGCGCCGCACTCGAATCCTACTACCATCAGCTCTTACCAACTGAAATAGGGACTCATCTGAGAAGGCCACGGTTTTTCAGATTTCTATGGTCCAACTGATATGGTCACGATCCCAAGAAGCATTGCAGGCGACTTCGTGTTGTTAGCAAAGGCACTCGCGTCGGCCGACTGCTGCCATAACCTATTAACGCCATATTTCGTCGCACTGTCCTAATGAATATGTTTATCGTACGTCCACATTGATTTCTGAGGTTATTTCACTTACAAGGGGAGGCCGCCAATTGTGAAATTCAGATTTGATTCATACTGCGCATAATAAAAGCTCATGGCCAGAGGTGTAATGTGGCAAACCACCAAGATGCACTTCTCAGCCGTTGTCGAGAAAATCGACAGTTAAAAGAAACCGTTGCGGTGAAATACTCTCTACGATTAATAATTTTCTACAGCGTCGTGGTGCAGCGGTAAGCGCTCGGGTTCGTAATCCGAAGGTCACCGGATCGAATCTCGCGCCATGCCACCTTTTTTTTTAAGTATTTCTTTTTTGTAATTCAAATGTGTATATTCCCGGCAATCAGTTGCAACAATTATGCATATAAGAAGTTGTTGAAAGTCGTTTGTCGTGGAAAAACTGGCAACTTCGAACATCATTATGTTTTCCGCAAACAAAGTTGTATTTCACAAATGTTATTAATTGTCTTCATAATGTTAACCACGTATAGTTAACGTAAGACGTAGAAACGATATTCCGAAACGAATACGTATAGCGTAAGTCAAACGTTCGAATTAGAATAGAGGCCCCACGAACACAAATTTGCTGTGGCAGGTATGAAATATAAACTCCGTTACTCGCTCGTTACACTTGAAGGACAGATGTTGAATGGGCCGAAACGAGCCGCCGCATAACAGCGTAGTTGCCTGCTAACTTCGAAAGAAGGTAGATGCGGTCCCACATCTTCGCCACATTACACCTCTGGCCATCAGCTTTTATTATGCGCAGTATGAATCGAATCTGAATTTCACAATTGGCGACCTCCCCTTGTGAGTGTAGCTTGTCTATTAGCACTGACAACTATACACCATCGCCGCTGCTCTTGGTCGTTAAGTGAAGGTCGTCGGGCACTGCACACTCCTTGGTGAGAGGTAACGCCCGAAAATTTGTACTCTCGGAACACTCTTGACTCTGTCGACCTCGCAATGTTGAACGCCCTAACGGTTCCAGAAATGGAATATCCCATTCGCCTAGCCCCATCTGCCATTTCTCATTCAGCGTGTACTGACTCCCAACGTGTGGCCACAACCACGTCGGAAACCTTTTAACATGGATCACCTTAGTACAAAATCCGCCTTTGCCGATGCACTGACCTTTTATACGTTGTGTAGGTGGTACTACCGCCATCTTTATGAGTACATATCGCTATCCGATGTCTTCTGCCACCTTAGTGTATTACATCATACTCATCATACTCACTGAGATGAAACTAGCATAGATCTGGGGATCTACACAATGCTCATAATAAGTATATAAAATGACAGAAGGGGCGTCTTTCAAGCCTGTAGACTTACAACGAACACTCTTGTACATATTATAGTCCCATCATGCCCACAAGTTTAGCTCTAAAAGTGAGTAGTACCTCACCTATTTGCTTTGCACATTGCCTGTAGAAGAGACGTAACATATTGAATCAGCAATAAAGGTAGTTAAGACAGTTTGGTTGTTTAATACGAAAGAAACAACAGATTCAGTTTAGTTGCGTTCTGTAAGTTCTATAGTTACCAAGTTTTCTGGTTTGCTTGGATTTCCTTTCCATAATCTCACTCCTATACCAAATTACCTTTCTTTGATGACAGAAAATTTCAGTGTAAAATTAGAAACAAATTTCCTACCTTTTACTTGATTGTTTCTCTTAAACCGCCTTCGTACGTTCACTGGTTTAGAGAAGAAGAAATTACTTCATAGAATCTGACACGTTATTTATTTCACCATATTTGAAGCTTCTCTTCTTTTTTCAGGTAGTGAGAACATGTGAATCATCCCTTGCAGAAAAAAGATCTCTACTGCATATTAAGCTCCGAAATATTTTTAACTTAGTAGTTGTGCTTCAAAAGGAGACTTTGATTTCTGTCAGCTGAATTCGTTGAGGTTGTTGTACCCTACCAGATTGAGCTAAACTTTCCTTCTGGAGATGTACTGTGATTTGCATCAGTTGGACTGATTAGAGGCAGATCACCCCTCGAAGAAGTCAGGTACTCAATTAAAATATTGGGCAAGGGATTTTATTTAATGCTAAAAAGATGGTGTCTCTAGCACTGAGTCTTGGATCTTGATACTCCTATAATTAAATATTAATAAACTGCATGAGAAAAAATTAACCGATTATGAAATCAAAAACGTGGCCGAATTAAACTACGTTTTTATTACACAAAGGTCAGTGGAACAAGTTGTAAGTAGGCTGTTTAGGGTTTTATATTGGTAACGCCACGTAGCGCTCTGTATGAAAATCACTGGCTGTGCTGTGTGCAGTCTGTAGCTAGTTTGCATTGTTGTCTGCCATTGCAGTGTTGGGCAGCTGGATGTTAACAGCGCGTAGCGTGGCAGTTCGAGGTGAGCCGCCAGCCGTGGTGGATGTGGGGAGAGAGATGGCGGAGTTTTGAAATTTGTAAGACTGGATGTCATGAAATGCTATATACATTATGACTTTTGAACACTATTGAGGTAAATACATTGCTTGTTCTCTATCAAAATCTTTCATTTGCTAACTAAGCCTATTAGTAGTTAGTGCCTTCAGTAGTTTGAATCTTTTATTTAGCTGGCAGTAGTGGCGCTCGCTGTATTGCAGTAGTTCGAGTAACGAAGCTTTTTGTGAGGTAAGTGATTTGTGAAAGGTATAGGTTAATGTTAGCCAGGGCCATCCTTTTGTAGGGATTATTGAAAGTCAGATTGCGTTGTGCTAAAATATTGTGTGTCAGTTTAAACACAGTCATGTATAATTGTTCAAAGGGGACGTTTCAAAGTTAAGAATAACCTTACATACAATTTAGTTGAGCACTTGCCAAAGAAGATCTAATTGAAACATGAAATTAAACTATAATAAACACTGAGAAGATTTGAAAAGTTATCTGAGAAGAAATGGGGTTGGTGTTAATTCACTACCTAACACAAGATAGCTGCAGGCGGATAACAGTGATTTTTCGATCATAAGAGAAAGAGAAATGCCTGTCCACCTGGTTTTGGGCGAGCCTACGTGAATTTACTATAGCATTGGACGCTCTCTACGTTCCGTCTTAACCAGCCATACCACCAGACATTCTGGCCATAATCGTTGTGTGTGGAGGGTTAGATGGAGTGGGTGCCACCAGAACTCAGGCTGCCTCACAAACAGTGAGGAGTCTAAAGTGTCACTCTTCCTTTTCCGAATCTAAAGCGCAATTCGTCCTTCTCCACTGCTCTGAAGTCACCGTGTCTTTCCCGTGAAGTGAAGGCAAAACCACGCCTCTTGTGTCTGCTCCACTCACAGATCCGTCTGAATATTTTCCACCAGTCAGTTAATGTTCTCACAGCTCTAAACCATGTTCCTGTTTTTCTCCCACCAGAAACTCTGTAGAAACTATTCTCCAAATGGCCGGCATCCTGCCTGCGTTGTTTCTAGAATTTTTCATTCGCGAGACTGTTTCTCTGTTCCACCAATGCACGGTCGTTTTGCACACAGAAGTTCCGAAAACGGCTTTTGGCCTCGTGCTCTAGCCATTTCGAAGAACACCCAACGCCTTTCTTGTACTCCGAAGGTGGGTGGTGGCGCCGGGTCGTCACAATGCGCTCCCAAAAAGCGGTGAAAAACACAGGAAATGTGTTTTGAAACTTTCGGAAGTGGGAGGCAAATGGCGAGCTGTTCAAAGGCGTCCGCCTTCACCTGCCCTGCGGAGACTCACTGGGCGAAGTACAGTGCAGAGAGCAATTTAGTTGGAAGGGCCAGCTGTACAGCGGTCTTTCATGTACTGGGCCGGGTCTCCGGGGGTCACCGTCTTTAACGTTCTGCTGCGCTGTCGCAGTGTGCACTGTATTCTAAAGCACGAGGACAAAATTTTGCCACGGGCGCCACCGAACCAAAACCACATGGGCCGGCAGCGTATCCGCCACGTCCAGCCGGCCTCGACACCTCCTCCTCCACCAGCCACGTCAGGTCTTCAGAGAGTCACACAGCGGGGCATCTCTGCTCCTTCTAACTGCTGATTTCTCAAAGTCTCGGCTCACACAGGTGGAAAAATCACCATGGAAGTCCTATTAGAATATAAAAAAAAATGGCTCTGAGCACTATGCGACTTAACTTCTGAGGTCATCAGTCGCCTAGAACTTAGAACTACTTAAACCTAACTAACCTAAGGACATCACACACATCCATGCCCGAGGCAGGATTCGAACCTGCGACTGTAGCGGTCACGCGGTTCCAGAATGAAGCGCCTAGAACCGCACGGCCACACCGGCCGGCTTAGAATTTAAAAAGATGACTTCATCCTTACTGTCACTGGCGTTAGTCTTACAACTCGAAATGATAAGTTGATCGGTCAAAACATGAATATACTGATGATTAATTGGATTTGCTCGTTGAAAATGAGGAACGTCGCGTCGAGAATGACTTGATGCTTTCAACGCACCCAACCGAGGACAAAATGTTTGCGTAGATCATGAAGCACACTCTTTGCAGTTATTCTTAAGTTAACAAAGTTTCCAGAATGAGATTTTCACTCTGCAGCGGAGCGTGCGCTGATATGAAACTTCCTGGCAGATTGAAACTGTGTGCCCGACCGAGACTCGAACTCGGGACCTTTGCCTTTCGCGGGCAAGTGCTCTACCAACTGAGCTACCGAAGCACGACTCACGGCATTGTTTTAATCTGCCAGGAAGTTTCATATCAGCGCACACTCCGCTGCAGAGTGAAAATCTCATTCTGGAAACATCCCCCAGGCTGTGGCTAAGCCATGTCTCCGCAATATCCTTTCTTTCAGGAGAGCTAGTTCTACATGGTTCGCAGGAGAGCTTCTGTAAAGTTTGGAAGGTAGGAGACGAGGTACTGGCAGAGGTAAAGTTGTGAGTACCGGCCGTGAGTCGTGCTTCGGTAGCTCAGTTGGTAGAGCACTTGCCCGCGAAAGCCAAAAGTTCCGAGTTCGAGTCTCGGCCGGGCACACAGTTTTAATCTGCCAGGAAGTTTCTTAACAAAGTTTGTTTTCGTACTTTCCCTTTGTCCTGTTGAATATCTTCATTACGGCTTAACATTTTAACAGGTACAGAGGAATAAGCTCAGAGAGTTTGAAATCGTGAACAGTGACACTGTATGGGTGAGCTCACCAACAAAGAACTAGCCACGCCCTTGAAAGACCACAGTCGTCCGTCTGGGGCACTTTAGCTGGGCAGGACAGCTACCAGGCCGTCCTCCACCATTGACGTCAGTCGTGGTAGTGAAGTCTTGTATATGTATAAACTTGTAACTGGGATTCACAGTCATAGAAAATTTTTTGAAGGACATCATCTTTACGCCAGCGACTGTTATAAGTTTTTATTACACGATTGCGATTTCAGCCTTAGGCCATTATCGTGTGCTT
Organism: Schistocerca cancellata; assembly: GCF_023864275.1. Taxonomy (NCBI): domain Eukaryota; kingdom Metazoa; phylum Arthropoda; class Insecta; order Orthoptera; family Acrididae; genus Schistocerca; species Schistocerca cancellata. The sequence continues at coordinate 6,033,923 of NC_064630.1, forward strand.
TTGTGCGAACGCCAAGTGGTCGGCATGACAGAACGGCAGAAAGAAGCTAATATGTTTAGATACGCCCTGAAAATACAGATTTGACCTGCGTGTCCAAAGAATGTTGTACCACTCGGAGCCATTTAACCCAACTTTCAGGACAATGGTAACAAAGCGATTTCAGCCGAAAGGGGATTGTAGTCAAGTTTCATGCTTCGTCAGTAACAGCCAGTTTCAAATCTGACAGGAATTATTTATTACCATAACTCCAGGGCCATTATAATAAGTTTGCGAGTGAGCATGTCGAACGGAACTGCGTGTAGAGGACATTTGCGGTCGGGGAGATTACCATGAGAAAAAGATTGAACAATCCACGGAAGGATAACGTTCTACGAGTCGGGGAGTGGAATGTCAGAAGCTTGAACGTGGTAGGGAAACTAGAAAATCTGAAAAGGGAAATGCAAAGGCTCAATCTAGATATAGTAGGGGTCAGTGAAGTGCAAGGAAGACAAGGATTTCTGGTCAGATGAGTATCGGGTAATATCAACAGCAGCAGAAAATGGTATAACAGGTGTAGGATTCGTTATGAATAGGAAGGTAGGGCAGAGGGTGTGTTACTGTGAACAGTTCAGTGACCGGGTTGTTCTAATCAGAATCGACAGCAGACCAACACCAACAACGATAGTTCAGGTTTACATGCCGACGTCGCAAGCTGAAGATGAACAGATAGAGAAAGTGTATGAGGATATTGAAAGGGTAATGCAGTATGTAAAGGGGGACGAAGATCTAATAGTCAAGGGCGACTGGAATGCAGTTGTAGGGGAAGGAGTAGAAGAAAAGGTTACAGGAGAATATGGGCTTGGGACACGGAATGAAAGATGAGAAAGACTAATTGAGTTCTGTAACAAGTTTCAGCTAGTAATAGCGAAAACCCTGTTCAAGAATCACAAGAGGAGGAGGTATACTTGGAAAAGGCCGGGAGATACGGGAAGATTTAAATTAGATTACATCTTGGTCAGACAGAGATTCCGAAATCAGATACTGGATTGTAAGGCGTACCCAGGAGCAGATATAGACTCAGATCACAATATAGTAGTGATGAAGAGTGGGCTGAACTTGAAGACATTAGTCAGGAAGAATCAATACGCAAAGAAGTGGGATACGGAAGTAATAAGGAATGACGAGATACGTTTGAAGTTCTCTAACGCTATAGATACAGCAATAAGGAATAGTGCAGTAGGCAGTACAGTTGAAGAGAAGGGCCATCACAGAAGTTGGGAAGGAAAACATAGGTACAAAGAAGGTAGCTGCGAATAAACCATGGGTAACAGAAGAAATACTTCAGTAGATTGATGAAAGGAGGAAGTACAAACATGTTCCGGGAAAATCAGGAATACAAAAATACAAGTCGCTGAGGAATGAAATAAATAGGAAGCGCAGGGAAGCTAAGACAAAATGGCTGCAGGAAAAATGTGAAGACATCGAAAAGGATATGATTGTCGGAAGGACAGACTCAGCATACAGGAAAGTCAAAACAACCTTTGGTCACATTAAAAGCAACGGTGGTAACATTAAGAGTGCAACGGGAATTCTACTGTTAAATGCAGAGGAGAGAGCAGATAGGTGGAAAGAATACATTGAAAGCCTCTATGAGGGTGAAGATTTGTGTGATGTGATAGAAGAACAAACAGGATAGGGGATCCAGTATTAGAATCGGAATTAAAAGAGCTTTGGAGGACTTACGGTCAAATAAGGCAGAAGGGATAGATAACATTCCACAGGATTTCTAAACTCATTGGGGGAAGTGGCAACAAAACGACTATTCACGTTGGTGTGTAGAATATATGAGTCTGGCGGTATACCATCTGACTTTCGGAAAAGCATCATCCACACGATTCCGAAGACGGCAAGAGCTGACAAGTGCGAGAATTATCGCACAATCAGTTTAACGGCTCATGCATCGAAGCTGCTTACAAGAATAATATACAGAAGAATGGAAAAGAAAATTGAGAATGCGCTAGGTGACGATCAGTTTGGCTTTAGGAAAAGTAAAGGGACGAGAGAGGCAATTCTGACGTTACAGCTAATAATGGAAGCAAGGCTAAAGAAAAATTAAGACACTTCCATAGGATTTGTCGACCTGGAAAAAGCGTTCGACAATATAAAATGGTGCAAGCTGTTAGAGATTCTGAAGAAAGTAGGGGTAAGCTATAAGGAGAGACGGGTCATATACAATAAGTACAACAACCAAGAGGGAATAATAAGAGTGGACGATCAAGAACGAAGTGCTCGTATTAAGAAGGTTGTAAGACAAGGCTGTAGCATTTCGCCCCTACTCTTCAATCTGTACATCGAGGAAGCAATGATGGAAATAAAAGAAAGGTTCAGGAGTGGAATTAAAATACAAGGTGAAAGGATATCAATGATACGATTCGCTGATGACATTGCTATTCGGAGTGAAAGTGAAGAAGAATTAAATGATCTGCTGAACGGAATGAACAGTGTAATGAATACACAGTATGGTTTGAGAGTAAATCGGAGAAAGACGAAGGTAATGAGAAGTAGTAGAAATGAGAACAGCGAGAAACTTAACATCAGGGTTGATGGTCACGAAGTCAATGAAGTTAAGGAATTCTGCTACCTAGGCAATAAAATAACCAATGACGGACGGAGCAAGGAGGACATCAAAAGCAGACTCGCTACGGCAAAAAAAGGCATTTCTGGCCAAGAGAAGTCTACTAATATCAAATACCGGCCTTAGTTTGAGGAAGAAATTTCTGAGGATGTACGTCTGGAGTACAGCACTGTATGGTTGTGAAACATGGACTGTGGCAAAACCGGAACAGAAGAGAATCGAAGCATTTGAGATGTGGTGCTATAGACGAATGTTGAAAATTAGGTGGACTGATAAGGTAAGGAATGAGGAGGTTCTACGCAGAATCGCAGAGGAAAGGAATATGTGGAAAACACTGATATGGAGAAGGGACAGGACGACAGGTCATCTGCTAAGACATGAGGGAATGACTTCCATGGTACTAGAGGGAGCCGTAGAGGGCAAAAACTGTAGAGGAAGACAGAGATTGGAATACGTCAAGCAAATAATTGAGGACGTAGGTTGCAAGTGCTACTCTGAGATGAAGAGGTTAGCACAGGAAAGGAAATCGTGGCGGGCCGCATCAAACCAGTCAGTAGACTGATGACAAAAAAAAAAAAAAAAAAAAAAAAAAAAAAAAAAAAAACTCCTCGAAAGACGATTACTTGTAATGAAGCAAAGAACACTGCAATTCGACAGTATCTGACTACAAGCGTGTAGTGCGCAGTATTGAATTGCAATTTTGGCCTCCTCAAGTGATACTAGAACTCGACCCCACCTATTGTCGGACCAGGAGATGTAACACACAATGTGCGGTGTGTGTATGCCGTACTGGAGACGATTCCGTATTATTTACAGGGTGTTTTTGTAGCTTGGCTTTGATCTCCTCATTAGTTTAATTCAACATTCTCACTGACCAAGCGCTGTCCCTTCCTCTGCATATTCAGGATTAATCCACTGTGCAGAATGCCGTCTTGGAAACGATGTTCACAGGACAGCAGGCAAGCGTTTCAGTTTTGACGAACACTCAGCCACTCTATGGCACCTCCTACAGCCCGCCAAGTGACCGAATATAAATACCACAGGTAATACTTTTCACTATATGGAACAGGGGGTAAAAGGTAGCAGTCAACATGCCTCGAAATTTGTAGCCATGGCGCATGTAATCGTCAGTGAATCGCTGCACCTTAATATAGAATTCATGGTCCCTCCTCTTCGCTAAATTGAGGCCGTTATCAAGGTTAGAGATGATGTTACACTTTATCAACATAATGTCTCCTGTGGGTGACTATAATTTGTCAGCTATTTTTATTGCAGGTCGGATGTAATATTCAGGTAATTTTTCTGCGTAATGGGCATCAAACGCTAATTTAAAATGTTTCACATTCGTCGAAACCTAGCATAAAACGTCGCTGAAATGTTTCTCGCAGAAAATTCGCTCAGAAAAATTGTATCCGCAAATGGCTGGTTCGGCAACACATCTATCCTAGACGATCGTAATCCCTGTCTCTGTGGAGGCCACTAGCAATGCCGAAGAAAAGTGAAGCTTTTATTAAAGTTGTACAGGACATAACAGTTGCTTATAGGCATAGTCTTATTGGACGTGACATGCCATGCCATTGCCTTCCACAGTCGACGTTAAGCCGTAGTCTTGCTTCCTGCCTTCGTATGATCTTTCAACTTTCTTACCCAGAGAGTCATACGGAGACACACGCTGAAAGGTGAACTCCAAACTAAGACCTACCTCAGCTTGTTAACAATAAAAAACCATTGACAAGAGGATGTAAGTGAAGAAAAAGCCCTAGAATCGACCCTAAACATTTGGATTCATAGGCCAGTCTCTGGTATCATGTTGGGGAGGGTCAATAAAATCTTAATTCATACACATATAATAATTACTTGGCTTTATTTGCATCTCAAATTTAGATAGTTAACAATTAAGGCAAAATGATATTCAAGTATCCTCATTAATAATTAATTCTTCAGACACAAGGTACCTAATAAACACTGAATAATGGTAAACTTTGCAAATGCAAATGTGATGAAACTAATTTGAAAAAATATTTAAAAAATATGAAGATATTGAATATGAAAATCGAGAAAAGTGAAATATCAAATAAAAAATGAAAAATGAAATATGAAGAAACATGAAGATCAGTGGAAAGTTGAGGATAAATCGCACAAGTACTGCTTGACTGTCATGAAATTAGTTAGTATAGAACAGAACTACTGAATATAATACGAAGAACCATTGAAGGTAATATGTAGAATTGTTGAAGGTAAAATGTCACACTTGTTGTGCATTATGGAAGCTAACTGTTAATGACTGAACGAGGTAAATCTTCAAAGTGAGTCCCCGAGATTGTAGAATTACAACTTGACTTGAAATTCCCTACATCTCCAGCACTAGCGGCTTGGTCTCACACCATAAAGTAGCAGTCGGTGACTGAATTAATCTTGCCTCGATCCCCCCTCTCCCCCCCCCCCCCCCAAACACATCAGATCAGCTGTTGGTTGAAGCTGACAAAGACGGCGGCGCGCTAGCAGTGCTCCAAGACAACAAGATCAGTAGTTGACCAACACAAAGCAAGTAGGCGGAGAAACTGTGACTTCTGCTCCAGGGCCTCCGACAAGGAATCCTCGCTTTGCCTTGGTTTTCGATACGTGCTCCGTTTTGTTGACTCGGCTTCGAATCTGTCGGTCACCGACTTATCAATTTGCTCCTGAGAGAGCGCGGATGCCCTCCGCTGAGGTGCTGTTTATCTTCCATTCTCCTCTGAAAAAAGTCGTTGCTAGCTGTTCCCGTCTCTCACCTCAGACAAAGAGGCTTTTGTGTCATGCTGAGAAAGCCTTAGACCAACCAGTTTCTTGTTACAGTGATGCGTTTGGCGGCATTCAGAGACGTACCTTGGGGTTCCCTTTCCACCTGCAAGACAGCGATCTCCAGCGCCCATCGAAAAACTCAGCCTTCTGCATTCAGCTGCCAGTAATGTCTTTGTCTAACAATTATTTTTTCACTCCAGCTCGTATAAATGTTTGCACTAGCCTTCACTATAGGATGTCCCAACTCTTGCTCATCTCCACTGTGGGGCAGTGCTGTGTCACAGTGGTGCGTGCCGAACCTTGCCCTAGCAGTCAATGACGCCCCCTCCCCCCCCGCCACCCTCCCCCCCCCCCCCGCTGGCTACAGAGTCCCCGTTCTTCACTCTGCACCCATGTCGCCCTGTGTGCTTCCAAAACTTTCCCCTATTTCTTATCAGCACGCAAATCTCATTCATTTAATATCAATTCATTCGCTGATTGTAATTAAGTATTCAGTTCGAGGGTGGGTCTCTATAATACGAATTCACATGAATTTACGTATGTTGCGTGACTGTTCCGTAAAGTGTCCTTTAACGGCGGCGCCCGCTCGGCGCTGCAGCGGTCACTGACTCGTCATCTAGCTCTGGCGTCATACTCGTGTTCCCAGGTGGGTGGGCTGATTTCTTACTTTATACCCGTCATCAGTTTACTATCAGTGTTTGAAAGACGACTTAGCAATACCATCAAGCAGTCCTGTACTGCCACAGTGGAACCTGTTCCGTAGATAACCTAATGATGACTGTGTAAGGCACACTCGTCCAAACTGTGCCCCTGGGGCGCTAGCGCCCGCGATCGAATCCGTTGCGCTGCCGCAGTGGCCGAGCGGCGTCGCTCAGCCGGCCGTGCAGACCGCCCGCCGAGGCTCGCCATGCCGCTGTACTCGCTGCCTCACCAGCAGCGGTCAAAAGCGACACAAAGACGTTAGTCAACAGGCGTAAGGCTACAGTGGATCGAGATCAATAGTCAACAGCAGCAGACAAAAAGAAAGAGGAGCGGTGCGTCCGCACTATTTAAACCAGAGTGGGAAATTAAATTCCTTTGTACTGCTGTTGGAAATCATGCCATATGTTTAGTATGTCATCGGAAACTCACGTGTTTAAAAAAGTACTTGATTTAACGGCGCTTTAATACCTGTCACAAAGATCAGTTCGAAAATTTGTAATAAACCTAGATTAAATCGTTTCCTCGAAAAAGAAAAAAAACTGTAAAGGTGTTAATTGTCTTCTTTAACAATGTTGACTGTAATAATTAAAGAGATTTATAGCCTTAATTCTATTTTTAATAAGTTTTTAATCTTGGTCATTTAAAATTATTATGTACAAAACAGAGAACTAAGGATCCGATTTCTAAACTCTGAAGAGGGATAGAAAAAGCTGTAGCACGAAGTATGACCAAAAATAGTTACTTGTAACTACTAACAGTAAGAATAAAATTATTTCTACAATACAATATTTATGACTCTAGTTCATTTAAGAAACTGATACATTTTTCAGAAGACGCCTACTGTACATATGACGAGTGTGCATGTGCAACACTAATAGAATCAACCTGTGAGTCAGAAAACTACTAACAAGGGAACCTCCCCATCGCACCCCCCTCAGATTTAGTTATAAGTTGGCACAGTGGATAGGCCTTGAAAAACTGAACACAGATCAATCGAGAAAACAGGAAGAAGTTGTGTGGAACTATGAAAAAAAGAAGCAAAATTTACAAACTCAGTAGTCCATGTGCAAGATATGCAACATCAAGGTTATTATAACCTAAGGAGCGCCTTGGTCCCGCGGTTAGCGTGATCAGCTGCAGAACGAGAGACCCTTCGTTCAAGTCGTCCGTTGAGTGCAAAGTTTAACTTTTTTTATTTTCAGACAATTACCAAAGTTCAGGCATTCACATATAATCAACTTCGCTCTCCAAAATTCCAGCAGATGTTCAGATTTGCTTGGACATATGCAGGATTTGACGGTCTACACACGGAAAAATTTGAAAACGTTAAAAACATATGTTTTGACAGAGCACAGGGAAAACTGTGCGACTGTGAACTGTTGCAGTCATTTGTTGCAGTTTATGTGACAAACTCTTATGTTTTCATCACTTTTTAGGGAGTGATTATCACATCCACAAGCAAACCTAATCCGGGCAAGGTATAAGAATCGTTTTACCCATTCGCCAAGTGTTAAAGTTAGGTGGGTCGACAACATATTCGTGTCATGTGACGCACATGCCGTCACCAGTGTCGTATACAATATATCAGACGTGTTTTCCTGTGGACGAATCGGTTGACCTGTGACCTCGCGATGAAATGTTTTCGGTTCCCATTGCAGAGGCACGTCCTTTCGTCTACTAATCGTACGGTTTCGTGGTGCGGTCGCAAAACACAGACACTAAACTTATTACAGTGAACAGAGACGTCAATGAGCGAACGGACAGATAATAACTTTGCGAAAACAAAGAAAGTAAAATTTTTACCTGAGGGAAGACTTGAACGACGGATCTTTCGCTCTGCAGTTGCTCACGCTAACCACGGGACCACGGCACAGCTGATTTGGCACTGTGCTTGACGTTGCTTATTTACGCGTGGACTACTCAGTTTGTATATTTTGTTTATATTTTTTATAGTTCCACATAACTTCTTCCTGTTTTCTCGATTGCCTTGTGTTCAGTTTTTCAAGGCCTATCCTCTGTGCCAACTTATAACTAAATCGGAGGGGGGTGCGATGGGGAGGTTCCCTTGTAAGTTGTTCTTCGGTTCTTGTTTTCGATATTGTTTCCTAAAGCTTTGCGTAGTAATTCTGCCACACGAACACTAGTTGTCACGTAAACAGTAAATGGTTTGTTGGTTTCATCGCTCATCGACCTCTTTTACAGAGCTGCGCTTCCCCTGTTGTTTTGTTTTCGTTGGCTCTGACCGCGGGACAGCCAACTTAGAGCAGTGCTGTGAGGTCTCACTCGCTCGGCAGCTATCTATCTCTCTCTCTCTCTCTCTCTCTCTCTCTCTCTTTCTCTCCCTCGCTCCTATGCCGACACTGCCCCGCGCTCCGTGGGCGCAATTCTTGGATGAGCCTGGTGTAAGGTCTGAAATGTAGGAGATCGCTGCAATGTCACTCACAGTAACTTCTTATCAGTCTTTTTACCAAATCTCATACGTATTTGAAACATATTCTCATGTACGGAAAGAGAAGCTGAATTTAAAACGGTGTTCGTAAAATCCATGGTAAATACTTGCAATGCCTTTGTTTAAGAAGATATTCTAAAGTCATACTAGTTAAAGGCACATGGCTAAAGACAAACATCGGCCTCAAACTTTTACCTTAAAAATATGAACAAAGATGACGCCCAGAAGATCATAATACATTTTAATGACTACGGCTCTTAGGACACTATGCTCCAATCCACATCACCGACAATGTTTATCAAGAGCGGCCAGAATGCCATAGCTCATAACTACGAAGCACGTGGCACTGAATGAACCTACTCAGTCAAAACGTCGGCTTGTTTCTTTATGATTACATTTTGTAAGCAGTATCTTATCTGATTAATACTATTAGTGCCTCCTAGCGTGGAGTTCTTTCCCTAGTGGATAATCGCCACTCTGTTTCACATACTTTCTGTACTAGCACTCTAAAGAACACTCCACACTCACTTAACTAGTTATAGCTCTTTTTACTTAGCATATAATGTCCATAACATCTATCTCTACTCTTGTAATAACTTTCAGGTATTCTTCACACCCAAGATCATTTCTCGGGATGGTGATTCGTAAAGTCACGTACCCACTATTACAGCAAATCATCTTTTAAGGTATGAACCAAAATTTCATTATATTTTGTTTTTGCATCTTTTCTCTATCGCAGTACTGTCAGATCTTAATATGAAGCCACTTTAAAACATTAAAACGAAGTGTGCTACGTATCGCACATAAATTAGATCGTGTATCAGTGTCCTCTCACAGTGAAAGGTAAAACGTACCACGTTACAGTACCGGTTGGGCCCTTAGTACAGGATTTTCGTCTTTCAGAGAATTTCAGTGGAGAGATACATCGCTGCAGAGTGAAACACTGATTTTGAAAACAGGAAGTAAAAACTAAAGAAATACCAGACCAACTCAGTTGTCCAACAGGTATCATTTACGGAGTGAGGATTCATAGGAAGTATATTCAATGAACTGGTGGTTAGATTAGTAAAGGAGACAATGAACGCTCTATAAAAACATCATTTCAAACCGACGACAGTAACCAAAAAAAAATTACCACCGACTAATAATTGCCGAATACTGTTGTCCACACAAGTTACTAAAGTGCATAACACATTAATTAAAATTGATGTGCACGAAATATATTTATTTGAACAAAATTGTTACAGAAGCACAGAAAATAAGTACTGCAATACATGTTACATTATGTAAATTGATGTATGATCAGTGGAACAAAAAGCACAAATTAACTAAATGAACGATTGTTATAACCTTGGGAATGAGAGGTAGTATTCGATTACTCTTTGCGTTCATGTGATGCATTTCGCTTAGTGTTTACTGGACAAACCATCGACAAACGAACATAATAAAGAGCGACTGGTGTGGCAGGTGAATACGGTTTTCGACTCTGCTGAAGAAAATGATGCAGTCTGCTGGACAAGCAGTAGTGTTATTGGATGGGACGCTGGAAGAGCAATCCGAAATTTTCAAGTTAGACGAGGAATTTTTATGCAGATAATTCTATCTTCTGACTGTTCGTTTTATTAAATTCAAATTTTTCGATTGATGATTTAAATATGGACATACAGAAGATGAAAGTTTGATATTGATTTACCATGTCTCGTACCCTTTAAATTACTTAAAGTCCCCATTTAATCTTTCTTGCTGCTCGGATCTTCTGCAACAGAACTGAAAAACACTACATCGATTACTTCTGACATAGTAGTTTACGTTGTTAATGGCATCGGCGAATATGAGCGTAAGTACGTCTGGAGTTACGTTATAGCAAGGACAAACCATACAATGCAATTATAAAGCAAGAATAACAAATTAACCGTTAAAAATCAAGGTACTGTCGCTCAGTATGAACTGGCTTCCGTAAATAAAATTTACACAGATCAGTATGCAGTTAGTATATTAATCTTTACAGGTAGTTCCGCGTAATAATAGTCTACATAAGGGCACGGTTATGTTGTATGCTACATGTTTTGTGGTGTGGCTCTTATTAGAGTGTCACACCTAGCAGAACGAGCAGGGTATAGTGAAATATGTAGAGCTGATAAATTTTAATCAAATTTCATGACTTAACTGTATGACTAGAACTGACAAATAAAATTCCAAATAGCTAAGCGTACCTTATCGTAATCACCACGAAGAGCGAGCTCAAGATGTGATACCCCGGTAACTAAACTTACGATGGTGAGGCAAATAAATTTCAGTCTTAGTGTGACAGTGCTGTTGAAATCAAAATTTCACTTGATTTTCCACGTAATACAGTTTTAAATCATTGCACGTGCCATAACCAATGGAGCAGGTGGAATCGACTTACACTTTTAAATCATGCAAGAAAATTAACTTCAATTTTTTTATCACGGTCCGGATATGTTACGAAATCTGTTATACATTTCGTGAAAATTCAACATTTTGTGCGCCCCTTTTGAAAAAGAAAATCTTTCTTGTAGTTAATTTTCATGTACAATGTAGCATGTTGTAAGCTATTTTATACACTCGTAATTATCTATCGTCTAGGACAGTATTGATCACTTTCCATAAGTTTTTCATCCCTTGTTATCGTTTCCAGACGCAGTGCGGATTATTGTATTTCAGTTCAGTTAAGCAGGTTTTAGCTGTTGAAAATGAAGGAGCGCAGTCCTCATGAACCTTCTGCAACTGTGTATGAGTTCACATTGGTAATTTTGCTGTTGCGGTATGCTTTGCTGCAGCTTTTCGAAGCCTCTTCGTTTGTGTGTAACTACTGGAATCTCTAAGCACCTGAAATTGCTTGCTGTATCCCAGCCTCGGTACCTTTCCAATTTGTACCCCAATGCTTCCCTCCTTTACATAATTGGCGATTCCTAGAGTCCTTCGAATGTATCCAATCAACGGATCCCCTCTTTCAGTCGAGTTGTGCCATAAATTTCTTTTCTCCACATACTTCATCGTTATTTATCCCTTCTACACATACAATCTTCAGAGTTTTTCTGTAGCGCCACTTTTCAAAAGCTGATAATCTTTTCTTGATTACATTGTTTATACATTACCTTTCACCTCTGTTGAAGGCTACACTCCACAGAAATACCTCCGGAAACGACATGTCGCTTTCATTTTTATTTGATTTCTAAAAAATTTCACTCGTTGACAAACGCTTACCTTGTATTACCTTTGCTGACATTCATATTACAAGGATTGGAACTTAAATAGTGGCAACTATTTATTCACAACCGATGCAAAAGAGTTACGTGTTTGCACCTGTTACTGTCCTTCAGAGTAGTTACTAGCCTTCTGCAGAGCCCGTTGCCAGCGATGTGGAAGGCATAGTATACCGTTAGCAGAGCCTGTTCTGTTGATGATGCGAATGGAGCGGTCTACTGCCTGTTGAATCTCTGTAACAGTTCTGAAGCGAATGCCACGATGTGGTTTCTTCATCTTCGGAATGAAATCCAAGTCACAAGGACTTAAGTCCGGAGATTATGGTGAATGGTACTGTACTTCCCAGTCCCATCGACCGAAGCTTGCGCTGTATGCGCCCGCACTTTGTCGTGCAAAATGATGGGTGGCTTGCGCAGAACGTGTCGCCGCTTCTTTCGCAAAGCTGGTCGCAGGTTTTGCTCCAAAAACGAACAGTAATACTGTGCACTGACGGTCTGCCGTGGAGGAACGTAATGCGTTAGGATAACACCACCACAGTCGTACACGACAATCACCATAACTTTCACCATACTGGGGCTCTGACACACTTTCGCCTTTCGCGGCGACCCGTAATGACGCCATTCGTTGGACCGGCGTTTCAGTTTTGGATGTTGTGACCCATGTATCATCCATTGTTACGATACGGCATAAGATAGCCTCTCCTTTGCGCTCATAGCGCTCGAAGTGCGTCCGAGCAGCGTCATAACGCATCCATTTCTGAATTTCCGTCAAGTCATGCGGGACCCATCGTGATGCAATTTTTCGCATGCCCAGGCGTTCCTTCAGGATCCGAAGCACAATCGTATGCGCTAATCCGGTTTCTTGGGCGAGCTCACGAATCGTATGGCGTCGATCACTGTCCACTAACGCGGCAACAGTGTGTACTTCTTCTTCAGAGACTCTAAGACGACCTGCCCGATGCATGTCTGCTGCAGTTTGCCGCTCTCCGTTGAAGGCTTTTACCCAACGCGTCACTGTTCTGTCCGGCAATGCCGATTCCCCGCACGCCTCTTGAAGACCTTGATGACACTGTCGTGCTGTACGACCCCTGGCACATTCAATCTCGATCCAACTCCGTTGTTCCTGTTTCGAAAACATAGTGACACCGTTACGCTACACCGCTCGCTCACAAGTGACTGCCCTCGATTGTGCGCACTCCGGTGACGTGGGACGGGCGAGTCCATTTGCTAGGAGGTAAGGTAGGTAAGTCAACAACGTGTATCATCAGCGACAACAGTAGATTCCACTGCATAGTGTTGTAACCTCCCCCTCTCTTATCGACCTTAATGACAGTGAAAAATTAAACCGTGGGTACCTAATGGAAATTTGGGAAAAGCAATCGTCACCGAGGTTAATTTGTCGGTAAAGAGGGAGGAAAGGGTTACATCTAAATGAAAGGAAAAATGCTAATGAAACTGGTGGAAATTAATTTTGAAATAGGGGTAAAGTTAATAAAGAAAGCAAATGTGCGGCCGTTACGTTAACAATCAACTAGCGGTAAGTAGATATTTGAGATTTGGGGAAAATTACGGTCGCCAGTCCTAAGGACAATTACTATAGTAACTGAAAAAGAAAGGTTATTACACATACAATTAGCACTAGAAGCATGGCAACTGAAGGTTGACACGTGCAGTGTGAAAACTGGAAGTTCGTCAGAAGTAATAAATTTCGCTACACTCTGACTTAATTTAGCAAAAGAATTAATAAAACCGGAAAATCGAAAGTTAATTTAGTGACTGAAGTTAATAGTGAGCTTTCTTTCTGAAGCACATCGAAATTCAGTAAAATACGGTTAGTTTTGGACTACCTCAACAATCATTTCAAAAGCTACTTGAATCTACGAAATTTAGAAATAAGAGATTTAACTTTGAACTTGAATTAAATGATTCTGAACAATTAACAATAGTAAAATTTAGTACGTACCAAGCTGAGCTGCAGTCACAGGTAAGCTAAAATACGGTAACAAAACTCGCACTCTTAATTTGTGCTAGTGTAATCTAAGTATTGTAGCCAGCTATGAATCCTTTAACTGAACTTTGAAATTAAAGTAGTGAAATGGAATGATTGTATTTTAATGCTGGCGTCTGAATTTGAACGACACTCGGGTTCATTCCGGAAAAGGAAGGGACCCTGCTTGGTAATGCAATTGGGACAATGAGCAACAAAGGTTCATGCTAAGTAGCTGTAATTTTGTGATGCAACAATTTTAAAAGTTTGAAAAGCTGAGGTCTGCCATACAGTTCTAAAACTTTACGTGCTTCCAGTCTTTCTTGTTGGTTGATTGAAGGTTTGAAGCTGTCGATCGAGGAGGTGGCGACAGTCACTCATTGTCGGCCGTCGCTGTTGCAGAAGCTGGATATTGGCGCGCCTTCTTCTCGACACGGTCACCAGACGAAACGGGCTCTTGATGTGCGCCAGCTAATGCTTCCCGTCCGCGACACCGCGTCAGAAACTATCATCGCAAGTCGAGCGCAATTACATGCTGCCAAACCCCGAAAGCGCGGCAGCTCGCGGGAGTGTCACACAACACACCTGCTCCACTGCACAACCCCAGCCAGACTCTCCCTCTGCCCGCGCTCCACGCGGCAGAGTTAACACTACCAAAGATCCTACACCCTTTGATTCTTCACACGACCTATCGATGCAATCGTTCGATAGCAGTTTTCCCTAGGCAAGACCCAGCGTAAAAATACAAATAATATTTACGAAACAAACCAATTATACATCGACATATATATATATATATATATATATATATATATATATATATATATATACAAATAGTAAAACAATTACAATATGTAAAGACACAGAAATGTCATATATTCAGGTAACAAAAATAAGGAAAACAAATTTGTAGTACAATAGATGGAAATAGGAGGATATGCATTGCCGGCGTTACAGTGTCTTCACAGCAGCGTTGCCACTATGTAAGTTACAACCCATGTATAACCCTTTTCAAGGCCACAATAAACTCGACAGACCCTATTCCTTTACACCTTCTAAAAGAATTACAATGTCATCGGAAAATCTCGACGTTTGTGTCTTTCCACTAAAATGTTTTTGCCACTCCAATTTCTCTTTTTTTTCCTGTGCTACTTTCTCTATGTAAAGATTGAATAGCACCATCCTTACACCCCTGTCCAATACTGCTTCCATTTCATGTCTCCGACTCTGACAACTGCCGTGTGATTTCTGTACAAGTTGTACACAATATTTCCCTCTCTTTGCATTATGCCTGCCACTTTCAGAATTTCAAAGTGTGCTTTCCAGTCACCATTGTTAAAACCTTTAAATCTACGAAGGCTGTTAACTTGGAATTCCTTTCTTTATTCCGTGTTCTGCGGCAAGGCGTAGGGTCAATATTGCTTCGTGTCGTCCTACACTTCTGTGGAACACAAACTGATCTCATCTGATGTTCGCTTCTATCAGTCTCCACATTCTTCTGCATACCATTTACTTTCAGTACTTTGAAACCATTATGTATCAAACAGTTTGGTAATATTCGCATCTAGCCGGCCGCGGTGGCCGAGCCGTTCTAGGCGCTACAGTCTGGAACCGAGCGACCGCTACGGTCGCAGGTTCGAATCCTGCCTCGAGCATGGATGTGGGTGATGTCCTTAGGTTAGTTAGGTTTAATTAGTTTTACGTTCTAGGGGACTAATGACCTCAGAAGTTAAGTCCCATAGTCGTCAGAGTCATTTGAACCATTCTGAATATTCGCATCTGTCAGCACCAACCTCCTTTAGAACTGTGGTTATTAAATTACTTTTGAATGCTGAGTGTATTTTCGGTGGCTGCCCTTCGTAAATAAAGAAATGTGTTTAGTCTCCCACTTCCTAATCGGCCTACTGGATTGCGATATAACTGACCGTGATCACATATGCCTAATGAAATTTTACAGTTAGTAAGGCTTGAAATCTGTAGAATATAGGAATATAGTGCAGTCGCTCACGAACCGCATGGGGGGGGGGGTGAAAGATAGCACGTAATATTTACTGCAAATATCACTGATAACACGAAGAAAATACTGATTAGGTGAAAAAGGGATAATTAAACGGTCGCCAGCCCGCTAGTGCAGTGAATTTCCAGATAGGTAATGGCAGAGAATTTCAAGCAAATGCCGGCCGAAGTGGCCGTGCGGTTACAGGCGCTGCAGTCTGGAACCGCAAGACCGCTACGGTCGCAGGTTCGAATCCTGCCTCGGGCATGGATGTTTGTGATGTCCTTAGGTTAGTTAGGTTTAACTAGTTCTAAGTTCTAGGGGACTAATGACCTCAGCAGTTGAGTCCCATAGTGCTCAGAGCCATTTGAACCATTTTAGCCATTCAAGCAAATAATCACTAGCGTGGCAACAGAAGGTTTTCACCCTTTTCCACAGCACAACAGCACGAAAAAATCAATTAATCAGATAGCACTGAGTTTGCAGTTCTTCTTAAGTTGCCAATCCTAAGATTGATTTGCAGCAGCTCTCCATTCAGTGCGATTGTCGGCCAGCCTCTTCAATTCCGTGAAACTTCCGCATCCTAGGTCCTGCATTATCTGGCTTATGTACTTTCTTCTAGGTCTGCCTCTTGCCCTTTTTCCCTCCACAAGGCCTTCCGTTATAGTGTGGAGAAGACTTTCATGTCTCAGAATGTGTCCCATCCATATATCTCTCCTCTTCTTGGCCGTCTTCCAAAGAACTAGAACTTCCTCCGCTCTCTGCAGGACTTCTTCATTTGTCATCCTGGCCGTCCAGTTAGTTACTGTGAAATACTAAATTTTCAAAGCAACGTTCAATTGAAATTACTGGTTCAATAAATGACTGGCTTAACTTAAACTTCGTTATGTATAGAAATAACTTTCAGTAACCTCAGTATAACGTGATGAAAAATTTAGAAAAGGGCCAGCAATTTCTTTTGATTATTGGAAGACTGAACTGAATTAACTTTAAGCAATTGAGCAATTGATTTTAGTTTTAAAATAATAACAATAAAATACTTACCAAGCCAGCAGAAATCGCTATCTAAGCTAAACACAGAATAAATTAAATAGCGCACTCTTCATTTGTGCTGTATCTTTAGTTATTAGCTTTGCCAGTGAAATTTTACTTTAAGTAGCCTCTGTTACGCAATACAAAAATGAACAGTTACTGTGCCAGAAAATTTATAGTGAAACTAGATTTTAATAAACACACTAACTGGCAGTAAAAAGTTAATCACTTTTCATGTTCTTATGGTACTCAGTGATTGCGTGGAAAGGAAAGGGACCCTGCTCAGTAATAATGTCTGAGGACAATAACAACACAGGTGACCTACAGGTTTTAACTACTGCAAGTTATTATTCAAGTTATTCATACTTTATGAAAGAAATGTTACTGGGCGAAGCCTCTACATTACTGTGTTTGTCAATTAACAATCTTATGATGTTGTAGCTGTGCCGACGACAAAGAATGTAGCCGACGACAATGCTGAGCTGCTGTTGTTATTCTTGCTGCTGCTTCTCAATGAGAACCTCGAGTCGTTTCCAGAGCACCGATAATTATGGGACAAATAATAGCTGCAATTGCAGCTTCCTCCTCCTATCTACTCCTACCGTGGTCTCAATACTCCCGGGTTAACAAATCAGGTGCATCTACACTGGCGGGACCATAGCTGCACACCGCAGCGGCGGAAGCGCCCGAGAAACACGTCCGCACTCTTTCACGACTCAGGTTGCTCTGCCTCCTCTCTGCTCGCAACGCAACAGACACTCTCCATAAGCAAAGATAAACAACGGCACAGTTACTACCATTTTGTCGTAGCTATCGATACATTTAAATAAAGTTCCCTTGGCTATTACACAGCAATTTACAATATTTTCGTTATAATTACGATCAATTACATACAGTCAAAAGATACACTAGTACATCGATTATGTATTAAATATAATTTCTGTTACACAGCTTACTGCTCCAGAATCAAAAGTACAGTGCAAGTTATCAACGGATATGAAACGGTGAAAATTTTGGATGTTGCAGAACATATTTTATCTGCCTTTTCGGTGTTGTAGTGTGACAGCACGGTGATTTAGTTTATCCATTTGATCCAGGGGTATAAAACACGACAACTTAGGAAATCAGTATGAACACAGTTATTTCGTTGAATCCCGCACAATATCGGGCAGAGTGTAATAGTTCAGTAGGCACAAAGTTTCGCTCATTTCAGCGCTGTCTTTGCCTTTTAAACGCCCATCCTTTTCCGACGTGACAGATCGTTTGGTTTCAGTCGCCGCAGAAGAGCAGATATTTATTCGGCGTCCACTTTCGGAGTTCCAGCGGTCGGCGGGGGTGGGCCCTCCCACGCGGACGGCTTCCCTCACTGTGCGCAGACAGATGGAGGTCATCGTTAACGCCTGCCGGGGGAACGGCTCGCAGAGAGGAAGCAATTTTTCCCGGCTGACGTCCTGCCACTTCACGTCCAAACTGTAACCCAAAGAGTGTAATCTCTTGCGAACATATTTTAACGGTCACTTTCGACAAGCCTGCGAATTGTGTGGTTCTCGCACAGGCGATCCGTATTCCAAAGGCAGCTGCAACAGAAATTTTTTTGCTGTCATCGGTCTTCTGACAGGTTTGATGCGACAGCCACTAGTTCCTCTCCTGTGCCAATCTCTTCTACATTCTCAATTACTTGCCTGTTGCATTCCACGCTCTGTCTTCCTCTACAGTTTTCAGTCTCTAGGCTCCCTCTAGTACTTCCCTGACATCGTAACAAACGTCCTATCACCTTGGCCCTTCTCCTTGTCAGTCTTCCCAACGTTTCCCTTTCCTCTCCGATTATGCGCAGAACCTCCACATTACTTGCCTTATCAGTCCACCTAATTTTCAATATTCGTCTGAGATACTTCGATTCCCTTCTATACCGGTTTTCCCACAGTCCGTGTTTCACTACCATACAATACTGTACTACATCCGTACATTCTCGGAGATTTCTTCCCCAAACTAAGGTCTATGTTTCGTACTAGTAGACCTCTCTTCGCCAGGAGAGGTCTACTAGTGATAGTCGACTTTTTTATATCCTCCTAGCTCCGTCTGTCATGGGTTATTTTGCTGCGTAGGTAACAGAATTCCCTAATTTCATCTAGTTCGTGAACATCTATCCTGATATTAAGTTTTTAGCTACTAACATTTCTGATACTCCTGTAATTCTTCCCTTTCACTGAGGACAATAGTGTCAGCGATTCTTGTCGCTGATATACTTTCACCTTGAATTTTGACCTCACTCTTGAAACTTTCGATGTATAGATTGAACACTGCGGGCGGAAGCCTACACCCCTGTAGCATTTCGTTCTTGGTCTTCCACTCTCGTTGTTCTCTGTTGGTTCTTGTACTTATTGTATATTATCCATCTTTCCCTATAGCATACTACTATTTTCCTCAGAATTTCGAACGTCTTGTGTTATTTCACATTGTCAAATACTTTTTTCCAGGTCGTTAATACCTATAAATGTACCTTTAGCTTGCCCGCATCTCGTGGTCGTGCGTTAGCGTTCTCGCTACCCACGCCCGGGTTCCCGGGATCGATTCCCGGCGGGGTCAGTGATTTTCTCTGCCTCGTGATGGCTGGGTGTTGTGTGCTGTCCTTAGGTTAGTTAGGTTTAAGTAGTTCTAAGTTATAGGGGACTGATGACCATAGATGTTAAGTCCCATAGTGCTCAGACCCATTTGAACCATTTTTTGTACCTTGAGTTTTCTTCAGTCTTGCTTCCAGTAGCAATCATAATGTCAGAACTGTCTCTTTGGTACCTTTACGTTTTTGACGGCCAAATTGATCGTCATTTTCTTTTCCATTCTTTTTTGTATTATTCTTGTCAGCAGCTACGATGCATGAGCTGTTAAACTCATTGTGTGGTAATTATCGCACTTGTTGGCTCACGCGATCTTCGGAATTGTGTGGATGATGTTTTTCCGAAAGTCTGATGCTTTGTCGTCAGTCTCATACATTCTACACACCTGCGTAGCCACACTCGTTTTGTAGCCATTTTTCTCCATGATTTTAGAATCTCTGATGGTGCGTTATCTATCCCTTCAGCCTTATTTTGGTCTCAAATCTTCCGAAGCTCTTTTAATTCTGATTCTAGTTCTGATTCTAGTTCTCTTCCCTTAGACTTTTGATTCTTCCTCTATCATGTCATCAGCCAAGTCCTCCCCTCATAGACCTCCACAACGTACTCTCTCCACCTATCCGCTCTCTCCTCTGTATTGAAAAGTGGAATTCCTATTGGACTCTTAATGTCACCTCCTTCGCTTTTCTATACACCGGATCAGTCCTTCAGAAAATCATTTCTTTTTCGATTTCTTCGCTTTTTTCTTGCAGCCGTCTTTCTTAAGCTTCCCTGCACTTCCTGTTTGTGTGACTTGTACTACTGTACTGAATTTCCTTGACCACTTCTGTACTTTCTTCTTCTGTCGGTCAAATAAACTGTTTCTTCCACTACCCTTGGTTTCTTAGCAGCTACCGTCGTTATACCTACGTTTTTCTTTCTAACTTCCGTGATTTCCCTTTTTTTAGAGATGACCATTCGTCCTCAACTGAACTGATTACTGAGCTAGGCATTGTCGTAGTATCTATACCGTTAGATAACTTCAACGTATCTCTCCTTTCTGTAGTACTTGTGAATTTCATTTGTTACCGTATTGATTCTTTCTGACTAGTCTCTTGTACTTCAACTTACTCTTCATCATAGAGACAAGAAATTGAACTTACCAGCATGCAGCAAATAAGAGACATGGAATCAGTTATACAGAAAAGACTTGAAGCTTACCCTGACGAAGGAAGCAAGTGCAAAAGTGTTTGAGAACATTCACACTTTCCACGAAGCCTCCCACTGGGTACAGTTAAAAAAAAACACACCAGAAAGACACCTGTTAATAAGTTAATGTCTGTTCTGTGCTCCAAAAGGCACAGAGTAAGTACGTTGCCTTTGCTACACGTCTCAGTAACGGATGTACGGCTGTATGACTGTTCTTCATCCGCATCTGAGTGCTTTGCATAGCGTTGGTACAACCACTTGCACACTAGTCCTCAATCATTCGCCCTTGAGAAAAATCAACACCCAGTTTTACTGGCAGAACACTTAGAAAATGTAACAGACCTACTAAGGAGACTGCATACACTAGCTTGCCCGTACTCTTTTAGAATACTGCTGCGCGGTGTGGGATCCTTACCAGGTAGGACTGACGGAGTACATCGAAAAAGTTCAAAGAAAGGCAGCACGTTTTGTATTATCTCGAAATATGGGAGAGAGTGTCACAGAAATGATACCGAATTTGGGATGGAAATCATTAAAAGGAAGGAGTTTTTCGTTGCGACGGAATCTTCTCACGAAATTCCAGTCACCAACTTTCTCCTCCGAATGCGAAAATATTTTGTTGATACCGACCTACATAGGGCGGAACGATCACCACGATAAAATAAGGGAAATCAGAGCTCGTACGAAAATATATAGGTGTTCATTCTTTCCGCGCACTTTACCAGATTGGAATAATAGAGAATTTTGAAGGTGGTTCGAAGAACCCGCTGCCAGACACTTAAATGTGATTCACAGAGTATCCATGTAGATGTAGATGTAGATGTAGAACTTTCCGTGGGAGTGTTGATTTATTTTATTGCGATGGTCTTTTCTCCCTGTGTAGGCTGCAGTCAACAAAATATTGATGGTGGAGTTATGTACCGCCCATGCAACAAAGTGAAGGCAATTTGTCTGTTGCCACACGCGTTTCGCTTCATTTATTTGGGAAGAATCATCAGTGACCTGAAATAGGTGTTTCTTTTCATACATGCATACAATAAACGTATTATGTGATAGATACAATATGCTGATACAGGGTGTTTCAAAAATGACCGGTATATTTGAAACGGCAATAAAAACTAAACGAGCAGCGATAGAAATACACCGTTTGTTGCAATATGCTTGGGACAACAGTACATTTTCAGGCGGACAAACTTTCGAAATTACAGTAGTTACAATTTTCAACAACAGATGGCACTGCAAGTGATGTGAAAGATATAGAAGACAACGCAGTCTGTGGGTGCGCCATTCTGTACGTCGTCTTTCTGCTGTAAGCGTGTGCTGTTCACAACGTGCAAGTGTGCTGTGGACAACATGGGTTATTCCTTAGAACAGAGGATTTTTCTGGTGTTGGAATTCCACCGCCTAGAACACAGTGTTGTTGCAACAAGACGAAGTTTTCAACGGAGGTTTAATGTAACCAAAGGACCGAAAAGCGATACAATAAAGGATCTGTTTGAAAAATTTCAATGGACTGGGAACGTGACGGATGAACATGCTGGAAAGGTAGGGCGACTGCGTACGGCAACCACAGAGGGCAACGCGCAGCTAGTGCAGCAGGTGATCCGACAGTGGCCTCGGGTTTCCGTTCGCCGTGTTGCAGCTGCGGTCCAAATGACGCCAACGTCCACGTATCGTCTCATGCGCCAGAGTTTACACCTCTATCCATACAAAATTCAAACGCGGCAACCCTTCAGCGCCGCTACCGTTGCTGCACGAGAGACATTCGCTAACGATATAGTGCACAGGATTGATGACGGCGATATGCATGTGGGCAGCATTTGGTTTACTGACGAAGCTTATTTTTACCTGGACGGCTTCGTCAATAAACAGAACTGGCGCATATGGGGAACCGAAAAGCCCCATGTTGCAGTCCCATCGTCCCTGCATCCTCAAAAAGTACTGGTCTGGGCCGCCATTTCTTCAAAAGGAATCATTGGCCCATTTTTCAGATCCGAAACGATTACTGCATCACGCTATCTGGACATTCTTCGTGAATTTGTGGCGGTACAAACTGCCTTAGACGACACTGCGAACACCTCGTGGTTTATGCAAGATGGTGCCCAGCCACATCGCACGGCCGACGTCTTTAATTTCCTGAATGAATATTTCGATGATCGTGTGATTGCTTTGGGCTATCCGAAACATACAGGAGGCGGCGTGGATTGGCCTCCCTATCCGCCAGACATGAACCCCTGTGACTTCTTTCTGTGGGGACACTTGAAAGACCAGGTGTACCGCCAGAATCCAGAAACAATTGAACAGCTGAAGCAGTACATCTCATCTGCATGTGAAGCCATTCCGCCAGACACGTTGTCAAAGGTTTCGGGTAATTTCATTCAGAGACTAGCGCCATATTATTGCTACGCATGGTGGATATGTGGAAAATATCGTACTATACAGTTTCCCAGACCGCAGCGCCATCTGTTGTTGACAATTGTAACTACTGTAATTTCGAAAGTTTGTCTGCCTGAAAATGTACTGTTGTCCCAAGCATATTGCAACAAACGGTGTATTTCTATCGCTGCTCGTTTAGTTTGTATTGCCGTTTCAAATATACCGGACATTTTTGAAACACCCTGTATATTACATTTTGTCGAGTTTTTATGTTGCTTTTTAGGTTAGAAGCAACTTTTTTAGTACAAGTTCCGTGAATGTGGTGTTATCTTCGGCGCTCGAGCGATGGGACACAACATCTCCCAGGTAGCGATGAAGTGGGGATTTTCCCTTACGACCATTTCACGAGTGTACCGTGATTATCAGGAATCCGATAAAACATCAAATCTCCGACATCGATGCGGACGGAAAATGATCCATAACAACGGGAGCAGCAACGACTGAAGAGAATCGTTCAACGAAGTGCAAACTTTCCGCAGATTGCTGCAGATTTCAATGCTGGGCCATCAATGAGTGTCAGCATGCGAACATTCAACGAAACATCATCGATGTGGGCTTTCGGAGCCGAACGCCCAGTCGTGTACCCATGATGATTGCACGACATAAAGCTTTATACCTTGCCTGGTCCCGTCAGCAACGACGTTGGACTGTTGACAATTGGAAACATGTTTCTTGACCAGACGAGGGTCATTTAATATTGTATCGAGCGGATGGATGTGTACTGGTATAGAGACAACGTCATGAATCCATGGATCCTGCATGTGAGTAAGGGACTGTTCAAGCTAGTGGAGGCTCTGTAATGTTGTGGGGCGTGAGCTGTTGGAGTGACATGGGACCCCTGATACTGTAAGTAGGCTGCTTATGTTTTCTCTATGTAAGTAGGCTGTTTAGATTTTTATATTGGCAACATTACGTAGCGCTCTATATGAAAATCACTGGCTGTGCTGTGTGCAGTCTGTGGCTAGTTTGCATAGTTGTCTGCCATTGTAGTGTTGGGCAGCGGCAGCTGGATGTGAACAGCGCGTAGCGTTGCGCAGTTGGAGGTGAGCCGCCAGCAGTGGTGGATGTGGGGAGAGAGATGGCGGAGTTTTGAAATTTGTCATGAACTGCTATATATATTATGACTATTAAGGTAAATACATTGTTTGTTCTCTATTAAAATATTTCATTTGCTAACTATGCCTATCAGTAGTTAGTGCCTTCCGTAGTTTGAATCTTTTATTTAGCTGGCAGTAGTGGCGCTCGCTGTATTGCAGTAGTTCGAGTAATGAAGATTTTTGTGAGGTAAGTGATTTCTGAAAGGTGTAGTTTAATGTTACTCAGGGCCATTCTTTTGCAGGGATCTTTGATAGTCAGATTGCGTTGCGCTAAAAATATTGTGTGTCACTTTAGTGAATGTTTGAGTACGTTCAGTTTTGCTCAGCTGTTTGAAAAGCAAATAGTGTAAGAGGTTTATCAGCACAGTCGTGTATAATTGTTCCTAAGGGGACGTTTCAATACTTCTACGTACGACTCTGACAGGCGAGACGTTCGTAAGCATCCTGTCTGATCACGTGCATCCAGTCATCTCCATTGTGCATTCCGGCGGACTCGGCCAATTACAGCAGGACAATGCGACACCCCACACATCCAGGATTGCTACAGCGTGGTTCCAGGAACACTCTTCTGAGTTTAAACACTTGTGCTGTCTACCAGACTCCCCAGACATGAACATTATTGAGCATATCTGGGATGCCTTGCAATGTGCTGTTGAGAAGAGATCTCCACCCCCTCGTATGGAGGGCCCTGCAGGATTCATGGTGTCAGTTCCCTCCAGCACTACGTCAGACAATAGTCGAGTCTTTGCCACGTCGTGTTGCGGCATATCTGCGTCCAGGCCGGAGATGGCAGCGTTAAGGTCTCGGGAATGTTTTCGTGGCATTCCCTGCGTGATCTCATCATTCTGAAAGGCACAACAGGTCAACGAAAGTATGCGTGTATCCTAGGGGACCATATTCAGTCTTTTGACGGATGCTCATATAAATGTGACTGAACTGTGTTAAACGAGTTGCCCTTCTTTAAACTTTTATAAATATTCTCCGTCAATCCTAGCTGGTAAAGATCCCACACCGCACAGAAAAACGATTTTACAACTTTAAAAATTCATATAAATTATTGAAAGAAGATATAGAGCTAGGTTTCGAGTTATTCTGCAGGGAACACATCCAGTTTTTTTTTTTTTTTTTACCTTAAAGATGTTGTATGTGGCTTCCATTGGTTATCCTGCACACATCCCATCGGAAGTCAATTTCTTGCCAAACTCGCAGTTGCATTGAAGGTGTAACTACCTTAGTGGCGGTGTAAATTCCCTCTCTAAGTTCAGGTAGAGAAACCAGCACAGTAGGCACAAACACGATATCCCTGATGAATCCCCATAAAAAATCGAATGGTGTCATGTGTGAGAACGTGGGGGCCATGCAGTTGCCACATCATGGTCAACCCATTGGCCTGGACGCCGGTCGCGGAAAATCCTGGACGTCGGCCAAATGGTGGGGTGGTGCACCATCTCGCGTGAAATAAACATCTCGTTCTTGGTCATCCTCATCAATGTGTGGTACCAAAAATTGTTGCAACAAAACGTTGTCTCACTCGCTCGACGACGTCATTAGATGTGCTTGGACAACCTTATGGTTTCCCATGCTTTACCAAGCACCTGTTTCTACAAACCATTTATGCCACTCATAACCTGTAGGCGTACTAGGAGGATCTTTAGCGTACTTCGTTCGGAAATTACGCAGAACTGTCAGCGACTTCGATTCTTCAAACCAAAACACACAGCTAGCACTCTCGGGTCCAGTGAAGGCAGTCATCTTTCACGCAACTACCTCTAGCGCTCCTGACGTTGGGTTTCGACACTAGCGAACTATGTGAGACAAACCTTCATGTATTTCGCTACAAATTGAGACTACAATCTCCTCTGTAGGTACTATGAATTAATTTATATGAATTTTCAAAGTTGTAAAGTCCTTTTTGAAACACCCTGTACAGAAGTTCACCCTCAAGCGCAGTGCAGGCAGTCTCTTTAGAGGAGAGTGCTTATGTCTTTCAAGTGTTCTGCAAATATCATAGTCACGGACTCGGTTTATTTCCAACTTTTTCTAGGTCTTCCTTATATTTTAAGTTGGAGTGTAGATGTAAAAGGCATTTACTTGGAACGACAACATTTAAATTTGTGTGATACGTCGGGCGACCGAATATTAATAATTTTTCTGAGTACTCGTTCCGTGGACCTCAGTGTTTTTGGTTTAGAATCAGCTGCAACGTTTCGCACTACGCAGACACATTCTCTAAATGTTGTGTACGTAATTCCACATAGTCAGCGCGTACACAACTTGCCCAATATAGCGCGCCCCGCTAAGCACAACAGCGCAGGCGCAGCGCTCGTCCATCTCCGCACTACGAGATGGCGCTGTCTTAGAGACGGACCAAATTCTGCTCCCGCCGATCCGCGTATTAATATGTCTCGCAGCCAATGCGATTGCTGCTAACGTAGAACCTTTTCTCCTCGCGGATCACACTCGCGCAGTGATACGTAAATGCACGAGGTATTATAACGAGTGTACAGATCTCCGATTAGTCAGTCTGCATTAGTCTGTACGAGTCTGCATTTGTCTGCACCTGTCTGTACCAGTCTGCATTTGTCTGTACCAGTCTATAGTCAAGTTTCAGTCTGCGCCTAATAAGATTATCATATTCCTGTACATAGCCATGAAGATAAATGAAAAGATACTTTGTCAAGTATCAGAGATATGTGAGAATAAGATTAACGTACCAAGACCAAAGGAACTTCAGACTGTCAATTGTAAACAGCATCCAGAATCAAGTTACGTAATATCTATGTTATTCTATTATTTTAATAAAAGTGTGTGAAAATTAATCAAGTTCTGTTTAAAGTTGGTCACTGTCAATCTGCTACTCTAAGCGCGCAAGTGGCATTTCTATCGTCTGACCTAACGGCAGAAGATAAACACGCCACGATAAGACCACAAGACATATTGCTGACACTCGCCTACTTCGTTAGAGCGAAAAGTCAAATAATCTGATGGTGTGTGTGTACCGAAGGTCTTACAGTACGCACACCACACTAAATCATTAGGCAACTTGGTTTGATCTTCTCACGAATTTACTAGACGGCAAATGTCAGAATTATCTGCAAACAGTCTTAAGACCGATGCTGAGACTGTCTCCGAAATAATTTATATAAAAGGAGAATTCAATAAGAATTTTTTACTCCGCCAGTTTCGGCAGAAAAGAGGCGGAATTTATAGAGCAACATCATGGAATATTCCCCTTCCTGGCCCTATCATTTCATGAAGATGGCAGCACTATGCGTAGCCATCAAAGTCTCATCTGTAACAGAGGAGCGTTCCAAGCACAGAGCTGTCGTTGAGTTTCATTTGGCGGGAAACGGGAAGGTCGGAGACGTTCATAGGCGTTTGCAGACCTGGGAGTGAACAAAAGCACGGTGAGCCGGTGGGTGAGGCAACAAGGGCGGCGCAAACTTGTCCGACCCCACCGCGTGTGGCTACGCTCAGGAAACTGAAGTGAACGGCTTCAGCGTGGTCCGTGTCACGAAAATGCAAACGAGCGTCTCCTCCATGACAGCCCCAGGCATCACGTAGTGTAAGTCTGTGCAGCCGAGAGGAGCTCACAAAGCATCACTGGACATTTCTTCCTCATCCACAGTATAGTCCGAGTCCCGCACCTTTCGACCGCCATCTGTTTAGCCAAACGAAGAGTGAATGCAGCAGAAAGCAGTACGTGCGTATTGGGGAGGTTACTTAAGCAGCACAGAGCGAGGTGGCACAGTGGTTAGCACACTGGACTCGCATTCGGGAGGACGACGGTTCAATCCCGTCTCCGGCCATCCTGATTTAGGTTTTCCGTGATTTCCCTAAATCGCTTCAGGCAAATGCCGGGGTGGTTCCTTTGAAAGGGCACGGCCGATTTCCTTCCCCATCCTTCCCTCACCCGAGCTTGCGCTCCGTCTCTAATGACCACGTTGTCGACGGGACGTTAAACACTAATATCCTCCTCCTACTCCTCCACTTAGGAGCGAGATGTTGGCTCCGATGTCGACCAGTAGAGTGCTACATTGCCGGTATACAGACCCTCCCAGAAAGGTGGCGTAAGGCCGGCGCATTGAACACACATTATGTTGAAGAATAGTATTCTGTAATCAAAAGATGGGAGGAGTGAAATGATCGTATAGCAGTATAGCATTTGTAGCCGGGAGTCCCACTCGGGAAAGTTCGGCGGCCGAGTTGCAAGTCTTTTCAAGTGATACACATTCGGCGATTTGCATGTCGACGATGATGAAGTACCCGTGGTCTAGGGGTAGCGTCTTTCATTCATAATCAAAATGTCTTCGGTCCCGGGTTCGATCCCCGCCACTGCCTAAATTTTGATAAATAATCAGCATTGGCGGCCGAAGGCTTCCGGCATAAGAAGTCAGCCTCATTCTGCCAACGGCCTTGTCAAAGAGGGCGGAGGAGCGGATAGAGGTTCAGGGCACTCTCTTGTCCTAGGGGTGGGATATTGCCCCTGAAGGCGGAAGAATCAGCAATGACCAACGACATGAGGATGCAGAAGGCAATGGAAACCACTGCATTAAAGACACGTAACGTGTATCCACAGGACATGTGGCCTGTAATTGAAGAAATGTCATGATGATCTCTCCATTGCCAAAAGATTCCGGAATAATCCCCCATTCGGATCTCCGGGAGGGGCTGCCAAGGGGGAGGTTACCATGAGAAAAAGATTGAATAATCTACGAAAGGATAACGTTCTACGAGTCGGGGCGTGGAATGTCAGAAGCTTGAACGTGGTAGGGAAACTAGAAAATCTGAAAAGGGAAATGCAAAGGTTCATTCTAGATATAGTAGGCGTCAGTGAAGCGCAAGGAAGACAACGATTTCTGGTCAGATGAGTATCGGGTAATACCAACAGCAGCAGAAAATGGTATAACAAGTGTAGGATTCGTTATGAATAGGAAGGTAGGGCAGAGGGTGTGTTACTGTGAACAGTTCAGTGACCGGGTTGTTCTAATCAGAATCGACAGCAGACCAACACCGACAACGATAGTTCAGGTATACATGTCGACGTCGCGAGCTGAAGATGAACAGATAGAGAAAGTGTATGAGAATATTGAAAGGGTAATGCAGTATGTAAATGGGGACGAAAATCTAATAGTCATGGGCGACTGGAATGCAGTTGTAGGGGAAGGAGTAGAAGAAAAGGTTACAGGAGAATATCGGCTTGGGACAAGACATGAAAGACGAGAAAGACTAATTGAGTTCTGTAACAAGTTTCAGCAAGTAATAGCGAATACCCTGTTCAAGAGGAGGAGGAATACTTGCAAAAGGCCGGGAGATACACGAAGATTTCAATTAGATTACATCATGGTCAGACAGAGATTCCAAAATCAGATACTGGACTGTAAGGCGTACCCAGGAGCAGATGTAGACTCAGATCACAATATAGTAGTGATGAAGAGCAGGCTGAAGTTCAAGACATTAGTCAGGAAGAATCAATACGCAAAGAAGTGGGATACGGAAGTACTAAGGAATGACGACATACGTTTGAAGTTCTCTAACGCTATAGATACAGCAATAAGGAATAGCGCAGTAGACAGTACAGTTCAAGAGGAATGGACATCTCTAAAAAGGGCCATCACAGAAGTTGAGAAGGAAAACATAGGTACAAAGAAGGTAGCTGCGAAGAAATACTTCAGTTGATTGATGAAAGGAGGAAGTACAAACATGTTCCGGGAAAATCAGGAATACAGAAATACAAGTCGCTGAGGAATGAAATAAATAGGAAGTGCAGGGAAGCTAATTCGAAATGGCTGCAGGAAAAATGTGAAGACATCGAAAAAGATATGATTGTCGGAAGGACAGACTCAGCATACAAGAAAGTCAAAACAACCTTTGGTGACATTAAAAGCAACGGTGGTAACATTAAGAGTGAAACGGGAATTCCGCTGTTAAATGCAGAGGAGAGAGCAGATAGGTGGAAATAATACATTGAAAGCCTCTATGAGGGTGAAGATTTGTCTGATGTGATAGAAGAAGAAACAGGAGTCAATTTAGAAGAGATAGGGGACCCAGTATTAGAATCGGAATTTAAAAGAGCTTTGGAGGACTTACGGTCAAATAAGGCAGAAGGGATAGGTAACATTCCATCAGAATTTCTAAAATCATTGGGGGAAGTGGCAACAAACGACTTTTCACTTTGGTGTGTAGAATATATGAGTCTGGCGACATACCATCTGACTTTCGGAAAAGCATCATCCACACAATTCCGAAGACGGCAAGAGCTGACAAGTGCGAGAATTATCGCACAATCAGCTTAACAGCTCATGCATCGAAGCTGCTTACAAGAATAATATACAGAAGAATGGAAAAGAAAATTGAGAATGCGCTAGGTGATGATCAGTTCGGCTTTAGGAAAAGTAAAGGGACGAGAGAGGCAATTCTGACGTTGGGGCTAATAATGGAAGCAAGGCTAAAGAGAAATCAAGACACTTTCATAGGATTTGTCGACCTGGAGAAAGCGTTCGACAATATAAAATGGTGCAAGCTGTTCGAGATTCTGAAAAAAGTAGGGGTAAGCTATAGGGAGAGACGGGTCATATACAATATGTACAACAACCAAGAGGGAATAATAAGAGTGGACGATCAAGAACGAAGTGCTCGTATTGAGATGGGTGTAAGACAAGGCTGTAGCCTTTCGCCCCTACTCTTCAATCTGTACATCGAGGAAGCAATGATGGAAATAAAAGGAAGGGTCAGGAGTGGAATTAAAATACAAGATGAAAGGATATCAATGATACGATTCGCTGATGACATTGCTATCCTGAGTGAAAGTGAAGAAGAATTAAGTGATCTGCTGAACGGAATGAACAGTCTAATGAGTACACAGTATGGTTTGAGAGTAAATCGGAGAAAGATGAAGGTAATGAGAAGTAGTAGAAATGAGAACTACGAGAAACTTAACATCAGGATTGATGGTCACGAAGTCAATGAAGTTAAGGAATTCTGCTACCGAGGCACTAAAATAACCAATGACGGACGGAGCAAGGAGGACATCAAAAGCAGACTCGCTATGGCAAAAAAGGCATTTCTGGCCAAGAGAAGTCCACTAATATCAAATACCGGCCTTAATTTGAGGAAGAAATTTCTGAGGATGTACGTCTGGAGAACAGCATTGTATGGTAGTGATACATGGACTGTGAGAAAACCGGAACAGAAGGGAATCGAAGCATTTGAGATGTGGTGCTATAGACGAATGCCGAAAATTAGGTGGACTGATAAGGTAAGGAATGAGGAGGTTCTACGCAGAATCGGAGAGGAAAGGACAGGATGATAGGACATCTGCTAAGACATGAGGGAATGACTTCCGTGGTACTAGAGGGAGCTGTAGAGGACAAAAACTGTAGAGGAAGACAGATATTGGAATACGTCAAGCAAATAATTGAGGACGTAGGTTGCAAGTGCTACTCTGAGATGTAGAGGTTAGCACAGGAATGGAATTCGTGGCGGGCCGCATCAAAATGGTTCAAATGGCTCTGACCACTATGGGACTCAACATCTTATGTCATAAGTCCCCTAGAACTTAGAACTACTTAAACCTAACTAACCTAAGGACATCACACACACCCATGCCCGAGGCAGGATTCGAACCTGCGACCGTAGCAGTCCCGCGGTTCCGGACTGCAGCGCCAGAACCGCTAGACCACCGCTGCCGGCGCGGGCCTCATCAAACCAGCCAGTAGGTGATGAAGGCGACGCAGCACACAGTCCCCAAGCGGGGAAGATCTCCACGAATCGAACCTGGGCCTGTTGCATGGCGGTCAGTGTCCTGTCCACCCACCAAAGGTGGCGGGAAGAGTCGGGAATAATATGGTGTATTGGAATCATGTAAAAAAACCAATCTGCTTTCAGGAAATAAATATGTTGAATTAATAATTGAATACCCCTCATATTTAGGAACAAAATGGCTCTGAGCACTATGGGACTTAACATCTATGGTTATCAGTCCCGTAGAACTTAGAACTACTTAAACCTAACTAACCTAAGGACATCACACAACACCCAGTCATCATATTTAGGAACAACAGGGAACATATAGGCTACTCTTCCGTGGCGGACACGGGATATCACTTTTGCTTCACTGCATGATTTCCCGCCAGTTACTATGAACCGTGACTTTTCTGATAGCAAATCACAAATCTATTTGCACAACTGCGATAGGCACACATTTTCATTACGAGCCGCTTTGGAGGAACGGCACCAAAGGCTTTCTAGAAGTCTCGAAATGTTTAATCAACACGTGGTCCCTGGTGACACCACTCATTACTTCACATGAATAACGATGCAAGAGTGTTTCTCAACAGCGTTACGTTTTGAATATGCATATAAGTCAATAGAACGTTTCCTTCGAGGTATTTTATTATGTCTGAACACAGAGTACGTCCCTAAATCCAATTGCAAATCTATGTAAATTATATGGATCAATAAATAATCGGAATACTTCTGTTTACTTTCGTGTGTATTGGTGTGATCTTCGCCACTTTCCAGTATTTGGGTACCAATCTTTCGACGAACAAGCGGTTATATTGACCACTAAAACTGGGGTTTTATCTTTATATTTCAATAGGAACGTAAGTAGTACACAATCTGTTCCGGAAGACTTGCAACTATTAAGCAATGTTCCTCCTCTGTACCAGGATATATACTTCGAAATTTGTCATGTCGCTTAATCACTCGTATTGCTGAGCAATGTGCTGCCTACGCTTTAACTACGGTGTCACGTGAGCAGCACTTGTTTTACGACCAGTAGTTTAGGTCTTTACTGATAATAATAACCGATGTCTCGCAAATTATATAGACGTGCTATCGAACTTAATGCTGTCCTTGTTGCTTTGTGCCAAATTCACGGTTCCTTCGCTGTAGTGGCTTACATGCGTGTGTTATTTTCAGTGCGTGACTGTAACTGAAATCTTCACAGGCACTACTTTTACTAAAAGTCTTTTAGTTATTTAGGCGTTCACTGATGGAGACCCGGATACACTTACTGGATGCAATTCCGTTACGTAACATAATTAGTTAAAGGAACGGCTAAAAGTATAGAAGATTTTTATCATCTAAAATTTGTTTTCACTGTACACCCAGTTGCAAATTAAAATATTAGCCAATTTTATACCTTAGTGGTAATGCTACTTTAACCTCCTTGCAAATGTTGAATCGGCTACTATGTATTCAAGTATCTGGTCACTTTTCGATGCAGCTTTGAACCTAAAGGCTCTGTTACTTTTACAAATTTAACTGACCATTACTTCGCTCTCTCCATGATGCAGTAGATCGTTGATCGCACTCTCTCTACACCTACGTCTACTTCGCCAAGAGCCGTATCAAGCAAAACAAAGTATATGCCTCAAGTACTACCGCTTCCTGAAGCGGGCATACAGGTGATTTCTTCTTCATGGTCACATCTTTAAGCTACAATTCGCGGACCTCCCACGTGGGACGACCTCGAACTCAATACCATCTGAAGCATATGCGCTACGCTCCTCATCAACTGAATAAGGCAAAAGAAAACAAAATACAGCGTCGAAGTGGAAGGGCGCATGCCTTCCTAGAAGTTGCTTAACCAGTATGCGACTAGACTAGTGCTACCAGTAAACGTAGCGACGATTCCTCCTGGCCGCTGACGTGAATTCAAAAAAATGGTTCAGATGTCTCTGAGCACTATAACTGCTCAGGTCATCAGTCCCCTAGAACTTAGAACTACTTAAACCTAACTATCCTAAGGACATCACACACATCCATGGCCGAGGCAGGAATCGAACCTGCGACCGTAGCGGTCGCGCGGCTCCAGACTGTAGCGTCTAGAATCGCTCGGCCACACCAGGCCGGCACGTAAATTCAGGCATTGTTCCTTTTTGGTGGCGTTAACTATATTACCTTATTTCAAATTCAAGTGTACCAGCAGAATTTTTTGCCTTGTGGCCATTAGTGTTCCGGTTACCTGCCCTGGCCACTAACGTAATTTCAGGCAGTGTCCTTTCCTCACTTGTTGTCGCTGTCCAATACGGTATGTAGTTTTGACAGCTTAATACATATACATATTTCATTGTGGATTGTCCGTAACAGTTTGGTCTTTGACTTTTGATGTACCGATTCGTGGCAAGCAAGTCGTTTGGTCAGTCGGTCTGTGACTGTTTCTTGGTTGGGTTAGCTGGGCCCACCACCTGTCTCACCTAAGTGAACGTTAATGTTTCGACGGCGGGCCCCCCTCCCTGGAGGCGTCTGAGGTCCGTTGTCTATGCTGTCCTTTCCATGGGTGTTTAATAGTCTGTTGGTAATATATTATAGGCAATGCTTTAAAGGAAAAAAATTATTCTCTTTTATGTAAATCAAGGGCCTTCAGCCCGTATAAGTAAGTTTGAATTCTGGAAAGTACATATTTTGCTGAAAGTTACTGTTGTTGCACTATCTTTTCATTTACTGCGGTGTCAGCCACTTAAAACTTAAAGGTTTGAAGTATTTTGAATTTTTGGAAAATCAATTGTGGGCCTTCAGCTGCTTAAAACCTTATTCTTAAATTTAGTTAGTGTCGCTGCGTTGCTTAAATTTAGTGTGCTTTCGGCCACTTAAAACTTAAAGGTTTAAGCTATTTTTTGAATTAGTGGAAAATCAACTGTGGGCCTTCAGACGGTTAAAGCCTTATTCTTAAAATTTCCCCTTAAGCGAAAACATTGCGGCCTTCTGCCTTAAGAGATTATGGTAATATATTTTAAAATGTTGAAATTTAATTGTGGCGTTCAGCCGTTGGTATTGCACCTTGTTTATGTTTGTTCTATCCACTTTTGCCTTGAGGCTTTCAGCCTAGCTGCGATACATACACACGTATTTTAATTATGTTATTTGCAATTTTAACTGCGTGTCCTCGGTCACTTGAAATTTATCTTGTTGGTTTTTAAGATTTCTTGTTTGGGGGCCTTCAACCGTGAAAGAATTGGATTTTGAAACTCGTGGTTGTAAAGGTTCGGCTATGTGCTGTTTTGTTTTAAATGTGTTATTAAATTACAATTTTTAAGTGAAACTGACCGCCACCTTATTTGGCCCTTTCCACAATCCTAATCACCTATTTTGCCCTGCGGGTTAACCGGGCGTTTCAATTCGTATAAATGATTTAATATCACTGATTACTCTTCACTTGATTTAATGGTCTTTGTCCTGCAGTAGATGTTGGAGTCTGTACGTCTTGTTGTCCGTGAGAGATTGTGGTTTCATCACTACGGCGCACCGCGTCACCTCCACAGACTCGTAGGTGACCCTGAACAGGATGAGGAGCAACACCTTGTATCGCGTCTGCTGAAATCGAACGTAACAGCGGTTAACAGACGGTGCAGTATGAGTCACGCGCAGGTCAGATGGCGTCACACTGCTCGATTGTGTGCAGTTTCTATGCGATCTGGTAGAGGTCACTAACTGATGAACACTGTTTTAGCTGCTGTCAAAATACTGCTTTTATTTGCAATTCTGTTTGTTTAATTTTTTAAGTGTTTATCAATTGCTATTATAATTGTGATTTCTTATGAGTGTGAATGAAGTGTGAATGTCAAATACTATCTTATGTAAAGTTTTTGTACTATACATTGAAGTAACTTGTCTCATGAGGGATGTTCGAGAATGGCGTGCGTGTTAAGTGATTCATGCTGGGGAATTTGTTATAAACTATTCCGTCAGTTTATGGTACTGGCGAAATGAGATTATGATTTAGGTAAACTATTTTTGTTAATTGGGAGTTAATTTTATATTTGTGGGTTTTAAGAATTTATTTATGTTAGTATACTGTTCTGATTCAATGAAAAATTTATATTGGTTCTCTATATGTACATGTGAGGGATTGAGCGGGTTTATACTCCTTTCCGATTGGCTGAGATGTTTCTCTGACAATCAGAAATTAGCATATTCGGTTGTATTTTGCGATGTAGAAACTTCCTCTGTGTAGCGAGATGAACAGAGGCGGGGCTTGTAACTGGCAGTAATCAGACCTTTTGCTAGGTGCTCCGATGAAAATTATTGATATTGTGATATTTCGCTGCCAAAATGTTTGAGAAGTGCTGTGAAGTGTGGAAGTGAGTTCGATTTGATATACGGGATAAAATTGAGAAATTTTGGTGACATTTTAAGTAACTAACTTCGGCATGGCGTGTTGCTTACTCGCGAACGTCAACATTTTGTTACTTGAGACTGATTATATCAACATTTTAACGGGCGATTCTAAAAGAAACCATCTATTAGAAAACTTCCAGTGAAGGATAACTAATCATTACCGTAAACTCACTGCCGTTACGAATGATGTGTGCGTGTGGACTTTGCAGACTTTGTACAGCTGAGAGGAAGGCTTGGTAGTAACTGGTGAAAGCAAGCTTACCGTATTATAGTGAAATTTTACGCGCAAAAACACTTTCATTTAACTACTATTAACCTTCTACTGACAAAACAACTTGAGGTTAAGAGGTGTGCAGCCATTTTTTCCTATAGTTTTTTCCGGCTGTCAAGACACAGCCTCTGTGTCGGATTGGGAGGAAAACGAGAAGGAGACCCCAGATGGGATCCTGGCTGCGTGTCCCATTGAACAGTAAACAGGTGGAAGGGTGCGGCAAAACATTATGACTCGTTTTAAAGACTGCATTCAAAGTAGCGTTCGTGAGACACAGTGTTATTGCCTTACCATCTAACATCTTCGTATCAGTTAGAATATTCGTGTCAGAGAATTAATTTGATAACGAAAGGCACCTGGTACGTCGCGCGGCTGGCTCTTGTAGTGTTGCCCGGGTTCGATTCCGGGCGGGATCAGGGATTTTCACCTGCCTCGAGATGACTGGGTGTTTGTGTTGTCCTCATCATTTCATCATCATTCATCAAAGTGGCGAGATTGGACTGAGCAAAGGTTGGGAATTTGTACGGGCGCCGATAACCGCGCAGTTGAGCGCCCCACAAACCAAACATCATCATCATCATCTTTGCCATTGATTTCGCTTTGGCCGCCCGCTAGGCAGCAGCGAGTCAGCGGGTTCGGCTGTTTAATTCTGCAACGTCACTGTGTGTTTTGTCCGTTGCGGTTACAACACGGTCGGCATGTTGGCCCTTACTTGGTGGGCATGCTCATTGCGCGTCTTATTACTAGAGTGCTGCGGCCGGACACGGCAGGAAAGTTTTGGGTTCCGGCACGAAGCGTGGAGTTTGGGTTTTCGCGCCACGCAGTGCAAGTTGAGAAAAAGAGCTTGCCGGAGCGTCGCCTGGCATTAACCATTCGCCTGGACACATGGCGTGCGTTTAAATCAAACAGGCGCAATTGTGTACTTGTCTGTATTTGTTAATGGTTAACCAATGTCTTCAGTGTGAATTTGGTATGTCAAACTTATGTCACACATGGCATGATAACGGGGATTGGTCTTTCCATCTTACAAGGGAGTGGTCAGACTTGTCATGCCGAAACATGTATTGCTTTTTTTAGCACTGTTATTTAACTGTGCAAAAGGTCCGTATGCAAAATTGTAGCTGCTGACATGAACTGGAAGTCACCTAAAAAAAATCACGATTATGGTTGTGTTTCCTGCTTGGCGCTTGCAGTGAAGGCTGGCCACCCCTGGAAATGGCGAGTCGCGAGCGTTATGCGCATGGTCGGCAAGTGCGGCCGTCTTATCGCGGCGTTCACTGAAGAGGAATATCGCTGCGCGGTTTTGGTGGGAAGGGGAAACGAATATTCGTTTCTGTGGCATGCACGTCCTTTTAATTTCTGGTACGTATTTCGAAACATACCATCCTGAAACTGGTTAGATATGTGAAAGATGTTCTGTACATGTTCATCTATACTCCGCAAGCCACTTAACGGTGAACATTCAACCTCCCCTCACAGATGATGGCGAACCCTGTAAATGTTTTGCTGCTTGCCATGGAGATATACCACAGACGCCAAATGAAGCAATCAACAGAAAACACGCGTGAAGACTATGTGTTGTGCGACATGGTTGTTAAACTTCTAGACGAGCATGTAAATGGCGCAGACATGTGGCTAGAAGCAACTGAAACACTCGATATTGCAGACTGTGAATCTACAGACGGCGAAGACACCGACGGAAGTTGCACTCATGAAGACTCTTCGAGTGATTGTGCCACGTACCATCATCAATTATCTCCGAAAGTAACACTAGCAACTACAATTACCTTATCAGACAAAGAAAAAGAGGTGACGTATTGGTTGAAAGAAAGTGATAAGAAACTTCTACGTGTCAGTACTGTTCAAAATAAGTATCGCTTTGTCCGTTCTGAACGTGAATTGTATAGATGGAAAAAGGAAGTCGCTGGACGACATAAGAGTTGACTGGAAATTACGACGGAGATAAATGCAAGCGACTTTTTGAGGTATTAACCGATGCCAGACAACAGTCATTTAGTGTCAGCGATACGATTTTGCGTGACTGGGCGTTAGAGATTGCCAACGCGATAGGCGATAAAGAATTTACAGCTTCTCAAAGTTGGTTTAGTCGCTTCACAAGATCACATAAAATTGTGGCAATAAAAATATCAAAATTTGTATCGAGAAACAGTCGGAAAACGAAGTAATACAAATCGAAATGATAGAAGTTTTTCTTACGAATGCAAAAAACAAGATCGCTAGTTTTAGTGAATCGTACGTGTACAATACAGATCAGTCAGGTTTTCAAAAAGAAATGCGTGCGAAAAGAACACTGTCATTCAAAGGGGAAAAACATATTGAGGCGGTTGCGCAATCCACGACTGCACTCACCCATTCATACACTATAATGCCCATAATTAGTCTGGATGGTTCACTGCTGCCTAAACTGTAAGTGTGTCTTCAAGAACCAACTGGACGTTTTGGACCACGTGTCAAAAGAACAATGTTCTACGCAAACAATCTTCTCTAGACGCATCGAAGCCTGGAAAAATGGGAAA
The DNA here is from genome assembly GCF_023864275.1 of Schistocerca cancellata. Taxonomy (NCBI): domain Eukaryota; kingdom Metazoa; phylum Arthropoda; class Insecta; order Orthoptera; family Acrididae; genus Schistocerca; species Schistocerca cancellata. The sequence goes on from NC_064630.1 coordinate 6,072,978, forward strand.
TTAAAACGTTACACTTTTCATGCGTCATGCTTTTCTTCCGTTCTGCGGGAACAAATCTCTTCTCCTTTTAGATTCGTGGTCAGGTCATAAACGGTCTGATTCATTAAAAGCTGTATTTCTAGACCACCCTGACAAAGAAGTAGAGATACTTCAGATTCCACCCGGCACGACGAACGTAATTCAACCTTTAGACAGAGTATTTTTCCGTCAGTGGAAGGCATTTTACAGAAAACTAACAGACAAAATTATTGTGTGCAGATCACTGCAATTTCCTGTCTATCAACGTGACAATATTCTCAAGCTGCAATCAGTAGTACATTATTAATTTTCCTCCCCACGGTTTCAGAAGTTGATTAAATATGCGTGGCACTCCTCGAAATATACTGATACTAGGCCTGATTCATTCCTAACACCAGCCCAGGTTTGTCACGGACATCTAACAACGTCTGTGATTCGCAGAGCTGTCATATGTCGTCTTTGCTTGTATGTTCTTTATGCACAAAAAACCTATGTTTTGAACACTGTATCAATATTTCACATTTTTGCGGTAATTACAAGAAATAAAATTTGGACGTGTTGTAAACCGTATATTTATTTGTGTCTATTTCGTAGCTATTTGGAAACAATGTTGTAGATAACATATCAGTCATATTTGTCAACGAATGTTTAATTATCATACGATCGCTTTCACTGGGGGAATCAGCTCTCTCACTGCTGTGGCAAGAGAGCGGCGCATAGCTAACGCCACCTTGTCCCTAGATGGCGTTGGTATAACGTAGCGAGAGAGGTCAGGGTTGTACAAGAGGCAGTTATAAGCTCGGAAACCATGCGACAATAATGTCTTACTTCATAAAATTGTTTACAGACTTCCAGGTCATGTCAGCAGCTAAAATTCTGCATACAGACTTCTTGCAATGTTAACTCACAGTGGTAAAAAAAGCAACACAGGTTTCGACATGACAAGTATGACCATTCCCTTGTTAGTTTCCTACCACGTAATTAAGGATCTGCAGCTATCTGCAAGGGAACCCGGTGAGCTCTACATTATTTAGTAATGGTATATCTAAAATTGTTGTAACCTTGGTGATAAAGTACCCAAATATCCGCCTTAGTTCACGAGTAATGAAATACTGTGCTGTCCCCTAAAACTAAATCAGATTCCATGTAAGTGTAGTTATGGTGGTCTCTTGCCCGTTTAAAGAAAAAGTCAGCTGTTGCTATCACATTTCAAGGAACAATCTTATTCACGCGTGTATTGCAGTGTTTAAATGAATTCTTAAGTGTTGAGTTTTTAAAAAAAATGGCGAGCCTTGTGTTTTAATGTTATGTTTTATTCTTTTACGTAATATGAATGCGCAATTGCAAGTGTGCTCTTGTAACTGAATTATGTTTGAGTTGTGCGGAGCGCAGTGTATTTCGTCCGGTACTGTTGGGGGCTGCACCAGGGCTTGAGGACTTGACCGTTGCCAGTGGAAGTGTCATTCCTCAGACCGGGTTCCATGTTGCTGGCGTTCTGTATCGATTTCGTCCTTAAGTTGAGCATTGCTGTTAACTTTGTTCTTGGTTCTATAAGGTCGGTAAGCTTTGTAGCTCTTTCCTCCGCATCTTTCGCTCGAAATATGAGTTTAAACTTGTAAAACTGGGTTTCACTCTGTAATTAGTGCCCAAACAGATTTCTAGAAGCTTCATCTTATTAATTCTGTATTACCTCATCAGCCATATGTATCATATTTGTAATTTTGTTTGCCAGTTGTGAAGTTTAATATTTAGAAGGGAATGTTTCATGTGCGTATATTATCAGGGAGTATTTAGATGCTGAGGCGCCGTTTCGTTATTAATTGTTCGTTGTTTAATTAGTGCCTCCCTGTACTGGCAGCAACTGGATTATTCCTTAGTCAGAAGTTCGAGTGTCCGGTGTCTTCATTGCCGAGCGTTGAAGTTTTATAAGTTGCTATTATTGTTACCTGTGTGCCATATGTTATTCCTTAATGTTATACCTTGGTATGAATTTATATTGCAAAAGAGAAGTCATTGTACAGCAAAGTCTTGCAAGTTCGGAGTTCGACAAGCTTTGAATGTATTAAGAATTTACACCAACAGAAATTTTGTTAATGTTTCATGCATTTGTTACTCAGATTGTAACTGGAGTTTACGAAAAAATTGTATTGTGCTCCTGTGAGGTTCTTCAATTTGTCTGCTATATCGTATTAAATTGTGCAAGGCAATAAACATTGTTTAACACAAGCTTTGTATGATAATTACGGCGTTGTTGCTTCCCGTCTTATTATATACTCACTTCAGGCTCCCTTATGATCTATATTCCTTGGACACTGGAGCGTACTGATTCAGAGCGTAACAACTGAAATTCTTGCAAACAACTAAACCGATCCCCTGCTAATTCTAGATTATTATTTAAGGGAGGTTCATAAAAAGAGGTATAAATAAATTTTAACATTTAGTCTTACAAATTCATATTTTAACGCCAATAATATTAGTAATGTCACCTGGTACTGGCTGCAGGTGGCCTGTCTTGCGCCTTCCGTAGAGCACAAAATTTTGATTTTCAGTGTTGTTATTGATCAAATTTGAAAATTGAAAATGCTGTCTCCTCGCTAACAGACACATTACCGGTTTAACGCAATACGTCAAGTACGTATTAAAGTTAGAAACTATTTATGCCTTGAGATAGTGTTAACTCGGAAATATTAATAACATTTCCGTTACGAACCATAGCTTATGATAGCTCTTTTTCAAATGCATCAGTAGTATCTCCTGTTCCTGCACGAAGTACAGTGTCAATTACAATGACATAATTATGATTATTTTTTTAAATTCTGTAATCGTAGACCTATATGGTAGAGTATATTTAATCATCGAATATCTTTGCCGGCCACCTGATTCCGCCTTAACAGAATCATTCACAGAAATTCTACGCTCAGAAGCGTGGGACTAGTCAGATCATTCAGTATTAGTTGGAGGTGACTTTAACGTAGCGAGTAGAGACTGGCAGGTCTGTGGATTCATTGCACGTGGTAGGGACAGACACTCTTTTGTAGCAGATCTCAACACGATTACCGAAACCTGTTGAGCAGCTAGTTCAACATCCTACCGGACAGGAAATAATTTACACCCTGTAGCTACAAACAGACCTTACCTTATCGACTATGCCAGTACATTGATACGGATTAGTGGTCATGATGTTGATGGTTACTAAAGTTAACAAATCCATCAAGAAGATTAGAACAGTATTAACGCTGGAAAGAGCAGATAAGTAATTTTCAGCATCGGGCTCAGACAATGAATGGACGTAATTTAGTTTCAGTATGGTGAACGTAGAGGAATTGTGGGCACAATTTAAACCACTTGCAAATTGCACTCTGGACGCATATGTGGCTAGTAAGTGGATTAAGAACGGAAAAGGTAGTGGTTTTATAACAATATTCAGAAAATTCTGAGGAAGCAGGGATTGCTGCACTCTCAGGTCAAGAAAGAACGTGGAAATGTCGACATGCGAAAGTTAGTAGCAATTCTTGCGTCTACAGGGCGTTCCAGGAGTAATGGTTAATGTTCAGGGATATGTCAGGAGCAATCACTCGAAGATAAAACGTATAGTACATCTGGGTTCTAAAATTAATACCTTAAGGGCTGTGAGGACTTCGTCAACAGATCTCTTCTACTGAACAGTGGATTTAAGGCCTCTATGAGGGAGCGGACTTGTCTCGTGGCATGGCACAAGAACAAACAGGAGTCGACCGGGAAGAGGTGCGGAATCTAGAACTAGAATCAGAAATAGAGAGGGCGTAAGACAGTGATGCAGTCTTTCACCTCAACTGTTCTAATAACCAATGACGGAAATAATACAAGGATTCAAGAGTGGTGTTAAAATTCAAGTTGTAAGGAATATTGAAAATTAGGTGGACTAATAGGTTAAGGAATGAGGTGGTTCTGCTCAAAATCGGCGAGGAAAGGAATAAATGGAAAACACCGACAAGAAGAATGGAGAGGGTGGTGGGACATCTGTTAAGATATTATGGAATAACTTCCACGCTACTGGGGGAAGCTGAAGAGGGTGAAAACTGTAGAGGAAACGAGAGACTGGAGTACTTGTAGCAAATAACTGAGGACACAGGTTGCAAGTGCTACTGTGAGATGAAGAGGTTGGCATAGGAGAGGAATTTGTCATAGGCCGCATCACACCAGTCAGAAGAATGATGATCTATAAAAGGGGGTAAAAGAACGGACCCTCAAAGTTACAGACCCATATCTTTAATATCAGTATGCTGCAGAATTCCTGAACACATTATAAGTTCGAATGTAACAAATTTCCTTCAAATGGAAAAGTTTTCGTACACAAATCAGTACCCTTTCAGAAAGCATCACTGGTGACAAATTCAGCTTGCCATTTTCTCAGACAGTATCCTGCCAACTATGAACCCAGGTGAGCAACAAGTTGATTCCACATTCCTAGATTTCCAGAAAGGGTTTCACAGGGTGCCGCACAGAAGGCTGTCAACAGAAGTCCGAGCATAGGGAATAGGTTCTCAGATGTGTAAATGGTTCGAAGACTTCTAAAGTAATAGAATCCAGTACTTCGTCCTATCGGATGCTTACCAGAGACAGTGATATCGCGAGGAGGACCCCAGGGAAGCGTGATAGGTCCACTCCTTGTCTCTCTATAGATAAATGACATAACCGACAGGCTGAGCAACACTCTGTGGCTGTTTCCTGATGAAGCTGTAGTAAAGGTATGTTAATGTCGTCGAGTAACTGTAGAAGGATACAGGAGTTAGAATTTCTAGGCGGTGTGATGAAAGCTTTCTATAAATGAAGGAAAGAGTAAGTTAATGCAGCTGAGTAGGTAAAAAAAAACTCTAATCAGTACAACGAAAAACCAGTCCAAAGTTGCAAATTTTCCTTTTTTTACTCACTCGACGACTAGTTTCGAGCCGAGGCCCGTTTTCAAATCATCGTAACATAGTCAAAAATGGTATTTCCGAATACGTGAAAAGCACGTCAAAAATCTTGAACGAATAGTGAACAAAAAGAAGTTAAATATGCAACTCTGCACTGGTTTTTCGCTGTACTGATTAACAGAAGTTGCTGACCCACAGCTACTCAAGCACGCTGGAAGTTCGTAAATAATACTCCAATGTTGGAATAAAGTATCGGTAGTGTGGAGGTTGAGACAGTCACGTTGATTAAATATCTAGACGTAACACTGCAGAGCGAGATGAAATGGAACGAGCTCGTAGGGACTGTAGTAAGCAAAGTGAATGATCGACACCGGTTTATTGGGACAGTTTTAGAAACGTGTGACTCATGTAGAGGGGTGACCGTGTATGAAACACTTCTGCGACCCATTCTCGAGTTAATGTTTGGGACCGCCACCACATCGGACTGATGGAAGACATGGAAATAATTTAGATGCGTGCTGACAAATTTGTTGCCGGTAGATTTGATCAACATCTGAGTGCTACGGAGATGATTTGTGAAATTAAATGGCAGGCCCTGGAGGGAAGATGACATTCTTTTCGCGAAACACTGTCGAAAAAATGTAGAGAAAAGGCATTTGAAGTTGACTGCAGAGCGATTTCACTGCCACCAACGTACATTTCGCTTAAGGACCACAAAGGTAGCATACGAGAAATAAGGGCTCTTACTCAGGCATATAGATAGTCGTTTTTTCCTCACTCCATGAGCGAGTGTCTAACATTCTGCGTGGTGTCTCTTTGTTCTATATCATGTCTCCCTACCACTTTCGCGCAACGACGCTCTGATCGTGTTTTTTAGGGAATTGACTAGTTTGAACCTGGGACCTGTTGCTGGTAAGAAGACGTCAGACCACACATGGCATGTAGTGTTCAGAAGAGTTCAGTGAGACTAGCGATGATATAACCAAATACTTAATGATTTCAGCGTCAGCTCCACTGCACTCCCTGTAAAACAATCTTAATACTAACTAAATTTAGTGGAAGGGGTTCAAGGCTTTCCTATTTTTAGTTATCTGGTAAAATAACGTCGAAAAAGCAGTTAAGTTTACCATTGGAAATTTTATTCTACTCACAAAACATTGTTTATAAATTGCAGTATTGATAAAAGGAAATGTTTTAATACAGGATGGTAAAAACCAACTGCGCTCAACAAAAATGTGAACGAATATTCCCTGAATGGGTTTCCAAGTTCTACAATGGATCGAAGGATGACCTATGCCATATCACATCTATAATCTAGGTTTAAATTAAGTTTCACAAAAGAGAAAACTATCAAAATGGTCTACAGTGACCTTCAATTATCTTTAATTACTTATCTAACTTGTCGTAAATTACAGTGGCTGATGTGGTTTCTCAATAACTATATAACAGAAAAATCATCGCGTTTCAGATTTTTACTTCAAGTGGCAAATGTGAACACCATGAGCTTTAATTGACGATCGACACTAGTATTACGCAAAAAGGGGGTGTAACAGATGAGACTTCTGCAGTTCTGAGTGAAGCTTTTGCGCTGTTATGCGGCATCACGTGCGTTCATTACCTTGTCGGTGTTCGTCAGGGGGCGCGGGCAGCACAGCTCCGCTCACCTCGCCGTCTAGGAAGCAACTCTCTCCTAACTTCTCCTTACTACAATTTACCGAAGCTGGTTTAAAAAAAACTATCTGTCTGTGTTTTCATCTGACCAATGAGGGTCTCAATGTTAACCTTAAGCTCCGCCCACAAAAATTCTGTCCATCCAATGGGAAACGTAGTTTTCGTGGTGGGGCAATGTTTTTAAAGTTTGCAACGTAACAGAGACGCGAAAAAGTCTCACGCTAAAACTCGCAGCTGGGGTGGCCCTTTTAGTGTTATCGTAAGATCTATACTGTTCTTCTGGAGGGCTCTAGCTTTTAACATGGGCTGGAGGGTGGTCCTAGCGGTTAGTTAGCGACGTGGGTGTCCATCCCTTATCGCAGGGCCTTCCAGCTTAACATGGTTGTGCTCTCGGCTTCTGTTCTCGTTTCTCCCCTCGGAACTGCGTCTGTCTCACGGTGGGAAGGTATGACATGCATTTAGGCATTCTTGTGTTAGTCTGTGGTATTCCATTTGCTCACTCGTTACTCATATTACTTTGGTTAATTTAATGTCACGATTTATTCGGGGCTATGTGACATACTACTGGATTTGATTATCATGTCAAGGTTTTCATGGAAGGTGGTGGATTTGCCTGACACCTTAGAAGTGGAATAGAAATGGAAATTACTAGTAGTGGGACATAGTACTCACCGGTTGACACGGAGTGGTCGCTTTCAGAGTATGTATTTACATGTGGTTTTAACAGATTATCTCATTTGCAATGTAATTAGCTTTTTGAATCTGTTCTAGATAAATAGTTAAGTTCTTTGAAGAATAAGTGTTGGTGGTCAGGTTATAGGTGCAGATTGTCCCTACAATAGGTAAGGGCGTAATTCTAATGGAATGTATCTCGTTAGTGAGATCAGTAGTGAGAACAATAGATTGCTTGACGCCACTGAAGGTTGCTCCTCTGGTGTGGCAGAATCTGTGTTGGTTTCGTAATTATGTTGCTGCTCCTGCATAGGTTGTCTCAAACTTAGTCACTGCGTATCCAAGTGGCTACAGGAGAAACGGAATAGGTGGTAAGTGTTGAACCGCTTCTCGACCAGCGCTCACCACACAATATATCGTAAATGCATACTTGCAAAATAGAAATGAGTGAAACTTTCTGGCAGATTAAAACTGTGTACCAGACCGAGACTCGAACTCGGGACCTTTGCCTCCCTCGGGCAAGTGCTCTACCAACTGAGCTACCCAAGCAGTACTCACACCCCGTCCTCACGACTTTAATTCCGCCAGTACCTCGTATCCTACCTTCCAAACTTCACAGAAGCTCTCCTGCAAACCTTGTAGAACTAGCACACATCCCAGGCTGTGGCTAAGCCATGTCTCCGCAATTTTCTTTCTTCCAGGAGTGGTAGTTCTGCAAGGTTCGCAGGAGAGCTTCTGTGAAGTTCGGAAGGTAGGAGACGAGGTACTGGCGGAATTAAAGTCGTGAGGACGGGGTGTGAGTAGTGCTTGGGTAGCTCAGTTGGTAGAGCACTTGTCCGAGAGAGGCAAAGTTCCAGAGTTCGGTCTGTCACGTAGTTTTAATCTGCCAGGAAATTTCATATCAGCGCACACTCCACTTTAGAGTGAAAATTTCGTTGTAGAAATCAGTGCTTTGACGACAGTGCAACGGATGTATTTGTGAATACGTTTGTTAGTCTGTAACAACTTTCACTGTAACCGTATTACTCCAGTGCGAATAATTTTTTCATTTTGTGCTCTAATATCTTATGGTGACTCGATAGCTCCATAAGAGCTCCACAAAAATATCCAAAATTTTAGTGGTAGATCATCACCCAGTAAAAGAATAGTTCTGTTCCTTTTTGCTTAATTCACATCTGGCAGTGTTTTTGTTATGTGAAAAGTGCGAGGCAGCGCTGTGCTTTGGACTCCGTGTCAGAAAATACTAGCCGACGTATCTACAGGGTGTTTCAAAAATGAACGGTATATTTGAAACGGAAATAAAAACTAAACGAGCAGCGATAGAAATACACCGTTTGTTGCAATATGCTTGGGACAACAGTACATTTTCAGGCGGACAAACTTTCGAAATTACAGTAGTTACAATTTTCAATAACAGATGGCGCTGCACGTGATGTGAAAGATATAGAAGACAACGCAGTCAGGGTGCGCCATTCTGTACGTCGTCTTTCTGCTGTAAGCGTGTGCTGTTCACAACGTACAAGTGTGCTGTAGACAACATGGTTTATTCCTTAGAACAGAGGATTTTTCTGGTGTTGGAATTCCACTGCCTAGAACACAGTGTTGTTGCAACAAGACGAAGTTTTCAACGGAGGTTTTATGTAACCAAAGGACCAAAAAGCGATACAATAAAGGATCTGTTTGAAAAATTTCAACGGACTGGGAACGTGACGGATGAACGTGCTGGAAAGGTAGGGCGACCACGTACGGCAACCACAGAGGGCAATGCGCAGCTAGTGCAGCAGGTGATCCGACAGCGGCCTCGGGTTTCCGTTCGCCGTGTTGCAGCTGCGGTCCAAATGACGCCAACGTCCACGTATCGTCTCATGCGCCAGAGTTTATACCTCTATCCATACAAAATTCAAACGCAGCAACCCCTCAGCGCCGCTACCATTGCTGCACGAGAGACATTCGCTAACGATATAGTGCACAGGATTGATGACGGCGATATGCATGTGGGCAGCATTTGGTTTACTGACGAAGCTTATTTTTACCTGGACGGCTTCGTCAATAAACAGAACTGGCGCATATGGGGAACTGAAAAGCCCCATGTTGCAGTCCCATCGTCCCTGCATCCTCAAAAAGTACTGGCCTGGGCCGCCATTTCTTCCAAAGGAATCATTGGCCCATTTTGCAGTTCCGAAACGATTACTGCATCACGAAATCTGGACATTCTTCGTGAATTTGTGGCGGTACAAACTGCCTTAGACGACACTGCGAACACCTCGTGGTTTATGCAAGATGGTGCCCGGCCACATCGCACGGCCGACGTCTTTAATTTCCTGAATGAATATTTCGATGATCGTGTGATTGCTTTGGGCTATCCGAAACATACAGGAGGCGGCGTGGATTGGCCTCCCTATTCGCCAGACATGAACCCCTGTGACTTCTTTCTGTGGGGACACTTGAAAGACCAGGTGTACCGCCAGAATCCAGAAACAATTGAACAGCTGAAGCAGTACATCTCATCTGCATGTGAAGCCATTTTGCCAGACACGTTGTCAAAGGTTTCGGGTACTTTCATTCAGAGACTACGCCATATTATTGCTACGCATGGTTGATATGTGGAAAATATCGTACTATAGAGTTTCCCAGACCGCAGCGCCATCTGTTGTTGACAATTCTAACTACTGTAATTTCGAAAGTTTGTCTGCCTGAAAATGTACTGTTGTCCCAAGCATATTGCAACAAACGGTGTATTTCTATCGCTGCTCGTTTAGTTTTTATTGCCGTTTCAAATATACCGGTCATTTTTGAAACACCCTGTATGTTAGCTGACAGGCCGAAGGAAGGCTAGAGCGCTGCACGTCCAGTACGGCCATTCCTAGCGGTAATGAGCTGCAGTGGTCAGATCAACCTCAGGCTTCATGGCAGCTTAACACTGTGGATTATTAGATTCGCCAGATGTATATTTATTACAGGCACCTGGTTACGTACCAGACAGAAAGTGTAGCATTCGCCATGTCTATCAGGCACGATTTTTGTATTTTATGTACGCTGGTATGCCTCACACAAGTAATGCTTTGGTTTCAGCACCTTGTAGAAATGATTCTCCTTTCTGGAAATTGTTTTGTGATCAGTTTGGAATCGAGTCTAAAACTGTAAAACCTGAAGAAACGAAGCAGAGGGCCAGTTTAACTGAAGAAGGTTGGGCACAGAGCTATCGAGTGCGGACGTAACTCATCGGCCCGGGGGAGTCGGTCTACCACTAAGAAGAGCCGATGGCAACTCTTGGGAAATCAATGGCTCCTGCGAGGCGCAGTCGCTCGTTAGACGCGTCAATGAAGTTTCCTGCCGCCTCGCCTTAAAGCTGCAAGGCCGCCGCTTCCTGCGGCTCCGCAAAGTGGCGAAGCCTCCAGCCCCGTAAAGGCAGGTCGCGTGACGCGGCTGGGAGACACCACGACACGAATTTTATACACGCGCAGCGATGTGGATGTGCTCACTTCGCATTAGGAAAGCAATGTGCGTCAGTATTGCAAAACTGTACTCGCTTCCTAGATGTGATAATGAAGTTCACAGAAATAGCTCGAAGAAAACGATCTATTTACACATAACTGGGATGGAATAGAAAAAATATCGTTCTTCTGAGAGACAGCTCGTTCCCTGCAATGTAATGGTTGCTATTGACAAGCGATCTCACGATGATTCGGATGTTTCTAGATTTTCGGGTGGCTTTTGTCACCGTTCCTCACAAACAGCTTCTAATCAAATGCCTTGCCGCGAAGTATCGTATCAGTTGTGCTACTGGACACGTGATATCCTGTCAGGAAGTTCACAGTTCGTAGTAATTGACGGGAAGCAGTGTGGTGAAACAAGAACGATAACTGGGGTTCCCAGGAAACTGCTACACAGGCATTCTGCTATGTCTAATCTATGCAGGGCGATTCAGCGATTTATGCAACCCACAACGCCTTCAAATACCACAAGATTTCCATATCCTCTTTCTCGCTCTATGCCTCTTATTAGTCCTACAAAAAAAAAAAAAAAAAAAAAAAAAAGACGTTTTTGTAAGAAATGAAATGCAGTTAAATTTTGAACTGGGGTACGATCTCATCAGAGGCCATAATTTCGGAATTACTGTAAAAAGTAAAAAGAAAATAACGAACAAAAGTGAGCTTCAAAAGAGTTTTTTTAATAACACCAAACTGTAGTCTCCAGCGAAAACGGATCCCAGTACAAAACTAAACTACATTAAATTTTCTAGAGAAATTTCTCTCTAGGACTAGTAGTTTGCATGTAGAGAGCGAGAGAGTATGACAGTCTTGCCTGTGGTTCTTGAAGACCTTACGGGTTACATAAAATATATTAGTAGTTCTAAAAGTATTACGCCGTGTAAGTGATTAAGGACACAGTCCGAGAACCCCTCTGAGGGGAATGCTGGTAATGCTGACGTTTGCCATCTAGTGAAGCCATCAGAAGCTCGACACGAATTGCAAAATGATTTGGCATTCACCATATACTAAGAAGAATTACAAAGTGATTTAGCCAACATATCTCAGTAGTGCAAAGGTGACAGCTTACGCTAAACGAAGAAAAGTCTGAGATCTTCAACAACAAGTACAAAAAGCTGTTAAATTTCGATTTTTACCATAAACCACACAAATTTAAAAGTTGCCCAATCAATAAAATATCAAGCGATAGCAGTTAGAAACAACTTTAATAGGAAGCCTCACACAGGAAATAATTTTGAAGACGAACCAAACACTTCGTTTCCTTATCACAATGTAACCTCCCCCTCACTTATCGACCTTATTGACAGTGAAAAATTAAACCGCGTGTACCTAATGGAAATTTGGGAAAAGCAATCGTCACCGAAGTTAATCTGTCGGTAAAGAGGGAGGAAAGGGTTACATCTAAATGAAAGGAAAAATACTAATGAAACAGGTGGAAATTAATTTTGAAAAGGGGTAAAGTTAATAAAGAAAGTAAATGTGCGGCCGTTACGTTAACAATTAACTAGCGATAATTAGATATTTGAGATTTGGGGGAAATTACGGTCGCCAGTCCTAAGGACAATTACTATAGTAACTGAAAAAGAAAGGTTATTACACATATAATTGGCACTAGAAGCGTGGCAACTGAAGGTTGACACGTGTAGTGCGCAAACTGAAAGTTTGTCAGAAGTAATAAATTTCGCTACACTCTGACTTAATTTAGCAAAAGAATTAATAAAACCGGAAAATCGAAAGTTAATTTAGTGACTGAAGTTAATAGTGAGCTTTCTTTCTGAAGCACATCGAAATTCAGTAAAATACGGTTAGTCTTGGGCTACCTCAACAATCATTTCAAAAGCTACTTGAATCTACGCAATTTAGAAAGAAGAGATTTAACTCTGAACTTGAATTAAATGATTCTGAACAATTAACAATAATAAAATTCAGTACGTACCAAGCTGAGCTGCATTCACAGGTTAGCTAAAATACGGTAACAAAACTCGCACTCTTAATTCGTGCTTGTGTAATCTAAATATTGTAGCCAGCTATGAATACCTTAACTGAACTTTGAAATTAAAGCAGTGAAATGCTATATTATTATTTTAATGCTGGCGTTTGAATTTCAACGACACTCGAGTTCGTTCCGGAAAAGGAAGGGACCCTGCTTGGCAATGCAATTGGGACAATGAGCAACAAAGGTTCATGCTAAGTTGCTGTAATTATAGTTACGAAAATGGTACAGTTTGAAAAACTGAGGTCTGCCATTCAGTTCTAAAACTTTACGTGCTTCCAGTCTTCCTTGTTGGTTGATTGAAGGTTTGAAGCCGTCGATCGAGGAGGTGGCGACAGTCACTCATTGTCGGCCGTCGCTGTTGCAGAAGCTGGGTGTTGGCGCGCCTTCTTCTCGACACGGTCACCAGGCGAAACGGGCTCTTGATATGCGCCAGCTAATGCTTCCCGTCCGCGACACCATGTCAGAAACTATCATCGCGAGTCGAGCGCAATTACATTCTGCCAAACCCCGAAAGCGCGGCAACTCGCGGGAGCTTCACACAACGCACCTGCTCCACTCGCTACTCCAGCCAGACTCTCTCTGCTCAGCCCGCGCTCCACGCGGCAGAGTTAACACTACCAAAGATCCTAAACACTTTCGTTCTTCACACGACCTATCGAGGTAATCGTTCGATAGCAGTTTTCCCTAGGCAAGACCCAGTGTAAAAATACAAATAATATTTACGAAACAAACCAATTATACATCGAAATAAATGCATAAATATATATATATATATATATATATATATATATATATATATATATATCTACAAATAGTAAAACAATTACAATATGTAAAGACACAGAGATGTCATATATTCAGGTAACAAAAATAAGGAAAACAAATATATAGTACAATAGATGGAAATAGGAGGATATGCATTTCCGGTGTTACAACAACAGTTAGGTGGTGAAACAAATGTGTTGAAGATACTGCCTACACTACATTTGACCGTCCTCATCTGGAGTGCCGGCCGTCGTGGCCAAGCGGTTCTAGGCGCTACAGTCTGGAACCGCACGACCGCTACGGTCGCAGGTTTGATTCCTGCCTCGGGCATGGATGCGTGTGATGTTCTTAGGCTACTTAGGTTTAAGTAGTTCTAAGTTCTAGGGGACTGAAGACCTCAGAAGTTAAGTCCCATAGTGCTCAGAGCCATTTGAATCATCTTCTGGAGTATTGCCGCGCGGCATGGGATGCGTACCAGACAGCACAGACGGAGGGCACCGTGAAGTTAAAAAATGCGCTGCTCTTTTTGTATCACTGGGAAAATGGAGAGAGTGTGCGACGGATAGGATATATAAGTTATGAGTGGAAATCTTTAAAACAAAGGCTGTTAGGTCAAACTGGTTTGCATCTGTTCGAGCTTATACCTCCTGCTCACACACTTAACAGTCTTGAATAAGCAATCCAATGTTCTGGACAGCCTTCATGCCCACTGTTTTCATACTTTGACGCGCGTTTCGACGGTGCCGATCACATTCAATCCGCACTTCACTCAAGCAGTAGAGTCACCTGAACGAAGTGCGATCCACATCTGCATTTTCTAAAGGAACCTTTCCAAACTCATTATTTAATTATCTTTCATTACGAAACTCCGCTTTGATACACACATCAAAAAAGTTTTACCTCACCTCGGTTCCGAGAATTTGGGAACTTGTACAGAAAATTGGAATAGATATCAACGTAAACATCATTTCCGCTCTTTTTATTGCTCATAAAAACCACACATTGCATGTTGTACCAGCAAACATCGAGACCTTGAGAGGTGGTGGTGCAGATTATCCTCATGCGTTGATGCACAGCTGTATTCGTCGTGACATACTATCCACAAGTTAATCAAGGCACTGTTGGTCACTCTAGTCGAACGATGTCGTTATCCTGAAGGAAGTCATTCACAATATGAGCACGATGTGGGCGCGAATTGTTGTCCATGAAGACGAATGTGTCGCCAATATTTTGCCGATTGGTTGCACTATCGGTCGGAGGATGGCATTCACGTATCGTACAGCCGTTACGGCGCCTTCCATGATCACCAGCGGCGTACGCAAGGCCCACATAACACCATGCCAAAACAGCAGGAACCTCCACCTGGCTGCACTCGCTGGACAGTGTGTTTAAGGCGTTCAGCCTGTCCGGTTGAAGGCACATGTGACACTCATCGGTGAAGAGAACGTGATGTCAATCCTGAGCGGTCCATTCGGCATGTTGTTGGGCCCATCAGTACCGCGCTGCATGGTGTCGTGGTTGCAAAGATGGACCTCGCCATGGACGTCGGGAGTGAAGTTGCGCATCATGCAGCCTATTACGCACAGTTTGAGTCGTAACACGACGTCCAGTGGCTGCACGAAAAGCATTATTCAACATAATGGTGTTGCTGTCTTCCTCTGAGCCATAATCCGTAGATAACGGTCATCCATTGCAGTAGTAGCCCATGGGCGGTCTGAGCGAGGCATGTCATCGACAGTTCCTGTCTCTTAGTATCTCCTCCATGTCCGAACAACGTCGCTTTGGTTCACTCCGAGACTCCTGGCCACTTCCATTGTTTAGAGCCCTTTCTGGCACAAAGTGACAATGCCGACGCGATCGAATCGAGGTACAGACCGTTGGGCATGGTTGAACAACAGACAACACGAGCCGTGCACCTCCTTCCTGGTGGAATGATTGGAACTGATCGGCTGTCGGACCCTCTCCGTCTAATAGGCGGTGCTCATGCATGGTTTTTTACATTTTTGGGCTGGTTTAGTGACATCTCTGAACTCTGAACAGACAAAGGGACTATGTCTGTGATACAATGGCCGGTCGGGGTGACCGAGCGGTTCTAAACGCTACAGTCTGGAACCGCGCACGGCTGTAACGGATCGTGCAGCCACGCCTCGATCCCTAAGTCAAGGACGGGGACGCTTGCAAGACAACAACCATCTGCACCAACAATTCGACGACGTTTGCAGCAGCAAGGAATATCAGCTCAGAGACCACGGCTGCGGTTACCCTTGACGCTGCATCACAGACAGAAGCGCCTGCGACAGTGTACTCAACGACGGACCTGGGTGCACGAATGGCAAAACGTCATTTTTTCGGATGAATCCGGGTTCTGTTTACAGCATCATGATGGTCGCATCCGTGTTTTGCGACATCGCGGTGAACGCAGATCGGAAGCGTGTATTCGTCATCGCCATACTGGCGTATCACTCGGCGTGATGGTATGGGGTGCCACTGGTTTCACGTCTCGGTCACCTCTTGTTCGCTTTGACGGCACTTTGAACAATGGACGTTATATTTCAGATGTGTTACGACCCGTGGCTCTACCCTTCATTCGATCCCTGCGAAACCCTACATTTCAGCAGGGTAATGGCACGACCGCATGTTGCAGGTACTGTACAGGCCTTTCCGGATACAGAAAATGTTCGACTGCTGCACTGGCCAGCACATTCTCCAGATCTCTCACCAATTGAAAACGTCTGGTCAATGGTGGCCGAGCAACTGGCTCGTCACAATACGCCAGTCACTACTCTTGATGAACTGTGGTATCGTGTTGAAGCTGAATGGGCAGCTGTACCTGTACACGCCATCCGAGCTCTGTTTGACTCAATGCGCAGGCGTATCAATGCCGTTATTACGGCCAGAGGTGGCTGTTCTGGGTACTGATTTCTCAGGATCTCTGCACCCAAATTGCGTGAAAATGTAATCACATGTCAGTTCTAGTGTGGTGTCACCGCCAGACACCACACTTGCTAGGTGGTAGCGTTTAAATCGGCCGCGGTCCGCTAGTATACAACGGACCCGCGTGTCGCCACTGTCAGTGATTGCAGACCGAGCGCCGCCACACGGCAGGTCTAGAGACAGATCCTAGCACTCGCCCCAGTTGTACAGCCGACTTGCTAGCGAAGCTACATTGGCAAATACGCTCTCATTTGCCGAGACGATAGTTAGCATAGCCTTCAGCTACGTCATTTGCTACGACCTAGCAAGGCGCCATAGCATTTGATAATTAATATTGTGAAGCCTGTACAGTAACGAGAGATGTACAACAATAATGGATTAAAGTTAAGTATTCCAGCAACTACGTTCTTTTCTTACTAGACTCAACTACTTTACTGTTCCAGACCTCACGCCAGTCTGCGTGAGCTTAACGCGTGCTTTTCGGCACCCTCGCATAGTGACTTGGCTGTCTTGCCAAGTCACAACATCTAGTATATTTGTCCAATGAATACCCGTTTATCATCATCATTTCTTCTCGGTGTAGCAATTTTAATGGCCAGTAGTGTAGGTATTTAGAGTCCCACGCTGATCTGATGGCACAGCAGGTGTAGCAGCCGACTGTACTCTCGCTGTGTGCGGCACAGCAGGTGTGCTGTCCCGCCGTCCTGCTGTACTTCTGCACAGCGGCGGCTCGTCTGCGGCGTCGCCCGGCGGCCGCTGCAGATGACGGATGGCGGTCGCTTTATAGGGAGGACGCCCCGGCGGCCGCGCGTCCGCGTTTTCAGCGCTCAGATAAGGGCGGCATCCATCACGCGCGCACACGACACCGCCGGCAACGAAACCTGCGCCCCGCCAGTGTTTTGTTTCCTAATCCCCGCGGCCGCGATATGTTGAGCTGCGCGCCGACACTTATGAATAACGCGGCGTGACGCCGTATTTTTCTCGCTGATGGCCACTCACCCCACGGACCGGGACGCCGGAGTCCGGCGCAGCTCGGCCCGCGTTCGGCGTCGGAGGACCGGCGACGCAGCGGCGGAGGCCGCGCGAACTATTCCGTGCTGCAACAGGCGGAGCGGATTACGGCCGTAAATAATATTGCGCGTTCGCGGGCCGGGCTTTACGGCGAACGGGGAATTCTCGGAGCTGCTTTGGATGTCTCACCTGCGGATTGTCCTCGGCAGACGCAGTGTGAGTACTTTGAATCACACGGAAGCAGTTTTCGTGGTTATTTTTGAAGAACAACACTGGCATTTCATGTCGTCACGTGTGCTTCAGTTCCTCACAAACTTTAAATAAATCCGTATATTCTGTCAGGCTTAAGGGATTACTTGACATCGTACAAAATAAACAGGTTCGGACAAAGCAGCAGAATGTGGCTTCTAGAGGCCAGCTGTTAACACGTTAGTGTTACGAGAGGCGTCCCATAAATAATACAAACATTCTTTCTTCTCGGCCAGTTATGATTAAGAACTGAAACTATGTTTACGACATCCTTAAACATTCTTCTGCTCCCTCATACATTTACAGTAACTCCTGGTACATGGCAGCTCTGTAACCAATCTCCAATAGAGCAAGTGAGACGAGTTCCGAGCAAAGAGCAGTTACTGAATATCTTTGGCGGAAACCACGACCAGCGTTTCCCAAATTCCGTGTCGGTACGCACTGGTGTGTAGCGAATACATTTCAAGCCTGTCTCGAGATTTTTAACTTCTTCTAAACTTTCGCAGATACAGTATCTAGACCGCGATAATTTATCGCCAAATCGTTTCTTGGAGTAATGAATTTGATTAAATATTGTATCTCATATTCGTTCCACAATAAAAAAATCTTTTATGCACTCCACGTGTTTGCTTTCTTGCATCTAAGGAGAAGAATCACATGTAGGTGTGTGACGAAACTCTGAAATGTACTTCGGTGTGCCCCAAAGGAAGAATGGTTGAGAAACGCTGAACAAGGCTGTCACAAATATCCGGAGGTGTTTACAGAAGGTCTGTGGACACTGTATACTGCACACATTTTGAATTCAGATGTTTGCGTTTAAAGCCCTGTGACATATACTTACATTCTTGGCATGCCCTACACATTTTAAATAATGACTAACGCAATATGGTGGCTTAAACCATTTTAATCCTTGATCCGAGAATATGGTCCAAGACTAAAACCGGTAGAATTTGTATTTAAAATAAAAACAGCTGATGGTTCAAATATGCGTTTTATACAATCGGAAATGTATGTACTAGAAAATACACTATGGCATTATCACAGCTAAAGCGGCGTCCCACTCAGTCTAAATTTACTTCAGTATTGAGAACACAGGCGGTGCAGTCTCTCACTTTTTTTAATTACACAACTAAAAGGTTTTACATTAAATGACAATTCCTCGTCAGTCACTAGATTTTTTGATATAATGTAGTCTGCGTCAACCCGTAACGGTTGTGGAGGTGCTGTGACCAGGATGACGGATGCGTTACCATGATGCAGTGTGTGAGGCGTCTCCTAGTTTCAACATCAGCGAAGGCTGCAAGTCTCTCTCCAGTATGGTGACCGGAGCCCTAACGAATTTTTGCCCTTGAATTATGCGTCAAAATACATGATTTTGGCAGTTCTATTTAACTTTAAAAATGAAGCCAAAATAACAATAAGAAACTAGCAAGGGTAGATATTTTTCCAAAGAAACGGAGTTATCAAGCAAGGAACTTAGAGCAACGGAAATTAGCGAGACGTGTTTCGCGCCCTTACTTCAACTAACCGGTGAAACTCTGAATAGGAGGTTACAATTTTGTTTAACGCATTATGAAACGTCCCCTTAGAAAAATTGTACATGACTGTGCTTAAACTGACACACAATATTTTTAGCGCAACGCAATCTGACTTTCAAAAATCCCTACTAAAGAATGGCCCTGACTAACATTAACCTATACTTTTCACAAATCACTTACCTCACCAAAAATCTTCGTTACTCCAACTACTGCAATACAGCGAGCGCCACTACTGACAGCTAAATAAAAGATTCAAACTACGGAAGGCACTAACTACTGATAGGGATAGTTAGCAAATGAAGGATGTGGATTACAAAATTATTATTTAATTGATCTGTTGACAGATCCTCTAGAAAAGGAGCACTTGGAAAGGAAAGAACAATAAGAAGGGACTAGTAACAGTAACTGGACACATAATTTTCTTTTCAAGTACATGGTAATATTTTTTTACAATAAGTTGTTGTGGTGCACCACTTTAATTACATAGACATTAAGATGTGAATATGCATTTCCCTTGTCTGCATTGTTGTCTTTAGTGTAATGTTTTTTTTGCTTGAGCTATGTCATGTTTAGATATAAGTTGCTGCTGCTGTTTGCCAGGCATAATGTTATTGAATTTGACGTTGTATTACGCTGTTAAGCCAGTTTTACTAAGGATTTATTTTTCTTGTTTGCTGCACACTGCCTTATATTAGTTGTATTATTGCAATTGCTTTGCCAATTTGCGTTTTTTCATTGCTGTTTGTATTAATTGTTTTATGCTGCTGCATTGCCTCGTCCCTTAGTTTAGCATCTGAGCTCAGTAGATTTAAGTTAGCTTAAGAAGGGTAGACTATATAAGAAACTGACTATGGACAGTAGGGAAAGAATGCATTGAGAAGTTATATGAAAAAGATTTGGGCCAAAATGAGTATTGTACAATCAGAAATACTTATTTTGAAAGAGATATGAATAGAATACAGGAAGGAGGTATAGATAGGACATTTAGGGAATAATGATGAATGAAGGGAGATCTCCAAGAAGCAAAGAAAGTTTTGTTTGCCAAATACTGCAGTAAAACAAACCCTGTCCTTTCCTTGTGTTATCCCACTATGTGTTTGTGTACCCTTGTGTATTTGTTTTCTTCCTGTCTCTGTGTAGTTTCATTGAATTTATTCTTCTAATACTAAGCTATATTCACTATTGTGATGAATGATCAGGACTATCTTTATGGACTGTGAGAAAATTTTAGCTTTTGACCAACATTGTATCAATAAGTGTGTGCATTTGATTTCTTTGTTATTGTAATTACAATTATGAAAAATTTTATCAAATCATTATTGGCCACTGCCCAAAACAGTTTGTACAATTTTTTGTGGGGAGCATGGGGGCTATGTAAGTAGGCTGTTTATGTTTTCTTATTGGCAACGTTACATAGCGCTCTATATGAAAATCACTGGCTGTGCTGTGTGCAGTCTGTGGCTAGTTTGCATTGTTGTCCGCCATTGTAGTGTTGGGCAGCGGCAGCTGGATGTGAACAGCGCGTAGCGTTGTGCAGTTGGAGGTGAGCCGCCAGCAGTGGTGGATGTGGGGAGAGAGATGGCGGAGTTTTGAAATTTGTCATGAACTCCTGTATATATTATGACTATTAAGGTAAACACATTGTTTGTTCTCTATTAATATCTTTCATTTGCTAACTATCCCTATCAGTAGTTAGTGCCTTCCGTAGTTTGAATCTTTTATTTAGCTGGCAGTAGTGGCGCTCGCTGTATTGCAGTAGTTCGAGTAACGAAGATTTTTGTGGGGTAAGTGATTTCTGAAAGGTATAGTTTAATGTTACTCAGGGCCATTCTTTTGCAGGGATCTTTGATAGTCAGATTGCGTTGCGCTAAAAATATTGTGTGTCAGTTTAAGCACAGTAATGTACAATTTTTCTAAGGGGACGTTTCAATTATAGTGAACCTTAGCACAGCATTTAAAGACTTAGAACGCCCACACTACAGTGGACAAAACTGCCAATGCCAGAAACAAAAGTGTTTCTCTAGTACTATCAAAACATTAATATTTGACGTCGATTAATGAAACATGAAAGCAGTATAGAGAGATACTGAGAGAGAGAGAGAGAGAGAGATTTGTGAGCGAAAGTTGTCACTTTCCTGATTTTCATCGTTTGCAGCAGGAGAATGTGTAAATCGTTTGGAGGTTGGTATGACCGTCTTAAGCTCAGCTATCTGAACCTTCTGAAACCCCACAGCATTAGAGTTAAAGAACATTTTATAGGTTCCAGATCGGCACTAACCGACCAATTTCAGGAACAAGGTCATGCGGCCATTGATTCGGCCTCAAATTTGTACTTTTTACGTCGTAAACGTAAGAGGAACACACTCAGATTCATTGAGGAAGTGAAAATTATAAGATCGATTTAGCAGGTTCCCGAACAGACACTAAACGGATAACAGGAACTACATTATGGTAACACTGCGCATGACTTTCATTTTTTAAATAAGAGTGTCAAATACGGTATTCTGCAACTGTCTTTAGTACTGCATCAATGATTATTCGTACTGCTTTAGTGTAGCTCACTTTATCCCCCCTTGTTGGGATTTCGGTATACGGAGATTTATAACATAAAAAAGTATATCTTTTCCACGTCATAACTATCCAAGCAACATGTCACCATTATCCACTAATATATTCAGTAATGTTCTTCGTTTACTTATCATTTACTTCTTACAATATGCTCAAGTATGCACGCCTCAAATAATAATTTTATTTATTCAGATTCTACTAGTGATTTTGCCAATCAGGTGCCTAATTATCTTATGGAAAAACCTATTATTCTCTGGTCATGGTTGTCTGTTACTTGTAATTGTTCTATTACGTAAACGTTATTCGGGGCAGAGCATTGTCGTCTACGAATATGATCACGTCACACTAATTTTCCCGTAGGTCATATTGCCTCCGCGCTCATGCACAGCCCTAGTTATCACAATCGACAGGATTTCTCGTGCAAACCTTCGCTGGGCTCCCTCTTGCCTGCATCTTCACGCGTCATGGACTGCTGTATTTGTGGCATTTCGTTTCCATCAGCATACAAATTCCCCAACCAGTTACCGTTTTATACTATTATCACTAAGCCGGTTCTTGTTCATACTTCCTACATTTTTTATTAATTTCTAGGCACTTCTGATGGACTGTGACACACGATCGAATAGTTAACCGGTTATTCTCGGATTATTGTAGTCCTTTACGGTTCCATGGTACGTGTTTTTAATTTCTGAATGAGTGTTCCAGCGTATTATTAATTTATGCCGCACTAGATTGGGCGGATATTTATTGACGATTCTCCTAGTTTAAAAGAAATGGAACTCTTGAGGAATCGTGGACCCATGCTTACGGTTTAACTGACGAATCGCTAGTTACATTGTTCATTTACAGAAAAGTATCGTTTGATCCCGTCCATGTCGCAAGTTTTATGTCATGATTTAACTTGTAAGGAATTTGCCCTCTTTTTTATTACAGAGAGTAACTATGTCAGACCACAACTGTAGCGAACGCGTTTTCTAATATAACAGATCTAACCTGACGATGTGGCTTCAAAGCTACGAAACTGGACGTAAAATAAATCACTTACAAAAGCAGCCAAACGTCTATTACTCAAGAAATGCCGTAAGAGCTTTAATTCTTAGAAGAAACGCCCCCAGACCTCTGCTCCATGGTACTAACCGACGTTTCGGGCGCAGCCAGTGTTACTCCCTGCTGCAGGAACGTCGAATATCAATCTGTCGCAGTGGCTCACAATCTTTCTTAGCCTCCTACCCCTGAGTACAATAAGATGTTACCTATTAAACTCCCCCCCCACACCACTCCCACCCCTCAACTGCTTTCCCCCACCATCATCAACTTTAACACCTGACTAAACTTTACAATGAGAAAGAATTTTCTTTGCAAACTCTCGTTTATGAAATGATGAAAGATAGGTGACATTTAATTTGTGTGTATCTGTGTGTGCTGTAATGAATAATGAAGCAGTTCCCGGTGAATACCGAGTGCTCCGCACAGCTCAGTCGCGAAAGCTAACAGTGGCCGGTGACTTCAATCTACCCTCGATATGCTGGAAAAATTATACGTTTAAAGCCGGCGGCAGGCATAAAACGTCATCCGAAATTGTACTGAATGATTTCTCAGAAAATTATTTTGAACAATTAGTTCATGAGCCTACAAGAAAGCGCAAATGGTTGCGAAAGTATAGTAGACCTCTTAACAACAAATAATCCTGGACAAACAGGGAGGTTCATGACGACCACAGGGATTAGCGATCACAAGGCAGTTGCTGCTATAATAAATACCGTAGCACCCCCAATCATCAAAAAGAAACACAAAGTACATCTCTTTAAAAAAGCTGATAAAAATGCTCTTAACACTTTTTTAAGAGAGGATCTACACTCCTTCTGTTCTGATCATGTAATTGTATAAAAGTTGTTGAATGATTTAAAAGAGATAGTATCGACACCAGTTGACAGACAAATTAGTAAATGATGGTACTGATCCCCCATGGTACACAAAACGGGTCAGATCGCTGTTGCAGAAGCAACGAAAAAAGCAAGTCAAATTTAACAGAACGCAAAATCCCCAAGATTGGTGAAGTTTTACGGAAGTTCGAAAGATAGCGCGTACTTCAATGCGACATGCTTATAATGACTTCCACAACGACTCTCTGTCTCGGAATCCGACAGAAAACCTAAGGAGATTCTGGTCATACTGAAAGGTCTCTGTTGGATTCCTTTCATGTTTAATTTCTTAAATCTGTTGCCATTTATGGAATAAATTCCTCTTCTAAATGTACTGTGGCGTTTCTGACTATCTGGGAGGAGTCTGAGCAGTGGAACGTGTTACTTTTACACATAAACAAGAACGATATGTCACACTACTACACTTTAAAGCACAGTTTATATGTAATTCTTATATGTAATTCATGTCACACAGTCTCATACGGAACCTACATCCGCTTTCTTTTATATACTGTATATGATAAGATACTGTCATCCCCCTTCCCTTTTGTGTGAGAGGATGAATGAGCATATGTATTTCTAGTTGCATGCTTGAGGGTAGCAGACAAGGCTGTCTGCTAGAGAACAGTAGGACCAACGTCGGAACAGGTAGCTACGCTTCCTAAAAGCAAAGAGGTTTCTATCCTTAGTATGGTCCTGTCCGTCCGTTGTCATGTTGGTATAGGAAGCTGCCCCTCTGGCCACTTCCGTTGGTCTTTGTGAGCCACCCTCAGGAAGCACGCTCAGCAGTAGGGCAGTTGCAGTGTGGCCGTGGCGAGCGTCTGAAGTGGTAAGATCTCCGGCTAAGCGCGTGTCTGTTAAGTCCGTAGGACAATGGATTTCTTAAGTTCAGCCTAACTGAAAATTTAATCACTTTTATTTCGGGTTTAGGTCTAAAATATCCGATGTTATCTTAAATTGCAGCGCAGTGTAATTATCGTGTGAAGTTCAGATTATTTTTCGGTAGTTGCTTTGTTACTACTTTGTGAGTAAAGTGGAACCACGTGTTGATCAGTAACTCTAACTAAGTTCATCAATCTTAAATCCGAATGGCCGTGAGATTATAACGTCTCGTCTTGAGAATATTTTTTTTAATATAGCAACTTTTCTTTATGCTTTTCTTTATGTTCAACCCACGTGGGGTGTACTTTGCGAGACCAGTACCACGTGCTTATATAAGTGTTTGACCCATCAGGTTAATAGTAAGACGTTAGTAACCAGTTCAAGGTTTTTCTTTTGTCAATTGCTTTTCGATCTAATATATTTTAATTATCAACATTATTGTGGAGTTGTATGCTTTGTGTAAACCAAGTTGACCACGTGGAGCATGTGGTGTAATCATCAAAGTAGCCCTCAGCTATTCTTTTTGCGAAGACTTCACAAAGAGTTAATATGAATTTAGTATACCAGTGTGTGGTAATTACATGACGGACAGGATTGTGGTATGAACGTAATTTCTTTGGGTAAAAACTGAATCTGTTGGTTGTGGTTAATTTCTTCTTGCTTATGTTTCAATGTTCTTCGTGTGTTATTTTATGAATGCAGTGTTGTTTGCGGTCTCCCAATCTTGGCTCCATATTTTATGTGTTCCGTAAGATTATAATCTCACATTTTTTCAATCGTAAATAAGGCACCAGCTCAGTTATAACTCACGTATAATATGCTGAAATTTCAATGAACTATCTTAAAATAAATTTCCAAATATAAACTGATTTCTTTCTTTTTATTTAAATTCTCCTTTTTTATATATATATTACCGGTTTTGTATGACTATTAAAAGATTATCATTAATGTTAGTCTGCTTGATAAACCTAGACTAAATATCTGATGAAACAGTTGCCCAGTAATCCACGGTTAACGTCCCCAGACAGATCACGGCTTTTAACCCACTTTCATTGTCAATTAGCACCGATTTCAGCATACCAAATTAGAGTTACAATATTACACATCAGCTACGAAATTAAAGTAACAATCTTACACATGGCGACCCTGTTCTGTGATTCCGCTAGACTCTGGAATCTCTGAAACGTTAGATTGCGAGCGTGTTATAATCTTAATTTTTTTCCTACAGCGCTCAAACAACTTCTGTGTTGTTTCCGAGCAGACTTTCAAAAGATTCACGGCGTTGTTGATCGGCGTTGCGTTGTTTGTCTTGTTTTGTTTTTTATACTTGTGTGTTTTATATGTCTGTGTGTTTTTTATTCTCGCTTGTAAATTCCACTGTTTCGATCTAAGATAAAAATTTGTTTTGCGTGTGAAAAAGTGCGTACTAGGTTGGGTATCTTTCGTGTGACTGTCGTAATTTTTGTGGGACACATTTATTTTGATTAGTGTGTCACATACCGGTTATAAATTGCACTAATGCAGACACGTAACCAAACTAAAAGTAAGCGGTCCGACAACCTAAGCAACATGGACCAAGGGGATAATTTAATTTCGAATGTTAACGCGTCGGGCGGTTCCGAAAATGCAATGGGGAATACTTCAGACGAAATGCAAGACAGGACGAACGGGCTCACATCAGAGCCACAAATTAATTTGCCCCCAACTAACCAAATTGATTTGGCAGAACTCATGAAAGCCTTATTGCAACAAAATAAAGAATCATTTGAAAAATCGTTCCGAGAACAAAAAGAATCATCCGAAAAATCGATCCGTGAGCTAGGCGAACAAATGACGCATAAATCTGAAAAATCGATCCGAGAGCTAGGCGAACAAATAGACGAAAAACTAATCCAGCAGACAAATAAAGTCGACAAGTCGATGCAGAGAGTGTCCAATGATATCTCACAAAGAATAAACAATCTGGCAAGTGAGATAAAAAGTGATATTATGAAAGAATTAGGCCGTACATTTGAACAAATCGATGATCGTCTGCAAGCGTTAGAACAGAGCAAGCGGAGGGGCGATGCCCAATCTAAAGAAAGCGAAGAACGGCTACTTAGGAATTTCCAAGAGCTGAGGGAAGAATGCCATGGGAGCACCAGCAGGTACTGTCGAGGGTCCAAGAGGCGGAAACGCATTGTCCCACGTCCGTTAGCAACACAATAGCGGACAACAGTTTAGCGATCCACACGTTGGAACAGCAAGTAGAACAATTGAAGCAGACTGGAGCGGAGGACAAGAGACAAATTGATGATAAGATTGCGGCATTAGCGGACACTGTAGGCACGATGAAGCTGACGGAAAGCGAGAACAATACTACACCAGTAGCGGCCGCAGAGACCGAAGAAGTGCGTTCGCTTCTGAGATTTCAGAAGGGACAGTTCGAAGTGAACAGGCAAAACAGAGCTGTAACAGGCGAATTACAAGAACGCGTGGCACATCTGGAAAACCGCATGGCGTGTGATTCCGAACTCGCCAATAGCACTAAAAATAGCCATACGAACAGTGCAGAGAGGGACTCCGGCCACGAGGGAGATTTTGACGACAGGGAAGAATGTAATTTAAGGGGCAGACATGAGAGAAACAGAAACATTCAAGGGCCTCACCAGGAGGAAATGCGGGGATTTGATTTCAAACATTTCCTTACGGTAAGAAAGTTTGAGATATTCCGAAATTCGCAAAAAGGAATACATCCACGCGCATGGCTCGAGCAATTTGAGTTTTGTCTTCCCCCCGACTGGGCAAGTTCACATAAGATAGAATATATGTGTGGCTATTTGGAGGGCGAACCGGCGATTCGCATGAGGTCGGCAGCGCGTCACTGCAACTCCACTCGGGAGTTTCGACAAGCCTTTCTGTCCGCCTATTGGTCGGAAGCGGCACAAGATAGGGTCAAACATGGCATAATTATGCTGCCAAATTTGAACCAGTCTGGTTTCGGCAGCCCTGCACGCCTATTCGACCACATGCTGCAGGCAAATCAATTTTTATACGACCCATACGGGCCTGCGGAACTAATTAGGATATGCATCACCAAATTGCCGATGCACTTGCGGCACGTCATTCTTGCGGGACGATGCAAAGAGGACGTGGAAACGTTTAAAACACTTCTCCAAGATTTGGAATATAATACAGCAGAATGCCCGCCTAATCAGGCACAAAGTTATTACGGGGCACAGCAGCGCGACCGCAGTCGTGGCCGTATTACTAATCAACGGCGTGACTGGTCGTCGCGACGTGAACGGAACAATAATCGGGACCGGCCGTATAGAAACTGGGGTGACAGTCGCGAACACAGGTGGAACAACAGAAATGATCGAGGACGTGGACAAGATCGTGAACGCTACAGGTACGGCAACCAGAATCGATACGATGAATACGGTGGGAATAGGACTGTAGGCGGAGCACCTCATGATGTCGAAATTCGGCCGGCTAACCCTAGGCATAATCCAGCAAATGGAAATGAGCGAAACCGGCAATGACAAACGATCAGCGCAGAAGGCGCCCAATCGGAACAAATGAGCGACATGGCAAATGAGTAGAAAGGACAGTGAGAAGTAGAGAGGACGGTGAGGAGAAAGAATTGATTAGTTTTAATTTGTGACGTATGCATTTTGAATAATATGTTGATAAAAATTAATGATAAAGATGTTTCTATGTGATGGATTGAAGTGATGTTTTAATTTTTTTCTCTCCTTGTGCAATTAGGATTTAGTTTGATTCAAACGTGAAGATAAAAGGTTTCTTTGTGAACGAGTAAAATGCTGTTTATGTTTTTTTTTTGTGTGTAAATTGAAAAGAGTCGCTCCTTAGGAAAGCAAGATCGTTGCTGAATTAGTGCATAAACTCAGGGGAATATCCGATCTGTGGGTATTATGGGTCTGGCAAACCCAGGTCCCCAGCTGTTAGTAGCCTTGTTTCCGATTTTCTGCTTTCAGTGCTACTATCTATCTATTACTATTCTATATCTGTCAGTATAAATGAGGATCTCTTACTATAGTATGCGTGCTGTATGAATATTTTAAGATAGGAGAACTCTGAGAAAGGAATGAGTAAGTTTGGAATCTTGAAAACAGGATGCGATAATACGATTGTTGAACCATTGGCTTCCAATATGCGATGATATGTTAATATTGATGATATATGTCTTTTTTTGTTCTTTATAGCTGAGTACGTAAAGTGCTGCATGTGGATTTCGTAAGTATATTGATTCCCTTCAAGGTGAAAGAAGAATTGTGGTTTGTGTAATTTACGTGGCTCTGAAACATTATTGTGGTAGTCAAATACGAGCAGCTTTTCAGCAAATGGAGAATGGACCGGAAATATGGATCCTTTTTTGTAGTCTTGATTGATGTTGAGCCAAAGCCTAAAAAAAAAAAATATTCTGCGTTAATACTTGTCCTAGAAAAGCGACGTTTATGTGTTTTGCTGATGCTGTGAGCATTACAGCTTACTGTTTTCGCTGGTGCGGGATGCACTGCAGCCTATATGATTTGTACTGAGGAAATTTCCCTCTTGAAGGTAGAGGATGATTAAATAATTTTGATTATGGGAACGATGGAAAGCTTGGTTTAAGGTAATAAGGATAAAGCAAAACATTTGTCAGTTAAACTACAGGAGGATTCGGATCTTTTGTGTCTGTTGTAAGTTCAATATGTTAAGATGATACTGTTTTACAGAATAGAGGTGACCACAATTTTGCCATTCATGAGAAATGAATCCAGAATAACCACCACAGGCGAAATAACTGATTTGGAAGCGAAAGGTAACGTAAAGAAGGAACGAAATCGCAGCAAAATGGGTAAGAAAATGTAATATAACCTGTATAACGCAAATATTTTTAACCTTCTCAGAGTCATCTGCGTGATTAATTGTTGTGATAACGTAATTTTAGGTGAAATTTTCTTACTGTTTTATGTGTGAATATATGAGTATGATAAATGTATAATTGCGAGTCTCTTTTCAGGTGTGCGAACTGGTATAAATGTTTTGGCGTGTAAATAACCATTGTTCTTTTTAATGTGTATGTTTAAGGAAAGTTCTCCATATTTATCATGTAACAAGACGTATGCCGCGAGCGTCAAGAAGAGGACGAATTAGAACAATGTTGTAGTGGTATATACACGGTGTTGAAATAGCATTGAAGTAGCTTATTGGCTTAACTAGTAGTGGATAGAAGTAGAATATTGAGTAATGCATGTTTATGGGTAGTTAGTTTGTAGAATAGACAACAGGTGTGCATGTATGTGTGTGTAAATAACATGTGAACCCTATGCTGTCCTGACCTATACTTGCACAAGGCATAATCCTATCCATTTTAGTGAATTAATAAATAGCATTTGATTTATTAAAACGTAAGTGAACCACATTAGTGATGTGGATTTAAATATTATATTGTCAGTTCATTTAAATTTTTATTTTTATACTGTCAAGTCATTTCACTTTTATTTTTTTTACATTGTCAAGTCATTTAAATTTTATTTTATATTGTCGATTCATCTAATTTTTTTATTTAAAAAAAATATTAAGTCTCACTTTGTTCTTAAAAATTGTGAAAGACAATACTAAGTGGTATTATGTATGACATTGTGTAATCACATAAGGATGATGAAAAATTTCTGTGAATGCAGTTGAGAACGTGAAAGCGAACCGGCAAAACTCTTCAGAGACAGCGGGAGCAGCCGGACTAGTTGCAAACTGGCGGGTTTCCCAGCAGGACACGCTGTCAGCCAGGCCACTTTGGGAGCGCGGCCGACAACAAAAGAAGGCACGCGGCAAACACTTTCCCTTGTACCTGGAGCTAATGGGCGGCCGCCCCGGGCGACACTTCCTCGAGGCGATGACCTGAGATGGGCGAGCGGTCCACCACGCGGAAATCCATCTGCTGGCAACGCACCACACGCACGCGACCGTGACGAGACGGCCGCAGTGAAACAACACAAGGGGCGTGGAGCCTTTTGACAGGTACTGCCCAAAGAAACTTGCAGACGTCAACGACGCCTATCGACATTTCCTGATGGATGCCTACTGTCAAGCGACAGTAAATCATGGTTCGATGTTCTCTGGTCGCTAAGGGTGGCACAAAAGAAGAGCCATTAAGTGTCATCCTTGCCCAGGAATATCAAACTGGCGAGCCAATTGAGGATAACCCAAGAATGTAACAACACAAAGGGCGTGGAGCCTTTTGACACATACTGTCCAGAGTAACTGGCAGACTTCAATGACGCCTATCAACATCTCCTGACGGATGCCCACTTTGAAGCGACAGTAAATCATGGTTCGATGTTCTCTGGTCGCTAAGGGTGGCACAAAAGAAGAGCCATTAAGTATCATCCTTGCCCAGGAATATCAACCTGGCGTGTCAAACGAGGATACCGCACGAATTTGACAACACAAACATGGAACCAAATCGAGATGACGTGACACGGGAGAAACTTCATGAGAGGGCAGAGACGGTGGGATCGCACGCAACAGATGGACAAAAAAATCCCTACTGACAGCTGCGGCGACGAACCCCCCCCTCTTTCCCCTATATTGTGCCTTGGAACAGTGGAAGTACTGAGTGTGTCAGTGAACAGTGATTATACGGTTCTTAGTCCAGTGCATATACGTGTGTTTCTGTCAGAGAAACTCTGACTCGTGTGTTTTGCAGGAGTTCGATTTATTGGTGTTTATTAGACTGACTCTTGTATTTTGCAGGTGTTCTATTTATCTTTTTTAGACTTTGACTCTTGTATTTTGCAGGTGTTTTATTTATAGGTGTTTTATTTGTTTTAGATGTTGACTATTGTACTGTTTTATTTATCAATGTTTGTTTTTGTGTGATGTATTAGATTTGTGATATTTTGTTTCGTAAATTCATTGCTGTGGCATTGCTTCGTTTATCAGTCAGATAGCTTTTTATTCTCATTGAACTGTGATCGATTAACCTTTGCATGGGGCATATTTACTGTGAGGAACCCCTTAAGGGTAACAATCACATAATTATTGTAGTTTCAGTATAATGACACAGTGCTCATTGTTTGCTAGCTAATTGAAATATTGTAGAGTGATTAAATGAGTGCCACATAGTTATTTTAATTCTGCATATTATTAGTTTTATACGATATAGAATTTTTTTTGCGATAACCACTTTGTAAAACATGTTTTTTCTCTTATCATTTTGTTGCTTTTGCAGATTGTGCATTGTTATGTTATGCTTTTTAATACCGATGTTATTTGATGTTCTTTTTTTTAATTGCTGTGGCACCTTTGCTATTTTCATAAATTTTGCTTGTTAGTAAA
Source organism: Schistocerca cancellata (assembly GCF_023864275.1). Taxonomy (NCBI): domain Eukaryota; kingdom Metazoa; phylum Arthropoda; class Insecta; order Orthoptera; family Acrididae; genus Schistocerca; species Schistocerca cancellata. The sequence goes on from NC_064630.1 coordinate 6,104,916, forward strand.
CAGTCTAAATTTTCCTGTGATCAGTTGGCTCTTGGAATGAGCAAATACTGGTGAACTCCATCAGGGTAACAACCAGAAATTGTTTTCATATTAATGACACAGGAACCATTGTTTTTACTTGCTGACCGAATTAGGTCTACACTACCTTTTAAATAGGTGTCACAGATTGTGTTTTTTTTCTGTTCGAAACTGGTAGATTCTAAAGATGTGTTGAAATTATTGTGTTTTAGCAAGTAGCTGGTGTCCGTTTGCCTTTTGTTTTACACTTTTGGTTTAAGTAGGGTGTGAGAAGCCTGCTTGGGAATGTCCTAGCATGGCCAGAAAATTCCCTGCACAGTCTTTTCCCGGAGCGTTGGGGTTATGAAAGGTCTCTGTTGGATTCCTTTCATGTTTAATTTCTTAAATCTGTTGCCATTTATGGAATAAATTCCTCTTCTAAATGTACTGTGGCGTTTCTGACTATCTGGGAGGAGTCTGAGCAGTGGAACGTGTTACTTTTACACATAAACAAGAACGATCTGTCACACTACTACACTTTAAAGCACAGTTTATATGTAATTCTTATATGTAATTCATGTCACACAGTCTCATACGGAACCTACATCCGCTTTCTTTTATATACTGTATATGATAAGATACTGTCATCCCCCTTCCCTTTTGTGTGAGAGGATGAATGAGCATATGTATTTCTAGTTGCATGCTTGAGGGTAGCAGACAAGGCTGTCTGCTAGAGAACAGTAGGACCAACGTCGGAACAGGTAGCTACGCTTCCTAAAAGCAAAGAGGTTTCTATCCTTAGTATGGTCCTGTCCGTCCGTTGTCATGTTGGTATAGGAAGCTGCCCCTCTGGCCACTTCCGTTGGTCTTTGTGAGCCACCCTCAGGAAGCACGCTCAGCAGTAGGGCAGTTGCAGTGTGGCCGTGGCGAGCGTCTGAAGTGGTAAGATCTCCGGCTAAGCGCGTGTCTGTTAAGTCCGTAGGACAATGGATTTCTTAAGTTCAGCCTAACTGAAAATTTAATCACTTTTATTTCGGGTTTAGGTCTAAAATATCCGATGTTATCTTAAATTGCAGCGCAGTGTAATTATCGTGTGAAGTTCAGATTATTTTTCGGTAGTTGCTTTGTTACTACTTTGTGAGTAAAGTGGAACCACGTGTTGATCAGTAACTCTAACTAAGTTCATCAATCTTAAATCCGAATGGCCGTGAGATTATAACGTCTCGTCTTGAGAATATTTTTTTTAATATAGCAACTTTTCTTTATGCTTTTCTTTATGTTCAACCCACGTGGGGTGTACTTTGCGAGACCAGTACCACGTGCTTATATAAGTGTTTGACCCATCAGGTTAATAGTAAGACGTTAGTAACCAGTTCAAGGTTTTTCTTTTGTCAATTGCTTTTCGATCTAATGTATTTTAATTATCAAAATTATTGTGGAGTTGTACGCTTTGTATAAACCAAGTTGACCACGTGGAGCATGTGGTGTAATCATCAAAGTAGCCCTCAGCTATTCTTTTTGCGAAGACTTCACAAAGAGTTAATATGAATTTAGTATACCAGTGTGTGGTAATTACATGACGGACAGGATTGTGGTATGAACGTAATTTCTTTGGGTAAAAACTGAATCTGTTGGTTGTGGTTAATTTCTTCTTGCTTATGTTTCAATGTTCTTCGTGTGTTATTTTATGAATGCAGTGTTGTTTGCAGTCTCCCAATCTTGGCTCCATATTTTATGTGTTCCGTAAGATTATAATCTCACATTTTTTCAATCGTAAATAAGGCACCAGCTCAGTTATAACTCACGTATAATATGCTGAAATTTCAATGAACAATCTTAAAATAAATTTCCAAATATAAACTGATTTCTTTCTTTTTATTTAAATTCTCCTTTTATATATATATATTACCGGTTTTGTATGACTATTAAAAGATTATCATTAATGTTAGTCTGCTTGGTAAACCTAGACTAAATATCTGATGAAACAGTTGCCCAGTAATCCACGGTTAACGTCCCCAGACAGATCACGGCTTTTAACCCACTTTCATTGTCAATTAGCACCGATTTCAGCATACCAAATTAAAGTTACAATATTACACATCAGCTAAGAAAATTAAAGTTACAACTTTACAATACATAAAGCACACCAGTGGCAATACGCAATCAATACCTTCACTGCGCGATAACAACGGTGAAGTCACTGATGACAGTGTCACCAAAGCAGAGTTAATAAACACGCTTTTCCGAAAGTCCTTCACCAAAGAAGACGAAGCAAATATTCCTGATTTCCAATCAAGAAAAATTGCGAAGATGAGAAAAATAGTACATATCCTCGGAGTAACGAAGCACCTTAAATCACTTAATAAAGGCAAGGCCTCCGGTCCAGAATGTATACCAGTCAGGTTCCTCTCAGAGTATGCTGATAAAATGGCTCCATATTTAGCAATTCCTACCCATGAACCATGGACGGTTCCTCTCAGAGTATGCTGATAAAATGGCTCCATATTTAGCAATTCCTACCCATGAACCATGGACCTTGCCGTTGGTGGGGAGGCTTGCGTGCCTCAGCGATACAGATGGCCGTACCGTAGGTGCAACCACAACGGAGGGGTATCTGTTGAGAGGCCAGACAAACATGTGGTTCCTGAAGAGCGGCAGCAGACTTTTCAGTAGTTGCAGGGGCAACAGTCTGGATGACTGACTGGCCTTGTAACACTAACCAAAACGGCCTTGCTGTGCTGGTACTGCGAACGGCTGAAAACAAAAAAAAATGGTTCTGAGCACTAAGGGACTTAACATCTGTGGTCATCAGTCCCCTAGAACTTAGAACTACTTAAACCTAACTAACCTAAGGAGATCACACACATCCATGCCCGAGGCAGGATTCGAACCTGCGACCGTAGCAATCGCGCGTTTCCGGACTGCGTGCCTAGAACCGCGAGACCACCGCGGCCGGCGGCTGAAAGCAAGGGGAAACTACGGCCGTAATTTTTCCCGAGGGCATGCAGCTTTACTGTATGGTTAAATTATGATGGCGTCCTCTTGGGTAAAATATTCCGGAGGTAAAACAGTCCTCCATTCGGATCTCCAAGCGGCGGCTACTCAAGAGGACGTCGTTGTCAGGAGAAAGAAAACTGGCATTCTGCGGATCGGAGCATGGAATGTCAGATCCCTTAATCGGGCAAGTAGATTAGAAGATTTAAAAAGGGAAATGGATAGGTTAAAGTTAGATGTAGTGGGAATTAGTGAAGTTCGGTGGCAGGAGGAACAAGACTTTTGATCAGGTGAATACAGGGTTATAAATACAAAATCAAATAGGGGTAATGCAGGAGTAGGTTTAATAATGAATAAAAAAATAGGAGTGCGGCTAATCTACTACAAACAGCATAGTGAACGCATTATTGTGGCTAAGATAGACACGAAGCCCACACCTACTACAGTAGTACAAGTTTATATGCCAACTAGCTCTGCAGATGATGAAGAAATTGATGAAATGTATGATGAGATAAAAGAAATTATTTAGGTAGTGAAGGGCGACGAAAATTTATTAGTCATGGGTGACTGGAATTCGAAAGTAGGAAAAGGGAGAGAAGGAAACATACCAGGTGAATATGGATTGGAGGAAAGAAATGAAACACGAAGCCGTCTGGTAGAATTTTGCATAGACCATAACTTAATCATAGCTATCACTTTGTTGAAGAATCATAAAAGAAGGCTGTACACATGGAAGAATCCTGGAAATACTAGAAGGTATCAGATGGATTATATAATGGTAAGACAGAGATTTAGGAACCAGGTATTAAATTGTAAGACATTTCCAGGGGCAGATGTGGACTGTGACCACAATCTATTGGTTATGAACTGTAGATTAAAACTGAACAAACTTTAAAAAGAAGGGAATTTAAGGAGATGGGACCTGGACAAATTGATTAAACCAGAGGTTGTACAAACTTTCAGGGAGAGCATAAGGGAACAATTGACAGGAATGGGGGAAAGAAATACAGTAGAAGAAGGATGGGTAGCTTTGAGGGATGAAACAGTGAAGGCAGCAGAAGATCAAATAGGTAAAAAGGCGAGGGCTAGTAGAAACCCTTGCGTAACAGAAGAAATATTGAAATTAATTGATGAATGGAGAAAATATAAAAATTCAGTAAATGAATCAGGCAAAAAGGAATACAAACGTCTCAAAAATGAGCACGACAGGAAGTGCAAAATGGCTAAGCAGGGATGGCTAGAGGACAAATGTAAGGATGTAGGGGCTTATCTCACTAGGGGTAAGATAGATACTGCCTACAGGAAAATTAAAGAGACCTTAGGAGAAAAGAGAGCCACTTGTGTGAATATCAAGAGCTCAGATGGAAACCCAGTTCTAAGCAAAGAAGGGAAAGTTGGTTGGTTGGTTGGTTTGGGGGAGGAGACCAGACAGCGTGGTCATCGGTCTCATCGGATTAGGGAAGGATTGGGAAGGAAGTCGGCCGTGCCCTTTCAGAGGAACCATCCCGGCATTTGCCTGGAGTGATTTAGGGAAATCACGGAAAACCTAAATCAGGATGGCCGGACGCGGGATTGAACCGTCGTCCTCCCGAATGCGAGTCCAGTATCTAACCACTGCGCCACCCCGCTCGGTGCAAAGAAGGGAAAGCAGAATTGTGGAAGGAGTATATAGAGGGTCTATACAAGGGCGATGCACTTGAGGACAATATTATGGAAATGGAAGAGGATGTAGATGAAGATGAAATGGGAGATACGATACTGCGTGAAGAGTTTGACAGGGCACTGAAAGACCTGAGTCGAAACAAGGCCCCCGGAGTAGACAACATTCCATTGGAACTACTGACGGCTTTGGGAGAGTCAGTCTTGACAAAACTCTACCATCTGGTGAGCAAGATGTATGAAACAGGCGAAATACCCTCAGACTTCAAGAAGAATATAATAATTCCAACCCCAAAGAAAGCAGGTGCTGACAGATGAGAAAATTACCGAACAATCAGTTTAATAAGCGACATCTGCAAAATAATAACACGAATTCTTTACAGACGAATGGAAAAACTAGTAGAAGCCGACCTCGAGGAAGATCAGTTTGGATTCCTTAGAAATATTGGAACACGTGAGGCAATACTGACCTTACGACTTATCTTAGAAGAAAGATTAAGGAAAGGCAAACCTACATTTCTAGCATTTGTAAACTTAGAGAAAGCTTTTGACAATGTTGACTGGAATACTCTCTTTCAAAGTCTGAAGGTGGCAGGGGTAAAATACAGGGAGCGAAATGCTATTTACAATTTGTACAGAAACCAGATGGCAGTTATAAGAGTCGAGAGACATGAAAGGGAAGCAGTGGTTGGGAAGGGAGTGAGACAGGGTTGTAGCCTATCCATGATGTTATTCAATCTGTATATTGAGCAAGCAGTAAAGGAAGCAAAAGAAAAATTCGGAGTAGGTATTAAAATCCATGGAGAAGAAATAAAAACTTTGAGGTTCGCCGATGACATTGTAATTCTGTCAGAGACAGCAAAGGACTTGGAAGAGCAACTGAACGGAATGGACAGTGTCTTGAAAGGAGGATATAAGATGAACATCAAGAAAAACAAAACGAGGATAATGGAATGTAGTCGAATTAAGTCATGTGATGCTGAGGGAATTGGATTAGGAAATTAGACACTTAATGTACTAAAGTAGTTTTGCTATTTGGGGAGCAAAATAACTGATGATGGTCGAAGTAGAGAGGATATAAAATGTAGTCTGGCAATGGCAAGGAAAGCGTTTCTGAAGAAGGGAAATTTGTTAACATCGAGTATAGATTTAAGCGTCAGGAATTCGTTTCTGAAAGTATTTGTATGGAGTGTAGCCTTGTATGGAAGTGAAACATGGACGATAAATAGTTTGGAGAAGAAGAGAGTAGAAGGTTTTGAAATGTGGTGCTACAGAAGAATGCTGAAGATTAGATGGGTAGATCACATAACTAATGAGGAGGTATTGAATAGAATTGGGGAGAAGAGAAGTTTGTGGCACAACTTGACTAGAAGAAGGGGCCGGTTGGTAGGACAAGTTCTGAGGCATCAAGGGATCACCAATTTAGTATTGGAGGGCAGCGTGGAGGGTAAAAATGGTAGAGGGAGACCAAGAGATGAATACACTAAGCAGATTCAGAAGGATGTAGGTTGCAGTAAGTATTGGGAGATGAAGAAGCTTGCACAGGATAAAGTAGCATGGAGAGCTGCATGAAACCAGTCTCAGGACTGAAGACCACAACAACAACAATTTATCAATTGTATACGCCGGCTCGCTTACAGAAAAATCCGTACCTAAAGACTGGAAAATTGCTCGAGTCACACCAATACCCAAAAAGGGAGATAGGAGTAATCCGCTGAATTACAGGCCTATATCACTGACGTCGATTTGCAGTAGTGTTTTGGAACATACACTGTGTTCGAACGCCCGCCGGTGTGGCCGAGCGGTTCTAGGCGCTTCAGTCTGGAACAGCGCGACCGCTACGTTCGCAGGTTCGAATCCTGCCTCCGGTATGGGTGTGTGTGATATCCTTAGATTTGTTTTGTTTAAGTAGTTCTAATTTCTATGGGACTGATGACCTTATATATTAAGTCCCATTGTGGTCAGAGCCATTTGAACCATTTTTTGTGTTCGAACATTATGAATAACTTCAAAGAAATCGATTTATTGACACATAGCACTGATTCAGAAAATATCGTTTGCGTGAAAAACAACGAGCACTTTATACTCACTAAGTAATGAGTGCTATCGACAGGGGATGTAAAATTGATCCCATATTTTTAGATTTCTAGAAGGCTTTCGACACCGTTCCTCACAACCGTCTTCCAACCAAACTGCGTGCGTATGGAGTATCGCCTCAGTTGTGCAACTGGATTCGTGATTTTCTGTCAGAAAGGTCACAGTTCGTAGCAATAGACGGAAAGTGAGCGAGTAAAATAGAAGTAGTATCAGGCGTGCCCCAAGGAAGTGTTATGGGTCCTCTATTGTTCGGGATCTATATAAACGACATAGGAGACAATCTGAGTAAACCTCTTAGATTTTTTGTAGATGATGCTTCAATTTACCGTCTTGTAAAGTCATCAGACGACCAACACAAATTGAAAAATGATTTATGTACGATATCTGTATGGTGCGAAAAGTGGCAGTTGACTTTGAATAAAGAAAAGTGTGAAGTTATTCAATCGAGCACTAAAAGAAATCCTCTAAGTTTTGATTACGCGATAAGTCACACAAACCTGAAGGCTGTAAATTCAACTAAATACTTAGGGATTACAATTACAAGTCACCTGAATTGGAACGACCATATAGATAAAGTTATGGATAGACCACACCAAAGACTTCAATGTCAGAAAACTTAAAAGGTGCGACAGGTCTCCTAAAGAGACTGCTTACGCCTCCCCTGTCCGCCCTGTTCTGGGGTACTGCTGTAAGGTGTGGGACCGGCATCAGGTGGGACTGACGGATGACATCGAAAAAGTTCAAAGAATGGTGGCTTGTTTTGTATTATCGCGAAATAGCGGTGATAGTGCCACAGACATGATACGTAAATTGGAGCGGCAATCATTAAAAAAAGAAAAAGGTGTTTTTCGTTGCGACGGCATCGTCTCATGAAACTTCAGTCACCAGTATCATCAGTTTCCTTCTCCGATTGCGAAAACATTCTGTTGGCACCCACCTACATAGGGGGACACGACCATCACGATAAAATAAGAGAAATCAGGGCTTGCACAGAAAAATTTAAGTGCTCTTTCTTCCCGTGCGCCGTTCGAGAGTGGATCGGTAGAGAACTTGAAGGTGGTTGATTGAACCCTCTGCCAGGCACTTAATTGTGAATAGCAGAGTAATCACGTAGACGTAGAGGTAGATGTAGGGACACAGTGAGGGTAAACACTTCTTATGAAAAGTGTTTTCTCTGGACTGCTGGATGCCCTTGCGCATTTGCTTCATCCACCTAGTTAAAATGTGTGCACTATAGTTGCTGTTTGTAAATCACCTGACCGCTGCACCCTTTAGTTCTGAAGTGGCAGACAGTCTAAGACTTCAGCCTGTGGACGCTTTGCGTCTGACTACTGTAATAAGAACAATAATGACAATAATTCTGTGTACAGCGCTATAGTGCTTTGCTGCAAATTAGTTCCTATATCTGTTTCAAAGTAAGTAATGAAGCTATTTCTCGTCCATTGCACTGACCACCTTCAACTTGCAGAACACATTTTCATTTACTTTCATTAATGTAGAGTTCAAAATATAAAGTATGTGTGTAATCGGTGGTCTATGTGAGGTGCGTTACGTGTCATGCTAGTAACTGAGGAAAAAGTTATTGATAACGTATATAATCAGTATTAAAATGTTGCAAAATTATGTTAAAATTAATGATGTTTTAAAAGTCATTTAGTTTCATGGCTGCATCACAATCACAAACATTTTGTTTCTTACCCCTTAGAAAATCTCATTTTATCCCTGAGGGGGTAATTACCCCCAAGCTTTGCAACAACTAATCTATCGCTACCGATGCGGAAAACATTCGAAGTGCTTGTTAATACTTTGCCCTTTCCAAAACATCATTGAAAAATATATTAGGTAATGTCCTTTGGAGCAGCTCCACCTCAGAGCCTTTACCTGTGGGCCACGTAATGAGTTCTGCGATCTTTCTACCTCACACTGTAGAAAGATACAGAACTCAGATTACTTTCTGTAGTGATGAGTAGACTGTGCGTGTGACGAGGAAATAAAGGTGGAAAGACAGACTATGTCCTGTTTGGTCAAATATTAGGGGGAAAGGAAAGAATTCAAACAACAAAGTGTAACCAATGAAGTGCGTGTAGGCCAGTGAAAAATATCGTGAAACGTGGAAATTGAAAGTATTAACATTTACGTATACTTACTTAAGTTCATGGCCAACCTACAACTTAGGAGCTAAAAACAATTACTGAAATGAGGAGAGGTCAGCCATCCAGTCCGAAAGATTTCCTCTTTCCGGAGTCAAGGTCAGCATAAAGAAAAACACTCAGCTGGTGCAGGCGTCTGGGGCACACGTGAGCGTTCAGAGTTTCAGTATCATCCAGCCTTGTACTGTATAAGGAAGCACCTGCTTTGAAGGGGCATAATGCTTAAATTCTTTGAAAACTTTTATTCAAATCAATTTATTTCCTTGAAAGGTCTGCAGTACTTACAGAGAGCTAACAGGGAATCTCTTGAGTGCGAAGTCGCAAGCTCAGTTTTTAGTAAGGCGTATTTCAAAGTGTTGAATTAACAAATACGACAGGAAAAATATTAGCTGTTAATGACCCACCATGTGCAGCAGGAGGGAGACAGAAGTCGAGTGTACGGGAGGTGCACAGATCAATCTTCTATCAGTTTCATGTAGTATGCTTCATAAAATGACATCGTTGACATTCGAGAAATATTTAAAACAAACCATGAACTTACACTTTCACCACCGAATGAAAAATAGCACGCCACAGTGTTGACAAAGGTTCACACCATCGAGATCTAAGATGCACTACGTTCAGCTAAGTATCCACGCTTAAGGAATGCATGTAGAATCAGATTGGCGCAACGGGATGATGAGAACTGATGAGATGTGATGATAGGCAACCGAAAGTGAAGCAACCCGTCATGGAGCTTATGGAGAAACTTTCTATCCTTTAAGGATAAACCATTCAGAGGGCAAGTTTGTCCAGTAATTCTAGATGGTATGAACTGCAATGTCACACATTTTTCAAGAGGGATAGGTTGCTCTAACGGAGTAACGCCGGAAATGCATATCCTCCTATTTCCATCTATTGTACTATAATTTTTTCCTTGTTTTGTTACCTGAAGATATGACATTTCTGTGTCTTTATATATTGTAATTGTTTTACTATTTGTATATATATATTTATGCATTTATGTCGATTTATAATTGGTTTGTTTTGTAAATACTATTTGTATTTTTACGCTCGGTCTTGCCTAGGGAAAACTATGCTATAACGATTACATCGATACGTCGTGTGGAGAACCAAAGTGTTTCGGATCTTTGGTAGTGTTAACTCGCCGTATGGAGCGCCGGCAGAGGTAGAGTATGGCTGGAGTAGTGCGGTGGAGCAGGTGTGTTGTGTGACGCTCCCGCGAGTTGCCGCACTTTCTGGGTTTGGCCGCATGTAATTGCACTCGATTTGCTATGATAGTTTCTGACACGCTGTCGCGGACGGGAAGCATTAGCTGTCGCACATCAAAAGCCCGTTTCGCTTGGTGACCGTGTCGAGAAGAAGGCGCGCCAATATCCAGCTTCTGCAACAGCGACGGCCGACAATGAGTGACTGTCGCCACCTCCTCGACCGACGACTTCAAACCTTCAATCAACCAACAAGTAAGACTGGAAGCACGTAAAGTTTTAGAACTGTATGGCAGACCTCAGCTTTTAAAATTGTTCCATTCACAAAATTACAGCAACTTAGCATCAACCTTTGTTGCTCATTGTCCCAATTGCATTACCAAGCAGGGTCCCTTCCTTTTCCGGAATGAACCCGAGTGTCGTTGAAATTCAAACGCCAGCATTAAAATAATATCATTCCATTTCGCTGCTTTAATTTCAAAATTCCTTTAAAGTATTCAGAGCTGGCTACAATATCTAGATTACACAAGCACAAACTAAGAGTGCGAGTTTTGTTACCGTATTTTAGCTTACCTGTGACTGCAGCTCACCTTGGTATGTACTAAATTTTACTATTGTTAATTGTTCAGAATCATTTAATTCAAGTTCAAAGTTAAATCTCTTATTTCTAAATTGCGTAGATTCAAGTAGCTTTTGAAATGGTTGTTGAGGTAGCCCAAGACTAACCTTATTTTATTGAATTTCGTAGTGCTTCAGAAACAGAGTTCACTATTAATTTCAGTCACTAAATTAACTTTCAATTTTCCGGTTTTATTAATTCTTTTGCTAAATTAAGTCAGAGTGTAGCAAAATTTATTACTTCTGACAAACTTTCAGTTTTCACACAACACGTGTCAACCTTCAGTTGCGACGCTTTTAGTGCTAATTAGATGTGCAATAACCTTTCTTTTTCAGTTATTATAGTAGTTGTCCATAGGACTGGCGACCGTAATTTTCCCCAAATCTCAAATATCTAATTGTTGTTGTTGTGGTCTTCAGTCATGAGACTGGTTTGATGCAGCTCTCCATGCTACTCTATCCTGTGCAAGTTTCTTCATCTCCCAGTACCTACTGCAACCTACATCCTTCTGAATCTGCTTAGTGTATTCATCTCTGGGTCTCCCCCTACGATTTTTACCCTCCACGCTGCCCTCCAATACTAAATTTGTGATCCCTTGATGCCTCAGAACATGTCCTACCAACCGATCCCTTCTTCTGGTCAAGTTGTGCCACAAACTTCTCTTCTCCCCAATCCTATTCAATACTTCCTCATTAGTTATGTGATCTACCCATCTAATCTTCAGCATTCTTCTGTAGCACCACATTTCTAAAGCTTCTATTCTCTTCTTGTCCAAACTATTTACCGTCCATGTTTCACTTCCATACATGGCTACACTCCATACAAATACTTTCAAAAATGACTGCCTGACACTTAAATCTATACTCGATGTTAACAAATTTCTCTTCTTCAGAAACGCTTTCCTTGCCATTGCCAGTCTACATTTTATATCCTCTCTACTTCGACCATCATCAGTTATTTTGCTCCCCAAATAGCAAAACTCCTTTACTACTTTAAGTGTCTCATTTCCTAATCTAATACCCTCAACATCACCCGACTTAATTCGACTACATTCCATTATTCTCGTTTTGTTTTTGTTGATTTTCATCTTATATCCTCCCTTCAAGACACCATCCATTCCGTTCAACTGCTCTTCCAAGTCCTTTGCTGTCTCTGACAGAATTACAATGTCATCGGCGAACCTCAAAGTTTTTATTTCTTCTCCATGGATTTTAATACCTACCCCAAATTTTTCTTTTGTTTCCTTCACTGCTTGCTCAATATACAGATTGAATAACATCGGGGAGAGGCTACAACCCTGTCTCACTCCCTTCCCAACCTCTGCTTCCCTTTCACGCCCCTCGACTCTTATAACTGCCATCTGGTTTCTGTACAAATTGTAAATAGCCTTTCGCTCCCTGTATTTTACCCCTGCCACCTTTAGAATTTGAAAGAGAGTATTCCAGTCAACATTGTCAAAAGCTTTCTCTAAGTCTACAAATGCTAGAAACGTAGGTTTGCCTTTCCTTAATCTTTCTTCTAAGATAAGTCGTAAGGTCAGTATTGCCTCACGTGTTCCAGTATTTCTACGGAATCCAAACTGATCTTCCCCGAGGTCGGCTTCTACTAGTTTTTCCATTCGCCTGTAAAGAATTCGTGTTAGTATTTTGCAGCTGTGGCTTATTAAACTGATTGTTCGGTAATTTTCACATCTGTCAACACCTGCTTTCTTTGGGATTGGAATTATTATATTATATCTAATTATATCTAATTAACGCCAATTAATTGTAACGTAACGACCGCACATTTACTTTCCTTATTAATTTTACCCTTTTCTCAAAATTAATTTCCACCAATTTAATTTGCGTTTTTCCTTTCATTTAGATGTAACCCTTTCCTCCCTCTTTACCGACAGATAAACTTCGGTGACGATTGCTTTTCTCAAATTTCCATTAGGTACACGTGGTTTAATTTTTACTGTCATTAAGGTCGATAAGTGAGGGGGAGGTTACATACGCAAATTATGAATCAAGCACAGGAAAGTTATTTTGACCAGCTATTTGCCAAAAAGAGGGCTCATATCATAGTTGTAGTTCTCTTACTTCCATTTTCCTAATATTGCTTGCTGTAAAGTAATTATTTCCTACAACCCTTACAAGATCACGCACTCGAGGAAAACTAGTAGAGAGCAGAGTACCTCCAACTTCTCGCTCCACAGTAAATAACTTGCCAGCCAGTTTAGCATCCAGATTAAAAGCCGACATTATTGTATACGAATGCGTTAAGACATTGATATTGTTTGACCCTGATAAAATTCTTTTGGTATCTCTACTTTCCAAGGTTCCTTTCATACGGATTTCCTCTTCGAATGCTGATTGGTCGGAGATGGAAACAAATTCCTTGCTGGACGATGGTATAAGTTTGCTTCTCTCCTCTACAGATTTTCAGATCGATTCCGCAGTTTGCTGTGTATCGTCAAGTTGACATTTTGTTTGAAATTCGTCATCTTACGTTTTCCAGTTCTGTATTACTGTTTGAAGTTATGCAACTATCCACTACTGCTTCCTTTGAAATCACTGTAACCTACGTCGCGAGCATTTTGATGTGCGTAACGTAGTACGTCACTATCATGCACATCCTGTAACTTCTATCTAGCATCGTTGGAACGCGCAAACAACAGTTTTTTTTTTTACAAGTGCGCCTTTTCCTCCCTCTAATATCTGCAGTTTTTCTTATGCACTACACAGTCACACGTTATTCGAAATCTGTTCATAAGTTTTCTTTACTATGCTAAGGTGGATCTTCAATGTAGATAATTACGCTTAGTACCCGCTCTTTGGACAACGATTGTCCTTTGTTACGTTTAATTGGAAACGGGATTTGTGGCTCCCTGTCCGACAAGGATGATGAACTACATGCTTCGATAGCTGCTTCAGTATCATTTTCACTTGTTAAGCAGGTATTGTCATCATTGTACTCCTCATGTAGATTATCCGCACAGTCGAGTGTATACGACACCACACATTCTACTGACTCATCTTGTAGAAACGCTAATATTTCATCTACCACTTCTTTCTCACTCTGCGAAAGTCCTTGCGTTCCTTTTGCTAGCCGCTGTGGCCGAGCGGTTTTAGGCGCTTCAGTCCAGATCCACACGGCTGCTACGGTCGCAGGTTCGAATCCTGCCTCGATCATGAATGTGTGTTACGGCTTAGTTAGGTTTACTTAGTTCCAAGTCTAGGGGACTGAAGACCTCACATGTTAAGTCCCATAGTGCTTAGACCCATCTGAACCAATTTCCTTTCTGACGAAACGTCATAATGCAATGTTTGCTTTGTATATCGTTGCCATTCCTCTGCTCTGCATCAACACCACTAACACTGTAGCACTGTTGTGAGCTATTCGTCAACTGAGCAGTTCAACTACGCTCCACAGACTACTAATGCTGTGCTAGCGATTGGATACCTCCAGTCCCGTCCCTGTTGCTATTAGCAGCCAATATGGTGGTTGCATAGCAGACGATATGTGGGGTTGAAACGTCCCCTTAGAAAAATTGTGCATGACTGTGCTTAAACTGACACAAAATATTTTTGGCGCAACGCAATCTGATTTTCAGTAATCCCTACAAAAGAATGGCCCTGACTAACATTAACCTATACGTTTCACGAATCACTTACCTCACAAAAATCTTCGTTACTCGAACTACTGCAATACAGCGAGCGCCACTACTGCCAGCTAAATAAAAGATTCAAACTACCGAAGGCACTTAATACTGATAGGCATAGTTAGCAAATGAAAGATTTTGATAGAGAACAGTGTATTTACCTCAATAGTGTTCAAAAATGATAATATATATACAGCAGTTCATGACATCCATTCTTACAAATGTACTGTTTCTGATGGACACACGTCCAGATCATCCGCTTTCAAAAATGCGCCATCTCACTTCCCCACATCCACCACTGCTGGCGGCTCACCTCCAACTGCGCAATGCTACGCGCTGTTAACAGCCAACCGCCCAACACTACAATAGCCAACAACAATGCAAACCAGCCACAGACTGCACACAGCACAGCCAGTGATTTTCATACAGAGCGCTACGTGGCGTTACCAATATAAAAACCTAAACAGCCTACTTACATAGCCCCCATGCTCCCCACGAAATCATTTTACAAATTGTTTTGGGCAGTGGCCAATACAGATTTGAAAAAAAAATTTTCATAATTACAATAACAAAGAAATCAAATGCACACACTTATTGATACAATGTCGGTCAAAGCTAAAATTTTATCACAGTCCATAAAGAGAGTCCTGATCATCCATCACAGTAAAATTGCAGTGGTTCTTTTTTCCAAAGTCTGAGCAGTAAAAGAAAATGCACACAGAAGTAGTGGATTTCCATGCAGTCTTGAAGAAGTAGTGTTGTCCTTCCAACGGAAAGACAGTGCTGACTCTTGACATGCAGACAGGGAATGCGCCACAACAGAGCAAACCCACAGCAGAGTCAGTCCAACTTCAAGAATATTGGTAGGTAGCTCATCACAGAGCAGACCCAAAGTAGTCCTGGTAGATAGTATGGTATTGGTGGGCCATGAGAGGTGCAGACCCACTGCAGTCCTTTTAGAAATAATGGTATTGGTGGGTCATCAAAGGTGCAGACCCACTGCAGTCCTTGTAGAAATAATGGTATTGGTTGGTCATCAAAGGTGCAGACGCACTGTTGTCCTTGTAGAGACGGACAGCAGCCATCTGTTGCGACTGTGCAGGTGCACAATCACCATCGAAGAACTTGCAGGGAATATAGCAAGTCCATAAACCACCACTTGTGCACTCACAAAGTTTTTTTTAAATTGTCCTTAGAACCAGCAATGCTGTTAACCAGTCCCTTGCTGAATTATTAACACATGTGCAAACACTATCAGTCCCTACTTGTCACATATTGTCCATATACTATGACCAACAGAAATGTGTGCAGTGAAATTTAACTTACAAATTACTTAATTTGATGAACTGGGGTCAATTACAATTTTATAACATACGAATACAATAATAAAGGTACAAAATATATCATTAAAGAACATAATAGTACAAATAACATTTGTAGTAATACGGGCTTTACAAAAGAATCAAACTAACATATACATCAGTGTTACAGGAATTATAACATAAGTAAATACATAAAAGATCAGAATAACTTTTGAAACATCAACTTCACACATGAGCATTAAAACAAAACAGAATAAATAATGTTTAAACATCTTTACAAAGTAAATAACATATTGTTAATGCCAATTATATTTGAGGATAACAGTATTCCTCATCATAGTGAATGTAGCTTAATATTACAAGAGAAAAAAGTTCTATGAAACAGCACACAGAGACAGGAAGAAAACAAATACAAAAGGGTACACAAACACATAGTGGGATAACACAAAAGGAAAGGACAGGGTTTCTTTTCAGTGTAACATTTGGTACTGCAGTCCAACCCAAAACTTCATTCCATAGATCGTGCCTCTTATTTCGACATTCGCTCCAGCCAAAAAAATTTCCTATCCAAGCACGCTTTCTGTATTCTGTTCACATCCTCTTTCAAAAATAGTTTTTCTCCATTGTACACTACTTTTTTTGGCCTAACCATTTTCTTATAGCTTCTCAATGCATTTCTTCCAATCAATCATAGTTAGTTTCTTATATAGTCTACCCCTTCTTAAGCTAACTTAAATCTACTGAGCTCAGATGCTAAACAAAGGGACGACGCAATGCAGCAGCATAAAACAATTAAAACAAACAGCAATGACAAAGAAATGCAAACTGGCAAAGGAAGCAGCAGTAAATGTAATAACTTATATCTAAACATGACAAACCCACAAGCAGAAAAAATAGTACACTAAAGACAACAATTCAGATAAGGGAAATGTATACTCACATCTTAATGTCTATATAACTAAAGTGGTGCACCACAAAGACTTATTCTATAAAAAATTACCGAGTAGTTGAAAAGAAAATTATGTATGCAGTTACTGTTATTAATCTCTTCTTATTGTTCTTTCCATTCCAAGTGCTCCTTTTTCGAAGAATGTGGATCACAAAATTATTATTTAATAGATCTGTTGACAGAAAGTTTTCACATTAGCAAATGCCTTTAATTTTTATTTCATAAAACCAATGCTGTAACACAGCTGGAAACCAGATATCAAATGAAATAAGCAACTATCTAAAGCGAAGCATAAAAATATAATTCAATAGTCATGTGGCTTTTCATAAGTTAGTAGAAATTCTCTCAACTCTTGTAGAAAGACACTTGTCATAATCAGGTGTGCAGATGTAAGAATATTTCCCATCAGTTCATAAGCATTTCAGTAAGTAGCACAAAGCACGTGCTCCACAATATAATCATATGTTTCCCAGTTTGAGCGTGTCGTATTTGCGATGCTTTCTACAAAGAAATGTCAATAACGAGGATAACGGCCTCTATTTGTTTTGTCCACCTGTGCCTCTGAAAGGCACACACTAATGGCTTTTTTCCAGGTGACTGTCGCGTAGCTGGGTGCCCACAACGCAATACGTGAAGGTGGTCACTTAACTTTCTTACTGAATTATTTGCGACAGCAGTGACAGTCTCATATAAAAATTTCCCAGGTCGAGAATTTGCGTTACAAATGTGCAGAAACAAAATCCTATCAATATAACAGAGCCCAAAAATTTTCGGCGGCATTGTGATACATTCACGCATGTACACACATTTCATAACTCTGAAAGTACGATTCTCAGCTTATTGATCATAAACACACCTCAACAGCATAATACACATCGTCATCGCAATAATAACATCATAACAGATCAACCACATCTCAGAATTGTCGCAGCTTCTTTCAATAATTTCAAGACCTTCAATAAAGTCATTTACCTCAAACATACTTCTAAAATCATGATCCCTTACCAAATACATCATTCCAAGCTCTCATAGTATCACAATGGTTCCGAAAAAATATGAACAGTTCACAAAGCACAGACAAAATACAATTTCCTAAGTATGAAGTTATCAAACTGTGTAATTGCGCAAACATGTGTCACTGACATAGTAAAAAAAATGTTTGTTTCTCTCAGTTAAATGATCAGATAGCTGTGTAATTCTGTGTTACAGAAATATGGTACTGATGTGTAAAGTTGTATAAGCAAATACCATATTAGCTAGGGCTCCTTGTGCTTGCCAAACACATGATACACAAAGTAGGCGTGTTCCCCTGAGGATTAATGTAATTATACCATCAGGTGTTACAGATTACAGCAATGGGATGAATTGTATCACGGAAAACTTTCTTTGTAATTCAAAATTCTTGAAAAATAAATGGTTTAAGTACAAAATTAATCACTCAAATGCGTGTCCCGTAGCGCTAAATGTGCGTCTTCCTGTAAGATAATTCTGTGGAGCTGTCGTAGTTATCGTCCTCTGTAAGCAAAGTTCTGCTGAAGTCAATGTACTTACCTCATCATAAACGAAAGTGAATTGCTTGGCGTATAGATATCATAGTTATTACATACCTTACTGTGATCAAGAAAGTACTGTGCTGTAACGTATTGTTGTGCTACGGAAAAGGCTGTCTCATTGTAGCTATACCACAAAGTTACTACTAATTACTACTAAAACATGTTTTACTTTCCAGAAGAATTTAGAAAAACTGTGCAGATATAAAGCAGATACAGCAGAAAAGCAACAATGTAAACTGTGTCACATATTAGGAGCGTTGTGATATAATAGTGTAGCTATCAAAGAAACCAAATGCGAAGTCATCTTTAATCTCACCGAATGTACTTCAAATAAAGAGTATCTTTTCAAGTAAACCAAAATGTTGCACTAAAATCTCATTAGCAGTATATGTTCTAAGTATGTAAACCTGATAGTCGTTCCATAATCATGCAACTAACAAGCAAGAATGTACAAATAACACTGTGTCCTCAGTTCACTATAACAATGGATTTGTAATTACTTTCCTAAATAAGTTCCCTAGGTTATTGACTGGATAGTTAACTTTAAAATATAGTTGCATGTTAACAGTTTCTAAGTGTGACAAAGATTACTAGTGATGTGAAGTGAAAAATTTTATAGCAAAGACTAAGTTAAAAAGCAGATTATCTTTCAATAAACGGTTTTACATGTGAAATGTGGTGCAATCCTTTACTTTTCCTAGTAAGCAGAGTTTCAACTTCAACGCAATTATCATGTGGTATATGTCGGTAAAGAATACTGGGGTTTTTCTCAAGGTTAGCGTCTATGTTATTTTTCTCTGAGCCAGCCGGCGCACGTGGCTGCCTGCAGTGCAAGTCATTGTGTGTTTCTTTGTTGGCACACGTCGTTATTACGATTTGGAGACCTAATTTCTACAAATTCACCTTGTCGAGAGGGCCCTGCCCTGTTTGAATCCCGCCAGTTCTGATGCAATTCAGGTCTGTCGTTACGATCATATCGTCTGTCGTCATGTCGGTAGATTCCATAGTTTCTTTCTTGTCGGTCATGTGGTGGAGAATTTCTCCCGGAATCGTAACTGCGCACTGGACTGTTGCGTCTGATGTAATTCTGTCTCCCTTGATAATAATTGGTTTGGTTCCCATGTTGTCTATTTCTGTAATTATCTCTGTCATATTCATTACTACGGAAATGCGATCATTCTCTGTAACCATTATTCTGCCAACAGTTGTCATATGGGTGGTATCTTTTTTGGTCACGATTTGCGTTGTAAGAATAGCCTTGTCGTGTCCAGTTATTATTTCTGTCATCGCGGAATTGTGACAGATGTGACCTGTAATTGTTGTGTTCCTGTTTTTGCGTTCCACAATTGTCAATGTCAATTTCTAATTCTTGTAAGAGTCCCTAAAAAGCTTCAATGTCGTCTTTGCAACGTCCTGCCAAAATAATATGTCGTAAATGTTCAGGTAATTTGAGTAAGCAAATGCGGATGAGTTCTGAGGGGCTGTATGGGTTTGACAGGTACTGATTCTTGTGCAACATGTCTTCAAAATATTTCACAAGACTGGAAAATTGAGATTGTTTCGAAATGTTTCAACATTATGATGCTATGTTTTACTCGGTCTTGTATAGCTTGAGACCAATATGCTGAGTGGAAGGCATGATAAAATTCTCCTTCACTGTGGCAATCGTGAATGACCAATATCATTCTTACAGCTGGTTCATTCTCTAAATAGCCACACATAAATTCTAATCTGTGTGCTAATGACCAGTTGGGGGGAAACAATGAGAGAATTGTTGAAGCCACGCTTGTGGATGAATGTCGTTGACAGAATTCTTAAATTTTTGAATTTGCATGTAGTAATGAACAGCTTATAGACAAAATCATCGTGTCGGCGAGTCGCATGTCGGTCATTGTTACGTCGTTTCGGCGGTTCCATTTCAAAATTCGGTGCACCTTGCCAATTTCTATCATAAGTTCCGAAATGCACTGTGTTATTATTTAGTGGCTGTTCCATATTTCTATGTCGCTCTTCCCGTATTGGAGCGCGAGTGTCCTCTAAAATATGTAATTCTTGTATTACCTGTGTCAACTGATTTTGTACTTCCCGGATTTCTCTTTGGTGTTGTGTGTTAATATGATTCTGATTTTGTTTGAACTTCCTAATTTGTTCGCACTCTTCTGTGTCATTAAAGACTACTGGTTTTGTGTTATTCAGATTATCATCTACCTTCGTAGATCAGTTATTTAGCTGATCCGAAAGATCAACTACATTCTCTGATAAGAACTAATTTCCTCCATGTGTCTTTCTGAACCAATTTTCAGAGTATCTACTGTGTCCTTTAATTTTTCCTAAGTTTTAGATTGCAAGGTGTCTTGATTTTCATGAACAATAGTTTGCAGTTCCTTTATGGCTACTTTGTGATTCTGTAATGCATTTTCATGACGCGAAAAAATAGGTTGGAAATGCTCACAAATTTGTGTTTTTCGTCATTACAGACTTTTTGACATTTCACTTCGATTTTATGTAACTCAGTAGTTAATTCTTCACGTGTTTGTTCAAGCGTGGCGTCTAACTTCCGAAGATTTTGTTCCATTGTGTCTATCTTTTGATGCTTTTGCTGTGTTTGTCTCTGATTTTGTTCCATTGTGTCTAACTTTTGAAGATTTTGTTCCATTGTGTCCAACTTTTGAAGCTTTTGCTGTGTTTGTATCTGATTTTGTTTCATTTGCTGCATTAATTCCAATAATAATGTATTAGTGTCTGGAATCTGTTCCTCCATGCTTTTCAGCAGTGGATTTGCACCGGCTACATTCACATTTTGACGAGTAGAAAATGTGTCTCGACTTATTTGAGAAAACGGTGAGAACCAAAACCTGAGTCTACAGTATTTGCAATATTGTGTTCTGTCATTTCGAATTCCTGAGGCGAGCTGTTGCCGACCGATCGATCGATAATGCTTCCCTGTTCACTACTTGTTTCACTGTCTACACCATTCTTTGCCGCCCGCTCCATTTCCCTATGCACAATTACCAAATTACTAGTTTGAACATTAGTTAATTCATTACACATTGGCGCTAACACACTGCTTTCGTCTTCACTGTCATTTCTCAGTTTACTTTGGTGCCTAGTATTACGTTTTTCACACGGCATTATTGTCACAATATTTCACACGACAACACAGAAAAGCACAATTTGAAGAGCAAAATAAGAAAACACATTAACATAGCACTGAAAATAATATTTAGTTAATTGCAAGCGCAGCTGCGAAATACTTGGTGCATATCTACATGCATGCCACAAGTGTTTTACTGTACAACAATGAAAAACAACAACGACAAAGGAAATTCTCTCTACAATTTCGCGCTAGCAATAAACAATAGCTACACTAATTGCACAAACTACAAGAAAAAAAAATCAGAAGATTCCAGTGAGGTATCCTCGGCTAAGGGTCGACATATGAAACGTCCCCTTTGAACAATTATACATGACTGTCCTTAAACTGACACACAATATTTGTTGCGCAACGCAATCTGACTTTCAAAAATCCCTACAAAAGAATGGCCCTGACTAACATTAACCTATACCTTTCACAAATCACTTACCTCAGAAAAATCTTCGTTACTCGAACTACTGCAATACAGCGAGCGCGAATACTGTCAGCTATATAAAAGATTCAAAGTACTGAAGGCACTTAATACTGATAGGCATAGTTAGCAAATGAAAGATTTTGATATAGAACAAACAATGTATTTACCTAAATAGTGTTCAAAAATGATAATATATATACAGCAGTTCATCCATCCATTCTTACAAATGTACTGTTTCTGATGGACACACGTCCAGATCATCCGCTCTCAAAAATGCTCCATCTCACTTCCCCACATCCACCGCTGCTGGCGGCTCACCTCCAACTGCGCAACGCTACGCGCTGTTAACAGCCTACCGCCCAACACTACAATAGCCAACAACAATGCAAACCAGCCACAGACTGCACACAGCACAACCAGTGATTTTCATACAGAGCGCTACGTGGCGTTACCAATATAAAAACCTTAAACAGCCTACTTACAGGGTGAATGTGCTGTTAGAATCATTGGTCTGCTGCTGCCTCACACTCTAGGGATTCCTTACGAGCAGCTGTAAGGACTCGTTACAGATTGCCCGCGATTCAGCACGTGTTGCTGAGCTTTGCTCCTGCGGTAGGATAAATGAAGAAGTGATCCCTTAAAGTGGATACTGTCCGCGATCCTCGGCCAGTAGGGGTTGGTAGGAGGACCACGTGGTGCTCGAGACTCGGTGTGGCGGAGCCGGTGGCTTCCCCCCCTTGCTTGGCGGCGCTCGAGTAGCTAGCACGTACCTTTTACGGTCTCCTGGGCCTGTTTCGAATTTCCAGTGGGAATTAAAAGCCTTTTGGGCAGGGCTTTGAATCGCCAGTGCCACATGTATCCGTAGTCATAGTCTCGGTTGAACAAACCATAAGAGATATATCTGCATTGAAATACCTGTACTTTTTCGACCACCAGGAACCCCCCAACAGTCTCCATTCTTTATTTCCTGACAAACGCCGTCTCGCACAATATTGGCCAGACTTTGTAGAAGGATCTGGTGCTGAGGCTATAATCGTGTGCCGTGGGAAGCTGTCGTTGTCATGCGATACCAAACTAAGTCCAAGTGCGGTGAAACAGTAGCTAAATCTCAAGGTCAAATAAGTGAATGTGACCCGTTAAGCTGCCGAAACGTCAGAATCGCAGACAACAGCTTCATACCGCGCCAGAATTGCTTGTCCTTGTAGTCGTACAATTCATGTAATAGACCGTAGTTTGAATTACAAATTAAGTTTTCGTAAGTGATTTGTAACGTGTTTGACAGTGACAGAAAATTTTGTGGTAACGAAAAAGAATGAAGCATAGTTGCGTGGAGTTTTTCTTGCTTCTGAAATTGTTATTTTACTATTCGCTTTAGTCCACATTGGCTCCCTCAAGGGTCAAAATTGTTAGCTAATTTCCCGTGTTTCGGTACTAATTATTTAGCACGACAGATCTGTCTGATAAGTAGCGCTAGGTTAAGTCTCAGTAGGAGTTAAAATAAATGTGGTAGAACGGTCACGGTCAAATAGCTCCTCATTAGCCACCCATTTCTGGACACAGACCCAGGCAACGGTCCAAGTACTCTAAAGAGAGAAGCCACTGGACAGTGGTTGCTTGGAAAGCAGCGATTTGGAATCGTGAACCGCGCTGTACTCTTTATTAACTCCATGTTAGGGTTTTAGTTTGGTGAATGCCCGTGGGACGATACTTGCCATCCTGTGTAGTGTCAACAACGAAATTTGGAGGAACTGGTGTGAGAGTACGGTGCTGTCTTCCGTGGTCAGGGTGTGGAGTCCTTACTGCACTTATGAAAGCACTAACTGCAGAACAGTTCTACATATCGGACTGAAATACGATGGTGAAAGTAAATGATAATGTGTTCTTCTCGCTGACTGACGCAATAATGATTTTGTAATGGTGTGCGAGGTGCCGGGGCTAGCAGTGTATTTAACACTAAATTCTTCTAGAATCTACATATGTAAATGATGCTCTAAGCCCCCCCTCTTCTAACTCCGACTTTTGCTGTTGCACAAGGATAAAAAAAAATACGCGAACTGACTCTAATCAACCCTGCCAGTGGAGTAGAAGAGAGTTTGGCACCTGCAATAATTTAATTTGATAAATAAGTTAAATAAATGAAGGTTTCATTAACATAGTGAAGAATGATAGGGTTGCTCTACCGATTAACAGAATGAAAGTTCTGTCCATAATATCAATATGATTTATTAAGACTAAACACAAAATAATAAACAAAAACACATGAAACATTTACAATACATCAAATTGGCTCAATTTGGATACTCAAACAAAGGCTGTGAATGTGAAGTTGTCCCTAAACTAGATTGTGAGTATTATAACGAAGTGGTATGTGCAGCCAATTCCTTGCAACTCAAATCTTAGAGAAAACACGTAGCCAACCCAACATTAATTGCTGCTACCCAAGACAGAACAAAGTTAGAAAAAGACGAACAGGCACGCTCCGCTGAGCTCTGATTATCACATAGGAAAATCCCTGTATGCCGGTGCTGTGGACATACCTTACCAATATGTCTTCTTAACTGCCAGAACACGATCTGGTGTACCGGAGGCGATGGCTGGTTGCTTCGACGTCCTCGACCGAAAGGCGAGAGACGACTACCCACAAGAGCACCCGTACAAAACCGAACACAGAACATTCCCGCCACCACGACAGTGGCCGTGGTTAACCGTTCCAATCAGCAACTCGAAAACCAGCGGAAAATTCCACTCCATTGCTGGAACACTACCATTCCACCAATGGAGATTCTTGGCGCCAATTTCTGCGCCGATTTTGCTACGTCACGGAGCTATGCCCTGAGTAAGCCAATCACAGTTACGATTTTGCAGAAAGCGAGGGAATTTGCCTGCCACAACTGCCTGGGTACACAAGTCATTCCCACGCCTCGCTGGTAGCCCGCCAGAAAGTGTTTTCGCTAAGTTTCTGCAAAGTAACGGAACCTCTAGCCCAGCCGCTGCTTCAGACCCCTCCGGGCGTGTCTTTTGACAATGTTGGCGTCTGCAAAGCATTCACTCGACTCTCTCACACCCGTCGGCTTACCCTTTCAAAGTCAGCAGAGCCCGCCTGTCACCGGACCACCCGGGTGACGAGAGACGCTGCGTGGGAAGTCTGCGTGTGAAGGAATAGCAACTTTCCACCGCATGCAATTAGAGAGGAGAATCGTAAGATAGAAATATGAGAGGGGGCTCATGCCACCTCTCAGGTGAACAACGTTGCAACTACCTAATAATGGCTTATGAGCCCCCACGTGCATCACCACGAATTGTTGTTGTTGTTGTTGTTGTGGTCTTCAGTCCTGAGACTGGTTTGATGCAGCTCTCCATGCTACTCTATCCTGTGCAAGCTTCTTCATCTCCCAGTACCTACTGCAACCTACATCCTTCTGAATCTGCTTAGTGTATTGATCTCTTGGTCTCCCTCTACGATTTTTACCCTCCACGCTGCCCTCCAATGCTAAATTTGTGATCCCTCGATGCCTCAGAACATGTCCTACCAACCGATCCCTTCTTCTAGTCAAGTTGTGCCACAAACTTCTCTTCTCCCCAATCCTATTCAATACCTCCTCATTAGTTACGTGATCTACCCACCTTATCTTCAGCATTCTTCTGTAGCACCACATTTCGAAAGCTTCTATTCTCTTCTTGTCCAAACTAGTTATCGTCCATGTCTCACTTCCATACATGGCTACACTCCATACAAATACTTTCAGAAACGACTTCCTGACACCTAAATCTATATTCGATGTTAACAAATTTCTCTTCTTGAGAAACGCTTTCCTTGCCATTGCCAGTCTACATTTTATATCCTCTCTACTTCGACCATCATCAGTTATTTTGCTCCCCAAATAGCAAAACTCCTTCACTACTTTAAGTGTCTCATTTCCTAATCTAATTCCCTCAGCATTACCCGACTTAATTCGACTACATTCCATTATCCTCGTTTTGCTTTTGTTGATGTTCATCTTATATCCTCTCTTCAAGACACTGTCCATTCCGTTCAACTGCTCTTCCAAGTCCTTTGCTGTCTCTGATAGAATTACAATGTCATCGGCGAACCTCAAAGTTTTTACTTCTTCTCCATGAATTTTAATACCTACTCCGAATTTTTCTTTTGTTTCCCTTACTGCTTGCTCAATATACAGATTGAATAACATCGGGGAGAGGCTACAACCCTGTCTCACTCCCTTCCCAACCACTGCTTCCCTTTCATGCCCCTCGACTCTTATAACTGCCATCTGGTTTCTGTACAAACTGTAAATAGCCTTTCGCTCCCTGTATTTTACCCCTGCCACCTTCAGAATTTGAAAGAGAGTATTCCAGTCAACATTGTCAAAAGCTTTCTCTAAGTCTACAAATGCTAGAAACGTAGGTTTGCCTTTTCTTAATCTTTCTTCCAAGATAAGTCGTAAGGTCAGTATTGCCTCACGTGTTCCAATATTTCTACGGAATCCAAACTGATCTTCCCCGAGGTCGGCTTCTACCAGTTTTTCCATTCGTCTGTAAAGAATTCGCGTTAGTATTTTGCAGCTGTGACTTATTAAACTGATAGTTCGGTAACTTTTACATCTGTCAACACCTGCTTTCTTTGGGATTGGAATTATTATATTCTTCTTAAAGTCTGAGGGTATTTCGCCTGTCTCATACATCGTGCTCACCAGATGGTAGAGTTTTGTCATGACTGGCTCTCCTGAGGCCATCAGTAGTTCTAATGGAATGTTGTCTACTCCCGGGGCCTTGTTTTGACTCAGGTCTTTCAGTGCTCTGTCAAACTCTTCACGCAGTATCTTATCTCCCATTTCATCTTCATCTACATCCTCTTCCATTTCCATAATATTGTCCTCAAGTACCTCGCCCTTGTATAAGCCCTCTATATACTCCTTCCACCTTTCTGCTTTCCCTTCTTTGCTTAGAACTGGGTTGCCATCTGAGCTCTTGATATTCACCACGAATAAAGAATTGAAAACCAAGGGAACCACTCTTTGTAGGGCCTCGATACTGCACGGCTGGATTTAAAAAAAAAAACGCTTCAAATGGTTCTGAGCACTATGGGACTTTACTTCTGAGGTCATCAGCCCCCTAGAACTTAGAACTACTTAAACATAACTAACCTAAGGACATCACACACATCCATGCCCGAGGCAGGATTCGAACCTGAGACCGTAGCGGTCGCGCGGTTCCAGACTGTAGTGGATTCCAAAATGTTGGCTATATTTCTGTTCAGGGTCGAACCAACGCATCTCTCGTATCAACCGCAAATAAGAATAGTCACACATTTAATAAATGCAGGCAGGAAATTGCGATGGAATAATGTTCACTTGTCATAGCTTTTTAATTTTCAGCAAGTTGACTTTATTTGCAGAAAACAAAGTATTTCTTATAATTCACAGCCGTTTATTATTGAAATCATATCTATCTGTGTGAGAGTTTAAGTAGGCTGGCCAGTATCAAGTGCTGAGTTAATCTTCCAAAAATCTACGAAAAATTTTTAAAGTTGCGTCGGCACAGTTTTAAAGTCGTAATTCCGTGATCGCGAACTACCGATGTTCTAAGAGCCAAAGTTAACAGCAAAACAATGTTTAAAAGTATAGACCAAGTCGCTTAATACAAAATATTCAGAGTGTACGCGCTGGAAATGTTACAGTGTATTCGCAGTCGATTTCAAAGTGTTACAAGTTCCCAATCCTAGCAATTCGTACACATACGTGTGAGCCCTCACGTTCGACGCACACGGAATTTAACAGTTCCACGACAAAATACTTTAAAAACATTTCTGATGCACACACGGGGCGACGTGTAGCTGCACATATCACGTGTCTAATCCCTATCTCTTTTCACGCCGCTGCACAAAAGCCGGGTCTCCCACGCGAAAACGGTAGCGTTTATTTACAGCTACGCGCTGACGTGATTTGCGACATCCAAAACCACAAATAAACCACATATGTAATGTTGTGTGTACGTATGACACATGAAACTGGACACAGATTTCATAAGCTTTCCTATGGTGCTCGTAGTTTTTTTTCTGTAGCGTTAAAGATCTGATCCGAGGTAGTGTATTTTTCTATGCGGGTGCTATTTGGTGTCGCTATGTCGTCTATAAACACAAAAACTCTTAAACTAATTATAGCCATATACACTTAATTACATCTATTTACTAATGCTGCTTCTATGTTCTCTGTTTCATGTTAAATTTGTGAGAAAATTCAGTTTTTCGTGTGCAGAATTTAATACTCACAAAAAATATCTACCACGAAAGCTCGACACTACTCACTTACAGTATCCACTAGGTCTGTATGAAACGCTTAAGCTTCTAGCGAGTCATTAATTTTTGAAGATAATTTTGTAAGTAAAATATTTAACACTAAATAAGTTGAAAGAAAACCTTCGTAACAAGAGCACGTCTTTACTCATGACTCTCTTAAATTTAGTCTTTATTAAAATTTTAGTACCTTCTATATAACTATTTAGGCTTACCTTTTATCTGGAATTTCCTTCTTATCATTTTTTTTTATTCAGTCAATTCCTTCAATGACGGCTAACCTCCCACGTCCACTGAAACATCTACATCTACATCTACATCTACATCTACGTGATTACTCTGCTATTCACAATTAAGTACCAGGCAAAGGGTTCAATCAACCACCTTCAAGCTGTCTCTCTACCGTTCCACTCTCGAACGGCGAGCGGGAAAAACGTGCACTTAAATTTTTCTTTGCGAGCTCTGATTTCTCTTATTTTATCGCGATGATCATTTCCCCCTATGTAGGTGGGTGCCAACAGAATGTTTTCGCAATCGGAGGGGAAAACTGGTGATTTAAATTCCATTAGAAGATCCTTCCACTAAAAGATCCAGTCGCATCGAAAAACGCCTTTGTTTTAATGATTGCCACTCCAGTTCACCCATCATGTCTGTGGTACTATCTCTCCTATTTCGCGATAATACAAAACGAGCCGCCCTTCTTTGTACTTTTTCGATATCATCCGTCAGTCCCACCTGATGCGCATCCCACACCGCACAGCAGTACTCCAGAGTAGGGCACAAATGGCTCTGAGCACTACGGGACGTAACATCGGAGGTCATCAGTCCCCTAGAACTTAGAACTACTTAAACTTAACTAACCTAAGGACATCACAAACATTCATGCCCGAGGCAGGATTCGAAACGGCGACAGTAGCGGCCGCGTGGTCCCAGACTGATACGGATCCCACACCGCACATCAGTACTCCAGAATGGGGTGGACAAGCGTGGTGTAAGCAGTCTCATTTGTAGATCTGTTGCACCTTTTAAGTGTTCGGCCAATGAATCGCAGTCTTTGGTTTCCACTACCCACAACATTTTCTATGTGATCGATCCAGTTTAGGTTATTTGTAATTATAATCCCTAAGTATTGAGTTGAATTTACAGCCTTAAGATTTGAGTGACTTAGGGCGTAATCTAAATGTAGTTGATTTCTTTTAGTAATCATGTGAATAACTTTACACTTTTCCTTATTCAGTGTCAACTGCCACTTTTGGTCATCTGATGACTTTACAAGACGGTAAATGACAGCATCACCTGCAAATAATGTAAGAGGGCTATTCAGATTGTCTCCTATATTGTTAATAAAGTTCACGAACAATAGAGGGCGTGCAACACTTCCTTGGGGAACGCCAGATATTACTTCTGTTTTACTCGATGACTTGCCGTCTATTACTACGAACTGTGACCTTTGTGACAGTAAATCACGAATCCAGTCGCACAACTGAGGCGATATTCCATAGGCACACAGTTTGGTTAGAAGACCCTTGTGAGGAACGGTGTCGAAAGCCTTATGGAACTTTAAAAATATGGAATCAATTTGACGTCGATAGCACTTACTTCAGGAGTATAAAGAGCTAGTTGTGTTAGTTGTGTTTCGCAGGAACTATATTTTCTGAATCCTTCCTGACTATGTGTCAATAAATCGTTTTCTTCGAGGTACTTCATGTGGTGTCACCGCCAGACACCACACTTGCTAGGTGGTAGCTTTTAAATCGGCCGCGGTCCGCTAGTATACGACGGACCCGCGTGTCGCCACTGTCAGTGATTGCAGACCGAGCGCCACCACACGGCAGGTCTAGAGACACGTCCTAGCACTCGCCCCAGTTGTACAGCCGACTTTGCTAGCGAAGCTACATTGACAAATACGTTCCCATTTGCCGAGACGATAGTTAGCATAGCCTTCAGCTACGTCATTTGCTACGACCTAGCAAGGCGCCATAGCATTTGATAATTAATATTGTGAAGCCTGTACAGTAACGAGAGATGTTCACCAATTGTGGATTAAAGTTAAGTATT
This sequence comes from Schistocerca cancellata, assembly GCF_023864275.1. Classification (NCBI taxonomy): domain Eukaryota; kingdom Metazoa; phylum Arthropoda; class Insecta; order Orthoptera; family Acrididae; genus Schistocerca; species Schistocerca cancellata. Next base: position 6,135,026 of record NC_064630.1, read on the forward strand.
CTACCAGTTACTCTTGTTTTGCTAGTCTTATTTCTCTGACCTGTTCCAGACCTCACGCGTGCCTGCGTGAGCTTAATCGCGTGCTTTTCGGCTTCCTCCAAACTCCGTGAATTGGCTCCTGCCAATTCACAACACTTCATAATGTTCGAAAACAGTATATGTTCCAATCCCCTACTGCAAATCGACGTTAGTGATATGGGCATGTAATTCAGCGGATTACTCCTATTTCCCTTTTTGGGTGTTGGTGTGAGTTGAGCAACTTTCCAGTCTTTAGGTACGGAATTTTCTGTGAGCGATCCGTCGTATATAATTACTAAATATGGAGCTATTGAATCTGCATACTCTGAGAGGAGCGTGACTGGTACACCATCTGGACTGGAAGCCCTGACTTTATTGAATAAAGCTCCTTTGCGACACTGAGAACATCCACTTCTATGTTTCTCATCTTCGCAGTTGTTCTTCGTTGGAATTGGAGAATATTTACTTCGTCTTCTTTGGTGAAGGAGTTTCGGCAAACCGTGTGTAGAAACATTGCTTTGGTGGCACTGTCATGAGTGACTTCACCTCTTTTGCTGGGTTTTTCCCACCACGCATTCAGAGACTCCGGCTGGCTGCCTCGTGCTCAGGATTTCACATAGACTACTTCTGACGTCCGCCAGTCATCGCACCTCGAAGGGGCCGCTTCCCACGGACCCCGCCTCAAAGTTCGTCTGCTACAGCGTGGTTCCTCCAGCTGTCAAAACACGCTCCCTTAGCTGTCTCAACACACGCTGTTTCGGCTACAACAGCACGTGTGCACAGCCGCGTCTGTTGTTGAAGTTTCTCGTGGCCGTTTCCAGGATGAACCGTCACGACGTCTTACTGTGTACAGTAGAGAAACTGTTCGGAAGTGGTAACCTGTTGTAGCAGCACGACAATGCACCGTGTCATGGGACGACGTCTGTGAGGAAATGGTTTGTGTACAATTACAGGGCTATTACAAATGATTGAAGCGATTTCATAAATTCACTGTAGCTCCATTCATTGACATATGGTCACGACACACTACAGATACGTAGAAAAACTCATAAAGTTTTGTTCGGCTGAAGCCGCACTTCAGGTCTCTGCCGCCAGAGCGCTCGAGAGCGCAGTGAGACAAAATGGCGACAGGAGCCGAGAAAGCGTATGTCGTGCTTGAAATGCACTCACATCAGTCAGTCATAACAGTGCAACGACACTTCAGGACGAAGTTCAACAAAGATCCACCAACTGCTAACTACATTCGGTGATGGTATGCGCAGTTTAAAGCTTCTGGATGCCTCTGTAAGGGGAAATCAACGGGTCGGCCTGCAGTGAGCGAAGAAACGGTTGAACGCGTGCGGGCAAGTTTCACGCGTAGCCCGCGGAAGTCGACGAATAAAGCAAGCAGGGAGCTAAACGTACCACAGCCGACGGTTTGGAAAATCTTACGGAAAAGGCTAAAGCAGAAGCCTTACCGTTTACAATTGCTACAAGCCCTGACACCCGATGACAAAGTCAAACGCTTCGAATTTTCGGCGCGGTTGCAACAGCTCATGGAAGAGGATGCGTTCAGTGCGAAACTTGTTTTCAGTGATGAAGCAACATTTTTTCTTAATGGTGAAGTGAACAGACACAATGTGCGAATCTGGGCGGTAGGGAATCCTCACGCATTCGTGCAGCGAATTCGCAATTCACCAAAAGTTAACGTGTTTTGTGCAATCTCACGGTTTAAAGTTTACGGCCCCTTTTTCTTCTGCGAAAAAACGTTACAGGACACGTGTATCTGCATATGCTGGAAAATTGGCTCATGCCACAACTGGAGACCGACAGCGCCGACTTCATATTTCAACAGGATGGGGCTTCACCGCACTTCCATCCTGATGTTCGGCATTTCTCAAACAGGAGATTGGAAAACCGATGGATCGGTCGTGGTGGAGATCATGATCAGCAATTCATGTCATGGCCTCCACGCTCTCCCGACTTAACCCCATGCGATTTCTTTCTGTGGGGTTATGTGAAAGATTCAGTGTTTAAACCTCCTCTACCAAGAAACGTGCCAGAACTGCGAGCTCGCATCAATGATGCTTTCGAACTCATTGATGGGGACATGCTGCGCCGAGTGTGGGAGGAACTTGATTATCGGCTTGATGTCTGCCGAATCACTAAAGGGGCACATATCGAACATTTGTGAATGCCTAAAAAAACTTTTTGAGTTTGGTATGTGAGTGCAAAACATTGTGAAAATATCTCAAAGAATAAAGTTATTGTAGAGCTGTGAAATCGCTTCAATCATTTGTAATAACCCTGTACATTTCCAGTATAACACTTTGGGGATGAGTTAGAATGTCGCCTTCACTCCAGACCTCATCAGCCAACATTATTATATTCTCTAATTTAAGCTGTTGGGAGAAGAATGCGATGCGATTCCTCTAGATATACTCAGTCACCTCACTTAAGGTGTCTCCAGCAACTTTCAAGCCGTCAAAAAGATCAAGGGTGGACCTACTCCACATTAAGATCCGGTAACAGGTGTCCTGTTACTTTTGATCAGATAGTGTATACGATAAAACGTGAGAATCTGTGAGCCGTGGTAAAAATTGCTGTTTTGAAGAGCGCGCCGCAGCGCGTAGTGTGAAGCAGTCGCCCTCCGTTTCTGGCGGTGGCGCCGCTTTGGTGTCTCCCTCTGGTGGGAAAGGGGAAAGGTTGCCTGTTCACGTGCATTTAAGGGGCGCTATGAGCTCGCCAGTCAGTCAGTCTGGGTCAGTCTAAAGTCCCCACCTTGCTAGTCTGTCTCTCGTCCGTATTTGTTAGGCAGTTAGTATCTGTCTGTCGTTCGGAGTGCTAGTATGTCTGTCGTTCGGATGAACCTTTAAAGCCGGCAAAATGAGAGTCTTTCCACTCCGCCAGTAAGAGAACTCAGCGAGTAGTCGCCCGGTCGGGGCTTAGTTCCTGCATCTGAGTCTGCGCGTTAGGCCGCCAGTCTGCTCGCGTTTACTCAGGCAACGGTCATTGGCGGTTGGATCGATCGGTTGGTCGGTCGCGCAGTGAGGCACGAGATGACTTGTCCGCCTTGAGCGTCGGCACATGTGAGGTCGCCACGTGAGTCCAGTGGGCCGCGGGGTATAGCGAGGCGTAGTGGCTTCGCGGTCGACACGAGAACAACAGGAGTCAACCCACGACATCAGTCTGGCCGGTGCGAGCTGCGACGCCGTGAGACGGGAGATCGGCGCGCCTTCCTGCGGCCGTTGAAGCGGCTGGCAGCGGACGGTTCGGGAGAGTGATTTGGGGGTGCTGCGTCAGGTCTTCGCGAGAAATCGCAGTTTATTAGAAGTGATTGGTCATATGTTGTTTGATTTACTCTTGTTAAATTCTACATGTTTTCTTGGTGAGGTCACCAGCCGTTCTGCTTTGGGGTCGTCCCACCATTCTTCTCCGTTTGCCCACCCACGGGAAGGTGGTTGTTTATAAATTTGGTGGTCCGTTTTTCCCTTGTGGAGTAGGGGCAGGTTACAGCATCCTGCGGTTCGGGTTGTTTGGTAATCTCCCTATCAATCTACCGTACGTTAGTAGCTGCCTCTGTCATGTTTGTCGGATTTGGTGTGTTAACGAATTTATTGCATGGAGAGTAATGGCCTAATACCTGAAATACGTTTTGATCTTTGGAAACTTTGATATTATTGCCTATGATCTTGAGAGGCGGTATCTGTGTACTGTAGATCATCTTAACTGTTGTTTGGCCAGCCTTGTAGAATTTTATATAATATTGCATTTCATGTGCCTTTATTTAAATAATCATTGTAGTATATAAAGTTGTCACCCTTTCACCATAAGACTTTTCTTAGAAGTTAAAATCAAATTGCACCTTCGGTGGCAAGGTTAATTATTTAATTGTTAGTGTTCTGTACCATTTCCATCCCTCCTACAACGGTGCATAGTTTGTGTGCTTGTGTAAACTGTTAAAAATCTTAGTTTAACCTTATCTGGTGTGTTGCAGATTTGCACCAGCGTCGTCTTTCGGAGGCTGTTGTGAGCGGTCGTAACAATGGCCGTGTCAAAAGGAAGCGTCAAGGTTCTCTGCCACAAAGCTCATACAGTCAAAACTTGTTTCTTTCTGCCTCTGAATAAATTGTAACTCTGATATTTAAAGGGTGATTTCTGATTATAATTTTAAATCTGTTTCTTTTAAAAAATGCTTTTAGGCACTATTGAAGTAAATAAAATTCCCATTTGTTAAAAGGAATTTGGTTATGGTTTGATCAGTTACTCCCTGGCAACTATTTCCATGCTTACATAGTGTGATTAAATGTGTTCATGTTCTTGATGAATCGCTAGTAAATAAAATAAATTCTTAAGAATATTCTTTGATAATAAATCACGGTACAATCTGCTAACACGAACATACGTAAGTTGATGACAGTAGTCGGACAGCCGGAACGAGATATCGAAATACACGACGGTGGTGATGCGTTGGGCTCGAAGTTACTGCGGTGTACAGAGAACGAAAGTCAGAAAAGAAAACCGACGCTTGGATTGTTGCAGACGGAGATTAAGGTAAGTAGTCTTCTCCCTAGGAAAAATGCTGTGTGTTTGTCGAGTGGTGTAACACTGCGCACGGAGAGGAAATAAAGACGAACTGCGTGGCAGGAGTCTGCACCCCTGCTGCCAGCCAGTCAGAGATTTTCCGACCTCTGAGCGCAGAGCGACGCCTCGCCGCTATACCGCGCGCCGCCGGCGTCCCCGGTGGCGAGGCAGCCACTGGCTGGGCCGCGAGCCGCCCTCGCCTCCTCATTATTCATTCCGAGCCTTCTGGCGTAAACTCAGTTAACTTGGCGGGGGAGAAGGCCCGTAAGACGTTTAGTCAGATTTCCCTCGGGAGAAATTATCCTCTGCGAATTCCCTCGTTAAAAACACCACTCAATTAACGGGAGATACCTCCTGGCGCGCCGCCCAAACTTCCGAAGTCGCACCCAGTGTCACCTGTAACGTTTCGTCCGACGCACGCGTCGTCATCCTCGAATGCTACGATCGGTTCACGGTATGCAGCGTATCTCACAGAAGCATGAGGCAACGCAATATCTGAACGACGTGACTTCATTTCGGTATAATATGTTCGATAAGCTCACGTTACGTATGAGAGATTTTCATAAATTAAACTTAAATTGGCCATTAAAAAAAAAGAAATAATAGGTAATTTTTGTATACAGCCTGTACTTATACGAGGGCAGTTCAATAAGTAATGCAACACTTTTTTTTTCTCGGCCAATTTTGGTTGAAAAAACCGGAAATTTCTTGTGGAATATTTTCAAACATTCCCGTTTCGTCTCGTATAGTTTCATTGACTTCCGACAGGTGGCAGCGCTGTACGGAGCTGTTAAAATGGCGTCTGTAACGGATGTGCGTTGCAAACAACGGGCAGTGATCGAGTTTCTTTTGGCGGAAAACCAGGGCATCTCAGATATTCATAGGCGCTTGCAGAATGTCTACGGTGATCCGGCAGTGGACAAAAGCACGGTGAGTCGTTGTGCAAAGCGTGCGTCATCATCGCCGCAAGGTCAAGCAAGACTGTCTGATCTCCCGCGTGCGGGCCGGCCGTGCACAGCTGTGACTCCTGCAATGGCGGAGCGTGCGAACACACTCGTTCGAGATGATCGACGGATCACCATCAAACAACTCAGTGCTCAACTTGACATCTCTGTTGGTAGTGCTGTCAGAATTGTTCACCAGTTGGGATATTCAAAGGTTTGTTCCCGCTGGGTCCCTCGTTGTCTAACCGAACACCATAAAGAGCAAAGGAGAACCATCTGTGCGGAATTGCTCGCTCGTCATGTGGCTGAGGGTGACAATTTCTTGTCAAAGATTGTTACAGGCGATGAAACATGGGTTCATCACTTCGAACCTGAAACAAAACGGCAATCAATGGAGTGGCGCCACACCCACTCCCCTACCAAGAAAAAGTTTAAAGCCATACCCTCAGCCGGTAAAGTCATGGTTACAGTCTTCTGGGACGCTGATGGGGTTATTCTGTTCGATGTCCTTCCCCATGGTCAAACGATCAACTCTGAAGTGTATTGTGCTACTCTTCAGAAATTGAAGAAACAACTTCAGCGTGTTCGTAGGCACAAAAATCTGAACGAACTTCTCCTTCTTCATGACAACGCAAGACCTCACACAAGTCTTCGCACCCGAGAGGAGCTCACAAAACTTCAGTGGACTGTTCTTCCTCATGCACCCTACAGCCCCGATCTCGCACCGTCGGATTTCCATATGTTTGGCCCAATGAAGGACGCAATCCGTGGGAGGCACTACGCGGATGATGAAGAAGTTATTGATGCAGTACGACGTTGGCTCCGACATCGACCAGTGGAATGGTGCCGTGCAGGCATACAGGCCCTCATTTCAAGGTGACTTAAGGCCGTAGCATTGAATGGAGATTACGTTGAAAAATAGTGTTGTGTAGCTAAAAGATGGGGGAATAACCTGGTGTATTTCAATGCTGAATAAAACAACCCCTGTTTCAGAAAATAAACTGTTGCATTACTTATTGTATTGAACTGCACTCGTATGTTGAGATACTTCTCCACATAGTCTCCATCCAAACTGAAACGTTTTTCGTACCCCGGCGCCGGATTACTCATCCCTTCACCAGCGAATGGCGTCTCGTCGTCCATCAGCCAGTTGTTCACTGCTTTTTTGACGTCATCATCGGTCGTGGGAGGACTTCAGCTTGCTGAAGAGATGACACTAGCTTGGTATCTGGTCCAAACTGAAGCGAAGGTACTGAAAAATCTCCAAGCGAAAAGCCTGAAGTTTATCGTCGCTTTCCAGATCGGGATTGACGATGGTCGTGCAGGAGAATGAGTCATGGGCTAATCCTGCCGCGCCATTTCTTTTCGACTGATCTTCAGAGCTTAGTAAGAGTATCACAACAAACCTGTAATGTCACAGTATTGTCACGGGTTACTGTCTGAAAATCTGTTGTCAAAATTCATTTGTGATCCCAAAGAAATGAAGCCACCATTGTGATATTCGACGTCTCCTATAATTTTTTGGGCTTACTGCGGGGATGAGTGCAAGTTCAGTGTTTTATTGTCCCTTAGTTTCTGAGTTCACGTACTGTATTCGTAGTCGTCCGCAGTGGCGGTTCTGTTAAGAAATATTTCATCCTCGTCACTGTTGGAATATCAGGGTCGAATCGTTCTGTTGTTTGAACATCTTGAAAGATGCGCACTTCATTCACCATTCAGTGCTCGCATTTCATATTTCTAATGCCAGCATTCTGGTACTCGGTAAAGTAGGCCTAATAATTCAGGTAATATTAATAATTTCTATGGGTTGCCTGATTTATTTGACGATTTTTACAACTTGTCTCACACTGATCTGTGAGAGAGGCTTGGCGCTAGAAATTTTCTTTATGGGCGAGGGCAGCAGTCTTCCTAGCAGCCATGATGGCTTCCCGTTTCCCATCCCTTTTCCGATCGCCATGGTAGCACGTGGTGACGTTTGAACATTCAGTAGTGGCCAAACTTTCTCCTGTTCTCAGTTCCCCAACCTGCGTTACCAACCTTGTAACTGCTATTTCTTATCGATTTTAACGTCGCGAGGTCACCTCCCTGTGAAATTCGGGCCCTATGATTGGCCAGTTCAGGTGCGTCTTTCGCGGGTAGGCGCCAACCGCCCTCCGCGGGTGGATAGTGCCCAAAGGGGCAGTAGCTGCAGTCCTAGTGTGACCGTGCCTGAGGCCGGAGGTGCTGCTTCAGGAGATGAAGTTCGGTAAGCATGAGGGCCGACGTGCACTGTAGACTCGCGCCCTGCGGCCCAGAGGGAACCTGACAGGTCATTGTGAGTAGTTACGCGTCTTGCGGGTTTTATTGCTTTAGTAAGGGAGGCTACCGAGCGATTCTTCTCAGTCTTTGGTTAATTCCTGGTGGTGGTCGTTGCACGCCTGCAACCCCTTCCTTTACTAAATGGGATTCTATTTGCTAATGCGGCGATCGTTACTAAAATACCTTTACTCCTCCTATCGTTGCGTGTTATGAACGTACGTTGGAGCAGGCTGCTGAATCTTTCTTCCCCCCACTCTCATTTGGTTGTATTATTGTTCGATTCTGAACTCTTTAATAAATGCTTCCGTTAATCTTACATTCTCTTTCTTTCCTTACGTGAACTCACCCCTAGTGTAACAGGATAATGCGGAACTATAACGGTTGCTATAAGGTCGTGCAGGTCTCGCGCCACTAACGATACGAGGTGCATTCAAGTTCTAAGGCCTCCGATTTTTTTCTAATTAACTACTCACCCGAAATCGATGAAACTGGCGTTACTTCGCGACGTAATCGCCCTGCAGACGCACACATTTTTCACAACGCTGACGCCATGATTCCATGGCAGCGGCGAAGGCTTCTTTAGGAGTCTGTTTAGACCACTGGAAAATTGCTGAGGCAATAGCAGCACGGCTGGTGAATGTGCGGCCACGGAAAGTGTCTTTCATTGTTGGAAAAAGCCAAAAGTCACTAGGAGCCAGGTCAGGTGAGTAGGGAGCATGACGAATCACTTCAAAGTTGTTGTCACGAAGAAACTGTTGCGTAACGTTAGCTCGATGTGCTGGTGCGTTGTCTTGGTGAAACAGCACACGCGCAGCCCTTCCCGGACGTTTTTGTTGCAGTGCAGGAAGGAATCTGTTCTTCAAAACATTTTCGTAGGATGCACCCATTACCGTAGTGCCCTTTGGAACGCAATGGGTAAGGATTACGCCCTCGCTGTCCCAGAACATGGACACCATCATTTTTTCAGCACTGGCGGTTACCCGAAATTTTTTTGGTGGCGGTGAATCTGTGTGCTTCAATTGAGCTGACGGGCGCTTTGTTTCTGGATTGAAAAATGGCATCCACGTCTCATCCATTGTCACAACCGACGAAAAGAAAGTCCCACTCATGCTGTCGGTGCGCGTCAACATTGCTTGGCAACATGCCACACGGGCAGCGATGTGGTCGTCCGTCAGCATTCGTGGCACCCACCTGGATGACACTTTCCGCATTTCCAGGTCGTCATGCAGGATTGTGTGCACAGAACCCACAGAAATGCCAACTCTGGAGGCGATCTGTTCAACAGTCATTCGGCGATCCCCCAAAACAATTCTCTCCACTTTCTCGATCATGTCGTCAGACCGGCTTGTGCGAGCCCGAAGTTGTTTCGGTTTGTTGTCACACGATGTTCTGCCTTAATTAAACTGTCGCACCCACGAACGCACTTTCCACACATCCATAACTCCATCACCACATGTCTCCTTCAACTGTCGATGAATTTCAATTGGTTTCACACCACGCAAATTCAGAAAACGAATGATTGCACGCTGTTCAAGTAAGGAAAACGTCGCCATTGTAAGTATTTAAAAAAGCTCTCATTCTCGCCGCTGGCGGTAAAATTCCATCTGCCGTACGGTGCTGCCTTCTCTGGGACGTATTGACAATGAATGCGGCCTCATTTTAAAACAATGCGCATGTTTCTATCTCTTTCCAGTCCGGAGAAAAAAAATCGGAGGCCTTAGAACTTGAATGCACCTCTTAGTATAAAGGTTCAATATCGCGGGCCTGGCACGACCACTGCACGCATGTCACCGATAACAGTAGTAATCATGCTCAACTATTCCCCACTGATAAACTGGGAAGTGTTCACGGCTCATTGTGAGTACGTGAGCACTAAATCCACTTGATGTGGTGGAAGTAGTGGCACCTGTTTTGCCTTGCTGGTTTCGACAAAAAATATCAAAAATCACAGCCCATACAGCAAGGAATAGTAACTTGAAACAAACGAGCCACTGCTTTTAATCTGTTAAACATCTTGGCAACCGCCGTGGACAAATCCTGTGGTAATCGAACGTCTCAGTGACACTGTTAAATAGGGTTGCCCTTGCAGTCCGAGGCACATTTTCAGAAGCTCCGAAATTGTCAACCGATGTCTCTAAAGAACAATTTCGTCAACCTGTTGCAAAAATCCGTCAGCAGCATCTCAGTGTATTGCTCGACCACTTTCGCCGTGCACCTCCACGCTACCAATCCTGAAAATGCTGCATCATTCTCTGACATCACCATAGCTCACAAGCCGGTCCTATAGAAACGACACAATCGAAGATGACTCCCGGCGACACTAATGTCTTCCGCTCGCAGGAAGCGAATTACAGAACGTACCCCACAACTGATGGGAGACGCAGCAACATCCGCACTTGCTGCTTACTGAATCATGAGCCCAATATAGAGCTGTATCGCTGACTGACATACGGTGGACTTCAAAGTTAGATTTAGAAACCATGCAAGCACCATTAAACTACGAGAATGCTCGTCATTTTTAACAGTGAATTTCAGCACAGCGCTCGTACTCCAACCATCGCTTTAACACAGATCTCAGTTCCTTAAAAAAATAGTTATCATTTCCAAAACGTGGTTGTGTTGAGAAGCAGATACGATGCGACATTCCTGTCGGACGTGCTTGATCATCACTCTCAGTCACAGACGTCACGACAAAAAGTTATATACTTTACAGCGATTAAATTTCTCTACGGACGAAATCTTCTCCAAGTTGTGGGTAGCTCGGTGAGCCTCAACTTCATCTCAATTACTGATCGTAAATCAAGACTGACCTAACCATTCCAAGAATCAGGCAGTACAGCTTGAAATTATTGCAAGAATTTGGTTTGAAAGTTAACTCGTTCCCACCTTATTCTCAAATTCAAACAGCCACATGTCTTCTCATCTGCATAATGAAAGATGTCTTCATTGCTCTTATCATTTAGAGAATAAACATTTTATTGCTCTATATCTGTAAGTGGCATCCTTACCTATTTTCTTTACGTATCTTGCACTTCTTTACTGTGTTGATATCATCCTACTCAGACGCCTCAAACGTGGTTCATAATTATGATCTCATTTCATGGAAGTAAGTCTTTCTTTCGAAAAATCAGCATTTCGTCAATCTCAATGTTAGTACTCTGCAACAGTTTGTAAATCATTTTCAGGCGTAGAATGATGAAGAGGTCCTAGCTGCAGTGTAGGATTTTTAGACCTTGTTCCTACCTGAGTAGCCGGCCGGAGTGGCCGAGCAGTTCTAGGCGCTTCAGCCTGGAACTGCGCGACCGCTACGGTCGCAGGTTTGAATCCTGCCCTGGGCATGGATGTGTGTGATGTCCTTAGGTTAGCTAGGTTTAAGTAGTTCTAAGTTCTAGGGGACTGATGACCTCAGATGTTAAGTCCCATAGTGCTCAGAGCCATTTGAACCTGCCTGAGACAGACTTCGGTTGTGAGTTTGATTAATTCAAAAAATGGTTCAAATGGCTCTGAGCACTATGGGACTTAACATCTATGATGATCAGTCCCCTATAACTTAGAACTACTTAAACCTAACTAACCTAAGGACATCACACACATCCATGCCCGAAGCAGGATTCGAACCTGCGACCGTAGCAGTCGCGCGGTTCCGGACTGAGCGCCTAGAATCGCTAGACTACCGCGGCCGGCTTTGATTAATTTATTTAATTATTTATCATATGGAAATCCATATACAAAGATTACAAAACTATTGCATATCAACATTTAAACACAGCTCTCCAGCATAAAATAACACAAACGGCAACAGCTTTATACAGATATCAAGAAGTTTTATGTGTTTTATCTCATCGTTCGTCGCTGTAACGATGTCTTCAGAAGGACACTTGTACGCACGTGGTGCACATGCTGGTACAACACGAGCAACTGTCTGTCATTCCGCACCGCAGTCACACGATGGTGGTCAGCATGTACCCCACTTGTGGAGAGTGTCTGCATATCTCAGATTGATTAATGTACCTCCTTATTAGCGTGACCAAATGTCTAATCAATTTAACCTGAAACATCAGCCCATGTTGAGGCCCGTGGAATCGCATTAACTCCTGCACCACATCTACATCTAAGTGATTTCTCTGCTGGTCACAATAAAGTGCCTGGCATAGGGTTCAATGAACCACCTTCAAGCTGTCTCTCTACCATTCCACTCTCGAGTGGCGCGAGGGAGAAACGAGCACATAATATTTTTCTGTGCGAGCCCTGATTTCTCTTGTTTTATCGTGATGATCATTTCTCTCTATGTAGGTAGGTGCCTACAGAATGTTTTCGCAATCGGAGGAGAAAACTGATGATTGAAATTTCATGAGAAGATCCCGTCGCAACGAAAAACGCCTTTGTTTTAATGATTGACACTCTAATTCACGTATCATGTATGTGGCACTATCATCCCTATTTTGCAACAGTACAAAACGAGCCGCCCTTCTCTGAATTTTTGGGTTGTCACCTGTCAGTCCCACCTGATGCGGATCCCACACCGCACAGCAATACTCCAGAATAGGGCGAACAAGCGTGGTGTAAGCAGTCTCTTTAGTAGACTAGTTCCACCTTTTAAGTGTTCTGCCAATGAATCGTAGTCTTTGGTTTGCTCTACCCACAACGTTATCTACGTGATCGTTCTAGTTTAGGTTATTTGCAATTGTAAACCCTAAGTATTTAGTTGAATTTACAGCCTTAAGATTTGTGTGACTTATCGCGTAATCGAAATTTAGCGAAATCATGTGAATAACTTCACACTTTCCTTTATTCAGAGTCAATTTCCACTTTTCGCAGCCCCGAAACACAGTTTGTTACGTCTTTTCGTCTGCATTCCTACGAGCCTTCTCCCATTTCATCGAGGCCTTCTTTCATCTTAGTTCTTGGGCTAGTATTCCCACACTTTGCACTTCACTCTCTCTCTCTCTCTCTCTCTCTCTCTCTCTCTCTCTCTCTCTCTCTCTCTTTTTTTTTTTTTACTGGCTAGCAGTTTTTAAACAGAAATTCACCAGTGGAATAGACGTAGAAGATATCTCGGAAATTCGAGGAGGAATGATTCAAAATTTGAAAATCGTGTGAATAATTAAAAAAATTAACAATTCACCGGACAATTTTTCAGTCTCTACCCATTTAGTTTTCATTAATAACTCTAGGAAAGCGGTATTTCTCTCCGAGTACAGCGAACAGATGGCTTCGCGTCAGTTTTGCGACGTACAATTCTATTTTTGCAGCATCTTTGCTGTGTGGTTGACAGTTGTGTAGGACATAAATATGCTATAGAAGTGCTACTAGATAATAGTTAGGACTACTGATATTCTCGTTCTGACAGCAGCCAAACGAAATTATGTTAAAGAACAATGGCTGAGTCTCTACAGTGCTGTGAAAATTCTGTGGAGTCCCTCGTTAGATAACTCCGCAGCATATCCAGCGCCAGAACATTGGCAGTACTTGGCCCTCTTGTGAACTGGCCAGTAAGTCCAGGACCAACCGCCTTCACAGTGTACTAACGAACGACTGCAATGAATGACTTAACAGCAAAAATACATCACATAGGATGGACATAAGAGAGCCGGTGTGCAGAGACACCAGTGATTACAATCTAAAACTGTAGAGGCCTCTGACAGCGGTGCGCGTCGAAGATAAAATGTTTACTGACTGAAGTATACATTCTTTTACTTTTTATCAACTTAGTTATTTTCTGGAATATTGTTTCTCTGCTAGAGTACTGCTTTGTAGTATGGGATCATTAACAGACAGAATTGACAGAGAACATCGTAAAAGCACGAAGCCAATGGCTCGTTTTGTATTATCGCGAAGTAGGGGAGAGACCCTCACGATATGATAAGCGATTCGCCGTGGCAGTCATTAAAACAAAGGCATTTTTCGTTGGGGCGAGATCTTTTCACGAAATGTCAATCACTAACTTTCTCCCCTGAATGAGAAAATATGGGGAGAAAAGATCGCTGTAACAAAATAAATCAGAAAGAAGTGTGTGGAAAGGTTGTAGTGTTTATTTTTCACGCGCGCTCTGAGACTAGAAATATAGAGAAATAATTTGGTTCTAAGAACCCTCTAGCTCAAAACAGGTCGTCTTCTGTGAAGCCACCCGGTCAACAACGTGCGCTAGAAGGTGCGTTCCGAAACACGTCTGTCTCCACCAGCATTGCCGTGGGTCACAGCCCGTCCTGATTTACAAGGCTCCGACCTCCATGTTCTATGATGATGCGTGGACGACCAACACCTCTCCTGGTTTCCACGTCCTTCCAGCATTTTCCGTAGTTCCTCACCATAGTGACAAGCACACAAGGGACCATCTTCGCCGTCTCCTAGACGCTCGTTCGCAGGCGCCAGGCCATAAGAAGCACTTTTTCGGTGGGAATCTCATTAATGCATATGTTCTTTAGAGTTGATTTATTTTCACTGGAGTGTGTTAAGTTTATGCAGCTAACTGCCGGCAGTTTGTTTATTGCCATACGCGTTTTGCTTCATTTACTTATGGACCATCTTCAGCGGCCTGTAATAGATGTTTCTTTTTATACATATAACAAACTTATTATGTGGTACTTTCAATATGTTACTATGTTACATTCTGTGATGTTTTTCTCTTGTTTTCAGGTTAGAATCAACTTTTGTAGCACAAATTTCCTGATACGAAATTATCGCTCGGTGTTACTTAAGATTTTCACACGTATGGGCTAACAGCGCCGGAAATCGTAACCCACTGCAGATGCTTCGCAAATAAAAGAAGCGGAACGCGTATATAAATAAACAAACTGCCCTCAATTAGTTGCACAGGCGGAACATACCCCCATGAATTTTGAACCAGCTAAGGATCGACGGAAAACGGGAAAAATTATGATAATTTATTTTGTTAGCCGTGTATTGTCGCACAAGTCGATTATCAGACTCTGTCGCCGCCTACGAGAACACAGTGTACGTGAAAAAGATTGGGAAATAGGTTCATCGATAGCGAGTACAAAGACAGAGTAGTATCATCTTTGACAGTGCAGTGGAAACGTTCTGAAAATGTTAAAGTTGAACAGTAAATAAATATAAAGGGTAGTAACCAGAAAAACATTAACAATGAATATCGAAAAATATGTGCTATCTAACAATTTAAATTAAACTGAGAATCACAATAAAAAAAGCAAGACAAGAGTACTGAACTAGTACCAGCAAGTAGTTCTTCATGGTTTTACAGCAATCATAAAATCAGAACGTATAAATATTGAGATATTTTTAGCTGCCATTGTTTGAAAATTGTACTTTATGTCCGTCTAAAGGTTCTGAGCCTCCTACGTTGTGACAAAATTCCCACACACACATATAAACCATCTCTCCCACCGTTTTCCCTGTTATATCAGTCGTGCTTACCATCATCATCTTCACACATTTTCGGACTAAACGTCTTTGACTATTCCGAAATCAAGCAATTTAAAGATGATTGCAATATCTTCTCTGTTTCTTTGTGGCCGTCGTGTCCTTGTTCTATTCTTGAACCTGTAGTCGTATGTTTTGTTTCGTTACGGGCTTCGATCCATATGTAGTAGATGGTCATCCCACTGCTTTCTGTACTCTTGGATCTACTCTGTTACTCGTATAATATGTGCTATTTGTATCCTGACAAATATCTTGGAGTCTCAATTCTGCAGTTTCAATTCTCAGTAATTTTCCTGTCATTAAAGTCCATACTTCGGATTCGTAGAGCAGTAAAGGTGTTCCGTTTTGTGCCGATTGTATTATTTACACTAAGTTATCATCACTGTCCTCTACTCTGGCACTTCATTTTATTTGAATTATCGACTACACATTATATTCAGTTCTATATTACTGTGTTGTAAATAGTAAATAGAACATATGAATGAGGGAACATATTTATGGGTTTGAATTATTATATACAGTAGAAACATGGAAGAAGTTAATCGATCCAATATTTAGTTTGTTACCGTGAATTTTTACTTCTTGCTTTTTGTGCTGTAGAATAATGTGCAGCACCATCATCAAATCTATTGTACGTTATTTCTGAACGTGGAATATCTTAAGATCTTCTTTTCTGTTTGTGAATGGGTGTAAAGCGTTTTTATGTGTAGGTACACAGCCTGCAAATATTTTAAAAATGAAAACATGGTCTGTTCTGTTGTACGCTGTATATACTGTCTACAACGGATCATGTGTTCATTTTTTAAGTTTGTTGGCATGGCTGATTTTGTGAACTGGTTTTGTTTGTAACAGGTCATACTTATAGTGTATCAAGCACGAAAATTTCTCACAGTTTGTCCAATACATTATCTTCAGCAAGTTATACATATGGCTCTGTATATTTCTGAGTCCGTTTAAGGTTTACAAAATGGATGTAGTTTTTTGTATGTGGAGAAAGGTACTTTGACCTTATGTGACCTAAGTAGGCTTGGTAGTTTTTCTGAAATATTATTTAAAAGTATGCTGCCCACATGTTTGATTTCATTATCAGTTCCAGAGATGCGACTGGGAGTATCTTCATACTTGCTTCTTGTTTCTGCGATTTGTGTGAAACTCAGCTGGAGAAGACACTGGCCAGTTCAATTTGTTTCATGTCTAATGTCTTCTTCCTAATCTCTCTGATCAAACGAATTTTGTTTGATCTGTATTTATTGTTTTGTACGCAGCTTTCTTTTTATCTCTGGATGATATGATGTAGCAAAGATTGTGATACTGAGTTATCATATTCCTGCATATCTTGAAACTGTTCCTGTTGCTGTTATTTTCTGTGCACAATTCTAGGAAATTAATGCTACCATTACTCTGAGCTGTGAAACTTATGTTTCTGTGTACATTGTTGAACAGATTGATGGTGATATTGATTTCTGTTTATGTGGATTTCTGCACAATATAGGAGGCACAGCCCTGTAAGTAGAAGAAGAATAACTATTGTTGTCCAACATTCGCACGTAGTAAATCACAAGGTTTACATTTTTCGAATTTCCAACTGTATTGGAACCTCAAAACGACGAGAGATGGGCTTCGATGTCGTACATAACCAGTGCAGTCAGGAATGGTTGTGGCATATATTTGGATTGTATCCGGTCTTATAATCAGGCAACGCAGAAACTTCCTCTCAGAGTTCGTAGTGCTAGACGGTAAATCATCGAGTAGATCACAAGTGATATCTGGCGTTTCGCAAGGTAGTGTCATGGGCCCTCTGCTGTTCCTGATTTACATAAATGATCTAGGTGATAATGTGAGCAGCCCCCTTGGATTGTTTGCAGATGACGCTGTAATTTACCGTGTAGTAAAATCATCATACGATCAATTCCAATTACAAAGTGAACTAGAGAGAATTTCTGTATGGTGCGAAAAGCGGCACTAAACAAAGAAAAGTGCGAGGTCAAAAGTGTGGTCAGTATACTCTGAGAAACATATTTGAAACGGGTGCCGAAATCTACATCTACATGGTTACTCTGCAGTTCACACCTAAGTGCCTGGCAGAGGGTTCGTCGAACCATTTTCATACTACTTCTCTGCCATTCCACTCTCGAATGGTGCGTGGGAAAAAGGAACACCTAAATATTTCCGTTCGAACTCTGATTTCTCTTATTTTATTATGATGGTCATTCTCCATACGTAGGTGGATGTCAACAAAATATTTACGCATTTGCAAGAGAAAGTTGGTGATTGAAATTTCGTAAATAGATCTCGCCGCAAAGAAAAGGGCCTTTGTTTCAGAGACTGCCAGCCCAACGCGCGTATTATATTAGTGACACACTCACTCGTATTTTGCGATATCACGAAACGCGCTGCCCTTCTTTGCACCTTTTCGATGTCCTCCGTCAGACCTACCTGGTAAGGATCCCACACCGCCCAGCAGAGGACGGGCAAGTGTAATGTAGGCTGTCTCTTTATTGGGTTTGTCGCATCTTCTAAGTGTTCTGCCAACAAAGCGCAGTCCTTGTTTCGCCTTCCCCACAATATTATCTATGTGGTCTTTCCAATTTAAGTTGCTAGTATTTGTAATTCCTAGGTATTTAGTCGAATTGACAGCCCTTAGATTTCTGCTATTTATCGTATACCTATAATTTATCTGACTTCTTGTAACGTTGTTGCTTTAATTTGCTATGAAAGCGGTACTGATAGACAATAAAAGCGGTTTAAAAGCTGTGAGCTATCTGAGGAAGTTAACCTTGCATTACTGCACAACTGTTTCACCAGGTATCCAGTCTAGCTTACCAAATTCCCAACCAGAATGACATTAATTATAATCTTTTAATAGTCATACGACAACAGCATATTAAACTTGAGTCGTAACTAAGCTGGTGCCTTATTTAGGATTGTGAAAATGTGAGATTGTAATCTTACGGAACACAACAAATATGGAGCCAAGATTGGGAGACTGCATACAACACTGCATTCATAAAATAACACACGAAGAACGTTGAAACATATGCAAGAGGAAATTAACCACAACCAACCGATTCAATTTTCACCCAAAGAAGTTACGTTCGTAGCACAATCGTGTCCGTCATGTAATTACCACACACTGGTATACTAAATTCATACTAACTCTCTGTGAAATCTTCCCGAAAAGAATAGCTGAGGGTTACTTTCATGATTACACCACATGCTTCACGTGGTCAACTTGGTTTACACAAAGAGTGTAGCTCCACAATAATTTTGATAATTAAAATAAATTAGATCGAAAAGCAATTTACAAAAGAAAACCTCGAACTGGTTACTATCGTCTTACTATTAACCTGATGGGTCAAACAATTGAATAAGCAGGTGGTACTGGTCTCACAAAGTACACCCCACGAGGGTTGAACATAAAGAAAAGTTGCTATATTGAAAAATATTGTCAAGTCAAGACGTTATAATCTCACGCACATTCGCACTGAAGATTGATGATGCTAGTTAGAGTTACTGATCAACACGTGGTTCCACTTTACTCACAAAGTAGTGACAAAGCAAATACCGGAAGATATTCTGAACTTCACACGCGAATTACACTGCGTTGCAATTTAAGATAACATTAGATATTTTAGAGCTGAACCTGAAATAAAGGTGATTAAATTTTCACTTAGGCTGAACTTAAGAAATCCATTGTCCTACGAACTTTGCAGAGGCGCGCTTAGCCGGAGATCTTACCACTTCAGACGCTCGCCACGGACAGACTGACCTGGTCCCTTCCTGAGGGTGGCTCCCCAATACAAACGAAAGTGGCCAGAGGGGCAGCTTCCTATACCAACATGACAAGGGACGGACAGTACCAAACTAAGGATAGAAACCTCTTTGCTTTTAGAAAGCGTAGCTACCTGTTCCGACGTTGGTCCTACTGTTCTCTAGCAGACAGGCTTGTCTGCTACCCTCAAGCATGCAACTAGAAATACATTTGCTCATTCATCCTCTCACACAGAAGGGAAGGGGGATGACAGTATCTTATCATGTACAGTATATAAAAGAAAGCGGATGTAGGTTCCGTATGAGACTGTGTGACATGAATTACATATAAACTGTGTTTTAAAGTGTAGTAGTGTGACAGATCGTTCTTGTTTATGTGTAAAAGTAACACGTTTCACTACTCAGTCTCCGCCCAGATAGTCAGAAACACCATAGTAAATTTAAAAGAGGAATTTATGCCGTAAATGACAACAGATTTAAGAAATTAACATGAAAGGAATCCAACAGAGACCTTTCTTCTTTTAGTACCTATGTGGATGACCTCGCACTTTTCTTTGTTTAGTGCCGCTTTTCGCACCATACAGATATTCTCTCTAGATCACTTTGTAATTGGAATTGATCGTCTGATGATTTTACTACACGGTAAATTACAGCGTCATCTGCAAACAATCCAACGGGTTTGCTGAGATTATTACCTAGATCATTTATGTAAATTAGGAACAGCAGAGGGCCTATGACACTACCTCGCGGAACGCCAGATATCACTTCTGTTCTACTCGATGATCCACCGTCTATCACTACGAACTGTGACCTCTCTGAGAGGAAATCACGAATCCAGTCACACAAGTGAGATGATACTCCATATGCACGCAATTCGATTAATAGTCGCTTGTGAGGAACGGTATCAAAAGCCTTCTGGAAAACTAGGAATATGGAATCGATCTGAGATCTGTTGTCGGCAGCACTCATTAGTTCATGGGAACGATATTTTCTGAATCCGTGTTGGTTATGTATCAATAAGTCAATTTCTTCAAGGTGATTCACAAATCTAGTTTTCCGTTTTACACAGCTTTCCAGAATAATACTGGTCGGATGTTAGTATAAATTCTTACACGTGCACCCCATCGGCGGGTATCTAAGTAATTAAAATTGAAATTCTCGTTGACTGGTAGCACTTTAAACAGAATTCACTAGTGTTGTTCGTGTTTCTTGTTGTTACGAAGCTTGGTAGGGTATATTCTGAGGTGCGAAAAGATCACGAGATGCCTTCAACATCGCGTCGGAACTCAGTGCAGCCACTCCACGCGGCATGGTCTCAAGAAGTCGCTGGAAGTCCGCTGCAGAAATACTGAGCCACGCTTCGTTTATAGCCGACATTATTGCAAAGTGTTACCTGTACAGGATTTTGTGCATGAAATGACCACTCGATTATCTCCCATAAATGTTCGATACCCACCAGGCGTATAGATACTACTATTAAGTACATGTGCGGTGCCTGTTCTTTCGGATGTCACAGTGATCCAGTTTTAGAATGTCTGGAAACCTGAAGGCAGACATCTCGTCGTCGAGGTTCTGGTCGTCGTCTTCCGACCACCACAAGGAAGTATCGTTGTGTAGTGTACCGAACACATCACAGCCCCTTGACACAACCGCCAGCCATTCGAGAACAAATACTGGACACGCTGCAAAACTCCATGTCGTCCTGCTCCTTTAATCGTAGAGTAGTAGTAGCAGCCAGATTATGCAGTTACCGTCCCACGAACAGACTGCCTTCAACCACACAGTGAGTTTGGTTGTTATACGGTGTGCAGGAAGCATGATTTACGAAGGAATGGAGTCGAAATGAAGTTCTGCCGAACTCCGGATGACACTCGTCGTCGAGAAAAGGGTTCCGATCTTCCAATGCTTTGTAGAGGAACAGCGGAGTTACTCCTAGAGTCGCGGTGTGTGGAACCATCTTCATGTCACGGCTGGTTAGTGGTTGAGGAACTGTGACGGCGCAACGCTATGTCACGGACATGTTACGTGTTACCCCTCATACGAGAGGACGACGGTGCTATCATCAGGAAAATTCTCTCCCACACACGGCAGGTATGCTTTTGAACCACCTGCGTGTTTTTGAGGAACTTCCGTGGCGAGTGACATACCCACATCCCTCTCTTATACACTCATGCACATAAATTAAGGATGATTGCAGAATGTGGTGCCACACAATGTGGCACTACACAGAACTGGCGCTAATAGCATAGTCACATAGGGCACACATATGATAGAGATCTGCAGGTCGACGCTATTGGTAATAAGTTGAGAAAACCGTCCCGACACACATGTACTACAAAACGGCACTGTTTCCTGCGCATGTACCCCGACATCAGTATGGGATATGATCACCATGCACACGTACAGAGGCCGCACAACGGGTTGGCATATTCTGGATCAGGTGGTCGAGCAGCTGCTCGGGTATAGCCTCCCATTCTTGCACCAGTGCCTGTAGCAGCTCCTGAAGTGCCGTAGGGGTTTGAAGACGTGCAGTGATACGTCGACCGAGAGCATCCGAGACGTGCTCGATGGGGTTTACGTCTGCAGCAGGCCGCTCCATTCCCCTGATATCTTCTGTTTCAAGGTACTGCTCAACGATGGCAGTCCGGTGGGGCCGTGCGTTATCATCCATCAGGAGGAAGGTGGGACCCACTGCACCCCTGAAAAGGCTGACATCCTGCTGCAAAATGACGTCCCGATACACCTGACCTGTTACATTTTCCTCTGTCAAAGACATGCAGGGGGGTACGTGCACAAATCATAATCCCAGCACACAACATCAGAGCACGACATCCAGACAGGTCCCTTTACGACATTAAGGGGTTGGTATTTGGTTCCAACTTCACGCCAGATGAAACCCCGACGAGAATCACTGTTCAGACTATACCTGGACTCGTCTGGTAACATAACCTGGGACCACTGTTCCAATGATCATGTACTGTGGTCATGACACCAGGCTTTACGGGATCTCCTGTGACGAGGGGTCAGTGGAATGCACGTTGCAGGTCTCCCGAAGAATAAACCGTGTCTGTTCAGTCGTCTGTAGACTGTGAGTCTGGAGACAACTGTTCCAGTGGCTGTGGTAAGGTCCCCAGCAAGGCTACCTGCAGTACTCCGCGGCCGTCTGCGGGCACTGATGGTGAGATATCGGTCTTCTTGTGGTGTTGTACACTGTGGACGTCCAGTACTGTAGCTCCTGGAGACGTTTACTGTCTGCTGAAATCGTTGCCATAATCTTGCGATCACACTTTGTGGCACACGGAGGGCCCGTGCTACGACCTACTAAGTTTGACCAGCCTCCACTCGCACTAGTATTCTAACCCATATAACGTCATCAATATGTGTTCTTTGAGCTAGTTTCAACGCACAGTCACCATCAGCACGTCTGAAAACGTCTGCAAACTTACCCGCTGCACCGTACTCTGACATGCACCAACACACCTCTGCGTATGTGGACTGCTGCCAGCACCACCGTGCGACGCCCGCAGGTTAAATGCACCGCATGGTCATACCCAGAGGTGATTTAAACCGGCAAACCGCCTACCAGAGCGTTGTCTCGCCATGTATCAGCATTATCCTTAATTTATGAGCATGAGTGTAGAACGTGTGTGCGACCAGTTTGGACGTCAACTCTGTCCCAGGGACAGCATCCAGGACATATCAAGAACAAGATACAACAGATGTGGATCAGTTTGCGTCAGGAGAGGATGCAATGGTTTTATGGCACCCTTCCCAGTTGAATCAGGGCATGTGTCGATGCCAAAGCGGTTGCAGCACCGTAATAGTAAGTGCCATCGTACAGTCGAGACCTCCGTAAAGCCGGCCAGTGTGGCCGTGCGGTTCTAGGCGCTTCAGTCTGGAACCGTGCGACCGCTATGGTCGAAGGTTAGAATCCTGCCTCGGGCATGGATGTGTGTGATGTCCTTAGGTTAGTTAGGTTTAAGTAGTTCTAAGTTCTAGGGGACTGAAGACCTCAGATGTTAAGTCCCATAGTGCTCAGAGCCATTTGAACCATTTTTTGAATCTCCATAAATTGGGAGTCGATTTTGTATTCACTGAAATAACTCCACTTATGCCCTCAATCTGCGAATTTCGTTTCCCTTTTCCCTTCCGACTGCTTGCTTCTTTTGGTCTGGAACCGTACTTCATGTATTACATTAATGAAAATTTTATACTGGTATGCAGATGACAGCATATGTGAAGCAGATGGAAGAAAATAATAATTTAATTTTTACGTAGCATATTTTACCTGCAAATTCTAATAATTTGGTCCTTTTCGAGCATCATATGATCTCTTGCAAATCGGACCAAGTGTTCACCAATGAGAGACGTAAAAAAGGCGACTGTCTCACGTTAATGCTAGGTAAATGACTTCCAGCGAAATGACTTTTCTTTGGTACCAAGCATGTTGAAATTTATCTGAGCGTCTAACGTACAAGAATGACAACGTGTTCCAGTCCGGTGGCATGAGATTCCTTGACGAGTAACTAAACTTCCAGGCAACGAACCATTAAACAGCCGCAACAACAACACAATAATCGCTGAGTTTTCACGTACTTTTATTCCACGATTTAGTCTTAAACCTACAAATGAGTTATATCACTGAATACTTTTCGTCCACTTACGACAATCTCAAGCAGAAAATTGCATACTTCCACTAAAAAAGTCGATGTCTAAATCTTGGTTGTTAATGAACTTGCTAAAAACATTGCTAATTTTGTCATGAGACCTTTTCCCTGTTGGTGTTGGTGAAAACAAGTTACAACTGTCTTCAACGTATCAAAAATTATTTGAAGTGAAAAATTTACGCACCATGCCACGTATTTATAAATCATCTAGTCGGTACCCTCCGAAGTTCCACTACACTATTCACCGAGGATGCTGTTGCAACAGGGAAGTCGCAACCCTAGCAATTGCAGCGATAAGGAGAGAATCAACGCCCCGTGTGACGATTTGCAGTTGACCTTAGCACGAAAAAATGTAGATTACTGTGCACAAATATGTGTAAAGACCCGCCACATTCATTAAACACCTATAATAATATATACGAAGCGATTTAGAGTGAATTGCCCATAACATTAAACGGACGAAAGCGGATGTCAAACAGATTCATTCGAACAATTCTCAGGAAGCATAGGTCACCTGCGAAGGAGTAGCTTACAACACCCTCATTCGACCATTACTTAAATTTTGCAGAGTAATGTGGGACCCGTACCAGATAGGACTGATAGAACAAAAATGGGACAAAACTGAGCGGTATGTTTTGTAACTGGTCTGTTCAGTGAACGGAAAAGCGTTACAGTGGTGTTCGTCAAACTCCAGCGACGGACCCTACAAGTTACTATTAAAATTCTGTGACGATACCATCCTAGAAGAGTAAACCAATCCGTTTCTTCCTCCTAGGAATATATAGGGAAAAGGGTATGAACGTGAAATTAGCGCCGAGCTCCCAAAAATCCCAGACTGGCCCTGGAGGAGTGACGTGGCTGTAGTGCTCAAAGCGCACTCCACCACACACGACGAGGTGGCCTGTCGTGTGTAGATGTAGATGCAGCAGCCACCCTGGACCTGAACATCTGTGATTTAGTATGAATGAATAACACTTGGTCGCAAGGTATCCGATCATATTGAAAAGAATAAAAAGAGGATAGAATGTTTACACACTCCTTGTGTCGAACTGCATTGAAAGTATTTTAAAGTTATTTGCCGTTTAATCCGACCTCTCTGATGTGGAATGCAGCCACTGTAAGCCATGTGCACATATTTGTATTGTGATCCTGCCGTTCGTCCGCCCAGAGCAGCACCAGCGGCCGATGGCCAAGTGCCGGGCACGGGCTGCACGGCGGGCAGCCTAGCGGCCCGGGGCTTCGCTGACTGCGGCAAAGCGCCGAGTTTGCTGAGTGCGCGCCCGATCAGGCGGGTGCGGCGCAGAGCGCGTTAATTCAGCCGCCAGCTACCTGCTGCCCGTAGCTACCTGCTGGCCGCGTTATCTCGCGCCGCCCACCACCTGCGCACGCAGCGAGCCTTCCAAATTTCCGGCCTCGGTTTGCGCTTCGCTAGATTAAACGCACACTGTATCAGAAACAGCAACGTATAACGTGATTTACATACGAACGTACGTGAGGCAGCCTTTTCATAATGCATTAAAATGTGTGCGCAGTTTAAGCTAATAACAGCCACTCTTTTTCGTTCATAGCGGTATTGATACAAATGATGGAGTGCACGACCATAAGAAACTAATTCCATTTTCCAAAATGTGAAACATTTGCGGAAATACATCTAAAAGAAGTCGATGTTACGCTTTCCTGTTTCCGAAATTGTCGTACAAACCTAATAACAGATATTAAATTTTCAGCGTCACTGAAGTACAGTGCATTCAAATGGTTCAAATGGCTCTAAGCATTATGGGACTTAACATCTGAGGTCTCCAGTCCCGTAGATTTAGAACTACTTATACCTAACTAACCTCAGGACATCACACACATCCATGCCCGAGGCAGCATTCAAACTTGTGACCGTAGCAGCATACTGATAAGAGTGCAGGGTGGTATTCTATTTTCAATGAGGACTGGTGCAATCTACCGTTATCACAACAGTATGGTTTTGTACAGGGAGTCCCAACAGGAATGGTCAATATCAGGGATGTGACAGCAACGATCAAAATATGTGCATGAAGAGTTGTTACCATTTCCTCATCTTCAGTACTGTGAAACAAATCTATTTTACTGCATTCTCTCTGTTTTCCATTCTTTCAAGACCAGAGACATACGGAAATGTCCAGTAAACATGGGATCCAAGGTCCATATTTTAAGAGCCGTGAACACTTGTTCGCCTTCACAAAGCTATAGTCCGCCCCCGGTAGCTGAGTAGTCAGCGTGACGGACTGTCAATCCTAAGGGCCCGGGTTCGATTCCAGGCTGGGTCGGAGATTTTCTCCGCTCAGGGACTGGGTGTTGTATTGTCCTAATCATCATCATTTCATCCCCATCGATGCGCAGGTCGCCGATGTGGCGTCAAATCGAAAGGCCGGCACCAGGCGAACGGTCTACCCGACGGGAGGCCCTAGCCACACGACATTTCATTTCATTTCACTAAGCTATAAATAAAGTTCTTAGGCTATAGAGACCGTCTTTACTAGAGGTTTTGTTTCTGTCATATCCATTACAACTGGCACGCTCTATCTTCATAATCGCCATCTGTGGTGTGCAGACAATCTTCGTGGAATGGTTGAGGCGTCTCACTAGCGTCGGTTCAGCATCAGTGTGTGGGCAGGGTTTCATGGAGACCACAAATTTGGAACGGTTGTTGTTCCACAACCATTCCATCTGGGACACTCTGTATAAAGTCGTGTTAGTACGGACTGAGGTACCACGGTGACAAGGGCACCAATAGATACCTACTTGCTTGCACTACAGCTCGCAGTTGACGTATACAGGTTGAACGTTAATGAAAGCCGACAAACTCAGGGACGGATATCTGGCTGGAAATGGAGGAAAAAAGATCCTACGATGGTGTGTCCGAGAGTGAACGGTGTGCGTGCAACGACAACAAATCGTCCCGGAACACAGCACAGAGCTGCATCGCATCCACGCCACAACAGATGCTCAAAGTGGCCTCCATGTGAAGTAATCGACGAATTCACACGTCGCATCGTAGATTGCTACACTCTTTCGCACGTTCCGGCCCCTTTCCGACTAGCTTCACAGGCTTCCTGAACACGGTGTTGAAGGGTCTGTACATCAGGAACTGGTTCAACATACACAACGCTTTTCAGATGCCTGCAGAGTTAAAAATCCGGGGGGGGGGGGGGGGGGGGGGGGGAGCTAGCAGGCCGTGAAGGCAAAGAGTATATGGTATGCAAATGGTCAGGTGTGAAAAGTGTCTCGTCAGCAGCACAAGGTCGACGATATAAAGTCAGTTCGCAGTAAAAATATTTCTGTTACTGACAAATCAGATATAAGTGCAGTATTCAACAATCATTTTCTGAGCATTGCTGGTGAGTTTAATAAAAATTTTGTTTCTACAGGAAATCATATATCTTTCTTGGCAAATGCCTTTCCGAGATTGAAGTCTGAAATACACCTCTGTGATACACACAAGAGGGAGACTGAGTCAATAATTAAATCGCTGAAGACTAAGGACTGTCATGGTTATGATGGATTGTCTAGAAGAATATTAAAGTACTGTGCTGAACATGTTGGCCCTGTATTTAGCCATATTTGTTATTTTTCCTTTAGGAATGGTCAGTTTTCTGAGCGATTAAAGTACTCAGTAGTAAAGCCGCTTTATAAAAAGGGATAATGTAGACAATTTTAGACCTATTTCTATGCAATCAGTGTTTAGTTAAGTTACTGAAAAGGCTGTGTATGTAAGGATAATTCATTATTTTATATCACACGATTTGCTATCAAATGTACAGTTCGGCTTCAGAAGTAGTTTAACAACTGAAAATGCTGTATTCTCTTTTCTCTGTGAGGTACTGGATGGGCTAAACAAAAAGTCTTGAATGCTAGGCATACGTTTTGATTTAACTAAAGTGTTTGACTGTGTTGACCACAAAATGTTGTTGTTGTTGTGGTCTTCAGTCCTGAGACTGGTTTGATGCAGCTCTCCATGCTACTCTATCCTGTGCAAGCTTCTTCATCTCCCAGTATCTACTGCAACCTACATCCTTCTGAATCTGCTTAGTGTATTCATCTCTTGGTCTCCCTCTACGATTTTTACCCTCCACACTGCCCTCCAATGCTAAATTTGTGATCCCTTGATGCCTCAAAACATGTCCTACCAACCGATCCCGTCTTCTAGTCAAGTTGTGCCACAAACTTCTCTTCTCCCCAATCCTATTCAATACCTCCTCATTAGTTACGTGATCTACCCACCATATCTTCAGCATTCTTCTGTAGCACCACATTTCGAAAGCTTCTATTCTCTTCTTGTCCAAACTAGTTATCCTCCATGTTTCACTTCCATACATGGCTACACTCCATACAAATACTTTCAGAAACGACTTCCTGACACTTAAATCTATACTCGATGTTAACAAATTCCTCTTCTTCAGAAACGCTTTCCTTGCCATTGCCAGTCTACATTTTATATCCTCTCTACTTCGACCATCATCGGTTATTTTACTCCCTAAATAGCAAAACTCCTTTACTACTTTAAGTGTCTCATTTCCTAATCTAATTCCCTCAGCATCACCCGATTTAATTCGACTACATTCCATTATCCTCGTTTTGCTTTTGTTGATGTTCATCTTATATCCTCCTTTCAAGACACTGTCCATTCCGTTCAACTGCTCTTCCAAGTCCTTTGCTGTCTCTGACAGAATTACAATGTCATCGGCGAACCTCAAAGTTTTTATTTCTTCTCCATGGATTTTAATAGCTACTCCGAATTTTTCTTTTGTTTCCTTTACTGCTTGCTCAATATACAGATTGAATAACATCGGGGAGAGGCTACAACCCTGTCTTACTCCTTTCCCAACCACTGCTTCCCTTTCATGCCCCTCGACTCTTATAACTGCCATCTGGTTTCTGTACAAACTGTAAATAGCCTTTCGCTCCCTGTATTTTACCCCTGCCGCCTTCAGAATTTGAAAGAGAGTATTCCAGTTAACATTGTCAAAAGCTTTCTCTAAGTCTACAAATGCTAGAAACATAGGTTTGCCTTTTCTTAATCTTTCTTCTAAGATAAGTCGTAAGGTCAGTATTGCCTCACGTGTTCCAACATTTCTACGGAATCCAAACTGATCTTCCCCGAGGTCGGCTTCTACCAGTTTTTCCATTCGTCTGTAAAGAATTCGCGTTAGTATTTTGCAGCTGCAACTTATTAAACTGATAGTTCGGTAATTTTCACATCTGTCAACATCTGCTTTCTTTGGGATTGGAATTATTATATTCTTCTTGTAGTCTGAGGGTATTTCGCCTGTTTCATACATCGTGCTCACCAGATGGTAGAGATTTGTCATGACTGGCTCTCCCGAGGCCATCAGTAGTTCAAATGGAATGTTGTCTACTCCCGGGGCCTTGTTTCGACTCAGGTCTTTCAGTGCTCTGTCAAACTCTTCACGCAGTATCTCCCATTTCGTCTTCATCTACATCCTCTTCCATTTCCATAATATTGTCCTCAAGTACATCGCCCTTGTATAAACCCTCTATATACTCCTTCCACCTTTCTGCCTTCCCTTCTTTGCTTAGAACCGGGTTTCCATCTGAGCTCTTGATATTCATACAAGTGGTTCTCTTCTCTCCAAAGGTCTCTTTTAATTTTCCTGTAGGCAGTATCTATCTTACCCCTAGTGAGACAAGCCTCTACTTCCTTACACTTGTCCTCTAGCCATCCCTGCTTAGCACTTCCTGTCGATATCATTTTTGAGACGTTTGTATTCCTTTTTGCCTGCTTCATTTACTGCATTTTTATATTTTCTCCTTTCATCAATTAATTTCCATATTTCTTCTGTTACCCAAGGATTTCTATTAGCCCTCGTCTTTTTACCTACTCGATCCTCTGCTGCCTTCACTACTTCATCCCTCAGAGCTACCCATTCTTCTTCTACTGTATTTCTTTCCCCCATTCCTGTCAATTGTTCCCTTATGCTCTCCCTGAAACTCTCTACAACCTGTGGTTCTTTCAGTTTATCCAGGTCCCATCTCCTTAAATTCCCACCTTTTTGCAGTTTCTTCAGTTTCAATCTGCAGTTCATAACCAATAGATTGTGGTCAGAATCCACATCTGCCCCAGGAAATGTCTTACAATTTAAAACTTGGTTCCTAAATCTCTGTCTTACCATTATATAACCTATTTGATACCTTTTAGTATCTCCAGGATTCTTCCAGGTATACAACCTTGTTTTATGATTCTTGAACCAAGTATTGGCTATGATTAAGTTATGCTCTGTGCAAAATTCTACAAGGCGGCTTCCTCTTTCTTCCTTCCCCCCCAGTCCATATTCACCTACTATGTTTCCTTCTCTCCCTTTACCTACTGACGAATTCCAGTCACCCATGACTATTAAATTTTCGTCTCCCTTCACTACCTGAATAATTTCTTTTATCTCGTCATACATTTCATCTATTTCTTCATCATCTGCAGAGGTAGTTGGCATATAAACTTGTACTACTGTAGTAGGCATGGGCTTTGTGTCTATCATGGCCACAATAATGCGTTCACTATGCTGTTTGTAGTAGCTAATCCGCACTCCTATTTTTTTATTCATTATTAAACCTATTCCTGCATTACCCCTATTTGACTTTGTATTTATAACCCTGTAATCACCTGACCAAAAGTCTTGTTCCTCTTGCCACCGAACTTCACTAATTCCCACTATATCTAACTTTAACGTATCCATTTTCCTTTTTAAATATTGCTCCAGAAGTTGGACCATTATGGAATTCAGGGAGTAGCTCACAATTGGTTCACCTCTTACTTTAGCAGCTGACAGCAAATGGCCATTATTCACAGTGTTGAGAATGGCTGTGATGTCTGAGTGGGGTACAGTCATGTGGGGGGTACCCCAGGGATCAGTGTTGGGACCACTCCTGTTCCTTATTTATATAAATGATATTCCCTCTAGTATTACGGGTAACTCTAAAATATTGCTGTTGCTGATGACACTAGCTTGGTAGTAAAGGATGTTGTTTGCAACACTGTCTCGGCTGCAAATAGTGCAGTAAATGACCTAAGTTCATGGCTTGTAGAAAATAAAATAACGCTAAATCACAGTAAGACTCAGTTTTTACAGTGTCTAACACACAACAGTTCAACAAAACCTGGCGTTTTAATTTCACAGGACGGGCATATGATTAGTTAAATTCAACAGTTCAAATTTCTAGGTGTTCAGATAGATAGTAAGCTGTCGTGGAAAGCCCAAGTACAGGACCTTGTTCAAATACTTAACACTGCCATTTTTACTATTCGAATGGTATCAGAAGTAAGTGATCTTTCGACATGAAAATTAGTCTACTTTGCTTATTCTCATTCGCTTACGTCGTATGGTATTATATTTTGGGGTACCTCTTTCCATTCTAGAAGGATATTTTCGGCTCAGAAACGGGCTGTTCAGGCACCAAGTGGTGTAAGTTCACGAACATCTTGTCGACCCCTGTTCACGAGTCTGGGTATTTTGACATTGGCCTCTCAATATATACATTCCTTAGTGTCATTTCTTGTTAACAATATTAGCTTATCCCCAAAAATAAGCAGCTTTCACTCGGTTAATACTAGGCAGAAATGAAACCAGCATCTGGATCGGACTACCTTAACTCTTGTGCAAAAAGGTGTGCAGTATAATGCTGCATCCATTTTCAGCAAGCTTCCACTCGAATTCGAAAAATCTTAGCAGTAACCCACGCGCTTTCAAATCGAAACTGAAGAGTTTCTTCATGGGTCACTCCTTCTATTCTGTCGAGGAGTTCCTTGAGAAATTAAGCTGATTCTTATTGTATTGTTGATTGCGGTTATTTAAACTTATGTACTGACTTTTTTCGGGTTCATGAATATTTATTTTTATCTGTTATTATTTTTGTGTTGTAATTTAATGTACTGATACGTTCCATGACCTTGGAGATTTGCTCCTCAATTTAGTCCTACGGAACTTGATGTGTAAATAAAATAAAATAAAAAAACTGTAATGCGGAAATGTGGTGGTGCTACGTTATGCAGAAACCACACAACCCGTCTTTTCACCATAGGCACATTCTCAATAAGCTCAGGCAGAGTATTCCGCAGGAAGTCCAGTTAAGTTCCTTTGTTGTGACTTTTCGGAACAATAACCGTTCCAAATTTGTGGGCTCCAAGAATCCCTGTCGATACACTGATGCTGAACCGAAGCTAGTGGGACGCTTCAACCATTCCCCGAGGATTGTCTGTAGTCCACTCATGACGACTCTGCAGATTGAGCGTGCCAGTTGTGATGAAGGTTGGAACGTCGGTAAAGAGGACTGCTGACAGAAATCCCATAATTGTGATAGTCTGGTGCAAAAACCACTGTCAAAACCCTTCCCGTAGAGGTACATCCGCTGCTGACAGTCACTGAACTCGTTGCAGGTGATAGGAATGATAGCGGTTGTCATGAATGCTACACATAACCGTACTTTGGCTTACACCATGTTGGGAGGGCCAGTGGCGTCGGACTGTGCGTACACTAGATCTGAGGGCCCAGTTCTACAGGATATTAAGGCGAACCCCAGTACAAGCTTGGGGCAAGTGTTTACCAATTTGAGACGTAAAATGAGGCGATTGTCTCACGTTAATGCTAGGTAAATGATTTTCCAGCGAAATGACTTTTATTTGGTACCAAACACATTCAAATTTTCCTGAGCGTCTAACGTACAAGAATGACAAAGTGTTCCATTCCGGCAGCGTGAGATTCCTTGACGAGTGACTAAATTTCCAGGGGATGAATCGTTAAACTGCCGCAGCAACAAGACAACAATCGCTGAGATATCGCGTATTTTTATTCCACGATTTACTCTTAAACCTAGCATTTACGTGAGACACTCGCCTTTTTACGTCTGAAATTGGTGAACACTTGCCTCGAGCCTGTACTAGAGATCGTCTTAATATCCTGAAGATCCGGGGCTTCAGATCTGGTGTACGCAAAGTCCGACGCCTCACTGTACTTTCCTCTGTCCGGAAAGACCCATGATCACAGAAACGCACAAAAAGGGCTTCAAATGTTGTTTCTTGTGGTTGGTGTGTGTGAGGGTACTTGTTTTAGTTGAGCCGTGCTGCCTCTCTACCGTTTCCATCTGCTTGGCCGTACACAAACACCATCTCGGCTTGTTCCCGGTATGAATACCGGACCATTCCGTTGCTTACAATACGCGGTATCAATCACACAGCCTGCAACACACAAGGAACGCAGAGCACGTGGTCAAAGAAACTCCCATGGCTCAGCGCCATTTACCTTCGCAACGACGCGTTTCCGGACACATTTTCATAGCATCTTTTTTCCTCCATTTACAGTCAGCAATTCGTCCCTACATTTCGTCAGTTTTACTGATGTTCACGCTGTATAAACCGTTTCATCACTACAAGGCTGCGTACATAACTCATAAATGAGAGCGATTGTATGAACGACAAGTGACAGGAATGAACAAGTTCCGGCCTTATCCTAGCCGGTAGGAATGGTGTCATAAGAAAGCACCTAACATCAGGCAGAGAAGCTACGAGACGTCGCCTCGTATTAAAGTTATACTGTCTGAACCTTACTGAGTTAGGAAGGATTACCGATATTAAGACATATAAAACAATTACGCTGCTGGAAAATAAAAATGCAACACAAGGAAGGACACCAAATACGCTAACAGGTGATTTGATGAAATACAGGGTGCGACATTTAGAACGTAGAGATGAAACTCCCGAAGCCAAGAAGGACTCTAATCCGGCTGGTCACCGAGTAGAGGTGAGCACTGGTGGCAGATGCGGGTGCGTCATTCCATGCTGTACAAGAGTTCATCAACCGTAATGTCCAGTGAGTGGCACCAGTGGTGAGAGTAGTATGTGACGGGCATCCATGACCACATACGAGTATTCTCAGCGTGTGAGAGAAGCGAAGAACATGCTGGTCAGGTTACATTCGAACAGCCTCTGTATGGAGGTAGCTCATGTTTCGTGAGCATGCTACACTACTGGCCATTAAAACTGCTACACCAAGACGAAATGCGGATAATAAACGGGTATTCACTGGACAAATATTTTACACTATAACTGACATGTGATTACATTTGCACGCAATTTGGTTGCATAGATCCTGAGAAATCAGTACCCAGAACAACCACCTCTGACCGTAATAACGGCCTTGATACGCCTGGGCATTGAGTCAAACAGAGCTTGGATGACGTGTACAGGTACAGCTGCCCATGCAGCTTCAACACTATACCACAGTTCATCAAGAGTGGTGAGTGGCGTATTGTGACGAGCCAGTTGCTCGGCCACCATTGACCATCGGTGTGAGAGCTGGAGAATGTGCTGGCCAGGGCAGCAGTCGAACATTTTCTGTATCCAGAAAGGCCCGTACAAGACGTGCAACACGCGGTCGTGCATTATCTTGCTGAAATGTAGGGTTTCGCAGGAATCGAATGAAGGGTAGAGCCATGGGTCGTAACACATCCGAAGTGTAACGTCCACTGTTCAAAGTGCCGTCAATGCGAACAAGAGGTGACCGAGACGTGTAACCAATGGCACCCCATACCATCACGCTGGGTGATACGCCAGTATGGCGATGACGAATACATGCTTCCAATGTGCGTTCACCACGATGTCGTCATACATGGATGCGACCATCAGGATGCTGTAAATAGATCTGGATTCATCCGAAAAAAATGACGTTTTGGCATTCGTGCACCCAGGTTCGTCATTGAGTACACCATGGCAGGCACTCCTGTCTGTGATGCAGCGTCACTGGTAACCGCAGCCACGGTCTCCGAGCTGACACTCCATGCTGCTGCAAACGTCGTCGAACTGTTCGTGGAGATGGTTGTTGTCTTGCAAACGTCCCGATCTGTTGACTCAGGGATCGAGACGTGGCTGCACGATCCGTTACAGCAATGCGGATAAGATTCCTGTCATCTCGACTGCTAGTGATACGAGGCCGTTGGGATCGAGCACGGCGTTCCGTATTACCCTCCTGAGCCCATCGATTCCCTATTCTGCTAACAGCCATTGGATCTCGACCAACGCGAGCAGCAATGTCGCGATACGATAAACCGCAATCGCGATAGGCTACAATCCGACCTCTATCAAAGTCGGAAACATGATGGTACGCACTCCTCCTTACACGAGGTATCACAACAACGTTTCACCAGGCAACGCCGGTCAAGTGCTGTTTGTGTATGAGAAATCTGTTGGAAATTTTCCTCATGTCAGCATGTTGTAGGTGTCGCCACCGGCGCCAACCTTGTGTGAATGGTCTGAAGAGCTAATCATTTGTATATCACAGTGTCTTCTTCCTGTCGGTTAAATTTCGCATCTGTAGCAGGTCATCCTCGTGGTGTAGCAATTTTAATGGCCAGTAGTGTACTTAGCTGGAACATGGGGTCATGGAGACCACGAAGAACGCGCATATCTTCGGACGTTAACTGCCCCTCTGTTAACGATTCATAAATGTAGCACGTCCTGTCCAAATTACCTGCTGTGGAACAATAGGTGATAATTTTGTATGGCAAATGGAACCTCACGCATTCATTCCCCTCAGAGGCTTCATGCCCGGATTTGCGGATGCATGCAGTGTGGTACTGAAGGCGGAAGAGGTACTCCTCCGACAAGGCGACGTCCTCCTCTCCATTGTTGATGGACACAGCACGGTCTGTGCGCCTCTCTCTTCTGTGGTTGCGTTGAAGGAAGCTGCGACGAAAGCAACTGCGTTGGCAGTCCGGCGTGCTGCGGGTCTAGCAGCACTGCCCGCGTGGACACTTGTCTCGTTGCACAACAGCTCAAAGCCAGATCCGAGGTGCGCATTGTGTCTGTAAGATGCTCCACCGTCCATACCTTGTATCTTGCTTAATCTCAAGTCTTGCAACGCTCTGTTAAACTCTGCCTCTGATGCTGGGTCTCCAGCGCTTTCTACATCGACTTCCTCTCTCCTCCTATCTCATTAGACAGTTCCTTCCCTTCGTAGACTCCTCCACTTTACCCCTGACACATGTTCTTCCTCGCGTCTGCGTTTAAATGGCCGAGTTCCTCTTGCATCTCCTGCATCTCAAATCAGGGTGAGATTCTGCAGCATAGGAAACTGCAAAAGAGAGTTATCACTCGTTCGTAAGGCGCCAGATTTTTCACTACGTTATGTTCCAGGACTCGATACTTCTGATCAGGCAATCAGTAATTTAGACCCCACATTATCCACAAAGATTGGTTGTTTTATTTCCTCTGTCTATTATCACTCACGGTACCATTTTTTCTGCAAATTCGTATTATGTATTCCACACAGTGATTTTGCAATACATTCGAGTTAATTTGGAACGTTATCATGTTTCTGTAGATACGTGAACCCCCTTTATTGAAATTATTAATGCTTTTTGAAAGGACAAACACCCACGACTCATTTGTCTGGGCCATCATTTTCAGGTCATTACTCAATCGAGCGACAGGGAAATAGTCCAGTTCGTCAAGTCGAAACCCATATTGAAATGTTTTATGCAGGGAGAATATAACGAAAGGAATGAGCTGTCAATGTGTTATATGCCAAGATGCGCTGTAAAGATTTTGTTGATTGTTATAGTTACTCGTCTTTGCCGCACCAAGAACCGCTTACGAGAGCGGTTTGTATAGCCGTCCTTCCTGCCTAGCGCACGATCGGCCATGACAAGAGAGCATAGTACGACGTAGCGCTAATATTCGGAGTGACACAAGCGAACTTGAAGCACCTAAACCGTACAGCAGAGTTACGTATCGTTAATGTTTTGTATAAGAGGCAGTTCATATCGGCAGCTAAATTGTTGCATATGTAGTTTTTACAAAGGCGACTGCAGAGGAAACTCAATCATGGTAGTGTTTGATATTCCATTACAGACGACTTCCGTCAATCATGACTTTAACTTGTTGAAATGAAATATTTCTTACACACAAATCACTTTACAACAGTTCGGATTCAAATGGTTCAATTGGCTCTGAGCACTATGGGACTTAACATCTGAGGTCATCAGCCCCTAGACTTACAACTACTTAAACCTAACTAACCTAAGGACATCACACACATCCATGCCCGAGGCAGGATTCGAACCTTCGCCCGTAGCAGCAGCACAGTTCCGGACTGAAGCGGCCGGCTTATAACAATTTCTGTAGCACAATTCTTATGATAATTCTTGCATAGCGCACATTTTAGTGACAATGAAACAGTTCCTTGTTTCATTCCTCGTAGTCCTCACAGTACAACGAACTGTCATTTGAATGACGAAAACGAACATTTCCTTGGACTAGACACACCTGAGGAAAGAAGCATTACTGCTTTTAGGCACGTCACAATAGTTACCTGTGATAGTCGGACGGAATTGGGTTGCAGTAAGAAATGGTCCTGGCCGTTGCTCTAATTATTGTGCGGCACACTGAGCATACTTTTAGCAATTCGTGAAATTCGCCAACGGAATCTGGTAACGCACAAATGCGTGAAATTTAAAAATACTGTTCTCCGGCTAAACCTTAAATGACGCAGAGCTAACGGAAATTATATTATTCGACACTTTCTTTAAAAAATACTTTCTTCAGTTGATAAACCTCTTTAACGGGATTCACATTAGTTGTTCTGGGTGGAATCTGAATTACATGAACAGTCTTTCCATCGTACTCATGAAAGACAGAAGTATAGCTACGTCCAGGCCAAAAGCCCAGCAAAAGCAATGAAATAATTTCTGCAATGGTTAGAAACAGTTTCGAATGAAACGTTAAAAATAATTCCTTCCTATTCTCCCAGATTTTTATAGGTCGATTTTAAGATTGTTGTCACTAAAGAGTCCTTTTTTTCATTTTTGGTCCTAATATTCCTTGAGGTACATGAAGACAAATATAAAAGTGTAGAAACAGTAATCAACTCATACTTATCACTGTCATTGTTGTACATGAATGTGTCATAGCTTTCATCGATTGCAAAATAGGTTCTGTATTTTCGCCTTGAAATGATGCGGTTTTCTCGCAGTTCTTTCACGAAACCTTACTGAGCGGCCTTAGACACAACGGATGAGGGCAGAATAACAAGCTTCCTCTTCACATACGCTATGAATTAATGGCATCTCCTCTACAGTTTTAATTGAAGTAATCTTTGTTGTTTGTCGACTTCCTATACTGTATTATTTCGTGAATCTGCTAAACTAACTCGAAGACGACTTAAAATCAGCACCATTCATCTCAGTTGCGAATCAAACGGTCCAGTGTCGTCGAGCTACATCATGAGCAGCTCGACATGGTCCGTACCTCAAGAAAACTTCTCTAAAGAACTGTTGCTCCTGGTGTTTATACAAGTTTAGGGGTTCATTTTGGTTATGCATGGGGGGTAACGGGACTTTGTGGCCACCCTGTACAGTAAATCTTTCTGGTAGTCTTTCTTTACAGTTTTGCAAATTTCATTCTGGAGTATATTTATTACTTCACTTAAGTCTCTCTCACATTTACACTGTTCGTGGTCAGAGAATACGAAGCAAAACCGGCTCTGCACACTGCTTAATGCTAATCTTAAACATAATAAACATTAATTCAGTTTTATCTTCGTTGTTAACACTTGCTCTTCTGCAAAAGTAACTGGTAATGTTTATGGATATTAAGGAAGCTGCAAATTTTAGGAACAGTAGCAGTGGACAGTAGTTTCTGCAAAACTATCAGCGAAGACTGAAATCTGCTTTACAAATTTCGGTCGTTTCGAGTCATGTCATCTGTTTACCGACCCGCCGTCAACCAAGGACATTCGCCTACCATGTCCGCTACAGCTCCGGTAGTGGTGTACAACACGCCAACCTCATGGCGAGCTACGAATTTGTCGATTTTCAACATGTTTTTTTCAAATACTTGCAGTGCACCTGTCTTTGACAGGGTCTTTCATTGTGTATATTCTTCCTGTATAAAAAATTTCAGAGCATGTTTCGACACGTAGGACTGGACCATTCCTTTGTCAGTCTATGGGAGGGACCACATTCTCGGGAGGTCCTTGATCGTGGCTGCCAGAAGATATTTTCTGCGCTATTGGTGCCTTTCAAATTGTTCACAGGGATGGGTGTTTCTTTATTAAAATAGTATGGAAGATTATTTTCGATACAATATTGCATCGCTTTTGTGTCACTTGAGGGGAGCAGGCGAGTAACTAATCGAGGAAAAGGATTCAATTTTGGGAAGGTAACTGTAGAGCGTGATTTTTTTCCACCGCGTATAAATTCTAGCGATTGATCGATGAGAGGATAGGGAGCAAAAAACGTCTAATGAACTCAAGTCCGGAAATACATGGTTTCCATGCTAGAGAGCATTTGTTCAATTATACTTTGTCACAGAGACTGTGGTCTTATACGAGCTGTACCATGCAGCCGCAGTTACAGTACGTGCTGAAAATTGTTTCCATGTGCCGCAACGCATGCGTGTACTCGTCGTAAGCATGTTCTGTCCCACACGTTCGTCCAGGCTGCATCCGAACAGTGTCAAAGGCAGCATGAATATGCTGCTCCAGTGTCTCCACATCTGGAACGGGCTCCGCATACACGATAGTTCTGATATGCTCCATAACCAGAAATCGTACGGGCTGGGATCCGGTGAAAGAGCAGGCCATGCAATTGGACCGCTTCGACCGAGCCATCCACCAGGGAAGAAGGAGATGCGTCCGGACGTTAAAGGCGAAGTGGGCTGGAACATCGTCACGTAGCAGTCACATGACCCTTCGAATCATCAGTGGCACTTCTTCCAGCAGTGGAGGCAAAGTCACCCGCAAGAAATTCTGTGAGTTCTGTTGGTTCCGAAGTCCGCCAGTTGAGTGGTGCCATGTGGACGTATAAGCCCTCACAGTAAGGTAGCATAAGGCCGTCGCATTCAACGGAGATAATCTTGAGAAATATTATTCTGTATCTAAAAGAGTGGAGAGTAGCATGATGTATTGGAATCCTGAATAATTCGGGCCTGTTAGGCAAAGTGGAAGAAAAATTGGTCCCTTAACATGATGGTCAATTACCCCAGCAGCACCGATGCTGATGATTCGCTGCCACCATACCGTGGGATTCTGCGTACTACTCCACAGACGCCTGTTATGAAAGTTGAGGGAAGGTGGTACCATCTGTGAATAGGATGGATGACTCAAATCTCGGAATCGTGGTTACCTGGTGAAGAAACCAGTGACAAAACAGCTCCGGATGTGGAAAGTCTGTCGCTAGTAATCCCTGCGCACGTTGTAAGTGATAAGGGTGGTAATAATTGTCATGGAGAAGGTTCCACACGTTTGTCTGGCTTACCCTGTACTGGCAGGCGAACTGCCCGCTACTGACACGGCGGTCGCCTCCCACAGTGTTATTCACATTTTCCTCCACATCTGATGTCCGAACACTTCGGGCACTTCCTTCACTGTTTCCTGCTTTCTGAAACCACCCTGTCTCGGACAAACGGCGAATCTCTGTTGCAGATATTGAATGCTGTGGTTGTTGTTGGCGTGGATAGGTCTCCATGCTACCCGCCGCCTGTTGCCATTTGCCTTTCCGTAAGTAAACACCATGCTGGCAAGCCCCCGATTCAAATACGACACCATCGTGTACAGCGGTGTTTCACATCCACTACAAGGTGAGTCAGCGAGAGAAGTGAATCGGACAAAACATTACCAATTACTACGGCAGCAGACAGCGGTAGGGCATCACGTATGAGGAACAACAACACCCTCTAGCGAGGAACAATGCATACTGTAACTATGGCTGCATCGTACAGCGCTTATTAAACCGCAGTCTCTGTAACAAAGTGTAATTGAGTAGATGGTCTCTAGCATAGAAACCATGCATTTCGCGACATAAGTTCATTAAATGTCTTTTGTTCGGCATCTGTAACAACAACGACGTTGTACTATTGTACATATAAATAAAAAATTTTTTTCCATCTGATTTTTCGTTAAACTTGAGTAATTGATGTTCTGATTTCATTTGTTTTCTTGTTTCATGTCATGGTGTTAAGAAAACTGTAAACAAGTTTCAATGTGAATATTAATGTTTATGTCAAATTTCAAGCTATATTGTAATACAATTGAAGTGTAACAAATGTTGAGACTGTTGTAAGATGTTAAAGTTGTAATTGTGCGTCTGGTCCATACGTAGGCAATGTGTTAGGATATGTAGAATGCAAAACCTCGGGTGAATACCCTGTCTGTAAGGGAGCGGTAAAAGGTGGATGGCAGGCGAGCGCGGGAAAATGCACACGGGCGCTGCACGGCATAACGGGCACAGCAGTAGTAGTTGGAGTCTGGCATTGGTCTGAGCAACACCTTCTGGAGCGAGGAGGCTCTCCTGGAAAACGTAGCTTCACTGAGCCTCTGGCATGCCGTTCCAACGCCTATACAGCATGGCAAAATTCCATAGGCACTAAATGGAAAAGTATTGCGACGCTAAGAAGAAGTAAAGTGCCGATACATCAAGAGCCATAGCTGTGATTGTATGTGTGCTCTGTGCCTCGCCATCTCGCCGTCTACCAACCGCCGCATCGATTCGAACAGGTTGAAACTTTTAGTACTGTATTCGTGTGGACCAGTGTTACTTTTGTTCCATACTGTTCAATAACATCTTAAATTTTACCAGAACTGTCCTATCATTTAATTATCCTCTCAACTAACCTAGATAGGGTCCTTTCCAAATGTTGTGCAATCCGAGTGTCCCGAAATGATAAATTACAGTTTGTGTTAATAATAATTACCTGCAGACCTAGCTATGTTAGAATGATGTTTAAAGAACTGTTTTGTTAATGAATCAATAGATGAACAACGAAGGTCTGGCAAAGTTGGAAGATAATTTTGATACTGATTTATTAATGAAGTTAAATTATTTCGAGACAGATATAATGGTACTTAAATGATCAGGAAATAAGATGAAAAGAGTAGTAACTCATATATAGGAAATCTTGAGCACATAATGATTTCAGTAATCAAATTTTTTAATACAGTGATCATAACAGTTTCAGGGTCCCTCCCACCGTTTTTACTCATTTGAATTCTGAAGTGTTTTAAACTGATTTGACCAGCAAAGTTAAAGTCAATATAAAGGCCAAAATTTATCAGTGTTTTACCTTTATCAAAACTGACATTGTGTGTGTGATTCAAAAGTGCTATTTCTAGGATAACCTATGCCCGATTTTAATCAGATCAATAGACAGTACGAAGTTTTGTAGTAAACATTATAGTGTAGTGTTATGTATTTATGGTTTATCCATATCAGTACAGAAAGTGAAATTATCAGTTCAGTAGATTTTCTGGTTCTAAAATTTACCATATTATGCAGTGTTACTACGTGTTGTTTTGCATGAACGTACATCAACTTGTACAGGGAAGAAATTCAGTTAATGCCTAATTAGGCTGGCGACCGTATTATTAACAAATTGGTAGCTTCTTCTGGGTTGTTTCTTGTCCGTACTGACGTGTAGTGGCATTTCGAACTTCCTTGACGTATCATTGTTATTACAGAGTGGGTGTAAGTCTGATTTGCCTCCATTCGGGTACACGTGGTCAATATATATATACGAAAATCCTTTCTCATAAGGTGAAGCCCGTCAACTTACCATAGTACAGGCTTTAAAGAGTATCGTGTGCCGCGCGCGCACGTTACACATCCTCACATCGATCGATCCCTAGAGTTTGTACACGGTGTGAAAAAATCACCCAGTATATGAAAATTTCACTGGACATTACACCTGCGATAAGAATAAGTCAGTTGTTGCTAAAGAAAAGACTCATTGCTCATACGCCAGTATCACTCGTGTCACAAAGTAACATTTTCTTTGTTATTTCTTGCCTAGCGCACTTCTCCACTTACAAGCCAGAAGTGCTCTATCTTAAATTAACGGAGATAACTGTGCTATATCTTTCCATACTTCTGTCCTAGCATAACCTCTGCTCGCACGAACGGGGAGCGTTCAATCGCAGATTGTGTTGTAAGCGGCAGCAGTAATTAATCCGAGTGTCGGCGTGCTCCTAATGGTCGGTGTTCTCGCCTGCCCGCGTCGAGGTATGCGCGGCTTTCTTCTCCTTCCCGGCTGCAACCTTCCCCCTCCCCCACCCCCCTCCTGGCCAACGACGACTGCGAACCATCGGCGCCAATTTTCTTGCGGAGCCGTTTTCTTAATTAAACGGCGCAGCGGAGCCGCCGCATTGGTCCGAGAGACTCTTTATGGTGGCGAAGCGTGATCCGGCTCACGGGTTGCGCCCATGTAATAACGGTTGATTACCGGGTTAATTGCGGGATTCTTAAGGAAGCCTGCACTCCTGGTTTTGAGGACACTCGCCCGCTTCCGAGGTCTCTGACAGGCTCCACAATATTAATTTTACTTTCAGTTGTTAGTGTTCACGCTTGCAAACAGAAATAACACTTGTAGGAAATGAGGTACATAAATAATATTTGCACTACGTCGTGAGCAACTTGTCTGAAAGCTGCCAGAATGGTATTCTGGGATTGCCATAGCTATTCAGTGTGTTTGTTGATTACAACTTCATACACATGATAGCTAATTTTCGTATTTTTGCTACAGAAATAAGTGGGTCAAATGGCTCTGAGCACTATGGGACTAAACTCCTCAGGTCATCAGTCCCCTATAACTTAGAACTACGTAAACGTAACTAACCTAAGGACATCACACACATCCACGCCCGAGGCAGGATTCGAAGCTGCGACCGTAGCGGTCACACGGTTCCAGACTGTAGCGCCTAGAACCACTCGGCCACAACGGTCGGCCAGTAAGAAGTAACTCCAGTTGCTGTGAGCTGGTGTGTGTGCATCACGCTTGTCGGGAGAGTCTGACGTGACTACAACTTTTCTCGTTGAGATCGTATTACAGCATCTGAAACGTCCCCTTAGAACAAATTGTACAAGACTGTGCTTCAACTGACACACAATATTTTTAGCGCAACGCAATCTGACTTTCAGAAATCCCTACAAAAGAATGGCCCTGACTAACATTAACCTATACCTTTCACAAATCACTTACCTCACAAAAATCTTCGTTACTCAAGCTACAGCAATACATCGAGCGCCACTACTGCCAGCTAAATAACAGATTCAAAGTACGGAAGGCACTAACTACTGATAGGGATAGTTAGCAAATGAAAGATTTTAATAGAGAACAAACAATGTATTTACCTTAACGGTCATAATATATATATCAGTTCATGACATCCATTCTGTACTCAAAAATCCGCCATCTCATTTCCCACATCCACCACTGCTGGCGGCTCACCTCCAACTGCGCAACGCTACGCGCTGTTC
Source organism: Schistocerca cancellata (assembly GCF_023864275.1). NCBI lineage: Eukaryota > Metazoa > Arthropoda > Insecta > Orthoptera > Acrididae > Schistocerca > Schistocerca cancellata. The sequence goes on from NC_064630.1 coordinate 6,178,968, forward strand.
ACGTCCAGCTGCCCAACACTACAATGCAGACAACAATGCAAACTAGCCACAGACTGCACACAGCACAGCCAGTGATTTTCGTAGAGAGCGCTACGTAACGTTGCCAATAAGAAAACATAAACAGCCTACTTACATAGCCCCCATGCTCCCCACAAAAAATTTTACAAATTGTTTTGGGCACTGGGCAATACATATTTGTTAAAATTTTTCATAATCGTAATTACAATAACAAAGAAATCAAATGCACACACTTATTGATACAATGTTGGTCAAAAGCTAAAATTTTCTCACAGTCCATAAAGATAGTCCTGATCATTCATGATAATAGTAATTACAGTTTTTTTTCACAAAGTCTCATTAGTAAAAGAAATTGCACACAGAAGTAGTGGATTTCCATGCAGTCTTGAAGAAGTAGTGTTGTCCTTCCAACGGAAAGACAGTGCTGACTCTTGACATGCAGACAGGTAATGGGCCACAACAGAGCAAACCCACCGCAGAGTCAGTCGAAGTTGATGAATATTGGTAGGTAGGTCATCACAGAGTAGACCCACTGTAGTCCTGGTAGACATTGTGGTATTGGTGGGCCACCAGAGGTGCAGACCCACTGCAGTCCTTGTAGACATAATGGTACTGGTGGGCCATCAAAAATGCAGACCCACTGTAGTCCTTGTAGAGATGGCCAGCAGCCATCTGTTGCGACTGTGCAGGTGCACAATCACCATCGAAGAGTCTTGCGGAGAATATAGCAAGTCCATAAACCACCACTTGTCCACTCACAAAAAATTTGTTTGAAATGTCCTTAGAACCAGCAATGCTGTTATCCAGTCCCTTGCTGAATTATTAACACACGTGCAAACACTATCAGTCCCTACTTCTCAGATATTGTCCATATACTATGACCAACAGAAACGTGTGCATTGAAATGTAACTTACAAGTTACTTAATTAGATGAACTGGTGTCAATTACAATTTTATAACATAAGAATACAATAACAAAGGTACAAAATACATCATTAAAGAACATAACAATACAGATAACATTTGTGGTACAAGCTTTACAAAAGAATAGAAATAACATATACATCAATGTTACAGGAATTATGACATGAGTACATACATAAAAGATCAGAATAACTTTTGAAACATCAACTTCACACATGAGCATTAAAACAAAACAGAATAAATAATGTCTAAGCATATTTACAAGGTAAATAACATATTATTAATGTCAATTATATTTGAGGATAACAGTATTCCTCATCATAGTGAATGTAGCTTAGTATTAGAAGAAGAAAAAATTCTATGGAACTACACAGAGACAGGAAGAACACAAATACACAAGGGTACACAAACACATAGTGGGATAACACAAAAGGAAAGGACAGGGTTTGTTTTCAGTGTAACATTTGGTACTGCAGTCCAACCCAAAACTTCATTCCATAGATCGTTCCTCTTATTTCGACATTTGCTCCAGCCAAAAAATTCTATCCAAGCATGCTTTCTGTATTCTGTTCACACATTTCTTACCTCATTATTTATTTACCATTATCTTACCTCAACATTTATTTCCAAGAAAATCCTACCTAAACCTGTTGTCCCTAAACCCTACTTTTTTTGTTCATATCCTCTTTCAAAATTCGTTTTTTGGCCACACCATTTTCTTATAGCTTCTCAATGCATTTCTTCCAATTCATCATAGTTAGTTTCTTATATAGTCTACCCCCTCTTAAGCTAACTTAAATCTACTGAGCTCAAATGCTAAACTAAGGGACGAGGCAATGCAGCAGCACAAAACAATTAACACAAACAGCAATGACCAAAAAATGGAAAATTGCAAAGCAATCTACAGTAAATCTAAATTACCAAGCAATGCAACATTACAACTAATATGAGCCAATGTGCAGCAACAAGAAAAATAAATCAGTAGTAAACTGGCTTAGAAGACTAAGGCAAAGTCAAATTCAGTAACCCTATGCCTGGCAAACAGCAGCAGTAAATGCTATAACTTATACCTAAGCATGACAAAGCTCAAGCAGAAAAAATAGTACACTAAAGACAACAATGCAGATAAGGGAAATGTCTATTCACATCTTAATGTCTATGAAATTAAAGTGGTGCACCACAAATTATTCTACAAAAGAAATTACCAAGTACTTGAAAAGAAAATTCTGTATGCAATTCCTGTGAAATGTTTTTGTGCTCCTTCGTTTTTTTTTAAGTAGAACATACAGTTATTTTTTACTGGATCTGTATACAGACCGTCCAGTGGCTTTACGTAACGGTGTGAAACAAACAAATTTTGAAGTAAGTTCAACAGCGACTAGAACGTACGAAAATCCATTCGATGTTCTGACAAGGGGTCCCAGGAGATCAACAGCAGCAAATTCTTTTAATTCAGAGGGAATAATAGGAAACAACGGAGCACGATGTGAGATAGTAGATGGTTTCGCCTTTTGACAAAGTTTACAAATAGACAAGACGCTTCGAATTCGCTTTTCCATATTGTTAAAATAACAAGTCGTTCGAAGAATATGATAACATTTTCGTGGGCCAAAATGTGCGTAGCTGAAATGAATGTACCAAATGAGCTTATTAACAAAATCGTCTGGAATGCAAAGTACCCATAGCTTGTCATCAACAGTGCAGCGTTTGAACAGTATGTTGTTTCTCACCAGATAATAATGCCGAATCTGTGTGTGTGTCCTTTCATGCCATTTTCTCATGATGTCTTTCCAAATCGGATCTTTATCTTGTTCATGAGCAATGTCCTTTAAAGATGTGGTGATGAAGTTTTCAAAGGCGACTTTCTGAATGTAAAGAATACTGAAATTTTTCTCGAGGTTGCCTTCTGTGTTACTTTTCTCAAGCCCAGCCGGTGCGCGTGACAGCGCGTCCGCAACAATGTTCTCCTTGCCGGGAATGTAGACTATTGTGAAGCGGAATTCTTGCAGAAACAATGCCCAACGTTTTAACCTGTCATGATTTAATTTTGAAGACATAAGAAATTGTAATGCACGATGATCACTGTATACTTTTACGTGCTTACCAGAAAGAAAGAAACGGAATTTGTTAAATGCCCAAACGATAGCTGAAGCTTCTAATTCAGTAACGGAATAATATTATTCAGATTTTGTTAGCACTCGGCTAGCAAAAGCAATGGTTTTCTGAACAGTAATGTCGTTTTCTATGGCTTCTTGAAATAAATGGGCACCAAGACCGACTTTAGAAGAATCCGTGCTAAGGCAGAAATCTTGTGACAGATCTGGATGAGCTAGTATTGGCGCGTTAAGTAGCGATTCTTTCAAAGAATTGAATTCCAACTGTGCTTGTTCGTCCCAGTTCCAAATAGTATTTTTTCCAGTGAGAGAACAAAGTTTTGGTGTAACTAGAATTTGCATATTCAGAAAACGACGGTAAAAATTTACGAGACCTTGAAAACTGCGGACTAGTTTTTTTGTGGATGGAACTGGAATGGCTCTGATTGCTTCTAACTTTTCAGGATCCGGCTGAATGCCTTCAAGAGAAATAATATGTCCCAAAAACATCACCTTTGTCCTACCGAATTCAGACTTTTCCAAGTTAACTGTAATTCCAGATTCTGCAAAAATACGTAACAAACTGTTGAGGATGCGATTATGCTGTTCCCACGAAGCTTCTGCTATTAGAATATCGTCCACATATAAGGTGATGTGACGTTTTAAGAACTCAGGTAATATGGAATTTAGCCCGCGAATGAATGCTGCTGAAGAAATGTTCAAACCAAAAGGAAGTTTCCGAAACTGATAACTAACGCCGAAACAAAGAAAAGCTGTGTATTTTCTACATTCTGGATGAAGTTCCATCTGATAAAAGCTGGATCTGAGATCAATGGAAGACAACATTTTTACACCATTAAAATTTTGAAGAACTTCTTCCATCGTCTGCGGCCTGCCTGTTTCAGGAATAATGATAGTATTGATTTGTCTCGAATCTAAGACAAGCCTGATCGATCCATTTTTCTTCTCAACAACATGTAACGGATTGTTGTATGAGCTTACTGCAGGCTCAATAATGCCCTTGTGAAGCATAGATTGTATTTCTGTTCTAACACGGTCCCTATAATGTGCTGGAATTACGTATGGTCTAACACAAAATTTAGTATGCTCACGAACACGAAATTGGTATTGAAATCCCTTGATTGTTCCTGTTTTGTGAGTAAAAACTGTGGAATGAGCTTGTAAAATCTCAAAAAGTTCCTGCCTATCAGTGTCATTACAGTTCTCAATTGTTTGAATTTTATTCTGAATTAACTCATTAGTATCAAATATGCCGTCGATATCATCCCTGCCGGTACTTGCAGAGTGATTGTTAGTGTCTAGTTCTGTAGAAAATTCCGAACTGTTGTCTAACAGAAGGTAAAGCTGATTAATTTCCTCGTCATGGTTTCAGAGCCAATCTTCAAATTTCAAAGCTATTGACTTACCTTCTTTCTCTAAACTTATTTCAGCAGCGTGAAAGTTTAAGATTGCTTTGTATTCATTCAAAAACTCTACTCCCAATATAATTTCCGTCGACAATAACGGAACAATAAGAAAGCTCATAGAGAAGCTGTTGCTTTGACAAAAGAATTCTAAGTTGGTTTGTTGGCGTACATCAACACTTTTTCCAAAGATTGCACCTTGTAATTTAATCTTACGTAACGGAAGTGTGGGGCAATCGTTCGATTTGTTGCACTTGCTAAAAGCTGTTTCACTAATTACTGAAATGGGACTGCCAGAGTCAAGTACTGCCGTAAATTTTACGTCATTTACAGTAATGTGAATCACAGGATATGCAATGTTGTTAAGTTTTACGTCGTGTTCCTCGAGTAAGATGTCCCTAATGTCTTCCATTTTTACGTAATTACTAGCTACGGCAGCTGCGTCGTCAGTTTCATAAGTACGTTTTGTGGCTGCCAGCGGTGTGAGTCATCACCTATTGTCTCTTTGTTGGCGTGCGTCGTTATTGGGATTTGGAGACCTAACTTCTACAAATTCACCGTGACGAGAGGGCCCTGCCCTGTTTAAATCCCGCCAGTTCTGATGCAGTTCAGGTCTGTCGTTACGATCATATCGTCTGTCGTCATGTCGGTAGATTCCATAGTTTTTTTTCGTGTTGGTCATGTGGTGGAGAATTTCTCCCTGAGTCGTAACTGCGCGCTGGACCGTTGCGTCTAAAGTTATTCTGTCTCCCTTGATAATAATTATTTTGGTTCCCATATTGTCTGTTTCTCTGATTGCCTCTGTGATAGTCATTACTGCGGAGAGGTGATCTTTCCCTGTAATTATTACTACTCTGCCAATGGTTGTCATACGGGTGGTGTCTGTTTTGCTCACGATTTACATTGTAAGAATAGCCTTGTCGTGTATTACTTCTGTCATCGCGGAATTGTGACAGATGTGACCTGTAATTGTTGTGCTCCTGTTTTCGCATTCTGCGATTGTCAGTGTCAATTTCCAGTTCTTGTAACAGTCCCTGAAAAGCTTCAATGTCGTCTTTGCAACATCCTGCTAAAATAATATGTCGTAAATGTTCAGGCAGTTTGATTAAGCAAATGCGGATGAGTTCTGAGGGGCTGTAAGGGTTTGACAGGTACTGATTCTTGTGCAACATGTCTTCAAAATATTTCACAAGACTGGAAAATTCAGATTGTTCGAAATGTTTCATCATTATGATGCTATGTTTTACTCGGTCTTGTGTAGCTTGAGACCAATATGCTGAGAGGAAGGCATGATAAAAATCTCCTTCACTGTGACAATCGTGAATGACTGATCGCATTCTTACAGCTGGTTCATTCTCCAAGTAGCCACACATAAATTCTAACCTGTGTTCCAATGACCAGTTGGGAAGAAAACAATGAGATAATTGATGGAGCCATGCTTGTGGATGAATGTCGTTGGCAGAATTCTTAAACATTTTGAATTTACGTGTAGTAATGAACAGCTTATAGTCAAAATCATCGTGTCGGCGAGTAGCATATCGGTCATTGTTACGTCGTGTCGGCGGTTCCATCTCAAAATTCGGTGCACCTTGCCAATTTCTTTCATAATTTCCGAAATGCCCTGTGTTATTATTTTGTGGCTTTTCCGTATTTCTAAGTTCCTCTTCCCGTGTTGGAGCGCGAGTGTCCTCTAAAATATGAAATTTTTGTATTACTTGTGCCAACTGATTTTGTACTTCCCGGATTTCTCTTTTGTATTGCGTATTAATTTGATTCTGATTTTGTTTGAATTTCTTAATTTGTTCATACTCTTCTGTGTCAGTGATGGCTACAGGTCTTGTGTCATTCAGATCATCATCTACCTTTGCAGATAAGTTAGTGTACTGATCCGAAAGTTCGGCTACTTTCTCCGATAGTGTACTTATTTCCTCAGTGTGTTTTTCTGAACCAAGTTTCAGAGTGTCCATTTGTGTTGAAATCGTATCTACCGTGTCCTTTAAGTTTTCTTGAGTTTTTGCAAGTTGCGTAACCGAATCGGTAGATGCAACTGAGTCAATTTTAGCTTGCTAGGTGTCGTAATTTTCATGAACAATAGTTTGCAGTTCTTTTATGGCTGCTTCGTGATTCTGTAATGCATTTTCATGCCGCGAAAAAATAGGTTGGAAATGCTCACAAATTTGTGTTTTTACGTCATTACAGACCTTTTGACATTTCGGTTCGATTTTATGTAACTCAGTAGTTAAATCTTCATGTGTTTGTTCAAGCGTATCTTCCACTGAGTCTAACTTTTGAAGCTTTTGTTCCATTGTGTTTAACTTTTGAAGATTTGGTTCCATTGTGTCTAAATTTTGAAGCTTTTGCTGTGTTTGTCTCTGATTTTGTTCCATTGTGTCTAACTTTTGAAGCTTTCGCTGTGTTTGTCTCTGATTTTGTTCCATTGTGTCTAACTGTTGCTGTGTTTGTCTCTGATTTTGTTCCATTGTGTCTAACTTTTGAAGATTTTTTTCCATTGTGTCTAACTTTTGAAGTTTTTGTCCCATTTGTTGCATTAATTGTAATAACAATGCACTGGTGTCTGAAACATGTTCCTCAGTGCTTTTCGGCAGTGAATTTGCACCGGCAACATTCACATTTTGACAAGCGGAAAATGTGTCTCGACTAATTTGAGAAACGGTGAGAACCCAAAACCTCAGTTTACAGTATTTGCAATATTGTGTTCTGTCATTCCCGATTCCTGAGGCGAGCTGTTGCCTACCGATCGATCGATAATGCTTCCCTGTTCACTACCTGTTTCACTGTCTACACCATTATTTGACGCCCGCTCCATTTCCCTATGCACAGTTACCAAATTATTTCCATGCAGTCTTGAAGAAGTAGTGTTGTCCTTCCAATGGAAAGACAGTGCTGACTCTTGACATGCAGACAGGTAATGTGCCACAACAGAGCAAACCCACCGCAGAGTCAGTCGAAGTTGATGAATATTGGTAGGTAGGTCATCACAGAGTAGACCCACTGTAGTCCTGGTAGCTCGCTGTATTGCAGTAGTTCGAGTAACGAAGATTTTTGGTGAGGTAAGTGATTTGTGAAAGGTATAGGTTAATGTTAGTCAGGGCCATTCTTTTGTAGGGATTTCTGAAAGTCAGATTGCGTTGCGCTAAAAATATTGTGTGTCAGTTTAAGCACAGTTTTGTATAATTTTTGTAAGGGGACGTTTCGTATTGCCATAGCTATTCAGTGTGTTTGTTGATTACAACTTCATACACATGCGAGCTAATTTTCGTAATTTTGATACAGAAATAAGTGGGTCAAACGGCTCTGAGCACTATGGGACTAAACTCCTCAGGTCATCAGTCCCCTATAACTTAGAACTACGTAAACGTAACTAACCTAAGGACATCACACACATCCACGCCCGAGGCAGGATTCAAAGCTGCGACCGTAGCGGTCACACGGTTCCAGACAGTAGCGCCTAGAACCGCTCGGCCACCACGGTCGGCCAGTAAGAAGTAACTCCAGTTGCTGTGAGCTGGTGTGTGTGCATCACGCCTGTCGGGAGAGTCTGACGTGACTACAACTTTTCTCGTTGAGATCGTATTACAGCATCCTCAGGCGACGTACATGTGTAGCCCATCTTTCTCGTGGGAGAACATAACGGCAGACTGCACGAACAAATGGTTATAGGTCCATGTGCAGCACGTGGGTTCACGAGATGGACTCAAGACAACAGGTAGCAAGACGAGTGGGAATGGATCCTTCCAGAAAGACTGCAGCACGAGAGTATCGTATAAGGCTTTGACTAACAGACAGATAAAAACAGCAAAAGTTCGGGCAGAGGTCATAGGCACGAACCCTCAGGAACATACGAAGGGCTTTCGATAAGTACAGCAACTTTTTTTTTTCACGACCAGTACCGGTTTTAAAAATGCAGAATTTATTGTGAGACATGATGAGATATTTCCTCTTATAGTTTCATCAAGTTCCGATAAATGGTAGCTCTTGGCGTAGCCTTCAGAATGACATCTGTAACAGAGATGCATTCCAAGCAGAGAATTCTCATTGCATTTCAATCGCCGGGTTGTTCAAATGTGTGTGAAATCTTGTGGGACTCAAATGCTAAGGTAACACTGTTCTACAAAAAAAAAAAAAAAACTTTTTTCTATTTATGATAAAAAATATTGTGATCCTAGTTGTATTTTGAGTGCGGAATTGAAAACTGTTTTTGGTTTTCTTCTGTCAGGGATAGTTTATGAGTAATCGCAATATTATTTCTCTTTTCAGTTTCTGATATAGCGCAGCAAACGTGAGGTGAAAATCGACAAACTAATGCACATCTTTATGACGTTATAAGTTCATCACATTAATGGAGGGTGGGATCTTACATATAACACAGTAACCATTGTGTAGACACTTTGAAGCATTTGTTTGACATGAGAAATTACAGTAAATTGACAAACAATGAGCCACTGCCTTGTAATGCACATCACGTTTTTCTCTTGTATTGTGAATCTTTCTTCTCTCGAATGATATTCCAGCAATAATCTACTAACATAGAACGTACCTACTTCCCTTCATAGCGCCTTTCTATGGTAGAAATCTCTTTATGGAATCTTTCCCCATGTTCATCCGATACATCACTACAGCTCTCTGTGAAGTAGTCCAGATGAGAGTCCATCATATCTACCTTCAAAGACATATTGCACCCCAAATCCTAACATGCTTTGATCATATCATTCACCATTGCTTTGTAGTTAGTAGCTCTTCTCCTTCCGAGGAAGTGTTCCGACACCATCTTGAAACAGTCCCATGCTTCAAAATTTGCATCTTTCTGCAGCTCCCTGATTTGTAGGCCCAGAAATGCACCTTCCTTTGTTTTTGCAGCTGAAAGACGGGGGAATTTGGTAGATAGATATGCAAACCCACAGCCTGTTGGATCCATGGCCTTCACAAATTGTTTCATCAGGCCAAGTTTGATGTGAAGCGGTAGAAGTAGTATATATTCAAGAGCTACCAGACTTTCACGTTGTGCATTCTTTTCGACAGCTTTCCATCTTCGCCTAGGCCATTTCTTTTTCACGTAGTGAGAATTTTGGTCTCGACTATCCCACTCGCAAAGAAAACAGGCATACTTTGTGTAGCCTTGTTGCATTCCCAGTACCATAGCAATTACCTTGAAATCTGCACATATTTTCCATTCGTGTTCATTGTATTTTAATTAATTTAGCATCCTTTGTACGAATTCGTAGTTCTCTTTTGTCAAACTAGCGTAAGCTACTGGAACAGAGGGTATTTTATTTCCGTTATGGAGCAAAACACCCTTCAGACTTGTTTTCGATGCATCTATGAAAAGTCTCCACTCCTGTGAAATATAAGTGAAGTTCAGCCCTTTCATCAGGCCAGCAATGTCATTGCAAAATGTCAGTGCTTTGTCAGTTAAAAAATAAGAAATAAAGGCATGTTCTCTGTACCTGAACACAATGATTTTAGTACTTTGGTGCAGTAGATTATACTCTTGTAATCTTGAACCAAGCAGCTGCGCCTTTTGTTTACTTAGTCCTAGATCACGTACTAAATCATTTAAATCTGCCTGTGTTAACAAATGCGGCGATGACTCACTTGTGTAGTGATATAAAGAATCATCATCTGTGATTTCTTCAGTACTACTTATTTCACTGTCACTCGGAATTTGACCTCGAGCTCTTGAAGGTACTGGAAAGTTGTCGGAATGCTGCACTGGCGCAGATCTGGGTCAACACTGTGCCTCTTTGACTTTTTGTTTGTAAAACCCTGAATTTTTGTTAGACAGAAATAACAATCAGTAACATGGTCCTTAGGCTACCTCCACACCATGGGAACAGCAAACAACGCCACATTGTCTTTTACCTACCACCACTGAATTAGTTTGCAGTAACATGTAGCACAACAGAAATGTGGTGCCCATTCTTTATCTTGGTCTCCTACCTCAACTCCAAAGTAATGTTTGTATGCTTTCTTTATGACTGAAGAAATTTTCTTCCTATTTCTGGCAAAAGTGAACTTCCCACAGATGTAGCAGAAGTTGTCCGGCTTATATCGACATCCATGACGACGTGGCATTTCTGCAAATTTAAAAATACCACTTTGGTAATACACCTGTACTAAATTAATAGTAGGGATCTAGAGGAACGCTCACGTGTAAAAACAAGCAGTCGTTTTACCTTCAGCACCAGGCTCAATCAGTTTACACACAGGAACTAAAAAATTCAACCGTGCTCGGAAATATGACAGACAGTTACTTGTCAGCCAAAACACCCACTCATTAAGACTGACACAAATTGCAGCTAACACCATTGTTGTAAACTCGATGCACCTGCCCCTAGGAGGCATGAAGCTTTACTGCCGAGGCAGCGACCGGCTGTTGCCGTTCCGAGTTAATGAGCTGTTTCAGGTGGTCTTAATGACATAGGTTTGGCGGGGGATAACCTAATGATGTCTGATTCTTCCCACCTGCTGTTGCACAAGAAATTATGACGTTCTATTACAACCGGATGCGGCAACATACCCGTATTTCTCTATAACGTCTCTGTGTTTGCCATGAATTGAAAAAGTATCCCTGACAACGATATTTTGTTTACATATTTGAATTTCCCACAGTAAAATGGTCTAAAGCACATACTTTAATATGAGAAATAGAACCCATGTCGAACAGTGATAATCAGTCCCTAAGCTTACACACTACATAACCTAAATTAGCCTAAGGACAAACACACACACCCATGCCCGAGGGAGGACTCGAACCTCCGCTGGGTGCAGCCGCACAGTCCATGATTACAGCGCCCCAGACCGCTCGGCTAATCCCGCGCGGCTCACATGTTACAAAATACACTTTTCAGTCATGGAATTTAAAATAACATGCACTGAAACGTTGTAGGGCATTTAAAAACATCGACTTGTTAGTTGGTTAAGACAAATACTACACTGTACTCCACATCTATACTACTTGATGGGAGGGACCTGCATTTAGGTTAAGTAATTGGGAGAGGGAAGGTGGATTGATTCTTTGGCCAAGTTAAAGAGTTTGTGGAGATGCTTGTTGGAGGTCAGGTGGGTTTTGGGGACAAGTATAATGTGAGAGGTATACAGATGTCTAGGATGGGAGCCAGACAAATGTCAAGAGAAGGGTAGGACGGGGGAAGGAGGGGAGGCCTGAAAACGAAAGGGGACAGGGAGAAGAGGGAAATCTGATGGGAGGAGTGGACGTCAGGACAGGTATCACTGTTAGGGGGCGAGACTTTGTTGAAACTGCGCTCGAAAAGGCCATGGACTGTGTGTAAGTGTAGAGTGTGTGGAACATGTTTATGGATGCCAGGGTTTGTGATTAAGGGGGGAAGTGTTCATTCTGGTCGAGGTAGTTGGTGTAAGACGTAGGTCGCAAAGAATTCGTGTAGGGGAGGATAAGAGGATTCGGAAAGAAAGACGAAGTACGTTGTGTCAAGGGTTTGGTGATGTCGATAGATTGTATATGGGACAGACATTCAGACGAGATTTGCGTAGGAGTATATAGATAGGATGAAGGCTTTATAAGGTGTGGAGGATGACGGGCACAGGTTAGTAAACTGAGTTGATAAAAGACTTTGCCGAACCGGACCTCCTTTTGCCCGGCGTAGTGCAACAACTGAACGTGGCATGAACTCAGCGAGTTTATCTCAAGTACAGATAGTGTTGAGGATCAGTGGACAAAGTTCAAAACCATCGTACAATATGTGTTAGAAGAGTATGTGCCAAGCAAGATCGTAAGAGATGGAAAAGAGCCACCGTGGTGCAACAACCGAGTTAGAAAACTGCTGCGGAAGCAAAGGGAACTTCACACCAAACATAAACATAGCCAAAGCCTTGCAGACAAACAAAAATTACGCGAAGCGAAATGTAGTGTGAGGAGGGCTATGCGAGAGGCGTTCAATGAATTCGAAAGTAAAGTTGTATGTACTGACTTGGCAGAAAATCCTAAGAAATTTTGGTCTTATATCAAAGCGGTAGGTGGATCAAAACAAAATGTCCAGACACTCTGTGACCAAAATTGTACTGAAACACAGGATGACAGACTAAAGGCCGAAATACTAAATGTCTTTTTCCAAAGCTGTTTCACAGAGGGAGACTGCACTTTAGTTCCTTCTGTGGATTGTCGCACAGATGGCAAAATGGTAGATATCTAAATAGACGAAGAGGGATAGAGAAACAATTAAAATCGTTCAAAAGAGGAAAGGCCGCTGGACCTGGTGGGATACCAGCTCGATTTCACACAGAGTTCGCGAAGGAACTTGCCCCCCTTCTTGCAGCGGTGTACCGTAGGTCTCTAGAAGAGCGTAGCGTTCCAAAGGATTGGAAAAGGGCACAGGTCATCCCAGTTTTCAAGAAGAGACGTCGAACAGATGTGCAGAACTATAGACCTATATCTCTAACGTCTATCGGTTGTAGAATTTTGGAACACGTATTATGTTCGAGTATAATGACTTTTCTGGAGACTATAAATCCACTCTGTAGGAATCAGCATGGGTTTCGGAAAAGACGATCGTGTAAAACCCAGCTTGCGTTATTCGTCCACGAGACTCAGAGGGCCACAGACACGGGTCCCCAGATACATGCCGTGTTTCTTGACTTCCGAAAGGCGTTCGATACAGTTCCCCACAGTCGTTTAATGAACAAAGTAAGAGTATATGGACTATCAGACCAATTGTGTGATTGGATTGAAGAGTTCCTAGATAACAGAACGCAGCATGTCATTCTCAATGGAGAGAAGTCTTCCGAAGTAAGAGTGATTTCAGGTGTGCCGCAGGGAAGTGTCGTAGGACCGTTGCTATTCACAATATACATAAATGACCTTGTGGATGACATCGGAAGTTCACTGAGGCTTTTTGCGGATGATCCTCTGGTGTATCGAGACGTTGTAACAATGGAAAATGGTACTGAAATGCAGTAGGATCTGCAGCGAATTGACGCCTGGTGCAGGGAATGGCAATTTAATCTCAATGTAGACAAGTGTAATGTGCTGCGAATACATAGAAAGATAGATCCTTTATCATTTAGCTACAATATAGCAGGTCAGCAACTGGAAGCAATTACATAAATTATCTGGGAGTACCCATTAGGAGTGATTTAAAATGGAATGATCATATAAAGTTGATCGTCGGTTAAGCAGATGCCTGACTGAGATCCATTGGAAGAATCCTAAGGAAATGCAATCCGAAAACAAAGGAAGTAGGTTACAGTACGCTTGTTCGCCCACTGCTTGAATACTGCTCAGCAGTGTGGGATCCGTACCAGATAGGGTTGATAGGAGAGATAGAGAAGATCCAACGGAGAGTAGCGCGCTTCGTTACATGATCATTCAGTAATCGCGAAAGTGTTACGGAAATGATAAACTCCAGTGGAAGACTCTGCAGGAGAGACGCTCAGTAGCTCAGTACGGGCTTTTGTTGAAGTTTCGAGAACATTCCTTCACCGAGGAGTCAAGCAGTATATTGCTCCTTCGTACGTATATCTCGCGAATAGAGCCCACACAGGGGCATACCAACAATCCTTCTTTCCACGAACAATACGAGACTGGAACAGAAGGGAGTGAAGTTGAAACGATATTGTAAACTCGTGTTTGTAAGTTTCTGGCTAGTATCTGATAAAGGTATAAAGGCAAAACTGATATTGAAAGACGTAGTTCACACTACACCATGCCTAATCCAGAATAGTCAGTACATTAAGAAATTTGCCTGCGAGAGAAAAATCTGTTTGCTTAGTAATTTTATATGCTACTTGGCTGTAGAACAAAATTATACAGATTAAAATGTTGACCCTGTATACTGCTAATCTTTATCTTTTTCCTGGCAAACAATAACTTTACCAGAACTGTTATTCTAATTACACACAAAATGAACATAAAATTTAACGCATTTTACTTTCTGATAAAGTGCTTCAATAATTACAAGGTAGCACTTTTCTGAAATCTTGTAATGATATGATATCTCTGAACTGCCATTTTCACAAATACATTCCGACAGTCACTGTATCTTACACTAGACATGAATTCTGATGATGATTAAATTTGTTGGCCTACCTGTGTGCGCGGAACGCTCGCCTGTCATGCAATCTGTTGCTGTTAGGAATATTGGTTTAGGAATATTGGTCTGACTGTGCAAAACCTAATTTCATTTACCGTATTTGCGATGTGCAGTGCAAGACGCTATCCCACCAGTTTTCACAAAATGTTTCTGCAGCATACAGCTCGCGATGTGCAATGCGAGTACGCAAAACACATTCATAAAAGTAAGAAATGAAAAGAGACGAACTAAACATGACGGCTGATAAATGAGAACAAAAACCCAAAGTACAGGGTGATTCAAAAAGAATACCACAACTTTAGGAATTTAAAACTCTGCAATGACAAAAGGCAGAGCTAAGCACTCTCTGTCGGCGAATTAAGGGAGCTATAAAGTTTCATTTAGTTGTACATTTGTTCGCTTGAGGCGCTGTTGACTAGGCGTCAGCGTTAGTTGATGCTAAGATGGCGACCGCTCAACAGAAAGCTTTTTGTGTTATTGAGTACGGCAGAAGTGAATCGACGACAGTTGTTCAGCGTGCATTTCGAACGAAGTATGGTGTTAAACCTCCTGATAGGTGGTGTATTAAACGTTGGTATAAACAGTTTACAGAGAATGGGTGTTTGTGCAAAGGGAAAAGTTCTGGACGGCCGAGAACGAGTGATGAAAATGTAGCACGCATCCAGCAAGCATTTGTTCGCAGCCCAGGAAAATCGACTCGCAGAGCTAGCAGAGAGCAGCAAGTTCCACAATCAACTGTGTGGAGAGTCCTACGAAAAAGGTTAGTTATGAAACCTTATCGTCTGAAATTGGTTCAAGCACTGTCTGCAGCTGATAAGATTAAAAGAATCGATTTCTGTGATTTTATCCTTGCTCAAATGGAAACAGATGAATCTTTCGTTTCAAAGATTGTGTTTAGTGATGAAGCAACTTTCCACACTAATGGGAAAGTCAACCGTCACAATGTCTGTATATGGGGCAGTGAGAATCCGCGGGAAACAACTCAGTATGAACGTGACTCGCCGAAGGTGAACGTTTTCTGTGCCATTTCAGCCAATAAAGTTTTTGGGCCCTTTTTCTTCGAAGGTGCTACTGTAACTGGACTACAGTATCTGGAGATGTTAGAGAATTGGCTGTTCCCTCAGCTCGAACAAGAAGCACAACAATTCATATTTCAGCAGGATGGAGCGCCACCACATTGGCACTTATCTGTCCGTAACTACCTGAACGTCAACTACCCGAGGCGATGGATCGGCCGCCAGGCAGCCCGTGACACAGCAAGAAGCCCTGATCTTACCCCCTGCGATTTTTTCTTATGGGGGTATGTTAAGGATATGGTGTTTCGGCCACCTCTCCCAGCCACCATTGATGATTTGAAACGAGAAATAACAGCAGCTATCCAAACTGTTACGCCTGATATGCTACAGAGAGTATGGAACGAGTTGGAGTATCGGGTTGATATTGCTCGAGTGTCTGGAGGGGGCCCATATTGAACATCTCTGAACTTGTTTTTGAGTGAAAAAAAACCTTTTTAAATACTCTTTGTAATGATGTATAACAGAAGGTTATATTATGTTTCTTTCATTAAATGCACATTTTAAAAGTTGTGGTATCCTTTTTGAATCACCCTGTATAACTATGCTTCATTAAGTCATAGCAACAATTTACCCTTTCACAAAGTTATCACAACTTGACAAGTAACCAAAATATTTCGTAGTAACTTTCCTGTTTACAGTTGCTTGGAAACTGTTTGAAATATAAGACAAACCCATGTGTTTCACTAAAAAGTTTTTACCGTGGGAATGAGCGTATGACATCGATGGGCGGGAGGCCCCTATCCACGGAAGTTTGGCCACCGAGTAAAAGTCTTATTTCAGTCGACGTCACACTGGGCGAATAGCGCGTCCGTAATGAGCATGAGATCAATATAACACCCACCCACCGAGCGGAGTTAATCTCCAACCCGGCCGGGAATCGAACCCAGGTCCGCTTGCATGGGAGGCGAGCACATTACCACCCAGCTAAGTAGGCGGGCATTTTTAGAGTAAACTTGAATCATATACAATGTTTTAAAAACTAGGAATATAAAAAAACTGGATTACCGTAAAAAATTTCTCTTTTTGACATTCTTGCATTTATATCGACTCATGTCCACAATATTTTTCCTCAGAATATATTACTACAAAATCCTTCTTAAATAATGCTGCCTCCTGTATAAGGCAGGTCAGCTTCTATCCTTTCCGAACTAAGTACATAGACAGACTGCGTAACAGACACCACTTGCTGCGTTCTTCAAAAGAAGCAACCTCTCTGACCAAGATCTGTGGTCTCAGGACCAGACTTACAAAGAATATGGATATACCGGTATCACCAAGGTTGAGTACATTAATAAAATTCACAACTTCCTTTACATTTATCGTCAAAACTCCATCAAAATCGTAATGGAAAGAAAGACAGCTACCTTTCAAAGTCCCCTGTAGAAATATTGAGCGATGTTGTCCTGTAACCGTCCATAATAACGGAAGTGTTGCCGGTGAAGGACTTTGTGCAGGAACTAATTTCACGATTGTGTCCCATAAACGCTCGATGTGATTCATGTCGGGCGATGTAAGCAGCCAAATCGTTCGCACAAACTGTCCAGAATATTCTTCAAACAAATCGTGAGCAATTGTGGCCCGGTGACATGGCCCAATGTCATCCATACAAATTCGATCATCGTTTGAGCTCATGAAGTCCACCAATGGCTGCATATGGTCCCTAAGCAGCCGAACGTAGCCAAGTCGATGATCGGTTGATTTGGATCAGAAGACCCAGTCCATTCCATGTAAACAAAGCCGAGACGATTAGGGAGCCATCACCAGCTTGCAGAGTGCCTTGTTGATAGCTAGGTCCACGGCTTCGTGGGTTCTGCGCTACACTGGAACTTTACAATCAGCTCTTACGAGCTGAATTCGGGACTCTTCTGACCAGGCCACTGTTTCCCAGTCGTCTAGGATCCAACCAATACGGTCACGAACCCAGCAGAGGCGCTGCAGGCGATGTAGTGCTGAAAGCAAACGCACTGGCGTCGCTCGTCTGCTGCCGTAGCCCATTAGCGCAAAATTTACAGTTTCTAACTCACAATTCAACAAGAACTGATTTTTTGATCAGACAGAATAGGCATATTATAAGCGAGACGGAGCAGTTCAAGTTCCTAGGCGTTCGGATAGATAGTATGCTGTTGTGGAAAGCCCATGTCCAGGATCTTGTTCAGAAACTAAATGCTGCTTTATTTACCATTAGAACAGTATCTGAAATAAGTGACAGTTTAACACGAAAAGTAGTCTACTTCGCATATTTTCATACGCTTATGTCATATGGTACTATTTTTTGGGGTAATTCTTCTGATTCAAAATGGGTATTATTGGCTGAAAAACGGGCTGTTCGAGCTATATGTGGTGTAAGTTCGAGAACGTCTTGTCGACCCCTATTCAACAGTCTGGGAATTCTGACATTGCCCTCACAGTATATAACGTCTTTAATGTCGTTTGTTGTTAGCAATATTAGCTTATTCCCAAGAGTTAGCAGCTTTCACTCAGTTAATACTAGGCAGAAATCAAATCTGCATTTGGAATGCACTTCCTTGTGCAGAAAGGAGTGCACTATTGTGCTGCATCCATTTTCAATAAGCTACCACAAGAACTCAAAAATCTTAGCAGTAGCCCAAACGCTTTTAAGTCTAAACTGAAGAGTTTCCTTATGGCTCACTCCTTCTATTCTGTCGAGGAGCTCCTGGAAGAAATGAAAAATTAAGCAAATTCCAGTGTTACGTTGTTGATTTTCTTTATTTAAACTTATGAATTGTCGCCTGAATATGTTTCTTATATTTCATTTTATCTGTTTCTACTATCGTATTATAATTTTATGTATTGACTCGTTCCATGACCATGGAGACTTCTCCTTAATTTGGTCCCACGGAACAAGAAATAAATAAATAAATTTCACCGCTCTGACCTAACGGATACGTTCGTCGCACGTTCCGCATTGATTCCTACAATTACAGTTCTGCTTGTCTGTTAGCACTGACAACTATACGCAAACTCTGCTGCTCTGGGTCGTTAAGTGGAGGCCGCTGGCCAGTGCGTTGTGCACGGTGAGAGGTAATGCCTGAAATTTAGTGTTCTCGGCACACTATTGACACAATGAATCTTGGAATATTGAATTCCCTAATGATTTCCGTTGAAACGTCCCCTTAGAACAATTTATACACGACTGTGCTTAACCTGACACAGAATATTATTTAGCGCAACGCAATCTGACTTTCAAAAATCCCTACAAAAGAATGGCCCTGACTAACATTAACCTATACGTTTCACAAATCACTTACCTCACAAAAATCTTCGTTACTGGAACTACTGCAATACAGCGAGCGCCACTACTGCCAGCTAAATAAAAGATTCAAACTACTGAAGGCACTAACTACTGATAGGGATAGTTAGCAAATGAAAGATTTTAATAGAGAACAAACACTGTATTTACCTTAATATCATCAAAAGTCATAATATATGTAATTTCAAAACTCCGCCATTTCCTTCCACACATCCACCACTGCTGGCGGCTCACCTCTAACTGCGCAACGCTACGCGCTGTTCACATCCAGCTGCAGCTGCCCAACACTACAATGGCAGACAACAATGCAAACATCGTCGTCGTAATAATAACATCATAACACCTCAGTCAAATCTCAAAAACGTCGTAGCTTTCTGCAATACTTTCAAAACCTAAAGAAAATTCTCTGCTCATTTCAATAGTGTCATCTACCTCAAACGTACTTTAAAAAACATGATCTCATTCCAAATACATCATTCAAAGTTCTCATAGTATCACAATGGGTCCGAAAAAATATGAGCAGTTCACAAAGTACAGACAAAATACAATTTCGTAAGTGTGAAGTTATCCAACGGTGCAATCACGTAAACATCTGTCACTGACGGAATAAAAAAGTTTGTCTCTCTCAGTTAAATGATCAGATAGCTGTGTAATTTGTGTTAGAGAAATATGGTACCGATATGTAAAGTTGTATAAGCAAATGCCATATTAGCTAGGGCTCCTTGTGCTTGCCAAACACATGGTACACAAAGCAGGCGTGTACCCCTCTGAGGATTATTGTAATTATTCCCTCAGCTGTTACAGATTACAGCAATGGAATGAAATGTATCACGGAAAACTTTCTTTGTAGTTCAAAAATCTTTAAAAATAAATGTTTTAAGTACAAAATTAATCACTGAAATGCGTGTCCTGTAGCGCTAAAGGTGCATCTTGTTGTAAGATAATCTCTGTGGAAGTGTCGTAGTTATTTTCCTCCGAAAGCTAAGTTCTGCAGAAGCCAATGTACTTACCTCATGATAAACAAAAGTGAAATGCTTTGCGTATAGATTTCTTAGTTATTACGCTTATTGTTGTGATGATGAAAGTACTGTGCTGTAACGTATTGTTGTGCTACAGAAAAGGCTGTCTCCTTGTAGCTATACCACAAAAGTTACTACTAAAACAGGTTTTGCTTTCCAGAGGGATTCAGAAAAACCGTGCAGATATAAAACAGATACTCCGCAAAAGCAACAATGTAAATTGTGTCACACATTAGTAACGTCGTGATATAATCGTTTAGCTGTCACATAAACTAACCACTGTGTCATCTGGTATCTCTCAGAAAGTACTTTAAATCCAGAATGTATTTTCAAGTAAACCAAAATGTTGCATTAAAATCTCATTAGCAGTACTGGTAAATGTTCTAAGTATGTGAGCCTTATAGTCGTTACGTAATCGTGCAACTAACAAGCAAGAATGTACACACACAATAACACTGTGTCGTCTGTTCACAATAACAATGCATTCGTGATTTCTGTTTAACTAAGTTTTCTTGGTTCTTGACTGGATAGTTAGTTAGCTTTAAAACATAGTTGCATGTTAACAGTTTGTAAGTGTGACAATGCATACTAGAAATGTGAAGCGAAACGTTTTATGGCAAAGACAAAGTTAAAAAGCAGATTATCTTTCAAGAAATGGTTTCACATGCGAAATGTGGTGTAGCCCTTTGCTCTTCCTAGTACGCAGAGTTTCAACTTTAACGCAATTATCATGTGGTATACGTCGGTAAAGAATACTGGAATTTTGCTCAAGGTTAGCGTCAATGTTATTTTTCCCTGAGCCAGCGGGCGCAAGTAGCTGCCTGCGGTGCGAGTCATTGCCTATTGTCTCTTTGTTGGCGTGCGTCATTATTGGGATTTGGAGACCTAACTACCACAAATTCACCGTGACGAGAGGGCTCTGCCCTGTTTAAAGCTCGCCAGTTCCGATGGAATTCAGGTCTGTCGTTTTGTCGGTAGTTCCTGTAAATTCTTTCTTGTCGGTTAAGTGGTGGAGAATTTCTCCCTGAATTATCACTGCACAGTGGACCGTTGCGTCTGAAGTTATTCTGTCTCCCGTGATAATAATAGTTCTGGTTAAAACAGTTGTGGCATGCATGTAGATTTGCACCAAGTATTTCGCAGCTGCAATTAACTAGATATTATTTTCAGTGCTATGTTAATGTGTTCTCTTATTTTTGCTCTTCAAAGTGTGTTTTTCTGTGTTATCGTGTGAAATATTGTCACAATAATGGCGTGTGAAAAACGTAACACTAGGCTCCAATGTAAACTGAGAAATAATAGTGACGACGAGCGTAGCTTATCAGCTCCACTGTGTAGTGAATTAACAGACATTCCAAGTAGTAATTTGGTAATTGTGCATAGGGAAATGGAGCGGGCGGCAAATAATGGTGTAGGCAGTGAAACAGGTAGTGAACAAGGAAGCATTGTCGATCGATCGGTCGGCAACAGCTCGCCTCAGGAATCGGAAATGATAGGACACAATTTTGCAAATACTGTAGATTCAGGTTTTGCGTCCTCACCGTTTTCTCAAATAAGTCAAGATACATTTTCAGCTTGTCAAAATGTGAATGTTGCCGGTGCAAATGCACTGCCGAAAAGCTTAGAGGAACAGATTCCAGACACTAATACATTATTATTGCAATTAATGCAAAAAATGGAACAAAATCAGAAACAAACACAGCAACAGTTAGACACAATGGAACAACACCAGAGACAAACACAGCAACAGTTAGACACAGTGGAACAAAATCTTAAAAAGTTAGACACAATGGAACAAAATCTTCAAAAGTTAGACACCACACTTGAACAAACACTGTATTTACCCTAATATCATCAAAAGTCATAATATATGTAATTTCAAAACTCCGCCATTTCCTTTGACACATCCATCAC
Source organism: Schistocerca cancellata (assembly GCF_023864275.1). Taxonomy (NCBI): domain Eukaryota; kingdom Metazoa; phylum Arthropoda; class Insecta; order Orthoptera; family Acrididae; genus Schistocerca; species Schistocerca cancellata. The sequence goes on from NC_064630.1 coordinate 6,200,792, forward strand.
TGCTGGCGGCTCACCTCTAACTGCGCAACGCTACGCGCTGTTCACATCCAGCTGCCGCTGCCCAACACTACAATGGCAGACAACAATGCAAACTAGCCACAGACTGCACACAGCACAGCCAGTGATTTTCATATAGAGCGCTACATAACGTTGCCAATAAGAAAATATAAACAGCCTACTTACACCGTAATGGAAATCCCATGCGTGTAGTTCAATTCCGCTTTCATAATATATTAATTCGCGTCGCGCGGCCATAAACACGTCCGGGAAACCTTTAGACATGAATCGTCTGAGTAAAAATGTCGGTTTTGCCAACGTCCTACACTTGTATACCTTGTATACGCCATACTACTGCCTCCGTATATTAGCATGTTGCTATCCCATGACTTTTGTCACCTCAGTCTAAGTCTATTGTGGGCTTTGTGTTAGGTGATTTAGCGGGTGTGGTCACCATTTTAATTTGCGATCAAGTATTAGACCGAGATATTTTAGTGTGTGTATTATTTGGATAGGATGGTCATTCTAAGGTTAGGTAAAAGTCGTGGATGTGATAACTACGGGTGGCTCGTTCTACAATTATTGCCAACGAGCCGGCCGCGGTGGTCTAGCGGTTCTGGGCGCTCAGTCCGGAGCCGCGCGACTGCTACGGTCGCAGGTTCGAATCCTGCCTTGGGCATGGATGTGTGTGATGTCGTTAGGTTAGTTAGGTTTAAGTAGTTCTAAGTTCTAGTGGACTGATGACCATAGATGTTAAGTCCCATGGTGCTCAGAGCCATTTGAACCATTGCCAACGAGACAAGACTGGTCCGATGCCTCCAGATTAAAAAACAAGTAAAAATAAAACAAAGAGTAGGATACGTCGCAATAACAGCAGATGTGGAGCTGAGGCAAAAGCCACGATGAAGACACGAGTGGTGAGCGGACGCGACCATTAATTTGGCGCCGGTACTCGGAGCGAGTGGGTGGGAGCCTCCGGCGGCGCGGCTTTGCCGCCTATTGGCTTCGTCGGCACCGAGTGGCAGAACGAGAGGCCGACTCGAGGAGAGGTCGCCGTCGCAGATTTCGGCGGCCGGGCCGCCCCGGGGAGCGCGCTGCAGCGCAAATCAGATTACGTATTATAATGCGGCCTCTCCGGCGAACGCCCGAGGCCGCCGGCTGCCGGGAATATTAATGTCCGCCGCAGCCGCGTCAGCAGGGGCGGCGCGAAATCGCCCGCCGCCTGTTTTTGCACCGCGTCACATCGGCATCACGTGACATCGAACCCCGGAGCTCGCTTCTCGCCCTTCGCTGCTCCCGTAATGGTGGCAAATGAAGTACAGCATTTTACTGACTGATTTTATTACTATTCCCTGCGTGTGGCGATCACGGTGTGCAGGATCTCAGTTTAAAAATCGTATTTCAAATTTATGAAATACAGTCCTGTGGCATGTGATCGATTCACCCTCGACCGTCGCCTCTCCTGGACTCCCCACCTCCGGACAATCCAAGCCAAGGCACGCTCCCGACTCCGTGTCCTCAAGCTCCTCTCCGGCCGTACGTGGGGTCTGGACCCCTCCACCATCCTCCACACCTATAAATGCCTCATCCGCCCTATCCTTTGTTACGCCCATCCGGCTTGGATCTCCGCCCCCCCCCCCTCCCTACATTTTATACATCGTTCCAAATCCTTGAACGCCATGCTCTTCGCCTCGCCTATCGAATCTGTATCCCTTCCCCCTCGCGGATCCTGTGCGATCTCATCCCCTTCCCCCACCTCCTCCTCTTCCTTGAAAGGATACGGATCCTGTACACCTCCCATAAACTCGATCCTCCTCACCCGCTAGTCTCCCCAATCCTCTCCCATCCCCGCCCGCTGCCGCGCCTGTATTCCCACATCCCACCCGGTCTCCATCTCTCCACCCTCCTTACCCTCTCCCAAGGTGGCTTCCGCCAGCTCCCTCTCCATGATGATGCCCTCCTCCCCTCCATCTACCCCTCCTACCAACTTTGATCCTCCCACCAACCTCCTGTGTTTGCTCCTCTGGGCACCCTCCCACCCTTCCCTCCCTCTTCCCTCCCTCCTCCATTACTCCCCACTCTTCCCCCGGGCTTCCCCTCCCCTGTCCCTCTCCTCCTGCCCCCTTATCCTCAGCCATTGGCATCCTTGTTCTCCCCTCTCCCCCACCTCACCCTTGTTCCCCTCTTGGCAGGTCCCCGGACTCGCACACGCTAAGTGAACTTTCGCGCGCCGGGGATCACTGCCATCAGTGTCTCGTGTGTGTCGTCGTGTTTAGTGTTCAGTGTCCACCGTCACACTACATCGTTCACCAGTGCCATCGTCATCTTCAGTGTTTGTGCGTCGTATCAACAGTTTGAAGTGTGGATTATCGTCGAGTGTAAACGGCTCCGTGTTTGTCTTTATGTATCTACTGTTTTATTGCCCACCGTTCTGTAACTTATGTGTCTTCTCACTGTTTTTTCTCATTGTGTATCCTATGGCTGAAGAGCAGCGTAGAGTGCTGCTGACAGCCTGCCTGTTGTACAGGTTTTAAAATAACAATAAAGAAAAAAAAACATGTGATCGATCCCGGCCCCGACTTTATGAGTCCTCTCTCTCCTTTCGTCCCTCCCCCTTTCGTATTTCCTCTCCTCCCTCCTTGTTTCCCCCCGCCCCCATCTGTCCAGCCCCCCCCCCCCCACAAATCTGCCCTTGGCTATGGTGTGTCATCTTTGTGCCGACATTTTAGTGCAGTGTTTAGAGTGAGTGTTCAGTGTTGTGTGTCTTTTCTGAAGTTTTGTGAACGGACATCATGCTGTCGCTGGGTGTGATTTTTATATCTCTTGCGAACAGAACGATACTGTCGCCATGTTTTTTAATTGTCTGTCTACTATGTTACCTGTCTGCTTCCTGTGTATTTTATTAGCTTTACCAACCCTTTGCTTTATGTTTTAACTTTCCACAATTTGTAAGTAGGCTGTTTAGGTTTTTATATTGGTAACGCCACGTAGCGCTCTGTATGAAAATCACTGGCTGTGCTGCGTGCAGTCTGTGGCTAGTTTGCATTGTTGTCTGCCATTGTAGTGTTGGGCAGCTGGATGTTAGCAGCGCGTAGCGTTGCGCAGTTTGAGGTGAGCCGCCAGCAGTGGTGGATGTGGGGAGAGAAATGGCGCAGATTTGAAATTTGTAAGACTGGATGGCATGAACTGCTATATATATTATGATTATTAAGGTAAATACATTGTTTGTTCTCTATTAACATCTTTCAATTGCTAACTATGCCTATCAGTAGTTAGTGCCTTCAGTAGTTTGAATCTTTTATTTAGCTGGCAGTAGTGGCGGTGGCTGTATTGCAGTAGTTCGAGTAAGGAAGATTTTTGGTGAGGTAAGTGATTTGTGAAAGGTATAGGTTAATGTTAGTCAGGTCCATTCTTTTGTTGGGATTTTTGAAAGTCAGATTGCGTTGCGCTAAAAATATTGTGTGTCAGTTTAAGCATAGTCTTGTATAATTTTTCTATGGGGACGTTTCAAATTTTCCACCGTTTTACAATTTAAGTCACCGTTTTATCGCCGTTTTATCGCCGTTTACGCTTTTATTGTTTCTTATCTTCTTAATACGTTTTAAAAAGTCTGTAGGCTGCAGAGCAGCGTACTAAGCTGCTGCCAGCCCGCCCCCTTCGGGGGGAATCGAAATTCGATAAAGGAAAAAAAACCTGTGTTCGATCTCTACAGCCCACGAATGTACAGATACCACTTTCGTACCACTGGCTCCCAACAACCACTATTTGGTCAACGTATCACAGACAGACGCGAAATCACCCATCACAATACAAAAAACAAGTGTTACACAAACATTACACTGCTCCTAATCGTGACGGCATTACCAGCAGACACCTAAAAATTGTCCCTGCTTTTGTTTCCTTCTTCTTCTTCGTCTTCTTCTTCTTGCAACTGTCGCAATTATGTAAAAACGCTTCTCTCCACACGCTACTATCGAGAACACTTTCCGGGTGTTGCAGCTCGCGTCTGCAAGTGCTGCGGCTCACATATTCGTCTTCCTCGCGTTGCGAGCGTATTCGTCAAGATTCTTTTCTGGCTCGTGCAGCAATGGCTACTGCAAAACTTATATTAGAAGCATAACAGAGCCAAACACTCGACGAAGTGACACATCAGAAAAATAAATGTCGACTACGGCCTTCCCAGAGTAGAGGGCAGAATCGGCCGTGTATTCCCTAAACACGACGGAAACGCTTTTTGAAAACCGACTAAGACGATCAAAGAGTGTGTCAGATCGACGAAGGAGAAACGGGACCAACTTGCAATGTAGCGAATACACCGCGTACCACGCACATGTGGAAAAGTTTATGTCGGAATGACTGGACGATCAATCAACACCAGGATCGCAGAACATAAGCGACATTGCAGGTTTGGGCAGATCGAGAAATTCACCGTGGCAGAGAACGCGCTATGTGAGGCCGACCACGTACTGAAATTAGACGACACCGAAGTTCTGGCTGTAGAGAAGAACTGTCACGCCTGCTTGTTCAGGGAAGTTGTAGAACTACACTGAGCTGTGCCGGCTCGTATCGATTGATCGATCGGGTCGGCATGGTGTGATCTTTGGGCTCGGCCGTTTGACGTGGTTTTTGGCCGCGACTGGCGTCTGGCGCTAGAAAGGGGACAGCCGGAGAGACGCGTGGCGCTGGAGAATCGGAGGCGAGCGTGGTAGAGCAGGCCGCGGCACGACGCAGAGGTCGTGGTGTGTCTGACACGTCTGCAAGACCGAACCTGGCTTGTAGTGTGGGGACTGGACTCGGCCACATTACCCGAATCGAGTCATGCGGCCTTGATTTGAATCTGTAAATTATTTCATAAAAGATTTCGTCAGAATTGCTTGTCATGCTTTTGGTGCGCATATTATGCTGATTCTTGCTTCCCAAGTATCAGCATCACGACCGGAAACTGTGGTCTTGCCAACCAAAACGTCCTCTCTATTTAGTGCTGTTTAAGTTGTAAGTAGGCTGTTTAGGTTTTTTTATTGGTAACGCCACGTAGCTCTCTGTATGAAAATCACTGTCTGTGCTGTGTGCAGTCTGTGGCTAGTTTGCATTGTTGTCTGCCATTGTAGTGTTGGGCAGTTGGCTGTGAACAGCGCGTAGCGTTGGCAGTTGGAGGTGAGCCGCCAGCAGTGGTGGATGTGGGGAGAGAAATGGCGGAGTTTTGAAATTTGTAAGACTGGATGTCATGAACTGCTATGTATATTATGATTTTTCAACACTAATAAGGTAAATACATTGTTTGTTCTCTATCAAAAAATTTCATTCGCTAACTATGCCTATCAGTAGTTAGTGTCTTCAGTAGTTTGAATCTTTTATTTAGCTGGCAGTAGTGGCGCTCGCTGTATTGCAGTAGTTCGAGTAACCAAGATTTTTGTGAGGTAAGCGATTTGTGAAACGTATAGGTTAATGTTAGTCAGGGCCATTTTTTTGTAGGGATTTTTGAAAGTCAGGTGGTGTTGCGCTAAAAATATTGTGTGTCAGTTTAAGCACAGTTATGTAAAATTCTTCTAAGGGGACGTTTCAAAGTAAACACGTGTTATTGCGTTTGGTCAAAGCTCTATCTGGATTTTGTGATGTGATACAATCCGAGCAAGCGAGGTGTGTTAATTGGTACTATTGCTGTTCGGACTGACGGACGGCATAACCCAGTATGCTGAAACTCTAATATTTTTCCTGATACGGTGAGCTGTGTGGACGTTGTTATAGTTGGTTCAAAGCATAGGCTTAACACTGCATCCGTACTTCCTGTGTTATCTAATTGCATTACTCGTTCACTCGTAAACAGTGAAATGCTAGCCTCACTTGACTGTTTAAGTTTATCAGTAACTTAAATGAGCTCCCCAGTTTCAGTGAGCATATGTTACCCTACTAGTGTAGTTTAAATTTCTAAGCTGACTTGGTATTATACTATTCGCCCTCCTCCTTTAAGGTTACGTCAAGGGCATTAGTTATTGATTCACCCTTGACTATTTTGTTTCAACGTTCGTGAAATAGGCTATCATTTTATACATCGTCGTTATTTTACGTTTGAGGAATTAATGTTTGCTGTTTTCTCCCTCCCCGCTCCCCCGTCTTTCTCTGAAATTGTATAGTAGCACGGGCTGTAAGACCTTTTCTTCCACTGTGTTATAGTGTACTGAGTGCGGCACCCTGTCCAGCTCGCCCGCTTGCTGTGGGTTCTGGGTCCAGCGGCCTCTGGTCGGGCACCAGTGGGGCACCTTCTGCTACTTGAATTAACCCGTGCCTACGTGACGCCACCTATTTTGGAAATGTGTCACGAAGGGGCGTATCTGTTCGAATTTTATTTTGTGTTAAAAAAATTTTGTGATATCCATTATTCGTTAAACTTTATCTCGTTATTGTAGTTTCCTTTTGGGAGCTTCACTGTGTACAGAATAATGAACTTGCGAGTCACTTAATGCTTGTAACACCGGAAATGCATATCCTTCTATTTCCATCTACTGTACTATAGATTTTTCCTTACTTTGTCACCTGAAGATATGACATTTATGTCTCTTTATATATTGTAATTGTTTTACTGTTTGTATATATATATATATATATATATATATATATATATGCATTTATGTTGGTTTGTTTTGTGAATATTATTTGTATTTATACATTTATACGCTCGGTCTGGCCTAGGGAAAACTATGCTATCGAACGAATACATCGATAGGTCGTGTGGAGAACCAAAGTGTTGAGGATCTTTGGTAGTGTTAAACTCTGTCGCGTGGAGCGCAGGCAGAGGGGGAGTCTGGCTGGGATGATGCAGTGGAGCAGGTGTGTTGTGTGAAGCTCCCGCGAGTTGCCGCGCTTTCGGGGTTTGGCAGCATGTAATTGCGCTCGACTTGCTATGATAGTTTCTGACATGGTGTCGCGGACGTAAAGCATTAGCTGTCGCACACCAAGAGCCCGTTTCGCCTGGTGACCGTGTCGAGAAGGAGGCGCGCCAGCATCCAGCTTCTGCAACAGCGACGGCCGACAATGAGTGACTGTCGCCACCTCCTCGATCGACGGCTTCGAACCTTTAATCAACCAACAAGGAAGACTGGAAGCACGTAAAGTTTTAGAACTGTATGGCAGACCTCAGCTTTTCAAACTGTTCCATTTTCGTAACTATAATTACAGCAATGTAGCATGAACCTTTGTAGCTCATTGTCCCAATTGCATTACCAAGCAGGGTCCCTTCCTTTTCCGGAATGAATCCGAGTGTATTTGAAATTCAAACGCCAGCATCATTCGATATCACTGCTTTAATTTCAAAGTTCAATTAAGGTATTCATAGCTGGCTACAATATTTAGATTACACAAGCACAAATTAAGAGTGCGAGTTTTGTTACTGTATTTTAGCTTACCTGTGACTGCAGCTCAGCTTGGTACGTACTAAATTTTACTATTGTTAATTGTTCAGAATCATTTAATTCAAGTTCAAAGTTAAATCTCTTATTTCTAAATTGCGTAGATTCAAGTAGCTTTTGAAATTATTGTTGAGGTAATCTAAGACTAACCGTATTTTACTGAATTTCGATGTGCTTCACAAAGAAAGCTCACTATATATTTTCAGTCACTAAATTAACTTTCGATTTTCCGGTTTTATTAATTCTTTTGCTAAATTAAGTCAGAGTGTAGCGAAATTTATTACTTCTGACAAACTTTCAGTTTTCACACTACACGTGTCAATCTTCAGTTGCCACGCTTCTAGTGCTAATTATATGTGTAATAACCTTTCTTTTTCAGTTACTATAGTAATTGTCCTTAGGACTGGCGACCGTAATTTCTCCAAATCTCAAATACCTATTTACCGCTAGTTAATTGTTAACGTAACGGCCGCACATTTACTTTCTTTATTAACTTTACCCCTTTTCAAAATTAATTTCCACCAGTTTCATTTGGATTTTTCCTTTCATTTAGATGTAACCCTTTCCTCCCTCTTTACCGACAAATTAAATTCGGTGACGATTGCTTTTCCCAAATTTCCATTAGGTACACGCGGTTTAATTTTTCACTGTCGTTAAGGTCGATAAGTGAGGGGGAGGTTACATGCTTGTTAGATTAATGTTGTTGTTTGAATAGGGCGGTTGCCCGTGCTTGTAAGGATTTTTTCCTAACTTACCTTATCACAAAAATTTCATTTTGCCAAAAAAAGGTTTAATAAAAGTGGTGTTCTTATAAGCTGTGAAATTTGCTTATGTGGCCCGACCCTCCCGCTCAACAGCAATTGGCTGATTAGGGTGATTTGACCACCACATACCCAATACGCTGATAGCTTCAACAAGAAAAAAGGAAGCGTCAAGGTTAACGGATCCTGAATGCCCGCGCTGCAGCAAACAACTGTTGCAGGTAGTAAGGGGAGAACCGCACCGGAAATGAGCGTTGAGAAACTCTTGAACGTTGGCGCGCCAGGTACATATAGTCTGCGGCCGCGAGCTCGGCTCTGGTCCACCACCAGCAATGGAGGGTGTAGTTTTGACAATGACAGCCACTCGTGCAGGCGAAACGTCTGAAGAATCATCAGACGGACGTCGCCAGAAGAACCCTTGACAGAAGCCAAGAGGAAGTTTGCCAGCTGAGCACCTGTTAGCTGACGATCAAACTGGCTTTGGGAAAGATAAAGGCACCAGGGAGGCTATTCTGATGTTGTGGTAGATAAAGGCAGCTGGACTGATGAACAATCAAGACGGGGTCATTGGACTTGTCGCGTGGAACAAATGGTGCAAAATGTTCGAAATTTTGAGAACAATAAGGGTAAGCTATAGGCAAAGGCAGATAATACACAATATGTACAAGAACCAAGAGGGAACAATAATATTGGTAGAACAAGAACAAAGTGGTCAGATCAAAATGGGTCTAAGACAGGGATGTACTCTTTCACTCCCTACTGCTCAACCTTTACATCGAAGAAGCAATGGGCGAAATAAAAGGAGGGGTTAAAATTCAGTGTGGAACGATATCGATGATAATATTAGCTGATGGTATTTATATCGTCAGTTAAAGTGAAGAAGGATTTGCATGATGTGCTGAACGGCATGAGCAATCCGATGAGTACAGAATATGGATGAGAGTAAACCAAAGAAAGACGAAAATAATGAGAAGTAGCAGAAATGAGAACCCGGAGTCTCATAACATTACAATTTGTCTCCAGAATGAGATTTTCACTCTGCAGCGGAGTGTGCGCTGATATGAAACTTCCTGGCAGATTAAAACTGTGTGCCGGACCGAGACTCGAACTCGGGACCTTTGCCTTTCCCGGGCAAGTGCTCTACCAACTGAACTACCCAAGCACGACTCACGCTCCGTCCTCACAAGTTTACTTCTGCCAGTACCTCGTCTCGTACCTTCTGGAAACAACCCCTAGGCTGTGGCTAAGCCATGTCTCCGCAATATCCTTTCTTTCAGGAGTGCTAGTTCTGCAAGGTTCGCAGGAGATCGTCTGTAAAATTTGGAAGGTAGGAGACGAGGTACTGGCAGAAGTAAAGTTGTGAGGACGGGGCGTGAGTCGTGCTTGGGTAGCTCAGTTGGTGGAGCACTTGCCCGGGAAAGGCAAAAGTTCCGAGTTCGAGTCTCGGTCCGGCACACAGTTTTAATCTGCCAGGAAGTTTCATTACAATTTGTGATCACGAAGTAGTCGCAGTTAAGAAATTCTCCTACCTAGGCAGCAAAATAACCTATGACGAACGGAGCATGGACGCCGTAAAAAGCAGAATGGTACTGGCGTACAAGGCATTCCTGGTCAAGAAAAGTCTTAACTTGTATACGAAATTTCTGAGAACTGAGAACGTAGGTCTGGACCACAGCAGTGTACCTTATGAGTCATGGAATGTGGGAATACCACATATAAAGAGAACCAAAGCCTTAAAGAAGTGGTGCTGTAGAGAATATTGAAGATTAGGTGGAATGATAATTAAGAAATGATGCAGTTCTCCACAGAATCCGCGAGGAAACGAACATGTGGTAAACACTGACTAGAAGAGGGGACAGAATGATAGGACGTCTGGTTAAGGCATCTGGGGATAATTTCCATGGTACTAGAGATAGCTGCAGAGGGCAAAAATTGTAGAGGAAGACAGAGATCGGAATGTATCCAGCAAATAATTGAGGACGTAGTGTCCAAATGCTTCTCTGAAACGAAAAGGCTGGCACAGGAGAGAAATTCGTGGCGGGCAGTATCAAACAACCAGTCATAAGACTGATGCCACAAACTAGACAACACTGAGATTTTCGTTTATCTGGTAATGGGTGCGGTGATGCGTACACTGGCGTTTCCAAATCTGCGGTGCTGTCAAAGCTAGAAAAAAATCATACAAAAGATTAGTAAGGTTGTGTAAATAAGTTGTAGGATTTGGAATGACGACGTTACAGTCTTTGCCGCGCCACGTAATTCCTTTTCTCTTAAGCTTCGTGTAACTGTTGACTGTACACTGTACAGCATGACAGGCCATGGCTTGTCAAATTTCACGCGTCCTCGGTGTCCGTGGTGCGTGCTTTTTTCGGAAGCACACGTTACCGAGCGCCATTTCATTTAGTATTGCAATGTGGCTGTTTTCGGCTGGCGCCACCCTCTTCAGTTCGGCAGAATCGTAGTGTCAGTGCTGTTTGTCCACGGTACGCAGAATATTAGAAGGTACAGTGTGTGTACAGAGAAGAAAGTCTAGCGATCTACTTTCAGAAGCCCATAAAAATTAATGGGAATGACGGAAAAGGAGCGATCAAAATTCTCAATGGATATTATACAGTCTCATAAGAGCCTTGCACTGCAAATTTTCTATTACAATACTATAAAGAAAGAATTTAAAGATTTAATTGACAACGAAAGATAAAAAAATACACTCCTGGAAATGGAAAAAAGAACACATTGACACCGGTGTGTCAGACCCACCATACTTGCTCCGGACACTGCGAGAGGGCTGTACAAGCAATGATCACACGCACGGCACAGCGGACACACCAGGAACCGCGGTGTTGGCCGTCGAATGGCGCTAGCTGCGCAGCATTTGTGCACCGCCGCCGTCAGTGTCAGCCAGTTTGCCGTGGCATACGGAGCTCCATCGCAGTCTTTAACACTGGTAGCATGCCGCGACAGCGTGGACGTGAACCGTATGTGCAGTTGACGGACTTTGGGCGAGGGCGTATAGTGGGCATGCGGGAGGCCGGGTGGACGTACCGCCGAATTGCTCAACACGTGGGGCGTGAGGTCTCCACAGTACATCGATGTTGTCGCCAGTGGTCGGCGGAAGGTGCACGTGCCCGTCGACCTGGGACCGGACCGCAGCGACGCACGGATGCACGCCAAGAGCGTAGGATCCTACGCAGTGCCCTAGGGGACCGCACTGCCACTTCCCAGCAAATTAGGGACACTGTTGCTCCTGGGGTATCGGCGAGGACCATTCGCAACCGTCTCCATGAAGCTGGGCTACGGTCCCGCACACCGTTAGGCCGTCTTCCGCTCACGCCCCAACATCGTGCAGCCCGCCTCCAGTGGTGTCGCGACAGGCGTGAATGGAGGGACGAATGGAGACGGGTCGTCTTCAGCGATGAGAGTCGCTTCTGCCTTGGTGCCAATGATGTCGTATGCGTGTTTGGCGCCGTGCAGGTGAGCGCCACAATCAGGACTGCATACGACCGAGGCACACAGGGCCAACACAGGGGCATCATGGTGTGAGGAGCGATCTCCTACACTGGCCGTACACCACTGCTGATCGTCGAGGGGACACTGAATACTGCACGGTACATCCAAACCCTCATCGAACCCATCGTTCTACCATTCCTAGACCGGCAAGGGAACTTGCTGTTCCAACAGGACAATGCACGTCCGCATGTATCCCGTGCCACCCAACGTGCTCTAGAAGGTGTAAGTCAACTACCCTGGCCAGCAAGATCTCCGGATCTGTCCCCCATTGAGCATGTTTGGGACTGGATGAAGCGTCGTCTCACGCGGTCTGCACGTCCAGCACGAACGCTGGTCCAACTGAGGCGCCAGGTGGAAATGGCATGGCAAGCCGTTCCACAGGACTACATCGAGCATCCCTACGATCGTCTCCATGGGAGAATAGCAGCCAGCATTGCTGCGAAAGGTGGATATACACTGTACTAGTGCCGACATTGTGCATGCTCTGTTGCCTGTGTCTATGTGCCTGTGGTTCTTTCAGTGTGATCATGTGATGTATCTGACCCCAGGAATGTGTCAATAAAGTTTCCCCTTCCTGGGACAATGAATTCACGGTGTTCTTATTTCAATTTCCAGGAGTGTAGAACGATCGACAGATGTGATTAATTGTTCTGTTCATCAAGAAGTACTTTGTGCTAAATTTGCAGGCTTGCAGTGGGGGAAAAGTTAGTAGTACGAATAGTAATATTAAAGTCACATACGTTATTCCTGTTAGTTGCAACAGTTATCGATGGAACTGAATGAAGAGTATGGAGACTTTATATATTGGCGTAGTACAAATTTATATCACTGCAAAGTACGTTGGTCAAGTCAAGGGCCATGCCTGGAACGATTTTTCGGTTTAAAACTCGCTATTGTCTGATTTATGAAGGGAAAAGGAGTGCGTGAACGAAAATTAGAACATCCGGAAGGGATTGCAGACTTCGCAGCTTAAGCGGACTTGACTTCACACTGTCTACAGTAAGAGACTGCAAAGTGAGAATCAGCGTCTTCGTGATATGATGGCAATGATTTCAAGGAAAAGGGACACTGTATGAGAAACACCGTGCACTTCACAATGCTCACTGGCGTTAAAAGAAATGCGAAGTTTGAAGGATTCGCAGTGGTCTTGAAAGAATTACGAGGATGGTTTCCTAAACGTTTTGAAGACACTGCCAATCTTACATCTTTTTTCGAGCTGTTTTCAGGACAGCTTGCTGCTGCACTTAAAAGCAGCCCTCTGCATGTGCAGAGGTAAGTGAATCACCTGTGAGATAATTCTGGTCTTAAAGGCAAATCCTTTTACTTTAAAACTGTCTGCATTGCTTTCAGGTAGAGTTTCCACATCTCCATAATGAGACTGCAAAAGCGCTACAATATTTCGATCAACATATTTGTGTGAAACACCTTCTTTCGATTATGAAACTAAATAATTCACGATCACTTGGCAACCAGCGCCAATGATCAGAGAAATTGTCTGTGCTTGACCGTATGAGTACAATTTGTACCAAATACAAATTATATTAATTCTTTAGCGCACAAACAATATTTATGTAATACCGAAAATTCGTGTTAATAGTGATCTATGTTGTTCAGAAATGTGAAACGTGATTCCAAGCCAAATACAGTGTGACTGCACTGACATTTAAATGCGGCACATCCGCAATTTCCACTGTTCTGCCTCCTTGCGCTCAGACAGTGTGACGTGGCGGTGGGGGGAAATGTGCAACGAGTTCGAGTGTTAAGACACTGGTGCCAGGGCATGGCCACGGGGCGTGTTCTGTAGGCACGGCTCAAGAGCCGAATTCTCGGCCCCAGCTGCAGTACAGGAGACGAGAAACTTCTTTCTTATTTTCATTCGACTTTACTGAATGTCAGTGCGTCCAGGGAAGAAATAACAAACAATTCAACATGTCCCGTGACTGGGATGCCTGTATAACTAAGTCATATCCCTGCACGAGGAAGCCTTGAATACGCCCATTTTGTCATCTGTTAGCTGTTGTTGGGATTCGTTACAGTGCTTTACACGATTTTCTAATAGTATCTGTTTAGGACTGATATTATAAAATATCGTGCCTTTTAGTTTTTTGTTTTTTTCTCGTTTCACTTCTTCTGCTACCTAAAACATTCTGTGAACATACCTGTGTTGTTTACATTCTCAATAAACTAAGGCCGGCTGCCGTCTAGATACTGTATACAACTCACAGAAAGGTAAGTTTGACTCATTATTACCTTATTACAGTTAAAGTGTGCTGAAGTAACTTTTAATTTACTGTAAAATTAGCCTCATGAGTGCCAAATCTGGATGTTCCTGTACTTTACTTAGTATAGCAGTAATGTGTCACTGGGGTGATTGCAACGAGGAAGCCACCAGAGTGTAAGATGATGCTCTCCCATGAGCTTGTATATATTGTAGTCGAGACAATTCCTGAATTGAATTGTGGCACAGGGAAGAAAGATTTGTACTCTTCAGGCAAAACTGAAAATGGCGTATTTTTAAGTAGGTAGGTTGAAGGGGGAAAGAGACAGTGGGAGCTGTAAAACGTTACAAGGAATAGACAAAAGGAGAAAAGATTAGAAACAACATTTCAAATTCTCATCATCAATCGATTTGACTTTTTATTTGAGATAAGAGAAGAGCCTCAACCAGATTATGAGAAAAGTAGAGTGCAGCAGATTCGAAGGAACGACTTTAAGGCTAAATCGGTAGATAAATCAAGTAGAAAGAAAAGAGCCCTACTGCTAGGTAGCAATTATGGGAAAGATGTAAGTCAAATGCTGCGGGAAAAGCTAGGCACAGAATACCAAGTCACAAGCTTCGTGAATCCTTGTGCCAAGCTTAACCAGACGCAGAGAACGTAGGGGACTTGTGCAGAGATTTTGGAACAAAGGATCAGATACGTAAAGCAGCAGGAACAGTAAACAGTTTGGCTAGCAAAACAGAAAGTAGCATTTAAGGTCACTTGGAAGAAATATGAGCCGTAATAGCACACACTCGAGCAGGGTTTGTAGAGGTTTTACGGTGTCGTGATCAGCTCTGGGTAGGCGGGCCGACCCCGGATCGAATCCGCCTGGCGGATTAACGACTAAGGGCCGGTGTGCTGGCCAGCCTGGATGTGGTTTTTAGGCGGTTTTCCACATCCCACTATATGAATACCAGGCTGGTCCCTACATCCCATCTCAATTACACGACTCACACTACTTGAAACACGTTCACACTGCTTCATGATTTACTCTAGCTGCAGACAGTTGGGGTACCATCCCAGGGGTACGGCGGGGTGGAGGAAGGGGGGGGGCGGTGTCAGGGAGGGCATCCAGCCACCCTTTCACATTAACCATGCCAAATCAGACTGTAACCCTGCCGACCCTGTGAAAACTGCGGAACAAAGGCAGTGAAAAATTTCTGAATTACTGTGCTGATAAACCTCTTACATTATTTGCTTTTCAAACAGCTTTGCAAAACTGAACGTACTCAAACATTCACTAAAGTGACACACAATATTTTTAGCGCAACGCAATCTGACTTTCAAAAATCCCTACAAAAGAATGGCCCTGACTAACATTAAGCTATACCTTTCACAAATCACTTACCTCACCAAAAATCTTCGTTACTCGAACTACTGCAATACAGCGAGCGCCACTACTGCCAGCTAAATAAAAGATTCAAACTACTGAAGGCACTAACTACTGATAGGCATAGTTAGCAAATGAAAGATTTTGATAGAGAACAAACAATGTATTTACCTTAATAGTGCTGAAAAGTCATAATATACATAGCAGTTCATGACATCCAGTCTTACAAATTTCAAAACTCCGCCTTCTCTCTCCCCACATCCACCACTGCTGGCGGCTCACCTCCAACTGCACAACGTTACGCGCTGTTAACATCCAGCTGCCCAACACTACAGTGCAGACAACAATGCAAACTAGCCACAGGCTGCACACAGCACAGCCAGTGATTTTCGTACAGAGCGCTACGTAACGTTGCCAATAAGAAAACATAAACAGCCTACTTACAGCAGTAGCCAAAGAAGAAGAAGAAGATCAGCTCTGGGTTGACTCGGCTGTCGTCTGAGTAAACAAAGAGCTGAGTGGACTGCTTTTGACTGAAACAAAGTCTCATATCCGTGCTGTGCCTGTTGCTGCAATTTGGAGATGGCTTTACACAAAACATGGCACAGGAGGGGAAAGGAAAGATTAGCAGAGAATCTCGAAGAAAGTGAAGCCGCAACCACACAAGGCAAGATCCTGTGATTACTGGAATAAAAGGGGTACATTTTTTACGTCACAGTCAGATTATTGACAGCATTGAAAGAAATTAGAGCAGAACAAGACCGAAAAATACGATAATTAACAGAAACACTCAGCTGCCAAAAGGTGATGTTGATATACAACTGGAACGGCTGAAAATGTGTGCCGCGACCGGGACTCGAACCCGGGATCTCCTGCTTCCAGGGCAGCGGCATTGTCCATTTTTTTTTGTTTTTTTGTTAAATCTCATTTTGTTCGCTTTTGTTCGTTGCATCTGCTCGGGGCTGACGTCGTAAGACATCCGTTTAAGTTAGTTGCTGAACGATTAACTTAGTTTTATTATTACAGAGGGCAGCTAACCCTCTGTCCGAACATGCTGAGCTACCGTGCTGGCTGTCCATCTGAGCCACCGAGGGCACAGATGATAGCCCGACTGCGGGGACTTATCCATTCCACGCTTGCCGTAAGACCACATCCCCAAATGGCCCCAACCTACATTCCTGAAGGATATTTGCCTATTCACTGCTGTCCCCATTGACGTATATCAACAACACCTGTTGGCAGCTGAGGGTTTCGATTAATGATCATTTCTTTCTAGATAAGCTGCATGGTCATCAATGGTGTCTGATCTTTCGGAACAATAACTATCTTCATACCGTAAAATATATAACAGTTTCCCGAAAAATTAATTTTTCTCATCAAAGCATTACAATGGTATAAAATTAGACGGAAGAGTTTCTTATATGTCTAGAAGACGCGAAAAATTCTTAAGTGATAAATGTTTTGTGCCTCTCTGAATATCTTGTAACCACGGGGATGGAGGAGTTAAGTACTAGAGATTACAGACTAATATCATTTTCGTGTTGAGTTAACACGGAAAAACAAGGAGTTGTAAAATACAGGGTGGTCCATTGATCGTCACCGGGCCAAATAACTCACGAAATAAGTGTTAAATGAAAAAACTACAAGCAACGAAACTTGTCTAACTTGAAGAGGGAAACCAGATGGCGCTATGGTTGACCTGCTAGCTGGCGCTGCCATAGGTCAAATGTATATCAATTGCGTTTTTTAAAATAGGAACCCCCATTTTTTTATTACACAATCGTGTAGTATGTAAAGACATATGAAAGTTTTAGTTGTACCACTACTTTCGCTTTGTGATAGATGGCGGTGTAATAGCCACAAACATATGGCTCACAATTTTAGATGAACAGTTGATAACAGGTAGGTTTTTTAAATTAAAATACAGAATGCAGGTACATTTGAACATTTTATTTCGGTTGTTCCAATGTGATACATGTACCTTTGTGAACTTATCATTTCTGAGAACGCATGCAGTTACAGCGTGATTACCTGTAAATATCACATTAATGCAATAAATGCTCAAAATGATGTCCGTCAACTACAGTGCATTTGGCAATACGTGTAACGACATTCCTCTCAACAGCGAATAGTTTGCCTTCCGTAATGTTCGCACATGCATTGACAATGCGCTGACGCATGTTGTAAGGCGTTGTCGGTGGGTCACGATAGCAAATATCCTTCAACTTTGCCCACAGAAAGAAATCCGGGGACGTCAGATCCGGTGAACGAGCGGGCCATGGTATGGTGCTTCGACGACCAATCCACCTGTCATGAAATATACTTCAACCGCACACGAGCTATGTGCCAGACACCCATCATGTTGGAAGTACATCACCATTCTGTCATTCAGTGAAACATCTCTAGTAACATCGGTAGAACATTACGTAGGAATTCAGCATACATTGCACCATTTAGATTGCCAACGATAAAATGGGGGTCAATTATCCTTCCTCCCATAATGCCGCCATACATTAACCCGCCAAGGTTGCTGATGTTCCACTTGTCGCAGCCATCGTGGATTTTCAGTTGCCCAATAGTGCGTATTATGCCGGTTTACGTTACATCTATTGGTGAATGACGCTTCGTCGCTAAATAGAACACGTGCAAAAAATCTGTCATCGTTCCGTAATTTCTCTTGTGCCCAGTGGCAGAACTGTACATGACGTTCAAAGTCGTCGCCATACAATTCCTGGTGCATAGAAATACGGTACGGGTGCAATCGATGTTGATGTAGTATTCTCTACACCGCCGTTTTTGAGATTCCCGATTCTCGTGCAATTTGTCTGCTACTGATGTGCGGATTAGCCGAGACAGCAGCTAAAACACGTTATTGGGCATCATCATTTGTTGCAGGTCGAGGTTGACGTTTCACATGTGGCTGAACACTTCCTGTTTCCTTAAATAACGTAACTATCCGGCGAACTGTCGGGACACTTGGATGATGTCGTCCAGGATACCGAGCAGCATACATAGCACACGCCCGTTGGGCATTTTGATCACAATAGCCATACATCAACACGATATCGACCTTTTCCGCAATTGGTAAACGGTCCATTTTAACACGGGTAATGTATCACGAAGCAAATACCGTCCGCACTGGCGGAATGTTGCGTGATATCACGTACTTATACGTTTGCGACTATTACAGCGCCATCTGTCACAAAGAGAAAAAAGTGGTCCAATTAAAACATTCATATTTCATCACTTACTACACGAATATGTAATAAAAAATGGGGGTTCCTATTAAAAAAAAACGCAGTTGATATCCGTTTGACCTATGGCAGCGCCATCTAGCGGGCCAACCATAGCGCCATCTGGTTTCCCCCTTCAAGCTAGACGAGTTTCGTTCTTTGTAGTTTTTTCGTTTGATGCTTATTTCGTGGGATAATTGGTCCGGTCACTATCAATGGACCACCCTGTATATAAAATTTGGACATAGCCAAAAGTATTGAAACAGATCATTTTATGTTATTATTATTATTATTATTATTATTAGATCAGAACCTAGAAACATACATATGCTTACGAGTTGTTACAGCAGAGTTCTGATATGGTGATTTGAACTGTTCCCATATACCCTCTAGGAAACTTTCAGCTATTTATGAGAAATCTAGATGTGTTATTGAACTACCTGTCAGGAAAGAAACAACAGTTAGTTGCTTGTGGAGATTTCAGTGTAGACTTCTTAGATGATACGGACAGAAAAAATTAACTTGGATGATTATTTGTGGGTTTCATTCTGATTGCAGTGGCTAATTTTTCTACCTCGGGTGCAGCAAAGTAGTAGCATCATGGATGACAATATTTTATAGACAAGGTCGAGGTTGAAACAATTAATATGTAACCAACTGTTACTACAATATCTGATCATGATGCACAGTTAAAGGGACTAAAGAGTGTGACACTTTACAGGCCTGAGACAAGTTCACAGAAAGCAGCGAGGCTTATTTAGAGAAGTGGCATTTGAAACTGACTGCCGAAAGATTCTATTCAGCCAAAATACACTCCTGGAAATGGAAAAAAGAACACATTGACACCGGTGTGTCAGACCCACCATACTTGCTCCGGACACTGCGAGAGGGCTGTACAAGCAATAATCACACGCACGGCACAGCGGACACACCAGGAACCGCGGTGTTGGCCGTCGAATGGCGCTAGCTGCGCAGCATTTGTGCACCGCCGCCGCCAGTGTCAGCCAGTTTGCCGTGGCATACGGAGCTCCATCGCAGTCTTTAACAATGGTAGCATGCCGCGACAGCGTGGACGTGAACCGTATGTGCAGTTGACGAACTTTGAGCGAGGGCGTATAGTGGGCATGCGGGAGGCCGGGTGGACGTACCGCCGAATTGCTCAACACGTGGGGCGTGAGGTCTCCACAGTACATCGATGTTGTCGCCAGTGGTCGGCGGAAGGTGCACGTGCCCGTCGACCGGGGACCGGACCGCAGCGACGCACGGATGCACGCCAAGACCGTAGGATCCTACGCAGTGCCGTAGGGGACCGCACCGCCACTTCCCAGCAAATTAGGGACACTGTTGCTCCTGGGGTATCGGCGAGGACCATTCGCAACCATCTCCATGAAGCTGGGCTACGGTCCCGCACACCGTTAGGCCGTCTTCCGCTCACGCCCCAACATCGTGCAGCCCGCCTCCAGTGGTGTCGCGACAGGCGTGAATGGAGGGACGAATGGAGACGTGTCGTCTTCAGCGATGAGAGTCGCTAATGCCTCGGTGCCAATGATGGTCGTATGCGTGTTTGGCGCCGTGCAGGTGAGCGCCACAATCAGGACTGCATACGACCGAGGCACACAGGGCCAACACCCGGCATCATGGTGTGGGGAGTGATCTCCTACACTGGCCGTACACCACTGGTGATCGTCGAGGGGACACTGAATAGTGCACGGTACATCCAAACCGTCATCGAACCCATCGTTCTACCATTCCTAGACCGGCAAGGGAACTTGCTGTTCCAACAGGACAATGCACGTCCGCATGTATCCCGTGCCACCCAACGTGCTCTAGAAGGTGTAAGTCAACTACCCTGGCCAGCAAGATCTCCGGATCTGTCCCTCATTGAGCATGTTTGGGACTGGATGAAGCGTCGTCTCACGCGGTCTGCACGTCCAGCACGAACGCTGGTCCAACTGAGGCGCCAGGTGGAAATGGCATGGCAAGCCGTTCCACAGGACTACGTCCAGCAACTCTACGATCGTCTCCATGGGAGAATAGCAGCCTGCATTGCTGCGAAAGGTGGATATACACTGTACTAGTGCCGACATTGTGCATGCTCTGTTGCCTGTGTCTATGTGCCTGTGGTTCTGTCAGTGTGATCATGTGATGTATCTGACCCCAGGAATGTGTCAATAAAGTTTCCCCTTCCTGGGACAATGAATTCACGGTGTTCTTATTTCAATTTCCAGGAGTGTACATTGCGCGTAAGGACCTCGAAAAAAAAAATACGAGAAATTTGGGCTCATAGGGAGGCCTATAGACAATCGCTTTTCGCTCGCTCTATTTGCTAGTGGAACAGTGTAATGTTGATGTAGATTTGATTTAAAGAAAGAGGAGACAATGTTTTAGGAGTAAACTGAAAGAGGTGGCATGAGTTGAGGTATATGTAAAAAGAGACTCTAATGTCAGATTCAATTTATTCCATACTAAATTTGTGAATGGGCACTTGGAGAATATACGTTTGAAGCACACCATCGTGTGATAGTGAAACATGGACTGTGGGAAAACGGGAACAGACGATAATCGAAGCATCTGAGTTTTCGTGCTGCAGAAGAATGTTGAAAAAAAGTGAGTGATAGGAGGTTCTCTGTAGAAACAGCGAGAAAAGGAATATGTGAAAAACGTGGACAAGAAAAAGGGATAGACTGATTGACCATCTGTTAAGACATCATTGAAAAACTTTCATGCTACTGTAGGAGCTGTAGAGGCAGAGTACTGTAGAGGAAGACAGAGATTGGAATACATCGCACAACTAATTGAGGACATATGTTACAATTGCTTCTCTGAGATCGGAAGATTGGCACAGGAGGAGAATTCGTGGTGGGCCACAGCAAAAAAGAGTCAACATTTTAAAGCTGCACACTTTTCGACAGGTATGACATCGTTAATTGGTTGGCTATTAATTACATGTTGTTGTTGTTGTGGTCTTCAGTCCTGAGACTGGTTTGATGCAGCTCTCCATGCTACTCTATCCTGTGCAAGCTTCTTCATCTCCCAGTACTTACTGCAACATACATCCTTCTGAATCTGCTCAGTGTTTTCATCTCTTGGTCTCCCCCTACGATTTTTACCCTCCACGCTGCCCTCCAATACTAAATTGGTGATCGCTTGATGCCTCAGAACATGTCCTACCAGCCGATCCCTTCTTCTGGTCAAGTTGTGCCACAAACTTCTCTTCTCCCCAATCCTATTCAATACTTCCTCATTAGTTATGTGATCTACCCATCTAATCTTCAGCATTCTTCTGTAGCACCACATTTCGAAAACTCCTATTCTGTTCTTGTCCAAACTGTTTACCGTCCATGTTTCACTTCCATACATGGCTACACTCCATACAAATACTTTCAGAAATGACTTCCTGACACTTAAATCTATACTCGATGTTAACAAATTTCTCTTCTTCAGAAACGCTTTCCTTGCCATTGCCAGTTTACATTTTATATCCTCTCTACTTCGACCATCATCAGTTATTTTGCTCCCCAAATAGCAAAACTCCTTTACTACTTTAAGTGTCTCATTTCCTAATCTAATACCCTCAACATCACCCGACTTAATTCGACTACATTGCATTATCCTCGTTTTGCTTTTGCTGATGTTCATCTTATATCCTCCCTTCAAGACACCATCCATTCCGTTCAACCGCTCTTCCAAGTCCTTTGCTCTGTCTGACAGAATTACAATGTCATCGGCGAATCTCAAAGTTTTTATTTCTTCTCCATGGATTTTAATACCTACTCCGAATTTTTCTTTTGTTTCCTTTACTGCTTGCTCAATATACAGATTGAATAACATCGGGGAGAGGCTACAACCCTGTCTTACTCCCTTCCGAACAACTGCTTGCCTTTCATGTCCCTCGACTCTTATAACTGCCATCTGGTTTCAGTACAAATTGTAAATAGCCTTTCGCTCCCTATATTTTACCCCTGCCAACTTTAGAACTTGAAAGAGAGTATTCCAGTCAACATTGTCAAAAGCTTTAATTGCATAGTACCTCGGTTTCTCTAGGAGATTTTTGTGGTTAACAGAGTGTAGCGCCTTACTTTTCTGACGATCTTTCCACTCACGAACGACGTGAGGGTTTTGGAAGGAGGCCATCACTTCAATCGCAGGTCCTTCGGATACTCTGTAGCCGTGTTAGCGTGCCCCACAGGAGAGCGGCGTCTTAAACGGGATGCAGCCTGTGTACCTTGTATGGCGAAGGAAGGGTGCTGAACTGCCACCACTGTTGCCAATTTGCAACTGTGAAGCGCAGAACGCTGCTAGAGGTACGGAAGCTACGTCCCTGAGAATAACAGATGGTCGTGGAGCTACACCAGCACCGAGCCACACAAACGTAAAGAAAATCGCGCTCCTCGACTGGTTGCTGGAGACGCACCGAAGCAGCCACGCCCAGTCGAACCCACACAGTCACTGCGCGTCACGGGTCTCCTGTCGCCGTAGGGGCCTTGTTGGTCACCGTGGACAGAGGTAGCGCTGCCTCCGCTCCGGTCCTCCACCGGCCGTGGCAGCCGTTACCCCAGCCGCAGGGGTCGGCCCCACGTCGCAGCAGCCTGAAAACAACCCTCGTCCCTCTGGTTTTTTTCCCCCTTTTTTCCCGTGCGAAATCGTCAGTACGTGGCGCCTCCTGCCTCCTTCAAAGCGCTCTCGTGGCTGCAAGGCGCGGAACTAACGCGTTCAGAATGCGCTTTCGCGCGCGAGAACACACACGGCCGCGCGCGCGCGCATACTGATGACGCAATTACAACGCGCGCGCCGCCCGCCGCTAATCTGCCTTTTTAATGCTAATTTAATGAAAGCTCCCGCCGGCTGAATGCCAAGCATTCGCGCCCCGGCTCTCGCAAACGCCGCGATTTTCCCGTCTGGTGATGAATGCCCGGCGCTCTTACACACTTGTCGGACTGGGACAATTTGGGCCGCTGCGGCACGCCATCCAGTACCGTGGCTCGCCGCTGCGTGGAAAGCCCCGGGGTAGTGTCACACCGTACAGGGCCGACGGTGTAGGCCTGCGGGAGACACAACGGCGTCAGCCGGCTCTGCGTAATACGGCGGAAATGTCAGCAGGTTCTCTGAATTCAGAAACGTGTTCAATTGCGGGATTTTTTCGAGTTGAAACTGTGCTTCTGTGGTGCCATAAGCTCCATCGCTACATTGGGAGACCTGAACCGCATAGAATTCTAACGTATTCCTCCAGTCGTTCCGTCCTTACTAATTGCAGCGCACGGAGATATCTGACAGAACTAAAGTGGCAGCGAACCCGGCCCCTGCAAGGTAAGGACATCCCAGGTGAAGTCACGATTAGACATGAGAATAACAGCCGTCATACATGCCCTAAAATATTTCAGTTAGGAAGGAGTAACTTCTACTCTAGAACACACAAACAACTGTTACCTGTACTAAATCTTTTTATTACAGAATCACCATATACACTGGGTTAAAAAAAAAGTTCAAATGTATGTGAAATCGTATGGGACTTACCTGCTAAGGTCGTCAGTCCCCTCATTCGGTTCGGACGTGTAGTTAGTGACATTGGAAAATCCCCTATAGCTAGGAAGATCCTGACAATGAATTCACAAACTAAATGAAATTATATAAGTCTGCAGGCTCTCGTGGTCGTTGTCACTGAACTTAAAATCTACTGCGCCGTAGTGGACACCAAAAGATCCTGAGGAAGATCCCAGCAGAGGAGCCAAAACGTGAACATTTTAGAAGAAACATGACGCGGCCTAATAACCCAGAAGATTTTAACTTCAGTAAATGAAATTAATCGTGATAACATGAACATATAACAACCTTTCAAAAGCATTCCTACATTAGAAAAGAACCTCTAGCGTAACTTACAGTACAGTGACCACAAAACTATTTACCCTCCAAAATATTAAACTCACAACACTTCAATATGCCCTATTGTCTGCTGGACAGTGACGTATATTTACAGCTACCTTTCTCGACTTTTAAGCCCTATGAACAAAATGCGATGCGTGGTTAGCATAGTCATGAGGGAATGAGAAGTAAATACGTAACACAGCGAACGCCTGACCAACGCGATATTTACCGTGCTCTGTCGGCGGCTGCTGTGGTCGGCAGTGACGTACGATGACGGCGGCGCGTCGGCGCTGTACGGACCTGTAAACCTCAACACTATTCTGGCCTTGACTGCATCACCAGTCGGAAACTGTCCGGAGTTTTCGTGAGGCGGAAAACTGTGTTTTTCTCTAGCTAAGCTGCCGGCAATGTCTACACTCTCTAGCTTAGCGACGTGTACACCTCTACCCTCTTTAATTGTTCTGCAGCACGTAACTAACTCGGGTCGAAATCCATACTCTCCACTCCGGAGATGTTACGAGATTTTTGAACCCTGTGAACGCAAGTGTTCACTAAAAAGCTCTTCTAGTCCGACAGAACAGGTAGTGTTCCGTCTGCACACGGTCATGGTCTGAAGAGACCTCTCCCTTCTACTCACAGACTCGATCCGTATATCATCTCTGTTCTCCCCCACTGTACCTTGTGCTCATCCCCTGCCACAAGTCGTAGCAGCCAACCCTTTTTGTGGTACCACTTGTGTCGTTTCTCGCCCCAATGAAGCTTTAGAAGCATATTGGGGGTGGCTACTATTTTCCTTCTGGCCTATAGGAGTCATGTTTCCCTCCTATACTCCGGACTCCATCCATACGCGAGCTGTCCACGTGCAGCGTCGTGTTCTCCACACCTTCATCACGTCATACGCGAATATTTGTTGAAAATAGCGGTGCTTTCCACTGTGGCCTATTTCCTGTTTCGAAACAAAGAAACATAGCAACAATGTTTTTCGTGCTTTTCAAAGACCTCCCGTTGTGATTCTGAAAGTTTTCCTAACTTTCTCAGGCATCAGATGTCGTCTTCCTTCGTGTGTTATGTCCAGTTGTCTCTGACCCACTGTTAACTTTATTTTGTGCGGCAACATTTTTCGTAAACGCGTATTCCGTGTATTGGTTCCCTAAGAGCGGCTCTGCTGTACCAAGATGCTGCTTTCCGTTGCACGCAGGTGTGAGTCAGAGAAGCTCGCTTAATGGCTTATTGTCAGCTAATGGTGCCTGCCTCCCCAATGCGATGCGTCGGCTTTTTTCGGCCCCTCACGAAATGCGTTCCATGTTCTACTTTTCTCGACGGATGGGAACTCCCAGCGTCTACTTCAGTTCAAATTGATTGCGATACTACGTGACTATTAACATGCAAATTAGGGAATGCTTCTAGAATCGAGTTCATGTCGCCCATGTGTTACTTACTACGCAAATTAGTATCACTTTACTTGAAGTAGGCCATGCGTCGTATCAAACTCTTCAGCTTGATGAGTAGACTAGGGTTCTACAAAGGGTGTTTGAAAAAGAGCTCCATAGTTTGAATGTGTTCTTGAATGTCTAAAAAGTGACATACGCTATTCTATCTAGTTTGTGGTGTTTGATTCATCAACTCTCCAAGTTTGGCTCCCCTGCAGTTGGCAGGCCTGCTTGACCTTGAGAAGGCAGCAGTGCTGTTTCTTCCCTCTGGCCCCTCAGTTCGGTTCAGGAGTGCGTGTAGTGCAGTGCAGAGCAACTCAGCAACAATGTGTACTCCGCAATAGAAAGTGCAGTGTGTTATCTGGTTTGTCAAACGTGAGTCAGTTATAACAGTGCAACGCAAGTTTAGACGTCAGCATAGTGGTGAATCACCTACAGGAAAAACTCATTACCGAAACCATGTACGTGCAGCTCTTAACATTTGCTTTCCAGGAAGGTGGATAGGCAGGGCAGGCTCAATACCTTGACCACCACAAAGCCCAGGCTTAACCCCACTGGTCTTTTTCTTTTGGGGCCACATAAGAAATGTTGTGTAATGTGGGAAGATCAGAAACATCAATCACTTGCAAGAAAGAATCGGCAAGGAGGTTGGGACAGCTATACTTGAAACGTTGATGAATACGTGCCCAGAAGTGGAATATCGTTTCGACATGTACAGTGCAACAAATGGATCCCACGTTGAAGTCTACTAACAGCAAACAAACCTGAAGCAATTCTCTTTCATGATATGTACTCATTGATGTAATTTTTCATTAATTCCTCTCATTAAATTTATATTTCAAACTAGGGAGTTCTTTTTTAAACACCTCCCGTGCCCGGGTTCCCGGGTTTGATTCCCAGCAGGGTCCTGGATTTTCTCTGCCTCGTGATGACTGGGTGTTGTGTGATGTCCTTAGGTTAGTTAGGTTTAAGTGGTTCTAAGTTCTGGGGGACTGATGACCATAGATGTTAAGTCCCATAGTGATCAGAGCCATTTTAAACACCCTGTATTTAAAATAGTATGTTTAGGAGCTACAGAGTCGGTAGAACTACTGCATTCGAACTTGTATCTACATTTTATGTGGTACTATGTATTGGAGGTTCTTATATACAAGGACGGGGGAAAGTGGGTAATGCATAATACTGGATGATCAAAAAGTCAGTATATACTTGAAAACTGAATAAATCACGGAATAATGTAGATAGAGAGGTACAAATTAACACACATGCTTGGAATGGCATGGGGTTTTATTAGAACCAAAAAACAAACGTTCAAAAAATGTCTGACAGGTAGCGCTTCATCTGATCAGAATAGCAATGATTAGCATAACAAAGTAAGACAAAGCAAAGATGATGTTCTTTACAGGAAATGCTCAATGTGTCCACCATCATTCCTCAACAATAGCTGTAGTCGAGGAGTAATGTTGTGAACAGCACTGTAAAGCATGTCCGGATTTATGGTGAGGCATTGGCATCAGATGTTGTCCTTCAGCATCCCTAGAGATGTCGGTCGATCACGATACACTTGCGACTTCAGGTAACCCCAAAGCCAATAATCGCACGGACTGAGGTCTGGGGACCTGGGAGGCCAAGCATGATGAAAGTGGCGCTGAGCACACGATCATCACCAAACAATGCGCACAAGAGATCTTTCACGCATCTAGCAATACTTTGCTTTTTTTGTGGTTCTAATAGAACCCCATGTCATCCCAAGCATGTGTGTCAATTTTTACCTCTCTATCTACATTATTCCGTGGTTTATTAAGTTTCCAAATTTATACAGACTTTTTGATCACCTGGTATGTACAAGAATGATGAGGGAGCAATAAGATAAGATAAGAGCTCTTAAAGGGCGTAAGGCAAAGATGCAGTCCTGATCTCCTACTATTCAGCCTCTGTATCAGAATAGCAATAAAGATAATAAAATTAAGTTTCAAGAGTGGGATTAAATGTCACAGTGAATAGATATCAGTTGTGAAGGTCTTTCAACTGATATCCAGATGAACTGGAGGAAAATTGATGGTCTTGTTGAATGGAGTGGTGTAATGGGCTAATGTAAAGTGAGAGTGAACACAAAAGGATAAAAGTGATGAGATGTATCAGAAATGAAATTAGCGATTACTTTAAACTAAGGGACCACGAGGTAAGCGAACTGGAGGAAATCCGCCGTCTCGGGAGCAAAACAACGCTTTATAGGTGAAGGAAGAACGATATAAGCAGCCGACTGGGACAGGCAAAGAGGACAGAACTCGCTAAAAGAATTCTATTCATGTCAAACATGGGCCTCAATTATAGGAAGAAATTTCAGGATATAGACTTTTGGGGTAGTGCGTTGTAAGGAAGTAAATAACAGACTCCAAAAAAGTCAGAATGGGAGAGATTTGCATTTTGAATATGGCACTATAGAAGGACGTAGAAGATTAGGTGGACAAATAAGAAACGAGGTGGTCCTCAGGAGCATAGGGGAAGTGTGGAAGATATGGAGAACACAGTGTAAAATGTTGGTTCCCAGATGACGGTGCACGTATATGGAGAACACAGCCTAGAATATTCGTTCTCACACGATGGTTCACGTACCACTGGTGGTACACAAGGACATTTCCGGTGATACACGTAGAAGCAAACGAAACATGTACTGAATATTCTATTCTCTTACGTTTTCTATTCTTCTTGTTCCTTTTCTGTTCTCTTGCGTTTTCTATTCTCTTACGTGTTTAAAGTAAAATGATAGTGATACTTCCTGGCAGATTAAAACTGTGTGCCCGACCGTGACTCGAAGTCGGGACCTGTGCCTTTCGCGGGCAAGTGCTCTACCAACTGAGCTACCCAAGCACGACTCACGCCCCGTCCTCACAGCTTTACTTCCCCCAGTATCTCGTCTCCTATCCGAGTTCGAGTCTCGGTCGGGCACACAGTTTTAATCTGCCAGAAAGTTTCATATCAGCGCACACTCCGCTGCAGAGTGAAAAATCTCATTCTAAAATGATAGTGATTAAACAGACTGGTGAAGTGGCATCTGTACAAAATCAATCAGAATGGATTTATTGCAGAATGTTTCGGACTGCTCTCAGGACACAGGAAGGTCGCTTTTTCCCCTCCACATCCATCCCGTCAATAATCGTCGCTGCCTTGACAGGGAATGATTCAGGGTTGAAACCCTTGCACTTGCACGGAGCCTGGGGCTCTTGCAGGGATAAACGGTTTTTCACAGGTACAGACACACTGAGAAATCTAGCAGTGTAGCACAGTGTAACAGACAAGCTCTGTGAGAGCGTGGTATAGTCGACTACACATCTTCAGATGGAGGGAAATGAATTAATGTATATACGTCTCTCAGCTTTCGTGGCCGTTGTTACTAAAGTTAAAATCTTCTGGGTTGTTGGGCCGCTTCATATTTCCTCTGAAATGACGGTTGTGTTCCAGCAATAGTGGACACCGAAACGTCCTGAAGAAGTTCCCAGCAGAGAGTTCGAAATGTCGATTATTTTAGAGGAAATATGACACGGCCTAACAAACCAGAATATTTTAACTTGAGTGAATTAATATAGTTGCATGTCATTTGCCTGCGTTTGCGCTACAATGATTTTGTGCTTGGTGTCCCCGCAAAAAGATTTTTATTGACAGAAGATTTTTATTAATAGAACCCACGAGGAGGTAATCTCATCTCATCCCCCATTAATCTTTCTTACAAGACTTCCAGTGAGCATGATGTGATCTAAACTACTTTGCAGTATTTACTTAATTTCCAATGGTTGTGACGTTTTCTGTTTAACTATAGTTTCTGAGCGTAAGTCACACAAGCAGAAATGATTTTAAGTTGCCTTCGATTTGGAGTCTTCCAAAAAAAAATTTGCACTAGTCTCGGTAGTCTTAATTCCTAACTTCTTTCTTCTTTTACCAACGGAATTTAAAATTAATCGGTCAAATTGGTCGCTGCCTTATCGACGACATTTTCTAATGTGTAAATATTTACATGAACTTTCGATATTAATTTATCTATTCTTCGGTTCCATCTTCCAGAGACTTTGTCAGTGGGAAGCCCCATTCTGCCGCAATTCCACTCGTCTCTTGGCAAATGCTCGCTGTAAGCGACTGGTCGAGAAATTTTTTGGTTTTCAGACATGTACTCCTTAATCGACAGCCAACCATCATACAACATTTTCAGGGGAAAATATGTTAGAGCTGAACAAAATCTGATAACAAAGTGTGTTTCTTCGTTTCCTTCATAGGCAGGAACAAGGATGTAACACTGAACTTGCTTGATCATATATTTCTCGCTTTTAGTTCGGCAGTAAAACGGAGACAGCTGGAATAATGTTTGTTTCCTACCAAAAAATGTAATACCGGAATTAAATCGAAACATCTGTCTAAACTATTTATTCGAACTTTTGAACGTTCCAACTACAAAGAATGACTGCTGGATAAGCCGGCCGGAGTGGCCGAGTGGTTCTAAACGCAGCAGTGTGGAACCGCGCGATCCCTACGGTCGCAGGTTCGAATCCTGCCTCGGGCATGGATGTGTGTGATGTCCTTAGGTTAGTTAGGTTTAAGTAGTTCTAAGTTCTAGGGGGCTGATGACCTCAAAAGTTAAGTCCCATAGTGCTCAGAGCCATTTGAACATCAGCTCGATAAACACGTTTTCCCCTTTGCACTGTCAGACACCAATATTCTGCATTCGCTCTCCTGTTGTTACCTGCACGTAAAAATTTTCTGCCATCTTTCAACAGAAAAATATGTTCTTAGAATATTCCTCCAGAATCGGTCGGACCTTGCGCAGGTCCCATGTATTTTCTCTTAATGCGATGGCGTTATTGTTTAGTTCTATGTGATGGTAACTATGTTACTAAGTCGTAGCCTCGATTGAATCCCTACTTCTTCAACGAGAATTGATAAAATTGAATTATCTGTTTCTTTCTTTTTTTTCCGCGCGCTTACAAGATTATTTCCGACTTCATTTGATGCTTCATCTGGAATACCAACGTGGATACTTTATTCTGAACTGTGGTAGTCTTCCTTTGCACTTATTATTTATAACATTTACACATACCAGTAATAACATCTTCTTTATTCGTGTAGTCGGCCATATACTGGTACCCACTGTCAACCAATAAAGTCTTCCCTTTGGTGGTCGCGGTGAACCCCATCTTCACAACGCTCAGAACACGTAGCAGTACTCGGCAGTGAGAGGTCAGCTGTAGCACCGTTCTGCGCTCTGGTGGAAGTCCACGGGCCACAGCGGTCTGCCAGTGAACCGGTGTGCAGACGGGGAATGACCTATCCCAGCAGCACGAAAGCGTCGCAGGTAGCGAGGGACAGCCTGGTGTATCTTACTTCAGGGAGCCACACCTGAAGTGTCCTGCGCTCCGAACAAATGTCGACACGTTTCTGTCTCAGTGCAAATGTCACTCCGTAAAAATGTCAAGAACTCAAAGATTCATTTTGTCCTGACAGTGGCGATGTTTTGATCGAAAGTTTCGTTCTGCTTTGCAACTGCTACCAACCTACGCGGTGTACCAAACTGATACTCTGCAGTAGCCGTTACGCAATAGTTGTTATTATCGTTCTGTTGCATGTTGCGTTAAATGGTACAGTGATACAAAGGAAGTTTGGTCTGGAACACGAGTGTGGGTAATACAGCGACCTGATTCTTGACCGCTTGATTAGTATATCTGTGATGTGAATATTAAGTTGACTTATATCTGCTTGTTTTTTTGACTATGTACCGATTTTTACGCTAGGAGCCATTTCCACTTCCAAGAATGCAGCTAAAAAACCACAGCCAACACCTATCCGCAAGTATGACGCAGGCTACTTACAATTTGGCTATACAGTTAAGGCCGATACAGAAACCGGTGACAATCCAATTCCTCAATGCGTTGTATGCTTAAAAAACGTTTTCAAATCAAAGAACGAAACCATATTTATTAAAAAGTCACGAAATTTATAAGCACTCTGAGTTATATGGAAATCTGTTAACTTTTTTCAGAGGAAAAAAAAAGGATCCAAATGCGAGGCAAATTTTATTAACACTGCTAATAACTTGATGAAAACAACATACCTAGCTAGTTTTAGGATAGCGGAGGGCGGGGAAAGGGTGGGGGGAGACCTCACACAACTCTCTATTATTGCTAGACGTGGTCAAAGTAGTTTTGGGGAAAAGCACCGAAAGAAATAAAGAAAAATCCGTCATCCAACAATCCAGCAAAAAGCAGACATGTCACCCATTTTGAAGAAACGTAGTTACTACAATTGCAAGAGTGCACATAACTTCGCTGTCCAAATAGGCTAGAGTTTATATGTCACAGTAATGCCGCAGTTACTCGTTCTTGTATTTTGGCTATGACGAAGATAGAAGTGAAGTTTAATGCCACAGTAGAAAACATTTTCAATATCATTGACTTTATTATTTAAAACGCTGGTATTCCTCCGCAAAAACATGTTCTATTTATACAGCCAGGGCTGAGGCATGTTCACTTAACAGCGCTGGAAACAAAAGTGAAGAAACTTACACCTGATTCTCGAAACACACTCTGTGTACCACACCGAGAAGCACTGGATTCTAGGGATGTGCCTGAGACTCTTCATGTCATTGTGACACGCACTGTAAAAGGTATGAAGTTCGCCAAGGCAAGGGCGCTAAACCCACGGCCGTTTACGATTTTGTGTGAAGATACGGGAGGTAACTTTAAAAGTTTGCTTCTGCGTACTGAAGTGAGATGGCTCACTTGCGGCAACATGTTAAACCGAATATTTGAGCTGGGGTCCGTGGTTTTTTATGTCCTCACTGACAAAAATGATGACATGAAGAATTTTTTCGTGGATGATCAGCGGTATCAAGATTGGACTATTTAGCTAGTATTTTTGACACGCTTCACTTTTTTAAAACGGGTTTACAAGAACGTGGCACAGCAGCTTTCGTAGCAGATAACATCAGAGTTGGCAACAAAATGGCCGCCCACATATGTGTACCAGTGTCCCAGAGTTACTTCCGCATCGTACTCCAAATGACCTTCGCAACAAAAGGCCCGGCCCATATTAACAAATTTGTTTCGACTACGCTCCAGAAGTAACGGCGGGAAGTCTTTCCACATCCTCCACAAAGTCCCAATCTCTCCCCGTGCGATTTATGTATTATTGTGACCGTGAGGAAAGACATTCGTGGACGTAGATTTGCTTCGGGCGAAGAACTGCACGGCTGGACAGAACCATCGTTCCGTAGGCAGTCGCAAACAGTGAAACGCAGATCAACAGGGCGCTTAAAAGGAGGAAGGAAGCAGTGAAGATGGTGAAGAAGAAGACAAACGACTCCGTTGCTTCCGTACGTGGGTCCGCTTTCGGCCAAAACTGCACGACTTCTGGGGAAATACAATATGAAAACCGTTCTCCGACCACCTAGGTTCATCCAAATACGCGCTGAACCTTAACACACCAGGAGTATACAGCATACCATGTGAATGCGGAAAACAATACATTGGGCAAACACGGCGCTGTACATCTAAACGCTGCGAAGAACGTATCAGATGTGTGCGACTAGGTCACACAGAAAAATCAGCCATAGCAGAACACAGCATTAGTGAAGAACAGACCTTCAACTTCGAAAACATGAAGGTACTGTGCCGAGCATCTGGCCTCTGGGAAAGCGTTATCAAAGAATCCATAGAAACAAGGATTCACGGCAATCTGGTCAACAGAGATGAGGGATACCAACTCAGCGCATTCACGGAACCCTGCGGTAGCGGCAATCCGTCGGGAGCCGCCCGTCAACGTCCTCCGCCGCGGACGCAGACAGAAGGCTCACACCGAGAACCGAACGCGGCCGCCGGGGGCGACCGCCATCCCCACCACCGCGCGCACGCCGCTGGTCTACCGCAGCCACCCGAGGTCTAGTGGAGGGGGGTTGACCGCGCATATAAGTAGCCCGCTCTCCGCGAACCTCGGTAATGTGTGAATGTGTGAGCGGAAAAAAAGGAAAAGAAAGAAAAGAAAAAAAGGGAAAAAATTTAAAAAAAATTAAAAAATATAAAAATTGAAAAAAATTAAAAATAAAAAAAATATTTAAAAAATTATCATACAGCTAACGTATT
The DNA here is from genome assembly GCF_023864275.1 of Schistocerca cancellata. Lineage (NCBI taxonomy): Eukaryota > Metazoa > Arthropoda > Insecta > Orthoptera > Acrididae > Schistocerca > Schistocerca cancellata. The sequence goes on from NC_064630.1 coordinate 6,234,699, forward strand.
TTAAATCATTTAAAAGCAGAAAAATATATGACAACCAAAAAGCTATTGTTTTAATGTTATTTTTTTTATTATTGAAGGCGTAGCAGCATGGCTAGAACTTCTATTTTCAGGCTGGGCAATCCTTTGATGCCCCAATAAATTCTGCAGCGTGTGAACCTCGACACTTCGCTAGAAGATGGATAGTATGACACTTCCCGAAACGTCGCGAGATATCAACGCTACCATCCGGCTGCAGACCCGAGAAACCTTCATCAGAGAAGATGCAGTTGACGATACATTTAGGGTATTTCCAATTACTTCAGATCGCCTTATATTGCAGAAAAAAACCGCTTTTTCTAATATTCTGTGGTCCTTGGGAACCTCTTTTGTATTATCTTTCCAGAAGCAATATTGTGCCACTGTATCATTCTTGCATTATGTGCGGACGGCGGCTAAACATTGAGTACCAGCTAACATCTCGACGGAAATACTTGCTGTTTCCAGAGTATAAGAGTGATACCTACTGCATCACTTCCCCGTGCACCTTTTAGTTGATGGCACCCTGGTATTTTTGTATTTTTGCGATATCCGTCCATTCGTCCAGGAGGAAGTGCAGCAACTTCACTATATTTCCCTACTCGTTTTGGAAACAGGAGACAAGAAGCAGGTGAATATCCAGTCCTCAACATCCCTGACTCCCGTATCTTCACCACGCCAGATGTGTCCAGCATATTAGGTTTAGCTTCATTATTATCGAAAGTCTTAAAATATGTCAGGAAATATTGAACGTTCTAACATATTTATTGTTTTTCTGTTTCTTAGACCTCTCGTTAAGTAATCTCAACGCCATATGGCATGTAGCACCTGTATGGAGAGTAGCTAAAATTAAAACCGAGAAGGTTAGGATTTAACATTCCGCTGACGGAGGACATATTCGATAAGGACGTGACGAAGAAGGAAATATGCTGTGTCCTTTTCATGGGACACGTACTAACATTTACAGTTAACCATTTAAGGAGACCAAGAGATGCATAAATCTTAATGATCTTAAGGGGATATGAACCTCGATGTTTCTCTTTGATAGCCTCGTGTGTTAAGCACTGCCCCATTCCACGTGGTATCCAAGGCGATCCTGAAAACCATATTTTTCCATAAATACACTCCTGGAAATGGAAAAAAGAACACATTGACACCGGTGTGTCAGACCCACCATACTTGCTCCGGATACTGCGAGAGGGCTGTACAAGCAATGATCACACGCACGGCACAGCGGACACACCAGGAACCGCGGTGTTGGCCGTCGAATGGCGCTAGCTGCGCAGCATTTGTGCACCGCCGCCGTCAGTGTCAGCCAGTTTGCCGTGGCATACGGAGCTCCATCGCAGTCTTTAACACTGGTAGCATGCCGCGACAGCGTGGACGTGAACCGTATGTGCAGTTGACGGACTTTGAGCGAGGGCGTATAGTGGGCATGCGGGAGGCCGGGTGGACGTACCGCCGAATTGCTCAACACGTGGGGCGTGAGGTCTCCACAGTACATCGATGTTGTCGCCAGTGGTCGGCGGAAGGTGCACGTGCCCGTCGACCTGGGACCGGACCGCAGCGACGCACGGATGCACGCCAAGACCGTAGGATCCTACGCAGTGCCGTAGGGGACCGCACCGCCACTTCCCAGCAAATTAGGGACACTGTTGCTCCTGGGGTATCGGCGAGGACCATTCGCAACCGTCTCCATGAAGCTGCGCTACGGTCCCGCACACCGTTAGGCCGTCTTCCGCTCACGCCCCAACATCGTGCAGCCCGCCTCCAGTGGTGTCGCGACAGGCGTGAATGGAGGGACGAATGGAGACGTGTCGTCTTCAGCGATGAGAGTCGCTTCTGCCTTGGTACCAATGATGGTCGTATGCGTGTTTGGCGCCGTGCAGGTGAGCGCCACAATCAGGACTGCATACGACCGAGGCACACAGGGCCAACACCCGGCAAAATGGTGTGGGGAGCGATCTCCTACACTGGCCGTACACCACTGGTGATCGTCGAGGGGACACTGAATAGTGCACGGTACATCCAAACCGTCATCGAACCCATCGTTCTACCATTCCTAGACCGGCAAGGGAACTTGCTGTTCCAACAGGACAATGCACGTCCGCATGTATCCCGTGCCACCCAACGTGCTCTAGAAGGTGTAAGTCAACTACTCTGGCCAGCAAGATCTCCGGATCTGTCCCCCATTGAGCATGTTTGGGACTGGATGAAGCGTCGTCTCACGCGGTCTGCACGTCCAGCACGAACGCTGGTCCAACTGAGGCGTCAGGTGGAAATGGCATGGCAAGCCGTTCCACAGGACTATATCCAGCGTCTCTACGATCGTCTCCATGGGAGAATAGCAGCCTGCATTGCTGCGAAAGGTGGATATACACTGTACTAGTGCCGACATTGTGCATGCTCTGTTGCCTGTGTCTATGTGCCTGTGGTTCTGTCAGTGTGATCATGTGATGTATCTGACCCCAGGAATGTGTCAATAAAGTTTCCCCTTCCTGGGACAATGAATTCACGGTGTTCTTATTTCAATTTCCAGGAGTGTATTTTGTACATATTTTAGTATAAACGACCGCCGAAGTCCAGTATTTCGTTACAGAGTAATAATGCAGTTATATTCCGTTCAGTCTGTCACCTCAATTTCCGACATTTCTGAGAAAATATCCTTTCAGCAAAGAGAAAGCCTGAAATATTCAGCCACTGAGCCACACGACACAAAGCACAGAGTAATGGAACAACACTCAGAGAGACCTTACTGCGAAACTTCCTGGCAGAGCAAAACTGTGTGCCGGACCGAGACTCGGACTCGGGACCTTCGCCTTTGGGGGGCAAGTGGTCTACCATCTGAGCCACCCAAGCACGACTCACGCTCCATCCTCACGGCTTCACTTCTGCCAATCCCTCGTCTCCTGCCGTCCAAACTTCACTGAAGCTCTCATGCGCACACTCCGCTGCAGAGTGAAAATCTCATTCTGGAGAACTTTCTGTGGTTGTCGTCGCTGCAGAAACAGCTGAGCATAGCGTGGTTGTGCTGCCCTTCCACTGCATTCAGTGAACCCTTGCTCGAGGTGCACGTTGGCCATCAGCAAACCCTTCCCATTGCTGTCTATCACTGTTAACGTAGAACTAACACTGCCGAAAAGAGAAACCTGAGAAGGTATGGTGCGGAACTGCGTGCAAGCTTGAGGGGAAGATCAAAGTGGACGTAGATGTTGTCAACAGCGAGCAGCGAGAGTGGATGGAAAAAAAAAATATGTTTCCGGACAAGACACAAATCGCATACTATAGCATTTTGTATTGCTCTGCAGGGATTTACTGTGCTATACTGACAGAAAGGTAAATCTTCTTCCTCTTCCCCTTTGGCTGTTACCATTTTCTACAGTGCGGTATTGTGGTACGGGTTGAGCAACGATGTCGGTGGTAGTTGGCGGTCTGGTGCCTTCCTTGGACCATCGGATCGTGGCGTTCTTGGCGCCAGTCACTCAGACGGGATGAAGTGGCCCTGTCCTACCTCCGAATCCTGCACTGTCGCCCCCGCCTGGTTTCTTCTTCAGGGGAGAGTATCTCCCAGCCTGTGGTGTCTGTAGAGTGCAAACCACTGTGCGCCACACTTCAGCAGAGTGTACTTTGTATTACGTTCAAGGGGCTGAGGCGAGCTTCGGTGGGGATCTGCCCTCTATTTACGTGATGACGAGGTGAGTTTGCTCGAGGTTTTAAAGTTCTGTAATGTGTGTGGTCTGCGGCCTAAGCTTTTAGGCTGGTGATTTTAGTGTGTTGCGGAATGGCTAGCTTATCCCTTTTATTCCAGTGGTGAGCCAGGCACATATCTCTGCTGCGTTACTTTAAACCTTCTCCCTGCTATTTGCTTTTTCCCATCAGTTCTCAGCCTCACACTGTACGTGTTTTTCGTAGTTCTCTCTCTCTCTCTCTCTCTCTCTCTCTCTCTCTCTCTCTGTGTGTGTGTGTGTGTGTGTGTGTGTTAAAGCCGAAACCTACAATGAAAAGCAGAAATAATTCCCTAAAAACATGTGCTATCTCTCTCTTCCCTCCCTCCCTCCGTCTGTCTCTCTCTCTCTCTGTATTTGCCTCTCTCTCTCTCTCTCTCTCTCTCTCTCACACACACACACACACACACACACACATAAACAGGAGTGCACTATCAAAAAAATGGTTCGAATGGCTCTGGGCACTATGGGACTCAACAGCTATGGTCATCAGTGCCCGAGAACTTAGAACTACTTAAACCTAACTAACCTAAGGACATCACACAATACCCAGTCATCACGAGGCAGAGAAAATCCCTGACCCCGGCGGGAATCGAACCCGAGAACCCGGGCGCGGGAAGCGAGAACGCTACCGCACGACCACGAGCCCACCATCTGGATTAGTCTCATAGTATATGAGTACGGTAGCTGGAGACCTTGGTACCTTGCACACACACACCAAGAATGCTATATCATCCTTCCTGACGCACCCACTCCTTCCCGGAACGGAATCTTGTGAGCCCCGCTCGTCTGCATGTAGTGTAAATCTGTGTTCAATGCGAGAACGTTTTATAAATATTTGCGTAGTGTGTATCAGGGGCGGTACTGAGGAGGGGAAAAATTTGTTTCCAAACAAGACACAGAGCACATTCTATAGCACACCACACATCCACATATTACAACAGCTTCATTGGTGTCGAATGAGAACAAGTTAATATTCGTTTTTACTATCTGCTCCATAACAGCTTTTCATTGCCTAGTTAAGTGAGTGCCAGACCAATGTTCACCTAGCTGCATGTGGGAAACCGCCTAAAAGGGACGCACGGGATGGCGCGTCAGGAGTTCTCGTCGTTAACACGCAAGGCCAGAAGACTCGACCAGGGCCCAGCTCGCTCGCCTCCCTGCACGCAGACACATAGGTTAAAAGGAGATACCCAGTCACCGGCTCGGGGAGGCCATGGGTCCGCAACCCGAAAATCCTCGCACAGTAACCCTGAACAACTGTCAAAATTTTTTCTGCGGCTTTCGGGCTCATCCATCTTCTCTTGTAAACATAACGAACTGCCTGGCATTGTCTACGAAAGGTATGGGTTTGACAGGTACTGATTCTCGTGCAACATGTCTTCAAAATATTTCACACGACTGGAAAATTCAGATTGTTCAAAGTGTTTCATCATCATGATGCTATGTTTTACGCAATCTTGAGTAGCTTGAGACCAATATGCTGAGAGGAAGGCATGATCAAATTCTCCTCGACTGTGACAATCCTTAATGACCGATCGCATTCTTACAGCTGGTTCATTCTCTAAGTAGCCACACATAAATACTAATCTGTGCTCTAATGACCAGTTGGGAGGAAAACAATGAGAGAATTGATGAAGCCACGCTTGTGGATGAATGTCGTTGGCAGAATTCTTAAATGTTTTGAATTTACGTGTAGTAATGAACACCTTACAGTCAAAGTCATCGTTTCGGCGAGTCGCATATCGGTCATTGTTACGTCGTGTCGGCGGTTTCATCTTAAAATTCGGTACACCTTGCCAATTACTTTCATAATTTCCGAAATGCCCTGTGTTATTATTTTGTGGCTTTTCCGTATTTCTAAGTCCCTCTTCCCGTGTTGGAGCGCCAGTCTCCTCTGAAATATGAAATTCTTGTATTACTTGTGCCAACTGATCTTGTACTTCCCGGATTTCACTTTTGTGTTGCGTATTAATTTGATTCTGATTTTGTTTGAATTTCCTAATTTGTTCGTAATCTTCTGTGTCATTAAAGACTACCGGTCTTGTGTCATTCAGATTATCATCAACCTTCGTAGATAAATTATTTAGCTGATCCGAAAGTTCAACTACTTTCTCTGATAATGAACTAATTTCCTCCATGTGTCTTTCTGAACCAATTTTCAGAGTACTGCATCTACTGTGTCCTTTAAGTTTTCCTGAGTTTTTGCGTAATCCAATTGGTAGATGCAACTGAGTCAATTTTAGCTTGCAAGGTGTCGTGATTTTCATGAACAATAGTTTGCAGTTCTTTTATGGCTGGTTCGTGATTCTGTAATGCATTTTCATGCCGCGAAAAAATAGGTTGAAAATGCTCAAAAATTTGTGTTTTTACTTCATTACAGACTTTTTGACATTTCGATTCGATTTTATGTAACTCAGTAGTTAAATCTTCACGTGTTTGTTGAAGTGTTTCTTTAATGTGTTTATGATTTTGTTCCATCTGTTGCTGTGGTTGTTTTTGATTTTGTTCCATTGCGTCTAACTGTTGCTGTGTTTATTTCTGATGTTGTTCCATTGTGTCAAACTTTTGAAGCTTTTGTCCCATTTGTCGCATTAATTGTAATAACAATGCACTGGTGTCTGAAACATGTTCCTCAGTGCTATTCAGTAGTGCGTTTGAACCGGCAATAATCGCATTTTGAAAAACAGAAAATGTGTCTTGACTTATTTGATAAAACGGTGAGGACGCAAAACCTGAATCTACAGTATTTACAAGATTGTGTCCTGCCGTTTCGGATTCCTGAGGCGTACTGTTGCCGACCGATCGATCGATAATGCTTCCCTTTTCACTAATGTTTCATTGTCCACACAATTATTTAACGCCTGGTCCATTTCCCTATGTACAATTACCAAATTACAATGTTGAACATTAGTTAAATCATTACACAGTGGCGCTAACACACTACTCTCGTCTTCACTGTCATTTCTCAGTTTACTTTGGAGCCTAGATTTACGTTTTTCACACGCCATAATTGTCACAATATTTCACACAGTAACACAGAAAAGCACAATTTGAAGAGCAAAATTTGAAAACACATTAAAATAGCACTGAAAATAATATCTATTTAATTGCAAGCACAGCTGCGAAATACTTGGTGCAAATCTACTTGCATGCCACATCTTTTTTACTGTACAACAATCAAAAACTACAACTACAAAGAGGATTCTCTCTACAATTACGCGCTGGCAATAAACAACAGCTACACTAATTACACAAACTATAAGAACAAACTCAGAAGATTTCAGTGAGGTATCCTCATCAAGGGTCGACATATGAAACATCCCCTTAGAAAAATTAATGAATTACTGTCCTAATAAACCTCTTACGTTATCTGATTTTTCAAACAGCTGAGCAGAACTGAACGTACTCAGACATTTCTCTCCTTACTTATTCTGATCAACACTAAACTGACACACAATATTTTTAGCGGAATGCAATCTGACTTTCAATAATCCTTTCAAGAAAATGGCCCTGACTAACAGTAACCTATACCTTTCATGAGTCACTTACCTCACAAAAATATTAAATATTAGTTACTCGAACTACTGCAATACAGCGAGCGCCAGTACTGCCAGCTAAATAAAAGATTCTAGCTACTGAAGGCACGAACTACTAATAGGAATAGTTAGCAAATGAAATATTTTGATAGAGAACAAACAATGTATTTACCTTAATAATATTCAAAAGTCATCATATATATATCAGTTCATGACATCCAGTCTTACAAATTTACTGTCTCTGATGGACACACGTCCATATCGTCCGCTCTCAAAATTCCGCCATCTCTCTCCCAACATCCACCACTGCTGGCGGCCCACCTCCAGCTACGCGCTGTTAACAGCCAACTACCTAACACTGCAATAGCAAAATTTCCAACAATGCAAACCAGCCATGGACTGCACACAGCACAGAGCGCTACGTGGCGTTACCAACATAAAAACCTAAACAGCCTACCTACTCAGCCCTGTATGAAAATCACTGACTGAGCCGTGTGCAGTCTGTGGCTGGTTTGCATTTTTGGAATTTTTGCTATTGTAGTGTTGGGCAGTTGGATGTGAACAGCACGTAGCGTTGCGCAGTTGGAGGTGAGCCGCCAGCAGTGGTGGATGTGGGGAGAGAGATGGCAGAATTTTGAGAGCGGACGATCTGGACATGAGTCCATCAGACACTATTCAGGTAAATACATTGTTCGTTCTCTATCAAAATCTTTCATTTGCTAATTATGCCTATCAATAGTTAGTGCCTTTAGTAGTTAGAATCTTTTATTTAGTTGGCAGTATTGGCGCTCGCTGTATTGCAGTAGTTCGAGTAACTAAGATTTTTGTGAGGTAAGTGATTCATGAAAGGTATAGGTTATTGTTAGTCAGGGCCATTCTTTTGTAGGGATTATTGATAGATTGCGTTGCGCTAAAAATATTGGCTGTCAGTTTAGTGTTGATCAGAATAGGTAAAGAGAGAAATGTCTGAGTACGTTCAGTTCTGCTCAGCTGTTTGAAAATCAGATAACGTAAGACGTTTATCAGCACAATAATTTATTAATTTTTCTAAGGGGATGTTTCAAATGAAACTGTTTTCTTTTTAAAACGATAATTTAATTATTATGCATATACTTTTTCTCACTCCAACATCACGAATTTTGTGCAAAAAATTTTGTTCAAAACATTTTTACTATGCTTATTACTTGCCAATGAACGAGCAATATAGGAAATAACCGATGCTGATGTAGAAGTACCAGACATTACGAATAGATCCATCTAGCTGAAACATTATTTTGACAGCATAGTTCATACAACAGGTGAAGCCGTACTAAAAGTTGCAATACAAAACCAAAAACTGTAGGACGCATTGCGGTAACTGAAGCTAATGATAATTCCTTTCAAAACCAGTGTTGGAAATAACATAATGATACTGCAATTTTCTCTCCGCCTGATTTCGTTCACCGAAAATAGCTTGTTTTCCAGAGGGAAAATAAAGAAGGATTGACTCCAAGACCCAGACAAGTCGAAAAGTCTAGCTTCATTTGTGTCGAATGAGAACAAGTTAATATTCATTTTTACCACCTGCTCCATAACAGCTTTCCACTGCACATAAAAGAAATGTGTATTTCAACACGGTAGTTGAGAAAATATGACAAAAAACATTCAGACATGTCAAGTTTTTGCGGAAGTCTTAGTCAAACGAAACAATAAAATAATATTTAATCCACAAATAAGAGCATTTTTTTACGTAATTACTACAAAGTACAAGTTATTATTAAGAGGTAAACACTCCTTGCAATCAATGATCGTAATAACCATCAAAGTTGACATCGATTTTAATATCAACATTTCCCGCTGGAGCTTGAGCTGTGTGTGCATGCAGTTCCTCCAAAAGACTCGTAGTATGTGTGATGTGTAGGGTCCTCAAGGTATTGCATGAGAGTCAAAAAATACCTTCTCTTATCATGCTGCAGACCAAGAGGTGACTCACAGAGCTTTGGAAGAGTAAGTGGAGTAACGTCTCTTCGGTAGATTTTACTTCTCACAATGTGTCTTTCCCAAGGCCCATAGTCTGTTTGACACAGGTTAACGTGTGGATCATCTTTCTTGAGCATCATAATCCTACTGTTTACATTTTAAGAGAAGACTGTGAGGTCTTCAGGAAAAACGCTTATACAGCGCTCTTTACATCGAAGAAATCTTCATGAGCCATTATCTTGAGGTTGAATGGCGTAAGTTACTTCCTTGCGTCTTCCACAATTTTGTCCCACTTTCAGTTACTTGCATTTTACTGTTTTTATTTTTCTTACTACCAATTAGAGCAAAGTTCTGATCATTTCACTTCATTTGTGCCCTTTTTAGCTCTAGGTAGCAATACATTGTCACAAAATTATCTAGAAATAATTTAAAAGCGAAGATCGCTTAGATCTGTTTACTGGATCTGAACGTAGATTAACATTTATAAACCAGTAAACAGATTTAAGCGATCTTGGCTTTTGAATTATTTCTACAACAGTGTGATAGCCGCATTACGCACTATCTGTTCTCTGCACAAAATCATCTGCTAAGTTATGACCACCGTAAATGTTGTACCATAATAGTCGTTAATAATAAACGGGGACCACTCTGAATGTGTGGTAGAGGAAGGTTTCGCATGAAATCAAGGCACAGACAGGTTGCATCGCCTGCTTTTACTTTCGTAACCGATCTTCTCTTTTCTGTCAGGTAAGCATCAGCTTTTTCAAGTGTAGTGTTTTTTCTGTTGTGTATTGGGCCTTTATATACTCATCTGTAGCTGCACTGTTCTTTTGCTGCAGTGTGTCGTTTATTGCACATGTGTCCGATCTTTGGAACTCAAAGGTTATGTTGAAAGTATTGAAAACTGACTAAGATTATTTGTAGGGTACATTGATCTTATACAAGTTAAGAAAATGTAGATGCAGGGGAGCAACGGTCAACTCTTCTGCAAGTTATCTCCATTTTGGATTGTCTCCAACTGAGTAATGGCATTTTCTTGCCTGATATGAATTAATGTAATAAACCATGAGATATTTCACACAGTCAGGAAGATTTCTCGGTCTAGATTTATGGCGACCTTGTTTGCTTTTCGGTGGCCTCCCACGTGTCAGTAATCCGTGCCGTAATCTATTGAGTCTGTTCTTAGAAATTGCATAGTAGTTTAACAAGGCGTTTCGGTATACAGGGACTTCCCTACCTTCAGTCCGTAGTGGGTAAGTATAGGCACCCGCATAGTCTCTCTTTTAAACTGGTCAGCATTCCGTGTCCGCTTCCTTGGTGACTTGTCATTGGTTCACATAGATTGGCGTCTTGATCGACGTTTGTACGCAGGCTGCTAAAGGCTTCCGTTTGCCATCATCGATATTTTTATAACACTGGAAAACTGTACCTACGAAAACGATACAACTGTATTAACGTGGAACGGAACAATAATTAAGTATATAGCTATTAAATAATATAATTATCACAAATATTAACAGTAAATGTCAACGGCCTTGCCGCAGTGGTAACAATGGTTCCTGTCAGATCACCGAAGTTAAGCGCTGTCGGGCTAGGCTAGCACTCGGATGGGTGACCATCAGGTCTGTGGAGCGCTGTTGGCAAGCGGGGTGCACTCAGCCCTTGTGAGGCAAACTGAGGAACTGCTTGACTGAGAAGTAGCGGCTCCGGCCTCGTAAACTAACGTACTGCCGGGAGAGCGATGTGCGATTCACATGACCCTCCATATCTGCATTCAGTGACGCCTATCGGCTGAGGAGGACACGGCGACCGGTCGGTACTGTTGGGCCTTTCAAGGTCTGTTCGGTCAGAGTTTAGTTCAGTATTAACAATAAGTATTAATGAATAACTTACCTACAGTCTTCAGCAACTATTCGCTTTGGAACAACGTTTCCAACACGGTTCACATTTTCTTCACCTCGTACTTTTTGCAACTCTTACGATACATTCACGTTTCTTTTTTTTATATTGCCTTTCTGGGCACACCAAGAGCTAGTGTCCTCCATTGTTGAGCGCTACTAAGACAGAGACTTGCGACGCTGTAAGAAATAAGAGGCTATGTTAGCTGTGAGTGGGAAAAGCACAGCAACACTATCGTTATACTCTGCAGATAGCAGACACGGACTAGTCTAGAATTCGATGGGAAAACGTGAGCCTTGTCTTATTTTTGTAGAATCCACAGTATTTCAATGTCGTATATCTCTGTACCTGACTGCTACTTGGAGACAGAAATAGTATCCTCATATAGAGAAAATAAGAAGACTCGTTTATCTCAAAAAATGTCTATTTGTCTGATTTTTGGAATCAACTCTTCTTATATAAAACAATTGTTGTTTAGCTACCAGTTATCCAGCACGACTGCTTTCCTTGTACCTGTGTCCATTACCGAATATGGGAACGGTTGTACGTCTTTATTAAGAAACACGTAGCACTTTCCATTTGAAACGTCCCCTTAGAAAAATTATACAAGACTATGCTTAAACTGACACAATATTTTTAGCGCAACGCAATCTGACTTTCAATAATCTCTACAAAAGAATGGCCCTGACTAACATTAACCTATACCTTTCACAAATCACTTACCTCATAAAAATCTTCGTTACTCGAACTACTGCAATACAGCGAGCGCCACTACCGCCAGCTAAATAAAAGATTCAAACTACTGAAGACACTAACTACTGATAGGCATAGTTAGCAAATGAAAGATTTTGATAGAGAACAAATAATGTATTTACCTTAACAGTGTTGAAAAGTCATAATATACATAGCAGTTCATGACATCCAGTCTTACAAATTTCAAAACTCCGCCATCTCTCTCCTCACATCCTCCACTGCTGGCGGCTCACCTCCAACTCCACAGCACTACGCGCTGTTAACATCCAACTGCCCAACACTACAATGGCAGACAACAATGCAAACTAGCCACAGACTGCACACAGCACAGCCAGTGATTTTCATACAGAGTGCTACGTAACGTTGTCAATAAGAAAACATAAACAGCCTACTTACACATTAGCTAACTCACTTTTTCTCCTCAAGATTTGTTTAAATACGTATCGCAGTGTACTATTCATATAAAAATGACTTTGATAAAAACGTATCGCATAATGGCTTTGATTCGTCTGTGATAGCACACAGTGCAGCTAACTGGGGAAAATAATACGTACACTTGCTGGTGTGGTCAGTGAACAAATAGAAACTCATGGAAAATCCAGATCACTCATTCAGTCAATCGTCTTCAGTTGAATTAGAGTACAATGCACACTAATGAAGAGACGTTAGTTATATTTATCCGTAAGTGAAAAATGGGCGTGCATTTTCGTTGTGTTTCCATTTGATTAGTCAACTCCAGCAAGTGGACAAGAAACCTTACTCCAGTTACCGATACTGTTTGGTGGTACGGGATTATCTATTTCGCGTAAAATGTTTACTGTCACCACGTTTACGTGAATGCTACACTGATACGTTTTGGAACAGGTCTTGAGAAGAGCAAGTGAATCACCGAATTAAAAATATAGGATTCCTTTTAAAACAGACGTGCCGCTGTTCTTATCTTCCTAACGAACAGAGTTATAACAAAGACAATCATGCTGGATAATGCCACCTCACAGCTAACCACTGTTAGCTTGCTACATTTTTTTTTATTTTTGGTATCGGCAAGAAGTTATTTGTGGTTGTTAAAGTAAGTCGAATAAACTGTGTAAATGCCTGGTTAATTTGGCAGTACATTTGATATCAACAGTCCAATGACACGAATATCTTTTCGGTGCAGGTTTACACAAGATTACTCTTAAGCAGCGATAGCAAAAATGAGGAATGAAACCACACTATCGGAAGAAAAGATTACTCCTAAGCAGCGATAGCAAAAATGAGGAATGAAACCACACTATCGGAAGAAAAGTATCAGCACAGCTATCAGTGGCCATTAAGTTGGGGTGCAGCCAACACTTCGTGCTTCTGACAGATTGAACGTTCTGTGGAATCTTTCATTGAGGTGTCTGAATGTCAGTGAAAGAATGGCATCCCATTTTTCCTCAACAGCAGTAACTACAGGAGGTAGTGTTGTAGGAAATTGGGGTAAGGAGTGGAGCTGACATTCCTGTTCATCCCAAAGGTGTTCCATTTGGCTCAGGTCGGGTTTCTGGGCAGTCCATCCCACCTCAGAGAAGTTACTGTCCACAGATCACTGCACCGTTGGGTGCGCAGTCATGCTGACACAACCGTCGTCCCCGAATTACTCCTTTATTGTACGCAGCACACAATGCTGTAAAATACTTCTGCATTTAGCGATTCCTTTCGCGCAATAGAGGGTTTCATCCTAACCACAAAAGATATCCCCATACCATCCATCTCGCCCGTTCTTCACTGTTGACACTGCAACACATTGGAAGGTAACATTCTCCAGGCATTCCCAAACCCAAACATTGCCACAGACAGAAGGTTCAAAAATGGTTCAAATGGCTCTGAGCAATATGCGACTTAACTTCTGAGGTCATCAGTCCTCTAGAACTTAGAACTAATTAAACCTAACTAACCTAAGGACATCACACAGATCCATGCCCGAGGCAGGATTCGAACCTGCGACCGTAGCGGTCACGCGGTTCCAGACTTAAGTGCCTTTAACCGCACGGCCACACCGGCCGGCACAGATAGAAGGTGATTACAATCTACTTTCTCTTGTTTTGGTCCATACTACCGTCTCTCAAAGTTTCTTCTTGGAGTTCTGGTTCATCCTCTTCACACAGATATTTTACTCGTGTATTTGTAGTGCCGTGACAAAGTCTTTGGTCAAACAATTGTTGGTCTTTCACGAAAGTAAGAAGAAGGACCGTGGAAGGGAAACGGAGTGTTGCGTTAGCAGCCAGTGTGGCGACATGCGGATCGCAGTAACAGGCACTCAAGTGGACTGTGCAGCGAGAATAGCCGGGCTCAGCAGTAAAGGGCGCTGCACAGAGGTAGCCGTGTAGGAAGGGCGCGTCGTCACACTAGGCATTGTCGCTGTCGCTTGTTAAGACAACGTGACTAGGCGATGGGTGTTAGTGAAGCAAATGGGCGGTGGGGGGAGTTACACTGAGGTGACAAAAATTATCGGATAACTCCTAATATCTTGTCGGACCTCCGTCTCCCTGCGTGGTGTAGCTCCTCGACGTGACACAATATTGAGCCATGTTGGGTCTCTGTAGCCATCCATAACTGTGAAAGTGTTGTCGGTGCTCAATTTTGTGCATGAACTGACTTCTCGATTACGTCCCATATATATTCTATGAGTGGCCAAATCAAATGCTTGAATTATCCAAAATGTTCCTCAAACCAGTCGCGACGACATGCTGCATTTTGATCCAGTGACATTCTATCGTTGTTTGAGAACAGAAGTTCATCAGTGGCTGCGAATGGTCTACACGCAGCCGAACATAACCGTACCGTTTCCAGTAAATGCTGGGTTCAGCTGGGACGGAGGAGCTACTCAATTCGATGTAAACACATTCCACATCGTTATGGAGCCGCCGCCAGCTCGCACTCTGTCTTGCTCGCTACTTGTGTCCACGGCTTAGTGCGGCGTCTGCACTGCAGTCGAACCCTACCGTAATCTCTTATCTGCTTCAATCACGATTTATCATACGGGGCAACGATTTTCCAGTCGTCTGGGATGAAAAACATATGATTACCAGCCCAGGTAAGTTGCTGCAGGCGATGTTGTGCTATTAGCAAAGACATTCGCGTCGGTCGTCTGCTGCCACAGCCCATTAGCGCCAAATTCCGCCGTGCTGTCCTAACGGATACAATGGTCGTACGTCCCACACTGATTTCCGCTGTTACTTCACGCAGTGCTGCCATGTCTGCTATCACTGACAACTGTACGCAAACGTCGCTGCTCTAGGTCGTTAAGTGAAGCCCGTCGGCCACTCCGTTGTCAGTGGTGACAGGTAATGCCTGAAATTTGATATGATCTTTCTCTGCCTCGTGATGGCTGGGTGTTGTGTGCTGTCCTTAGGTTAGTTAGGTTTAAGTAGTTCTAAGTTCTAGGGGACTGATGACCATAGATGTTAAGTCCCATAGTGCTCAGAGCCATTTGAACCATTTTTGATACGATCAGCACACACTTGACAGTTTGTTCCATTAAGGTGCGGGTGTGCAGCCGCAAGAAATCTCCTTCTTCTTCTAATATTTCGGCTGTATAACGTTCAGCCATCTTCAGAGTGAGCCGGAAGACTGCCGCTCCAGTTTTTTTTTTTTTCTCTCTTTATCGAATTTCAATTCCCCCTGAAGGGGGTGGGCTGGCAGCAGCTTAGTATGCCGCTCTGCAGCCTACAGATTTTGTGAGAAAGTTCAAGAGAATAAATAATGAAAAACAGGCGAGAAAATCGGAGACTTAAAGAGTAACATGGCGAAAAGAAATCGTGGAACTTAAAACAAACAACAGAGGGATGATGATCGTAATAAAATACATACGAAGCAGACAGGGAAAACAATAGACAGACAATTAAAAAACACGGCGACAGTCTGGATTCTGTTCGCAAAAGACATGAAATTCACACTTAGCGACAGCATGGTTTCTGTTCGCAACACGAGAAAGACGAACAACACTGAATAGTCACCGGAACACTGCACTAAAAAGTTGGCAAATGTGACATACCGCAGTCGAGAGCAGGCGGGGGGAAACTGGACAGAAGATAGGAATACAAAAAAAGGGGGGAAAGGAGAGTAAAAGCGAAGGGGGAAACCGGAAAAGGAGCTGATGGAGGATGAGGACCCATAAGAGGGGTGGGGGGGCAGACGCGACAGGGAGTGGGGTAGGCAGAGGAGGGGAATACAAAAGGACTTGGGGGGGGAGAAGGGAGGTAGGGAGAGGTTTAGTGGGGAGAAAACAGGACGGAAGGGGGGGGGGGGAAGAGGGAGCCCAGGGAAAGGACAGAGGAAAGGAGGGGGAGTGAGGATCAGAGTTGATAGGAAGGATAAATGGAGGGAGAGAGGGCATCGTCCGGGAGGGGGAGTTGGCGGAAGCCACCTTGAGAAAGGAGATGGAGGGTGTAGAGATGGAGGGTAGGGGGGACACAACGGTGAAGAAGTGGCAGGGGGCGGGGATGGGAGAGGAGCAACCAGGGGTTGAGGGGGTTCAAGACGGCGGGAGGTGTAGAGGATGCGGATATGTTCGAGGGATAGGAGCAGATGGGGGAAAGGAATGAGATCATAGAGGATCCGCGTGGGGGACGGGAGGCGGATACGGAAGGCGAGGCGGAGTGCATGACGCTCAAGGATCTGGAGGGAGTGATAGAATTTGGGGGGGGGGCAGATATCCAGGCATGACTGGCATAACAGAGGATGGGACGGATTAAGGATTTGTAGGTGTGGAAGATGGTAGAGGGGTGCAACCCCCACGTCCGGCCAGAGAGGAGTTTGAGGAGTCGGAGGCGGTTGTGGGCTTTGGATAGGATGGAGTGGAGATGAGGGATCCAGGTGAGGTAACGGTCAATGGTGAGGCCAAAGTAGGTGAGGGTGGGGGTGAGGCAGACAGGACGTGCGCAGACAGTAAGGGAGAAATCCAGGAGCCGGAAGGAGCGAGTGGTACGACCTACGATGATTGCCTGGGTCTCGGAAGGATTGAGTTTCAGGAGCCACTGGTTACACCATGCAGCAAAAAGGTCAAGGTGATTCTGGAGAAGGCGTCGGGACCGTTGGAGGGTAGAAGCGAGGGCGAGGAATGCGGTGTCATCAGCATATTGCAAGAGGTGTACTGGGGTTGGGGCATATCCGCCGTGTACAGGAGGTAGAGGAGAGGAGAGAGGACAGAGCCCTGGGGCACACCGGCAAAGGGGTAGAAGGTGTGGGAATTGGCATTATGGATGGGCCGCTCCAGTGCTCGCTTCGTCCCTTTATACTGTTGTACCGCGCGACTGCGCATGCGGCCACAGATGCAAATGCGCCAGAGACGTTGGTCGGCGGCAGAGACGTGCATAATGCGCGAGTTGTATCTACGACTCCGCAGTTGATCTGTGGTGGCATATCGATATATCTTTGTGAGCTGCACTCTGACGACGTCTTTGTGAGTTTATTACAGCAAGTGCCGGATTCCATGATTTATCAAGATTGAAACCACTATCTCTATTAAATAAATTCGTCGTCAAGCGAATTTCAATCGCCTCCTTCACTATCGAGTCCCAAAAGGATGATGTAGTTGCCAAAATTTCGACGTTCTCATACAACATACTGTGACCATTATCAGTACAGTGCTCTGCCACTGCCGACTTATTAGGTTGTAAAAGTCGTGTGTACCTCCGGTGTTCTGTACATCTGTCTTGGACAGTACGAGTTGTTTGTCCGATATAAGAAAGGCCACATTCACATGCAATTCTGTAAACTCCAGATTTTCGGAGCAGCAAATCATCTTTCACGGAGCCCACGAGTGCAGCTGTCTTGGGCGGATTACGAAAAATCACTTTTACTTTGTGTCTGCCAAGGATGCGTCCTATTTTTGATGAGAGGCTACCCACATACGGCAGGAAGACCATCGATTTAAAGGTTTCTTCATCTTCTTCTGCTTTCTTTGTGGCCTCTTTCGGTTTCATTTTTAGTGCCCTCTGTATTTGTTGTGGAGAGTACCCATTGTCTTCAAACACTCTTTAAAAGTGGGAAAGTTCATCTTGCAGACTGCTTTCGTCAGAAATAAGATGAGCTCTGTGGGTCAAAGTTCGGAGAACACTCATTGTCTGGGCAGGATGGTGGCAGCTATTTGCACGTAAATACAGATCGGTGTGCGTCGGCTTCCTATATACTTCGTGTCCCAAAGTGCCATCCTCTCTGCGCCGAACCAAAACATCCAAGAATGGAAGGCATCCCTCCTTTTCAATTTCCATTGTGAACTTTATTTGATCGTGGAGGGAGTTCAGATGTCTTAAGAAGTCTTGCAAGTTGTCTTCACCATGGGGCCAAACTACAAAGGTGTCATCAACATACCTCCAGAATACCGTGGGTTTTAAGTCAGCAGATTCAAGCGCCTTCTCCTCGAAGTCCTCCATAAATAATCCCCTCTGGTGGCCAATTCCCTGACGATTTCGGAAATAAAATGTCCCGTGCGTCTAGCTCCAACTACCAATCGGCGTTCGAAGTCCGTTGAACCCCATCGAGCGGCCATAATCACATGAACCACCTGAGCACTAATGACAAATCCACCAATGCACTGCCCCTCTCTACCTTATGTACGCGATACTGCCGCCGTCTCTATATGCGCATTTCGCTATCGCATGACTCGTGTCACCTCAGTGTACGTAATTCTGGATTTTAAATCAGGAATCACTCCTCGTCGCCGGAAGCCAGCAGTACCATCACTACGGCAGAATGACGCAGGACGGCGAGACGGCTGGGTTCCTCCAGCTGCGGCCGTGGGTTCGAGACCAGACTGGGACTGCCGTCTGCACTGTCCTTCAAGGGTCACGGTGTCCCAGTGCTCCCGGTCTACCGTCCATACCTGCCTACTCTGACGATGAGTACGTAGTGGGGCGCCGTGCCGCAACGCGAGCCGCAAGCCGACTTCTGTCCGAGGGCAGTGGATTGTGTCTCGGGCACAGCAGTCTCCTCACGCCACAACCGCGGCCACTTTCGGAGCTGAGCGGCCGTCCACAGAGAGGAAGGCAATCGCAGCATAAGGCGCCGCGCCACTGACGTCACGGCCGCGGCCTACAAAGGCTGCCGGTGCCTCAGCAGTGCGGGTGTCGGCGCCGCAGCAGCGGCAGGCGGAAGACGCAGCCCGCACAACAGCCCCAGCCCCAGAGACAGCGGGGAGCGGCGTGCTGCCTAGCTACACCGTGCCAGCCAGCACCAACAAAGCTCCTCGTTATCGATAAGTATGGCGCTAGGCCCCACCGCCATTCACCTCTACTCACTCACCCTCCAGCATGTCCGGCACGCTGTGTATTACAGAAATTATATATTTTTTCGCACACACACACACACACACACATATATATATATATATATATATATATATATATATATATATACAGGGTTATTACAAATGATTGAAGCGATTTCACAGCTCTACAATAACTTTATTATTTGAGATATTTTCACAATGCTTTGCACACACATACAAAAACTCAAAAATTTTTTTTTAGGCATTCAAAAATGTTCGATATGTGCCCCTTTAGTGATTCGGCAGACATCAAGCCGATAATCAAGTTCCTCCCACACTCGGCGCAGCATGTCCCCATCAATGAGTTCGAAAGCATCGTTGATGCGAGCTCGCAGTTCTGGCACGTTTCTTGGTAGAGGAGGTTTAAACACTGAATCTTTCACATAACCCCACAGAAAGAAATCGCATGGGGTTAAGTCGAGAGAGCATGGAGGCCATGACATGAATTGCTGATCATGATCTCCACCACGACCGATCCATCGGTTTTCCAATCTCCTGTTTAAGAAATGCCGAACATCATGATGGAAGTGCGGTGGAGCACCACCCTGTTGAAAGATGAAGTCTGCGCTGTCGGTCTCCAGTTGTGGCATGAGCCAATTTTCCGCGGGCTGCGCGTGAAACTTGCCCGCACGCGTTCAACCGTTTCTTCGCTCACTGCAGGCCGACCCGTTGATTTCCCCTTACAGAGGCATCCAGAAGCTTTAAACTGCGCATACCATCGCCAAATGGAGTTAGCAGTTGGTGGATCTTTGTTGAACTTCGTCCTGAAGTGTCGTTGCACTGTTATGACTGACTGATGTGAGTGCATTTCAAGCACGACATACGCTTTCTCGGCTCCTGTCGCCATTTTGTCTCACTGTGCTCTCGAGCGCTCTGACAGCAGAAACCTGAAGTGCGGCTTCTGCCGAACAAAACTTTATGAGTTTTTCTACGTATCTGTAGTGTGTCGTGACCATATGTCAATGAATGGAGCTACAGTGAATTTATGAAATCGCTTCGATCATTTGTAATAGCCCTATATATATATATATATATATATATATATATATATATATATATATATATATAGGGTGAGTCACCTAACGTTACCGCTGGATATATTTCGTAAACCACATCAAATACTGACGAATCGATTCCACAGACCGAACGTGAGTAGAGGGGCTAGTGTAATTGGTTAATATAAACTATAAAAAACTGCACGGAAGTATGTTTTTTAACACAAACCTACGTTTTTTTAAATGGAACCCCGTTAGTTTTGTTAGCACTTCTGAACATATAAACAAATATGTAATCAGTGCCGTTTGTTGCATTGTAAAATGTTAATTACATCCGGAGATATTGTAACCTAAAGTTGACGCTTGATTACCACTCCTCCGCTGTTCGATCGTGTGTATCGGAGAGCACCGAATTACGTGCTGATCCAAAGGGAACGGACCTAAGGTACAGAAGAGACTGGAACAGCACATTACGTCCACATGCTAACACCTTTTTATTGGTCTTTTTCACTGACGCACATGTACATTACCATGAGGGGTGCACAGCATACCTAGTGGGTAACCACCGGACACCGCTGCTTACAGCCAACCGTGGCTCGTGCAAGTAATAACAGCAATACCCCAGGCGGTAACCAATCCATTCGCCACACAAACGGCAACCGGTCATTCGAATCCTGGGGAACCCGGGCTTCCACGAATACAGAGAAAATCGGAATTCTCTGGAATATTCCCACTCTAGACAACTACTTACATAGGGACTCTCAACATTAACATTCTCATACAGCATGGAAAGCTGCAGAACCTAGTGACAAAACTCGACAGACAGAAGATTCTAATCCTTGCACTCCAGGAGTCACGTGTCAGAGAAGAAGACACCACAGATACGGCAAATACCGCATCTTCAAAAGCAAAACTGACAGGCGCGTTGCCAAAGGCGCTCGACTACTGAAGATGGCCTTCATGGTTCACAAGGCCATAGTCGCATCCATAAAAGAAGTTGCAGCGACTGATGACTATGCGGATTCAGTGAGCCAACAAAAGTACACACTGATCAACGCACACACCCCCACTAACCAGAGTAACAAGAAAGACCCAAACAAAAGTCCACACTGATCAACGCACACGCCCCCACTAACCAGAGTTACAAGAAAGACCCCATCAAAAATCCACACTGATCAAGGTACACGCCCCCACTAACCACAGTAACAAGAAATACACCAACAAAAGTACACACTTATCAACGCACATGCCCCCGCTAACCACAGTAACAAGAAATACCCCAACAAAAGTACACACTGATCAACGCACATGCCCCCACTAACCAGATTTACAAGAAATACCCCAACAAAAGTACACACTGATCAACACACATGCCCCCACTTACCAGAGTAACAAGAAATACTCACAGGCCACAGAAAAATTCTGGTCGACCCTCGAGAAATTGATGTCCAAAGTCCCCAGAGATGACATCAAACTCCTCCTAGGCAACTTCAATGCACAGATCGGCAGAGAAAAAAAAAGCAGAAAGGAAAACAGTAGGAAATTATCCAGAGCATAAATTTACTAGCAAAAATGGCACTCGGCTCATAGAACTCTGCCAACTGAACAACTTCAGGCTCATGTCGACGTCCCTCGGAAAAGACTCCAGAAAACAGAAAACCTGGCGCTCACCAGTCCAGCAAATACGCGAGTTCCAATTTGACCTTGTGGCAATCTCGTACCCTGTACTGAAAGAGATTCACAATGTGCAGATACACAGGGTAGCCAACATCGACTCGGATCACTACCTCACACGTGTCAACGCCAAATTCAAAGAGAACTTTCAGTAGGAAACCATGTGTCAAACTTTGACACAAGGAAGATTGCAGAATCTGGACTGAAAGAAGTCTGCGAAAAAGAACATGTAAATTTCAGCCGAAAAGTCACAAAAAAAGCACAAGCGATCGTTCCTCTGAAGAAGGATGCCAAACAAAATGGCTCTGAGCACTATGGGACTCAACATCTTAGGTCATAAGTCCCCTAGAACTTAGAACTACTTAAACCTAACTAACCTAAGAACATCACACACACCCATGCCCGAGGCAGGATTCGAACCTGCGACCGTAGCAGTCCCGCGGTTCCGGACTGCAGCGCCAGAACCGCTAGACCACCGCGGCCGGCGGATGCCAAACACCCTTGGTGGGACATCGACTGCGAGAATGCACTCGTCGCAAGGGAAGTTGCATGCCAGAAATACAATAGCAAAAAATCCCCAGAAAATTTACAAGCTTTTAACCAAACACCAAAAAACAACCGAAAAAATTATCAGCCAAGCCAAGAGAAAATTCATGAAAGAACAGGTGGAGTCCATAGAGTACAACTTCCGTAACTACAACATAAGAGATTTCACAGGACATTAGTAGGGCAAACACACCACCGAACCTCTGCTTCAGGAAAAGTGATGGAAAATTACCACTGACAAATAAGGATAACTGCAAGGTGCTGGCACAGCATTTATCAGAACTTCTGAATTGCCCAGAACCCACAGAGAGATTCCTAGAGGAAGACCCGACAGAGCAGCACTCCGAGTCACTGCCCCCGACACAAGAGGAGGTCGCAGGTTCGAATCCTGCCTCGGGCATGAGGTTCGAATCCTGCCTCGGGCATGGATGTGATTGGTGTGCTTAGCTTAGTTAGGTTTAAGTAGTTGTACGTTCTAGGGGACTGATGACCGCAGCAGTCAAGTCCAATAGTGCTCAGAGCCATTTGAACCATTTGGCTAGAACTGACTGTGTGCCTTGTGCGGTTCCTGATTCTCACACATAATTCAGCTTCGATAAGCTTAGCTAATCTTCACCCATTATACCTAACACCATCTTTCGCTCAAGATTAGCTACCATCACAAATACATTGCCAATAGGCTATGAGGAGGTTATACTGTCAGATTTGCTTGTCCGATACATCACTATGGCAAACAGAAACCAGCCAGACCACTGTTTTAAGACCGTCAAAGCGCTTTCTCATAAGACGGAAAACTGCACTCCATCTTTTGTATCTTCACTTCTAGCAAACGTTCCATGGAAGTACGTGTTGCCTGAAAAACAAGTCTGAAGTAGAATTACACACAAAGAATTATGCTCGCTAATCATATTGAAATCAAACCCCCAGCACCGTTCCTATACGTCATATAGAATTTTATAAACGGAAAATAAACGTTCGGAGTGCGCATTTTCCAGTAGACCTGCATGAGACAGCTTAACATTCTTTCTAATGGTGTAATAAAGGTTTCGAATATAGATTTATGAATAAATCTGCAAGGAAGTATATAAAATTATGTACAACAGTATAATTAACATTTGAAATACAGTCTTGTGAATAAGCCTGCAAGGAAGTACATAACAGTCTGTATAACAGTGCAGTTGATATACCTGATATCCTGTGCGCAGTACTGAATTAAGGCCCTTACTATGGGTGACAATTATTGAGCTATATGAAATCAAATCATCATAACCTTTAAACGGTTTGCATTAGGACATTCAAACTGTGCGACTGGCCGCGAAGCATGATGGGAATTAGTACGGTTTGGTTTAGTGACGAAGCCCTCTTTCATTTGGATGGGTTCGTTGATAAGCAAAATCGGCGCATTTGGGGGGACTGACAATACGCATTTCGCCATCGAGAAGACTCTTCACCCTCAACTGGTGATTTTGTGGTGTGCAGTGTCCAGCCACG
Source organism: Schistocerca cancellata (assembly GCF_023864275.1). Lineage (NCBI taxonomy): Eukaryota > Metazoa > Arthropoda > Insecta > Orthoptera > Acrididae > Schistocerca > Schistocerca cancellata. Next base: position 6,258,589 of record NC_064630.1, read on the forward strand.
TGTAACCTCCCCCTCCCTTATCGACCTTAATGACAGTGAAAATTTAAACTACATGTACCTAATTGAAATTTGGGAAAAGCAATCGTCACCAAAGTTGATTTGTCGGTAAAGAGGGAGGAAAGGGTTACATCTAAATGAAAGGAAAAATGCAAATGAAACTGGTGGAAATTAATTTTGAAAAGGGGTAAAGTTAATAAAGAAAGTAAATGTGCGGTCGTCACGTTAACAATTAATTGGCGCTAATTAGATATTTGAGATTTGGGGAAAATTACAGTCGCCAGTCCTAAGGACAATTACTATAGTAACTGAAAAAGAAAGATTATTACACATATAATTAGCACTAGAAGCGTGGCAACTGAAGGTTGACACGTGCAGTGTGAAAACTGAAAGTTTGTCAGAAGTAATAAATTTCGCTACACTCTGACTTAATTTAGCAAAAGAATTAATAAAACAGGAAAATCGAAGGTTAATTTAGTGACTGAAGTTAATAGTGAGCTTTCTTTCTGAAGCACATCGAAATTCAGTAAAATACAGTTAGTCTTGGACTACCTCAACAATCATTTCAAAAGCTACTTGAATCTACGCAATTTAGAAATAAGAGATTTAACTTTGAACTTGAATTAAATGATTCTGAACAATTAACAATAGTAAAATTTAGTACGCACCAAGCTGAGCTGCAGTCACAGGTAAGTTAAAATACGGTAACAAAACTCGCACTCTTAATTTGTAATCTAAATATTGTAGCCAGCTATGAATGCCTTAACTGAACTTTGAAATTAAAGCAGTGAAATCGAATGATGCTGGCGTTTGAATTTCAACGACACTCGGGTTCATTTCGGAAAAGGAAGGGACCCTGCTTGGCAATGCAATTGGGACAATGAGCAACAAAGGTTCATGCTAAGTTGCTGTAATTTTGTGATGCAACAATTTTAAAAGTTTGAAAAGCCCAGGTCTGCCATACAGTTCTAAAACTTTACGTGCTTCCAGTCTTCCTTGTTGGTTGATTGAAAGTTTGAAGCTGTCGATCGAGGAGGTGGCGACAGTTACTCATTGTCGGCCGTCGCTGTTGCAGAAGCTGGATGTTGGCGCGCCTTCTTCTCGACACGGTCACCAGGCGAAACGGGCTCTTGATGCTTCCCGTCCGCGACACCGTGTCAGAAACTATCATAGCAAGTCGAGCGCAATTACATGCTGCCAAACCCCGGAAGCGCGGCAACTCGCGGGAGCGTCACACAACACACCTGCTCCACTGCACTACTCCAGCCAGACCCCCCTCTGCCTGCGCTCCACGCGGCAGAGTTAACACTACCAAAGATCCTAAACACTTTGGTTCTCCACACGACCTATCGATGTATTTGTTCGATAGCATAGTTTTCCATAGGCCAGACCCAGCGTATAAATACAAATAATATTCACAAAACAAACCAATTATAAATCGACATAAATGCATATATATACAAATAGTAAAACAATTACAATATACAAAGACACAGAAATGTTATACCTTCAGGTAACAAAATAAGGAAACGAATTTGCAGTGCAATAGATGGAAATAGGAGGATATGCATTTCCGGCGTTACACACGGAATAATCGGTGCCATATTCCTTGACGGCATGGTAACCGCCGAATGGTACGGGAAGGTTTTGGAAGGTGATTTCATCTCCATTACCCAAAGTGACCCTGATTTCGATAATATGTGGTTTACACAAGACGGAGCTCGACGCCACTGAAGCAACAGATTGATTGATGTCCTGCAGGAGAACTTTGGGGACCGTACTCTGGCTCTGGAGTACCCAGAGGCCACGGGCATGGGCCTCGATTGGCCGCCATATTCTCCGGATCTGAACACATGCGACTTCTTTTTGTGGGGCTATATTAAAGCCAAGGTGTACAGCAATAACCCCCAAAACACTGCTGAGTTGAAAACAGCCATTCAGGATGTCATCGACAGCATCGATGTTCCGACACTTCGGCGGGTCATGCAGAATTTCGCTATTCGTCTGCGCCAATGATGGTAGCCATATCGAACATGTCGTAACCGAAATCCGAGTATCTGTAGTGACGTTTACATGTTGAATAACTCATTTACGTTTTTTTCATACAGTTCAATAATTGTCACCCTATAAGTTGTAGACATCACACGTTCTAACGAATATCTATTGTCGTACAAATTATGTATCAAGTTGTTTAGTGGGTCACTCCCTCACTCTCTACACTCTCTACATTCACCGATTCTCCATCCCGGATGACTGATACCGTGATTAAGAAAAAAGTGTCGTCAGATGTATACGAGAATATAACCCGGCTTCATTTTTCTCCTCGATTTTTTTTCCACAATCTGGAAATTGTTTCAATTCCGGTAGTGTTAGGGGAAGTACATCATCCCAGCCACTGCCATTATATCGCGCCCCTCGCCTTTCTCCCCGCCCGAAACACCGTTTTAATACCGGTCTGAGAGAGGGAATCCGTGTATTGTAAAACTTTACGATTTCTGCGAGCAAAAATATTACGGACATATGCATTGCTCCACGCCCAGTGTCGGTGCGGTAAAATCCCGGTCTGGGGGTGAAGGCTGCGAGGGGTGGAGGCGGTCTAAGTGAGCCGCCCGTGTTTCCGTCGTTCTGGTGGATCAATTATGCATAAATTTCAACCCTCCCCCCCCCCCTCCCCGAGTTGCCTCGAATATTGCACGTGAATACTTAATAGGTCTTGGTGCTCGCACGGCCTGTACAGCGGAGGGAGATTTTTCCCTCCATAAATACAAGAGACGCGTACTGAAGCCAGTCGTTAGCGGGAAATGAAAACAAAAGGCTTCCCGGACTTTCGGAGTGCCAATGCAATGTTCCGTCTTGCTATAAACCGGGCCGACGTCGCCTGAACAGCGTCACTGAGCGAAGCCGCGCCCTGTTTATTCACCAAAATAAACAAAACCGTGTTTTTATTTCGTTAACTGGTGAAAACTTATTTAAGGATAGAGACTTTTATTTACCTATAGAGCAGATGCATGGTTCAAAGATGGTCACATTGAGAACTTATAAAATTCGATGACCAGTTGTTCCATTGTGAATAAAGCAAAATAATTTTATTTTGTAAGATACCTCATCATTGTTTCAGGAAATGGATCTTCTAAGTTAGTAACTACTAGGTGCCACAATTATTGTATTTGTTTATGAATTTATTTCAGCTATCAAAATAAAAGCCTTAGGGCCTTTCTTACATCTGTTCGTCGATATGTGAGCTTCACAATTTGTACAAGGCTGACAGAGTGAAATTACAGAGATTGAAATCAGTGGGGTAGCCAAAAATTTGTGCCGGACCGAGATTCAAACCCAGGTCGCCTAGGTACTAGGCAGATGCTCTGAGCACTGAGCCATCCAGATGCATTGGTCATAGCAGCTGCATGGGCTACCCTAGCACGCATTCCGTCAGACTCTGATTCTGAAATTAACAACAAACTACTAATGTGATGCAGCCACAGTACTCGCCATATTTTACTATTGCCTTCAGAGATCGAGCCCGTTTTGCATCTGCACTGAAGACATCATTGGCTGTCTTGCTTTACATATATTATTACTACACGCGTTACAGGGCTTCGTCAGACCACGCGAACATTTTATGACTACTTATTCTTCCTGTTCTACCACTATTCTTTCATTCGTTCGCTAAAGGCCCTCTTCCTTTCCTCGGTTCTTTTTGGTCTTTGGGCTTAAGGTGCTATTTTCCCTGACTTTACTTCCCAGTTGTGTATTTTGTGTCTATAGACGCTTTTGTCTGTGATGTTCACTGAATCTGCCTGTGGCTTTTTCCAGATCAGTTTTGACTTACGCCATCCGAGGTGTAGTGGGTTTGAGCCTCTGTATGTTTCTGAGTATTCTGTTGGTGAGTCTGGTCTGTGGGAGTCTGCTCATGCGGACGTAAAATTTTATTCGCCTTCTTCTGATGTTCGCTGTGAGGTTGGACAACTTCTCTGTGATGTCTCTGGAGTGAAGCCTCTTTCCTTCGTCTATGAGTTTTGGTCCCAAAATTTTCGTGATAATTTCTTTTTCCTGTGCGAGGATGTTCTCTACGTCGCTCTTGGTGTGTAGCGTGGGTGTGTCGCAGGGGTATCTTCAGTATTCTGGCGTTCTGCGTGATTTTCTCCTTTCTTAATGGTTCGAGCAGTTCAGCTAAGTATTTAAAATGTGTTACTCTGTTGATCTTGCCATATTTTGTGTTTAAATTCAGTATGTTGAATTTCGCGCAGAAGAACACTTTTTTGGGAGGAAAGGTGTAGCCTTACTTTTTCTGCGCACTCTTTGGGTACTTCCACCTGCCCGATTGCTGTGGTTTCGTTGTCAGCAAGTAGTGCCAGGTCGTCCGCGAAGGCTAAACAACAAACTTCTAGGTCATCCTTGGGACGTCCTAGTCACACACGTTTTCAGTATCCTTGTAATTTCAGCTCTTTCTCCCAGTCCTTAATGACTTCGGTCAACACTAGGTTGAACAGGAGTAGTGAGAGATGATCACCTTGACGCATCCCTGTCCTGATCTCAAAGGGTTCAGAGATTTCCACCCAAAATTTCTCTTTTGATGTCGTGTTTGTCAGTGTCTGATCAGCCGCAGTGTCCTGTTGTCCAAACCTTGTTCGTATAGGATGCTGAACGATGACTGGAGGCCAACGTAGTCATACCCTTCCCTAAAGTCAACGCAACTGCCTGTGACTGGCGTATTTCTGAGGGCTTTGGAGTAGTCTTCAAATTGAAGATTTGTTCTGCGCAGGAGCGACCAGGTCGGAAGCCCACCTGGTACTCGCCGATCTTGTGTTCCAGCTGCCCCTGTGTCCTTTTGAGCAGGCACGCTGAAACGATCTTGTACGTCAGTTGTTGTAGGGAAATGCGGGTGTAACTGATTACGTCTGTGCGGTCACCTTTCTTTATGCAGTGAATGAAGTGCTCATTACCAGTCGCCTGGCAGCTTTTCTGATATACAGATGTCCAGATGTCTGTGATAATCTGTGTGAGTTCTTGAAGTGAGTTTGGTCAGAGGTTTTCAGCAGTTAGCCCACTATACCGTCTTCACCAAATATTTGGAGTTCCAGACTGTAGCGCCTAGAACCGCTCGGGCACTCGAGTCGGCTCAGTTCTAGACGCCTACGCAACTGGTACAGGTTCGAATACGCGTAACGATTGTTCGTGATTAAATCTTATTCTGTAATTGTCTGAGCGGCATCTCCTGAAAATTTCAAATCACGAAGCAGAAAATACTCGAAGCTCAGCTAAACGTTGAAACATGTGTAACGCTGGAAAAATCGGCGAGCTTGGGATTACTTGACTTGTGTCTTAGGAACAAGTCGCCAACATAGACTTCCCTACTCAGTGACACTAGCTACACAGGATAATGGTCCCCAAGGCTGCGGGAAAAAGCCTGGCGCTGTGCCATGTAAAGAGTGAAAGCCTCCAGGAAACAACACTGGAATCGGAAGATAACAAAGACAAAAATGGTATTCATTAGAAGTAAAACCATAAACACAGGTGTTTCCGGAGCCATGACACTTTGGTTGCTGTGTAATATACCTAGCAGTCAGTGCTAATCGGACCAACAGGACTGGACAGAGGTAATGAAACAGGAATACTCTGAACACGATTAAGCTAGAAATTCACATTACTAAGTCTGTGCAAGAGTAATTTCTCAAGAGAAGCACATATGCAACGTAATTGCTACACACATCTGGTGTAACGTCTTTAAAATTGGTCCATGCTCGACGATGCACGGTGCCAACAGTATCCAAAAAGCCACAAGTGAAACAAAAGTTCGAATTGGAGTGAGGGCATTTCTATAACTTCTATTCATAGCATACAACCGAGATTTTTCCCATATGTTCTGAAGAAATTGTTCTCAGTGAATATCAAAGATTTTCTCGACATCAGTAGCCGTTACAGAGATCCAGAGCTTCAAAGTTACAGCACTTAGGGAGAAAACCGCAAAAAGCGGAATTTAGCCGTTTCTGAACCATGGGCCGCCGCTATGTAAATCTGTAACCAGAGAAAACGGCTGCAATTTTATACTCTTTCGAGATTTATCTAGAAACTACACTTTCTCGTTTTCGAAAATCTGTATTCGTTTTCAAGATACACCCAAAAAACATCTTGATTGGGTACCAAAAGTACCAACAGTGCGGCGGCCACTGGAATAAATTCTGTTGGTGACAAATCGGCGAAATGTGCTCCATATGTTGTTAAGATGATATTCTCGGGGTTCCTCGAAACATTTTTCGATATCATTATCTGTTAACGAGTTACTTCAAAGTTACATACTTATGTATGTAAAATATGGTCGTGAGTTATACATATAATATCCGGTCCGAGGAATAGATGTAATTCTGACGTCGTGTAAAATGGAAAGACTTACGGAGCTATCGCAAGGATTATGAGGTCACCAAACTATGTTTTTGTCAATATCAGTGAAATTCCCCAACAGCCGTGTAAGTAAGATGTTATTTTATTTTGACGACAACAGTTTCGGCATTCCACTATGCCATCTTCAGGTCCCTGCGTAATAAAAGAGTGTAAATGTAATGTATATCAGGGTGTACAAAGCAAAACTCACAGAAAGTGACGGGTAATCATCAAAGCGCTTAAAGCTACAAAGTGAAAGTAGTGGCGTTAAATCAAATCTCTGTGTTAAATCTCTGTGCACATCCAGCACAACAGACTAAAACATGTGTACATATTTGCTAGTCATAAAAATGTATAGCAACACAGACTCACAAGTGAAAAAGTAAAAACATTAACAAGATCAGAACTAGACAGTATACAATCAGGAGCTCCGCTAAAATAAAGCTTGTCCTTTTTTTAATATAAAATTCCATGTAATTCTTAGAGATGAGGAAACCCCTAGTATCTGTGAGGATTTATCTTCATTTGAAGTAAAATGTCACACAATAATCTATGAAGCACAATAACAGGCATATTTCCGGAATAGGTACTATCATAATTGGTGATTTAATTAGTTGTCATAGCATCCAAAAAACCACTTGACGCAAAACCCAACGACAGACGATATATTAAGAGAAAAACAGCATGCAAAGAGCACGCTGAGAATATTCACACAAATACCTTGTGAGCCTAGGTTATACAGCAAATCGAATGGTCATTATAGACCTATTTTCATTAATTTGTTACCTTGTACACTAGTTTTATACTTAGGACAATGAAGTGTTCTACGGCTTCCTCATGGTATGACTTGATGTTATCTTTTTCCAGATACCACGTTTTAGGCAGTTGCACTTCTAGTCTCAAATTCGGACAGTTTATCACAGTTTCAGCGATATCCTTAATTCTACCCACAGCTTATGAGGAAATGCTATGATGTTCTTACCTGGTACACGTTTTGGTGTTCATGGAGTCTGATGTTGACCTGACGTTAGATATAAAATTTTTGAGTTTATGGGCTACAACTGTAGGACACAATAGGCCTGCGACACTATACGTGTTTGGACTGGCACTAACACGTTCTGTCATTGCTTCCAGTAGTATTGTTCAGTCCACGAGTACTCTGTACTATGGTTCCACTTAGTAAACTATTTTTCGCGCACAGTCGGTGCCCCTTTGACACGCGACTACGTTACCCATTTAGTGGGCTTCAACTTTGATGATATGCTGCTCTTTGCACACTCATTTAACTTTTACCATTTTCCATACCCATGTTACCTATCGTGACACAACTTGCTACGTCTGGTAATTTAGATGGGCTCATCTATAGATAGGTTGATAGGTTATTTCCTTACGCTCCCCGGAGAACGTGGAGGACTCGCCTTGGTTGAATAGGATTTGCGATCGTTGTTGGTTTGTTTCACTGTGGTAATGCCGGCCTGTTAAGTGATATAAAGGACACCAAATCATATCTTTTTATTTCGATGTGCTGTATAACCTAGACCCATACGGCGTTTGTGAATAATCTTATCGTGCTCTTTGCATGCTGTTTTTCTCTTAATATGTCGTCTACCGTTGGGTTTTGCGTCAAGTTGTTTTTTTGATGCTGTGACAACTAATTATATCACCAGTTGTGATAGTACCTAGACCTTAAATATACATATTATTGTACTTCATAGATTACTATGTAACATTTTACTTTAAATGAAAATAAATCATCAGATATACTAGGGGTTTCCTCATCCGTAAGAATTACGTAGAATTTTATATTAAAAAAAAAAAGACAAGCTTAGTTTTAGCGGAGCTCCTAGTTATACTGTCTATTTCTGATCTTGTTAATGTTTTCACATGTTCTCTTGTGAATCCGTATCGCTAAATAGTTTTATGATTGACATATATGTACACATGTTTTAGTCTTGTGTGTTGGATGTACACAGAAGTTTGGTTTAACGCCACTACTTTCACTTGTAGCTTTAAGCGCTTTTATGATTACCAGTCACTTTTTGTAATTTTTGCTTTGTACACCCTGATATAGATCACATGTATACTCTTTTATTATGCAGGGACCTGAAGATGGCATAGTGGAAATCCGAAACTGTTGTCAAAATAAAATAAAATAACATCTTATTTACACGGCAGTTGGAGAAATTCATTGATATTGACAATTACTTAACCAACTGATGTCCCCTGCCCATGAAGGATAAAGTGAAACTATGCTTTGGTTGCCATTTTTTACCAGTAAAACTTTATGACGTGCTGTCTCTGTATAATTGGCACTCTGTGCCTATACAGGCTGTCTCAACCCGGAAATAATTCGACAGTGCTACCGGTCGGCGTAAGCACCCTACATGAAACTATTATGCCTTACGAAATGCTTTGGACTTGCAAATCAAACACCGCATTTTTCGGTTTACTGTAGGTGCAGCCTAAAAATGTTGTGCATTTTTATGTATTGATTTTTATGTACTTGCGTGGAATGTGAGATGATTTTGTGTTTACGTTACGCATACTAATTTCTTGTTTCTACGTGTCGAAGTACGTAAATGTGTCGAAATATATGAGTAAACTGTCCACTGACCTACAGAATTCGTTTTGTGTAAGCAGCACATCCTTCAGTAACATCGAAAAGAATCAGCTGAAAAATGGTCCTGTCGGAGGACAAAAAAAAAAAAACGAATATGCTCCTCTTTAGAAAATAGAAAATTGGTGAACGAGCTTCCTAAATTCTCATCCTTCTTCCTTCACCAAAAATATTCGTGCTTTTTCGTGCTGAAGAGACTAGCAGAGAAACAGTGATGATAGAAGAGAGAGGAAACTGTGACAGTCGGAGAGAGAGAGAGAGAGGAGATAAAGATGATGGTGGGAGAGAAAATGTGGCAGTGAAAGAGAAAGAGAGGTAGATGAAGACAATAGCATCGGGAGCCAGCAAGGATGGAGACATTGGGTCTGAACACCCCCTTCCCCCCTCCCACCCTCCCCCCCTCCCCCCTTCCCCCACCTTCCAGACCGATGACCCTTAACACATTTGTCATCTTTAACGCACCCCCTACAACCACGTGTTAAACTTCCTCGATCTGTGTCAGCAGCTCGTGGTCGCGTAGTTGGCGATGCTCGATTTCGATCTCTGTGCACCAGGTGCCCCAGGTTCTCAGCAAGGAACTGTATGTGTGTGTGTGTGTGTTTTGTGGTCGTCATCATTTCATGATCATCGACGCGAAAGTCGCCATGGTGGCGCCAGCTCAAGAGGCACCTTGCGGCAGAATTCCCTGGGAAGGGGTCCACAAATACCATACTCAGATTCATTTTTTTCCAGATCTAGGGGTCAAAACCTCGACCAAACCCTATCCGAAGACATGTGTGAACAGTGGTTGCGGAGAAAGACAGCAGACTACAAGCGAAAAAGAAAGAGACGATGTCAATACGAGACAAAAAGAATGGGACAAAGACAGTGGCAATGAGAGAGACAGTGAAAGAGGCAGACACGGAGAGATTGGTGAGGAAGAGTCATAGAAAACGATAAAGACAGCGATAGTGGGAGAGAGAGAGAGAGAGAGAGAGAGAGAGAGAGAGAGAGACAGAAGAAAATGTCAATAGCAGAAAAAGGACGCAGTGGGGGAGAGAGAGATATTGAGGGGCATTGAGAGGGAAACGACGAGTACGAGAGCTTCACTACAAAGAGAGACTGGACAAAAGGATTTAGAATGTTGTGTGTTAAGAGAGCGTAAATGTGTTCGCACGATAAAATTTTTGTTGAGGGAAGCGAAATGAGGACTGAGACACCTGGATCCCCACTTCAGTCTTTTAAAGAGGAGCGTATTCAAAGACATAATTTTAAGTATGATGTCAGTGACTTAATCTATTAACAAACGAACTAAATTCATCAATTTAATCTCAAAATTAAGTAAATATCGATATAACACAATAAAAAGCACAATTCATGTAATTTTTTAGGTTTTGTATTGAATAAAGACTTTTTTTGAACCAGACAGATTTTGTTTCTTATTCTCCTCGACCCAGAACAGTTTCCGACGTGTCCCTATTTATCACAATGGGCACAAAATAGAGAAATTGTTAAGATTAAGACTGCTGTTGCTATGCACCCCTCCCTGTGCGGCGAATGGAAACATAACGATTTTTCATGATATACAAGCATTAATTAGTTCCCAAATCTAATTATAAGTTTAAAGTTACGCACGGGACCAATAACCTCCTATAGTTCTTGATTTTTATATTTCTTTTTTAAAATTACCGTACAAACGTTTTTAAAGCTGAAAACTCACCTGTTTTTACCGTAATTTCAGAGAAGCGACTTTCCAATACTTCCACTACACCAATCAACTAAATGAGGCCTATGCATCAAAGGGTAACAGAATAATGTAGTCATCATGTTTCACTCGATATGTGCGTGCAATACGTGAATAAATGTGGAACAACGCAATAGAATATACGATACACAGTACGTGTGTAAATGCAAATACATACCAACATCGATAAGCGCTCTACTTAACCAGGAAGTTATTTCTCATGAGTTAATTTAGTCCTATTACATTCTTAGTGACAGAATGATAGGATAATGATTTACGTAGAATGTAACGTTTATAATGACCATGAATTTATCTGAAAAGTCTTTTACTTTGTCATTATATATTTCGTTACTCTTACACGCGCGCGCGCATCGACTCCCGATTTGTCTTCGTGCGTGCTTAGCTACTGTTGTGTATCGTTCAGGCCTTCCTGCAAGTGTTTGTCGGGTTGTGTGTGTAGTTGGCGCTACTTCCACTGACGACGATTTTAAATGTTGTCGGCATTCTGCGGGAGTCGGTCGGTTGTCGCGGACGAGGGAAGTTTTCTCCGCGCGGTGCAGCCGGTTGGGGCCGGTGGCAGCCCCTGCGTATTGTCGGAGCGTGCGTGGAGCTGTCCGATCGCTACGAGCTTCGTGGTTCACCGACACAGGACGTCGAAGTTGAGTAGTGGTTTCAATTACCCAAGCCACGTCCATTCTTATTGTGGTGGTTCGTTTCGGTGGTTTGCTGTTGGCAAGTTTTTTCTGTGAGCAGCACCGAGTGTTTCTGTTGTTGAAATTCAGCCGCCATGCTTTGCCGTTAACTATTTTGGTCGACTGCAGTTTGAGTGCACCAGTGGAATTATCTGTCTTGTGGCCGTTAGTGTTCTGGTTACCTGCCCTGGGCCCTGACGTAAATTCAGGCAGTGTTCTTTTGAGTGAAGTTACCTATATTACTGTGTTTGAAATTCAAGTGTACTAGCGGAATTTTCTGTCTAGTGGCCGTTAGTGTTCCGGTTTCCTGCCCTGGCCACTAACCCGATTTCAGGCAGCGTCCTTTTCCCACCTGTTGTCGCTATCCAACATGGAGTGTAATTTTGACAGCTAATACACACTCCATTGTGGATTATCTGTTTGTAACGTTTTTCGTGTGAGTCCTCGTGTACTGATTGACGGGAAGCAAGTCGCTGTGTCGGTCGGCCCGTGGCTGTCCCCTGGTTGGGTTCCGACGGATCAAGTATAGTTGGGCTCACCACCTGTCTCACCTAAGTGAACGAGGGCAGACCGACCTAGCTGGAGGCTTCCAGGTGCCACCGGTCTTTAATTTTCTGTTTTCAGCCACTCTAAATTTAAGGCTTATGGTTGTTCTTTTTTCTTAAACATTTTGCATAATTAATTCTTAAATTTATCTTTCAAGCTTAAACATTGCGGTCTGCCTTTAAAACATTTTGGTAATATATTTTAAAATTTTGAAATTTAATTGTGGCCTTCAGCCATTGGTATTGCACCTTGCATATGTTTGTTCTGTATGCTTAGCCTTAAGGCTTTCCGCGTAGCCGTGATATTTTTTTAATTTATGGATTTGCCTTTTTAATTGCATTTTAATCTTGTTCATTTTTAAGATTTCTTGTTTTTAAGCATTCTGGCCTTCTGCCTTTAAAACTCCATGGTAATATATTCTAAAATTTTGAAATTTAATTATGGCCCAGAGATATTTGTATTGCACCTTCCATGTGTTTGTTCTATCTACTCTGCTGTGATTTTTTTAAAATTATTTTATTGCTATCTTGATTGCATTTTATGTTGTTGATTTGTTAAGATTTCTTTTTTGAAGGCCTTTAGCCGTGAAAGAGTTGCATTCGGCAAAGGTCCTGCTATGGGCCGCTTTGGTTGTAAAAGTAATTAAATTACAGTAAATTACATTTATAAGATTAAACTGACCACAACCTATTTGGCCCTTTCCACAAACCTAATTACCTGTTCTGCCCAACGTATGTAGCGGGCGTATCAAGAACAATATAATTCCGGCTTTGTTAATATGAAAAATCAAAATACTGTATCACATACTATATATACGAGACAATACGAGGGTTGGAACTTAAATTGTGGCAACTATTTATTCACAACCGATAGAAAAGAGCTACGTGTTTGCACCTGTTCCTGCCCTTCAACGTAGTCACCAGCGTTGTGTAGAACCCTTGCCAGCGGTATGGATGGCGTAGTATACCGTTAGCAGAGCCTGTTCTGTTGATGGTGCGAATGGAGCAGTCTACTGTTGGTCGAATCTCTGGAACAGTTCTGAAGTGAATGCCACGAAGTGGTTCCTTCATCTTCGGAATCAAACCAAACTCAAAAGGAATTAAGTTCGGGGAGTATGGTGGAAGGTACAGTACTTCACAGTCCCATCGACAGAACAGAGCAGCCGGCCGGAGTGGCCGAGCGGTTCTAGGCGCTACAGTCTGGAACCGCGCGACCGCTGCGGTCGCAGGTTCGAATCCTGCCTCGGGCATGGATGTGTGTGATGTCTTTAGGTTAGTTAGGTTTAAGTAGTTCTAAGTTCTAGGGGATTGATGACCTCAGAAGTTAAGTCCCAAAGTGCTCAGAGCCATTTGAACCATTTTTTAAGAACAGAGCAGCCACAGCTTGCGCTGTATGCGCCCGCGAATTGTCGTGCAAAATGATGAATGGGTTGCGCAGAATGTGTCACCGCTTCTTTCGCAAAGCTGGTGGCAGGTGATGCTCCAAAAACGAAAATACTGTGCATTGACGGTCTGCCGTTGAGGAAGATGTGTTAGGATAACACCATCACAGTCGTACACGAGAATCACTATAACTGTAGACCGCTCCATTCGCACCATCAACACAACAGGCTCTGCTAACGGTATACTACGCCTTCCACATCGCTGGCAACGGCTTCTACACAACTCTGGTCAGTACTTTTAAGGACAGTTACAGGTGAAAACGTGTATCTCTTTTGTATCGGGTTTGAGTAAATAGTTGGCACTATTTAAGTTCAAACCCTCGTATATTTACGTGCAAAATACTGCAACAACAATCTTCGAATTTATTTAATTCAAACCAACCGTGAGAGCCTCGTGTGAGATTTTCAGCTTCAACAATCAGACTCCTAGACACGAAGAACTGGGGCCATTTGGACATGATAAGCTAAGTAAACTAGAAAGTTTATTGTAATCTTCGCTCCTCTCAAAACTTCACGAAAGACTTTGCTTATTAATTACTTGGACTGGACATTGTTTAATGTAGACAGTAGATGAAATCAAGAAAGAGGGGACGATTACAAGGTAAAGCATGAACACAGGAAGAAGGTGTACTGAAGTGTGAAAAAGAGGCAAAATAGAAACAGTGAACGGTCCAGGCTAAGAAGTACAACTTCCACTGAATTTGAGTAGTTACGCTATCATGGTTCTGTGGACACGCTGTTGAGCTGCGAATGGTGAGATCCGTGTTGAAATATCGCTCTTGTTTCACTTTTTCTTGTTTCCACAAAATTATGAACTGCCCGTTTGGTCATTGACGTGTCTGTTCTCTGTATTCGGATTTTTGGCTGTGTCGTGGTGTAATGTCCGTTTGCAACAGCGAGGTGTAAGGAAGGGACCTATAGAGATACGTACTTCCTATTTGTTCTACACAGGTACCATGCATTATAATTCTTGAGTTGCACATTGGAAGTTTTGACTCTGGAATTCCTTTTTCGTAACATATTTCACACCAGTTTATTTGATGTTTTCATTTCTATGCGAGGTCTATGCACCATCTTGCTTGCTCCCACTGTTCGTCACATTTACTTGCGACAGTAACATAGGCATAGGCAAAACAATGTGAACACCTGTACTTACTTGGGAATGGTTTATTACTTGTCGGTAATACAGCTGCGGTTCTTCTTGGAAACTGGCATGTATTGATTGTATAGTCTCCAGTGGAATTCTCTTGTATCTCCTGTAGCGACGAGGGAGGCGGGAATCTGCTCCGGAGTCTGCTCTCCAGTCTAACACCCACAAGGGTTCGATAATGTTCAAGACCGGGAACCGTACATGCTCCTCACACCACGATTATACTGTTCCCGCTGTGTAAATGGGTGCATTATCGTCCTGAAATATTGCATCATTGTTGGGCATCAACATCTGAATCATGCGGTGCACCTGATCACCTAAAGGTTCACGTAATCGTTGGCGGTGAAACGTCCCCTTAGAACAATTATACATGACTGTGCTTAAACTGACACACAATAAATCCCTACAAAAGAATGGCCCTGACTAACATTAACCTATACGTTTCACAAATCACTTACCTCTCAAAAATCTTGGTTACTCGAACTACTGCAATACAGCGAGCGCCACTACTGCCAGCTAAATAAAAGATTCAAACTACGGAAGGCACTACTAACTACTGATAGGCATAGTTAGCAAATGAAAGATTTTAATAGAGAACAATGTATTTACCTCAATAGTGTTCAAAAGTCATAATGTATATAGCAGTTCATGATATCCAGTATTACAAATTTCAAAACTCCGCCATCTCTCTCCTCACATCCTTCACTGCTGGCGATTCACCTCCAACTGCGCAACTCTACGTGCTGTTCACATCCAGCTGCCCAACACTCCAATGGCAGACAACAATGCAAACTAACCACAGACTGCACACAGCACAGCCAGTGATTTTCATACAGAGCGCTACGTAACGTTGCCAATAAGAAAACATAAACGGCCTACTTACATAGCCCCCATGCTCCCCACAAAAAATTTTATAAATTGTTTTGGGCAGTGGCCGATAATGATTTGATAAAATTTTTCATAATTACAATAACAAAGATATCAGATGCACACACTTATTGATACAATGTTGGTCAAAAGCTAAAATTTTCTCACAGTCCATAAAGACAGTCCTGATCATTCATCACAGTAAAATTACAGTGTTTTTTTTCCTCAAAGTCTGAGTAGTAAAAGAGAATACACACGGAAGTAGTGGATTTCCATGCCATCTTGAAGAAGTAGTGTTGTCGTTCCAACGGAAAGACAGTGCTGAGTCTTGACATGCACACAGGTAATGGGCCACAACAGACCAAACCCACAGCAGAGTCATTCGACGTTTTGAAGAATATTGGTAGGTAGGTCATCACACAGTAGACCCACTGTAGTCCTGGTGGAGATTGTGGTATTGGTGGGCCACCAGAGGTGCCGACCCACTGTAGTCCTGGTAGAGATTGTGGTATTGGTGGGCCATCAACCGTTGGAATCAAGCAATCAGGATTGTAGGCTTTTTTTGGCGTTCTCCAGACGTAAATCAGCACGATGTTGGAAATAACGAAAACGTTGACTCGTCGGACGATATAACGAGTTTCCACTGATCAGCCGTCCAAGATTTATGCTCCCGACACCATGTTTTAAGCTTCTTTGCGTAGGTTGTTATCATGATTTCGGAATAGCAGCTCGTCCATGAATATTCGCCTTATGGTGTTCTCGGCGGACGGTGTCAATAGATACGGGGTCTCTTAGATGGCAATTGACCTGTGCAATCTCATTAGCCACCGCAGTTTTGTGTTGTTTTATACATTTCGTGTTAGCGTTCGACGACCTCTGTCATTTACTTTTAACTTTCGCCCACTATTAAGTTTACACTATGATGTCTTTCCGTAGTTTGCGTATGATCTCGTGTCTGTTGAAACGGCTGCTCTTGAACTGCCGCCAACTCTGACTGGTGAGGATCCCACTCCGAGGATATCTACTACTAAGTTACTCATGTTGGCAACTGTTCTTGACTCTAATTCTGTAATACTTACTTCGTCTTTTGTGAAGGCATTTCGGAAGGCTGTGTTTAGTAACTCTGCTTTGGCAAGACTGTTTTCGATAGTACCTCAGATGATAAGTCCCATAGTACTTGTAACGACGGAAATGCATATCCTCCTATTTCCATCTATTGTACTATAATTTTTTTCCTTGCTTTGTTACCTCGAGATATGACATTTCTGTCTCTTTATATATTGTAATTGTTTTACTGTTTGTATATATATATTTATGCATTTATGTCGATGTATAATTGCTTTGTTTCGTAAATATTATTTTCATTTTTACGCTGGGTCTTGCCTAGGGAAAACTGCTATCGAACGATTACATCGATAGGTCGTGTGAAGAATCAAAGTGTGTAGGATCTTTGGTAGTGTTAACTCTGTTGCGTGGAGCGCGGGCTGACCAGAGAGAGTCTGGCTGGAGTAGCGAGTGGAGCACGTGTGTTGTGTGACGCTCCCGCGAGTTGCCGCGCTTTCGGGGTTCGGCAGCATGTAATTGCGCTCGACTTGCGATGATAGTTTCTGACATGGTGTCGCGGGCGGGAAGCATTAGCTGGCGCACATCAAGAGCCCGTTTCGTCTGGTCACCGTGTCGAGAAGAAGGCGCGCCAACATCCAGCTTCTGCAACAGCGACGGCCGACAATGAGTGACTGTCGCCACCTCCTCGATCGACGGCTTCAAACCTTTAATCAACCAACAAGACTGGAAGCACGTAAAGTATTAGAACTGTATGGCAGACCTCAGCTTCTCAAACTTTTAAAATTGTTGCATCAGAAAAATACAGCAACTTAGCATGAACGTTTGTTGCTCATTGTCCCAATTGCATTACCAAGCAGGGTCCCTTCCTTTTCCAGAATGAACCCGAGTGTCGTTGAAATTCAAACGGCAGCATCATTCGATTTCACTGCTTTAATCTCAAAGTTCAGTTAAGGTATTCATAGCTGGCTACAATATTTAGATTACACAAGCACAAATTAAGAGTGCGAGTTTTGTTACCGTATTTTAGCTTACCTGTGACTGCAGCTCAGCTTGGTACGTACTAAATTTTACTACTGTTAATTGTTCAGAATCATTTAATTCAAGTTCAAAGTTAAATCCCTTATTTCTAAATTGCGTAGATTCAAGTAGCTTTTGAAATGATTGTTGAGGTAGTCCAAGACTAACCGTATTTTACTGAATTTCGATGTGCTTCAGAAAGAAAGCTCACTATTAACTTCAGTCACTAAATTGACTTACGATTTTTCGGTTTTATTAATATTTTTCCTAAATTAAGTCAGAGTGTAGCGAAATTTATTACTTCTGACAAACTTTCAGTTTTCACACTACACATGTCAACCTTCAGTTGCCACGCTTCTAGTGCTAATTATATGTGTAATAACCTTTCTTTTTCAGTTACTATAGTAATTGTCCTTAGGACTGGCGCGACCGTGATTTCCCCCAAATCTCAAATATCTAATTACCGCTAGTTAATTGTTAACGTAACGACCGCACATTTACTTTCTTTATTAACTTTACCCCTTCTCAAAATTAATTTCCACCAGTTTCATTTGCATCTTTCCTTTCATTTAGATGTAACCCTTTCCTCCCTCTTTACCGACAGATTAACTTCGGTGACGATCGCTTTTCCCAAATTTCCATTAGGTACACGCGGTTTAATTTTTCACTGTCATTAAGGTCGATAAGTGAGGGGGAGGTTACATACTCAGAGCCATTTTTGAACCGAATAAATACCTCCGACAAACGGGCGTGAGGTGGTTTTTTGAAGAGGTCCTTCGAGGGGAGACACCAAGGAACGTCGCCTGTACGGACGGACCGATGGTTGGTCAGCGGACGTCGTACTTCGCTGCAACGAATTAGCCGATACCCTGCTCGACAGAAGAAGATGTCGGTAGCGCGCCAGTAGGTCAACGCAGAAGACGCAAACCCAGATGGTACCAGAAAGCAGTTCGTGTGGTTCTTATCAAGATGGCTGGCGAGGAAGGGACTGCGGCGTCACAAAACGGGTTCGATTCCCCGACGGACCACTCCGCGCCACGCCGTAGCCGGTTGTTAATAACGCCAAGAGCGAATTCGCAAGGAGAAGACCGCGCCTACGCCGCCGCAGAGAGTCACGGGTGCGCAACTGAAGGGACGAATACGACTCCGGCGTGCCGCTGCAGCACGATCCGTCGTCGCATCAGCTGTCACCGGAGTCTGCACGCTACTAAACCGCCGCGAGGAACTGGGCGAGTTAAAACACGGTGTATTACTCTGCTTGTTTAAAGCGACTTCTCAATAAGTGACTGTTAGTGGATCCACCAATGTTTCTGTCTCACCTGACCCTGAGCCAAGGGAAGAGCCCACTCCACCGCCCACAAAGTGTCGCTTTCCCTCCAGCAATCCCTGACAAAATAGTGACATTTGACCCCCTCTGTCACACTCAGTATCTAGTGTCACTAAACCCCAACACGCAACTCTATGTTGACTGTTGTTAGGACGACTTCAGATAGGGACGACGAAGGAGTACAGTGTGTGTTGCGTGACGCAAGTGGTCCATATCTGTGGTAGATCTGTGGTAGGAATCTCACAAGAGATAGAGCGACTTTACCAGACAGTGCAGCAAGTCAGTTTGAGCCTATCTGTGAAATTTAAGACTAATATTGTCTTTCCCGAAAAAGGAAAAATACAGGGCTATTACAAATGATTGAAGCGATTTCATAAATTCACTGTAGCTCCATTCATTGACATATTTTCACACCACAGATTCGTAGAAAAACTCATAAAGTTTTGTTCGGGTCAAGCCGCACTTCAGGTTTCTACCACCAGAGCGCTCGAGAGTGCAGTGAGACAAAATGGTGACAGGAGCCGAGAAAGCGTATGTCGTGCTTGAAATGCACTCATATCAGTCAGTCATAACAGTCCAACGACACTTCAGGACGAAGTTCAACAAAGATCCACCAACTGCTAACTCCATTCGGCGATGGTCTGCGCAGTTTAAAGCTTCTGGATACCTCTGTAAGGGGAAATCAACGGGTCGGCCTGCAGTGAGCGAAGAAACGGTTGAACGCGTGCGGGCAAGTTTCACGCGTAGCCCGCGGAAGTCGACGAATAAAACAAGCAGAAAGCTAAAGGTACCACAGCCGACGGTTTGGAAAATCTTCGGAAAAGGCTAAAGCACAAGCCTTACCGTTTACAATTGCTACAAGCCCTGACACCCGATGACAAAGTCAAACGCTTAGAATTTTCGGCGCGGTTTCAACAGCTCATGGAAGAGGATGCGTTCAGTGCGAAACTTGTTTTCATTGATGCAGCAACATTTTTTCTTAATGGTGATGTGAACAGACACAATGTGCGAATCTGGGCGGTAGAGAATCCTCACGCATTCGTGCAGCAAATTCGCAATTCACCAAAAGTTAACGTGTTTTGTGCAATTTCACGGTTTAAAGTTTACGGCTCCTTTTTCTTCTGCGAAAAAAAGTTACAAGACACGTGTATCTGGACATGCTGGAAAATTGGCTCATGCCACAACTGGAGACCGACAGCGCCGATTTCACCTTTCAACAGGATGGTGCTCCACCGCACTTCCATCATGATGTTCGGCATTTCTTAAACAGGAGATTGGAAAACCGGTGGATCGGTCGTGGTGTGGTGGAGATCATGATCAGCAATTCATATCATGGCCTCCACGCTCTCCCGACTTAACCCCATGCGATTTCTTTCTGTGGGGTTATGTGAAAGATTCAGTGTTTAAACCTCCTCTACCAAGAAACGTGCCAGAACTGCGAGCTCGCATCAACGATGCTTTCGAACTCATTGATGGGGACATGCTGCGCCGAGTGTGGGAGGAACTTGATTATCGGCTTGATGTCTGCCGAATTACTAAAGGGGCACATATCGAACATTTGTGAATGCCTAGAAAAACTTTTTGAGTTTTTGTATGTGTGTACAAAGCATTGTGAAAATATCTCAAATAATAAAGTTACTGTAGAGCTGTCAAATCGCTTCAATCATTTATAATAACCCTGCACTTTCTGATGTACATTATATTATTGCAAATAAGTACTGGAAGCAACGAAAAGTCTGTTTCGTGGTACTGGTTCGGCAACGCGCCGTTGCTTACGTTGTGTCGACCTTGACTCGCAGAGGAATCAACGGAGCCGATATAGCGGACGCAGTTTCCGGTGAACTGCGGGACGGATTTAGCGGAGAGGATGGGGGCATTATGCGACGTCAGTAGGGCGTCGGGCTCATGTATTTTGCAACAGCCGGGCCCTTGAGGCGACAAGAACTGCAGCGGTGGATACCAGAACGGACGCGTGTTGCCCTGTCCCCTTGGAGACGTTAAAACGGAGAGGGGGAATTCAATATGACGTTGTAGCTGCCGAAGCAATATAAGATCGTTGTTTATCGATTTCGGGCAACTGTAGAAACAGTCTGCAACAAAATCCTCAATCCGCGAAAATCGTAAATGGCGAAATATTTCGCATAACATGCATTGAAAAAGCTATTTTTGTAGAAGATGACAGATATTTGCCATTTAACGAGCAACACAACATTCACCAGTAGGTTTTAGAGCGTGTCGTTTGAATACCGGTATACAACCAAGCACGGTGAAGTGGTATCAACACGTCAGATCAGTAGAAGGGAAGCTTAATCGGAGATTTACTGTTATCGAATTATTAGGAGGGTTCTGAGCAAGTGGGATGCACCTGCAAAGCAAAACACTTGTGTGACAAGTTCTAAATTTTTTCTCCTGCATTCTAATTCTTATCTAGCAGACATGACAAAGGACATAGAAAGAGTTCAAAGATAGTTTCCTATTACCGTAACAGGTCAGTGCAACACGTACGGAAGTTCAGTAGAGAAGTTGAGAATTATTAAATGCGAATCTATGGACAAAGGCAACATTTTTTTTCTCGAAATCATTTTGACTAGTTTTCAAGGACTCGTATCCTAGAAATACTGTGCAAATACACTGCCTCCATGGCGCAACTGACGCAGGTCTCGTGAGAAAGCGAGGCCTATGGAGAATAATTTTTCTCGCTCTGTATGCAAATGGTACGTAACGTGACAAACACTCGTAGTATCTACCAGTATTCACTGTACTAGCGCAGAATATATGACGAACATGTAGATGTGTATTCAGAGATACGACTACTCTCTTTTTCGTTTTTATGCGCTTACGTAAATATCGCAGTTTTCTGTTAATGACAGCATCTAATACGAACAGCCCTATATGACATTGGTCTTATGAATGTAATTTCTTGCAATAGCCGATTGCACGTAAGCACTCTCTCTCTCTCTCTCTCTCTCTCTCTCTCTCTCTCCCTCACACACACACACACACACACACGAGATACGTGCCGAAATGAATATTTTGGCACAGACTAAAGTCTACGATCCTTCAGCGGTGTAAAAAGTATAAGCTTCTAAGTGAGTGTAGTCATAAGGTACGGCCATTTATGTCACATATTCTAATATTCAGAACCTGTAGCGTTCTTCCCACTGACATATAATCAAGAACGTTGGCAAGAACAAAGGTTCCACGGTAAAAGTAAGCAAGAAAGTCCGAAAGTTGTTAATTTGTAATTGTCTCACAGGAAAAATTAATTATTTTGCCATTTCATATCCGACTGTCCGTCCGTCCGGCCGTATGGGCACATTTTTCTCAGGAACGACTAGAGGCAACCCGGGATAGGGATGGATGACCTCGCTATGTACGCAGTTGAGTTTTTTACAGAATCCTAGTCACAGTTTCCTTTTTTCATCAGCCTTCTTCGTTTGATGCAGCCCGTCATGACTTTCTCTCACCTCAGGGTAGAACTTGCACCGTACGTTCTGAATTATTTGGTGGATAAATTCAAATCCGTCTCTCGTCCCCTACAGTTTATACTCTGAACAGTTCTTGTAGTATCGCAGAAGCTCTCCACTGATGTTTCAAAACATGTCCTATCGCCCTATCCCTTCTACCTGTCAGTGTTTCCCACATATTCCTTTCCTTATCGGTTCTAAGGGTCTTCTCCTCATTTCTTGCCTCATCTGTCTACCCAGTTTTCGAAATCCTAGAGTACAACATCTCGAATGCATCAATTCTTTTCTTTTCCGGTTCTCGCACAGTTCCTGACTCAGTCCATTACAGTGCTGAATTAGAATCGTAGATGCGCAAAGAAACGTCGGTGTCTGATACTACCATACTTCTTTTCTCTAAAAACGACTTATACCTCTTGTTAGTGTAGTTTCTTATGTCTACCTGGATTCGTCCATTCCGTGTCGTTCAATTTTGCGTACAAGAAAGAAGAATGCCTACAATTCATCTATTTCAAGGTCCCCAATAAAACTAACGTTGTGGTTGTTGTAGATGTGGTCTTCAGTCCAGAGACTGGTTTAATGCAGCTCGCCATGCTATTCTATCCTGTCCAAGTTTCTTCATCTCCAACTACCTGCTGCAACCTACATCTTTCTGAATCTGCTTAGTGTATTCATCACTGGGTCTCCCTCTACGATATTTCTCCACGCTCCCCTCCAATACTAAATTGGTGATACCTTGATGCCTCGGAACATGTCCTACAAACCGAACCGTTCTTGTAGTCAAGTTGTGGCACAAATTCCTCTTCTCCCCAATTCTATTCAGTACCTCCTTATTAGTTACGTGATGTACCCATCTTATCTTCAGCATTCTTCTGTAGCACCACATTTCGAAAGCTTCTATTTCCTTCTTCTCTAAACTGTTTATCGTCCATGTTTCACTTCCATACATGGCTACACTCAATACAAATATTTTCAGAAAAGACTTTCTCACATTTAAACCTATACTCGATGTTAACAAACTTCTTCAGGAACGCTTTCCTTGCCATTGCCAGTCTACATTTTATATCCTCTCCACTTCGACCATCATCAGTTATTTTGCTGCCCAAATAGCAAAACTCATCTACTACTTTAAGATATTAACAGAATCTTCCGTCGGTTGTTGGTAGAACAACATTATAATAATAAATGAAAAGCACCAGTTTGCTTTTGTTCTACAATATTATTTTTATTGCTAACCGGTTTTCGGCTTAAAAGGCCATCTTCAGACATTTACTGAAGATGGCCTTGTAAGCCGAAAACCGGTTAGCAATAAAAATAATATTGTAGAACAAAAGCAAACTGGTGCTTTTCATTTATTATTACTACTTTAAGTGTCTCATTTCCTAACCTAACTCCCTCAACATCACCTGATTTAATTCGATTACATTCCATTATCCTCGTTTTGCTTTTGTTGATCTTCATCTTATATTCTCCTTACAAGACACTGTCCATTCCGTTCAACTGCTCTTCCAAGTCCTTTGCTGCCTCTGACAGAATTACAATGTAATCGGCACACCTCAAAGATTTTATTTCTTCTCCATGGATTTTAATTCCTACACGAATTTTTTCTTTTGTTTCCTATACTTCTTCCTCAATATATACATTAAATAACATTGGCCATAGGCTACAACCCTGTCTCATTGCCTTCCCAACCACTGCTTCCCTTTCATGTCCCTCGACTCTTATAACTGCCGTCTGGGTTCTGTACAAGTTGTAAACAGCCTTTCGCTTCCTGTATTTAACCCCTGAGAACTTCAGAATTTGAAAGAGAATATTCCAGTCAAAATTGTCAAAAGCTTCCTCTAAGTCTACAAATGCCAGAAACGTAGGTATGCCATTCTTTAATCTATTTATACGATCAGTCGTAGGGTCAGTATTGCCTCACGAGTTCCAACATTTCTACGGAATCCAAACTGCTCTTCCCCGAGGTCGGCTTCTACCAGTTTTTCCATTCGTGTTAGTATTTTGCAGCCGTGACTTATTAAACTGATAAGTTCGGTAATTTTCACACCTGTCAACACCTGTTTCCTTTGCGATTGGAATTATTATGTTCTTCTTGAAGTCTGAGGGTATTTCGCCTGTCTCATACATCTAGCTCACCAGATGGTAGAGTTTTGTCATGGCTGGCTCTCCCAAGGCTATCAGTAGTTCTAATGGAATGTTGTCTACGCCGGGGCCTTGTTTCGACTTAGATCTTTCAGTGCTCTGCCAAACTCTTCACGCAGTATCATATCTCCCATTTCATCTTCATCTACGTCCTCTTCCACCTCCATAATATTGCCCTCAAGTACATCGCCCTTGTATAAACCCTCTGTATAATCCTTTTACCTTTCTGCTTTCCCTTCTTTGCTTAGTATTGGTTTTCCATCTGAGCTCTTGGTATTCATTCAAGTGGTTCTCTTTTCTGGAAACATCTCTTTAATGTTCCTATAGTCAGTATCCATCTTACCCCTATTGATATATGCCTCTACATCGTTACATTTATCCTCTAGCCATCCCTTCTTAGCCATTTTGCACTTCCTGTCGATCTCATTTTTGGGACGTTCGTATTGCTTTCTGCCTGCTTCATTTACTGCATTTTTATATTTTATCCTTATCTCTTCTGTTACCCAAGGATTTCTACTAGCCCTCGTCATTTTACCTACTTGGTCCTCTTCTACTTTCACTATTTCATCTCTCAAAGCTATCCATTCTTGTTCTACTGTATTTCTTTCCCCCGTTGTTGTCAGTCGTTCCATAATGCTCTCTCTGAAACTCTCTACAACCTCTGGTTCCTTCAGTATATCCAGGTCCTATCTCCTTAAATTCCTATTTTTTTGCAGTTTCTTCAGTCTTACTCTACTGTTCATAACCAATAAATTGTGATCAGAGTCCACACTTACAATTTAAAACTTGGTTCCTTAATCTCTGTCTTACCATTATCTGTCTTACCACTATCTGAAACCTTCCAGTGTCTCCACCCCTCTTCCATGTATACAGCCTTCTTTCATGATTCTTAAATCAAGTGTTAGCTATTATTAAGTTATGCTCTGTGGAAAATTCTACTAGGTGGCTTCCTGTTTCATTCCTCACCCCCAGTCCATATTCACCTACTACTTTTCCTTTTCTTCCTTTTCCTGCTATCGAGTTCCAGTCCCTCATGACTATTATATTTTCGTCTCCCTTCACTACCTGAATAATTTCTTTTCTCTCATCATACATTTCTTCAATCTCTTCGACATCTGTTACAAACTAACGTACTCTCGAAATATTGTGCATACGAATGGTGAAATATCATCTTCAGGAAGGGAACAAATCGCTTTAGTGGATCTTAAGCATCAATTTTTGTTTCTTGATATATGTAAGCCATCCCCCGTAATATACACACTAAAGCGCCAAAGAAACTGTTATAGGCATGCATATTCAAATACAGAGATATGTAAACAGACAGCACACGGCGCTTAGGTCGGCAACGACTATATAAGAGAACTACTGTCTGGCGCAGTTGTTAGATTGCTTACTGCTGCTACAATTGCAGCTTATCAAGATTTAAGTGAGTTTGAACGTCGTGTTATAGTCGGCACACGAGCGATGGCGCTCAGCATCTTCGAGGTAGTGACGAAGTGGGGATTTTCGCGTACGATCATTTCACGAGTGCACCGTGATATCAGGAATCTGGTAAAACATCAAATCTCTGAATCGTTGCGGCCTGAGAAAGATACTGCAAGAACGAGACCAACGACGACTGAAGAGAATCGTTCAACGTGACAGAAGTGCAACCCTTCCACAACCTGCTACAGATTTCTATTCTGGGCCATCAACAAGTGTCAGCGTGGGAACCTTAACCGTTCAAGGAAACATCATCGACACGGGCTTTCGGAGCCGACTGCACGACACAAACCTGTACGCTTCGCCTGGGCGCGTCAACACCGACAATGGACTGTTGATGACTGGAAACATGCTGTCTGGTCGGTCGAGTCTCGTTTCAAATTGTGTCGAGCGGATGGACGAATACGTCTACAGAGACAACCTCATGAATCCATAGAACCTGCTTGTCGGGAGTGGAATGTTCAAGCTAGTGGAGGCTCTGTAACGGTTCGGGGCGTGTGCAGCTGGAGTGATATGGCACCGCTGATATCTCTAGATACGACTCTCACAGGTGACAAGTACGTTGCATTCCGACGGAGTTGGGTAGTTCCAGCAGAACAATGCGACACCCCCCCCCCCCACCCCCAAGAATTGCTACACAGTGTGTCCAAGAACACTCTTCTTTCTATGTTTAAACACTTCCGCTGGCTACCAAACTCCCCAGACGTGGACATTATTGAGCATATCCGGGATGAAACGTTCAGAACAGATCACCCCTCGTACTGTTACGGATTTATGGACAGCCCGGCAGTATTCATGGTGTCAGTTCCCCACAGCACAGGCGTTGGAATTATAATGAAATACAGACGTTTAGCTGCTTACAGGCGTTGTTAAATATCAACGGGGACAGATAGAGCGCCTGTCATGTAAGCATGAGATCCCAGGTTCGAGTCCCGGTCGGGGCACACATTTTTCAACTGGCCCCGTTGATAATTATCAACGCCTGTAAGCAGCTAAAGGTCTAGATTTCATTGTAATTTCATTATTCGAGAGCTGCAAGATCACCGGTGGTATCTGTACATGCCAGTTTCATACTTCAGGCGTTGGTCGAGTCCATGCCACGTCGTGTTGCGGCACTTCTGCGTGCTTGCACGGGCCCTACACGATATTAGGCAGGCGAGGAAGCCGGCGACCAGTTGGGTACCTCAGCACCTCGAGAAGTAAACAGATCTACGTAAATCGAGTAAAGTGTGAAAGACCATAAGACGTAGACCAGTTAATTCGTAACTTCTCTCGTGTTAACAGTTTCCTCAAGTCCAAAATGAATAAATGAAACGCACTTGGAATTCACACTGATAATAACTTGAACTAGAAGACACGTCTCATAGGGCCTACTGTTCATGTACTTTTGTAGAAGGAACATGTATTACGTACGTCCTGTCGAGATCGATGACGCTAGGGATGTATACGGTTATCTTATCTTGTTTCCTCAATATTTTTCTCTAAGAATTTGCGGTATCCAAGGGTAACTCGTCCTAAAAACAGAAAGTGTTCATTTAAAGTTACGTACAACAACATAATAGGCAGTTTATACCCAAGTGTCCGTATATAGGTGAGCGTACTGGTAACACAACCACAATACATTTATTTTCTTTATACGAGTGCGTATAATAGTAGAAAGTTTAGAAGTTTTCTTTGTCTTAATATACTACATCAACTAGTTAAGGTATTTAATCGATTACCAAGTGATTAAAGCTGCTAACTGAGCGTAAAACACTTTTAAAACTAATTATACCTTTTCGGCTGTTCAGACACGAATTTCCTTGCAGTCACCCTATATAGACTTATGTTTATGTTTTTCAGTGCCGGACAAACCTACTACTACTATCAGTTCACCATATTTGCTACTGGTCTAGCAAAATATCTAAAATCGCTAAATATAGCCGCAGAAGTATGTACGCATCTCATGTATCAAATAAACGAAGTGCTGATACGTTCAGCAAGGCAGAAAATTACCGTCCGTCGGTTCCACGAAAGATGCAACCAAGTAACTGTAACGCTCTCACCTTAGTAACGATTTCCGTTAATGGGGACTATAATGGGGGCTAATTCGTGAATATCACTTAGGTGGCGGATGCGGCTTAAGATTGAGGGTTAATGCGTCTGTAATTCGGACATTGGTGCTTAGTGGCCATTATGTAGGCGCAGCCAGCTGTTGCTAGCAGTACTGGAGATTACGATACCGAGCGGCAGATATACCTCCTCTTGCACTACTCTAGTGTTTCCCACTCCCCTAGAAATTAAAGAGACAGCTGGTAGTATTGAATTTTATTGTGTTCTCCAACAAAAGGGCAGATTTTTTCCTGTACCTACCAAGAATTCGAACGAGTGATACTTTCGTCACCAACATCAATGGAGATCAATAGTTGTATTCCAGGATGAAATTATGTTCCCAAATGGCAGAAAGAAAGGAAAATCAGACTTTAACGTCTGACTGGCAAACGAGATCATTTGAGACGGGGCACAAGCTCGGTTTAAGGAAGATTTGGGAAGGAAATCGGACTTGACCTTTCAAAGGAACCTTCCCGGCATTTCTCTTAAGCGATTTGGCGAAATCATTGAAAAGCTAAATAGTGATCACCGGACGGGGATTTGAATCGCAACTGGAGTCAGGTCGTGTGTTTCCGACATTATTCGAGTTAAACGAGGAGAATGATCGTATTTAGGAGCGGTTCCGTAAAGAGGCACGAGGCCATCTGACGACAGAGAGTAGCAAATTTTCTTCTTGATGTTGTAAACTTCTTGAACATTGCTGGTCAAAGGAAGAAGTTACAGTTAACAGTGATGTGCACGTAATTGGATTTGAACTGGATGGGGTTCCATAGTTCCTGAGTAATTTGGCTTCGCCAGGCAAGCTAAGATGTAGAAAATACATTTTCTTTGACTTCAAAACTTGGCTTCCTCGCATTTCCAGGTGTGGACACACTCCGGTTTTGCAGAGGTTATTGCTATACGATGGGATGTATGTCGTGTCCTTCTACACAACAGCTAGATTCCGTGGTACAATCTGCACGGGAATAGACAGCCAATGCTAGACTGTGTCATTATTACGGCGTCACATCACCTGCTTTCTCTGTTCTACCTCCTGGGGACTAGAACGTTAGGACAAGGGAACTATCTTACTTGTTCATGTAATATTTGTGGTCTTTCATTTATGTAACGTATAACGAACACTACAAGGGAAAAACAGCCGACATCATGTGTGCAATAACACGAAAATAGTTTCTTTTCTACCACAAAAACACTCCCGACAGATGGATACTACACGTGGTTCTGTTGTCTGTCTAGGCCCGCAAAAAAATATCTC
This sequence comes from Schistocerca cancellata, assembly GCF_023864275.1. Taxonomy (NCBI): domain Eukaryota; kingdom Metazoa; phylum Arthropoda; class Insecta; order Orthoptera; family Acrididae; genus Schistocerca; species Schistocerca cancellata. Next base: position 6,287,846 of record NC_064630.1, read on the forward strand.
CGTCACTTCGAATCGCACCTTAGCGACGGTTTATTGTCATCACTGCAGTTTCAGAGGTGGCCATCAAGCCGTTTGCCACTGGAAAGAAAGTCCACTTGTGAATCACATAAGCTAGGAGACAGAAACTAGGTCAAAGAAGTGAAGTCTCGATAAACAGAAGATGTAGTACCTCTACTGTCATGATCTAATAGGTTATCAGAGCCTGCTTTCAAGAAAAAATACACACCAGAACTGCGTAAAATACTGTCGTTAAATCTTAACCATCGCTTTATTGAAATAAACTGCCCATAAGACATTTTCACCACTGTCACGAATTGCACAAAAAGTGGTTCTTTTTTTTATCGAAAACCTCTGTGAGAAAGTGTGGGACATCTCGAACGCAGCGCCTCCACACTCTGGACAGCATGCCGAGGATGATCCAAATATGTTACACTGTGCGGGGTGGCACAATGCGAAGGAGAAGATTTTCGCTTCAAATGCATAAAAATTTTCATTCGAGGAGGCTACCTCTATTTTCGTTATGCTTAGGATTTATTTCGCAGAACATTTTCTTGTACAGTTTCATAACGCGTATACTTTGAGTCTGCAGATATCGTAGAATCTATGTCCACGCATGTTCACATACTCCTATATCACAGCCTTTCAAATTATTCCAGTTTCTTTTTCCACGTCTTTCGTGAGAACTGCGGAAAGTTGCCTCACATTAGTCGCAATGAAAATACTTCCGATATTTGGATCAGAAGAGAAGATACCCTAAAGTAGTTTCAATGAGTACTACAAAAGAAGTGGAAACTTACAGCAACGACGATCTCGTAGAGTACTTATGAGAATTGTGAACTTATTACTAGAACGCACGAATCATAAGATTTGCTTATTTCTTCTCGTGTTAGTTTGCTACGATTGTCCAGCAAAGGTAATTTTGTTCAGCTGTTTCCATTTCTTGGTTGACATTGTTCTTTGTACATTGAGACGTAATCATACAGGATAACTTTAAGGCTGTCCTCATTAAATTTAATGTGAATTTCTGACGGGATCCCCTTTCGCACCTCCGACGCAAACAAAGAAACTGTGAAAGACGTAACCACATGGAACAAAAATTATAAGTTAAGATCAGAAAAACAAGAATTCGTAAACTCTCAAAATGTTTTGACCATCTCAGCCGAATAAAACCACAAAATTCTCGTTTAAATATTGGATCTCAAACAAAAGTTTTGCACTTTTCTCTTCGAGTCGCGAGGCAACTATACATAACTAAGATAAATGGAAATCATTAAATCTGTAGAGCTATTTGTGTTATTTGTTACACGAGAATATCCATTACATCAAACTACGGTTTGTTCATTCGCTTCATACTAGCTGTTGTTGGTATAACAAAATAACTCGGCGATCCGCGACCGGTTACTTATCGGAAGAAGACACACGAATTTTATCGTGCACTCATCGGGCGTTCACTAACCGTTAAAAGCAATGTCGTGTTTGTAAGTACCACGTTGCTCTGGTCTCCATTTTGTTAAAGAGCGAGAACGTTAACAAAACATTGTCAGTGTGCTGAACACTGGTGTTGCAATTCCTTTAAGTGCTCTCAGAGCGATTCGGCCTCGTGTGGCTTAATGGTGTTTGTAGAGAAAATATTTTTCTCGGCAGACAGCTACCAGTCCCCTATCGCCAGTCTGGCGTGGCGACCGCACACGAGAACTGGCCAAGAAGGGAGGAAATCACGTGGCTTTACGAGACACAAAGATTCCGTACGATTTCTGCATTTGCATTTCCCATAGCAGTGTGTTTCCTCAGATAATTTGGTAATGATTTTGCACTTCTACATTCACCCGTAGGAGAAACCGTGGTAACTTAGAGGGTAATGACACGGAGGTAAGGAGAAAGGTTGTGGAAGAAGTTTTATTGAGCCAGTGATCAGAATATAATGAAAGGAATTATATTACTATATCTTGTCCGAAACAAGAAGCTTCGGGACAGAACACGCGATAATTCTGCAGTGTTCGTGTAGCGAGTTGAGAACAGAGCTAGATTTTTCAATGCTTCATGCACGCTGTGGAAGAACAGCTTTTATAATTCTCTTCCGGCCACCCATATCAGTTATGGTTTCGTTGTAATTACCGGAGGTGGAGGCTATGATGGTTGACAGAATCGAAATACCCTTATTCTTCGTGATCTGCTTCAACTAGTGCGCAGTCTCTTACGAACTCGATCGGACACTAAGGGAAACTGAATGTGGATGTCAGTTGTGCGCCATATAATGATCCGCAACGTACTCTTTGTAATAATACCGAATTTCGTTCAGCTAATTCATTCCATGATCATAACAGGATGGACAACTCTACTTACCAGTCATGATTCTGACGAACGCTCTGCGCACTATGGTTTCTGCATCTGCATCTGTACTCCGCTAGCTACCAGACGGTGTATGGCGGAGGGTGCTTTGAGAATTAGTGTCACTTCTTTTCCGCGTTCCAGTCACAAATGTTTCACCGGAAGAACGATTGCCGGTAAGACCCTGTGTGAGCTGGAATCTCCCCAAGTTTACCTTCACAACCTTTTCGCGAGTTATACGTAGGAGGAGGCAACATATTGGCACATGGCAGATCCCGGGTTCGAGTCCCGGTCGGGGCACACATTTTCATCTGTCCCCGTTGACGTATGTCAACGCCTGTAAGCATCTAAGGGTGTTCATTTCATTGTAATTTCATTCTAACGAGCTGCATGGTCATTCGGACATGTCCGAAAGAACATATACCATCTTAGTATATATATTGGCTGTCTCTTCCAGGACCGCACGGAACTTTCACAGCAGACTACACCATGATGCAGAATGCTTCTCTGGCAGCGTCCTCTTGGCTGTGCATCTCTGCCACTCTTTTGCACTTACCCATTGACCCTGGAACGCAACTCACTGCTCTTCTTTGAATGTTCTTTGTTTCCTCTCTCAATCCTGTCTGGTACTGATCTCTTGTACGGATCCAAGTATCGGAATATTGGTCGAATGAGGGTTTTTTAAGCTACCTCCTTTATTCATGGACTACTTTTAGGGTTCTTCCAGTGAATTTCAGTATAGCACCTGCCTTACCTATTACGTCCCCACTATTTTTCTAACAACTAATACTCATCCATAGCACCATCATTCCCTTTTTTTTTTAAAAAAAAAAAGCTGTCTCTCTAGTAACTATCGGAGAATGAGGTAAAGATACTAGAGCCCAGTCAGATCAAGGACAGTGCTGGACAACAATAATTTAATGAAATATTGAAATTTAAATACACTCGAGGAAAAAAAGAGAAGAAAGTGAATTATCCGAATAGAAACCGGTAGATGTGATGTATATCTTCAAAGAGGCAAATGAGTACAGTTTCGGAAGAACTGGTTGATTTTTTCAAAAGAAAGAGCTTCACGTATTCAGCTAGCCAATAACGCCCAGGTCCACCTCAGGTACTTACGTAAGCAGTTATTCGGCTTGGTGCTGATTTGACAGAGTAGTTGGATTTACTCCTGACGAATATAGCGTCAGATTCTGTCCAACAGACGCGTTAGATCATGAAAATTCCGAGCTGGTTCGAGGGCCCTGCCCCTAATGCTCCAACTGTTCTCAATTGGCGAGAGGTCCGGCATGTTTGCGTATGTATATGCACTTGCAAACGGAAATCATCTCATGGAACGCTTCGTTAAAAATAAATAAAAGAAAATCGTGACCGTTAGCAGAAATGTTATTCATAAACAAACCCAAAGTTTTCATAGTCGGAGGCTTTCACGTACCATTTCTACTGCATCAAATCACATATTATGTTCTTCCGACACGGTAATAGTACATTGATGATATCTTGTACACCTTAACTCTAATACCATTGATGAACTGATACTATGTACACTACAGACCATTAAAATTGCTATACCAACAAGAAATGTAGATGATAAACGGGTACTCGTTGGACAAATATATTATACCAGAACTGACATGTGATGACATTTTCACGCAATTTGGGTGCATAGATCCTGAGAAATCAGTACCCAGAACAACCACCTCTGGCCGTAATAACGGCCTTGATACGCCTGGGCATTGAGTCAAAAAGAGCTTGGATGGCGTGTACAGGTACAGCTGCCCATGCAGCTTCAACACGATACCACAGTTCATCAAGAGTAGTGACTGGCCTATTGTGACGAGTCAGTTGCTCGGCCACCATCGACCAGACGTTTTCAGTTGCTGAGAGATCTGGAGAATGTGCTGGCCAGTGCAGCAGTAGTACAGGACCTGCAATATAGGGTTTCGCAGGGACCGAATGAAAGGTAAAGCCACGGGTCGTAACGCATCTGGAATGTAACGTCCACTGTTCAAAGTGCCATCAGTGCGAACAAAAGGTGGCCGAGACGTGTAACGAATGGCACCCCATACTATCACGCCGAGTGATACGCCAGTATGGCGATGACGAATACGCGCTTCGAATGTGCGTTCACCGCGATGTCGCCAAACATGGATCCGACCATCATGATGCTGTGAACAGAACCTGGATTCGTCCGACAAAATGACGTTTTGCCATTCGTGCACCCAGGATCGTCGTTGGCTACACCATCGCAGGCGTTCCTGTCTGTGATGCAGCGTCAAAGGTAACTCCGAGCTGATAGTCCGTGCTGCCGCAAACGTCATCGAATTGTTCGTGCAGATGGTTGTTGTCTTGCAAACGTCCCCATCTGTTGCCTGAATGATCCAGACGTGACTGCACGATCCGTTACAGCCATGCCGATAAGATGCCTGTCATCTCGACTGCCAGTGATACGAGGCCGTTGGGATCCAGCACGGCTTTCCATATTACCCTCCAGAACCCACCGATTCCATATTCTGTTAACAGTCATTGCATCTCGACCAACGCGAGCAACAATGTCGTAATAGGATAAACCGCAATCTCGATAGGCTACAATCCGACCTTTATCAAAGTCGGAAACGTGATGGTACGCATTTCTCCTCCTTAGCCGGCCACTGTGGCCAAGCGGTTCTAGGCGTTTCAGTCCGGAGCCGCGCTGCTGCTACGGTCGCAGGTTCGAATCCTGCCTCGGGAATGGATGTGTGTGATGTCCTTAGGTTAGTTAGGTTTAAGTAGTTCTAAGTACAGGGGACTGATGACCTCAGCTGTTAAGTCCCATAGTGCTTAGAGCCATTTGAACCATTTGAATCTCCTCCTTACACGAGGCATCACAACAACGTTTCACCAAGCAACGCCGGTCAACTGCTGTTTCTGTGTGGGAAATCGGTTGGAAACTTTCCTCATGTCAGCACGTGGTAGGTGTCACCACCGGCCCCAAACTTGTGTGAATGCTCTGAAAAGCTAATCATTAGCATATCACAGCATCTTCTTCCTGTCGGTTAAATTTCGCGTCTGTAACACGTCATCGTCGCCGAAGTGGCCGTGCGGTTCTAGGCGCTACAGTCTGGAACCGCACAACCGGTACGGTCACAGGTTCGAATTCTGCCTCGGGCATGGATGTGTGTGATGTCCTTAGGTTAGTTAGGTTTAAGTCGCTCTAAGTTCTAGGGGACTGATGACCTCAGCAGTTAAGCCCCATAGTGCTCAGTTCCATTTGAACCATTTTTTTTTTTTTAATGAGGAACCGGAGAATGTGAATCACCCACAAGCTTAACTTTAAGTTTGCATTAACTGCAACACAACGAGTTAAAACACCAACAATTACGTGTTGCAATTGATTAGGTAGGTCACAGCTATACAGACAACAGTTTACACAAAACAGATTAAGGCTTGCAAATTTAGAAATTTTACGGAGTAAACAGTTAAACTAGAGAACAACTTGGTTCAGGTATGATTGGAATACATTGTAACACTGAAACACTTTTCGACGAGATAAATCGTAGAACACGGCGAACTAAGCAAATCCACGTGTTACAGGAAGCCGGATCACTTAGTTTAATTTGAGAGTGATATTTCAATGGACTTGCTTAAACACTAAATAAGACAGGATAAATCTAACACCCATTATAAAGGGCATATACATGAAATCAGGGAAATAACACAATAAATTTAAATATATCATAAATATATGTAAACAGATGTCTAACACAACTCTGTTTCACCCTGAACAATTCAGCATATAAAAGGTGTTACTAATTACTCTTAAAAAGCATCACTTTGGGATTACATTGGCCGTGTAAAATCAACTTAATAAACTCGAGCACAATAAGTTACTCTCTAGCTATATAAAACTGTATATAATATCAAAGGAATACTAATGGACCAGCGCTCGCCTAAAGCTAGCTTGAGGAATTAAACCCCTCCCTGAGGCAGGTAAAGAAAGGGTAAGATTGACCTCCACAAGGGGCTAAACTCATTAATGAAGCGACTGGCTGAAGAACAAACAGGTCACGATAGAAATCTAAACAGCTACAAGGAGCCGGGCAACAGTAACAGCATACAGGAAGAGACCCACCAGTAAATCTTCACAGATTAAGGGCATTCACACTTCCAGAATAAGGGTAGAAAATGCAAGACCTTGTAATCGCGCAAGAAATCAGAGGACTGGACTCAACCGAGTAAAATTACTATTAATTAACCTAAAGCTATAGTACCCGTGGTCTAGGGGTAGCGTCTTTGATTCATAATCAAAACGTCTTCGGTCCCGGGTTCGATCCCCGCCACTGCCCAAATATTGATAAATAATCAGCATTGGCGGCCGAAGACTTCCGGCATAAGAAGTCAGCCCCATTCTGCCAACGGCCCTGTCAAAGAGGGCGGAGGAGCGGATAGAGGTTCAGGGCACTCTCTTGTCCTAGGGGTGGGAAATTGCACCTAAGGGCGGAAGAATCAGCAATGATCAACGACATGAGGATGCAGAAGGCAATGGAATCCACGGCATTAAAGACACGTAACGTGTATCCACAGGACATGTGGCCTGTATTTGAAGAAGTGTCATGATGATCTCTCCATTGGCAAAAGATTCCGGAATAGTCCCCCATTCGGATCTCCGGGAGGGGACTGCCAAGGGGGAGGTTACCATGAGAAAAAGATTGAACAATCAACGAAAGGATAACGTTCTACGACACGGGGCGTGGAATGTCAGAAGCTTGAACGTGGTAGGGAAACTAGAAAATCTGAAAAGGAAAATGCAAAGGCTCAATCTAGATATAGTAGGGGTAGTAAAGTGAAGTGGAAGGAAGACAAGGATTTCTGGCCAGATGAGAATCGGGTAATATCAACAGCAGCAGAAAATGATATAACAGGTGTAGGATTCGTTATGAATAGGAAGGTAGGACAGAGGTTGAGTTACTGTGAACAGTTCAGTGACCGGGTTGTTCTAATCAGAATCGACAGCAGACCAACACCGACAACGATAGTTCAGGTATACATGCCGACGTCGCAAGCTGAAGATGAACAGATAGAGAAAGTGAATGAGGATATTGAAAGGGTAATGCAGTATGTAAAGGGGGACGAAAATCTAATAGTCATGGGCGACTAGAATGCAGTTGTAGGGGAAGGAGTAGAAGAAAAGGTTACAGGAGAATATGGGCTTGGGACAAGGAACGAAAGAGGAGAAATACTAATTGAGTTCTGTAACAAGTCTCACCTAGTAATAGTGAATACCCTGTTCAAGAATCACAAGAGGATGAGGTATACTTGGAAAAGGACGGGAGACACGGGAAGATTTCAATTAGATTACATCATGGTCAGACAGAGATTCCGAAATCAGATACTGGATTGTAAGGCGTACCCAGGAGCAGATGTAGACTCAGATCACAGTATAGTAGTGATGAAGAGTAGGCTGAAGTGGGATACGGAAGTACTAAGGAATGACGAGATACGTTTGAAGTTCTCTAACGCTATAGATACAGCAATAAGGAATAGCGCAGTAGGCAGTACAGTTGAAGAGGAATGGACATGTCTAAAAAGGGCCATCACAGAAGTTGGGAAGGAAAACATAGGTACAAAGAAGGTAGCAGCGAAGAAACCATGGGAAACAGAAGAAATACTTCAGTTGATCGATGAAAGGAGGAAGTACAAACATGTTCCAGGAAAATCAGGAATACAGAAATACAAGTCGCTGAGGAAATAAATAAATAGGAAGTGCAAGGAACCTAAGACGAAATAGCTGCAGGAAAAATGTGAAGACATCAAAAAAGATATGATTGTCGGAAGGACAGACTCAGTATACAGGAAAGTCAAAACAACCTTTGGTGACATTAAAAGCAACGGTGGTAACATTAAGAGTGCAACGGGAATTCCACTGTTAAATGCAGAGGGGAGAGCAGATAGGTGGAAAGAATACATTGAAAGCCTCTATGAGGGTGAAGATTTGTCTGATGTGATAGAAGAAGAAACAGGAGTCGATTTAGAAGAGATAGGGGATCCAGTACTAGAATCGGAATTTAAAAGAGCTTTGGAGGACTTACACTCAAAAAAAGCAGAAGGGATAGATAACATTCCATGAGAATTTCTAAAATCATTGGGGGAAGTGGCAACAAAACGACTATTCACGTTGGTGTGTAGAATATATGAGTCTGGCGATATACTATCTGACTTTCGGATAAGCATCATCCACACAATTCCGAAGACGGCAAGAGCTGACAAGTGCGAGAATTATCGCACAATCAGCTTAACAGCTCATGCATCGAAGCTGCTTACAAGAATAATATACAGAAGAATGGGAAAGAAAATAGAGAATGCGCTAGGTGACGATCAGTTTGGCTTTAGGAAAAGTAAAGGGACGAGAGAGACAATTCTGACGTTACGGCTAATAATGGAAGCAAGGCTAAAGAAAAATCAAGACACTTTCATAGGATTTGTCGACCTGGAAAAAGCGTTCGACAATATAAAATGGTGCAAGCTGTTCGAGATTCTGAAAAAAGTAGGGGTAAGCTATAGGGAGAGACGGGTCATATACAATATGTACAACAACCAAGAGGGAATAATAAGAGTGGACCATAAAGAACGAAGTGCTCGTATTAAGAAGGGTGTAAGACAAGCTGTAGCCTTTTGCCCCTACTCTTCAATCTGTACATCGAGGAAGCAATGATGGAAATAAAAGAAAGGTTCAGGAGTGGAATTAAAATACAAGGTGAAAGGATATCAATGATACGATTCGCTGATGACATTGCTATCCTGAGTGAAAGTGAAGAAGAATTGAATGATCTGCTGAACGGAATGAACAGTCTAATGAGTATACAGTATGGTTTGAGAGTAAATCGGAGAAAGACGAAGGTAATGAGAAGTAGTAGAAATGAGAACAGCGACAAACTTAACATCAGGATTGATGGTCACGAAGTCAATGAAGTTAAGGAATTCTGCTACCTAGGCAGTAAAATAACCAATGACGGACGGAGCAAGGAGGACATCAAAAGCAGACTCGCTAGGCAAAAAAGGCATTTCTGGCCCAGAGAAGTCTACTAACATCAAATACCGCCCTTAATTTGAGGAACAAATTTCTGAGGATGTACGTCTGGAGCACAGCATTGTATGGTAGTGAAACATGGACTGTGGGAAAACCGGAACAGAAGAGAATCGAAGCATTTGAGATGTGGTGCTATAGACGAATGTTGAAAATTTGGTGGACTGATAAGGTAAGGAGTGAGGAGATTCTACGCGGAATTGGAGAGGAAAGGAATATGTGGAAAACACTGATAAGGAGAAGGGACAGGACGATAGGACACCTGCTAAGACATGAGGGAATGACTTCCATGGTACTAGAGGGAGCTGTAGAGGGCAAAAACTGTAGAGGAAGATAGAGATTGGAATAGGTCAAGCAAATAATTGAGGACGTAGGTTGCAAGTGCTACTCTGAGATGAAGAGGTTAGCACAGGAAAGGAATTCGTGGCGGGCTGCATCAAACCAGTCAGTAGACTGATGACCAAAAAAAAAAAAAAACTAACAGGGAACAACTCATTAATGAATTAATGAATTAAATATACCCCATATGACTGTTGCGAGTGCTGAGGCACTTAAAAGGACATTAAGATGGCATGTTGTATACTTGACCAGAGCCCAAAAACAAAGAGGACGTCGCATGTCAAAACCCCAAGCACGGGTGGAACAAGTTTTACATAATGTAAAGTATAAAATAGTTATTTAACTAATTAACTAAAATCTCATAGAAAAGTGGATAAACAAATTGCAGGAATGCAAATTTAAATCACATTTATCTTGGTTGCTTGACGTGCGTCGTGAGTGGTATGGGACGTCTTGGTTATAGATTCAAACAAACCCAGGACTCAACAACAAGACAACCAAAATTCATTTCTAATACATTGGTCTGAATATTAACACTGAACCGAACCCAATGGCACACAGCGGAAGAAATTGAAGAGAATACTAAAGCGTCTGACAGGAACAGTCAACAGCAGTCACGACGAATAACTTCAGCGATATGGCTAGGTTATTGAATGACCGTTTTAGCGGAATGTGAATGTCAACCACCGCTGAACAAAGGTGTACGATAGGTCTTAGTTTGATTGATGCACACTCCGACCAATAGCTACGTGTACCGAGACACTCCGGCAACACAGAGTAAACAGAACTGATGTAATTTCCATAACGTCTTGAATCAGACACCTCTATTACGACCCGAAGCCAGTAACGCTATCGAGGCCACGTCCACGATGGGCATGGAGCGTCGACAACGGTCCCACCACCCGCCACCACTCCCCACTGTCGGCCTTCCGCTCACCCCCTCCTGTGCGTCCAAAACGAGGAACCGCCCCGCGCAGAGCCCACAGCGCCCCCTTGGAATCGCTAGTAAACAAAAGATGGCAAGTGGCGGGAATTGAAACTCTACATCTACATCTACATTTATACTCCGCAAGCCACCCAACGGTGTGTGGCGAGGGGCACTTTACGTGCCACTGTCATTACCTCCCTTTTCTGTTCCAGTCGAGTATGGTTCGCGGAAGAACGACTGTCTGAAAGCCTCCGTGCGCGCTCGAATCTCTCTTAATTTTACATTCGTGATCTCCTCGGGAGGTATAAGAAGAGGGAAGCAATATATTCGATACCTCATCCAGAAACGCACCCTCTCGAAACCTGGACAGCAAGCTATTCTTCTTTCTAGTATCTCCAGCATTTCCAACTTGTAATTTACCATTCACTGAGAGGCATTCGCTGGCAAACAGGCACTGTACTTTTGCCACAGCATTGTAGTGCTTTATTTCAGCATTTCAAGAGATGCACTTTGTGTTGTAAATGTTTATAGTGTAAGTAGGCTGTTTAGGTTTCTATGTCGGTAACGCCATGTAGCGCTCTATATGAAAATCACTGACTGTGCTGTGTGCAGTCTGTGGCTGGTTTGCATTGTTGCAATTTGCTATTGTAGTGTTGTGCAGTTGGCTGTTAACAGCGCGTAGCGTTGCGGAGTTGGAGGTGAGCCGCCAGCAGTGGTGGATGTGGTAAGACTGGATGTCATGAACATATATATATATATATATATATATATATATATATATATATATATATAATGACTTTTGAACGCTATTAAGGTAAATATATTGTTTGTTCTTTATCAAAATCTTTCATTTGCTAACTATGTTTATCAGTAGTTAGTCACTTCAGTAGTTAGAATCTTTTATTTAGCCGGCAGTATTGGCGCTCGCTGTATTGCAGTAGTTCGAGTAACGAACATTTTTGTGAGGTATAGATTATTGTTAGTCAGGGCCATCCTTTTTTAGGGATTATTGAAAGTCAGATTGCGTTGCGCTAAAAATATTGTGTGTCAGTTTAGTGATGATCAGAATAAGTAAAGAGAGAAATGTCTGAGTACGTTCAGTTCTGCTGAGCTGATTGAGAAACAAATAACGTAAGGGGTTTATCAGCACAGTAATTCATTAATTTTTCTAAGGAGACGTTTCAATAGTCAATCCATAAGCTCTCTCCATTTTTGAGATCCAGGGGCCGGTCCCTATGCTGTTTTATTATATTTTTATAGCATTTTATGACCACTGACATGTTTCAAAATTTTCTGAGTTTTTATTATTATCTTGCTGAACCCGAAGTATGATTGTTTAACTGAAGACAGGCGTGTTTTTCTACGGGAAGAAGAGACGTACAATCAGTTATATCTACCATAAATAGCTCTCTGAGCTGTATGAATGAGTATCGGAATTGTAAGAGAGGGCGGCTGGCTTCTGTTAAAAATACATCTCTTCAAGGGATGAAAAACGCTGCCGCCCGTTCTGCGCGGCACGAGGGCTTAACAAAGTGTCTCCCTCAGGAGTGGGGAACAAATGGGGTGCCATGTTTTTGCAACACCTCGTGTAGCAGCCCGGCTCACCCCCACCCCTCCGCTGCCGGCACTCCGCAGTCACGTGACGAATGCTCTCTTTATCAGGGGCTTAAAAAACAAGTGTCGCGCTCGACGGGTCAGCGCCCATCGGTCACGGGGAAGGGTGTCGGGTAGGTGCTGGTGGTGGTAGGAGGTGCTGGTGGTGGTGCTGGTGGTGGTGGTGGCAGCAGCGGCCTGGGGCCTCGTCACACGAGAGCAGGGCGTGGCCAGGAACGCGAGGCGCTGTGGGGTCGGCGCACACACAGCTGCTTGCAGGATGGTACACGTGTCCGGAGGTGGAACTGCACCACTGGTTACACCGAAGTACGAGGAACAGAGCCAAAACCAATGCGAAATATAGTCGATTCTAGTGACTGGGTGAAAAAATAATACGTAAACTTTTCACGTAATTTCGTCTACTGCCTTACTGAAGTATACATAATGACAACTACTGAACTGTATGAAATAAAATTGTTGTAACTTCTGAGCTGTTTGCTTTAGGACGTCCAAACTGCACGGTTGGGTGCGGCGCATGATGGGAATTAGTATGCCATGCATGGTTTGGTCTAGCGACGAAGCCCACTTTAATTTGGATGGGTTCGTCAATAAGCAAAACTGGCGCATTTGGGGGGACTGAGAATCCGCATTTCGCGATCAAGAAGGCTCTTCACCCTCAACGTGTGACTGCGTGGTGTGCAGTGTCCAGTCAGGGAATTGTCGGTGCGATATTCCTTTATGGCACGGCGATTACCGAACGGTACGTCAAGGTTTTGGAAGATGATTTCATCCCTAGTATCCAGAATGAACCTGATTTCAACAATATGTGGTTCTTTCAAGACGGAGCTCTTCACCCTCAACGTGTGACTGTGTGGTGTGAAATGTCCAGTCAGGGAATTATCTGTGCGATATTTCTTTATGGCACGGCGACTACCGAACGGTACGTGAAGGTTTTGGAAGATGATTTCATCCCCATTATCCAAAGTGAACCTGGTTTCAACAATATGTGGTTCATGCAAGACGGAGCTCGACCCCATCGAAGGAGGAGAGTGTTTGATGTCCTTGAGGAGCACTTTGGGGACCGTATTTTCGCTCTGGGGCACTCAGAGGCCACTGGCATTGGCCTCGATTGGCTGCCATAGTCTCCGGATCTGAACATGTGCGACTCCTTGCCGCGCGGGATTAGCCGAGCGGTCAGGGGCGCTGCAGTCATAGACGGTGCGGCTGGTCCCGGCGGAGATTCGAGTCCTCCCTCGGGCATGGGTGTGTGTGTTTGCCCTTAGGATAATTTGTGTATAAGCTTAGGGACTGATGGCCTTAGCAGTTAAGGCCCATAAGATTTCACACACATTTGAACATTTTTTCGACTCCTTGTTGTGGGGCTGTATTAAAGAAAAGGTGTACAGCAATAACTCGAAAACCATTGCTGAGCAGAAAACGGCCATTCAGGAGTTCATCGACAGCATCGATGTCCCGACACTTCAGCGGGTCATGAAGATTTCGCTATTCATCTGCGAAACGTCATCGCCAATGATGGCAGGCATATCGAACATATCATAACCTAAATCCGAATATCTGTAGTGGCGTTTACATGTTCAATTAAGAGTGTGCACGCCGTAGTTTGTAACTAATTATTTTTTTTATATACAGATTAACAGTTGTCACCCTGTATGTTTCCCACTGTGCACATTTACTACCAAACGTTTCATCTTTATCGGTGTGAACCGTTATTCTCGTGATTCACATTGCCCTTCTGTTGGTTTATACAATGTGAACACCGATAACTTTTTAAGCTCACTATTAGTAACGGTGATGTATTCATGAATTTTTATACCCTACGTGTCCAGTTGGTCTTTTACTGAATCCGTGTTACATTGACATCTCAGGTATTCTGTTCCAAAATCCTTGGAGCTATAGTTCAAAAATGGCTCTGAGCACTATGGGACTTAACATCTATGGTCATCAGTCCCCTAGAACTTAGAACTACTTAAACCTAACTAACCTAAGGACATCACACAACACCCAGTCATCACGAGGCAGAGAAAATCCCTGACCCCGCCGGGAATCGAACCCCTGGGGCTATAGCAATTTGTCACATGCCGTAGGTAATAATTTCTTGTTTTTCATTCCTTCAGAGAACCTGATACACTCATGAGTGATTAAATTGCGCGTATTGCTTCCTTGATGATTTCAGTGTGTGTAGCAATATGCACACTATCCACCAAACTATCGTACGATAATCTGGTCGAATTGGACTTTATCCCCGGACACCGCTACAATATTAAACTGTTCGGTTGGTGGTGGGCCCACAGACTGGCAACCATTAAGTCGTCCGGTTGTTATCTGTAATAGATGGAGCAGCTTGTGTCAATAGAACGTTGTCGAGAAGACCTATTACTATTTCCCTCATTATAAAATGGAAAAGCAGGAAGAGTTTAGAAATCGTTGAACCGAAAATAGCGAGTACATCTAATATACATTTACAGAATATTCCAAAGAAAGTTTTACACTCTGCAATCTAACCTGTTACACCATCTAAACTATGTTTTCGCTTCTTATAGAGTGAGCGTTGCCCGTTTCAATAAGCTTGTTAAATTATTTGGACTACCCACAAGAAAACACGACACAATTTTGTTACATGCTATACATGTAGAAGTGATAGTGAGTACGACGCTAAAACAAGTAGGACACTTACTTTCTTTTCTAGATAAAGTTACTTTTTAAATAAGATATAGATTTTTTACGAAGCAATTAATTAGAAATCAGCATAAAAACTGGAGTAATCTGGTTGTACTGTGTTGTTGGAACATCCTGGCTATGGAATATTTTCATTGTCCCCTATCTCATGCACTGTCGGCAAATTTGGTGTCGAATCAGCACCAGTAACAGGTGAAAAATCATTTCTTTAATTTGTTCCTGGTGCATTGGTCCGTCGATGATAAATTAGAGAAAAGGACGAAGCTGACAGGCCCCTGTTGCAGCGGCTTGTGCATTGACTTAGTTCTGAATCATTCTGGCGATGGCGCTGAACACATATCTGTCTGAAAATGTTTAGGATATTAATCTCATCATCCGGTTTTTCTTCTGGCAAGAAATTGGTGCGGTTCTGTACAAGAAATTTCTTGCTTGGAGGATGTGGAAAATTCTCTGTCACCTACATCGTCATCATCATTCTGAGAGTGTGCTGGCCCTATGTTAACTTTTGTTGCAAGTTTCTCTATGAATGGAAGTAAAAATATCATTTTGTGAAAGTGGACTACCTCCGCCTCTTGCTCGCAATTTCACCTAATCTCGTATTCTTATGCATTCAATTCTCCCGGAAACAAGTTCGCAAACTGTTAAGCTTTTTCTATACTTTCTCACATGCAGTTATAAAAGTGCAACATAATTGAGAATAATTGTGAGACTTACTAATTATTATTTTTATTATTTAATGCGAATAGGCCATCTGAGGACCACGTTCCAATTTCAGTTCTTCACACTTTGTTCTTTTCTTTTCTTCCAGTATGCTTTCATCTGTTCACTGTGTTTCTTCATCCTGTCTTCAGAACATTTTGAACCAGTCTTGTTAGCTATCCTGCCTTGGAATGCTATCATTTTAAATACTTCCACCCAAAAGGCTTGGCTCTGAGCACTATGGGACTTATCATCTGTTGTCATCAGTCCCCTAGAACTTAGAACTACTTAAACCTAACTAACCTAAGGACATCACACACATCCATGCCCGAGACAGGATTCGAACCTGCGACCGTAGCGGTCGCGCGGTTCCGGACTGAGCGCCAAGAACCGCTAGAGCACCGCGGCCGGACCAAAAGGCTTCTCCATTGTTTATATTTTCTGTTTCTGTATTATTTCTTTAGACATCCTTCTTTACTTCGTTAAAGCTTGTTTTGGATTTCATACCCCATAAATATTTGAAAATATCATTAGTTAATCTACTGCCTTGCATTCTAAATAAATGTCTAAGAAATATGAGTCTGGCTTTTCTCACTACAAATGGCTCTGAGCACTATGGGACTTAACTTCTGAGGTCATCAGTCCCATAGAACTTAGAACTACTTAAACCTAACTAACCTAGGGACAGCACACACATCCATGCCCGAGGCAGGATTCGAACCTGCGACCGTAGCGGTCGCGCGGTTCCAGACTGTAGCGCCTAGAACCGCTCGGCCACCACGGCCGGCTTTTCTCACTACATCTAAAATATTTTCTGTATTTGGTATATTTCAGCATTACTTCGTAATTTCCGACCTTCTGCTATGTTTTGTGGTACTAATATTTTCACAATAATTCGCCCATCTAGTACTTGTAAATCATCTAAATTATAGTTTAATATATGGAATTCACTCACGTATAGGCATTCTTGCTTTACTACTGGTTTTTGTAATACCTTATTTTTGCATTTTTGGATAGGCACTTTTTATTGAAGAGGTATTTGGTGATACCATATGCTCTCCCCATTTTATGCAACCTTTCTTCTATTCCAGATTTCTCCAAAGCATTTTCTTGGATTATTTCCCGTAGATATTTTAACTTTTTAGCCTCTCTGTTTGGCCCATATCTGTTTTCGGGAATTTTAGAACATCCTTAACGTTTTTTACAAATTTTATTTCTTGGTGCAGAAATTCTTAAACCAGTTCTGCTGGCTATTTCTTCCAAGAGATTTAGTATTATTATTATTATTATGTTGCCGATATTCACCTATTGGGTCTAGTTTCAACAAGCTGTCATTTGAACATTTGAATATCTGATTTTTCCGCCTACAATGTGAGATATTGTAAAAACAATGTGTGAGTAGATATGGCATACACTTGAACCACTATATACGGCAAATAAAGCAATGGGTGATTGGTCTAAATTTGCTAGCAGGTTTTTCCGTTGGATTGATTTTCAAAACTCAGTTGGAGCGATTGACGGCAAGCATATACGGATGGTGCAGACAGAAATTCCGGATACATATATTTTAACTATAAAAAGTTATTCTCCTGCGTTCTGATGGCTTGGGCCGACGAAGATTGTAAATTAGAGTTAGGCTCTTACGGATTTAGATTCATTTAAAACATCTAAAGTCTTTTGTGTGTGTGTGTGTGTGTGTGTGTGTGTGTTCCAGGACCGACGCATTTGTGCCGGGATATCACGTATTACGTCCATATGCAAAAAAATGTAAACTATACCAAGAGCATTTTTACTGCAGACACTAAAGGCAGGCGCATGAGCGAATCTACAATAGCTATTGCGGCCGCTATTACGGCCCACCAGCTGCGTATTTTTCATCGTCCAATAAAAGTAAATACTCGTACAAATTTTTGTTTCTGTTTTATCACAGAATGGAGTGAAATTCGCGGATACACTCTCAGGTTGCCCTAGTGGATAATTTCATAGCTAATGAAAAGCAACAAAGGAAGGAATAATATTACTGAACCACGGCAATACTTACCGTGTTTTACCTCACTAACAAGGCCCTCTCTCATTTCAGTATGATAGAGTGTTGTTGTTGTTGTTGTTGTGGTCTTCAGTCCAGAGACTGGTTTGATGCAGCTCTCCATGCTACTCTATCATTTAGTATATTCATCTCTTGGTCTCACTCTACGATTTTTACCTTCCACGCTGCCCTCCAACGCTAAATTTGTGATCCCTTGATGCCTCAGAACATGTCCTACCAACCGGTCCATTCTTTTTGTCAAGTTGTGCCATAAACTCCTCTTCTCCCCAATTCTATTCAATACCTCCTCGTTAGTTATGTGATCTACCCATTTAATCTTCAGCATTCTTCTGTAGCACCACATTTCAAAAGCTTCTATTCTCTTCTTGTGCATACTATTTATCGTCCATGTTTCACTTCCATACGTGGCTACACTCCATACATATACTTTCAGAAACGACTTCCTGACACTTCAATGTATACTCGATGTTAATAAATTTCTTTTCTTCAGAAACGCTTTACTTGCCGTTGTGTGTTATGGTGTAAATACTTGTATAAAGTACGGGAAACATGAAATACAATAAACTCCTATATACATTGCTTCATTTTCTCTTGACTATCAGATTGTCTCAACCCCGGAAGAATTGCTTCACAGCTTCCAACCACTGATTCTTCTTGATGCTTATAATGTGGTTGTGTGTAGGAGTGTTCCTTTGCGCTTTTTTATGCATATGTTGTCGTTTCTCGATCTCTTATATTGAAGTTTCAATCAGTTCGTCTATTATCAACACCATTTCACCGACTCACACCAAGTATGGAAAAGAGTCCACAGCTCGTGATCGTGCGGTAACGTTCTCGCTTCCCACGCCCGGGTTCCCGGGTTCGATTCCAGGCGGGGTCAGCGATTTTCTCTGCCTCGTGATGACTGGCTGTTGTGTGCTGTGCTTAGGTTAGTTAGGTTTAAGAAGTTCTAAGTTCTAGGGGACTGATGACCATAGATGCTAAGTCCCATAGTGCTCAGAGCCATTTGAACCATTTTTTTTAATGGTAAATAATGCCTGGCTAGAAACGAAAAAAATAATCGGCGAGTCAGCGCACTCGTACAGCGCGGCTTGTTGTTTAAGCGATTGCTGGCAAAAGAATGGTAGCGCCTATTAAACTTTACCGTCCGCCAATTTTATATCTTTTGAGCGTGCGCACTCGCACTTTTGTCTTCGTGGTAATTAAGAGACCCATCAACCTAAGGCCGGTCATAAGGCGTAGAATGCGCTATTGCTGCCTACCACCACCAGAATGAATTTTCACTCTACAGGGAAGCGTGCGCTGATTTGAAACTTGCTAGTGGCACCGGAAGTCGAACCTGGGACCTTCGGCTTTCGCGAGCACGTGCTCCGCCGACATAGCCATCCATGGACGACTCTCCGCGCGCCCTCAAAGCTGTGAGGGTGGGTCGTGGGTAGCTCAGCCTGTAGTGTCGAGGGTCCTAGGTTCGAGTCCCGGTCCGACACACAGTGTTCATCTGACAGCAAGTTTCGAAACACTTCTTGGCAGTCTACTTATTTACGCAACAAGAATGAAATGGTTCGCAGTAAGTCTTTTTCGAATCACTAGGGGAAAAATATTTGGAGATAGTGAATGTTTCTGTTTGCCAAGCATGACACTGTTTTACCATCATCATAACCATCAGACTTTTGACAGCCGCTGATAATGGATAAATGTGGACTGACTAACATTTATTGTATGATATTCCGTATGGAACCAGAAAAGATTGTAACAACTACAGATGTATCTCTTTAATCAGCGTTGTGGGTAACATCTTCGCAGGTATTGTTGAAAGGAAAGTGCGAGTATTAGTTGAGGACGAATTGAATGAAAATCAGTGTGGGTTTAGGCCTCTTAGAGGTTGTCAGGACCAGATCTTTAGCTTACGGCAAATAATGGAGAAGTGTTACGAGTGGAACAGGAAATTGTATCTATGCTTTATAGATCTAGAAAAGGCATATGACCGGGTTCCTAGGAGGAAGTTATTGTCTGTTCTACCAGATTATGGAATAGGAGGCAAACTTTTGCAAGCTATTAAAGGTCTTTATATGGATAGTCGGGCAGCAGTTAGAGTTGACGGTAAATTGAGTTCATGGTTCAGAGTAGTTTCAGGGGTAAGACAAGGCTGCAACCTGTCTCCACTGTTGTTCATAGTATGCATGGATCATATGTTGAAAACAATGGACTGGCTGGGTGAGATTAAGATATGTGAACACAAAATAAGCAGTCTTGCATATGCGGATGACTTAGTTGTGATGGCAGATTCGATTGAAAGTTTGCAAAGCAATATTTCAGAGCTAGATCAGAAATGTAACGACTATGGGATGAAGATTAGCATCTCCGAAACGAAAGTAATGTCAGTGGGAAAGAAATATAAACGGATTGAGTGCCAAATAGGAGGAACAAAGTTAGAACAGGTGGACGGTTTCAAGTACTTAGCATGCATATTCTCACAGGATGGCAACATAGTGAAAGAACTGGAAGCGAGGTGTAGCAAAGCTAATGCAGTGAGCGCTCAGCTACGATCTACTCTCTTCTGCAAGAAGGAAGTCAGTACCAAGACTAAGTTATCTGTGCACCGTTCAATCTTTCGACCAACTTTGTTGTATGGCAGCGAAAGTTGGGTGGATTCAATTTACCTTATCAACAAGGTTGAGGTTACGGATATGAAAGTAGCTAGGTTGATTGCAGGTACTAGTAGATGGGAACAATGGCAGGAGGGTGTCCAAAATGAGGAAATCAAAGAAAAACTGGGAATGAACTCTATATATGTAGCAGTCAGGGCGGACAGGCTTAGGTGGTGCGGTCATGTTACACGCATGGGAGAAGCAAGGTTACCCAAGAGACTCATGGATTCAGCAGTAGAGGGTAGGAGGAGTCGGGGCAGACCGAGGAGAAGGCACCTGGATTCGGTTAAGAATGATTTTCAAGTAATAGGTTTAACATCAGAAGAGGCACCAATGTTAGCACTGAATAGGAGATCGTGGAGGAATTTTATAAGGGGGCTATGCTCCAGACTGAACGCTGAAAGGCATAATCAGTCTTAAATGATGATGATGATGATGATGATGATGATGATGATGATATTCCGTATGACGTAAGCAGTAGTCAATAGTCTTACTAGTCGTCATCGCCTGAGTACTTAGGAAGAGTGAAGAATGTCGAACAATCTATGCATCGTGACTATACATGAACTGGTAGCTGATCTCCTATTATGCACTGGCAATGTCTTGTATTTATGGACCACTTCCTATTTTCCTGTTAGGATGAATCAGTTTACAATCTGTCCGTGTCACATTCCATTAATAGGCAAGTAGTTTTATCGCTTATGTCGGGAACTCAAAAGAAGGAGAAGGATCGCTCACTGCCAATTAACGACTGTTAATCAGAGCGGAATGTGCGCCTAGGTGTGATTTCTCATTGGTTTTATAGAACGTTACGTTGTTACCTTGTAAGATCTGTGATACACCAAAAGTTGAACGTAAAACATGTTAAAGATCACAGTTAATTTCCCAAAAGGCAGATTATCCTCAACGATTTTCCTTCCGCAACTAGCCATTTCTTACAATATGTAGTGCTAAAAATCTAGTGATCAACACCATCCTTACATTCCGCTTGCCGACTTCAGGTAAGCCACAATAGTATATGCTTTCGTTATGTAAATTTAGTTATGTGATGTCTGCACTGAAGCGTTGGCGTTTCCTGTCTGTTTCTTGTTGCACAGAGGAGATTCTGACAGGTGATTCATCGGTGTTCCGGTGACGCAACCAATCGACAGCTCGGGCCGCTAATCCAGAGCGCCAGCGGTCAGCGGTGGCCGGAACGTCAGCATCACTTCTGTACGTTGTTAAAAACTGATGTTTCAAATAAATATACAGCAGTGTATCAGGTCTACTTAAGGCCTGGAACTTGTATGACAACTGTATGCTATCAAAGTTTGTGAAACAAAATGGATGTTTGTCAACTACGTCTGCCGATTAGCGGAGTAATTGTACCGCTGAACGATAACGAAGTTACTGAAGTTGGACTTCTTGCAAGATAATCTTTAAGGATCTGATTCATACTGTACTGGAACGATAGGCCAACTTTAATCTGGTGGTGTCTGTTAATGCTGATTTCAGTGTTATTACCCGGTAAGATAAACCTGTGAACTAATGCATGACAGAACACATATTAAAAGGGTTTCCAATTGGTGAAAAGTTCCAGAATTAGATTTTGGAAGAGTTATATCATTGGAACATCAAATGTCTTTAAAGGGACGAACTCTGAACGGTGACCGAAGCAGTTTCGTTTAATAGCTTCACATCAAATTTTAAGTTGGTGGTCATTCAAGTAATCGATATCTTCACGCGAACTTTCATCTTGCATTAACGTCTGTGAGGCATACCAATCATCATTTTTGATTGAAACCGAGTTTGACGGGAAAGTGAATACAGGAATTCAGAAGAATGATAATTCTTACAGTTTATTGTCATCCATTGATTGACATATAAGAAGAAAGTATTCGAAAGTGATATATTGTAACGTTACTCATAACAACTGTTAAAGAATGTCTGTGGTCACTAGGATTTTATCAAGTTGATGTGTCACTGCTTTAGAAAAGCGAGAAAGTAATTCATACACGACGAAGAAGATTTAGATTTAAAAGACAGTCCCTTCTCATCTAGGCAGACCAAACGAAACTGACGTACGGAGGCAAACTGAAATAGGAATACACTTCCGCATAAATAACATATGGAATCATTTATGGTAAAATTTTCGTATGAGATGTGGTCCCGCCGATAAACACCGTCATTTATCTTCCTGGAAAATGACTTTAAAGAAATGTAATTAACTATTCGTGCTTCTGCAGGAAAACTACAACTTTTATCCCAACCTGAATACTGTGGCTTGGCTCTGAGAATTATTGAAGGCAGAGAGGCCTTTAATTATTGAGATTCTGTTAAGGAGAGAATAAGCTACCACTGAATATTTCGTCCGTAAGCGACGGCCTTATGAGGGCTGCGATTGTTTGTAAATACAAGTAAAACAGTTTCTGCGTCAGCCACTTTTTTATTTTGCCACTACGCTTTGTGGTCGTTCACGCCATCATCTTCAGGCGGAGAACTGTTTATTTACATAGCTGGTGTTGGTGAGGAGTATATACGTCTGTGAACAGTAGCAGATCAAGGGCAGAGTAGGTTATTTCGCGTCTTTTAAGCAAAGGTAGAGTTATAATACGTCTGCATACTGCTGCCTGATGTATGTCCTAACTGCCTAAAGATGGGGGCTGCACCATCAAAATGCGCAGTGGCAAAATAAATTAGTGACTGAGGAAGAAACTGTTTTATTTATCCGTTAGTAGTGAAACAGAGTGTCATAGCAAGTAACGAAACGGCCATTTCTAGTAGTGTGACTTCTGGGATTTCATAGTGCCATTGTTTCAAAATCATAGGACCGTGGAAACCTACCGGAAGAAACGAGTCGGAGAACTGTTGAAAAATCTCATAGGCTACACTGTCAATCGAAGAGTTCTCTGGGTATCTCTTACTGCCTCTTAACGGAGGACTGGGTAAGTTCATTTATCTGCAGGGCTTCAAAGGAAATATGAATAACTCCCACGATACAGCGTAAACAAAAAAGGAGCATATGCTACGTAATCTTTTGATGACTAAAGAGAGTGACGTCTTCTCGACCGTGTTATATTCATCTTTTAGCGGAAAACTCAAAGTCGAATTTCTATACAGTGATAGCTCAGGAGTGGTTTTTAGCTGTTATTGCAGTGCAAATGCTGGAAATTTAAAAGTAATTGGAGACATAAAATAGTGTTGATCGTTCTTTCATGGTTGACCCTTGAATAATGAGAGTATTACTTTCAATGATGGGCATTTATAGTTTGTAAGTAGGCTGTTTATGTTTTCTTATTGGCAACGTTACGTAGCGCTCTGTATGAAAATCACTGGCTGTGCTGTGTGCAGCCTGTGGCTAGTTTGCATTGTTGTCTGCCATTGTAGTGTTGGGCAGATGGATGTGAACAGCGCGTAGCGTTGGCAGTTGGAGGTGAGCCGCCAGCAGTGGTGGATGTGGGAAACGAGATGGCGGATTTTTGAGTACAGAATGGATGTCATGAACTGCTATATATATTATGACTACTAAGGTAAATACATTGTTTGTTCTCTATTAAAATCTTTCATTTGCTAACTATGCCTATCAGTAGTTAGTGCCTTCCGTAGTTTGAATCTTTTATTTAGCTGGCAGTAGTGGCGCTCGCTGTATTGCAGTAGTTCGAGTAACGAAGATTTTTGGTGAGGTAAGCGATTTGTGAAAGGTATAGGTTAATGTTAGTCAGGGCCATTCTTTTGTAGGGATTTCTGAAAGTCAGATTCTGTTGTGCTAAAAATATTGTGTGTCAGTTTAAGCATAGTCTTGTATAATTGTTCAAAGGTGACGTTTCAAGTTGATGAATGATTATCGATAACAAAGCTAGGGGCTTTACTTTGATCAGTATAATGACAAAATATTTTCTTTGAGAACTGAAATGTAGTAAAAAATTCTATAAGTCGCTGTCTTTAAGTCACATGTTGTGGAAAATAAGGTAGTAAAATACACTTGCTCTGTTTAAAGCGTGTGATGTAACTGTGAGGATGAGTTCACTAGAAATTGTGTTGGGCAAGAACTGAATCGTAACGCCACTAAAATAATTTCAAACTTTTTGCTGATTCTCGCGCAAAACTAGTAACACTACTCACAGTTCCAACCATACTGCGAATACTGACAAGCCGCACGTCTACACGGTAACTAGGTTCAGTTGATCTGCAGCAGGGTGTACACTAGTCACTAGCGGATGGAGCTGCTTTATTCGCTATTGTACGCCTCTAAACTTTCCAGAAATGTTGGTACCTCCGACATAGCGTTGACCTCTCAAATTATCAGTTTCGAGATCGACTTGATTTATGTCCTGAACGACTGGATCAGGTATGCAGCACCAGTCAAGTCAACTGCAGATGGGATGCGTATTAACTCCTCGTGTTTTGTGGTCTTTTGTATATCCAAATCCCAGATACATACACTGGTTTTTTTTAATGAACGTATAGCCATAATTACGGCCTAGGTCTAGGCCTTTATGCCATTTTCAAGTGATTGATTTTACGTCATTAAAATATTGCAAGACGTCAAGCTCAAAATTAGCCATAAATTAAGAAAATATCGCCTCCCCACGAAATGCCGGATGTAAAATCATCATCATCAAAACTAGGTCGTATGAAATAAACAACAGTACACTCAAATGACGGTATCTTCATTTAAAAATTATTGTATGATTGTTTCTCAGCGACATCAAAAACTGTATACTCTGAGTTGTGTGCCACTTTGGCATCGTTTGTTTTGTCGCCAAGAACAGCATAATATTTTTCTTCTCTGATTTTGTCCAGTATCTTTTACATTATGACACAATGGAAGCAGTGAATAACTGATTCTGAGGTGTTTTTATTAGTCAGATATGTAGCATTTTTCTGTTCTGTCTGTAAATGTTTTTGTAGAGATGAATCACCGGAGACCATGCGAAATTTTAACAGTGCACAAAACTTTCGTTGGACGATTTAATCATTCAAAATACAATCATCTTGGTGGCCTCTTAGAGATTTGTTTTCTCTACCACATGTGTGATCGTCGTTACTATTGGAATCAGCCGATCTCTACTTGATTTCGTCATTTTCAGTTTCTCAGTTTCTATTAAAATACTGACTGCCTTTTAAAGATTTTCATATGAACTTTTGAAATGTGGGTTTTCAACACCGCCATTTTTTGATGCTCGTTACCAGTGTGGCTTATGAATATTTATGCTAGCTAAAGAACCTACAGGCACAGAATTCTTGCCCCCACTATCTGTACCGGAAAATAGTACGCAAGGGAAACAACATGCATCGTTCTGTTATGACTATAGACTAGCCAAGTGTACTCTTTTAGCCAATCATATCATGAACTTACCTTTTTGTCATGCACTCTGTCTGCTCCGGATATTCATAATTACGTGGTGCTTCTGAAAACTCCGTCAGATGTTTATACTTTTCCTCGGGACTGATTACTTTTCTTATTGCACAAGAGATATCAAAACGATTTTCAGCACAATAATGGATCTACTGCACTGGTTCCAGGTGTGTAACAACAGCAAACAGAAACTCCAACTTGCACACGAAGGAGAGAATAGTACATAATCAATGCTGCAGCATTTAGTATATGTGACAAAGGAGTACTCCTTCTGGTTTTATGTATGTTGTGTAAAAGTATCCAATGAGCAACATATGTAATACAGGACACAGCAGGTGTGCTTGATAATGGCTAACGACTAAAATTAGGTAATAGCATGTATTTAATGAAGTACAATGCAGCCTACAACGGACAATGTATTCTTTTATTAAACACTTAGAGGTTGTGGACCCACACGGAAGGATCTAGGTTGCAGTAGGTACTGGGGGATGAAGAAGCTTGCACATGATAGAGTAGCATGGAGAGCTGCATCAAACCAGTCTCAGGACTGAAGACCACAACAACAACATGGGGCTAGCTTCGAAAACGCGAAAAAAAATCAACTGTGCTCTACAGAAGTTACATGCCTGCCAGCCTACTGCACCAAAATGTATGGAATAACTGCTGTTTTCCGCGATTTCGAAGTTGAATACCTTGTAAAAGTTGATCTTATTGTTGAGTGCGTTTACCATTTAAAAGACTACTGGCCAAAGTTACCGAAGCACGTGATAAAGAACTACAAAATTCACGGTGCCGGCGGCGGGTGTGTGAAGAAAGTTGGTTTAAAAGGCATTCAGAGCCGAACAAAGCCGATGACTGACACTGCATGCCCCACAGTGGACAGGGTGACGTACAATGCAACGTAAATAATGTAATGCACTACATTATTTACGTTGCATATTACTTCACGCTGTCCATTGTGGGGCACGCAGAGAGGATGGAATGCCCTGAAGTCCAGTTCACAGCCAGCCGCACTGCACGGACCGACCGAAACATTGACGAGACGAACTCAACCGAATAACGTCACAAACTCGAGAGTATTCGAGTTTGTATATGAGTTTCATTTACGTACGTACAAAATAATTACAGTAATGTATCTGATGAACTTTAAGTCGCCAGTGATATGTCTCAGACATTGTTTCGAGGTGATATTGGCTCGATTCGCCAAAAACAAAAAGCCCGACGATATCCTTACGTTTCGATGTAGTTTTTTCAAAATTTGACGAAATCAAACTAAAATTCGTCTCGATAACATTTAAGAAACAGTTCAAAAGCGCATTCTGTTGAGTTAGATTCGACAAACGATGTATGAAACACCTACGTGTACAGCGCGCTCGCAAACTGCTCATCCGCATCTCAAATAGCAAGTGCAACCGCGGTGGAGGCGTGCGAGTAGCGGCAGTACCGGGACGTGGCTGTGGCCGAAAACTTGACTGAGTGGCGCTCTGATTAAAAACTGGTTACGTAAACACCTTCTTATAGAAATTTAAAATTTGAAAACATGCTGAACATAGTTAAAATGGATTAAGTAAGGATAAGTGATGAAAACTGTGTTGTAGATCGTACAGCTCTTAATATCAAGTTAAATTTGAGATTCGTTCGTAAGTGGTGGATCCAGATGCTTTGATGTTGGGGGGGAGGGGGGGGCGGCTGGATGGGAAGGAACTGCTTGAACCTCTCATCCCCCCTCGCTGCTCACCCCACCAGATGGACCCGCTACTGCCGATAAGCAAGGAATGTCTAGGTTAATAAAAGAAAACATGGTCGTCACTAGGCTGCAACGTAAACGATCCTTGAAACTTCCAGGCAGATTAAAACTGTGTGCCGGACCGAGACTCGAACTCGGGACCTTTACCTTTCGCGGGAAAGTGCTCTACCAACTGAGCTACCTAAGCACGACTCACGCCCCTTTCTCACAGCTTTACTTCTGGCAGTACCTCGTCTCCTACCTCCAAACTTGCTCTCTTGCGAACCATGCAGAATTAGTACTCCTAAAAGAAAGGATATGGCGGAGAAATGTCTTAACCACAGCATGGGGGATGTTTTAGTTCTGCATGGTTCGCAGGAGAGCTTCTGTAAAGTCTGGAAGGTAGGAGACGAGGTACTGGCAGAAGTAAAGCTGTGAGAACGGGGCGTGAGTCGTGCTTGCGTAGCTCAGTTGGTGGAGCACTTGCCCGCGAAAGGCAAAAGTCCCGAGTTCGAGTCTCGGTCCGGCACACAGTTTTAATCTGCCAGGAAGTTTCATATCAGCGCACACTCCGCTGCAGAGTGGAATTCTCATTTCGGTAAACGATCCTTATTTAAGTCGTGCGGTTAGCTTGTAAGAGGTTTCGGACTACTGGTCGGTAGGATACCATCAGTAATATTCGTTACTTATGCTGTACACACATTATTACATCCGCTATCGCTTATACTTCCGTACACGAGCGTTGTCTTCTACACATTGCCACTCCATTGTTGGTCAAAGACAGGTGGACATTCCCACAAGCGAATTCCGAAAATTTATAATTTATCAACGACATGTGTGATGTTATGTATTACATATTGTAATTATAAGTTTTTTTATTTACACATACAAAGAAAAATAGTTTAATTACTGTATGTAATACGTAATATCACACATGTGCTTGAAAAATGACAACATGTCGAAATTAGCCAGACGCTCGATAAAGACCATCACTGACCATGTTTTCCTTCATTAGGTATTTAGAGGCTGTGGATCCACACAGAAGCAAAGTTTTGATGCCTAGTTTACTTTCAGTACTAACTTTTGGTATTAACGAGATGGATATATTGGCCATAGAGTCCACTCATATATGTCTCTCGCAGGCACTAGTAGTTTACGAGGCTACAAATAAATTAATTTGCCCTAGCAGCATGAAAGTTGGTTTACTAATAGAGATAAAGCGAAAGTATATGAGCTGCAAGTTCATAGGATAGTCGTGTCCGCGCTTGAGATAAGGAACTATTGCTTGGTGCTTGAGCAAATGGGTAGTTGCTTGAAGGCAAGGTTATTCGCTTCAAGGTGTGATTTGCTCTCCACAGTGCAAGGTGTCTGCGCTCTAACGAGACTACAGTCACGATCCTCCATAACTGAATTTTCAGCGTTGCCCCTTCGAGTTTACCGCAACTACGAACTAAGGGCCCCGTGGTTCATTTTGAAATTACGAAGGAGTACAGTTTAGGAGTACTTGACGTGCTTACAACTCCTCAGAAATTTAAATGCTCAAGGTACGAAAAATATATTAAATTGCTGGAAAAGACAATCACGTGGCATTCACTTTTATAAAATCTATGAGGAGGAGGCAAGCATTTAACGTCCCGTTGACAACGAGGTCATTAGAGGCGGATCAGAGAAGGATGAAAAAGGAAAGTTGCTGTGCCCTTTCGAAGAACGTTTCCCGCATTTGCCTTAGCGGTTCAGGGAAAAGACGGAAAACCTGATCCAGGATGGCCGGACGTGGGTTTGAACCGTCGTCATCTCGAATGTGAGTGTAGTGTGCTAACCAATGCGCTACACCGCTCGGTCTAAAGTTTGTGTACGATACTAGATGAATTTTGATGGACGCTCAGTATTGCTTTAACTCGACAACACTTTTTAAAAGTATCATATATTCTCCGTGATGGCATCAGGCTGTCGAGCCGAATTTTCACGGCTATGAGAATCCTCAGCCTACGCGGTAAGGCTGGTGAGCCCCGACTAAACCAGACAGCGTCTTCTCGTGGTCAGAATGAATCCAATGGCTGCTGAACTGTGGTCACTGATAGTGCCCTCATGACTTGCTTAAAATAAACTAATATGCAGTGTATGGTACAAAGCTAAATGCGATGTTTAGGGTTCTGGAACAGGTGAGTCGATACCACATCAAGAAATTCCACATAATGCTTTGACTACGCGAGAGTCTTACACGGCATTCAACATGTAGAAACTAGAACTATCAGTATTATCTTCTTCTCTGGAACGTAGCAGTACAAGAATGTGTGGCTCCGGTGGAAGCTATGTCATTTGGGGATACTGGCAAAGGAGTTCGCTGGCGACATTTTAATTGAAAGAGAATAATTACACTGAAGCCACCGCAATTAGTGATAGCCCCCTGGACGTTACAAACAGCGGAATGTGGTTTTAAATGGCGTAGCTGACCATTACGGGCTGCAATGCTTGCTTCGCAATGTGGTTCCATGCTAGTCACGTGGTAGGTAAAGAGTTGTACGAAAGTCGGAGAAATTGGTAGCCCAGTCCATTCGCCCAGTATCCTCTCGTTCCGAGAGCCCCTCCATTTACGATGTTCGATGCAGTCCCGCTATGTCAGCCATAGAAATGATGTGAAGATCGAATACACCTCTGAAAATATGCACGCGGGGAAGGAATACACCGTCACACTACTATTGACCGATGGGTGTACGTTCTCAGAAAACTCAAGGTCATTGCGCCCGTAGACCCACCTGGACCATCAAAAACGGTGAGAGGTGGGTCCACGAACATTTTCAACCTTGATCATTTTGTTGGTCCCGGTGTGGGGAGATATCCTTGTAGCTTTGCCAGTTTTGTTCCAATAAATCCTGTCCTGTTTCTGAGTCTGACATTGAGTATCCTGACCGTTTCGTTTTTTTTTTTTTTTGTTTTTTGTTTTTTTTTAAATGAGTGGGTTGGTAGCCCTCTGCACAACCCCAACCTGGAGGACCAGGAGTCTTGATTTTGGGGTACTCTACCTCTACCCATAGGAGGGTTGCCTTCACCGCGGCTGAGCGAGCCTCTCCTGCCTGTGCTAGTTTTGGTCCACCCCAGGTATGTTATTTCCCCGGTGCCCTCTATATCTGGAGAGCATTCCCCTATCCGCCACCTGGGGAGGCGCCCGATTGGGGACTAGCAAACCCCACACCGGTTAAAATGTGTATCGATGAAACTTTATGTTGCATAAAGACACCGGTAGGAGAAACTGAAGATTTTAAGGTGTACACTGGACTGGGACAAGGGGATGCCATTTCACCTATTTTATTTAACCTTGTCCTAGAGAAGATTGATAGAGAATTTTCTAAAACCAGTCCACAAGGTATCCAGCTACAGGATACGAACATTACAAGACTTGCCTATGCAGATGATGTAGCACTAATAAGTAGTTCCAAAAGAGAATTAATCAGAATGATGCAAAATTACTACAAAATTACTGAGAAAACAGGATTACATGTTAATGAAGAAAAGACAGAATACCTGTCCATAAGTAAGAAAACCAGAAAAGATGCACCTCTGATTGTAGATGGCTTCAATTTCAAGACTGTTGACCACTTCAAGTACCTAGGAAGTATTTTTAGTAATAACAACAGAACAGATATAGAAATAGATGCCTGTTTATCAACAGCAAACAAGACACTTTTTAGTTTCATCAAAATTCTAAGAAAAAGATCACTTAGCGGTAACTTCAAAATCCGCTTATATCAATCGACCATTATACCTGTCATATTATATGGATGTGAAACATTAATATTTAGAAAGAAGGATGAAGAAAAACTGTTAATATTCGAAAGAAAAGTACTAAGGAAAATTTTGGGACCTGTATACAACGGAAACAACATGGAATGGAGAATAACAAGAAATGAAGAATTAAGAGGGCTGTACAAACACCGCAACATCGTCAAAGTGCTCAAGAGGAGAAGGTTGAATTGGGTAGGCCATATAGTAAGAATGACAGAGAATAGACTACCTAGAATGGCATTCAACAGAACAATAGAAGGAAGGAGAAGAAGAGGGAGACCCAGAATCAGATGGCGGGATAACATTCGGGAGGGCACAATGAGGATGAACAGCAGCAGCAACTGGACAAACAGCGCATTGGACAGGCAGAAGTGGAAGAGGCTCATAGAGCAGGCGTATGGTCGATAAGGCCCTTGCCACATGTAAAGTAAAGTAAAAATGTAAGTAAAGGTGTGGGGAGATACAGTGTTGAAATGGCGTACTGGCCTCCACATCCCTGACGACTCCACTCCCACCGATTAAAGTTTTTGTGGGAGTGCACTCCTTCACAATGTGCATCTTTTCAGGTGTGCATTCGGTCTTGGCTTCATCTTTAGGGGTGACAATGCACGACCGCACCCAATGAAAAGGTGGCAGAGTTCTTGGAACAAGAGGATATTTGGCGCATGGACTGGCCTGCTAGTTGCTCCCACTGGCTATGTGTGGAATGCGTTGGGGGGACGTATTGCAGTACGTCCACCATCGACCATCCAGCAGTTGATACACGCGCTGGCGGAAGAATGGAACGCGCTACCACAGAGACTCCTTAGCAACTTTGGGCAGAGCTTGGGAGCACGTTGCAAAGCGTACAGTGCCGTCTGCGGCGGTCACGCACCCTATTAAGAACCGCGTACCGGCTTTTGTAATGTCCAAAGAACCACCATAAATCTCCGTGATTTCAGTGTTATTATTGTCTTTGAATAAAAGCGTCATTTCTGTTCGTCTCGCTGCCTGTTTCTTTCAGTTACCTCGGGTAATACGGTGTAGCAGTTCTGGTCCAAGTTTCATCGAGCTGCGTACGTGAATGAACATCCGTCATAGCCGGGATGGAGCTACAACAGAGTCACGTGGGCGTGCGCCTAACGTATATACGCACACCAAAAAAGTACTGCACCACATTGGTTCCGAGAGTTCCGGCACCTGTACATAAAATTGGAATAGAGATCAACATAAACATCCCTTCCGCCGTTTCTATTGCTCATGAAAACCACACACTGCATGTTGTACCACCATACAACGAGACCTTCACAGGTGGTGGTCCAGATTGCTGTACACGCCGGTACCTCTGATACCCATTAGCGCGACCTCTTCCATTGATGCATGTCTGTATTAGTCGTGGCATACCTCTAACATTTTGCGTGGTGTCTGTCTGATCTAAGTCATGTCTCCCTACCAATTTCGCGCAACGACGCTCTGAGCGTGTTTTTTAGGGAATTGACTAGTCTGAACCTGGGACCTGTTGCTGGTAAGGAGACCCCAGACCACACATGACATGTAGAGTTCAGAAGACTTCAGTGAGACTAGCGATGATATAACCAAATACTTAATGATTTATGGGTCAGCTCCACTGCACTCCCTGTAAAAGAATCTTAATACAAACTAAATTTAATGGAAGGGGTTCAAGGCTTTCTATTTTTAGTTAGCTGGTAAAATAGCGCCGAAAAACAATTAAGTTTACCATTTTAATTTTTATTCTACTCACAAAATTTTGTTTATAAATTGCGCGATATTTTAATACAGGATGATAAAAACCAACTGCGTTCAACAAAAATGTGAACGAATATTCCCTGAATGGGTTTCCAAGTTCTAAAATGGATCGAAGGATGACCTATGCCACATCACATCTATAATCTAGGTTTAAATTAAGTTTCATAAAAGAGAAAAATTTCAAAAATGGTCTACAGTGACCCTCAATTATCTTTAATTACTTATTTAACTTGTCGTAAATTACAGTGGCTGATGTGGCTTCTCAATAACTATATAACAGAAAAATCATCGCATTTCAGATTTTAACTTCAAGTAGCAAACGTGAATACCACGAAGTTTAATTGACGAACGACACTAGTATTACATAAAAAGGGGATATAACAGATGAGACTTCTGCAGTTCTGAGTGAAGCCTTATGCGCTCTTATGCGGCATCACGTGCGTTCATTACCTTGTCGTTGGTTAGGCAGCGTCAGGGGCTTCTGGCGGCGCAGCTCCACACACCTCGCCATCTCGGTAGCAACTCTCTCGAACTTATCCTTACTACTGTTTACCGAAGTTGGTTTAAGAAAAAGGTATCTGGCTGTGTTTTCAACTGACCAATCAGCGTCTCAGTCTTAACCTTAAGCTCTGCCTACAAAAATTCTATCCAATGATAAACGTTATACTTTTCGTGGTGGGGCAATGTTTTTAATGTTTGCTACGTAACAGAGATGCGTATAGTCTCACGCTAAAACTTGCAGCTGGTGTGGCCCTTTTAGTGTCATCGTAAGATCTATACTGTTCTTCTGGAGGGCTCTATCTTTTAACATGGGCTGGGGGATGGACCTCTTGGCTGTCTGCCGGCGATGCGGGTGTCCCATTGTCCCGCTCTTATTGTAGGCCTCCTAGCCTACACGGCTCTGCTCTCGGCTTCTGTTTCTCCCCTCGGAACTGCGTCTTTCTCACTGTGGGAAGGTATGACATGCATTTAGACGTTCTTGTGTTAGTCTGTGGTATTCCATTTGCTCACTCGTTGATTGTATTACTTTGGTTAATTTAATGTTAGGAATTATTCGGAGCTATGTTACATATTGCTGGATTTGCTATCATGTCAGGGTTTTCATGGAAGGTGTTGGACTTGCCTGACACCTTACATACCATCCACTAGTTCATCAAGGCACTGTTGGTCAAGATTGTCCCACTCCTCAATGGAGGTTTGGCGTAGATCCCTCAGACTGGTTGGTGGGTCACGTCGTCCATAAACAGCCGTTTTCAATCTATCCCAGGCATGTTGGATAGGGTTCATGTCTGGAGAACATGCTGGCCACTGTAGTCGAGCGATGTCGTTATCCTGAAGGAAGTCATTCACAAGATGTACACGATGAGGGCGTGAATTGTCGTCCATGAAGACGAATGCCTCGCCAGTATACTGCCGATATGGTTGCACTTCTTCATAATCTTATAGCCTCATAAGGTAATAATAATACTGACTCTGTACTTCTATAGCAATAACTACGACCAGAGATTTACTGGCTCTGTGTGAGCACGAACAATATTATTCGTCACTTCATTTTATAAACACTGTATTTTGCTGCGTCCATAGACGAACGGCTAAATGCTCACAGCTAGCCACTAACTTTAAGTCTTACATCTTACCCACAGCCGAACGGTTCTAGGCGCTACAGTCTGGAACCGCGCGACCGCTACGGTCTAAGGTTGGAATCCTGCCTCGAGCATGGATGTGTGCGATGTCCTTAGGTTAGTTAGGTTTAAGTACGAGGTGCATTAAAGTTCTAAGGCCTCCGACTTTTTTTCTAATTAACTACTCACCCGAAATCGATGAAACTGGCGTTACTTCTCGATGTAATCGCCCTGCAGAAGTACACATTTTTCACAACGCTGACGCCATGATTCCATGGCAGCGGCGAAGGCTTCTATAGGAGTCTGTTTTGACCACTGGAAAATCGCTGAGGCAGTAGCAGCACGGCTGGTGAATGTGCGGCCACGGAGAGTGTCTTTCATTGTTGGACAAAGCCAAAAGTCACTAGGAGCCAGGTCAGGTGAGTAAGGAGCATGAAGAATCACTTCAAAGTTGTTATCACGAAGAAACTGTTGCGTAACGTTAGCTCGATGTGCGGGTGCGTTGTCTTGGTGAAACAGCACACGCGCAGACCTTCGTGGACGTTTATGTTGCAGTGCAGGAAGGAATTTGTTCTTCAAAACATTTTCGTAGGATGCACCTGTTACCGTAGTGCCCTTTGGGACGCAATGGGTAAGGATTACGCCCTCGCTGTCCCAGAACATGGACACCATCATTTTTTCAGGACTGGCGGTTACCCGAAATTTTTTTGGTGGCGGTGAATCTGTGTGCTTCCATTGAGGTGACTAGCGCTTTGTTTCTGGATTGAAAAATGGCATCCACGTCTCATCCATTGTCACAACCGACGAAAAGAAAGTCCCATTCATGCTGTCGTTGTGCGTCAACATTGCTTGGCAACATGCCACACGGGCAGCCATGTGGTTGTCCGTCAGCATTCGTGGCACCCACCTGGATGACACTTTTCGCATTTTCAGGTCGTCATGTAGGATTGTGTGCACAGAACCCACAGAAATGCCAACTCTAGAGGCGATCTGTTCAACAGTCATTCGGCGATCCCCCAAAACATTCGGCGATCTCCACTTTCTCGATCATGTCGTCAGACCAGCTTGTGCGATCCCGAGGTTGTTTAGATTTGTTGTCACACGATGTTCTGAATTCATTAAACTGTCACACCCACGAACGCACTTTCGACACATCCATAACTCCATCACCACATGTCTCCTTCAACTGTCGATGAATTTCAATTGGTTTCACACCACGCCAATTCTGAAAACGAATGATTGCACACAGTTCAAGTAAGGTAAACGTCGCCATTTTAAGTATTTAAAACAGTTCTCATTCAGTTGGCGGTAAAATTCCATCTGCCGTACGGTGCTGCCATCTCTGGGATGTATTGATAATGAACGTGGCCTCATTTTAAAACAATGCGCATGTTTCTATCTCTTTCCAGTCCGGAGAAAAAAAATCGGAGGCCTTAGAACTTGAATGCACTTCGTAGTTCTAAGTTGTACAGGACTGATGAGCACGGCAATTAAGTCCCATAGTGCAAAGACCCATTTGAACCATTTTCTTACCTACAACAGACTGCAACGGCAACTGCTATTGAGCTCCGCGCGCTACTACTTAGAATCGATTCTCTTGTATATATGACAAGTGTTTCAGGTCATTTTTCACGAATTATATTGCAAAATCGGGCTCCGTATACAGTGGACCCCTCAGATGTTATTTGACGTTTTTGGATTCGGCTGTTCGTTACTAAATGGATATTATTATAAAATACGGTTGAGGACCGCTGGCAGCACAAGTACTCGATTCGGGCCCCATGCTGTCCTTGGGCGGCAGTTTGACGACCACTCTTCTAGGTAGCTGGGCGCTAGGGTGTCCACAAGGGTGCGTTCAGCTTGATGTCGTACATACGATGGCCTCTTCTGCTGGCCGTCAGGGCCATTCACAGCAGTGGGTGCCGTGCGGACAGCCTGTGTTGCTGCAGACGCAGTCGCACTGTCCGTGTGAATCATGTGCCTTGCTCAAGACAAACCCAAATCCTAACTCAAGGGTACTTGCTGGTAACTCTACTGTCTTGTACGGCCGAACGAATGACAAGCTGTCCTCTGTGGCGCAGGTTGCACGAGGACCGCCGAGATACTGCGTGGCGCTGATGCGGCATTTTGGAACCCATCGTTCCAGATGAGTCGCGCAGTCTCGATCAACGCGAGCAGCAGTTCTGCGTCTCGACAGATTAAGGATCTACAGTTCCTTCACGAGCCAGTAGCCGTTCTTCCTACTTGCATGGGACGTAACACGGCGATTTCACGAAAAACAACATCCAACAAATTCTGAATGAGGAAGCCACTGCGTAATTGTTCTTTGCATACAGAATGTGGATACGTTACTCTTCTCTAGCCCGTGCGGTTGCGCGGAAATGCTAATCATTTGTCGTTCTTTGCATGCCGTATTCTGTACTTATCAGTCATCTCACTGGCTCGATGCGACCTGCCACGAATACCTTTTCCCTGCCGGTCACTTCATCTCGAAGCAGGACTCGCAACCAGCAATTATTTGTGATATACTGTCCCTTCATCTCCTCTTCACCCTATCTCTGTCCAGCTCCTCGACCTACTCTTTCCGACCATCTCCTCCATCCTCTCTCTATGTCGATCTCATCTTTTTCTCTTTCTCTGTTCGTCTCCTCTTCCCTTTCTCTATACCCTCTTCCCCATCTCTCTGTCTATCTCCTCCTCCATCCAATCTCAGTCCATCTCCTCCCCCCCCCTAATCTCTCTCTCTATATACTCCTCTTCCCTTTCTCTATACCCTCTTCCTCATCTGTCCTCCTCCATCCAATCTCAGTCCATCTCCCCCCCCCTCCCCACTAATCTCTCTCTCTGTCTGTCTACTCCTCGTCACTTTCTCTATACCCTCTTCCCCATCTCTCTGTCTATCTCCTCCTCCATCCAATCTCAGTCCATCTCCTCCCCCCCCCCCCAATATCTCTCTCTGTCTATCTCCTCCTCCATCCAATCTCAGTCCATCTCCTCCCCCCCCCCCAAATCTCTCTCTCTGTCTATCTATTTCTCTTCCCTTTCTCTGTCCCACTCCCCTTCATTGTGTCCAGCATCCCCTCCCTTCCACTCCTCTCCGTGTTATCACTCCAACCACAATTTGCTGCTTCTTATGCTCACAGTGTTCCTTTTCAGATAGTAAGTAACAAGCATTCCAAGTTTCGCAGAAATCGGTCCAGTGTTTATTAGGAAATGTGGAAGATACAAACATAAACATACATACATACATACGTTTATATAATACGTGTGCTTGCCGCAACGCATATCCTATCGTCCTGTCTGATCTACGTCCACATGTACACGATTACTCTGCGTATCACAATTAAGTGCCTGGCAGAGGGTTCATTGAACCACTTTCACATTAATTCTCTATTATTTCATTCTCGAACAGGGCGCGGAAATAGTGAACACCTGTATCTTTCCGGGCTTTCTCTGATTTCCCTTGTTTTATTATGATGGTCGTTTCTCCCAAGGTAAGTCGGCGTCAGGAAAATATTTTCGCATTCCGAGGAGAAAGTTCGTGATTGCTATTTTGTGTGAAGATTCCACCGCAACGACAAACATCTTCTTTTAATGATTTCCACCCCAAATCCTATACCATCTCCGTGACACTCTCTCCCCTATTTCTCTATAACACAAAACATGCTCCCTTCTTTGAAATTTCTCGAGGTACCTCGTTAATCCTAAGTGTTACTGATCCCACACCACACAGCAGTAATCTAAAAGACGACGGACAGACATTTTCTCTTTGGCAGATCTATTACATCTTGTAAATGTCCTGACAATAAAGTAGTCTTTGGTTCGTCTTATCCACAACATTTTCTGTGTGTTCTTTCCAATTTAACTTGTTCGTAATTGTAGTTCCTAGGTATTTAGTTGAATTTACGGCCTATAGAATTGATTGACTTATCGTGTAACCAAAGTTTAACGGGCTCCCTTCACCATTCACGTGAATAGCCTCATACTTTTAGTTATTTAAGGTTAATTCCCAATTTTCGCGCCGTTCAGATATCTTTCACAAATCTTTTGCGATTGGTTTTGATCTTCTGATGACTTTACTAGGCAACAAACGACAGCACTGTCTGCAGACAAACTGATCAGATTGCCTCCAAATCGTTTATGAAGGTAAGGAACAGCAGAGGGCATATAGCACTAATAGAAATCACTTCTGTTTTAACCAGTGACTTTTCCTCTTTTACTACGAACTATGACCTATCTGACAGGAAATCACGAATCCATTCGTATAACTGAGACGATATTCCAAGAGGTAGCTTTGTTTCTCGTAGTGTTCCACAAGAACGATAATCTGTAAATTCGTGTTGAGTATATGGCAATGGACCGTCCTCTTCGAGGTAATTCGTAATGTTCGAACACAATACATGTTCCAAAATTCTACCGCAGATCCGCGTTAATTACATGTGTCAGTAATTTAGTGGATTATTCTCACTGGTGGGACCAGTGCCACTTTCCACTTTTTGGGTACAGATTTGTCGTCGAGAGAGCTGTTTTATATGAGTTAAGTACGCAGCTATTGCATCAGCATACTCTGTAATGAGCCTAGTTAGTATACAGCCTGAAGGGGAAGACTTACTAAAAGTAAGTGATGAAAGTTGCTTCACTACCCTTGACGGTATCTACTTCTAAGTTACTCATAATGGTTGCTATTCTCGATTTGAATTCTTGAATATTTATTTCGTCTTCTTCTTCAAGCAATTTCCAAAGGCTGTGTTTAGCAACTCTGCTTTAGCAGCATTTTCCTCGATAGTATTTCCATTGCTATCGCGCAGAGAGCACACTGATTTGGTCTTTCCGGTACTTCACATACGACCTGAATCTCCTTGGATTTTCTGCCAGATTTTAAGACGAAGTTCCATTGTGGAAACTATTATAAGGATCTCGCATTGAAGTCTGCGCTAAATTTCGAGCGTCTGTAAAAGACTGCCAATCTTGGGGATTTTACGTTCGTTTAAGTTTGGCATGCTTTTTTCCTTCTTTCTACATCAGGGTTCTCACCTGTTTTGGTGTATCAGCTCCTCTGTAGTAAATTTATTTGGTATAAATCTTTCTACTGTTGTCGATACTATTTCTTTGAATTCGAGCCACATCTCGTCTGTACTTGCTTGTTAATTTGGAAGGAGTGGAGATTGTCTCTCAGGAAGGTGTCAAGCCAATTTTATCTGCTTTCTTGGATAGGTATATTTTTCGTTTATTTTTGTGCCTTTGGAAGCTACGGAACTAAGTCTTGCTACGACAGCCATGTGTTCACTAATCCCTGTATCCGTTTTGATGCTCAGGATTATTTGATGCTAAGAGGGCAAGGGCGCTTTTTGAACCATTTGCTATTCGCGTGAGCTCATGAACTAATCACTTGAAATATTTTTCGACGAATGCGTTTAGCACAATTTCGGATGGTGTTTTCTGCGTACCTCCTGATTTATACTTGCATTTTCACCAACATATGGACGGCAAACTGAAGTCACCACCAACTATAACTGCGTGATTCCTTACGTGTTTGAAATTAGACTCAAGTTTTCTTTGAACTTTCAGCAATTCTATCACCTGAGTTGGGAGGTCGGTAAAAGGATCCAGCTATTATTTTATTCCGGTTGCCAAGGGTGAACTCTAATCATACTAACTCACAGGAACTATTTACTTCGATTTCACTCCAAGATAAAGTACTTCTTACAGCAACAAACGCGCTACCACCAACTATGTTTAGCCCATCCTTTCTGAACAGCGTCAGATAGTTCGCAGAAATTACGGCTGAACTTATTTCCAGATTTAGCCAGCTTTCAGTGCCTATAACAATCTGAGCATCAGTACTTTCTATTCGCACTTTGAGCTCTGGTACTTTCCGAGCGTAGCTACGACAGCTCACAACCGTTATACCCCCT
The DNA here is from genome assembly GCF_023864275.1 of Schistocerca cancellata. NCBI lineage: Eukaryota > Metazoa > Arthropoda > Insecta > Orthoptera > Acrididae > Schistocerca > Schistocerca cancellata. The sequence continues at coordinate 6,328,318 of NC_064630.1, forward strand.
AGATGTACGCTCTTCCTGTGTTCGACCTGCACCCTTTTTGTGTTTCCCGGAGACCCTCTAATCTAAAAAACCGTCCAGTCCACGCCACACAGTCCCCGCTATACGTGTAGCCAGCAGAAACGACCTCGTGAACAGAATTATTCATTTCAGACTAAGCTGTGATTCGTAATAAATTGTCAATGGTATAAAATAAGTGTGAACATACATAGGTGATGTAAGGCAGAGTGGCTGATTAATTTTTCATTAACAACGTATCATTCTTCGCGAATCTCTTATTTTCCAACCCTGTCTGTTCATTTAAAGTCTGACTTGGATTTGTCGAAAAGTTCTAATGACAGTTAGGTGCTCGAAGTACCATGCCTGCTAATAAACCGATTAATTACTTAGATCTGAAAGTTTCAGTTTTCTAATATATATTTATATCAGTGTTAGTGCTTCATGTCTGAAATATTGACGAGTTCACCTATATGCTATTGCATGATTATTTGTATGATAATATATTTAGTACACATGTACTGAAGCAGTGACAATGTGGTGGATACTGTATCTTTAATTGTTATATATTGTGATTAATAAAAAAGCTAATAGTCTACTAGACAATAAAAGATGTGGGTAGTGTTTTGACTACTATATATAAAATGTATGGTTAACAGTTTTTACGGCCAAAGAGTGTATTATATTTTCTGTTTTTTAGTTTTCATATTTTGTGACTTGCAGTTTTTATAGATAATCAATTTTTACTACGCAGTCATTGCTTGTTATCTATTTTGAAGGAATCTACAAGTAAATTTCAATATAATTTGGAGATTAAGCATGTTATTCTATAATTATCAGATACAAGGACTGTTTGAAATACTGTCTCCAACCTGTAAATTGAATGAGTAAAGAGCCCTGAAACTTTCCCAAACTTGAAAAATGTCGTATTTGTGCAAGGTGTATTGCGACTGAAAGTGAATGTTGCTGTTATGATATGTAACCTATGTTCCTTGGTTTACTCTACTTATCCTTCTTGTGCTTACAGGGCCACATGCTTACACATCAATAAGTAATCACAATTATAGAAAAGTGGTGTTGATATTTTTTCAAAATAGCGGATGTGGTGTTTAATAATTTTACTGTAATATTACTTGAAAATACAGCTCTTCGGTTGCGCAGATAAAAAATTTATCAACTTTACCTAGGTTTCAACTGCTCTATGGCAGCCCTCATCAGAAGTACAATAATTTTACATTAACTATAACAGAGTTTTGGAATAATATAAAAATTATTAAATTAAACATATGTAATAAAATTACATCATAGCTAACTGCTATAGACAAAGAAAGCATACTTACATAGAGTAAATAGTTATGAAATGGTTTAGAGCAACAGTGCTCACGTTAAAGATAAAAACATATTTGTACATTATAAAATTTTCCTAGGAATGCGCAACTTGATTAAGACGGGGACTGATGACCATAGATGTTAAGTCCCATAGTGCTCAGAGCCATTTGATTAAGCACTGTAAGCAGCATCAGACTGACAGGCGCGCGCGCCGTCGATGTTATCAAGTCGGCATCTTGTATCGCGCCATCTAGTACTGAATGCTTGTAATTTACAGTGACAACAGCTGTCCGAAGCATTGGAACAGGAGTGCACGTAATGTGCTGATTACATTATGTCAGATAGTATGTAACAGATCGAAAGTTGAACAAAATATTATACTGTAAAACAGGGAGAGAGAGAACAATATTTAAGGCTACAGTACGGGAAGCATAATAGCAATATTCCGCGTTAAGTGATTTTAAGCAAGGGCTTTACACCATCAAAGAAATTTTTATCACGTAATTGTAATTGCTCAATGATGATTAAATGGACGTTACGGCAAAAATGTTTGAAAATTTCCAACTGTTCAAGAATATCAAGTCTGAAGCGTTTCTTTTCCGTATGTAAGATACTAATACCATGAACATCTTTAGGTTTGTGTCCTGTGATAAGAAGGTGGTCAGCGAATGACGAATTCGTACCTTTTTTCCCTAGTAGATGCTGTTTATATCTAATCGAAAAAGCTCGTCCAGTCTGTCCTATATAATAGGCTGAGCAAGTGTCACAGGTGATTTTATAAACGCCTTAGTTCTGCAGAGGCGACCGTCTTGGTTTTAAATTATGGATAAGATTATTTTTGAGAGAGTTGTTGGTAGAGAAAACTATGTTGCAGCTATATTTATTTTTAAGGGGACGTTGCAATCTGTAGGTTATTGCCCCTACATACGGTAAAGAGAAGTATTTCTTCAAATCGCTACGCTCGTCAATAGTGGTCCCAAACGTGGTGATTCTGTTATTGGTTTTCTGTCTGAAGACATCATCTACTATATTTGGTTCGTAACCATTATTAACTGCAATGGTTTTAATTTGATTCAATTCGGCTTTTAAATTTTCAGAGGACTGAGGGGTAGAGATTGGCACTATGAACAGCAGAGTGCAAAAAAGCTTTTTTGTGAGATCGTGGGTGTGTGGAACAGGCTGGCACAATTTGGTCAGAAAAAGAATCCTTACGAAAAATATTGAAAGAGATTTTGTCATTCACTATTGTCAAAGTTAAGTCTAAATAATTTAACTGACGGGAGCTGTTTTCAAGTTCACATGTGAAGGTGACTTTTTCATGTAGTTTGTTAAAGATATGGAACATTTGGTTAATGCCATCGTTCGTTCCGTTATAGACGATTAAAATGTCATCGACGTACCTAGAATATGAAACAATTCCTGAGGTGGTAGTGGAAAAATTTTTGAAAAATGTCTCTTCTAGAGAGTTGATAAAAATGTCTGCTAGGATGCCAGGTAAGGGATTGCCCATAGCAAGACCATCAGGTTGTTGGTACAGCTGTCCATTGAATTCGAAATAATTGTACTTTGTTACGATCAGCATTAAGTTAATGAAATCAGTGATCTGTTCATCAGAGCGTTCTTTTTTGAACAAACGTAAGTTATTCTCTATGATATCTTAAGTCGTTAGTACAGGCACATTGGTATAAAGGTTTTTAATATCAAATGAGAACATCTTTGTGTTTTCGTCGCAGTGTATGTCTTCTATTTTGTTGACAAGGCTCTGAATGTTAGCTATAGAGTAATTATCATGAAGGAATTTTGCTAGATCGCGGTAAGCGCTGTTCATACTATTAGAAATAGGCCGAATAGGGTGATTTATTTTGTGGACCTTGAACTGGGACCGAAGCTTAGGCCGCTGGGGGTTCATGTTAATCAGCTATTTTTTCTGGAATGGCTTTAGTAAGGAATTTGCATCATTGACAGCGGATCTAATTTCTTTTTGTAAAATTGGGGTAGGATCTTCCTGTAGCTAAGAAATATTTTTTTCCTCAAAAAATTCTAAAGTTTTTGCTACATATTCATCTTTTGTAGCAATAATAAGAGAATAATCTTTGTCTGATTTTGTTATGAGAGCATCATTGTCTCTAAGTTTAACATTAACAGAGTTGATTAATTTTTTGTCATAATTGACATTTTCAGGGCGAACTACATTTCTACTAAGCAAATTACATACATCGTGAGCGATTCTGGTCTGTTGTGATCTTTCGATTTTTACACTATCTAGACCAGTTTTAAGTTCAACAATGATATTTTCTATTACATGCTGATCAGATAAGTTTGGTTTGACATTATATTTTAAACATTTTCTTAAGAACGAGATTTCATCTTTAGTAAAAATTATGTCAGTTTTATTTAAAATCCTATTAAAAAACTTATGATCACTTTTTTCAAAATTATCAGTGCACTGTACCTTGTTTACAGGTAAAAGGCGATGATTAGATATAAAGAGCATCTATTAGGGGAAAAAGGTACGAATTCGACATTCGCTGACCACCTTCTTATCACAGGACACTAATCTAAAGATGTTCATGGTATTAGTATCTTACATACGGAAAAGAAAGGCTTCAGATTTGATATTCTTGAACAGTTGGAAATTTTCAAACATTTTTGCCGTAACAACCATTTAATCATCATTGAGCAATTACAATTACGTGATAAAAATTTCTTTGATGGTGTAAAGCCCTTGCTTAAAATCACTTAACGCGGAATATTGCTATTATGCTTCCCGTACTGTAGCCTTAAATATTGTTCTCTCTCTCCCTGTTTTACAGTATAATATTTTGTTCAACTTTCGATCTGTTACTATCTGACATAATGTAATCAGCACATTACGTGCACTCCTGTTCCAATGCTTCTGACAGCTGTTGTCACTGTAAACTACAAGCATTCAATACCAGATGGCGCGATACAAGGTGCCGACTTGATAAGATCGACGGCGCGCGCGCCTGTCAGTCTGATGCTGCTTACAGTGCCGGCCGCACACGCGACCCTTAGCGGCGCGTCTTAATTCAAGTTGTGCATTCCTAGGAAAATTTTATAACGTACAAATATATTTTTATCTTTAACGTGAGCACTGTTGCTCTAAACCATTTCATAACTATTTACTCTATGTAAGTAAGCTTTGTTCGTCTACTGTAGCGTATTCCAAAACTCTGTTATAGGTAATGTAAAATTTTTTTACTTCTGATGAAGGCTGCCTTAGAGCAGTTGAAACCTAGGTAAAGTTGATAAATTTTTTATCTGTGCAACCGAAAATCTGTATTTTCAAGTAATATTATAAATGTAGTCTACGCTCTCTGCATTATCGGCCATGTTCAAATTGTAAAAAAAAAATAATAATAATAATTTTACTGATCGTCATTTAAAATTACTACTTTTATCGTTTAACTTAGCTATAAACTGTATAAGCTTTTTTTGTATTGCAACCAGCTTTTGCCAGAAGATGGCAGGTTACTTCGAGACTACTTTTAGAACAACAAAACAAAAACTTTTAACTGCCTGGTGTCGTTATTTAGCAGTTACCTGTATTTAGTTTGTAGAAGTAAATGTGTGCTTCGAAGCAGCAACCGGCTCCCACCTCTGGGGCTAGTTCTTCCACGCAAACACTGCTAATAAGGCCAGTAAAAGCAAACTTGTAATTAGTGTTTAGTTTCTGACGCTCCCGAGCTGCTGCCTCCGCTCGCCGGTGAGGTGTGGCCGTCATTGTCAGACGCACACCTGCTCGTTACGCAGCGTCTGCTGGCGGCCTACCTCCGGCCTGGGCAGGGGCACGTGTGTTTTGCGCAGCGGCGCGCGCCGCGGACTTCTCGCTGGGCTTCATTAATTAGCTCCGCCGGGGGGGGGGGGGGGAGAGGGGGGGGAGACGGAGACGGATGCGTGCGCAGCGTCCCGCGGCAAATCGGGATAAGCCGCAGCCCTGACGAACTGCGCCACCCCCACCCCCAGCCCTCAGTCGTGGTAATGACGGTAAACACGGCTGCCAACGAGCCGCTCGGCAGGTCTGCAGCGGCCGGCGAAGTTTGTGCGCAGGCAGCCGTCACCCGCGGGACTCACCTGCTGCAAGTACGAGCATTACGTACGAGAAATTCCACCAGTTTCGTGCTGAACAAGATGCACGGAAATTGTACGATAAGGAGACCGGATAGTGTAGCCTCACTATTTTGAAAGGCCTACATTTCTGGTCAACTCAGGGGCTAATGCTTTATACAAAAATATCGTGGGCAATGTGTTCTGGCCAGACGAAACTACACTATTGGCCATTAAAACTGCTACGCCAAGAACAAATGCAAAAAGATAAGCTGGTATTCATTGGACAAATACGTTATACTAGAATTGACATGTGATTACATTTTCACGCAATTTGGGTGCATAGATCCTCAGAAATCAGTACCCAGAACAACCACCTCTGGCCGTAATAACGGCCTTGATAAGCCTGTGCATTGAGTCAAACAGAGCTTGGATGGCGTGTACAGGTACAGCTGACCATGCAGCTTCAACACGATACCACGGTTCATCAAGAGTAGAGACTGGCGTATTGTGACGAGCCAGTTGCTCGGCCACCATTGACCAGACGTTTTCAATTGGTGAGAGATCTGGAGAATGTGATCGCCAGGGCAGCAGTCGAACATTTTCTGTGTCCAGAAAGGCCCGGGCAGGACCTTCAACATGCGGTCGTGCATTATCATGCTGAAATGTAGGGTTTCGCAGGGATCGAATGAAGGGTAGAGGCACGGGTCGTAACTCATCTGAAATGTGACGTCCACTGTTCAAAGTGCAGTCAATGCGAACAAGAGGTGACCGAGACGTGTAACGAATGGCACCCCATACCATCACGCCGGGTGATACGCCAGTATGGCGATGACGAATACACGCTTCCTATGTGCGTTCACCGCGATGTCGCCAAACACGGATGCGACCATCATGATGCCGTAAACAGAACCTGGATTCATCTGAAAAAATGACGTTTTGCCATTCGTGCACCCAGGTTCGTCGTTGAGTACACCATCGCAGGCGCTCCTGTCTGTGATGCACCGAGCGAGGTGGCGCAGTGGTTAGCACACTGGCCTCGCATTCGGAAGGACGACGGTTCAATCCCGCGTCCGGCGATCCTGATTTAGGTTTTCCATGATTTCCCTAAATCGCTCCAGGCAAATGCCGGGATGGTTCCTTTGAAAGGGCACGGCCGTCTTCCTTCCCCATCCTTCCCTAATCCTATGAGACCAATAACCTCGCTGTTTGGTCTCTTCCCCCAAATAACCAACCAACCTGTCTGCGATGCAGCGTCAAGAGTAACCGTAGCCACGGTCTTCGAGCTGATAGTCCATGCTGCTGCAAACGTCGTCGAACTGTTCGTGCAGATGGTTGTTGTCTTGCAAACGTCCCCATCTGTTGACTCAGGGATCGAGACGTGGCTGCACGATCCGTTACAGCCGTGGGGATAAGGTGCCTGTTATCTCGATTGCTATTAATAGGATGCCGTTGGGATCCAGCACGGCGTTCCATATTACCCTCCTGAACTCACCGATTCCGTATTCTGCTGACAGTCATTGGATCTCGACCAACTCAAGCAGGAATGCCGCGATACGATGAACCGCAATCACGATAGGCTACAATCCGACCTTTATCAAAGTCGGAAAGGTGATGGTACGCATTTCTCCTCCTTACACGACGCATCACAACAACGTTTCACCAGGCAACGCTCGTCAACAGCTGTTTGTGTATGAGCAGAAATCGGTTGGAAACTTTCCTATTGTCAGCACGTTGTAGGTGTCGCCACCGGCGCCAACCTTGTGTGAATGCTCTGAAAAGCAAATCATTTGCATATCACAGCATCTTCTTCCTGTCGGTTAAAATTCGCGTCTGTAGCACGTCATCTTCGTGGTGTAGCAGTTTTAATGGCCAGTAGTGTACTTTCGTCTAGTCATAACGATGGGTTCTCTGACTGCTGTGGGAAAAATGCTTATCAAACAAGAACACATGAAATATTAGTTGACTTTATTAGACAAATGAATGAAAGATAACCTTTGACATAGAATTGCTTGATAATTTACAACTGTCATTGTCTACGAAAGCATCACCTCATGCACTGGTCAACAAACTGTCCTCTTCAAGAACAATGTTCGGTATTTATAACAGTACAGGTTCACCTGAAACTTGAAAAATTCGTTGCCCCTAGATGATGAAATTCTCTGCTGAAGCTGAAGTGTCAAACTGGCTGATCTCTTGCGTGCTTCGCACTATACTGACCTCAGCGTAATGGCGCTGCTGTACTGAGGGAGGGTGGGGTGTCTTCTGGAGTGTCTCCCATTGGTCGTTGTGGATTACAGCGAGCCCCCGCTAATGCCTGTAGTATGGATTTGCGTTGCCGACTTTGGTGCGGCACCGTGATCTCCAGATGATACCGAACAGTGTTTGTACGATGTACGAAATGTGAAAAGATTTGTAGCTCGAATTGTCCAGAAGCATTAACTTTGACAAGAATTATTGATTTTTCTGCCGTGTTAGTTCAGTTCGGTTCACTTTATGGAAAGTTGCAGTGTTGTCTCGGAGAAACTTACGTAAAGTAATCTGAAACATAATACCCAATAAAAAGCTAAAGGAATCGTCAGCCCAATAACTGTTTTGAACTCCACACTGCTATACTGGGCGTGTCTTTGTTGAAGGTGGTATGCCTTCTTTCGCCCCTTCAACTGACTTACCCAGCCAGTTATAGGGGGATCTACAGGTTATCTTGATTTCCAAACCACAGTGTAACTCGAAAATTTTCACATCATCAACTATTGCCAGAGGTGAAAGGAGTGATAAGTGACAAATGAAATAATATGAGCAAACTACATACTGTGAGGTTATAATTTAAGTGTAGCTGCTCATGATGGTCCAATGTGGACTGTGACTACAACTTGGTAGGTATGCTAATGTGTTAATGCAGCGCCGATTTACGCTGAAATATACACTCCTGGAAATGGAAAAAAGAACACATTGACACCGGTGTGTCAGACCCACCATACTTGCTCAGGACACTGCGAGAGGGCTGTACAAGCAATGATCACACGCACGGCACAGCGGACACACCAGGAACCGCGGTGTTGGCCGTCGAATGGCGCTAGCTGCGAAGCATTTGTGCACCGCCGCCGTCAGTGTCAGCCAGTTTGCCGTGGCATACGGAGCTCCATCGCAGTCTTTAACACTGGTAGCATGCCGCGACAGCGTGGACGTGAACCGTATGTGCAGTTGACGGACTTTGAGCGAGGGCGTATAGTGGGCATGCGGGAGGCCGGGTGGACGTGCCGCCGAATTGCTCAACACGTGGGGCGTGAGGTCTCCACAGTACATCGATGTTGTCGCCAGTGGTCGGCGGAAGGTGCACGTGCCCGTCGACCTGAGACCGGACCGCAGCGACGCACGGATGCACGCCAAGACCGTAGGATCCTACGCAGTGCCGTAGGGGACCGCACCGCCACTTCCCAGCAAATTAGGGACACTGTTGCTCCTGGGGTATCGGCGAGGACCATTCGCAACCGTCTCCATGAAGCTGGGCTACGGTCCCGCACACCGTTAGGCCGTCTTCCGCTCACGCCCCAACATCGTGCAGCCCACCTCCAGTGGTGTCGCGACAGGCGTGAATGGAGGGACGAATGGAGACGTGTCGTCTTCAGCGATGAGAGTCGCTTCTGCCTTGGTGCCAATGATGGTCGTATGCGTGTTTGGCGCCGTGCAAGTGAGCGCCACAATCAGGACTGCATACGACCGAGGCACACAGGGCCAACACCCGGCATCATGGTGTGGGGAGCGATCTCCTACACTGGCCGTACACCACTGGTGATCATCGAGGGGACACTGAATAGTGCACGGTACATCCGAACCGTCATCGAACTCATCGTTCTACCATTCCTAGACCGGCAAGGGAACTTGCTGTTCCAACAGGACAATGCACGTCCGCATGTATCCTGTGCCACCCAACGTGCTCTAGAAGGTGTAAGTCAACTACCCTGGCCAGCAAGATCTCCGGATCTGTCCCCCATTGAGCATGTTTGGGACTGGATGAAGCGTCGTCTCACGCGGTCTGCACATCCAGCACGAACGCTGGTCCAACTGAGGCGCCAGGTGGAAATGGCATGGCAAGCCGTTCCACAGGACTACATCCAGCATCTCTACGATCGTCTCCATGGGAGAATAGCAGCCTGCATTGCTGCGAAAGGTGGATATACACTGTACTAGTGCCGACATTGTGCGTGCTCTGTTGCCTGTGTCTATGTGCCTGTGGTTCTGTCAGTGTGATCATGTGATGTATCTGACCCCAGGAATGTGTCAATAAAGTTTCCCCTTCCTGGGACAATGAATTCACGGTGTTCTTATTTCAATTTCCAGGAGTGTATGAAGATAACTACAGCCCACGCTGGACTTATGTGGGTATCTGCTCTTTAATTACAACCATTCTTTACATTGTATTTGCGTCCATAGTGACGAAAGATACAAACATCTAAACGTTCCAGGAAAATATGGCGAACATTTTTAAGTTATTTTCCTCTTTTTAAATTTCTAAGGCATGTCGTTCTACTCCTCAAGCATGTCGCTGGATATCGTAACACAAATATTTTCAGCTCCCTGTTACAAACAGTTCCCAAGCAAAGTGTACCCAAAGCTCTAGAAAAGAAGTTAAAGTAAAAATAAACTATTTTCAAAAACGTAAATAACTCAGATAGCACCAGGGAAGTCCATCAGCGTGGTCTTATTCGTTCTAGGGCTACAGGTCTTCTTTTTCCTTTTGTCTTCTATCAGCTGTAACATCTTTAGAGTCTCTTCAGCCTTGCCGGCCGAAGTGGAACCGCACGACCGCTACGGTCGCAGGTTCGAATCCTGCCTCGGGCATGGATGTGTGTGATGTCCTTGGCTTAGTTAGGTTTAAGTAGTTCTAAGTTCTATGGGACTAATGACCACAGCAGTTAAGTCCCATAGTGCTCAGAGCCATTTGAACCATCTTCAGCCTTAGCAAGATGCTGATGAGTGCAGTGTCCGTGTCATGTCCAAATTTTATGGGGGATTCCTCCACACATCTAATTTCCTGCTTCATCTTGCGTCCTTATAACATGCTATCGTAGCCAGCATTCCAAGTTTCAACGGACTTCCTCGTAAAAAATGCTTTTATGATACAGTACCTTCTCGTGAATTCTGTGACTGAAACTTTCAATCTGGTTTTGATTTAGACTATGAAAGCAGTTTGTTAAACGACGCGTGTCTAGAAAGAAAGGTTTGATATTTGTCACCAATGCTTATGGATATAAAATTTCCCGTTGATAAGCGCCATGTGAATCCACATCACATCTCAGTAACTTCGAGTTAACTGCAAACAGTGGAGTAACGTCTGTTTGGAGAGTTAAAAAACCGCCCATACCGCTTCTCTTCGTATTTTAAGCCATAAGAACTCTGCAGCAAATCTCTCTCAGTACCTTTGACACATTTAAGATCTGTTAAACAGCCTCTTGCTGTTGATGATGTTCTCGGTTTACTGTAACCTTGCTCCAATTAATTTCTGCACATGTGCACATCTTGCTAAGTTTGTAAAAATTGGACACACACACACACACACACACACACACACACACACACACGCACGCACACACAATACAGAGTAGTGCCGTCACAAGTTACAGTTGAGAGCTGAAGCAGAAAAAAATGGGGTACAGTTAACAAAGTTGGCAGGAGAGGGGTGTGTTTTCTGTTGCGCCATCTTAAAATGCCAGAGTTAGGTCTTTTTAATTTTCGAACGACCGAATAACAAACATCTTTCAATTTTCAATAAAATGGCGCATGTTTGCAAAAAGTAACAATTCGTCCTTTTTTTCATCGATTTTAAGCAAACACTACTCTTAACGTCCATTATAGCGAAGCAGTGCATTCTCTTCTGTAACTCACTGCTCCGCCTCTACACCTCTGTAATTGCATGTTACAGAAGATACGCGTGAGGAATGACGTAAGTGCAGTATGCCATCTGTCTACCAAATATGTTTTGTTTATAAACGAGTAAGACAAAAGAAATAATGGAGAAAGAAAAACAAAAAGTTCGTAAGACCATATAGTTCAGAAATCGAAAGATCCAATAAACTGTTTGGCCTTAGTATACGATGTGACTATTACAGCGCCATCTACCACAAAGCGAAAATGTGGTCCAACTAAAACATTCATATTTGTTTACATACTACACGAATATGTAATAAAAATGTGGGCTCCTATTTAAAAAAACGCAGTTGATATCCGTTTGGATTTATGGCAGCGCCATCTAGCGGGCCAAGCATAGCGCCATATGGTTTCCCCATATATATATATAGCGCCATCTGGTTTCCTCATATATATATATATATATATATATATATATATATATATATATATTCAGGCCTGAGAGTAATTTTTAGCCATCATTTTTGATATATCAATGACTCTCAGGCCTGAAATTTTGATATATCATAAATGATAAAAATGGTGGCTAAAACAGACTGTCAGGCCTGAAATTAAGTGTCCCTATGCTATTTCCATATACAAATTGTTACAAAACTCATTTGGTTAAAAAATAACAGTCTAAGCAAACACTTCGTATTGATGTTTTAGGCTTAAATGACTCAGTGTACCAAAACGAAGCTGATCAACTCTTTAACTGCACAAAGTAATGTTGACTAAAATAATGTGCTATGTAGATAAGCACAAAAACGAATAGGCACTCTGAATTATTGAAACTTACTGGAAGAATGCATTTAACATGTGATGCTTAGTATATGACTCCAACACTCAGTTTCAGCAAAGAGACTTCCATAAAATGGGAAACACGAATATGAACTTTTGAATATGAACATTGCCAATTAATCCGTATTAGCTATGTTGCATAGTGAAATGAACTTTGTAGGGCAAACAGTTTAACTCTTCTACGAAACTCAGTTATCATCTTTCGTCCGTGTAAAATAAGAATATCACCCACGTATCTACCCCAAAATACGGTTTTGTTGGGAAGGGTTGCATCACATTCAGTGGTAGACATGCAAAGACTGGCCAGACAGTATGGCAATGGTGATCACGTTATCAGTCTTTGATTTTGAATGTAGACGTCGTTGCCGAATATAAAATAATTACATTTCAAAACAGTATCGAGTAGTGGGAGCGCCTCACGACTAGTTAGTTTGTTTATCTATATCGATTTCCTTCCAACCTGTCTTCGATGCATAATAGACGCCGTGTATTAGGAACCGTGTCCCTTTTGCTGTAATAAACATCATCTGGGCCACAAGTTTTATTTACCATCAGGAGATTTCAATCTGCACTGTCAGACCTGAAGATCAACTGCAGCACAGATTGAAACCGGTTGTAGGCAAATAAAAAGTGCTGATCCAGACCGTTTTTGTTTATTTCTTATACTGTTCAAATGGCTCTGAGCACTATGGGACTTAACATCTGAGGTCTTAAGTCCCCTAGAACTTAGAACTACCTAAACCTAACTAACCTAGGGACATCACACATATCCATACCCGAGGCAGGATTCGAACCTGCGACTGTAGCAGCAGCGCGGTTCCGGACTGAAGCGCCTAGAACCGCTCGGCCACCGTGGCCGGCTCTTATACTGTCTTTGTTTGCCCTTAATGATCTATATTTATTTTAAGTTTTGTATTTCATCGTAGTTTCTAACCGATCTGTTTTTCAGCCTAACACCACCATATGCTACTGCCACACGAGTCTGTTCCGCATTATGCTGCTCTCTCAACGGTGATATTATGTAACAATTTTCCCGTTTTATTGCTTCCCTCAATTTTAATTCCTTATTTTGTAACTTTGAATTTTAGACCTTATCATTCACTTGGAGGTTTTTGTTGCAGGATCCCTTCCTATCTCGATTGCTACTACACTGCTCTGCCGATTTTCTAACCAGACTGACGTTCCTTTGATTTGACTGAGAATTTTGGGTCGTCGATATAAGCCTGTTCTGGATTGCATATAAGTTATTGTGCGTACTGTTACTGTTATTTACTACATTCTTTTTCAATGTGGAGTATGGACAATATTCTTTATTTTTCTCCCATTTTCTACTCGGGTATATACACTCCTGGAAATGGAAAAAAGAACACATTGACACCGGTGTGTCAGACCCACCATACTTGCTCCGGACACTGCGAGAGGGCTGTACAAGCAATGATCACACGCACGGCACAGCGGACACACCAGGAACCGCGGTGTTGGCCGTCGAATGGCGCTAGCTGCGCAGCATTTGTGCACCGCCGCCGTCAGTGTCAGCCAGTTTGCCGTGGCATACGGAGCTCCATCGCAGTCTTTAACACTGGTAGCATGCCGCGACAGCGTGGACGTGAACCGTATGTGCAGCTGACGGACTTTGAGCGAGGGCGTATAGTGGGCATGCGGGAGGCCGGGTGGACGTATCGCCGAATTGCTCAACACGTGGGGCGTGAGGTCTCCACAGTACATCGATGTTGTCGCCAGTGGTCGGCGGAAGGTGCACGTGCCCGTCGACCTGGGACCGGACCGCAGCGACGCACGGATGCAAGCCAAGACCGTAGGATCCTACGCAGTGCCGTAGGGGACCGCACCGCCACTTCCCAGCAAATTAGGGACACTGTTGCTCCTGGGGTATCGGCGAGGACCATTCGCAACCGTCTCCATGAAGCTGGGCTACGGTCCCGCACACCGTTAGGCCGTCTTCCGCTCACGCCTCAACATCGTGCAGCCCGCCTCCAGTGGTGTCGCGACAGGCGTGAATGGAGGGACGAATGGAGACGTGTCGTCTTCAGCGATGAGAGTCACTTCTGCCTTGGTGCCAATGATCGTCGTATGCGTGTTTGGCGCCGTGCAAGTGAGCGCCACAATCAGGACTGCATACGACCGAGGCACACAGGGCCAACACCCGGCATCATGGTGTGGGGAGCGATCTCCTACACTGGCCGCACACCACTGGTGATCGTCGAGGGGACACTGAATAGTGCACGGTACATCCAAACCGTCATCGAACCCATCGTTCTACCATTCCTAGACCGGCAAGGGAACTTGCTGTTCCAACAGGACAATGCACGTCCGCATGTATCCCGTGCCACCCAACGTGCTCTAGAAGGTGTAAGTCAACTACCCTGGCCAGCAAGATCTCCGGATCTGTCCCCCATTGAGCATGTTTGGGACTGGATGAAGCGTCGTCTCACGCGGTCTGCACGTCCAGCACGAACGCTGGTCCAACTGAGGCGCCAGGTGGAAATGGCATGGCAAGCCGTTCCACAGGACTACATCCAGCATCTCTACGATCGTCTCCATGGGAGAATAGCAGCCTGCATTGCTGCGAAAGGTGGATATACACTGTACTAGTGCCGACATTGTGCATGCTCTGTTGCCTGTGTCTATGTGCCTGTGGTTCTGTCAGTGTGATCATGTGATGTATCTGACCCCAGGAATGTGTCAATAAAGTTTCCCCTTCCTGGGACAATGAATTCACGGTGTTCTTATTTCTATTTCCAGGAGTGTATATCGATTTCCTTCCAACCTGTCGTCGATGCATAATAGACGCCGTGTATTAGGAACCGTGTCCCTTTTGCTGTAATAAACATCATCTGGGCCACAAGTTTTATTTACCGGCAGGAAATTTCAATCTGCACTGTCAGACCTGAAGATCAACTGCAGCACAGATTGAAACCGGTTGTCGGTAAATAAAAAGTGCTGATCCAGACCGTTTTTGTTTATTTCTTATACTGTTCAAATGGCTCTGAGCACTATGGGACTTAACATCTGAGGTCTTCAGCCCCCTAGAACTTAGAACTACCTAAACCTAACTAACGTAAGGACATCACACATATCCATACCCGAGGCAGGATTCGAAACTGCGACTGTAGCAGCAGCGCGGTTCCGGACTGAAGCGCCTAGAACCGCTCGGCCACCGTGGCCGGCTCTTATACTGTCTTTGTTTGCTCTTAATGATCTATATTTATTTTAAGTTTCGTATTTCATCGTAGTTTCTAACCGATCTGTTTTTCAGCCTAACACCACCATATGCTACTGCCACACGAGTCAGTTCCGCATTATGTTGCTCTCTCAACGGTGATATTATGTAACAATTTTCCCGTTTTATTGCTTCCCTTAATTTTAATTCCTTAGTTTGGAACTTTGAATTTTAGACCTTATCATTCACTTGGAGGTTTTTGTTGTAGGATCCCTTCCTATCTCGATTGCTACTACACTGCTCTGCCGATTTTCTAACCAGACTGACGTTCCTTTGATTTGACTGAGAATTTTGGGTCGTCGATATAACCCTGTTCTGGATTTATATAAATTATTGTGTGTACTATTACTGTTATTTACTACATTCTTTTGTAATGTGGAGTATGGACAACATTCTTTATTTTCCTCCCATTTTCTACTCAGGTATGTACTTGAGGATTAAGTTGTAGGCTGCGAAACCATGATTTCCGTAAAGGACCATTTATTAGCTGTCCCCGTTTTTTATTTATCAAGAAATATCATTAAAATCTTTATGTGTCGTTGTGCAGCACACTTTGTCGGCGTTATTTTTATTCCACCAGAAGTGCAACAAGTTGATGGTAAAACCTAAGTCGTTAGGCCGCGCGTATTGCTCTTCGAACTTCTTCACTGGTCGACATTTCGATCGCTATGCAGGGGTCATCTCGAGGTGTACATTACGGTGCCCAGATGCCTGAACACCTTGGCTAACTTTCATCACATTCAATGTCAAACATAAAAGTTTATGAATGAAAACTCCTGCATAACCTTTGCTACTAGTCTGGCAGAGGACGTCACTTCACGATTTCGTATAGATCACACCCTTAATGACTTGGCCCTGTTTCAGCTGTACCTGCACCTCCTTAGTGATTGCCTCAAGTGTGTTCTTACAGATACTTCATTTTGAGGATTTTGTTATTCAAAGAACACGCAACTCATAATGTGAAATTGTAGCACATTCTACATGCGTATTCACCTTCTAGTAAGTGTTGAAAGTGAAGCTCCAAAACTACTTAGCAATGCTTTGGCTTCTTAAAAACAGTTTTTTGTGCAAATTGTATCTGTATCGAATTCGCTTCTTGGGGTCCTTTAATAAGAAGAACCACATAGGTTGGATTTAACTCTTTAAGAAACTTGTAAGACACCGAATTTGTTCCTGGTTCAATGGAAAATTGTTTTAACAAATGATGTAGGACCTGTGGGATACAATAGCTGTGAAAATTGAATAACTCGTTGACAATACCTTTACCCAGTTATCTGTGACCTTTTCAGAAATATGATATCGTCAATGGATATTTTTATGTGATCTTTCAAAGGTGTTTGATTGTAAAGGTCATGTTTGTGGGATCTTGCACACTCATTGCTTATAGCGTACCTAAAGGAATGTTGCGTTCTCGGAATGATATACAGGAATTCAAACAAATAACATTAGTAGTTTTATTTGTATAAAGGAACTTAACGATACTTAACTTCAGAGTTACGTGGGTGTCGAAAGTGACATGCGAATAGTAATAGTCTTTGCTATAGTCAGAGAACAGACAAGCAACTGATAAGGACCACAACTAGTTGCTCTCGTAGCACACTCCGCACATACGTTCCACTGGTGTCAGTACCCTGCGGCGATCTGAGCGGCCGAGGCTGGCAGGAGCAGCCCTTATATTCTCATCTTGCAGGGGCGTGGCGTGGTCAAATTCCTCACGCCATTGGACGACGTTTCCTCACCGCCTTCTGTGGTCTTGCGTTCCTCATCTTCGTTCCACCGCTTGTGGTTACGCACGCCTCCCCCCCCCCCTCCACCCCAAAGCGACGGACCGTCGTCGGGTATGGAGAGCGACGATGGCGGGGGATGCAGCGGGGTGGGCGCCCCGACAGGCCGGAAGCTGTGGCTGCAGGGGACGTCAAGCTCCCAGCCGTACCCCGCCATCCGGGCAGCGTTCTGGCGGGAACGTCCCTCGGAAAACGACCAGAAGGGTCTGCGTCCACCTCCTGCTGCCACGAACCAGATGAAGAAGACTCCATGGGTAGCACGAGGCGGAGGAGGCGAAGGCTCCGTCTCCGTGGGGTCGTCCTGCGGTGTCGTGATGACACCCTCTGGCGGCTGCTGCGGCCGCGATGCCCTCTGGACCCGTGAATCAGGGGGTAGAGAGACTGAAAGGTCATCGTGTATGCGACAGAGGAGAAGATTATTTTGATGACGGCACTGCATTCCACCTGAGCCTGAAACAAGATACATGCAAGCGCTAAGTCGACGGACGATCTCGCCTCTTGCCCACTGTCTGCTGCCGCTAAAAGCCCTGTAATAGACAGTATCATACGGCAGGAAGCGATACTTGCGGACTCCCTTCGGCGCTGGATCCTGAGGAGGGTGTAGCAGGTGGGGCAGTGTCCGGTGGCGGCGGCCGTGTAGCAATTCCGCCGGCGATTGTCCATCTCGTGGGTGCAAACAAAATGAGGCAAGAAACAGTTGCAGTGCTTGATTCCTGGCGTGTGGGGAGCCAAGTTTGGCCATCTGCTGCTTGAAGGTTCTGGTAGAACGTTACACTTCGCCGTTCCACTGTGGATGGAACAGTGCACTACTCAGATGCTGTATGCCATTGCGTTCAGAGAATTTTTCAAATTCTTTTCACGTCTACTGAGGTCCATTACTATTACTATTACTTCAGGTAAACCTTCGAGACAAAAAATCGATGACACCACCTGAATTGTGCTGCGTGACTTTGTCGAGCTCATTGGCACAGCAAAAGGAAACTTGCTATACGAGTCAACCACAATAAACCAGCGAGTGTTCCAAAAAGGTCCTGCGAAGTCTATGTGCACACGTTGCCATGGCGATTGCGACTTAGGCCAAGCAGAGAATTTCTGTGGCGGAGCGGACTGATTTTCCACACATGCATGACACAGTGACGTCATCTGTTCTATTTGGGCGTCCAGTCCCTGCCAAGTACAGTGCCGACGCTCTAACTGTTCCGTACCAACAGTCCCCCAGCGCCCACGGTGAAGTAACTGCATCACTTCTTTTTGCACAGCTTTGAGGATCAACACACGTGACTGTCTACAGCCACATTGTACAAGAATCACACCTTTCTGTATTGCGGGGCTGTGCCGCCGTGCAAAATATCAGCGCACTGCAGAGTTCTTTATGCTATCCGAGGAACGCGGCCGAGATGTGCGAATGTATATTAGGAAAATGTTCAATTCTGAATCAACTTCCGTAGCCTGTGAAATTTTCCTGTAGTTCATCGGCAAAGACTGAAGCAATTCAGAATCCTTTCCATCGATGTGACAACAAGATGCAGCAGAAACGTCAAAGTCTATATCAGGGCGAATCGGAAGACGTGAAAGTGCGTCCGCATTACCACGCCGAGATGTAGGGATAAACAATCTCGTACTTGTATTGAGACAACAACAAAGCCCATCTTCGCAATTTTTGGGCAGTTCGTACCGGAACCGGTTTCGTCGCGTGAAACAAGGTCTGCAAAGACTTGTGATCCGTTGCCAAGCAGAATTTTCCGCCATACAAATAGTGGTGGAATCTGGTGCACCATAAAAACCACTCCGTACACAATAGCCAAAGCCTCTTTTTCAATTTGTGAATAGTTACACTCAGCTTTGGGCAACACTTTTGTTGCGAAAGCAATAGGCCGGTCTTTACCACCACGAAAGTACTTCACCGATTGCATAAGACGAAGCGTCAATTTGCAACACAACTGGTTTGTCGCGATCAAAGTGAACGAAGCAGCAGCGATCACTAAGCAATGCATCCTTAAGGTTTTGCAAAGCTTTTTCGTACTCATCTGTCCAAACAAAAGGGACATTCTTAAGACGCAAGTGACGCAGTGTAGGTGCGGTCTGTGCTGAAATCAGTATGAACCGAATATAATACTTCATTTCACCAAAACTGACTGCAATTCCGTGATATTGGAAGGAACTGGCAAACGTCGTATGACTAACAAATGCCACTGAAAAGAATCTACACCTTGACTGTTTATGACATGATCAAGATAACGCAACTCAGGTTTAAGAAGAATCGCACTTGTCCAGTCTATACTTTAGTCCTGCATCAGATAACACACGCAAAAAAGCATATAAATTTGCAATATGTTCTTCAGATGTACGAACTGCTACTACAATATCGTCCAGATAGTATGAACAGTTTGGCACCTAAGCAGTCAGCTGTTCCAAATATTGTGCGGGAGCACCTCCAAAAGGCAAACGCAAATATTTAAACAACCACAAATCAGTATTCACTGCAGACACTTTTTGAGATTCTTCATCGAGCGGTATTTGCAAATACACGTCGCGAAAGTCAGTTTTTGAAAAATAGGATCCAGCTCCCAATCTGTCCATGAGATCCTCTGGGCGTGGCAATGGTAAGTATCAACTACAGCTTGTGGGTTGACTGTAGACTTAAAGTCAATACAGAGGCGAATGCGACATGAGGGTTTGGGGACCAAAACCAGTAGACTTGCTCTGTTATGGGTGCAATAACTCCGTTATCTTGCAATTATTTAAGTTTAGCCGCGACATTGTCCCATAATGCAATGGAAACAGTTCTGACCCGGCAAAATTTCGGCTGAGCACTGTCTTTCAGCGTAAATGTGCAAAAAAATTGGTAGCTTCGCCTAAACTCTTTTCTGAAGAAAATAGTTCAGGGAATCCTTTTAGCAAGTTAGCTACACTTTCTTCTCCATTGAATGCAGATACTGACAACACATTGTCAAGTGTGCTAAAGCCAAACAGGTCAAAAGAATCAAGACCAGATATTTTCTCACACTCGCGTGATTGTAGCACTGTAAAAGTCACTGTTCGCATATGCGAGCGATAAGTAGCAGGCAAAGTACATGTGTGGTATCCATAGCTACGATGATACAGCGTAAGTGGGCACTGCGAGAGTGGAACATCTTGGCCGGCCACAGCGCCCTGTAGCCGACGCGGCGCAGCTCTACGAGCGCCGCTCCACTTTGTCCCAGTTCATCCAGAGCAGACGGCCGGAGCGCTTCGCTTGGAATAGAGACTTGGCACTACTTACGACGGGTCTAAAGGCTTCGCACCTACGTGCTCATCTGTACAAAGCTATGTATGCCTCTGTAGATATTCATGCACCAGTAAACCCCTTTTACTTACTTGCAGTACCGACGCGTGTTACCTCATCTGCTCCTAGTCGCTTCCTTCATTCGGCCAACCTTTAAGTTTTCAGGAGCATGTAACCTCCCCCTCACTATCGACCTTAATGACAGTGAAAAATTAAACCGCGTGTACCTAATGGAAATTTGGGAAAAGCAATCGTCACCGAGGTTAATTTGTCGGTAAAGAGGGAGGAAAGGGTTACATCTAAATGAAAGGAAAAATGCTAATGAAACTGGTGGAAATTAGTTTTGAAAAAGGGGTAAAGTTAATAAAGAAAGTAAATGTGCGGCCGTTACGTTAACAATTAACTAGCAGTAGTTAGATATTTGAGATTTGGGGAAAATTACAGTCGCCAGTCCTAAGGACAATTACTATAGTAACTGAAAATGAAAGGTTATTACACATATAATTAGCACTAGAAGCGTGGCAACTGAAGGTTGACACGTGTAGTGTGAAAACTGAAAGTTTGTCAGAAGTAATAAATTTCGCTACACACTGACTTAATTTAGCAAAAGAATTAATAAAACAGGAAAATCGAAAGTTAATTTAGTGACTGAAGTTAATAGTGAGCTTTCTTTCTGAAGCACATCGAAATTCAGTAAAATACGGTTAGTCTTGGACTACCTCAACAATCATTTCAAAAGCTACTTGAATCTACGCAATTTAGAAATAAGAGATTTAACTTTGAACTTGAATTAAATGATTCTGAACAATTAACAATAGTAAAATTTAGTACGTACCAAGCTGAGCTGCAGTCACAGGTAAGCTAAAATACGGTAACAAAACTCGCACTCTTAATTTGTGCTTGTGCAATCTAAATACTGTAGCCAGCTATGAATACCTTAACTGAACTTTGAAATTAAAGCAGTGAAATAAAATGATGCTGGCGTTTGAATCTCAACGACACTCGGGTTCATTCCGGAAAAGGAAGGGACCCTGCTTGGTAATGCAACTGGGACAATGAGCAACAAAGGTTCATGCTAAGTTGCTGTAATTTTGCGAAGCAAATGGAACAATTTTAAAAGTTTGAAAATCTGAGGTCTGCCATACAGTTCTAAAACTTTACGTGCTTCCAGTCTTCCTTGTTGGTTGATTGAAGGTTTGAAGCCGTCGATCGAGGAGGTGGCGACAGTCACTCATTGTCGGCCGTCGCTGTTGCAGAAGCTGGATGTTGTCGCGCCTTCTTCTCGACACGGTCACCAGGCGAAACGGGCTCTTGATGTGCGCCAGCTAATGCTTCCCGTCCGCGACACCATGTCAGAAACTATCATCGCAAGCCGAGCGCAATTACATGCTGCCAAACCCCGAAAGCGCGGCAACTCGCGGGAGCTTCACACAACACACCTGCTCCACTCGCTACTCCAGCCAGACCCTCTCTCTGCCCGCACTCCACGCGCCAGAGTTAACACTACCAAAGATCCTACACACTTTGATTCTTCACACGACCTATCGATGTAATCGTTCGATAGCAGTTTTCCCTAGGCAAGACCCAGTGTAAAAATACAAATAATATTTACGAAACAAACCAATTATATATCGACATAAATGCATAAATATATATATACAAATAATAAAAAATTACAATATGTAAAGACACAGAAATGTCATATATTCAGGTAACAAAAATAAGGAAAACAAATTTATAGTACAATAGATGGAAATAGGAGGATATGCATTTCCGACGTCACAAGCAGTCCTACGCGCCGCCTTCCAGGCGGCATACAAAAACATGTTCCGAGACTGGTACTGTCTCGTCCATTATAAGCCGTTAGTTGCGTGCTAGTTATAGACAGGCGTGGGGAGCCTGACAGTTCATATGTGTGACGATTTAGCAGTGTGACAGAGGCATCCGTCTCCAACTGAAATTTCACACGTTTCCCTCAAATTAGTAAATGAACAAAAAGTTTTTTTGACTTATATATCACTGATGAAACTGCACGCTTGCTATTGGGAGACTTTGAATATATTGCATTAATGACATGGGCCTTGTGACGGTACAAACCCTATTAGTAGATGAATAGGTCTAGTAGTCAAGGATTGCTTTGTGGAGAGCGAGTGCGCGACATGGTGCGCCATTCACGGAAGCGCGAGATTTGCCACGGTCGGTGGGATGTCTCCACGTGGCCCGCAGCTTGGGGCATTGTTCGGTTTTTCGCGCATTACCCGTTGACTACGTAAAAATGGCTCTGAGCACTATGGGACTTAACATCTATGGTCACCAGTCCCCTAGAACTTAGAACTACTTAAACCTAACTAACCTAAGGACAGCACACAACACCCAGCCATCACGAGGCAGAGAAAATCCCTGACTCCGCCGGGAATCGAACCCGGGAACCCGGGCGTGGGAAGCGAGAACGCTACCGCACGACCACGAGATGCGGGCGATGACTACGTAACTTAACGGTGAAGAGCGATGCGGCAGTGGATTGTGGTCAGCAATATGCACCTTCTGAAAGATCGATCTTTATTTCAAGTCACGAAACGCAACAGTTACAGAAACCTTAAAATTGGTTAATATCACGAATACTCACACATTAATAAAAATAGTAAATACCGTCTTACAGGGATGAGCGTGCACTCATTAAAAACGTCTCGTCACAGCGGATCGAGTGCCGTAGTCATATGTTAAGATTCATACATAATTAACCCCGTAAAGTGCAATAAACAACGTTTGAGGCATAACTGTTTATGAAATTCAATAGAAGATTCATGACGTAAAGAACGCCACTGTATAATATTTTGGGTGGCATGACACATATTTTAAACTGTTTAAGTTATACTATACAATTAACTTCCAATAGTTTTCATTGTTTGCAAATTATTATTAACATGTATCGCCGATAATTGTTTAATTATTATAGGAATGAAGATTTTGAGCAGCGCAATGTGTAGATCGCTATAGATTGCGTCTAAAAACGGAGCTTCATCCAGTCTATGTTAAAACTTTGCAGCGCAGACGTAACAAATTTGGGATAAGTAGCGAAAGTTTGCAAAAACTAAAACTTGATTTACGGGCGATAGAATAATCCTAGAAATTAATGAAAAACAGTAAATAAGATGTACTTTTTAGCGCGGTTCCGACAGTGCACTTCTTTCTGTCGAGGGATGTGTGTATAAAAATTTGTAACCTTAACTGGTGAGACTGGTACTTAATTAACGAGGGGGTTGGACGTCCGAGCCTATATAAGCAAGCGGCCATCTTGGCCAGGGGTCAGTCGTCGGTCAGTCGTTTTGGGGGTGGATGGCGAGCAAGCCCCACTTGTGGGTGGCCCATGTGGTCGTTTGAGAATTCTTTTTCGCGCCGATTTTTTGGGATAAGTGGCGAAAGTTTGCAAAAACTAAAACTTAATTTACGGGCGATAGAATAATCCTAGAAATTAATGAAATACAGTAAATAAGACGTACTTTTTAGCGCGGTTCCGACAGTGTACTTCTTTCTGTCGAGGGATGTGTGTATAAAAATTTGTAACCTTAACTGGTGAGACTGGTACTTAAATAACGAGGGGGTTGGACGTCCGAGCCTATATAAGCGAGCGGCTATCTTGGCCAGGGGTCAGTCGTCGGTCAGTCGTTTTGGGGGGTGGATGGCGAGCAAGCCCCACTTGTGGGTGGCCCATGTGGTCGTTTGAGAATTCTTTTTCGCGCCGATTTTTTTCGACAAAGAGTATTGTTTAATAGCGCAAGCGTGCAAGCATATATTTAGTGAACTGGAAGTGCTACGATTATTTGTGTGAGTACGATTTGCTCGGTATACATCGTCGTAAGTGAACATGTGGCGATCTGTGATTTCGCACCAAAACTGTTAGAACAAAGAGGACAGTGGGACTTGTCTTTCTGTTCGAACTGATTAATTTTCGTTTATAGCAGTCTACATTACTCCTATTGGGAGCTCCGAGTCAAATTATTATTAAAGTAAAACTGTGAACCGTCTCACCAGTGCTAATTTCATTGTGTGAAAGAAAAGGACAGCACCAATAAATAGTGATTGAACGGTGTCGTGAAAAACTGATTTTAGTATAATAATCGCCTAATTCTTCTTCCCTAGCATAAACTGTACTCATGTCTGAGTGAATAATTAATTCAAAAACTATAACAAATGCGCCGGTGTGGAAGTGTACTAATGCACCCAGTGTGGAAATCATCCCCTGAGACTTACGTGAGAGCCACAATTTGCAATAACATTTTTGAACCAACATTTGTATATGCACATTCGTGTGAACTCTGCAACCGCACTTCTTTTGTTCCATAAAAAACACGGGAGAACTGCCGGATATCAGTAACTTCCTGCTACGATATTTCGGCGCAGAGTCTCTGGCCATCATCAGGTGAGTGCCACTGTAGTAGTACTGGCGAGTACGCGCAGAGCTCCGCTATTTAAAGCCGTACTGAGACGACATTGCGCATGCGCTGCTCAGCGTGCGCCTTCATAACGGCTCCGTGCGCTGCGCCTCGCGCCCTCCACTGCGAAAGCCTGGCGTATCGGTGTCAGGTCGATTTCCACCTTTATGCAGATAACTACGTCGACTACGAAGTTTCTCTACAGCAGGATTCCAAGCAGAGTTCAGCTGATAACCGCTATCTCGATTGATGAGAGTCTCGTTGTCAGACAATCTTATTTCCACAGATTCGTTGATAATCGAGCTCCAAAAGTTTGATGTATGGGCAAAAATTTTTGTGTCGTTGTAATTCACGGAATGGTCTGTGGAAATACAATGTTCGGCGATTTCGGACTTGGTGGGTTGGAGAAGGCGAGTATGCAGCTGGTGTTCTACAATGCGTTCCTGCACGGTTCGTGTTGTTTGCCCTATATATGATTTGCCGCATTCACACGGAATTTTCTAACCACCTGGTTTACGCACTTTACATTCCTTTATTACATAGATAGTGGAACCTGAAAAATGTGTGGTAGTTGGTATGACACCCTTAGGCTGCAAGCTCTGAGCCTTCGGGTCGCCCATAAAGAGAAGTACTATGTAGAAGCCACGCCCCCAAACCGCTACTACATGCAGCTTACGGACGTTCCGAGGCGCAGCCTAAACGCTGCTAACCGTTCGGAAAACATCTATCGATACAAACAGTTCCAAAAACGTTGACCGTCGTTATTTTAATCGGAATGGGAAATATGCGAAATTCGTCCTGATAATTTAAGTTACGTAATACGTTCTTGCTTAATTTACTTTAACATATATTTTGGGGCGGCTCTGCCTCAGACCCTTTAATTACGGGCCGCGCCTGGTCTTGGGGTTTGTGCCGTATAACAAAGTGGGCAAGGCCTTAATGCTGTTAGCCTGTGTAGCCGCCTGTTTAGCGAACTGCTGACGCAGTGTGGCCAGGTGCTGTTTACTCGGCTTGGCTAGCGCACGCCGCCGGTGCTGAATGGGGCGACCGCCAGCCAGGGACTGAAACCGACATATAGCTGGCTGCTCACATGTGTGAGCCGACAAGGCACCGGAGTCGTACTGATCTAAAATTTCCACTACCTGCTGAAATAATGGATCGGACTGTTTCAGAATTTGTTCTCTGATTTTGACATCAGGTACATTGTACAAGATCGCACCACGCAACATAACACCTGTTTCCAAAGCAACGCAAGGACATGTTAGTTTTGCATTTCCTTGTGATACCTTCCAAATCTGACCGTTTTCTTGCAATTGAAGAATTGATACCTAGCCGCTACCACATTCACTTTTTGGCCACAATAGTTTGTTAGTGAGTCTATAACACTGTCATATGTAGGTTCACTCGGGGTGGAGTTAGGAAAGAATTTCTGAATTAATGTGAACGGTGCACTTCCTACCTTAGATAATAGATGTGGAAGTTTCAATGTGCCTGCAACATTGTGGGCGATGAGATACGATTCGAACTGGGCCAACCAGTCGAGCCATTCCTCTTCTTGATCACAAAACTGTCCAAAAGGTAGTACAGTAGCTGTAGTAGGCGGTGCTTATTCCGGCAGGAGCGCAGCGTTGGCCAGTGGCTGCTGCACCGTGTTATCGTAGATATTTGCTGTGTCTGGAACTGAAACATCTGCATTAGCTCCGTGGCGTGTAACGCTTGCAGCTGCGGCACCTGAGCAGAGGGCGGGACAGGATTGGTGGGCATGTTGGCAAACACAAATGCAACAAAGAGACAAAAATAATCACAAAAGCAAAGAAATTTTCTGCAACGCCCATCTGAAAACAACGATTAGAAAAACGACAAGAAACTGTAAAGCAATATGCGCCCCTGCAAAGGAGAGACGAGAGAAAATTTAGGCGCCAGAGAAAAAAACCACGTGTGGCCGTCAGGCTTGGGCACTGGTTTGTAACATCTCGCCGCCAGTCATGGGATCTTGCTCACTCGTTGCTTATAGGGTGCGTAAAGGTTGGTTCAAATGGCTCTGGGCACTATGCGACTTAACTTGTGAGGTCATCACTCGCCTAGAACTTAGAACTAATGAAACCTAACTAATCTAAGGACATCACACACATCCATGCCCGAGGCAGGATTCGAACCTGCGACCGTAGCGGTCACTCGGCTCCAGACTATAGCGCCTAGAACTGTACGGCCACTCCGGCCGGCAGTGCCTAAAGGAATGCTGTTCTCGGAATGCTATACAACAATTCAAACACATAGCGTTAGTAGTCTTATTTCTATAAAGCATCTTGACAATACTTAACTCTGGAGTTACATCGGGGTCGAACGTGACATGCAGTCAAAGTCCAGACACACAAGTGACAAGGATCACAACTACTTGTTCTTGTAGCACGCTCTGCAAATACAGGGTGTTTCAAAAATGACCGGTATATTTGAAACGGCAATAAAAACTAAACGAGCAGCGATAGATATACACCGTTTGTTGCAATATGCTTGGGACAACAGTACATTTTCAGGCGGACAAACTTTCGAAATTACAGTAGTTACAATTTTCAACAACAGATGGCGCTGCAAGTGATGTGAAAGATATAGAAGACAACGCAGTCTGTGGGTGCGCCATTCTGTACGTCGTCTTTCTGCTGTAGGCGTGTGCTGTTCACAACGTGCAAGTGTGCTGTGGACAACATGGTTTATTCCTTAGAACAGAGGATTTTTCTGGTGTTGGAATTCCACCGCCTAGAACACAGTGTTGTTGCAACAAGACGAAGTTTTCAACGGAGGTTTAATGTAACCAAAGGACCGAAAAGCGATACAATAAAGGATCTGTTTGAAAAATTTCAACGGACTGGGAACGTGACGGATGAACGTGCTGGAAAGGTAGGGCGACCGCGTACGGCAACCATAGAGGGCAATGCGCAGCCAGTGCAGCAGATGATCCAACAGCGGCCTCGGGTTTCCGTTCGCCGTGTTGCAGCTGCGGTCCAAATGACGCCAACGTCCACGTATCGTCTCATGCGCCAGAGTTTACACCTCTATCCGTACAAAATTCAAACGCGGCAACCCCTCAGCGCTGCTACCATTGCTGCACGAGAGACATTCGCTAACGATATAGTGCACAGGATTGATGACGGCGATATGCATGTGGGCAGCATTTGGTTTACTGACGAAGCTTATTTTTACCTGGACGGCTTCGTCAATAAACAGAAATGGCGCATATGGGGAACCGAAAAGCCCCATGTTGCAGTCCCATCGTCCCTGCATCCTCAAAAAGTACTGGTCTGGGCCGCCATTTCTTCCAAAGGAATCATTGGCCCATTTTTCAGATCCGAAACGATTACTGCATCACGCTACCTGGACATTCTTTGTGAATTTGTGGCGGTACAAACTGCCTTAGACGACACTGCGAACACCTCGTGGTTTATGCAAGATGGTGCCCGGCCACATCGCACGGCCGACGTCTTTAATTTCCTGAATGAATATTTCGATGATCGTGTGATTGCTTTGGGCTATCCGAAACATACAGGAGGCGGCGTGGATTGGCCTCCCTATTCGCCAGACATGAACCCCTGTGACTTCTTTCTGTGGGGACACTTGGAAGACCAGGTGTACCGCCAGAATCCAGAAACAATTGAACAGCTGAAGCAGTACATCTCATCTGCATGTGAAGCCATTCCGCCAGACACGTTGTCAAAGGTTTCGGGTAATTTCATTCAGAGACTACGCCATATTATTGCTACGCATGGTGGATATGTGGAAAATATCGTACTATAGAGTTTCCCAGACCGCAGCGCCATCTGTTGTTGAAAATTGTAACTACTGTAATTTCGAAAGTTTGTCCGCCTGAAAATGTACTGTCGTCCTAAGCATATTGCAACAAACGGTGTATTTCTATCGCTGCTCGTTTAGTTTTTATTACCGTTTCAAATATACTGGTCATTTTTGAAACACCCTGTATGTTCCGCCGATGTCAGAACTGTGAGGCGATCCGAGCGGCCGAGGCTGGTAGGAGCAGCGCTTTGATTCACTTCTTCCAGGTGTCGCTCCTGCCACGGTGCGGCCCAATTCCGCGCACCATTGGTCGACGATTCCTCACCGCCTTCTCTGGTCTTGCGTTCCGAATCTTCGTTCCGGCGCTTGTGGTTAAGCCACAACAATGTTACACTCTTGTCTGAATTGTGTTTAACAAATGATAATTAATTATCTCATTTCGCATAATTTGCTGTCAAATGTACAGTTTGGCTTTAGAAGCGGTTTAACACCTGAAAAGGCTATATTCTCTTTTCTCTGCGAGGTACTGGATGGATGAAGCAAAAGGTTTCAAACGCTAGGCATCTTTTTTTATTTAACTAAGACATTTGATGGTGTTGATCACAAAATATTGGTCCAGAATTTGGACGTTATGGAATACGGGGACAGGCTCATAATTGGTTCATCTCTTATGTTAAGAACAGCCAGTAAAACGTCACTCTCTACGGTACTGAGAATGGCTATGATGTGGCGTCCAAGTAGGTCACAGTTAAATGGGGGTGCTGGGAACACTCCTGTTCCTTATTTATATAAGATATGTCTTCCAATATTACTGGTGATTCTAAAAATCTGTTTGTGGAGCTTGGTAGTAAAGGACGTTGTGTGCAAAGTTGCCACTTATTCAAATAGTGCAGTTCATGACGTAAGTTCAAGGCTTTTAGAAAATAAACTGACGCAAAATCACATTAAGACTGTCTTCACAGTTCCTAACACAGTTCAACAAAACCCGTCGTTTTAATTTCACAGAATGATCACACGATTAGTGAAACTGAACAGTTCAAATGTCTAGGTGTTCAGATAGATAGTAGACTGTGGTGGAAAGCCATCGTTCAGGATCTCGTTCACAGACTTAACGCTGCCATTTTTACTTTTCGATCGGCATCTGAAGTGAGTAATCCTTCGACACGAAAATTAATCTACTTTGCTTGTTTTCACCAGCTTATGTCGTATGATATTATATTTTGGGGCAACTCTTCCCATTCTAAAAGGATATTTTGGCTCAGAAACGGGGGGTTCAGGCAATAAGTGACGTAAGTTCATGAACCTCTTGTCGACCCCTGTTCACGAGTCTGGGTTATTGGACATTGGCCTCTCAATATATATATTCTCGTTAAGAAAATCAGTTTCTTCCCAAGAATCAGCAGAAACCCATTTGCATCATACTTGCTTGACTCTTGTGCAGAAAGGTGTGCAGTATTCTGTTGCATCCATTTTCAGTAAGCTACCAGAAGAATACAAAAATCCTAACAATAATCTACTGCTTTCAAATCTAAATTGAAGAGTTTCCTCATAGGTCAATCCTTCTATTCTGTCGAAAAGTTCCTTCAAAAATTAAGCTGCTTGCGTGATTATATTATTGATTACGTTTAATAAAGTTATAGCCTGGCGTCATTTTAGCGTCCACAAACATTTTATTTTATCTGTTAATATTTTTCTGTTGTAATTTCGTCTACTGAGGCGGTCCATGATCATGGAGCTTTGCTCCTTAATTTGGTCCTATGGAACCAGTCGAGTAAAATAAAATAAAAAAATAAAAGAAAGTTGGCACTGACAAATAATGAATGTAATGGACTTTTGTCTACATTGTGTTGCGAAAGATGTGTATGAATGAGAAGCATAAGTTACTCCCGAAATTTAAAATCCTCAATTAACACAGTGTTCATGAAAAATCCCTAGAAACTAGTAGAGTATTCCAACTGTAAAGACCGGCCGAAGTGGCCGTGCGGTTAAAGGCGCTGCAGTCTGGAACTGCAAGACCGCTACGGTCGCAGGTTCGAATCCTGCCTCGGGCATGGATGTTTGTGATGTCATTAGGTTAGTT
Source organism: Schistocerca cancellata (assembly GCF_023864275.1). Lineage (NCBI taxonomy): Eukaryota > Metazoa > Arthropoda > Insecta > Orthoptera > Acrididae > Schistocerca > Schistocerca cancellata. Next base: position 6,359,003 of record NC_064630.1, read on the forward strand.
AGGTTTAACTAGTTCTAAGTTCTAGGGGACTAATGACCTCAGAAGTTGAGTCCCAGAGTGCTCAGAGCCATTTTGAACTAACTGTAAAACGGTTTTAATTAGTTGCAGGTTGCTGTTGTTGACCTGCAAGATTATTCTGTAAATTTATTTACGTCTAAAGAGAGCTTTGCATGGCTGCTTTACGTTTCAGGCGCTACATTTTTAAAAGTAACGCTTTGACGTACTTTGAATTACTGAAAATATCGCCGAACTCAACATTTCACTGCAGGCGCAGCCGTTGCGACCCACCAGAGGAGGATTCCGCATCTGCGGGTAATGAAGACAGAAGACCGATTGGCACTCAGCCCTCCACAAAGACCATTACGGCATTAGCGTCCCGGCTCGGCACGGTGCAGAACAAAGGCCCTCCGAGGGGGGTTCTTTCAGTGCCCTCTGCTGAATCTTTGGGCATTACGACGAATCACAGTGAAATTCAGTGTACACCTACCACAAAGCCTTGGTGTTCCGTGTTCCTAGTTTTAGAAGTCTAGATGTGATATTTTTTTTTAACCGTGGTCTAGAAGAACACCTAATTTCATTGCACGTTTTCGTTACTCACTTTTATCTTTGTGTTACGCAAGACACAGATTGAATCTGCAAAGCCCTGGTATATAAAGGGGCTACAACAAATTAATTTCTTACAACCGTTTGAACAAATGACAAAATAGTTCTTGCTTTACGCATCATACTCTCTGTGTACAGTTAATTTCAACAGCATAGAGATTTAATTAGTTCTCAAACGAGTGATATAAAACTTCAAGATAATATCGCCACTGCTGCGGAAACAAAGTATTCTTTTCATATCGGTAATCAATAATAATTACAGTCATGATACATACGTTGTCACATATTTTACTGCGAATTTCATATCGAAAATTCTCATCGAGTTCGTGGCATATCTTTTTACATTTACTGGCTTTCGACAGGTTTTTGTACTGTAAACACTTGGGTGCAATCGATTTTGTTAGTTTGTTGTTCCTCATTCATTGTTCTCATTTACCTCATAATCATTCGTAAAGCCTACATTGTTTCAAATTATTGTGAAAGCCAGAATTATTCTACATTTGTAAGCGATGTCTCTCACAGAGCAAAGAAGCAACCGAGTAGGGCTAACAATGTTAAACGTGTAATCAGACAAGAATTAGACAAAGACGCTAACGTAGCGCAACATTCAGCACAGTTCATACGGTTTATTATCATATTTTTTGACAGTATCGGACTCAGTTTTACCAGTTGCCCAACTGATGTTAATTAGCAGGTGTTGCTTGCAGAGAGTAGGACAGCTGTGTTTAAATGTGGATCTTCGATTTCGATCGCTTACACTTCATAGTAGATGTACACAACGGTTTGAGCAATCTGGTGAAACACTAATATTTTTAACTAATTAAAATATGTGGTATATTAACAATAATAATACGCATTTGTAGGTAGAAGTTATGGTGCCTCTTCTATCGACAGGATTTTAACGTGGATGCCTCAAATTTTTTAAACAGACCCTGGCGGATAACACACAAAACGAGAGCTGCATTAAACTCCCGGATAATGGTATATCTGGTACGTAATAAGCCCTGACAAGTCTCATTGTGTCTGACGACATGGGGACTGGAGTTCAAAATTGCCTAAACATGCTTACTGGAAGTTCAGTACCCACATAACTCATACAAAAGCCAAAGACTAATAAATTATGCACTGCAAATCCCGCACATTTAATCTTTGAAGAAACTGTTCTGCGCTAACTTATTATCCCTCAGAATAGCACAGAATAACAACATCACAACAAGGAGTACTAAAGAAAAATCTGCTGCAGTTCAGATAATATGTTCTTCATAATGTTTGCAGATGCGATGCATATCGAATTCTTAGAGTCATGTTCAGTTTCAGACAAATTAGCTACAGTACTATTGTTCTGGCACATAGATCTTGACTCTGTATAGTTCATACCAGAACTGAGAAATATAATCATCAAAGTGTATCCATTTTCTTCGGCGAGGACAATCGGGCAGACGGCCAGCTGGTACGCGGTCCAGTCAGGTTAATGTGAACACCGACTGTGCTCAACGTCAACGTGCAGTGGCCACCCACAAGCGGAAGGTGGCAGCACTAGTATTAACGGGGTGTATACAAAGCGTGTCGGGGGACACGGAGTACAGTGCAGTCGTTGTCGCTATGTGGGAAACGGAACGATTTTTGTACTTCCAAAAGTGCTCGACCACAGGCTTTCGGGCCAAGGATGGAAGTGTTTCCGACATAGTCAAGTTTGTAAAAAGTTTGCGTGCCACCGTGGTTAAAGTATACTTTGCATAGAAAACTGGCGTCGAGGAAACTGTCCAGCAACAGCAGCACTTGTCTGATCAACAGTAAATTAATTTAGTCTTTTTCTTTTTTTTCACATACTTCTGCAAAGAAGTGAACTATACGAGTGTATTTCACTGTGTAGACCAGTGGTTAGAAAATTAATCGTAGTACTTCTTTTTGCGTAGGTGTTGTGAATATCCTTGTGTAGGCGGCTTCCTAGTGTAAATTTTTCCCGTCGCCAGAAACTCCGTCACGCCACTAAGTTTTAAGTTAGTGCTGGTGGACAGCGTACAGTCTGGATCAGAACGTTCTAGTTTGAATATTTATCTTGTGCAGTAACTTCTCGGTAAACTGGTTTTCTAATAACAGTTATCTGTAAATGCATCAACTTTAGTAGAGAAATTTATTTCTGTTTGATAACTTGAGGTCTCAGAGTACAGTGAGGAATCTACACACCAACTTTCAGTGTTACTTTATTCTCCTTTGGTATCTTTTCAAACGCAGTAGCGCCATTTGAGACCTTATATCTAATTTATACACAGTACAGTGTGGGATCTGTACCAGATAGGGTTGATAGAAGATATAGAGAAGATACAACGGAGAGCAGCGCGCTTCGTTACAGGATCATTTAGTAATCGCGAAAGCGTTACGGAGATGATAGATGAACTCCAGTGGAAGACTCTGCAGGAGAGACGCTCAGTAGCTCGGTACGAGCTTTTGTCAAAGTTTCAAGAACATACCTTCACCGAAGAGTCAAGCAGTATATTGCTCCCTCCTACGTATATCTCGCGAAGAGACCATGAGAATAAAATGAGAGAGATTAGAGCCCACACAGAGGCATACCGACAATCCTTCTTTCCACGAACAATACGAGAATGGAATAGAAGGGAGAACCGATAGAGGTACTCAAGGTACCCTCCGCCACACACCGTCAGGTGGCTTGCGGAGTATGGACGTAGATGTAGATGTAGATGTACGATGTGGCAAGGGTCTGTGCTTGCTGTGAGCGGACACAGGGAGAGTTGTCTCCTGCCCGTAAACAGCTGGAAGCTGCGTTGCCTACCGTCGGCAAGCTTCTAGCTAATGCTCGAAGTTGCGATGACGTCGGGGCGCTAGTAATGATACCTGCGACATCTTTGGTGCCACTGAAATCCCCTGGTGACCCTGACGTAGCTGCGGCTCCCGATACGCAGCATCTGACCAGTTCGTGTTCACTCCAGGGTGGTGGGTTCGCGTGTCACTGAGTGGATGCCGAAAGAGGGAGCAGGCCGTGCGGCTGGCAGGTACGAGGAGTTTCCCAGTGTTGATGGTAACTCTGAGTTCTCCTGTTGGGCCAGCGGTCGATTTTCCTGCTCAGTGTGGACAAGTACAGAGGGTGAGTATGGTAGCCACTGGGAGCTCCAATGGGTTAGGCGGGTGATGGAGCCCCTCAGGGAGATAGCAGTCTGGGCGGGAGAGAATTCCAGTGTGCATTCGGTATGTCTGCCGTGAGGCCTTATCCGTGATGTGGAAGAGGCCCTGCTGGCGGCTATCGAGCGCACTGGGTGCAACCGGCTGCGTGTAGTGAGTGGCACATGTGAGCATGAATAACGCCTGCCGCTTGGCTTCTGAGGCCATCCTCGGCTCCTTTCGGCGGCTGGCTGATTTGCTGAAGGCAAGTAGTAACGCACGCGGCGTGCAGGCTAACCTGTCTATTTGTAGCCCCGTACCCGGGTTTGATCGCAGTCTTCTTGTTTGGAGCAGAGTGGATAAACTAGAGGCTCAGAAGGCTCTGCGACGGTATCGAATGCGAATTTCTCGACCTCCGCTATCGTGTGCAGAGTTGTAGGGTTCCCCTTAATAGTGCAGGCGTGCACTACATACAGGAAGCGGCTATTAGGGTAGCGGAGTACAATACATGTGGCGTGCACATGGGGCTTTTTTGCGTTAGAGAACCCCTCCCTTGGGATCAAAGACGATTTGCCTGTCACATTAGCCACAGTGACTTCAGAGAATCTTGTTCCTGGCAGATGAGAGATAGAAGAGATTAATATGATTTTAGTAAACTGCAGGAGCATCCAAGGAAAGGCTCCAGAATTAGTATCGCTTACTGAAGATTATAATGCGGAGACAGTAATGGGAACAGAAAGCTGGTTGAAACCAGACGTCAATGCAAAGAAATCCTAAGTTCAGATTGGAATGTTTATCGTAAGGGTGCGGTGGCGGAGTTGTAGAGCGCTTCAGACAGAACTTGCAGAATATCATTAGTGTTTTTCCTGTTCATGCCGTTGTAATAGGGGGTGACTTCAGCTTACCAGCTATAGACTGGGAGTGTTATGCCATCGAAACTGATGTGAGAGACATGGATTCGTGTGGTATTGTTGTGGATGTCTTGCCCGAAAATTAACTTGAGCAGATAGTTAGAAAACCAATTCGTGAGGGTAACGTCTTAAACCTCCTGGCAAGAAACAGACCTGAACCTATTGAATCAGTTAACGTAGATTAAGGTGTCAGTGAACATAAGGCTGTGACAGCATTGATGACGACGGTTCCTACAAGGAGTGTTAAGAAATGTCGGGAGATATATTTGCTCAGCAAGGGTGACAGGATACAAATTTCAGAATATCTCAGCAGTCAGCATCAAATATGCGGTGATGGGGACGAAGATGTGGAGAACAAATGGAAAAAAAATCAAAGCCATCGTTCAGTATGGCCTAGGCAAGTGCGTCTAGAGTAAGGTTTTAAGGGATGGGAAAGATCCGCCATGGTTTTATAGCCGTGTTAGAAAAGCGCTACGTAAATAAAGAGCACTTCACCTCAGATACAAGAGAAGTAAAAACGTAGCTGACAAACAAAAGCTGAGCGAAGCGAAAATGAACGTAACGAGAACAATGAGAGAAGCGTTCAATGATTTTGAAAATAAGACGTTATCAACCGACTTGAGTAAAAACCCTAAGAGATTTTGTCGTATGTAAAATCAGTAAGTGGGTCAAAATGATCTATTCATTCTCTCAGCTACCACACCGTCAACGAAACTGAAGGTAACATAGAGAAGGCCTAAATACTGAATTCGGTCTTCCGAAGTTGTTTCACTGCGGAATATCGTAACGCTGTCTCTCCTTTCAATCGTCGAACGAACATCGAAATGGCAGGTATTGAGATAACCGATCGCGGAATTCAAAAGCAGCTACTATCACTTAGTAGTGGAAAGGCGTCAGGACCAGATGAGATACGTAAAAGATTCTACAAAGATTATGCGAAATAGCTTGCTCTCCTTCTAACATGAGCAACGAACGGCACCAAACGACTGGAAATAAGCGCAGGTCATTCCCGTTTTTAAAAAGACCGTAAGAGAGATACACAGAATTATAGACCTATATCGTTCGGTGGCAGGAGGAACAAGACTTTTGGTCAGGTGAATACAGGATGATAAATACAAAATCAAATAGGGGTAATGCAGGAGTAGGTTTAATAATGAATAAAAGAATAGGAGTACGGGTAAGCTACTACAAACAGCATAGTGAACGCATTATTGTGGCCAAGATAGAAACGAAGCCCACGCCTACTACAATAGTACAAGTTTATATGTCAACTATCTCTGCAGATGACGAAGAAATTGATGAAATGTATGATGAGATAAAAGAAATTATTCAGGTAGTGAAGGGAGACGAAAATTTAATAGTCATGGGTGACTGGAATTCAAGAGTAGGAAAAGGGAGAGAAGGAAACATAGTAGGTGAATATAGATTGGGGCTAAGAAATGAAAGAGGAAGCCGCCTGGTAGAATTTTGCGCAGAGCATAACTTAATCATTGCTAACACTTGGTTTAAGAATCATGAAAGAAGGTTGTATACATGGAAGAACCCTGGAGATACTCTAAGGTTTCAGATAGATTAAATAATGGTAAGACAGAGATTTAGGAACCAGGTTTTAAATTGTAAGACATTTCCAAGGACAGATGTGGACTCTGACCACAATTTACTGGTTATGAACTGTAGATTAAAACTGAAGAAACTGCAAAAAGGTGGGAATTTAAGGAGATGGGACCTGGATAAACTGACTAAACCAGAGGTGGTACAGAGTTTCAGGGAGAGCATAAGGGAACAATTGACAGGAATGGGGGAAAGAAATACAGTAGAAGAAGAGTGGGTAGCTTTGAGGGATGAAGTAGCGAAGGCAGCAGAGGATCAAGTAGGTAAAAAGACGAGGGCTAGTAGAAATCCTTGGTTGACAGAAGAAATATTAAGTTTAATTGATGAAAGGAGAAAATATAAAAATGCAGTAAATGAAACAGGCAAAAAGGAATACAAACGTCTCAAAAATGAGATCGACAGGAAGTGCAAAATGGCTAAGCAGGGTTGGCTAGAGGACAAATGTAAGGATGTAGAGGCTTATCTCACTAGGGGTAAAATAGATACTGCCTACAGGAAAATTAAAAAGACCTTTGGAGAAAAGAAAACCACTTGTATGAATATCAAGAGCTCAAATGGAAACGCAGTTCTAACCAAAGAAGGGAAAGCAGAAAGGTGGAAGGAGTATATAAAGGGCCTATACAAGGGCGATTTACTTGAGGGCAATGTAATAGAAACGGAAGAGGATGTAGATGAAGATGAAATGGAAGATACGATACTGCGTGAAGAGTTTGATAGAGCACTGAAAGACCTAAGTCGAAACAAGGCCCCGGGAGTAGACAACATTCCATTAGAACTACAGCCAGCCTTGGGAGAGCCAGTTCTGACAAAACTCTACCATCTCGTAAGCAAGATGTATGAGACAGGCGAAATACCCTCAGACTTCAAGAAGAATATGATAATTCAATCCCAAAGAAAGCAGGCGTTGACAGATGTGAAAATTACCGAACTATCAGTTTAATAAGTCACGGCTGCAAAATACTAATGTGAATTCTATACAGACAAATGGGAAAACTGGTAGAAGCTGACCTCGGGGAAGATCAGTTTGGATTCCGTAGAAATACTGGAACACGTGAGGCAATACTGACCTTACGACTTATCTTAGAAGCAAGATTAAGATAAGGCAAACCTACGTTTCTAGCATTTGTAGACTTAGAGAAAGCTTTTGACAATATTGACTGGAATACTCTATTTCAAATTCTGAAGGTGGCAGGGGTAAAATACAGAGAGCGAAAGGCTATTTACAATTTGTACAGAAAGCAGATGGCAGTTATAAGGATCGAGGGACATGAAAGGGAAGCAGTGGTTGGGAAGGGAGTGAGACAGGGTTGTAACCTCTCCCCGATGTTGTTCAATCTGTATATTGAGCAAGCAGTAAAGGAAACAAAAGAAAAATTCGGAGTAGGTATTAAAGTCCATGGAGAAAAAATAAAAAATTTGAGGTTCGCCGATGACATTGTAATTCTGTCGGATGGCTTAAAATGGTTCAAATGGCTCTGAGCACCATGGGACTTAACACTTATGGTAATCAGTCCCCTAGAACTTAGAACTACTTAAACCTAACTAACCTAAGGACAGCACACAACACCCAGCCATCACGAGGCAGAGAAAACCCCTGGCCTCGCCGGGAATCGAACCCGGGAACCCGGGCGTGGGAAGCGAGAACGCTACCGCACGACCACAAGATGCGGGCATTCTGTAGGAGACAGCAAAGGACTTGGAAGAGCAGTTGAACGGAATGGACAGTGTCTTGAAAGGAGGGTATAAAATGAACATCAACAAAAGCAAAACGAGGATAGTGGACTGTAGTAAAATTAAATCAGGTGATGCTGCGGGAATTAGGTTAGGAAATGAGACACTTAAAGTAGTAAAGGATTTTTCCTATTTGGGGAGCAAAATAACTGATGATGGTGGAAGTAGAGAGGATATAAAATGTAGACTGGCAATGGCAAGAAAAGCGTTTGTGAAGAGAAATTTGTTAACATCGAGCATAGATTTAAGTGTCAGGAAGTCGTTTCTGAAAGTTTTTGTATTGTTGAGTGGTACTTTAGTAAATAAATTAGTGAAATCAAAGTGAAGTAGAAATTAGAATATAAATGAAAAACTTGGTTTAGTTTAGAGAGTTACATACTGGCATTCAGCGGGCAAAACAGCAGAACAGAAGAGACAATGACCGTGAAGTCAGCAAGTTCCACATAAGCGGGCGCTGTCGATTCAGACGTCAGGGCATCGCCCGACCGGCTCACGTGTTTCTCAGTTGTCGCATGTGAGCAAAGGCCCTCGCCTACATTCCAAGAGCCGATGACCGACGTTAAGAAGAATCTTCGAGAATCTTTTCAACGTGACAGAAGAGGCAATGGCCGTGAAGTCGTTCACCTCCAGTAAACTGAAGTGAATAAATACGCGAGACGCAGTGGGCCCGACAGATAAAGACGAGAGGAAGACGAAGGCGAAGACGGAGACGAAGACGGAGACGAGCGACGAAGAAGACGAAGAAGTGAAGAAGCGTAGCAGTTGTTTTAAGTTAGTTTCGGTGCTGAAGACCGTCATGCAAGAAGAGACTACATCATGCACAGACGCACCAAGTCCGCCGCTGTAATGGAATAGCAAGCAGCAGCCTCGGCGCCAGAAGACAGAAGTTAAAAGGTATTTGAAGTCTGATCTTTAGGTACCCGGGTGACTCGTGAGGACGGGAAGGAGACGGCCTCACATCAGCAGTCACCTGTGAGCTGGGATGAAGACCTGACAGCCGAGGACTGCCAAGCGGGAGTCCGTGGTTCGAGTCCGGGACACTGGCCTTCCCCCGCCGCGCCGCTCCGCTGGCCGACGCACAACACACGCGGCCGCTTAGAGAAGAGAAACACTGGGACGCCACATTCAAGGTATCACCATCCGATGCACGACGTCGCTCGCAATAATTAAACGGGCCACCTCGCGCTGCGCGTCTCCGGTCAGCTGGGCGAGACGGCGACACGAGATACGCACCGCTACGCGTAATCAGACGCCGCCGCCGCCGCCGCCGCCGCTGCCGCAGCAGAAGGCTACGTAAACGACACAGCTGCCGCTCTCCGAACCAGAACATCCAGTAAGATACAGTTGTACAAATCTTCAATAAAAGTTATCTTATGTAAAAATGATGTTTCATTCGACCTCATACCCGAGCCAAGGAAGAACCCACCCTGCCCACATGTTGTTAAGAGAGAAAAGTTAATTTATTTAATATTTTCACCCTGACAGAATGCTTTAGAATGCTCATCCTGACAATTGACAGCATTAAAAGAGAAAACCAAGTTACATTGAGTGACAGAACTGTCACATTTAGTAACACAACTGTTACAGTATGGAGTGTGGCCTTGTATGGAAGTGAAACATGGACGGTAAATAGTTTGGACAAGAAGAGAATAGAAGCTTTCGAAATGTGGTACTACAGAAGAATGCTGAAGATTAGATGGGTAGAACACATACCTAATGAGGAGGTACTGAATAGGATTGGGGAGAAGAGGAGTTTGTGGCACAACTTGACTAGAAGAAGGGACAGGTTGGTAGGATATGTGCTGAGGCATCAAGGGTCACCAATTTAGTATTGGAGGGCAGCGTGGAGAGTAAAAATCGTCGAGGGACACCAAGAGATGGATACACTAAACAGATTCAGTAGGATGTAGGCTGCATATAGGTACTGGGAGATGAAGAAGCTTGCACAGGATAGAGTAGCATGGAGAACTGCATCAAACCAGTCTCAGGACTGAAGACCACAACAACAACAACATCGTTGACGTCAAACTGTTGTAGAATTATGGATCATGTTTTATGCTCATTAAGTATGACGTTCTTGCAAAAGGAACATCTCTGTAAAAATCAACATGTATTCCACAAACAAAGATCCTGCTAAATTCAGCTCAGTGGGCAACGCCGCTCAGTCCGGTGCCACGTTCCTTGATTTCAGTAAGGCATTTGACACCGTCCCGCATTGCCGTTTAATGAAATAAATACGAGCTTACGGAGTATCGGAGCAGACTTGCGATTGGATTCAAGAATGCTTGCAGACAGAACTCAGAAATTCGCCCTTAACAGAACAAAATCGACAGATGTGAAGGTAATGTCCGAAGTACCACAGAGAAGTGTGATAGGACCGTTGGTGTTTGTAATATACATAAATCACTAGCAGAAAGCGTCGGATGCTCTTTAAGGCTGTTCGCAGATGGTGCAGTTGTTCATGCCAAAGTAGCAACGCCAGAAGATAGTAAGAATATTCAGAACGACCTGCAGAGAACTGATGAATGGTGCAGACTGTGGCAGTTGACCCTGAACGTAAATAAATCTAACATATTGCGCATACATAGGAAATAAACCCGCTACTGTACAGCTACACTATTAATGACAAAGAGCTGGAGACAGCGTCTGCCGTAAAATATCTAGGCGTAACTATTCAGAGCGACCTTTAGTGGAATGACCACATAAAATAGATATTGGGAAAAGTGGACACCAGACTCAGATTAATCGGAAGAATCTTAAGGAAAATGTAAGTCATTCACGAAAGGAGTGGCTTATATGGCCGTCGTTCACCTGATTCTTGAGTATCGTTCATTTAATTGGGATCCCTATCAGGTAGGACTGACAGAGGAGATAGAAAAGATCCAACGAAGAGCGGCGCGTTTCGTCACGGGACCCTATAGCTGGCGAGAGAGCGTTACGGAGATGATAAACTCCAGTGGTAGACGTTACAAGAGAGGCGTTGTGAGTCACGGAGAGGTTTCTATTGAAATTTCTGGACAACACTTTTCAGGAGGAGTCGGACAACATATTACTATTGACCACGAGGAGAAAATTTGAGAAATTAGAGCCAATACGGAGACTTACCGACAGTCATTCTTCCCACGCACTATTCGCGAGTGGAACAGGGCAGGAGGGATCATATAGTGGTACCGAAAGTACCCTCCGTTACACACCATTAGGTGACTTGCGGAGTATGATGTAGATGCAGATGCATTACGGGTCATTCATGACAGGGCTGAACGATGGTTGTTCGGATGTGTACGGGCGAATAGAGGTGCAACTATTGAACAACTGACCACCGAGATTAACAAAGGGGCCGCCGACAGTGTCTGCTCAACGACCGTTTAGCGAAAGTTGCTGCTTAAGGGACTTCGCAGCAGGCGCCTGGTCCATGCACCTATTCTGACTGCTGTTCGTCGGCGACGAAAGCTGGAATCGGCTCGGCAGTACCCAACTGGACATCCATTGTGTGGCGACAGCAGTCGTTCTGAGATGAATCACGTTTTGTGCTCCTTCAGACAGATCCCCTTTGGGGTGTTCGACGTGAAATACGGCGTGAAAAGTCTGAAATCAAACACCCTGCAATAATCGCTAGAGTAGTCCAGGCTTGAGGAGGGTGCATTATGGTCCTGGGAATGTTTATGAGGAACTTCCAGGGTGATGTCATTACGAAAGGTACAAAAAATGACTCTGAGCACGATGGGACTTAACTTCTGAGGTCATCAGTCTCCTAGAACTTAGAACTACTTAAACCTAACTAATCTAAGGACATCACACACATCCATGCCCAAGGCACGATTCGAACCTGCGACCTTAGCTGTCGCGCGGCTCCAGACTGTAGCGCCTAGAACCGCTCAGCCACTCCGGCCGGCTATGAAAGGTACAATTGATCAACATAAGTGTCCATCTACCCTCCGGGACGATACCCAGTCCTATGTGCAGTCTGGGTTTCCTCGAATGATGCCAGCTACTCGCAACACCATGCAACGTGTCACACAGCTCGCCGTGTATGTGCATGGTTCGAAGAGCACCAGGATAAGTTCATCATACTGCCTTGGCACCCAACTCTCCAGCTCTAAGCTCAGTCGAGAATACGTGTGGCCACCTCGATCGAACTGTTCGCACCATGCATCCTAAGCCGAGAAACATAGTGACGGTGGCCATGGGATTGTAGTCGGCATGGCCCCACATCACTGTTGGTACAGTTCAGACACTCATTGACCCTCTCCCTGCATGTTTCGCAACCGTCCGCACTGCGAAATGCGGTCATGCAGGCTTTTGACAGACGGTCACATTACTGTGACTGGACAGTGTGTGGAATACCACCGGCTGCATCGAGGACAGCCCAACTCGTGCAGGTGAAAGACTTCTGCAGTAATTTCAGCGATATGAACATACGTAAAATCACCCGTACGTGTAGACCGTTGACCTCTCAGCAGCAATGTTTACTGAAATCCTTATAACCTGACCATGTACTTGTGAGTTAAAACATATGTAGACAGGCGCAACAGGCGATCCATTACAAGGTGAAAAGAGAGAATGGGTATGTTATAAATGCAGATAAAACGTATTGTAGAAGTCTTGATAGTGTCAAATCCTTGTAATGCAGTGGTAACTACCACACAACAGAAATCTGTGTCTTGCTGATGCTGACCTTGAACGGTTGTGTGTAACTGGCCCTTGCGAATGATGTGCGATGCCTAGTGAAGAAGCAGTGCATGTAGTTCTTAATGGTTGTACGTGATATTTGCGTTAGGTGGTGACCTGAACGGTGGAAAGTGGATGGGACGAGCCGTAGGTCAGGCTGATGGACGCACGTGGACGTGGATGCAATTGTGGCAGTGGCTGGAGATGGATGGTGGACCATCAGTAATGGACACCTGTATAAGAAAGTCTTTCATTCATAACAGTTGTAGTGTCGTTGGCCTCTGTGATCCTCCGTGATACAGTGGGCCACATTTGCTGGAATATGGCCGAGTTGGAAATACCCACATTGGGTGGCAGTTGATGGATTCAGCAGTCGTAAACTACTGGCACGAGGTCGTGATGGCTATTGGCGACCGACACAGAAAGCAGCCCTGTCTGCTTGCCCTCTCCCATGTTGTGAACACAGCGGAACAGGTGGGTATAAAACACAGCCTCCACCATGAACGAAGACCATGGCACACACCAGCTCTGGGCAACAAACAGCAACGAAGTAGGACCACCCATGGCGGTGGACACCTACGCTGTGTCTGGAGAGTTCGACAGCTCAGGCCCGAAACCACGTCTTGCCAGGGAGGTGGACATCAGCAGAAGGTAGTCAGCCCGTAAGGGGCCCAGTAGTGACAAGGTGATAACTTTACGGTGTACAGTCAGCTCAGGCAGAGGCCTGAAAGAGTGCTTCTATTGATACAGCAAGCCATCAACGTCTTGTGATTATCGGCTGGAATCGATTGCGTCGCTGCACGTACCGTGCACCACTGAATACTTCTAAGAACAACTCTGAGCATGAGGGCCAAATATGGGTGGTATATATGTGAGCCATGCAAGCTAGTGTTCCTCCAGTGACAGCACTCCCAGACGAGGAATCATAACACTGTGGAGTGGCCACGTGTAATACTTTGAAAAGCTTGCTTGATAAAGTAAGAGGACCTGCGAGCGGACGCCAAATAAGCTTCTACTTATGTATCTAACCTAGACTGTAATTAAAAAAGTGGGAAGGAACTTATTCAGAAGTCAGGGAGAAGTTGTGATCTAAACCACAATAGATTTATTCATTATTAACATTACAAGATAACAAAAATAACGAAAGAAACATTACACAAACATTTTTTATTTAATAAATGCTTTCACTAGCATTGGGTCTATGGTGTACAAAGTGATCACCTGCGGATCGACACACGACACTAACCAGAACACTAATCGCTCTATCTGACTTCATACACGTGAATCTAGGCTATGGCACAAAACTACGTCACCACCAAGCATCTATACTGTACTATTCAAGGAAGAAAAATATGGTTCGAAAGAACAGGGTGCTGAGAAACATATATATTAGAGCCCTACGCCGCAGCAATGAATACTTTACCCTCCTGCTGGTCTAGGCGGCACACCACGATGTGTACAGCGACTGAAGTCGTGGACGGCGGCAGTCTGCTATTATTGGTGCATTCCCGAAAATTGTAAGTACGCGGTTTCACATTCGGTTAATTCAGAACGTAGGTACTTTCCTATGAGCATTTGAAACCCCAGTGGATTCCAGTGTGCTGGTGGACCCATTTGCTGGACTGCCAAACCAATTTGACTCCGCGCCATGACTGTGCGTGACGGAATTTGTCAAATGTTTAGATGGCCGGCCTCAAGACAAATAAGTACACCCAAGCTTCAATCATTGTGAGCGTGATGGTATAAGCAGTACTTCTGATGGTTCAGAAGGTGACTGGCACAGGTTCTAAGTGGCACACTAGCAAAGGAGACAAGTCTCACCGTTTAGGTAGAGACCCGCAGTTCTTTACTAGCAAAGCGCCAGTACAAGAGTGACTTCTTCCTTTCCGCTCGCTTCCTCCTCAGCTCGGTACCAAAAGCACATTTTACATTATAGACTACCTCCACTTTCGCACAAGCCAGTCACGAGCTGGAGCCCGACATTCTTAGCTGGGAGAGCAGCCTTTGCTGTGCAAACACCGATTTGACCAATCAGAGACTTCAAAGTTAATTGCGAGAAAAAGGAAAAAAGATTCAGCTTTGCAGCCTCTTTCCCACGCGTTTGCAGTGTCGTTTGCTAACAAAATGCTCAGGACGGAAGCACAGCCCACATAAACAGCTTGTTATCTCCCCCGTTGCGTCTATTTCAAAGTTTCCAAAGAATGGCCCACAAAGTCGCTAAAAGCCTCATGATTTCACAAACATGTTTTGAAACAGAGTCTGGACATCTGGGCACCAGTTGCCCACCGAGTGAGGTGGCGCAGTGGTTAGACACTGGACTCGCATTCGGGAGGACGACGGTTCAATCTCGAGTCCGGCCATCCTGATTTAGGTTTTCCGCGATTTCCCTAAATCACTCCAGGCAAATGCCGGGATGGTTCCTCTGAAAGGGCACGGCCGACTTCCTTCCTCATCCTTCCCTAATCCGATGAGACCGATGACCACACTGTCTGGTCTCCTTCCCCAAAACCACCAACCAAACAACCAGTTGCCCTCTCCCACCGAAATTCGCAGACCGTACACAGTTATTTTGTCGGCTTCCTCCCTAAAAAGGGCCCATCCTCTGCTTTACTGCCGGTCTACAATGCGCTGGCCAGTGCAGTGGCGACATCTCGGCGCTAGTCTGTATACCTGGACACGCCTGCCTCCTGTCCGGCGCCAACTAAATGTGTCTTCAGAATGAGACTGTGGAACTCGGCCATCCGGAAATGTCTCCACACGTTCTTCAGAAAAAACGCACTTTGCTGGGTCCACCATCACCGCAGTTTTTACTGCAGTCGTTTAAATCGGCACCCTATTCCTTTGTACGCAGGTAAAACGTACCGTCATTCCTTCCCTAGATCACACAAACAAGACCATTAACTACTGCTCACCATTTCATCACAATGTCTGAAGTCAAATCGCAGTAAAGGTCATATTCCGTAAGAACATGAAGAGGCATAACACCGAATCAGAAGTGAGAGTGTCCTGCAACTGTGATTCATTCGAACTGGTTTTTCTGTCTGGTCAGTTCTTCTAGAAGCGCTGGCGGTGCTGTAAGATTTCTCAACTTGAGCTTTCAGAGACACATGTTCACCTCTTCTGCATCAGTAACATAGTGTATGAATATCCAAGATGCAGTTTTGTGCCATAGTAGGTGGTTACCGAGTTATGGATTCACCTGCCTTTCTCACGTTGTTCTGCTGAACCGACTCAGGGGCGTTATCCTGGACGAAGCTGAGCTGTGCATGGCTCGTGTCCATGCCCTTCGTTGTTTGTCATCGTCTACTACGGTACTGCCGCCTCGTTTTCTTATTCCATTTACTGGCGTCACTAACTTCCTGCCTTACTCGCCTGTGAGTGGCAGCAGCGGCATGTATTGATAAGTGCAGTGTCGTACCATCTCTGGAGCAACCGATAGTATTTCCAGGTCGTTGTGTGTCTGGCAGTAGGTTCGAGACGGACCAGCATTGCAGTTGGGGATCTAGCCCCAATGAGGTCGGCACAGCCAGTACCAGCGGGTACGACCGTTGGTTGGTCATTCGATCAGTTGTCTCATTGGTGACGTGTATTTAGGTCGGTTCCTTCCAACTGAGACGTAGGTTGTGTTACCTCTGCATGGTTGGGTCGGAGCCAGTGTGTCTGGGTCGTCGCCCGTCCGAAGGAAGAAAGTCAATTGGAGACTCACCAGCAGTGCAGACGGGATGGAGCAGCAGTCACGGATGTACCAGCAGTCCAGTTGGTCGGTTGACGTGGAGCAGCAAGCAAGCCCCCGTCGCACAGAGTCGGGCAGGACCAGCTGGTGGCACGCACGTGCGGTTGGAGTGTGAGGTCCCGCTTGCGAGTGCTACGAGGTTCGTCGCCCACCGATCTTGGATATGAAAGTTGAGTCCTCACTTAACTTACTATCGAGCCTCAACTGTTTACATTTCTTCGTTTGATCCTGGTTGTCGCTTTTGGGACATTCTCGCGATCAACAAGGTGTGTGTATTTAAGTCTGCTAAGATTCCAGCCGTCTTCCTGTGTAATTTAACTTAATTTATTCCCTGTTATTGAAGTTGACCAGCAGTATCTTCTGCCTTGTGGCCGTTGACGTTCCTGTTACCTGCCCTGGTCGTTGATGTAATTTTAGGCAGTGTGTTTTCCTCGTCGTTGCTGTCCAGCGCAGCGTGTAGTTAGACAGCTGAGATGTTGTTGGTCGTTGTGGACGCCAATATTCTGTGTGTCGTGTATTGAAATCTGGTGTTCGTTTTGCTGGTTGCGCCGAGCGGAGCTGATTTGGCTGATTGGTTGGTCGGCTGTCTGTCGGTTGGGTTGCCTTCCGATTAAGAGATTGTAGGTCAGCCTGCCTGTCTCGCCTAAACGGCCGTTAGTGTTACAATTTCAGGCGGACCCTTGGAACTTCTGAGTGCCATTTCATGTGTGTTACATAGTAACTTCCCTGCTTGTGTTTTAGTTATTTGGTTGATGTGTGGCCTTCAGCCGAGCTTAATACACTCCTGGAAATTGAAATAAGAACACCGTGAATTCATTGTCCCAGGAAGGGGAAACTTTATTGACACATTCCTGGGGTCAGATACATCACATGATCACACTGACAGAACCACAGGCACATAGACACAGGCAACAGAGCATGCACAATGTCGGCACTAGTACAGTGTATATCCACCTTTCGCAGCAATGCAGGCTGCTATTCTCCCATGGAGACGATCGTAGAGATGCTGGATGTAGTCCTGTGGAACGGCTTGCCATGCCATTTCCACCTGGCGCCTCAGTTGGACCAGCGTTCGTGCTGGACGTGCAGACCGCGTGAGACGACGCTTCATCCAGTCCCAAACATGCTCAATGGGAGACAGATCCGGAGATCTTGCTGGCCAGGGTAGTTGACTTACACCTTCTAGAGCACGTTGGGTGGCACGGGATATATGCGGACGTGCATTGTCCTGTTGGAACAGCAAGTTCCCTTGCCGGTCTAGGAATGGTAGAACGGTGGGTTCGATGACGGTTTGGATGTACCGTGCACTATTCAGTGTCCCCTCGACGATCACCAGTGGTGTACGGCCAGTGTAGGAGATCGCTCCCCACACCATGAGGCCGGGTGTTGGCCCTGTGTGCCTCGGTCGTATGCAGTCCTGATTGTGGCGCTCACCTGCACGGTGCCAAACACGCATACGACCATCATTGGCACCAAGGCAGAAGCGACTCTCATCGCTGAAGACGACACGTCTCCATTCGTCCCTCCATTCACGCCTGTCGCAACACCACTTGTGGCGGGCTGCACGATGTTGGGGCGTGAGCGGAAGACGGCCTAACGGTGTGCGGGACCGTAGCCCAGCTTCATGGAGACGGTTGCGAATGGTCCTCGCCGATACCCCAGGAGCAACAGTGTCCATAATTTGCTGGGAAGTGGCGGTGCGGTCCCCTACGGCACTGCGTAGGATCCTACGGTCTTGGCGTGCATCCGTGCGTCGCTGCGGTCCGGTCCCAGGTCGACGGGCACGTGCACCTTCCGCCGACCACTGGCGACAACATCGATGTACTGTGGAGACCTCACGCCCCACGTGTTGAGCAATTCGGCGGTACGTCCACCCGGCCTCCCGCATGCCCACTATACGCCCTCGCTCAAAGTCCGTCAACTGCACATACGGTTCACGTCCACGCTGTCGCGGCATGCTACCAGTGTTAAAGACTGCAATGGAGCTCCGTATGCCACGGCAAACTGGCTGACACTGACGGCGGCGGTGCACAAATGCTGCGCAGCTAGCGCCATTCGACGGCCAACACCGCGGTTCCTGGTGTGTCCGCTGTGCCGTGCGTGTGATCATTGCTTGTACAGCCCTCTCGCAGTGTCCGGAGCAAGTATGGTGGGTCTGACACACCGGTGTCAATGTGTTCTTTTTTCCATTTCCAGGAGTGTATATCCCGAATTAATGCTCTTGTCTTGCCCTTAAGGCATGAGATTGTTGTTCTTATAGGGGCTTTCAGCCGAATTTTACATCAAATCTTTTGAGGCCTTAAGCCGTTAAATTATTGTGTTGATGTGTGGCCTTCAGCAGAGCATTAATTTCTTTTAAATTAATGTTCTTGTCTTGCCGTTAAGGCAAGGCCTTCAGCCGGATTGGTTTCAGTTGTATTAAGATGAGGCTTTCTGCCGTTGGAGTGAAGTACTTCTTATTGCTTAACATGCGGCCTTTAGCCGAGTTCCAATAAAATTAAAGTGCTAAGGCCTTCAGACTGTTTAGATTGAAGATTTCGAAAATATTTTTGGGTGACACCTCCAGAAGAAAACCTTCTACGTCAATTTCTTACTTAGGCCTTGCGTCTTGGATTTTGAGTGTGGCCTTTAGCCGATCTAGAGTTAATAAAAGGGGATCCATTACAACTTGGAGTGTTTTGCATTCTTGTGTAATATTGTGTGTGGACAAAGTTTGTATGTTGAGTGCAACCTCATTTTGGCCCATTTCCACAACCTAATCCGCTCTGGCCTGCTAGCCAAGGCATTTCAGAAGCAGTGCAGCAACAGAGAATATCCTGTAGACGCGATTTACTAAAACACCCGAAGACGTCGAGAGTTTCTGGCAGATTAAAACTGTGTGGCCGACCGAAACTCTAACTCGGGACCTTTGGCTTTCGCGAGCAAGTGCGCTATAAACTGAGCTATACATGAACTACTCATGACCCGTCCATACAGCCTTTATTCCGCCAATACCTCGTCTCCAAACTTCCAGACTTCACAGAAGTTCCTCTGCGAGCCTTGAAAGACTAGCACTCCTGGAAGGGAGGCTGTTGCGGATATATGGCGTAGCCACAGCCAGGTGGATGTTTCCAGAATGAAATTTTCACCCTGCAGCGGTGTATGAGCTTATATAAACATACTAGCAATTAAAAACCGTGTGCCGGACCGAGACGCGAACTACGGACATTTGCGTTGCACGGTCAAGTGCAGCCTGAAGATCTGGTAAAGGAACTACTTGAGAACCACTTGAGCATCCCGAGACGCTCGATAGTTTGTCAGTGGCTCTAGAGCTGTCTACCTGTTATCAGTATAGAGTTTCACGCTCCTCTCTATCGTCGTGGATGTTTGTCGACAATAATGGCAGCTTTGGTTATCACTGTTAGCCTTCAACCGCGATTCTTATACATGTATTTTAACAACGCGTTTCAAGAGACGATGCTCCTATCATCAGGTTGTAAAATCTATGTCATGAAATTAAACGGACTAAAAAGACAAAATACCATCACAAATAGTTGGGTAGTTCATAGAGTAAAACAGAATTAAAAGTATATTGGACTGTGGGTCCTCGTCTTACAATGAAGTTGTTGACTCAAGTCGTTGGCCGTCCCATAGCTACCAAATATGCTGTCGCACTGTGCCGGCTCGGGAGCTGTTGTGGACTGACGTGCCTAGGTGTTGTGGCATTGTTACAGCCGTGTGCTTGACGGTAACGCTACGCTATTGGGCGCCTGATTTCCTTATTGCATTGGTCTGCCACCGTTAGTCTCTCGCAGCTCCGTCAGTGACATGCTACAAGTTTAAAATCGCATACCTACCCTAAAATAATTCTAAAAACCCGCTAAAAATCTCATTTCTTTATAATTATCTTGTGCATTTAGAATATTGCATTGTTTCTTTTCATGGATAGCTATCTCGAATTTCTCTAGTAAATCAAGTGTCCTCCCTTTATTTTCTACATGCAATATTTCTACGTTGTCTCCTATGCTATTAAGGGGATGGCCTGTTTCATATATATGGTTCGCGACAGCTGATTTGTCATAATTTCCTAACCTGAACGCATCTTTATGTTCTTTATACCGGATCGCGAATGACCTTCGTGTCTGCCCTATATATTTTGCATCACAAGTTCTGCGTTGAATCTTATAAACTCCCGATCTTTCAAACTTATTACTCTTCTCGCCAATATCGTGCTTAAGGCTATACCTCACTAGGTTATTAGTCTGAAAAGCTATTTTAGCATCGTAT
This sequence comes from Schistocerca cancellata, assembly GCF_023864275.1. Lineage (NCBI taxonomy): Eukaryota > Metazoa > Arthropoda > Insecta > Orthoptera > Acrididae > Schistocerca > Schistocerca cancellata. Next base: position 6,379,646 of record NC_064630.1, read on the forward strand.
GGCTTAAAAATATTTGCTATCTTTTGTGAGATTGTTCCGTAGTATGGCATCGTGATAATTTTCACTTTCACTCCATCCGGTTTATTCTTTTTGCGCTTATTACTTTTCCGTAACAGTTTTTTAACCATATCTATTCTGTAACCGTTATTCATCGCTATTCTCTTAATGGTATTAATTTCAGTCTCCCTATCTTTTTCGCTCATAGGTATATTCATTGCCCTATGCACGAGACTACGCAAAGCAGCTTCTTTATAAGCCTGCGGATGGCATGAATCATTCGGGATCACGGCATCAGTCGTAGTTTGTGTTCTATAAACGACAACTGCTACCTCAACTCCATAATGGATTATATTAAATCGTTAGTGTCAGGCGAGACATTGAGGTCAGTGTATAAATACAAAAATTTAAGACGTAAGTTATTAAAAACTGCCGCAAACATAAACTTTAACAAAGAATGTGTGAAGAATCATGTTATCCCGAATTACGTGAAGTTGAAACTTTGTGACTGCAAGTCATGGGCGGGACGACTAGCTGTTGAAAAAGCAAAAAAGTGTTGGATACGCGCAGAAATTAAATATCTTTTAATTCTTTTAATTCTGTTTTACTCTATGAACTTTCCAAATATTTGTGATGGTATTTTGTCTTTTTAGTCCGTTTAATTTCATGACATAGATTTTACAACCTGATGATGGGAGCATTGTCTCTTGAAACGCGTTGTTAAAATACATGTATAAGAATCGCGGTTGAATGCTAACAGTGATAACCAGTATAACGACGACTGCTACCTCGACTCCATAATGGGTTATATTAAATGGCAGCTTTTCTTACGCGCCCTGTGTGGCTGGGCTTGCATAATACGGCAATCGAGACGCCTGCAGGAGTGAAAAAACAAATTGTACGAGTTTTTTCGATCTCGTCGTACAACCCGCAGCCAGGTTCCTTCTCAGCACCGAATCGTCAAAATTTTGTTTCACAAGTTATAACAAACGTGTGAAGGGTCTGAACGAAACTTATGACCGAATCAGAGTGAGTATATGAGTGAGTTTTTAGCAAACAGAACACAGCATGTTATTATCAATGGAGAGACGTCTACAGACGTTAAAGTAACCTCTGGTGTGCCACAGGGGAGTGTTATGGGACCATTGGTTTTGACAATATATATAAAAGACCTAGTAGATAGTGTCGGAAGTTCCATGCGGCTTTTCGCGGATGATGCTGTAATATACAGAGAAGTTGCAGCATTAGAAAATTGTAGCGAAATGCAGGAAGATCTGCAGCGGATAGGCACTTGGTGCAGGGAGTGGCAACTGACCCTTAACATAGACAAATGTGATGTACTGCGAATACATAGAAAGAAGGATCCTTTATTGTATGATTATATGGTAGCAGAACAAACACTGGTAGTAGTTACTTCTGTAAAATATCTGGGAGTATGCGTACGGAACGATTTGAAGTGGAATGATCATATAAAATTAATTGTTGGTAAGGCGGTTACCAGGTTGAGATTCATTGGGAGAGTCCTTCGAAAATGTAGTCCATCAACAAAGGAGGTGGCTTACAAAACACTCGTTCGACCTATACTTGAGTATTGCGCATCAGTGTGGGATCCGTACCAGATCTGGTTCACGGAGGAGATAGAGAAGTTCCAAAGAAGAGCGGCGCGTTTCGTCACAGGGTTATTTGGTAACCGTGATAGCGTTACGGAGATGTTTAACAAACTCAAGTAGCAGACTCTGCAAGAGAGGCGCTCTGCATCGCGGTGTAGCTTGCTCCCCACGTTTCGAGAGGGTGCGTTTCTGGATGAGGTATCGAATATATTGCTTCCCCCTACTTATACCTCCCGAGGAGATCACGAATGTAAAATTAGAGAGATTAGAGCGCGCACGGAGGCTTTCAGACAGCCGTTCTTCCCGCGAACCATACGCGACTGGAACAGGAAAGGGAGGTAATGGCAGTGGCACGTAAAGTGCCCTCCGCCACACACCGTTTGGTGGCTTGCGGAGTATAAATGTAGATGTAGACGTAGATGTGGACTTTCCACCTAGGCACTGGTTTTAGTGAAACCGACACTGAACGTTAGTTTTACTACTTCTAAGTTTCGATCATTATATGGTAATAGCCAAAACGTCGTTACAAATAAAGGAAATTAGTAATCCATCTGAACGGCTTTACTCACGAATGAGGTGCAATACTCTTCGGTTGTGCGGCGTCGTTTTGGTGAGGGCTGTGGAACTGCATTTCTTACTGGTCAAGGAATTCTACGATGGTACCAGCGGTTTCAAATCACGGTTGGTTTTGTAGGGGGAAATCGACAAGTCATCCCGTGGAGCACATTCGCCGAGGCTTGTATCCTGTGCACATGCACGGTGACAATTATCGAACTATATGAAAGGTTCGCAGGAGAGCTTCTGTGAAGTTTGGAAGGCAGGAGACGAGGTGCTGGCAGAATTGAAGCTGTGGAGACGGGTCGTGAGTCGTCGCGAAATTTAACGGACAGGAAGAAGATGCTGTGATAACCAAATGATTAGCTTTTCAGAGCATTCACACAAGGTTGGCGCCGGTGCATCTTCTGCTGGGTATGTTTTACAATCCACCATCTGATTTCGAAATGCTTATTTCGCCATGATGTAACCCAACTGGAATCTTCCTGTGTCTCCAGGCCTTTTCTAAGTACGAGGGCTATTGCGAAAGTTAGGCCCGATCGGTCCCGTAATGGAAATCACAGTGAAAAGCCCACGAAGCTTCCCAGAAATGTGTAGGGCAGTGTCTCTACTAGGTTGTCGATCGCGTCACGTCGCTGTTCTCAGTTCTGAGCAGACAGTGAGAGTGTAAAGATACCTACAGCGGTAGTGTCTCCCGCCAAGCACTGGCGCCCACCGTGAGATTTCCCCTGACTTCGTGCAACCGCAGATGACGTAACTGTCATACATTTCCTTCTTCATAACAGTTCTCGGCCTCATACTACAGTAGCAGTTGTATTGTAACGACGTAAGTTTTGTATAAATGATTTTCTTTTGACATATGACCATGTGCAGACTTCGTCACCTACGTCAGTTACACCACACTTCAAAATTATTTAAATTCTTTTTAAATTGTCTCTGAATGGTTCTTGAACGAAACTTTAAAACATCATCATTTGAGTCGTATGCGCAGAATTACGTCACTCAGCCCAATTTGTTTGTGCAAACTTTTTTCAATTTAGATGTCGTTTTGTTTCTTCTCAGAAATTATGTTAATGCAAGTTATCTGATTTAACAAATATTAGAACCACATTGAATAAACTTTCCAGATTCAAACTCGCGATGAACGTTGTCACAATTAATAATCTTGTCAAATAAATTAATAATTCATTAACATAATTCTTCATAAATAAATTCTCGGAACACGTATTTGAACTTTATCAGTATCCACTAGTTTATTACCTTCCTACATATAGACGTGAACCTGAGCCTTGACAAGATAGGACTGAACATTTACAACATGTTTAACTTTCTATGACGTCATTGTTGTACAAACATTACAAATTCTTATTTCTTTTCCATTTTTTAGAAGCACGACGCAACAACTCGGTTCCAGGATCTTCTGTTGCTCTTTGGCTGTCGACCCGCGACGTATAGTGGCCAGCAATTTTCTCTCTGGTCCCGGCAGTGAAGATGCTGTCTCCGTTCGTTGCGCCGCCCTCTCCGTACATGAAACATAAAAAATAAATACAAAAACTTTAGACAATTCACAACCATTACAAATATTACAAAAATACATAAACAAAAACTAAATTAAACTTATATTCACCTGCAAACTGGGCTGACACTGGTGGATGGGTGACGCTTCAATTTCGCGTCCCACTACACGGTGAGGACACCCCTGCAGCGTTTTCCATGGGAAGATGTAATCCCTGACACAGTACTCGTTAAAGCCTGTGCTATGGTAAGCGAGCGGGATTCGCCTTATGAGAAAGGATTTTCGCATAGATATCGACGGCGTGTTCCTGAATGGTGGCAAATCAGACTTACATCCACTCTGTAATAACAAAAAAAAAAAAAAAAAAACGGTTCAAATGGCCCTGAGCACTATGGGACTTAACAGCTATGGTCATCAGTCCCCTAGAACTTAGAACTACTTAAACCTAACTAACCTAAGGACAGCACACAACACCCAGTCATCACGAGGCACAGAAAATCTCTGACCCCGCTGGGAATCGACCCCGGGAACCCGGGCGTGGGGAGCGAGAACGCTACCTCATTACCACGAGCTGCGGACCTGTAATAACAATGATACGTGAGGCAATCACACGTCAGGATGGATCAAAAGCAAACCAGAAGACGCTACTAATTAGATAATAATACGGTCGCCAGCCTAATTGGGCATTAACTGAGTTTCTTCCCTGTACAAGTTGGTATATATTCATGCAAAACAACAAGTTGTAACCCTGAATAATATAGTATAATTTTAAACCAGAAAATCTATTGAACTGATAGTTTCACGTTCTGTACTGATCTGGAAAATCATGAATACATAACGTTTACTACAAAGCTTTATACTATTAATCTGATTAAAATCGGGCATAGGTTACCCTAGAAATTGTACTTTCATGCCACATACAAAATGTCAGTTTTGATAAAGATAAAACACTGATAAATTTTTACATTTATATTGACTTTAACTTTTGCTGGTCAAACCAATTTAAAACACTTCAGAATTCTAATGAATAAGGGGAGGACCCTGAAACTGTTACGATCGCTGTATTTAAAAAGAAAAATGATTACTGAATTTATTATTCATTCAAGATTTACAGTATGCAAGTTACTACTCTTTTCATCTTATTTAATGCTCATTTTAATGCCTTTAAATCCGTCTGGAAATAATAAATTTCATTACTATATCAATATTAAAGTTATCTCTCGAATTCGTTACACCTTCTCTACTCATTTACTGGTTCATTAACAAAACATTTCTTTAAACACCATTCTAATATAGCTATTTCTGCAAATAATTTCTATTAACGCAATTTTTAATTTTCATTTCGGGACACTCGGATTGCACAACGTTTGGAAAGGACCCTGCCCAGGTTAGTTGTGAGGATAATCGAATGATGGAAAACTTCTGGTAAAATTTAGGTTATTATTGCACCAAAAAACACAGTTCACTCCCTGATACATCATGATACAGTACTAAAAGTTTCAACCTGATAGTATCGATGCGACGGTTGACGGGCGGCAAGATGGCGAAGCACAGAGCACACATACAACCACAGCTGTGGGTCTTGACGTATCGGCACTTTAATTGTTCTTAGCGTCGCAATACTTTTCCATTTAGTGCCTATGGAATTTTGCCATGCTGTGTGGGCGTTGGAACAGCATACCAGAGTCTCACTGAAACTACATCTTCCAGGAGAGCCTCCTCGCTCCAGAAGGTGTTGCTGAAACCAGTGCCAAACTCCAACTACGACTGCTGAGCCCGTTGTGCCGTGCAGCGCCCGCGCGCATTTTACCGCGCTCGCCTGCCATCCACCTTTTACCGCTCCCTGACAGACCGGGTATTCACCCGAGGTTTTGCATTCTACATATCCTAACACATTGCCTACGTGTGGACCAGGCGAAAAGTTACAATTTTAAACATCTTACAACAGTTTCAACATTTGTTACGTTTCAATTCTATTACAATATTACTTGACATTTGAAATAAACATTAATATTCACATTGAAACTACAGTTTTCTTAACATAATGGCATGAAACAAAAAGAAATGAAATCAGAACATCAATTTCACAAGTTTATCGTAAAATCAGATGAAGAGAATTACTTATATGTACAATAGTACAGAGTCGTTGGTGTTACAAAGTGTTTGACCCTGCAGCTCGGACTTGTCTCCCAATGATGTTCATCTCTGCTCACATGAACCGCTGGTTATGAAGACAACGTTTTGGCACACACATTGAACTACCGACCAGTATAGACAACTGGCGGAATCACAGGCAGCTGCCTTCTACGACGAGGGCATTGGAAAGTTGGTACAACGCCACGGCAGGTGTTTTAAGTCGGAGCGGCGACTATGTAGAAAAGCAGCCCTAAGGTGTAGCTAACTGCTGCAAACAAAACATTTTTGACTGTCATTGTGGTTCCCATTTCACGACGTATCAGATCTTACTTCCCGAATAGCCCTCGTATATTTTCTGCTATTACTAGCTGCTGGCCCTGCGGTTAACGTCACCTGAAAAGTGCAGTACAAAAGGTGGGACTGAGAAACTTGCGCACCACGTCCTCTACAGGTCTTGCGACGTTTTACACGCGACGTCATATCTCCGGCCGGCATATGGGGTCCTCGCGGGGCAGTAAAAGCGCCGGCGCTGTACTCAGGGGGAATTGATATTGAGTCAGTAAAACATGGAAACCAAGTTAAACGTCCCCGCAAACTCCGACATGTTTCAGGCGGAGTGCGCCTCGCTCGGGATCGAAGCCCTCTTCGCCGTCCGCTTTTTACGCGGCAGCAGCAGCAGCAGCGGCGGCCGTATCTCAATACGGGTCTCCCCACTGATGGCGTCAGTAAAGTACAATTTGGAGGATGGCATGTAACGGCGAGAGGTATAAAGCCAGAAGTAGTCTATAAAATTTTGACGATTTTGGCCGTTGCGCGAAGCATGAAATACCTCTAGGTCACATATGCGGTGCTTCGGGTCTGTTGCATTAAACTTTGACGGCAATTTTACTTGAACTTCGGCTTCGATCTACAAGGAGTGCCCTACATCTAGACAAGCGTTATGACAGTACCTTAACTCATGTTACAGTATTGCTGTAGCTGGACTGCATTTGCCTATTCTGTTACATTGAATCCTTAGTGCATGAGGTGTGACTGCAACATCAGTGTGGTATATTTACAATTTATATCAATACCTGATTTTTTTTTACCCTGTTTTGGTTATATTTCTGTAGACAGTAGCTAGGTAACTTACTTGGCTATTGAACCGAGATATGTTAGCCGTGTACGTCTGTCCATTCAGTATATCTTCAAGCGTGTTTATTATCCTTCGTTTATGGAGGTATAAGTGGTCTGTTTAGCGCCACGTAGCGCTCTGTATGAAAATCAGTGACTGTGGTGTGTGCAGTCTGTGGCTGGTAGGCATTGTTGTAATATTCGCTGTTGTAGTGATGGACAGTTGGATGTGAACAGCTCGTAGCGTTGCGCAGTTAGAGGTGAGCCGCCAGCAGTGCTGGATGTGGGGAGAGAGATGGCGCAGTTTTGAGAGCGGATGATCTGGACGTGTGTCCATCAGAGAGGGTAAATTTGTAAGGCTAGATGTCATGAACTGATGTATATATTATGACTTTTGAACATTATTAAGGTAAATACATTGTTTGTTCTCTATCAAAATCTTTCATTTGCTAACTATGGCTATCAGTAGTTAGTGCCTTCAGTAGTTAGAATCTATTATTTAGCTGGCAGTATTGGCGCTCGCTGTATTGCCGTAGTTCGAGTAACGAAGATTTTTGTAAGTGATTCATGAAAGGTATAGGTTATTGTTAGTCTGGACCATTCTTTTGTAGGGATTACTGAAAGTCAGATTGCGTTGCGCAAAAAATATTGTTTGTCAGTTTAGTGATGATCAGAGTAAGTAAAGAGAGAAATGTCTGAGTACGTTCAGTTTTTCTCAGCTGTTTGAAAATGAAATAACGTAAGGGGTTTACCAGCACAGTAATTCATAAATTTTCCAGAGTTGTAAAGATAGTGCACTTGCATTGTGGAGCACGTGGACACAAATTTCCTTCCATGATGTTCCTAATATGATTTACACGAATTCTGGGATGGCTCCTCTGGAAAACATGCGGCGGATTTCCTTCCCTGTATTTCTCCCCTCTGATTTACGCTGTGGAGACAAAACATATGGGACACCTCCTGTCCTGATATCGTGACGTACCTCATTTTGTCCAGATTACTGCAGCAAATCGACGTTGCATGGACTCAACAAGTCATTTGAAGTTCCCTGCAGAAATACTGCGCCATGCTTCCTACATCTACATCTACATTTATACTCCGCCAGCCACCCAACGGTGTGTGGCGGAGGGCACTTTACGTGCCACTGTCATTATCTCCCTTTCCTGTTCCACTCGCGTATGGTTCGCGGGAAGAACGACTGTCTGAAAGCCTCTGTGCGCGCTCTAATCTCTCTAATTTTACATTCGTGATCTCCACGGGAGGTATAAGTAGGGGGAAGCAATATATTCGATACTTCATCCAGAAACGCACCCTCTCGAAACCTGGCGAGCAAGTTACACCGCGATGCAGAGCGCCTCTCTTGCAGAGTGTGCCACTTGAGTTTGTTAAACATCTCCGTAACGCTATCACGGTTACCAAATAACCCTGTGACGAAACGCGCCGCTCTTCTTTGGATCTTCTCTATCTCCTCAGTCAACCCGATCTGGTACGGATCCCACACTGATGAGCAATACTCAAGTATAGGCCGAACGAGTGTTTTGTAAGCCACCTCCTTTGTTGATGGACTACATTTTCTAAGGACTCTTCCAATAAATCTCAACCTGGTACCCGCCTTACCAACAATTAATTTTATATGATCATTCCACTTCAAATCGTTCCGCACGCATACTCCCAGATATTTTACAGAAGTAACTGCTACCAGTGTTTGTTCCGCTATCATATAATCATACAATAAAGGATCCTTCTTTCTATGTATTCGCATTACATTACATTTGTCTATATTAAGGGTCAGTTGCCACTCCCTGCACCAAGTGCCTATCCGCTGCAGATCTTCCTGCAATTCGCTACAATTTTCTAAAGCTACAACTTCTCTGTATACTACAGCATCATCCGCGAAAAGCCGCATGGAACTTCCGACACTATCTACTAGGTCATTTATATATATTGTGAAAAGCAATGGTACCATAACAGTCCCCTGTGGCACGCCAGAGGTTACTTTAATATCTGTAGACGTCTCTCCGTTGATAACAACATGCTGTGTTCTGTTTGCTTAAAACTCTTCAATCCAGCCACACAGCTGGTCTGATATTCCGTAGGCTCTTACTTTGTTTATCAGGCGACAGTGCGGAAATGTATCGAACGCCTTCCGGAAGTCAAGAAAAATAGCATCTACCTGGGAGCCCGTATCTAATATTTTCTGGGTCTCATGAACAAATAAAGCGAGTTGGGTTTCACACGATCGCTGTTTCCGGAATCCATGTTGATTCCTACATAGTAGATTCTGAGTTTCCAAAAACGACATGATATTCGAGCAAAAGACATGTTCTAAAATTCTACAACAGATCGACGTCAGAGATATAGGTCTATAGTTTTGCGCATCTGCTCGACGACCCTTCTTGAAGACTGGGACTACCTGTGCTCTTTTCCAATCATTTGGAACCTTCTTTTCCTCTAGAGACTTGCGGTACACGGCTGTTAGAAGGGGGGCAAGTTCTTTCGCGTACTCTGTGTAGAATCGAATTGGTATCCCGTCAGGTCCAGTGGACTTTCCTCTGTTGAGTGATTCCAGTTGCTTTTCTATTCCTTGGACACTTATTTCGATGTCAGCCATTTTTTCGTTGGTGCGAGGATTTAGAGAAGGAACTGCAGTGCGGTCTTCCTCTGTGAAACAGCTTTGGAAAAAGGTGTTTAGTATTTCAGCTTTACGCTTGTCATCCTCTGTTTCAATGCCATCATCATCCCGGAGTGTCTGGACATGATGTTTCGAGCCACTTACTGATTTAACGTAAGACCAGAACTTCCTAGGATTTTCTGTCAAGTCGGTACCTAGCATTTTACTCCATAATTGCCAAAGTGTTGCCGCTGCAGCACTGTGTGTACGAACTGACCTCCAAATTACGTCCCATAAATGTTCGGTGGGAACCATCTAGGCTGATCTGGATGGTCAAATCATTCGTTCGAATTGTCCAGAATGTTCTTCAAATCGGTCGCGATCAGTTGTGGCTCAGTGACACAGTGCGTTATCACCCATAAAAATTCCATTGTTGTTTGGGAAATGAAGTCCATGAATGGCTGAAAATGATATCCAAGCAGTTGAGTTGAATCAGAGTACCCACACCATTCCACGCAAACACAGCCCACACCGTTACGGAGCTAACCCCTGTTTGCACAGTGCCACGTTGACAACTCGGATAGCACGTGTCTTTGTGGGATCAGCGCCACACTCGAACCCTACCATCAGGTCTTACCAACTGAAATCGGGAGTCATCTCACCCGGTCACTATTTTCCAGTTGTCCAGGGCTCAAACGATACGATCACTAGCCCATGAGAGGCACTGCAAACGATGCGTTTTAGGAATGGCAGTCGCGTCGGACCTATAATGCCATAGCTCATTAACACCAAATTTCGCCACACTGTGCTAACACATACGTTCGTCGTATGTCCCACAATGATTTCTGCGGTTATTTCATGCAGTCTGGTTGTTTCTTGGCACTGACAACTCCAAGCAAACGCCGCTGCCCTGGGTCGTTAAGTAACGACTGCTGCCAATACGTTTATAACGTTGTTGCTTTATTTTGTGGTGTAAGCGGAACTGATAGACAATAAAAGTGGGTTAAAAGCTGTGAGCTGTCTGGGGAAGTTAACCTTGCATTACTGCGCAACTGTTTCACCAGGTATCCAGTCCAGCTTACCAAATTCCCAACCAGACTAACATTAACTACAATCTTTTAATAGTCATGCGACAATGCGACAAACGGTGATATATATATATATATATATATATATATATATATATATATATATATATATATATATATATATATATATATAAGAGAATTTAAACAAAAAGAAATAAATCAGTTTATATTTGGAAATTTATTTTAACATTGATCATTGAAATTTCAGCATATTAAATTTGCTTCATAACTAAACTGGTGCCTTATTTAGGATTGCAGGAAATGTGAGTTTGTAATCTTACGGAACACATCAAATATGGAGCCAAGATTGGGAGACTGCATACAACACAGCATTCATAAAATAACACACGAAGAACGTTGAAACATATGCAAGAGGAAATTAACCACAACCAAGCGATTCAATTTTCACCCAAAGAAGTTACGTTCGTAGCACAATCCTGTCCGTCATGAAATTACCACACACTGGCATACTAAATTCATACTAACTCTCTGTGAAATCTTCCCATAAAGAATAGCTGAGGGCTACTTTGATGATTACACCACATGTTTCACGTGGTCCAGTTGGTTTACACAAAGAGTGTAACTCCACAATAATTTTGATAATTAAAATAAATTAGATCGAAAAGCAATTTACAAAAGAAAACCCTCGAACTGGTTACTATCGTCTTACTAGTAACCTGATGGGTCAAACAATTGTATAAGCATGTGGTACTCATGTCAGAAAGTACACCCCACGTGGGTTGAACATAAAGAAAAGTTCCTATATTGAAAAATATTGTCAAGACGAGACGTTATAATCTCACGCACATTCGCATTGAAGATTGATGATGCTAGTTAGAGTTACTGATCAACACGTGGTTCCACTTTACTCACAAAGTAGTGACAAAGCAACTACCGGAATATATTCTGAACTGTACACTCGAATCACACTGCGTTGCAATTTAAGACAACATTCGATATTTTAGAGCTAAAGCTGAAATAAAGGTGATTAAATTTTCAGTTAGGCTGAACTTAAGAAATCCATTGTCCTACGGACTTAGCAGAGACGAGCTTAGCTGGAGATCTTACCACTTCAGACGCTCGCCACGGACAGACTGACCTGGTCCCTTCCTGAGGGTGGCTCACAAATACAAACGGAAGTGGCCAGAGGGGCAGCTTCCTATACCAACATGACAAGGGACGGACAGGACCATACTAAGGATAGAAACCTCTTTGCTTTTAGAAAGCGTAGCTACCTGTTCTGACGTTGGACCTACTGTTCTCTAGCAGACAGGCTTGTCTGCTACCCTCAAGCATGCAACTAGAAATACATTTTCTCACTCATCCTCTCACACAGAAGGGAAGGGGGATGACAGTATCTTATCGTGTACGGTATATAAAAGGAAGCGGATGTAGGTTCCGTATGAGAGTGTGTGACATGAATTACATATAAACTGTGCTTTAAAGTGTAGTAGTGTGACAGATCGTTCTTGTTTATGTGTAAAAGTAACACATTTCACTGCTCAGTCTCCTCCCAGATAGTCAGAAACACCACAGTAAAATTAGAAGAGGAATTTATGCCGTAAATGACAACATATTTAAGAAATTAACATGAAAGGAATCCAACAGAGACCTGTCACGTTGTCCATGCCGAAGAGGTAATGCCTGAAATTTGGTATTCTCGACACATTCTTGACACTGTAGATGTCGCAATATTGCCTTCTTACTATTTCCGAAATTGTAGGTCCGACGCGTCTAGATTCACTACTGTTTCGCGTTCATTGTCTGTGAATTCCCCTTTTGCGGTCATAATCTCGTCGGAACGTTTCCACATGAATCGCATGAGTACAGATCACACTCTGCCAGTAAATTGCCCTTTTAAACTTGGACTACCGTCATCTGTATATGCATATCGTCATCCCATGACTTATATCGCCTCATTGTGTATTCCATCACTGACCACGTCGTCTCTCATGACCTCATCATTGACGTTGCTTTGAACAACATTCTTGTTTCCTTTACTTTTAGTTAAGACGGCTAATCGTAAAGTTCAGTTTACTATCTAAAATAAACCTTTCTTTTTCTCAGCAAGATGTCTGAAACATTGGTACGCTGAAATTCCCTCGCCGCAGCACCATAGCTCGCCTCTAGGATGACGCGACCGACTGAGACATGGCAGTATCGTGCGCTAATGCGGAACCTGCTATCCTAGCCTCAACAGTGCTCCAACAGTTCATTTACAGTTGGTGTATGTGTACAGGAACAATGCACCATGTAACGTAACGCAGGTGTTGGCGTGTTCCTGAGCCGCCTAAAATTACTGCGATATTTTTGTTTCAAGTTTTGGGCAAGGGACCGAGGCGAGGGCGAGTGGCCGGGCCTGCCTCAGTAGGCAGCCAACGGCAGGTGGTCGGTAATCTTTCCTGGCCTCTGGACTTGGAGGGAGGCAGTTAGCCATTTGGACACCACGTGTATGAAGGCGCCGGCTCTGAAGACGGTGGCAGTCGCAGTATGGAAAAATTTATAACCGAAAAATAATTCACACTTCCGAGTACAGCAAAAGCAATCACCTCAGCATAACAATGGCACTGAGGTGCATGTGCTGAGACACATGTAATTTATACCAATAAAACTACAAAAATTAGGTCTTAACAGCAAATGGATACACCAACAAAAATCTTTAACACAGCTGAACGCTTCATGCGATCTGGACAAAGTGTTAAAACATTGCAAAGGACACTAGCTAACATCACTAAAAGCCACACATCTGTATGTACATTACATACATATTGCGTGCTTTATATACACTCCTGGAAATTGAAATAAGAACACCATGAATTCATTGTCCCAGGAAGGGGAAACATAATTGACACATTCCTGGGGTGAGATACATCACATGATCACACTGACAGAACCACACGCACATAGACACAGGCAACAGAGCATGCACAATGTCGGCACTAGTACAGTGTATATCCACCTTTCGCAGCAATGCAGGCTGCTATTCCCCCATGGAGACGATCGTAGAGATGCTGGATGTAGTCCTGTGGAACGGCTTGCCATGCCATTTCCACCTGGCGCCTCAGTTGGACCAGCGTTCGTGCTGGACGTGCAGACCGCGTGAGACGACGCTTCATCCAGTCCCAAACATGCTCAATGGGGGACAGATCCGGAGATCTTGCTGGCCAGGGTAGTTGACTTACACCTTCTAGAGCACGTTGGGTGGCACGGGATACATGCGGACGTGCATTGTCCTGTTGGAACAGCAAGTTCCCTTGCCGGTCTAGGAATGGTAGAACGATGGGTTCGATGGCGGTTTGGATGTACCGTGCACTATTCAGTGTCCCCTCGACGATCACCAGTGGTGTACGGCCAGTGTAGGAGATCGCTCCCCACACCATGATGCCGGGTGTTGGCCCTGTGTGCCTCGGTCGTATGCAGTCCTGATTGTGGCGCTCACCTGCACGGCGCCAAACACGCATACGACCATCATTGGCACCAAGGCAGAAGCGACTCTCATCGCTGAAGACGACACGTCTCCATTCGTCCCTCCATTCACGCCTGTCGCGACACCACTGGAGGCGGGCTGCACGATGTTGGGGCGTGAGCGGAAGACGGCCTAACGGTGTGCGGGACCGTAGCCCAGCTTCATGGAGGCGGTTGCGAATGGTCCTCGCCGATACCCCAGGAGCAACAGTGTCCCCAATTTGCTGGGAAGTGGCGGTGCGGTCCCCTACGGCACTGCGTAGGATCCTACGGTCTTGGCGTGCATCCGTGCGTCGCTGCGGTCCAGTCCCGGGTCGACGGGCACGTGCACCTTCCGCCGACCACTGGCGACAACATCGATGTACTGTGGAGACCTCACGCCCCACGTGTTGAGCAATTCGGCGGTACGTCCACCCGGCCTCCCGCATGCCCACTATACGCCCTCGCTCAAAGTCCGTCAACTGCACATACGGTTCACGTCCACGCTGTCGCGGCACGCTACCAGTGTTAAAGACTGCGATGGAGCTCCGTATGCCACGGCAAACTGGCTGACACTGACGGCGGCGGTGTACAAATGCTGCGCAGCTAGCGCCATTCGACAGCCAAAACCGCGGTTCCTGGTGTGTCCGCTGTGCCGTGCGTGTGATCATTGCTTGTACAGCCCTCTCGCAGTGTCCGGAGCAAGTATGGTGGGTCTGACACACCGGTGTCAATGTGTTCTTTTTTCCATTTCCAGGAGTGTATTTTATGATGTAAACGTACCTGATCATCGCGTTTTTCACACTTAACACAAAACATGAGCATACCATGACTTTGGTTGTACATGAGCCTCCTCTCTGTACATGTGCCTGGTACTATCCAATACATTCTAGACCCACAGGCGTACGCACAGCAACCATATTGGAACGTGGCGTCAGTAGCTTTTGATCTTGTGTTGTATGAAGCTGCAGTTCGCGACTGTGTTTTGTAGAAAGTGTTTGTCACTTGAAAGTGTTATATTTCACGCAAAGCGTGCCTTTATTTTCTGTTTGAAGTATAGGATACTAGTGCTGTTTTCCCTATTGCCAAGGAAATCATAAATGTCAAGAAGAGATGAAACTGTACATGTTTCAATTTGGCACATGCGAGAAACTGTCAAATCACTGGCTAGCTGCAACACCCACAAAGGAATTTGAGTCTACACATCATTCAAGCGTAGGTAAATGGTGACAAACGTCTTGTTTGTTTCCTCTGCACCACATCTGTCAATTGTTTTCAAAAGCAATTCTGTATAAAGTACCAAGGTCATTCCACTCTTAATCAGAACCGTAACTGACAAGATCAGTATGTATCTGGCTGTAGAACGTTTGTCATTAACATATTGGTAACACTTTTGACAAAGGATGATAACATTGATTGTTGATGCGCTGTCTCAGATTTCTCAAAAACTTTTCCAAATGGAAAGTATTGTTTGGACAGCGAGCTTCTTTGACCAGAAAATAGGACGTATTTTAATAGTAAATCCGGAACGACCAAGAATAAAAGAAAGTTGTGTTCCATAGCTATTTCCTGGTTATACACGCTACTTTTAATTGAAACTGGCTTTTCGGGAATCGTCTGACGAAAAGCAGATATGTCAGGAAGCAGCTAAATTTTAGCAAGCCATGAATCACAGTAATGAATCAGCTGAGCAATATGAGAGCGGAAATAAAATTTCAAGTGTTTGTCAGTTAACAGGAGGCCATAAATACACTTTCCTTGCCTCTGGATCGTCATCAGCAAAACAGTGTAGTTTATCTTCGTAGACACACCATGATTTATATTTCAGCTGCGCTACTCTGTTGGAAGTTTCGTTTCTTATGAAGAAATTTTAGTAAATAACTTGTCGAACATACATAAAGTTCCTATTAAACTGTTTTCATGATACTGAAAGTATATCGAAGCCCGCTGAACACTACGTATCTCCAGATTTTGAAAATAAATAGCACAGATATAATGAAAGGTATTTCAGATATGCTTAGCAACGACTCTGATGATGTTGTTGTTGTTGTCTGCAGCCCTGAGACTGGTTTGATGCTACTCTATCCTGTGCAAGCTTCATTTCCCAGTACTTAGCGCAACCAACATCCTTCTGAATCTGTTTAGTGTATTCATTTGTTCTCCCTCTACAATTTTTACCCTGCACGCTGCCCTCCGATGCTCAATTTGTGATCCCTTGATGCCTCAGAACATGTCCTACCAACCGGTCCCTTCTTCTAGTCAAGTTGTGCCACAAACTCCTCTTCTCCCCAATCCTATTCAGTACCTCCTCATTAGTTATGCGATCTACCCATCTAATCTTCAGCATCCTTCTGTAGCACCACATTTCGAAAGCTTCTATTCTCTTCTTGTCCACACTATTTATCGTTCACGTTTCACTTCCATACCTGGCTACACTCCATACAAATACTTTCAGAAACAACTTCCTGACACTTAAATCTATACTCGATATTATCAAATTTCTCTTCTTCAGAAACGCTTTCCTTGCCATTGCCAGTCTACATTTTATATCCTCTCTACTTCCACAATCATCAGTTATTTTGCTCCCCAAATAGCAAAACTCCTTTACTACTTTAAGTGTCTTATTTCCTAATATAATTTCCTCAGCATCACCCGACTTAATTCGACTACATTCCATTATCCTCGTTTTGCTTTTGTTGATGTTCATCTTATATCCTCCTTTCAAGACACTGTCCATTCCGTTCAACTGCTCTTCCAAGTCCTTTGCTGTCTCTAACAGAATTACAATGTCATCGGCGAACCTCATAGTTTTTATTTCTTCTCCATAGACTTTAATACCTACTCCGAATTTTTCTTTTGTTTCCTTTACTGCTTGCTCAATATACAGATTGAAAAACATTGGGGAGAGGCTACAACCCTGTCTCACTCCCTTCCCAACCGCCGGTTCACTTTCATGCCCCTCGACTGTTTATAACTGCCATCTGGTTTTTGTACAAATTGTAAATAGCCTTTCGCTCCCTGTATTTTACCCCTTCCACCTTTAGAATTTGAAAGAGAGTATTCCAGTCAACATTGTCAAAAGCTTTCCCTAAGTCCACAAACGCTAGAAATGTAGGTTTGCCTTTCCTTAATCTATTTTCTAAGATAATTCGTAGGATCAGTATTGCCTCACGTGTTCCAACATTTCTGCGGAATCCAAACTGATTATCACCGAGGTCGGCTTCTACCAGTTCTTCCATTCGTCTGTAAGAAATTCGCGTTAGTATTTTGCAGCTGTGACTTATTAAACTGATAGTTCGGTAATTTTCACATCTGTCAACACCTGATTTCTTTGGGAGTGGAATTATTATATTCTTCTTGAAGTTTGAGGGTATTTCGCCTTTCTCATACATCTTGCTCACCAGATGGTAGAGTTTTGTCAGGACTGGCTCTCCCAAGGCCGTCAGTAGTTCCAATGGAATGTTGTCTACTCCCGGGGCCTTGTTTCGACGCAATTTACTTCTCCAGCTGCCTACAGGTTCATGGGGAATCTGAATACTTGTTAATGCTTCATCCAAGCACAATTCCTTTACATTCGTGTCTTCTATCAATGCTACTACAGAACTGACTGTTGTGTAAAGGTTGTGTGATCCTTCGAGGAAGCTATTACTGCTTTTTCTCTTTACTTCTTCTACATTCATTCTAAATATTCTGCCACCTGTACTTGCTGTAAAACATTTCCCTTGAACTGGGACCAGTTTCTTCTATGAAATGATCGTGCAATAGCCATACAGCGCACTTTAATTGTTTCAATTTACAACTGTATCCTGTCCTTTCTTTCACTAGTTTTACTTGTGTTGTGAACACGTTCGCACGACATTGTTGGTCTTCTGTGGGTAGATGTAGTAAAATTTGGTTTTGATGGTCTGGAAGAACTCTTGAAATGCTTCAGGTCTCGGCATTTCCTCTAATCCATGCTGCTACTCTACTGCAGATAGTGCTGTTTGAAAACCATTTAATGATTCCTCGTTTATGACCCTTTTTGTGAATATGGAATTAAAATGCCAAGGAACAAATGGTTGAGTATTAAACCTTTTTGTATAAAGCTCCATAAATAGAGTTCATTGCGTCAACCGCAGTTGCTACAAACTTTGCTAAGGTGAGAACAGAGTGGGGGGGAATGGTTGATTTCCTCGAATAGTTTCCTATTAATGTGCTTTAAATAATTTTCTGTGGGATTTTTCTTATTGCTTTTATTCATTCATTGATACATCATGTTCCATAAATGACATGCTACTGAATAAGTCAAGATACACATTAACAGACAAAATGAGTCAGTGTACGCTGTTCCAGTAAAGTATATAAATAACAAATCAAGTCAGGAGGGCAGCAGTTGGATTTTTAAAAAATGACACAAGCTTCCTTTTGTAATATCAAGGTGATATTTTTGTCTACTACCTGATTCTAAGCATTTATGTAATTTAACTCATTTTAGAGACCATCATCATGTCGAAGCCCTGGAATAATTTAAAACTGGTTAATACGAGCAATAGAGTGAACTGAAAATTAGATACCTGGGTCCAAAGAGCTGATAAAATATGGGAGGGGCCAGTGAGGTACTATTTCAGTTTTGCATATATTGGGATTTCTGAATTTCTCTTGTTGATTTATAGCATTGTAATTTTTTTTTTTGATAGATATCTCATTCTCATCTTCTTGGTGTCCTCTGTAAACTTATTCCAATTGTTTATGTAGCATATTTTCTCTGACTGATTTAGCTGACATGAGTCAGCATTTATGATTCTGAGTAACTCTACTTTCTCTCTTCTTTAACTAAACATGACTGACGATGTTTTAATGCAGCCATATGACCATCATACTCAGATAAACCATTTACTTTGGAGTTTCTTTCATGAAAGACCACTGAAATAACAATAAATTATCAAGCACTGTTGCATTATGTCGTTTTTTAGTTGGAACAACAGTGCTCTTACCACTGCTGTTAGTGCAATCACAATTATTCAGGATGAAATTAATACTGAAACTGCCTCATGCAATTACTTTCTAGTTATTTCTACTGAATACTAGGAGCACTATAATGACTTGGTGAAGTTTAAAAAAGTTCTGTCACAGGCCTTTGGACTGTGAGAACTAAAACAGCTTCACTCCAGTACTCAGTAATGAATGTAGCCTGGAATTTTATTCCAGATTTTATGTATATAGCCCCTTCTCCTTTCGTTTTATTACGCCTGCAGTAATCTGATACCGACTATTAGTCTTTTAGGTGCCTCCGTTCAATTCCTATGAATTCCAAATGATATTTTGTTTCGCATAATGTAGCTATGGGATTACTTTTAATTTTTTCAGTTACATGAGAATCTCATCTTCCTTATTTATCATTCTTGTTATATTTTCATGTAAATTTTCAAATGGCTTTCAATAACATGTTCCATGAAGTTAAGAGTGAGCATAGTTTTATTTCAGTGAAGTTTGAATTGTAAGTTTTGCAAAATTCCTCCAACTGACAGTGTGCCTAACAAGAAAATGTGTACAGGAAAATGTGTGTTAAGTTTTCTGAATAATTTACTTTTCTGAATGAATTACCTGTCAATATGTACAGTGTGTGTTCGTAGCTGAGTGTGATATGATTTGATGTTATGTTATCTAATAATTTTCTGTTATAAGTTTGTGCTTGGGGAGAATTACAAGAAATTGTGTAATTATTTCTTGATCGTGATCTACTGGGCGCTGACGACAAACTAGGCTTTTAGCATGATGTTGGACATACGTCGAACGACTCTTAACCACATCTATGTCTCTAGTATTCAAGAAATAAAATATGTGTTATGTTAATAATGTTCTAATATAAAAATTAGCTTTGTTTCTACGGTGAGACAAACATCTCACTACCTGGTACTGTATTGCTGCGGGTGTTATGTAACTGACTTTTTGTAGTAGTTTACTGATTCACATTGTCATATAACATTTCTGTGCTGAATAATACATTTTCATTCACTCTGTAGTTCTAAAATGTATAGTCTTCTCCACCATTCCACAATTTTTGAGTTTCCAGGATTTCTATTTCAAATAACTACAGGATCGTAGTAGACAATAATTATTATACAAATATCAACCGAATACTTTTGGTAATTTATATGAATACAGTTATTTCCGAGATCCTTTTGAATCTAAGTTACCTTTGAAACTTGATTTAACGAATTCACTGTTCCACAGATTAAGCACCGAAGGAAGGAAACCTACGACATAATTGCCTTATGATGGAATCAATAGCACTCTGACAGAATCTTAAGTCAAGGATGTAAAAATCGTATAAATGTTGTGTGTTTAAAGTTCCTATCGTCATTGAAATGCAGGTAAATAAAAAAAAAACTTTATCTTGTTTTTTGATTTAACGAACATTGTCTCAGGAGACGAAACATTCCGTAGAATAATATAGTTTTCATATCCAGTTAGCACATTTTGAAGAATAAGAAGAGACAAAATTTACTAAAATAACCTAGAAAATAATTTATTAAATTTTATAGGAGCCGTGTTATTTGATTCCAAAAGGAAGTCGCCTGATTATTGTTGTAAACCAGTGCTATTTTACCGCAAAAAAGTAAATCCCTGAAGCAAGACGAGAAAAACCAATCTGAAATTAGTTTTCTTGCAGGCCTACAGATGTGTATTTGCGGAAATTGCCAAAACAATTTTTCATTCTCACAAATCGTGAAACAGCTCTATTCGTTATTTATAAAACAGTATAAATTCCTTAGTTTAATTACAAGGCTTTGTAGGACAAGAAAGTGCGTGAAAGCCGATGCAGTTATAGACCTGAAAGTCTTGCAGTCTAAAACAGCTGCAGCGTGCGTCGCAGCACAGTCTCGTTCTTCAGTGCTTGACGTCAGCAAAGTGTGCGCAGGCCTGCAGTCCATGTGGTGGTGGATCAGCTCGGACAGTCCTGGTTTCCTGGTGCCGTCCGGGGTAACGTCCGCGACTGCAAAAAGTGTTCGAGGTTAGGGAATTTTATGAGTGGTGTGCCTGCCTCATCCGATATTGGGGTAACCACTGTCATCGAAGAGGAGGCGTGGCTACTTACCGGTTCCGCTACAACTTTTCACTCAGTCGTCTGGAAACAATACAGGAGAAATGAACTTATGTTGTATCCGTGTGCGAAGTATCTCTGTTGGTCTTTTGTCTCATCGTTTAGCAATGGGCAACAGAAAGCACGTAGTTAATGTTTACCTGCAACAAGAATACAAATTTTTGAAGCTGTATAATAACAGGAAGAACGAACGTGTTTGTAGCACAATGCGTACAGTAGAATTGTCTCCTGCTCATACAGAAGAAAAAAAAGGCAGTAAACACCGACTGAAAACAGTGAAGCGTGGGAGTGCAAGTAATGCTACTGCTTCACCAAACATAACAGGTTTTTATTAAAGCCAGAGGTAAGGACTGTGACTTGGGTTGTGCTACAAAAGATGGAACATTTTCATACCACACTGCTAGATACGAACTTAGTTTCAAAACATCAGACCGCACACCTAAAATGGTTAAAAAGATAAATGATCCAAAAATTTCATTTGCTATATACAAAACTGACACAGTTAACGTTATATCGCCATTTATATTTTATGTACTCAGTTCTTTAGAACACATCAATTGCCCAAAAGCTACGGTGGGTAGCTTGAACAAAAGTATAGTGAAACTCATTCCAATTTACAAGATTTTCAAAGAGCGATTCATAGATAAACTTCGAGATTTTGATGAAGTGTCAGGTGGAACTGTTCAAATTTTAACTCTGCATATTTTGTAGTTTGTCAAAAATTACAAACATGAAGAAAAGTTGGTTTGCTATACTGCCAATTGGCGGCGTGAAGAGAAAGGGGAATGAAAATGTCTTCATATAAATTCAAAGAGACCTATTTCAGGAACTGGTTGTTCACCTCACACTACAAACAAGCCATTTCTACCACAAGTCATGTACAGTGAATAATACAACTGAAGACATAAAAGTTTAATGTATCAGTATACTTCCGTAGGCGCCCCGGTGGTCCCGGTCACCTACGATGGACTGGATGGCCGAGCGGTGAACTCTCCAGTTGTCAGGATGCTAGGAAATGGCTGTGGCAGCGTCAGAAACGCAAGAAACATTATTAATTCATAACACTTTTATTCCTGCCGAGTACAAAGTGGATTGGTGATATCAACTACCTTCCCGAGTCCTCGCTGACTCTTAGCGATGACACCAGCTCCGGGCCGCACAGTCTTGCTAGCGCAGCGCCGCGTGCTGTGACGTAGCGGAGGAATGTCCTTACTTCGTACTTCGGCCGCGTGTGGCTTCGTGGCGCCTGGCTGGCCGGCCGTCTCAGCTGTGGACAGCAAGCTGCTGCACGTAGGAGGCTCTGGGTTGGAGTCCCGGCGCTGTCGGCACGAGAGGCGCTCTCGTAGTGCGGAGTGTACTCTGTCCCACCCCATCTTCTTCCCTGCTCCTCCTGGTGGCTCGTCCGCGGTGGACGGGCGGAACGGGCTGCAGTCCCCCAGCGTCGTCGGCTCACCCGGTCGTGACGGCGGATGCACAGGACCTAGGCCCCGCACGATCTCGACGACGGGTCGCTGATGTGGTCAGCATTGGCGGCGAGCGAGTCTGCCGCGATGTCTGCTATGCTGGGTCGATGATTGACAGCGGCAGCAGAGAGGACCAGAGCTGGTACGGTCCCCTCACGTCTGCTGCTGGATGGGCCGCCCTTAATGCAACATCTCCTTAATAAAGATTAACATGTCGATCACCGAGCTGAGCGCTACGCAGCGACCCAGTACACATCTAACTGCAAGTCTAACTGCGAGTGCCTTGTTGCTATCAAAGCTGGCGTATTTAAAGGAAGCACGAGCGACGTCCTGACGTCATGCTCGTTTGTAATGAACGCATTCGTTCCACTTATACTGCTGATTCATTTGTCGTACTCGCCCCTTAGGTATTCTTGCGACAGAGTTACGTGTTGTTACGGCGGACTTACGCGAAGTTGTGAAATGCAGTACAGCTGACCTCTGTCTTGCACTCTACGAAAGTCTGCGTCTAACACAAACCCACGTGCTAAGCAATTCTCTCTAGCCTGTTGTGTGTAAGCAGGCCATTGCCCCTGCGTGACGACACATTCCGATATATGTGCAATCAAATGGCTCCGAGCACAATGGGACTTAACATCTATGGTCATCAGCCCCCTAGAACTTAGAACTACTTAAACCTAACTAACCTAAGGACATCACACAACACCCAGTCATCACGAGGCAGAGAAAATCCCTGACCCCGCCGGGAATCGAACCCGGGAACCCGGGCGCGGGAAGCGAGAACGCTACCGCACGACCACGATCTGCGGATTATGTGCAATCCTCCTACCTCTTGGGTAACCTACTGCCTCTGGCTCTCGGCATAGGCAATGAAACTTTGACAATATTCCATGTTTCCAACTCTTTACTATTCCGCAACACTACACTTCTAACAGTAAGGACTTTCAAAAATATGCCCTAGGTTGGACCCAAAAAGGTATGGTAATATGTCCTGTGCTTGGCCCAAAAAAATACTGTACGGCTACGTGTGTCAAATGTGTAACATATCAGACGATTTCTGGTTTGTTTACCGAAGTATTAAATTTGGCCTTCATTAAATATTTTGCAATATTTGATAAAATCATTGAATAGAGCGTAAAAGGAGACGCTTCTATTGAAAAAGCGACCTTTACGTATTACCAAGAGCAGGTACTTGGTCGTCTATCGTAAGCACATGTACGCAAATTCCGTTTCTTTTATTGCGCATAAATTGTTCTTGTTTTTGTTGTTGCCTTTAGGCCAGAGACTGATTTGATTCAGCTCTCCGTGCTACACCATCCTGTGCAAGTCTATTCATCTCTGAATATCTACTGCAATCTACATCCTTCTGAATCTGTTTGGTGTATTCATGTCTTGGTCTCCCTCTACGATTTTTACCCTCCACACTCCCCCCCCCCCCCCCCAATATATAAATGGTGATCCTTTGATGCCTCAGAATATGTCCTACCAACCGATTCCTTCTTCTAATCAAGTTGTGCCACAAATTCCTCTTCTCCCCAATTCTATTCAATACATATCGTCATTAGTTATGTGATCTACCTATCTAATCTTTAGCACTCTTCTGCAGCATCACATTTCGAAAGGTTCTATTCACTTCTTGTCTAAACTATTTATCGTGCATGTTTCACTTAATACGTGGCAACACTGCATACAAATACTTTCAGAAAAGACTTCCTCACACTTAAATCTATTCTCAATGTTAACAAATTTCTCTTCTTCACAAACGCTTTTCTTGCCACTGACAGTCTACATTTCATATCCTTCCTACTTCGACCACTATCAGATACACTACTGGAAATTGAAATAAGAACACCGTGAATTCATTGTCCCAGGAAGGGGAAACTTTATTGACACATTCCTGGGGTCAGATACATCACATGATCACACTGACAGAACCACAGGCACATAGACACAGGCAACAGAGCATGCACAATGTCGGCACTAGTACAGTGTACATCCACCTTTCGCAGCAATGCAAGCTGCTATTCTCCCATGGAGACGATCGTAGAGATGCTGGATGTAGTCCTGTGGAACGGCTTGCCATGCCATTTCCACCTGGCGCCTCAGTTGGACCAGCGTTCGTGCT
This sequence comes from Schistocerca cancellata, assembly GCF_023864275.1. NCBI lineage: Eukaryota > Metazoa > Arthropoda > Insecta > Orthoptera > Acrididae > Schistocerca > Schistocerca cancellata. Next base: position 6,404,388 of record NC_064630.1, read on the forward strand.
GGACGTGCAGACCGCGTGAGACGACGCTTCATCCAGTCCCAAACATGCTCAATGGGGGACAGATCCGGAGATCTTGCTGGTCAGGGTAGTTGACTTACACCTTCTAGAGCACGTCGGGTGGCACGGGATACATGCGGACGTGCATTGTCCTGTTGGAACAGCAAGTTCCCTTGCCGGTCTAGGAATGGTAGAACGATGGGTTCGATGACGGTTTGGATGTACCGTGCACTATTCAGTGTCCCCTCGACGATCACCAGTGGTGTACGGCCAGTGTAGGAGATCGCTCCCCACACCATGATGCCGGGTGTTGGCCCTGTGTGCCTCGGTCGTATGCAGTCCTGATTGTGGCGCTCACCTGCACGGCGCCAAACACGCATACGACCATCATTGGCACCAAGGCAGAAGCGACTCTCATCGCTGAAGACGACACGTCTCCATTCGTCCCTCCATTCACGCCTGTCGCGACACCACTGGAGGCGGGCTGCACGATGTTGGGGCGTGAGCGGAAGACGGCCTAACGGTGTGCGGGACCGTAGCCCAGCTTCATGGAGATGGTTGCGAATGGTCCTCGCCGATACCCCAGGAGCAACAGTGTTCCTAATTTGCTGGGAAGTGGCGGTGCGGTCCCCTACGGCACTGCGTAGGATCCTACGGTCTTGGCGTGCATCCGTGCGACGCTGCGGTCCGGTCCCAGGTCGACGGGCACGTGCACCTTCCGCCGACCACTGGCGACAACATCGATGTACTGTGGAGACCTCACGCCCCACGTGTTGAGCAATTCGGCGGTACGTCCACCCGGCCTCCCGCATGCCCACTATACGCCCTCGCTCAAAGTCCGTCAACTGCACATACGGTTCACGTCCACGCTGTCGCGGCATGCTACCAGTGTTAAAGACTGCGTTGGAGCTCCGTATGCCACGGCAAACTGGCTGACACTGACGGCAGCGGTGCACAAATGCTGCGCAGCTAGCGCCATTCGACGGCCAACACCGCGGTTCCTGGTGTGTCCGCTGTGCCGTGTGTGTGATCATTGCTTGTACAGCCCTCTCGCAGTGTCCGGAGCAGGTACGGTGGGTCTGACACACCGGTGTCAATGTGTTCTTTTTTCCATTGCCAGGAGTGTATTTTGCTCCCCAAACAGCAAAACGCATCTACTACTGTAAGTGTCTCATTTCCTAATCCGATTGCCTCAGCGTCACCCGATTTAATTTGACTGCATTCCATTATCCTCGTTTTTATTTTGTTGATGTTCATCTCCTTTCAAGACACTATCCATTCCACTGAACAGTTCTTCCAAGTCCTTCGCTGTCTCTGACAGAATTACAATGTCATCGGCAAACCTCGAAGTTTTTTTTTCTTCTCCCTGGATTTTAATTCGTACTCCAAATTTTTCTTTTGTGTCCTTTACTGCTTGCACAATATACAAATTGAATAACTTCGGGGATAGACTACAACCATGTCTCACTCCCTTCCCAACTACTGCTTCTCTTTCATGCCCCTCGACTCTTATAACTGCCGTCTCGTTTCTGTACAAATTGTAAATACCCTTTCACTCCCTGTATTTAACCCCTGACACATTCAGAATTTGAAAGAGAGTATTCCTTTCAACATTGTGAAATGCTAGAAACGTATGTGTGCCTTTCCTTGACGTATCTTCTAACATAAGTCGAAGAGTCAGTATTGCATTTTTCATCATTTCAACGGAATCCAAACTGATCTTCCACGAGGTGGGCTTCTACCAATTGCCGGCCGCGGTGGTCTAGCGGTTCTAGGCGCACAGTCCGGAACCGCGCGACTGCTACGGTCGCAGGTTCGAATCCTGCCTCGGGCATGGATGTGTGTGATGTCCGTAGGTTAGTTAGGTTTAAGTAGTTCTATGTTCTAGGAGACTGATGACCACTGATGTTAAGTCCCATGTTGCTCAGAGCCATTTGAACCATTTCTACCAATTTTTCCATTCGTATGTAAAAAATTTGTATTAGTATTTTGCAAACGCGACTTTTTAAACTGATACTTCGGTAATTTTCACACCTGTCAACACCTGCTTTCTTTGAGATTTGAATTATTATATTCTTAGCCGGCCGCGGTGGTCTCGCGGTTCTAGGCGCGCAGTCCGGAACCGTGCGACTGCTACGGTCGCAGGTTTGAATCCTGCCTCGGGCATGGATGTGTGTGTTGTCCTTAGGTTAGTTAGATATAAATAGTTCTAAGTTCTAGGGGACTGATGACCACAGCTGTTAAGTCCCATAGTGCTCAGAGCTATTTTTTATTATATTCTTCTTCAAGTCTGAGGGTATTTCGCCTGCCTCATACGACTTGCTCACCAGATGGTAGAGTTTTGTCAGGGCTGGCGCTTCTAAGGCTATTAGTAGTTGCAATGGAATGTTGCCTACTTCTGGAGTCTTGTTTCGACTTAGGTCTTTCAGTGCCCTGTCATATTCTTCACGCAGTATCGTATCTCCCATTTCATCTTCACCTACGTCCTCCTCCATTTCCATAATACCGTCCTCAAGTACATCGCCATTGTGTAGACCCACTGTATACTCCTTCCACCTTTCTGCTTTCCCTTCTTTGCTTAGGACTGGTTTTCTATCTGGGCTTCTGGTATTCATACAGGTGGTTCTCTTTTCTCCAAAGGTGTCTTTAGTTGTCCTGTAGGCAGTGTCCATCTTACTCCTAGTGATGCATGCTTCTAAGTCGTTTTATTTCTCCTCTAGCCATCCCTGCTTAGCCACTTTGCACTTCCCGTCGATGCCATTTTTGAGACGTTTTTATTCCTCTTCATTTACTGCATTTTTACATTTTCTCCTTTCATCAATTAACTTCAATATGTCTTGTGTTACCCAAGGATTTCTACTAGCCCTCGTCATTTTGCTTACTTGACCTACTGCTGCCTTCACTATTTCATATCCCAAAACTACCCATTCTTCTTTTACTGTGTTTCTTTCCCCTGTTCCTATCAATCGTTCCCTAATGTTCTCTCTGAAACTCTCTACAACCTCTGGTTCTTTCAGTTTATCCAGGTCCCATCTCCTTAAACTCCTACCTTTTTGCAGTTTCTTCAGTTTTAGTCTACAGTTCATAACTAATAAATTGTGATCACAGACCACATCTGCCCCTGGAAATGTCTTCCGATTTAAAACATGGTTCCTAAATCTTTTTCTTACCATTATATAATCTATCTGAAACCTTCCAGTGTCTCCAGGCCTCTTCCACGTATACACCCTTCTTTCATGATTTTTAAACGAAGTGTTAGCTATGATTAAGTTGTGCTCTGTGCAAAATTCTAAAAGGCAGCTTCCTCTTTCATCACTTATCCCCATTCCATATTCACCTACTACTTTTCCTTCTCTTCCTTTTCCTACTATCTTATTCCACCCCCCATGACTATTAAATATATGTTTCCCTTCACTACCTGAATAATTTTTTTTGTCGCATCATACATTTGTTCAATCTCTTCATCATCTGCGTAGGTAGGTGGCATGTAAACGTGTACTGCTGTGGTAGGTGTGGGCTTTGTGTCTATCTCAGCTACAATAATGCATTCACTATGCTGTGTGTAGCAGCTCATCCGCATTCCTATCTCTTTTATTTATTATTAAGTCTACTCCTTCATTACCATTATTTTATTTTATATTTATATGCCTGTATTCAACTGACCAGAAGTCTTGTTCCTCCTGCTACCAAACTTCACTAATTACCGCTATATCTAACTTTAGCCTATCCATTTCCCTTTTTAAATTTTCTAACCTACCTGCGCGATTAAGGGATCTGACATTCCACGCTCCGATCCGTAGAACGCCAGTTTTCTTTCTCCTGATAACAACGTCCTGCTGAGTATTCCCCGCCCGGAGATCCGAACGGGTGACTGATTTACTTCTTGAATATTTTACTCAAGATAACGCCATCATCATTTGACCAAACGGTAAAGCTGCGTGCCCTCGGGAAAAATTACGACTGTAGTTTCCCCTTCTTTCAGCCGTTCGCAGTACCAGCGCAGCAAGGCCGTTTTGTTTAGTGTTACAAGGCCATATAAGTCAATCATTCAGACGGTTGCCCCTGCAACTATTGAAGTGGCTGCTGCCCGTCTTCAAGAACCACACGTTTGTCTGGCGTCTCAACAGATACCCCTCCATTGTGATTACACCTACGGTGTGGCTACCTGTATCACTGAAGCAAGCAAGCCTCCCCACCAACGGCAAGGTCAATGGTTCACTGGGGGCATAAATTATTACCCGTAGCATAACGTGTATGGTGAAGAGAGAAAGAGAGAAGGAGAGAAAGATCTTTCATTCGACGTATATGTTTTATTTGCAGATTATTTCCTTTTTAACAGGTGGTGCATTTTCAGGATTTCATATGAGTTTTGAATTGTGGCGATCAAGCAAAGGCCTATAAGGCGCACAGACGGTAGCTTCTGGTCATTCTGTGTGGGGATCGGTCTCGGAGGTAACGTGTACACGTATGCTGGCGTGCTGCTAGCGTGCTTTCGGATTTGTGAAGTGATAGATTTTGGGCATCAATTCGAGACAAATAAAACTTTCGCGAACGATAGGCAACGTGGAGTGCTGCACATTGGTTATTTTTGGCTGCAAATTTGGAAGTATAGTTGAGTAGAGCATAGGACGCTATTCGTGGTTACGAGACATTAATAACCTGATCACTGTAGTGCACTTTTCATGTTAATAAGCTGGAGAATTTTTTTGTGGTTACGTAAAGGACCGGGACTGTTTTTTTCACAAAGCAGTGATGTTCTAATGGTAACTGAGGAATCTGCTACCACCTTAAAGATTTACTGCATTTGAATATTTCTGTAATTTTATTTCGAGGTAAAATTTTTTTGTAAGATCACCATTTCGAGTTATTTTTCTGCTTAACTTGCTGAATAAATCAACACTTCGTTACAATTTATAAAACCTTCGGTGTTTGCTAAATCAGTTATTCAGCAGAATATACATAACCTTCTTTTATTTAATTATTATTTATTGCATCGCTATTAGAATGATTCCAGATCTCATTAATTGCTGACGCTTAGATAAATTTGACTAGAGGGTCATAGGTTACAACTATTTTCGCAGTGAGTTTAGCAGGAATGTATGAACGCAGACATGTACAGTTTGACTTTATGATGATATGCAGCCAGTGCTCCAAGTAGAGCTATGCATCACCCAGTGCTTCATTTCGTGTCAGGAATTATTTTAGTTAAATCGCGATATTTGCTGTCCGTCGCTACCGTCGTATAACTTCAACAAACGACAATCGGATTTTTGTTACTTTTCATATCAGTGGTGCATGCAATTTGGGACTCAAATATCCACCGACATCTGGCAACTGAGTTTCAAGTTAAGTGCGTTTCCTGTACGGGAATACAAGTAATAGATGTGTGAGTACAGGTTGTGAACATATTGCTGACGACATGTAGACGTTTGGGTGTGGCCCAGAGTCGTTCTCGGACAGCCAAATAGTGTTAGTTATATTCTGTCCACAATACAGTTTATATGCATGTTTGGTGCTGCTGAAAGTTTGCCAAAGTCTTACCGTGACTGGGAATCGAACCATACGGTACGCGAGCGTTCAATCACAAAGGCACCCTGGCTAATGAGAAAATTTGATCTTACTTAACGGAGCTAAAGATGATCGTAAATGCTCAATGTCGATTTCCTCCAGAATTTTTTGAGAGTTGCTTCTAGTGATTGATATTTGAGTTCTGAACTTCACGTACGATAGGGCGCAGAGGGTCTGTTCCACCCACGGGCTAATCCGCCAGAAATAAGGAATGCCGGATCAGTGCGCTAGTTCCTCACGGAGCCGAGGTCGTTTTGGTTTCAGTGTGGGCCGGTCTTTGTGTTGCTGCATGTCACTGTAGCAATGATGTTTTCTTTCACGTTATTGAGATGACAGAAGAACGAACTTTAGAGGTAAGCGAATTATGATAGATTATTGCCACTGTTAAAGAATATCACCTAGTAAATTAAGGTGTACAATGCACAATAACGTGAAAATTTAATATTTTCATGTGATTTGTATAAGACCACAGGTCACGTATTGTGTGCATTAACAAATATTGCTGGAATTTTCCACAAAGGTCTAGTAAGGTCATCCGAAGACCAGTATCAGTTGCAAAGCGATTTAGCAAAGATTGCGGTATGGTGTGGCAGGTGGCAGTTGACGCTAAATAACGAAAAGTGTGAGGTGATTCACATGAGTTCCAAAAGAAATCCGTTGGAACTCGGTTACTCGATAAAGAGTACAATTCTCAAGGCTGTCAATTCAACTAAGTACCTGGTTGTTAAAATTACGAACAACTTCAGTTGGAAAGACCACATAGACAATATTGTGGGGAAGGCGAGCCAAAGGTTGCGTTTCATTAGCGGGACACTTAGAAGATGCAACAAGTCCACTAAAGAGACAGCTTACACTACAGTCATTCGTCCTCTGTTAGAATATTGCTGCGCGATCCTTACCAGGTGGGATTGACGGAGGACATCGAAAGGGTGCAAAAAAGGGCAGCTCGTTTTGTATTATCTCGTGGCAGATATGATACGCGAGTTGGATTGGAAGTCATTAAAGCAAAGACTTTTTTCGACGCGGCGAGAACTATTTACGAAATTTCAGTCACCATCTTTCTCTTCCGAATGCGAAAATATTTTGTTGAGCCCAACCTACATAGGTGGGAATGGTCATCAAAATAAAATAAGAGAAATCAGAGCTCGAACAGAAGGGTTTAGGTGTTCGTTTTTCCCGCGTGCTGTTCGGTAGTGGAATGGTAGAGAGATAGTATGATTGTGGTTCGATGAACCCTCTGCCAAGCACTTAAATGTGAATTGCAGAGTAATCGTGTAGATTTGCCGTGTCTTTCGAAATGTCAGCAGGTGGGGCTACTTTTCCCCCTACACGTGGGGCTATTACCGCTCAGTCAAATCTTTAGTTTAGCTAATGTTTTGCTGTGCATTTCTAGAGAACATGTTTCCTTGGTTTCTTTTCTGATGATCCGTACGCACAAAAGGAAAAAGTCCAGTGCTTTATGGCCCGAGGAAGAAACGAAACAAGCAGTAACAAGCGTTATGGGCATCTACTCTGGATAAATTTCCAGCATCGAGCTACATGATTTACGAAGTGTGTGTCGGTGCTGAAAGCGCGAAAAATGTTTACTTGTGGTAAATGCTTATGATTTTGATACTGAATCACACTGGGCGGAAAAGTGTCTTGACCGGGTGGCATAACCCCATCACATACTTTGCTTTTAAGGATTCCATCATATTTGTATTATTAACCTCTTTATTAACTACATTATGTCTAATTAACCCTTATCTTCTAGGACACCCAGATAATTTTGTACCTGCCAATCCCTTTTATATGGTGCGATTTCTGCCTTCATCAGATGTCTGTTTAATACTTATTTCGTTTAAAGGAATTTCGAGCTATATACTTGAATTTATGCACAATTAACATACCATAACGTAATCACATTGACGGAGTTTTTGAAATCTTTCATGTCATATCCCCTGTCACATGGTGGCTCATGTCGGTACCAACGACGTTTGCCGCTGTGGGTCGGAGGAGATTCTCTCATGTTTCGGGTGGCCAGCCGATATTGTAAAGACTGCCAGCCTTGCTTGCGAGATTAAGGCGGAGCTCACCATCTGTAGCGTCGTCGTTAGAACCGACTGTTGCCCTTTGATGCAGAGCCGAGTGGAGGGTCTGAATCAGAGGCTTAGGCGGTTCTGTGACCGTGTAGGCTGCAACTTTCTTGACTTGCGCCATCGGGTGGTGGGTTTCCGGGTTCCGCGTAATAGGTAAGGAGTCCACTAAACACAGGAAGCGGCTATAGCGGTAGCAGGGACTGTGCGGAAAGGACTGGGTGGTTTTTTACGTCAGAGGGTATCAGGAAATCACGGAGAGGGAGTCCGTCTAAAAGGGGACAGGTAAAACACAGTAAGGTAGTTGTAGAAACGATCGGTTTTGTAGTTGTAAATTTTCATAGCTATATTGGGACAAAAACCAGAGCTCCAAGCTCTGATAGAAAGCACTGAAGCTCAAATACTTATAGGTGCGGAAAGCTGACTAAAGAGGGAAATAAGTTCAGCCGAAATTTTTTCAAACAGCCTAACAGTGTTCTGAAAGGATAGGTTATATACAGTTGGAGGAGCACTTTTTATTGCTGTCTAAAGTAGTTTGCCGTGTAGCGAAACTGAAGTAGATAGTTCCTGCGAAATAGTATGGGTACAGTTTACACTCGACAGTCTGACTAAACTATTAATTGAAGTTCGAAACATAGCGCGTATTTCAATGCGAGATGCTTTTAATAATTTCTACAACGAAATTATGTCTCGAAATCTGGGACAAAACCCAAAGAGATTCTGGTCATACATGAAGCACACCAATGGCAAGACGCAGTCAATACTTTCACTGCGCGATAACAACGGTGAAGTCACTGGTGACAATGCCACTAAAGCAGAGTTATTAAACACGGTTTGGCGAAACTCCTTCACCAAAGAAGACGAAGTAAATATTCCTGAATTCAATTCAAGAACAACTGCCAAGATGACAAACATAGAAGTAGATATCCTCGGTGTAACAAAGCAGCTTAAATCACTTAATAAAGGCAAGGCCTCCGGTCCAGATTGTATACCAGTCAGGTTCCTCTCAGAGTATTCTGGCACAATATCTCCATATTTAGCAGTTATATACAGCCGCTCCGTCACAGAAAGATCCGTACCTAAAGACTGGAAAATTGCTCAAGTCACACAAATACCCAAAAAGTGAAGTAGGAGTAATCTGCTGAATAACAGACCCATATCACTAACGTCGATTTGCGGTAGGGTTTTGGAACGTATACTGTATTCGAACATTACGAAGTACCTCGAACAAAGCCATTTATTGACACACAGTCAATACGTATTCGAACATTTTGAAGTACCTCGAAGAAAACTGTTTATTGACACATAGTCAGCACGGATTTAGAACGTATCATTCTTGCGAAACACAACTAACTCTTTATACTCATGAGGTAATGAGTGGTATCGACAGGGAATGTCAAATTGATTCCATATTTTTGGATTTCCAGAAGGCTTCCGACACCGTTCCTCACAAGCGTCTTCTAACCAAACTGCGCGTCTATGGTACATCGCCTCAGTTGTGAGACTGGATTCGTGATTTCCTGTGAGAAAGGTCACAGTTCGTAGTAACAGACGGAAAGTCATCGAGTAAAAGAGAAGTAATATCCGGCGTTCCGCAAGGAACTGTTATATGCCCTCTATTGTTCGTGATCTATGTTAACGACATAGGAGACAATCTGAGTAGCCGTATTAGATTGTTTGCAGATAACGCTGTCATTTACCGTCCTATAAAGTCATCAGATAACCAAAACGAATTAAAAAATGATTGAAATAAGATGTATGTATGATGCGAAAAGTGGCAGTTGACCCTGATTAAAGAAAAGTGTGACGTTCTTTACGTGACTGCTAAAAGAAATCTGCCAAATTTCGATTACACGATAATTCACACAAATCTGAAGGCTGTAAATCCAACTAAATACTTACGGATTACAATTACAAATTACCTAAATTGGAAGGATCACATAGATAATGTTATGGGTAGAGGAAACCAAAGACTGCGATTCATTATCAGAACACTTAGAAGGTGCAATAGGTCTACTAAAGAGACTGCTTACACCACGCTTGTCCGCGCTATTCTGGAGTACTGTTGTGCGGTGTGGGATCCGCAGCAGGTGCGACTGACGGATGACATCGAAAAAGTACAAAGAAGTGCGGCTCGTTCTGTTTTCGTGAAATAGGTTAGACGTGATACGTGAACTGGAGTGTCAATCATTAAAACATAGGCGTTTTTCGTTGTGTCGGGATCTTCTCATGAAATTTCAATCATCAGTTTTGCATCCGATTGCGAAAACACTTTGTGGGCCCCCACCTACATAGGGAGAAGTGATTATCAGGATAAAATAAGAGAAATCAGGGCTCGCACAGAAAAATTTCAGTGCTCTATTTTCCCGCAAGCCGTTCGAGAATGGTAGAGAGACAGCTTGAAGGTAGTTCATTGAACCCTGTGCCAGGCACTTCATTGTGAATTGCCGAGTTACCACGTAGATGTAGATGTAGATGTGATAGGGCAGTCGGTACAGCTGGGCAGTGCCACTGTGCCAGGATGGCGTATGGGTTACCACGCCTGCCTAGTGAGTAGGGGACCCGGCATCGAATCCTCACCTTCGTACAAATTTTCATTCGTCGATTCGTTGCTTTAGTCTGCATACATGCGTCTCCAGAATGCCAACGAGCCGATTTACGAGATAGAACGCTTCACGGAAAGCTAAAATGAAGAACTCTAAGAACCCAGGCTTCCGCCAAGTCATGCAGTGTTATGAAAACTGTGTCGCATTGAACGTTAGATCTTTAGTCTCACGATGGCTGCTAAACTTTTGCATTCGTAATGCAGTAATTGTCAGTTTATGACTACCCCTCTGTAACCTCCCTCCTCCTTTCTTCTTCCAGCCACTGTCCACATTAAACAATGTCCAGTCCAAGTAATTATTAAGCGAAGTCTCTTTGAAGAAGATTTTGAGAGGACCGACATTACAATGAACTTTCAAGTGCCCTTAGCTTCTCATGTTGGGATGGCTCCAGTTCTTCTAGGGGTCTGATTCTAGAAGCTAAAAACCTCAGATTAGGTCCTCAATGTTGGTCTGAACTAAGTAAATTTCAAGATTGTTGTTGCAGAATTCTTTCTTTACGTAAATATATTTTCTCAGATTTTAGTATACCATACAGTCTTTCGATTTTTTACATTAACAAAGCGAAAATTACACTCTTCGCACCTATTATACGAAAATCAGGGGAAAGCTTACGACTCTCTCTCTCACTCTGCGGAAAAAGCAATATTCCAAAGGGCTTACAATTTTTCTTAACAAATGAATTCCTACTAGCCTTCGTTAAATTATTAATGTAGTAGCCGGCCCAATCGTTTGATGTAGTGTGCTTGGGAGCTGTTTTCTCGGACAGCTAGACAACAGTTCAAGCAAATCTTATTAATGGAGTTTATCACAGTAAGTTAAATTGACAATACTTAACTTTGCGTATTCACAAAGGCGTAGCAAGCAAATGGCGACATGCAAAGAATCGATGTCCTTCAGTATATACAATTTCAATGCAAGCTAACAATTCAGTTCGTAAGTCGCTGCTGTAGCGTTCGGAAGACGGCTCTTCTTCCACTGCCCGCGCATAGGCGGCGCGGCGCTTGTGTCCTCTTCGTGTAGATGCCACTCCTGTCGCGGTGCAGTCCCAGTCAGCACGCTATTGGCTGACGTCCTCTCACAGCCTTCTCTGCTCTTCCGTTCTTCACCGCCGTGCTGGCGCTTGTCGTTACGCCGGAACAATTAATTTCGATTATTATTTCATAAATGAATCCAGAAATGAACACAGTAAACAATACAGGATAGGGTAATTAATAATAGAAATTTTAAGTGTGCAAATATTTCGTAATTTCGAATGTTCCTAAAAAAATTATTTTAACTGTGCATTCAAAACTAGTACTTATCGGTTATAACATAGTATGTAAAATATTTTATAAAGTAACTCCTTTTCATAAATTTTAGTTGGAAGTATAACATACTGCTTACAAAATTATATGAAAGTTTTCAGGAAAGCAACTTGGATAATACCGACTTGTCCAAAATTCGAAAAATAATACTGGTATTGACAACTACTGTTGAGGAAAAGTAATGCTAGAGGAGACTGTTCCATTACACCTTGTACAGTATTTATTTAAGTATCTGCAGGTATTAACGTAAGCCAGTTTCAGTCTGATGTCACCATTATCGGGCTGAATCTTCTATGGAAGAAAAAACGTGGTGTAGTACAATAACGTTGTCTTGACAGATTATCTGGTAGTGACAGCGCTGTATGAGATGAGATGTCACTGAAGTTTACAGCTATCAAAACCCATGAAAAGTTTCAGGGCGTTTTCAGAGTTAGAGAAACTTTTTTATGTATATAGACTGAAGCGACGAGTGAAACTTTTTACCAGTTTCAGGGATCGATCCGGGTCTCCTGCTTACTAGGCAGATGCCACCTCAGCACAGCGGCTCACACAACAGCAGCGATTCTCTGCCACGCCTCTCTCCTCGATCTAAATTCTCATTTCCGCCCAGTCTACTTTAAATTCCAGCGTAGAGAAAGTTTTAAACTTGATCAGAATTAGGCGTGCTTTTGACAACTAACTACGCTAATACTGATAAACAACGCAGGGCAGGCCACAAGAGAACCCTAATGCAGCAGCTGATGACACTGGAAAGGACGTAGGTTTCCTAGAACAAGCAAATAGGCCGTCGAGAGTTTAAAGTGCGATCGACGCCTCGGAGATTAGCGATGGAACATCCGCTCGATATGACGCATGATCGAACAGGACATTGTAGTAATTCTGAAGGCTCGGTGGGATTCGAACCATCCTCCCCGCAAACAACAGTTCAGTGTCTTAACCACAAATGCAATTAATAGTAGGAGTGTACTATCGTATTTTCCTGTGGGAGACAGAAACTGGAGATGGTAAAGCGAGTGATTGGTCGATCTGGTTTTAAGTTCATTTCTGAAGGTGCGTCCATGCTGGTATTTGTGCACACTGCAATATGATCAGTATCAGCTCTGCACATGATCCACCAGGTCGGAATCTTACCTGGTATTAACGGTAAGCAGGACACATGAGGTATCTCTGGAGGCTATTGGGAGAAGAGAAATACCTCGGTAATTTGTTTGCATCCGCCTTATCTCATTTTTTGTGTAGTGAGTGGATCAAAGGTTTTTACAATGTGGTGATATGACGGCGTTTTCCCATATATTGCCTTTGATGGCTTAAAATCTGTCAATCAAAAGTTTACATCCGACCTTGAGCATTTCTGTGATTATACCATCTTGCCCTGGCGCTTTGCTATTTTTGAGGTGTAAAATATTGCTTCGCATTTTCTCGTGTATAAGTGAAACAAAGTAAAAATTTGATGCAGTTAAATGATATTGGTGTCTGTCCTTAGGTGGTTCACAGTTGCGCAGTTTCTCTAAGTAATGGTTCAGGACTTCACTGTTGGCCTGTGCATTCGTCTCTCCTGCATTCTTTCAGGACGACGAAAAGCCTCCCAGGTTTGTAGTTCACTAGCTCTTCCCTAAACGTCCCGTAAAATTCCCGTGTGCTGTTACTTTTCATATCAGTTTCTGTTTCCTCTAATATTTTGACGCGGTATGCTAGCTTATTAGGCTCATTAGTCCAGATGTTTTTCTCTCAGTTTTCTTAAGTATACCAATTCTCTGGAGTTTTGTGGGTATGCCAAGATTTCTACGCTCGGATACGGGACTGTAGGGCTGTGTCACAGTCCACCAACTGCGTTTCCGTTTTTGTGGCGGTTCGGCACGTTTTGTACTTAATAGTGTGATAGTTTCACAACGGTGTTTGTTTGTTTTGCTTGCAATCATCCTACTTCTGTTATTATTTAGTTACCGTTTACACCTGTTATTTTGTTTTGCTTAGAGTTACATTCTAAGCTTTCTCTTCCCATTTAGTTTCTGATTCAGTCAAATGAATATTGCACAGCAAAAGCGGTCTTTATCACTGGTCAAAATGTGTGACTTAAATTGCCCTAATTCTGTGGTTACGTATGTATGTGTCTGAGAGAGTTTGTGTGCGTGTTTGACGTTTTTCTCATCTTTCTTTCGATTTCTTGTTCCACTATTCCTTCCGCCCCAAGTGCCATGGGCGCGTGGTTCCAGAAGTCCAATTAAAACAATATCTAAGCTTCCCTCTCTCAGTTGGTAGTCTGAAGTAACAAAGAGAATTTAAGAACATTAAATCGCCACGGTCTTCAAGTCAACCGGAAATTGTAGAGCTGTATTGGATCCTGAGGACTGATAGAGACCATAGCAAAGACGGCTCTCTCTCTCTTTTCCTACAAAGTTTCTACAGGCTTCAGTGTTTGTCTCGGAGACTAAATTAGTTTTGTGCCAACTGGTGTCAGTTCCACAAACTTAAATCTCATTATTCCTTCAGCCCACATCGACATACTAGGTTCGCTGGCTCCCACCTCCGCAGAAGCGATGACTCTCAACGGAATATATTAAAAGCGTCCCCTGTTTTCAACAGTGCCAGGTTCCTAGCTTCTTTCCTATTTTAATTTAACTCGAAAAAGCTCTTAATTAAGTTCGCTGGATTTTTTGTTCTTTACGAAGGAAACAATACTTCTTTTCCCCTGTTTATATACGTCTGGCGGTAGCGTTATGATACCAGATTACGAATTGCGAGGTCTTCCTCACAAACGACAGACGCAGTTTTGATATTCTTCGCGGCTGAGGTGTGCGAACTGTTTCCACGACTCGCGTATTCTTACTCTACCCCAGTTATGTAGTCGCGAAAATGGAACCTACAGTTTAAAATGAAATCTGAAACGTGTGATGGCCCGAGATAGCCATCACACCCTTGAAAAATGAAGACCAGATTAAATGCATACCGAAAATTTCCGAGATTCGCCTGGTTTTCGTGACAGAGACCTCTCGGATTCTACGCCTGCGCCTTACCACTAGACCACCAGGCTAAACAAAAATCAAGAGTATACAGTTATTAATTAATCATAGAATGTAGGCTTCCACGGCCGGTGTTGTCTTCAGTTGAAACTACCAGGATGAGAGGCCGTGGTCGATGTATAAAATTTCCACCTAACGTTTCGTCTCCATCTGCGGGAGACATCTTCCGAGGTTGTAGTCGGAGGACCTCAGAAGATATCTCCTCCAGATGGAGACGAAACGTTAGGTGGAAATTTTATACATCGACCACGGCCTCTCAGCCCGGTAGTTTCAACTGAAGAGTTATTAATTACTTGGGGGAATCAGAGTAAGGGTTAATGATGGAATGATGGAATATATGATCACAGTGCAACGCTTTTGCAAGAAAATCGTGTGCGGAGATGTATAGTGCATGACAGTCGCAACTTGGTATTCTCCTGAGCTCAGCATTTCTCTACTCATGACTAGAAGCACAGTTTTACAGGAGCACTCCGGGGGGGGGGGGGGAGGAATGGAATACGTGACTTTATCTTTTGACGAATAATATAAGTCGTTTTCATCAGACTGAATGATTATTGTGTTTCCTGCAACGTATTTGTCTTATTGACTACACTGCGAAGAGTCAAACAGAAACTGGTGAAAGTTGTTGTTGTTGTGGTCTTCACACGTAAGTCTGGTTTGATGTAGCTCTCCTCGCCATTCTATCCTTTGCAAGCCTCCGCATTAGTCACGTGATCTACCCATACAATCTTCAGCATTCTTCTGCAGACTCACACTGCGGAACCTTCTATTTTCTTCTTGTGTAAACTGTTTAGCATAGATGTTTCATTTCCATGCGTTGCTACACTCCATACAAATACTTACAGAGATGACTTCGTAACAAGTAAATCTATATTCCATGTTAACAAGTTCCTCGTCTTCGGGAACGCTTTTTTTGCTATTGCCAGTCAACATTTTATATCCTCTCTAATTTGTCCATTATCAGTTATTTTGCTGCTCAAATAACAAAACTCATCTACTATTATAAGTGTCTCGTTTCCTAATCTGATTCCCTCCGCATCACCTGATTTTATTCGACCACATTCCATCATCCTCATTTTGCATTTCTTGATGTTCGTCTTATATCGTCTTCCAAGTCAGTGTCCATTCCGTTCACCTTCCCATCCAAGTCCTTGGCTGTCTCTGAAAGAATTATAATACCCGCAAACCTCAAACGTCGTATTTCTTCTCCTTGAACTTCAATTCCAAGTCCAAAATTTTCTTTGGTTTACTTTACTGCTTGTTCAAAAGAGAGACTGAATAAAATATGGCATTGGCTACAACCTTGTCTCACTCCCTTCTCGACCACTGCTTGCCATTCATGCCCCTCGACGCTTACAACTGCCGTCTGGTTTATGCAGAAATTTTTAATAGCATTTTGCTTCTGCTAGCTTAAGGATTTCAAAGAGATTATTCCAGTCAACAATACTGTCAAAGGTTTACTCTAATTCTACAACAGCTATAAACGTAGTTATGTCATTCCTTAACCTAGCTTCGAAAGATAAGTTGCAGGCTCACTGTTGTCTCGCGTGTTCCTACATTTGCCTAGAATCCAAACTGATCTTCCCCGAGGTCGTCTCCTACCAGTTTTTCCATTCTTCTGTAAAGAATTTGTGTTTGCATTTTGCAAGCATGACTTATTAAACTGAAAGTTCTGTAGTATTCACACATATCGGCACCTGAATTCGAATTATTACATTCTTCTTCAAGTCTGAGGATATTTCGCCTGTCTCATACTGTTGCACACCAGCAGGAAGAGTTTTGGCTTTCCCAAGGCTATCAGTAGTTCTCACGGAATATCGTCTGCTCCCATGGCTTTGTTTGAAATTAGCTCTTTCAGTACTCCGTCAAATTTTTCTCGCAGTATCGTACCTCCCATCTCATCTTCATCTACGTCCTCTTCAATTTCTATAATTATGCCTTCAATTTCATCTCCATTGATGAATAGTACGAAAGTACGAGGACCGTGCAGGCGGAAAAATAGTGAAGAAGAGTTTCTTGTAACGGCAGCAGAGTTCTGAAATGAAAGTCTGCAATATGTGTCGGCACTTTAGAGTTGTTCTTACTTTTACTAACGACAGATGTGGCTTATGTGACCAGACATGCTTTTCCGACAAGCACTTGTATTTCACACCGATCTGACGTTTTCTGACATATAAGTAAGTTGAAAATGGTCTAAGGTCGGAAACTGGATCGTATAACAAAGAAATGAAAATTATCACAATCAATCGGTGACAGAGTCATTCAAAAAAAGCAGTACATTTGCACGTCATAGCAGAGAATTGAATTATATTGTCCCTTCAATAATCAGGATCACACGGGGATAACTGTAGAGGCGGCGAGAGGCGAGCTGGGGGTGGAAACCTTCAGTAAATTTCCAGTTAACCAAAATAAAAATAGAAATTATAAGGTTTGATTCGGGGTCAGTGCTGATCTTTACAGAAAACAGTAAAACTAACACCAGTTTGTTTCCGTCGTGTTTCACACACGTACATAAGAATCCGAATCACATACTTCACAGGCAATAAGAGAATTTAAAAAACGTGCAATAACGCACCCAGTTTACAATAAGCCGCTGGGCCCTGTCACGGACAGTCGCAACGTGTCCACCGCCTGCTAAGGTGATGCAATTCTACAATTTCTGCGTGTATTTAAATGTCCACACATGACAACTACAATATTTGAAAATCTTTCGTAAAACCTGGAAACAGAAGAAAAGGCACAATCAAAAACTGACCAGATGAGATAGGACTCACAACTAAGGGGTCCATAGTAACTTAATTGGTTTCTTCAAAGGTTTGTAGACAGTTAATCTGTTCCAGGAATCGAAAATTTTGACAATTTTTCCCTGTTATCGACAGTGAAAATGTCGAGATATTGGTCTCAAGGGTGCTATGACATTCAGGAAAATTTTAATTTCAGGTTTGAAGTAGGATAACAAATGACAAAGGAGATATTTATTCGCATGATTCAATTAGAAATTACCAATTTTCAGATTTTTTCCTATGGTTGTTCAGTGCAACCTTGCTTCTTGCGAAATTTCATGATTCTAGACGAACGTCAATTATCGTACAGGTTTTCATGACTGCGTTTGTGACTATCAAAAATATGTGACGTAAATGGCCGTATCTTTTGGCTGCATTGACTTAGAAGCTTACCTTTTTTACAACGCCAAGGAACAATAGACCTTAGTTTGTGACATAGATTTCGACTTCTTGCGTTTACCCGCTCCAGAGAAAAAGGGTTTCAAACAGTTAGACAGACAGACAAACAGAGGGATGGATAACAGAGTTATCCGTTAAGGGTTCCGTTTTTACCGATTGACGTACGTAATCCAAAAAAAAAAGTTAGACACTCTCTCATAAAACTTATGTAACGCACACAGTAAAAAATATGAAACCAACTCCAGCACACGGAACATGCTTAATACAGCTTAGCCGTAAGTACAAGGAAAAAACTGGATCATGAGTCTTCTGTCTTGTTTCATGCGGCCCGCCACGAATTCATTTCCTGAGCTGACCTCTTCACCTCAGACTAGCAATTGCAAGGACAGGTCGCCAGTTATTTTCTGTATCTATTCTAATCTGTGTCTTCCTCTACATGTTTCACTCTCTGCAGCTCCCTCTAGAACAGTGGTTCCCAACCTTTCTTAGACCATTAGCTCTGAGTGCAACCTTTGGTTTTAAAATGATGAAAGATGAATGACATTTAGTTTTGTGTGCGTGTGTGCGTGTGTGTGTGTGTGTGTGTGTGTGTGTGTGTGTGTGTGTGTGTGTGTGTGTGTGCGCGTGCGTGCTTGGTTTTAGAATGAATTATGAAGAAATTCGTAGTGCATCACAAGTGCTACCAACAACTCCTTCTCTGAAAAGAAAACTAACCATCCACAGTGAGGGTACCCACTTGTTACAAGACGTATTTCCCCAGTATTTCTCTTCTCCACTGCGGCAGTTGCTTGATCTGCACTCTACAACCCCATTTAAAATCAAATAGATTGAGACGTGTACAAAGTACTTACTGTTAAATCACTTGGATGCTGCACTCCTTACTTCTGAACTGGTAGAAATTGAGGACTTCAGACTGTTAATGCTTTAACCACTCTAATAATGTTAGTTATACTAATAACACTTTGTGCAGCACTATAGTAGCCCTATCGTAGTTGCTGCTGTGTCGTGCTGTAAATTAATTCAAACAACGAAAAATCCAGGATGGGATATAACAATATTGATTGATAACAATATTTTCCATTGCTTGGCTTTTGCCTGGCGGCTTTTCTTACAACCTAACCCAGTGCTGTTTTCCTATGTTACTGTTTTATAATGCACACTTTCACTGTATTGTTAGTTAATTCATTTATTTATCTCAAAGCACGTAATGAAGCTGCTGTAACTACTATTTGCAACGTGGAGGAGATATTTAGCATTTGTCACTTATATGTTTCGCTTTTGTCATCAGCGATGTAGGGGGAAAACCACAAGATATGTGTATCATGGGTGGACTTTATGAGGAACTTGTAATATCCGCCGCATGAATGTCGCTAGATAAGAAAAAGTGCCAGCTTTGTGGACGAGTGGTTCTAGGCGCTTCATTCCGGAACTGCGCGACTTCTACGGTCGCAGGGTCGAATCCTGCCTTAGGCATGGATGTGTGTGATGTCCTTAGGTTAGTTAGGTTTAAGTAGTTCTAAGTTCTGGGGGACTCATGACCTCAGACGTTAAGTCCCATAGTGCTCAGAGCCATTAGAACTATTTAAGGAAAAGTAATTATTGATTACTTACATAATTAATATTAGAGCCTTACAAAATTGTCATAACAGCAATGATCTTGTAAGTTAACCCGTGGGGCTGACTGTATAAAATGATTGAGAATGTATGCAAAATTTAGTTTAATGACAACATTTATTTTCCCAAAAAAAAGACAGATATAAATTGTGCTAAACACGTTTTGATTGAATATCGTAAACAACTAACAGGTGCCAGAATGAGATTATCACTCTACAGCGGAGTGTGCGCTGATATGAAACTTCTTGGCAGATTAAAACTGTGTGCCCGACCGAGACTCGAACTCGGGACCTTTGCCTTTCGCCATGTCTCCGCAATATCCTTTCTTTCAGGAGTGCTAGTTCTGCAAGGTTGGCAGGAGAGCTTCTGAAAGTTTGGAAGATAGGAGACGAGATACTGGCAGAAGTAAAGCTGTGAGTACCGGGCGGGAGTCGTGCTTCGGTAGCTCAGATGGTAGAGCACTTGCCCGCGAAAGGCAAAGGTCCCGAGTTCGAGTCTCGGTTGGGCACACAGTTTTAATCTGCCAGGAAGTTTCATATCAGCGCACACTCCGCTGCAGAGCGAAAATCTCATTCTGGAAACATCCCCCAGGCTGTGGCTAAGCCATGTCTCCGCTATATCCTTTCTTTCAGCAGTGCTAGTTCTGCAAGGTTCGCAGGAGAGCTTCTGTAAAGTTTGGAAGGTAGGAGACGAGATACTGGCAGAAGTAAAGCTGTGAGTACCGGGCGGGAGTCGTGCTTCGGTAGCTCAGATAGTAGAGCACTTGCCCGCGAAGGGCAAAGGTCCCGAGTTCGAGTTTCGGTCGGGCACACAGTTTTAATCTGCCAGGAAGTTTCATATCAGCGCACACTCCGCTGCAGAGTGAAAATCTCGTTCTGGAAACATCCCCCAGGCTGTGGCTAAGCCATGTCTCCGCTATATCCTTTCTTTCAGGAGTGCTAGTTCTGCAAGGTTCGCAGGAGAGCTTCTGTAAAGTTTGGAAGGTAGGAGACGAGATACTGGCAGAAGTAAAGCTGTGAGTACCGGGCGGGAGTCGTGCTTCGGCAGCTCAGATGGTAGAGCACTTGCCCGCGAAAGACAAAGGTCCCGAGTTCGAGTCTCGTTCGGGCACACAGTTTTAATCTGCCAGGAAGTTTCATATCAGCGCACACTCCGCTGCAGAGTGAAAATCTCATTCTGGAAACATCCCCAGGCTGTGGCTAAGCCATGTCTCCGCTATATCCTTTCTTTCAAGAGTGCTAGTTCTGCAAGGTTCGCAGGAGAGCTTCTGTAAAGTTTGGAAGGTAGGAGACGAGAAACTGGCAGAAGTAAAGCTGTGAGTACCGGGCGGGAGTCGTGCTTCGGTGGCTCAGATGGTTGAGCATTTGCCCGCGAAAGGCTAAGGTCCGGAGTTCGAGTCTCGGTCGGGCACACAGTTTTAATCTGCCAGGAAGTTTGAACCAACAGGTGGTTTAAGGATCCTGGGTGTCAAGTATTCCGGCGCTAAAAACGTGGATAACGCAATCTGAATTGATCGGAGGCTGAGCAGACTTTCATTGATGAAATCTACAGAAGTTTATACAGGGTGAGTCACCTAACATTACCGCTGGATATATTTCGTAAAGCACATCAAATACTGACGAATCGATTCCACAGACCGAACGTGAGGAGAGGGGCTAGTGCAATTGGTTAATACAAACGATAAGAAAATGCACGGAAGTATGTTTTTTAACACAAACCTACGTTTTTTTAAATGGAACCCCATTAGTTTTGTTAGCACATCTGAACATATAAACAAATACGTAATCAGTGCCGTTTGTTGCATTGTAAAATGTTAATTACATACGGAGATATTGTAACCTAAAGTTGACGCTTGAGTACCAATCCTCCGCTGTTCTGTTCGTCCGCCGCTCGTGGTCTCGCGGTAGCGTTCTCGCTTCCCGAGCACGGGGTCCCGGGATCGATTCCCGGCAGGGTCAGGGATTTTCACCTGCCTCGAGATGACTGGGTGTTTGTGTTGTCCTCATCATTTCATCATCATCCAGGAAAGTGGCGAAATTGGACTGAGCAAAGGTTGGGAAATTGTACGGGCGCTGATAACCACGCAGTTGAGCGCCCCAGAAACCAAACATCATCATCATCATCTCCTCCGCTGTTCGATCGTGTGTATCGGAGAGCACCGAATTACGTAGGGATCCAAAGGGAACGGTGATGGACCTTAGGTACAGAAGAGACTGGAACAGCACATTACGTCCACATGCTAACACCTTTTTATTGGTCTTTTTCACTGACGCACATGTACATTACCATGAGGGGTGAGGTACACGTACACACGTGGTTTCCGTTTTCAATTACGGAGTGGAATAGAGTGTGTCCCGACATGTCAGGCCAATAGATGTTCAGTGTGGTGGCCATCATTTGCTGCACACAATTGCAATCTGTGGCGTAATGAATGTCGTACACGCCGCAGTACATATGGCGTAATGTCGCCGCAGGTTGCCACAATGCGTTGTTTCATATCCTCTGGGGTTGTAGGCACATCACGGTACACATTCTCCTTTAACGTACCCCACAGAAAGAAGTCCAGAGGTGTAACGGGCTGGCCAATTTATGCGTCCTCCACGTCCTATGAAACGCCCGTGGCTCGTGTTTGTTACAACACGCAACTGAACGTCGAAGGTTTCAAGCGTCAACTTTAGGTTACAATATCTTCGGATGTAATTAACTTTCTACAATGCAACAAACGGCACTGATTACGTATTTGTTTATATGTTCAGATGTGCTAACAAAACTGAGGTGGTTCCATTAAAAAAAGCGTAGGTTTGTGTTAAAAAACATACTTCCGTGCATTTTTGTACGGTTTGTATTAAACAATTACACTAGCCCCTCTCCTCACGTTCGGTCTGTGGAATCGGTTCGTCAGTATTTGATGTGGTTTACGAAATCTATCCAGCGGTAACGTTAGGAGACTCACCCTGTGTAGGTGCAGCTGAGAGCAAGTGGCGATTGAGATCTGTGCGCCCTGACAAGGCCAGAGCAGCAGTACGTTACTCTGTTTGCTTCGTGCAGTGATGTGACTTGCAGCTGGCGAGGTGTGTGCAATGGAAGCGAGACGTGACCTGTCACCTGTGAATCGACCGTGGCCCCGACAGAAATGTAAAAATCTCACGGTCTTGCTATCAGGCAGACAAATCGCAACTTACTCTCTACCAGAACCCTGAAATCAAGGTAGATTTCGTGTGTTACACACCTGATCGCTGGTCATACCAAGGACTAATTTGGCTCACTTATACGACAGAGTGCACAGGGATACCAAACGTCAAGACTGATAAACCATAATCGATTAAGTAGTCCGAGACGTTTGAAGTCACGCTGTCGGTACAGTAAGAACCTCACCACAGGTTCCCCAGTCCAAACTTCCCACCAGTGAAGTCAGTCTCAGGACAGGTCCCAGGCACCAACCCCACATGCCAGAGTATCCACCAGAGACTCCTTACCAGACCAAAGTCCACCACCCGAGTGTCTATCACCTCTTCAGGAAAAAAAAAGAAATCCGTTCTACCGCAATGTGCACGAACGACACCGCCTTCGCGCCGTCTTGAGCCAATCACAGCGCTCTAGAGGGCTAAATCTCCCCTCCCACATGACAGCACAAACTCCTGTCGAACCAGGTCAAGAGTTAAGAAATCTGCGTTTCTGCAAAAAGATGAAAACGCCAATTACTGGCTTTTAAGTTTTCGTGGAGGGAGAAGATGTTTTTCTCCAAAGTCGCATCGGTTCCCATGGCAACAAGGGGAACAGATACAGTCTTAAAGACCTTCATTTAAGTCGCCTGTGCCTTGGAGCTTGTTAGTCCTAGCTATGAGGTGTAATAAACATTCTATCTCTAAACGTTTCTCAGATGCCAGAGTTTCTTATAGAACCTAGGCAGCCGATGGAAGTGGGTCACAGGCCTATTTGCAGTATCGGCAAACATGAAAACTTGTGAAATTTTATTGTTCATGGCTCTGCACATAATGCCCAGTTTATGACTCGACTGTGTAGATGTGTCCCTTCAGTCCGTCTGTAACCTCCCCCTCACTTATCGACCTTAATGACAGTGAAAAATTAAACCGCGTGTACCTAATGGAAATTTGGGAAAAGCAATCGTCACCGAAGTTAATCTGTCGGTAAAGAGGGAGGAAAGGGTTACATCTAAATGAAAAGAAAAATGCTAATGAAACTGTTGGAAATTAATTTTGAAAGGGGATAAAGTTAATAAAGAAAGTAGATGTGCGGCCGTTACGTTAACAATTAACTAGCGGTAATTAGATATTTGAGATTTGGGGGAAATTACGGTCGCCAGTCCTAAGGACAATTACTATAGTAACTGAAAAAGAAAGGTTATTACACATATAATTAGCACTAGAAGCGTGGTAACTGAAGTTGACACGTGTGGTGTGAAAACTGAAACTTTGTCAGAAGTAATGAATTTCGCTACACCCTGACTTAATTTAGCAAAAGAATTAATAAAACCGGAAAATCGAAAGTTAATTTAGTGACTGAAGTTAATAGTGAGCTTTCTTTCTGAAGCACATCGAAATTCAGTAAAATCGGTTAGTCTTCGACTACCTCAACAATCATTTCAAAATCTACTTGAATCTACGCAATTTAGAAATAAGAGATTTAACTTTGAACTTGAATTAAATGATTCTTAACAATTAACAATAGTAAAATTTAGTACGTACCCAGCTGAGCTGCAGTCACAGGTAAGCTTCCAGTCTTCCTTGTTGGTTGATTGAAGGTTTGAAGCCATTGATCGGGGAGGTGGCGACAGTCACTCATTGTCGGCCGTCACTGTTGCAGAAGCTGGATGTTGGCGCGCCTTCTTCTCGACACGGTCACCAGACGAAACGGGCTCTTGATGTGCGCCAGCTAATGCTTCCCGTCCGTGACACCATGTCAGAAACTATCATCGCAAGTCGAGCGCAATTACATGCCGCCAAACCCCGAAAGCGCGGCAACTCGCGGGAGCTTCACACAACACACCTGCTCCCCCGCACCACCCCAGCCAGACCCTCCCTGCTCTGCCCGTGCTCCACGCGACAGAGTTAACGCTACCAAAGATTCTAAACACTTTGGTTCTCCACACGGCCTATCGATGTATTCGTTCGATAGCATAGTTTTCCCTAGGCAAGACCCAGCGTAAAAATACAAATAATATCTACAAAACAACCAGTTGTACATCGACATAAATGCGTAATAATATATACAATATATAAAGGCACAGAAATGTCATATATTCAGGTAAGAAAATAAGGAAAAATCTATAGTGCAATAGATGGAAATAGAAGGATATGCATTTCCGGCGTTTCACGTCGCCCCCAACCCAGCTTTCGGCTGGTGCCAATGCAGGTATAGTGGCATTGTTCTGCTGGAGACCTGTCCCAACAAGGAGCTGCCCTGTCTTCCGTATACAGCCTGTGGACCTGTCTGGCAAGATTTACTGAGGCATGGGCTCGCCGCGAATTGCTTCCAACTCCCAACAAGCCGTTTCTACGAGAACCATAAAAATACCTCATGCTCTTAGCACCCTACGAGGCTCCATCAGTGTCTGCTCAGGCTGTTAACTTCTAGAGTATCACTCAAGGTGTGTCAGGTTGTAATAAACCTTTAATAATTTTCCGTATGCTAAAAGTGATGAGTAACTTGTCCTCTCTCAACTTTCTGAAAATAATTTAATGTTGGGGCTTAAACACAATCCAATCGTTTGGTTTTTATACCTCATAAAATTTCATTTTATCTCTCAGAGGGTAATTATCCTCAGGTTGGGAACCATCATTGTTGTACCATGAAAGGCATTCCTTGATGTCCTAACAGTTGACCTAACATCTCATCCCTTCTTCTTGTCAGTGTTTTTCGTATATTGGTGTCTTCACAGATTTGCAGAGAACCTCCTCATTCTTCTCCGCTCCAATAGCTCAGTGGTCAGCGTGACGGATTGCTGTCCTAATGGCACGGGTTCGATTCCTGGCTGGGTCGGGGATTTTCTCCACTCAGGGAGTGGCTGTTGTGTTGTCATCACCATTATTTCATCCCCATCCGGCTGCCAGGTTGTCCAATGTGGCGTCGAATGTAGTAAGACCCGCACCAAGGTGGGCGGACCTGCCGTGTATGGGGCCTTCTGGCCAATGACGCCAAACACTCATTTCCATATTCCTTATTCCTTACCTTATCAGTCCACCTAATTTTCAACATTCTTCCGTTCCCACTTTCCCACAGTTCATGTATCACTACTGTGCAATATCTGCTTCAAATGTATGAGTACATTCTCAGAAGCCGTCCGGGTTGGCCAAGCCGTTCTAGGAGCTACAGGCTGGAACCGCGCGACCGCTACGGTCGCAGGTTCGAATCCTGCCACGGGCATGGTCGTGTTTGATGTCCTTACGTTAGTTAGGTTTAAATAGTTCTAAGTTCTAGGGGACTGATGACCTCATAAGTTAAGTCCCGTAGTGTTCAGAGCCATTTGAACCATTTTTCTCAGAAATTTCTTCAGCAAATTAAGGCCTATGTCTGATACTAATAGACTTCTACTGAACAGCATTGGTCTGTTTATTATGTCCTCCTTGCTGTATACGTTGCAGATTACTTTGCTGCTTAGGTAGCAGAATTTCTTAATCACATGTTTCGTGATGACTAATTCTGATATTATGTCTCTCGCTGTTCTCATTTATGATATATCTCACTACTTTCTTCTTTCTTCGATTGATTCTCAATACATACTCTGTACTCATTAGACTGTGAATTCCACTCAACGGGTACTGTAATTCTTCTTCACTTTCACTGAGGACAGCATGTCACCGCAGAATCTCAACAATGA
Source organism: Schistocerca cancellata (assembly GCF_023864275.1). Classification (NCBI taxonomy): domain Eukaryota; kingdom Metazoa; phylum Arthropoda; class Insecta; order Orthoptera; family Acrididae; genus Schistocerca; species Schistocerca cancellata. Next base: position 6,430,592 of record NC_064630.1, read on the forward strand.
CATTCTTCCATCTTCAATTTTAATCCCACTCTTGAACTTTTTGACATCCTAAGAACTTGTCTTGATTCTTCTTCGGTTTTGCTTCTATTATCAACCACAACGTCAGAAATGCTTTTCTGCTGCATTTGCCTTTCCCAAAGCCAAAGTGATCGTCACCTAACACACCCTCAGTTTGATTTTCCGTTGTTATGAATACTACTCTTGTCACCAACTTGGATGCATGAGTTGTCAAGTTAGTTGTGCGATAATTGTCGCACTTGTCAACTCCTGCAATCTTTGGAATTCTGTGGATGATGTTTTTGGCTCTGAGCACTATGGGACTTAACATCTTAGGTCATCAGTCCCCTAGAACTTAGAACTACTTAAACCTAACTAACCTAAGGACATCACACAACACCCAGCCATCACGAGGCAGAGAAAATCCCTGACCCCGCCGGGAATCGAACCCGGGAACCCGGGCGTGGGAAGCGAGAACGCTACCGCACGACCACGAGATGCGGGCGATGAGGTTTTTCTGAATATTTGATGGTATATCGCCAGTCTTGTTCACTGTACACACCAACGTGAATAGTCGTTTTGTTGTCAATGCCGCCAATGGTTTTAGAAATTCCGATCCAATGCTATCTATCCCTTCTGGCTTATCTGGTCTTAGGTCTTCCAAAGTTCTATCACGTCATCAGGCAGTTCTTCCTCCGCACAGTCCACTCTTTCCGCCCTTACGCTGTCTGCTCTGCATTTATCAATGGAATTCCTACTTCCCTCTTACAGTTACCGCCCTTTGTTTTAATTTCACCGAAAGCTGTTTTGACTTTTCTATTTGTTAAGTCACTCCTTCAGGCGATGATTTATTTTCCCATTGAAACTTCCTGGCAGATGGAAACTGTGTGCTACCCAAGCAAGACTCACGCCCCGTCCTCACAGCTTTACTTCTGCCAGTACTTCGTCTCCTACCTTCCAAACTTTACAGAAGTTCTTCTGCGAACCTTGCAGAACTAGCACACCTGAAAGGAAGGATATTGCGGAGACATGGCTTAGCCACAGCCTGGGGGATGTTTCCAGAATGAGATTTTAGCTCTGCAGCGGAGTGTGCGCTGATATGAAACTTCCTGGCAGATTAAAACTGTGTGCCAGGACGAGACTCGAACTCGGGACGTTTGCCAAGTTTCATATCAGCGCACACTCCGCTGCAGAGTGAAAATCTCATTCTATTTTCCCATTTCTTCACATTATTCGTACAGCCTTTTCGCCTTAGGCTCCTTGAACTTTAAATTTATTTCATTCCTGAGTGAACCGTGATACATAATCAAAACGTCTTCGGTCCCGGGTTCGATCACCGCCACTGCCTAAATTTTGATAAATAATCTGCATTGGCAACCGAAGACATCCAGAAGAAGAAGTCAGCCTCATTCTGCCAACGGCCTTGTCAATGAGGGCGGAGGAGCGGATAGAGGCTCAGGGCACTCTCTTGTCCTAGATGTGGGAAATTGCCCCTAAAGGCGGAAGAATCAGCAATGATCAACGACATGAAGATGCAGAACGCAATGGAAACCACTGCATTAAAGACACGTAACGTGTATCCACAGGACATGTGGCCTGTAATTGAAGAAGTGTCATGATGATCTCTCCATTGGCAAAAGATTCCGGAATAGTCCCCTATTCGGATCTCCGGGAGGGGACTGCCAAGGGGGAGGTTACCATGAGAAAAAGGTAGGTGGAGGGTGTGTTACTGTGAACATTTCAGTGACCGGGTTGTTCTTATCAGAATCGACAGCAGACCAACACAGACAACGGTAGTTCAGGTATACATGCCGACGTCGCAAGCTGAAGATGAACAGATTGAGAAAGTGTATGAGGATATTGAAAGGGTAATGCAGTATGTAAAGGGGGACGAAAATCTAATAGTCATGGGCGACTGGAATGCAGTTGTAGGGGAAGGAGTAGAAGAAAAGGGTACAGGAGAATATGGGCTTGGGACAAGGAATGAAAGAGGAGAAAGACTAATTGAGTTTTGTAACAAGTTTCAGCTAGTAGTAGCGAATACCCTGTTCAAGAATCAGAAGAGAAGGATGTATACTTGGAAAAGTTCGGGAGATACGGGAAGATTTCAATTAGATTACATCATGGTCAGACAGAGATTCCGAAATCAGATACTGGATTGTAAGGCGTACCCAGGAGCAGATATAGACTCAGATAGTAGTGATGAAGAGTCGGCTGAAGTTCAAGACAGTAATCAGGAAGAATCAATACGCAAAGAAGTGGGATACGGAAGTACTAAGGAATGACGAGATACGTTTGAAGTTCTCTAACGCTATAGATACAGCAATAAGGAATAGCGCAGTAGGCAGTACAGTTGAAGAGGAATGGACATCTCTAAAAAGGGGCATCACAGAAGTTGGGAAGGAAAACATAGGTACAAAGAAGGTAGCTGCGAAGAAACCATGGGTAACAGAAGAAATACTTCAATTGATTGATGAAAGGAGGAAGTACAAACATGTTCCGGGAAAATCAGGAATACAGAAATACAAGTCGCTGAGGAATGAAATAAATAGGAAGTGCAGGGAAGCTAAGACGAAATGGCTGCAGGAAAAATGTGAAGATATCGAAAAAGATGTGATCGTCGGAAGGACAGACTCAGCATACAGGAAAGTCAAAACAACCTTTGGTGACGTTAAAAAAAAAGCAACGGTGGTAACATTAAGAGTGCAACGGGAATTCCACTGTTAAATGCAGAGGAGAGAGCAGATAGGTGGAAAGAATACATTGAAAGCCTCTATGAGGGTGAAGATTTGTCTGATGTGATAGAAGAAGAAACAGGAGTCGATTTAGAAGAGATTGGGGATTCAGTGTTAGAATCGGAATTTAAAAGAGCTTTGGAGGACTTACGGTCAAATAAGGCAGAAGGGATAGATAACATTCCATCAGAATTTCTAAAATCATTGGGGGAAGTGGCAACAAAACGACTATTCACGTTGGTGTGTAGAATATATGAGTCTGGCGATATACCATCTGACTTTCGGAAAATTATCATCCACACAATTCCGAAGACGGCAAGAGCTGACAAGTGCGAGAATTATCGCACAATCAGCTTAACAGCTCATTCATCGAAGCTGCTTACAAGAATAATATACAGAAGAATGTAAAAGAAAATTGAGAATGCGCTAGGTGACGATCAGTTTGGCTTTAGGAAAAGCAAAGGGACGAGAGAGGCAATTCTGACGTTACGGCTAGTAATGGAAGCAAGGCTAAAGAAAAATCAAGACACTTTCATAGGATTTGTCGACCTGGAAAAAGCGTTCGACAATATAAAATGGTGCAAACTGTTCGAGATTCTGAAAAAAGTAGGGGTAAGCTATAGGGAGAGACGGGTCATATACAATATGTACAACAACCAAGAGGGAATAATAAGAGTGGACGATCAAGAACGAAGTGCTCGTATTAAGAAGGGTGTAAGACAAGGCTGTAGTCTTTCGCCCCTACTCTTCTATCTGTACATCGAGGAAGCAATGATGGAAATAGAAGAAAGGTTCAGGAGTGGAATTAAAATACGAGGTGAAAGGATATCAATAATACAATTCGCTGATGACATTGCTATCCTGAGTGAAAGTGAAGAAGGATTAAATGATCTGCTGAACGGAATGAGCAGTCTAATGAGTACACAGTATGGTTTGAGAGTAAATCGGGGAAAGACGAAGGTAGTGAGAAGTAGTAGAAATGAGAACAGCGAGAAATTTAACATCAGGATAGATGGTCACCAAGTCAACGAAGTTAAGGAATTCTGCTACCTAGGCAGTAAAATAACCAATGACGGACGGAGCAAGGAGGACATCAAAAGCAGACTCGCTATGGCAAAAAAGGCATTTCTGGCCAAGACAAGTCTACTAATATCAAATACCGGCCTTAATTTGAGGAAGAAATTTCTGAGGATGTACGTCTTGAGTACAGCATTGTATGGTAGTGAAACATGGACTGTGGGAAAACCGGAACAGAAGAGAATCGAAGCATTTGAGATCTGGTGCTATAGACGAATGTTGAAAATTAGGTGGACTGATAAGGTAAGGAATGAGGAGATTCTACGCAGAATCGGAGAGGAAAGGAATATGTGGAAAACACTGATAAGGAGAAGGGACAGGATGATAGGACATCTGCTAAGACATGAGAGAATGACTTCCATGGTACTAGAGGGAGCTGTAGAGGGCAAAAACTGTAGAGGAAGACAGAGATTGGAATACGTCAAGGAAATAATTGAGGACGTATGTTGCAAGTGCTACTCTGAGATGAAGAGGTTAGCACAGGAAAGGAATTCGTGGCGGGCTGCATCAAACCAGTCAGTAGACTGATGACCAAAAAACAAAAAAAAAAATCTTCATTCCCGAATTTCCCTGAACATTTTGTACTTCTTTCTTTCGTTGATCAACTGAACTCTTTTTTTCTTTACCCAAGGTTTTCTTGCTATGGCCTTCTTTATATCTATGGTATTTTTTCGAACTTCTATGATTGTCCTTTTTAGAGACGTCAATTCCTCTTCAACTGCACTACCGTGTGAAGGACACATAGCTCCAGTATCAAAGGTGTTACCTCAGTACACTATTTGCTATAGATATCACTCGTTACTTGGTTGCAGGACTGCAACGACTTCTGATGATAGTAAGTTCAGGAGACAGGTAACGGCTCAGTAACGTCGTAATCACGAAATTTGGCGTGATTCAGAAGGTACACTCAGTCTCCGTCTCACAGTCACCCTTAAGTTTTCAGCCTCATAGCTCTTTTTCCTTTTATTCTGAATAATACAGCTCCTAGGATTTTCCTTGTCTAGATTCATGCCGACGCTGCCTTCACTGGCTTGCCTCGCGGGAGCACTGAAACCGGGTGCATGGGTGCATTGCCGTCGCAGTCAACGGAGGGCGGTGGTGGGGGTGAGGGGAGGGGGAGGACAGAGGGCAGAGTGCAGAGGTGCAGCAGGGGCCTACCAGGACACCAAGAGGTACGGCCGGAGACGGCCGTAAATCGGGAAGTCCGCCCCCCGCAGGAGCCGCTAGCGGAGGCGCCCGCCGCCGCCGCCTCCAACTGGCTGTGAAATGAGCTGCCGCCGCTGCCTGGTGGCTGGTGGCTGCCCGCGTGACGTCACCGTGGTGCCGGGGGCTCCGCTACAGCAGTCGGCGCCTTGCGTCACCTCCCGCCACCGCAGACTCTCCCCTTGTTTGTCACTTTATAAGGATGTCCGACACTATTCAACGACTCTGGTAAACGACTGGCCATTACAACTGCAACACCCCGTAAATGGAACACAGCAACGCCAAACTGACATAAGTTACCCGTGCGTGGCTAGTGTTCTGGCCATCATGTATTTGACACCCTGTTTTTAACGTACTTCCACCTCACTAAGTTAATTTAAGTTACTGGTGTCACTGAGTTGCTGCTATGCCTGACCGTGAGCGGCGTTAGTAGCGTGTATCGATATATCCCCCCTCGTAGTGTCTTTGCTCGGCTGCTGTTACTTCCCGGTCGTTGTCTGCCGTAACCGAGTTCGGGTCGTGAGTTCGGGCTGCCAGTCAATTGGAACGCGTCTGGAGCACAGTCCGGACCTGCCAGTCGGGGAGTTGCGATGCGGCGCTAAAGTGCGCGTCATTTATGACGGCGGCCGAGTTTAGGTTCGTTCTGCGCATCTGACTTCACAAAACACAGTCAGCCAATGAACAGAGAACGACGTTGCCAAAGCTGGATTGTAGTGCAGAGCAAGGACGAGTGCCTTCAGTTTTAGAAACCTTCAGTCATACATAAAGTAACTGAGCAAAAGCAGTGTCTTGGTAGCAGACTTTCTTTTATAGAAAGTTTGGAAAAAGCATTCTTTATACCAATTGTTTCATATTCTATTAATTAATTAAACCAAACAAGCAATAAGCCTCCTAATTCAGGCGATAACAAGGAAAGGTGTTTGTATCATTCTCACTAACCGCTTTTTCCCAATAAAGAACAGCGGTAATTGTATATTTCCTATTGTACTTCGACGAAACGTGAGTAATTCATAGTCACACCAACAGTGTTTTGTCGGTATTTTGCGTGATATGTTGGGAGATATATTGAATGACGAGCTGCATTAGCGTAATGGTTAAAGTGTAGGGCTGCTAAGCCAAAGGTGCTGAGTTCAAGCGTTGTTCATTACTAAAATTTTCTTTATTTAAAAACAATATCGAAGTGTCTTAGTTCATGAATTTTATTTGTTTGAATGTAATTTTGTGAAATTTCTATGGACTTTTACCTCTGCAAACTCTTCAAAATTTCGTGCAATGGTTTACTACATATAATGCTGCACAATAACTGCGTTGAACTTCGGAAGAAAATTAAGTCATTTATGGGGGGGGGGGGGGGGAGGTATCAGTCAAGAAGATGTGTAAAAATCAAATTTTTGGGCCAAATAGTTTTTGTGAAATCGAATGATAAAGTGTGTCAGAGCAGTCGAAACAGCATGTGTCTGCACAGGTGAGCAGTGCAATGATGACAAAATCGCGCACATCGCGGAATGCGGGGAACACGTCTCTGTAGCAGCGAAAGGTTTAATGCGGCCGTGGTGGCTTTACTTCATACACTGCACGCTCCCCCCTAAACGTAAGTTTGCGAACTATACTATGGCGCTGCTTCTCTTGGCGCGTACAACTGGCAACGGAGCAATCACCCGCGTCTGGGCGGGCATGCGCGAACCGCCAAGATAAATAAATTGAACTATAGTAGAGTCGGGTTGGAGCAGCAGTGAGGCCTACGTCGACAGGGCTCGCCCGACCACTGCCGCCACGCATCACTTGAGCCGGACCACGGTCTCGCTGGACCGTCGGTCGGTCGTCCTACCGGACGACGTGTTTTGGCTCGCCGACCGATCATGAGTCGTTTCTGTGTGTGTGCATCGACTCCCTATTTGTCTTTGTGCGTACTTAGTTACTGTTGGGTATCGTTCAGGTCTTCGTGCAAGTGTTTGTAAGGTTGTGTGTGTAATTGACGTTATTTCCACTGCCGACTACTTTAGATGTTCTCGGAATTCTGATGCCAACCGGTTGGCGTGGACCAGGGAGTATATCTCCTCGCCGTGCAGTTGGCTGGGTCCACTGGCGGTCCCTGCGCAGTGTCGGAGCGTGTGTGGAGCTGCCCGACCGCTACGAGCTTCGTGGCTCACCGACACAGGACGTCAAACTTGAGTGGTGTGTTAAGTACCCAAGCCACGTCCGATCATGCTGTGTCGTTCGTTTCGGTGGTTCCCAGTTGAGGAGCTTTTTCCTGTGAGCAACACCGAGTGTTTGTATCGCTGAAATTTAGCCGCCATGCGGTGGAATTAACTATAGTGGTTGACTACAATTCAAATGCACCAGCGGAATTTTCTGCCTTGTGACCATTAGTGTTCCGGTTACCTGCCCTGGCCACTAACTAACTTACCTTTCCTCACCTGTTGTCGCTGTCCAACATGGTGTGTAGTTTTGACAGCTTAATACATCTACATATTTGATTGTGTATAATTAAGTCAGTAACATTTTGGTGTTTGAGTTCTCATGTGCCAGTTGGTAGCAAGCAAGCCGTTTTGTCGGTCAGTCCGTGGCTGTCCCTTGGTTGGGTTACTGACGGATCAAGTGTAGTTGGGCTCCGTACCTGTCTCACCTAAGTGAACATTAATGTTTCGACGGCAGCCCCCCTCCGCCCTGGAGGCGTCAGAATGCCGTTGTCTATACTGTCCTTTTCATGGGTGTTTAATGGTCTGCTGGTAATCTATTATAGCCAATGTTTTAAAAGAAAAAAAAGTTTATTGTGTTTTATGTAAACAGATTTATGTAAATCAATTGTGGGCCTTCAGCCGCTTGAAACATTATTCTTAAATTTAGTTATTGTCGTTGAGTTCCTTTTCCATTTAGTGTGCGTTCAGCCATTGAAAATTTAAAGGTTATGGTATTTATGAATTTTTGGAAAATAAACTACACGCCTTAAGCAGCTTTTCTGATTCTCAAAAATTACCCTTAAGCAAAAACATTGCGGCCTTCTGCCTTAAAAGATTGTTGTTGTTGTTGTGGTCTTCAGTACTGAGACTGGTTTGATGCAGCTCCCCATTCTACTCTATGCTGTACAAGCTTCTTCATCTCCCAGTACTTACTGCAACCTACATCCTTCTGAATCTGCTTAGTGTATTCATCTCTTGGTCTCCCTATACGATTTTTACCCTCCACGCTGTCCTCTAATGCTAAATTTCTGATCCCTTGATACCCCAGAATACGTCCTAGCAACCGGTCCCTTCTTATTGTCCTCTTCTCCTCAATTCTATTCAGTACCTCCTCATTAGTTATGTGATCTACCCATCTAATCTTCAGCATTCTTCTGCAGCACCACATTTAGAAAGCTTCTATTCTCTTCTTGTCGAAACTATTTATCGTCCATGTTTCACTTTCATACATGGCTACACTCCACACAAATACTTTCAGAAACGACTTCCTGACACTTAAATCTATACTCGATGTTAACAAATTTCTCTTCTTCACAAACGCTTTCCTTGCCATTGCCAGTCTGCATTTTATATCCTCTCTACTTCGACCATCATAAGTTATTTTCCTCCACAAATAGCAAATCTCCTTTACTACTTTAATTGTCTCATTTCCTAATCTAATTCCCTCAGCATCACCCGACTTAATTCAACTACATTCCATTAACCTTGTTTTGCTTTTGTTGATGTCCATCTTATATCCTCCTTTCAAGACACTGTCCATTCCGTTCAACTGCTGTCTCTGACAGAATTACAATGTCATCGGCGAACCTCAAAGTTTTGATTTCTTCTCCATGGATTTTAATACATACGCCGAATTTTTCTTTTGTTTCCTTTACTGCTTACTCAGTATACAGATTGAATAACATCGGGGAGAGGCTACAACCCTGTCTCACACTCTTCCCAACCACTGCTTCCCTTTCATGTCCCTCGACTCTTATAACTGCCCTCTGGTTACGATACAAATTGTAAATAGCCTTTCAGTCCCTGTATTTTATCCCTGCCGCCTTTAGAATTTGAAAGAGAGTATTCCAGTCAACATTGTGAAAAGCTTTCACTAAGTTTACAAATGCTAGAAACGTAGGTTTGCCTTTCCTTAATCTTTCTTCTAAGATAAGTTGTAAGGTCAGTATTGCCTCATGTGTTCCAACTTTTCTACGGAATCCAAACTGATCTTCCCCAAGCTCGGCTTCTACCAGTTTTTCCATTCGTTTGTAAAGAATTCGCATTAGTATTTTGCAGCTGTGACGTATTAAACTGATAGTTCGGTAATTTTCACATTTTGTAACCTCCCAAGAAAAATGCTAATGAAAATATTTTAAATGTCAATGGACACAGAGCCAAGTGTCACCTCCCCGTAATTATTTTTAAATGATATGAATTCAATAAAAATGAAATCTCAGTGACAATGAAAACACAAATAGACCGAAATGTCGATCTTTGGCCCTGGTTAAACTCAAATTCTTATCTCAGTAAAACTGCATCTGCTCTTATTTTTCGCCATAGCTTGGAGGAAAAAATATATATATTTTTTTTAATTTAAGGGAAACTTTTCTTTAAGGAAATGCAAGGAAAATATTATTTAAAAAAAGGGATTCTTTGTTAAAAATGGTTGGTTTCAAAACGAAATTATTATTGGGGCGATTCTTGAACAAATTAGTTACAGTTAATTTACATTACATTATCAGATGTACGCAAAGCTGCTTCATTACCCTATTTAACAAATATACCTCGTCCTGAATCTCGACCAGAATGCCATGTCGACGCCCGCCGACTCGTCACACACAACTGCCAACTCGCAACTGTACTACATGCTCTCGCGACTCGCTACGTACCACTACTACCTCGCAGCAGAACTGAACTCAGAGATTCTCATGGCTCGCCATCGCTGCCTATGAAACGTACGCGTTTCAATCTGTCTACACCTGTTTTCTTTGGGATTGGAATTATTATATTCTTCTTGAAGTCTGAGGGTATTTCGCCTGTCTCATACATCTTGCTCACCAGATAGTAGAGTTTTGTCAGGACTGGCTCTCCCAAGGCCGTCAGTAGTTCTAATGGAATGTTGTCTACTCTCAGGGCCTTGTTTCGACTCAGGTTTTTCAGTGCTCTATCAAATTCTTCACGCAGAATCATATCTCCCATTTCATCTTCATCTACATCCTCTTCCATTTCCATAATACTGTCCTCAAGTACATCACCCTTGTATTGACCCTCTATATACTCCTTCCACCTTTCTGCTTTCCCTTTTTTGCATATAACTTGGTTTCCATCTGAGCTCTTGATATTCATACAAGTGGCTCTCTTCTCTCCAATGGTCTCTTTAATTTTCCTGTAGGCGGTATCTATCTTACCCCTAGTGAGATAAGCCTCTGCATCCTTACATTTGTCCTCTATCCACCCCTGCTTAGCCATTTTGCACTTCCTGTCGATCTCATTTTTGTATTACTTTTTGCCTGCTTCATTTGCTGCATTTTTATATTTTCTCCTTTCATCAGTTAAATTCAATATTTCTTCCGTTACCCGAGGATTTCCACTAGCCCTCGTCTTTTTACCTATTTGATCCTCTGCTGCCTTCACTACTTCATCCCTCAGAGATTATGGTAATATATTTAAAAGTTTTGAAATTTAATTGTGACCTTCAGCCGTTTGTATTGCACCTTGCATATGTTTGCCTATCTACTTTGCCTTGAGGCTTTCCACCTAGCTGTGATGTTTTATTTGCTATTCTAACTGCATTTTTATCTTGATTTTTAAGATTTGTTGTTTGGAGGCCTTCAGCCGTGAAAGAATTGCATTTTGAAACTCGTAGTTGTAAAGGTTCGGCTATGCGCCGTTTTGGTTTAAAGGTGTTATTAAATTACAATAAATTACAATTTTGAGGTGAAACTGGCCGACACCTTTCTTGGCGCTTTCCACAATCCCAATCACCTGTTCTGCCCAGCAGGTTATGCGGGCGTCTCAATGAGGTTTGTTTGTGGGCTCGGATCTGCTAATGATTAGCATCTCAGCTCTCGCAAACAAAGTAATTCGGAGTAATGCCACCCGCATCCACACAAATTACAAAAAGGATGTACGTATGTATGTACGTACAGCGGATAGGAAAAATAATGTGAACAGTGGGAGCAATTGGATGGTTGTGTTGGACGGTCAACAACGCAGTTAAGGCACGTGTCGCGCTGGAAAGACGGTGTTCGGTACGGACTAGGCATGACAGCAGGCTGTTTACGAGTAGAGCACATTTCGTATTTGCACTCAGAGGCCGAGGTCGACGTGCAATGAAAGACCTAACAGAGTTCCAAAGAGGGCAGATTGTGGGGGCCCGATTACCAGGAGCATCACTAAATTAGACAGCCACCTTATTGAATATTTCAAGGGCAACTGTTTCAACAGTCATGACAGCCTGCACAAAACATGGAAAGACATCATCGTGTAAATGCAACAGTGGCGCAAATTAATACTAAATGGCAGAGACCGTCGTACGCTAACACGAATTGTGTCAAAGCAACACAAAACTACGGTGGCTATAGTTGCTGCAGAGCTCAATAGCCATCTTCGAGACCCCGTATCTATCAACACTGACCATCCAGAACTCTATAAAACGAACATTCATGGACGAGCTGCTGTACCGAAACCATTAGTGACGACAACCAACGCAAAGAAGCGTGAAACATGGTGTCAGGAACAGAAATCCTGGACGGCTGATCAGTGGAGACACGTCATACGGTCCGACGAGTCAGCGTTTTCGTTATTTCCAGTATCGGGCCGGATTTACATCTGGAGAACGCCAGAAGAAGCCTACAATCCTGATTGCTCGATTCCAGCGGTTAAGCATGGACGTGGAAGTGTGATGGTGTGGGCAGCCGTATCATGGTACTCAGCAGGTACTATCATTACTTGCAATGACCGTGTTACAGCCAACGATTATGTGAACAGGTGCACCCCGTGATTCGGATGTTGTTCCCCAACAACGATGCCATATTTCAAGACGATAAAGCACCCATCACACAGCCAGGACAGTACAATCGTGGTACGAGGAGCACGCAACCTAAATGCAGCTTCTTTCCTGACCAGCACAGTTCCCCAGACTTGAACGTTATCGAACCCTTGTGGGTGGTATTGGAGCGTAGAGTCCGGAGCAGATTTCCGCCTCCCTCGTCACTACAGGAGTTAGAAGAGGTTCTGATCGAAGAGTGGCATAACATTCCATGCCAGTATTCCAAGAACAATCGCAGCTGTATTACGGTCAACTGGACCTCCAATTCCTTATTAATAAACCATTCCCAAGTAAGTACAGGTGTTCACATTATTTTGTCCATCCCCTGTACATACGTCTCCTTCTAAACCGCAGGACCGATTTCATCCAAACTTGGTACACATATCACTTACTGTCCGTAAATAATCGCTGTCGGATAAAAAAAAAAATCAGCCATCAATGTGGTGTGGGTTGAAAAGAAGTGTAGCTCCCGATGAGTGTATACACACACTTCATTTGTCCATTATTTAAGCACAAGAGCATTTATTGACTTGCAACAAATTATACACATGATTTTAAACCATTAAGAAAATTTTTCTCGCTGACAAACCTCCACAAAACGGTGAAAGGAAAAGAGTTTATCGCTTACTCGGATTTTGCTGTCCATTTAGTAGATCTGCCGCATCGGTTATAACGTTTCTTACTTCTTTGCTTCTAATTGTGAAAGGTAACTGTCTTATGAGGCATGAGGAATTTCATGAAGTTTTGATCGTAAATGTAAAGGAAGTTGTGAACTTTATAAAAGAACTTGACCTCTGCAGCATCGATTTAACCATATTCTTTGGCTCTGAGCACTATGGGACTCAACTGCTGTGGTCATAAGTCCCCTAGAACTTAGAACTACTTAAACCTAACTAACCTAAGGACAGCACACAACACCCAGCCATCACGAGGCAGAGAAAATCCCTGACCCCGCCGGGAATCGAACCCGGGAACCCGGGCGTGGGAAGCGAGAACGCTACCACACGACCACGAGATGCGGGCAAACCATATTCTTTCTAAGTTTGTTCTTGAGACCACAGATCTTGGTCAGAGAGGCTATTTCTTTTCAAGAGAGTAACAAGTAGTGTGTGTTACACAGTCTGGCTACGTACTTGGTCAGGAAAGGATGGAAGCTTGCCTACCTGTAGTGGAGGTAGCACTATTTAATAAGGATTTTGTTCTCATATGTTCTGAGGAAAGAAAACGAGACGACTGTCAAAAGGGGAAATTTAAAGTAATTCAGATTTTATATATTTGTACCTGTATAGCGTTTTACTGTTAGAAAATTGCGTATCGCTGAAGTTTACACTAGAAATTTTATAATGGCGCATATGGTTTTGTTTTATAATTGAAACAAGTGTCAAGGAAAGTATTTCTACAAAGGAAAGTTATTACGAAGTATTTTCCTAAAATGTCTAGGAGTGTGAACTTTATGAAAGCGTGTATTGTTGGCATGGCTTAATGAAGCATAGTTACAATTGGAGTCTTTGTTCTCAGTTATCAGTCCTTTAGTTCCTCATTTCTCATTCCTTACTTTCATGACTGATTTTGTGTTCTCTCACTGTATATCGCGAGTTGTGTGCTGGCTTAGAGAAGCATTTTGTGAAAACTGGTAAGATAATGTTTTGCACTGCACATCGCAAATACGGTAAAAATGAAATTTCATTTTAGACGGTCTCATCATTATCTTAAAAATAACAGGTTGCAGAACAGACGACAATCCGTGCCCGCAGGTATGCCAATAAATGTAATTACTATCACGGTTCATGTCCATTGAAAAGGGCAATGATTGCCAGAGTATATTTGTGAAAATAACGTCATGTCATTTCAGAGGCTTAATACCAGGGAAGGATTTCAGTAAAGTGCTATCTTGTGAAGTTTTAAGCAGTTTCATCAGAGAATCAGATACGTTAATTTTTAAGTTCATTTCCACTGTGACTATAGTAACAGTTCCGGTGCAGTGATCGTTTGCAAGACTAAAGATGAAGATTAGCAGTATTCAGGGCCAACATTCTAATCTGCGTCTACCGTTTTGCAGTCAGATGGCGTGTATAAATCTCACTGAAAAAGGATTTCTCCCAGGCGAATTGTCTGCTGAACCGGCTAGGGTGATTTTGCATCGTGTAGCGTGAGCTTTACATACTTCGCTTCAAAATTTAATTTCAATGCGGTTGTGTTCCCTTGCACTGAGATTTACGTATTTCGACATGAAAATAATTTTTATCAGTTTTTTTCACCTGATGCGTTTCGCTTTATTGAGGTAAAGCATCATAAGTCGTTATTAATTAAATTATTTACATTTTGATTTCCTTTTAGGTCGAAAAACAATTCCTTATGAATAGCTTGAGTTGTACCTACGGTGATTTTCGCTTGATTTCTCGTTTACGTTGGGAAATGCCGTCTACTAGCACATCGTTGCTTTTCTGCGTTAGATGTGCTAGCAGACGGCACTTCGCGACGTAAACGAGAAATCAAGAGAAAATCACCGAAAGTACAAATCAACAAAGTCTTAACGAACTGTTTTTTGATCTAAAAGCAAATAAAAGTATAAATAATTTAATTGCAGACTACTGATGATGCTTTTCCTCAATAAGCCGAAACGCGTCTGGTGAAAAAAAAAACACGCATTTTTGTGGTTGCAATGATTGAACGAAAATACCCTCAAGAACTGTAAAGCAACACACATGAAGAATTAAATACAAATTCGTTTCTACTGGAGTTACGACATATTTTCCAGACAATTTTCACATATACCACTGCAAAATTGTATCGTTGTACGACATGTAATTCTGGAGATATGACGTCATAGAGATTAGGCTGCGTGAAAACGAAACTGCAGAGCGAAATTCGATGCAGATACAGGTGAAATATATATATATATATATATATATATATATATATATATATATATATGAAAAATGTGTGACATTTGCGTACTCTGGCAAAGCCGTGGATGAAAAGCTCCTTCTAAGTCCGTGGCTTGATTTCAGCAAAACTTGATACGTATATTACTTACTATCTGGAAAGAAATAATGTGGGGGTAAGAATTACCAGCCTGTTATTTCAGGGCAGGGAGTGACTACTAAGTGATGGTGAGAGAATGTGAGGGGGAGGAGAAGGACTGAAATAGGGAAGAAGGAGAGAGACATAAAGAGGGGGAAGGGGGGGGGGGAGAAGCAGATGCTCAAAGAGAGGGGGAGCAGTAGATGGACAGGGAGAAGGGCAAGACAGTGTGGGAGGAGGAAATCGACAGGGGGGGGGGGTGGATTGGACTAAACAGAAGACTGGAATAAATACACACCTGGGCAACTCCAGGCTTACAGCTAGTACAGTACACAAGAAAGATTACACAGTGGGATTCTCATTAGGAAATAGCTTTTATGCCTCTGAGAACATCGTAATATACTTCGTGCAGATGAAGAAACGTCATCACCTCGGCTCACAGTTTGACAGTGAGAAAATCTTGTTCTGCCAAGACTGCGGTGTACCGTTCGACGATATTTCTGTTCACTTTGGTCGCGATCTCAATTCTGCCATGCCAACTCGATAGTTTCTGCAAGATATTTAACCACCCCACGTGACTAGCGCCCGAGAGAAGAGATAGTATGTTCGACCGACCATACAGGATTGTACAGCAACGCCATGTACCTTACGTCACGTAATGGATTTGCAAACAGGAAGGGAATTTTCCACAGTGATAGAGCGGTGACATCTGGAGGATCTAAGGACTGTCGGCACAGTGAAGATAGCTGTAGCTGCTTCCCCTTAGGAGGTGGCAAAGTGAGGTGCACCGATATCGGGCGCAGATGCGGCAACACGCCGTCTCTTCAGACGACGCCCGATTCAGCACACAGCGTCACGATTGACGTACCCGCGAGTGGCGGCTCCGAGCGGAACGAACGAACTAGACTGCTTCCGCCATCGTAACAGCGGCACAGTGTCTGGCACTATGGTATGGGGTGCTGCCTCGAACAGGAGAAAATATTGGCGCCCTGTTTTATGTTTGACTTACAGATGCTTTCTTTTCGGAAAATTCTAAATATTTTTTCGTTTACTAAGAAGTGTAACTAGTTTATTAAATGACAGGAGGCAAAAAAATGATTAATATCATTTATTTCCACTGGAGAACGAAGATTCGCAAAAAGCTTATAAAACAGCACTAAAAAAATTAAGTGAAAATATGGGCCCTTCACAAAAAGTCACGAAGATCCTTAAAAAGTTTAATAAAGCTGAATGAAACATTACACAATTGTGTACTGAACTACGAAAAGCAGCTTGTGTGTGGAACAAGATGCATTTTAAATGGTCATCGAATCAAAAATTACACACAGGAATCGCAAACTTAAGTGGCCCCTTCAGCTCTGGCACAATCTACCTACATCTACATTTATACTCCGCAAGCCACCCAACGGTGTGTGGCGGAGGGCACTTTACGTGCCACTGTCATTACCTCCCTTTCCTGTTCCAGTCGCGTATGGTTCGCGGGAAGAACGACTGTCTGAAAGCCTCCGTGCGCGCTCTAATCTCTCTAATTTTACATTCGTGATCTCCTCGGGAGGTATAAGTAGGGGAAAGCAATATATTCCATACCTCATCCAGAAACACACCCTCTCGAAACCTGGCGAGCAAGCTACACCGCGATGCAGAGCGCCTCTCTTGCAGAGTCTGCCACATGAGTTTGTTAAACATCTCCGTAACGCTATCACGGTTACCAAATAACCCTGTGACGAAACGCGCCGCTCTTCTTTGGATCTTCTCTATCTCCTCCGTCAACCCGATCTGGTACGGATCCCACACTGATGCGCAATACTCAACTATAGGTCGAACGAGTGTTTTGTAAGCCACCTCCTTTGTTGATGGACTACATTTTCTAAGGACTCTCCCAATGAATCTCAACCTGGTACCCGCCTTACCAACAATTAATTTTATATGATCATTCCACTTCAAATCGTTCCGCACGCATACTCCCAGATATTTTACAGAAGTAACTGCTTCCAGTGTTTGTTCTGCTACCATATAATCATACAATAAAGGATCCTTCTTTCTATGTATTCGCAATACATTACATTTGTCTATGTTAAGGGTCAGTTGCCACTCCCTGCACCAAGTGCCTATCCGCTGCAGATCTTCCTGCATTTCGCTACAATTTTCTAATGCTGCAACTTCTCTGTATACTACAGCATCATCCACGAAAAGCCGCATGGAACTTCCGACACTATCTACTAGGTCATTTATATATATTGTGAAAAGCAATGGTCCCATAACACTCCCCTGTGGCACGCCAGAGGTTACTTTAACGTCTGTAGACGTCTCTCCATTGATAACAACATGCTGTGTTCTGTTTGCTAAAAACTCTTCAATCCAGCCACACAGCTGGTCTGATATTCCGTAGGCTCTTACTTTGTTTATCAGGCGACAGTGCGGAACTGTATCGAACGCCTTCCGGAAGTCAAGGAAAATAGCATCTACCTGGGAGCCTGCATCTAATATTTTCTGGGTCTCATGAACAATATGTGTCCACATGCCGCACTTCATATATTTCTCCGCAAGTCGCATGAAAGAGCTCTTCGTCACCATTGCTCAAATCTGGTGTGTCCCCACCGTTGACACCCAGATGGTAGCGCTGGCCATAACGAGAAGGTCACGGCAATCTGATGAAGAATCGGTTTGTTTCCTGGCTGGAGTTTCCTTTTTCCTGAAGCGCCTATCCCCTTAGCACCCCTGCCTACCAGGAAGCTTCCAGCTCCGGAGAAGCTCAACGACGTCTTCTTAACAGCACTTTTGTCAAACGATTTGGTCCACTGATCCTTGAATGGAGTTCAGTGATGAAGCTGCAGTTCTTAGCTTTGTGTCCCGTGTGGTGGTTCTCTTTTTAATGTTGGATTTAGGAGATTTATCGAATGGAGAAACTACATTTGAAGTCCCCATGAAATACTGCGGTGTTGAAATGAGAGCCTATACGTACGCCGACTCCGCCTAAACAAGATATCCCTGTCACGTCCGACCTTAAGTCATGGATGACTAAAGACCTGTTTCTAAAAGCAGCTTCGGATTCAGCTTTCCGGATATCACTGTGGATTTACTGTAAACTATTGGAAAGGACATGGAAACAAAACGTTTTCACATACCTGCCAAAGGTCTACCGTCTAGAACAAACACCGATTAGCTCAGTAACGGGAATTGTATCCACACTACTTGAAAGAGGGTCTCCAACTGCTCGCTGTTAATTTCCATCAGCATATGACAGAATTAGCTGTTGCAGTCACCACTCTGCAAAATCTCACATAACGCTCTGGACAGGAATGGCCAAATTTTCACCTACACATTCATCTCTGGTTCGCATACTCGGTAATGCGGAGAGCGCGTAGTAATCTTCTGACTGACCGTGCCTTAATTCGAGATCTTTGTGATGATATTATTCAACGAGATACTGCAAGACCGCGACACTCGAAGGTATTCTACTGTTGCTCTGAGCAGAACGCTCTCCAGATCTTTCACGCGTTGGAACGTGAGTGGTTGTGGGCTGTCGAAAAACTGGCACACCACCGTTCACCAACCACTATTACCACTATCCGTATCCAACATCGCAGCTCAGTTCCGTTCCACGCTCATCTGGGCTAGAGCCGATGTTTCTGAAGTCTTGGCAGCTTTGTGCACTACGTTTTGTATGTGGAAGTTGAATCGTGTGGCTTACATCCTATCTTTTGTTTTCTTAGTATTGGCCATTAGTCCATAAAGTGAAAAGTAGTCGCCGGCCGGAGTGGCCGTGCGGTTCTAGTCGCTACAGTCTGGAGGTGGCAGGTTCGAATCCTGCCTCGGGCATGGATGTGTGTGATGTTCTTACGTTACTTAGGTTTAATTAGTTCTAAGTTCTAGCGAATGATGACCTAAGAAGTTAAGTCACATGGTGCTCAGAGCCATTTGAACCATTTGGGAAGTAGTCTTCCGGTATATTTACATTGCTACCTTCATTCTCCACTAGGCAGTCTAGTAAGCACGACGTAAATTATGTCTGTTTTATTTTGTGTTCGTCATATTCTATTTTCAAATGGATCAAGTAACAGTGGTTTTCCCAGTGTGTCAACAGGATCTACAACCTTAATCGCTTTCTTTACGAGGTGAACATCAACCAGTATCTATGGCGAAGGCGAAGGAGTAAATACTCTCTGATTTTAACAAATGATGGTGCTGACTGTGTTCGACTCTTCGACCATAAATATAACAGACTGGCCCTGACGTCATTTCCGTGGCTCCAACATCTCTGGGCTGAAATCACGTGAATGTTGGCAAAACATGGTTGTTTCGTGCTGCGCTTTTGGCTGTACTCAGCGTTTTGTCGGGGGAAATGGCATTACATTTCACGCGTAAGTGTTTCTATGATAGTCAGATGCGTTTATTGAAATCTGCTGAAGTGTTTTTTACACTTGAAATAGAGTATCACGTAAATTAAGGTGTTGAAAGTGATGCCTGTAAAGTCAGACTCATATTACATTTTGGAAAGTATTTGCGATAAATTACAGAAGTAAGTATAATTGTTTCTCGTTCCTACTCATAGATTCCCTAAGGATAAAAACCGAAGGAAGCTCTGGATACAGGGCCTGAAACGGAAAAACTTTAAGCCATCTGCACATACGCGCCTTTGCTCGAAGCACTTCGCGGAGAAGTGTTTTGATAGGTTAGTCATTATTTACAATGTATATTTATAATTTATATTTACAGTGTCTGTCATTTTTAAACCTAGGCTCCAAAATTATTTTCTGAAACTTCAAAGTCTCACCTTTCAACTAAAATATTTTTTAAACTGATAGTTTAAACTTTTGTAAAAATGGTGGGAACTGAACCTTTGAAGTGCACCTAAAATTGATACTCTAAAGTGGACCTGCTCCTAAAGTCGACAATTTTGGCACCTATAGTTGACATAATTCCCATATCCTATTTTCTTTTATAAGTGACTAGAGCTCAAAACGCGGCGAATACAATGTTTAAAGTTTTGACACGAGCCCACTCTTACTGTCTAAAAGAATTTTAACGACATTTTACCTCAATTGATAGTTAATAGTAATTTCGTCCCGCTGCCCACCAGAGTGGCGTTCGATGTATTTGTTAGATTTTATAAATAGTACTGTGAACAAATCCAGGTGAAATGTAGTCCTGGCATAATTTTTCACAAATAAGAAAGTAATTTTTGTTGGAAGAGTTTGGCAGTCAATTGAGAAATGTGGGTAAAATACGATACAAACACAGGATGGCAGACCGCTGATTTGAAATCCCGCCACGTTTTGCCAAGAGTCACGTGGTTTATGTTGGAGCCACACCAGCCCTATAGCTTCTGCACAGCAAGGACAGTCTACTAGTATCTATGGTCGAAGGTTCGACTCTAGTACCCACCATACAGAATGTTTTGTATCCGAAGCGGAACAGGCACTGGATTCGGAGTATACTCATTGAAAAGGACGTAAGGCAGGGTACGCAGTCGCCCTTACCAACAAACCCTGTGCAGTCCTGGTCATAACCTGTCCAATCTGGCCCCTCCAACTGCCGTGTCATCCTCTGGCCATGTCGTGCAGAGAGTCGTTGATCAGAACACCGCTCTTCGGTCGTTGTCGGCTTTCTTAACCTTGGAATTGCCAGAACTCAGTCGAGTAGCTACCCAGATGGCCTCACGCTGCTGCGTGCAGCAGGTACCTGTCCTTCCAGCAAAGGGAAAAATCTCCGGCACTGCCGGGAATCGAAGCCAGCCCCCCCATCCACCAGAAGGCAATCAGCCGCGCCGACCACTCAGCAGCAGAGCAGACTTGCGCCGCCACAACTAAAATAAGGTTCTCGGAGTTGGATAAAAATTCAAGGTGAATATTACTGCCGTTTGCATTGACCCCGGACTACAAGTCCATTAAAAAAAAAAAAAAAAAAAAAAGACATTGCTATTCCCAGTGGAAGCAAACAACTACAGGACCTGTTGAAAGGTATGTAAAATCTAATGAGCACAGAAAATACATAGAGAGTAAACCAAAGAACGACGAAAGTAATGAGAAGAAGCGGAAATGATAGAAGCCATAAACTTAAGTTGGTTCCACAACGCAGATGAAGAGAAAGAACTGTGCTCCCTTCGAAACAAAATAACAAACGATGTTGCTTTGACACTGAAAGAAGCAGACCAGCACACACTAAAGGGGCATTAGACGTAAACCACAAGAAATTTCTGACAGTCTACGTACCTGTTGAGGCCAGCATTGTACGGAAGTGATGATGGTCTACGATAAAATCCGAATAAAAGAGAGTCGATACTTTAGAGATGTGGTGTTGCAGCATGGTGCTGGAACTAATTGTACTGATCAGCCCAGATTTATTTGCACGTCTGGATGAATAGATAATGTTGACGAAAGACAGCTGCCCACATTCAGTGAATTTATTTCGAAGTAATTTTGGATTCGCATTCTGCAACAGGTAATAACTGCCACAGTAACAGAGGTTCAGCGTTCTATAACTGCGACGCAGTATTCGAATATATGTGGAGTGAAACGTGAACTACGAATAATCGTGCACTTGACAACAAACATATGTCCGCCTCCGCAGTTCAGTGATGAGTGTGTCTGGCTACTGTACGGAATACTCGGTTTCGGTTTCTAGAGGGATGACTGGAATGGGTTGCATTCAGCTTCGTGATGCCAGCTGAGAAGCTACGTGAGTGAGAAGTGGCGGCTCCAAGACCAAGAGAATGCACACGATTGGGAGAGTGTTGTACCGACATCGTGCCCTTCCGTCATACTGCATCCGAATAACCCCACTGGTAGCTGCTGACACGACTATTGGTGAATGCAGACAATGAAATGTAGTCTGCCGAGTGTACAATCACTAGCAATTGTTGACGATTTTCGTTCAAGAAAATGAAATTCTACGAGGGCAGTTCAATAAGTAATGCAACACATTTTTTTTTCTGAAACAGGGGTTGTTTTATTCAGCATTGAAATACACCAGGTTATTCCCCAATCTTTTAGCTACACAACACTATTTTTCTACGTAATCTCCATTCAATGCTACGGCCTTACGCCACCTTGAAATGAGGGCCTGTATGCCTGCACGGTACCATTCCACTGGTCGATGTCGGAGCCAACGTCGTACTGCATCAATAACTTCTTCATCATCCGCGTAGTGCCTCCCACGGATTGCGTCCTTCATTGGGTCAAACCTATGGAAATCCGACGGTGCGAGATTGGGGCTGTAGGGTGCATGAGGAAGAACAGTCCACTGAAGTTTTGTGAGCTCCTCTCGGGTGCGAAGACTTGTGTGAGGTCTTGCTTTGTCATGAAGAAGGAGAAGTTCGTTCAGATTTTTGTGCCTACGAACACGCTGAAGTCGTTTCTTCAATTTCTGAAGAGTAGCACAATACACTTCAGAGTTGATCGTTTGACCGTGGGGAAGGACATCGAACAGAATAACCCCTTCAGCGTCCCAGAAGACTGTAACCGTGACTTTACCGGTTGAGGGTATGGCTTTAAACTTTTTCTTGGTAGGGGAGTGGGTGTGGCGCCACTCCATTGATTGCCGTTTTGTTTCAGGTTCGAAGTGATGAACCCATGTTTCATAGCCTGTAACAATCTTTGACAAGAAATTGTCACCCTCAGCCACATGACGAGCAAGCAATTCTGCACAGATGGTTCTCCTTTGCTCTTTATGGTGTTCGGTTAGACAACGAGGGACGCAGCGGGAACAAACCTTTGAATATCCCAACTGGTGAACAATTGTGACAGCACTACCAACAGAGATGTCAAGTTGAGCACTGAGTTGTTTGATGGTGATCCGTCGATCATCTCGAACGAGTGTGTTCGCACGCTCCGCCATTGCAGGAGTCACAGCTGTGCACGGCCGGCCCGCACGCGGAAGATCAGACAGTCTTGCTTGACATTGCGGCGATGATGACACACGCTTTGCCCAACGACTCACCGTGCTTTTGTCCACTGCCAGATCACCGTAGACATTCTGTAAGCGCCTATGAATATCTGAGATGCCCTGGTTTTCCGCCAAAAGAAACTCGATCACTGCCCGTTGTTTGCAACGCACATCCGTTATAGACGCCATTTTAACAGCTCCGTACAGCGCTGCCACCTGTCGGAAGTCAATGAAACTATACGAGACGAAGCGGGAATGTTTGAAAATATTCCACAAGAAATTTCCGGTTTCTTCAACCAAAATTGGCCGAGAAAAAAAAGTGTGTTGCATTACTTATTGAACTGCCCTCGTATGATGTGAGAGACTGGAAGGCACTCTCACTTCTGATTTGGTATAGGGAATACGATCTACGGCGATTTGACTTCATACATTGTGATGAAATGGTTGGCAGCAGTTTATGGTCTTGTTTGCGTGCTCTAGGGAAAGAAATACGGTAAGCTTTACCTGTGTTCAGAGGAACAGGGTGCCGAATTAAACGACTGCAGTAAAAGCAGGGCATTGGTGGGGCGACAAAGCGCGTTTTTTTTTGGAGAAGGATGAAGAGACATTTCCAGAGAGCCCCAAGCCGCAGTCGTATTGTGCAAAACACATTAGCTTTGGCGCCAGACGGCCAGGTATACAGCCTAGCGCCAGAAAGTCGCCGACAGCGCATTGTAGGCCTTGTTAGCGAGCAAGCTGCCAAAAGAAATGTAAACGTCCTGCAAATGTCCATGGGACAGGATAACTGGCGCCCAGACGTGCAGACTCGGTTTCGAAACATTTTTTGTCAATATTTATGACCATTGTTTCCAAACTTTGAAATGGATGCAACAGGGGAGATAACAAGCTGTTTATGGAGGGCTGTGCTTCCACCCTGTATTGTGTTAGCAAAAGACACGGCAAACATGTGGGAAAGAGGCCGCAAAGCTGAATTTTTTTTCCGTTTTCTGCCAATTAACTTTAAGTCTCTAATTGGTCAAATCGATTTGCAGTGGAAAGGCCATTCACCGAGCTTAGAATGCCGGGCTCCAGCTCGTGATTGGCTTGTGCGAAATTGGGGGAAGTCAAAAATGAGAAAAGTGCTTTTGGAACCGAGCTGAGAAGGCAACACAGAGAAAGGGAGATCTGGACTCTGGTAGAAGTCACTCTTGTACTGGCGCTTTGCTAGTAAAGAACTGCTGGTCTCTACCCAAACGGTGAGACTCGTGTCCTTTGCTAGGGCGCGACTTAGAGCCTGTGCCAGTCACCTTCTGAACTGTCAGAGGTACTGCTTATATTGTCACGGTCACAACGAGTGACGTGTGGGTGTACTTACTTGTCTTGAGTCGGCCGTCTTAACATTTGACGTATTCCGACGCGCACAGTCATCCTACGGAGTCAAATTGGTTTGGCAGACCAGCAAACGGATCCACCTGCACACCGGAATCCGTCGGGGTTTCAGGGGCTCCTAGGGAAGTACCCGCGTTCTGAATTAACCAAACGTAAGACCGCTTACTTACATTTTTCGGGAACACGCCGTTAATAACAGACTGCTGCCGTCTATGACTTCAGTCGCTGAACGCATCGTAGTGTGCCGCCTTGACCAGTAGGATGGTAAAGTATTCGCCGCTGCGACGTAGGGCTATAATGTATGTTTCTCAGCACCCTGTTCTTTCGAACTATATTTTTCCTTGTTTTTTGTATGGTAGAATAAAGATGCTTGGTGGCGGCGTAGTTTGATGCCATAACCTGGATTCAGGTGTATGAAGTGAGATACAGCGAGTAGTGTCTGGTTAGTGTCATGTGTCGATCCACAGCAGATCACTTTGACAACCATAGATCCCATTTTAGTAAGGCTTTTGCTAAATAAATATTTTCTTATGATGTTTCTTTAATAATTTTGTTGTTTTGTCTTGTTTGAGATCAATAAATCGATTGTGAATTAGACTACAACTTCTCCCTGAGTTCTGATTAACAATTCCTCCCCATTTTTATGGCATTCTAGATCAGAAACATAAGGAGTAACTTTTTTCATTTGGTGTCCACTGCGTGAATCTTTTACTCCATTAACCATAATCATCTTTCAAGCAGTCAGGGAATTATGTTAAGGATTAGAGCGGCTTTCCTCACAATTCTTTTCACACAGCATTCTCTTATAAGTTGAGACTTTCATTTGTCTTAACTACACTAGTAGCGACTGAATTCGCAACACTAGGAATGAAATGAATGTGCGTGTGGTTAGGGCCTCCCGTGGTGTAGATCAGTCACCTGGTGCAAGGATATATATATATATATATATATATATATATATATACTTTTTGGGCGACTGCACTCAGGCGACTTACGTGTCAAAACACTAGCAACTGTATCCAGTAACAAACTTTAACTTATTGTACGAAACCAAATTGGTCGACACAACAAGTTATCAAATTGGTAGGTATTTTGAGGATACAAAGAGTGAGAAATTTGGGGCTCAGAGCTCTAACTAGACTGGGCATTGAGTAAAATTGTGCTTGGATGACGTAATCCCGCGCTACTTCAACTCTACGCCAGATTTCAACTTTTGGTTAGTAACCACCTGCTTTGTCGAGTATCAGCAATCCCTGACCAGATGTCTGCAGAGGGTGAGGGATCAGGCGAACAGACTGGCCGGGGCGACGGTGGAGCACCTGTGAATCGAAGTCGTCAGGACGGCACGGGGCACGTACGGTCTTGCGTTATGTCGGTGAGACGTAACGCCTCACAGACCTCGAAGACAACCCAGAACTACTGGAAGCGACACGGATAAAAGTGGCGATCAGCTCCACCGTTTACTAGTTAAGGGAGCACGAGGTGGTCGTGTTATGTAGCCAACCGCGACCCACACCAGCACGGCAGGTGCACCCCTCGCATGGCGATGGCGAAAGCAGTTTGACAACGTCAGCTTCCTCGGAGGATCCCCACACACGAATACAACCCTCGTGGTGCTATACGAAGGACATAGACTTGCCGAGAAATACTATCTGTTGCTGCACTTGTGTCAATTATTGTCGTTCGTTCGACACTATAAGCTCATCCGTCTCTGTTGTCATGCCAAGGTTAGCCATTAAAATTGTTTGTGGACTGTCACACCGTGGTGCTCGAGACGCTGAAGCACAGTTCACGTCAAGACTCTTCTTTCTGGAAGCAGATACATATCGTGTCTCAAGATACCTGTCGTGGCTGTAGCATATGGAGATGCTGAGCGAATAATATTTTTGTCCATTCGGCCGCTAGGCTAGTGGGTCCGCCGAGATTCTTCGTGGCGTTTTGTATGACCCTCCTGAAGCCATCGATTTCGTATTGATATGGCCGTCACGGAATCGCATTATTGCCAAAGATTGTGTGACTGCTTTCGCTGATCGGGTCAACTTCACGGTACAGTGTTTGTTCCCCAATGGTGATGCTACGTTCCAAGAGGTCTACCACAGCTCCCATCGTCCAGAATCGGTTTTATGGGCACGAGGGTGAATTGCCGCATCTGATCTGGGCACCACAGTCACTAGATCTCAATATTATTGAGCCTTTGTGGTCGGCTTTTGAGAGAATAGTGCGCGATAGCTGTCCATCTAGATCGTCGTTACCTGACCTTGTCACCATTTTGCAGCGAGAATGGTATACGATCCCATTGAAACCGTATAGGAACAGCATTTATCCTTTCCGAGACGTGTGGGATCTGTCATGAATGCCAACGAGTTTCCCACAGCATGATTAGCCACGGTAATGCATAGTGATTTTGGTTTTTCCATATGTTTTCGTTGTGCTGAAATATGAAACCTTCGTGTCTTCCAGCGTGGAGTACACCTCATGTCACTTTGACATGTGTTGCACGCCATCTTCGTGGTGGAAAATTTAAAATGCTAGATGTGTATATTTAGCATTACGTGGCCCTCCAGTAAAGCTACCACCTGTTATGCTGATTCTTATTCTTGTTTCCTCCGTGTTCAGTTGACTATGATGTAAAGGTATGGAAGTGCTGGAGGAGGGGGCTCAACGAGGGAGGTGGGTGGGGAAATATTAAACCAAGGTAGGTGGTAAGGAAAGACACAACCCTCTAAACTGTTTGTGACGAACATGATTTCCAAGCAACACTCCGTATGGGAACAAATTAATTCATAAGGTACCTAGGGGTGTATTTTTTTCTTTCACATAACACGCGTTAGGATCAGGATTTGCTGCCTCAAAAAGCCGGCGTATGAACACTCAATCCCAAACAGTTGGTTTAGGCGGGCCTTACACGGTGGGGGTGCGAGTCTGCTGCTAATTCCTAGTAACGTCCCTAGATAATTCCGGCCGTAATCCGGCTCAGCAAGGGAGCCGGGGAAGGAAGCAACCGCCGACGCTGGGGACGCAATCTGTGCTCTGCGCTTCTGCTGGAGGTGTGAATTTCAGCAGACACAACCACTGACAACTCCAGTAGTGAGGTATCTGTAGTTCTGAACCACTATGAGGTAACACGAATATGTTAAACATTAATTGGGGATATGCACCATTTTCCAAGTAGTTCGATCATCATATAACTCAAAAATCATGTTAGTAAGTTTGTCGTCATAGCAGTTTCCGCAGTAGATAATTACAAATTGCAGTACCTTAAAATACAGAGGTCTTTCGCATGCTGCGGCTGTACATCGGTTTTCTTTTGGTCTTCTCCCACATTATGTGCCGTGATTAACGATGAAACAAGACTGTTGCTCTCTATGTGGCGAGGATTCAGTTTTGCTCATTGCTGTCTGCAGTAACACTACGTAATGCCTGACAACGGAGAATGTCTCTGGGACAACTCTGCACCGGCGCGTAAGCATGTTCTATTCCCTCTACACGCATACCACAGTAAAACTGAGGTGAAGCACACGTTTTATATACAGCACCTACCAATGTATTTCGACGCCTCTTACAAAATTCCTTTGTCACAGAATTCTCCGCCCGCTGGTGTAAACGTTGATTTTCAATGTATCGTCACAATATCGCCGTTGTCCTACACATGGTCATTTCGCGAACATTTCGCGCCCCTATGTTTTCCTACGTAGACTTACACCTACATCTACATCTACATTTATACTCCGCAAGCCACCCAACGGTATGTGGCGGAGGGCACTTTACGTGCCACTGTCATTACCTCCCTTTCCTGTTCCAGTCGCGTATGGTTCGCGGGAAGAACGACTGTCTGAAATCTTCCGTGTGCGCTCTAATCTCTCTAATTTTACATTCGTGATCTCCTCGGGAGGTATAAGTAGGGGGAAGCAATATATTCGATACCTCATCCAGAAACGCACCCTCTCGAAACCTGGCGAGCAAGCTACACCGCGATGCAGAGCGCCTCTCTTACAGAGTCTACCACTTGAGTTTGTTAAACATCTCCGTAACGCTATCACGGTTACCAAATAACCCTGTGACGAAACGCGCCGCTCTTCTTTGGATCTTCTCTATCTCTTCCGTCAACCCGATCTGGTACGGATCCCACACTGATGAGCAATACTCAAGTATAGGTCGAACGAGCGTTTTGTAAGCCACCTGCTTTGTTTATGGACTACATTTTCTAAGGACTCTCCCAATGACTCTCAACCTGGTACCCGCCTTACCAACAATTAATTTTATATGATCATTCCACTTCAAATCGTTCCGCACGCATACTCCCAGATATTTTACAAAAGTAACTGCTACCAGTGTTTGTTCCGCTATCATATAATCATACAATAAAGGATCCTTCTTTCTATGTATTCGCAATACATTACATTTGTCTATGTTAAGGATCAGTTGCCACTCCCTGCACCAAGTGCCTATCTGCTGCAGATCTTCCTGCATTTCGCTACAAGTTTCTAATGCTGCAACTTCTCTGTATACTACAGCATCATCCGCGAAAAGCCGCAAGGAACTTCCGACACTATCTACAAGGTCATTTATATATATTGTGAAAAGCAATGGTCCCATAACACTCCCCTGTGGCACGCCAGAGGTTACTTTAACGTCTTTAGACGTCTCTCCATTGATAACAACATGCTGTGTTCTGTTTGCTAAAAACTCTTCAATCCAGCCACACAGCTGGTCTGATATTCCGTAGGCTCTTACTTTATTTATCAGGCGACAAAGCGGAACTGTGTCGAACGCCTTCCGGAAGTCAAGAAAAATAGCATCTACCTGGGAGCCTGTATCTAATATTTTCTGGGTCTCATGAACAAATAAAGCGAGTTGGGTCTCACAGGATCGCTGTTTCCGGAATCCATGTTGATTCCTACATAGTAGATTCTGGGTTTCCAAAAACGACATGATACTCGAGCAAAACACATGTTCTAAAATTCTACAACAGATCGACGTCAGAGATATAGGTCTATAGTTTTGCGCATCTGCTCGACGACCCTTCTTGAAGACTGGGACTACCTGTGCTCTTTTCCAATCATTTGGAACCTTCCGTTCCTCTAGAGACTTGCGGTACACGGCTGTTAGAAGGGGGGCAAGTTCTTTCGCGTGTAAGTGTTCGCCTCTAACTGTGATACGCCCTGTGTACATTCTTGCACCTGGGCTCCTCTTTCAGCTGGGAACCCCAAGCCGCGGCGGCATGAGCCGCGTGGGCCGTGTACCGGCCCTGTCCTCACCTTCACATCTCTAAAAAAATATTAAAACAATGTGGAGCAATTACAGCTGATGTTTTGAGTCACATATGTAATGCGTCACTGAATCAGGGTATTTTTCCAGGCAGCTTAAAATATTCCATTGTCAGGCCTCCCTACAGAAAGGGGGAAACCACAGATGTCAATAATGACGGGCCAGCATCCTTACTTACAGCATTTTCAAAAATCTTTGGAAAGTAATGTACTCAAGAGTGGTTAGCCATCTCAACAGTAATGGGATACTCAGTAAATCACAGTTCGGGTTTCAGAAATGCTGTTCCACTGAGACAGCAATATACAATTTCACTGTCCACATAATAGAGTCTTTAAATAGTAAAATGTCACCAGTAGGAATATTCTGTGACTTATCCAAAGCATTTCATTGTGTGAACCATGACACTAATTTAGAGAAATTACAATTTTATAGTATAAATCGAACAGCATATTAAGTCATATCTGCAGAACAGGGAGCATAAAGTCTCTTTATATGCTTCAGGTGATTCAAAGGAGTTTGCCACTTCATCTAAAGGGCGAAATTACATTAGGTGTTCCACGAGGTTCGATCATTGGTCCCCACCTGTTGTTGATATATTTGTGAATGACCTCCCTTCTTATGTGAAACAAGACGCTGAACTGACACTGTTTGCTGATTATACAAGCATAATTATTAATCCAGTAAAAGTAAGTCCGATAGAAAATGATACAAATAAGGTCTTTGAAAAAGTTATTAACTGGTTTTCTGTTAATGGACTTGCTCTGAACTTGGAAAAAACACAGTACATCCAATTTTCTGCTGGAAAAAGTATAATTCCTTCAGTAAACATAGCCAGGGTAGAGCATACTAAGTTTTTGGGTGTACATATTTATGAGAATCTTAATTGGAAAATTCATGTTTTGGATCTCCTAAAGCGACTAGATTCAGCAACTTTTGCAATCAGAATAATTGCCAATTTTGAGGATGTAGAAATTAGTAAGCTAACATACCTTGCATACTTCCACTTTCTGATGTCATACGGAATAATATTCTGGGGCAACTCAACACTTAGGCAAGAAAGTAGTTAAAATAATATGTGGGGTTCATAGTCGCACATCTTGCAGGCATCTGTTTAAAAGGTTAGGAATTCTTACAACTGCTTCGCAGTACATTCACTCAGTAATGAATTTTTTTCTCAACAACATGGACCAGTTTAAAATCAACAGCGACATTCATGATTGCAATACCAGAAAAAAGAAAGACCTGAACTATCCTTTACTTAACCTATGTTTGACACAGAATGGGGTAAAATATTCTGCTATAAAACTTTTTGAAAAATTACGAGACAGCAGTAATAGTTTCAAAAACAAATTGAAATCATACCTTCTCGACACCTCCTTCCATACCATACATGAATTTTTGAATATGAGTAAATAAATCTGGAGATTATAATATAATATATGCATTTTGTTCCATTTAAGGGAATGGGATAGGTAATAGAAATATTTAGGTATAACACTATAATGTAAAAAAAACATCCTTGTTTCCTGTGCGCGTTTCTTGTGCATTTGACACGTTCCACATCATAACGGTTTTTCCGTGCTATTCAGCAGTCAAACAGGTAACTAACTAACTAAATAACTAACTTAACGATAACTTCAGGAAGAAATTAAATGCATTACGGTCGCCAGCTCTCAGAGTCACACTGTTACTTTGTTGTAAAGTGTTCATCAAACCAGCCCACTCGACGCCTTTATAGCTGCCTTCGGCTATAAAATTTTGTGACGTGATAGATAAATTCTTCCTTCTACTTCTTCAACAAATAAAGGATAATTAGCATTTTATTTACTTATCTGTTTCTGTTTATTTGTGGATTTATTTTGAGAGGCACCCACATACCTTGCTCATACTGTGGCATCAAGCAGTCAGGCCTGCAAGATGACTAGTCTGCCAAGCGAGTGGACTCATTCTTATTTATCGACTAACTTGAACTCTAGTACTCACAATTAAGTTAAAAGTTATTCTCCTGTTTGGATATTACGCAACGGAAACGCGCATTTGACTATTAGTAATTTACACAACTCTGACTGTTCACTACGCACTGGCAATACCACATTTTCTTCTCTTATTTAACGGCGTTGATCAACACGTGGCCATCGCACTGAATATGAATGGCGCACACATTATAAATTCTGGATATCATGACAACATACTATTCGAAGGAAAAGGCTACCAATCTTTTTCTTTTCACTATCTTATTTATTCCGATAAATTCTATAACCTAAACACACAAATTCTATAACCTGCAACAGTAACACATGAGAAATTCCGCCCAATGGGCATGGCTTTACATTGGTGATTCTCTATCTTATGGTCTCGTAATTATTTAACGCTACAGTGCACTTTCTGGATAGGATGGTGGATCTTTTGCTATATCTCACACTTCGACTCTCACACCCATCATCACGAAACTTTCCTCCAGACCGAGTGGTACAAAAAGTAACATGCATAACCCACTGCCTCTGAAACTATCTTGTTACTCTCCCATGCCAACCACACATACTTAAATTTCATGAAATACATCACACTGGAAACATACAATACAAAACAAGGAATAATCACAGCGTTATAATCACATCACTTTCAGCTTTCCCACTTAAATTAAAATTCATCCCAGTTTCACACGACACTGCCCCAGTTCGTAATTTTTCTTTCCTACTATGAACTCTGGAGGATATAGGCACGTCTTCCTGTGCAATGCAAGCCAAGTGCCGTTGCTGGATAGACGGCTGACTCACCTTGCTTCACTCTCAGAGTATTATAGTTTGAATCAAGCGTCACACGGAAACATAACACGCAAAGTAATGTTAAGAACATATTCATCACACACGCGAGTCCTGAACTGATACCATGGACTAGTACTTCTCTTTATCCTTTGTCTCATACACAGATTGAGACTCACACAGTACTCACCACGTGGAAGTACTCGTCTATAATTTCAAGTCCTGCACACGCCATTTCTTAAATATTTCCAACTTATAGTACACACGCTAGTAATTCAGCTTAACTTAAGTACTCGGAAGTATTTCAACTTATTGCTACACGTGGTTTCATTGTGACCGTTGGTCACTTCCGAAGATTACTACGATCCCATTAATATTACCTGCCTGACATTTAATTCTCCCCACAAAAGTTCCTGAAATAGAGAAATTATTATTCCAAACTACTCTTAAGTATTTCACATGCATACCATGTCTCCACTCTTTTGTCTTCACGGAGCACACCTAAGACAGGTCTTAATAATACTAGATCCAGCGGCAGAGTGTTGAAACATGGCCGTTCTTCAGGTCCTCTCGCACCTCTGTCGAGGTATGGGAAGACCATGCTACCGTATTGGTCAGCCACATTTCAGGCACTCAAAGCTCCGGTAAGTTTCATCTCTTTGGTTCCACCAAAGGTGGCCAAAGGATCGTCTCAAAGATAATCATATATTCACATTCAGTATCTGCGGTTAGCAGACGACCATACATTCATTCATTTCACAGATCTCACCAAACTGTATGTAGGGATTTATTTTGTGGGAGTGCACATGTAATCAATTAAATAAATAAATTTTCATTCTTTCCTACACTAGTGTCCGCCTTCGCTGTATTAACTGAAATTGAGTTATTACTAGCAAAAATATGTTGTTATGACAGGAATAACGAAGAATGTTGTACCTATTTTCAATGTCGGGCGGTACTGTACCCTTTCAATTTCACCTGGCAAGATTCTCTTACATCTAACCATATGGCATCAGTGAGGAAACATTACAGCTGTTTGTTACATCAGCAATATATAAATATAATGATTATAACAGTAATAATAATCATGATGACGATACTAATAACAACAGTAATAATACGTATAGTAATGAAGATGTGGAATTCAAAACAGAAAATTAAGTCTTATTAATATTAAGTAGGGGTACTTATCTTAGAAGAAAGATTAAGGATAGGCAAATCCATGAACCATGGACCTTGCCGTTGGTGGGGAGGCTTGCGTGCCTCAGTGATACAGATGGCCGTACCGTAGGTACAACCACAACGGAGGGGTATCTGTTGAGAGGCCAGACAAACGTGTGGTTCCCGAAGAGGGGCAGCAGCCTTTTCAGTAGTTGCAAGGGCAACAGTCTGGATGATTGACTGATCTGGCCTTGTAACAATAACCAAAACGGCATTGCTGTGCTGGTACTGCGAACGGCTGAAAGCAAGGGGAAACTACGGCCGTAATTTTTCCCGAAGGCATGCAGCTTTACTGTATGATTAAATGATGATGGCGTCCTCTTGGGTAAAATATTCCGGATGTAAAATAGTCCCCCATTCGGATCTCCGGGCGGGGACTACTCAAGAGGATGTCGTTATCAGAAGAAAGAAAACTGGCGTCCTACGGATCGGAGCGTGGAATGTCAGATCACTTAATCGGGCAGGTAGGTTAGAAAATTTAAAAAGGGAAATGGATAGGTTAAAGTTAGATATAGTGGGAATTAGTGAAGTTCGGTGGCAGGAGGAACAAGACTTCTGGTCAGGTGACTACAGGGTTATAAACACAAAGTCAAATAGGAGTAATGCAGGAGTAGGTTTAATAATGAATAGGAAAATAGGAATGCTGGTAAGCTACTACAAACAGCATAGTGAACGCATTATTGTGGTCAAGATAGACACGAAGCCCACGCCTACTACAGTAGTACAAGTTTATATGCCAACTAGCTCTGCAGATGACGAAGAAATTGAAGAAATGTATGATGATACAAAAGAAATTATTCAGATAGTGAAGGGAGACGAAAATTTAATAGTTATGGGTGACTGGAATTCGAGTGTAGGAAAAGGGAGAGAAGTAAACGTAGTAGGTGAATATGGACTGGGGCTAAGAAATAAAAGAGGAAGCCGCCTGGTAGACTTTTGCACAGAGCACAACTTAATTATAGCTAACACTTGGTTTAAGAATCATGATAGAAGGTTGTATACATGGAAGAACCCTGGAGATACTAAAAGGTATCAGATAGATTATATAATGGTAAGACAGAGATTTAGGAACCAGGTTTTAAATTGTAAGACATTTCCAGGGGCAGATGTGGACTCTGACCGCAATCTATTGGTTATGACCTGTAGATTAAAACTGAAGAAACTGCAAAAAGGTGGGAATTTAAGGAGATGGGACCTGGATAAACTGAAAGAACCAGAGGTTGTACAGAGTTTTAGGGAGAGCATAAGGAAACTGTTGACAGGAATGGGGGAAAGAAATATAGTAGAAGAAGAATGGGTAGCTTTGAGGGATGAAGTAGTGAAGGCAGCAGAGGATCACGTAGGTAAAAAGACCAGGGCTCTTAGAAATCCTTGGGTAACAGAAGAAATATTGAAAATAATTGATGAAAGGAGAAAATATAAAAATGCAGTAATGAAGCAGGCAAAAAGGAATACAAACGTCTCAAAAATGTGATCGACAGGAAGTGCAAAATGGCTAAGCAGGGATGGCTAGAGGACAAATGTAAGGATGTAGAGGCTTATCTCACTAGGGGTAAGATAGATACTGCCTACAGGAAAATTAAAGAGACCTTTGGAGATAAAAGAACCACTTGTATGAACATCAAGAGCTCAGATGGAAACCCAGTTCTAAGCAAAGAAGGGAAAGCAGAAAGGTGGAAGGAATATATAGAGGGGCTATACAAGGGCGATGTACTTGAGGACAATATTATGGAAATGGAAGAGGATGTAGATGAAGATGAAATGAGAGATACGATACTGCGTGAAGAGTTTGACAGAGCACTGGAAGACCTGAGTCGAAACAAGGCCCCCGGAGTAGACAAAATTCCATTGGAACTACTGACGGCCTTGGGAGAGCCAGTCCTGACAATACTCTACCATCTGGTGAGCAAGATGTATGAAACAGGCGAAATACCTTCAGACTTCAAGAAGAATATAATAATTCCAATCCCAAAGAAAGCAGGTGTTGACAGATGTGAAAATTACCGAACAATCAGTTTAATAAGCCACAGCTGCAAAATACTAACACGAATTCTTTACAGACGAATGGAAAAACTAGTAGAAGCCGACCTCGGGGAAGATCAGTTTGGATTCGGTAGAAGTGCTGGAACACGTGAGGCAATACTGACCTTACGACTTATCTTAGAAGAAAGATTAAGGAAAGGCAAACCTACGTTTCTAGCATTTTTAGACTTAGAGAAAGCTTTTGA
Organism: Schistocerca cancellata; assembly: GCF_023864275.1. Taxonomy (NCBI): domain Eukaryota; kingdom Metazoa; phylum Arthropoda; class Insecta; order Orthoptera; family Acrididae; genus Schistocerca; species Schistocerca cancellata. The sequence continues at coordinate 6,466,352 of NC_064630.1, forward strand.
CAATGTTGACTGGAATACTCTCTTTCAAATTCTGAAGGTGGCAGGGGTAAAATACAGGGAGCGAAAGCTATTTACAATTTGTACAGAAACCAGATGGCAGTTATAAGAGTCGAGGGACATGAAAGGGAAGCAGTGGTTGGGAAGGGAGTGAGACAGGGTTGTAGCCTCTCCCCGATGTTATTCAATCTGTATATTGAGCAAGCAGTAAAGGAAACAAAAGAAAAATTCGGAGTAGGTATTAAAATCCATGGAGAAGAAATAAAAACCTTGAGGTTTACTGATGACATTGTAATTCTGTCAGAGACAGCAAAGGACTTGGAAGAGCAGTTGAACGGAATGGACAGTGTCTTAAAAGGAGGATATAAGATGAACATCAACAAAAGCAAAACGAGGATAATGGAATGTAGTCGAATTAAGTCGGGTGATGCTGAGGGAATTAGATTAGGAAATGAGACACTTAAAGTAGTAAAGGAGTTTTGCTATTTGGGGAGCAAAATAACTGATGATGGTCGAAGTAGAGAGGATATAATGTAGACTGGCAATGGCAAGGAAAGCGTTTCTGAAGAAGAGAAATTTGTTAACATCAAGTATAGATTTAAGTGTCAGGAAGTCATTTCTGAAAGTATTTGTATGGAGTGTAAATGGACGGTAAATAGTTTGGACAAGAAGAGAATAGAGGCTTTCGAAATGTGGTGCTACAGAAGAATGCTGAAGATTAGATGGGTAGATCACATAACTAATGAGAAAGTATTGGATAGGATTGGGGAGAAGAGAAGTTTGTGGCAGAACTTGACCAGAAGAAGGGATCGGTTGGTAGGACATGTTCTGAGGCATCAAGGGATCACCAATTGAATATTGGAGGGCAGCGTGGAGGGTAAAAATCGTAGAGGGAGACCAAGAGATGAATACACTAAGCAGATTCAGAAGGATGTAGGTTGCAGTAGGTACTGGGAGCTGAAGAAGCTTGCACAGGATAGAGTAGCATGGAGAGCTGCATCAAACCAGTCTCAGGACTGAAGACCACAACAACAACAATACTAAGTAATTTTATCATTAGGTTCTTGACGAATGGCGCTAAGACGGCCGGTGTGGCCGTGCGGTTGTAGGCGGTTCAGTCGGGAACCGCGTGGCCGCTACGGTCGCAGGTTCGAATCCTGCCTTGTGATGTCCTTAGATTAGTTGGGTTTTATTAGTTCTACGTTCTAGGGGACTGATGACCACAGATGTTAAGTCCCATAGTGTTCAGAGCCATTTGAACCATTTGAATGTCGCTAATGACATAACATATTGAAGGAGTCAATGTGGAGAAGAAAATGGCTGGCCAGGCGATGGGCGGGAAAAAGTAGGGTAAGATTATCAGACGAGATGGAAAGAAGACAACAGTAAATGATCAGGAAAGCATGGAAAGTTTACAATGTGAGGGTGATACTTTTTCCCAGTTGGTAAGAAAGAAATCCCGCTGGAATATGTAGAGGGAATCTACGACGACTATAACAAGTGTTGATCTCCTCCTGAATGCAGACTGGTTTTGGATAAGATGCAGCTTACAGCTTAAAATATCCCACAGAGGTATGGCTGAAATGAAGAATGAGATGGTGAAATTTTGGTATTATGCAAAGATACAGCCAATATGCTGGATGTATCTGATGCATTATTGCAGTTACCAAGTGATGATGGCCGTCTGATATGGAGAGAGAGGAACTCACGTCAGCTGTGTAGAAGAAAACGACGAAGTAAACAGGGAGCATAAAAATAACGCCACCAATCTGGTCACATCCGACGCAGTGAGTGAGTGCAGGAATGGCTGATACGAAGAAACAACCGAATGTTGAACACATGTCTCACGCAAGCGTTCAGAGTGAGCTCGAGTCCTTATGAGTTCTCACGATTTATACCGTGTTGAAAAAAGAAAAAAAACCACAACAGTAAAGGCTAGGCAGGAGTAAAGACTAGAATAATTTGGAAATATGCGAAGCAGAGAGATTCCATTCACGTTGCACCAATTTGTTCCCCTGAATTTAGGCGCCGTTCCAAGGTTATGTCAAGGTCTTTCAGTGTTTTTTTGAAACAATAATGGGATAATTGAGTAGTATTGGTACAACTGTTTTACAAAAATGCCGTTAGTCTACTTTCGGTATGATGTGAGAATGTCCTGTGGCTTGTTCGCGTTTATTTTGAGGCCTGGTTTTGTGTCCATCATAACAGTCCTATTCAAAAGATCGTCATTCGCACCTGATACTCCGGGAGCATTGTTCTTGGAGCTTCAGGTACAGCTGGATATCGTCTGCAAGTAAGTGGTATTTCAATAAAAGAAGGTCCAGACCAGCATATCTCTTTTTTTAATGTTTTTAATTCTGGTGTCGTGTTACGGTCTATGAGGCCATCCTCAGACCAAAGGCTGACGCGAGGATACAGAGCACGGAGTCACTTTGTAGTATCGGGGAGTACCTATCTCGAACTGATTGACTTATGACAGGTAGCAGTCGGTGCTACATTGTTTGCGAGATAATTGTGAACGTGTAACGAGATGCGACCGATTTCAGTATGAACTATTGTTCTAGTTAGTACTAATGTACGTTAAGTGTGAAGATTTCGGTTAAGTCCGCATCCAGTTGGGTCAGATTACAGCACTGGACTACCTTTCGTTGCGCAGCGTTGGGGGATGGGGTACATGGGTGATGGGGAACACTCATCTTCTGCAGCTGGCGTCATAGACGATATCTAACGCAAGCCTATGGTACGAGACGCGAAGGTGGACCACAGCCTGTACTTTGGACACCAATGTCAGTTGAGCTCAGTCGTCTGGATTTTTCTGTCCGGAATGATTTCAAAAGTGAAGTGTGAACCACCCAAGTTGAAACGTTTCAAGCAACGAATTGCACAGTCTCGTCAAGGTTTACTGGATAATTCGAGAGGTTTAGTAACTCCCCGAAGACCTGAGTACAGTATCGTCCCCAAATGTGAGGACAACACGTGGAATACCACCTGTAACCTACTGAAGCAGCATAGATTTTCTTGTTAAGGAAGGTCTTTGGTGAAGCACGATGTCAACAACTTGACGACTAAATCGAAAAGTTAACAGTTCTAATATATTTAGAGCAATCATCAGAATATTTGATACTGAAGTGATTGGCGGCTAGTAACCACAGGTTCCCAAATGGTGACTGGGTGTATCTAGGATAGTATCTCACCTGAGCAACAATAATACCCACAGCAGATCACAGTTTGGAGTTCTGAAGAGTTGCACTGCTGAGAACCTTGTTCACACGTTCACTCACCAGATCTTACAAGCATAAAGAAACAAAATAACGTCAGTTGGTACAGTTTTCGACCTGTCTGAGGTCTTTGACTTCGTGGATCACAGAATTCTCCAAGGTAAACTCAAGTTTTATGGAACTGATTATATAGCCAATCAACGGATAACGTTATATCTAAGCAAAGGAATGCTAAAAGTAGCACTTAGAGATCCAACCCATCTAGTTCAGAGACTTTATTCTGACTGCGGAGAAATTAGGTAGGTGGTTCGCCAAGGCTTGAAACTTCTTTATTTAAATGTGTGTGTCTGTACTTAAATTGCAGAACGACTGAGAAGGTAAAAATCTTCTACGTTATTTGATTCTGAAACAGCTGAGTAAAACTGAACGTACTGAGCCTACTTGCTCTTTGCTTTTTCTTATCATGTCAACACTGACCCACAATATTCTAGCGTAACGATATTTTACTACTCAAAAAAATTACAACCTTAATTCAAATAATTAATTCAAAAGAATGGCCCTGACTAAAAGACATCTTAACAATAAGCTATACATTTCATTAAACACTTACCTCACAAAAATCTTCATTACGCGAACTACTGCAGTACAGCGAGCGTCAATACTGCCAGCTAAATAAAAGATACTAACCACTAAAGCCACTAACTACTAATAGGCATCTGGTCAGCAAAGCCAATCTTACATCTGTCTTCGAGTTCTTTCGAGACCGTTTGCCATTTCAGTTGAAAGCGCCCTTGATTGATTTGTAAGATTTCCCGTTTTAAAGACAAATCCCTTTAAAATTAAAATCATCCGGGACATATGCATTGCTTTCCCCAGATAGTGTTCAAACGATTCTATAATGACCTTTCAAAAGTGCTACAATATTTTGACCAACGTGTTTGCGTATGAAGGACGTTTCTTCTATTACAAAACTAAATAAATCACGATTACGTGGCAACCTGAGCGCGAAAACTACTGAAAATTATTAGAAAAATGATATGTCTTCATTGCACGAAAAATAATTAAATATTACTGGCTTTTTGTTTTTGACGTGTGTTGTTGTTGAATGAAAAATATAAAACCAAGCCGTACGCAGTGTGACTGCATTGGCACTTAACTGTGGCGTCTTCACAGTTTCCCCCTCCTCACACACAGCGTGCAGTCGGGGTGGGGGAAGTGTGGACAGAGGCTGAGCGCTTTGACAACTGTGCCAGGGCGTGGACCACAAGCCGAACTGGTGGCCACCCCTGATGCATTCTACGTAGCTGAGTGTTCTAAAGACGAATAGTTGTACAACCAAGTCTTACATCAATCAAAGACATGTTTGCAACTTCATTAACAGGTACCAAAGATGTTGAAAGTTGCTCGTCATGGACATCAGATTTAAGTTTTTACTATTTTCCGCAGTTTTTAACTCGCGAGCACTTCTAGCACTTTTGCCAACATACTGTATGCCTAGTATTCGATGTCTGAGGTGAAGACAGTCGTTGCTCAGCCGAGGTTGGCAGTATGAGCGGCGTTCTTTTGCGCGCAGTGTCTCGTCCAATAGGAGATGAGCACATCAGCTGGCACGGCACGGTCTGCATTCGAATGGGACCAAGGAGGCTGGTCGCAAAAAGGAGTCTCGTGTGTGTAGGATGGAGCTGGCTGTTGCTGCTTGGAGTTGTGAATGCAGCTCTGTGCTGTCAAGTTCTTTGTGGAGAAGGCTGACATGCTGACTTGGCATGACATTCTCTTTGAACATTCTCGTGTTACGACGTACGAGTTACGCTGTGTTAATGCATTGCACATTGCAGCGTAACACATTAATTCAGTTCAACGAATCCATGTTTCGATGAGCTATTACGAGGGACAGGGTGCTAAATTCTTTGTATTGTGAAATATTCAGTCTCTATTACGTGGCTGGACGTAGGTTTCTCTGTAGTAAATCCCATTCAGGGACGAACTAAATAAATTAATTTCTCATTAATTTTACCATTGTAAGTAGGCTGTTTATGTTTTCTTATTGACAACGTTACGTAGCGCTCTGTATGAAAATCACTGACTGTGCCGTGTGCAGTCTGTGGCTAGTTTGCATTGTTGTCTGCCATTGTAGTGTTTGGCAGTGGCAGCTGGATGTGAACAGCGTGTAGCGTTGCGCAGTTGGAGGTGAGCCGCCAGCAGTGGTGGATGTGGGGAGAGAGATGGCGGAGTTTTGATAATTTGTGATACTGGATATTATGAACTACTATATATATTATGACTATTAAGGTAAATACATTGTTTGTTCTCTATCAAAATCTTTCATTTGCTAACTATCCCTATCAGTAGTTAGTGCCTTCCGTAGTTTGAATCTGTTATTTAGCTGGCGGTAGTGGCGCTAGCTGTATTGCAGTAGTTCGAGTAACCAAGATTTTTGTGAGGTAAGCGATTTGTGAAACGCATAGGTTAATGTTAGTCAGGGCCATTCTTTTGTAGGGATTTTTGAAAGTCAGATTGCGTTGCGCTAAAAATATTGTGTGTGAGTTTAAGCACAGTCGTGTATAAATTTTTCTAAGGGACGTTTCACCATTCTTGGTACTTTCGCAGATATCATGGATAACGTGTGGGTTAATTATTCTCTTCGTTATGTAGTGGAACAGAATGCCATGTGATTCATGGATAAGTAATTGTATTCTTCTGCATACTAGGAGTTTTGAGTTGAAATAATGAGTGATTAAAAACAATCTATCTGATTTTTTTTTTACATTCCTTGCCAACGATTCTATTTAAGACGCAAAGTGCTAATGCTCTTTAAAAATGAATCTGCATTAGAGGTTCTATCACGATTATTTGCTTTCAGCTAAGATACATATTCAATGCGAGCTTCTTTCGGAGTCAGCACTCATTTGTTCAACAACACAAATAGTTTAAACGTCTTTGCATGAATATTCGAACTATTGGAAGATGAGCTTCACCAATATCTTCATACAAACTGGCCATATCCCACCATCCATGGATCCTTTATTTTGCTGTCGAATAATTTGAAGATTTGTGCGGGAAGGTGTTAACGTCACAATCTCAGCCAGCTATCCTCATTGCACAAGCTCTTGCAATTTATAACAATTAGCGTGTGTCTTCAGCATTAAGATTGTAAGGGGCAATATTTTTGGTTTACTTATTCTAGGATTGAAGACACGTGTGAAAGTTGAAATGACATCTTTAATGTCGCAATATTAGCTCAAAAATTCACGCATTTACACAGTTTTTAATGTGACAACAAAAAACAGTTGTCAGGATAACGCATCTCATCAACATCAAAAAGTGTAATAATCCTTAACACAACAATATTAAATACTAAATCTCAGAAGGTTAAATTATCCTAAACACGATAATATTAAAGTTTAACTAGAAGTTTCTTTACAAAATTGTTCCTGCACTTATGTTATGGTGTTGGTAAGTACTACGAAAATCGTCCGATTCACGTTCAAAGTTCGGTACTATTTTCAGGATGACAATCAAGTCTATGGTGGATGGTTAGTTATGTGACAAATTCAGCTAAAGATTACCCAAGGTCGCTCGAGTTTACAGTGGACGCAAGCTGGTGAACCAACAAGTACATACCTCTGCACACAGTACGAGGTGCATTCAAGTTCTAAGGCCTCCGATTTTTTTTCTAATTAACTACTCACCCGAAATCGATGAAACTGGCGTTACTTCTCGACGTAATCGCCCTGCAGACGTACACATTTTTCACAACGCTGACGCCATGATTACATGGCAGCGGCGAAGGCTTCTTTAGGAATCTGTTTTGACCACTGGAAAATCGCTGAGGCAATAGCAGCACGGCTGGTGAATGTGCGGCCACGGAGAGTGTCTTTCATTGTTGGAAAAAGGCAAAAGTCACTAGGAGCCAGGTCAGGTGAGTAGAGAGCATAAGGAATCACTTCAAAGCTGTTATCACAAAGAAACTGTTGCGTAACGTTAGCTCGATGTGCGGGTGCGTTGTCTTGGTGAAACAGCACACGCGCAGCCATTCCCGGACGTTTTTGTTGAAGTGCAGGAAGGAATTTGTTCTCCAAAACATTTTCGTAGGATGCACCTGTTACCGTAGTGCCCTTTGGAACGCAATGGGTAAGGATTACGCCCTCGCTGTCCCAGAACATGGACACCATCATTTTTCATCACTAGCAGTTACCAAAAATTTTTTTTGGTAGCGGTGAATCTGTGGGCTTCCATTGAGCTGACTGGGGCCTTGTTTCTGGATTGAAAAATGGCATCCACGTCTCATCAATTGTCACAACCGACGAAAAGAAAGTCCCATTCATGCTGTCGTTGCGCGTCAACATTGCTTGGCAACATGCCACACGGGCAGCCATGTGGTCGTCCGTCAGCATTCTTGGCACCCAAATGGATGACACTTTTCGCATTTTCAGGTCGCCATGCAGGATTGTGTGCACAGAACCCACAGAAATGCCAACTCTGGCGGTGATCTGTTCAACAGTCATTCGGCGATCCACCAAAACAATTCTCTCCACTTTCTCGATCATGTCGTCTGACCGGCTTGTGCGAGCCCGAGGTTGTTTCGGTTTGTTGTCACACGATGTTCTGCCTTCATTAAACTGTCGCACCCACGAACGCACTTTCGACACATCCACAACTCCATCACCACATGTCTCCTTCAACTGTCGCTGAATTTCAATTGGTTTCACACCACGCAAATTCAGAAAACGAATGATTGCACGATGTTCAAGTAAGGAAAACGTCGCCATTTTAAGTATTTAAAACAGTTCTGATTCTCGCCGCTGGCGGTAAAATTCCATCTGCCGTACGGTGCTGCCATCTCTGGGACGTATTGACAATGAACGCAGCCTCATTTTAAAACAATGCGCGTGATTCTATCTCTTTCCAGTCCGGAGAAAAAAAATCGGAGGCCTTAGAACTTGAATGCACCTCGTATTTACCTTAAGCTCCGATGAGCTGAAGTATACTAGGCCGTTGTCTTCCGCTGAAATTCCTATAAAACTAATTACACCTTTGCTAAATTTTCCAGCAGAAACTTTCCCTCTGTTTCTCCTTAGGCAAGAGAACATTTACTCATCCCTAGTCTTAGAATGTGACAACTTACACGCGCATGGTTGGAGCAGCATTCATATCGTAATGCCCTCTCAGTTCTTCCAAGAACAATTAACTGATTGGCTGGTTCGTTTCTCCACAGTTCAAGCTAGGCGATGCTACAGCTAATTTATAGCTGGAGATCAGCCGCTGTGAAGGCAGTGTTCACACAAGTTACTCCTCTGCGTCGTACAGAGCGTTATGTGCTATATTCTGCACTTGGCGCCAGTTCAGAGAAGAGTCTCCCAAAATGTCGGTCTTGTCTTACAAGACTCCCCACCTGGGTTCTTTCATTCTTCACGTAAAGGCTTTTTTCGACCAATAGGAGTGTTCTCATTTTGTGGAAACTCTCTCTACCAATCGCAAGGTCCCTACCATTAAATTGTGTCGAAACTTTGGCTCTTCTCTCCTTCCCAGCATGTTTCCGCCAATCGGACGTTTTGTGGCCGTTCCCGATGCCTAAATGCATACATTGACTCTCTCATGTGTGTATCACTCGCTGGACACGTGATCGATAATGCGTCACTGGTCTTGTTTCGTATCCATTTTGAATTCCGAAACACAGTTATCTAAAAGTTTTCAACCGGCCGCGGTGGTCTAGCGGTTCTGGCGCTGCAGTCCGGAACCGCGGGACTGCTACGGTCGCAGGTTCGAATCCTGCCTCGGGCATGGGTGTGTGTGATGTCCTTAGGTTAGTTAGGTTTAAGTAGCCCTAAGTTCTAGGGGACTTATGACATAAGATGTTGAGTCCCATAGTGCTCAGAGCCATTTGAACCAACCTAAAAGTTTTCTTACATTTCCTCGCTCAGATGGGCCATTGTACTCACTCTCCCCGTCTCAGTCATCTGGTCGGTCGTTGACTTTCCACCTGGGACACCCCTTTAAGTGGTTTCCATGATACCCGCTGTAGTGCATCCTTACCTCTGCATCGTCCCTCTGAATTCCAAACTAAAACGCCTCTCGCTGCTTGTCTCACCTTCAGCTCAAACATGAATTATAGGAACGGTCTGTTAACTACTGTTGTCTGAATGTTATCTCTTTTTGCATTACATACTGATAGGCAGATTTGCTCATTGTCGCCGAATTATTTCGGTGCTATATTCACCATCCCATCGCAATGTATAAAGCTGTCGTGTAAGATGCGAATCTGAGAATCTGACCTTCATTTCCGGCCTGAGTGGCCGAGCGGTTCTAGGCACTACAGTGTGGAACCGCGCTGCTGCTACGGTCGCAGGTTCGAATCCTGCCTCGGGCTTGGATGTGTATGATGTCCTTACGTTAGTTAGGTTTAAGTAGTTCTAAGTAGGGGACTGATAACCTCCGAAGTTAAGTCCCATAGCGCTCCAAGCCATTTGAACCATTTCTTTGACCTTCATTTTTCTGCCACTTTACAAGATAAATTTGATAATTTTATAGTTGACTTCAGTACCTATACGACGGAGTGTGGTACTCACATGCGGCAAGCGTGCAGCTTTTGTTAAATTATTTTAAGCAATTTCATGCATAAATGTTAAAAACTTTATTAAAACTTGCTGTACAAATATGCTAATAATTTTATAAAATTTGCCTGTTTATTGCGATTTCAGTGCTGTCATCACATATTCTGTAGCATGTCTGGTATTAGCTTTCATGTTTTTAGTGAGTATTTGAAGCTTTTAGTTTCTCAACAATCAGACCTTAGCCATACTGATCAGCTTTCACAATGATACCACGCTACAATCCTAGCTACTTGTCACAGCAATTCCAAGCGGCCGGGTCGGCAGCGACTCATGCCCTCTCTGTTGGCTCACAGCAACTGCTCAGAGCTGCTTCCAGTGCTCGCTCGCCCACCTGTTCCAGCCACCTTCCAGCAAGTTGTCAGCTATACATTTCTTAATTAGATCCACCATTTCTTGAACACTTTGTACAGCTGACATACTGTTTGAAAGAATCGGTATTTTACACAATCCATAAGTCAGGTAATGATCTTGCTAATAGGAATCTTGATTATTAAAGCCCATTTAAATGTTCATTTATGCCCTTACATGAACACGTTTTACTCAGATTGTGTCCCCCCATCCCTGCCCCCCGTTAGTTAGTTCTTAAAATATAGCATTTACTCAAATGAAGTGGGTTAATAGTTTTCATGTTTCAGAGGGCTTTCCAGCTACGGCAGCTTGTTGAATATACTTAGAGTTAGGTAACAAAAGGAGATTATCCAACGTGAATGAATTCAGACAAGCATTCAAGCACATCCCATCGTATGCAGCATAGACAACCAAGACTCATACAGTATGGTATGTCACAATATTATATAAAATCTTATGTCTTGTTTGAACAGTGATGTTATATACCATTGAACTACGCAGTGAGTGATGTACGTTTGTCTTTAATAGCATTTAGCACAGGCTATATTGTTAAGATGAGACAGTACACACAGATAGAAATATCTTTCCACAAATGAGAAAACACACTGATTAGCTTCATGCTAAGATATCAAATAGTAAAATTTAGAACTAGTGATTAAAAACTTTGTACAACAAATGATATCAGTATGAGAGAATTAGTTTTTAACAATTCTTTTCTGCTTATAGCTATCATTTGAAAATGGAAAAGATGACAAAATCGAAATTGTGAATTAGATAAATCAAACGTGTCCAGGCGGAACATATAATTCCCGAAATACTGTAAGACAATGGAAAAGATGACAAAATCGAAATTGTGAATTAGATAAATCAAACGTGTCCAGGCGGAACATATAATTCCCGAAATACTGTAAGACACTGGTCGCCATGAGCAGAAATTACATTGTACTTAGGACAGTAGAGTTGTCTGATGAAAGTCCTTGACGTGGTCACTTCAGACTGGGAACTGTTTCAGATCAGGCTATGTTATGACTGAAAACCCGCTGTCTAGATCTACATCTACATGATCAGATTGCAATTCAGAGCTAAGTGCCTGGAGGATAGCTCGTCGAACCATCCTCAAGCTATTTCTCTACCGTCCCACTCTGGAACAGCGTGCGGGGAAAAACCAACACTTAAATCTTTCTGTTAGAACTCTGATTTCTCTTATTTTATTGTGATGATCATTTCTCACTATGTAGGTGGGTTTCAACGAAATATTTTCACACTCTGAGAAGAAAGTGAGAGTAATTTCATGAGAAGGTCTTGCTGAACCAAAACACGGTTTTGTTTTAATGATTGCAACCTCAATTCGAGTATCATATGCGTGGAATTCTGTTTCCTGTCTCGTGATAATACAAAATAAGTGGCTCTTCTTGGAACGTTTTAGTTTCCTCCATCTGTGTCCCTATTTAACAAACAATACCGGCATTTCAATGACATTATATCGCTACGTAAGAAAGAAATCTTAAAATCGTTGCATGTATTGGGAACGTAAGTTCCTCAAAATACAAGAAAATTAAAATCCCGTCTAACTTTGAGCAACAGCTCATTGTTCTCCTACCATCACAGTAGTTATCTCTTCCACATACATGTCTGCAGCTCGCTCTTGTAAAATCTCTTCCCCACCACAGTTCCCTCCCCCCTCTCTCCTGGGTCCTTCACTGATTACTCAATGCAACCTCGACAGTTATTGTCACTGCAGTGTCATTTCAAACTTCTCTTATTTCATTATCAGTTCATTCTTCGATGCTACTTAGCACGCCTTCGAAGGTGCTGAATTAATCAGCATTTTTGTTGTTCTTAATGTCCTTCATCAATGTTATTATTATATTATTATTAATGACATTTATTTTTATTCGTTGTTACTGTTCTGTTGGTAACTATAGCTTTTCTTATGATGATGATGATGAGTCCCATACTTCTTTACAGAGCGTAGGGGAGCGACGCGGGAGAACCGCGCCGCCTTACTAGGCAAGGTCCTAGTGGAGGTGGTTTGCCGTTGCCTTCCTCCGACCGTAATGGGGATGAATGATGATGATGAAGACGACACAATAACTTTTGTGGCGGGGTTCGTAGCGACAAACACTTCGCTGTAGAAACGGCTTACGAAGTCACTGCCACACTTTTAATAGCGGGCCGACCGGTCCGCTGGAACCGTGAACAGAAAGATGAAAACCCAAACACTCTGATTAAATAAAAGTCGGTGCTTATCTTTATTAACGAAGATACAGAAACACAGTAGTGAACTCCGTGTCTACAGAAATCTGTCTAGTTCGAGTCGGAGCGGCTAGGTCAGCGTCAGCCGACGACAAACAACAACTCTGCTGCGATGAACACACAACTGACTAGCAAGTACACAAATCGGTGGCGAGTATACAACTGAGCGGCGAATACAGAACTGTCCTAGCGCTCGCGACTCCAGCGCTTAAGAAGCCAGAAGCTAGCGGTGGCGCGCGCAGACTTGCGGCGATTTCCTGTTTCGCTGGCGCTGCTTATGCGGACGGCGTCCGGACTTTGATGCTGCCAACCTTTTGGCAACGGGCTCGGTTCGCATTACTGGCTAGGATATAACAATAACACCCAGTCATCTCGAGGGAGGAAAAATTCCGAACCCCGCCGGGAATCGAACCCGGGACCCTGTGCTCGGGAAGCGAGAACGCTACCGCGAGACCACGAGGGGCGGACAGCTTTTCTTATAATAACCTCTCAGATGTACAGAATTGAACGAGAAGTATGCATAGAAACTGAGAATGGTTTTGTAATGCAATATTTCGATATATCTTGTTAATGGTCCGATGCAAGGGAGAGAGGGTCTTAAAGCCCTAATGTGCATAAGTTAAAATATCAGTTAACGAAATAAATAGCTAATCCTGAGAAACCGCGTTAAACATAACGGACGAAATGGAAATTTCCAAACCATTCTTCACAAGCACAAGTGCTGCGTCTTGTGCAAGGAATGCAGCGGGGCGGGTTGGTATTTCACTATTCTTTAAACAATCGGTCTGCCTACCTGGATAGGTTTCAGGTTGTCTGCCCCTTCACTCTGCGATGGCAGACACTGGTTTAGCCGACAAAATCAGCGATGACGAAAATTCTACTAAATACCTACCATGCAAAGGCCACATACCTCCAGTTCATGGGCAGTAGCTGATAGCGTTCGGGATTTTTGCATGACTCATTTGAAAAAAATATCTAAAATTTCCTGCAAGTTGGTTTATTGTCATTAAAACACGAAAAGTGGCTATTTAATATCCCGACGTCAACTACGCAATATTACTGGCTGTCTGCTACAAGATCACACCAGAAAGCAGCCGGAAAATATTACGTCCGACGTGATATTCTGATCGTCCTAAACAGTCACTGACCCACGACTACTTGCGAGTTACTACATTCAATCGTTCAGTAGGATTCTTGCAAAGAAGCAGCTGTCGTAATGTCTCATAATTTGCACGAAACACGCCACGCGGAGTTTATATAAGACATGGAAGGTTCACAAGCGACTATCTCGTAAAATAAACAACTCACAAGGCTCAAACTTTCACAAAATAGTCAATTCTGTAGTCGCTCTGCGTCAACGACGCGAAAACCGATCAAACGGATGAATTTCTTTATTTTGGTACAAATTTGATGAGCACGGTTTAACATAGGAGTCAACCAGAAGACGGCTCCCGAGGGACTATCTCGACTCGCAGTATGTCTAATGTCAGCCAATCAGATTACCACAAGAAATGTAGATAGAAATCTTGTAATTCCGAAACTAAATAAAACTTAATGAAAACGAAGTACGATTTCGTTCAACAAATTCATTACGAGATCAAGCTCACTCGGATGTACCTCACAAATTCCCCTGTTGCACATACATTTACATAGTTTTAATAAAATATTACATTCTCAGTTTATGTATGTCCTCCACTCACTATCTCAGAGTCTTCAGAGCAATCACACAACCAAAACACGATGAAATAGTAATTTCGAAAAATACTTTTAATTACGTAAGGAATCTGTGGTAATGAAACTAAACAAAATTCCAGAAAATTAGATTATATCAACCTATTCTCTTGACTGTAGTTTCGGTTAACACTATAGAGGAATATATTACAGTCCCATCTCTGTTTAACAATGTCAGCAAGGTTATTATTTATTTTAAGTTAAAATTTATATCTTAGAAAGTGTTGAAGTTATTGATTTGTAATTTTAGCTGTATCGTTCTGTTATGCACACAATTTTGTAGAGTAAGTATTAAAAAGATAGATTTTTATTTAATAGTACTTCTTCAGATTCATAGAGAGGAATTTCCCTGTACATGGTGCTATACGTCAGTGTAGGGCCCGTGAGGCGGCGTCTGCAGCGCCATCTGCTTCCTGTAACGCCTGACGGCGGATGTCGACACACAGTAACCCAAGTTCCATACGTCGGTATCTCTTTCAAACGCGTAAACATGACGAGTTTTGTGCCTACGAACTAAGATTTGCGGATAGCATTGGTTTTCTGTTATCGTTTATAGAAAACTGCTGTAGAATCGCATCGAATGCTTGTCGAAGCTTTAGGCAAGCGTGCAATTTGGAAAACGTAACGTTTCGAGGGGTTAAAAAATTCAAAAGCGGTGATTTTGACGTGAGAAACGACGAGCGTGGGAAATCACGGAAAAAATTGGAAGACAACGAACTGCAGGCTTCGTTGGATGAAATTGATATTCAGACTCATCAGGAACTCACGGAACAATTGAATGTGACGCACAAAGACGTTTCTCTTCGGTATAAAGCTATGGGAAATGCGCAGAAAGCGGGAAAATGTGTTCCACATGAACTGAATGAAAGACAGCAAACAAATCGAAAGACCACTTGTGAAACGCTGCTAGCCAGGTACAAAAGAATGTCGTCTGCCCATCGAATAGTGACAGGTGATGGAAAATTGATATATTTTTAGAATCCTCAGCGTCGTAAATCATGGGTGAATCGAGACTGCAATACCAAATAGTTTTGGAAAGATAACAATGCTGTGTGTCTGGTGGGATCAGACGGGTGCATCTATTACGAGTTGCTAAATCCTGGTGAAACCGTTAACATTGATCGCTACCGACAGCAAATGATCGATTTGAATCGAAAATTACGTGAAAAACGACCGGAATATGGAAAAAGACAACAGAAAGTGATATTGCTCCACGATAACACCCCACGACGCACAGAAAAATGGGCCGGGAAACGATTTAAGCGTTCCGTTGGGAAATACTGGGGCACGAGGCTTATTCTCGAAATTTGGCTCCGGCCGATTATCATCTACAGGGTGCGTCAAAAAAATGTATACACACTTTGAAGCGTCATAGAAAATTTATTTCCCATTCTACAATGTTAAATTTCTGGAAATGGAAACCTTAAAGTCCAATTGGAAAAATAAACGTACTTTGCAAATGTGATTAATGTTCAAACTGGTGGCCTTCAGCATCAATACATTTCTGAGTACGAGCCACCACCGATTCAGTACATCGTACCAAAGTGCCCCATGAGATTTCTGCGCACACCGCCTGAATCTCATTCCAAAGTGTGTCCAGGTTACGTGGTCTACGTTTGAGCACCTCATCTCTTACTGTGCCCCATGAGAAGGAATCCAGCGGCGTGAGGTCTGGAGAGCGTGCAGGAAACTCGATTGGTCCCCTGCGCCCTATCCACTGGCCTGGCACATTGTGATCCAGGTATGCTCGTACGTCCCTATGATAGTGCGGCGGGGCGCCATCTTGTTGGAAATAAAACTCATCATTACCGTATAACACACGATTGGCAGGGAATATGGAATCAGCGAGCATTGTTAGGTACGTTTCTCCAGTGACAGTACCTTCTAAGCAGAAAGGCCCAATGAGTCCCCTTGCAGACAAACCGCACCACACATTTACACCAATCAAATTCACAGCCTTTTCAACTGTAATGTGAGGATTATCTTCAGCTCAGTACACACAATTGGCAACAAAACGAGTATTCACGTTGGTGTGTAGAATATATGAGTCTGACGATATACCATCTGACTTTCGGAGAAGCATCATCCACACAATTCCGAAGACGGCAAGAGCTGACAAGTGCGAGAATTATCGCACAATCAGCTTAACAGCTCATGCATCGAAGCTGCTTACAAGAATAATATACAGAAGAATGGAAAAGAAAATTGAGAATGCGCTAGGTGACGATCAGTTTGGCTTTAGGAAAAGTAAAGGGACGAGAGAGGCAATTCTTACGTTACGGCTAATTATGGAAGCAAGGCTAAACAAAAATCAAGACACTTTCATAGGATTTGTCGACCTGGAAAAAGCGTTCGACAATATAAAATGGTGCAAGCTGTTCGAGATTCTGAAAAAAGTAGGGGTAAGCTATAGGGAGAGACGGGTCATATACAATATGTACAACAACCAAGAGGGAATAATAAGAGTGGACGATCAAGAACGAAGTGCTCGTATTAAGAAGGGTGTAAGACAAGGCTGTAGCCTTTCGCCCCTACTCTTCAATCGTTACATCGAGGAAGCAATGATGGAAATAAAAGAAAGGTTCAGAAGTGGAATTAAAATACAAGGTGAAAGGATATCAATGATACGATTAGCTGATGACATTGCTATCCTGAGTGAAAGTGAAGAAGAATTAAATGATCTGCTGAACGTAATGAACAGTCTAATGAGTACACAGTATGGTTTGAGAGTAAATCGGAGAAAGACGAAGGTAATGAGAAGTAGTAGAAATGAGAACAGCGGGAAACGTAACATCAGGATTGATGGTCACGAAGTCAATGAAGTTAAGGAATTCTGCTACCTATGCAGTAAAATAACCAATGACGAACGGAGCAAGGAGGACATCAAAAGCAGACTCGCTATGGCAAAAAAGGCATTTCTGGCCAAGAGAAGTCTACTAATATCAAATACCGGCCTTAATTTGAGGAAGAAATTTCTGGGGATGTACGTCTGGAGTACAGCATTGTATGGTAGTGAAACATGGACTGTGGCAAAAACCGGAACAGAAGAGAATCGAAGCATTTCAGATGTGCTGCTATAGACGAATGTTGAAAATTAGGTGGACTGATAAGGTAAGGAATGAGGAGGTTCTACGCAGAATCGGAGAGGAAAGGAATATGTGGAAAACACTGATAAGGAGAAGGGACAGGATGATAGGACATCTGCTGAGACATGAGGGAATGACTTCCATGGTACTAGAGGGAGCTGTAGAGGGCAAAAACTGTAGAGGAAGACAGAGATTGCAATACGTCAAGCAAATAATTGAGGACGTAGGTTGCAAGTGCTACTCTGAGATGACGAGGTTATCACAGGAAAGGAATTCGTGGCTGGCCGCATCAAACCAGTCAGTAGACTGATGACCAAAAAAAAACACGCAATTGTGCGTATTGACAGTTCCATTGAGTTTGAACTGGGCTTCATCCGACCACATTATGCTACCCATAAATCCCGGTCCACGTCTCACCATCTCCTGAACCCTTTCACAAAATTCTAACCCTCGATCTGGATGGTCGCAACTTAGCTGTTGCACCAGCCTTGGAATGTACACACGAAACCTGCCTTTCTTCAGAATGCGTAGTACACTACTAGCACTTACATTACTCTCACGTGCCGCTTGCCCTGAAGATTTTTGAGGCGAACGCTGTGACAGTTCCAAGACCGCAGTTGTGGAATCATCACTTGTAGCTGTTCGAGGTCGCCCTGATCGACCTTTATGCACATCACACACTGTTCCATGAATTTCGAATTTGTCTCTTAGACGTTTAATTGTTAACCTTGAAGGTGGTTCTGTACCATACTCACCTCTCCACTGTGTTGGAACCGCAGCTACATTCTGAAACTTCCAGTACCACTTAATTATCTGCTTCCGCGCTTCAAAGCTCAAACGCACGTCCGCCATGTTGCAGTTACTTCCTTGCCACTGCTGCCACCTGTTGAAGAAACATAACATCAGTTTCTCACAGATATTTAACTTTGTAGAACGCGAAATAAATTGTCTATGACAGTTCAAAGCGTGTATGCATTTTTTTTGACGCACCATGTATTTGCATCAGTGGGACACGCGCTCGTTGAACAACGCATGAGTTTGTATGAAAATGCACGAAAATGACTAGCTGATTGCTTCGCTTCGAAAGAAGAAGTGTTTTTAGGGCAGGATGACAAGTTTTTACGTTACAGGTATCACTCTTCTAGTCTGAATTAAGTACTGAGTTCTTTCTATCAGTGTAGGAAGATGAAGAACGAGCACGACTGAGAAAGCTGTTGACTCTAACGCTAAAAGAAGTAGGAAAGGAGGGGAGAGAAGCTGACAGTACACGCTTTCGTTCAGGGGCACACGACACATGTGAAGCTGGGAATTATATCTGGTTGCAGCCGGTGCCCTCGGCGGATGAACAAGGGCCGGCCTAAACCCTGCGAGGCCCTCCGCTCCCCGCCCGGCGCCGGTTAATCCGCCCTGGCCGCTGCTGCCGCGCTGCCCGCCATGAAATATTCACCTCGCTGTACCGGAGGGGAGGGGTCTCTGGTCCCACCTGTGCTTCCATGAGCGGCTGCCTAATGAATGTCGACATGTCGTAATGGTCCGAAATATAACATCGTAGTTAATGGAAAGGCCTCTGAACATTCGTAGTCCCTGTAACTATATTCATGTTAGTTTATTGTATCAGTCGTGTCGGATAACTTTTGACAGTGAGTGGACTTGGATGATTAGGTAAATGGGATGAATTATGTACTGAGAAAAGATTATGAGAAGAATATCAACACTGGTAAAACTAAGGTAAGGGAAGTCGTCGAATTAGGAGATACTGAGAGAATTAGGCAATGAGATACTTAAAAATTTGCTATTTGGGCAGAAAATTAACTGATCGTTGTATAAGCAGGGAGAACTGAAAATGCAAACTGGTAATACCAAGAAAAGCTTTTCCGTAAAAGACATATTTCATAATTTAATACAAATTTGAGTTCTAGGAGGTATTTTCTTATGGTTTGGATTGGTACTTAATACGGAAGTGAAAGATCAATGACAAGCAGTTCAGACAAGGAGAAAAAATGAAATGATAGAGTGGCGTTAACAAATAGATCGGGAGACTCCGTCTGGCGTTTCTCTACCACCTGGCGCAGGTCCATCTACTTCACGCCACCACAGCGACTTATGAGATGAAATTGAAATGAGGACAACACAAACACCCAGTCTGCAAGGGAAAAAAAAAATCTTCGACCCAGCCAGAAACCGAAAGCAGGACCTCGCGATTTAGAGACAGCGACGCTGACCACTTTGTTTCACTGTCATTTTTATTTTTTGTCGCGTTTCATTCGATCTGCTTCTTCATCGTTTTTTCGTAAGCGGTTCTATGTGAGTATCGCATTATATATCTCGAATTCCGTCACTGACAACTTCATCGCCGTTTCTTTACCATACGAAGTGTCCACTCCGCTGACCAAACACGCTGATCTACTGTGCTGGCGGACCACGTGATACAGTCAGAGAAGAAGGCACAGAAGCTTTCGAAACGTGGTGCTTGGAAGACAGCAGGCGATTAAATCTGATTGTTGTGACTTGGCAAGACAGCCAAGTCACTATGCGAGGATGCCGAAAGGCACGCGTTAAGCTCACGCAGACTGGCGTGAGGTCTGGAACAGTTAAGGGAATTTATAGTAGCAAATAAAGTACGTAGTTGATGTAATACGTAACTTTAATCCACAATTGGTGAACATCTCCCTTTACTGTACATGCTTAACAAGATAAATATCAAATGCTATGGCGCCTTGCTAGGTCGTAGCAAATGACGTAGCTGAAGGCTATGCTGACTATCGTCTCGGCAAATGAGAGCGTAATTTGTCAGTGAACCATTGGTAACAAAGTCGGCTGTACAACTGGGGCGAGTGCTAGGACGTCTCTCTAGACCTGCCGTGTGGCGGCGCTCGGTCTGCAATCACTGACAGTGGCGACACGCGGGTCCGACGTATACTAGCGGACCGCGGCCGATTTAAAGGTTACCACCTAGCAAGTGTGGTGTCTGGCGGTGACACCACACTGATAACTAATGAAGAAGCACCACATCGAACTGGGTGGTAAAACTGATGGCAAAAGTTGACTAAAAGGAGTGATCAGATGGTAAGACACGTACTGAGGCACCATGGGATGAAGAATTTTGTAATGGAGGGAAGTGTGGTAGTAGAAGGTCCTAGCGGGAGGTCTACGCTTGGCTACAGTAAGCACGTGAGTGTGGGCTGCAGTAGTTGTGCGGAGATGAAATGCTTATACTACTGTGTAGAGGTGACCGCAGAACACACTCTGCTAGGGAGATATACTACCATTTGCGAAACATGGAACACTCACAAACAATAGTCTGCAACACGCCACTATAAGAACAGCAGAGATATAACAAGTGATTTAAATGTCAGAGAGGTGGCGCCCACTTAGGCCCAACAGCACCTTCTCTTTTGTGACCGGACAGGGCAGTGTTTGGCAAAGCTCGGTCGGTGCGCCGGCTGGTGTGGCCGAGCGGTTCTAGGCGCTTCAGTCTGGAACCGCGCGACCGCTACGGTCGCAGATTCGAATCATGCCTCGGGCATGGATGTGTGTGATGTCCTTAGGTTAGTTAGGTTTAAGTAGATCTAAGTTCTAGGGGACTGATGACCTCAGATGTGAAGTCCCATTGTGTAAGTGTGTAATCAAGTGCCACAGTGCCTCGCCAAGGTGGAATATCGGCATGTCGGTGCGTTCGAAGGGGGCAAAATGATTGGTCCCAGAGAGGCGGGTCTGCCGTCAGCTCGTAGAGGGCACTGCTTCAACAGCGAGGCGTATGCAGAACCAGTGGTGAGATGATGGCCGTACACAGCGCTGACAGGGTACTGAGCTACACAATGTGACCACAGAGCGAGATGGCCGCCATCTTGTCGTAACCGACAGAACAGCTTCGTCCACAGTGCTGCCCCGACGCCGGAGCACTACAAACCGCGCGCTGGATTAGCGGCACGAGTGCCATTGACCAGAAGCCAGCAACACCGCAGACTACAATGGGCACGTGGACGCCGACATAGGCGTGCTGGGGGGCAAAATGTAGCGTTTTCCCTCTTCAACTTGTCCGACGGTGATGGTCACGCGTTCGACGCCGCCGTGGTAGACTGTGTTGTGGGGCGTCGTAGCGGATAGACGCCAAGTGTGATGGTTTGAGGCGCCATTACCTACCAAACGCTACCTCGCCTCCTACGTCTTGAGGGCAACCTGAACACCTAGCGCTACGTCATGGAGGTTTCACAATCCGAGGCGCTGCCCCTCCTGCAGGCCGCTCCACATGCCATATTTCAGCAGGATAACGCCCGGCAGCATGCAACAAGAAATGTGCAAGCCTTCTTTGAAGAGCTACGGGTACTGCTGCTTCCCTGGATTCTCCGTTCGCCTGACATGTCGCCCATCAACATATATGGGATATCAGGCGAATACGTAATTGCGAATAATGACTACCATCAGCTGTAGAATGGAATGACGGCAATGAAAATTTGTTCAGTACTGGGACACGAAGCTGGGTTTCCCGCTCATTGCGAGCGGTCGGCTTACCATTTGGCCAAACTTCTATATTCATAGTGATTGTGCGAGTACAGATCGTGGACGTATGGTTGACGACATATGAAGTTTGGGTCCGGCCTTGATTCGTGCACGGATAGGCAAATGGTAAGGCGACCGCTCGCCATGAGCGGGAAACCCGGCTTCGAGTCCCAGTACTCCACAACTTGTCATTGTCGTCATTCCATTCTACAGCTGATGGTAATCATTATTCGGAGTTGCGAATTCATCTGACATATTTAATAACGCCTGTGGTCGCCGCAGTGCATCGACGTCAGAATAACACCGACACTGCAATATCGTATACATGGGATATGATCGGTGGGCAATTCGTTCAAGTCCTCCTGCAGCTGAAGTTCACGCCTTGTGGACGCGCCTACAAACCGTGTGGCAGAGTTCAAATGGTTCAAATGGCTCTGCGCACTATGCGACTTACCTTTTGAAGTCATCAGTCGCTGCGACCGCAGCGTCGCTCGGTTCCAGACTATAGCGCCTAGAACCGCACGGCCACTCCGGCCGGCTGTGGCAGAGTACTCCCCAGCAGCAACAACAGGCGTCCTCTGATCCCATGCCACGACGCCTAGCGGCTGTGGTTGTAGCAGGTGGTGGCGCTACCTCGTACTGAATTTCCGCAATTACAGTGCACGTATAGGTCTGCAAATCTAATAACTTGCATGGTGACATGACCCTGATCAGATCCCTCGATCTTAGAGAGTTCCACTTTCTCCAAACTGTAGTGTAGCAAACTCTGACCACTTATTTCTGAGCATTTACCTGGTCTTGGAACCGATTCTGAAGTTTCCAAAATCGTGAAACAACCATTAGTAATATTTAGTACTGAAAGGGAACTGTAAAGTATACAGTTGAATAAAATAATACTGAATGGTCAAAATAAGATTTTAATGAAAAATAAAACTACTTTATGCATAGTTTTTAGCCCTATCATAAAATCAAACATTGTTTTATAGTCTCATCCTTGAATGACCCACAAGTCTGTACCAGAATATCAATGCAAATGAGAGCTCAGTTATTTATTACTAGAGCGTCACGCTCGAGACATAGCTAATGTGTCGAGTAGTTCGTCTGTGAGATAGTCCAGAGACGGACGTATGACTATTATATTGGGAAATAAAGGACGCAAGAAAGGCCTATGACGCAAAGTGCGGACGAAGTTTTCCAACAGGGGTGCACAGACAAAGATAGCATCTAGTAAGGTGTGACACTGTTCAAAATGGTTCAAATGGCTCTGAGCACTATGGAACTTAACATCGGAGGTCATCAGTCCCTTAGAACTTAGAACTATTTAAAACTAAGTAACCTAAGGACATCACACACATGCACGCACGAGGCAGGATTCGAACCTCAGACCGTAGCCGTCGCGCGGTTCCAGACTGAAGCGCCTAGAACCGCTCGGCCACAACGGCCGGCTGTGACACTGTTAACCGGGCGAGGAATATCGTTGCAAATGCGTGCTCCATGAAAGTACGGCACTTTCCAAGAATTTTGTGGATAATTCCTGTTGCGTACTTGTTGGAATAAGACAGATCCAAAAGTCAGTTTACGAACGAGGAGTAATTGGATTTTTTTTATGGCCTGAATATTCATCGGGAATATATGTTTTAGTCAACATTTAACACTTGTGGCAACGATTTTTCACAGAGATTTTTTTTATATAGTTTTGCAACTAAAATGTTCTGCACCACATCCTCAGACGTTGTCAGCTATTTCACACACTTTTAGTGGTCGACCGTCCAAAAATATGCTCCTTAGTTTATTGATACACACATTTTTGTCAGCGTATTTGTAACATTAATCTTGTGAATTATTTTGAAAATAAATACTCCCATGTTTGAATTTAGCTTTTGGTTTATAAACTCTTAAAAGTGAACGAGCAGAAGGTTAGAAACCTTCATCAACTCTGGCTAAACTAACATTATCAATAAATCGTATAGATAGAAAGTCGAATCCATTAGATCCTTTGACTGTTCAAATTTAGAGAACTATCCTTCTTTAAGTTTGAAGAGATTTTATGATGGCACTCAATTCCATTTTTTTAATGTAAGTGGAACAAACACTACACAACAATTACAAACACACATAAAAAAATTACGCTGCTGATGTGAAATGGTTGACGGAGAAACGGAGCACTCAACTGCCTTAATTTACAGTAACAGGTTCTGTCCGCTGTGACCGCCGGTTGTGACTCTGTATAATGTTGACCTGCTGGACACCGTCGTGCAGCGTCAATTTGGTCACTGCACAGTGGACGCCACATCCATGAGGCTGTTTATTCCACGCCGGTCAGGCAAACCAAACATTTTGACTGAGACAGAGTGTTCCCCGCTTTCAGCAACAATCCCTATCTGTTTGCGACAGTAGCTGCTAGAGTTTGAAGACGATTTTTAAACAGAGTGCCATTCGATTTCCGACTGCAAAGAAGACGAAAAACCTATGTTTCTAAGGTTAAGAGGCAAGCTGGTTACTGATATGACCATTGAGACATTACCACTGCAAAATTCCGTAAAACATGCTCCGCTTACATCATACTACAGCAGTACAATCATACAGTACGTCTAAAAGCAATATTCATTCAATTGATACTTGCCTTACGGCAGTGCCCGCTCACGAGTGCCACTTAGCGAACACGTGAATTTTATACAGTATGGAACATCTCACAGATTAACTTCGGCGATGTTCTTGCTCAGATTGCAGTTACGCGCGAATCAAAGTTAGCACAGTCCTACTTGCCTACTATTCGATAATAAAGTTTGTCAGCAAACGTTTCCTACAAAAGTGGTAAAAATTTTGGCTTTGGCGGTATGCACGAATTTTTATACTTGTTCCAGATATACTACCTATGATCATTATAGGACACACAGAAATTTTTATTAGGTACTGCAATACTTTGGCTTACGAAGTGCTGTCTGTGACACTCTGACGGTCGTTAGCATTACCGTCGTCACCGTCTCCACAGAAATCTCCTTTCCCATACCCCGAGATAGCTCTGTGTGTGGGGAAAATTCTAGGTTCTTGAGTTGCCTGTACAAGGTGCATTCAAGTTCTAAGGCCTCCGATTTTTTTTCTCCGAACTGGAAAGAGATAGAAACATGCGCATTGTTTTAAAATGAGGCTGCGTTCATTGTCAATACGTCCCAGATATGGCAGCAGCGTACAGCAGATGGAATTTTACCGCCAGCAGCGAGAATGAGAACTGTTTTAAATACTTAAAATGGCGACATTTTCCTTACTTGAACAGCGTGCAATCATTCGTTTTCTGAATTTGCGTGTTGTGAAACCAATTGAAATTCATCGACAGTTGAAGGAGACATGTGGTGATGGAGTTAAGGATGTGTCGAAAGTGCGTTCGTGGGAGCGACAGTTCAATGAAGGCCGAACATCGTGTGACAACAAACCGAAACAACCTCGGGCTCGCACAAGCCGGTCTGACGACATGATCGAGAAAGTGGAGAGAATTGTTTTGGGGGATCGCCGAATGACTGTTGAACAGATCGCCTCCAGAGTTGGCATTTCTGTGGGTTCTGTGCACACAATCCTGCATGACGACCTGAAAATGCGAAAAGTGTCATCCAGGTGGCTGCCACGAATGCTGACGGACGACCACATGGATACCCGAGTGGCATGTTGCCGAGCAATGTCGACGCGCAACGACAGCATGAATGGAACTTTCTTTTCGTCGGTTGTGACAATGGATGAGACGTGGATGCCATTTTTCAATCCAGAAACAAAGCAACAGTCAGCTCAATGCAAGCACACAGATTCACCGCCACCAAACAAATTTCGGGTAAACGCCAGTGCTGAAAAAATGATGGTGTGCATGTTCTCGGACAGCGAGGGCGTAATCCTTACCCATTGCGTTCCAAAGGGCACTACGGTAACAGGTGGATCCTACGAAAATGTTTTGAAGAACAAATTCCTTCCTGCACTGCAACAAAAACGTCTGGGAAGGGCTGCGCGTGTGCTGTTTCACCAAGACAACGCACCCGCACATCGAGCTAACGTTACGCAACAGTTTCTTCGTGATAACAACTTTGAAGTGATTCCTCATGTTCCCTACTCACCTGACCTCCTAGTGACATTTGGCTTTTTCCAACAATGAAAGACGCACTCCGTGGCCGCACATTCACCAGCCGTGCTGCTATTGCCTCAGCGATTTTCCAGTGGTCAAAACAGACTCCTAAAGAAGCCATCGCCGCTGCCATGGAATCATGGCGTCAGCGTTATGAAAAATGTGTACGTCTGCAGGGCGATTACGTCGAGAAGTAACGCCAGTTTCATCGATTTCGGGCGAGTAGTTAATTAGAAAAAAAATCGGAGGCCTTAGAACTTGAATGCACCTCGTAAGTTTGCAAACGTTTTCACTAGTGTTGCCCTGATACCTGAGAAGAGGCTACGCATAAAGATTTATAGATTAGAGATGAGCTCACTAACCTTTTAATTCCGCCTAGTATAGTACTCCGTAGACTGTCACATGCATTTTCTATACGACTTTACAGAGCATTTTAACATCCTAAATCCATCTCAGGGAAAGAGACATGGATATCAAAGCTATTTGCCAGTACAGTCTTTCGTTCGGTTTTGGCAGAAAGTGCAAGTGACATATACTCGTTACCAACTTCTGCGGCGACGGTTGAAATAGGCACTATTGAATGCTCCTTACGCGTCGTCTGTTGTATTCCTCGAGCATTATATCATATGCTGTGCGCTTAGCATAGACCTGCTGATTCCAGCGGAAAAGTTGCAAATAATATTTTGGGCTATTTGAAGTTTTTTAGATTGAGGTATGTCGACGAACAGCTGCAAACTAATATTACAACTTGATTTTTGTTTTGCTAAAATGTTTTTCTGTTTCCCTTTCATTTAAAGTATCTAGTGTTCCGAGGTTTTAACTCTTCCATTTGTGACTAGTTCCTACGCATTTTAGGATAGTTTGGATATGGAAATGAGCATGTGGCATCGTTGGCTGGGAGGCCCCTATTCGGTGAAGTTCAGCCGCCAGGTGCAGGTCTTACTTCATTCGACGCCACATTGGGCGAATTGCCGCCGGTGATAAAGACGAATGATTATGAAGACAATACAACACCCAGTCCCCGAGCGGAAAAGTTCTCCGCCCCAACCGGGAATCGAACCCAAGTCCGCTTGCATAGGAGGCGAGCACGTTACCACCCAGCTAAGTAGGCATACTCGTTTGGATGTCCATAACTGTCAAACGCTGCAAATGCGTGATATTAACCTCCGCAATATGCTGAGGTGACGAAACTCATGTGCTATCTACTAGTATCGTGTCCGACCTTCTTTTGGTTGGGGTAGTGTAGCAAATTCGGCGTGGCATGGGCTGAAAAAGTCGTTAGTAGCCACTGCAAAAATATTGAGCCATTCTGCCTCTATAGACACCCATAATTGCGAAAATGTTGCCAGGGTAGGATTTTGTGCACGAACTGACCTCTCAGTTACGTTCCCAAAAATGTTCGACGGGATACGTGTAAGATAATCTGAGTGGACAAATGATTCGCTATAATTGACCAGAATGTGCGCCTGCTTAGCTGGATGGTACAGTGCTTGACTCCCATGCAATGGGCCCGTGTTCGATTCCCGGCCGGCTTGGAGATTTTCGCCGCTCGGGGACTGCGTGTTGTGTTGTCCTCATCACCGTTTCACATCGTTCCACCCTCATCGTCGGCCGCAAGTCGTCCAGTGCGGCACCGACTGAAATAGGACTTGCGCTTGGCGTCCGAACTTGACTGGGACATCCCGGCCAACAATGCCATACGATAATTTCATTGTTTACATTGTCCAGAATGTTCTTCGAACCAATCGCAAACGATCGTGGCGTGATGACATGGAGCATGTCATCCATAAAAATTCCATTGCTGTTTGGGAATCTGATGTCCATGAATGTCTGCAAATGGTCAATGATCGCTTCATCTGGACCAGAGGATCCAGTCTATTCCATGTAAACACAGCATACACCATTGTGGAACCACGACCAAGTTGCACAGCGCCTCGCACAGTGCCTTGTTGATGACTTGGGTCCATGGCTTCGTGGGGTGTGCGCTGACCACGCCACGACTTTCCAGTCGTCTAGGGTCCAACCGTGTGGTCACGGGGTCAGGAGAGGCGCTGCAGGCGATGTCGCCCTGTTAGCAAAGGCACTCGCGTCGTTCATAGATCATTAATATCAAATGGTGTCGCACTGTCTTAAGGGGCTCCGGAAAGGCTCAAAATCATGAAAAGTTCAATTTTTACTTTTTTGCGTTTTCTGAATCTGCAGACTATTACCTTTTAATAGATATATAATTTATTCAATTCCGAAGACTACAACTATTTTTAAATTTTTTTTGAAATGTGTTCTACATGGGCGTGACCCACCGTGGCGCTGTTAAACTGTTGTCAAATGGTGTTATTATTAACGTCCGTGTCCGTCAGGTACATTTTAGTGATGTGATATAAAGTATGTGTCGTGGCTAAACCTATTTTCAGAGACTTAGCAGCACCTGAACTGTTGAAAAAGTGTATTCACGGAAAAACTCAAAACCCCAATGAAAGTGTAAATAGTGTTATATGGTCGAGAATCCCCAAGACTGTATTTGTTGGAATAGAAACACTTCACTTTGGTGTGTACGATGCTGTTGCGACTTTGAATGATGGCAACATTGTAAGGTGCAAGGTATTTAGAAATATGGGAATGAAGATTGGTTCTAACATGGTACGAGCGATGCTCGCTTTAGACAAGGAACGCCTTCGGGCTGCAGACATGGCTGTAAAGAGTCTAGAAATACAAGCAAGTGTAAACAGGAGGAGGAACAAGAGGAAGCTGGAGGAGGAGTTTGCAGAGGATGAAGATAATCCATCCTATGGACCTGGAATGCGCTAAAAAGTTAATCCAATCTTTGTCGCTCGATTCCCAAAACTTTTATTTTCTCATACTAATTACATGTTTTCTAAGTATCTTCCAAACATATTTGTTTCAAACTTTCAGTAAATGTTACACAGTACCTTCTACATAATTTAACACAGCCATTTTCCAAAAAACTGTATATTTTTGAATATATAAATAAAAAATTGCAAAAAAATGTTGTGAATTTTCATTACAATTGAAAAATAATCATCTTTCATAACTGAACCAAAATTTGTAAAATCCCTGTGTTAAGTTATAGCCCATATTCCAATAAATAATCTGTAAAAAGTTCAACTTCCTACCTCAAATACTTTGTGAGGAAAGATGTAATTTATAAGCGTGAAAGGTCTCTGTTGGATTCCTTTCATGTTTAATTTCTTAAATCTGTTGCCATTAATGGAATAAATTCCTCTTCTAAATGAACTGTGGCGTTTCTGACTATCTGGGAGGAGACTGAGCACTGGAACGTGTTACTTTTACACATAAACAAGAACGATCTGTCACACTACTACACTTTGAAGCACAGTTATGTGTAATTCTTATATGTAATTCATGTCACACAGTCTCATACGGAACCTACACCCGCTTTCTTTTATATACTGTATATGATAAGATACTGTCATCCCCCTTCCCTTTTGTGTGAGAGGATGAATGAGCATATGTATTTCTAGTTGCATGCTTGAGGGTAGCAGACAAGGCTGTCTGCTAGAGAACAGTAGGACCAACGTCGGAACAGGTAGCTACGCTTCCTAAAAGCAAAGAGGTTTCTATCCTTAGTATGGTCCTGTCCGTCTGTTGTCATGTTGGTATAGGAAGCTGCCCCTCTGGCCACTTCCGTTGGTCTTTGTGAGCCACCCTCAGGAAGCACGCTCGGCAGTAGGGCAGTTGCAGTGTGGCCGTGGCGAGCGTCTGAAGTGGTAAGATCTCCGGCTAAGCGCGTGTCTGTTAAGTCCGTAGGACAATGGATTTCTTAAGTTCAGCCTAACTGAAAATTTAATCACCTTGATTTCAGGTTTAGCTCTAAAATATCTAATGCTATCTTAAAGTGCAGCGGAGTGTAATTCTCGTGTTAAATTCAGATTATTTTGCGGTAGTTGCTTTGTTACTACTTTGTGAGTAAAGTGGAACCACGTGTTGATCAGTAACTCTAACTAAGTTCATCAATCTTAAATGCGAATGTTTGTGTGATTATAACGTCTCGTCTTGACTATATTTTCAATATAGCAACTTTTCTTTATGTTCAGCTCACGTGGGGTGTACTTTGCGAGACCACTACCACGTGCTTATATAACTCTTTGACCCATCAGGTTAATAGTAAGACGTTAGTAACCAGTTCAAGGTTTTTCTTTTGTCAATTGCTTTTCGATCTAATGTATTTTAATTATCAAAATTATTGTGGAGTTGTACGCTTTGTGTAAACCAAGTTGACCACGTGAAGCATGTGGTGTAATCATCAAAGTAGCCCTCAGCTATTCTTTTTGCGAAGACTTCACAAAGAGTTAATATGAATTTAGTATACCAGTGTGTGGTAATTACATGACGGACAGGATTGTGGTATGAACGTAATTTCTTTGGGTAAAAACTGAATCTGTTGGTTGTGGTTAATTTCTTCTTGCTTATGTTTCAATGTTCTTCGTGTGTTATTTTATGAATGGAGTGTTGTATGCAGTCTCCCAATCTTGGCTCCTTATTTTATGTGTTCCGTAAGATTACAATCTCACATTTTTTTTCAATCGTAAATAAGGCACCAGCTCAGTTATAACTCACGTATAATATGCTGAAATTTCAATGAACAATCTTAAAACAAAATATCCAAAAATAAACTGATTTCTTTCTTTTTATTTAAATTCTCCTTTTTTATATATATATTACCGATTTTGTATGACTATTAAAAGATTATCATTAATGTTAGTCTGCTTGGTAAACCTAGACTTAATATCTAAAAAAACAGTTGCCCAGTAATCCACGGTTAACGTCCCCAGACAGATCACGGCTTTTAACCCACTTTCATTGTCAATTAGCACTGATTTCAGCATAGCAAAATAAAGTAACAATATTACAAGCGTTATTTTAACATTGCAAGTATAGGGCGTTCCGGAGCCCCTTAACGGATACGTTAGTCGTACGTCCCACATTGCGGTTATTTCACGCACTGTTGCTTGTGTGTTAGCACTGACAACTCTAGGCAAACGCCACTCCTCTCGGTCGTTAGGTGAAGACCGGCGACCCCTGTAGACAGAGTTGAAATATTACATGCTTAGTTTTGTAAATACGACATGTAGGACATCACACTAGCTTTCGTCCCAAAATGGCTGCGTTCTGCGCACCTTGATCTGTGATCAGTTTTGGTTGCGAAAATGGCCTTTCTGCATCGCTGCTAATGATCGTATGTCCCGGTACGTGTATTATTACAGCGACCTCGATATCAAAAAAACTTTCTTTGACGTTTTATGGGTCCTGATTTGTATGAGGTGCGGTGTGAAAGAAAATTCGAATTTTCAGGGAATCGAACTCATTTCCAAGAGACAGCGACAACACACACACGTCTCACATTTAGTACGGAAGCTCACCACAAACTGAACTTTCGTCTGAAGTAGTTCTACCTAAGAACAACAGTCACTATCAGTTAGGATCATAAGGCATCTGAAACGACAGTGATGGGTAGAAGACTAACTCAAACAAAAGCACAGAGGTTACAATGTCGAATCATGTTTCTCACAGATTTATATGTCTTTTGGAAAGTAATCATTATTCATAATTACATTACTGCGCTGGGTTTGCGAGAAGAAAATTTAAGAAAAGACTACATTTCCTCAAAAATTTTAAATTGAGTGAATAAATTCTGGTGCATCTCATTGAATTGTATACAGGTTTTTAAATAACTATATTAATTAATTCCTCATTAAATAAAATATAATTTTACTTCGCGGAGGCAATTTGAACACTGAGGAGGCAGCGGTTGTCTGACTCAATCAAAACAGTGCAATACAATCTGTACAGATGAAAGGGCAAAGTCTTATTGTAGAGCTACTTCAGAGGGTGGTGGATCATGCATTTATATCAGAAAAGGAACACACTTCAAATCAAGACATGACCTCAGTACAATAAGTGAAGACAAACACTTTGAAATATCAGCAGTGGAATTAACAGGGCTTGATATCACCAAGGAATTAATCATTTTGTGTGTATATACACTCCTGGCCGTGTGTCAGACCCACCATAATTGCTCCGGACACTGCGAGAGGGCTGTACAAGCAATGATCACACGCACGGCACAGCGGACACACCAGGAACCGCGGTGTTGGCCGTCGAATGGCGCTAGCTGCGCAGCATTTGTGCACCGCCGCCGTCAGTGTCAGCCAGTTTGCCGTGGCATACGGAGCTCCATCGCAGTCTTTAACACTGGTAGCATGCCGCGACAGCGTGGACGTGAACCGTATGTGCAGTTGACGGACTTTGAGCGAGGCCGTATAGTGGGCATGCGGGAGGCCGGGTGGACGTACCGCCGAATTGCTCAACACGTGGGGCGTGAGGTCTCCACAGTACATCGATGTTGTCGCCAGTGGTCGGCGGAAGGTGCACGTGCCCGTCGACCTGGGACCGGACCGCAGCGACGCACGGATGCACGCCAAGACCGTAGGATCCTACGCAGTGCCGTAGGGGACCGCACCGCCACTTCCCAGCAAATTAGGGACACTGTTGCTCCTGGGGTATCGGCGAGGACCATTCGCAACCGTCTCCATGAAGCTGGGCTACGGTCCCACACACCGTTAGGCCGTCTTCCGCTCACACCCCAACATCGTGCAGCCCGCCTCCAGTGGTGTCGCGACAGGCGTGAATGGAGGGACGTGTCGTCGTCAGCGATGAGAGTCGCTTCTGCCTTGGTGCCAATGATGGTCGTATGCGTGTTTGGCGCCGTGCAGGTGAGCGCCACAATCGGGACTGCATACGACCGAGGCACACAGGGTCAACACCCGGCATCATGGTGTGGGGAGCGATCTCCTACACTGGCCGTACACCACTGGTGATCGTCGAGGGGACACTGAATTGTGCACGGTACATCCAAACCGTCATCGAACCCATCGTTCTACCATTCCTAGGCCGGTAAGGGAACTTGCTTTTCCAACAGGACAATGCACGTCCGCATGTATCCCGTGCCACCCAACGTGCTCTAGAAGGTGTAAGTCAACTACCCTGGCCAGCAAGGTCTCCGGATCTGTCCCCCATTGAGCATGTTTGGGACTGGATGAAGCGTCGTCTCACGCGGTCTGCACGTCCAGCACGAACGCTGGTCAAACTGAGGCGCCAGGTGGAAATGGCATGGCAAGCCGTTCCACAGGACTACATCCAGCAGCTCTACGATCGTCTCCATGGGAGAATAGCAGCCTGCATTGCTGCGGAAGGTGGATATACACTGTACTAGTGCCGACATTGTGCATGCTCTGTTGCCTGTGTCTATGTGCCTGTGCTTCTGTCAGTGTGATCATGTGATGTATCTGACCCCAGGAATGTGTCAATAAAGTTTCCCCTTCCTGGGACAATGAATTCACGGTGTTCTTATTTCAATTTCCAGGAGTGTAGATTACCCAGTGGTAGTGTGGACACTTTTGAACTAGATAAAGTCTCAAGTACGAAGGTCAACATTATTCTCCGAGGGCTCATTAACATCAACATTAATATCATAAATGGATCCAGCAGCAACCCCATAAATATCCTTCCAAGTTCTGTCATGTCCCTATTCGTCAATAGTGCAACAAGGATTACTACAATGACTGCATCAGTAATTGACCATGTGGCCACATATATTGACAGGGAAAAATGTGATGAAGCTCTAAAAGATCTCGGACTATCAGACCATCTGTGTCAAAGAAATGGTTCTGAGCACTATGGGACTCAACATCTGAGGTCATCAGTCCCCTAGAACTTAGAACTACTTAAGCCTAACTAACCTAAGGACATCACACACATCTATGCCCGTGGCAGGATTCGAAGCTGCGACCGTTGCGGTCGCGTGGTTCCAGACTGAAGCGCCTAGAACCGCTTGGCCACACTAGCCGGCCATCTCTGTCAAATAACAACAGTAAATTCAGGCATTGAATCAGTCCCTAAACTACAAGCTGACAAACGACATCTGACAAAAGAACTAGAAAAACAAAGCTAGGATGAAGTGTATAAGGAAACCAATGTGAATATGAAGTTCTCTAAATTCTCCACATTGTTTAAATTTAACACTGAAAATGCATTTCCAAAGGTATGCATGTCTGTATCAACATTTCGCAAAAACAGACGGATAGCATCAGGTATTAAGAAGTCCTCCCAAACACTTAAACACCTCAGTTCCATGAAAAGATATGCAATAATCCAGAATACTTAAATTTCTATCATAGATACAAAAATATCTATAGGCTGGTGCTGATTGCTGCAAAAAGACATTTAATGACAAAATAATATGTAATACAGAGAATAAAAGCAAAGCAGTCTGTGATGTTGTAAAAAAACGAAATGGGAGAGGCAAACAAATGCAGAATAACATGCTGCTAAGGGAGGGGGATAAGGTAATAAATGATCCACAACACTTAGCAAACTATGTATACGAATATTTTTCAAGTATTGCAAGGAAGTTACAGCAAACATTCCCCAAAACAAATATAACACCTGTAAATAAATTTGCACTAAATACAATGATGTTACTTCCAACCACAAAGAATTGAGTCAATAAAACCGTTCAAAAAAACTAAAAAGTCAGTAGGCTTATATGATGTACCAATGTGTCTACTGAAACAAAGCATAGTGATTATACAACGCCCTTTAACAAATATAATAAATGAATCCTTCAGATCAGGGACATTTCCAGAGCAGTTAAAACAGGCAAGAGTTGTACCTTTGCTTAAGAAAGGTAATGCAGAAGACAGAAAATTACCAGCACATTTACCTGCTGTCAGCATTCTCAAAAACACTAGAAGCAATTATGAAAGACAGATTAATGAATTACCTGAATAAATACAATCTTTTAAGCGAATCACAGTTTGGTTTCCGAAATGACAAAAGTATGGAGTCAGCTGTAGTAGAATTCACAAAAGTTGTAATTGATGCTCTTGATAAAGATGAGTGTGTCACAGGCATATTTTTGGATCTGTCTAAGGCGTTTGATACAGTCGACCACAAGATTCTGTTAAATAAATTAGAATCATTAGGAATAAGAAGGGTAGCAAATGACTGGTTTCAATCATACGTAGCAGATAGGGTATAAAGTGTAGAGATAACACATACTTCAAATAGATCTAAACATTTAGTAAAACGCTTATCAGTACCAAAATTCATTAATATAGGGTTTCCACAAGGTAGCATATTAGGACCAATACTATTCCTGATATACATCAGTGACTTCCCCAGTAGTGTTACTCATGGTGAAAAAATTCTCTTCGCTGATAACAGCAATATTATAGTCACTGAGAAAACAAGACAACTCCTTGCTGAGAAAGCACATGAAACTCTTAAGGAAGTTGATGATTGGGCAATAAGTAATAAAGTTACATTGAACATACAGAAATCTAAAGCCATGAATTTCAGTTTGAAGAGGAGAAATGACAATGTTAAATTAAATGTATATGGCACCTCAATAGACTGTAATAAATGCAAAATTTCTAGGAATGAATATTGATCCTCAGTTGAAGTGGTGTGAACACACAAAGGTACTTGCAAACAAAATGTCATCAGCATGTTATGCCCTTAGAATCCAATCATCAGTGTGTAACATGCAGCAATTCTTAGCTATGGCATTCCTTTTTGGAGAACAAACGCACAAAATATGAACACAATTTTCAAACTCCAGAAAAGATCCATTAGAATAATAACCAAAAATACTAGTCGAGCTCATTGTAAAGATCTGTTCAAAACAATGGGGACTTAAACTGCTCCATGTAAATACATTTACCAGTCAGTTGTACACATCAAATATAAGGTTGGTAACTACTGCACAAACAGCTCAGTCCATGACCATGCAACAAGAGATAGACTCATCTTACATTTACCAAGAAAAAGTAAACATAAAACGCAAAACAGCGTTTTCTACGAAGGAATTAAACTGTACAATAAATTACCAAAAGAGATTAAAGAAATTGCGAAAATACCCTTATTTAAAATGGCAGCTAAAAAGTACCTGTTATGCAATACATTTTATACATTGAAGTATTACTTAGATAAAACAGAGTAGGGATTTTATTAAAAAAATGTTGTACAAATAAAGATAATAATAATGACTATAAAACATCCAACATTCTAAATAAAACCTTCACGTAGTTTTTTTTCCATGTATTTTCCTTTCTAGAAATACTTACCACCAAGCTATGGATAGCACAGTACTAACACCTCTTTCTCTTTCTGAGCTCAACATCTCACTCATTATAGAGGGATACGGACTCAGTTTATCAGGATAGCAAATGGGAAGTTGTGGTACAGAAAATGGCCCAGAGATCACCAGTGTGTGTGTGTGTGTGTGTGTGTGTGTGTGTGTGTGTAGTGAATGAAGTGTTATGAAACAATGTGTGTATAGTGTGTGCAGTGACTGATAGTGAGATATGAGGGAACGGTGTGGCATTACATTATTTAATAAGTTATTTGTAAAACAAAGTACTGTATACCAGGAGTAAATCTAATGATTGTGTATAAGTAGAAGTCTGTAAATATATGTGTATACGAATTAGATTATTTTAAATTGGTATAAACTTGTAAATACTTTGGCATGTCCTATATCCTTGTGAAAAGAGATCTACAGATGCATAAAGCTACTACTACTACTACTACTACTACTATCACTTATCAACTGCGCAAATCACCAACTATGATGGAGGTTTATAGTGAAGCAATCGCTCCACAAATGAGCTACATCACAGTTCACTGTGAGTGATCTTCTCTTCCATTAGATGTTAGTATAAAACACAGAACTACATAGAGATGTGTTCTGGACTCACTAACTTATATGCTCATTAAGTTTAGTGTGTCTGGCAATGACGCAACAAATGAAGGGTGTGGAAGTGAAATTCTCCTTTCCCTCATAGGGGGAAAAATGAAACTCATGATCTTCCCAAAACAAACACATTTCCTGCCCTGCAACGTAGAAGAATTGGTTCAGTGCATATCTGAAGAAAGACACAACACGCAACT
Source organism: Schistocerca cancellata (assembly GCF_023864275.1). NCBI lineage: Eukaryota > Metazoa > Arthropoda > Insecta > Orthoptera > Acrididae > Schistocerca > Schistocerca cancellata. The sequence goes on from NC_064630.1 coordinate 6,503,196, forward strand.
GATACTGACACTGACTAGTAATGAATGTACCGGTTGTTACTTATCGTGAAGTTTCGGAACAATACGCCGTTCGCTGCTGTTATCCTTGAAACTAAAAATGTCAGACGGCACTACGTTTCAAAAGCGTCCAATGGCGTTGTATCTGTGATGAATGATTTCATTTACATCTCACTAGTGAATGCTAAGAAACAACTAAAATACTAGTAGCAAGAACGTAACCTGTATCATAGCAAAGTACAGTACATGGACAAGTCACATTAACGCGACCACCGCCTATGTTCGATGTCAACGTGCAATACGCACTCGCAGACAGCAAGTGGAAGCACTAGCAGTGGAGGGTGTGAGTCAGGGAGACTCGGAAAGTACAGTCGTTGTCCTGATGCCGTAACGGAGTGATTTTTCAAACGTCCGAGAGGGCATGGCCATTGGTTTTCCGGCCAAGGGTGGAAGCATTTCCCAGACGGTTAAGTCTGTAAGCTGTGCGAGTGGTGCCGTGGTTAAAGTGCAGCGAGCATGACAAAATGGCACTGTCTTAAACCGGCGGCTAGTGCACCACGGGCTACAGATGACGGGTGAACGGCGTCTGCGGGGGCGTGTACGGGCGAACTGAGGTACAGTTGTTAAGCAACTGACCCAAGGGCTGCTAACAGTCTCTCCTCAGTGGCCGTACAGCGGACGTTGCTGTCTGTGGATCCCCGCAACAGGCGCCTGCTTTGTTCACCCATGCTGACTGCTGCTAATCGGCGACAGAGGCTGAATATGCTCGCAGTTATAACAACTGGGCGTCCATTGAGTAGCAGCAGGCGGCCTTTCCAGATGAATCATCGGACACATGGCCATTGGCGTGTACGGCGGTAAACGTCTGAAAGTAAAGTGTCCAGGTCGGAGTAGAGAGCGTTATGTTCTGGGGAATGTTTTCGTGGCTTTTCCTGGGTGATCTCGTCATTCTAGGTGGCACAATGGATAAGTATATGTGGATCTATCCTTGGGGACAATGTCCACCCATAAATGCTGTTTTCTTTTCCTCCAGACGAAGGCCTCTACCAGAAGGACAACGCAATCTGTCACTTAGCTCGCAGTGTTCGGAAGCGATGAGTCTACCGTACTTCTCTGCCCACCAATCTCCCCGTATTTAAACCAATCCAGAACTGAAACGTCCTGGCAGATTAGAACTGTGTGCCGGACCGAGACTCGAACTCGGGATCTTTGCTTTCGCTGGCAAGTGCTCTACCAACTGAGCTACCGAAGCACGACACACGCCCTGTCCTCACAGCTTTACTTCTGCCAATACCTCGTCTTCTATCTTCCAAACTTTACAGAAGCTCTCCTGCGAACCTTGCAGAACTAGAGCACTTGCCCGCAATAGGCAAAGGTCCGAAGTTGGAGTCTCGGTCCGGCACACAGTTTTAATCAGCCAGGAAGTTTCATATCAGCGCACACTCCGCTGCAGAGTGAAAATCTCATTTTGCGATCGAGAATTGTTCAAACCCTATCGAGAATCTGTGGGTGTACCTCATTCAGAGCGTTCGCTCAGTGGACGCTCAAGCCTGAAACCCAGCGCAGCTGTTCACGCCACTGGAATCGGCGTGGCTCCGTATCCGTGCAGGTACTTTCCAGAACCTCACTCGCTGTCTTTCTACACGCCTAGTAGCGGTCCGCACTGCGAAAAATTGTGATGCCGGTTTTTGAAAGGTCGACACGTTAATGTGACTGGACATTTTAATATGTACAAATGTCATAGAAACTTACTCTCTCTCTCTCTCTCTCAGTGCAGAAGATTGTTGGCAGTACGTACCTGTTGTAAAGTGGAGCATTGAAAGAGTATGAGGATTAACAGGAACAGTTTTTCTACAGATTTGAATTTTATTTTGCGAGAAGTATGCTTTATTTCCTCTACATCTCCTGCCCCACTAGCTGAGATCCTGGGTACACATTTGATACTTCCAAAGAAATTCAAATGTATATGTCACGTAAAATAAAAATTTCACAGAAACAGTATGTCAACTGTGATCCAAAGACAGTGCAGTCGACGGGAGTCAGTCAGTTATTAAACAAGTACACACAGTCGGTCGCTTATGCGTGAAGGTCAATACTGGAATTACATCATACATTGCAGGCAGCTAATCTGTTCCTTATGCGTTAGTAAAATTTCGAAGCGGTGCCTCCAAAAAGAGAACTCAAATGGCGCTAAGAACTACGGGACTTAACGTCTGAGGTCATCAGGACCCTAGACTTAGAGCTACATAAACCTAACTAACCTAAGTACATCACACACATCCGTGACCGAGGCAGGATTCGAACCTGCGACCGTAGCAGCAGCGCGGTTCCCGACTGAAGCGGTGCTTCGAGATCTCGAGTTTTGTAGACCTGGAGCATTGTGATAAACAAAGCATTCAGCAAAACACACGCTCTTGGGAATTCCCAGAACGATGGCTATCATTAAATTAGCACTACAATGACCGACTATCCCTTGCAGATGGTACGCCGTGATTAGTATTCAGGGACTATTTGTGAGCATTTGAGGCGACGTGCAGTAGTCAGAACGCATTAGTTCTGCCGTGTGAGCACGTAGGGCCCCCTGGGGGGACGCGGTCACGTGCCGGCCCTTTTACGTGGGAAACACTAGGGCGGGGGGGGGGGGGGGTGTCCGCCTGCCCGCGCCGCCGCTTTCTTGCGTGTAGTGCAGCCAGCGGTACACCCTTCCCACCGCAGGCAGAAGGCGGGGGTACGCAGCCACGAACAGTGGACGGCTGCCGAGGGAACGCATTCATTGTCCGGGAGCGTGGCAGCGTCCATTGTTTTACGTGTGTGTGTGTGTGTGTGTGTGTGTGTGTGTGTGCAGGTCGGGAACCACATATCATATCACTGAGCACAACGGCTGTTCACTTAAACCTGTCTCTTGCGCCAGCACTCTCATGTCTGCAACGGTTTACAGCACACCCATTTACTGATTTTTCTGTGTTTCCGCATACGTGTTGCCAATTTTTTTGTTTTTGTACGCGATGAATATTGAGTTAGAACAAATTTGAGGATGTTGTTCGCGATGGGAAACGGACTAAATACTTCGGACAATATACGTCCGGAAATGAGCGTTGTGTATCAAATAATGCAGTTAGTACTGGTACAGCGCCTTACACATTGCATGGTATTAATTTAACTCCATGTTACAAAGCACAGGCTGTCACAGGAGTGATGGTCACTAGCCAGAGATGTGAAAGAAGTGTTCACTTCACGCTCTGTTAATAATTGTTCTCCAGATAGAACACATTTTCTACACTCCTGGAAATGGAAAAAAGAACACATTGACACCGGTGTGTCAGACCCACCATACTTGCTCCGGACACTGCGAGAGGGCTGTACAAGCAATGATCACACGCAGGGCACAGCGGACACACCAGGAACCGCGGTGTTGGCCGTCGAATTGCGCTAGCTGCGCAGCATTTGTGCACCGCCGCCGTCAGTGTCAGCCAGTTTGCCGTGGCGTACGGAGCTCCATCGCAGTCTTTAACACTGGTAGCATGCCGCGACAGCGTGGACGTGAACCGTATGTGCAGTTGACGGACTTTGAGCGAGGGCGTATAGTGGGCATGCGGGAGGCCGGGTGGACGTACCGCCGAATTGCTCAACACGTGGGGCGTGAGGTATCCACAGTACATCGATGTTGTCGCCAGTGGTCGGCGGAAGGTGCATATGCCCGTCGACCTGGGACCGGACCGCAGCGACGCACGGATGCACGCCAAGACCGTAGGATCCTACCCAGTGCCGCAGGGGACCGCACCGCCACTTCTCAGCAAATTAGGGACACTGTTGCTCCTGGGGTATCGGCGAGGACCATTCGCAACCGTCTCCACGAAGCTGGGCTACGGTCCCGCACACCGTTAGGCCGTCTTCCGCTCACGCCCCAACATCGTGCAGCCCGCCTCCAGTGGTGTCGCGACAGGCGTGAATGGAGGGACGAATGGAGACGTGTCGTCTTCAGCGATGAGAGTCGCTTCTGCCTTGGTGCCAATGATGGTCGTATGCGTGTTTGGCGCCGTGCAGGTGAGCGCCACAATCAGGACTGCATATGACCGAGGCACACAGGGCCAACACCCGGCATCATGGTGTGGGGAGCGATCTCCTACACTGGCCGTACACCACTGGTGATCGTCGAGGGGACACTGAATAGTGCACGGTAAATCCAAACCGTCATCGAACCCATCGTTCTACCATTCCTAGACCGGCAAGGGAACTTGCTGTTCCAACAGGACAATGCACGTCCGCATGTATCCCGTGCCACCCAACGTGCTCTGGAAGGTGTAAGTCAACTACCCTGGCCAGCAAGATCTCCGGATCTGTCCCCCATTGAGCATGTTTGGGACTGGATGAAGCGTCGTCTCACGCGGTCTGCACGTCCAGCACGAACGCTGGTCCAACTGAGGCGCCAGGTGGAAATGGCATGGCAAGCCGTTCCACAGGACTACATCCAGCATCTCTACGATCGTCTCCATGGGAGAATAGCAGCCTGCATTGCTGCGAGAGGTGGATATACACTGTACTAGTGCCGACATTGTGCATGCTCTGTTGCCTGTGTCTATGTGCCTGTGGTTCTGTCAGTGTGTTCATGTGATGTATCTGACCCCAGGAATGTGTCAATAAAGTTTCTCCTTCCTGGGACAATGAATTCACGGTGTTCTTATTTCAATTTCCAGGAGTGTACGTCCGGAAATGAGCGGTGTGTATCAAATAATGCAGTTAGTACTGGTACAGCGCCTTACACATTGCATGGTATTAATTTAACTCCATGTTACAAAGCACAGGCTGTGCCAGGATGATGGTCACTAGCCAGAGATCTGAAAGAAGTGTTCACTTCACGCTCTGTTAATAATTGTTCTCCAGATAGAACACATTTTCTATATCATTAAATACGTTTTTAACCGGGACAAAATTCAAGCCGTGTGGCATTGTCACCAATGGGAAGATTGTGGACGCGCTGTATACGATATGGGTACAAGTTTTCCGCGTGCAATACTCGCCACACACGTGTTCGCGATGCAAATACGTGCAGAGTGTCGGCGTGTGCTGGTAGTAGGACTGCGGTGCGCCATTTCAGCGTTGCGTTGTTGCGCAGGTTGTTGTACTACGTGTTCAAGAGGTAAACAGAATCTAGGAGGGATGTCTGTTTCATAGAATATGCTGAAAACTCTACGATCAGCAATTCGCACCAACAGTATTCTTCGACGGCAACATGGCCACTACCACCGCAGAAGACGTAAACATAAACGGTAACTGCATATTATTCGTTGCTGTAGCTGTGTGGCATTTTAGCCAGCCCGTGTGCGAACACAGTGAACGAATATGTTTCGCTGATACAGTCGCAGTCATTCGCACTTCTTCACCATCAACACGCCGTTCAATTGCAGAAAGACATCCCGAGCAAAGACGCTAAAAACAAAGAGGTCGGTTAGGCAGGAATGAAACGTCTTACCCAATCAACACTTAAGCGTGCCACTAGCCCAAAAGCAAATGTGCATTAACCCCATTCAAAGCACTCAGAATAGGGCAGAAGTCCATACGAAGTTTGTTGCTTCAAATGACCTTTCCTTTCACACATAAGAACACTGACCATTCTTCCGGAGACATCCTGTACCCTGACAGTGGTCGCAGGATGCAACTGAAGCTTCACACATCGCGTCATTCGTTGACTCTTCCGAATGGTCCAGGCTGTAACAGAATAGCATCACGAACCACGCTGTTAAATCGTTTCCTCGTCAACAAATGGTTCAGTGCACTCGCAAAACTTTTCAGATGACCACATAAGTCAAGACAAAGGGCATTTTTCTGCTGTGACCGAGATGGCCAGGCACAAGAGCCTTCTCTTCCTGTCCAGCTCTTGTTGGGAGACTTACGAATGGTGTTGCACAAGTACCCTGGTGTTCATCATACATCACCCACATTTACGAGGTGCATTCAAGTTCTAAGGCCTCTGATTTTTTTTCTGATTAACTACTCACCCGAAATCGATGAAACTGGCGTTACTTGTCGACGTAATCGCCCTGCAGACGTACACATTTTTCACAACGCTGACGCCATTATTCCATGGCAGTGGCGAATGCTTCTTTAGGAGTCTGTTTTGACCACTGGAAAATCGCTGAGGCAACAGCAGCACGGATGGTGAATGTGCGGCCACGGAGAGTGTCTTTCATAGCTGGAAAAAGCCAAAAGTCACTAGGAGCCAGGTCAGGTGAGTAGGGAGCATGAGGAATCACTTCAAAGTTGTTATCACGAAGAAACTGTTGCGTAATGTTAGCTCGATGTGCGGGTGCATTGTCTCTGTGAAACAGCACACGCGCAGCCCTTCCCGGACGTTTTTGTTGCAATGCAGGAAGGAATTCGTTCTTCAAAACATTTTCGTAGGATGCACCTGGTATCGTAGTGCCCTTTGGAACGCTATGGGTAAGGATTACACCCTCGCTGTCCCAGAACATGGACACCATCATTTTTTCAGCACTGGCGGTTACCCGAAATTTTTTTGGTGGCGGTGAATCTGTGTGCTTCCACTGAGCTGACTGGCGCTTTGTTTCTGGATTGAAAAATGGCATCCATGTCTCATCCATTGTCACAACCGACGAAAAGAAAGTCCTATTCATGCTGTCGTTGCGCGTCAACATTGCTTGGCAAGATGCCACACGGGCCGCCGTGTGGTCGTCCGTCAGCATTCGTGGCACCCACCTGGATGACACTTTTCGCATTTTCAGGTCGTCATGCAGGATTGTGTGCACAGAACCCACAGAAATTCCATCTCTGGAGGCGATCTGTTCAACAGTCATTCGGCGATCCCCCAAAACAATTCTCTCCACTTTCTCGATCGTGTCGTCAGACCGGCTTGTGCGAGCTCGAGGTTGTTTCGGTTTGTTGTCACACGATGTTCTGCCTTCATTAAACTGTGGCACCCACGAAAGCACTTTCGACACATCCATAACTCCATCACCACATGTCTCCTTCAACTGTCGATGAATTTCAATTGGTTTCACACCACGCAAATTCAGAAAACGAATGACTGCACGCTGTTCAAGTAAGGAAAACGTCGCCATTTTAAGTATTTAAAACAGTTCTCATTCTCGCCGTTGGTGGTAAAATTCCATCTGCCGTATGGTGCTGCCATCTCTGGGACGTATTGACAATTAACGCGGCCTCATTTTAAAACAATGCGAATGTTTCTATCTCTTTCCAGTCCGGAGAAAAAAAATTGGAGGCCTTAGAACTTGAATGCACCTCGTACTATCGTAGCGCACCAGATAAATTCTCCAGCAACAGAGACAATCTCTACAGTAACGTGTTTGTTTGTGGGGCCATCTTCCGTCAAAAGGACAGAAATATTGTTTTGTAAATAAAAACGCCCTTTACTTGCTGCACTGTGTTTTATTTCTCCCACACGCGTTTCGCCTTTTTCGCTTTAAGGCTTCACCAGTGGAATCTAGAATGATACAGGTTTGTTTTGATATGTGTTGTTCGTGAATTGGTTTATAATCTGTAAATGTTGTTGTTGTTGTGGTCTTCAGTCCTGAGACTGGTTTGATGCAGCTCTCCATGCTACTCTATCCTCTGCAAGCTTCTTCATCTCCCAGTATCTACTGCAACCTACATCCTTCTGAATCTGCTTAGTGTATTCATCTCTTGGTCTCCCTCTACGATTTTACCCTCCACACTGCCCTCCAATGCTAAATTTGTGATCCCTTGATGCCTCAGAACATGTCCTACCAACCGATCCCTTCTTCTAGTCAAGTTGTGCCACAAACTTCTCTTCTCCCCAATCCTGTTCAATACTTCCTCATTAGTTACGTGATCTACCCACCTTATCTTCAGCATTCTTCTGTAGCACCACATTTCGAAAGCTTCTATTCTCTTCTTGTCCAAACTAGTTATCGTCCATGTTTCACTTCCATACATGGCTACACTCCATACAAATACTTTCAGAAACGACTTCCTGACACTTAAATCTATACTCAATGTTAACAAATTCCTCTTCTTGAGAAACGCTTTCCTTGCCATTGCCAGTCTACATTTTATATCCTCTCTACTTCGAACATCATCGGTTATTTTACTCCCTAAATAGCAAAACTCCTTTACTACTTTAAGTGTCTCATTTCCTAATCTAATTCCCTCAGCATCACCCGACTTAATTCGAGTACATTCCATTATCCTCGTTTTGCTTTTGTTGATGTTCATCTTATATTCTCCTTTCAAGACACTGTCCATTCCGTTCAACTGCTCTTCCAAGTCCTTTGCTGTCCCTGACAGAATTACAATGTCATCGGCGAACCTCAAAGTTTTTACTTCTTCTTCATGAATTTTAACACCTACTCCGAATTTTTCTTTTGTTTCCTTTACTGCTTGCTCAATATACAGATTGAATAACATCGGGGAGAGGCTACAACCCTGTCTTCCTCCTTTCCCAACCACTGCTTCCCTTTCATGCCCCTCGACTCTTATAACTGCCATCTGGTTTCTGTACAAACTGTAAATAGCCTTTCGCCCCCTGTATTTTACCCATGCCACCTTCAGAATTTGAAAGAGAGTATTCCAGTTAACATTGTCAAAAGCTTTCTCTAAGTCTACAAATGCTAGAAACGTAGGTTTGCCTTTTCTTAATCTTTCTTCTAAGATAAGTCGCCTCACGTGTTCCTACATTTCTACGGAATCCAAACTGATCTTCCCCGAGGTCGGCTTCTACCAATTTCTCCATTCGTCTGTAAAGAATTCGCGTTAGTATTTTGCAGCTGTGACTTATTAGAAAATTACCGAACAATCGGTTTAATAAGTCACAATCTGTAAATAACACGCATCAAAAAAGAACTGCAACATAGAACGTTTTTGTAATCTACATGTAACACACATCAAAACAAAACTGTATGACTGTAGATCCCAATGATAATGGCTTAAAGTGAGAAAGGCATCTGGGAGAAGTAAAATATAGTGCAGCAAGGAAAGACGGTTTTTATTTACAAAGCAAATCCCTTCACTGTCTATTGTGCATTAAGCACATGGTAACATGTGTGTCATTCATAGCTCGATTACACCATCTGATTCACTGTGTTCATTCATCATTAATTACAACAAATTCATATCTCACATACATGCTATATTCATTCTCTCACTCACTTTGACAACATAACAAATGAAAATAATTGTGTCAAACTACTGAAAATAGCAGTTCCTGTTTCTAAACTCAATCATTATGTAAGTTACACTCTTACGAACAAAATATTGTCCAATAAACTATTTAGCGAGAACGTGTTTAGTTTAAGCTATTTTTTGATGATTCAAATGGCTCTGGCCACTATAGGACTTAACATCTGAGGTCATCAGTCCCCTAAAACTTAGAACTACTTAAACCTAACTAACTTAAGGACATCACACACATCCATGCCCGAGGCAGCATTCGAACCTGCTGTAACGCTGGAAATGCATATCCTCCTATTTCCATCTGTTGCACTGCAATTTTTTTCTTATTTGTTACCTGAAGATATAACATTTCTGTGTCTTTGTATATTGTAATTGTTTTACTATTTGTATATATATGCATTTATGTCGATGTATAATTGGTTTGTTTTGTGAATATTATTTGTATTTATACGATGGGTCTGGCCTAGGGAAAACTATACTATCGAACGAATACATCGATAGGTCGTGTGGAGAACGAATGTGTTTAGGATCTTTGGTAGTGTTAACTCTGCCGCGTGGAGTGCGGGCTGAGCAGAGAGAGTCTGGCTGGGGTGGTGCAGTGGAGCAGGTGTGTTGTGTGAAGCTCCCGCGAGTTGCCGCGCTTTCGGGGTTTGGCAGCATGTAACTGCGCTCGACTTACGATGGTAGTTTCTGACATGGTGTCGCGGACGGGAAACATTATCTGGCGCACATCAAGAGCCCGTTTCGTCTGGTGACCGTGTCGAGAAGAAGGCGCGCCAACATCCAGCTTCAGGAACAGCGACGGCTGACAATGAGTCACAGTCGCCACCTCCTCGATCGACGGCTTCAAACCTTCAATCAACCAACAAGGAAGACTGGAAGCACGTAAAGTTTTAGAACTGTATGGCAGACCTCAGCTTTTCAAACTTTTAAAATTGTTCCATTTGCCTTGCAAAATTACAGCAACTTAGCATGAACCTTTGTTGCTCATCATCCCATTTGCATTGCCAAGCAGGGTCCCTTCCTTTTCCGAAAGGAACCCGTTTGTCATTGAATTTCAAACGCCAGCATTAAAGTAATATAATGCGATTTCACGGCTTTAATTTCAAAGTTCAGTTAAAGCATTCATAGCTGGCTACAACATTTAGATTACACAAGCACAAATTAAGAGTGCGAGTATTGTTACCGTATTTTAGCTTACCTGTGACTGCAGCTCAGCTTGGTACGTACTAAATTTTACTACTGTTAATTGTTCAGAAGCATTTAATTCAAGTTCAAAGTTAAATCTCTTATTTCTAAATTGCGTAGATTCAAGTAGCTTTTGAAATGATTGTTGAGGTAGTCAATGACTAACCGTATTTTACTGAATTTCGATGTGCTTCAGAAAGAAAGCTCACTATTAACTTCAGTCACTAAATTAACTTTCGATTTTCCGGTTTTATTTATTCTTTTGCTAAATTAAGTCAGAGTGTAGCGAAATTTATTACTTCTGACAAACTTTCAGTTTTCACACTACACGTGTCAACCTTCAGTTGCCACGCTTCTAGTGCTAATTATATGTGTAATAACCTTTCTTTTTCAGTTACTATAGTAATTGTCCTTAGGACTGGCAACCGTAATTTCCCCCAAATCTCAAATATTTAATTACCGCTAGTTAATTGTTAACGTAACGGCCGCACATTTACTTTCTTTATTAACTTTATCCCTTTTCATAATTGATTTCCACCAGTTTCATTTGCATTTTCCTTTTATTTAGATGTAACCCTTTCCTCCCTCTTTACCGACAAATTAACTTCGGTGACGATTGCTTTTCCCAAATTTCCATTAGGTACACGCGGTTTAATTTTTCACTGTCATTAAGGTCGATAAGTGAGGGGGAGGTTACACTGCGACCATAGCGGTCGCGCGGTTCCAGACTGAAGCGTCTAGAACCGCTCGGCCACATCGGCCAGCCTTTTCTTTGATGCTTTTAAGAAAACATATCCTGAAACGTTCTATTGAATTTCATCTTGCTTTGTGTATGGTAGATGACTGTATTAATTAACAGTTTGCTGTGTAATTCAAGCGATCTGCAAGGCGTACGCGCTTGCCTATGCCTACAACTGGCAAAGGGTCACAGAGACAAGTGGTGAAGCTTTCCAGCATGGGGACGCGTACGGTGCGGCATCAGGGCCACTGACACGGACCTAATCGTCCATGCATATCGCTAAGCCGTAATCCTAACTACTACCTACCTAACTACTACCTTCTAGACTCTTTCTGAGCAATGTTCCACACATATGAATAATATGTGTCTCCTACAGTTGTTTCAAATTTCTCTCTCGTGCACGTCAATTGTTACTCCCCGAGAACGCCAGTACATCATTCAGCTGTGGAGGTTTCACGCGACTACAGACTGTCCTACAGCATGGACTCACTGTGCTTCACATTTAACTTTGCGACCGAACCGCTGAACCTTTCCATCAGTAAATGGGGTATGTTCTCCACTGACTCGGTTGTTTTAACCCTCTCCACTGACGGAATGACCCACTTCCCAATTCCGTATGTATAAAACCAATACGGACTTGTAGCTGTCACGCCTTTGCGCTTACTGCTACGTATTTTAACTGTAAATAGCTCAGTCCCAATGGTAAGAGGCAGTAGTGAATTCACGTAGTTAATATTTGAATCCAGCACAGCTGCCACAAGCTCAGCTCACTTTTACTCCACTCCTACCCTCGCCATTGCACCACATTAACTAGGTGCTACGTGGACCTTGCTAAATTCACTTGCGTATACATTTTTGACCGTTACTCGCCAGTATTTACCTAATGAATAGTACACTCCTAACCGGACTATTTCCCTAAGAGCTGTGATGATTGAACGGGTTCGATCCATGGCCTACAGTGCCCTACAGTTCACACGGTAACACTGCCTACCTGACCCACTTAACTTGGTAGTGAGCTTATGTATCCAATCACCACTGCTAGCAGCAGTGGATACTCCTATCAGCACGACGAGAGCAGCAGACTTACCGTCGAATCCTCCTGAAAATACTTATAACTACGGTCGCCAGCTCTGAAGGAGCAAAAGAATAAATCAATTCTTGGGTCGTTTCAAAGTGAAATGGCTTGAGTTGAATTTAAACTTAATTCTGAATATTACTATTTCTGATCATTCTAGATGATTCCACAAAGCAAATACTCTCTCAATTTCTGTGAGTTGGCTTGGTAATTACTACCAAGACAGGTTATGCAACTTCGGTTAACAAAATTCTATCCTTCAACTTATTTAATGATTTTGGATATTAGTCTTTGGACCATTGATACAGAATTAGTTAAGTGACTTTACTTGAAAGGTTGCTCAGAAAAATTTAAGTAACTATAAATAGGCGACTCATTCTGGTGTGACCATTGCTCTTTTCAACATTCTTATACGCTAAAGTATTCTACAACCAAAAGAATTGTAAATGAAAGAGGCGATGGTGGCCTCAGTCTGATTTCACTATACTATGTTTGAGGTTACTACACTTTACAATGAACAACATGTGTCGTAATTTTACTCATTACTATATTCTGTCCTCTGCACTTGCATAAAAGAAAACTGATATTCTCCTTTTACATGTATATAAAGTTCGACTTAACAATTGCAAGCAGTCTTGCCTTGGGTAGACGTGTCGGTGCTGGTGGTGAGATGCATGTGGCTAACGCAGCTCTTCACGCCTCATGCCCTTAATGGCGGCTGGAACTATGAGCTGTAGCACTCGTATAAGCTACTGCACGTCCGCCATAAAATCTGGGCGCAGGAACTCTTACAATCAGCCCCAGTGGCATAAAGGCGGCTTCAACAACCATTCGTCGCGTTCTACTCCAAAAACGGCGACGATATTCGCCTCTTCGCTGTTGCACAATCACTTTTGCGTGAGCACAGTTACGCACGTCCGATCACGTCAACACTCCCCAGGCCATTCCATTGTTCAGTCCCTGTGTCTCCAGCTACCCCTAGCTATGCTCGTATCACCAAGAGTGGGGGCGTTCCCCTACCACCTTTTTACCGAAATCATTTAGTATTTAAGAATATTTATATTTACTACCCTGGAGTCCATACCAGTCATAATAATTTACTACTAGCGCTTTACAACATTAAATTATACAGTAATAACTTATAATTACCAAGAAAAAGAATACATTTGACTCTGAGAGCTTAGTGCATTGTCTGACAGGTAGCGCTAATTCCCAGTTTCGCCAATAGATGGCATCAGGGTGCACTCCCTGGCAGTCTCACACAAGCGCGCCCTTTTCCGACGCGCGGGCTCCAAATTACTGTCAGCCCACCATCATTTCAGTTCTGTTACAATTTCCATGATTAATTCTTTGTGATTTTTTGCAGCAACTTCTAAAATCTCTCGTGCATCGCGCCACCAACAAGTGCAATAAATGCCATTACGTATCTCTAGGCTGAGTACAGCGCTGTCCTACAACTCTCTCCGTCTCCCTTTTCCTCCGATTTAATCTGGAGATAACACTAATACAATAGCAAATACATGGTATCTTTCATATGGAAGTTACATATGCCGTAGCTGATCGATTTTATAAAATATAGAAAAGAAAGAGAAATAACAAAATAAAATTTCGTCACAATCTGAACCATAGTGACATGTATGTTAACTGGTTCTACATGTGGAGACCAAGCTCAATCCCGTCACCCTGAAAAGCGTTGGATCGTTCTGTTTCTGTTACAGATAGTGTGATAAAATTGGATGCCTCTCTCATAATGCCTAATTTAAAACGAAATAATTGCAACACTGTGATGTAATATTTGCCTTAACTATATTGTAATTAGACGAGAACATTTAATGCTAGTTTTGTTTTTAAGCGTTGCAGTTTCAGTCTATCAGATACGCTGATTACTTTTTGTAATTCAGGTGATTGTTGTTTTATCTAGCTCCCTGGTTTGTGGATCTTGTGTCACGTTTCCCTTTCTTCTACTCCTACACGTCTATGTTACTGTTACTCTGCTAATTTCCTTCCACTGATTCTAAAATTGCTTAATTCACTTTTTTGTTGCTCTGTCCGACCCCATCTCTTCAGACTCGAGCATCAGTGGTAGTTTCTAAATGGAACAAGAAATCTATCAGAAAAATTTGACCACAAACTGAAAATTTGTCTGTGCTTAAATTTTCCAGCTGGCTGAGACGCGTAATAGTTTCACTTTGACGAATCAGTCATCATCCGTTTGTAACTGGTAGCAGGAGCATTGCTGGGAAGAAGAATACGCTGGAGAAGTACTCGCCACAGCTAAATGATTGCTGGAAGTTTCCTTATATGGCAAAAGTTTGGATGGCGTATCGCACTCATGAACATTGTTGAAACTTGTTCCGCTGGTTCAGGTCTGCGATGCATAATGCTGACCGACCAAATCTTTGAGAACGGTACACTCACATATTAATGTTATCAGGAAACTGTTATTCTTCCCCGTGTGCATCCGTCCAGGGGATTCGGGCATGACTTCATTTTTGTGGATGACAGCGTGCGACTGCACCGAAGAGCCTAAGTGAAGGAGCTCTTTACAGCGAGGGGATGTTCGGCGAATGGCCTGGCCTGCGCGTTGCCCCCACCTAAATCCAGTCGAGAACGTGTGTGGTTAGTTGGTGAGAAGCATGGCGGAACATCCATACGCACCAACGGCCATCCAGAATTTGTCAACAGGGCTGGTGAAGGAATTGAACGCTCTGCACACAAGAACTCCTTACACACCTCGCGACCTGCAGTGGAGCCCTTTGAAAAGCATGCACTGCCGTCCGTTTAATCACAGGTGTTATTAAGAACAATGCCCCACCATTTGTAACGTCCAGGGAACCATCATGAATCACGGTGACTTCAGTACAATTATTGCCCTTAATGGAGGAGTCAGTGCTTTTGGCCTGACTGGGCATCTCTTTCCCTTACCTTCAGTACTTTACTGCAGGAGTTCTTTCTATGTGTGGTCCAAGTTCTATCGAACTGAGTTACTTTATAGTGGTGTAACGCCGGAAATGCATATCCTCCTATTTCCATCTATTGCACTGCAAATTTTTTTCCTTATTTTGTTACCTGAAGATATAACATTTCTGTGTCTTGGTATATTGTAATTGTTTTACTATTTGTATATATATGCATTTATGTCGATGTATAATTGGTTTGTTTTGTGAATATTATTTCTATTTATACGCTGGGTCTGGCCTAGGGACAACAATACTATCGAACGAATACATCGATAGGTCGTGTGGAGAACGAAAGTGTTTAGGATCTTTGGTAGTGTTAACTCTGCCGCGTGGAGCGCGGGCTGAGCACAGGGAGTCTGGCTGGAGTAGCGAGTGGAGCAGGTGTGTTGTGTGACGCTCCCGTGAGTTGCCGCGCTTTCGGGGTTGGGCAGCATGTAACTGCGCTCGACTTGCAATGATAGTTTCTGACACGGTGTCGCGGACGGGAAGCATTAGCTGGCGCACATCAAGAGCCCGTTTCGTCCGGTGACCGTGTCGAGAAGAAGGCTCGCCAACATCCAGCTTCTGCAACAGCGACGGCCGACAATGAGTGACTGTCGCCACCTCCTCGATCGACGGCTTCAAACCTTCAATCAAGCAACAAGGAAGACTGGAAGCACGTAAAGTTTTAGAACTGTATGGCAGACCTCAGCTTTTCAAACTGTTCAAATCACAAAATTACAGCAACGTAGCATGAAACTTTGTTGTTGATTGTCCCAATTGCATTACCAAGCAGGGTCCCTTCCTTTTCCGGAATGAATCCGAGTGTCGTTGAAATTCAAACGCCAGCATTAAAGTAACATTATTCTATTTCACTGCTTTAATTTCAAAGTTCAGTTAAGGTATTCATAGCTGGCTACAATATTCAGATTACACAAGCACAAATTAAGAGTGCGAGTTTTGTTACCGTATTTTACTACTGTTAATTGTTCAGAATCATTTAATTCAAGTTCAAAGTTAAATCCCTTATTTCTAAATTGCGTATATTCACGTAGCTTTTGAAATTTTTGTTGAGGTAGTCCAAGACTAACCGTATTTTACTGAATTTCGATGTGCTTCAGAAAGAAAGTTCACTATTAACTTCAGTCACTAAATTAACTTTCGATTTTCCGGTTTTATTAATTCTTTTGCTAAATTAAGTCAGAGTGTACCGAAATTTATGACTTCTGATAAACATTCAGTTTTCACACTGCACGCGTCAACCTTCAGTTGCCACGCTTCTAGTGCTAATTATATGTGCATTAAGCTTTCTTTTTCAGTTATTATAGTAGTTGTCCATAGGAATGGCGACCGTAATTTTCCCCAAATCTCAAATATCTAATTAACGCCAGTTAATTGTTAACGTAACGACTTCACATTTACTTTCTTTATTAACTTTACCCCTTTTCAAAACTAATTTCCACCTGTTTCATTAGCATTTTTCCTTTCATTTAGATGTAACCCTTTCCTCCCTCTTTACCGACAAATTAACTTCGGTGACGATTGCTTTTCCCAAATTTCCATTAGGTACACACGGTTCAATTTTTCACTGTCATTAAGGTCGATAAGTGAGGGGGAGGTTACAGTGACACATCATACGAAATTTATTTTCGTTCTTAAGTTTTGCATACGAGTGTACTATGATGAAAGGAAGGGCTTCAATACCCAGAACTTACCTTTAGCAATTATTACTGCTGTGAATGTGTAGCCTCTAGTGTGACGGTCACTAAACCATCTACCTATTCCGAAAATTAACTCACCGCCCAGCCTACGTCGAAACAACATTCTTCACTGCGAAGTAGTCATTCACGAGTAAATGTACTGAGTGAATCTCTCTGGGTGGACTACTGCTTTATCCAACAGTTCCTGAGTCACACGTACTCTTTGGGGTCGTCTCCCTAGCTTCACGTCCTTTTAACTTGTTCTGTAGATGGTAGCATTTCTATAAACACTTCTCACTGTTGGGGACTACGTAATATGGTTGTGGTTAGCGATAGGTTATAGAGCCACCAACAAAACTGAGATAATTTAATAATTTCATTACAGTGTTGAATAAAGTTAGCTTAAAGAGCGAAATCGAAGACCATTAAAAGGCAGCGTAATGTGAATTTATTAAAAGACAGCCAGTTTCGGTGAAGAGACCACCTTCTAGTCAAAGATAATCATTGCGCTAGGCTATGTAAGACTTCCTTGACATGAAGTATATAATTCTTAACGGTTTCAGCATCCATCACGCCTCCACACATCTACCATCTTACACATTTTTCATCAGCTGCTTTTAGGTTACACATATTACTTAACCATAACCATATGAGCGACGTTCAGAACGATGTAGAGGTATGGCTAAGAAGATGTGGTGTCTAACTGATTGGTATCTGACATTTTTATAGGGTTAGCGATCTTCGAACACCATAGGCCACATTCGGTCTTCTCCGTGCTCTGTGCGTTCATTCAGCTACTTCCTATTTTAATTGGGGAATACTCTAACAACTATTACACTGTAACGGTTTACGTCACCAAGGAAAACGTTAGTACCAACGAATAGGTTTGAATACTCATACTTGGCATACAGTTTTTCGTGGCAGTGCAGATATTTTTCATATCAGGACATTACTGCTATTATGGACATTATTGTCAGCAGCCATTTTCCATTCAGTGCTGGATAGTGAGCTATTCAGACCTTCTCGGCAGTAAATGGTCTCTCGCTTCAGGAATACAACCACATTTTTGTGTATTGTCTCCCCATGTTGAAGCAGCCATTCGTCCCGACTGTTCCTTATGACAATAGCTCCAGTCAGTTTTGTTGGGTATACACAAAGCCCATTCTGGTTTTACAGCAGTCTGTACCACCTTAAAGGATTTCTCGATTAGCCGCGTATCCTTTTCCTTGTCTACGCTTCTTAAACTCAGTATTCCTCTTTCCATACGTCGTCGAAAAATTCTGACCATTTAAACAGTTTGCAAATTTTGATTACATGCCAGTCTTCTATCTCTTAGAAACATATACAGTGGTTACAAAGATACTAGAATTTATATTTAGTTTCCCAAATACAATTAACGATATTTCTATTTTTGTGTGTACTTTTTACAACATCGGTACGTTCTTTCTGTAACGAGTTGTTGCCGTTGTTGTTGCGGTTCCTAGTCCGGAAACTGGTGTGATGTAGCTGTCTACATCAATGTGCCCTCTGCAGGCGTCTTGATCCCTGAATTACCACTGCAGCTTTCGTCAGTTTGAGGCCCTAGTGTCCCTCTAGAATATTTACCACCACCATCCCACCCACTTGTCTCAATTACCATGATCCCTAGGTGCTTCAGGAGTAATCTCCAGCGTGTCACTGCAATCATTTTTTTCTCTAGTTCTATTCATTGCCATGTAATTATTACAAGTTCTAATAGTTCTGGCAATAAACTGATTTAATAGCAACTAGATACTCGGTTTCGGTTGACCAACAAGCCTCTGTAGATTTTGCAGTGTCTGCTTTGTTGGGAAATACGACGCAATGTTTCTTCGGACATGCATGCATGTGATAGGACCGCTGTTATGATTCTGCAGTATCCCACGATGTATGAGACGTGAAACCTATCAAAGTAATGGACCTACCCAGACTCCGTCACAGTCCCCTAAGACTCCATGTTAACTGAAAATTACGCAGCGGAATCGCTGTCTTCAAATATGCCCTAATGTAGAATCTAAGGTGGGAAGTTGCAATAATACTACTACGTAGCTACCATTCAATCAACAGAATAAATCAGTGAATTGTATGGAGTATGCGCTCCGTCAAATGAAAATGCAAATGAAACATAAACCGATTATTTATTATATTAACCAATTACATATTATTTCTATCAACAATCTACGAAAAAATGTTAATTGCTGACGACAACTTATAAAATATGCAAACGAGGAGATTGTTATCGTAATCTAGCTACACATTAAGTCATTAATCCAATACAACCCAACGATTAACTTAGGAACTTATCAGTTGAAAACATAAAGCCTGAAAATGAGTCCGTGATCACATTTTTGGCACTTTATTTTACGTCACACAAACGTTTACAGTTCACTATTACCGGTTTCGGCTACTGCCGTCTTCAGATAACGAATATTCTGATGCAGTATTGAAATGTATGTGCTAAGGTCTGATCAGGGTAGCTCCAGAAAATAGTCGGTAGTTGCCAGCCGCAAGGTGGAACGAGTACAGTGTCTTTGATGGTTAAGAGAGACGGGAGCGTGCAGTAAAGAACCGAGGACTCGCAAGTAGGTGCCCGGAGGAGGCAGACGTGTGGTGACAGCGCTAAGGTAGTTCGCTGCCCCTGACGAAACTTCAGCACGTAAATGAGACAAGATATGTAATCATTTCAAATTGGATTTTGTTAGATAATGTTCAGAGTTAGGATTTGTATGTCCAAGGTCTGACGCAGTAAGCGTTTTGTAAAATTTTTTGAAAGACTGATTCGTGCGACGAAAATGTTTGAAATAGTAGGTTTTGTGTGTGACTTAAAAATTTAACAATATACGGGGTGTCCCAGCTATCTTGTGTGGTGTCACCACCAGACACCACACTTGCTAGGTGGTAGCCTTTAAATCGGCCGCGGTCCGTTAGTATACGTCGGACCCGCGTGTCGCCACTATCAGTGATTGCAGACCGAGCGCCGCCACACGGCAGGTCTAGAGAGACTTCCTAGCACTCGCCCCAGTTGTACAACCGACTTTGCTAGCGATGGTTCACTGACAAAATACGCTCTCAATTGCCGAGACGATAGTTAGCATAGCCTTCAGCTACGTCATTTGCTACGACCTAGCAAGGCGCCATTACCAGTCATATACAGTCAAGAGCGACGCTCATCAGTAATGTATTAAAGTTAAGTATTCCAACAGCTACGTCCGTTTTTCTAAAGTCTAATTTCCTTGTCCTGTTCCAGACCTCACGCCAGCCTGCGAGAGCAAAAACGCGTGCCTTTCGGCTTCCTCTAGTACCCGGTGTTGGCTCTCCTGCCAACCCACAACATCTTGTCCACCCAAAATATCTCTGGAACAATAACAGGTATTGGAAAACGACTTTCACCGGTATCAATGTAGGGCTGGGGCCCATGAATGTACATATTTGGAAACATTCTAAAACGAAAGCATATGTGTTTTTTAACACAAACTTATGTTTTTTTAAATGGACCTACTATATTTTTTCTTCAGCAATCCATAGCATGACAAAGCACATACACAATGGCGTTGATTGCATCGCAATATTCCCATTACGTCCTGAGATATTAAGACGCGAAGTTGAAGCTTGAAACACCCGACATGCGCTGCTAGCGCACGTCCTGAGGCTCAGGCGTGAACTCCATACTGCCCGTAATCGCGATGTGATTGACATGTGTAATCACACCTCCATACTTATCAGGAGGTCCGAAACGAATAATACGGTCTGCTGCCATCAACTCTCATAAGCAAATGATGGTTTCCCTCTTGCACGTTTTACGTATCTACGTACACAATATGAACCAGTACCGATCGGTGTACACCCGTCAGGTTGTCTTATTTATCCTGCACACCCAAAATAAGGTTTATCTAATGCGTTATATGACCCATTGTGCCTGTCATGTTACAGAACCGCATCGCCCCTAGCCTATCGGATAAATACCTGCTGGAATGTACGACTTTAATGCAGGATGGCAGCAGACCGTATTAATCGTTTCGGACCTCTTGATAAGTATGGAAGTGTGATTACGCATGTCAATCACATCGCGATTACGGGCAGCATGGGGTTCACGCCTGAGCCTCAGGACGTGCGCTAGCAGCGCATGTGGGTGTTTCAAGCGTCAACTTTGCGTCTTAATATCTCGGGATGTAATGGGAATATTGCGATGCAATCAACGCCATTGTGTATGTGCTTTGTCATGCTATGGATTGCTGAAGAAAAAATACAGTAGGTCCATTTAAAAAAACATAAGTTTGTGTTAAAAAACACATATACTTTCGTTTTAGAATGTTTCCAAATATGTACATTCATGGGCCCCAGCCCTACATTGATACCGGTGAAAGTCGTTTTCCAATAGCTGTTATTGTTCCAGAGATATTTTGGGTGGACAAGATAGCTGGGACACCCTGTATATATTGAGATCAACAATCTAACAGCCTTAATCATAATCAACATCCTTTGCATGTGTTGAATATGAAAATGAGTAGTAAACTAAAGTTACCCACCAATGAAAGAACCAAGTAAACATCAGGGCCAAAAGTTAATTTACCAGTACCATCTTAATGCCAGTGCACAAACGGCATTATTCTCTTAGACTTGATTCCTGAGTCAAATACGTGCTGCCCTTCTGGCTAAATGGAGGAGTGCAAGAAACAAGTTCACAGACGCAGACAGATGCAGGTTTGCTGAATAATTAATTTGGAACAATCTTGTCACTGATACTTTCACAGAATAAAAGGATATAATTTTGGTTGGATACTTTCAGTATCAACGTCACACGAAAAATGGAGGTACTTACATGTTTAGTTTAACGTTGACACTACATCAGAATGCGATGCGGCATCTTGCGCTTATCTGTCTGCAAACGGCAATCAGGAAAAATGTCAATGTCTTCGGCCGGTAGGGTGTCAGTGCTGTGTTTAACAAACAGCACACCGGAATGTGGTCAGTTAAGGCTCAGTCAGAGCACATCTTTCTCGCTAGTTTGTCCCGTGTGACGTCAGCCAGCGATGAGCGAATTAGAGCTCTGTTTAGCACTTCAGAATTTCCGGAGGTCAAACCACGTTCCACGACTTGTACTTTTCGGCCATAAACTGTGGTGTCCCAGCAAGTACTTGGAACAGTTGCCCTCAGCAGTCTCAACAGACGAGCCGCGCCACAGGCCGCCAACGTGGACTCAGTGAAGAGGACTGGAAGTTTGCACGAGCTTCCGTCGGTGGCCACTCGACACGCGCAAACCGGCACAGAGCTCTGACTGCCCACGAGACACCTGCCGCATTCAGGGCAGTGTGCGAGCGGTGCGTTTATCACGTAGTCACAGACTGGAACTGTTATACCCTTTACCGACGGCCTCTGAAATTTCTACAAAATATATTTCCCTGAAATAAATCAGTGTCATGATATTTTAAGTAGATGCGACTAAAGTGTACCGACGACCACTACAAGTTTATGAAATACAGGGTTATTACAAATGACTGAAGCGATTTCACAGCTCTACAATAACTTTATTATTTGAGATATTTTCACAATGCTTTGCACACAGATACAAAAACTCAAACAGTTTTTTTAGGCATTCACAAATGTTCGATATGTGTCCCTTTAGTGATTCGGCAGACATCAAGCCGATAATCAAGTGCCTCCCACACTCGGCGCAGCATGTCCCCATCAATGAGTTCGTTTCTTGGTAGAGGAGGTTTAAACACTGAATCTTTCACATAACCCCACAGAAAGAAATCACATTGGGTTAAGTCGGGAGAGTGTGGAGGCCATGACATGAATTGCTGATCATGATCTCCACCACGATCGATCCATCGGTTTTCCAATCTCCTGTTTAAGAAATGCCGAACATCATGATGGAAGTGCGGTGGAGCACCATCCTGTTGAAAGATGAAGTCGGCGCTGTCGGTCTCCAGTTGTGGCATGAGCCAATTTTCCAGCATGTCCAGATACACGTGTCCTGTAACGTTTTTTTTCGCAGAAGAAAAAGGGGCCGTAAACTTTAAACCGTGAGATTGCACAAAACACATTAACTTTTGGTGAATTGCGAATTTGCTGCGCGAATGCGTTAGGATTCTCTACCGCCCAGATTCGCACGTTGTGTCTGTTCACCTCACCATTAAGAAAAAATGTTGCTTCATCACTGAAAACATGTTTCGCACTGAACGCATCCTCTTCCATGAGCTGTTGCAACCGCGCCGAAAATTCAAAGCGTTTCACTTTGTCATCAGGTGTCAGGGCTTGTAGCAATTGTAAACGGTAAGGCTTCCGCTTTAGCCTTTTCCGTAAGATTTTCCAAACCGTCGGCTGTGGTACGTTTAGC
The DNA here is from genome assembly GCF_023864275.1 of Schistocerca cancellata. Classification (NCBI taxonomy): domain Eukaryota; kingdom Metazoa; phylum Arthropoda; class Insecta; order Orthoptera; family Acrididae; genus Schistocerca; species Schistocerca cancellata. The sequence continues at coordinate 6,526,360 of NC_064630.1, forward strand.
TCCCTGCTTGCTTTATTCGTCGACTTCCGCGGGCTACGCGTGAAACTTGTCCGCACGCTTTCAACCGTTTCTTCGCTCACTGCAGGCCGACCCGTTGACTTCCCCTTACAGAGGCATCCAGAAGCTTCAAACTGCGCATACCATCGGCGAATGGAGTTAGCAGTTGGTGGATCTTTGTTGAACTTCGTCCTGAAGTGCCGTTGCACTGTTATGACTGACTGATGTGAGTGCATTTCAAGCACGACATACGCTTTCTCGGCTCCTGTCGCCATTTTGTCTCACAGCGCTCTCGAGCGCTCTGGCGGCAGAAACCTGAAGTGCGGCTTCAGCCGAACGAAACTTTATGAGTTTTTCTACGTATCTGTAGTGTGTCGTGACCATATGTCAATGAATGGAGCTACAGCGAATTTATGAAATCGCTTCAATCATTTGAAAGAGCCCTGTACATTGCCCCGTAATAAATAAGTGTCATGAGACTTCAAATAGATGCAGCTAGAGTGTTCTACCTATCGCCAGTCGCGACAAGAGGCAGATAAATTTAGTATGAATGAAAGGAGGCAAGTCAGACGGGTTGCAACTTTCCGATTTGGCAAACAGAGACTGCACCATTCTGCGGTTTCTTCGCTGATGTTTCTGCGGTGTACGTTAAGATGTCGAAGTTGAGTGACTGTAGGAGAATACAGGATGACTTAGGCAAAATTTCTGATTTGTATAATGAATGACAGCTAGCTCTAAATATATAAAAATATAAGTTAACGCGGATGAGCTGGGAATATAAACCCGTAATGTTTGGAGACAGCATTAGTATACCCTGCTTGAGACAGTCACGTCTGTTAAACATCTGGACGTGACACTGCAAAGCGATATCAAATGGAACTAGCGTGTGAGCATTGTGGTAGGAAAGGTGGGTGATCGACTTCTGTTTACTGAGGGAATTATAGGGAAGTGTGGTTCATCTGTAAAGCAGACAGCAAATAGGACATTGGTGCGACCTATTCTTGAGTACTGTTCGAGTGTCTGGAATCCGTACTAGGTCAGATTGAAGGATGACATGGAACCAATTCAGAGACGGGCTGCCAAATTTGTTACTGGTAAGCTCGAAACACACGCAAGTGTTACGGAGATGCTTCGGAAACGTAAGTGGGAATCCGTGCATCGGAAGCGAGATTCTTTTCGAGGCACAGTATTGAGAAAATTTAGAGAACTGGCATTTGAAACTGACTGCAGAACGATTCTTCATATACAGTGTGTGTGAAATCTTATGGGACTTAACTGCTAAGGTCATCAGTCCCTAAGCTTACACACTACTTAACCTAAATTATCCTAAGGACAAACACGCACAACCATTCCTGAGGGAGGACTCAAACCTCTGACGGGACGAGCCGCACAGGCCATGACTACAGCGCCTGAGACCGCTCGGCTAATGCCGAGCGGCCAGAACGGTTCTGTTGCCTCCAATATAGACAGCGCATAAGGACCATGAAGATAAGATACGGGAGACTAGGGATCATACGGAGGGACAGAGAGCGTTGTTTTTCTCTCGTTCTATTTGCGAGTGGAACAGGAAAGGATATGACTAGTAGTGGTAGAGGGTTCCCTCCGCCACGCGCCATAACGTGGATTGCAAAGTATCGATGTGGATGTAGATGTAGAACGACCATTGCATCGTCCTTCTCAGTAACTCAGGCACTGCCTTATTGTAGTTATCCTTCGATACCACGCAGCGACTTTCAGTTACATTGGCTTCCTCTGTAGGGGAATTACATAGTGTGTTGAATCGTCCCCTTAGAGCAATTTATACAAGACTGTGCTTAAACTGACACACAATATTTTTAGCGCAACACAATCTGACTTTCAAAAATCCCTACAAAAGAATGGCCCTGACTAACATTAATCTATACCTTTCACAAATCACTTACCTCACCAAAAATCTCCGTTACTCGAACTACTGCAATACAGCGAGCGCCACTACTGCCAGCTAAATAAAAGATTCAAACTACGGAAGGCACTAACTACTGATAGGCATAGTTAACAAATGAAAGATTTTAATAGAGAACAAACAATGTATTTACCTTAATAGTCATAATATATATAGCAGTTCATGACAAATTTCAAAACTCCGCCATCTCTCTCGCCAAATCCACCACTGCTGGCGGCTCACCTTACAGTGGGTACGAGTACAGGCTGTGACGAAGGAACGGCGACTTATGGAATTCTGCGTCTGGCGACGAGATCTGCACGGATGGACAAAGCTGTTAAGGTGACCGCTGGCGTAGAGCGGGAAGTCCAGGTTCCAGTCCCGGGCTGGGTCAGATTTTCACTGTCGTCATTCCTTCATGCAGGTGATGGTTATTCCTATCTGCAAATGGGAATACATTCCATGTATCTGTACATTTATTCTGAATCACCTGTTGAATAGACATTTACATTTGGTAATGAGCACTTACATAGTGAGCTTTGTAACCGGAGTTTGATATATATACCATGGAGCTGGGACACTGTTTTTACCATTTATTTGGACAAAAGGTTAAAGAACCTGGCCAACTAATTCTCAGCATTGTGTTGTACCACCAGAGGTCAAAAGCTGCTCTCTTCTTGCATCTTCTGTTTATCGACTGCGCATCTCTATTTTAAAAGACTACGCTATAGACAAATGCACGTAGAAAAGACTTCTTAACATTTAAAGTTATATTTAGTATTAATAAATGTTCTTCTTCACGAATTATTTCCTGAATATTTCCTGTCTGCATTTTATATTTTCTCTGCTTAGTCTTTCACTTACTTTGATGAGCAAATACGAGTGGCATAACTCATCTGCTACCTTCAGTATCTCATTTCTTGATTTGTTTTTCCCAGAATTGCCTGATATAATTCGTCTTCATTTCATTAGCACTGATTTGCTTTGCTTGACATTCATCTTAAAAACATTTTTCGAGACACCATCAATTCCGTTTATGTGATTCTCCACATCTGCCGTTCCGACAGAACTAAAATCTCACTGGCAAGCCTCCAAATTTTTATTTCTTATCTCTGAACTTTAATTAACTTAACAGAATTTCTTCTCGTCTTTCTTTACTGTTTACTCATCATACAGTTTGAATAACGTCGGTTACTGCACCACCGTATCGCGCCATTCTCACAAGGGAACCTCCCCATCGCACCCCCCTCAGATTTAGTTATAAGTTGGCACAGTGGATAGGCCTTGAAAAACTGAACACAGATCTATCGAGAAAACAGGAGGAAGTTGTGTGGAACTATGAAAAAAATAAGCAAAATATACAAACTGAGAATCCATGTGTAAGATATGCAACATCAAAGAAAGCATGAGACTAGGAGATCCGTAGTCCCGTGGTCAGCGTGAGCAGCTGCGGAATGGTAGGTCCTTGGTTCAAATCTTCCCTCGAGTGAAGATTTTAATTTTTTTATTTTCGCAAAGTTATGATCTGTCCGTTCGTTCATTGACGTCTCTGTTCACTGTAGTAAGTTTAGTGTCTGTGTTTTGCGACCGCGCCGCAAAACGGTGCGATTAGTAGATGAAAGGACGTGCCTCTACAATGGGAACCGAAAACATTTGATCGCCAGGTCATAGGTCAACCGATTCCTCCACAGGAAAACACGTCTGATATATTCTATACGACAATGGTGACAGATAATAATTGTCTGAATAAAAAAATTAAATTCTTCACTCAAGACTTGAACCCAGGATCTCTCATTTCGCAGCTGCTCACGCTAACCACGGGACCACGGCGTTCCTGAGCTCATACTTTCCTTGATGTTGCGTATCTTTCACAGGGACTACTCAGTTTGTATATTTTGCTTATTTTTTTCATAGTTGCACACAACTTCTTCCTGTTTTCTCGATAGATCTGTGTTCAGTTTTTCAAGGCGTATCCACTGTGCCAACTTATAACTAAATCTGAGGGGGGTGCGATGGGGAGGTTCCCTTGTCAGCTACGTCCCTTCCATCCTCTTCTCCTGAAATAACTTTCTGTAGAAACTGTAGGTAAACATTCACTCCCTGTGTTTTATACACGTTATCTTTTGAATTTCAAAGGCATTCAGGCGATATTGTCAATAGCTTTCTGCAAAATCACAAATGACTTCGTTTCTTTTAACGTTTGCCCTTTTACCCAAATTAGACGATTTCGTCACTTGGCTTCCTTATATGCTGTTGCTAATTTTTATTGTGTTCTATTGTACTGTACTGTATTAAACCGGGGACCTAGAAACGATGGAGACACTTCCTCCCGCCGTAGCCCCTCAGTGGTTCACGACCTCACAACGGGCCACCCCACCGCTGCCCCAGTCGACAAGTGGACAACCCAACCCCCCACGCCCCCACTCCCCCCCGGGAACGTCACATACCATCATACAAGACGAGTGTAACCCAAAATGTTTGCGTGGTAGAGTAAGTATGGTGCACGCGTACGTGGAAACGGTGTTTGCGCAGCAATCGCCGAGACAGTGGAACTGAGGTGGAATAAGAGGAACCAGCAAACATTCGCCGAGGTAGATAGAACCGCCTTAGAAACCACCCACGGGCTGGTAAGCACACCGGACCTCGACACCAATCCGCCGGGGGACCGGCACGCCTTCCCGATCTTCAGACCGCGCGGCTAGCCGGCTAGTCTTAGTTTTCCTCATTTTGACGTTACGTAAGAGCGCAGGCAACACTGTCGTGATGTGTCATTGCCAGGTAACACAGTTTGATGAAACTTGGACCATACACAGAAAGACCTGCCACGGTATAACAAAGAAATACGCACTGAGATGAACAGAAATGACACTTTTGTACAAAGAGAATAAACGCACTGACGTCACCACGATTCACGTTGATCCCCTGTATATTAGAGAAGGCAGGACACGATTTTTAAGAAGATGTGTGACGTCCACGGACAGCAATGCATGCTCTGTAATATGCTGCGAGGTGCCGGGGCTAGCAGTGTATTTAACACTAAATTCTTCTAGAATCTACATATGTAAATGATGCTCTAAGCCCCCCCTCCCCCTATTCTAACTCCGACTTTTGCTGTTGCACATGGATTAAAAGGATACGCGAACTGACTGTAATCAACCCTGCAAGTGGAGTAGAAAAGAGTTTGGCACCTGCAATAATTTAATTTGATAAATAAGTTAAATAAAGGAAGGTTTCATTAACGGAGTGAGAAATGATAGGGTTGTTCTACCGATTAACCCTGCTGTTCTGTTCACTTTTACTTGACATATATACTGTTCGGGTCAATATGACCCGACATATCAAAATGCTTTAGAAACATAAATTTTGGTACAGTTTTAGCTATCGACATTGTTGTTCTATTCCAGTACCTTGTTAGTAATAATAATAATAATAATAATAATAATAATAATGGTAATAATAATAATAATAACAATGCATACAACTTTATTGAGGGATATTTTTCATTTAAATATGCACATAAATTTGAAACAACAGACAGTTTCCATTACAGGCATTCAACTTAGAAAGCACTACAGTTTTTCCATACTTCTATTCTTATTGTTGACAGTTTAGACGTAAGTATTGACATTTTCTAACAACAGACAGTTGTCATTACAGATATTCATCTTAGAGCACACTACAGTACAGAACACACTACAGTTTTTTTATTACATTCCAACATAGAAAGCACTACAACTTTAGAATCCTCTCTTCTTACTGATTGTAGTTTAGGCACAAGTATTCACATAAATTTGAAACAACAGAATTTTCAATACAATCATCTTATAAAATACTACAGTTCTTTTCTTACTGCTTGCACTGTGGACACAAGTAGGTTACATGTTTCTTGCAAATATGTTTACTACATTTTCCACACACCATGTTTGTTTTATTGTCATTACTTGATGGACAGAACTTACAGCGTGCACGTTTTGTAGATTTTCTTGTTGTTACCGATTCTGACACACCACCCACATCATTCGGGTTTTGGATGCTTGTGACCATTCTCAAAGAATCTTCTGTTCTTGGGAAATGCGTTCTTGATGCAATATGTTCTTTTATCAGTGACTTTCCAAGTTCCTCCAAGAATATTCTCCTTCTAGTCAATTTGCTTGCATTCCAATTAGGGTCAACCGAAATCCACAAAACGTATGCATTATAAGCAGAAACATCAAGAATATTGTAGAAAACTATCATTGGCCACCTATTACTTTTTCGTTTGCATGTATATGTACCTAATAACTGATCAAGCGTGTCTACAGCACCTTTGGTTGAATTATAGTCCAAAATCATTTTTGGCTTCTTATCAGCCCTGTCACTGATTTCCGCATCATGGTGGAGAGTGCTCATAAGTACAACATTCTTGTGTCTCTTAGGAATATAATTAACCACAGTAGTGTCATTTGTGAAGTAAAATGAAGAGCTGTGTACCTCCTTGTTGGTCATTTTGTGTGGAAGCTCCGGCTTATTTTTCCGTATAGTTCCCAACATAGTCAATTTCCTTTTCAGAAGCAGCTGCCCCAAATTGTACGACGTAAAAAAGTTGTCACACGTGATATTCTGACCACGTAACTCAGAAGTGAGATCAGATACCACCCTCATTCCCTGATTTCTTTCTGGTGCCGCTCCACTCACCTTTCCTGTATAAATTTGGGCTTTCAGTACGTATGAAGTTTTGCTGTCACACATGGTCCATATTTTGATCCCATATTTTGCCGGTTTACTTGGGATATACTGCTTGAATGGACAGCGACCTCTAAATGCTACTAACTGCTCGTCAACAGTAACATTTTCTCCTGGATTATACAGTTGAGGAAGGACCTCTACCCACTTCTCCCAAATACTACGAATTGCGGCAAGTTTGTCAGTACGTCGTCTTTCCTCTCTAGTAGATTTCTTGTCAAATCGCAGGACACGTGATATCTTACAGAATGTTTCATGAGACATGGTTGCTCGAAATATGTTTCGCCCAGTATCTTTATCCCACAAACTTTTTGTAGACTCCCCATGAGATCGATATACACCCGCTAGGAGTAAGAGTCCTAAGTATGCATGGAAAACAGAACCATCAATATCTGTCCACTGTTCACCATAAACTCGCTGCCCTTCAATATTTGTCATCTCTATTATTTCATTTTGAAGCGCTGTGTGAAATACTGCTTCAAATGAACATTTTACATCAGATATTCTGCTGACTGCATACCTGGTAACTCCTGGGGTACTCTTGATGATGTTCGAAGCTGGTAGGCGACCATGTTGTGCTGGTGGATGCAACTGCCATTCTATATTCCCATTTTTAGAAAGAAAAGTCTCTACACTATTTTGTATGGGCTGTGGACTGTCGTAACTGTCATCGGAACACTCGCTTTCAGATGCATTGCTGATGTGATCTTCAAACTCAGAAAGTGATCCTTCATCTGGTGAGGCATTTACTATTTCTTCCAACTCACGATCATTCAATGGTCTCATCGCCATGGTGTCACAAGTCAAACTGGGCAGAAACAAAGCATTCCAATTATTGAGAACTGCCAATTATTATTTCCTGGGGAAAGCAACAAACAAGCCCATTGTTGTGAACGCATGGAGCTTTAGGTGATTGTTGAGAGTAAGTTGGAATGATGCAGTCACTATTCCCACACAACACAACAAAAATAATTTTCGCCATTTCCAGATTTTAGAAATAAATACGAGTTACACTAAACATATTTGTGTCGGGTCATTATGACCCGAACATTACATATGCAACTATTACAGTTGAAGCCCAAACTTCTTAAACTTTTTTAAAACCTTTTAAAACACATGCTGCTCATCCATTTTCAGACAAAGTCACAAAGTTTCATAAATATATATTGGTATTTACATAATGTAAAATAACGTTCATATTCGTTTCGGGTCATATAGACCCGAACAGAACAGCAGGGTTAACAGAATGAAAGTTCTGTCCAAAATAACAATATGTTTTATTAAGACTAAACACAAGATAATAAACAAAAACACATGAAACATTTACAATACATCAAATTGACTCAAATTGGATACTCAAACAAACGCTGTGAAGGTGAAGTTGTCCCTAAACTAGATTGTGACGTTTATGGCGAAGTGATATGTGGAGCCAATTCCTTGCAACTCAGATCTTAAGAGAGACGCACAGCTAACCCAACATTAATTGCTGCTACATTAGTGACAACTCAGACAATGAACACCCAAGATAGAATAAAGTTACAAAAGACGAACAGGCGCGCTCTGCTGAGCTCTGATTATCGCCTAGCAAAAATGCCTGCTTTGCCAGTGCTGCGGACGTACATTACCAAGCTGCCTTCTTAACTGCAAGGATACGATCTGGCGTACTGGAAGCGATGGCTGGTTTTTCGACGTCCCATCGTGGTGATGATAATATCGCGAATATAGCCCGAAACAAATTGTCCTGGTCTGGTTGTTCCAGACTAAAGACTTCCTAGCAATACAAATGCGCCTCTGAGGGAGATGAAGAAGGCTCGCCACACAATCACTGACAGTACAGTCAAGCGAAGTCACACAGTAATTCCGATACAGTCAACTTTAGCCAAAACTGCTCAAGACAGACTACATAGGCCTCTTGTACACAGAACGCTCAATTGCCAACTGTACTCGGAAAGTTACGTTGAAGTCGAAACTTCAGCAACTTTGTCAAGCAGTTACAATTAAATGAACGTATATTAGACAGCCAACGGAAGGCAGGCTGACCATAGCAGCGAGAGCTCAGTCTTGTAACCTACTCCGACTGAAAGGCGAGAGCCAACTACCCACAAGAGCACCCGTACAAACCGAACACAGAACATTCCCGCCCCCACGACAGTGGCCGTGGTTAACCGTTCCAATCAGCAACTCGAAAACCGGCGGAAAATTCCACTCTATTGCCGGAGCACTACCATTCCACCAATGGAGATTCTTGGCGCCAATTTCTGCGCCGATTTTGCTACGTCACGGAGCTATGCCCTGAGCAAGCCAATCACAGTTACGATTTTGCAGAAAGCGCGGGAATTTGCCCACCACAACTGCCTGGGCACACAAGTCATTCCCACGCCTCGCTGGTAGCCCGCCAGAAAGTGTTTTCGCTAAGTTTCTGTGAAGTAACGGAACCTCTAGCCCAGCCGCTACTTCAGGCCCCTGCGAGCGTGTCTGCCGCTATTCTGCAATGTCACCGTCTGGAAAGCATTCACTCGACTCCCTCACACCCGTCGGCTTACCCTTTCAAGATCAGCCATGCCCGCCTGTCACCGGACCACCCGGGTGACGAGAGACGCTGCATGGGAAGTCCGCGTGTGAAGGAATAGCAACATTTCACCCCATGCAATTAGAGAGGAAAATCGTAAGATAGAAATATGAGAGGGGGCTCATGCCACCTCTCAATGCTGTCACGCTGGCCACATGGTTGATAAGTTGTTGTGGTAGGGTGTCCACTTCTCGACCACCGTGGTTGGGAGCTGCCGAATGGTCGTTGGTGCATGTGGTCGTGCTGTAGTACGTATGCCCAACTTATCCCACACGTGCTCTGCTCGACGGAATTTAGGACGGGTGAGCGAGAGTGCCGGCCCATTAACCAAATTTCCTGCTTTTCCAAGAGCTGCTCCGCCTGCGCTGTTCGACGCGATCGTGCATTTTCATCCACAGTAACAAAGACAGGGCTGAATGCACCACTGAGAAGACGCACATGTACAAGGGAAACAACATCACAATAACGTGAGTGTACCGTGTTTCGAGATTTGCAGGTCAGTACGCCTACGCAACATTATGTATCCCTACACCGTAACACCTGCACCACCAAAGCGGTAATGTTCGACATGTACCTGGGTGCAGTTTGAGCTCCCACCTCTTGTAGTGTAACGACGCAAGTTTTGTATAAATGATTTCTTTTGACATATGACTTCGTCACCTACGTCAGTTACAAAACAATTCAAAATTATTTATGTTCTTTTTAAATTGACTCAGAATGGTTCTTGAACGAAACTGTAAAACATCATTTGAGTCGTATGCGCAGAATTACGTCACTCAGTCCAATTGGTTTGCGCAAACGTTTTTTAAATTTAGGTGTCGTTTGTTTCTCCTCAGAAATTATATTAATGCACGTTATCTGATTTAATAAATATTAGAACCACATTGAATAAACTTTCGAGATTCAAACTCGCGATGGACGTTGTCAAAAATTAATAATCTTGTCAAATATGTTATTAATTCATTCACATAATTCTTCATAAATAAATTCTCGGAACACGTATTTAAACTTTTGTAGCATCCACTAGTTTATCATCTTCTTACATATAGACGTGAACCTGAGCCTTGCCAAGACAGGACTGAACATTTACAAGATGATTAAACTTTCTATGACGTCATTGTTGTACAAACATTACACATTCTCAATTATTTAATTTTTAGAAGCACGACCCAACAACTCGGTTTCAGGATCTTCTGTTGCTCTTTGGCTGTCGACCCGCGACGTATAGTGGCCAGCAATTTTCTCTCTGGTCCCGGCAGCGAAGATGCTGTCTCCGTTCGTTGCGCCGCCCTCTCAGTACATGAAACATAAAAAATAAATACAAAACTTTAGATAATTCAAGCTATTACAAAAATACATAAACAAAACAATAAATTAATCTTATATTCACCTGCAAACTGGGCTGACACTGGTGGATGGCGGACGCTTCAATTTCACGTCCCACTACACTCTTCCCACGTGACGGTAAGTCCAGCACTGGAGCCAGCAGGCTGTAGAGCAAGCACTGCCATCCTCGGTGAACATACGCCCTATGTGTGAACCATGTCCCGCCGACTGCCTTTTGTACCGTCCAGAGGAGCATCACGAATCGCGGTGACTTCAGTGTAACTGTTGTTTTGGAACGTAAGTGTCATCACTGTTCGTCTCATTGTGTATTTCAGTCACTTACAGCGGTACACTCACTCTGAAATACACTACTGACCATTAAAATAGCTACACCACGAAGATGACGTGCTACAGACGCGAAATTTAACCGATCGGAAGAAGACGCTATGATATGCAAATGATTAGCTTTTCAGAGTATTCACACAAGGCTGGTACCGTTGGCGACACCTACAACATGCTGACATGAGGAAAGTTTCCAACCGATTTCTCATACAGAAACAGCACTTGACCGGCGTTGCCTGGTGAAACGTTGTTGTTAGGCCTCGTGTAAGGAGGAGAAGTGCGTACCATCACGTTTCCGACTTTGAAAAATGTCGGATTGTAGCCTATCGCGATTGCGGTTTATCGTATCACGACATTGCTGCTTGCGTTGGTCGAGATCCAATGACTGTTAGCAGAATACACAACGCCGTGCTGCATCCCAACGGCCTCGTATCACTGTTGTTGTTGTGGTCTTCAGTCCTGAGACTGGTTTGATTCAGCTCTCCATGTTACTCTATCCTGTGCAAGCTTCTTCATCTCCCAGTACCTACTGCAACCTACATCCTTCTGAATCTGCTTAGTGTATTCATCTCTTGGCCTCCCCCTACGATTTTTACCCTCCACGCTGCCCTCCAATATTAAATTGGTGATCCCTTGATGCCTCAGAACATGTCCTATCAACCGATCCCTTCTTCTGGTCAAGTTGTGCCACGAACTTCTCTTCTCCCCAATCCTATTCAATACTTCCTCATTAGTTATGTGATCTACCCATCTAATCTTCAGCATTCTTCTGTAGCACCACATTTCGAAAGCTTCTATTCTCTTCTTGTCTAAACTATTTGCCGTCCATGTTTCACTTCCATACATGGCTACACTCCATACAAATAGTTTCAGAAATGACTTCCTGACACTTAAATCTATACTTGATGTTAACAAATTTCTCTTCTTCAGAAACGCTTTCCTTGCCATTGCCAGTCTACATTTTATATCCTCTCTACTTCGAGCATGATCAGTTATTTTGCGCCCAAAATAGCAAAACACCTTTACTACTTTAAGTGTCTCATTTCCTAATTCAATTCCCTCAGCATCACTTAATTCGACTACATTCAATTACCCTCGTTTTTCTTTTGTTGATGTTCATCTTATATCCTCCCTTCAAGACACTGTCCATTCCATTTAACTGCTCTTCTAAGTTCTTTGCTCTCTCTGACAGAATTACAATGTCATCAGCGAACCTTAAAGTTTTTATTTCTTCTCCATGCATTTTAATATCTACTCCTGATTTTTTTTTGTTTCCTTTACTGTTTGCTCAATATACAGATTGAATAACATCGGGGAGAGGCTACAACCCTGTCTCACTCCCTTCCCAACCACTGCTTCCCTTTCATGTCCCTCGACACTTATAACTGCCATCTGGATTCTGTACAAATTGTAAATAGGCTTTCGCTCCCTGTATTTTACCCCTGCCAGCTTTAGAATTTGAAAGAGAGTATTCCAGTCAACATTGTCAAAAGCTTTCTCTAAGTCTACAAATGCTAGAAACGTATGTTTGCTTTTCCTTAATCTTTCTTCTAAGATAAGTCGTAAGGTCAGTATTGCCTCACGTGTTCCAGTATTTCTACGGAATCCAAACGGATCTTCCCCGAGGTCGGCTTCTACTAGTTTTTCCATTCGTCTGTAAAGAATTCGTGTTAGTATTTTGCAGCTGTGGCTTATTAAACTGATTGTTCGGTAATTTTCACATCTGTCAACACCTGCTTTCTTTGGGATTGGAATTATTATATTCTTCTTGAAGTCTGAGGGTATTTCGCCTGTTTCATACATCTTGCTCACCAGATGGTAGAGTTTTGTCAGGACTGGCTCTCCCAAGGCCGTCAGTAGTTCCAATGGAATGTTGTCTACTCCGGGGGCCTTGTTTCGACTCAGGTCTTTCAGTGCTCTGTCAAACTCTTCACGCAGTATCGTATCTCCCATTTCATCTTCATCTACATCCTCTTCCATTTCCATAATATTGCCCTTAAGTACATCGCCCTTGTATAGACCCTCTATATACTCCTTCCACCTTTCTGCTTTCCCTTCTTTGCTTAGAACTGGGTTTCCATCTGAGCTCTTGATGTTCACACAAGTGGATCTTTTATCTCCAAAGGTCTCTTTAATTTTCCTCTGCTGCCTTCACTACTTCATCCCTCAAAGCTACCCATTCTTCTTCTACTGTATTTCTTTCCCCCATTCCTGTCAATTGTTCCCTTATGCTCTCCCTAAAACTCTGTACAACCTCTGGTTCTTTCAGTTTATCCACGTCCCATCTCCTTAAATTCCCACCTTTTTGCAGTTTCTTCAGTTTTAATCTACAGGTCATAACCAATAGATTGTGGTCAGAGTCCACATCTGCCCCTGGAAATGTCTTACAATTTAAAACCTGGTTCCTAAATCTCTGTCTTACCATTATATAATCTATCTGATACCTTTTAGTATCTCCAGGGTTCTTCCATGTATACAACCTTCTATCATGATTCTTAAACCAAGTGTTAGCTATAATTAAGTTGTGCTCTGTGCAAAATTCTACCAGGCGGCTTCCTCTTTCATTTCTTAGCCCCAATCCATATTCACCTACTACGTTTCCTTCTCTCCCTTTTCCTACACTTGAATTCCAGTCACCCATGACTATTAAATTTTCGTCTCCCTTCACTATCTGAATAATTTCTTTTATATCATCATACATTTCTTCAATTTCTTCGTCATCTGCAGAGCTAGTTGGCATATAAACTTGTACTACTGTAGTAGGTGTGGGCTTCGTGTCTATCTTGGCCACAATAATGCGTTCACTATGCTGTTTGTAGTAGCTTACCAGCATTCCTATTTTCCTGTTCATTATTAACCTACTCCTGCATTACCCCTATTTGACTTCGTGTTTATAACCCTGTAGTCACCTGACCAGATGTCTTGTTCCTCCTGCCACCGAACTTCACTAATTCCCACTAAATCTAACTTTAACCTATCCATTTCCCTTTTTAAATTTTCTAACCTACCTGCCCGATTAAGGGATCTGACATTCCACGCTCCGATCCGTAGGACGCCAGTTTTCTTTCTTCTGATAACGACATCCTCTTGAGTAGTCCCCGCCCGGAGATCCGAATGGGGGACTATTTTACCTCCGGAATATTTTACCCAAGAGGACGCCATCATCATTTAATCATACAGTAAAGCTGCATGCCCTCGGGAAAAATTACGGCCGTAGTTTCCCCTTGCTTTCAGCCGTTCGCAGTACCAGCACAGCAAGGCCGTTTTGGTTATTGTTACAAGGCCAGATCGGTCAATCATCCAGACTGTTGCCCTTGCAACTACTGAAAAGGCTGCTGCCCCTCTTCAGGAACCACACGTTTGTCTGGCCTCTCAACAGATACCCCTCCGTTGTGGTTGTACCTACGGTACGGCCATCTGTATCGCTGAGGCACGCAAGCCTCCCCACCAACGGTAAGGTCCATGGTCCATGGTTCATGGTTCATAGCACTCGCAATGACAGGCGTATTACTCGCATGGCTGTAACGGATCGTGCAGCCACGTCTCGATCCCTGAGTCAACAGATGGGGATGTTTGCAAGACAACAACCATCTGCACGAATAGTTCGACGACGTTTGTAGCACCATGGACTATCAGATCGGAGACCACGGCTGCGTTACCCTAGACGCTGCATCACAGACAGGAACGCCTGCGATGGTGTACTCAACGAACCTGGGTGCACGAATGGCAAAACATTTTTTCGTTTGAATCCAGGATCCGTTTACAGCGTCATGATGGTCGTATCCGTGTTTGGCAACATCGCAGTGAACGCACATTGGAAGCGTTCATTCGTCATCGCAATACTGGCGTATCACCCGGCGTGATGGTATGGGGTGCCATTGGTTGTACGTCTCGGTCACCTCTTTTTCGCATCGACGGCACTTTGAACAGTGGACGTTACATTTCAGATGTGTTACGACCCATGGCTCTACGCTTCATTCGAACCCTGCGAAACCCTACATTTCAGCAGGATAATGCACGACCGGATGTTGCAGGTCCTGTACGGGCCTTTCTGGATACAGAAAATATTCGACTGCTGCCCTGGCCAGCACATTCTCCAGATCTCTCACCAATTGAAAACGTCTGGTCAATGGTGGCCGAGCAACTGGCTGGTCACAATACGCCATCACTACTCTTGATGAACTGTGGTATCGTGTTGAAGCTGCATGGGCAGCTGTACCTGTACACGTCATACAAGCTCTGTTTGACTCAATGCCCAGGTGTATCAAGGCCTTTATTACGGCCAGTGGTGGTTGTTCTGGGTACTGATTTCTCAGGATCTATGCACCCAAATTTCGTGAAAATGTAATCACATGTCAGTTCTAGTATAATATATTGTCCAATAAATATCCGTTTATCATCTGCATTTATTCTTGGTGTAGCAGATTTAATGGCCAGTAGTGTGCTAACTTCATCCCCTGTCTATTCTGCGGAACTACGCACAATGATATGAAGTCCTCCAGAATAGGAAAGTGGTTAGTCTGAGACCTATTCATTATCAGCAGTCACATTTCGGAATTTAGTAAGTTACCAGGTTTCTCCACGGCATTCAGAAGCTCGTGAGCTACTGCGAGTACTGCTTGAACAATTTTGTATAAATGTGTGCTACCTCCAGACGTGGCGTCAGAGGTTGCCCTACAGCTACGGTCGACAGCTTAGCCACAGTGCGACTGATCTCCTTCGCCAGATTTTGGGGGATCAAGCAGGTTAGCTTAAGTACGTTTAGAATCTATTCTATAAATCTAGAATCTATTTTATCCTCCGTGACCGAGATGGATCCCAGGACGCCTCTGTACTTAACAATGCTGCGTTGCGGCTTTCGCTATTAGAAAGACGCCGAACGACAGTGAATGAGCAATGTCTGTGCCGAAAAGAACGTGGCACTACTGTGCACTCTTTCCTCAGTTACTGGCGTAACTAGAAAAGTTGCATCTATACATGAGATGAAAAGAGGAATGTTTTACTACATACTCGAGATGATAAGTGGTTGTATTGAAAAGCAAGATTAGAAACACAGTGCACAACTTCAAATAAATTCAACTAAACAGATATAAGTGAATTAATCTTCATTGGCTATCGTTCAAGGTACGTTCCGAAAAAAATAAATGTCAGAGTAAGTTCCTCTGAACACGTAAGGCACTGAAAAGTTGAAACACAGACACCACAGTCGCACATCAGGAGCGTCACGTCCTGTTATAAGAACTCCAATAAGGAATAATAGTAATTTGTAGACAGCTAATACCCACCTTCGACAACCGAAGAAAGAACCATAACAGTAACTTCAAGCATAAAATGCACCAAACTTCTCATTTGTAAGAATTATTTTGGTAGCTTACAAATAACGTACAAAATTTGCGATAAAGATTTTACCTACTTTTGGTGTGCAATTAAACTGCAATTTCTGTCCATAGATTAAGAGCTATAATCCGATTATGACGTTTTCCATCCTCAGGATACCAAATAGTCCTTCTTTCTTGGACTTATAGCAGTCCTTATTTCCTGTGTGAGAATGTTGAATTGCTCGGTTGGCAGATTTCAAGATTTTTTCCCATACTATCTTTGCGGCAGCCATTGTAAGGTTTGAGATAAAAATACAATCCTTTTTGCGGAGTTTTTTATTTTCAAATTTCATTTACGCGCTTCGCCAGTGGTAGGATTCTTCAGATTATACAAACCAGTCACGGACCACGGTATCTATAAAAATATATCGGCATAATGCGACTAGGATATCAAGAAGTTGGCAGGCAGTGGGAATTACCGAGCAAGGTGGCGCACTGGCTAGCACACTTGCAACACCATGGATCCAATGTTCTTTAGTGTTCTTAATCTAAATTGTGTTTTTGTGCCTACATGTTTACCTACAAAGACTGCCAAACCAGTAATGGGCAGAATGTGTAATGTGGACTGCTAGTGCTGAGGCAAGCAGTGGAGTAAATTAGGTTTCTTGATCAATGTGTTATGGACTGACTGTCCTTACTAAAGTCAGTGAAAAGTTATTATCAAATGAATGTGGAATCTTGTTCAAATAGTTGTAGATGTTTTGAGATTAGGTTTTGTGATGTAACTTAATAAATTGGACTGTCTTGCTTTAAAATACAGCAGTGATAATTAAAGATAGGTTCTGAATATGTTAGTGTGTTTATGGGCAGCAAACATTTTGGACTGCTATTAATGAAGAGCAGCTTTAAAGTTAATAATTTTGAAAAAAACCTTACAGAGTTACTTTGGTATTTAAAGGTTCCCATTGCTGTTTGTGTAAATATTTGTGCATATGTGGATGCAAACTGAAATTTTCAATATTTCATTAATTGCTGAACGTTGTGAAATGTACTATGATCATTAACATGCTTGTGTGTCTCTGAATATTTACATTCTTTAAAAATATTGAAAGACTAATTTCTGCTTCGTTAAGTTAAAATGTTCTGTGCTGTTGTACATGTGTATTATTTTCTTTGTTTAAGGACTGTACCTATTCTACTAATATGAAGATTAATTTGTGTACTATTTGTCTATTATTTGAACTGTATGTGTATGAAATGAACATGCTTAAAGATATCTTGTGTAACGATGAAAATTAGTTTCCTTAAACCAGTGTGGGCATGAAAATTACTGTAAATCTCCTATTTTGAAAATATTTTTGGAAGAAATGTAAGAAATTCCCTAGTGTATATACTGTATGTTTGTAATATGTATTTTTTTCCCAACTGAAGCTGGCGAGTACTTAGGTGTTATAGATGTTTCGTTGAAGTATCCCTTACAGCAGGAAACTTCAACGAAACATGGGGCATGTGTAACACCATGGATCCAATGTTCTACTGATTTATTTTGCTTTCGTTTTATTTAATGTTACATCGTTGAGCTTCTGTAAATGTTGTTTGATTGAATCGGTAACAATAAATTGTTTATTCCTTTCTTTGTTAAAACTTTGATGTCCTGATTCGATTCTATGCAATGTAGTATATCTGTCATTTAAATTCTTTATTCCATTTGGAGGGAACAAAACTTACTGTATATAATTGTAATTTCTGTGTAAATAAGTTTTTGTATAAATGTCAATATGTGCAAATGTTCTGTCTTATTTAAAATATATGTTTGCTGTTATGTTAACTGCTGACCTTCACTTAGGATTCTTAGTTATTTTGTGTGTAAGGGATAGTGTGGTTCCCCTCGGGAACGGAACTTAGTAGCGCGCGCAAGTTGTGGTTGGCCTAGGTAGAAAGGGTGGAACAAGAGTCAGTTGGGGACGAGCTACCAAACTGTGCACTGCCATGTAAAAATTGCATATTGCGCTGGTTCCGAGAGAGGCTTCTTCTGCTACTTTCCAATGCCTCAGATGGATGGATCAATAGATGGAACGATTCTGGAATTGATATTCATCATCGCCACCAAGAAGGGACAGAGTCCAGCAATTCCGCCTGCGAATCCACTTACCAACATGCAGTTGCCACCACATTGCGCAATCACTGTAACGGAATACTATAATGATGTACAGTGAAGGATCAGCTTACTGGATATTTTAGTGTGCACAAATATAAGGTAACTTATGACTAAATTTATGTACCTACCTTGATTTTTTCCCTATCACAACACCTCTCAGGTTCCTCTCCATCTGAACTATGATTACCGAGTGTCCTATTTTGTGGAAAAAATGAAAGCCTCAAAGTTAGACAGTTAACTACATAATGTTGTTTGATCTTTGATGAGAAGGGCAATTTCAGATTTACTGTGGATTTAGCGAAATTGTGGGAGGCAGTAAATGTAGTTTTGTGAAGATTCAAAGTCACCTATTTAATCATTTACTTGAAAGTAGAAAACTGTGGGAATAAAAACAATTTGTTTTTTCATTTCTAATTTAAAGTTTTAAAAACTGAGGCTTACGAAATTTTGTTTAGTTAATGATCATAGTGGTGCCTGTAGTAAATGTCAAAAGGTGATTCAGTTTCTTGTAAATTTGTCAAAATAGTGTCTCACCGCAGCAAAAGTCGCGAATTGCATTTAGGGAAAGTTATATACTCATGCATGCAAAGCTCTTGTTTCTTTTGGGTATCGAAAGTGGATATTAATAGTGTAATAAAATCCATAGGTTGTCCTTTACCACTATTTATGAAAACAATAATATCTTTATTCAAAAGTCAGTGAGAAGTAACCTGTTAGTGAATTCCAAATAACTTTCATTTTATATAGTAAAGTATTTAACTGAGAGAGACTTAAACTACGTGCAATTTATGATCCTGCAGTGAATGTTAATAGTAATGTTATAAAGATCATTCAGTTTGGAGAAGTCCAGAAATTAATAGTGTGTGTCGGTATCTGTTATAATTTTGTAAATAGTTTGTGCTGCTCTAGCTGTTGGCTTCAATCTTACCGTAAACAAATGTATGTATCAGAGTTCATTGTACTCGCGTGTGGCCAAGTCTGTGTTGTGTTTCTCCGTTAAAGTTACTCATACCTACTTTCTTAAACGAGAACGTTAATCATTCTCTTGCCTAATTAGGCTGTCGACCGTTTTCCTTATTCTTTAAACAGTATAGCTAGTCAAAAATATAGTTCATTACTGTTCAAATATTTACATAATCCTGACTTTCACTTCCGATAAGCCACCTCCGTTAGGTACAACACGGTCAACGTGTAACACCATAGATCTTCTACTGTATGGATTTATTTTGCTTTTGTTTTATTTAATGTTACATTGTTGATCTTCTGTAAATGTGTTTGAATCGATAACATAAAATTGTGTACTCTTTTCTTTGTAAAAACTTTGGTGTCTTGATTTGATTCTATGCAAAGTAGTGTATCTGTAATTTAAAATCTTTGTCCCATTTGGAGGGAACAAAACTTACTGTATGTGATTGTAATTTTGTGTGAATAATTTTTTGTAGAAATGTTAATATGTGCAAATGTTTTGTTTTATTTAATGCATTTGGTTGCTGTTATGTAAATTACTGATCCTCACTTCGGGCTCTTAGTTATTCTGTATGTAAAAGGTGTAGTGGTTCCCCTCGGGAACGGAACTGTGTAGCGCGCGCAAATTGTGGTTGGCCTAGGTGGAAAAGGTGGAACTGATAGTCAGTCGGGGACGAGCCAGCAGTCGGGGACGAGCTACCAAACTGTGCACTGCCATGTAAAGTGTGCTTATTGTGCTGGTTCTGGGAGAGGCTTTTACTGTTTCTTTCCAAGGCCTCGGATGGACGGATAAATAGCTGGAACTATTCTGGAATTTGTATTTATCATCGCCACCAAGAAATGACAGAGTCCAGCAATTCTACCAGCAATTCCATCTACCAACATGCAGTTGCCACCACATTGCGCAATCATTGTATCGGAATACTGCATTGATGTACAGTGAAGGATCAGCTTAATGGATGTGCTAATGTGCTGAAATATAAGGTAATTCATATCTGAATTTATGTACCTACCTTGATTTTACTCCTCATCATAACACCTCTCAGGGTCCTCTCCTTTTGAACTAAAGTGATTACCGAGTGTCCGTTTTAGTTACTTATACCTGCTTTCTTAAACGAGAATGTTAATCTTTCTCTTGCCTAATTAGGTTGGCGACCGTTTCCCTTATTTTATAAACAGTATAGCTAGGCTAAATTTTGTTTGTTACTATACAAATATTTACGTAATTCTGACTTTCAATTCCGATAAGCCACCTCCGTTAGGAACAACACGGTCAAACTAACAAAATTCCTCTCAGAGGGTAACACTGCTCTGTTGCTTTGTGCCATAGTTACTTTTACAAAATGGTTTTATGTTACAACCTGCTTCTGGCATTGAGGTTATGGTACAGTAGTAGCAGAAAGGTAGAGTTATACGTGTCGCCGCGTGACAGGACGTTGTTCAGTTTGCACCTACAGACGGAAAAAATTATAAGTAGTTAGTATTTTACAAACATTGAGTGAACATAAAACGTCCAGCGGCACGAACCTGTACATTACTTGACAGAACTAGTAGTGAAAGTTGAGTTTAAATTAAAAATAAAAGGTATCAGTACTTAATAATAGCTAAAATGGACAGGAAATTAGAAATAAATGTAGACATGCGAGAGCAGAATGCAACCGAGAGCAGTTCAGGCAGCACACCAACAGATGGCATGACGCGCGAGTTAAATCACGTACGTTATCACGCAGACGTTAATAAACAGATCGGAGCTATGTGTGTAGCGCGTACTAAGCAAGACAATGTAGGCGATGTAGTCAAAGACAGTGGCTATGCTGATGAATCGAGGGATATGTTTGAATCACCAAAACCAGAAAGGGGTGTAGGATCTGAACACGAAAAGGCAGTAGAATCTAAAAGTGAAAAGACACTAAATCTGACTGACTTGCTTAAAATACTGTCTGCACAAAATGACAATATTAAGGCACAAATTGCAGCGCAAAATGACAATATTAATGCACAAATCGCAGCACTGGGGCAACAAAATGTAGAACAAAGACAGCTAATTGCAACACAGGGTAGTGATATTAGTAAACAAATGCAAGAGCAGGGTACCAGACTTAGTAAACAAATTGAAGAAGTCAGCTCGAGGGTAGGAACAGTGAGTAATGAAATCAAAAGTATTAAAAGCGAAATTACTGTCATCAATGGCAATATTGCCAATGTACAAGGACAAATTGATGACATTAACGAAAGATTTGACACTGAAGTAATTATAATTCAAGATCAAATAGAACCTTTAGTCATCACTAAAGTAGACGAAAAGGTATTCGGTATTAAATCCGAAATACAAACAGAATGTAACGTGGAATTTGCACAGATCAAACAATCTGTGACAGAAACAAATAGAGAACTAACCAAACAGATTGTTACTTGCGAAAAGAAGTGTGAACATAACGCTTCACAAATCCAAGGCAAAGTGTATGACTTGGAAAGAAAAATACAATCAGTACCTACACATTTTACTGAAAAAATTCCCTTCAGTAAAATATTAGAGAGCGAGGAAAAATTCGACCCAGCAAAGAGACATAATGGCTGGCACCCCATTGATTTTGTAAAGAACTGCGAAAGAAATTTTCCTGAATATTTGACTGACCAGGAAAAAATTAATGTTGTAATCAGTGCATTAACGGGAGAAGCAAAAAGGTGGGGGTTGAATCTTGATACTAACGAGATGACTTTTGAAACCTTCAAACAAAAATTTATTGACGAATACTGGTCAGAACAAAAACAAGACCAGTTGTGGCGTGAATTTCTAATGGCCAGACTGTATGATGTCAGAGGTAGGCAAACCATGAAAGAGTTTTGCGAATCATGGTACAGAAAACTAATACACTTAAAAGCAAGAAGGACTGAAGCCGAGATCGTTTGGGTTCTTTGG
Source organism: Schistocerca cancellata (assembly GCF_023864275.1). Lineage (NCBI taxonomy): Eukaryota > Metazoa > Arthropoda > Insecta > Orthoptera > Acrididae > Schistocerca > Schistocerca cancellata. The sequence goes on from NC_064630.1 coordinate 6,548,599, forward strand.
CAGAAACTGCCTGAGGATTCTAAACGGTATGTTGGGAGTACCCACAGTAGTTTTTCTGCGTTCTTGGAAAGGGTAGAGGATGAAGATCACTGGCGAAGAAATCGCGAGTACCGTCCCAATAATAACAATAATTATTCGCGAGAAAGTAATGACCGAGCTGAACGACATGAAAATGAAAGATATCGTGTAAACGCGATTCAAAGAGGTCGTGCTAGAGGCTGGGGAAATTATACTACGCGCGGTAGAGGATACATGGCACGGAATTTCCAAAATAGAGACGAAATGGATAACTAAAAACCGCGTGTGTTACGGGCCGGATTCACACGGAGACCGTTTTTGGGCCCAAAGAAAAGATGCCAAATATTAGATTCGAGAAGGAAAGATGTAAACTATGGGGCAGGAAGGTTAAGGGCGCGCCTATAGCAGACGGGCGCGGAGTAATACATAGTGGCGTTCCCAGTGCGAAGTCACGTGACCGTTCGTGCTCGGGCCAGCGGTTGCCGGAGCAGCGTACATTGCACTTGGCAGCAGACACAAATGGCAGACGTCAGAACAAGATGGCTGCCGTAGAGAGAGACAGAAGAGGCGGGATCGAACACTTCCGATGGTCGGTTTCAGTAGTAGATGAATGTAGAAATGAAAATAAAGTTAATATGTCATATGATAAAGATAACTCGGTATCGGAATCGTGCGAAAAGACTTTATTAAAAAATAAAAGGGAGCCAGAAAAGGCGAGTGAAAAGGGGAATATTTGTACTGTTAATGATGTGTATGAGGTAAAAGACGTAGATGTGGGGGAGGTTGTGATGAATAAAGAGGAAAGGGAGGTAGAAGATGCCATGCAAAAGACGAGTGCACAATTAATAATAGGTAAAAAAGAGGTAGAGGAGGACGTTCGTAATCATGACATTATGAGCAGTGCAGATGAAATTATTGTTGATGGAAAGGTGTTTAATAGTTTTGATGCAGAAGGGTCTAGTAAGAATTTCGCACGATTACCTGAAAATGACAGCATGGAAGAAAATGAAATAAAAGTTATTGAAGTATATGACGATTATACTAAGTATGAAGTTAGGGCTGAAATCGTACAAAGTGATATAACAGAAGTGCCTGACTGTCCAAACGATGTGCGTTGTGTAGAAAATGAGTCGGAAAACGAAGTGACTGAAACATCTAGTGATAATCTGCCTCACTGTCTAAAAGTTGCTTTCCTGCTCGAATCTGATGACGAAATAGAACCTAGCGATAGCTCAGATGAAGGAGAGACGACAGATACAGATGAGTTTTCGGAGGTAGACAAACATACTTATAACTTTACAGAAAGAGGTTACGAAAAAATTAACGACATCTTTTCGAAACAAAATCCGGAATGCGTAACCGAAACAAAACCGAAAGAGCCGCCAGATGACACTATATTAGGGCACGTTCTGCTTGATGTAATGAATGAAATAAATTTACAGAAACCTAAAGAACCTCCAGATATAAATATAGTAGAACGTGAATTGTTGCAAATCTGTAAAGATGTAGAAGTCAACAAACCTAAAAAGCCACCTGATGAAACAAAACGTTGGCAAGATCTGGATAGCTTAGTGAAAAATGTAGAAAGTAGGAGGCCTAAAAAGCCACCAGACTTAGTAACTATTTTATGAACCATAAAAGACTGCTTTGTTAATAAAGAGACTGGGGGCAGGATGCTGTATGTATATATATTGTTAATTTAATGCATGACTTTATTATTATTGTATCTGAGTGTTACCTGAAAGTGAATTATTGTTTTGTTGATCTTGAGGCCTGTGGCAGGTTGTTGTTTATTTACTATAGTGTACTGTTTGACTTTGCTTAGGAACTGTTTATTTTCAAATGAATACTTATTGTTGCCAGTCTAATTATGAAGAGAGAGCCATGTAGTGTGAGAAACCTGAAAACTTTATGACTAATGATGCTTATAGTAACTTAACGAGAGTGCAAAGAACTCCACAAGACAATAATTTATTTCTAATATAGTTAAAATTCAGAAAGGGCTTATGTTTGCAGTATGAGGTTTACTTAAAGATGCATGACCTCAGATGAGGGTTGTCAAGCCTCAGGGGACATGCACTCTTTGCATTGTCAGGTGCTTGACGAGCACCAGGGACCCGAGTCGTTGTCAGCACTACTTCCATTTCTTTTCGTGCTGCCAACCTTCCTCTTCATCATTCAGAACTTTTACTATCTTCTTTCCTCCTTCTCTATCAGAGTGTATTGAATAGTGTGGCAATGACTTAAGATATTGTGTATTGTTTGTGGATAAGTAAATAAATAATTAAATTGGGTACACAAGAAAATGAGTAAGAATAATGAAAGTATAGTGGGTATTGTAAAAGAGAAAATGTAATGGGAAAGTAACTGGAAAGAGAAATATAGATGAGAAAAGAATAACTTACTGAAAAGAAAAGGTAAATGAATGCCATAATATAATTAAATGTAAATGTTTTTGAAAAAGAAAGGGGTAAATATGGTGTTGAAAAACTGTATGTTGTTTAAAACTGTGGAAATGAACCTGGCTAATGAGTGTAAGATAGATATGAAATGTATATGTCTTGTGCCACAAAAAGGGTTGGCAGAAATCACTTGCAATAGAATATGAAATTATTGTCCTGGTCTTAATGTGTGTAATGACCTAACTGTGTGTGAAAAAGCAATGGTAAAGGAGTAGTAAGAAATTCTTAATCCTGACTTGATCCCAAGTATGACACTTAAATTTTTCTTGATTAATATATATGTTACCTGATGTTGTCATTTGAAAAGAAATGATTTTGTTACCAATGTTTAATTACTGTTTCAAAGTTGCAGGTTTTATGTTTTATACCATTAAAGCAAATTTTACCAAAGATGTGACATAAAGATGAAAAAACCTAAAGATGATGACAATAAACTGCTCAAAAATATGTTGTTGGGCAGCAAAACATGACAAAAGAATAAGAATGCTGTGGTCCTGAAGTTGAGGACTACCATATATGCTATGTGAGCAGTAGCCAAAGGACTTGCCACTGTGGGGCAAGGAGCTGATAGGTGGTCATGAACTGCCAAACCTAGAGGATGGGGCAGTGAATTAATTTAAAAATGAGTTTTTTGTTTGTTTTGTGTGTTCTTAATCTAAATTGTGTTTTGTGTCTAAATGTTATAGGTAAAGACTGCCAAATCAATAATGGGCAGAATGTGTAACATGGACTGCTAGTGCTGAGGCAAGCAGTGAACTAAGTTAGGTTTTTTGAGCAATATGTTATAAACTGACTATTCTTATTGAAGTCAGTGAAAAGTTATTATAAAATATATATGCAACTTATTTAAATGGATGTAGATGTTTTTGAGACTAAGTTTTCTTGGATAACTTAAATTTTTGGACTGCCTTGTTTTAAAACACAGCAGTGATGATTAAAGATAGGCTCTGAATAGGTTAGTGTGTTTATGTGCAACAAATATTTTGGACTGCTATTATTGAAGAGCAGATTTAAAGTTAGAAATTTTGAAACAAAAACCTTGAAAAGTTAATTTTGTATTTAAAGAGTCAGTTGGAAAAAGTTCTCATAGCTGTTTGTGTAAATTTTTTTGTACATATGTGGATGCAAACTGATATTTTCAATATTTCATTAATTGCTGAACCTTGTAAAATGTACTGTGATCATTAATATGCTTGTGTGTCTGAAACTTACATTCCTTTAAAAATATTGAAAGACAAATTTCTGCTTTGTTGAGTTAGAATGTTCTGTGTTGTTGTATATGCGTATTTTCTTTATTTTATTTAAAGGCTTTACCTATTATACTAATAGGTAGATTAGTTTGTGTACTGTTTGTCAATTATTTGAACTGTATGTGTATGGAAAGAACATGTTTAAAGATATCTGTGTAATGATGCAAAATTAGTTTCCTTAAACCAGTGTGAAATTGAAAATTGCTTTAGATGCCTTATTTTGAAAATATTTTGGAAGAATGGTATGAAGTTTCTTAGTGTTTATTGTATGTTTGTAATATGTATTTTTTTGTCCCAACTGAAGTTGAATGGAATAATTTTTTTTTTTTTTTTGCAGCCAGCACCACTTAGGTGTTATAGATGTTTCCTTGAAGTATCCCTTATAGGAAACTTCAACGAAACATGGGGCATGTGTAACACCATAGATCTTCTGTTGTATGGATTTATTTTGCTTTTGTTTTATTTAATGTTACATTGTTGATCTTCTGTAAATGTGTTTGAATCGATAACATAAAATTGTGTACTCTTTTCTTTGTAAAAACTTTGGTGTCTTGATTTGATTCTATGCAAAGTAGTGTATCTGTAATTTAAAATCTTTGTCGCATTTGGAGGGAACAAAACTTACTGTATGTGATTGTAATTTTGTGTGAATAATTTTTTGTAGAAATGTTAATATGTGCAAATGTTTTGTTTTATTTAATGCATTTGGTTGCTGTTATGTAAATTACTGATCCTAACTTCGGGCTCTTAGTTATTCTGTATGTAAAAGGTGTAGTGGTTCCCCTCGGGAACGGAACTGTGTAGCGCGCGCAAATTGTGGTTGGCCTAGGTGGAAAAGGTGGAACTGATAGTCAGTCGGGGACGAGCCAGCAGTCGGGGACGAGCCAGCAGTCGGAGACGAGCTACCAAACTGTGCACTGCCATGTAAAGTGTGCTTATTGTGCTGGTTCTGGGAGAGGCTTTTACTGTTTCTTTCCAAGGCCTCGGATGGACGGATAAATAGCTGGAACTATTCTGGAATTTGTATTTATCATCGCCACCAAGAAATGACAGAGTCCAGCAATTCTACCAGCAATTCCATCTACCAACATGCAGTTGCCACCACATTGCGCAATCATTGTATCGGAATACTGCATTGATGTACAGTGAAGGATCAGCTTAATGGATGTGCTAATGTGCTGAAATATAAGGTAATTCATATCTGAATTTATGTACCTACCTTGATTTTACTCCTCATCATAACACCTCTCAGGGTCCTCTCCTTTTGAACTAAAGTGATTACCGAGTGTCCCTACTGAAAGAACATTAAAAACCAGTGTTTTATTTTTTTTTATTAATGCCTTTGAACATAGTAAAGAGAAAGTTAAAGTTAATGATGCTTGCTGAAATAATTTTTCCTATTAAAACTGCTATTTAAAGTGCTGTTGCTAACTTCAATATTAAAGTTCTTAAGACTGAGGCTTATAAGGCAAATGATCACATTATTGTCTGTAGCGAATTCTAAAAGGTGAGTCAGTTTCTTGCAATTCGCTGTAGTAAAAGTGAGAAAGCTGCAGTTGTGAAACAATATATATTCATGTTTGCTAAGTGTTTGTGTATATTGTGTATTAGAAGTATATGTTAATAGCAATGTTATAAAGACCATTCACTTTAAGTAAGCCTGAAAGTAATAGGGTGTTTCGGTATCTCTTATAATTTAGCAAATAGTTTGTGCTGCTCTAACTGTTAGCTTCGATCTTAAAACATATGTGTGTCAGAGTTCATGTCACTCGGGTGTGGCTGTCTAGATTGTGTTTGTCCGTTTTAGTTACTTATACCTGCTTTCTTAAACGAGAACGTTAATCTTTCTCTTGCCTAATTAGGCTGGCGACCGTTTCCCTTATTTTATAAACAGTATAGCTAGGCTAAATTTTGTTTGTTACTATACAAATATTTACGTAATTCTGACTTTCAATTCCGATAAGCCACCTCCGTTAGGAACAACACGGTCAAACTAACAAAATTCCTCTCAGAGGGTAACACTGCTTTGTTGCGTTATACCATAACTGCTTTAACAAGATAGTTTTATTTCACATCCTGCCTCCAACTTTAAGGTTATGGTACAACAATAGCAGACGAAGAAGTGTTACACGTGGCGCCGTGTGACAGGACGTTGTTCAGTTTGCACCTACATGCGGAAAAAATTATAAGTAGTTAGTATTTTACAAACATAGAGTGAACATAAAACGTCCAGCGGCACGAACCTGTACATTATTTGACAGTACGGATAGTGAAACTTCAGCTTAAATTGAAAATAAAAGGTATCAGTCCTTAATAGTAACTAAAATGGACAGGAAACTCGAAATAAATCTAGACACACGAGAACAGAATGCAATCGAGAGCAGTTCAGGCAGCATACCAACAGATGGCATGACGCGCGAGTTAAATTACGTACGTTATCACGCAGACGTCAATAAACAGATAGAAGCTATGAAATTCGTTCGTACTAAGCAAGACAATATGAGTGATGTTGTTGAAGACAGTGGCTATGTTAATGAATCGCGGGATATGTTCGAATCACCAGAAACTGAAAGGGAAGTAGAACTCGAACACGAAAATGCGGTAGAAACCAAAAGTGAAAAGACACCAGATGTGACTAATTGTTCCCTCAGCCCCTGGCTGCTCCTCTCCCATCCCTGCCCCCTGCCACGTCTTCACCGTTTGTTCCCCCTACCCTCCATCCCTACACCCTACATCTCCTTTCCCAAGGTGGCTTCCTTCAACTCCCCCTCCCGGATGATGCCCTCTCTCCCTCCATTTATCCCTCCTATCAACTCTGATCCTCACTCTCCCTCCTTTCCTCTGTCCTTTTCCTGGGCTCTCTCTGCCCCCCTTCCATCCTCTTTTTTCCCCACCTCCCCTCTCTCTGCCCCCTTCTCTCCCCCGAGTCCATTTGTAATTCCCTCCTCTGCCTCCTCTCATTCCCTCTCGCGTCTGCCGTACCCCTCTCCGCCTTTATGAGTCATCCCCCTCCTTGGTCCCCCCTCTTTTCTTTGTTTCCTTCCTCCCTCCTTGTTCTTCCCGCTACTCCAGCCCCCCACCCCCCCATCTGCCTTTGCTCGGGAGTGTCATCTTTGTGCCGCCATTTTCGTGCACAGTGAGTGTTTTACAGTGAGTGCCCTGTGTTGTGTTTTTTGGGAAGTGTTGCGAACGGCCATCATACTGTCGCTGGGTGTACTTTTTATCTCTTGCGAACAGAAACCAGACTGTCGCCATGTTTTTTTAATTGTGTGTGTACTATGTTACTTGTCTTATTCCTGTGTCTTTTATAAATATTGCCAATCCCTTTTGCTTTCTATTTAAACTGTCCACGTTTTTCCGCCGTTTTACACTTTAAGTCACCGTTTTCTCGCCAGTTTTTGTTATTTCTTTTCTTCTTCTGTTTTTAGGAACAAAGTCTGTAGGCTGTAGAGCAGCGTAGTAAGCTGCTGCCTGCCCGCCCCCTTTGGGGGGAACTGAAAATCAATAAAAAAAAACTGATTGTTCAAGATGTTGTCTGCGCAATTTGCAACACAAATTGCAGCACTCAACGACAATATTAATCACAAATTGCAGCACAGGGACAACAAAATGCAGTAGACAATGACAATATCAAGGATAGCATGGAAGAAAATGAAATGAAGGTTATCGAAGTATATGACGATTATACTAAGTATGAAGTTAAAGCTGAAATCGTTCAAAGTGATATAACAGAAGTGCCTGAGTGTCCAAACGATGTGGAGTGTGTAGAAAATCATCCAAAAAACAAAGTAGCTGAAACATCTAGTGATAATCTGCTCCACTATCTAAAAGTTGCTTTCCTGCTCGAGGCTGATGATGAAAATGAAACCAGTGATAATTCAGATGATGAAGGGTATATGAATACAGATAAGAATGAATATATTAATTTTCCCTGTTGTTCAAAAGTCGCGTACTTAAGTGAATCTGGTGTTGAGGAAGAGAGTAGTGATGACTCCAGTGAAGATGAATTTTCAGGTGTAAACGAAAGTGAATATACTTTTACTGAAAGAGGGTACGAAAAAATCAGTGACATTTGTCCAAAGCAAGATACATAAAGTAGAAATGGACCAAAACCGAAGGAATTAATCAGTAATATAGCACAAGGGCATAATTTGCAGGAACCTCCAGATGATACTATACTGGGGCAAGCCTTAACAAATGTTTTGAAAGAATGTGTTTTACAGGAACAAAAAGAACCACCTGATAAAATAATAGCAGAACAGGAGATGTTGTGCATTGCTAAAGATTATGAAATTCCAAAACCTAAAAAGCCACCTTATGAAACAAAACGTTGGAGAGATCTGAATAGCTTAGTGAAAGATGTAGAAAATAGGAGTCCTAAAAAGCCACCAGTTAGTAACTGTTTCTTGAACCATAAAAGACTGCCTTGTTAATAAAGAGACTGGGGGCAGGATGTTGTATTAGTACTTATTGTTAATATAATGACTGACTTTATTATTATTGTATCTGAGTGTTACCTGAAAGTGAATTACTGTTTTGTTAATCCTGAGACCTGGGGGAGGTTGTCTATTTATTGTGGTCTACTGTATAACATTGCTTAGAAACTGTTTAATCTCAATTAAATACTTATTGTTGCCCATCTAATTAAGAAGATAGGGGCACATAGTGCGAGAAACCTGAAAACTTTATGACTAATGATGCTTATGGTAACTTTCTGAAAGTGCAAAGAACTCCACAAGATAATAATTCGTTCCTAATATACTTAAAGACCAGAAAGGGCTTAAGTTTGCAGTATATGTGGTTTATTTAAAGAGACATGTCGTCAGATGAGGGCTGTTAAGCCTCAGGGGACATGCACTATTTGCATTGTCAGGTGCCTGACGAGCACCAGGGACCCAAGTCGTTGCCAGCACTGCTTCCGTTTCTTTTCGTGCTGCCAACTTTTCTCTTCATCATTCAGAACTTTTACTATCTTCTTTCCTTCTTCTCTATCAAAGTAAACTGAATAGTGTAGAAATAATGTAAGATACTGTGTATTGTTTGCGGACAAGTAAATGAATAATTAAATTGGGTACACTAGAAAATGGCCAAGAATAATGAAAGTATAGTGGGAATTGTAAAGGAAAAATGTAATGGAAAAGTAATTGGAAAGAAAAGGATAGATGAGAAAAGAATAGGTTACTGGAAAAAAAGGTAAATGAATGCCACAATATGACTAAATGTAAATTTTTTGAAAAAAAAAGAGGGGCCAATTTGGTGTTGAAAAACTATATGTGTGTTTTAAAACTGAGGAGATAAACCTGACTAATGTGTGTAAAATAAATATGAGAGGTATGTGTCTAGTACCAAAAAAGGTAGGCAGAAATCACTTGTAGTAGGATGTAAAATTATTGTGCTGATCTTGACATATCTGATGACCTAACTGTGTGTGAAAAAGCAATGGTAAATGAGTAGTAAGAAATTCTTAATCCTGACTTGATCCCAAGTATGACATTTAAATTTTTCTTGATTAAGGATGTTTATGTTACCTGATGGTGTCACAGTGTAAAGGAGGTTCATTATTACCAGTGTCTAATTACTGTTTCAAAGTTACAGGTTTCATGCTTTACACCATTAATGCGATTGGTATCAAAGATGTGACATAATGATGAAAAACTTGAAGATGATGACAATAAACTGCTCAAAAATATGTTGTTGGGCAGCAAAACAAGATAAAAGAATAAAAATGCTGTGGTCCTGAAGTTGAGGACTACCAAATATGCTATGTGAGCAGTAGCCAAAGGACTTGCCAGTGTGAGGGCAAGGAGTTGATGAGTGGTCACAAACTGCCTAACCTAGAGGATGGGGCAGTGTGTCAGTTTAAAAAGCTGTTCTTTAGTGTTCTTAATCGAAATTGTGTTTTTGTGCCTAAATGTTTACATACAAAGACTGCCAAACCAGTAATGGGCAGAATGTGTAATATGGACTGCTAGTGCTGAGGCAAGCAGTGGAGTAAATTAGGTTTCTTGATCAATGTGTTATGGACTGACTCTACTTACTAAAGTCAGTGAAAAGTTATTATCAAATGAATATGGAATCTTATTCAAATAGTTGTAGATGTTTTGAGATTAGGTTTTCTGGTGTAACTTAATAAATTGGACTGTCATGCTTTAAAATACAGCAGCGATAATTAAAGGTAGGTTCTGAATATGTTAGTGTGTTTACGTGCAGCAAACATTTTGGACTGCTATTAATGAAGAGCAGCTTTAAAGTTAATAATTTTGAAAAAGAAACCTTACAAAGTAACTTTGGTATTTAAAGAGTCAGTTGGAAAGTGCTCTCATTGCTGTTTGTGTAAATACACTCCTCGAAATGGAAAAAAGAACACGGTGTGTCAGAGCCACCGTACTTGCTCCGGACACTGCGAGAGAGCTGTACAAGCAATGATCACACGCACGGCACAGCGGACACACCAGGAACCGCGGTGTTGGCCGTCGAATGGCGCTAGCTGCGCAGCATTTGTGCACCGCCGCCGTCAGTGTCAGCCAGTTTGCCGTGGCATACGGAGCTCCATCGCAGTCTTTAACACTGGTAGCATGCCACGACAGCGTGGACGTGAACCGTATGTGCAGTTGACGGACTTTGAGCGAGGGCGTATAGTGGGCATGCGGGAGGCCGGGTGGACGTACCGCCGAATTGCTCAACACGTGGGGCGTGAGGTCTCCACAGTACATCGATGTTGTCGCCAGTGGTCGGCGGAAGGTGCACGTGCCCGTCGACCTGGGACCGGACCGCAGCGACGCACGGATGCACGCCAAGACCGTAGGATCCTACGCAGTGCAGTAGGGGCCGCACCGCCACTTCCCAGCAAATTAGGGACACTGTTGCTCCTGGGGTATCGGCGAGGACCATTCGCAACCGTCTCCATGAAGCTGGACTACGGTCCCGCACAGCGTTAGGCCGTCTTCCGCTCACGCCCCAACATCGTGCAGCCCGCCTCCAGTCGTGTCGCGACAGGCGTGAATGGAGGGACGAATGGAGACGTGTCGTCTTCAGCGATGAGAGTCGCTTCTCCCTTGGTGCCAATGATGGTCGTCTGCGTGTTTGGCGCCGTGCAGGTGAGCGCCACAATCAGGACTGCATACGACCGAGGCACACAGGGCCAACACCCAGCATCACGGTGTGGGGAGCGATCTCCTACACTGGCCGTACACCACTGGTGATCGTCGAGGGGACACTGAATAGTGCACGGTACATCCAAAGCGTCATCGAACCCATCGTTCTACCATTCCTAGACCGGCAAGGGAACTTGCTGTTCCAACAGGACAATGCACGTCCGCATGTATCCCGTGCCACCCAACGTGCTCTAGAAGGTGTAAGTCAACTACCCTGGCCAGCAAGATCTCCGGATCTGTCCCCCATTGAGCATGTTTGGGACTGGATGAAGCGTCGTCTCACGCGGTCTGCACGTCCAGCACGAACGCTGGTCCAACTAAGGCGCCAGGTGGAAATGGCATGGCAAGCCGTTCCACAGCACTACATCCAGCATCTCTACGATCGTCTCCATGGGAGAATAGCAGCCTGCATTGCTGCGAAAGGTGGATATACACTGTACTAGTGCCGACATTGTGCATGCTCTGTTGCCTGTGTCTATGTGCCTGTGGTTCTGTCAGTGTGATCATGTGATGTATCTGACCCCAGGAATGTGTCAATAAAGTTTCCCCTTCCTGGGACAATGAATTCACGGTGTTCTTATTTCAATTTCCAGGAGTGTATATGTGCATATGTGGATGAAAACTGAAATTTTCAATATTTCATTAATTGCTGAACGTTGTGAAATGTAATGTGATCATTAACATGCTTGTGTGTCTCTGAATATTTACATTCTTTAAAAATATTGAAAGACTAATTTCTACTTTGTTAAGTTAAAATGTTCTGTGCTGTTGTATATGTCTATTTTTTTTGTTTAAAGGCCATACCTATTCTACTAATATGAAGATTAATTTGTGTACTATTTGTCTATTATTTGAACTGTATGTGTATGAATTGAACATGCTTAAAGATATCTTGTGTAACGATGAAAATTAGTTTCCTTAAACCAGTGTGGGCATGAAAATTACTGTAAATCTCTTATTTTGAAAATATTTTTGGAAGAAATGTAAGAAATTCCTTAGTGTATATACTGTATGTTTGTAATATGTATTTTTTCCCAACTGAAGTTGGAGAGTATAATTTTCTTTCATTTATTTTTTTTTTTTAGCCAACACTACTTAGGTGTTATAGATGTTTCCTTGAAGTATCCCTTACAGCAGGAAACTGCAACGAAACGTGGGGCATGTGTAACACCATGGATCCAAAGTTCTACTGATTTATTTTGCTATTGTTTTATTTAATGTTACATCTTTGAGCTTCTTTAAATGTTATTTGATTGAATCGATAACACTAAATTGTTTATTCCTTTCTTTGTTAAAACTTTGATGTCCTGATTCGATTCTATGCAATGTAGTATATCTGTCATTTAAATTCTTTATTCCATTTGGAGGGAACAAAACTTACTGTATATAATTGTAATTTCTGTGTAAATAAGTTTTTTGTATAAATGTCAATATGTGCAAATGTTCAGTCTTATTTAAAATATATGTTTGCTGTTATGTTAACTGCTGACCTTCACTTAGGATTCTTAGTTATTTTGTGTGTAAGGGATAGTGTGGTTCCCCTCGGGAACGGAACTTAGTAGCGCGCGCAAGTTGTGGTTGGCCTAGGTAGAAAGGGTGGAACAAGAGTCAGTTGGGGACGAGCTACCAAACTGTGCACTGCCATGTAAAAATTGCATATTGCGATGGTTCCGAGAGAGGCTTCTTCTGCTACTTTCCGATGCCACGGATGAATGGATCAATAGATGGAACGATTCTGGAATTGATATTCATCATCGCCACCAAGAAGGGACAGAGTCCAGCAATTCCGCCTGCGAATCCACTTACCAACATGCAGTTGCCACCACATTGCGCAATCACTGTAGCGGAATACTATAATGATGTACAGTGAAGGATCAGCTTACTGGATGTTTTAGTGTGCACAAATATAAGGTAACTTATAACTAAATTTATGTACCTACCTTGATTTTTTCCCTATCACAACACCTCTCAGGTTCCTCTCCAACTAAACTATGATTACCGAGTGTCCTATTTTGTGGAAAAAATGAAAGCCTCAAAGTTAGACAGTTAATTACATAATGTTGTTTGATCTTTGATGAGAAGGGCATATTCAGATTTACTGTGGATTTAGTGAAATTGTGGGAGGCAGTAAATGTAGTTTAGTGAAGTTTCAAAGTCACCTATGTAATCATTTACTTGAAAGTAGAAAACTGTGGTAATAAAAACAATTTGTATTTTCTTTTATAAATTAAAGTTCTTAAAACTGAGGCTTACAAAGTTTTGCTTAGTTAATGATCATAGTGCTGCCTGTAGTAAATGTCAAAAGGTGATTCAGTTTCTTGTAAATTTGTCAAAATAGTGTCTCACTGCAGCAAAGGTCGTGAATTGCATTTATGGAAAGTTATATACTCATGCTTGCTAAGCTCTTGTTTCTTTTGGGTACTGAAAGTGCATATTAATAGTGTAATAAAATCCATAGGTTGTCCTTTACCACTATTTAGGAAAACAATAATATCTTTATTCAAAAGACAGTGAGAAGTAACCTGTTAGTGAATTCCAAATAACTTTCATTTTATATAGTAAAGTATTTAACTGAGAGAGACTTAAATTATGTCCAATTTATGATCCTGCAGTGAATGTTAATAGTAATGTTATAAAGACCATTCAGTTTGAACAAGTCCTGAAAGTAATAGTGTGTTTCGGTATCTGTTATAATTTTGTGAATAGTTTGTGCTGCTCTAGCTGTTGGCTTCAATCTTACCGTAAACATATGTATGTGTCAGAGTTCATTGCACTCGCGTGTGGCCAAGTCTAGGTTGTGTTTGTCCGTTCTTGTGGTTGTTATTGTGGTCTTCAGTCCTGAGACTGGTTTGATGCAGCTCTCCATGCTACTCTATCCTGTGCAAGCTTCTTCATCTACCAATACTTACTGCAACCTACATCCTTCTGAATGTGCTTGGTGTATTCATCTCGTGGTCTCCCTCTACGATTTTTACCCTCCACGCTGCCCTCCAATGCTAAATTGGTGATCCCTTGATGCCTCGGGACATGTCCTTCTCTTCTCCCCAATCCTATTCAGTACCTCGTCATTAGTTACGTGATCTACCCATCTAATCTTCAGCATTCTTCTATAGCACCACATTTCGAAAGCTTCTATTCTCTTCTTGTCCAAACTATTTATCGTCCATGTTTCACTTCCATACATGGCTAAACTCCTTTACTACTTTAAGTGCCTCATTTCCTAATCTAATACCCTCAGCAACTCCCGACTTAATTCGACTACATTCCATTATCCTCGTTTTGCTTTTGTTGATGTTCATCTTATATCCTCCTTTCAAGACGCTATCCATTCCTTCAACTGCTCTTCCAAGTCCTTTGCTGTCTCTGACAGCATTACAATGTCATCGGCGAACCTCAAGGTTTTTATTTCTTCTTCATGGATTTTAATACCTACTCCGAATTTTTCTTTTGTTTTCTTCACTGCCTGCCTTATATACAGACTGAATAACATCGGGGAGAGGCTACAACCCTGTCTCACTCCCTTCCCAACCACTGCTTCCCTTTAATGCCCATCAACTCTTATAACTGCCATTTGGTTTCTGTACCAATTGTAAATAGCCTTTCGTTCCCCGTATTTTACCCCTGCCACCTTCAGAATCTGAAAGAGAGTATTCCAGTCAACATTGTCAAAAGCCTTCTCTAAGTCTACAAATGCTAGAAACGTAGGTTTGCCTTTCCTTAATCTTGCTTCCAAGATTAGTCGTTGTGTCAGTATTGCCTCACGTGTTCCAGTATTTCTACGGAATCCAAACTGATCTTCCCCGAGGTCGGCTTCTAGTAGTTTTTCCATGCATCTGTAAAGAATTCGCGTTAGTATTTTGCAGCCGTGACTTATTAAACTGATAGTTCGGTAATTTTCACATCTGTCAACACCTGGTTTCTTTGGGATTGGAATTATTATATTCTTCTAGAAGTCTGAGGGCATTTCGCCTGTCTCATACATCTTGCTCACCAAGTTGTCCGTTAAAGTTACTCATACCTACTTTCTTAATCGAGAACGTTAATCATTCTCTTGCCTAATTAGGCTGGCGACCGTTTTCCTTATTCTTTAAACAGTATAGCGAGTCAAAAATATTGTTTATTACTGTTCAAATATTTACGTAATTCTGACTTTCACTTCCGATAAGCCACCTCCGTTAGGTACAACACGGTCAACGTAGCAAAATTCCTCTCAGAGGGTAACATTGCTCTGTTGCGTTATACCATAACTGCTTTAACAAGATAGTTTTATTTCACAACCTGCCTCCAACTTTAAGATTATGGTACAACAGTAGCAGACGAAAAAGTGTTATACACTGGACTGACATTTGGGGGGAGGACGCTTCAAACCCGCATCCGGCCATCCTGATTTATGTTTTCCGTGATTTCCCTAAAATCGAATCTGCCAAATGGCGGAATGGTTTCCTCGAAAGGGTACTGCCGACTTCCTTCCCCACCCTTCGCTAATCCAATGGGACCGATGACCTCGCTGTTTAGTCCCCGCCCCCAAATCAACCAACTATAGGGTATTCTCAAGTTTGTAATATCTTAATCACATTTTGCATATCTATTTTCGTCCTGCGATTTTCTTATGGCGGCGTGGGCCGTATCCAGTTTCTTTAAGCTGAAGATGCCTACCACAGCCGAAACGTGTCTCTGAAATTTGAGAACAAAAACCTCGTCAACAATGACTGTGTCTTTGTCTCAAACGTGATATCATTTTCACCTGTCGACCTCCAAAGTCTTTACATTAAGTCGATGAGATCTGCTTCACTGTGGCCAAGCACGTACTGTAGTCGCGTACTGATCTGTAAAGATCGGCCGGCCACGGTGGCCGAGCGGTTGTAGGCGCTTCAGTCCAGAACCGCGCGAGTGCTGCGGTCGCAGGTTCGAATCCTACCTCGGGCACGGACGTGTGTGATGTCCTTAGGTTAGGTAGGTTTAAGTAGTTCTAAGTTCTAGGGGACTGATGACCTCAGATGTTAAGTCCCATAGTGCTCAGAGCGAGTTTTTTTTGTAAAGATCGATTGTCTTCGTGCGGCGTCGGTCGTCGGTAGAATAAAGCGACGTCGACTCCACTGTGACCGCGGGTTAAGCTGTCTGGCGGGCAGCCGTAAGGTGTGGCCTCCTGCGGCACCAGTGCTGGCAACTGTCAGTCAGTAACGTCATTTTCGTCGGTTGGTGGCGGCGAGGAGCTCGGTCGGAGACGATGCAGTGAGGAGCGCCGACTGCAAACGACATTTGCGGGTGACGCGGCTCAGGGAGGCAGTCGGTCGGAGTAACCGGCTTACGGTAACCTCGTTCGGCAGTCGCGCGCCAATATTCACAGCAGGTGGCAAACACACGCGCCGTATCCTGACCTGCCCCACTTCTGACTTTTGGCAGCTAAATAAATAGGAAGTGCAGGGAAGCTAAGACGAAATGGCTGCAGGAAAAATGTGAAGACATCGAAAAAGATATGATTGTCGGAAGGACAGACTCAGCATACAGGAAAGTCAAAACAACCTTTGGTGACATTAAAAGCAACGGTGGTAACATTAACAGTGCAACGGGAATTCCACTGTTAAATGCAGAGGAGAGAGCAGATAGGTGGAAAGAAAACATTGAAAGCCTCTATGAGGGTGAAGATTTGTCTGATGTGATAGAAGTAGAAACAGGAGTCGATTTAAAAGAGATAGGGGATCCAGTATTAGAATCGGAATTTAAAAGAGCTTTGCAGGACTTACGGTCAAATAAGGCAGAAGGGATAGATAACATTCCATCAGAATTTCTAAAATAATTGGGGGAAGTGGCAACAAAACGACTATTCACGTTGGTGTATAGAATATATGAGTCTGGCGATATACCATCTGACTTTCGGAAAAGCATCATCCACACAATTCCGAAGACGGCAAGAGCTGACAACTGCGAGAATTATCGCACAATCAGCTTAACAGCTCATGCATCGAAGCTCCTTACACGAATAATATACAGAATAATGGAAAAGAAAATTAAGAATGCGCTAGGTGACGATCAGTTTGGCTTTAGGAAAAGTAAAGGGACGAGAGAGGCAATTCTGACGTTACGGATAATAATGGAAGCAAGGCTAAAGAAAAATCAAGACACTTTCATAGGATTTGTCGACCTGGAAAAAGCGTTCGACAATATAAAATGGTACAAGCTGTTCGAGATTCTGAAAAAAGTAGGGGTAAGCTATAGGGAGAGACGGGTCATATACAATATGTACAACAACCAAGAGGGAAAATAAGAGTGGACGATCAAGAACGAAGTGCTCGTATTAAGAAGAGTATAAGACAAGGCTGTAGAGTTTCACCCCTACTCTTCAATCTGTACATCGAGGAAGCAATGATGGAAATAAAAGAAAGGTTCAGGAGTGGAATTAAAATACAAGGTGAAAGGATATCAATGATACGATTCGCTGATGACATTGCTATCCTGAGTGAAAGTGAAGAAGAATTGAATGATCTGCTGAACGGAATGAACAGTCTAATGAGTGCACAGTATGGTTTGAGAGTAAACCGGAGAAAGACGAAGGTAATGAGAAGTAGTAGAAATGAGAACAGCGAGAAACTTAACATCAGGATTGATGGTCACGAAGTCAATGAAGTTAAGGAATACTGCTAGCTAGGCAGTAAAATAACCAATGACGGACGGAGCAAGGAGGACATCAAAAGCAGACTCGCTATGGCAAAAAAGGCATTTCTGGCCAAGAGAAGTCTATTAATATCAAATACCGGCCTTAATTTGAGGTAGAAATTTCTGAGGATGTACGTCTGGAGTACAGCATTGTATGGTAGTGAAACATGGACTGTGGGAAAACCGGAACAGAAGAGAATCGAAGCATTTGAGATGTGGTGCTATAGACGAATGTTGAAAATTAGGTGGACTGATAAGGTGAGGAATGCGGAGGTTCTACGCAGAATCGGAGAGGAAAGGAATATGTGGAAAACACTGATAAGGAGAAGGGACAGGATGATAGGACATCTGCTAACACATGAGGGAATGACTTCCATGGTACTAGAGGGAGCCGTAGAGGGCAAAAACTGTAGAGGAAGACAGAGATTGGAATACGTCAAGCAAATAATTGAGGACGTAGGTTGCAAGTGCTACTCTGAGATTAAGAGGTTAGCACAGGAAAGGAATTCGTGGCGGACCGCATCAAACCAGTCAGTAGACGGATAACCAAAAAAAAAAAAAAAAAAAACTTTCTGGCCGACATGCCAGAACATCTTAACAGCTGATTCCTGTCGCAGCTCTGAAGTCGTATTCCATTGAAAAGTGTCTTTATTGGGTTGGTGCATAAGTTCAAATGGTTCAAATGCCTCTGAGCACTATGAGACTTAACATCTGAGGTCATCAGTCCCCTAGAACTACTTAAACCTAACTAACCTAAGGACATCACACACATCCATGCCCGAGGCTGGATTCGAACCTGCGACCGTAGCGCTCGCGCTGTTCCAAAGGTGCATAAGTTTGTAGCGTTTTCCTATACATTTAATAAACGCAACAGATACGCATAACACTGACCTTAGTAATGCCGACTCTAGGATAACTTTTCAATTCCGCAATTGTGTAGATCACGTGAGTTTGAGGCGAAGAACATGTGGCCATGTTCGTAACGCATTTTCATCCGGGGGGGAAGTTCTTTGTAGGTTGTTAGATAGAAGGCGGAAAAGGTGAAAATCTGAGGGCGCATGGTTGGGTGAATAACGTGGGTGCGGAATGATTTCCCAACCCATCTCCTGTGTAGTGTTTTTCTGCAGAATGCGGGCGGACATTGTTGTGGTGTAACATCATTTCATGCAGTCTTCGTAGTCGCTGTTCTTGTATTACGTCTGCAAGTTGTTGGCAATAAATCTCGGCAGTGATGGTTACACCTCGTGGAAGCAATTCGCAGTACACCACACCATCGTTGTTCTACCACATTTATGACATTGTACTTTTTGGATGCGTGCAGGTCTTTGTACAGGGAGATGCTACTTTGTTTGGGCTCAACCACCTCTTTGTCTTCTTGACGTTAGCATAAAGACACCATTTCTCGTCACCAGTAAGGATGCGGGACAGGGATGGTCGGTGCTGCTTACGAGCCAATTGATGACGAGCAAACAGAGGTCCACATACGGCCACCAGCTGACTTTTGGCTTAGAGTAAGCACTTCCCATACACCCGATTTCCGAACCTTCACCAGAGCATGCAAATATCGCACGATGATGGAATGAACACAGATCATCACATTTCCCAGTTATGTAGTTCACCAACGTGGATCATTGTGGATCAACGCATTTAAGCGATCTTCATCGAACACAAAAGGTTGTGAGGTAACGAGTGACTTGTGGCGCCCTGAAAATATTCTAAGTTGGGAGTTGGCGTGGCCGCACGGGCCGCTCGGCAAACCTGGGCCCAGCAGCAACCACGTGGTGGCCGAACGTTAGCTGAGCAAGAGGGGCAGCCCCAGCGATTGGTCGAGCCAACGCATGACTGGGAATTCCATGGTGACGCTGTGTCAATGAAGGAGACACGCCGGGAGTGCCAAAGATGGCGGACTTTGTGAAACCGTAATGGCAGACATTTCACAGTTCGCATAGAAATTAATAGTAGCCAGATGAATCATGGTACCTCAAAAAGAAACATGTACATTACCATTATTTGCACGACGATTCTGATGGTGTAATCAGATTTTCAATATCTTCATTAGTTTGAAGTTTAACATCTGATGATAAATATTACAAGTAACACCAAGCAACGAATTTCCAAAACCTAAACGGGTCATCCGATTTTGTCGATTGCCATGTCTTTAGAAAGTTATTGGTGTAAACCTAAATTGGTATAAATTACAGGCATGTAACTTGTATACTACATGAGTTATTGGAGGTCAAAGTGGCCGATTACTATCGATCACGTCAGGCCATAAGTACTCCACAGTTACACGAGAAAATGGTAGCAGCATGCTTATAAAGATATTTATTTATCTATGTCTTTGTCTATATCTGATATATACTATTCATCAAGAAATTGGTCAATTATTTACTGTGTTTTAGAAAGCACAGAGACATTAGGCTACTGGCTTACTTCTGTTCTATTCCTTTGATATATGTTTATTTGATTTGTTTATGTATTTAATAATGTGTGTTAGAGCGTGTTTATGGTCCAGCCGTAGGAATATTTATTTAATTTCAGGTTATTTAAATGTAAATCCAGTATCTCGAATGTGCTTCATTATGTTTGTGAGTGTGCGTTGGCTTGGAGAGAGGGCGGGAGCGCTCTAGCCAATCACAGCGATCGTTTCCGAAAAGGACACGTGGAGAGACTGAATGGAAGTGGTGAGGGGGGGGGGGGCAGTTCTGAACAGTGGCGCGCGAGGGGCAGTACGAGACACGACACGGAGACTCCAAGACAGCACGGCGCGATGGACGCACGGTTGCGGGAAAGACTAGGAGAGTGGAGCAGTTTGCGTGGGATAGAAATATTTCTTAGTACCGACTTCTGCAGTTGTGAGTCTTCTGTGGCTTCTGCCGTGAAGACGTAGCATCAGTTCGGAAGCGAATATCTCGCGAGCATTGTTGTTGTTCATAACTAATTACGTGAAGTTGAAATGGTTCAAATGGCTCTGAGCACTATGGGACTTAACATCTGAGGTCATCAGTCCCCTAGAACTTAGAACTACTTAAACCTAACTAACCTAAGGACACCACACACATCCATGCCCGAGGCAGAATTCGAACCAGCGACCGTAGCGGTCGTGCGGTTCCAGACTGAAGCGCCTAGAACCGCTCGCCCATTCCGGCCGGCAATTACGTGAAGTAGGAATCTATTGTTTACCTGTTATTCGAATTATATTTTATTTCATTGCTGGACCATCGACACCAATAAGAGTTTTACAGTAATAAAGAGAATTCTTTAAGGTACTTGTGCTATCGTACCCATCATTTAAAGTCGTTAAAATAGCACCTGCAGAATTTATTCATTTGCAATCTTTCATTTATAAATATCTATGTAACATTCAAAATTCGGAATTGCCGATTGATAGGAAACTTTGACCATTCGATTCATGTGTGTATTCAAATTGTATACTGTAGACTCAGCAGCATTTGGCTTGTAATGCGGCAACTTCATGTCCCAGCCCCTAGACAACGAAACGAACCAAAACGTTTAATATTTCAATTCTGAGTCAGAGGGTACGTAGTTGAGGGCCACCACATAACATAATTTCATTTTAATTTGAAAGCCCGCAAGGCCTTCCTGAAAGCTGAGAGTTACTAACGTCAAAACCGTCCTCCTTAAAACGAGACAACCGTTTTCCTGCTTTCCTCTGTCCAATGGCATTATCCCCCACATACGGCGCAAATGTTTCTGGCTGCTTCTACTGCTGTAACCGTTCTATTGGACAGAACATTATATCGGAAGTGTTCGGTTTCTCCACTTTGGCACTCCATTTTGTATCATCCACACCTCCTCTCACTCTCTCCAAATGACGAAATGACAATATGTAAACTCAGGTAGCGGCAGCCAACTACAAATAAAATGTAGCAATCGGTACAATAAATCAATCGCAACCGGAATGCCAACAAGTACAATAAAAGCTTTACGAATGTATTCACCAACCTAATTAGATATTACGGCGCCCTGTCCATGGTAACCATCGGCCTCACAAAACTTTTGTTTCTGCTGTCACTGTGATCTAAGAGAAACCTACCTTATCTGACGTGCAACTCCACATGTTTGCCTGCACGCCGTTACAATTCAACATCCAGTCACTGTCGCAGCTCTGAAGTCGTCTTCAGCCGGTGGTACGTATCAATAACTCCTCGTCGTCTCCATTTCTCTAGTTTTGCTGGCATACGATCCACATTATCTGCAAATTCCCACAGGTGGCAGTGTATCTACTCACTGCCAATTAACACTGGTTGTCTCTCTTGTACGTGTTTTTTGTCACATTTTGATGAAATGCTTATCACAGCAGCTATTTTATGCAACGTAATATATCCGTTTCTGCATTTGTTACTAACTTTTGCGTAACTACTCTGTGTATATCTTATGGTAATAACAGTGTTACTTCTTGCATGCGAGACTGCCTGTTACTGGTATAATGCGTTACGCGGTGAGCAGGGCATCGCGTGCTTAAGTAACAACTCCGTCACTGGCTTCAGCAGTTGACGTTCATAGATCCACGATAACTGCTCCGTCCACGCCACCACCTTCCATCATGACTTCATTTAGCCTTTCTAACACTGGTTATATTTCATATTTTGCTGTTATTATCAGGTTTCCCTCTTAATCAATTCTGTACTTATTTTTCAGTGTATATAGTCTGAAGATGGCCATAGTATCAAATGGAAGTAATGCAAATGTATCAAGAAATAGAGGTTAGTGTCATGCGTGGTGAAAGCCAGGCTTACAACTCTTTCCTAGTGTTGTTCGACTAGTATGCTGAAGCAGCAACGAAGACAGGGGAAGAATACTTTATTGGCTTCTTGTGATTTCACTTGACTTCTGTAGCGAGACCAGTAGAAGCCAGCATGTAGCACACAATGGAGAATCACGTTACAAATAAAATAATACAGGAGCTTAAAGAATGTAGAAAGCGCAACTGGGGACTAGTAGCTTGGCTTAAAAGCAACCGTGATATAATGGATAACGAGAAGGCTCACTAGACAAAAAGTAGGCAATTTCTGATTAACTGTTGATATTAAACTTGCATATAATGAATTTTATATTCTCCAAGCATCAAGAATTGTGACCATGTGGCCAGAACACTCGAATACGTCAAACTCATCCGGGATAGGCTTTATGCAGAGTCAGAACACACCGTTCCGAGCAAGAACTTGCTTACAAAATTGTAAGTTGTCGAAACGAATCATCACCACGATTAGCAGGTAGAGGACGCAGGCAAGTTTGGAGGAAAATATTACGCAGCAGTTCTTGTGTCCAGCTACCACGGAACAATACCTCACTTTTAGTGAGTAATATGGGCAACCTCGTACAGGAATCATTGGTTATTCAATGTTGACTCACCATTTTCACGGTACAAAAGTATTTATGTGTTGAAAATGACGGGGAGTTCGCCTGTCGATACGTCAGCGGTTCTCCCAGACGTTACCCTGTATGAATGTAAATTTTATAGCCATAACATACTTTTTTAAACATGTATTTCATATTATTTGTATATTCACTTTGCGTATTCTGATGAGCATCGGAGGTGGTTCACTGTATCAGGCTTGTTAAGAAGACTAACTTAGACGTTTCATATAGTTAATTTTAATCACAAGTGGGTGATGTGTATCCGTCAACAACCGAATAGGATGAATGTGATATTTTAAACGCAAAATGTCAACAGAACAGAATACAAATCAGGAACTACGGGAATCGAAGAACAAGGGAGCGGATACTAGCAGCAAGATTCCCAGATGACTAACGGTTCTGAATGGAAATGGCTGAACGGAAAACAAAGCTAAGGCAAAGGTGACAAGAGGCAGCAGAAACCAGAATCACGACAAGCAGAAGATTAAAATCTGGGATCGGTACTGTAGCGGAAAAGGTGAAGGAAGTGTCGTGTCCAAGGTGTCAGGCTGCACAAGATTGATGTCACAACAAAGGAATCACAAACAGACAGTCGCCGGTGAAGAAGAATTTCTTCAGTAAAAGAGCTCTATTCGTTTACTGATATGAAAATAAGGGAAAAGTACTGAAAGTGTGCATCTCGAGAACCGCATTGTACGCCAGTGAAATATGAAGTAGAGTTCAGGGAAGGAGAAAACGGAAATATCAAAAACGCCGTGTTATGTTAAAAATCATTTGGAAACATTGAGTACCAAATGAAGAAATACTAAAGGAATAGGTGAAGAACGCTGTTAATAGGATATCTGCTGTGGTTTTCATCAGTAGTTCCGTAGGTGCTATAGAGGGGTAAATAACAGAGGGAGACACAGAGTGTGGGGCGGCGGTTTTTTTTGTTGGATATGATAGTTGGTTTGTTTGTTGTCATTGTTCGCCGTCTTTTTTCACGCGAGCCTGTCAGCTATTTTTGTGGTCAGCCAGAAAGCGATGGAGAACATACCGACCTTAGTTTCCAGTCTGCATGGCGACATTCTGGCCCAGCCCACTGAAACAAATGTTTCTGTTCTACGGTGTCTTCCTACCAAATTGTCTTTCATCCTGACTAATAATACTCAATTAAATGTTCGAGATAAATGATCGCGACAAAAGTGGAAATAATAGTCACCACTTGCCTCGCGAATTTGTAATTATCACGGACGGCACTCTAACAGTTACTTTAGCGAAATGTAAGCGGTCCAGGACGCTGTACACTTCTCGCGAGTTCACCATCAGTTATTACAGAAAATACGCGTTTGTCACAGTTCGTCTCTGACGTCATCCGAGGCAGAGCGCGATCCGACGTTTAACAGACGTGGATCTTACAGAGACTGACTGCGAAGTGACCCTTGTTCCTTCCTCTCGGGCTGTATTTATTTATGTGGCGCAGCGGACGGCCGATGGAACATCTGTTGTCGTCTGCATTAAGTATTGTAAGTAGGCTGTTTAGGTTTTCTTAGCGCTCTGTATGAAAATCACTGGCTGTGCTGTGTGCAGTCTGTGGCTAGTTTGCATTGTTGTCTGCCATTGTAGTGTTGGGCAGCGGCAGCTGGATGTGAACAGCGCGTAGCGTTGCGCAGTTGGAGGTGAGCCGCCAGCAGTGGTGGATGTGGGGAGAGAGATGGTGGAGTTTTGAAATTTGTCATGAACTGCTGTATACATTATGACTATTAAGGTAAATAAATTGTTTGTTCTCTATTAAAATCTTTCATTTGCTAAGTATCCCTATCAGTAGTTAGTGCCTTCCGTAGTTTTAATCTTTTATTTAGCTGGCAGTAGTGGCGCTCGCTGTATTGCAGTAGTTCGAGTAACGAAGATTTTTGTGAGGTAAGTGATTTGTGAAAGGTATAGGTTAATGTTAGTCAGGGCCATTGTTTTGTAGGGATTATTGAAAGTCAGATTGCGTTGCGCTAAAAAAATATTGTGTGTCAGTTTAAGCACAGTCATGTATAATTTTTCAAAGGGGACGTTTCAGTATGCAACAGTAGACTCTGAACGACAGCTTTCAGAGACAAATAATCTTTAATAACAAAGTTATGAATTAATTTAATATCGTCTTAATTTTTACATTAATTTAGGTAAGTTTTTGAAAGTACAGAAAAAGTTCCAGCTTGCTTGAATAAAAACTTTGCCTTCTAGAATTTTTATAGTGAAACTAATGGTAGATCGTTACCTCTGAACCATACCTTTACTATAACTTATATTAGATGTTGTTGCTATTATGGTTCTAAAATTAGGTCTTGCTCTATTTTTAGTAGGTTTGACCATGTGCTGAATCCAAAATTTTCTAACATTAAAATTACAGCTACTTAATGGGTATATTTTAGTTACAAATTTGATTTTCCTTAAATTACCCAATAACTATAAGAGGTAGTTTAACGCGGTCTCTTAGTTATTATTTTTAGGGTGTACGGAAGCGTAAGACAACTTTTTACATTTATACGTGGAATATTTAGTACCACCAATTTTTCTTAAAAATGTGGATTCTAGTTGTAATTTTTATTCTTTTACTTTGAAATATGCACCAGGTATTTATGTGCTCCATAGGCGCATTCTGACCAAATTCTGGCTTTCTAGCTTTATTATTTAGCGGCACTTATTTTTTCTTCAAACTGTATTTTTACGAAAACTATTTGTTTAATTGCATTAATACTTTATATGTAAAACGTTGTTACAATAAAATATGTGTTGACAAAGTTTTAAACGAAAATTTTGACTTTTAATGTTATTCTTAATTGTGGCGCAGTGCTTGTACGCAACACGCGGACGTGTTAGGGTGACGTGGCGTGAACTGGGGCGAGTCCCGGCCCAGTCGCTCGCCTCTGTGTCTCACACAGAACATAGCGCTTGCTTCGCTTCAAGAGTAGCATACGCTAATGAGATACAGAGGATTCTGCGTGTGACGTACGTAGATAGGAATGAAGCACTTGCTGCAGAACAGGGAATGTGGGGAGACAGAACGAAATCAGTAGGAGAAAAGTAAGCAGTCAAACAATACTACATGGACAATGATGGAAGACAATGCGGAATCAGTTGAAAGGAAGAAAAAGAAACGATACAACATCGAGAATGGCAGAAGACAGCATAAAACCAGTTGAAGGGAAGGAAAAAACCAACAGTCCAACCGAGTCCGAAGTCTTGATTTCAGAGTGAGAATCAGCAACAGGACAAAATGTTAACTACTTTTGCCTCCTTCCAGTTTAGATTTCCTTTCATCGAGATTACATAGTTTTTAAATGTAGCGTCTGAAGGAATTATAATTTTCATTTGCTTTAGGTACAGTTTTTGTACTAACGATATTCGAATTTCAGGAATAATTTATGCTTGTGTGACGTTCCTACTGTACATCTTATTATCTCATTGTCTCAAAAGATATCTTCACAAAACTCAATGGGACTGTCCAACAGGGTGAATATACCATGCTGTTACTTACGCAGTCACTAAATTCCCTTCTTGTGTTCAGTATGGATCACTTATTGCAGGCAGAGGCTACCGCCACCTTCACTGACGTACAGCGTTCATCATCTGTCCGCAAACATGAGACTGCACTTTTAAACTTCTTAAGACTGATCCTCAGGTGGCCTTAGAATTACCGTCCAGAACCCTTCGCGACAGTTACGTCCGACACCACGTGCTAGACGCCACGCTACATGGTGGTATGAAAACAGATTAAGCAGTTTACTCAATTGTAATCATTTACATACAGTGCCTCAAAGATAAAGGAAGGAAAGGGCACTCGACGTGCACTGATATTGAAAGGCATGTGTTAAGGTCTGATCATGGTAGATCCAGAAAATAAAGTCGATAGCTGCCAACCTCAAGGTGGAATAATATCTTTGAGTAGGAGCATATTTGATGGTTAAGAGAGCTGGGAGCGCTCAGTAAAAAACTCGGTGGTCGCAGTTAGGTGCCCAGAGGACGCGGACGTGTGGTGACAGCCTTAAGATAGGATTCGCGCTACGTAGCTTCCAGGTTGTACACTGAGCAAATTTTAGCACGTTAATAGGAGAAGCTATAAAATGATTTCAAAATGCCTTTTGTTAGATAATGTTCAAAGTTAGGATTTTTATATCCAAGTTTTGACGCAGTAAGCGTTTTGTAAAATATTTTGTATGAGTGGTTTGTGCTACAAAAATGTTGGAAATGGTAGTTTTTGTATACGACTTAAAATTTTAACAATATATATATATATATATATATATATATATATATATATTAGGATTTAAACGCAATGTTGATCTCTCTCTCTCTCTCTCTCTCTCTCTCTCTCTATATATATATATATATATATATATATATATATATATATATATATATATATATATATATACAGAGAGAGAGAGAGAGAGAGAGAGAGAGATCAATATTGCGTTTAAATCTAACAGCCTGAATCAAAATCCACATCCTTTACTTGCATTTAATATGAAAATGAGTAGTAAAGTAAAGTTACCCACCAAATGAAAGAAAGTAAAGAAAATGAGGCCTCTATGCAATATATATGTGCAGTTCATGGTTTGAAATCGATTTTCGTACAACTAAAGCTATCAGAGAAAATTTATTTCAAATAACTAATTTTATGCCATTGCAGAACAGTCAAGATATAATTTCATTACGCAAACATCATGGACAAAAGTGAATTTCTCAGTAGCGTCTTAACACCATTGCACGAACGGCATTATTCTCTTAAACTTGACTGCTGAGTCAAATACATGTTTCACTACTGCCAAAATAGAGGAGTGCACGAAACAAGTTCACAGATGCAGTCAGATGCAGGTTTGCTGAATAATTATTTTGGAACAATTTTATCTTTGATACTTTCACTAATTAAAGGGGAAACCATTCTGGTTAGATACGTTCACTTTTAAAGATAATTTTGGACATGATATTTTCAATATCACACTTGGCGAGGGGCTATGTCACTAATATTAGCCTTAACTGGAGGATCAGTTAACCTAAGGATTCCATTGGAAAACTGGAAATGTTGAAGCCACATCTATAAGATTTCTAAAAATATAGTTGATTGGGCAACAACGTCTGGTTGTCGAATATCCTACAAGAAACCTAGTGTACGAGGCTTGACAAATTTCTGTTAATACTGAACAGCACAGAGTTCTTACTCATAAATACGATGAACAGTAGGATGCTTCTCACGCTTATTAATTCCCAACATATGCGAAGGGTGGCTGTGCGGGGATTGAGAAGGATTAACTGAATCGTTTGCCATAAAAGTAAAAACTTCGATACATCCTGACAGATTAAGGCTCTATTTCAGATCGGGCTCGAAATCGAGACCCAGATCCTGTCCAAGCACTCTTGGCGGTCCCTCTGCAGGACTCCTTTTCCTCTCAGTTTGACTGAGGCTCTGAGGACAGGTTGTCGAGTGATGCCTCGGTGAGGGTTCCGCTTCAAGCCGCTGTCCACCACAAGGTTTTAATGCGTCTGGAACGAAGAATTCCCTATAAAGGAAGTAATTATTTTGAGCACTGTATCTTCCACCTTCTCCGATTTCTTCATATATATTCATTAATTCACCATTTCGTCGGAGACAGGCCTCTGGATGGACTCCAGGCGGATTTCCCGAGTGTAATGAGTTCTTGTCTTCCATTGTCACATCATGGTGTTTACTGTCGTACCTCTCAGTACTTCTGATCGACCATTTTGTACGCTGTGAATTCGCATCTGTGGATATCACGTTTCCCACAACTCGCATCGATCATGCAGCATCTGTTTACCATCCTTTGCACACATGACGTCTAAGTGTGTCCCTTTACATGGTATTCCAACGCAATCTAGAAGAGTACTGTAGCACTTCCAGGGGTGATCATCTAAGTGGAACAGCCTTCCTAGTCATGTAAATGACGTGCACCAATGTCCTACCTTACATTCAGTAACGTTATTATCAGTGTTGTATTGGAGTTTCAGTTCTGTGCAGTTTTTATAAGAAAAAGTCGGTTTTTGTGCAAAGGAGTGGCCTAAGTGTTTGGAGCAAAGAGTACTGGCGCTAGCTGGCTTCTGGCACAGCTTGCACTGTTGTCAAAGTTATCCAAGATGGCAGCTGGAGATATGG
This sequence comes from Schistocerca cancellata, assembly GCF_023864275.1. Classification (NCBI taxonomy): domain Eukaryota; kingdom Metazoa; phylum Arthropoda; class Insecta; order Orthoptera; family Acrididae; genus Schistocerca; species Schistocerca cancellata. The sequence goes on from NC_064630.1 coordinate 6,577,658, forward strand.
TATCATCGCACTGCCATGGTGGGAAATTCAAATTATGGCGGAAAATGGGGCAATTGGGATATCTCCACTAACCTAACTGCTCCCACCCCACCCTCTGCCCCATTCCTATAATGTCACCCACCCCCTCTGCTCCTATGGAAAAGGCGGAAATTTCAAAAAATTTCAAATTCTGTTTGTTCACTTTGAGATTTGGAAACCAACTTTTCCAGTTCGCAGTACTACCATCGGAGGCTATTGTTGGCTCTCCCCACTCCTACCCTCCCCAACATTCCTTCTCCACCATTGGTGAGGAAGCTTCAGCTCTGTGTTGACCTGTGAGATAGTAATGAAACAGCTGATAACTGTGTCCATAGCTCACTGCACAGTGCTCGGAAATTGCACACATTGGATGAGTGTAAGAATAAGAATATGTTTCAACAAATAATGAAGATACAGTGGGATGGATTGAAGCAAAATTTAGGACTCATGCTGACAGGTGCTTGTGTTGGAACTGTAGACCTTTCATGAAAAATTGATTCAGTCTTCCAAAGTGTAAGAGGCAGGGCAGTCATCTGCTCCAGTTTAGTAATCTTGTTCAGAATGTGTATAACTGGGGAAATTCTGGTGACATGCACATATGTGTACTACATGCAAGCCTCTGTACATGAGGACTGGGAAGGAAAGATAACAGATGAGCATAAGAAGAATACTTTTCAGCAAATGGTGATGCATTGTGATGGGTTGAAGATCCATTTCGCAATGTGAGCAGATGTCTTCTTATGCTGTAACTATCTACCATGTTTTGAGATGCCCTATCAGTATGTTTAATATATAAATGTGTGTTCTGTATGAACAATGCCAGATCGACTGAGCTACTTCACAAAACTGCCACAGAGGTTGCTTGAAGTGGGATTTGCTCCCCAACCACTTCCTCTCAGGGAACAAATAGGAATGCAGTATTCCCCCTTCACCATCTGAAAACTGGCAGGACCCATTAGGAATACAGTAACGCTACATGTGGTCACATCACCATGATGGCAGCAGTGATATAAGGCGAATGCGACAGTCCACTATCTTAGTCAGTGGAGTAGTAGTAGCCACGAAGTGCCAACACCTGCCGAGATCCTCATCTGCCTCCATCTCAAAGAAGAAGTGAAAGAGTAAATACTCATTACATGTCTTTGCTACTATTAACACAAATAGCAGTTCTTTGTTCAACTTAATCTCTTCATGGATGTATATTGTTTCTTCTACTTCCTTTTTTAATGGGTTCCTGCATAACCCAGACCAGCAGCAGAACCCACTGGGTTGTCAGAACACATAGCAACCTCCGATGTGACCAGATGAGTGGCAGTTTGTTGGGACCTGCAGCAACTTCAGGGCTGCTAGGAACTGCAGCTCCATGGTATGCTGTAGCAAATGTAGCTAGCATGTTGTAGCTGGACAATATTCCGGTGTTACAACAAGGACAGAATGTAGACGTGGTGGATGAGGAACTGCCATTTAATCCCAGTGCTCTAATGCTATTCAGTTCAAGTTATAATGTAACAGCCACCACCTCAAAGCACTTATATATTGATATAGAAGCATGAGTGGACAGTGGCTGATGTGTTGTGTTAGATATTGCAAATGCACTTAGAGATTTATGGAGTCAAATTGGGATGAACTGTGTAATGCAGAACCTACATCAATCAGCAAATGAACACAAACTGTGATATGCCTACAACTCTCCCTCACTCTCCCTCCCCCCTCCTCACAGAATTACTGTACCACCCTGACTCTATCTGTAACACCAGTCTCCAATGGCACTGCACTCAAGCTGAGACTGGATGGTTAGTCCAGATATTTGCAGCAGTTCACCATTACGAACTTGTTTGGTCTATGGATGGTGCAATCCATTGTGTAGGAAAGACTGAATAGATCGTTGTCTTATGTTCAAATTGCATACAACAACACTGTGAACTATTTCTGTACCTATAGTGTGCATGTAAACGATTTTGAACATTATCAAGACGAGACCAAAAGAAAAAGCTAAAAGAATATTCATCAGTTTGAGTGAAATACACATTGGATTCTGTGCACACAGGAAACCGTTATTTGCCAAATACTACCAGTGATGTACTGCATCCTACATACAACGACTGAAGTGTATGTAAAATATATTATCATAAACTTTTTTATTTTTCTTACTTCATAACCTTCATATTATAATGTAGCCATTGTAGCTCAGTTGGTAAGGTGCTGATTGTACATATACAGGGTGTTACAAAAATGTACGGCCAAACTTTCAGGAAACATTCCTCACACACAAATAAAGAAAAGATGTTATGTGGACACGTGTCCGGAAACGCTTAATTTTCATGTTAGAGCTCATTTTAGTTTCGTCGTCCACCTGCGCTCAATGGAGCACGTTATCATGATTTCATACGGTATACTCTACCTGTGCTGCTAGAACATGTGCCTTTACAAGTACGACACAACATGTGGTTCATGCACGATGGAGCTCCTGCACATTTCAGTCAAAGTGTTCGTACGCTTCTCAACAACAGATTCGGTGACCAACGGATTGGAAGAGGCGGATCAATTCCATGGCCTCCACGCTCTCCTGACCTCAACCCTCTTGACTTTCATTTATGGAGGCATTTGAAAGCTCTTGTCTACGCAACCCCGGTACCAAATGTAGAGACTCTTCGTGCTCGTATTGCGGACGGCTGTGATACAATACGCCATTCTCCAGGGCTGCATCAGCGAATCAGGGATTCCATGCGACGGACGGTGGATGCATGTATCCTCGCTAACGGAGGACATTTGAACATTTCCTGTAACAAAGTGTTTGAAGTCACGCTGGTACGTTCTGTTGCTGTGTGTTTCCATTCCATGATTAATATGATTTGAAGAGAAGTAATAAAATGAGCTCTAACATGGAATGTAAGCGTTTCTGGACACATGTCCACATAACATATTTTCTTTCTTTGTGTGTGAGGAATGTTTCCTGAAAGTTTGGCCGTACCTTTTTGTAACACCCTGTATTATCACAAGTGCATTTCGATAAAAGCCCACTGCATGCCAATACCCAATGTAGTCAGTATCATGGTAGAGCAGGTGAAGCATCAGAATTTCGTTATAAGTGACTGGTCCTGTGTGGAAGAAGACATGAAGAAGAAGAATAAGAAGAATGTGATATTTCTCACTGATAACATATGAGTGATAATTATAGGCCCATCCAGCTGCAGCAAGGCAAACGTTGTCACATCACTGTTAACACACCCAGATGGAGTCCAATTTGAGCATGTACGTGTATTTTCAAAAATACAGTTTCAAGCCAAGTACCAGTTGCTGCAAAAAACACTGCAAGGTGTCGATGATTAATATACAGAACATTCAGTCAAAGCAGTGAAATCCGTCCACCATAAAAAGCAGAACTAAACATTGATAATGTTTCTGTGGAAAACCATGGTCAAATTCTATGATGTTTCTGTTTTTGTCACCATACAGATGTTCAAGCACATGTTGTGCATTCAAAGTGAGAGGCTGGGTATATGCAGACACAGAAGTCGTATACAAGTCGATGAAAATTTAAGCCCCTCCAACGTAAAGTTAAGGATCCAGATAGGTGCACCCAGACCTTCCTGAGGCTGATTAACAACTCAGATGCCGGAGTTTCTCCACTTGAAAAGAATGTAAACGACATAACTGTAAATTCTGATGGACCTGAGAAGAAAATATATGACTTAAGTGTAAAGGTTGATGGAACTGAAAGAAATGTATATAAGGGCTATCTATGACGGAGTCTGCTTAGTACATAACAAGATGTTGACTGAACATAAGATCATCACTGCACAGATGTCAGTTCAAAAGAAACCTCGTGGCTCATACACTGGACAGATATCCTGCCAGAAGTAAATGCACAGTGTAATCGAACCAAACATAACACAATAAAAATGGGCCAATCGATGATGGTGATAATGGACTCATGGATGTGATTTACTATGTTATTAATATGCTGAATCCACATAAACAGAACTGTGGATGATTTGGTATGTGTCTCAAAACAAATGAAAGCCATTGAGAAGTCATAACTCCCATATTGATCGAGTGAGATATATACAGTTTCCAAAGCGCGGAGACTGAACCCCAGAACTTACATCTTACAGGATACCACTGCGACTGAAATTTCACATGTGTTTCTCATAGAGCGTGTCATAAGACGTCGAGGGAATAGTTAAATGATTTCCTGAAACACAGAACAGCTGAACTGACTCTGACGAATTGTTATGTAATGAGGTGCACACAGCACAGCCATCACAGTAGCATGACATATATGATAGAGGACACATTATAGGTCTTATCGACAAAATTCCAGTTGAACTGCACTTTCTGAGGTATAACGAAGGAGAACCTGGTACAGAGTTTCAGAGACATTTGGCTTGTAGAGATAAGAGGAATAACCTGCTTGACGAGGAATGTTTGGAACATGGCATTGCGTATGCAGAACATAAGGATCTCCCAGGACGTCACGCTGCAGATCGAATTTTAACTGATAAAGCTAAGGCAATAATTATGAGAGGGGCTATTGTTGTAGGGCAACACATTGCAGCACTTGCAGTTGATAAAATCATGTGTGGTAAAATGAAGTTGTGGTAAACTGAAGTTGGGCCTGCGTGTGGATTTCAAAAAAGTTATGAATGCTGCGTGTCATGCACTGAAGAAGAATAAGACAACGATGAAGATAAGAAAGGGTATTTAAAGAACTGTATCCTGACAGCGAGGCATGCAGCTAAAAGTGCCTTGAAGCATTAAAGACCGGTTAAGGGACCCAGTATTCAACAAATACCCAAGACATTTGATAGAATTACCTCATTCCTGACCTTACAGGTCTCTCAGCCAGGGATTCACTGGTTGGTGGTGCTGCGGCTATTGCCAGAATACTCAAGAACTAACAGGAGCAGGTAGGAGGGTCTATGAGACATAACCGCACGGTGCAAGCAGCAGCCATCGGAAAAAGTCTATACCTGACACCATCCAAGAAAGGACTAGGTCTCTTTATAAATAAAAAAGCCATAAGCCTTCCTCTCAGGTAGACAGGTTACAAAACACCGATATGCTCAAGTTTGTTGGGAAAAAATTCAACATTACAAGATTCCTCTGTGTGTTTTTTGCGGAAAACATTATTGAGAATTATGGGGAAATCTATAGAATGTGGAATTGCGAATTTAGATTATTTCTGGAGGACCTGGAAGCTCAAATGGCTCTCAGCACTATGGGACTTAACTTCTGAGGTCACCAGTCCCCTAGAACTTAGAACTACTTAAACCTGACTAACCTAAGGACATCACACACATCCATGCCCGAGGCAGGATTCGAACCTGCACCCGTATCTGTCGCGCGGTTCCAGACTGTAGAACCTAGGACCTGGAAGCCATTGGGCGGTGTATGTTGAGAAAAATACAAATAAAGTCTATTATTTTGAGTCATTTGGAGACCTGCAATTACCAACAGAAGACATGTGTTCTACCATTTTCATTTGTCAGATACCTATACAGCATATTCCTCCTAACGTCTACAAAGGAGGATACAAAAGGGGGTGCATTGAGATGCAATGTCATATACTTTGGCTTCAGAAGAACGATAGTGTCTATTACGAGAAATTTGCATCCCACCAATTGATTTAAACAATAGAGAGCGAAGTATTGCACAAATTGGAGTTGAGATGGACAACAGCATCCCGAATATCACAGAGGCTAAGAATAAACTTCATCCGGAAATCAATGTTAGAAACCAAATTGTGGAAATAGAACCTTGTATATACGGTATTGATGAGTTAAATTAAATTTTAAAACAATCTGGAAAGGAGCTTGTGCTACATGCAATCATCAATACTCTTAAATATGAAATAAAGACAACGATTGCAATGACTGACTTTAACCAGGAAGGTTCAGCAGGACGACTACTGGGTTTGACGAATGGACATGTTTCGAAGAAATATTGTAATAAAGTTTACAGATGTGATCAGTTGGTAGATATATTTCCTGTCAGTACAATCCGTTTCAGTGTACGACTGCAGCAAAGTCCTATCTCAAGTATAGAAAGATTCATACAACTTACGGATTGTTCCCATCAATTGGAAATGGGTGTAAGATTAATGAAATACCTACCAACGCTACATACCTCCCGTAATAGTCCAGACACTGGATTATTTGGAGCTGCAAATTGTGGACCACGATAATCAGTTTGTCGACTTCTGTGGTGAGGAAATCGCTGTATGACTACATCTAAAGCAGAACCACCAGTGACCTACTAACGTGCAGAGACCAGCAATGACCCTCAACTGCTCGGGACTTGCAGCGGATCTGCCACCAACCTCTCAGTCAGAACAGATACGCCACCTTGCTGGAAGACCGGAAGCGGCTGTGGCGACCTTCAAACGACTGAGACTTGGGGTGTGCCAGAGGTCAGAAAGCAATGACGGGGTAGGACATACAACCAACATGGACAATGCACAGCATGGCACTTCACAACAGAACCACAAGGTGATAATTTGTGCAATCTATGAGTTTCTCAAATCAGTAGGTTTGAAGTCTGGTAATGACGTCGTCCAGTATATGTAAAGTAGTAGAATTTGGTGAGCATGTTACACATCAGGAATGCTTCTCACATAAGCCTTATGCTTCTGCCACATTTAACATGAATAATGAAATTAGGATTGTCATCCAACAACAAGACGCTTTAACCCTCCCTTGCAGGAATTTCATATATCTTGATGGATCATTTACGAAAGGGGATGGTACTGCTGCAGTGGCATTGAAGCTTAGACATAATGCTTTAGTGTTCCTGTTTCATGAGATACAGTACGAACTTAACAGAGTCGAGACTGACTGTATACACAATGTAGGCTTAGAATCATCTCTTAAAACAAATGTCTCCGCTCCTCACTCGGATCTAAACGATTTATAAAATACAGGATGGTTCATAGATGAGCTAGTGGGTAGAATAGCTGAAGAGTGTGGGACATATACTGCATGTATACTTCTAAAACTGTTTCTGGGATACTTTGAAGACTTGCAAAGACCTATTTTGAATCTAAACAGGAACTTATTCTGGTATGGAGTACAGTGGATAACAACTCGTACATTCAGGGAGCAGAAAAGGCAAACGAGATCATCATCAATAAAATAATACGGAAAATGCGGCACATCACTGCATCGGATGAGCAATTTTTGGAGCTTTTAAAGGTTCTGGTCATTTCTACCGTTATCTTTCTGTTCATGGAAGATTTTTGAATACCCTGTTCTACCGACTGAAAGCGGATATACATAGACTATTAAAACATTTGCTCAATTGGAGACGCCTAGATTTATCATACTTACATTCCAGACCAACAGAAGAGGGAATATAGAATATGACTGCACCAAATTTGATAATTATGGGTTAACTAATGTAAGACTACAGGTACAATAAATAAAATCTACTTTTAAAAATTTAAAATATTATTTCATAAAACACTTACATTACCAATAAACTATAATCTAAAAAATCATTTCTACAAAATATACTAAGAGAAAATTCGACAAAATTATTTATATTAAATAATTAAATATACAAAAAATAAATATAATAAAATAAATAATAAAGATATCCTGATTTGCACAGAAAAATTTTCAGAGTAAGTGGAACACTTTACTAATAAGTTATATCTTGAAACTCTTACTAGAGACACTTTCCAGTACATCTACTAATTTTACCTCTATGATAACTTATACATGCAGTGGAATGAAAATGTATACAGTCTAACATATGACACGTATGTGAGGTTCCCTGATTTTACTAAGTTGAGGAAGAATGACTACTCAGTCCACAGAAATTCAAGGAGTTGGCGCAAATAATCATAATAGACAGCTCAAAATAGAACAATATGACTAAACTGGGGCCTTAGATGCAAGAACTGAGCTTCAATCTCCGGAAAATTTCCGTGGACACACTACAGCATATGCACTAGTTCTACATGACCATATGATTAACTGTTGCCCACTCACTGGTGTTGTGCAATGCACTTTATAAATGAACAATTTCCGCACCATTCACACAGCATTTCACAGTGGCTTCGTGAGGTGTGTGCATCATTGCAGATGTTCAAGGTTTCTATGATGATGAGTGGAGACAATTCATATTTAAAGATGTTGCCTCCATAGCATACACAGAAGATGCCAGAACAATACAGACATTCTCAGCAAACACTGCATCATCAATGTCTTTCAAGGCTGTGAATTTTGCTACAACATGGAGGAATGAAAAGTGGTTAACACATTTCTACCGTGGAACTCACTGGGATGATCCTGGTGTATACTATAAAGATTATTTCGTTTACTTGACCACAGTGATACCTTCATCTACGTTACAGGCAACGGGAAGATCACGTAGATGCATCGAATCTTCACGTTTGCTGCTATTCAAGACCTGGAATTATATGGGTGCCCTGGTATCTTTCAACTCACGAAGAGGACGTGGTTTTTGCTCATGAAAATATGAAATTTGTTGTAAGTAGGATTAGAAATAAACGGATTTCTATCTCATATCTGTGTACACTTCATTTTTCTTTCAAACTTTGTCAGTATGTAGCTTTATAAACATACCATGTCTGCAGTTCTCCTAAAGCACATGAGATATAATTTTAGACATATTTGATATGTCTGTGGAAGTGGACATAACCACGTGCCACCTGCTCTGATAACGAAACACGTGCAGAACGATAGGCATAGTCTCACATGGCAGTTACATATACTTCGTTAATCTCCATCTCATACTTCATATCCTTAAAAGGTGCTCATTTGTCTGCTACACATCCTTCCCATATTCAAATGGGATAGATTTTCAGTAAAAAACAACACCAACGACGTATGGTAACGAACTTTTTAGTTTCTTCGGTCCTTACATATACAGTTTGACTCTTGAGATACGGTTTAGTTCTTCAGATATAATTTGGTTCTTTTAGATGCAGACGTAGATGCTTGTCAATGTTCAGTGATGAAGTTTTTTCCTTCTACACATTGGTTTCTATGATACAGTTAAAAGATAGATTTTGTTTCATGTGACACAATTTAGTTCTTTTTCAGGAAACAGATACATTTTTGATACTTTGCTAAACGTTTACCATTTGGTTCTTCTAAAAAAAGCAAACTCTCAACTTTAGAGTGAGATCAGTCAAGCAGAGGTACTCTTTTTCCTTAAACTAGTGCTATTAGTAATAATAACTATAGCCTAAAGTCCAAGCAATTTTGAGCAACACGACAATTATTTTACAGTGGAATATGTATCCATAGACAATATTACAGTAGTAGCACTGGATATATCCGAAATATCTACAAGATGCATTGGACTGGGAACAAGAAATATGTTTTTATTTCTGTATAGACACACAAAAACTGTATAAAAGGCAAACATGTTGTGTAGGCAATGTGACACACATGGTGAGCACTAAAAAAGAAATATACACACAGTGTGATGTGCGCGAATGTGTGCAGCCCACTACTGCTGTTTACACTATGATAATTGAGTCATTATATTCCACGCACATTCTTCATCTTGCACACACTCATTCACTCCCCATCGTTTTCTCAACCCGCGTCACTGCGCCACCAGTGTGAGTATGGAAGGGTTTCTATCCCATCCTCAAAATGGTCTGCTTATCGTCATGAGGCGACAAGCCGATTTTAGACTGCGGCGTAGTGTACACCTCAAGCCCTCATGACTGAATACTAATTTTCTGCACCATGTGGTGTGGTTTTGGTGGAGTGCCACTGACACCGCTGTACAGTCACTCCAAGTAATTTTCAACAACGGTGGTCTTTGATGCACCACAATGCACACCCTTAGCATGCCTCTTGGTGGCACCTCTCAGTGTGTGATACGCATATATTTTTGCTTGCAGACCTATAATAAACTCGGCAACTACATTCACCTCGTCTCTTATCAGCCCAATTACCTTCTTGTTCCACAGAAAAACACTGTAAGGGTTACCATCCATGTATGAGGATGTGTCAAATTCATTGCAGTGGTACCTAATTACTTCATATGGTCACTAATACTCAAAACATTGCTCATATAGGTTTAGGCAGTAATACGTGCAGTGTGAACAGCATCCTGAGGCAGCGCCCCTGAGTGGGACCAGATCTCAGGCAGTCGCAGATCTCGTGTAGACGCAGACTCCATCTCCCGACAGCAGCTCACCGTAGCTCTAAGGCTAGAAAAACTACACCGGCACTGTCGCGAGAGCTGAGAGCTGTTGGAGAGTGCTGACCTCCCATATTGTGTACCAGATTTTACAGTTTGTAAGTTACCAGATCTTGGTGACGAATTTTGACACACTCGAGCACACATTACATGAAACAACCCACGAGACTGCTTGTTTTGAGCCATAATATGCAGCCGTGCAATGTTACAGAATGAAGAAATCGCACATTTTACCTCCTAAAAGAAACGGCACGAGCAGTTATCCTATTTCGAACGTTTGGGGCTTAAACAGTACTAGGCGCCAAACAACATACAAAAACATCGTAGACGTGTTATAAGCAATTGACAAAAGAAAATAAAAACAAATATCACTGATGAGACTCGATCCCATTGTGGGGCGGCGGGTAAATAATGGGAGTTGTCGTTACTTCGTTATAATAGGCGCTTCAATTGTCTGTGCATGCCTTACACCAGGGCTTAAAAACTGGCCGGTTTTGAGCGCGAGTACTCGCGTCTGCTCAGGCACGTGCTCGCGAGCAGGTGCAAGGTCGCTGAGTAGGGGGGGGGGGGGGGGGACGGGAGGGGAAATGAGCGCGCACGTTTGAATAGGGCAGCAGCGTGCCTATTGAATTCGCGCCGACTGTGTAACGTTTAAAGTACTACGATCAGCTCTAACAGTCACTTCGCTGGTTAAGAATCATGTCAAGTCGCCGTTGTGTAACCCAAACCATGCTTTCGCAGTTCAACCCCCACTGGGAGGAATTGTATCTGTTTACAGAAAAAGATGGTGTTGCAAATGTTATGTCACAAAACACTGAATTCTTTTAGGAAATTTAATTTGCAGCGACATTATATGTCGTACCACGCGAAAGACTACGGAAGAGGAAAATGTGATGGACCAGATCGTGCACAGGAAGTTATTAAACTTCAAAGGAAGCTATCCGAAGAAGATCTGGACGACGAAGAAAAATCAACTGAGGCAGCTCTCAGAGTGAGCTAAAAAATTGCTCTGCTTTTAGCAAAATCCCTGCGCCCCTTCACTGATGGCGATTTAATAAAAGAATGTTTGGTAGTTGCAGCGGAACATTTGTGTCCATCTCAAGTTGAACAGTTTCGGATTGTGCCATTATCTAACATGACCATTATGCGTCGCATACAGGACATGGCAGACGACGTCCAGAGCCAGCTTGCAAATATCTGTAAAGACTTTATGGCGTATTCTCTAGCTCTGGACGAAAGTGTTGATATCACTGGAACAGCGCAGCTTGCCATATTTATTAGAGGTGTTAACAGAGATCTTCGGGTGAGGGAGGAGCTCCTCGATGTAGTAGCCGTGAAGAACACTACAACCGGAGGTGATATTTTAAGTAGTGTTGAAGAAAGTGTTCAAAATATAGGATTGTCGTGGAATTCTTTAGTTTCAGTGTCTACAGACGGTGCACCAGCGATGACAGGGAACAAATCAGGTTTCGTTGCGCTGTTGAAGGAGAAAATGCAAAAACTGACCGTGCCGAATAAAATAAGGGGCGTTCAGTGTGTGATCCACCAGGAAAACGTATGTGCAAAGAGTATTACTCTAAAAAATGTGATGAGTGTTGTTGTTCGTGCAACCAATTATATAAGGAAGCATGGCTACAACACAGGCAATTTAAAAGCTGTCTTGAGGATGTAGAAAGCCAGTATGGTAGCCTGCCTTATTACAGCGAGGTCCGCTGAGTTAGTCGTGGCGAGTTAGTAAATCGATTTTTTTCCCTGATAGATGAGATAAATATGTTCATGGAAATAAATAACATGTGTGTTCCTGAATTGAAAGAGCCTTCATTGAACTGTGATCTCGCGTCCTAGCCATCTGAATGCTTTGAACATTTCACTACAAGGTAAAGATCTGCTAATTACTCATTTCATAGATCGAATACGAGCTTTTAAAATGAAATTGACACTTTGGGTGAGTCAGCTGGAAACAGGAAATCTAGCTCATTTTCGTAAATTATCATCCATGCGAGATGTTCACAAAGACTGTGATTGTTATTCACATAGTTTAGTTGCCTATAAGAAAGAATTTGATCAACGCTTTCAAGATCTGACAGCACTAGACAGTGATTTTGATCTGTTCTCCTCTCCATATTCAGCGAATATTGAAGAGATTCGTCCTGAGCTGCAACTAGAAATTATTGACCTGCAGTGTGGCAGAGAATACAGAGACAAATTTCAGAACAAGAAAAACATTTTGGAATTCTACACACAGTTCCCTCAGGATAGATTTCCTCGTTTGCACAAACTGGCGGCTACAATAGTATCAATGTTCGGTTCCACGTATGTTTGTGAACAGCTGTTCTCTGCAATGAAATGTAACAAGACGCGCCTGAGAAACGCATTGTCTGATCTAAATTTAAACTGCACGCTGCGCCTACAATGCGCAAGAATATTACTTCGAACATATACGCAATTGTAAAGGGCAAAAAGTACAAGATAACCGAGAATCCCACACTTCAGTGACACCTTTTATTGTGTAACAATTCACAAATTAATACGAATGTAGATGCATACACTAAACTAATAAAATTATGTCGCACGTGTACATTCTCCTTTATTTGTTTCATTTGTCGCAGTAATAATCCGTGAGTGATATCCCCGCGGGTGGCCGCGGATTTACATTGACTGGCGGCAGCCGTTGTGTGCCCGATGTGACTCTCCCCACTCTCCGCTCTAGTCCGGTAGTGGGGGTAGCGTGCTCGCGCTGCTCCGTGCTCGCGCCTTGCTGCTCACAGCTTGCTCCGCAAGCACGTATGTTGTGAAGCCCTGCCTTACACCTACCTTCGGTTTTACAAGAGACTAAAAACTGTTTTGCAGACAGCCAGAAAGCGATGGAGAACACAATGAACGTAATTTCCAGTTTGCAACTGCGTGTTACTGTTTGCGCACACTGAAAGAAAGTGCTGCTAATGGCTATTTACTCAGCAGGATCAGGAACAGTGACTATTAATAAAAGTTTATGGTTTTAACAGATTGATAAAAATTCACAGGCACACGATTCTAGAATATGTATTAATTACTATCTCTGTCGTTTAACAATTGACAGTATTCTTAATTTTTGTATAAATAGACTTAAGTTTGCTTTTATTACTGCAAGAGTTTTTGCTTGACTGTGTTTAAACTTTGCGGCTAGAATTTTTAAAATGGAACTGGCAGTAGAATATGACCTCTGAACTTCCCCTTAAAGATTCCTTGTAATAATTACTATTTACATTACAGTATTGAAACTGGGTACAGTTTTATTACTGAATGAATTTAATCGAGTGCTGTAATTAGAACCTTCTATTAGAAATACAAATGATACTTAATCTATCATCAATAAGGACGTTCTAGTTCCAAATTTATTTTTTAGTAAATAACTTGAAAACTAATAAAGGTAACATATTGGTGGCAAATAGTTAATGTTTATATATATAACATACGAATTTTCATCTTTCTGAGTCTAATATTTAGCCCCTTCAATTTTTCGTAAAACGCCGATTTTGGCCAAAATATTGGTCTGATCAAATTGAGACTTGTAACTTTTAATTGTGACATACATTTCCATATTCTGACATTTTTTAGCGAGATCTATTTTTTCTCAAGATAGTATATTTTGGGTAATATATTCATTTCATCATTCTGAGACCTTTCAACGTTAACATTAATAGACTGAAGCATACACTGAAGAAATTTGGGAAAGTTATTTTAATTTTTAATTTAACTCTTACATTAAGGTCCAATCCTTTGCGTGTTAAACACAGGGGCGTTATGTTGATGTGGCGTTGGTAGTAGTGAACTGGGGTAAGCTGCGGCACACTAACTCGCCTCTGTACGTCTTACAATGATACAGCGCTTGCTTCGCCTCTCATGAAGTTGATTAGAAAATATGACACCAAGAATAACGCGGTACGCACTACTAAACTTCAACTGTACAACGAGCGGCTCTGGAAACGTGTACCGGCATTGTCAGAATACTTTAGGCTGCAGTGGCGATGAATGCGCACTGTGAGTGAATGTCATCGATGTGGGCAAAAAAAAGTAATGAAGACAGCTGCCAAAGATTGACTGAGAACACAGTTGTGCGTTTAATTACTTTGTCCAAGGAAAGTCCAGCATTATGAAATGCACTGTTACTAGACTTTGGGAACAGCGATGAGATGCAAAGTTTGGTGGCTGAAATGGCTACAGTTTATAACATCACTACAGAAGATATTTACCACAATAGCAAAGTAGTTGTATAACGTAGATTAATTGACATTGAGGAACAAGTGAAGTTATGTTTAAAAGTAATCGTTTTGGACCAAGGAAAGCTGACGTTTAACTTCAAGTAATGCAGCTGTACCTTTACTTTTTATATGACGCCATATTTATGGATTGTATTATTATGTTTGGTGTTGGAGAACAGACCTTCAGGACTGTACGAGTGGATCTATAATTTAATACACGTAAAAACGTTCAAATGAATGCATGCCCGGAAATGATTTATCAGATATCAACCCTATTTGGTTTTTGACCGTCTGTGGGTGCCAAGATGAAATTGGTGTCATGTTATTTCAACGTAACTGTTACTTTCCAAATATTAGAGGGAATCAGTGTAGCTGATGCTAGAAACATTAGTGTCACAAGCAGTCTGTCTTTAACACCAACGGACTGACGCATAATAGTGCCTAGATTGGTAAAGTGAGTGCAATAATAACTGTCTCGTACAATTTCGATATTATTGTGTATTTTCGACCACAAGCTCTACAATGAGATTCCTGCATGCTCCAAAATCATCTTGCCGCCTAGTCCGCTCTCTTATCCGAAACGAACACGGTCGTTTATGTTCCTTCTTTCTAACTAGAAGTATGGAAAGGGCAACAGTAGTCGTACGCCCTACCGTTGCAGCCTTTTCCTTCGGGCACAGAATCAAGACAGAAAAATCTCGCGAGAGCGATCTCTCAGCTGTGACAGACACTCTCACCCAACAGTGTGCAAACGCTTCAGACATCTGCTCTCGCGAGACTCTCAGACACTTACAGAAAGGACTGGCATGGAACTATCAGACAGTAATTATCAGCGAAAATTCTGCCATTTCTATGTGAGAGAACCTGTCTGTACCCCAGCCCCAACTTCCACTCCGCGATGAAACAGACCGATACGTTTACTACCAAATCTCACAAGGAATGGCAAATACACAACTCGCCATTAAAATTGCTACACCACGAAGATGACGTGCTACAGATGCGAAATTTAACCGACAGGAAGAAGATGCTGTGACGTGCAAATTATTAGCTTTTCAGAGCATTCACACAAGGTTGGCGCCGGTGGCGACACCTACAACGTGTTGACATGAGGAAAGTTTCCAACCCATTTCACATTCACAAACAGCAGTTGACCGGCGTTGCCTGGTGAAACGTTGTTGTGGTGCCTCGTGTAAGGACGAGAAATGCGTAGCATTACGTTTCCGACTTTGATAAAGGTCGGATTGTAGCCTATCGCGATTGCGGTTTATCGTATCGCGACATTGCTCTTGCGTTGGTCGAGATCCAATGGCTGTTAGCAGAATATGGAATCGGTGGGTTCAGGAGGGTAATACGGAACGCCGTGCTGGATCCCAACGGCCTCGTATCACTAGCAGTGGAGATGACAGGTATCTCATCCGCATGGCTGTAACGGATCGTGCAGGCACGTCTAGATCCCTGAGTCAACAGATGGGGACGTTTGCAAGACCACAACCATCTCCACGAACAGTTCGACGACGTTTGCAGCAGCATGGACTATCAGCTCGGAGACCATGGCTGCGGTTACCCATGACGCTGCATCACAGACAGGAGCGTCTGCGACGGTGTACTCAACGACGAACCTGTGTGCACGAATGGCAAAACGTCATTTTTTCGGATGAATCCAGGTTCTGTTTACAGCATCATGATGGTCGCATCAGTGTTTGGCGACATCGTGGTGAACGCACATTGGAAGCGTGTATTCGTCATCGGCATAATAGCGTATCATCTGGCGTGATGGTATGGGGTGCCATTGGTTACACGTCTCGGTCACCTATTGTTCGCATTGACGGCACTTTGAACAGTGGACGTTACATTTCAGATGTGTTACGACCCGTGGCTCTACCCTTCATTCGACCCCTGCGAAACCCTACATTTTAGCAGGATAGTGCACGACCGAATATTGCCGGTCCTGTACGGGCCTTTCTGGATACAGAAAATGTTCGACTGCTGCCCTGGCCAGCACATTCTCCACATCTCTCACCAATTGAAAACGTCTGGTCAATGGTGGCCGATCAACCGGCCCGTGACAATACGCAAAGTCACTACTCTTGATGAACTGTGGTATCGTGTGGAAAGCTGCATGGGCAGCTGACCTGTACACGCCATCCAAGATCTGTTTGACTCAATGCCGTTATTACGGCCAGAGGTGGTTGTTCTGTGTACTGATTTCTCAGGATCTATGCACCCAAATTGCGTGAAAATGATATCTTATGTCAGTTCTAGTATAATATATTTGTCCAATGAATACCCGTTTATCATCTGCATTTCTTCTTGGTGTAGCAATTTTAATGGCCAGTATTGTATAACGGCCAGGAAGGTTGTAGGACCCTCGCAAATGGAAGCTGATTTTTCAGCTGAACTACAATTCATGACAATCGTCACTCATTTAACAGCGCAGTGCTGATTTTATAATGTGAGAGAAGGTTCAGTTCATGTCACGATCGTAGAGCACTGCTGATTTTATTACCGTGAGGCAAGATGTAGTCGACATTACGGTCGTAGAGCGGTGCTCGCTACACAGTGCGACGCGAGATATTTCAGTGTTGCTGCCCTCTGCAGAGTGCCGGCAGACGGACGCCTGGAGCGGCTGGAGTGTAAGCAGACAGCCACGCACTGGCCTCCAGCACACAGCGCTGGCCCGCCACGCCGCCAGAATCAATCTCGCAGTGACTGCGCCGGTGCCGACCTGAATGCATAATCACTCACCCGGCGTGGCTCCATTTGAATGCTGCAGTAGCGGAGGGGGCAGATGGATGGATGGTGGGGTGCAGGGAGGACGCCCTGTGTCTCAGAGACTGTCGTGACCCAGTTTGCAAGCGCCGCCTATTGTGGGCATCGGAGACAACCGCTGAACTCGTGCAGTTGCTGCAAGTGTTTTGTCCGTGGCGGCGCTGGCACGAATGAGGCTTACCGAAGTATTCATTCCTCTTCCTTCTGCCGAGTATTTACTATTGTCACGATCGGGACTAGGAAGAGTTAAACGTAATGAACAGTGTCTTAAAAGGAGGATATAAGAGGAGCATCAACAAAAGCAAAACGAGGATAATGAAATGTAATCGAATTAAGTCGGGTGATGCTGAGGGAATTAGATTAGGAAATGAGACACTTAAAAGTAGTAAAGGAGTTTTGCTATTTGGAGAGCAAAATAACTGATGATGGTCGAAGGTTCAAATGGCTCTGAGCACTATTGCTTCCCCCTACTTATACCTCCCGAGGAGATCACGAATGTAAAATTAGAGAGATTAGAGCGCGCACAGAGGCTTTCAGACAGTCGTTCTTCCCGCGAACCATACGCGACTGGAACAGGAAAGGGAGGTAAAGACAGTGGCACGTAAAGTGCCCTCCGCCACACACCGTTGGGTGGCTTGCGGAGTATAAATGTAGATGTAGATGTAGATGTATGCGAGTTAACTTCTGAGGTCATCAGTCGCCTAGAACTTAGAACTAATTATACCTAACTAACCTAAGGACATCACACACATCCTTGCCCAAGGCAGGATTCGAACCTGCGACCGTAGCGGTCGCTCGGTTGCAGACTACAGCGCCCAGAACCGCACGGCTACTCTGGCCGGCGGTGGTCGAAGTAGAGAAGATATAAAATGTAGACTGGCAATGGCAAGGAAAGCGCTTGCCCAAGGCAGGATTCGAACCTAAGACCGTAGCGGTCGCTCGGTTCCAGACTACAGCGCCCAGAACCGCACGGCCACTCTGGCCGGCGGTGGTCGAAGTAGAGAAGATATAAAATGTATACTGGCAATGGCAAGGAAAGCGCTTGCCCAAGGCAGGATTCGAACCTGCGACCGTAGCGGTCGCTCGGTTCCAGACCACAGCGCCCAGAACCGCACGGCCACTCTGGCCGGCGGTGGTCGAAGTAGAGAAGATATAAAATGTAGACTGGCAATGGCAAGGAAAGCGCTTCTGAAGAAGAGAAATTTGTTAACATCGAGTATAGATTTAAGTGCAGGAAATCGTTTCTGAACGTATTTGTATGGAGTGTAGCCATGCATGTAAGTGAAACATGGACGATAAATAGTTTGGACAGGAAGAGAATAGAAGCTTCCGAAATGTGGTACCACAGAAGAATGCTGAAGATTAGATGGGTAGATCACATAACTGATGAGGAGGTACTGAATAGAATTGGGGAGAAGAGTAGTTTGTGGCACAACTTGACCAGAAGAAGGGACCGGTTGGTAGGACATGTTCTGAGGCATCAGGGAATCACAAATTTAGCATTGGAGGGCAGCGTGAAAGGAGACCAAGAGATGAATACACTAAGCAGATTCAGAAGGATGTAGGTTGCAGTAAGTACTGCGAGATGAAGAAGCTTGCACAGGATAGAGTAGCATGGAGAGCTGAATGAAACCAGTCTCAGGACTGAAGACCACAACAACAACAACACGATCGCGATAGAAAAATACTTATTTACCGATATAACACGAGCAACTGAAAATCTCCCCCAGAGTTTCCACAGAATGTTCTCGTGCCAGTAACAAGACCCTTGTGAACTGTGCGTGTTTTAGATTCATAGTGACTTCAGAATGCCAGTTACGCATGTCGTCACACCCTAAGACCAATACGCAACACGAGTGACATATTGTCAGAAGACAGAAACCACATTAAAAATTAAAACTGTTTTCTTTGTACGTTTAGCTACACCTTCTGGATACTTCTCTATATAATCGCCGCTCCCACTTAGACATTTGTCAGAGCGTTATACCACATTTCCAACACCATCGTCATAGAAGACAGCCGCCTGTGCTTTCCGATAATTCAGTACGCTGGTGTATAGTGTGTAGCCTGCGCCCAGTCACCCAGCGTTTCATGTGAACAGAGATGACACTCAGGACCAGTCAATTAGGGCTGTGTTGTGGGTGATCTAACACTTCACATCGGAAAGGCTGCATGAGCGTCTTCACTGCCCCTGCACAGTGCGGCTGAGAATTGCTGTGGAGAAGGAAGTGCGTGGCAGTTGTGTTAGGCGGGCTGCATTCATTAAGGCGAAGCCTCTCAGCAGGCCCTCCTACTTAGCGGGAGACATCGTTGTTCCAGGCACCCTTACTCGCTCACAGTGCGCTCACAACTGAAAAGAGCACCTAGATTCGATAGACGGGCACACTAGAGACAATGCCAGAAACGTCTGTGAAAAGCCTCATCGGGTTTTCACAGTGGTTTCCATTTCGCGACCGATCGTTCCTCGCTTTCCGAATAGGCCACGTATACTGCATGTTTCTTGCAGACACTTGTCTTCCAGTACCGATTATTCCTGCATTCCGGTGTATGGAGTGAAATGGCGCAGCTACTTGTAACTTGTCCACTGCTCAAGTACGACGGAAAGTACCATTCTTCTGAGCGAAACTTGTAATACACACACAGGCTCACCGTTTTGCTTTCTACTTCTATGTCTGCGGACACTACAATATTGACAACCGTATTACTATTGTATTTGGAAGGCGTATTGGGATAAACTAAAGTAATTGAAATGGTCTTGTCGATTAGATTATGATGAGTATGTGAGAATCGCATATTCTTCCATTTCGTGTTTGATAAAAAATTTGATAGGCCTGTTTTCCTTTTCTTTTTTTTGCCAAATGTAACAGAGTGATTAGACTCAATATACTTACAGTATTAATCATATTAAAAATGAGATCACATTGAAACAGTCGAGTTTAGGAAGAACACGTTCCCCACGTAATTCGAGTATTCCATTAGGAATGATTTGGTTCTGAATTCCGCTAACGGTTACCTCTTGTTTTTCTCGACAGTGTCGCGATAGCGCATCAAAAAGCAGTGAGGAACCTGAGTCTAACATAGGATCAGCACCTCAATTTGGCAAAAAATACTGTAGCCAAGTGCTGGAAGACCTCGTTTTGCCTCTTTGCATTCCACAAGTTTTGGAACACATTTCCAAAATGGCATGTGAAATGTACGCTTGAAGATGTCTCATTTTTCGGAACCGACACTATTCCGATGAGATGCAACGCGGCACGAGTACGAAAACTCTACATGGTTAGAACTAAGCGTGATTCCTCGCGTGCGTCGAATCTGCAACATCCGTCTATTTGATCATGTCAGTGCCACTTACAGCCGTCATCATGGCATCGCCCAGTCAAATTGTGCAGCTGGTATACGTTGTGTCCACTTCGTCGGTTCTTCATTGAGCGTGCATCTTAGTACATCCCAAAACAGATGAAGCACCACTCATCTCAACACCGAAATAGAAGAGCTCACTTCATCAGTACACTAGCGTGACCGTCCACAGAATTGCGACATTCTCAGACGCGTTCTCTGTTACTCGTCTATGGAACAAGATACCTTTTACTTTGCACGCAATCCAACGTCATGTCACATTTCAGGAAAAACTGAAGCACTTTCTTATTTAAAATACATAAATTCCATCCCAAGTAAATTAACGCATATGGCGGTTTCCCAGTGTCAAACAGTAAGCATATGCTCCTCTCTTTTCCTAAACACGATTCTCTGTTTCGTCGTTCGTCAATAATTCACGTCCCTTTCTTTCCCCTCTCTTCGCTACTTGTGTTTCATCATGCTCCTCTTTCTCTCCGTGTCCCAAAACACCTCTTATGCCCATTCTGCAAGCACTAATAATTTATTTCTATTTGCTTGCAATTTGTCTTCGTTGTTCTAATATTCACGAACTAATAAACACTGTGCTTTTTTCTGCTAAACTTACTATTATTTCCATTTGTGTCGCAGTTACATCTAAATTTTGTGTTCTGTATTTGATCAAAGACATCTTACAACATGGATGACATACTGAAGGAAATGTAAAATGCGTAGAACGACTGGTTAGACGTAAGAGACGGCCTGATGCTGCTGATCTTCCCACCATAAATAAATAAATCTTTCGAACCACGTCAGCTTTAAAGTAATCAGATTTGAATGCGATTAACACCGGAAAACGTGGTAATGTTGAATTTTTCTCTTAAACTGTTAAATTTCAACGGATGTCTTTCGCCGATTCACTACCGGTACGAATACATTTAAATGAATTTTCTACTCGCCGAACGAAAATAATTGATTATTGACTTGGCACAGAAGGAGCAATACTCGTACATAAGGTCAGGTCATTCTGAATACTGACAAGACATTGTGACGCTATGTGCTTGTATATATACTATTTTTTTCCAAAACTGTCAAGTTCTTATGGTGTTGACGTGCCCATATGTACGAAGACTGGGTTGATGCAGCTCTCTATGCTACTCTATCCTGCGCAAGGCCTTTCGTCTCCAAGAGACTACTGAAATCTAATTTCACTTAAACCTACTTACTGTACTAATCCCTTAGGCTCCCAGTACAATTATTATCCTTCGCATTTTTTTCCAATACTAAACTGATGATTGCTTGATTTCTCAGAATGTGTGCTATCACCCGATTGCTTTTCTCCCCAATTCTATTTGCAACTTTCTCATCAATTAGCGTGCTACCCATCAAATCCTCAGCCTTCTTCCGTGCACCACATTTCAAAGTGTGCTACTCTCTTCTTGTCTGAACTGCTTATCCCGATTTCACTTCCATGCATGCATAGAATCCACAGAAATACCTTCAGAAAAGAGTTCGGAACACTCGATTGGTGTTCCATTTTAACATACAGGGTGATTCAAAAAGAATACCACAACTTTAAAAATGTGTATTTAATGAAAGAAACATAATATAAACTTCTGTTATACATCATTACAAAGAGTATTTAAAAAGGTTTTTTTTTTTCAGTCAAAAACAAGTTCAGAGATGTTCAATATGGCCCCCTCCAGACACTCGAGCAATATCAACCCGATACTCCAACTCGTTCCACACTCTCTGTAGCATATCAGGCGTAACAGTTTGGATAGCTGCTGTTATTTCTCGTTTCAAATCATCAATGGTGGCTGGGAGAGGTGGCCGAAGCACCATATCCTTAACATACCCCCATAAGAAAAAATCGCAGGGGGTAAGATCAGGGCTTCTTGGAGGCCAGTGATGAAGTGCTCTGTCACTGGCTGCCTGGCGGCCGATCCATCGCCTCGGGTAGTTGACTGTTTATACCAACGTCTAATACACCACCTATCAGGAGGTTTAACACCATACGTCGTTCGAAATGCACGCTGAACAACTGTCGTCGATTCACTTCTGCCGTACTGAATAACACAAAAAGTTTTCTGTTGAGCGGTCGCCATCTTAGCATCAACTGACGCTGACGCCTAGTCAACAGCGCCTCAAGCGAACAAATGTACAACTAAACGAAACCTTATAGCTCCCTTAATTCGCCGACAGATAGTGCTTAGCTCTGCCTTTTGTCGTTGCAGGGTTTTAAATTCTTAAAGTTGTGGTATTCTTTTTGAATCACCCTGTATGTCTCTTCTTCAGGTGCGCTTCTCTTGCCACTGACAGTCTGTGGGAACTTGCCCACTCGTCTAATTTAGGGTGCCTAGGAAGCTGTCTCTCGGATAGTTAGACAACAAATCAAGCACATTATTACAGTAAACTGATTTGCCAATACTTGCAAGCAAATGGCCACATACAAATAATCAACGTCCTTTGATGTATACAGTTTCCATGCAAGCAAATAATACAATTTGTAAGTCACGGATAAAGCGTTCGGATGACGGCGGTCTTCTAGTACGGCTGCAGGTAGGTGGAGCGGCGCTTACATTTTCTTTGTATAGGGGCCGCTGCTGTCGTGGTGCCGTCCTAGTCAGCGTGCTATTGGCTGACGTCGTCTCACAGCCCTCCCTGCTAAAACGTTACAGGCCGACGTGCCGGCGTTTCACGTTACACTGGAACATTCCTCCCCCACCCCCCTCCCCCCACCCAAAGCGACGGACCGTCGTCGTGCAGGGAGCGCGACAACGGCTGGAGGGGCCGGAGGGTCGACGCTTCGCTGGACCGGAACCTGTGGCTGCAGTGGACGTCAAGCTTCCGGTCGAACCCCGCCGTCCCTCCTTCGCTCTGGCGGAAACGTCCCCTAGAAAATAACTAGAAGGGTGCGCGTCCACCTCCTGATGCCATGAACCAGATAAAGAGGGCGGCGACTGCTGCGGCGTGGGCCCCATCAGTAGGACGAGAGGAGGCGGAGGAGGCGGCGAAGGCCCCGTGTCCATGGGGTCGTCCTGCGGTGTGGTGAGGACACCCTCTGGCGGCTGCTGTCGCCGCGCTCTCCTCTGGACCCGTGAGTCTGGGGCAACAGAGGCAGAAAGATCATCGTGTACGTGACAGAGGCGAAGCTGATTATGATGGCAGAACTGCAAACCATCTGGACCTGAAATAAGATGTGGTGTCACCGCCAGACACCACACTTGCTAGGTGGTAGCCTTTAAATCGGCCGCGGTCCGCTAGTATACGACGGACCCGCGTGTCGCCACTGTCAGTGATGGCAGACCGAGCGCCGCCACACGGCTGGTCTAGAGACACTTCCTAGCACTCGCCCCAGTTGTACAGCCGACTTTGCTACATATGGTTCACTGACAAATTACGCTCTCGTTTGCCGAGACGATAGTTATCATAGCCTTCAGCTACGTCATTTGCTACGACCTAGCAAGGCGCCATTATCATTTGCTATTTATCTTGTGATGCATGTACCGTCAGACCGATGTTCACCAATTATGGGTTACAGTTAAGCATTCCAGAAGCTCTGTTCTTTTTTTACTAGACTCAACTCCTTTAACTGTTCCAGACCTCACGCCAGCCTGCATGAGCTTAAACGCGTGCCTTTCGGCTACCGGTCATAGTGGCTTGGCTGTCTTGCCAAGTCACAACATAAGATACATGCTAGTGCCAAGTCGACGGACTATCTCCCATCGCGCCCACCGCCTGCTGCCGCTAAAAACCCTGTAAAAGACAACATCGTGTGGCAGGAAGCGATACTTGCGGACTTCCTTCGGCGCCGGATGCCGAGGAGGGTGGGGCAGATGGAGCAGTGTCCGATGGCCGTGAAGCAATTCCGCCGGCGATGGGCCATCTCGTGGGTGCGAACGATACGAGGCGAGGAACAGTTGCAATGCTTGATCCCTGGTGTGTGCGGAGCAAAGTTTGGCCATCTGCCGCTTGAAAGTTCTGACAAAAACTTTGCCGTTTTACTGTGGATGGAACGGTATAATTGGTAGATGCTGTGTGCCCTTGCGATCACAGACTGTTTCAGATTCATCTGACGTGAACCAAGGGCCGTTGTCTGACACTGTGACTTCAGGCAAACCTTAGAGTCAAAAAAAATAGAGGACAACACCTTAATTGTGCTACATGATGTTGTTGAGTTCATTGGAACAGCGAAAGGAAACTTGCTACACGAGTCAACCACAATCAACCAACGAGCGTTCAAAAAAGGTCCCGCACAGTTTATATTCAGACGTTGCCATGGTGATTGCTACTTAGGCCAAGCTGGGAGTCTTTATGGCGCAGCAGACTGATGTTCCGCACGTGCGTGACACAGTGACGTCATCTGTCCTATTTAAGAGTTCATACCCTGCCAACTACAGTGTCGACGCGCTAATCGTTTCGTGCGAACAATCCCCCAGTGTCCTTGGTGAAGTAACTGCAACACTTCTTTTTGCAAAGCTTTAATGATCAACACACGTGACTGTCCACTGTCATTTATACATGAATCACACCATTTCTATCACTAGGCTACGCCGCCGTGCAAAGTATCGGCGCACTGCAGATTTATTTATGCTGTGGAAGGAACGAGGCCAAGATGTGCGAATGTATGTTAGCAAAATGTTCAGTTCTGAATCAGCTTCCGTGACCTGTGCAATTTTCCTGTAGTTCGTCGGAAAAGACTGAAGCAGTTCAGAATCCTGAGCATCGATGTGACAATAAGATGCAGCAGAAACGTCAAAGTCTCTATCAGGGCCAATCGGAAGACGTCCGCAGTACCGTGTTGAGCTGTCGGATGAAACACAATCTCGTACACGTATTGAGACCACAACAAATCCCATCTTTGCAATTTTTGGGCAGTTCGTACAGGAACCGGCATCATCCGATGAAACAAGGACTGCAAAGGCTTGTAATCCCTTTTTTCTGCCATAAAAAGTGTACTAGAATTTGGTAACACCATACACAGTACCCAAAGCCTCTTTCTCAATTTGTTGAATAGTTATACTGAGCTCTAGACAACAGTTTTGATGCGAAAGCAATACGTCAGTCTTTATCACCAAATCTGTACCAAAACACTGCACCTATTCTGTAAGAGGAGGCGTCAACTTTCAGCACAACTGGTTCGTCGCAAACAAAGTGAACGAACCATGGATTACTGGGCAATGCGTCTTTAAGTTTCTGAAAAGCTACTTGGCACTCATCTGTCCAAACAAAGGGGACATTCTTGAGACGCAAATGATGCAATGGAGCTGCGATTTGTGCTGCATCCCCTATGAACCGAATATAATACTTCATTTCTCTAAGACTGACTGCAGTTCTGTGACATTGCGAGGAACTGGCAAATGACGTATGGTTAACAAATGTGACTGAAGAGGATGTAAACCTGGACTGTTTATGACATGATAAAGATGCTGAAAGTCAGGCTTACAAAAATCACACTTGTCCAGTCAACACTTTAGTCCTTCATTTGTCAATGAGATCCTCTGGGCGTGGCAATGGATAAGTATCAATCACAGTTTGTGTGTTGACTGTAGACTTGAAGTCAACACAGAGACGAATGCGACCTGAATGTTTGGGAAGCTAGACCAGTGGACTTTCCCACTGACTAGCTCGTATGGGCGCAATAGCTCCGCTATCTTGCAATTCTTTAAGTTCAGCAGCGACTCTGTCCCGTAAAGCAATTGGAACAGATCTGGCCCCGCAAAATTTCCATTGAGCATGGTCTTTCAGAGTAAGATGTGCAACAAACCCGTTAGCCTTGCCTAAAGCTTCAGAAAAGAGTTCTGGGGATTCTTTCAGCAAGCTAACTACACTGTCTTTTGCAGGGAATGCAGACACTGACAACACATTTCCTGAATGTTAAAGCCAAACAAATCAAAAGAATCAAGACTAAATATTTTCCCACAATTGCGGGATTGTAGCACTGTAAAAGTCACTGTTCGTCTATGGGAGCGATACATGCCAGAGAAAGTACATTTTCCGCGAACAGGAATGTCTTGTCCATTATAAGCCGTCAGTTGCGTGCTAGTTTTAGACAGGCTTGGGAAGCCTAACAGTTCATGTGTGAAGATTTAGTAATGTGACAGAGGCACCTATGTCCAACTAAAATATCACATGTTTTCCACAAAGAAGCAATTGAACAAATGTTTGTTGGACTGTGTAAGTAGGCTGTTTATGTTTTCTTATTGGCAACGTTACGTAGCGCTCTGTATGAAAATCACTGGCTGTGCTGTGTGCAGCCTGTGCCTAGTTTGCATTGTTGTCTGCCATTGTAGTATTTGGCAGCTGGATGTGAACAGCGCGTAGCGTTACGCAGTTGGAGGTGAGCCGCCAGCAGTGGTGGATGTGGGGAGAGACATGGCAGAGTTTTGAAATTTGTAAGACTGGATGTCGTGAACTGATATATATATATTATGACTATTAAGGTAAATACATTGTTTGTTCTCTATTAAAATCTTTCATTTGGTAACTATCCCTATCAGTAGTTAGTGCCTTCTGTAGTTTGAATCTTTTATTTAGCTGGCAGTAGTGGCGCTCGCTGTATTGCAGTAGTTCGAGTAATAAAAGATTTTTGTGAGGTAAGTGATTTGTGAAAGGTATAGGTTAATGTTAGTCAGAGCCATTCTTTTGTAGGGATTTTTGATAGTCAGATTGCGTTGCGCTAAAAATATTGTGTGTCAGTTTAAGCACAGTAATGTTTAATTGTTCAAAGGGGACGTTTCATATGTCGACCCTTAGCTGAGGATACCTCACTGGAATCTTCTGATTTTTTTCTTGTAGTTTGTGCAATTAGTGTAGCTATTGTTTATTGCTAGCGCGTAACTGTAGAGAGAATTTTCTTTGTAGTTGTAGTTTTTCATTCTTGTACAGTAAAACAGTTGTGGCATGCATGTAGATTTGCACCAAGTATTTCGCAGCTGCGCTTGCAATTAACTAGATATTATTTTCAGTGCTATGTTAATGTGTTCCCTTATTTTTGCTCTTCAAATTGTGCTTTTCTGTGTTGTGGTGCGAAATATTGTGACAATAATGGCGTGTGAAAAACGTAATACTAGGCTCCAAAGTAAACTGAGAAAGGGCAGTGAAGACGAAAGTAGTGTGTTAGCGCCACCGTGTAATGAATTAACTAATGTTCAACATAGTAATTTGGTAATTGTGCATAGGGAAATGGAGCGGGCGGCAAACAATGGCGTAGGCAGTGAAACAATTAGTGAACAGGGAAACATTATCGATCGATCGCTCAGCAACAGCTCGCCTCAGGAATCCGAAATGACAGGACACAATTTTACGAATACTGTGGATTCAGGTTTTGCGTCCTCACCGTTTTCTCAAATAAGTCAAGACACATTTTCTGCTGGTCAAAATGTGAATGTTGCTGGTGCAAATGCACTGCCGAAAAGCGTAGAGGAACAGATTCCAGACACTAATGCATTGTTATAACAGGTAATGCAACAAATGGAACAAAATCAGAGACAAACACAGCAAAAGCTTCAAAAGTTAGACACAATGGAACACCAGAGACAAACACAGCAAAAGCTTCAAAAGTTAGGCACAATGGAACAAAATCTTCAAAAGTTAGACACAATGGAACAAAATCTTCAAAAGTTAGACACCACACTTGAACAAACACGTGAAGATTTAACTACTGAGTTACATAAAATCGAATCGAAATGTCAAAAAGTCTGTAATGACGTAAAAACACAAATTTGTGTGCATTTCCAACCTATTTTTTCGAGTCATGAAAATGCAATACAGAATCACGAAGCAGCCATAAAAGAACTGCAAACTATTTCTCATAAAAATCACGACACCTTGCAAGCTAAAATTGACTCAATTGCATCTACCGATTCGGTTATGCAACTTGTAAAAACTCAGGAAAACTTAAAGGACACAGTAGATACGATTTCAACACAAATGGACACTCTGAAACTGGGTCCAGAAAATCACACAGAGGAAATAATTTCACTAACGGATAAAGTAGCCGAACTTTCAGATCAGTTCACTAACTTATCTACAAATGTAGATGATGATCTGAATGACACAAAACCTGTAGCCATCACTGACACAGAAGGGTATGAACAAATTAAGAAATTAAAACAAAATCAGAATCAAATTAATACGCAATACAAAAGAGAAATCCGGGAAGTACGAGAGCAGTTGGCGCAAGTAATACAAAAATTACATATTTCAGAGGACACTTGCGCTCCAACACGGGAAGGGGGACTTAGAAATACGGAACAGCCACGAAATAATAACACAGGACACTTCGGAAATTATGAAAGAAATTGGCAAGGCACACTGAATTTTGAGATGGAACCGCCGAAACGACGTAACAATGAACGTAATTTTGACTATAAGCTGTTCAATACTACACGTAAATTCAAAACATTTAAGAATTCTGGCAACAACATTCATCCACAAGCATGGCTCCATCAATTCTCTCATTGTTTTCCTCCCAACTGGTCGTTAGCGCACAGATTAGAATTTGTGTGTGACTACTTAGAGAATGAACCAGCTGAAAGAATGTGATCGGTCATTCACGATTGTCACAGTCAAGGAGAATTTTACCATGCGTTCCTCTCAGCATATTGGTCTCAAGCTACACAAGACCGAGTAAAACATAGCATCATGATGATGAAACACTTTGAACAATCAGAATTTTTCAGTGTTGTCAAATATTTTGAAGTCATTTTGCACAAGAATCAGTACCTGTCCAACCCATACCTCAGAAGTCATCCACATTTGCTTAATCAAATTACCTGAACATTTACGACATTTTATTTTGGAAGGACGTTGCAAAGACGACATTGAAGCTTTTCAGGGACTCTTACAAGAATTAGAAATTGACACTGACAATCGCGGAACGCGGAAACAGGAACACAACAATTACAGGTCACATCCGTCGCAATTCCGCGATGAAAGAAATAATAATTGGACACGACAAGGCAATTCTCACAACACAAATCATGACCCAAACCGACACCACCCATATGACAACCGTTGGCAGAGTAGTAATAATTACAGGTAAAGATCACCTCTCCGCAGTAGTGACTATCACAGAGACAATCAGAGAAACAGACAATATGGGAACCAAAATAATTATTATCAAGGGAGACAGAATAACTTAAGACGCAACAGTCCACCGTGCAGTGATAATTCAGGGAGAAATTCACCACCACTTAACCGACAAGAAAGAAACTACAGGAACTACCAACAAAACGACAGACCTGAATTCCATCAGAACTGGCGAGCTTCAAACAGGGCAGGGCCTTCTCGTCAAGGTGAATTTGGAGAAGTTAGGTCTCCTAATCCCAATAACGGCGTGCGCCAACAAAGAAACAGACAATGACTCGCACCGCAGGCAGCCACGTGCGCCTGCTGGCTCAGGGAAAAATAACATAGACGCTAGCCTTGAGAAAAATTTTAGCATTCCTTACCGACATATACAACATGATAATTGTGTACTAGGAAGAGTAAAGGTTTACACCACATTTCACATGTAAAACCGTTTATGGAAAGATAATCTGCTTTTGAACTTTGCCATAAAACTTCACATTTCTAGTATGCATTGTCAGACTTAGAAACTGTTATGATGCAACAATGTCTTGAAGTTAACTATCCAGTCTAGAACCTAGGGAACATATTTAGACAGTAATTACCACTGCATTGTGATAGTGAACAGAGGACACAGTGTTACTGTGCGTGTACATTCTTGCTTGTTAGTTGCACGATTACATAACGACTATAAGGCTCTCATATTTAGAACATTTACCAGTACTGCTAATGAGATTTTAATGCAACATTTTGGTTTAATTGAATATACATTATGGATTTAAAGTACTTTCTGTGTGACACCAGATGACACAGTGGTTAGTTTATGTGACAGTTAGACGATTTTATCACGACGCTACTAATGAGTGACAATTTACAATGTTGCTTTTGCGGTGTTTCTGTTTTATATCTGCACAGTTTTTCTGAATTATTCTGGAAAGTAAAACATGTTTTAGTAGTAACTTTTGTGGTATAGCTACAATGAGACAGCCTCTTTCGTAGCACAACAATACGTTACAGCACAGTACTTTCTTCATCACAGCAATAAGCGTAATAACTAAGATATCTATACGCAAAGCATTTCACTTTTGTTTATCATGAGGTAAGTACATTGGCTTCTGCAGAACTTAGCTTTCCGAGGACGATAACTACGACACTTCCACAGAGATTATCTTACAACAAGACGCACAGTTTAGCACTACAGTACACGCATTTGAGTGATTAATTTTGTACTTAAATCATTTATTTTTAAAGATATTTGAAGTACAATGATACAAAAATTTTCTGTGATACATTTCATTCCATTGCTGTAATCTGTAACACCTGAGGGTATAATTACATTAATCCTTGGGGTGGTACATGCTTACTTTGTGTACCATGTGTTTGGCAAGCACAAGAAGCCCCAGCTAATATGGTATTTGCTTATACAACTTTACATATCGGTACCATATTTCTCTAAGACACAAATTACACAGCTATCTGATCATTTAACTGAGAGATAAACATTTTTTTTACTATGTCAGTGACACATGTTTACACAATTACACAGTTGGATAACTTCACACTTACGAAATTGTATTTTGTCTGTACTTTGTGTACTGTTCAAATTTTTTCGGAACTATTGTGATACTATGAGAGCTTTGAATGATGTATTTGGTATGGGATCATGATTTTTAAAGTACGTATGAGGTAGATGACACTTTTGAAACGAGCAGAGAATTTTTTGTAGGTTTTAAAATATTCAGAAAGCTACGACGATTTTGAGATGTGATTGATCTGTTATGATGTTATTATTATGACGACGATGTGTATTATGCTGTTGAGGTATGTTTATGATCAATGAGATGATGCTATATGAGGAATTTGATTATGCTGCATATTTATTATGATGAAATATTGAAGAATGTCTACGAATATGTATATGTGTAATAAGGTAATGAATAATGAGTAGTGGTTAGGGACGCTGATTTGTGAAAAAGGTTGTTGGAAACCAAGAATTGTACTTTAAGAGCTATGAAATGTATGTAAATGCGTGAATGTATCACAATGCCGACGAAAATTTTTTGGACACTGTTATATCAATAGGATTTTGTTTCTACAGATTTGTAACGCAAATTATTGTCCTGTGAAATATTTTTATATGAGACTGTCACTGTAGTGGAAACTGCTGTCGTAAATATTTCCGTAAGAAAGTTAAGTGACCATCTGCACGTAATGCGTCGTGGGCACCCAGCTGTGTCAGACGCCTGGAGAACAAGCCATTAGTGTGTGCCTTTTCAGAGGCACAGGTAGAAAAAAAAGGGAGGCCATTATCCTCGCTATTGACATTCCTTTGTAGAAAGCATTGCAAATACAACACGCTCAAACTTGAAAACATAGGATTATACTGTGGAGTTCGTAATTTATGATATTTACTAAAATTCCTAATGAAACGATGAGAAACATTTCACGGCTATTGTCTTGCTAGTTGAGAGAAATGTCATATGGCTTGCTTTATGTATTTATTTACTCATTTTGTTTAATATCAAGTTTCTAGCTGCAGCAGCATTGGTTAAAATAAAATTTAATAGATGTACTAATATAAATATTTTATGCCTACAGATCCAGTAAATAATTTTATGATCTATTAAAAAAAATGAGGGAGCACAAAGAGACATTTCCCCTCACAGGAACTGCATACATAATTTTCTTTTCAAGTACTTGGTAATTTTTTGTAGAATTTGTTTCTCTGGTGCACCACTTTAATTACATAGACATTAAGATGTGAATAGACATTTCCCTTATCTGCATTGTTGTCTTTAGTGTACTATTTTTTCTGCATGAGCTTTGTCATGTTTAGGTATAATTTATTGCATTTGCTGCTGCTGTTTGCCAGGCATAATGTTACTGAATTTAACTTTGTATTACTCTGTTAAGCCAGTTTTACTACTGATTTATTTTTCTTGTTGCTGCACGTTGGCTCATAGTTGTAATGTTGCATTTTAATCTGTTAATTTAGATTTACTACTGCTTGCTTTGCAAATTGGTATTTTTTTGTCATTGCTGTTTGTGTTAATTGTTTTGTGCTGCTGCATTGCCTTGTCCCTTAGTTTAGCATCTGAGCTCAGTAGATTTAAGTTAGCTTAAGATGGGGTAGGCCATATAAGAGAACAAGTTGTGATGAATTGGAAGAAATACATTGAGAAGCTATAAGAATATGGTTTGGCCAAAAAAGTATTTTGAAAGAGGATATGAACTAAAAAAGTAGGGTTTAGGGACAAGAGGTTTAGGTAGGATTTTCTTGGAAATAAATGATGAAGTAAGATAATGGAAAATAAATTATGAGGTAAGAAATATGAGAACATATAAATACAGAAAGCATGCTTGGATAGAATTTTTTTGGTGGAAACTAATGTTGAAGTAAGACGAAAGATCTATGGAATGAAGTTTTGGGTTGGACTGCAGTACCAAATGTCACACTGAAAACAAACCCTGCCCTTTCCTCTTGTGTTATTCTGCTATGTGTTTGTGTACCCTTGTGTATTTGTGTTTTTCCTGTCTTTATGTGTTTAGCTGATGTTATATTGTAGAATTTTTCTAATAGTATGTTATTTACTTTGTAAATATGTTTAGACATTATTTATTCTGTTCTGTTTTAATGGTCGTGTGTGAAGTTGATGTTTCAATAATTATTCTGATCTTTTATGTATTTACTTATGTCATAATTCCTGTAACACTGATGTATATGTTTATTTCTATTCTGTTGTAAAGCCTGTACTACAAATGTTATCTGAATTGTTATGTTGTTTAATGATGTATTTTGTACCTTTGTAATTGTATTCTTATGTTATAAAATTGTAATTGACACCAGTTCATCACATTATTAACTTGTAAGCATTCATTTCACTGCACACATTTCTGTTGGTCATAGTATATGGACAATATGTGAGAAGTAGGGACTGTTAGTGTTTGCACGTGTGTAAATAATTCAGCAAGGGACTGGATAACAGCATTGCTGGTTCTAAGGACAATTCCAAAAACTTGGTGAGTGCACAAATGGTGGTTATGGACTTGCTATATTATCAGCAAGACTCTTCAATGGTGATTGTGCACCTGCACAGTCACAACAGATGGCTGCACAGTCACAATAGATGGCTGCTGGCCATCTCTACAAGGACTACAGTTGGTCTGCATCTTTGATGACCCACCAATACCATTATTTCTACAAGGACTACAGTGGGTCTACACCTTTGCTGACTCAACAGTACCATTATTTTTACAAGGACTGCAGTGGGTGTGCACCTCTGGTGGCCCAGCAATACCACAATCTCTACCAGGACTACAGTGGGTCTGCACCTCTGGTGGCCCACCAATACCACAATCTCTATCAGGACTACAGTGGGTCTACTGTGTGATGACCTACCTGCCAATATTCTTCAAAACTTTGACTGACTCTGCTGTGGGTTTGCTCTCTTGTGGCCCATTACCTGTCTGCATGTCGAGAGTCAGCATTGTCTTTCTGTTGGAAGAACAACACTACTTCTTCAACACTGCATGGAAATCCACTACTTCTTCGTGCATTGTCTTTTACTGCTCAGACTTTGAGAAAAGAACCGAAAGTTTTACTGTGATGAATGATCAGGACTGTCTTTATGGACTGTGAGAAAATTTTAGCTTTTGACCAACATTGTATTAGTAAGTGTGTGCATTTGATATCTTTCTTACTGTAATTATGAAAAATTTTTTCAAATCTATATTGGCCACTGCCCAAAACAATTTGTAAAATTTTTTGTGGTGAGCGTGGGGGCTATGTAAGTAGGCTGTTTATGTTTTCTTATTGGCAACGTTCAGTAGCGCTCTGTATGAAAATCACTGGCTGTGCTGTGTGCAGTCTGTGGTTAGTTTGCATTGTTGTCTGCCATTGTAGTGTTGGGCAGCTGGATGTGAACAGCGCGTAGCGTTACGCAGTTGGAGGTGAGCCGCCAGCAGTGGTGGATGTTGGGAGAGAGATGGCGTAGTTTTGAAATTTGTAAGACTGGATGTCATGAACTGATATATATATTATGACTATTAAGGTAAATACATTGTTTGTTCTCTATTAAAATCTTTCATTTGCTAACTATCCCTATCAGTAGTTAGTGCCTTCCGTAGTTTGAAGATTTTATTTAGCTGGCAGTAGTGGCGCTCGCTGTATTGCAGTAGTTAGAGTAACGAAGATTTTTGTGAGGTAAGTGATTTGTGAAAGGCATAGGTTAATGTTAGTCAGGGCCATTCTTTTGTAGGGATTTTTGAAAGTCAGATTGCGTTGCGCTAAAAATATTGTGTGTCAGTTTGAGCACAGTCTCGTATAAATTTTTTCAAGGGGACGTTTCAACAGGCATATCACTGAAGAAACTGCTCAAGTGCTAGTTTGGGAAATGCTTGTTGCGGACTTGGAATATACTGCATTAACCCTGCTGTTCTGTTCGGGTCTATATGACCCGAAACGAATATGAACGTTATTTTACATTATGTAAATACCAATATATATTTATGAAACTTTGTGACTTTGTCTGAAAATGGATGAGCAGCATGTGTTTTAAAAGGTTTTAAAAAAGTTTAAGAAGTTTGGGCTTCAACTGTAATAGTTGCATATGTAATGTTCGGGTCATAATGACCCGACACAAATATGTTTAGTGTAACTCGTATTTATTTCTAAAATCTGGAAATGGCGAAAATTATTTTTGTTGTGTTGTGTGGGAATAGTGACTGCATCATTCCAACTTACTCTCAACAATCACCTAAAGCTCCATGCGTTCACAACAATGGGCTTGTTTGTTGCTTTCCCCAGGAAATAATAATTGGCAGTTCTCAATAATTGGAATGCTTTGTTTCTGCCCAGTTTGACTTGTGACACCATGGCGATGAGACCATTGAATGATCGTGAGTTGGAAGAAATAGTAAATGCCTCACCAGATGAAGGATCACTTTCTGAGTTTGAAGATCACATCAGCAATGCATCTGAAAGCGAGTGTTCCGATGACAGTTACGACAGTCCACAGCCCATACAAAATAGTGTAGAGACTTTTCTTTCTAAAAATGGGAATATAGAATGGCAGTTGCATCCACCAGCACAACATGGTCGCCTACCAGCTTCGAACATCATCAAGAGTACCCCAGGAGTTACCAGGTATGCAGTCAGCAGAATATCTGATGTAAAATGTTCATTTGAAGCAGTATTTCACACAGCGCTTCAAAATGAAATAATAGAGATGACAAATATTGAAGGGCAGCGAGTTTATGGTGAACAGTGGACAGATATTGATGGTTCTGTTTTCCATGCATACTTAGGACTCTTACTCCTAGCGGGTGTATATCGATCTCATGGGGAGTCTACAAAAAGTTTGTGGGATAAAGATACTGGGCGAAACATATTTCGAGCAACCATGTCTCATGAAACATTCTGTAAGATATCACGTGTCCTGCGATTTGACAAGAAATCTACTAGAGAGGAAAGACGACGTACTGACAAACTTGCCGCAATTCGTAGTATTTGGGAGAAGTGGGTAGAGGTCCTTCCTAAACTGTATAATCCAGGAGAAAATGTTACTGTTGACGAGCAGTTAGTAGCATTTAGAGGTCGCTGTCCATTCAAGCAGTATATCCCAAGTAAACCGGCAAAATATGGGATCAAAATATGGACCATGTGTGACAGCAAAACTTCATACGTACTGAAAGCCCAAATTTATACAGGAAAGGTGAGTGGAGCGGCACCAGAAAGAAATCAGGGAATGAGGGTGGTATCTGATCTCACTTCTGAGTTACGTGGTCAGAATATCACGTGTGACAACTTTTTTACGTCGTACAATTTGGGGCAGCTGCTTCTGAAAAGGAAATTGACTATGTTGGGAACTATACGGAAAAATAAGCCGGAGCTTCCACACAAAATGACCAACAAGGAGGTACACAGCTCTTCATTTTACTTCACAAATGACACTACTGTGGTTAATTATATTCCTAAGAGACACAAGAATGTTGTACTTATGAGCACTCTCCACCATGATGCGGAAATCAGTGACAGGGCTGATAAGAAGCCAAAAATGATTTTGGACTATAATTCAACCAAAGGTGCTGTAGACACGCTTGATCAGTTATTAGGTACATATACATGCAAACGAAAAAGTAATAGGTGGCCAATGATAGTTTTCTACAATATTCTTGATGTTTCTGCTTATAATGCATACGTTTTGTGGATTTCGGTTGACCCTAATTGGAATGCAAGCAAATTGACTAGAAGGAGAATATTCTTGGAGGAACTTGGAAAGTCACTGATAAAAGAACATATTGCATCAAGAACGCATTTCCCAAGAACAGAAGATTCTTTGAGAATGGTCACAAGCATCCAAAACCCGAATGATGTGGGTGGTGTGTCAGAATCGGTAACAACAAGAAAATCTACAAAACGTGCACGCTGTAAGTTCTGTCCATCAAGTAATGACAATAAAACAAACATGGTGTGTGGAAAATGTAGTAAACATATTTGCAAGAAACATGTAACCTACTTGTGTCCACAGTGCAAGCAGTAAGAAAAGAACTGTAGTATTTTATAAGATGATTGTATTGAAAATTCTGTTGTTTCAAATTTATGTGAATACTTGTGCCTAAACTACAATCAGTAAGAAGAGAGGATTCTAAAGTTGTAGTGCTTTCTATGTTGGAATGTAATAAAAAAACTGTAGTGTGTTCTGTACTGTAGTGTGCTCTAAGATGAATATCTGTAATGACAACTGTCTGTTGTTAGAAAATGTCAATACTTACGTCTAAACTGTCAACAATAAGAATAGAAGTATGGAAAAACTGTAGTGCTTTCTAAGTTGAATGCCTGTAATGGAAACTGTCTGTTGTTTCAAATTTATGTGCATATTTAAATGAAAAATATCCCTCAATAAAGTTGTATGCATTGTTATTATTATTATTATTACCATTATTATTATTATTATTATTATTATTATTATTACTAACAAGGTACTGGAATAGAACAACAATGTCGATAGCTAAAACTGTACCAAAATTTATGTTTCTAAAGCATTTTGATATGTCGGGTCATATTGACCCGAACAGTATATATGTCAAGTAAAAGTGAACAGAACAGCAGGGTTAATGACATGGGCCTTGTGACTAGATTTTTGTGAGTGGGCCAAATTCTTTTGTTTGTTCCGTTGCAAATACGGATTGTACATGTCCTTTCCTGCCACAAATGTAACACAGACCTTGTCGGGAGGGGCATTCCTGGCATTTGTTTCATTCGGACATGTCCGAAAGAACAGATACCATCTTTATATATAGTTAAGGTTCACTGGCCACTTACCATCTTCTTCTTCTGTGCGAAAGCACAAGCAGAGCCCGAACTCTTACGGGAATAGGCAAGGCGCCGCGAGTAATGAGTATAATGGGCGGGGGCACTACGAATGTAGTGCGGGACAATACGTTCAGAATGTGGGTTTCGCGAGAGGCGTGCCAGAGATAAATCCCTGCAGTCGCGCTATCCTCTGTGTCCTCGGTGGCTCAGATGGATGCCGGAACGGTAGCTCAGCGTGTTCGGTCAGAGTGTTAGCAGCCCTCTGTAACAAACAAAAAAAAAAAAAAAAAGAAAAAAAAAACTGAGCTAATGGATCAACAACGAACTTAAACGGATGTCTTACAACGTCTGCCCCGAGCAAATTCAACGAACAAAAGCGAACAAAATGGGAAAAAAAAGATGGATAGAGCATGTGTCATGTAAGCAGGAGATCCCGGGTTCGGGTCCCGGTCCGGGCATACATTTTCATCTGTACCCGTTGACGTATGTCAACGCCTGTAAGCAGCTAATGGTGTTCATTTCATTGTAATTTAATTCTGTTCACCTGTGTAGTCGCCTATTGAGCAAGCTGCTTACGTGGTGTGGAGAGCTGTTTACGTGGCGTGGCGAGTGCAAGTTGCCGCTGAATGGGCCGGTCACAAACAAGGGACTCAAACTGACAAATTGCTGGCAGCTCAAATTTATTGGCCAACAGGGTAGCTGAATCGTACTGATCTAGTATGTGCAATACCTGCTGAAATGGTAGTTTCAATATCTGTTCTCTGAGTCTGACATCAGGTATATTGTACAAGATCGTATCATGCAGCATAATTTCTGAATATAAACCACCACAAGCACATCTGACTTGACATTTCCTCGTCACATCCTGCAAAACTGTTACCCACTTGCGATAAGTTTATTCTGACCGTTTTTTGCAATTGTAGAACTGATACCAAGCTGCTACTACATTAAATTGTTCGTCATAATACGTGGTTAGCGAATGTACAACCTGTTCATGCGAAAGTTCACTCGGAGTGGCGTCAGTGAAGAGTTTGTTTAGGAGCCTAAACACTGCAACTCGTACTATTGGCAAGAAATAGGGTAGTTTCACAGTACCTGTTACATTGTGAGGAAGTACATGGCTTCAGACTGTTGCAACCACTCGAACCATTCCTCTTCTTGTTCATGAAACTGCCGAAAAGTTGGTATAGCTGCTGTAGGTGTTGCTTGTTCCGCCGGGCGTGCAACGTTGGTGAGTAGCTGCTGCACCATGTTGAGAAGTGCAGATATTTGGTGAGTGTGTAACTGAAACATCTGTATTAGCTGTGTTGCGTCATCTCACAGCCTTTTCAGCTGTTACATTCCAGGCCGCCGTGTCGGCACTTGATGTTACTCTGTTACACAGTCTGCATTCTATTCGTCTCCTTCTGCCCAAACAGCAATACATCTATAATACTTTGAGTGTCTGTTCTTCTAACCTAATTCGCTCATCATTGCCTAATTTAATTAGACTACATCATTGTTCATCTTATATTCTACTTTCAAGACACTGTGTGTTATGTTCAAATGTTCTTCCAAGTCCTTTGCTACCTCAAGAAGAATTACGATGTCATCAGCAAACTGCAAATTTTTCATTTCTTCTCCCGATAGTTGCTTTCCCAAATTTTACTTTGGTTTTCTCCATTACTAGCTACATGTCCAGATAGAGTAACATCAGGCGTAGCTACAGCTCTGTGTCACTCTCATCTCAACCACTGCTCTCAGTTCTTACAACCGCCGTCTTCTGTCTGTACAGTTTGTAAGCAATCTTCCATTCCTAAAATTGTAAAGGTGCAACATTACCTAATGGGATATTCGGCTGTGTAGTTGCTTCCATTCGAGAAA
Source organism: Schistocerca cancellata (assembly GCF_023864275.1). NCBI lineage: Eukaryota > Metazoa > Arthropoda > Insecta > Orthoptera > Acrididae > Schistocerca > Schistocerca cancellata. The sequence goes on from NC_064630.1 coordinate 6,617,459, forward strand.
ACCAACTGAGACTGTACTTGCGGCTAAGCCTACTCTAACTCAGTTGCTTACAGCTCTTTCTTTTTTTTTTTAAAAAAAAAAAAGAAAGAGTAGCTCACTTATGAGTCGAGCCACACATGTCTACATCCATTCCCAGTAGTTTTCTCTCCTCAAATAACAGTCTGTAGGTGTGATCCTGCGGTCACATTCTGACATTGCTAATTTTCTTTTATTTTTTTTACAATAAGAAATAAGATCTACAGATGTGAGTTAGTGAATAACACATATTTCTACGGAATACAAGGAGTTGTCAAGGAGAAAATTTCTCAGCTTTTTGTCAAATTTTACTTTGCTGCATGTCAGACTATTATATCACTGGGTAAGTGGTTAAAAAATTTTGTTGCAGAGTTATGCACCCATTTTTGAGCTAGAAAAGCACCTTAACATGAAGTGATGAATGTTTTTTTTTTCCTTTTGGTGTTGTAAACCTCATTGTTCCTTCTGGACTGCAGTGGATTATTTATGACAAACTTCATGAGGACTTAAATATACTATGAATCAGTAGTCAGAATGCACAACACATTAAAGAGATGTCTACAAGATGATCATGGGTGAGCACCACATATTATTTTTACATCACGTTTTTGCATAATGAAAATTTTATTTCGTAAAGGTGAGTTGCCCCATAAAGTTATTACCATACGACATTACTGAATGAAACTATGAAAAATATGTCAGTTTACTGATTTGTCTCTCCCCAAGACCTGCAATGATTCTAAGTGTAAAATTATGGCTGAACTAAATTGTTTTAGGAGTTCAAAAATGTATTTTGTCCAATAAAATTCTCATCAATATGGACCTCTAAGAATTTTGAAGTTTTAATTGAATCAACTGCGGGTTGTCAGTGAAACATTGTAAATTAATAAACAAACACTGTTTTAGCCTTGTTTCACAATTTATTATTAATGTTATTGCACAACCTAGGTTTCGGGTTATAAGCCCATTTTGTACTTGAAAATGGGCTTATAACCTGAAACCTAGGTTGTTCAATAACATTGATAATAAATTGTGAAACAAGGCTAAAAACAGCGTTTGTTTAGTTACTTTTGAAGTTTACACCCTATTTATTATTTCCTGAGCATGTGCTACACTTATCATTGATGTAGTTTCTGTAGATGTGCAGAACTGAAGATGTTGCGTCTTTTTAAAGTTGAGAGTGAGATCATTCGCAGAAAAACAGTCAGTGATACTTTTAAGAACTCTGTTTACCATTTCTTCTGCTTCTGCACACATGCTCAGACTGTTTACAATACTAGTGTCATCTGCAAAGTTGACTAGTTCTTCTTCTAGTAAACCAGGTGCAGGATCGTTTACATATGTGAGGAACAGTGGTGGACCTAAAACTGAACCTTGGGGAACCCTATACGTATTACATTGTCCATTGGTTGGCTATGCCATAAGTCCAATAAAATGTCAGTTTATCTAGGAGAACACTGTGATTCACAAAGTCAAATGCCTTAGAGAAGTTTCAGAAAATACCAACAGGTGCCATTTTATTATTTAATGCTTGTAAAATTTGGTAGGTGAAAGTGTGAATGGCATTGTCAGTAGAGCAACCTTTCTGAAGCGCAAACTGATTTCCTAAGGATACTATTGTTGCTAACTCTCCCAGGAGGCACCGCCTTATTGTAGCACTGTCCTTGTGAGGGAGAGAGTTCGTGTGCTCCAATGAAGCTGGCAGCTATGTCAGCCATAGCGTAGCTACTGGAAGGTCCAGCCTAGCCGGACATATTTCAGCAGAGGAGCCAAACCAAGTGTGCCTTACAACGACCCATTTTCTTTCCTTTCCTTATCCAGTCGTCGTAGTCACTAAGCCACTGGGCCAAGATTCACAAACCTGTCAGGGACTGTGGACGTGTTGTGCTAGAACATTTACACATTAAAAAAAATACATGCAGAGGCGTCATTTAAAGCACAATACCATCAGTCAGATACGGGAAAGCCCTGCAGTGATCGGCAATTTGCGACGGGAGTAGGAGTGTGTAATCAGGGAGTCCTTAGTGAGAAATCGGTGCGTAGGCGGCGGCGTGTCATCTCCGTTTTACTCGAGGAGAATATAGAGTAGCTCACGTCCTGCACTCGTGACCCAGCGAGCCTGTTATTCAGTATGCACTCCTCGCAGGAGAGGGGGCTGGAAAAGGTGCCCTAAACATAGTGAGCCTAAACAACCAACTACCTGACTGGATGACCGCATCCAGAGGGTACACCGTGTGCAGTGGAAACAAAAAGAAGAAACAAAACTTAAATATTGCTACCTGTAATGTTCGAATTCTCATTGAATCAGACGAAAGCAACAGACTACAGCGAAGGACAGCTGTTTTGGAACGTGAACTAAATATATACAACATCGATATTGCTGTCCTCAGTGAAAGAAGATTTGTGCGAGAGTCAACTAAATGAACAAGTTGGATGAAAATGAGCTTCCTATCGATGGGATAGGGTTTGCTGTGAAAAAACAACTTGTCGATGATCTAGACGAACTACCGTCTGGAATAAATGAAGGACTTATGAACTTCCGTCTCAGACTTGTGTACAACCAAATAGCTGCTATAATTACTGCATACACATCAACCACAGATTTAGAGGATGATAAAAAGGAAGAGCTCTAGAACTAACTAGACCGACTCTTATCAACCATACCTGGATCAGATAGAACTGTAAGTAGATTGTTTCGGTTTTTATGTTGGTAACGCCACGTAGCGCTCTTATGTAAGTAGGCTGTTTAGGTTTTCATGTTGGTAAAACCACGTAGAGCTCTATATAAAAATCACTGACTGTGCTGTGCGTAGTCTGTGGCTGGTTTGCATTGTTGGAATATTTGCTATTGTAGTGTTGGGCAGTTGGATGTGAACAGCGCGTAGCGTTGCGCAGTTGAAGGTGAGCCGCCAGCAGTGGTGGATGTGGGGAGAGAGATGGCAGAATTTCGAGAGCGGATGATCTGGACGTGTATCCATCAGAAAGGGTAAATTTGTAATATTGGATATCATGAACTGAGATATATATATGATGACTTTAGAACATTATTAAGGTAAATACATTATTTTTTCTCTATCAAAATCTTTCATTTGCTAACTATGCCTATCAGTAGTTAGTTCCATCAGTAGTTTTTTATTTAGCTGGCAGTATTGGCGTTCGCTGTATTGCAGTAGTTCGAGAAACGAAGATTTTTGTGACGTAAGTGATTCATGAGCAATATAGGTTATTGCTAGTCAGGGCCATTCTTTTGTAGGGATGACTGAAAGTCAGATTGCGTTGCGCTAAAAATATTGTGTGTCAGTTTAGTGTTGATCAGAATAAGTAAAGAGCGAAATGTCTGAGTACGTTGAGTTCTGCTCAGCTGTTTGAAAATCAAACAACGTAAGGGGTTTACCAGCACAATCATTTATAAATTTTCCTAAGGGGATGTTACATATGTCGACTCTTAGCCAAGGGTACCTCACCGGAACCTTCTGTTTTTTTCTTGTAGTTTGTGTAATTAGTGTAGCTACTGTTTATTCCTAACGCGTAATTGTAGAGATAATTTCCTTTGTAGTTGTAGTTTTTCACTGTTGTACAGTAAAATAGTTGTGGCATGCATGCAGATTTGCACCAAGTATTTCGCAGCTGCGCTTGCAATTAACTACATATTATTTTCAGTGCTATGTTAATGTGTTTTCTTATTTTGCTCTTCAAATTGTGCTTTTCTTGTTATTGTGTGAAATACGTGATAATTATGGCGTGTGAAAAACGTAACACTAGGCTACAAAGTAAATTGAGAAATGATAGTGACGACGAGCGTAGCTTATTAGCACCTCCATGTAATGAATTAACAGACATTGAAAGTAGTAGTTTGGTAATTGTGCATAGGGGAATGGACCAGGCAATAAATAATGGTGTAGACAGTGAAACAGCTAGTGAACAGGGTAGTATTGTCGATCGATCGGTCGGCAACAGCTCGCCTCAGGAATCCGAAATGACAGGACACAATCTGGCAAATACTGTAGATTCAGGTTTTGTGTCCTCAGCGTTTTCTCAAATAAGTCAAGACACACTTTCTGCTTTTCAAAATGCGAATACTGCCGGTTCAAATGCACTGCTGAAAAACACTGAGGAACATGTTTCAGACACCAGTGCAGTGTTGTTACAGTTAATGCAACAAATGGGACAAAGGCTTCAAAACTTAGACACAACGCTTGAACAAAATGAGAAACAAATGGGACAAAAGCTTCAAAAGTTAGACACCACACATGTGAAGGTTTAACTGCTGAGTTACTTAAAATCGAATCGAAATGTCAAAAAGTCTGCAATGACGCAAAAACACAAATTTGTGAGCATTTCCAACCTATTTTTTCGCGTCATGAAAACGCATTACAGAATCTCGAAGTAGCCATAAAGGAACTATAAACCATTGTTCATGAAAATCGCGACACCTTGGAAGATAAGATTAACACAGTTGCATCTACCGATTCGGTTACGCAACTTACAAAAATTCAGGAAACCTTAAAGGACACAGTAGATACGTTTTCAACACAAATGGACACTCTGAAACTTGCTTCAGAAAAACACACTGAGGAAATCAGTTCATTATCGGAGAAAGTAGCCGAACTTTCGGATCAGTTCACTAACTTATCTACAAAGGTAGATGATGATCTGAATGACACAAAACCTGTAGCCTTCACTGACACAGAAGAGTATGAACAAAGTAAGAAATTTAAACAAAATCGAAATCAAATTAATACCCAACACAAAAGAGAAACCAGGGACGTACAAGATCAGTTGGCACAAGTAATACAAGAACTATATATTTCAGAGGACACTCGCGCTCTAACACGGGAAGAGGGACTTAGAAATACATAAAAGCCACAAAATAATTCGGAAATTATGAAAGACATTGGAAAGGTGCACAGAATTTTGAGATGAAACCGCCGACACGACGTAACAATGACCGATATGTGACTTGCCGACACGATGATTTTGACTATAAGCTGTTCATTACTACACGTACATTCAAAACATTTAAGAACTCTGGAAACGACATTCATCCACAAGCGTGGCTTAATGAATTCTCTCATTGTTTTCCTCCCATCTGGTCATTGGAGCACAGATTAGAATTTGTGTGTGGCTACTTAGAGAATGAACCAGCTGTAAGAATGCGATCAGTCATTCACGATTGTCACAGTGAAGGAGAATTTTATCATGCCTTCCTCTCAGCATATTGGTCTCAAGCTACACAAGACCGAGTAAAACATAGCATCTTAATGATGAAACATTTCGAACAATTTGAATTTTCCAGTCTTGTGAAATATTTTGATGACATGTTGCACAAGAATCAATACCTTTCAAACCCATACAGTCTCTCAGGACTCATCTGCATTTGCTTAATCAAATTGCCTGAACATTTACGACATATTATTTTGGCAGGACGTTGCAAAGACGACGTTGAAGCTTTTCAGGGACTGTTGAAAATTGACACTGACAATCGTGGGACGCGAAAACAGGAACACAACAATTATAGGTCACATCCGTCACAATTCCGCAATGAAAGAAATAATAACGGGAGACGACAAACCTATTCTTACAACGCAAATCGTGACCAAAACAGACACCACCCATAGGACAACCGTTGCCAGAGTAGCAATAATTACAGGGAAAGATCACCTCTCCGTGGTAATGACTATGACAGAGACAATCAGAGAAACAGACAATATGGGAACCAAAATAATTATTATCAAGGGAGGTGTATAACTTCAGACGCAATGGTCCACAGCGCAATTACGATTCCGGGAGAAATTCTCCACCACATGACCAACAAAAGAGAAACTATGGAAACTATGGACGTAACAACAGACCTGAAAGTCATCAGAACTGGCGGGATTCAAACAGGGCAGGGCCCTCTCAATAAGGTGAATTTGTAGAAGTTAGATCTCCAAATCCCAATAAGAACATGCGCCAAAAAAGAGGCAGTAGACAATGACACGCACAGCAGGCAGCCACGCGCTCAGCCATGTGCGTCGGCTGGCTCAGAGAAAAATAACATAAGCTAACCTTGAAAAAAATTCCAGCGTTCTTTACCGACTTGTACCGCATGATAATTGCGTTCAAGTTGATACTCGGCGTACTGAGGAAGAGTAAAGAATTGCACCACATTTCACATGTCAAACCGTTTATTGAGAGATAATCTGATTTTTAACTTCGTCTTTGCCATAAAATGTTTCATTATACATTGCTAGTACGCTTTGTCACACTTAGAAACTGTTAACATGCAACAAAGTTTTGAAGTTAACTATCCAGTCTAGAACCTAGGGAACATATTTAGACAGTAATTCGAATTCATTGTTATGGTGAACAGCCGACACAGTGTTATTGTGGGTGTACATTCTTGCTTGTTAGTTGCACGATTATGTAACGACTTTAAGGCTCACATACTTAAAACGTATACCGATCCTGCTAATGAGATTTTAATGCAACTGTTTGATTTACTTGAAAATACATTATGGATTTAAAGTGCTTTCTGAGAGACACCAGATGACACAGTGGTTAGTTTATTTGACAGCTACATGACTATATCACGACGCTACTAATATGTGACACAATTTACATTGTTGCTTTTGCGGTGGATCTGTTTTATATCTGCACAGTTTTTCTGAATTATTCTGGAAAGTAAAACATGTTTTAGTAGTAACTTTTGTGGTATAGCTACAATGAGACAGACTTTTCTGTAGCACAACAATACGTTACAGTACAGTACTTTCTTCATCACAGGAATAAGCGTAACAACTACGATATCTATACGCATAGCAATTCACTTTGCTTATTACAAGGTAAGTACATTGACTTCTACAGAACTTTGCTTACGGACGACGATAATTACGATACTTGGCACAGTTTTTGCCCTTAAGTATTGACAGAGATTATCTTACAACAAGACACACAGTTTAGCGCTGCAGTACACGTATTTGAGTGATTAATTTTGTACTTAAATCATTGAATTTTAAAGATTTTTGAATTACGAAGAAACAAAGGTTTTCTGTGATACATTTAATTCCATTGCTGTAATCTGTAACACCTGAGTATATAATTACATTAATACTCAGGAGGTACATGCATGCTTTGTGTGCTAAGCGTGCGGCGAGCGCTAGGAGACCTAGCTAATATGGTATTTGCTTATTCAACTTTACACATTGGTACCATATTTCTCTAACACAGAATTACACAGCTAACTGATAATTTAACAGAGAAACAAACATTTTTTTGTTACTATGTCAGTGACAGATGTTTACACAATTACACAGTTGGATAGCTTATGAAATTGTATTTCATCTGTACTTTGTTAACTGTTCATATTTTCTTGGAACCATTGTGACACTATAAAAGCTTTGAATGTCGTATTTGGTAAGGGATCATGATTTTTTAAGTATGTTTGAGGTAGATGACTTTATTAAAGGTTTTGAAATTACTGAAAGAAGCGGTGACGATTTTGAGATGTGATTGAGCTGTTGTGATGTTATTATTACGATGACGATGTGTATTCTGCTGTTGAGTTATATTTATGATCAATAAGCTGATGCTACCGTGTATGAGGAATGTCTTTGCGTGTTTATATATATACTAATAATGAATAGAAGTTAGGGACTCTGGTTTGGGAAAAAGGATGTTGGAAACCAAGAATCATACTTCAAGAGTTATAACTTGTGTGTCCATGCGTGAATGTATCACAACACTTCTATTCATGAGATTTCATTTCTACACGTTTCTACTGCAACTTTTTCGATCTTTGAAATTTTTTATGTGAGACTGTCACTGTAGCGGGAACTGCTGTGTTAATTTTTGGGTAAGAAAGCTAAGAGACCTAGACGTAATGCGTTGTGAGTGCCCTGCTGCGCCAGTTGCCTGGAGAAAAAGCCGTTAGGTGGAGAAAAAAGGGGCCATTAACCTCGCTATTGACATTCCTTTGTAGGAAGCATCGCAAATATGACACACTATTACTTGGAAACATTTGATTATACTGTGGAGCTCGTACTTGGTGCTACTTACTGAAATGCTTATGAATTGATGGGAAAAATTCTTACATCTGCCCACCTGATTATGACAAGTGTCTTTCTAGAAGAGTTGAGAGAATTTCTACTGACTTATGAAATGCCATATGGCTATTGAATGACGTTTTTATGCTTTGCTTTGTACATAGTCGCTTATTTCATTTGATATCTGGAGCATTGGTTTTATAAAATAAAATTAAATACATTCGCTAATGTTAACAATTTCTGTCAACAGATCTATTAAATAATAATTTTATGATCCACATTCTCAAAAAAAGGAGCAATTGGACAGGAGTAATAACAGTAACTGCATACTTAATTTTCTTTTCAACTGCTTGTTAATTTTTTTTGTAGAATTAGTTGTTGTGGTGCATTACTTTAATTACATAGACATTAAGATGTGAATAGACATTTCCCTTATCTGCATTGTTGTCTTTAGTGTACTGTTTTTTCTGCTTGTGGGTTTGTCAGGTTTAGAAATAAGTTACTGCATTTGCTGCTGCTGTCTGCCAGGTATAGCTCTACTGAATTTACATTGTATTAAGCCAGTTTTAATACAAATTTATTTTACCTGTTGCTGCACATTGGCTCATAGTAGTTGTAATCTTGCATTTGTTTTGCTAATTTAGATATTCTGTTGCTTGCTTTGCCAATTTTCATTTTTTTGTCACTGCTGTTTGTGTTAATTGTTGTGTGCTGCTGCATTGCCTCATCCCTTGGTATATGTATCTGAGCTCAGTAGATTTAAATTAACTTAAGTGGGGATAGGCTATATAAGAGAATGAGTTGCGATGAATTGGAAGAAATGCATTGAGAACTTATATCAAAAAGATTTGGGCCAAAATGAGTATTGTAGAATGAGAAATAATTATTTTGAAAGAGGATATGAACCAAACAGTAGGGTTTAGTGACAACAGGTATGGATAGGACTTTTTGGGAATAATGATGAACAAAGGGAGATCTCCAAGAAGTAAAGAAAGTTTTGTTAGCAAAATACTGCAGTAAAATAAACACTGCCCTTTCCTTTTGTGTTATTCTGCTATGTGTTTGTGTACCCTTGAGCATTTGTGTTCTTCCTGTCTTTATGTGTTTAACTGATAAGAGTTACATTGTAGAATTCTTTTAATAATATGTTAATTTTCTATGTAAAGATGTTTAGACATTATTTATTCTGTTCTGTTTTAATGCTCTTATGTGAAATTAATGTTTCGAAAACTATTCTCGTGATTTTATTTATTTTCTTATGTCTTAATTCCTGTAATACTGATGTGTATGTTTATTTCTATTCTTTTGTAAAGACTGTACTATTACAAATGTTATCTGTATTGTTATGTTCCTGAATGATGTATTCTGTACCTTTGTAATTGTATTCTCATGTTATAAAATTGTAATTGACACCAGTTCATCAAATTTAGTAACTTGTAAGCATTCATTTCAGTGCACATATTTCTGTTGGTCATAGTATAAGTACAATATGTGAGAAGTTGGGACTGTTAGTGTTTGCACATGTATTAATAATTCAGCAAGGGACTTGTTAACAGCATTGCTGGTTCTAACGACAATTCCAAAAACTTTGTGAGTGCACAAGTGGTGGTTTATGGACTTGCTATATTGTCTGCAAGACTCTTCTATGGTGATTGTGCACCTGCACAGTCGTAACGGATGGCTGCTGGCAAGGCTCTACAATGACTGCACCTTCGACGGCCCACCAATACTATACTCTGTAAAAGGACTACAGTGGGTCTGCTCTGTGATGACCTACCTACCAATATTCTTCAAAACTTCGACTGACTCTGCTGTGGGTTTGCTCTGTTGTGGCCCATTATCTGTCTGCATGTCAAGAGTCAGCATTGTCTTTCTGTTGGAAGGACAACACTACTTCTTCAAGACTGCATCGAAATCCACTACTTCCATGAGCATTTGTTTTCACTGCTCAGACTTTGAAAAAAAAAACTGCAATTACTACTGTGATAAATGATCAGGACTGTCTTTATGGACTCAGAGAAAACCTTTGCTTTTGACCAACATTGCATCGATAAGTGTGTGCATTTGATATATTTGTTATTGTAATTATGAAAAATATTTTCAAATTTGTATTGGCCACTGCCCAAAACAATTTGTAAAATTTTTGGGGGGAGCATGGGGGCTATGTAAGCAGGCTGTTTACGTTTTTTATGTTGGTAACGCCACGTAGCGCTCTTATATAAGTAGGCTGTTTAGGTTTTTATGTTGGTAACGCGACGTAGCGCTCTCTATGAAAATCACTGACTGTGCTGTGTGCATCTGTGGCTGGTTTGCATTGTTGGAATATTTGCTATCGTAGTGTTTAGCAGTTGGATGTGAACAGCGCGTAGTGTTGTGCAGTTGGAGGTGAGCCGCCATGAATGGTGGATGTGGGGAGAGAGATGGCAGAATTTTGAGAGCGTACGATCTGGATGTGTGTCCATCAGAAAGGGTAAATTTGTAATATTGGGTATCATGAACTGGTATATATATATATATATATATATATATATATATATATATATATATATATATATATATATATATATATATATATATGATGACTTTAGAACATTATTAAGGTATATAAATTATTTGTTCTCTATCAAAATCTTTCATATGCTAACTATGCCAATCAGTGGTTAGTGCCTTCAGTAGTTAGAATCTTTCATTTAGCTGGCAGTATTGGCGCTCGCTGTATTGCAGTAGTTTGAGTAACGAAGATTTTTGTGAGGTAAGTGATTCATGAAAGATATAGGTTATTGTTAGTCTGGGCTATTCTTTTGTAGGGATTATTGAAAATCAGATTGCGTTGCGTTGAAAATATTGTGTGTCAGTTTAGTGTTGATCAGAATAAGTAAAGAGTGAAATGTCTGAGTACGTTCAGTTCTGCTCAGCTGTTTGAAAATGAAATAACGTAAGGTGTTTACAGCACAATGATTTATAAATTTTCCTAAGGGGATGTTTCAGAACTGTTGGCAGAGACTGGGCCCTATGGAAAGCTATCATTGGTACGGAGGGTAAAGGAAATGGCAACTCCAATGGAACCCTTCTTTTGACTAAATGCTCAGAACACGATCCTGTAATTACAAACACTCTCTCGACATAAAAATAAGTTTAAAACCACATGGCAACATCCCTGATCAAAACACTGGCATCTCATAGATTATGTGATTGTGCGATCTAGAGATCGACGTGGTGTGAGGCTATCCTGGCCACTTTGATGCACTGGCCGTTGTGTGCTCTTGGCCCTGTCAGTCAGTTGCACAGGCAAATCAATCTCGTACCAATTCTAGGCAGGTGAATAACTCACCTACATATCCACGGCTTTGAGAATCTTCACTTAACATGGCACATTAGTTTTATAGCTTGGCACTATAAGTTGCACCACATTTGACATAATTAAATAACGTCATAAATAAAATACATAACGCAGTAAATAGGACACACTTCTTTCGTGTTAGAACAAGAATGTAAGTATTTTTGTTATGGTGTATGAAACAGCATGTACCTCCTAGGATTTCTCATATTATACATTACCAGTAGAAACTTATTTCTAAATCTAATACAAATTATAAAATTAAATTAAATGCCTTAATAAAAACAAATCTTATAAATTTTTAAAAACTTCAAATCAACTCGACTTTTAGCAGAAGTTTTTAGTGCTGTTTCGCTAGTTTTGCAGCACTTTTTTTATCTGTTTCCTCATAACAACTCATTGCCACTATTTATTTTTAACACAGCATATCATATGTGGCTGGTGTCGAAATTTAGATCTTCTGAAGCCCATGCATCTCTGCAGAAATTTATGACCACTGGATATGTACAGTGCCAAAACAGACCGCAGCCATTGTCAGAGCTGAAGGAGGATAGCTGCCGAAAGATGACTGTGGTGCAGTTACCAGTAATCATATTGTTCCCCAAATCTCAATATACTGGGCACTGAATGCCTTCCCCATTCGGATCCCCAGATTTAAAAACAGGATTGCAAAACAAGTGATTTACAGTGTTGGAAAAATACATTAGAATTAGTTCACTCCATGTTCCCACTAGAAAACATGTCTTTTGTGCCACAAAATTGCTTCAACACCATAAGTCAGTTAACATTTTATAATTTTTCATAACATTTTTCCACATCGTATCAGAATCTTTAAAAAAATGAAACTCCTATGGTGAGAATCCTCCCATTTAACTTTCTTTTTACTCAGCAGATAATTGCTTTATACATTCATCAAGTATTAATTGATTGAGTAATAATTTTCATCTCCTAAATTTACATAGATAAATATATTCAAGACCCTTTGCAAAACAACATATGTTATGGAATTAACCCATGAAATATGCGTCCAGAAACGTTGCCTTCATTTTGAACATTATTATATTTCCTACCGCCACAAGCAATTAAGACTTTAATGCGATCTTCTGACCTCAATGCTCCAGATTTTGTGTGAACCACAGTTGCAGTTAAATTGCGTACACCACATGAGAAATACATCCAAATTACTACAGATAACACATTTAAATAACCCTTTGATATTTCCCCCAAAGTTCTTAGATAATTCATTTTATATTTCCCTCTTTTCTAAATGATGAAATTAGTTATGTCCCCTCAACCTCTGTGCCTCAAGAGTTTTGGGGCCTTGTGTATTTTAATCTTTGAGCTAAGTTCTGCCTCCCTCCTGTACCTCGTAATTTTAGTTAATCGATATCTGAAAAAAAAACAGAAATAAACCCCAAAATTCTTAAAAACTACACACAAAAATATACTTATTTACACTCTTACATTAATATGTACGGCACGTCTTCTTTTATGAGGTGCAGCTAGCGTACTTGTTAACAAGTCAACTTTTACATTTAAATTCAAAGTTTTTGACTACTGCTGGAGCAACAGCTTTAGATTCGAGAACCGCACACTTACTTCCTTAAATTCGATCATTTCACTTACATGCTGCACATTTTTAATTTCACCCCTAAATACTGCTTCCTTAAAAGATCATTTTCAATCCCCATTCCCTTGTCCTCCATAGTTATGATACACATCACAGCATTAGACCAACCTTGTCTCCTTATCACCATTAAACAATTCGGTAGATAAATTTTTCGTGACAATTTCATCTTTCCTCCCTTCAAGACAGCTTGCTACTTTATATTTCTTCTGTGACGACCAGTGAGGATGTAACGAATTCAATATTTTCCTGTACCATCTCCAGTCACTGATGGAAAGTAGACTACTTTCTTCCTTGCAGTACCATTCAGTACTAACATCATTTCCTAAACAACTATTTTCCGTATTGTGAAAAAAAAAAAGGTTCAAGTGGCTCTGAGCACTATGGGACTTAACATCTGAGATCATCAGTCCCTTAGAACTTAGAACTACGTAAACCTATGAAACTTCCTGGCAGAGTAAAACTGTGTGCCGGACAGAGACTCGAACTCCGTACCTTTGCCTTTAGCGGGCAAGTGCTCTACCTACTGAGCTACCCAAGCATGACTCACGCCCCGTCCTCACAGCTTTAATTCCACCAGTAATTAAACCTAACTAACCACACATCCATGCTCGAGGCAGGATTCGAACCTGCGACCGTAGCAGTCGCGCGGTTCCGGACTGAAGCGCCTACAACCGCTCGCCCACCGCGACCGGCTTTCCGCATTGTCCTCATACATATTCTCCAGATCTTCCTGTAAATCATGTGTAGAATTAAAATCATCCTCAAAACCAGTAGTTTCGTAGTCCTCATTACTATCAAATATACTGTACTTTTCCCTTAAAGTAACGATATCAATAGGTATAACCTCCTCACAATTACTCACACAACTTACAGCTTCGTCTCCCTTTAACAAAACCTGACTTATTATCATTGAACTACTACAAACTTCATCACAAATAACTCCATTAACATACCCTGATAACCTATAAGCCTGATTACTTAAAAACTGGAACACACCCTTCAGTATGTTATAAAAATCACCACCAATATCTCTTTAAATCTCTTTTAATACACCACACAAATTGCCACTACCACATTACAGCACATCGGAATTTACAGTACACTCGAATTCCCGCAAAGTAACAATATCAGTAGCCACAACCTCCGCACAGTTACTCAAATAATTTAGAATTTCAGCTCTCTTAAACAAAACCTGAGTTATTTTCTCTTAATCACTACAAACGTTATCACAAATAACTCCATCATGATACGCCGATAACCCATAACCCTCATTGCGTAAGACTTCCGTCAGTTCACCACCAGTAACTCCTCTAGTCCGCTTCGATACACCACTCAAATTGCCATAACCCTCTCTCCACATCAGAGTTCGCAGTACATTCGGATTTCAGCAAATTCGGATCTACCTTTGCCTCTGTAACATTTTCTCTTCTCTCAGATGCCTCACCACTTTATGCTTTAACGTATCCTCTAACACACTATGCTCAACTTCACCTTTCAACATACACTAACAATTCATGTTTTCATCAACAGCGATTGGTTCACTTCCACCAGCAGAAATAAATGCACAGATTTCTTCTTCCGAGATATCCAAATTAGTAGCGTCAACTTTCTCAAACCCAATACTTAAAAAATTACTTTTACCTCAATTTAACAATTTACCACCCACTTCTGCCGATATATGATAAAATTTATCATCAGCTGACGAAACTACTGCTACATTTCCTTCACAGGTATCTTCACACATTTCCGTAGACACAAAATCATCTAAATTAATTCCGACTACAGTACTACGGTCCTACTGGCTAGTGTTTCATTTGAATTTTCATACATTCCACCTCCACTAATTTAGATCCATCTCTTCCTCTCTTCTGATCACAGAAATTTCCACTGAACATACAGCATTCGCTTCCATTACATAAAATAAAATTTTCAGTCCCATATCATCTTTATCAAATTTCTCTACAATCTACTATATTTCTTGTGCCGTTTTTATGGTTATGCCAGTTAAAATTATTCTCAGTTTCTACTCTTATTTTTTACTATCTTCATTTGTAACAATTTTGGCCTCTGCGTCGAAGTTTCAACAACCACAGAACTTTTAATATAAAGTGTCCTTTTCAATGCCAGTTCATTTCGGCACCGCTACATCTGAGATTCTGTGATATCTAGTTTTCCGACCCCTGACACTGGTGTTGTATTTCGTGATGTGCGTCTCCCTCAAACCTGCGTTCCCGGCTTTCATTCCCACTGTGAAAATTTTCATTTCCATTTCTCCTTTGAAACTAATTACTGCCACTACTATGATAATTATTTTGTTCACGATCATGATAATTACTTTGATGATTAATATGCTTCATACGTGTTGCAGCTTTCCAACGGAATCTAAATATTAATTGATGGAATTTATGGGGCTGCCGACAACATTCAATTGTCAAATTTCCTATTACATCTCTTGAGTGTCGTGATTTTAGTTAACACTGACAGTGTACGATATATATGCATCAACTTAGCCAGTTGACACATACAAAAATCCTATGTCGACCCACCTCCATGTTTCAAATCTGGTCCGTTTAGGAACCCATTCGAAAGATGCCTTTGCTTTCTTTACTCCAGAATTTATTCAGGGAAGAACTCCCAAACTCTTCGTAGATAGTTAATGAAGTACTCATTGAATTTCTCCATGACTGTACGTTGCCGTCACGATGACTTTTCGTGAACTTAATTGTAGCCTCTTTCGACATTCCTCTCATAAAACCATCTCCAGGTATAGCAATACAACAACCGAATGGTTCTTTCCATCATTTGCCAAACACTGCGTCATTCCTGAACCAACCCATGGTTGTAGCATGATTCGCTTTTAAAGAACTTAATTTTGTCCATACATCAAGAATGTGCTGTTCCCGCTGTACAGCTTCGTTAGTTACTCCTGATTCAAATTGTTGTCCTCCTCACATTCTACTACGTCACCCGAAAAATTATTAGCAGACTTAGTGATGACTTCCTCCAGCGTATGTTGCCTCAGCTAACAGTTCTTGACATCGCCTCCCAGGTAGCCCTGTACTTTTTCCAACTGTTCTCCGAAAGTCTTTTTCTACTGCATCGATTCTGGTGTTAACCAGGCCAACCTCCTCAGAGATTTTGCCCACATCTGCCCTTACAACCTCCAATGTTGTGTCAAGTATCCCTTAAATTTCATCTCGAATCTTTCCCACTTCGCCTTTTGGACTTCCTACGATTGCTTCCATATCTTCGATATTTATGCCTAGCTCTTCAAAATTTGAATTCCCCTGTTCTATTTTAGTATTTAATACCCCATTTCTAGATTGCATTACCCCCTCAATATCACATTCTAGTGCTCCGATATTGGAATTCACATTTGTCACAATTTCCCTTAACCGTGCCACACAGTCACCCAGAATTGCATCTCCTTTCCCTGATTTCGAACTGCTTGCCCCACTAATACTGTCCCTACGAATACTACTAGGTTCAGATTTTTGGCTAACTGCTCGACCAGCATTATCTGAACCACACAGACTGAATATTTGCTTAATCGTTGTAAGCTCCATCGTCGACAGCAACCCTACAGCCTTACGCGTGCCAGCTCTAACGGCGCATTTGCTTCACTTGTAGGGGGTGTTGGCTGCTTCTGCCGTGTTGCTGCTGCTGTCGATGCCGATGCCGACAGTGATGAACTCGAAGTCTCCAGCGGCGGCCAGCGTCTCTGTGTCCGCCGCCGCCTCCGCCGCCGCCGCCGCTCACACCGCTGTCCAAGTAGCTCCTGCTGCTGGTCGCTGCAGACTCGAGCTCCGTATGCCTCTTCGTACCGTCTCCTTTCTAGACGTCTCGCACCTAACTTCCCTACTCCCAACTTCTGCTCTTGATTCGCACGCATCTGCTGCAAAACCTTATTCTTGGAGACACCATAGAAACTGTCCATTACGCAGTAGATTTTACAGTAGTAATTCTAAGGGATTGCATTCATGTCCAAGAAGAGAAAAAAAACGGACTGTGACGTTGCCTAATAGGGATTCTTTTGTGTAATTGCTCTCTAACCATCATCCCATACGAGCAAACCAACTGAGATCTCTCCTACAGTTACTCTTACTTTAGGTAAGCGGCTATGTACAGCTGTGTTTAAAAAGGAATAGCTCGGTAATATCATAGAGTTGTGCCACACACGTCAACTTTCATGCGCCGGTTGGGTGGCCGAGCGGTTCTAGGCGCTACAGTCGGGAACCGCGCGACCGCTACGGTCACAGGTCAGAATCCTGCCTCTGGCATGGATGTGTGTGATGTCCTTAGGTTAGTTAGGTTTAATTAGTTCTACGTTCTAGGCGACTGATGACCTCAGAAGTTAAGTCGCATAGTGCTCAGAGTCATTTGAACCATTTGAACTAATTCGCTGCGAATAATGGCATGTACCTGTGATGCTGCACACAAATAGCCTCTGCATCGGTTGGAGTTGCGAATTAATCAAATAAACAGGAACATTAAATAAATTGTAAATAAATAACTAATAAAAAGGACTGTATTCTATCCGCCAGTTCAAAGTTACGCTCAGTTCAGAATGACGATCTGTATATTAGCACACTAGAGATAATGATTACGACCTGATAGTCTGTGTGTTCTCAGATTCGTAATGCGAGAGGAAAAGTCAAGGTTTTGCACTGGAGAACTTCCAGGCCTCATGATAGTCCCTTCAAAAGATAAAGTACTGCAGTGGACGTACACTGCTCAGAATCTGTCATCAACGTGCTCAAATAACACACAGGAAAGTCTGCCAACTCAAATGTAAAGGCGTGCAGAATCATTACCTCGAGCTTCCCAGTTAAAAGTTGTCTGTCTTCGTTTGACTCCAGCTGTGTTGTGTCACTGTCTAATTTTCATTGACTATAGCCCATACCCCCAAACATTAATCGTTCGTAAGTTCTACAGACAGCATGTTGATTCAACTAGACTACTTTCTGCACCAAGCAAATATATTGCAACGATATCTAAATAAAGAACTGTTATAAACGTTCTATCACACTCAGATTACTTACAATAAATGTAAAAAAATGTTTGTTTAAATAAGCCGGTGTTTTCGTGCAAGTGCACTCAAATTAAATGATAACAAAATGTTATTACATATTGTTTAAACAATTACTTATATCTGCTTCATAGAAGTGTTTTTTTGCACTCTTTTCCACAGTGGTGTCAGATAACACACGCAGTTGACCACTTCTTGAATTGTGATTTTTGGCCGGCCGGAGTGGCCGTGCAGTTCTAGGCGCTACAGTCTGGAACCGGGTGACCGCTACGGTCGCAGGTTCGAATCCTGCCTCGGGCATGGATGTGTGTGATGTCCTTAGGTTAGTTAGGTTTAGGTAGTTCTAAGTTCTAGGCGACGGATGACCTCAGAAGTTAAGTCGCATAGTGCTCAGAGCCATTTGAACCATTTGTGATTTTCGTGTACATCCTGCCTCCCGAGGTAGATCGTGTTTACCTGAAAGACGTTTTGCTCAAGTATCGTGAGGTCAAAAGCATTCTCCTCGCACGAGGTCAAGCCAGTAAAGACTTCGATGTTACAGCGGGATTGGTTCCGTAGAAATGCAGGTAAAACAGACTATTCCGTCTCATTTTCTAGTACGTGGACACTGTGTATACCTAACATAGCGTGGACAAGTGGGGACGCCCTTTTAGGGCAACGAGATTGGTTATCACCGTACAAACTGTTCGCAAACAGTTTTCATTTTGTAGTCTTGCCCCCAGTGGCACTGAATCAGGACCCAGGCAATATTCTGCTAGTGAGGCTGTAACCTCCCCCTCACTTATCGACCTTAATGACAGTGAAAAATGAAACCGAGTGTACCTAATGGAAATTTGGGAAAAGCAATCGTCACCGAAGTTAATCTGTCGGTAAAGAGGGCGGAAAGGGTTACATCTAAATGAAAGGAAAAATGCTAATGAAAAGGGGTAAAGTTAATAAAGAAAGTAAATGTGCGGCCGTTACGTAAACAATTAACTAGCGGTAATTAGATATTCGATATTTGGGGGAAATTACGGTCGCAAGTCCTAAGGACAATTACTATAGTAACTGAAAAAGAAAACTTATTACACATATAATTAGCACTAGAAGCGTGGCAACTGAAGATTGACACGTGCAGTGTGAAAACTGAAAGTTTGTCAGATGTAATAAATTTCGCTACACTCTGACTTAATTTAGCAAAAGAATTAATAAAACAGGAAAATCGGAAGTTAATTTAGTGACCGAAGTTAATAGTGAGCTTTCTTTCTGAAGCACATCGAAATTCAGTAAAATACAGTTAGTCTTGGACTACCTCAACAATCATTTCTAAAGCTACTTGAATCTACGCAATTTAGAAAGAAGATATTTAACTATGAACTTGAATTAAACGATTCTGAACAATTAACAATAGTAAAATTTAGTACGTACCAAGCTGAGCTGCAGTCACAGGTAACTAAAATACGGTAACAAAACTCGCACTCTTAATTTGTGCTTGTGCAATCTAAATATTGTAGCCAGCTATGAATACCTTAACTGAACTTTGAAGTTAAAGCAGTGAAATAAAATGATGCTGGCGTTTGAATTTCAACGACACTCGGGCTCATTTCGGAAAAGGAAGGGACCCTGCTTGGCAAAGCAATTGGGACAATGAGCAACAAAGGTTCATGCTAAGTTGCTGTAATTATACACTCCTGGAAATTGAAATAAGAACACCGTGAATTCATTGTCCCAGGAAGGGGAAACTTTATTGACACATTCCTGGGGTCAGATACATCACATGATCACACTGACAGAACCACAGGCACATAGACACAGGCAACAGAGCATGCACAATGTCGGCACTAGTACAGTGTATATCCACCTTTCGCAGCAATGCAGGCAGCTATTCTCCCATGGAGACGATCGTAGAGATGCTGGATGTAGTCCTGTGGAACGGCTTGCCATGCCATTTCCACCTGGCGCCTCAGTTGGATCAGCGTTCGTGCTGGACGTGCAGACCGCCTGAGACGACGCTTCATCCAGTCCCAAACATGCTCAATGGGGGACAGATCCGGAGATCTTGCTGGCCAGGGTAGTTGACTTACACCTTCCAGAGAACGTTGGGTGGCACGGGATACATGCGGACGTGCATTGTCCTGTTGGAACAGCAAGTTCCCTTGCCGGTCTAGGAATGGAAGAACGATGGGTTCGATGACGGTTTGGATGTACCGTGCACTATTCAGTGTCCCCTCGACGATCACCAGTGGTGTACGGCCAGTGTAGGAGATCGCTCCCCACACCATGATGCCGGGTGTTGGCCCTGTGTGCCTCGGTCGTATGCAGTCCTGATTGTGGCGCTCACCTGCACGGCGCCAAACACGCATACGACCATCATTGGCACCAAGGCAGAAGCGACTCTCATCGCTGAAGACGACACGTCTCCATTCGTCCCTCCATTCACGCCTGTCGCGACACCACTGGAGGCGGGCTGCACGATGTTGCGGCGTGAGCGGAAGACGGCCTAACGGTGTGCGGGACCGTAGCCCAGCTTCACGGAGACGGTTGCGAATGGTCCTCGCCGATACCCCAGGAGCAACAGTGCCCCTAATTTGCTGGGATGTGGCGGTGCGGTCCCCTACGGCACTGCGTAGGATCCTATGGTCTTGGCGTGCATCCGTGAGTCGCTGCGGTCCGGTCCCAGGTCGACGGGCACGTGCACCTTCCGCCGACCTCTGGCGACAACATCGATGTACTGTGGAGACCTCACGCCCCACGTGTTGAGCAATTCGGCGGTACGTCCACCCGGCCTCCTGCATGCCCACTATACGCCCTCGCTCAAAGTCCGTCAACTGCACATACGGTTCACGTCCACGCTGTCGCGGCATGCTACCACTGTTAAAGACTGCGATGGAGCTCCGTATGCCACGGCAAACTGGCTGACACTGACGGCGGCGGTGCACAAATGCTGCGCAGCTAGCGCCGTTCGACGGCCAACACCGCGGTTCCTGGTGTGTCCGCTGTGCCGTGCGTGTGATCATTGCTTGTACAGCCCTCTCGCAGTGTCCGGAGCAAGTATGGTGGGTCTGACACACCGGTGTCAATGTGTTCTTTTTTCCATTTCCAGGAGTGTAGTTACGAAAATGGTACAGTTTGAAAAGCTCACGTCTGCCATACACTTCTAAAACCTTACGTGCTTCCAGTCTTCCTTGTTGGTTGATTGAAGGTTCGATGCCGTCGATCGAGGAGGTGGTGACAGTCACTCATTGTCGGCCGTCGCTGTTGCAGAAGCTGGATGTTGGCGCGCCATCTTGTCGACACGGTCACCAGACGAAATGGGCTCTTGATATGCGCCAGCTAATGCTTCCCGTCCGCGACACCATGTCAGAAACTATCATCGCGAGTCGAGCGCAATTACATGCTGCCAAACCCCGAAAGCGCGGCAATTCGCGGGAGCGTCACACAACACACCTGCTCCACTGCACTCCAGCCAGCCAGACTCCCTCTATGCCCGCGCTCCACGCGGCAGAGTTAACACTACCAAAGGTCCTACACACTTTGATTCTTCACACGACCTATCGATGTAATCGTTCGATAACAGTTTTCCCTAGGCAAGACCCAGCGTAAAAATACAAATAATATTTACGAAACAAACCAATTATACATCGACATAAATGCATAAATATATATATACAAATAGTAAAACAATTACAATATACGAAGACACAGAAATGTTACATATTCAGGTAACAAAAATAAGGAAAACAAATTTATAGTACAATAAATGGAAATAGGAGGATATGCATTTCCGGCGTTACAAGGCCCACCGGACGGAATAGAATTTGGCTGCGGGTGGCCGCCGCAACGGAAGCACAGCGAAACGGCTCCTGATTTACGAGCCGTTTTCTACGGGAATAACTTGTTACTGACAGTCATTGTTCGAAACCGCGTCAGCTTGAAGCGTTTAGTGGTGCAGTGAGTGCGATATTATATTTGGAGTCACGAACAATGTGAGTCGAGTTTAGGCTTGTTCTGGGCACCTACGTCAAGTCAATGAGCATTCAGTAGTGTTCGCACCGCTCTGTTGTGAATGTTGTAGGCAATACGAGCATTATACTCGACCGTAGCGAGTTATGTATTGGATTTTTGTTCCATTTGTTGCGAGTTGACATGGCGGATGGTGGTGGTGTGCGACAAATTCTGGACACACGAGCGAGAAACATTGTTTGCGGTGTTCGTGCTTTCATCACACGTAACATACGTGTATGTGCGTGCCGCAGCCGTCGCGTGGAACCCCCGAAGTGCTATCCCTGTTCTTCCCTCGAGCCGCGCGAACCGCCATTATTCGTGGATCGAACTACACCAGGTGTAGAGGTATGAAGCCGGGATTTCCGTGTACGTGGCGCTAGCCGTCAGTGTAGGGCCCGTGAGACGGAGTCCGCAGTGCCATCTGCTGTCTGTAACGGCTGACGACGAGTCTCAACACGGTAACCAGAGTTCCATACATCGGTATCTGTATCAAACCTGTAAACATGTCGAGTTTCGTGCCTGCGAACTACGATTTGCGGACAGCATTGGTTTCCTGTTATCGTTTGATAAAAAAGAAATTGCTGCAAAATCGCATCGAATTCTTGTCGATGCTTTCGGCGAACATGCTCGTCGAAAAACACAGTTTATCGAGTGGTTCAAAAAATTCCAAAGTGGTGATTTTGACGCTAGAAACGAATGCGGGAAACCACCGAAAAAGTTGGAAGACAGCGAATTGCATGCCTCGTTGGATGAAGACGGTACTCAAACTCAACAGTAACTCTCGGAAGAATCGAATGTGACGCAGAAAGCCGTTTCTCTTCGGTTGAAAGCTATGGGAAAGGTGCAGAAATTGGGAAAATGGGTTCCGCATGAACTGAACGAAAGACAGCAAGTAAATCGAACGACCACTTGTGAAATGATGCTTGCTAGCTGAAAAAGAAAGTCGTTTCTCCATCTAACAGTGACAGATGATGACAAATGGATATATTTTGAGAACCATAAGCTTCGTAAATCATGGCTGAATCCAGGCAAACCAACGACATCCACTGCAAGACGAAATCGCCTTGGAAAGATTCGTGGGATTAGAAGTGTGTCATCTATTATGAGCTGCTAAAACCTCGCGAAATACTGATCCATACCAACAGCAAATGATCGATTTAAATCGAGCATTACGTAAAGAACGACCGGAATATGGAAAAAGGCAACACAAAATCATATTGCACCATAATAAAGCCCCCTCGGACACAGCAAAACAGGTTAGGGAAACAAGCGAGATGTAAAAAAAAAATGGTTCAAATGGCTCTGAGCACTGTGGGACTCAACTGCTGTGGTCATAAGTCCCCTAGAACTTAGAACTACTTAAACCTAACTAACCTAAGCACATCACACACATCCATGCCCGATGCAGGATTCGAACCTGCGACCGTAGTGGTCGTGCGGTTCCAGACTGTAGCGCCTTTAACCGCTCGGCCACCTCGGCCGGCCAAGCGAGACGTTCAGTTGGCTTATTCTCCAGACTTGGCTCCGTCCGATTACCAGCTATTTGCATCAGTGGGACACGCTCTCGCTGAACAACGCTTCAGTTCCTATGGAAATGTACGAAAATGGCTCGCTGACTGCTTCGACTTAGAAGAAGAATATATCTTTTTTTTTTTTGCGTGGCCTTGATGGCCTGCCGGAGAGGTGGGAGAAATGTATGGATAGCAATGGAGATTATTATGATTGAAATATCATTTATCCGTTTCAAACAACAGACGTGTAATCATTGCAACCAAATTCCGGTTTTATACTTCTACACCTGGTAGTTAAATTCGTAGACTTCGCAAGCTACGTAAAGAACATCATGGAAGTTCTGAAGTGCTTTCGCTCGCCGTATTCCTGGATAAGCGGCCGACGGTCGAGCGTGTGCCGTTTTCCTCCACTTTCTACAGCCGCGCCGCGTCAGCTGCTGTTCACGTCAGCAGCAGCAGCAACAGCGCCAGCAGCAGCAGCAGCAGTAGCGGCAGCTGGGACACCGGGCAGCGTTGGCGTTTGCCGGCAGCAGTCGTCAGCGTCTTCCCGACAGAACTCTAGAGGCAGGCAGCCATAACAGTGTGGTAAAGCCTGAAGCCAGCAGACAATGCCATGTCACAGCGAGTGACAGACATACCAACGGACGAAATCGATGTTCACCACTGAATACGGCTGGGGAATCGCCTGAGGAATTCTACGACGACATCATAAATTTCTTCCAAGAAAGTTCCTGTTGCTGTAAGAAACGAACTAATGCAGAAAGGGTCCAAAGTGGTCATGTTTCCGTCCAATTTGCTTGGACTGATACAAGATCTGCGAGAGGAGAATGAACGATTAGGTTGAGCTTCTAGAGCAGGAGAACTCCAGACTGAAAGAAAAAGCAACTATGTCTATTCCTCCATATTCTGCTGTCGCAGCTTTGCAAAAACCCACCCTAAGTGCAAGAGCCAAATTACAGAAGTCAGCAAATAAGAAAACCAACACACTCTGTCCTAGATCCACTGAGAACAATGATACCAGTTATCTAAAGAAGAAACTTATTGCCGAAATAAATCCGTGGATGCACAATATGAGGATCTAATCTATCCAGAAAGCCAGACGCGTTGTCATAGTGGAAACAGAAAATAACAATGACGTCAAAAAGTTTCAACAGAAGGATAATCAGGTACACAACGTTAAAGGTGAACCACCGAAATAGAAGATCCCTCTGCTAATTATGTGCCGTGCGCCCAAGAGGGTGGAAGACAGTGGACGTCTCGAATGTATTTATGAGCTTAACTTGTCTGAGCACTGACATAACAAAGAATATGAATGTAAGGTATCACTGAGACTCCGAACCGGCCGCGAGAGGAAACCTACGTCAATCACATACTGAAAGTCACTCCTTGTGTTTGTAAGTTTTTCGGAAAAAAGAAAATGTGTATGTCGGTTTCCGTTTTGGTAATGAATGATTACGTCGACGTGCCAAAATGTTATAAATGTTTGACTTAGGTCACACCAATAAGATCTTGTAAGTATAACGAGAAACTCCCACTGTCGAGCAGAAAACGCATACTCAGAAATCAGAGAGAAACCTGTCTGCATTCCCTAGCGTAACAAGAACAGAAAATGTGACTCACCTGGGAAGGACTGTGTAACTTACGCATTGCGTTTGGAACGTGAGATTGCTGGTACAGACAACGGATCCATCTAGAATACAAGCAAACGTAGACTGGTCAACTCCATATCAAGTATGATTAAAGGAAAGGAAAAAAAACTAGCACAGTAAACGGAAGCTGAAGTCGTGCCATAGCCTACAGTCAGAAACTTGGGACTATAGTCACCAGGAGAAGCGTGTCACATCATGCCGATATTACAGCACCAATCACTAAAAAGTTCATTGAGAAGCAGCATATTGACTTCAGGAATTTCACAGATGACAAGATCTGCAGCGGATCGATCTAGTTAAAGATATAATTGACCAAACACAAAACATTCAACAATAAGAATGAAACCAATAGAAGGAAATGCAGAGTGAAAATCTCATTCTGGAATGAGTGAGCAAGCTAAATTTAAAAAAGGTGATAAAGTTAGAATTAGTAAACTTAAAGGTATTTTTGATAAAGGATATACAGCTAATTGGTCAACAGAAATATTTGAAATTGAAAATGTAATTTATTCTAATCCAGTTACATATAAATTAAAAGATATAAAAGGAAACTTTTATGAACAAGAACTACAGAGAAGTTCTGCAACATAGCGGAAGAAACACTGAGCTTCTCGTAGCTCCATCCCTCGAAGGTACTCGGCTGGCCTTCAAGTTTTAAAACAATGAGGTCCACTTCCTGTAGTGCGTCCTCTAGTTTCACAACTCTTTCGTCAGTTTGTCTACTGGGCCGAAGGGAGGACTTTGCACTCGCATCTGTTGCCACAAGGAAAGACGCACCTCACCCACATAGAGCAACCGACATGAGATGACCTACGTAAGGTATGAAAAGGTGAGAATAATGCGTGTATATGCTTACTTCAACCCACTTTCTCTGCGCGTAATTTACTTCTACTGTGGCCTTTCGCGGGCAAGTGCTCTACCAACTGAGCTACCGAAGCACGACTCACGCCCGGTACTCACAGCTTTACTTCTGCCAGTAGCTCGTCTCCTACCTTCCAAACTTTACAGAACTGTGGAGCCACAAAGTATCCTTTCTTTCAGGAGTGCTAGTTCTGCAAGGTTCGCAGGAGAGCTTCTGTAAAGTTTGGAAGGTAGAAGACGAGCTACTGGCAGAAGTAAAGCTGTGAGTACCGGGCGTGAGTCGTGCTGCGGTAGCTCAGTTGGTAGAGCACTTGCCCGCGAAAGGCAAAGGTCCCGAGTTCGAGTTTCGTTCGGGCACACAGTTTTAATCTGCCAGGAAGTTTCAAACATACAATTGATTAATTTTACTCCAATTCAGCCATCCTGGAGCTAGAATACAATTATCAATCAGTAATGTTGTTTTTCCACATCCACCTGGTCCAATTATTGCACATCTAATAGATTTTGGTAAAGGTTTACCATGTTTGTTTTTCAACTTCATTTCTGGAAGTCTTAGTTTTGGCTCCCAATCCGTTTTGATCATTTATTAATAACAATTTTTAATAGTAAATGAGTAGATTGTTTCAACTTAGTGATAAATCATCAGTTCTCAAATGGAGATTGACTGTGCCAATATGAGACAGTTTTAGTAGTGTTTCATTATTTGGCTTTTATTCAACTTTCCTAACTCTGCATATTACATCAAGAAATAATAAACTTTACTGCAATGGAGAAACAATAGAAATTCCTGTAGGTCAGTATAGTTCGAAAAACTCAGAAAAATTTATTCATTCGAAGAAGCCAATGAAATTTTAAACAGAATTGTTATTGAAAGTGATGTAAAATTATATATTGATATAAAAAATAGTATTGGAAGTTGACTTGGTTATAGTAATCAAGTTGTTTTAGCTACTGAAAAAGCTGTAGCTAAAGATGTTCCTAAAATTATTCCATTTGAACTAATCAATATAAATTTCAATCTTGCTGATGGAATGTATGTAAAGCATAATGATCATTTTCACAGAGAAACTAATATTATTGCTTCACATAAGCATAATGCAGAATTTGGTGGACCAATAATTCATGAACCAAATTATCCTGTAAATATTCCTACTTTTGGTCCAATTCAGGACTTAGAAATTACTGTAACTGACAAAAATTATAATTTAATTTACTTTAATGGTGCTTGTGTAACAAGTATTTTAGAAATTTCCTAGTGACAGACTAAAGTCTGCTTTGATGATGCTAATGTTTTTTATTCTTAAATAAATCATGAACAAAGTCGGAAGTTATCAGTTTTGTTCATTCCCTGTGAATGAAAATACTAAAAACAATTTTAATCTCCCCAACAAGAACAAGGAGATTAATATAAATATTGGAGATGGTTGGGTTCATCCAAATCATGCTCAATCGTACATGAATTACAGTATTATCAGAACTGATGGTAGAGATTATCCAACTTATTATGGAAAATCCAATAAAAAATTTATTGATAATTATGTAGCAAAACTGTTCGATGTTATCACCATAAAGAAAGGTAACAATATTTTGTCTAGAATGGAATTTCCATTTCTTTCTTTCTCGGCTCTTATTCGATTAACTTCGACTATAGCCAATGAGTTAACCATGGAAGGTCATATTCTTAATAATGGAAATATAAAAAGTAAGAAAAATGAAGTACCTAATCCATTACAATTATTTGGTGGATTCTTTAAAGATTATAAAGAAACAATGTGGGAAGGAGATTTAGCAGTTATTTTTACATGGACAAGTGCTGGAGATTCTATTCTCCATTAGGTTGATCGTAACCAAGCTGGAGTTGAAGATGTAACTACACATTTAAAAGAGAGAATAATTGTTGTAGCATCAATGGAAATTCGTGTTCCTGGTGTTAAATTTGAACCAGAATATTCGTTTGAATTAGAACAAGATAGACTTAAAAACCCAAAAATTCCCATATCTTTCTTTGAACCACAGACTGTAGAGATTGCTGGATTAGATGAAAAAAGAAATTTTGAGTTAGATATTACTAATATCTATAACTCTGCAGAATTTGATATGCCCTCTTTCATCTTCATTGTTTTCCAGACAAAAGGGAAAAATAATCAGTTAGTTGACTCTTCCTTATGCGATCATGTTAAATTACAGGATACCAATATTAAAAATGGAAGAAACGAGATATTTCCTCAAGAAATCTGGAATCTAGATCAGCCAAATAATTATTTAAAAGCTTATGATGCTTTCTTAGATTTTAAGAGAACTACACAATTGAATGGTGATTTTAATGTGAGTCCATTCAGCTTTATTGAAAATTATCCTGTCTATGTTATAAATATGTCTAGAAGAATGAATGTGTTAGCTACACAGAAACTACAATGAAGCTATGTGCAAATTTTAATGATAAAATTCCGGAAGATACACTTATGTATGTGGTGATGTATGGTAAAAAGAGTTTGCCATATGATTCGCAGCACAGAAGATTAGTTGAAAATTTTTAATAATTTTTTTACTTTTTGTGGCTTGGATCTGTAAGTGACTAGTTGAAGAGTATATAAGAAAATAAGGGTTTGAAAATATGTGTTTATAAAAAAATAATAGTTTGTAAGAAAATAATATTTTGTAAGAAGATGAAGAGCGTCAGTAAATTATCTGCGACTGCGCTCAAGTGACCCAGTTACTACTGTCTAAATTAAGAGACCTGGCGACCGGTTCTTCAGGTCTTTTACGCTATGTAGTGAGAATAGAACATCAAGGACTTGTGGACGTCTCAGCTGCAGCCGCAGCCTCGTTTCCTGCACGCTGGTGTTTTGTGACTGAGACTTCACCACACGGCAGAGCAGAGCAGAGCAGAGAGGGAGGGAGCCCTGGGGTACGCGACGTGCATCACCCGGCCCCGGCCCCCGCAGCAACAAGTACTGTTCGCCGCCTGCTGCGACGCACGGCGGCCGCCGCGCCCCCTGGAAGCCTTCCGCTGTACCCGCGTCTCGTATCTCACGGCGGGGGCGTCCCCAGGTACGCGCCACGTCGCCGCTCACTCACTCTCCTCCGCGCCGCGTGGCTGACATCTCTGCGGCGTGCCGCCAAGTGACGGCGAACTCAGTCCCCGCTGCGGCAGACACCCTGTCTGCCGGAATTCATGCGCGCCTCTGGAAAGGAACACAGCAGTTCCTGTAAGACTGCGAAGTGGGTGTTACTCTGTTACTCTGAACGGCAGTAAAAGGAAACTCACTCGTCGGTAGAATAAAGGCACCAGTAGCGACACTGCGTTTTCATCTAAATAATGAGCTCGTACGAACGGAACATTTCTCCACCTGGCTTCTAAATACACAAAATATTTTTGGATAAAACAAGTGCTGGCAATCTAGCCAAGAAAATACCAAATGCTGTACATGAATGGGCACCTAAAGTAGTTAAGGGGCTCCGGAACGCCCTATACTTGCAATGTTAAAATAACGCTTATAAATTACATCTTTCCTCACAAAGTATTTGAGGTAGGAAGTTGAACTTTTTACAGATTATTTATTGGAATATGGGCTACAACTTAACACAGGGATTTTACAAAATTTTAGTTCAGTTATTAAAGATGATTTGTTTTTCAATTGTAATGAAAATTCACAACATTGTTTTGCAATTTTTTATATACATATTCAAAAATATACAGTTTTTTGGAAAAAGGCTGTATTAAATTATGCAGAAGGTACTGTGTAACATTTACTGAAAGTTTGAAACAAATATGTTTGGAAGATCCTTAGAAAACATGTAATTAGTATGAGAAAATAAAAGTTTTGGGAATCGAGCGACAAAGATTGGATGAACTTTTTAGTGCATTCCAGGTCCATAGGATGGATTATCTTCATCCTCTGCAAACTCTTCCTCCAGCTTCCTCTTGTTCCTCCTCCTGTTTACTCTTGCTTGTATTTCTAGACTCTTTACAGCCCTGTCTGCAGCCCGAAGGCGTTCCTTGTCTAAAGCAAGCATCGCTCGTACCATGTTAGAACCCATATTCATTCCCATATTTCTAAATACCTTTGGCTTTCCAACATTTCTCCTTTTCTTAAAAGCCTTCAGAGGATTTCTAATAACTTTACTTTTACTCATTATTATACTCCAACAAAACAGAGACTCAAGAAACAGAATTAATTACGAGTATTTTCGAGATAACGACAGAGTAAATAAACATGAAACAATCGACAATCACACCAGCGATATATATTGAACCATCACAGGTTAGCCACAACACATACTTCATCTCACATCACTAAAATGTACCTGATGAACACGGACGTTAATAATAACACCATTTGACAGCAGTTTAACAGCGCCACAGTGGGTCACGCCCATGTAGAACACATTTCAAAAAAAATTTAAAAATAGTTGTAGTCTTCGGAATTGAATAAATTATATATCTATTAAAAGGTAATAATCTGCAGATTCAGAAAACGCAAAAAAGTAAAAATTGAACTTTTCATGATTTTGAGCCTTTCCGGACCCCCTTAATACATAGGGTTAGTAATAAATAGGATAATCAACATCATTGCTCTACTAATAACCATTTGTGTGTGTGTGTGTGTGTGTGTGTGTGAGTGTGTGTGTGACTGGCGGTCAACGGCTCGAAGAAACCATTCCGAGGTATTCACCGTCAGTCACATTCGGTGATGGTACTAACAAGTGTCTCATCTATCCTATCTTCTTTTTATATTCTTCTTAAAAAACAACAAAATTTTATTTATATTACAACCTTAAATTATTGTTATTTTGAAAAGTATCATTCTTTGTAAATGAAAATTGAAAGATGTACAACCTGTTTTAAACATCAGGTAACAGGTCTATAATTTGGCAATAAATAAATAAAAAAAATAATATTCACACTTACTGCTACTAAAGAAGCTCACCGGGCAAGAGACTATTAACGGCTAGAGAAATCATTACAAGCATCATTTAACACCGTGTAAGTCCACCCCTGGACTTGATAAACACCCTACATTCTATTACGAAGCGAGGCCACAAGGCAGTGCAGCTACACACTGGTTAAGCCTCTCGCTGAGGATTTGACGGCGCAATTCCAACAATCTGCGGGCATGCCGATGTAGCAGTTATACCTGCTGTTCAAACATGTCCCATACATTTTCTATGGGGTTCAAACCAGGTGCTTCTGCTGGCTATCCTAGATGTAACAGGGTGCGGAAGTGTTCAGAAACCCATTCAGATACTCTTCCAGTTCGATGAACTTCCCTGTCGTCGTCTTCAAGTGCTCTGTGTGAGCAATGGCCTCTTGCGAGGCGACCGAGCCAAATACTCATTGATTAAAGTTCCCGTCGCAATTTTCTCTCGCTGAAAGGTTGCGAGGGATCTTCATTCATCGCCTCCAGCAATTTTTGTCGGGTTCGGAGGAGTTTTTTATTCACAAATCTGCGGTCCCACTCAGTCACGATCTTTTTCCGATCATAGTTCTGACGTCGTGATCCGTAGCCACGCGTGTTACACCACAGCTGGCAGACACATTCAACAGCCAGCCACGATACACAAACAAATCGAGCAATTCAAACACCGCAGGGCTATGTGCACACCGAAACACGTTTCCCACTTTTTACCACTGCGTCACGAAATTACATTTACCCACGCTTATTTACAATGCCCCTTGAAAGATAAATGTTTCACTTACCTCTACTGCCTTATTAGATTAGATTACCTTCAGTTTTTGTTCTACAGATCGAAAAATGAGATGATTCCCGTGGAACATGTCAGAAAGTGTAACATAAAAACCGTAGAATATTTCAATATAGTACTTACTTCGCTGACCATTTGTCAGGAGAGTGTCAAAATTTATGAATAAATTACATTAAACAGGAACTGTTAATATTTGCAGAATTAATACACTGTCGGAATGAAACATAGCTACGCATTTCAATAAATTTATCGTACGGAAAATACGTAATGTAGACTGATGTGACCAAGTGCTGTCAAAACTGAAATCTAACAGATATTTTTACTTAACTTGGTCTAACAGTCCCTGTTAAAACATTCATCTACTGAGTAGAAGGAGTTCTCTATCAAAAACTCCTTCAAACTCTCTGTTTAAACAGAGGTTAGCACACTGGACTCGCATTCGGGAGGACGACGGTTCAATCCCACGTCCGGCCATCCTGATTTAGGTTTTCCGTGATTTCCCTACATCGCTTCAGGCAAATGCCGGGATGGTTCCTTTGAAAGGGCACGGCCGATTTCCTTCCCCATCCTTCCCTAATCCGAGCATGTGCTCCGTCTCTAATGACCTCGTTGTCGACGGGACGTTAAACACTAATTTCTTCCTCCTCCTCCTCTGTTTAAACTGTGCTGGAAAGTGATCGAAAATATGCGTTCCTCAATGTTGGACCCCTTTTTCCACCAAGGTAAGTGGTTTTACGTCTTTATGTACATTGTTCTTGTTCCTAGCATTGATACTACGTACTGACATATATTGACATATTGGTTAGAAATAGAGACATACTACACCGAAGAGCAAAAGAAAGAGGTACACCTGCCAAAAATCGTGCAGCGTCCCCGTGAGCAGCAAGACGTGCGCAGCAACACGTGCTATGGACTCGACTAGTGTCTGATGTAGTGCTGGAGGCAATTCTCACCATGAATCGAACAGGGCTGTCCATAAATCCGTAAGAATACGAGGAGGTGGAGATATCTTCTGAATAGCACGTTGCGAGGCATCCCAGATATACTCAATAAAGTACATGTCAGGGGAGTCTGGTGGCCAGCGGAGGTCTCTAAACTCAGAAGGCTCTTCCTGGAGCCACTCTGTAGCAATTCTGGACGTGTGGAGTGTCACATTATCCTGCTGGAATTGCCCAAGTTAATCGTCATGCACAATGGAGATGAATACATGCAGGTGATCAGACAGGATGCCTACGTACGTGTCACATGTCAGAGTCGTATCTAGACGTATCAGGGGTCCCATGTCACTCCAACAGCAGACGCCCCACACCATTACAGAGCCTCTACCGGCTTGAACAGTGCCCTGCTGACATACAGAGTCCATGGATTCACGAGGTTGTGTCCGTACCCGTAGACGCCCATCCACTCGATGCAATTTGAAACGAGACTCGTATGACCAGGCAACATGTTTCCAGTCATCAACAATCTAATATCTGTGTTGACGGGCCCAGGCGAGGAGTAAAACAAAGCAGTTATCAGGGTACACGAATGGGTCTTCGGCTCCGGAAGTCCATATCGATGATGATTCGTTGAATGGTTAGCACGCTGACACTTGTTGATGGCCCAGCATTGAAATCCGCAGCAAGTTGCGGAAGGGTTGCACATTTGTCTCATGTGACGATTCTCTTCAGTCGTCGCTACTCCCGATCTTGCGGGATCTTTTCCCGGCCGCAGTAATGTCGGAGGTTTGATGTTTTACCGGAGTCCTGATATTCGCGGTACACTCGTGAAATGGTCGTCGGAAAACTACTCACTTCATCGCTACGTTCAAACTCACTTAAATCTTGATGAGCTACCATTGTAGTAGCAGTAACCGATTTCACAACTGCGCCAGACGTGTGTTCTCATATAGATAAGCTTTGCCGTTCACAGCGCCATACACTGCCTGTTTACATATCTCTGTATTTGAATACGCATGCCAATACCACTTTCTTTGGCGCTTCGCTGTATTTGCAACAAATTTCATCAAGAAATAAATATACTGAGCAGTCGTTAGAATACCCAATTCCTCGAACAGGTTTCCATATGAAGTTCTTGAATTAACACCGTAACGAGTCTTATTACACGCTCTTGCATTCTGAAAACTTTTGCTCGGTTTTGACGAGTTACCCCAGAATAGGATCCCATATGACGCTGTAGAATGAAAGTAAGCAAAATATGGAAGTTTTTTTTTTAATTTTTATATCTCATGCATCTGGCATCATTCGCATTGCGAATATAGACTTATTTAGGCGCTTCAGCAGTTCTGTTGTATACCCTTCCCAACTTAATTAATTATCGAGCTGTAATCCCAGAAATTTAACACTGTCAGTCTCTTCTATGTACATGCCTTCATATGTTACACACATGCTGGAAGGAAATCTCTTCCAGGTGTGATCAGGCAGCGGCGGCACACGCGCCGTTCACCACTTGAGTCGACCGGTGCGCCTTCTGTTAAGGCTTAACTATTCGTCTGTGTGTACGCACTCGGGTGGCTAATTTTTTGTCCGGTGGTGAGCTTATTCAGTACTTAGGAACCTTTTGAGTCATGTTTTGATTGATCATACGCTGTGAAAAATTAGCTAACTTTATTAACCTAAATGCTTCGCGATGTTTGAAAGAACTGCAGTCATTATCCATTGGCTTGTGAGTGACAAATATCTGGAGTATTATCTACGACCAACAACAGTAATTGTCTTTAAACACAGTATTTACTAAACCACTTTCCTTTAAAATTTTATAAAGGCTACTTGCCTTTAAAATTTTTGCTAAGGGTAAAAGTTGTTTGTTAAAGGGGCCGTTTCAGTTTTTCAGCAATTTGCTTTCATTGAATCGCAAAACGGACTTTCTTCAGACTCTCAAAAAATGGCTCCAAGCACTATGGGACATAACGTCTGAGGTCATCTGTTCAGACACTGCAAAGACGTTCCGTAACCAATATCGCTACATACAGTGTGTAAGTAGGCTGTTTATGTTTTCTTTATGTAAGTAGGCTGTTTATGTTTTCTTATTGGCAACGTTACGTAGCGCTCTGTATGAAAATCACTGGCTGTGCTGTGTGCAGTCTGTGGCTAGTTTGCATTGTTGTCTGCCATGTAGAGGGGCAGCTGGATGTTAACAGCGCGTAGTGTTGCGCAGTTGGAGTTGAGCCGCCAGCAGTGGTGGATGTGGGGAGAGAGATGGCGGAGTTTTGTAATTTGTCATGAACTGCTATATATATTATGACTATTAAGGTAAATACATTGTTTGTTCTCTGTTAATATCTTTCATTTGCTAACTATCCCTATCAGTAGTTAGTGCCTTCTGTAGTTTGAATCTTTTATTTAGCTGGCAATAGTGGCGCTCGCTGTATTGCAGTAGTTCGAGTAATGAAGATTTTTGTGAGGTAAGTGATTTGTGAAAGGTATAGGTTAATGTTAGTCAGGGCCATTCTTTTGCAGGGATCTTTGAGAGTCAGATTGCGTTGCGCTAAAAATATTGTGTGTCAGTTTAAGCACAGTCTTGTATAAATTGTTCTAAGGGGACGTTTCAAGTGTAGAAACTTTGAACGGCCTCTCTCTCTGTTGTGTTGTGGAGGGCTGTATAGAATATTTTACAGCAGTTCTTCATTCCGCGAAGGACATTAAGACTTACTTTCGCAGATGACAAGTCGGTGTGCAGGTATTGGGATATACATTGCTAAAAGCAGGGGAAAACTATCTCAGAACTCAATGACCTCAGCATGTTTTACATGTGCCGCAGTTAGATAGACAAAGATGGACCTTTACAGTACGTGAATGCGGAATGACAAAGCACACCTCAAACTGTATGTAAAAGAGCAACATATAGCTTTAGGAAGTGGGAACGAAATTCACAAAGAGTAAGTAAATTGTAAAATGATTTAAAAACAAGCAAAGAGTGGATGTTCCAGCAATCACAAAGACACAAATATGTATGGCTGACTTAAACGAAAGCAGAGAATGACCTAAACTGAAGGGGAGAATAACGAAAGTCAACGTATGACTATTTAGAATGAGTATCAGAACACGATCCTGTAACCAGTTTCAAGCTTACTATGAGTACAAAGACTCGGAAATTTTGCAATATGACACGCCTGAATGTCAGCTCACCTTCTCAATTCATAACAAGTTTAACATCCGAGGTTAGTGAAAATAAGCTCTGGTATACAAACTCCACATGAGTCATTCATTGATTCAGCCACACATAATAGTTCATGCGTATTCAATGCTTTCGAAAAGCATCACTCAAATAACATGGAGAAGTATTACCAGCAGTTAGTCTTCTACACGATTCAGTATTATGACTAAAGAACTGAATCGCAGTCTCCAGTCCACAGCGGTCGGATGTGCGTTGATCACTGTTACTCGTATTAATTTAGACAGAAACTTTAGAGTGACTTTCACGTTAATTGATGTTTATTACACATGCTATTCCCCTTACTTATTAGTTGCGCTTCTTATGTATGAACTGCTTGCTTGGATTCCTTTTCCATTATCGAAGTCAGACAGCGATACAACAATCATTATTGGGCTATGAATTTGTTTATTCACTAAATCTGGGCTTAATGCTACTCCTTGCATTAGGAGTCAAATGTCTAAAAAACGGCCATCTTGTAATCTAACAACTAAAATTCAAGATTGTACGCAGTTACGTTAATCTATTTATTACACAATGAGTTTCAGTCATAGACACATCGTTCATCAGATGTACTGTGACATATCGTAGTCAGATGTATCACAAACGATAACCACTATCACCATATCAAAAGCCACCACCTCCATTTAACTATAAATCAGGAGCATATAGAGCGCTGGCACTATTGTCATTTGCTTCGCCATTAGTTTACTGTACGCCATACATGCTGTAACTAAATTATCTTTACAGACTTTGAGGACTTGTAGTGGGAACTAAGACGGTAAAATTTAGCGTAGCAGCTTACGGCCGGAAACCTGTCGTTTTCCCGCTACACATGCTACCCTCTGACTCCTACTGCATGTCGTCTAGGTGCGCTTACAAACAGGGATCGATGTCACGGTCACGTCAACACAGGTACGGTAACTACGCATCATATTCCTCTACATACGTCCACCAACGCCTGCACGGCGTTCCGGTTGCTGTTCCCAGCCGGGTCGGGGATTTTCTCCGCCCGGGGACCGAGTGTTTGTGTTGTCCTCATCACTTGACCATCATTTAGGGAAGTGGCGAGATTGTGTGCAAAGATTGGGAATTTGTATGGGCGCAGATAACCATGCAGTTGAGTGCCCCATAAATCAACTACCATTATCGCTCTCTTTGTCACCAATCCCTGGTCCTCCAGCATACGCAGCAGCCATAACCTGCCCCAGGACGTCTTCCCCTGATGCTACAAGGGACTCGTAAATCAAGGTGTCCGTGTCACCCCTCAGGAAGTAATCGAGCGGGATCAAGGCGGGAGAACGCGCAGGTCAAGCAATTGGCCCACCATGATCTTCCCTATGATGCGCAGATCTTTGGTTCAGTTAATCTCGGACCGCACGTGAAAAATGAAATGCAGCATCGTCGTGCGAAAACCACATGTTTCGACTCACATGCAGTACGCCGCCGAGGAATCGCCCGACACACTTAAGGTGTGGCGGAAGATGGTGTGGCCCACTCACACGTCCATCCAGAAACCGTGTTCAACTGTTCTAACCGTATCATTCCCGAAACACCTGGGAAAGCGCAGCATGCTGGTTTTCGTCAGCCCACATATAACTGTTGTGGGAATTGAGACATCCTCCCTGCTGAAGATGGCTTCATATGTGAAACTGATCCGCCACAGGAGGTCAGGTAGCCCACACAACGACGTAATAACCACCTGCAGAAGTAGGCTCGTGACGCAAAACCCTGCGGCTGCATCGCCTGTACCTTCTGGGGGTGGTACAGGCGTAGCTGCTGCTCGTGCGGAACACGACACACTCAATCTAGTTGCAGTGCCTCCGGTGCTCGCCGTCGCTTCCTCTTCCAGTGTGTGGAGTGCAGCCTCCTCAAATTCACGTGTGCAGCGCCGCTGCAGACCACCGCAGTCGGCCCTGTTGGTGATGAAAGCACGCGCCTCCGAGGTGCGCTGGTGCAGCGAAGCGAAGAGGAAGTGAGAAGGTGATTGGTGGTGTGGAAAACAACTTACGAGCAGTCCTCACACATCACTGAGCTTCGCCGGACAATAACATCATGTCGGCGTATTCCGAAAACGTGTAGTTCACCGAGGTCAATGTATCACACTGAAGTGCACGTACAGTTTGTATTCTGTACTGGACCGAATGATTACTACCGTAAAGTAGTGCGGTTTGAACGAAGATCGCCCGCCGGGGTGGCCGAGCGGTTCTAGGTGCTACAGTCTGCAACCGCGCGACCGCTACGGTCGCAGGTTCGAATCCTGCCTTGGACATGGATGTGTGTGATGTCCTTAGGTTAGTTAGGTTTAAGTAGTTCTAAGTTCTAGGGGACTGATGACCTCAGACGTTCCACAGTGCTCAGAGCCATTTGAACCATTTTTGAACGAAGACCACGAACACAACAGCAGGTACAAACCTCTCTGGACAGATCCCGAACTCAACTGAATCTCATGTAAATAAACCTGTAGTGGGAGTGGGACATCGGGTGATCGGTGAAAGATGTACGTAATATCCTAGACTGTGGCGCCTAAGTCCGACAGATTTGGAAGTGTGTTGTGATATTTGCGCGTAGCGGGAAAGCAGTAGGTTTCCGGTTTATGAGCTGCTGTGCCAGACTACACTGTCTTGGTCCCGCCTACAAGGAATCAACATCTGTAAAGGGAATTTAGTTACACTCTGTAAGTGCTATAGATTTATAGTTAAATGGAGACACTGGCTTGAAACATGATGTTTAGTACTGACTGTCGGCTGTCATACATATTACTACGATGTCAAAATTTATGTGGAGATGGCCTGTCTATGACTGAGACTGGTTGTGTAATAAACTGATTAATACAGGTATACGAAACCATGTGTTTTCAACGGTGTATACAATATGCAAATCGTCGCTTCCTCAAAAGATGGCACGAGAAGGATAAAAACTTATCTACATGTACATCCATACTCCGCAAGCCATCTGACGGTGTGTGGCGGAGGGTCTTTTAGTACCTCTATCGCCGGCCGGGGTGGTCGAGCGGTTCGAGGCGCTACAGTCTGGAACTACGCGACCGCTACGGTCGCAGGTTCGAATCCTGCCTCGGGCATGGATGTGTGTGATGTCCTTAGGTTAGTTACGTTTAATTAGCTCTCAGTTCTAGTTGTTCCTGTAGAGCCACAGTTCTCTGCATAGTCGTGGATAATTGTTTGTCACAGTGGACATAATTTGGTTTCATGATTTTCTGACTGATGTTTCTGTTTTCACTAATCGACAAAGGCTTTTATGTTCTTTCAGTTCTTTATCAGCAAACTAACAGACCAGGTTGGCACGATTTTACAGAAACATGATATCAGACCGGTTTTTAGACCAACCAAGAAAATATTTCAAGCGCTCCGCTTGTGGAAAGGTCTACATTGGAACTACCAACAGAAGCTTGAATGCAAGAGTGAAAGAACGTAATAGTCTTCTGACAGCGGCTGTGCAAAATAGGTAGCTTTTATTCTTGACAGGCGACTCCTCCCCAGATTATATCCACTGATAACGTGTAAACTCTAGAATGTCCACTTTACACAGCATTTATCTACAGCTACCTCTCCATAGATACACCGCAAGCCACCATACAGCGCATGGCGGAGGGTACGCTGAACCATTACTAGCCATTTTCCTTCCTGTTCCACCCGCAAGTAGAGCGAGGGAAAACCGACTACCTACATGCCTCCTTATGAGCCGTAATATCTCGTATCTTGTCTTCATGGTCCTTACACGCAGTCTGTGTTGGTGGCAGTAGAATTGCTTGCAGTCAACTTCAAATGTAAACTCTCAAAATTTTCTCAATAGTGTTTCTCTAAAAGAACATCATCTTATCTTCAGGCATTCCCATTTGAGTTCCAGAAGCATCTCCGTAACAAGTGTTGCTCCAACGTACCGGTAACATATCTAGCAGGCAGTCTCTGAATTGTTCTGCCTTATGTTTTTCCACATTTGGAGCTAGCTACCACTCGTCACACCAACTAGAAATTTTGTCTAAGTCGTCCCGTGTCTTGCTACTTTCACTCAACTTCGGCACCTTACCGTACGCCACGACATCATCAGCAAAGAACCGCAGATTGATGATCATCCTGTCCGCCAAATCATTTATGTACAGGGCTATTACAAATGACTGAAGCGATTTCATAAATTCACTGTAGCTCCGTTCACTGACATATGGTCACGACACACTACAGATACGTAGAAAAACTCATAAAGTTTTGTTCGGCTGAAGCCGCACTTCAGGTTTTGCCGTCAGAGCGCTCGAGAGCGCAGTGAGACAAAATGGCGACAGGAGCCGAGAAAGCGTATGTCGTGCTTGAAATGCACTCACATCAGTCAGTCATAACAGTGCAACGACACTTCAGGACGAAGTTCAACAAAGATCAACCAACTGCTAACTCCATTCGGCGATGGTATGCGCAGTTGAGCGAAGAAGCGGCTGAACGCGTGCGGGCAAGTTTCACGCGTAGCCCGCGGAAAATTGGCTC
Organism: Schistocerca cancellata; assembly: GCF_023864275.1. Lineage (NCBI taxonomy): Eukaryota > Metazoa > Arthropoda > Insecta > Orthoptera > Acrididae > Schistocerca > Schistocerca cancellata. The sequence goes on from NC_064630.1 coordinate 6,657,850, forward strand.
ATGCCACAACTGGAGACCGACAGCGCAGACTTCATCTTTCAACAGGATGGTGCTCCACCGCACTTTCATCATGATGTTCGGCATTTCTTAAACAGGAGATTGAAAAACCGATGGATCGGTCGTGGAGGAGATCATGATGAGCAATTCATGTCATGGCCTCCACACTCTCCCGACTTAACCCCATGCGATTTCTTTCTGTGGGGTTATGTGAAAGATTCAGTGTTTAAACCTCCTCTACCAAGAAACGTGCCAGAACTGCGAGCTCGCATCAACGATGCTTTCGAACTCATTGATGGGGACATGCTGCGCCGAGTGTGGGAGGAACTTGATTATCGGCTTGATGTCTGCCGAATCACTAAAGGGGCACATATGGAACATTTGTGAATGCCTAAAAAAGCTTGTTCAGTTTTTGTATGTGTGTGCAAAGCATTGTGAAAATACCTCAAATAATAAAGTTATTGTAGAGCTGTGAAATCGCTTCAATCATTTGTAATAACCCTGTATGTAGAGAACAACAGTGTTCCTATCACACTTCCAAGTGGCAATCCAGATGATAGCCTAGTCTCCGATGAACGCTGGCCGTCGAGGACAACATAACTGGGTTCTGTTATTGAAGAAGTCTTAGAGAAACTCTCATATCTGTGATCTTACTTCATATGTTCGTACCTTCGTTAACAGCCTGCAATGGGGCACCGTATCGAATGCTTCCCGAAAATCCATAAATATGGAATCTGCCTGTTGCCCTTCATCCATTGTTCGCAGTATATCATGTGAGAAAAGGGCAGGCTGAGTTTCGCACGAGCGATGATTTGTAAAACCATGCTCATTCGTGGGCATGAGCTTCTCAGTCTCAAGAAAGTTTACTATATTCGAACTGAGAATATGTTCAAAGATTCTGCAGCAAACAGGAGTTAGGGACATAGGTCTGTAATTTAGCGCATCCGTTCTTTTACCCTTCTTATATACAGGAGTCACCTGCTCTTCTTCCAGTCGCTTCAGAGTTTTTGCTCGGCGAGAGATTTACGATAAATGCAGACTTGGCAAGAGGTCAATGTCATAGAGTACTCTTTGCATAATTGAACTGGAATTCCATCCGGACCAGGTGATTTATTTGTTTTCAAATCTTTCAGTTGTTTCTCTACGCCAGGGATGGTTATTGCTATGCCGTCCATACGGGAGTCTGCCCGATGATCAAATGACGATATACGAGGGCAGTTCAATAAGTAATGCAACACATTTTTTTTCTCGGCCAATTTTGTTTGAAAAAACCGGAAATTTCTTGTGGAATATTTTCAAACATTCCCGCTTCGTCTCGTATAGTTTCATTGACTTCCGACAGGTGGCAGCGCTGTACGGAGCTGTTAAAATGGCGTCTGCAACGGATGTGCGTTGCAAACAACGGGCAGTGATCGAGTTTCTTTTGGCGGAAAACCAGGGCATCTCAGACATTCATAGGCGCTTGCAGAATGTCTACGGTGTTCTGGCAGTGGACAAAAGCACGGTGAGTCGTTGGGCAAAGCGTGTGTCATCATCGCAGCAAGGTCAAGCAAGACTGTCTGATCTCCCGCGTGCGGGCCGGCCGTGCACAGCTGTGACTCCTGCAATGGCGGAGCGTGCGAACACACTCGTTCGAGATGATCGACGGTTTACCGTCAAACAACTCAGTGCTCAACTTGACATATCTGTTGGTAGTGCTGTCACAATTGTTCACCAGTTGGGATATTCAAAGGTTTGTTCCCGCTGGGTCCCTCGTTGTCTAACCGAACACCATAAAGAGCAAAGGAGAACCATCTGTGCGGAATTGCTTGCTCGTCATGTGGGTGAGGGTGACAATTTCTTGTCAAAGATTGTGAAACATGGGTTCATCACTTCGAACCTGAAACAAAACGGCAAACAATGGAGTGGCGCCACACCCACTCCCCTACCAAGAAAAAGTTTAAAGCCATACCCTCAGCCGGTAAAGTCATGGTTACAGTCTTCTGGGACGCTGAAGGGGTTATTCTGTTCGATGTCCTTCCCCATGGTCAAACGATCAACTCTGAAGTGTATTGTGCTACTCTTCAGAAATTGAGGAAACGACTTCAGCGTGTTCGTAGGCACAAAAATCTGAACGAACTTCTCCTTCTTCATCACAACGCAAGACCTCACACAAGTCTTCGCACCCGAGAGGAGCTCACAAAACTTCAGTGGACTGTTCTTCCTCATGCACCCTACAGCCCCGATCTCGCACCGTCGGATTTCCATATGTTTGGCCCAATGAAGGACGCAATCCGTGGGAGGCACTACGCGGATGATGAAGAAGTTATTGATGCAGTACGACGTTGGCTCCGACATCGACCAGTGGAATGGTGCCGTGCAGGCATACAGGCCCTCATTTCAAGGTGGCGTAAGGCCGTAGCATTGAATTGAGATTACGTTGAAAAATAGTGTTGTGTAGCTAAAAGATTGGGGAATAACCTGGTGTATTTCAATGCTGTATAAAACAACCCCTCTTTCAGAAAAAAAAAGTGTTGCATTACTTATTGAACTGCCCTCGTATTTTCACGATTCTCCTACGTGAAAGATTTGTTGAACGTGAAATTTAAAACTTCGGTTATCGGTTTGCTATCTTCAACTGCCACACCAGCCTGGTAAACAAAGGATTTAATGGAAACCATAGACGGGCTTAGGGATTTTACATAGGACTAGAATTTTCTCTGGTTCTCTGCCATGTCTTTTGCTAAGGTGTGACTGTGGTAGCTGGTGTAAGCTTCGCGCCTAGATCCTTTCACAGACGCACGAATCTCTACTAACCTTTGCTTGTCGTCATTTGTGTGAGAATGCAACAGCCTCTGTTTCCTCAGCGTCTTCCGAGGAGAGAGACGTCTCGTCGACAGTGAGGTCATTGGAGACGAAGCACAAGCTTGTTGTAGTTGTGCTGGGAAAGTCCCTGAGCTTAAAGCGCTAATAGAAAGCACAGAAGCCGAAATCGTTATAGGTACAGAAAGCTGGCTGAAGCCTGAAATAAGTTCTGCAGAAATTTTTACGAAGTCTCAGACGGTGTTTAGGAAAGATAGATTAGGCAGAATTGGTGGTGGAGTGTTTGTGTCTGTCAGTACTGGTTTATCTTGTAGTGAAGTCGAAGTAGATACTCCGTGCGAATTGGTATGGGTGGAGGTTATACTTAACAGCCGAACTAAGTTAATAATTGGCTTCTTCTACCGACCCCCAGACTCCGATAATATTGTTGCTGAACAGTTCAGAGAAAATTTGAGTCTCGTAACAAATAAATACCCCACTCATACGGTTATAGTTGGTGGGGACTTCAACCTTCCCTCGATATGTTGGCAAAAATACTTGTTCAAAACCGGTGGTAGGCAGAAAACATCGAGATTGTCCTAAATGCTTTCTCCGAAAATTATTTCGAGTAGTTAGTCCACGAACCCACGCGAATTGTAAATGGTTGCGAAAACACACTTGACCTCTTAGCCACAAACAATCCAGAGCTAATAGAGAGCATCATGACTGATACAGGGATTAGTGATCACAAGGTCGTTGTAGCTAGGCTCAATACCGTTTCTTCCAAATCCACCAGAAACAAACGCAAAATAATTTTATTTAAAAAAGCGGATAAAGTGTCACTAGAAGCCTTCCTAAGAGACAATCTCCATTCCTTCCGAACTGACTATGCAAATGTAGACGAGATGCGGCTCAAATTCAAAGATATAGTAGCAACAGCAATTGAGAGATTCATACCTCATAGATTGGTAAGAGATGGAACTGATCTCCCATGGTACACAAAACAGGTCCGAACGCTGTTGCAGAGGCAACGGGAAAAGCATGCGAAGTTCAAAAGAACGCGAAATCCCGACGATTGGCTAAAATTTACAGACGTGCGCAATTTGGCACGGACTTCAATGCGTGATGCCTTTAATAGGTTCCACAACGAAACATTGTCATGAAATTTGGTAGAAAATCCGAAGAAATTCTGGTCGTATGTAAAGTACATAAGCGGCAAGACGCAGTCAATACCTTCGCTGCGCAGTGCCGATGGTACTGTTACCGACGACTGTGCCGCTAAAGCGGAGTTATTGAATGCCGTTTTCCAGAATTCCTTCAGCAGGGAAGACGAATGGAATATTCCAAAATTTGAAACACGAACAGCTGCTAGCATGAATTTCTTAGAAGTAGATACCTTAGGGGTTGCGAAGCAACTCAAATCGTTTGATACGGGCCAGTCTTCAGGTCAAGATTGTATACCGTTTAGGTTCCTTTCAGATTACTCTGATACAATAGCTCCCTACTTAGTAATCATATACAACCACTCGCTCACCGATAGATCTGTACCTACAGTGTATGAGAAGGGTAGTAGGAGTAATCCATCGAACTACACACCTATATCATTGACGTCGGTTTGCAGTCGGGTTTTGGAGCATATACTGTATTCAAACATTATGAATGAACCTCGAAGGGAATGATCTATCGATACGTAATCACCATGGTTTCAGAAAACATCGTTCTTGTGCAACGCAGCTAGCTCTTTATTCGCACGAAGTAATGGCCGCTATCGACAGGGGATCTCAAGTTGATTCCGTATTTCTAGATTTCCGGAAAGCTTTTGACACCGTTCCTCATGAGCGACTTCTAACCAAGCCGCGGGCCTATGGAGTATCGTCTCAGTTGTGCGACTGGATTCGTGATTTCCTGTCAGGAGGGTCGCAGTTCGTAGTAATTGACGGCAAATCATCGAGTAAAACTGAAGTGATATCAGGTGTTCCCCAGGGAAGCCTCCTGGGACCTCTGCTGTTCCTGATCTACATAAATGACCTGGGTGACAATCTGAGCAGTTCTCTTAGGTTGTTCGCAGATGATGCTGTAATTTACCTTCTAGTAAGGTCATCCGAAGACCAGTATCAGTTGCAAAGCGATTTAGAAAAGATTGCTGTATGGTGTGTCAGGTGCCAGTTGACGATAAATAACGAAAAGTGTGAGGTGATCCACATGAGTTCCAAAAGACATCCGTTGGAATTCGATTACTCGACAAATAGTACAATTCTCAAGGCTGTCAATTCAACTAAGTACCTGGGTGTTAAAATTACAAACAACTTCAGTTGGAAAGACCACATAGAAAATATTGTGGGGAATGCGAGCCAAAGGTTGCGTTTCATTGGCAGGACACTTAGAAGATGAAACAAGTCCACTAAAGAGACAGCTTACACTACACTCGTTCGTCCTCTGTTAGAAAATTGCTGCGCGGTGTGGGATCCTTACCAGGTGGGATTGACGGAGGACATCGAAAGGGTGCAAAAAAGGGAAGCTCGTTTAGTATTATCACGTAATAGGGGAGAGAGTGTGGCAGATACGATACGCGAGTTTGGATGGAAGTCATTAAAGCAAAGAAGTTTTTCGTCGCGGATGAGATCTATTTACGAAATTTCAGTCACCAACTTTCTCTTCCGAATGCGAAAATATTTTTTTAGGCCAACCTACATAGGTAGGAATGATCATCAAAGTAAAATAAGAAAAATCAGAGCTCGAACAGAAAGGTTTAGGTGTTCGTTTTTCCCGCGTGCTGTTCGGGAGTGGAATGGTAGAGAAATAGTATGATTGTGGTTCGATGAACCCTCTGCCAAGCACTTAAATGTGAATTGCAGAGTAATCATGTAGATGTAGATGTAGATTAGGGAAGGATAGGGAGGGAAATCAGCCGTGCCCTTTCAAAGGAACCATCCCGGCATTTACCTGAAGCGATGTAGGGAAATCACGGAAAACCTAAATCAAGAAGGCTGGAGGCGGGTTCGAACCGTCGTCCTCCCGAATGCAAGTCCAGTGGCGTCTTCCGAATTTCGTTATTAAACCACAGTGGATATTTCCCATCCTTTATCCACTTACTAGGCACATAAGGCTTCAGACCACGATTTACAGTCAGCTTAAACTTTGCCCACATTTCCTCTACATCCATCCCACTGCAACTAAATAATGTCAATTCACTAAGTGAGATGTTAATAACTGCTTACCTGCTCTATGTAGGAGAGAAACTCTCCTAGTCTTCTTGACTGATTTATTAACTTTCGTAAGTATAGTTGCTACAATAACGTCCCAGTTTCTATAGAGACGTTGTCGATAAGGTCCGGCCTATTTGTAGCTACAAGATTTAAGACAGTTTTCAGAAAACGTGTTCAAAAGTATTTTGCATGACTGTCTGTCTGTACCCCTCACAATGAATCCATAGACATCCCAGTATATACTCAGTAGGTTAAAGTCGCCTCCAACTAGCACAGCATGATCTGGCTATTTACACTCTATTGACTGTAGAGTTTTTTTAATGACTCTAAAACTGGCACAGCAGAAATGGGTGGGCGGTAAAAACATCCAACAATTAACTTCGTTTCACCTCCACCGGTTATAGCGCCCAGTTAACTTCACTGCCACACTAAACTCGGACTTCAATAGATAACTCCTCCTATGGCTCCTAATCGGCCTTTCCGATATGCTTTGCATACCTCAGAACTGTCCAGCTTGGGCTCTCCGTCCCAAGAATAATTTGAACCTTCGACTAGTGAGTCTGCAAGACCCAGCGCTTTAGGAGCAGCTCTGAAGATGTACAGCGCAGCTCTGAACGAAACGGCAAGAACCCAAAAGTTTCTTTGACCACGGCCATACAGCCCGGAAGATTCATCAGCAACTATGAAACTGAGGGGCTGCATTGTATAAGATTCAGTCCTTGGCATTTAATGCGTAACAGTAGAGGGGGTAGTATTCAGACCGGACAAAATATTAATCTCTGGAATGCCAGCCCAGCAGCCTGAAAGTACTCTATGATGCTTAGGTCTCGAAAGGCTACCAAATTTCAATGATGATTTTTCATATACACTCCTGGAAATTGAAATAAGAACACCGTGAATTCATTGTCCCAGGAAGGGGAAACTTTATTGACACATTCCTGGGGTCAGATACATCACATGATCACACTGACAGAACCACAGGCACATAGACACAGGCAACAGAGCATGCACAATGTCGGCACTAGTACAGTGTATATCCACCTTTCGCAGCAATGCAGGCTGCTATTCTCCCATGGAGGCGATCGTAGAGATGCTGGATGTAGTCCTGTGGAACGGCTTGCCATGCCATTTCCACCTGGCGCCTCAGTTGGACCAGCGTTCGTGCTGGACGTGCAGACCGCGTGAGACGACGCTTCATCCAGTCCCAAACATGCTCAATGGGGGACAGATCCGGAGATCTTGCTGGCCAGGGTAGTTGACTTACACCTTCTAGAGCACGTTGGGTGGCACGGGATACATGCGGACGTGCATTGTCCTGTTGGAACAGCAAGTTCCCTTGCCGGTCTAGGAATGGTAGAACGATGGGTTCGATGACGGTTTGGATGTACCGTGCACTATTCAGTGTCCCCTCGACGATCACCAGTGGTGTACGGCCAGTGTAGGAGATCGCTCCCCACACCATGATGCCGGGTGTTGGCCCTGTGTGCCTCGGTCGTATGCAGTCCTGATTGTGGCGCTCACCTGCACGGCGCCAAACACGCATACGACCATCATTGGCACCAAGGCAGAAGCGACTCTCATCGCTGAAGACGACACGTCTCCATTCGTCCCTCCATTCACGCCTGTCGCGACACCACTGGAGGCGGGCTGCACGATGTTGGGGCGTGAGCGGAAGACGGCCTAACGGTGTGCGGGACCGTAGCCCAGCTTCATGGAGACGGTTGCGAATGGTCCTCGCCGATACCCCAGGAGCAACAGTGTCCCTAATTTGCTGGGAAGTGGCGGTGCGGTCCCCTACGGCACTGCGTAGGATCCTATGGTCTTGGCGTGCATCCGTGCGTCGCTGCGGTCCGGTCCCAGGTCGACGGGCACGTGCACCTTCCGCCGACCACTGGCGACAACATCGATGTACTGTGGAGACCTCACGCCCCACGTGTTGAGCAATTCGGCGGTACGTCCACCCGGCCTCCCGCATGCCCACTATATGCCCTCGCTCAAAGTCCGTCAACTGCACATACGGTTCACGTCCACGCTGTCGCGGCATGCTACCAGTGTTAAAGACTGCGATGGAGCTCCGTATGCCACGGCAAACTGGCTGACACTGACGGCGACGGTGCACAAATGCTGCGCAGCTAGCGCCATTCGACGGCCAACACCGCGGTTCCTGGTGTGTCCGCTGTGCCGTGCGTGTGATCATTGTTTGTACAGCCCTCTCGCAGTGTCCGGAGCAAGTATGGTGGGTCTGACACACCGGTGTCAATGTGTTCTTTTTTCCATTTCCAGGAGTGTATGTTACCGTCTCTTCCAAATAGTAGCAGACATTTTATAGATCCAGTGATTCAGCGGGCCATCTGAAGCATAGAAAAGTGTCTGAGTAAGTCAGACCAGGAAAGTATTCGTGGAGTCCTGTGTACACGCCGTTGTTATCTTGGAAGACTGGACTGTCAACCTCATCTACATCACGAAAATGTAGAAGTGATGTCAACACTCCGTCAACGAACATGTTGTAATAAACATCGGGATTTTTATTCGAGTTAACCTAGTCGACGGCAGACATGGTGCAATAAACGTTTCCAAAATATGAGAATCCCACCTCTCTGTCCTTACGTGCAGCCTAAGCACACTCCAGTTTAAACACGTCTCACCAAGCAGTCGCTGCATTCGACGCCTCGCTTCAATAGGAAATTGGAAAATTTGTGGTAAGGTTCTATGGGACCAAACTACTGAAGTCATCGGTCCCTAGGCTTACACACTAATTAAACTAACTTACGCTAAGGACAACACAATCGCACCCATGCCCGAGGGAGCAGGGAGCACTCGAACCTCCGACTGTGGAGGGGGGGTGGGGGGGGAGGGGTCGGAGCCGCGCGAATCGTGACAAGAAGCCTGAGACACAGCGGCTACCCTGCGCTCCTTCAATAGAAAAGGGGCGAAACCACGACTAGTCCGACCACAGTACACGCCTCCGTTCGCTAAACGTCCAGCCAGTTCCTGTGTCGTACTGAAGATGTGTAGCCTCGTGTGCCACTCTCTTATCTGTCCTACAGTAAACGGCCACTGCATGCAGTTCCTTTTGCATTCGCACCGAAACTACTTCAGATGGACGCAGTTTCACTGACGGCAGTAGGTTAGAATGAGAACGATCGTCACGTCAGGCGTCACATTCGCCTACGGTCCGTGTCTGTCTACATTTTTTAACGATCACTATTCTCACGCCATGTTACAAGGCTGAGCATGGTACACCAGTTACTGTAAGATAGACCGCGATGATGGACCAACAGAGCAACTTCGTACACGGTGTCCTAACATGATTCTTCTTTTCTAAAATTCTGTCACGTCAGTCAATCTTGCGAGGGTTCTTCTATTGTCGCGAACGAATAACCTTCATTGAAAGAATTTTAACCATCAGTTCCTGAATGAATCGCAACATGCATTTAAGACCGTTATGTTTGGGCGAACCAGCACTAATAGAGACCTGACATAAAACTCCACTGATTTTATTTATGTAATATTCAGTCCGTTCTTGGAGGAAAGTAGACATGTTTATAACTTGAATACACAGTATTAATGTTCCACAATAATATATTAGTTCGTTGCGAATCGACTTTCGGCTTCTCAGGCCATAGTCAGGTAACTCAATGCCAAACAGGTAGTCCAGACAATTTCAGAGACAATTTGTAGCTGTACAATGAATGCTGTACGTAACATTTTATGACCATATCGATACAAAAGCATAACGTAATACCTAAAGAGACAATGAACAAATATATCTTACATTACAGTATATACAAATACAGTATTAAAATCTTGTGAGTATGAAAAACGGAAATGTTCTACAAGTGAATGTGACGAACAGAGGAGGGAAGAAAGACGTCCACGGAATGTAGGTGTGTAACATTTATAATAAGCTTATTAACTAATGGTGAGTGGAATAGCAACTAGCTGCTATTTTAACAAGGGCGCGTAATGGAACTATGTTTGATCATTAAGGACCAGGTTAGGATTCTTTGACTGGTGTTTATTAATGGCCAGAACTTCAAGTAATGTTAGTTTTCTTCCTGTAGTTCCTTTATGGAGAACACCCAGAGCATGTTCAGCAAAGGTGGAATCTTTCTTTCTCTGTCTCCAACTTCTTTCATGCTCAGTCAGTCTAGTAGTCTTAGCCCTACCTGACTGACCTACATATAATTTGCCACACAGATTGCAGGAAATTCTGAAGATGGAATCTTCTCTTTACTGTTGAAGAGAACACATTCATCAGTTTGTCCTTACGACACAGTAGCCTGTTCCATTACTCAATTGTAGAACATTTCTGTTTTATACGCCCACATGGTTTTAATATTTAAAAATACTGTAATGTAAGATCTATTTAGGTATTACATCATGCTGATGTTCTGCATCGATATGGTCATAAAATGTGACATATCTTTGTACAACTATCAATTCTCACTGAACTTGTGTGGACTATCTGTTTAGCATAAAGTTATCGGACGATGACCTAAAAAGCCGAAAGCCGGTTCCCCAGATATTGTTAATGTAGCAGCCAGTATTCATGACTAGGCCCCTGAATTTAGGAGCTGCACCAGGGTATGAATACTTCGGCTCACTGCGGGGTAACAGCCACCTCACAAGACTTACAGGAAAGGTGACGTCATTGTGACGTCCCACGCAATATCGAGAATCGATGCGGCAGGCGTTGTATTCTTGTTGCCATATTTAGCTTTTTTCTATAATAGCTCGCAGTATGCCGTATCAAGGCAACAGTGCACTGAAAAATTATCACAAACAAGTCAGCCTTAGCAATAAGTATCAGCAGATAAGTCATCAACGATAAAAGCCATCAAGATATTTTGTGATAACTAAGGGAGCAGGCAATAACCACATGACGACACTCTGGTGTAAAGGATAATGCCGTGCTTTACGAGGTTGAAGCATGTGGGTTCGCCTTCCTCTATATGATAATACTTCTTTTTATCTCAGCGTTTTTAACACATTCTGGGACTTTCTTATGGATGTAAAACGGGTATGTACTGCAGTATTCGATGTTATTTACATTTCCATCTGATTAGAGAACGAAGGATGAAATAAATATTTAGCTGCTTATGTTGGGATATGTGGCGACTTCCAAGTGTGTGATTAGGCAGGGACCTGAGTGGGCAGCTTAAATCGCTGTGAGTGAAACGAGGAGCAACAAATTCCGTATTCTTCCCTGTCAGAAATACACTCAAAGACTTATGCAAATTCTTCATAATATGATATTCATAGAGGTATCGACGGAACATGAAAAACTGTAAACTTTGGCGGCCGATAGATGACTGGATGACGCTGCAATGCAGTTTCACCCTACAACTGGCATGGATAGAAAATAAGGGACATGTAGCTCGAACAGTCCACGGGTATACTGCCAGTTCATTGTGTCCAACGGGCTCAATATTTCGGCGATCAGACATGTCGCCATCGTCAGGTTGTAACCTCCCCGTCACTTATCGACCTTAATGACAGTGAAAAATTAAACTGCGTATACCTAATGGAAATTTGGGAAAAGCAATCGTCACCGAAGTTAATTTGTCGGTAAAGAGGGAGGAAAGTGTTACATCTAAATGAAAAGGAAAAATGCAAATGAAACTGGTGGAAATTAATTTTGAAAAGTGGTAAAGTTAATAAAGAAAGTAAATGAGCGGCCGTTACGTTAACAATTAACTAGCGGTAATCAGATATTTGAGATTTGGGGGAAATTACGGTCGCCAGTCCTAAGGACAATTACTATAGTAACTGAAAAAGAAAGATTAATACACATATAATTAGCACTAGAAGCGTGGCAACTGAAGGTTGACAAGTGTAGTGTGAAAACTGAAAGTTTGTCAGAAGTAATAAATTTCGCTACACTCTGACTTAATTTAGCAAAAGAATTAATGAAACCGGATAATCGAAAGTTAATTTAGTGACTGAAGTTAATAGTGAGCTTTCTTTCTGAAGCACATCGAAATTCAGTAAAATACGGTTAGTCTGGGACTACCTCAACAGTCATTTCAAAAGCTACTTGAATCTACGCAATTTAGAAATAAGAGATTTAACTTTGAACTTGAATTAAATGATTCTGAACAACTAACAATTTTAAAATTTAGTACATACCAAGCTGAGCTGCAGTCACAGGTAAGCTAAAATACGGTAACAAAACTCGCACTCTTAATTTGTGCTTGTGTAATCTAAATGTTGTAGGCAGCTATGAATACCTTAACTGAACTTTGAAATTAAAGCATTGAAATCAAAAGATGCTGGGGTTTGAATTTCAACGTCACTCGGGTTCATTACGGAAAAGGAAGGGACCCTGCTTGGTAATGCAATTGGGACAATGAGCAACAAAGGTTCATGCTAAGTAGCTGTAATTTTGTGATGCAACAATTGTAAAAGTTTGAAAAGCTGAGGTCTGCCATACAGTTCTAAAACTTCACGTGCTTCCAGTGTTCCTTGTTGGTTGATTGAAGGTTTGAAGCCGTCGATCGAGGAGTTGGCGACAGTCACTCATTGTCGGCCGTCGCTGTTGCAGAAGCTGGATGTTGGCGCGCCTACTTCTCGACACGGTCACCAGACGAAACGGGCTCTTGATGTGCGCCGGCTAATGCTTCCCGTCCGTGACACCGTGTCAGAAACTATCATCGCAAGTCGAGCGCAATTACATGCTGCCAAACCCCGAAAGCGCGACAACTCGCGGGAGCGTCACAGCCCGCGCTCCACGCGGCAGAGTTAACACTACCAAAGATTCTACACACTTTGATTCTTCACACAGCCTATCGATGTAATCGTTCGATAGCAGTTTTCCCTAGGCAAGACCCAGCGTAAAAATACAAATAATATTTACGAAACAAACCAATTATACATCGACATAAATGCATAAACATATATACAAATAGTAAAACAATTACAATACGCAAAGACACAGAAATGTCATATATTCAGGTAACAAAAATAAGGAAAACAAATTTATAGTACGATAGATGGAAAGAGGAGGATATGCATTTCCGGCGTTACAAGGTGCGCTGACGAATTTAGCTCATGAGGGCGGGCGGCCGATTTAAATCCCCCCCGCGGGCTGCTCTCTTCGCCGTCCGCGCCCGCGCGCCGCCCTGGTCGCTAGATCGTACTTCTCGCTGACCGCCCTCAGGAGCTCAGTCCGTCGGCGCACCTGACGACGGCGACATGGCTGATCGCCAAAATATTGTGCCCGCTGGACACTATGAACCGGCAGTATACCCGTGGACTGTTCGAGCAACAAATACGCCGGGAGAAACTGAAGAATCACAAGGGACATGTAGATACCAGGGCAAATGATCACTGCGAGTTTCATTCCGTATACTCACAAGTAAACCTACCCGAGGGATACACTTCGATATTTATCGGCTTTGAATATGTTGTAGCATACAGCAAATTAATAGACTCATATTTTTTATATTTTTACGCATATGGACGTTAAGGGAGTTAAATACCTCCTCAAAAAAAAGTATTACAACAAGCCCACCCATATTTCCGAAAAACTATTTTTTTAAATCCCCTCCCCCCTCTCTTTTTTGTTTTTCATTTCGACATTTGGCTAATAGCAAAACGTACAGCACTGTCAATACCAAATTCAGTTTTAGGCCTATATGATGAAGTGCTATTGCAAAGACGCACTTGTCCCAAATAAGCTAGAAATTTCTCTATATCGATGTCCGCACACCCAGTGCGTGTTCTCTTCAATGCCAGTTGTCATGTTGGACTGTTTAATAAGTCTTTCCCAGATCAATACCTATCTTATATGTATATTCAACCTATATTGTTCTACGTAGTTTTTTCCTTTTAATTTTATGAAATACAAAATACCTTGTGTTGTATTTGTGTTTTGTTTTTACATTTTGAGTATTTTCTTTTCAAGCTATAAGCTTTTCAGGTTTAATTATGTTACATTTGAAATTGCCAACGGCCGTGACGCAGTGCTAACACCGGTTCCCGGCAGATCAGCGACGTTAAGCGCTGCCGGGCTGGGCTAGCACTTGGATGGGTGACCATCCGGTTTGCCGAGCGCTGTTGGCAAGCGGGGTGCACTCAGTTCTTGCGAGGCAAACTGAGGAGCTACTTGACTGAGAAGTAGCGGCTCCGGTCTCGTAAACTGACATACGGCCGGGAGAGCGGTGTGCTGACCACGTGACCCTCCATATCCGCATCCAGTGACGCCTGTGGACTGAGGACGACACGGCGGCCGGTCAGTACCATTGGGCCGTCATCGCCTGTTCGGGAGGAGTTTAGTTTTAGTTTTATATTTGAAATTGTTCGTGCATTATTCTTGTAACATTATGGTAAATCAGTACAATAATGAGGAAGCGCAGAATTGTTCAGGTCATAGAATGCTGAATGAGTTGGGAATGCGAAAACATTGTTTTTTCGATAAATGTGGGTGTACCGTTGTAATGTCATTAGAAACCATAGAAGCTTCGTTTGAAGATTTTTTGTTTGCTTCTGTTACGTTTCAGCGGTATTCCTTCGGAAAGGGGATGTTTCACCCACTTACCAGCCCTATGTGCAAGCATAAGGATATATGTGTCCCTTATTTTTCTGCCACTACAATATATCCAAAGCCGATCAAAATTGAATAGTATCCTTTGGTAGGTTAACTGGTCAGTAGGGAAGTATCTGTGTCTTGCAGACAGGCGTGTGTACTGTATACGCAGATGTCAGCTTTTGAGAGAGGACGTGTAGTTCGGTTCAAAGAAGCCGGCTGGGGTAATCGGCAAGTCGAGGCGCTGCCCTATACGACAATGCAGACAGGAATATCCTCGTACGTCGGCGGTACGTCAACGTCATTCTATGGCCCTTTTTGTTGCATTTCGTGCCAAGCCAACCTGGGCTTTCGTTTCAGCAAGATAACGGCCACCCACATACGGAGAGAGTTTCTACTGATTTTCTTCGTGCTTGCCAAACCCTTCCTTGTTCAGCAAGGCCACCTGACCTCTCCCCAGTTGAGAATGTTTAGAGCATTGTGGATAAGGCACTCCGAAAAGTTCGAGATTTTGTTTTTCCGAAGTTGTAATCGTTTGTTTATCTGTACGTGTACGAGGGGCGTTTGAAAAGTCCGTGCAAAAATAAAAACTACTTACGTGTTTGCGGTAAACCTTTTTTTATTTTTCGACATAGTCTCTTTTTAGACTTAAACACCTCGTCCAACGCTGTTCTAATTTCTTGATCCCTTTCGCATAATAGGAATTGTCCAAGTCTGCAAATTAGTTGTTAGTTGCTACAATCAGCTCCTCGTTTGAATAAAATATTTGTCCTGCCAGCCATTTCTTCGAATTGGGGAACAAATAATAGTCGAAGGGAGCCAAGTCTGGGGAATAGGGAGTGTATGAAACGGTTGGTTGGTTGGTTGTTTCGGGGAAGGAGACCGGACAGCGAGTTCATCGGTCTCATCGGATTAGGGAAGGACGGGGAAGGAAGTCGGCCGTGCCCTTTGAAAGTAACCATCCCGGCATTTACCTGGAGCGATTTAGGGAAATCACGGAAAACCTAAATCAGGATGGCCGAACGCGGGATTGAACCGTCGTCCTCCCGAATGCGAGTCCAGTGTTTAACCACTGCACCACCTCGCTCGGTTGTATGAAACGGGTTGGAATTCTATTTCCATTAATTTTGCTACCACAACTGCTGACGTGTCTGCTGGTGCAACGTCGTGATGGAAAAGGACTTTTTTGCGGTCCAATCTTGCAGCTCGGTTTTGAAACGGTCCATAGTTTTACCTTTTTGCAGATAGTCGATGAGGATTACCCCAAAAGACAGTCGCCATAACCTTTCCGGCCGAAGGGATTGGTTTCGCCTTTTTTGGTGCACATTCTCCCTTGGTAACCCATTGTTTAGATTGTTGTTTGGTCTCAGGAGTATAGTAATATCCATGTTTCATTCGCAGAGACGAAACGGCGCTTAAAGTCCTGTGGATTCTGCCTGAACAGCTGCAAGCCATCCTTGCAACACTTCACACCATTCCGTTTCTGATCAAGCGTGAACCATCGCGGAACTCATCTTGCGGACAGTTTTCTCATGTCCAAATGTTTATGCAAAATATTATGTACCCGTTCATTCGATACGCTCACAGCACTAGCGATCTCACGCACCTTAATTCTTCTGTCATCCGTCACCACATCATGGATTTTATCAATGATTTCTGGAGTCGTAACCTTGACAGGGCGTCCAGAACGTTCAGCATTACTTGGGCCCATATGGTCACTCCGAAAATTCTAAAACCACTTATAAACTGTTCTAATCGAATTTGCAGAGTCGCCGTGATGTTTATCAAGCTTCCCTTTAGTCTCCTGAGGCATTTTGCCTTTCATAAAGTAATGTTTAATCACAACACGAAATTCTTTTTCGTCCTGTTTTTGACATGCACTCGACTTCCTTGATTCACACGAATGCCAAACACAAAGAAATAGACAAATATGGCTGAAATTTGGTGTACGTTCATTCCAAAGATGCTACTAACTAAACATGACCTCGATACGCACCGGTGGTGCCATCTCTCGGACTTTGCACGGACTTTTCAATCGCCCCTCGTACATCACATGTACCGATTTACGTCCCGTTTGGATGATTGATACGTGGTGTGTCTTTTATCTTTTTTCTTTGGGTGTATTTCGCGGGTAACAGTCACTTCACAAGACTTTCTGCAGACGAATGGCGTTTCCTGTTGATACATTTCTCCCGTCAACGACATGTTTGAGCAATTCCGCGTGTAGAACGCTAACGAAAGGCGACAGCAATTCCAGCTATTGTGAATATTGCATGCGACGTCAAAATGACATCGCGTTTGCAGCAAGTCTTGTGAGCGTTACCTTAAAGTTCCGCCGACCCGGGTGCGCTTCAAAACAGCAAAGAATATTCCGACGCAAATCTAAGAATAGGCACTGACTGTAGCTTCACGCAGAAATTAAAAAAAAAGTTTAACTGAAAATAAGCCACTTTCACACATCTCCTCTCAGTATATGAGAGAAATATATATATTAACCGCCTGTCATTCTTTAAAAGCAATTAATTCCTTACTAACAGCAGTAATCCTGTCCTGATGCAATTATCAATACGTCAATCGGAAACAAGTCACAGGAGTCATACCCTTAATGTTCTGTTGTTCTTTTCCTGGAGCTCGAAGTTGACCGGTGACTCGGAAACCCTTAATGTGTAACACATTTCCAGTCAGTGATTAACAAAACATTTTCGTCCCGTTTGCTGACATTCCTTTATCACTCAGTAAACGTTTTATCACATAATCTAGCTTTGCATTTTGAATTAAAATTCCGTAGGGTAATAAATAAAGCGCATGTAACTGAGCCATTACGATATTTCTGACACATTTCTGTCTGGTACGAGCTGTAGCTACATCTAGCACAGCGCTCCAAATGGATCAGTGTTCTCCCTTCAGAATGTGACAATCATTTTGCGAACCATCTCACCATTTGAAAATCTATGTCCACCACATATTTTTTTAGCTTGCCAAACAAATCAATAGCATTTGAACTTCCGTACCAACATCATCCAAGTCCCTGAGCCGCTGGTCAAACGGCTGGCACGATTATCCTGCGACTGCACGCGACATTACAACTGCTCCTGGCGCCGCCAAAATTACAAGGTTGAATTCAAAAGTTTTGCCCACAAGGATCATACTGCACCACATACTACGACTTCAGAGTACGTTCCGAGCACCGAGTCACAACATTCGCACTCTGTGGTGTACCCGTCATCCGTGCCACAGCAGAACAGTGTGTGCGAGACACCTGGAACATGCACTCTCTTCTGACAATGCGCCACGATTGTAGCACAGTGGTCGTAGCGTGGGACGACGTGTGTAACTTGCCTTCGAACGCTTATCTGTTTCCTTTCCCTGAACCACAATTCCTTTCCTTCCCAAAGTTTTTATTCGGTCCCTTTACTGTTTCCTCAGTGTTACTGTACAGATCACGGCTGTACTGCTTGATAAACATATTTTCTCAAGAATTCCATTATGTGCAGCTTTGTGGCTGCTCTAACACCCACAAAAGACATTAATCAGCCACAGTTTACTGTAGGTATATAATTAACAGAAAGAATTTGTAAGGTGTCCTTTCCCGCAGAAAATTATTAATTTCCTACTATCTGTAACTTCTCATACGTAGCAGATCTTCATTTTTATCTCTGAACGTAATTACTATTTATTAATTACAAAGTTCTATATGTTAGTACTTAGTATCTCATTGTTAAAACGGAAGTATACTACTGGCCATCAAAATTGCTACACCAAGAACAAATGCAGATGATAAACGGGTATTCATTGGACAAATATATTATACTAGAACTGACATGTGATTACATTTTCACGCAGTTTAGGTGCATAGATCCTGAGAAATCAGTACCACCCCTGGCCGTAATAACGGTCTTGATATGCCTGAGCTTGGATGGCCTGTACAGGTACAGCTGCCCATGAAGCTTCAACACGATACCACAGTTCATCAAGAGTAGTGACTGGCGTATTGTGACGAGCCAGTTTCTCGGCCACCGTTGACCAGACGTTTTTAATTGGTGAGAGGTCTGGAGAATGTGCTGGCCAGAACAGCAATCGAACATTTTCTGTATCTAGAAACGCCCGCACAGGATCTGCAACATGCGGTCGTGCATTATCCTGCTGAAATGTAGGGTTTCGCACGGATCGAATGAAGGGTAGAGCCACGGCTCGTAACACATCTTAAATGTAACGTCCACTGTTCAAAGTGCCGTCAATGAAAACAAGAAATGACCGAGACGTGTAACCAATGGCACCCCATAACATCACGCAGGATAATACGCCAGTAAGGCGATGACGAATACACGCTTCCAATGTACGTTCACCTCGATGTCGCCAAACACGGGTGCGACCATCAAGATGCTGTAAACAGAACGTGGATTCATCCGAAAAAATGACGTTTTGCCATTCGTGCACCCAGGTTCGTCGTTGGGTACACCATCGCAGGCGTTCCTGTCTGTGATGCAGCGTCAAGGGTAACCGCAGCCATGGTCACCGAGCTGTTAGTCCATGCTACTGCAAACGTCGTCGAACTGTTCGTGCAGGTGGTTGTTGTCTTGCAAACGTCTCCATATGTTGACTCAGGGATCGAGACGTGGCTGCACGATCCGTTACAGCAGTGCTAGTGATACGAGGCCGTTGGAATCCGGCACGACTTTCCGTATTACCCTCCTAAACCCACCGATTCCATATTCTGCTATCAGTCATTGGATCTCGACCAACGCCATCAGCAATGTGGCGATACGATAAACCGCAATCGCGGTACGCTACAATCCGACCTTTATCAAAGTCGGAAACTTGATGGGACGCATTTATCCTCCTTACACGAGGTATCACAAAAATGTTTCACCAGGCAACGCCGGTCAACTGCTGTTTGTGTATGATAAATCGGTTGGAAACTTTCCTCATATTAGCACGTTGTAGGTGTCACCACCGGCGCCAACCTTCTTGTGAATGCTCTGAAAAGCTAATCATTTGTACATCACAGTATCGCATATCTAATGTGACATAATAATGTTGTTGTGGTCTTCTCGTTTGATGGATCCTGCATGCTGCCCATTCCAATGTTGGCCTTTTCATCTCCGCTTACCATCTGTGAACCACATCCATTAGAAGTTACTTACTGTATTAGTCCGTTGTTCTGACCCTTCAATTTTACGCCTTGTTCTTCCGTACAGTATTAAACTGATGATCCCTTTATTTCCCAGAATGTGTCCCATCAATGCATCACTTCTTTTAGTCAAGTTGTGCCACACACAGTTCTTTTCGCCCCAGTTCTATTCACGTTCTCCTCATTATTTTTGCGATCTACCCATCCAATCTCCCACTCTTCTACAGGTCTACGTTTCAGAAACTTATGTTCTCTCTTTGTTTGAACTGCCTATCGTCCACGGTTTACTTCCAGAAAAGGCTACAATCCAAATACCTTGAGAAAAGACTTCCTAATACTTAAATTTTCATTCGATATTAACAAATTTGTCTTCTACAGAAACGCTTTCCCTGCCATTTTCAATTTTCATATTATATGCTCTCTGCTTCGCCCTTCACACTTGTTTTACTGCTCAAACGACACTGCTCTACTGCTTTTAGTAACTCAGTTCCTAATCTAACGCCCTCACCGTCAACTGACTTAATTCAACTACATTCCATTACTCTTGTTATGATTTTGTTGATGTGCATCTTACATACTTATTTCAAGACGGTTTCCGTTCCGTTCAACTACTCTTCCATGTCCTTTGCTGTCTCTGAAAGAATTACAATGTTATCGGTAAACCTGAAAGTTTTTATATCTTTCCCCTGAGCACTAATTCCTTTTCCAAGGTTTTTTATTCGTTCTCTTTGATTCCTCAATGTACATATTGAATAACATCGGAGACAGGCTACTACCCTGTCTCACTCTCTTCTCAACAACTGCTTCCCTCTCATGCCCTTCGACTAATATTAGTGAGGTCTCGTTTCTGTACAAGTTATTTTACCCCTGCTACCTCGAAAATTTCAACCAGAGTATTCTAGTCAACATTGTCAATAGCTTTCTCTGAGTATGCAAATGCTATAAACGAAAGTTTCTCTTTCTTTGTCCTATCTCTTAAAATAGGTCATATTGTCAGTATTGCCCCTTGTATTCCCACTTTTTCGGAACTCAGGCTGATCTTCCCCCGGTATCGGCTTCTACCAGTTTTTCCATTCTTCTGTACATAATTAGTGTCAGTATTTTGCAAACGAGATTAAACAGACTACTTAGTAACCTCCATATATGTCAGTACTTGCTTCCTTTGGAATTGGAATTATTATGTTCTTCTTGAAGTTTGAGGGTAATTCACCTATCTCATACATCACACACACCAGGTGGAGTAGTTTTTTCCGTGGATAGTTCTCCAAAAGGTACCATTAGTTCTCAGGGAACGTCGTCTATTCCAGGGGCCTTTTTTCGACTTTGGTCTTTCAGTGCTCTGTCAAATTCTTCTCTCAGTATCACATCCTCGACTGTATCTTCATCTACATCATGTTCAATCACTATCATACTGCCTTCAATTTCATTTATCTTGAATAGCCCCTCTATATTTTTCTTTCAACTTTCCACTTTTTTTTGCTGAGTATTCTTTTTCCATTTGAGCGTACAACTGTTTCTCTTTTCTTCGTAGGTCTCTTTAATTTTCCTACAGGCGGCATCTGTCTCTCCCCTAACTATAAATGCTTCTATAGCCTTGCCCTTGTGTTCTGAGGATTCCCACGTGGCCATTTTGCATCTTCTGAGAGTCTCAATTTTTGGACGTCGGTACTCCCTTCTGTCTTCTTCATTTACTGCATTTTTTTATTATTCCCTTCGCTCAGTTCAATTATCCAAGGCCTTGGCTTTTTACCTATTTGATCCTCTGCTGCCATCACTATTTTACCTCTCACAGTTACCCGTTCGCCTTTTTTTGTGTTCCTTTCCTTTGTGTCAGTCCTTGGATTATGCTCTGAAGCGCTCATATAATAATAATTTATAAATAACCGAACCACAAATGCCTCATTGTTATGATTTATTCGTAGTCACTGCTTCACGAGCGAGCTTATATTGAGGTAATTCACTTGTATTTGTTCATTACGTTAATGAAACGCATTGCAGCTTTCGAAAAGAAAACAGTAAACAAAATCAGTAAAGTGTGCACCGGTGATAAATTACTTTCATCTCGAGAAAGCTTTCTCTAAATTAAAACAGGTAGCAATTGGAAGTAATGATTGAAAATTCGCCCTATGGTAAAGAGCAGCTTGAGGCTATTATAAGGTCTCTTAAGTCTCCGGAAGCTGGACAATAAGACGTATTCAAGTCCTTTTATATGATGACGCCTCAAAAACTGAAACTTAGTAGGCAGCGTCCAAAATCTTTATAGGAATGTTACCTAATATCATCAGACTAATCGGATGAACTTCGACACGAAATGTCACTTAAAAAAAGTTAAGTAATTAGCTACGACAGTGTTTCTCCCATAGTAAAATTTCAGTCTGCATTTGCGTTACCTTTAGATAATTTTCTGTCCTAATGCCGATGTACTGAGTGATTATCTTATGGTATGTACCACTACAACGTTCTCCACTCACTGTTAAATTTGCTTTTCGTGAACCGTTATCCCTTTCTGTGCGCAAGCGGTCTTTTCTTAAATGCAGTATTTAGGAACTATCTTTCCAGAACGTATTTTACACATTTTTACACAATACTTCTCGAGTAATAACTGAATGACGTTTCAGAGAAGTCGGCAAGTGAGGAAGACGAAATCTTAAAAGTGTACATCTAGCGTTAAAAGGTTTTTTTTTTTGGCTTTTCACATTTAACCAAATATAACATTGATGTTGATAATTCATGGCAATGTTTGCCGACAAGATAAAGAATGCAACCTTTTAACACTAGATTGCGTACTCACGGCAGTACTCCTTGGCCGTTTCTTGGTACGACTTGGAAAAAGAGAAAAATTAATGATTGATCGATGATGTGTCGGTTCTCGATTGTGTTTAGGAGACGTACGGATTGATTGCGTGAAAATAGTTTCTCAAATAACCTCTTAACCCGGATTACTTTCACGCAATCAGACTCTTCAATGAAATTACCTAAGGGACCTATTTGAATAATAAAAAAAATTGGAAATGAATGCAAAACAGTGAAATTTTGTAAAAAAAGTTGTCAGATCGTAAATTGAACACGTTAATGGTCTCCTAAATACAATCGACACACCGCGATAAAGAGCGAACCTGTAACAAAGTTCATTTAAACATAAACATTATTTGTGGTTAATTTAAAGAAAAGAATAAGCATAGATTTTCTGTACAGTGGAGGAAAAGTATATTCTCAAAGAAGAAAGGCGTTAAACTATAAACATTACCAAATTTACAATGAATACAAAACTTACATTTTTATGTTTTTCTCATACATGGAGCAGTCCAACAATCGCTGCTTTTGTATGTGTGATATTTTGTAAAACTTAAATGTCCTGGCGTGCGCGTAAGTATTTTTTATCGTCACTAGGTTTACAAAAGCGTTTTCTTTCTTGATGATAACGTGGTTTTTCACACTAAACTTGTAGCGGTGCTACACAACACGTCTTAACAAGTCGGCAACCAAACATCAAAGGTAATGAAGTACATGATAACATATCGGCGACCTGAAGTACAACTCACTATAAAGACTCTAGAATTTTCCTAACAAATGATAAATTGTTCTTTCTTCTGTTTCGCAGCTTCTTGCTATCAAGCGCTGCGGCAATGATTTTAAATATCTGCGCCCAGCGAGTCATAGTATTTAAAAGTACCTTTTAAACGCTGGCCGCGCGTCTTGGTATAGGCGAACGTTATAAACAGATTTCGTTTTTTTTTACTCTCGTGTTGTCATGCTTAGTATCACTGCAAACTACAGCTTGGTGGCTGTCCTTTTCTCATATGCAAAAATGTCTGAAATCCAATAATATCACATTGCTTCCCGCGTGAGGAGCGATGACTCCGTCAGGATCATCGCGACTCACGCGTAGTCGTGATATTATTGCTTTCGTGAAACAAGTTAGTATTACTTGCAAAAATTCTTTACAATAGATTTTACACATTACATCAAGCAAAGTGGTTAACATACAGAGTATCAGGTAAGTATATTCGTACGACTGAAATTGATAGTAATTTGTCCATAGGGTAACTACATGACAATTGAACTGTGCCCTTTCTAATGTATTGTACAAGGATAACAAATGTTCATTTCTCGGTAAAAGATAATGAAATTAAGATAAAGAGACACATACATAGATACATTATACATGGCATAATAAATATAAAAAAAAACAAAGAAATAAATTACTTGACTTCGCAGGAAGTCTGGGTACTGTGTGCACTCGTGGAAAAAATATGTTACAAAAAATTGACATTCTTGTTTTACAATGGTATATTACAGGAATATTTTTGTCGTTGTTTCGTCGAAGATTTATTGCAGTAAATACGGAGCACTTTACTTATTTGTGGCTTTTATGACCTGCAAAAAAAAATGTTTCACTACACTTGGGTAGGTATGAGTTGCACTAGGAGTGGTAGAACTTCGGGTATAAATGATAGCACTGCACTTGAGTGGGGAAATTGATTACACTTTCACAGTGGAGGAAAAGTAGGGCATCACTTTCACTGTGGAAGTTGGAGTGGTTGTCGGGGTGTGATGTTGCGTTGGAAATACGTCGTGGGTCAGGAACTGGAAGACTGGTTCTGCAACATGTTGAGCCGTATGGTGGCGGTCTCTATTTCACTTGACACTTGTCCGTGCTTCCATTTATGTTTTCGTACATGAAAAATACAGAAAAAAAATCTGTATTAGAATGTGCTTACTTACTAATAACTTAGTCTAAAAGAAAATTGGGTTAGGTAAGGATAACAATTGTTTATGTACATAAGGTCTCATTCTCTTAGGAATGCTTAGTTCTCATATTTATCTATTTTCCTGGTTTTATTTGGTTCGACACGTTTTCGTCATTACTCGGCCTGGTCAATGAATTCGGTAGCAATTGTGAAAATCGAGCTTAAGACTCTTCCGATTAGTGTCTTTATAATTTCACAAGGTACATGAGTGCTTAATTCATTGCTTTATCATATTTTATTTTGGATGCATTTCAAACACATTTGGCATCCGCGCTCGTTGTGCAAAGAAAAATCGATTGTTGAGCGCTCAGCGTACACAGTGTTACGTCCGTTTGTCACAATCACATGATAATAACTTGAGAGTTCCACAACGCTAGCAGCAGTATTCTGCGAGAAGCAGAGCGTTAGGTGTCTACTAGCCGTGGTGTGAGTTTTTACACAGTTTTTCATCGACTCTGGATTACGGAAGCAGCCAGATGCGGCGACTCCCGCAGCTGTTTCGAAGAATGTGTCCGTGGAAACGCGTACAGTACCGTTTGTGGTAAGTACAACACTTATTCACTTTCACCCTTCGGCTTTCTACTTCGTGGTACAAGTACTTAAAACATTACTTCACACACGGTATTTCACACGTGCCCTTGGAGTTATCACCTTTTCAGTTCACACTTTATTATTAATTCGTGTTCACATTTATTTGGTCGTCATGTTAAGGTTCACACGCAACACTTTTATACGTGTCCATTAATTACTTGTCTATAGTCGGTTCACACGCAGCAGCACATACGTGTCCATTTATTACTGACTGCATTATTACTACAAAGTACAGTTAACATTTAGTATACATATCATGTCTAAAAATTATTTACAAAGAAATATTTAGTCTCTGTGACTACAAGGCCTGACGAAAAGCGTGTCTCTTGTTCGTAGTTTGTGCTTCCAAGGCACTTTAGGTTTACACTTTGTTCGAAATCTTGTTATTCTTTTCTTTTTACAATAGTTACTCTTTTCGCAAGTTCAGCTCTTTTATTTTCTCTCTATTACGTCGTTAGTTTGAAGACATAGTCAATGTGGCTTCGTTTACGTGATGAACAGTTCGTGTTCAAACTACCATTAGGGTAATTGGGAAGCTTGGTGTTCCCTGTCGTGCAATTGCACATAACAAATCTTAACTGAACTCGCAATTTGCGAAGAATAAGCATAGCCCGTCGACAACCAATGTGTCACGACTATCCATTCGTATAGCCTGTATGTATCAATCATGGAACCAGCTCGTAAATTTCACTTCTCTACTGGATAAGGTAGGATGGTAAGGATACTGGTTAGAGGAAAACACAAAAGACTTTTATGGAGTGAAGAGATTTGAAGACACAGTGTTAATGACGTATGATATGATGAGCTTAACAAAAATTATTATCACCTTAATTTTTCATGACAAATAGTATAATTAAATCGATACAGTAGTTTCAGTGTCGTCTGATCCAGCTCTCTAAACAATTTTCTATGCATATCTAAAATTACTTAAACCATGCATTAGCAGTGAACTGTGTCGGTTAACTATCTTCTGTTCCATGTATCGTAAAATTGTTTTCTAAAAAAAAAAATCGTCGTATCTCGAGGACCTGAAATAGATATTTCTAGTACTAAACTAATTTATTTATAAATGATCTTTGTATTTCAGCTGCACTGTGCCGTAAAATTGTTATGAGCGTGTACGGTTTTCTCCGTATTATAATAAAATAATTGAGTTGCGCACTTCTTTCCTGCTACCTGGATCGTTATTGACTTACTTGATTCTTATATGCTAAGCTGCTGCTTTTTGCCTGCTGCGTTTCATAGGTGGTCTCGTAAAATTTGTTGTCACACACTCCTTATGCATAACATAACATTTACCTCATTAGAGTAAGCGACCTTGATAATTTTTATTTATTTATTTATTTATTTTTTTACCTACGAGCAATCATTCTGGTCTGAATGATCATTTTAATTTATTTCATTCAAGAGGAGAGAGCTTTGCTATACTTAAAACTAGTGGTAGCAGGTGGCACTTAGCACGTCCCTACTATAATATATGTCAGCTCTTTCGGCTGTGGCCGTTCATGGCTCAATTAACTTAAAACTAACTTACATCTAAGGCAAATCTTGCTCTCCTACAATAAATGTGTTTTACTTAAGGTGCTCATATAAATTACTTATCTTGTTGTGGCAGGTCGACAGGGCGTTAGTCCTGTGCACTACTCTTACATACGTTGGTACTTCACACATAGTATGACAACTTATAGTGTGTGTGTATATTTTCTTTTAGCAGCTTAACTTAACAGATATTTTCAATGGTTGACTCGGTATTTCTTCAAGTCTGCGTGATGAAACAATCCTTTTATTCGTCCAGATACAGGGTCAGCTAATAGATAGCAACCAATGTGCGGCTTTCTTAAGGTAATATATGGTCCTTCATACAAGTGCTGCCACTTGCGATTCTTATGATGAATCAAAGATGGTTTGAAGTGGGTCTTTAATAGCACTCGTTCATTTATACGATACGATAAGACTTTGCTAATGTATTTGTCATGCGCCTTTTTTCTAAGGTTGGCATGAGTGGTTAAAGATATGAGAGCTTATTGGTCCCGCAGCTTCCCCGTGGAGGCCTAAAGAAGCTGCTAATGGTTTTCCGACTGGGGTGGAGCTGAAATGTCAGTTATTTTTATTTGACTAGTATTTTGCGACCTACCAGGTCGAAAATTTGCGTTCGTATCCCATACGACTTGTGCATCTGTTGATTGCGTGTTATTTGACATCGCGTTTGGTGCTTGGTTCGCCTGTGTGTAAAAAATAATCGGATTTCCTTGGCTATTATAACCGGCGGTGTCAGGAAAAGCATCCGACGAATTGTCCTGACTATTGTTCCTGAACTGTTGGTTGGGTTGGTGAGAAAATGTCGCATTTTTCGGCTGTGAAAAATTTATTTGCTGAGAGGGAGTGAAGTGACTCGGCTGACTGTACTGTGGTGGATTGTTATAATTGTTCCATTTCTTTCCCTTGTGACGATTTCCATTATTCGTCTTGTTGTTCTGGTACTGGTAATTACCGTTATGATTTATCGGTGAATTACCGTATTGTTGCTGCGTGTTTTGATAAATCGGATTGTACCTATTCTGGTGTGGATGTTTGTTATATTGTTTTCCATTACGGCGGTTGAAACTGTTATGATTGCCGTAAGGCTGAGCGTTTGGTTGTCCCGTGTTATGTTGGTACGACATTCCATTGACACAGTTTGTTATGTGCTGCTGCGGAGCGGGCGGTCCATTATTATAATTATTCCGCGCGCTCGCACGCACATCCTCATAGATCATATCCAAATTGTCAAGAACAGAAAGAAAGGCTTCTAGGTCTTCTTCACTCACATTAACTAGTTTTTCTCTTATTGACACAGGAAGTTTTGACTTTAAGATCATGATTACATCTTTGGTTGAAATGGGCGTGTCCCAATACTGAATTTTACGTAGATATTTTTCAAAATAACGTCTCAAACCTCCTCCTTTGGTGTTGAAAGGTTCGGCGTTGTAAACCTCTTTTCGGAGTCTTTGTTGTATACCTGAACTCCAGAATTTATTCAAAAAATGCTTTTCAAAATCTGCATAGGTGTGACATTTGTTTATTATTTCTGTACCCCAAATTGATCCTTCACCGTGTACATAGCCTAAGATGAACTGTATCCGCTGCCTGCCGTTCCATGATTCTGGAAAAGCGCCTGTGAATGATTTTAGAAATACCATTGGATGTATATTTCGTTTTTCAGGTATAAAAGTCTGAAAAGCTCTGTGTTTTAGCACACTCTCGTCTCGCATTAGTTCAACGAGTGTTAGTTGATCGGCATGACTACGTGACGTAGAAGTTTCGCCACGCGTATTATTTACTGTTGGTGAGAATTGTACCTGACACTCGGGATATTGACGATTATCGTGTTCTGGCGGTAGCGAATACTCACTTTGATTGTCACCTTGCAATTCCGTAACTTGTCGTTTTAGTTTATCTATATCATTGCTTAGCTGACGTTTCCATTCCGGAAGATCGTGGCTAAATGCTCGTCTGATTTCACCTAATTCACTGGTTAAAGTGTCACCAGAAGTACCGGGAGCGGTTAAGATTTCTGCTGTAGCAGATTTAACCGTACCCTTTAGTTCAGCGTGTACCTTGCTGACAATGTACTGTTCTTTGGATTGCATCCACTCTTCAAATTCCCTATTAAGTGTATTGCTTATACCGGTGTTGACATCTGCGATCTTTTTGTCAATATTGACATCGGATATTTGCTGAGCAAGGTCTTCGACTCGCTCGCCAACGTGATTGACACTTTCTGTCAATTGGCTTACTCTCTTTGAAACATCACTGTAATGTTTCAAAGAGTCACTCGCAGTTGATTTACACACATCTATTTGAGCCTGCATATCTATGAACTTGCTACCAATATTGGTCTCGGCGGATTCTACCATCGAAAGAACACTATCAATTTTTGCGTGTACGCTTGCGTTTAGCTCGCTTGCGTAAGCAGTGGTAATGGCTTTAATTTTTTCCTCCATGGTGTCATTCGAATTTTTGATTTGTGCTTGGATGTCCTCTATCCTTGATTCTAAACTGCTGAACCTGCTGTCACTTTGATTTGCTAACTGACTGATTTGCGTTCCAAGATTGTCACTTTGGTTTGTTAACTGACTGATTTGCGTTCCAAGATTACCCATGTTTGCTTCAAAACTGGTTTTCATATCAGCAAACAATTTTAGTATATCTGACAGCGAGCATTCACGTGACTGCGACGCGGTCTGTGGCGCCGACAGCTCACGTGTCGCTTCGTCCGTGTTGTTCCCTCACTACGAGATTCAGGTTTGTTTACACCCGCGCGCGGTCTAAGTTGCCTTGGTTGCTCATCAGCCATCGTAAATTTAAAGTAGTTACACTGCACGAGCTAAAAAAGATAATTTTTTTTAATTATGATTTTCACTTGTCAGGTGCGCCAAGGATTTCGCGTCCTGATTTCTCAGATATTGCTTGCGCGTTATAAACAATTGAAACTCTGACACACGAAAATCCCAATATGGCAACGAGAGAGATAAAATAAATGAAAAACACTTATAGAGCACTGAAACTGGCGGCCATTGTGATTTACTAAAATGCACAACAATGGAAATTCGTGCTAACTATTTCTAACTATTGTAAGCGAAATGATGTGATGGAGGCGGATCTAATAGCAAAAGGAAACAGAAATTTGGAAATTAAATTGCTTGAGGAAAAGGAAAAAAGCGTAGAGAGTGAATGTCACGAGCCGACTGAATGCTCGGTACGCAAAGCTTCAAACGTAATGAAACATCGTACTCACATTAGTTGTCTTGCGCGCTGCTATTTATTGCTGTTGTGGATTCTTGCTGCGATTTTCTGCATTTGCGTCCTTTTTTTATCACTGGTTTTGGCTTCCAATTTTCTCCAGATGGTAGCATGAAAATAAAGAGAACAAATTAGTTTTTTAGTTAGGTCCCTGTTCGGGCGCAACATCTAGCGTTAAAAGGTTTTTTGTTTGGCTTTTCACATTTAACCAAATATAACATTGATGTTGATAATTCATGACAATGTTTGCCGACAAGATAAAGAATGCAACCTTTTAACACTAGATTGCGTACTCACGGCAGTTCTCCTTGGCCGTTTCTTGGTACGACTTGGAAAAAGAGAAAAATTAATGATTGATCGATGATGCGTCGGTTCTCGATTGTGTTTAGGAGACGTACGGATTGATTGCGTGAAAATAGTTTCTCAAATAACCTCTTAACCCGGATTGCTTTCACGCAATCAGACTCTTCAATGAAATTACCTAAGGGACCTATTTGAATAATAAAAAAAATTGGAAATGAATGCAAAACAGTGAAATTTTGTAAAAAAAGTTGTCAGATCGTAAATTGAACACGTTAATGGTCTCCCAAATACAATCGACACACCGCGATAAAGAGCGAACCTGTAACAAAGTTCATTTAAACATAAACATTATTTGTGGTTAATTTAAAGAAAAGAATAAGCATAGATTTTCTGTACAGTGGAGGAAAAGTATATTCTCAAAGAAGAAAGGCGTTAAACTATAAACATTACCAAATTTACAATGAATACAAAACTTACATTTTTATGTTTTTCTCATACATGGAGCAGTCCAACAATCGCTGCTTTTGTATGTGTGATATTTTGTAAAACTTAAATGTCCTGGCGTGCGCGTAAGTATGTTTTATCGTCACTAGGTTTACAAAAGCGTTTTCTTTCTTGATGATAGCGTGGTTTTTCACACTAAACTTGTAGCGGTGCTACACAACACGTCTTAACAAGTCGGCAACCAAACATCAAAGGTAATGAAGTACATGTTAACATATCGGCGACCAGAAGTACAACTCACTATAAAGACTCTAGAATTTTCCTAACAAATGATAAATTGTTCTTTCTTCTGTTTCGCAGCTTCTTGCTATCAAGCGCTGCGGCAATGATTTTAAATATCTGCGCCCAGCGAGTCATAGTATTTAAAAGTACCTTTTAAACGCTGGCCGCGCGTCTTGGTATAGGCGAACGTTATAAACAGATTTCGTTTTTTTTTACTCTCGTGTTGTCATGCTTAGTATCACTGCAAACTACAGCTTGGTGGCTGTCCTTTTCTCATATGCAAAAATGTCTGAAATCCAATAATATCACAACTTGTACGTCATACAGTCTGTGCAGGAGTTGAGCTATTTGCAGAAATAAAGTACACTTTATCACTGCGTGGTTCACTTATCCTTTCCCGTGAGCATGACCCAGATTAATTAAGGTAGCTGCCAAAACGTACTACGCTTTAAATGTTTGAACAAGTACATAACGGGAACAACGCTTACAAATAGTGAGGCTGCTATAAATTTTCTCTGGTGAGTTTTGTACATTTACCAGGCTCATCAACCACCCTGGTACGAATGTCCAACGACGTAGCGGTCACTTACAAGTGAAGACGCTTCACTCCGTTAATTTACCATGGTTGCTTCCTCAGGCATTGTGAGACCCTCTTATTCACAAATTTCGGATAAGTTGTTCCTCTGTTAAGTTGCAGACAATAGTACCGTTGGTTACTAACATCGTAAAACGCTCAGTCTAGGATTACTAGCTCGACTCTTTCCTGCAGATCCTAGTTGTCGACCCAGTTTATTTAACTATGGCAAACTTTTTGTAGGCTTCAGGCGATCATTGGATAGCGAGTGCCGTTATATATATATATATATATATATATATATATATATATATATATATATATATATATATATATATATATATTTATTTATTTATTTATTCTGTTGATGTCTGACACCATGCAGAACATATAACCTGGATCACATAACTGTTTCTGAGATGCCAGTATTCCTGTCCACATCTTGTACCTCACTAGTCATTCCTGAGCCTGGCAAATCTAATACACTAAACATTGCGGAATCCAGTTTTAGAAATTCGATATTTAACCCAGAGTTTTCGGTAATGGCTCACATTTTGGAAAAGTGTCATTCGATGACGTCTGTCTTTGCGAAGAAAACTATATCATGTATTGAATGAAGTAAAAATCTACAGGATATTAAAAGTATTGGTGTGTTTACAGAATGCAATATCTGTCATCATGAACTTTAAATGGTCACGTTTCATTACTGAAAATCTGTTTCTTCCCTTTTTTGTACCTGAATTTCTCACTACGTTAATTCTAGATCTACATGACCAGTCTGCAATTCACAATTAAGTGTCCGGTAGAGATCTAAATGCACTTTCTGTCAAATATGATAATGAGAATACTATGGAGTTCTTGTAACTTCTTCACTACAGCGCATGTATTACAAACATAATTGTGATGCAAATATTTGGTATCCAGAGGATACTAAGTGCGTCAAAATGAATGAACAAGCTTTGCTACAGAAATCTCAAATTATTCTTCACCCTACAAAGTGACTGCTATAAATTTCTTGCACTTTTCTCTCTCAACATTTTTTCCCCCCACTAGTCAGTTTTTCAGCAATTCAAGGCTAGTTAATTTAAAGTATCAACATCTACTTTTAACACGGACGGCTCGTGCTTAAAAGACATATAAAACTAGTGTATATTCGATAATGTTTAGTACTAAAGCAACTTTTCAGCTAAATTTCTTTATTGCTCACGAATCAGCAGTTCATCCTCAACCTACCCGAAGATTGTCACACACGAAGATGCCTCCTAAGAATTCTGCAGCTCCCCCCGGTGTGCAGCGCCACTTACGTCTGGAGCCATTTTTGCTCTGCGTCATTTCAGAAGAATACTAACTTTGTAATTTAAACAAGTCATTTTCTAAATGTTTACCACATTGGAATCCACATTCCTTCGTCTCAATACGTTTCTGTTACCAGCTGTCTGAATTCTGCGTCTTTCCTGTACTAACCGCGAGTTCTCTATGAAACAGTCTTCCAAAAAGAACACGCGGCTTTTTCTCGCCGGCCAAACGTTTCTTTGCTTTATCCTATTGTACTTTCATGTGCCACATTACTGTTCAACACATAGTTATAATGTACACTTCATTCATTTATATCGGAACTGATACTTCAGTGAACACGGTCATCATGAGTTTTGGACAAAGCAGCTGCATTTGCTGGGTGCACTACTGTTGTTTTTAATTCTCTTGCTACCAGCAGTTTCCGTAGCGCGAAGCACTTGTGAATTTTTATGCCTTTGGATTCCAATCGAGGAAGGAATTTGTGTTCTGTAGCCACTCCTGGACTTAGTGTTATTGATAGGATGCAACTAACTCCTTTTGCGGCATTACATAGGTCACAAAAGCATGTGATGTGTTCCAAACGGTTGAATAATATCATTGGATTTTGAGTCACTCGTCAAGTGTGGTTACATTTTTTTCCTCTTAGAATACAAAACGAGAGGTGCCAGTATCTTAGAACTGTATATGCAAATAGGAAGTATCATTCTGGGTGAATGTGAACTGGTGTTACTAATGGATTGGCAGGTACAAAATTATCCAGTCTCCTAGACCGTGTCGCCCGGCAGCCTCGCTCAGCGGCTAAGTCCGCTTCAAGGTCACCCGCCTCACACAGCGACATGCAGTAAATGCACACAGCCATTGAAATAACCGACCCACCTCCCCAGGGGTCGTAACCCCTGCAACCCACAGAAGAGAAAGATGCTTCAGTAGCTGGTTTATTTTAAAAAGGATAGGCTCTTTATTAACAATGACAATACAGAGTTAAATCTCCTTGAACAACAACTGCTTTAGCAAAAGGACCATCAATCTTGACCCATACATGCACTCTCTCATTGGCATTAACCTTTCTCCTGTTCTTTGTATAAAGAGAAAAAGGCTTGTCATTAGTAACAACACATGTTCCGTAATCTCTGTTAGGAACAACACCAATTGCTATGGTGCGATAAGCAATTATGTCTCGATCATAATAGGATTCAAGTCCTTGTAAAGCAGTGCCACCACCTCTCACAACAGCAATAGTCAACCAACCATTACCACTAACAACCTCAGTAGTGGTGCAGGTGAAGTTAATTTTTGCTCCAACAAAAGAAATAGGTCCTGTGAGAAGCTCTTGTTGAGAAACAATGTAATGGTTGGTTGACTATTGCTGTTGTGAGAGGTGGTGACACTGCTGTACAAGGACTTGAATCCTATTATGATCGAGACATAATTGCTTATCGCACCATAGCAATTGGTGTTGTTCCTAACAGAGATTACGGAACATGTGTTGTTACTAAACTATTTAAACAAAAATATAATTAATAATGATGTTATTAATACAAATGTGATAGAATCGTTGAGAGTAAAGTATGGGTGAAATGGAATTTTTTCGATATCTCCGTTTAACCCTAACGGCTGTTTGAGCTCTAAAGGACTTCCATTACACCGTAATAGAATGGAATGGTGTGTCTTGCTGCAGATTGTTTGAAGACCATGGTAAAATCCTATTAGTCAGACGGCATGAATAAGTAGAAGCTGACCAGAAAAAGGCGTGTCTCTGGTTGCCGGTGGAACTGTGCAATTCTGATGAGAATTTGCTCGCTCCCAGCATGGCTCGAGCCTTAATATGGGGTCGAGGAATTCTTAGTCTGTGTGGATAGCTACTGGTTTCATAGCTTCACGCAATCTGTGATCGAAACATACATCGCAGTTGCTCAGAGTTAGAGTGGTAAGTTCCCACCCAAAGGCGGATCTTATTCCATGTCTTCATAAAACAGCTTGTAAACGCTGCGCTAATGCACACGATACTCTTTAAAGCCTGTACTATGGTAAGTTGACGGGCTTCACCTTATAAGAAAGGATTTTGGTATATATGTTGACCGCGTGTACCTGAATGGAGGCAAAATCAGACTTACACCCACCCTGTAATAACAATGATAAGTCACGCAAGTCTAAAGTGCAACTACACGTTAGGACGGGCAAGAAACATACACAGCAGATGCTACCAATTGTTAACAATACGGTCGCCAGCCTAATTAGGCATTAACTGAGTTTCTTCCCTGTACAAATGGATGTACGTTCAAGCATAACAACACGTAGTAACACTGCATTATCTGGTAAATTTTAGAACTAAAAAATCTACTGAACTAATAATCTCACTTTCTGTGCTAATATGGACACGCCAGAAATACACAACAATACACTATAATGTTTACTACAAACTTCGTATTGTCTATTGATCTGATTGAATTCGGGCATAGGTTACCCTGGAAATAGCACTTTCGAAACACACATACAATGTCAATTTTAAAAAGGGTAAAACACTGAAAAACTTTGGTTTTATCTTGACTTTAACTTTGCTGGTTAAATCAATTCAGTACTCTCCAGAATTCAAATGAATAGAAAAGAAAGAAAAGGGGAGGCGGGGGGAGACCCTGAAACTGTTATGATCACTGTATTGAAAATTTTGATTATTGGAAGCATTAAGCATTCAAGATTTCCAATATATGAGTTACTACTCTTTTTGTCTTATTTCCTGCTCATTTAACTACCATTATTTTTGTCTCAAATTAATTAAACTTCATTACTAAACCACTTTCAACATTATCTTCCAACTTTGTCAGACCTATGTTATTTACCTATGTATTTATTAACAACAAAGTTCTTTAAGCATCATTCTAACATAGATAGGTCTGCAGGTAATTATTATTAACATAAACTTTAAATCTTCATCTCGGGACACTCGGATTGCACAACATGTGGAAAGGACCCTGTCTAGGTTAGTTGTGAGGATAATTAAATGGTAGGACAGTTCTGGTAAAATTTAAGTTGTTATTGAACAGTATGGAACAAAAGTAACACTAGTCCACACGAATACAGTACTAAAAGTTTCAACCTGTTCGTATCGACGAGGCGGTGGGCGGGCGGCGAGATGGCGAGGCACAGAGCACACATACAATCACAGCAATGGCTCTTGATGTATCGGCACTTTGCTTCTCCTTAGCGCCGCAATACTTTTCCGTTTTTAGTGCCTATGGGATATTGCCATGCTGTATAGGCGTCGGAAACGGCGCATCCGAGGCTCAACGAAATCACGTTTCCCAGGAGAGCCTCCTCGGTCCAGGACGTGTTTCTCAGACCGATTGCCCAACTCCGACTACTACTACTGCTGAGCCCGTTATGCCGTACAGCGCGCGTGTGTATTTTCCCGCGCTCGCCTGCCATCCACCTTTTACCGCTCCCCAACAGACAGGGTATTCACCAAAGGTTTTGCATTCCACATATCCTAATACATTGCCTACGTATGGACCAGGCGCTCAATTACAACTTTAACATCTTACAATAGTTTCAACATGAGTTACACTTCACTTCTATTATAACATTGCTTGAAATTTGACATAAACATTAATATTCACATAGAAAATTGTTTACAGTTTCTTTAACACAATGGCATGAAACGAAAAAGAAATGAAATCAGAACATCGATTACACTAATTTATCGAAAATCAGAAAAAAAAATATTATATGTACAATAGTGTAGCGTTGTTGTTGTTACAAGCTCACCTAGTTATGTTTCGAAGAAAAAACTGGGCACTGTAAGTTGTATTCGGGTGTAAGCGCCACTGTGAGAGCTCATAGATTAACTTATTTATTCGCACTGTAATCTATGCACCTCTAGATGTGTGACAATAAGACATTGTGCCACCAGCATTGAAATAAATCTCTTCGTTTCTGTCTCTTGGGTTTGGGGATATTTTTGATCAGCTACATTGCCTCACACTGTATACTGACCCATTAGCTTTTTGAATATCTCTGAATTCAAAATCTACTAGACTGCTGGAAAGTAGCACCACTGTGCTACCTATCCAGCTGCTTTCTTGGGAAACGTTGTTTATGAGCCTCCAGGTTGGCATTATAGTTTTCTGGTTCCTTCTCAAGCCGGTACTTCACACAGACGGATAATACTATCGACAAATTTTAATGATTTTGTACCTATACCGGCTCGAAAGTTAAACTAATGATCATTACCAACATAACGTATCTGAAATGCGTGGAGTGATATACCATCTTTCGAGTAGAATCTGATAGGAATTCTTCCGATTTTCTGCATCGTTCATTAGTGTTTCCAGTATTTATTCTATTGCTTCATGTCGGGAATACTGGCATTTAGTGCGTATAATTTCCTGGGTTAGACATAAGTTATCTACAACCAGCAGGTGTGAAGAATTTTATAAAATTATTTTGTGAAGACCTTAGCTAACTTCTTCTTTATTTGATGCACAGTTACACAGTTTTGGTCTTAGACCATTTTCAGGTATCTCAAATGGAAGCACTATACATGGATGTCGTTAGTACCACTTATGAATTTAACCTGAGGTTAAATCACATCCCAAGCTCAAATGGTTCAAATGGCTCTGAGCAATATGGGACTTAACATCTGACGTCATCAGTCCCCTGGAACTTAGACCTACTTAAACTTAACTAACCTAAGGACATCACACACACCCATGCCCGAGGCAGGATTCGAACCTGCTGCCGGAGCGGTCGCGCGGTTCCAGATTGAAGCGCCTAGAACCGCTTGACCACAGCGGCCGGCTACATCCCAAGATATACCAAGAGTATTCGATAACAGCACATTATGCTATATACATTTTTGCTCCTATTTTGTAATTATGTACGGCATTTAATTGTCATAGAATGCACTGGAAATATTTTTTTCGTAACTGCAGCACGTTTCATCTGATCATTTTCCATACAGTCAATAAAATTTTTCTGGGTTTGTGACCACATTGTCAATATATAAAACTACCTTCCTTTCGGTCACTGTTTCAAGTGACCTTATTCAGGATGTTTTTGTTTACTGCTGAATGAGAAAATTTTGTTTCTTATATACCTGCAGACGTCTCTGTTATCTGATCCTGATAGGCTGTTAGTGTGAAGGGGAGGGATGTTAGATGTTCTTTATTCGTGTTTTTATTAGTTCTTACCATTTTACATCTACGTGAGTACTCTGCTATTAACAATAAAGTGCCTGGCAGAGGGTTCAATGAACCACCTTCAAGCTGTCTCTCTACCGTTCCACTCACGAACGGCGCGCGGGAAAAACGAGCACTTAATTTCTTCTGTGCGACCCCTGATTTCACTTATTTTATCGTGGCGATCTTTTCTCCCTATGTAGGTGGGTGCCAACAGAATGTTTTCGCAATCGGAGGAGAAAACTGGTGATGCTGGTGATTGAAGTTTCATGAGAAGGTCCCGTCGCAACGAAAACTCCTTTATTTAATGATTGCCACTCCAATTAACATATCATGTCTGTGGCACTATCTCCCCTATTTCTCGATAGTACAAAACGAGCTGCCCTTCTTTGTACTTTTTCGATGTCATCCGTCAGTCCCATCTGATACGGATCCCACACCGCACAGCAGTACTGCCGGCCTCGGTGGTCTAGCGGTTCTAGGCGCTCAGTACGGAACCGCGCGACTGCTACGGTCGCAGGTTCGAATCCTGCCTCGGGCATGGATGTGTGTAGTGTCCTTAGGTTAGTTAGGTTTAAGTAGTTCTTAGTTCTAGTAGTTCTAGGGGACTGATGACTACAGATGTTAAGTCCCATAGTGCTCAGAGCCATTTGAACCATTTGAACAGCAGTACTCCAGAATAGGGCGGACAGGTGTGGTGTAAGCAGTCTCTTAAGTAGACCTGTTGCACATACTGCAAATGAATTGCAGTCTTTGGTTTGCTTCACCCAAAAAATTATCTGTGTGATCGTTCCACTTTAGATGGTTTGTAATTTTAATCCCTAAGTATTTAGTTGAATTTACAGCATTCAGATTTTTGTGACTTATCGCGTAATCGAAATTTAGCAGATTTCATTTAGTACTCGTGTGAATAACTTCACACTTTTCTTTATTCAGGGTCAGTTGCCACTTTTCGCACCATACATATACCTTATCTAAATAGTTTTGCAATTCGTTTTGGTCATCTGATGACTTTACAAAACGGTAAATGACAGCACTATCTGCAAACAATCTAAGACGGCTTCTAAGATTGTCTCCTATGTCGTTAATATACATAAGGAAAAATAACGGGCCTATAATACTTCCTTGGGGATCGCCGGGTATTACTTCTGTTTTACTATATGATTTTCAGTCTATTACTACGAACTGTGTGACCTTTCTGACAGGAAATCACGAATACAGTCGTACAACTGATGCGGTATTCCACAGGCACGCAGTTTCGTTAGAAGGCGCTTGTGAGGAAATCTAAAAGTATGCAATCAATTTGACATTCTCTGTCAATAGCACTCATTGATTCATGAGTATAAAGAGCTAGTTGTGTTTCACAAGAACGATGTAGCTTGAATCCATTTTGACTATGTGTCAATAAATCGTTTTCTTCGAGGGAATTCATAATGATCGAACAAAGTATATATTCCAAAACCCTGCTGCAAATCGACGTTAGTGATATACGCCTGTAATTCAACGGATTACTCCTATTTCCCTTTTTGGATATTGGTGTGGCTTAAGCAACCTTCTAGTTTTTAGGTACGGAACTTTCTTTGAGCCAGCATACTCTGAAAGGGACCTGACTGGTATACAATCTGGACCGGAGGCCTTTGTGTTATTAAGTGATTTAAGCGGCTTTGCTACATGTGTGTATGTGGGCAGTTCTATGTCAGCCAGACTGTTCGCACTATTGAACAGCGCCGCATAGAACATGAAAGGTGTTACCGTCTGCGCTATCCCTAATAGTACGCTGTAGCAGAACATGCTCTGAAAAACGGACACCGAACTGCATTCCATGAGACGTTTATTATTAAACGGACTAAGAGCTTCTGGGATATCGTGATAAACGAGGCCATAGAGATTAGAATTTCTGACAACACCTTCAACAGAGACGGTGGAATGCAGCTGAGTACAGCGTGGGATCCGGTGTTGAGGGAGTTGAAGCGGGCCCGGCAGTCGCGCGGCCAAAACATTACCATATTTGGTGCGGGACCGAGCACCAGTGACGTCACGAGCGACGTCACGGCTATATAAGCTCGGCAATGACAACCACACGACAGAACCTTGACGACAGTCATCCACTTGACAATGGCAGAGGAGATCTGTGCCGAAAGCTCGTGGACAGTAAACCACTTGACGCGGTTTGAAACCCGCGACTGTTTTCTTAACGGATATCTCCGTGAAAGCATGCATTCTTACACAACGGTTATTATTCTTTTATGTGAATCCAAATTATAGAGATACAGGGTGATTCAAAAAGAATACCACAACTTTAGGAATTTAAAACTCTGCAACGACAAAAGGCAGAGCTAAGCACTGTCTGTCGGCGAATTAAAGGAGCTATAAAGTTTCATTTAGTTGTACATTTGTTCGCTTGAGGCGCTGTTGACTAGGCGTCAGCGTCAGTTGATGCCCTTAGTTTTTGGTCGCTTTTTCTTCGAAGATGTTACTGTAACTGGACTACAGTATCTGGAGATGTTAGAGAATTGGCTGTTCCCTCAGCTCGAACAAGAAGCACAACAATTCATATTTCAGCAGGATGGAGCGCCACCACATTGGCACTTATCTGTCCGTAACTACCTGAACGTCAACTACCCGAGGCGATGGATCGGCCGCCAGGCAGCCCGTGACAGAGCACTTCATCACTGGCCTCCAAGAAGCCCTGATCTTACCCCCTGCGATTTTTTCTTATGGGGGTATGTTAAGGATATGGTGTTTCGGCCACCTCTCCCAGCCACCATTGATGATTTGAAACGAGAAATAACAGCAGCTATCCAAACTGTTACGCCTGATATGCTACAGAGAGTGTGGAACGAGTTGGAGTATCGGGTTGATATTGCTCGAGTGTCTGGAGGGGGCCATATTGAACATCTCTGAACTTGTTTTTGAGTGAAAAAAACCTTTTTAAATACTCTTTGTAAAGATGTATAACAGAAGGTTATATTACGTTTCTTTCATTAAATACAGATTTGTAAAGTTGTTCGATTCCCCGGCGGGGTCGGGGATTTTCTCTGCCTCGTGATGACTGGGTGTTGTGTGCTGTCCTTAGGTTAGTTAGGTTTAAGTAGTTCTAAGTTCTAGGGGACTGATGACCGTAGATGTTAAGTCCCATAGTGCTCAGAGCCATTTGAACCATTTTTTTTTTGTAAAGTTGTGGTATTCTTTTTGAATCACCCTGTATATTCATTTAAAACGAAGCTATGATATCTAGTTTACCAGTCGAGAACCGATTTGTTTATAGATGTACTCTCGCACACATTTAATGAAACTGTGACGGAAAACATGATAATCGAATAAAATTTTCACGACATACCAAATGGCTCCATGATCTTTTGCATTATGGTCATATTTGTCAATGAGTATAGCAATGAATGTGCGTTCCATTGTCCTAAAATGCTTCATCATAGAACTGGTGAACAGGTATCTGAAATTTTCTGTTTTCCATGTTTTTAGTTCATTTAAAACTCCATGTGACTGGGCTCTTAGATGGATGCAAATCTCCATTTCTTCCATTACATCCAATACTTTAGCTTTAGGCGCCTTATGTAATACTAGCAGTGATTTATTAAGATTAGGCATTTCGTGTTTGGTGTCTTGCGAAGGGGATACAACAGCTGACATTGTCATTAACACTTTAGAAGATTTTTTAATTCACTTGCGTAAACCATAAATGCCTGTTTGATCGATTGTTAATACGATTAATAGCCCAACACATGGTGTTACTCCTCAAGGAGTATTAGACGTATAAGAGTGGACAAGCCACAAAAAGTTCTTCCGATAAAATAAAAAATATAAGAATATCAGACAATGGCAAACTATTATCACACGATTGGTCTAACATGTATAAAAACATTCCAGTAATAGAGACTAAAGAAATCACGAAAATAAGCTTCCCAAATACAGTACAAAGCAACCACTCAAGTTGAATTTCATGAAATAATAGAATTGCTACAACTAATCACTACATACAACTACTTCTCCATGAATAACAAACCTTATCTCCAGAAGATGGGGTAGCAACGGGTTCATGTATAACTGGTAGATTAGCTAATATTTTCATTAACACATTATATGTCCGATTTTTTAACGGATTCGCACGAACGACTGAAAAAGTCCTTTGTTGCTATAGGTATGTCAACGACATTTTAATGCAACACGAGTGGGCCTTCGGTTCCGAAAGCCCATTCGATTATGTTTCGTTGAATGGCTTGCACGCAGACACTTGTTGTTGGCCCAGAATTGAAATCTGCAGCAATTTGCCGAAGGTTCGCACTTACGTCACGTTCAACGATTCTGTTCAGTCGTCGTTGCTCCCGTCCTTGCAGGATCTTCTGCCGGCCGTTGCGATGTCGGAGATTTGATGTTTCCTGATAGTCGCGGTAACCTCGTGAAATGTTCGTACGGTTAAGCCCCCACTTTATCGCTATCTGGGAGATTCTCTGTCCCATCGCTCGTGCGCCGACTATAACACCACGTTCAAACTCAGTTAAATCTCGATAACCTGCCATTGTAGCAGCAATAATCGATCTAACTACTACGGCAGAGATTTCTTGTGTTACATATAGGTGTTGCCGCCCGCAGCGCCGTATTCTGCCTGTTTACATATCTCTGTATTTGAATACGCATGGCTATACCAGTTTCTTTGGCGCTTCAGTATATATGCTTGTTAAAAGCATTGTCGATTTATGTAAGACCTCTGCAAGAACAGCTCAGAAGTAGTGTGCTCCTATAACAACGAACAAAAAAAAGCCAGTTTAATTTATGACGATTATGTGCCTCATAATTACAACATGGGAGCAAAGATGTATGTGGCACAGTGTACTATTAACTAATCTCCTATGAGGTACGTTATAATCCTCGGAGTATATTTTGGGATATAACTTATTCTTACGTTAAATTCGTAAGTGGTATTAATGGATTCAGTGTATAATGTTTCCGTTTTAGATACATGAAAATAGCCTAAAACTGAAATTGTAAAATCGTACATCAAATAAAGAAGACGTCAGCCCAAGGCATCACAAAAACGTTTGAGAAATAAGTTCTCTACGTTTTGGAATGCCTATACTGCTGCCGAAAGTCAAAATTTCCCCAGTAAATTGTTTCGGGTCTGCGTTCCGAGTTTCTTCTCCGACACAGCTGTACCCACAACGTGATTATGCTGCTCATCCACAGCGCATGCAGTTATTGATTAAATTTCCTTTACTTTACATCTGCACTCACAAATTTTTTGCGATCTAATTACCGGTTTCAGTCTGTAATGGCCATCTTAAGATCTGCAACAAAATATAGGAAAACGTAAGTACACTAGCAGATTGTCTACAGCTTAAAACAATAAAATAGATCATAATGAAAAGTACACTGATATACATGTGCATTTGCGTGTTTTAACTATGAAGAGGCATACCAGTTCTATAAAAACATGTCCTAATGTACTGCAACCATAGTAGCGTCGTCAAAAGTTTAACACAAAATTAGCACCAG
Source organism: Schistocerca cancellata (assembly GCF_023864275.1). NCBI lineage: Eukaryota > Metazoa > Arthropoda > Insecta > Orthoptera > Acrididae > Schistocerca > Schistocerca cancellata. The sequence continues at coordinate 6,701,200 of NC_064630.1, forward strand.
CATCGTCAAATATATATAAATAACAATATATGCAACAGTCATCTCGTGAGCAACACTACTGTTACGTGTCTTCATTCCAGTGTTGCAACGGACAACGTGCTGTTTCTGATTTCGTTGTATGACAAAACTAAATTTTTACTTCACAGCTGCTGTATGTACATATTGTGCAAACCGGTTTCAAAACATTACAGCTTCATTTTCAGGGCTACGAAACGTATGTCTTTATTAACGGAACGGAACCACACCAACAATCTTGCATAGCTAAGAATGAAAGCAATACAAACGTACTAGAAAAAATGGCAAAGAATAATTTCATATAATGTTTAAAAGTCACGAATGGGCTGTCAGAGACTTTTGTTGTGAAACGCGCCATGTGAAGACACGAGGACAGCAAATGACAAATGATGTCCACTACACACCGACAGAAACGAAAGGGGCAAAACCCATCCAGCGCTGTGTTCCTAAATGCTTCGTCGTCGCCATGATGTTGACTCTAACAACCTCTCCGTCCTCTGAATGACGTGGGCTCTTCTTTATTCTTTGATGGTATTCAGGATGTTTGTCTTTCGAAATTTCGTGAGTACAGAGTTCATCCACAAACATGTAAAATTTGGAAATTTGTGGTAAGGTCTTACGGGACCAAACTGCTGAGGTCATCGGTCCCTAAGCTTACACACAACTTAATATAACTTAAACTAACACACCCACGCCAGAGGGAGGACTCGATCCTCCGACGGGGGCAGCCGCGCGAATCGTGACAAGGCGCTACAGACAACGCGTCTACCATGCGCGGCCCAGAAACAAGCACGGACATTGAAATGTCGTTTAAAATGTATTTCCAAAAGTACTAGGCTAGATTTTCGGCTAAACGTAATTTTGAATTACTTACCTCACCCTAAGGCCGTAGAATCGCCAAACCAACTGTGAAGCCTACTCTGTGGCAAGAAACTGCTATCTACGCAGTAAATGTACGTTTAGCTTTGAAGAACGCTAGCAGGTTTTTAAGTGGCACTGTAAGTTAGAGAATGTTACTGCGGTTCGTAGACAATAGAGACGTTAGTATGAGGCTCATGCTCCAAGGATAGCTATTGCAAGAGTACGAGAGAAATTAGTGGTTTATAGAACAGTGTGTGATGTCGAGAAAGACAGATCTGGGAGAACTCACGTGGCAAGAAGTGATCGATCTTTAAATATAGAGCTACAGATGTTTCGATATTCACCACAAATATCTTGGAGGCAAGCATAAAATGAGATTAGAGTAAAGCGCCAGCAGTGAGCGAGTCATTCTGAAGGGAAGCTGGTTGTGTCGTTTCAAAACTGACGTAACAATTATGTGACTACGACACGGAGAGCAGATTATAATTTTGTGACTGAGTTCAGAGGATGGTTACACGAGCACCTGAGTTCATCAGTAGCACAGGTTGGTCGGAGAACAGTTCAAACTTAATGTAAATTCTTGCTGTCGTAACGGTGTGTAAAGAGGAGAAGATAGTCCCAAAATGTTGAACAGACTTTCAGTTTGCGTCTTGTGAATATGGGGGATGGGGGTGGGGAGGGGGCGGATTGTCTCCTAGCTAGATGTAACAATGTCTGCTGACTACAATTTTGCTACGGTTCGTGGAATTTACGGTCATGGAAGGTTATGTTAGAACAGTTTGGGAAAATGTAAGCAAAAGTATCTTCATTCATTCCTTAAGGATACAGGCTACTTATAAATGGTGGACAAATGGAAATTTTTTATGACTTTATTCAATTCTATAGTTTTTGCTGATTACATTGATGTGTACATTATAGAGTTTCAGATGAAAAATGACCTATATATACCAAATTTTAAAGCACGGTCATGCATGTCGCCACGCCCCCTTTATTTCTCTTACAGAAACCAGTATTATTTCCAAAAGAACTGTGAACTTTCTGTTTCCAGCGATTATACGTATGATACAATGTATAAGTTGGTAACAGTGCAGGTTTCTAGTGTCTGTAAATGATTATTTTTCGTAGTATCTACTTTTGTTTCGCTAAAGCAGTTTGTTCATTTGTTACTGAATATTTATTGCACAAGTGCTACACATATTTGTGGAAGTACATATCCTTTACTGTGCAATAAATACGAACTATCCCACTCATCAGAAATTCAATAAAAGGAAATTCCGTGGTAACCAGTTCACAAGCAATGCTAGCCCCACTGCTGAAAGAAACCTATGTGTCAGTTCTTCAGGGGAGAAACTCTCACATGGCACGCCTCCTGGTGATTCTAATTTTTGTTTCAACAATGACTCTGTTTGTAGAGAATTTGTTGTTGTTGATGTGGGCATCTTATCTTCTTTGATAAAGGAAGTGGCGAAACGTAAACAATGTGATGTTGTAGGCCCCCTGGAAATAACTGAACAACAAAGTAGCGGGAAGGGTTTAGCGCCAAAATATGTTGTTCTGTGTGGATCCTGCAATAAATCTACCTCGAAAATGTCTTCGAACATTGTGCATAATTCAAATGATGTGAATTTGAAGTTGGTGTGTGCAGTGCGTTCAATGGAAAAAGGAAAAGAGTGTGCTCAAACGCTTTGTGGTTTGATGGACCTTCCTCCTCCTCCCAGGTTTAGCAAGTACATAAAAATACTTTTAGGTGGCTTACCGGTTGTGGCTAAAGCACCTCTGAAACGTGCAGGAAAAGAAACTGTAAATATTAGTGGAATCAGGGACATCGCTGATGCATTAGATGGGACATGGCAACGTAGAGGACATAGTTCCTTGAATGGTTTTGTAAGTGCTATTTACCTGGAGAATGGAAAAGTTGTTGATGTTGAGTGCTTATTGAGTACTGCCACACCTGCCATGGTAGCACTGAAGGACATTTTGGACAACAGCGTTGTAAGAATTATGATGGTTACAGTGGAGGTATGGAGTGTGATGCAGCTCAAAAATATTTCAGAGGTTGTTGCGCTTTTATAACGTTAGATATACGAAGTACCTAGGCGATGGGAACGCTAAAGCTTTCAACAAAATTAATGAGTTCAATGTTTATAGTGATACCTTGGTAACAAAACTAAAGTGTTGTGGAGATGTGCAAAAGAGGATGGGTGCTAGAATGAAGAAGTTACGAAGAGAAATGAAAGGAAAGTTGCTATCTGATGGAAAACCTCTGTCCGGCCGAGGCAGGTTGACAGAAACTGAAACAGACCTTCTTCAGAGTTATTATGGACTGGCAATTAGACAAACTGCACCTCTTTATGATGTTACGGCAATGAGAAAAGTTGTATGGGCCATCTACTTTCATAAGTTGTCCACAGATGACCACCCTGTTCACAGACTTTGCGCTAAAGATTCATGGTTTGGTTACCAACAAGCAAAAGAATGTGGTCAAGTATACCGTCATAAGAACTCTCTTCCTGAGCCTGTTATGAATGAAATAAAACCAATTTTTGGAGACATGAGTGACCCTGTATTGCTTAGTAAATGCCTTCCTGGGGGCACTCAGAATACAAATAGAAGTTTCAACCATTTTGCATATGGAAGAATTACCCAAGAATATTTTTGTAGGAATAAATAAATTAAAAGTTGGTGTACTACATGCAGTGATATGTTTCAGTGACGCAGTGATAGGAAGGTTGGAAGTCCAAGAAATTTAGGCATAAAATGTGGCTCTGATATGGAAGATCAATTGCTTGCGCGTGATAGACAACGGGTGCGTGAAGATGAAAGATTCGCTCTTCAAGTTACCAGAGAAACAAGAAGTGCTAAAAGTAACGCCAAGAGGAAACTTGAAGAAATGCTGCAGGATGAAGACTATGCTTCATGAATGTTCTGAGCCACAGTTTCATTGGACTCATATCTTCATTCGCAATTTCTCGCAAGTTGTACTTTTCTGAAGTGACGTACAAATATTTTCTAAAGTTTATAAAGCATTGCTCTATTTTTTTCTGTAACTTGCCACAGTCCATACTTATGTAACAGACCTAAGCTCTATTGCAGGCCGGCCGGGGTGACCAAGCGGTTAAAGGCGCTACAGTCTGGAACCGCGCGACCGCTACGGTTGCAGGTTCGAATCCTGCCTCGGGCATGGATGTGTGTGATGTCCTTAGGGTAGTTAGGTTTAAGTAGTTCTAAGTTCTAGGTGACTGATGACCTTAGAAGTTAAGTCCCATAGTGCTTAGAGCCATTTGAACCTTTGTTGCAGAATTAACTAAATTATAGAAAAGATAACATTTTTATTAGGAAAAAATTATAAAAATTAAAATGTAAGATGTGATATTTTTTGTCCTTGTAATATACGTAACAGGTGGAATTTAATTAGTGCAGTACCTCAGCCATCATGTCATGCATATCTGGTAAAAATTTGGTCTCTTTCAAATGTGTAACAATTTGATTAAATGGGACATCAATTTGAGGAAGCAGTTTCGAAAAAGAATTGTAACAATTTCTTTGAATTTTTTTTAATAACCATAAGCAGGTTGAAAAGTATTCAAAATAGTTGTAATTTGTTTAGAAAGAGTGCTGCATTATTTGACAATAACAAAAAATCTTTAAAACAGATACACTATAAGCAGTGCCTGAAAGATTTAGGTGTTGATTTTTACATAATATTGAGCCGGAAAAGTACCCTGTATCCTTAACATTCCTTGAAAAATCCGTAGTCTCGGTTGCTATCACAGCTTTGTGATCACTGATAACTCTCTCTACGTTAACTGATTCGATAAGTTCAGGTCTGTTTATTACTAGGAGGTCTAAGACGTTATCTTTACTAGTTGGTTCTATTCAAAGTAATTTGCGGACAAGACATTCAGAATAATGCCACGCAAGCACGTGTCGGGCACCAGTGTTGGCCACATCCCACTCCCAGTGTATACTTTGCTGGTTGAAGTCACCCCGACGGCGTGATGAGGAAAGCTACTAACGATATGCTTTAAGTTTTCTCTGAAACACTCTACAATTACAGGTCCTGAACCAGACGGTATATCAAAGCACCCAAGCACCACTTTTGCCGACCTTCGATCCTTAACTTCAGATTAATTCACCTTTTGAATCCGTGATAAACTCGCTAGATGTTATCGAATCCTTTAATGCCAGAAAGACAACGAAGGCAAGGTTACAGATATTGAAGCTCCCACGGGGAGTTACCAGCAATCATTCTTGCTGCGCATCGTTTGCAACTGGAACGGGGATGCGGAGAAGTGACAGTAGTACAGAAAGTACTGTCCACCACACAACATGAGGTGGCTCACAGACTACAAATTTACATGCAGTAATGTTTTACCAGTATAGTTTAGGAAAAATGTACCTTCAAACACTCCACCGCGCTGTGTGTAGAGACGTCTGCTGAAGCGCGGGTTTCAGCAGGTGAAGTAAACGACAAGAAGAGCCCTGGAGTTGCCTGGAGACGGAGGCATCAGCGTCCCTGAGCCAGGGCGCTGGAGCTGGAGGGGGGCTGGAAGGGCGGGCGCAGGTGTTCCCAGTCGGCGAGATAAACCGCAGCTCATAACGGCGCCCCCCTCCCCCTCTCCAGCCCTCCCCAGCGCGGGGAAGAAACGAATTTGCTCTTCTGAGCGAGAGCCGGGGAGGCGGATAACAGACCTTATTTAAACGCGAGGGGAAAGTTTTCTTAGGCGGCGTCGCTGCTCCGCTGGATCGCTTAAACAAGTTTCTACAGTGTGGCTTGCGAGTCTCTCCTTACCAGACTCGGCGAGGTGCTGGCTGCTCCAGAGATAGATGAATATCGCGTGCCGGCGGTGCGGGTGCGAGCTGGGAGGTGTCCGCGGGAAACTGGGAGGCGAGGCGGCTTAAGTGAAGGAAATCCTCCTCCCTCGAACAAAGACCTCGCCACACCTGTCGCTTATCATCACACAGGAGTTCATTCCACGTATTAGTGCAGTGTGAGAATTACACTCTGATCGCGGACAGTAAATACTGCTGGTTCTATAGTCTCTTGTATGTACGGGCCGACAACCTTTGTGGATTTCTTGGTGCAATGCATTTTCTGGCCTAGTCGGTTCTTTTATTTTGAAATAAGCGATTCATTTCGTAATTTGGCGATTAGTCAGTGTCGTCCCTCTGGGCATTAAAATGAACATATTATTAAAAACAATGCGAAAATGTTATAGCAGCTTCGAGAAGAACCATGAAATAAAAAGTCGAATTAAGTCGGGCGATGCTGAGGGAATTAGATTAGGAAATCAGACACTTAAAGTAGTAAAGGAGTTTCCCTATTTGGAGAGCGAAATAAGTGATGATGGTCGAAGTAGAGAGGATATTGTATAAGTGTATAAGTGACTGTGCAAGGAAGAGGATGCTGGTAGACCTCCTGAATTCATATAATCTTATGCAAACCGTATTCTTTCCAACGAGAGTGCAAGGGAGCAGTAGAACAACCATAGACAACATTTTTGTTCATTCCTCATTACTAGAAGGGCATTCTGTTAGCAAAAAGGTGAATGGCCTTTCAGATCATGATGCACAAATTTTAACTCTAAAAGATTTTTGTGCTGCAACACGTGTTAAATATAGTCATCAGCTGTTTAGGAAAGCTGGTCCAGTTGCTGTAGAGACCTTTGTAAACCTTATCAAGGAACAAGAGTGGCAAGATGTTTATAGCGCTGATACAGTAGACGATAAATATAATGCTTTTCTCAAGACTTTTCTCGTGCTCTTTCAAAGTTGCCTTCCGTTAGAACGTTCAAAACAGGGTACTAGCACAAACAGGCAGCCTGGGTGGCTGACTAGAGGGATATGAATATCTTGTAGAACGAAGTGGCAGTTATATCAAAACGTTAGAAACAGTCAAAATCTAAATGCCGCAGCCCATTACAAACAGTATTGTAAGGTACTTAAAAATGTTATTAGGAAGGCAAAAAGTATGTGGTATGCAGATAGAATAGCTAAGTCTCAGGATAAAATTAAAACCATATGGTCAGTCGTAAAGGAAGTGGCTGGTCTGCAGAGACAGGTCGAGGATATAGAATCAGTGCGTAGTGGGAATTTCCATGTTACTGATAAGTCGCATATATGTACAGTATTTAATAATCACTTTCTGAATATAGCAGGTAAACTAAATAGAAACCTAGTCCCAACAGGGAATCATATAGCGCTCTTAGAAAAAAGTGTTCCGAGACTGTTACTTGAAATGCTCCTCCATGATACTGACAAGAGGGAGATTGAGTTAATAATTAAATCACTAAAGACCAAGAACTCTCATGGATATGACGGGGTATCTAGCAGAATACTGAAGTATTGTTCTATGTATGTTAGCCAAGTACTTAGCCATATATGTAACTTTTCCTTTAGGAGTGGTCGCTTTCCTGACCGATTAAAGTACTCGGTAGTGAAGCCACTTTATAAAAAGGGAGACAGGGATAATGTTGACAATAATAGACCTATTTCTATGCCATCGGTGTTTGCTAAAGTTATCGAGAAGGTTGTATATGCAAGGTTACTGGAGCATTTAAATTCACGTAATTTGCTGTCAAATGTTCAGTTTGGTTTTAGAAATGGTTTAACAACTGAAAATGCTATATTCTCTTTTCTCTGTGAGATTTTGGACGGATTAAATAAATGGTTGCGAACGCTAGGTGTTTTCTTTGATTTAACGAAGGCTTTTGACTGTGTTGACCACAAAATGTTACAGCAGAAGTTGGACCATTATGGAGTAAGGGGAGCAGCTTACAATTGGTTCGCCTCTTACCTTAAGAACAGAAGGCAGAAGGTAATTCTCCGCAATATTGAGAGTGATAGTGATGTTCAGTCCCAATGGGGCACTGTTAAGTGGGGCGTTCCCCAAGGCTCGGTGCTGGGGCCACTGCTGTTTCTTATTTATATAAACGATGTGGCTTCTAGTATTACAGATGATTCAAAAATATTTCTGTTTGCTGATGACACCAGCTTGATAGTGAAGGATCTTGTGTGTAATATTGAAACAGTATCAAATAACGTAGTTCATGAAATAAGTTCGTGGCTTGTGGAAAATAATTTGATGCTAAATCACAGTAAGACTCAGTTTTTACAGTTTCTAACACACAATTCAACAAGAACCGATATTTTGATCAGACAGAATGGGCATATTATAAGCGAGACGGAACAGTTCAAGTTCCTAGGAGTTCGGATAGATAGTAAGCTGTTGTGGAAAGCCCATGTTCAGGATCTTGTTCAGAAACTAAATGTTGCTTTATTTACCATTAGAACAGTATCTGAAATAAGTGACACTTCAACACGAAAAGTAGTCTACTTCGCATATTTCCATTCGCTTATGTCGTATGGTATTATTTTTTGGGGTAATTCTTCTGATTCAAAAAGGGTATTTTTGGCTGAAAGACGGGCTGTTCGAGCTATATGTGGTGTAAGTTCGAGAACCTCTTGTCGACCCCTATTCAATAGTCTGGGAATTCTGACATTGCCCACACAGTATATATTTTCTTTAATGTCGTTTGTTGTTAGCAATACTAGCCCATTCCCAAGAGTTAGCAGCTTTCACTCAGTTAATACTAGGCAGAAATCCAATCTGCATGTGGAGTGCACTTCCTTGACTCTTGTGCTGAAAGGTGTACAGTATTCTGCTGCATCCATTTTCAATAAGCTACCACAAGAACTCAAAAATCTTAGCAGTAGCCCAAACTCTTTTAAGTCTAACCTGAAGAGTTTCCTCATGGCTCACTCCTTCTATTCTGTCGACGAGCTCCTGGAAGAGCTAAAAAATTAAGAAAATTCCAGTGTTACATTGTTGATTTTCCTTAATTAAGTTTACGACTTGTCACCTGAATATGTTTTTTTTTTTATATTCTATTTATCTGTTTCTAATATCGTGTTATAATTTCATGTATTGACTCGTTCCATGACCATTGAGACTTCTCCTTAATTTGGTCCTACGGAACAATAAAATAAATATATATAAAATGTGGACTGGCAATGGCAAGGAAAGCATTTCTGAAGGAGAGAAATTTGTTAACATCGAGTACAGATTTAAGTGTTAGGAAGTCGTTTCTGAAAGTATTTGTATGGAGTGTAGCCATGCATGGAAGTGAAACATGGACGATAAATAGTTTAGACAAGAAGAGAATAGAAGCTTTCGAAATGTCGTGCTACAGAAGAATGCTTAAGATTACATGGGTAGATCACGTTACTAGTAGGGAGGTACTGACTAGAATTGGGGAGAACAGAAATTTGTGTCATAACTTGACTATAAGAAGGGATCGGTTGGTAGGAAATGTTCTGTGGCATCAAGGGATCACCAATTTAGTATTGGAGGGCAGCGTGGAGGGTAAAAATCGTAGAGGGAGACCAAGACATGAATACACTAAGCAGATTCAGAAGGATGTAGGTTGCAGTAGGTACTGGGAGATGAAGAACCTTGCACAGGAAACAGTAGCATGGAGAGCTGCATCAAACCTGTCTCTAAAGACCACAGCAGCAAGAACAACAACAAAAAATTTATTGGGTAATTCACTTGCCTCTAACACTAGTTAATATGCAACCTTCAACGCCTTCAAAAACCACCCAAAAGATTTTCATACTCTCTCACTTACTACACGCAAACTGTCTGTCCTTCAAAAAATATGAACAGAATGTAGGAAATTTAACGTAGTTAAATTTACTGGGATTGGTTTCCGTTGCAGGCCACAGTTTTCGAATTAGTCAAGAAAAAAGCGTACGAAATTAATTTTTGTACCGTTTTCTTGAACAGGTCAAAAACTACGGCCACTAGAGGTAACGTACAGGAGTACAAAATGTAACTACATTAAATTTCCCGTTCGTTTGTTCTGTAGGACTAATAGCCTAGTGAGCGAGAGAACATGAAAATATCGTGCATGGATTTTGAAAGAATTGCAAGCCGTATAAAACTTTTCGGTAGGGGACCTCAGTCAGCCTGTATATAGAAAGATTTATTACGCTGCTGTTTACCACGGTAAAAATCTGTAACGCATATAGCATAATTTTTGATAGTGATGTAAGGAACAGAGACATGTTAATTTTTTTTAAATATATGTATATCTTTTTTATTTTATTTTTTGTTTCTTCTTGAAGCTACCATAACTTTTCTAATGGTTTTACTATCAAGTAATTTGATAATTCCCAACGGAACGGAATTAGTGAATCGTAAATTATGGAATAAAATGGTTATTTCAAAATAAATGCTTCCCTTAAAAAATTCTGGTACTTTCTGTCGACCGTATACAAGTCGACACTTACTTCACGTATTGAAATACTCTATATTTCTGTTAATATTAAGCGTTTCCCTTCATTCAGTAAATGATACATAAACGTTGCTTCTACCAAGACTACTCGATTTGGTAGATAGTGAAAGAGAATTCGTCGAACCTTTGGGAAGAGACGATAGACTCAAAGTCCAGGGCAGCGATAACGTTATTAGTACGTCTTCCAGCTAGACTGATAAATCATGTAGTTTAGGTTGAAGGATGGCATACGCTCACTTGTTTTAGAGCTTATGCCAGGCATCGATTTAGTGACACCACGCTGAGCTGCTGCTGCAGTTGTACACTTGTGGGCAAAACTTAAGGCGAAAGTAACTTACACATGATTTATCACTACGCAGTAACATATCTCGATGAAATTTGGATCATACATAGAAAGAAGTGTTACAGTAAAGCACACAAGTTAACAAGGAAATACGCAGTGAGACGAACACAAACTGTACTTTTATTCAAAAGGAATTACTGAAGTAGCCGCTAATTTTAATGGACCCCAGGACATAAAAAAAAGGCTGGACATGGTCGTTAACGGGGTGTATGATCACCATGGACGCTAGCGCATGCTTTGGAACATGTTACTCATAAGGTCAGTAGGAGTTCTTTCGGCAGGACATTCCATTCAGCCATTAGTGCGGCTGACAGCTGCTGGACGATCGGATGGTGCACGTGGTCGTGCTGAGCTGCATCCCTCATGTCCTCGACGGGGGGAGGGGAGAACTGGCAGGCCATTCGCGGAATATCCTCTCGTTCCAAGAGCTCTTCCGCCACCCTCCCTTCGAAGCTGTCGGGCATTGTCATCCTTAAATATGAAGTCAGGGCCAAATTCACACCTGAAAAGACGCACACGGTGAAGGAGTACAGTGTCACAGTAACCTCTACCGGTGAGTGTATCATGTTCAAAGATTGGTGCAACTTTATGCCCCCCTCCCTCCACACCATAGCACCTGGCCCGCCAAAATCATCATGTTCGACAATGTTTCTGGGTGCATTACATGTTCTCACCTGTCATCATATGAGAGTACGTCCGGAATCACTCAGACCAGATCTGCTCTCATGCGAGAACAGCACGCAACCCGCTTCTCGTTGGTTGAGACCCTACGGTCTTGGCACAATAGCTAAAGGTGGCACCGATGTGCGGATTTCAACGGCACACAACACTCTGGTCTTTGGGCAAAGAGACCACCTCCATGCAGTTGCCATGCCACTATGCAGCGTGAGATTTTGTGCCTTTCGGTCTGTTAAATGTTGTTCCAGTTGTACTCACTAGGCCGTGCGGTTCTAGGCGCTACAGTCTGGAACCGCGCGACCGCTACGGCCGCAGGTTCGAATCCTGCCTCGGGCATGGATGTGTGTGATGTCCTTAGGTTAGTTAGGTTTAAGTAGTTCAGTGAATTCGAAAGTAAAATACTAGGTACCGACTTGACAGAAAATCCTAGGAAGTTCTGGTCTTATGTTGAATCAGTAAGTGGCTCGAAACAGCATGTCCAGACACTCTCGGACGATAATGGCATTGAAACAGAGGAGACACGCGTAAAGCTGAAATACTAAACACCTTTTTCCAAATCTGTTTCACAGAGGAAGACCGCACTGCAGTTCCTTCTCTAAATCCTCGCACAATCGAAATAAGTGTCCAAGGAATAGAAAAGCAACTGGAATCACTCAACAGAGGAAAGTCCACTGGACCTGACGGGATACCAATTCGATTCTACACAGAGTACGCGAAAGAACTTGCCCCCCTTCTAACAGCCGTGTACCGCAAGTCTCTAGAGGAACGGAAGCTTCCAAATGGTTGGAAAAGAGCACAGGTAGTCCCAGTCTTCAAGAAGGGTCGTCGAGCAGATGCGTAAAACTATAGACCTATATCTCTGACGTCGATCTGTTGTAGAATTTTAGAACATGTTTTTTGCTCGAGTATTATGTCGTTTTTGGAAACTCAGAATTTACTATGTAGGAATCAACATGGATTCCGGAAACAGCGATCGTGTGAGACCCAACTCGCTTTATTTGTTCATGAGACACAGAAAATATTAGATACAGGCTCTCAGGTAGATGCTATTTTTCTTGACTTCCGGAAGGCGTTCGATACAGTTCCGCACTGTCGCCTGATAAACAAAGTAAAAGCCTACGGAATATCAGACCAGCTGTGTTGCTGGATTGAAGAGTTTTTAGCAAACAGAACACAGCATGTTGTTATCACTGGAGAGACGTCTACAGACGTTAAAGTAACCTCTGGCGTGCCACAGGGGAGTGTTATGGGACCATTGCTTTTCACAATATATATAAATGACCTAGTAGATAGTGTTGGAAGTTCCATGCGGCTTTTCGCGGATTACGCTGTAGTATATAGACAAGTTGCAGCATTAGAAAATTGCAGCGAAATGCAGGAAGATCTGCAGCGGATAGGCACTTGGTGCAGGGAGTGGCAACTGACCCTTAACATAGACAAATGTAATGTATTGCGAATACATAGAAAGAAGGATCCTGTATTGTATGATTATATGATAGCGGAACAAACACTGGTAGCAGTTACTTCTGTAAAATATCTGGGAGTATGCCTGCGGAACGATCTGAAGTGGAATGATCATATAAAATTAATTGTTGGTAAGGCGGGTACCAGCTTGAGATTCATTGGGAGAGTCCTTAGAAAATGTAGTCCATCAACAAAGGAGGTGGCTTACAAAACACTCGTTCGACCTATACTTGAGTATTGCGCATCAGTGTGGGATCCGTACCAGATCGGGTTGACGGAGGAGATAGAGAAGATCCAAAGAAGAGCGGCGCGTTTCGTCACAGGGTTATTTGGTAACCGTGATAGCGTTACGGAGATGTTTAACAAACTCAAGTGGCAGACTCTGCAAGAGAGGCGCTCTGCATCGCGGTGTAGCTTGCTGTCCAGGTTTCGAGAGGGTGCGTTTCTGGATGAGGTATCGAATATATTGCTTCCCCCTACTTATACCTCCCGAGGAGATCACGAATGTAATATTAGAGAGATTAGAGCGCGCACAGAGGCTTTCAGACAGTCGTTCTTGACGCGAACCATACGCGACTGGAACAGGAAAGGGAGGTAATGACAGTGGCATGTAAAGTGCCCTCCGCCACACACCGTTGGGTGGCTTGCGGAGTATAAATGTAGATGTAGATGTAGATGTACATGAAGTTCTAGGCGACTGATGACCTCAGAAGTTAAGTCGCATTGTGCTCAGAGCCGTTTGAACCACTTTGTCCTCACTATTTGACGTGCGCCCCATCTTGCCTGTTGCACAATACAGCAGCTGATGCTGCAGTCGTGGTAGACCACCTCCTCTGCGTCGGTCAACAGTGTCTGCGGTTCAGAACGCTCCTCATGCACGTAAAACAATGCTATCAGATACTACAATGTCTTGGGCTACACTTGTCACACATCGTCCATCTTCCAGCTTCCCGTGGATTTTTCCCCGTGTGAAGTCATCCAAATGTTGTCTCCGGCCCACGTTGTAATGAAGACGACCATGACGCTCCAATGTAACTTCTCGCTGCCGGCCGCGGTGGTCTAGCGGTTCAGGCGCTCAGTCCGGAACCGTGAGACTGCTACGGTCGCAGGTTCGAATCCTGCCTCGGGCATGGATGTGTGTGATGTCCTTAGGTTAGTTAGGTTTAAGTAGTTCTAAGTACGAGGGGACTGATGACCACGGATGTTAGATGTAGATGTAGATGTAGATGTAGATGTAGATGTACATGAAGTTCTAGGCGACTGATGACCTCAGAAGTTAAGTCCCATAGTGCTCAGAGCCATTTGAACCAATTTTTTTAGCTTTTTGCTGACTGACAACCACAAGAACACATACACTCACACACTGTTCTTCCTATCCATGTAACTGCCTCATGGCGCCAGCCTGCCCCATTTTGCGCTATAGTAACACCGACTTGCCACCGTGTGACGTGCAGCTTTCTATACACGAATGGGATACCTCCGGCAAGATACTCCCGTACTATCATTTATTTCCACCGCGTTGTTAGTATGTTCTCGTGCTGTTAGAGAGTGGAAAGGTGGAGAAGTAGCTTGATCGTGAACTGCAGAGTAGCCCTGTAGATGTAGGTGTTACGTTACTTTATCTACCTTGCCCTCAAGTTTTTCAGAACGGTGTGCGTGTTGATACTACGTACTGTAACCGACTTCTCTGAACAAACACTGACTTGGGTGATAGTAGTATTTTTCGCAGCTCTTTGGACGAGAAAGTTACTGGGTGAGATACGTGTGTGACGCAGATCCCTTTGCGTACTTTCAACATTCAGACACGTCTCGGAGAGGGTTCCATTCGCGGTGGTTAAGAATCTGGAGTTGGTGGCATGCAGTCTGAAGTAATAGTTCGTTTGTTGTCTACCTTCTGCTGGTGTTCTGACTGCGTTCAAGTTGCACCCATTGCTGAAGATATCTCTACATTCATCATACTTAGGGAACACAATGCTGTTGCAATCTGCAGCACTCACGTGGAACGAGCATTTTCATTCCCGGTTGTGCTGTCACGCATACTAAGTTCTTCCATTTTTCTGTTTTTTATTGTGCCGTAGCTATGATTGGTGCGCGGGTTTGGGTCCTGTGGGCTTAGGTATCCACTCAGTTCACCGGCATATTATAAGTACATGCCCTCTTCGAACTGGAAGTAAGTCAATTCGATTCGGGAAAATCGTAATTTATTACTTTATTCGCCGATGTAAATTATTTTCTTCTTCTTTAGTTGTTGTTTCTTGTGAGAACTTAATAATATGTCTGTCAATACTGGACAAGGTGCAACGGCCTCTATTGCCATTTCCAGGTACCATGTCCATGTTGTTGTAGTTGTGGTCTTCAGTCCTGAGACTGGTTTGATGCAGCTATCCATGCTACTCTATCCTGTGCAAGCTTCTTCATCTCCCAGTATCTACTGCAACATACATCCTTCTGAATCTGCTTAGTGTATTCATCTCTTGGTCTCCCTCTACGATTTTTACCCTCCACACTGCCCTCCAAAGCTAAATTTGTGATCCCTTGATGCCTCAAAACATGTCCTACCAACCGATCCCTTCTTCTAGTCAAGTTGTGCCACAAACTTCTCTTCTCCCCAATTCTATTCAATACCTCCTCATTAGTTACGTGATCTACCCACCTTATCTCCAGCATTCTACTGTAGCACCACATTTCGAAAGCTTCTATTCTCTTCTTGTCCAAAATATTTATCGTCCATGTTTCACTTCCATGCATGGCTACACTCCATACAAATACTTTCAGAAACGACTTTCTGACACTTAAATCTATACTCGATGTTAACAAATTCCTCTTCTTGAGAAACGCTTTCCCTGCCATTGCCAGTCTACATTTTATAGCCTCTCTACTTCGACCATCATCGGTTATTTTACTCCCTAAATAGCAAAACTCCTTTACTACTTTAAGTGTCTCATTTCCTAATCTAATTCCCACAGCATCACCGGCTTAATTTGACTACATTCCATTATCCTCGTTTTGCTTTTGTTGATGTTCATCCTATATCCTCCTTTCAAGACACTGTCCATTCCGTTCAACTGCTCTTCCAAGTCCTTTGCTGTCTCTGCCAGAATTACAATGTCATCGGCGAACCTCAAAGTTTTTACTTCTTCTCCATGAATTTTAATACCTACTCCGAATTTTTCTTTTGTTTCCTTTACTGCTTGCTCAATATACAGATTGAATAACATCGGGGAGAGGCTACAACCCTGTCTTACACCTTTCCCAACCACTGCTTCCCTTTCATGCCCCTCGACTCTTATAACTGCCATCTGGTTTCTGTACAAACTGTAAATAGCCTTTCGCTCCCTGTATTTTACCGCTGCCACCTTCAGAATTTGAAAGAGAGTATTCCAGTTAACATTGTCAAAAGCTTTCTCTAAGTCTACAAATGCTAGAAACGTAGGTTTGCCTTTTCTTAATCTTTCTTCTAAGATAAGTCGTAAGGTCAGTATTGCCTCACGTGTTCCAACATTTCTACGGAATCCAAACTGATCTTCCCCGAGGTCGGCTTCTACCAGTTTTTCCATTCGTCTGTAAAGAATTCGCGTTAGTATTTTGCAGCTGTGACTTATTAAACTGATAGTTCGGTAATTTTCACATCTGTCAACACCTGCTTTCTTTGGGATTGGAATTATTATATTCTTCTTGAAGTCTGAGGGTATTTCGCCTGTCTCATACATCGTGCTCACCAGATGGTAGAGTTTTTTCATGACTGGCTCTCCCGAGGCCATCAGTAGTTCAAATGGAATGTTGTCTACTCCCGGGGACTTGTTTCGACTCAGGTCTTTCAGTGCTCTGTCAAACTCTTCACGCAGTATCTTATCTCCCATTTCGTCTTCATCTACATCCTCTTCCATTTCCACAATATTGTCCTCAAGTACCTCGCCCTTGTATAAACCCTCTATATACTCCTTCCACCTTTCTGCCTTCCCTTCTTTGCTTAGAACTGGGTTGCCATCTGAGCTCTTGATATTCATACAAGTGGTTTTCTTCTCTCCAAAGGTCTGTTTAATTTTCCTGTAGGCAGTATCTATCTTACCCCTAGTGAGACAAGCCTCTACATCCTTACATTTGTCCTCTAGCCATCCCTGCTTAGCCATTCTGCACTTCCTGTCGATATCATTTTTGAGACGTTTGTATTCCTTTTTGCCTGCTTCATTTACTGCATTTTTATATTTTCTCCTTTCATCAATTAAATTCAATATTTCTTCTGTTACCCAAGGATTTCTATTAGCCCTCGTCTTTTTACCTACTTGATCCTCTGCTGCCTTCCCTACTTCATCCCTCAAAGCTACCCATTCTTCTTCTACTGTATTTCTTTCCCCCATTCCTGTCAATTGTTCCCTTATGCTCTCCCTGAAACTCTCTACAACCTCTGGTTCTTTCAGTTTATCCAGGTCCCATCTCCTTAAATTCCCACCTTTTTGCAGTTTCTTCAGTTTCAATCTGCAGTTCATAACCAATAGATTGTGGTCAGAATCCACATCTGCCCCAGGAAATGTCTTACAATTTAAAACCTGGTTCCTAAATCTCTGTCTTACCATTATATAATCTATCTGATACCTTTTAGTATCTCCAGGATTCTTCCAGGTATACAACCTTCTTTTATGATTCTTGAACCAAGTGTTGGCTATGATTAATTTATGCTCTGTGCAAAATTCTACAAGGCGGCTTCCTCTTTCATTCCTTCCCCCCAATCCATATTCACCTACTATGTTTCCTTCTCTCCCTTTTCCTACTGACGAATTCCAGTCACCCATGACTATTAAATTTTCGTCTCCCTTCACTACCTGAATAATTTCTTTTATCTCGTCATACATTTCATCTATTTCTTCATCATCTGCAGAGGTAGTTGGCATATAAATTTGTACTACTGTAGTAGGCATGGGCTTTGTGTCTATCTTGGCCACAATAATTGCGTTCACTATGCTGTTTGTAGTAGCTAACCCGCACTCCTATTTTTTTATTGATTATTAAACCTACTCCTGCATTACCCCTATTTGATTTTGTATTTATAACCCTGTAATCACCAGACCAAAAGTCTTGTTCCTCCTGCCACCGAACTTCACTAATTCCCACTATATCTAACTTTAACCTATCCCTTTCCCTTTTTAAATTTTCTAACCTACCTGCCCGATTAAGGGATCTGACATTCCACGCTTCGATCCGTAGAACGCCAGTTTTCTTTCTCCTGATAACGACGTCCTCCTGAGTAGTCCCCGCCCGGAGATCCGAATGGGGGACTATTTTACCTCCGGAATATTTTACCCAAGAGGACGCCATCATCATTTAATCATACAGTAGAGCTGCATGTCCTCGGGAAAAATTACGGCCGTAGTTTCCCCTTGCTTTCAGCCGTTCGCAGTACCACCACAGCAAGGCTGTTTTGGTTAATGTTACAAGGCCAGATCAGTCAATCATCCAGACTGTTGCCCCTGCAACTACTGAAAAGGCTGCTGCCCCTCTTCAGGAACCACATGTTTGTCTGGCCTCTCAACAGATACCCCTCCGTTGTGGTTGCACCTACGGTACGGCCATCTGTATCGCTGAGGCACGCAAGCCTCCCCACCAACGGCAAGGTCCATGGTTCATGGGGGGACCATGTCCATGAATTTGATAAAATACACATTCAGATTTCTCGCACTAAAGACTAAGGTAGCTTCTTTATCTGTAACATGTCCATGTATTCGTTATACTGATTGATGTTACTTAATCTCTACTCGTTGTTCTGCAAAAGATGTGCCTCGAATGCAGTGAAATTCTAACAAAGCTTCTTTTTTATTTTAGTTTATATATGGTCCAATTATCCAGGTACCTAACATAGCATACTAAACATTGACTCTCCAGGGGCGTTGATGCTCGTCTTGCCATAACTGGTTGGGATTCTTCTCCACTCCCTAATTACACCATTTACATGACCCCGATTCGTAAACGTTGCTTCATCAGAGAAAAGTACCTAAGAATGAAAAATATCATTGGCTGCTAATTCTTGTTGCATCGAACTGCAAAGGTTCAAACGTGAAAAAATGTGCGAAGAGACGCTTAGAGACGTATGGTGGTCTTTCAGAAATAGGGTAGCAACGTGTATTGCAGCAAACGGGCACCACTTCGAACATATGCTCCAGTAAAGTGAGAGCTAGACAAGTACCCTGAAGGTGAGAGGCACGGGGAACCGCATTAAAAAGCACCTAGAACGGAACACAACACTACTGCGTCCACGTCGTTGCTCCTGGATAACGCTAGGTGTAGTTGTTACTACTTTGATAAACAAGTCAATGACCTGTTCCACCCGCTTTCCACTTCGGCGGCGTCTGTGAAGGTAATTACACCAATAATGTAGACACCGTCTAATGTTGTTGCTTTAATTTCTTCTGAAAGCGGTGCTGATAGACAGTAAAAGCAGGTTCAAAGCTGTGAGCTGTCTGTTAATTATAATCTTTTAAAAGTGATACGACTACCGGTGATATATATATATATATAAGAGAATTTAAGTAAAAAGAAATAAATCAGTTTCTATTTCGAAATTTATTTTAACATTGATCATAGAAATTTCAGCATATTAAACTTGAGTTATAACTAAGCTGGTGCCTTATTTAGGATTGTGGAAAATGTGAGTTTGTAATATTACGGAACACATCAAATATGCAACCAAGATTGGGAGACTGCATACAACACTGCATTCATAAAGTAACACACGAAGAACGTTGAAACATATGCAAGAGGAAATTAAGCACAACCAACCGATTCAATTTTCACCCAAAGAAGTTACTTTCGTAGCACAATCCTGTCCGTCATGTAATTACCACACACTGGTATACTAAATTCATACTAACTCTCTGTGAAATCTTCCCGAAAAGAGTAGCTGAGGGCTACTTTGATGATTACACCACATGCTTCACGTGGTCAACTTGGTTTACACAAAGAGTGTAACTCCACAATAATTTTGATAATTAAAATAAATTATATCGAAAAGCAATTTACAAAAGAAAAACCTCGAACTGGTTACTATCGTCTTACTATTAACCTGATGGGTCAAACAATTGTATAAGCACGTGGTACTGGTCTCACAAAGTACACCCCACGTGGGTTGAACATAAAGAAAAGTTGCTGTCTTGAAAAATATTGTCAAGACGACACGTTATAATCTCACGCACATTCGCATTTAAGACTGATGAACTTAGTTAGAGTTACTGATCAACAC
Organism: Schistocerca cancellata; assembly: GCF_023864275.1. Taxonomy (NCBI): domain Eukaryota; kingdom Metazoa; phylum Arthropoda; class Insecta; order Orthoptera; family Acrididae; genus Schistocerca; species Schistocerca cancellata. Next base: position 6,721,091 of record NC_064630.1, read on the forward strand.
GTGGTTCCACTTTACTCACAAAGTAGTGACAAAGCAACTACCGGAATATATTCTGAACTGTACACTCGAATCACACTGCGCTGCAATTTAAGATAACATTAGATATTTTAGAGCTGAACCTGAAATAAAAGTGATTAAATTTTCATTTAGGCTGAACTTAAGAATTCCATTGTCCTACGGACTTAGCAGACATGCGCTTAGCCGGAGATCTTACCACTTCAGATGCTCGCCGCGGACCGACTGACCTGGTCCCTTCCTGAGGGTGGCTCACCAATACAAACGGAAGTGGCCAGAGGGGCAGCTTCCTATACCAACATGACAAGGGACGGACAGGACCATACTAAGGATAGAAACCTCTTTGCTTTTAGAAAGCGTAGCTACCTGTTCCGACGTTGGTCCTACTGTTCTCTAGCAGACAGGCTTGTCTGCTACCCTCAAACATGCAACTAGAAATGCATTTGCTGATTAATCCTCTCACACAGAAGGGAAGGGTGATGACAGTATCTTATCATATACAGTATATAAAAGAAAGTGGATGTAGGTTCCGTATGAGACTGTGTGACATGAATTACATATAAACTGTGTTTGAAAGTGTAGTAGTGTGACAGATCGTTCTTGTTTATGTCTAAAAGTAACACGTTCCACTACTCAGTCTCCTCCCAGATAGTCAGAAACGCCACAGCAAATTTAGAAGAGGAATTTATGCCGTAAATGACAACAGATTTAAGAAATTAACATGAAAGGAATCCAACAGAGACCTCTCAACCGTAATATTTTATGGCTTGGATATTTGCGTTGGTTGGTTATAAAACACTAGTGTCGCGTTACAGAATGTAAAAATACCGCCTAGGATTCTAATCTTTTGGGTAATTTTCCGAGATACTATAACGTTTCAACGGATTGGAACCATTTTAATTTGTCTCTGTCGGTCCATTATGGCCATGGGACATCGGCTGGTATGTACTTGCCAATTCAATAAACTTTACCAACAGCCCCACACTTTGAGATATTTTATTTTATTTCGAATAGAGGCAGTTTCGGCAATTCATTTTGCCATCTTCAGGGCCATACGTTCTTTTCGAATCAACGAGCTTATCGTATAGCGCCATAAATGGGGGTATCGTGAATCCCAAAAGTTGTGCTGCTGATTCATACGTAAGCGTGAGAGCTGTTGGTAAAGTTCATTGAACTGAAAAATTTTGATTCGTGTCTATTGCTATGCCATACACAACGGTAAAATTGTATGCCGCGCGGGATTAGCCGAGCGGTCTTAGGCGCTGCAGTCATGGACTGTGCAGCTGGTCCCGGCGGAGGTTCGAGTCCTCCGTCGGGCATGTGTGTGTGTGTTTGTCCTTAGGATAATTTAGGTTAAGTAGTGTGTAAGCTTAGGGACTGATGACCTTAGCAGTTAAGTCCCTTAAGATTTCACACACATTTCAACATTTGATAAAATTGTTCCATACAAAATTAACGTATTTTTCAAGGAATCCGAATCCGCAATAAAAAATTGGGGGTTCCTGTTGAAGATGTCAAAGTTGACCCCTCCCACGCCCTGGGGATGGGGCTGTTGAGGAGGAGGGGGCAGGGGTCGTGTAGCGTCCCTGGGTGTCCCTCATCGAGACGAACAGCTGTTATTACTATCGTCTTTGTAATTCTGTGTGTAGTTTCCCATATACTTCCCAAACCAGTTTTAACCACCTCACCGTGTATATTTAAGAGGCAGAATTCACAGACTCCTGAATATAGACTGACAAGAGGCTCACGAAGTTACTACACGTGATGATGTTTTGTTTGTTGGGCGCTCAACTGCTCGGTCATCAGCACCCGTAAAAAGTCCTAATTATTACTCAGTCCAATTTCTTTACACAGTCCAATCGTGCCACTGTCACGAGTGATGATGATATGATGAAGACAATACAAACACCTAGTCGCCGGGCAGCGAAAATCCTCAACCAAGCCGGGAATCGAACCCGGGACCCCGTGATCCGGAGGTAGGAACGCTAGCCACTAGACCATGAGCTGCGCACGTTACAAATTGATCGAACTGCCTGTTTCTGAGTTAAAAATATTCTTTATGAATGGAAAGAATTAAGCATGTGAAAAAAAGCAAAGCAAACTAATTTCCTTATTGAAATACCATAAAAACTGGTATTGTTCTAATGGTCAATATAGCAGTATTCATTTTTGAGCAGAACATAGGCTTTCCAAGACAGCTTACCATCTATCTGAACACGAAGGAATTTTGATTCTTCTGACGAGTTAATCACATGCATACTCCGTGTAGCCAAAATGTCAGTTTTGGTTAGATACTGCAAAAATTGTGTCTCAATGTCATTTAGCGTCAATTTATTTTCCAGAGACCACGTGACTGCGTTCTTCCGAGGTTTCCTTTGTTTCCCTTCATCACGTATATATGTACGCTAACATCCTGCAGTACTTTGTTCCCATTCCACGTTTAACTGCGTCACGCTCTGCTAATGCTACTCACGTTAGACAGCGCTGCTGTTTTTTTACTGTGAAGTGGTCTTTAGCAGCCGGCTGGTGTGGCTCAGCGGTTCTAGGCGCTTCAGTTTGGAACCGCGCTGCTGCTAAGGTCGGATGTTCGAATCCTGCCTCAGGTGTGGATGTGTGTGATGTCCTTAGGTTAGTCAGTTTCAAGTAGTTCTAAGTCTAGGGGACTGATGATGATGACCTCAGATATTAAGTCCAATAGTGAACCTTTTTTATTATGGTCTTTGGCAGGAAAGGGCAAGACATCGAGCAGTGAATTCGGTGCCGACAGGCAGCAGCCTAACCACCACACTCTCCAGGTCGTCTGTTATCAAATTAAATTATAAACCTCCATTTCAAGCTCAGGGTAGCTGTTTTATGCACCTGAGTAGAGCCCACAGGTTTTGCAGATTATACAAATAGCATTCACCTGTGGTTATCACAACATTTGTTTGTTTTTTTTTTTTTAAATGGACTTGTAGTCCGAGGTGATAGGTTACAATACAGCATCACCGGTCTGTTGCGGTCTAACTGTGTTGGTGGGCCAGTAAATTTCCACTGTGCAGTGACTTTGTCACTGCAATTCACTTTGGAGGTGTGGCGGTGGGACTTGTAGTCCCGTACCACCCTCTTACGGTGATAGTGCTACATGAGTCAGGCAGAATGCAGGTGCAGGTGTGGCGGTGGGACTTGTAGTCCCGTACCGTACAACATTTGTAGCCAGGCACATAATCTAATAATATTATTGTCATATTCCGGCTGCGAGTACCAGCGACGATGCGCTACCGTAATTGAGATGACCACGCTCTTTGCTGTGACGACAACTCTCTTTGCTGTGAAAAAAGGAGTATCTAGCGTTTTTGGAATTGTTGGAGAAAAAGCAATGCAGATTTGACATTGTGGTTTTTTCAGGGGTGAGATAAGTTTGCACGCAGAATTAATTTGAAGTGCAGAGGAAATACAAATTGTAATCGCAATTATTAAGAATTAAATAAATTCTCTTATGAAAAAGAAAGAAGAAAAAAGAAGTAGAAGAATGGGTAGCTTTGAGGGATGAAGTAGTGAAGGCAGCAGAGGATCAAGTAGGTAAAAAGACGAGGGCTAGTAGAAATCCTTGGGTAACAGAAGAAATATTGAATTTAATTGATGAAAGGAGAAAATATAAAAATGCAGTAAATGAAGCAGGCAAAAAGGAATACAAACGTCTCAAAAATGAGATCGACAGAAAGTGCAGAATGGCTAAGCAGGGATGGCTAGAGGACAAATGTAAGGATGTAGAGGCTTATCTCACTAGGGGTAAGATAGATACTGCCTACAGGAAAATTAAAGAGACCTTTGGAGATAAGAGAACCACTTGTATGAACATCAAGAGCTCAGATGGAAACCAAGTTCTAAGCAAAGAAGGGAAAGCAGAAAGGTGGAAGGAGTATATAAAGGGTCTATACAAGGCCAATGTACTTGAGGATGATATTATGGAAATGGAAGAGTATGTAGATGAAGATGAAATGGGAGATACGATACTGCGTGAAGAGTTTGACAGAGCACTGAAAGACCTGAGTCGAAACAAGGCCCCCGGAGTAGACAACATTCCAGTAGAACTACTGACGGCCTTGGGAGAGACAGTCCTGACAAAACTCTACCATCTGGTGAGCAAGATGTATGAAACAGGCGAAATACCCTCAGACTTCAAGAAGAATGTAATAATTCCAATCCCAAAGAAAGCAGGTGTTGACAGATGTGAAAATTACCGAACAATCAGTTTAATAAGCCACAGCTGCAAAATACTAACACGAATTCTTTACAGACGAATGGAAAAACTAGTAGAAGCCGACCTCGGGGAAGATCAGTTTGGATTCCGTAGAAATACTGGAACACGTGAGGCAATACTGACCTTACGACTTATCTTAGAAGAAAGATTAAGGAAAGGCAAACCTACGTTTCTAGCATTTGTAGACTTAGAGAAAGCTTTTGACAATGTTGACTGGAATACGCTCTTTCAAATTCTAAAGGTGGCAGGGGTAAAATACAGGGAGCGAAAGGCTATTTACAATTTGTACAGAAACCAGATGGCAGTTATAAGAGTCGAGGGGCATGAGAGGGAAGCAGCGGTTGGGAAGAGAGTGAGACAGGGTTGTAGCCTCTCCCCAATGTTATTCAATCTGTGTATTGAGCAAGCAGTAAAGGAAACAAAAGAAAAATTTGGAGTAGGTATTAAAATCCATGGAGAAGAAATAAAAACTTTGAGGTTCGCCGATGACATTGTAATTCTGTCAGAGACAGCAAAGGATTTGGAAGAGCAGTTGAACGGAATGGATGGTGTCTTGAAGGGAGGATATAAGATGAACATCAACAAAAAGCAGAACGAGGATAATGGAATGTCGTCGAATTAAGTCGGGTGATGTTGAGGGTATTAGATTAGGAAATGAGACACTTAAAGTAGTAAAGGAGTTTTGCTATTTGGGGAGCAAAATAACTGATGATGGTCGAAGTAGAGAGGATATAAAATGTAGACTGGCAATGGCAAGGAAAGCGTTTCTGAAGAAGAGGAATTTGTTAACATCGAGTATAGATTTAAGTGTCAGGAAGTCATTTCTGAAAGTATTTGTATGGAGTGTAGCCATGTATGGAAGTGAAACATGGACGGTAAATAGTTTGGACAAGAAGAGAATAGAAGCTTTTGAAATGTGGTGATACAGAAGAATGCTGAAGATTAGATGGGTAGATCACATAACTAATGAGGAAGTATTGAATAAGATTGGGGAGAAGAGAAGTTTGTGGCACAACTTGACCAGAAGAAGGGATCGGTTGGTAGGACATGTTCTGAGGCATCAAGGAATCACCAATTTAGTATTGGAAGGCAGCGTGGAGGGTAAAAATCGCAGGGGGAGACCAAGAGATGAATACACCAAGCAGATTCAGAAGGATGTAGGTTGCAGTCGGTACTGGGAGATGAAGAAGGTTGCACAGGATAGAGTAGCATGGAGAGCTGCATTAAACCAGCCTCAGGACTGAAGACAACAACAACAACAACATGAGAAAGAAAGTAATTATCGGTTACGAACATTTATTCGATGTTGGATCCCCGAACCTTCCAAGAACGATTAGCAATACAGTGCATAGTGATTTCTTCTCAAATTAACAATACCGGGCGAATCTGCTACTACTACGGTCCGAACGACGCGCAATATTTCGCCGAAGACGTCCCCTAAGCGACCAGTTTGTTAGAAGATATCACACTGCCATTGTTGTTCAGCCTTCTCATTCTGGAAGTGTTTCCAGAAAATCTTACGGCGGTTGTGAGTACTTTAGCTGCCACGAGAGACGGATTCGTCATTGCGAGTTGTAGCAGTTTTCTCAGACTTTTCCTGGCGCTCTCTGAAAATCGGAAACCTCCGACCGCCAACTCATCGTGTATCTAACCCGTTCTCTCCTTACAGCAACCACGAACAAAACGTATTTATCTACAGTCAAATTTTTTCTCAGATTTTTATGTTAAACAGGTAATTTTTTTTTAAAATGTATGCATCCATGCAAAAAATCAGAGGAGCGTTTAAATGCAGTACCTGTCTTATTTGTGCCAAAGCCAAAGAGCAAGTTAGTTAACTAATTAAAAATTTTTTACGACGTAGCAGTTCAGCACTGTTACGCTGTTGTACTGGTTACTCACGCCGCGGTCGGTTACCTGCCGTATAAGTTTCGGTGCGAACACGAGCGGTAACATATGGTGGCATGTAGAACGTGGCATAGCTGTGAGTAATTGAAAGTCTTCTTAACTATCCGTAATAAATCATTCGTCCCGTGATCTCTTAACAGCCATTGCACTCAGTCAATTCCGTCATCATTCGCTTTCCTAAATGATCAGCAATTCCAATCAGTTGATTATTAAATTAATGGAGAAAGGTGAACGAGAAATCGCTCGTAATGTAACAGCCCAGAGATGCTATAAGGTGATATTTGTTAAACAGTGTTCCACTGCGCTTTCAGTTACGAATGTTTACTGTTGCCACATTATATCGTTGGATACATAGTTAAGAGGGACCTACCTGGAGAACGACTTCAAGCAAATCATAAGTACTACAACCCTACATTAAAATAACTGTTTGCTTTCAAGGGTTCGACTAACAAGAGGCATGATTGAGAGGAGGGACTTCATTAACATCTTCGGCGGTGAAACAATTTCTGAGGCATAATTCAGAATTTTGGCCTTCGATAACCCATCTTCTCTTTTGGTGCCATTATGCTCAAAGAGCCACTGATTTCTATCCTCTTGCCGACCTTACATAAGCCAAAAAAATTTCTTAGGACTTTTTGCTAGATCGTTTGACAAAATTTTATATCTTAACTCTTTCTGTGCTTCTCGCTCCTTTCTCCTCACGGTCAGTTTGGCTTAACTTGATTCTGTTTGTCTACAAAGCTTTGTCTTCGCTTAGTCAAAGATGAAGCTCTCTTTGTTTACGCAGAAACTTTCCGACATGGCTGCTGAACCGCTGCGGGCATTTTCCACCCCTCACAACATTCCCTGGCTACACGTGTGCTAAGCTTATTTTACAATAGTTTATCGTTTTACCCGTTTGTGGTGCGTACCTGCTGATGAATACTTAGAAATTCCGGGATATCTCTCCTATCACTATCGCTAACCAAAAATATTTTCCTACACTTTTGGCATTTCTTGTAAAGCTCTTAGTCACTAGTGCTATAACATACAGCCTTCTAATCTTCCGGCACCGGCCTTGCCGCAGTGGGTACACCGGTTCCCGTCAGATCACCGAGTTAAGCGCTGTCGGGCGTGACCAGCACTTGGATGGGTGACCATCCGGGCCGCCATGAGCTGTTGCCATTTTTCGGGGTGCCCTCAGCCTCGTGATGCCAATTGAGGAGCTACTCGACCGAGTACTAGCGGCTCCGGTCAAAGAAAACCATCATAACGACCGGGAGAGCGGTGTGCTGACCACTCACCCCTCCTATCTGCATCCTCATCTGAGGGTGATACGGCGGTCGGATGGTCCCGATGGGCGACTTGTGGCCTGAAGACGGAGTGCCTCTCTCTCTTCTAATCTTCCATTCCCTCCGAGACTTTAACTCATTCGAAAACTTCGGGTCTGTCAGTTACTAGTTCAGTTGTGACAGGAATTCGGTAGCAGGAAAAGTAAGAGAAGGGAAAGCTGTAGGCGAACATGGACTGAAGAAAAAGAAATGAGAGAGGAAATCTTCTGGAAGAATATAGCACAATGTGTAATTTAATCATCGCTAACATTTAGTTGAAGAATCGTGGCAGAAATTTCTATAGCAGAAAAGAGATGTGAAGATACTGGACGGTTTCAGGTTGATTATGTACTGGTAAGACAGAGATTTTGGAACCATAGTTTAAACAGTAAGACATATCCAGAGCCATATTTGGGCTCTGATCATGATTTATTGCTCACGAACTGTAGTTCAAAACTGAATAATTTCGCAAAAAGGTTGGAAATGAAGGAGATGTGACATGGATAAGTTCAAACAGCTTGACTCTGTTGAAAATTTCAAAAGTAGCATTAGGCAACGATTGACTGAAACCGAGGAAAAGAATACAGTACAAGACTAATGCGTAGCTTTAAGAGATTAAAAAGTGGAAGGCAGCCGGGGATTGGGTAGATAAAAAGACAGGGCCTAGTAGAAATCGTTGCACATCACAGGAGATACTGAATTTAACTGATGATGTGAGAACGTATAAAAAAAGCAGCAAATAACGCACGCGAAAAGGGAAACAAACGTCTAAAAAACAAGACTGACGGGACACTGAAAATGGCGGAGGAGGAGCGGGTAGAGGACAAATTTAAGTCTATAGAATTTATATGACAAGGAGAAACATAGATTCCGCCAACAGGAAATACAAGCAGCTGTATGAATATCAAGAGCTTGGTTGGAAAATAAGTACTAAACCAAAAAGGGAAAGCTGAAAGGTGGAAGTAATACATATAGGAACTAGACAAAGGAAATGAGTTGAAGGCACTATCATAGAAAGCCAGGGGGAAGTAAATGAAAATGACATGGGAGATTTAATACTGAAAGACCTAAGCAGAAACAAGGCCCTTGCATTTGCAGACATAACTGTTGATATCCTTAGGATAGACAGCAACGACAAAACTATTCCACCTCGTGCATATGATGTAGGCGACACGTGAATTATCCTTAGCCTTCAAGAAGATTGTCATAATACCAATTTCAAAGAAAGCAGATGCTGATGTATGAATATTACCGAACTATCATTTCATAAGACCTGGTTACAAAATACTGATACAATTAGTTACATAAAAATGGAAAAACTGGTAGAATCCGAGTTCGGGGAATATCATTTCGGGTTCCGGAGAAATGTAAGAACACGTAACGCAATACTCATCCCACATCGTATCTTAGAAGATAGGTTAAGGGGAGGCAAACCTACATTTATAGCATTTGTAGACGTAAAGAAAGCTATTGACAACGTTGAATGGAATACGTTCTTTGAGATTCTGCGAGTCGTGGGCCTACAACACAGAGAGCGGGAGGAAGCAACGGCTGTTATACGAGGCGCATTCAAGTTCTAAGGCCTCCGACTTTTTTTCTAATTAACTACTCACCCGAAATCGATGAAACTGGCGTTACTTCTCGACGTAATCGACCTGCAGACGTACACATTTTTCACAAGGCTGACGCCATGATTCCATGGCAGCGGCGAAGGCTTCTTTAGGAGTCTGTTTTGACCACTGGAAAATCGCTGAGGCAATAGCAGCACGGCTGGTGAATGTGCGGCCACGGAGAGTGTCTTTCATTGTTGGAAAAAGTCAAAAGTCACTAGGAGCCAGATCAGGTGAGTAGGGAGCATGAGGAATCACTTAAAAGTTGTTATCACGAAGAAACTGTTGCGTAACGTTAGCTCGATGTGCGGGTGCGTTGTCTTGGTGAAACAGAGCACACGCAGCCCTTCCCGGACGTTTTTGTTGCAGTGCAGGAAGAAATTTGTTCTTCAAAACATTTTCATAGGATGCACCTGTTACTATAGTGCCATTTGGAACGCAATGGGTAAAGATTACGCCCTCGCTGTCCCAGAACATGGACACCATCATTTTTTCAGCACTGGCGGTTACCCGAAATTTTTTTGGTGGCGGTGAATCTGTGTGCTTCCATTTAGCTGACTGGCGCTTTGTTTCTGGATTGAAAAATGGCATCCACGTCTCATAAATCGTCACAACCGACGAAAAGAAAGTCCCATTCATGCTGTCGTTGCGCGTCAACATTGCTTGGCAACATGCCACACGGGCAGCCATGTGGTCGTCCGTCAGCATTCGTGGCACCCACCTGGATGACACTTTTGGCATTTTCAGGTCGTCATGCAGGATTGTGTGCACAGAGCCCACAGAAATGCCAACTCTGGAGGCGATCTGTTCAACAGTCATTCGGCGATCCCCTAAAAGAATTCTCTCCACTTTCTCGATCATGTCGTCAGACCGGCTTGTGCGAGCCTGAGGTTGTTTCGGTTTGTTGTCAAACGACGTTCTGCCTTCACCCACGAACGCACTTTCGACACATCCATAACTTCATCACCACATGTCTCCTTCAACTGTCGATGAATTTCAATTGGTTTCACACCACGCAAATTCAGAAAACGAGTGATTGCACGCTGTTCATGTAAGGAAAACGTCGCCATTTTAAGTATTTAAAACAGTTCTCATTCTCGCCGCTGGCGGTAAAATTCCATCTGCCGTACGGTGCTGCCATCTCTGGAACGTATTGACAATGAACGCGGCCTCATTTTAAAACAATGCGCATGTTTATATCTCTTTCCAGTCCGGAGAAAAGAAATCGGAGGCCTTAGAACTTGAATGCACCTCGTAAAAGAGTCGAAGAGCATGAAAGGGAAGGAATGGTAGAGAATGAAGTGATACAGAGTTCGTAGCCTATTCCCAATGTTATCCGGCCTGTACAGTGAGCAAGCTGTGAAGTAAAGCAAGGATGAATTTGGAAAGAGAATTAAAAATTCAGGGAGAACATGTAAAAACTTCGCGGTTTGCCGATGACATTGTAAGAGATTTTTCCGGAAAGTAAGTAGAGAAAGAAAACGATTTGGAAGCGCAGTCGAACAAAGTGGACAGTCTCTTGGTGGCAGGATATGAGATGAACACGAACAAAAACAAAGGAAGGGTAATGAAATGTTTTCGAATCAAATCAGGTGACGCTGAGGGAATCAGAGTTACAAATGAGTAACCAAAAGTAGAAGATGAGGTCTGCTGTTTCTAAAGTAAAATAAATGAAGATGGCAGAAGTAGAGAGGACATGACGGTATTTGTCTAGACTGTAACTGTGTCTGGAAGGTATTTGTCTAGACTGTAACTGTGTCTGGAAGTGAAAAGCGTACGATAAGCAGTTCGGACAAGAAGAGAACAGATGCAGAATGTGGTGCTACATGAGAGTGCTGTAGATTATATGGGTAGATCGCGTTACTAATGAGGAGGTACTGAAGACAATTGGGAGAAAAGAACTGTTTTGGAGTAACTTGACTAAAAGAATGTATCGGTTAAGGGGCTCCGGAACGCCCTATACTTGCAATGTTAAAATAACGCTTATAAATTACATCTTTCCTCACAAGGTATTTGAGGTAGGAAGTTGAACTTTTTACAGATTATTTATTGGAATATGGGCTACAACTTAACACAGGGATTTTACAAAATTTTAGTTCAGTTATTAAAGATGATTTTTTTTTTCAATTGTAATGAAAATTCACAACATTTTTTGCAATTTTTTTATTTATATATTCAAAAATATACAGTTTTTTGGAAAAAGGCTGTGTTAAATTATGCAGAAGGTACTGTGTAACATTTATTGGAAGTTTGAAACAAATATGTTTGGAAGATCATTAGAAAACATGTAATTAGTATGAGAAAATAAAAGTTTTGGGAATCGAGCGACAAAGATTGGATTAACTTTTTAGTGCATTCCAGGTCCATAGGATGGATTATCTTCATCCTCTGCAAACTCCTTCTCCAGCTTCCTCTTGTTCCTCCTCCTGTTTACTCTTGCTTGTATTTCTAGACTCTTTACAGCCCTGTCTGCAGCCCGAAGGCATTCCTTGTCTAAAGCAAGCATCGCTCGTACCATGTTAGAACCTATCTTCATTCCCATATTTCTAAATACCTTGCACCTTACAATGTTGCCATCATTGAAAGTCGCAACAGCATCATACACACCAAAGTGAAGTGTTTCTATTCCAACAAATACAGTCTTGGGGATTCTCGACCATATAACACTATTTACACATTCATTGGGGTTTTGAGTTTTTCCGTGAATACACTTTTTCAACAGTTCAGGTGCTGCTAAGTCTCTGAAAATAGGTTTTATCACCTCTATTATTGCATGAGGCAGACTATGCTTATGAGTGTACACTTCACCAGTTAGCAATCCTTTGTTATATTTACACCAACTGTCTTCTTCTTTGGGACACAAGCTATGTTGGGGATTTTCATCGGTTGAAGAAGTATGAAAAAAAAGAGCCCAAACAGCTTTCTTCATTTCGTCGACACTTTGTGTATTTCGCCTAATAGCCATTCCATAATAGTTCTGTATTTTGTCAATTACACTGTCAGTTAACCTTCCCTTCCCATCCAACCCTTTACCATCACTGAGTTTTTGTTTTTTGTACGAAGCTTTCAGTCGCCGTAGTCTTGTTCCCATTCGCTTCTGTACGTGTCCAATACACTCAAATTTCTGCACTACAACATCATCACCATAGGGCTTCAGTCCTTGAACATGTTTGAAACTTTTAGAATCACCGTCACCAAGGTAATTAACATATCGCACTTTATCACACGCCTCAGAACGCTGGAATATACTGGCAACACCAGCCACTTCCATTCCTCCACTACTGCCACTATAGTTAGCTTTGCAATTATTTTCATGTGTACCTTTATATTTTCGTGGACATCTACAATACTTTGATATTACTGCTACATCTAAAACTTTCCCTGTATACATACTGGTGGCAGATACTACACCATGAAGAGGTGTGTGTCCCCGTTTATGCCAGGTACCATCGAACGCTGCAGTCAAATCTCTGTTACCATTATTTTCCATTACTGCCTCTTCCACATCGTTCTTCATAGATTCTATACAGACATCTTCTACTTCATGATGCCACAGAAAATTGCACCTGCAGTAGCACCCTTACCAACTGAACGCAAGGAATAAACAAATCTAATGTTGTGTTCCTAGATTTTGCTACCATTTTCTTCAGTTGCAGTTACTGCAACACTGTTCCAAAAGGTGGCCATGTATGAACACTTATCAGATTTCAGTTGTATTTCACTAGCAAGTCCTACGTGCTTTATTATGGAGAGTTCCAGACCAACTTCACTACAATGAATACATCTTACACAGTTTGAAAAAATTCCTTTGAGAACCGACATAACAAATATTTCATTCACATCCGATTCGCCCATAAAACATTCATAGTTTTCACTCATTGAACCAAGCGTCGTCTGTGAAGTATTTTCTTTCCCACTTTGACTGCTATGGGCAGGTGTACTTGAGAGGTTAGGTTCACTCACTTGGTTATCATCTTTATTGTTTACAGTAATAACACATACCTTTGGCTTTCCAACATTTCTCCATTTCTTAAAAGCCTTCAAAGGATTTCTAATAACTTTACTTTTACTCATTATTATACTTCAACAAAACAGAGACTCAAGAAACAGAATTAATTACGAATATTTTCGAGATAACGACAGAGTAAATAAACATGAAACAATCGACAATCACACCAGCGATATATATTGAACCATCACAGGTTAGCCACAACACATACTTTATCTCACATCACTAAAATGTACCTGATGAACACGGACGTTAATAATAACACCATTTGACAGCAGTTTAACAGCGCCACAGTGGGTCACGCCCATGTAGAACACATTTAAAAAAAATTTAAAAATAGTTGTAGTCTTCGGAATTGAATAAATTATATATCTATTAAAAGGTAATAGTCTGCAGATTCAGGTAACGCAAAAAAGTAAAAATTGAACTTTTCGTGATTTTTAGCCTTTCCGGAGCCCCTTAATAGGACACACTATAAGTCGTCAAGCAGTTGTCAGTTTAGTAGTTGAGTTATGCGTTGGGGGTAAAAATTGCAGACGGAGTCCAAGAAACGGATGCAGTAAGCAAGTTGAAATGGATGTTAGTTGTAGTCGTTATTCGGAGATGAAGAGTCTTGCAAAGAATAGAGTAGTGTTGAGAGCTGCATCAGACGAGTCCTCGGACTGAACGCAAAACGTTAGTCCTCTGCCAACGCGTAGTAATTTCCCAACGAGACATTCAGACGAATTTCGCACGATTGCCTTTATCTTGTAACTATTTTAAGTGTCTTCTAATCTAAAGACGGAAAGTAGCAGTCTCCCTCTACTATAGTAACCTGACCAGGAAACATACACGTGTTATTCTTTCTTTGTCTCTGAATGTCTTGAGGCCAACGGCCTTGCTGCAGTGGTAACACCGGTTCCTGTGATATCACCCAAGTTAAGCGCTTTCGGCTGGGCGACAGCGCTTTTGAAGGAAATTGAGGAGCTACTTGATTGAGAAGTAGCGACTCCGGTCTCGGAAACTGACGTACGGCCAGGAGAGAGGTGTACTGACCACATCATGCCGCTCCATATCCGCATCCAGCGACGCCTATGGTCTGAGAGGATGACACGGCGGCCGGTCGGTACCGTTGGGCCTTCATGGACTGTTCGGGAGGAGTTTAGTTTAGAAGCTCTTGAAGCACGTGGCTTGTAGGAACTTCCGACTGCAGCGATTCACGCTTACTTTTACCCTGATTATTTCATAAGAGGCGTCTGTACTAACCTCACAAGATATTGAATTCTGCGCCGGCCGCAGTAGCCGAGCGGCTCTAGGCGCTTCAGTCCGGAACCGCGCTGCTGATGCTATCGCAGGTTCGAATCCTTCCTCGGGAATGGATGTGTGTGATGTCCTTACGTTATTTAGGTTTAAGTAGTTCTAAGTCTAGGAGATTGACGACCTCAGATGTTAGGTCCGATAGTGCTTAGAGCCATTTGAACCATTTGAATTCTTTGTAAACATGTAGCCATATCTGTGTGTTTGTGCAAGTGCAGCATCTTCACGGCTGAAATTCTTTGACTTGTTTTGAATTGTGTTCGAAAACGTGCCATGTCAAAATGTTTCTGCAAATGTGCAGTTTAATAGCAAGTGTGCATTTGTACATAAACACTCTCAAGACCCATGCCCCTACTACTAGAAAAAGTAAGTTAATTTGTCTTAAATCATAGTTTCATAATGTGTCATTGTGTAGTATAACACTGTAATCTTGCCAAGCACAGAATTAATCGAAATGTAAAGTTAATGTAGACAATCGAAGCACCTGAAGACGAGCCCACAGGGCTCGAAATGCATCGCGTATTTCAGTAAAATCACGGTTTGTAGCTGAAGGCAGTTGTTCTTTATTGTTAGTTAAGTATCTGGTCCCTGCTGTTCGATTAGTGTTTGAGCAACCTTTCACATATTACGAAAAATAAAGTAGGGATTATGTCAGAGGGAAATTCTGTCTCCTCTGCGAGTTCTCGAGTCTCGTTTCCAGTCGGCAGCCAGCCTTTAATAAAGGGGGGGCGTTGAATGGGGGGGGGAAGGGGTGGATGAGGGGTGAGGCTAGCTTCAGTGGCTGTGTCTGCCCGTCGCTGAGCCGCGGTGTTCCTCTGCCACTTGAACCACTCGGGCGAGTCCGCGAGCGAACAAAGGCCCCTCACAAAAGCGTTTATATTCCCCATTAATTCCTTGAGTACCAAGTCAGGCGAGAGCGAGCAGTCGTCCTCTCAGACGGGAAGGCTGCGTGCGGGCTGGCGTCGCGGGGTAAATGGGGAGCGCGCTGGAGACGAGACGAGCTGTAGGCAGGCGGCCGCAGCGCCGTCCAGGACACGCAAAGCGGGACGCCTGCCAGCAGAGGAGGACTAGCAGGGGGGGGGGGGGGACACTGGCTGACCTGGGGGGGTGGGGGGTCGCAGGCACCGCAGCAGCCTGCAGTAGCGGACGCTTGCTTCGATCCCACCGCTGAGGGGTGATTAACCAAACGATCTCAACCAGTATTTCAGCGCCGATGTGAAATTCTGCTACGGAAAATAAACTGCGAGAGCTGACAAGTGCGAGAATTGCCCCACAATCAGCTTAACAGCTCATCTACCCAAGTTGCTAACAAGAATTATACACAGAAAAATGCAAAAGAAAATTGAGGATGTGCTAAATGACGATCAGTTCGGCTTTAGAAAAGTTAAAAGCACCGCAGAGGCAATTCTAACTTTGCGCTTGATAATGGAAGCACTACAGATGTTCAAAGTGGCCTCCATGGGACGGAATACACACGTTTACACGTCGCGTCATAGACTACTGTACTGTTTCGCACATGATGTCTCTGGATCACGGGTTCCCTGGTTTAATTCCCGGTTGGGTTCGGGATTTTCTCCGTCCGTGGGTTGGGTGTTTCTGTTTTCCTCATCATTTCATCATCATTCGTCAAAGTGGCGAGACAGAGCAGCAACTGGTGACGCGAGACTGACCCACACTCACTGACTGACCCAGACTAACCGACTGGCGAGCTCATAGCGCCCCTTAAATGCACGTGAACAGACAGCCTTTCCCCTTTTCCACGAAAGGGAGACACCAAAGCTGCGATTTCCACAGCGGTGGCACCGCCGTATTAATCTTCAATGTTATCATTTTGGTAGTACATTAGGTACACCAATCAGTAGAACCATAATAACATCTCCATCGTTCAAGGTGGTGGACAGCTTGATATGTCAACACCATATTCTTGTAGAATCCATACTCTTACATCAACGTAGAATTAGTGCAAAAACCAAATGTAGTGCTCCATTATCATGAGGATGGACAGGACATACGGATATTGCAGTAATTGCTGGCAATTAGGTCAGAAGGTGAAGGATACATTAAGTCTTATGCTATTCATCATAGAATTACACTAGTGTATCAACCGATCTGAACAATTACTGGCATTCATTGGCTATTTACACAGCATTTAAGAAGTATGTATGGAGTATTACAGAACATTATTCATAGGTCATCTCATTGCAGTAATTATTGGCGTAGCATTTATGCATAAGTCATCTCATTACAGTAATTATTGGCATTCATTTATACAGTGGTGCAAAACATCATTCATAAGTCATCTCATTAGAGTAATCATTGGCATAGCATTTATGCGTAAGTCATCTCATTACAGCAAATTATTGGTACAGCATTTATGCATTAGTCATCTCGTTACACTAATCATTGTCATAGCATTTATTCATAGGTCATCTCATTATAGTAATCATTGACATTGCATTTATGCATAAGTCATCTTATAACAGTAATCATTGGTATAGCACTTATGCATTATTACAAAACATCATTCAGTATTAGTCAGAATTCATCATTCAAAACATGAGTTATTGGGTGTAGCATCAAGTTGTTAGTGTTTATATATGATATCATGCTGGTGGCATAAGACATATTTAAAATGTAACACATTGTAACTATTACTGAAGGTCTGTAGTCCAATAATACGTAGATATAATGGATTCAATACATCAGAGAAATTTGCATTCTATTTAGGACTAGAAACATATCTTAAACTGGTAGCATTAATTAGTTGTATACTGGTTAAAGTTGGGACTGGTAATAATTTTTTTTTTAGTGCTAGCAATGCATTGCATTGGGATCGATAGTCAATTGCTGGCGCATGAAAATATTTGCTTTTGACTTATTTACTGGAAATAAGGATTAATAACGTCATTCGTCATAAGTCAGCTGTAGCAAGGTTATGAATCAAGTAGAGTATATGTGATCACATTCATAAATGATAGACACAACTAAATAAAAAAGTGCAAGTACTAGAACAGATTTAATAATTAGCTGCTTATAGTATATTAAGAAGAATATAATAATTCCAATCCCAAAGAAAGCAGGTGTTGACAGATGTGAAAATTACCGAACAATCACTTTAATAAGCCACAGCTGCAAAATACTAACACGAATTCTTTACAGACGAATGGAAATACTAGTAGAAGCCGACCTCGGGGAAGATCAGTTTGGATTCCGTAGAAATACTGGAACACGTGAGGCAATACTGACCTTACGACTTATTTTAGAAGAAAGATTAAGGAAAGGTAAACCTACGTTTCTAGCATTTGTAGACTTAGAGAAAGCTTTTGACAATGTTGACTGGAATACTCTCTTTCAAATTCTAAAGGTGGCAGCGGTAAAATACAGGGAGCGAAAGGCCATTTACAATTTGTACAGAAACCAGATGGCAGTTATAAGAGTCGAGGGACATGAAAGGGAAGCAGTGGTTGGGAAGGGAGTAAGACAGGGTTGTGCCTCTCCCCGATGTTATTCAATCTGTATATTGAGCAAGCAGTAAAGGAAACAAGAGAAAAATTCGGAGTAGGTATTAAAATCCATGGAGAAGAAATAAAAACTTTGAGGTTCGCCGATGACATTGTAATTCTGTCGGAGACAGCAAAGGACTTGGAAGAGCAGTTGAACGGAATGGATGGTGTCTTGAAGGGAGGATATAAGAGGAACATCAACAAAAGTAAAACGAGGATAATGGAATGTAGTCGAATTAAGTCGGGTGATGTTGAGGGTATTAGATTAGGAAATGAGACACTTAAAGTAGTAAAGGAGTTTTGCTATTTGGGGAGCAAAATAACTGATGATGGTCGAAGTAGAGAGGATATAAAATGTAGACTGGCAATGGCAAGGAAAGCGTTTCTGAAGAAGAGAAATTTGTTAACATCGAGTATAGATTTAAGTGTCAGGATGTCGATTCTGAAGGTATTTGTATGGAGTGTAGCCATGTATGGAAGTGAAACATGGACGGTAAATAGTTTGGACAAGAAGAGAATAGAAGCTTTTGAAATGTGGTGATACAGAAGAATGCTGAAGATTAGATGGGTAGATCACATAACTAATGAGGAAGTATTGACTAGGATTGGGGAGAGGAGAAGTTTGTAGCACAACTTGACCAGAAGAAGGGATCGGTTGACAGGACATGTTCTGAGGCATCAAGGGATCACCAATTTAGTATTGGAGGGCAGCGTGGAGGGTAAAAATCGTAGGGGGAGACCAAGAGATGAATACACTAAGCAGGTTCAGAAGGATGTAGGCTGCAGTAGGTACTGGGAGATGAAGAAGCTTGCACAGGATAGAGTAGCATGGAGAGCTGCATCAAACCAGTCTCAGGACTGAAGACCACAACAACAGCATATTAAAATCATGAAAAGCTTCTCCTGGAAAAAATACAAAGTGGATTATTGACCTGAAAGAAAAAATGTATATTATGCTGAAAAGTAGTAAACTTTGATTAACAGGTAATGAAACGTAATATGTATGTACTCTAGCTGTCTTTCCCAAAACATTCAGTCATTATACTATGCGACATAAGACATACTGTCTAAAGGAACTGCGAGAAATACTTAAATAACTACTTAGCATCTCTTAACTAGTAGTAAATATATAAACATCATCATTATCCTCGTCTGCAAAGAAAAACTTCATTATTCACGTTACCATATACTTCATACAACTATTCATCATCATAATATCGTCTGCAAAAAATATACACTTCATTATTCATATTACCATTTGCTTCATGCAACTATTCGTTATTATGCATTACTTCATATAGTACAGAGTTTCTTACTTCTAGCATATTTCATCACTAAACATGTGTAGTTCTGTCTGACAGCCTGCATCAATCGCCTCGTATCCTGAAAGAAAAATTGTTAAGATTGCTGTTATACAGTGTGTATAGCATATTCTTGTTAATGTTTGTTAATTCTGATCCATTTACTCTTTATGACAAGGTATAGCATTTTCTTTCGTTCTTTCCCATGGTGAAATTTCCACTTCATAATAAACCACTGTGGTTTGTTTAATTTATTTCTTTTACACGTTACTGCTTTCTGAAAATGATGAATATGGATTAATATCTTGCATTTAAATCATATACCCATTAAATAAAGACTCGTTTCTAGTGATATAACTAAGCATACAGCATAACATGACAGAAAACGTATTAGGTCAAAATCATAGACATTTATCGAGTGCAAAAAATGTACACACGTTATCATAATGTAGTAGAAAAAAATGTAGAATAGTCAAGATGTTGAGATATCATAAGGCAAAAATGTTAAAGTCAACTGGTGTTCGTTATATCTTAAAGATTTCATAGTGCAAATCGACAAAATTCTACTTTCGATAGGAAAACAATCATACATACACAAAAAAATGGAAAATGTGCGCGGCCTGATATATAACGATAAGAAAAGCGACCTGCTAACCTTACCTTGCCGGGCACTTGCCAAGAAAAAATATAACCATCGTCAGTAAGTGGTCATATAAATATCTGGAAATGGCATTACAGTGAGATAAATCATAAAGTATATTCATTAAATAAAGGGTTTAATATTGCAAATAAGATGATTGCCCTTGCTTTTTCTGCTTCTCAAAATTTCGATATGTACTACATTGGCGTGAGGAATGCTGCGAATTCCATATGGACCTGCGTGTAGAAGCTCAAATTTACGGTATCTAATCTTTCCTCTGTTGGATAAATAGTGTGTTCCTACTAATATCTTCTGACCAATGTGAAAGTCATGGCGTGTACAAACCTGTTTTTGCTGTCTTCTCCAGCGCTCTGCGGCACGTTTGATGTTGTTGAGCGCAATGTCAATTATTATTATTATGGTGGCGTAGTCGACGAGATGTAGGAAAGGATACTAATTCTTTGATTTTGTTGGGTGGTTCAACATTTTTCAGTATAACAGTCGGAGATAGCATAGTAGATTCATTTGGTATGGAGTTAATTACGTACATCCTGGAATGAGAGTATGTGTGTATCCCAGTCAATATGTCTTTTACTGCCGTGTATTCTACATAGTTTACCAATTTCTTTCATCAATCGTTTAGAAGGGTTCGAAGAAGCGTGATACCTGGAAATATAGATCGGAGAAATATTTCTAGCTCGTAACATGCGTCTCCATATCGCAGATCTAAACTGTGGTCCATTGTCAGAAATTACTTTCAATACATGCCCTACATGAAATAAAAAATGTTTTACAAATGCATTCGAAATAGATTTCGCAGTGGCTTTGCGTAACGGAGTGAAGGTAACAAATTTCGAAGTGAGCTCAACAGCGACAAAGATGTAGCAAAAACCTCTATTAGATCTGAGAATCGGACCAAAAATATCTACAGCGGCCATGTGTCCCAGTTTAACGGGTACAATGGGATGTAACGGAGGAATATGTGAAGTCGTGTCTGATTTAGCTTTCTGGCAGATTTTACCTGACGCTAAAACTCGTCGAATACGTTTCTCCATGTTCGCAAAATAACAGTTCTGTCTCAGTATAAGAAAACATTTTCTGGCTCCATAATGTGCGTAACTTAAATGAGTATACCAATTTAATTTGTTAACAAGTTCGTCAGGAATACATAATAACCAGTTGTTGCTGTCAGGGTGAGAGCGGCGAAACAGAATATTATTGCGTACAGTATAATGGTTTCTAATGGTAACGTTATTCCTATCTTGCCAAAGGTGTTTAATTTCTTTCCATACGTTGTCCTTGCTTTGCTCTTGTGCTATGTCTCGTAATGATGACGAAATGAAATATTCGAATGCAACTTGTTGAATATACATGACGCTAAAATTTGCTTGGCAGAAGTTGGTTGCGATGTATTGCTGATTGTTGCTGAGAGAACGGGATAGTGCGTCTGCTACAACATTTTGTGTACCGGGAATGTGAACAATTGTAAAATTAAATTCCTGTAAATAATGTTTCCATCTGCTTAATCTGTCATGTGTAAATTTAGCGGAAAGTAAAAACTGTATAGCTGTATGGTCTGTGTAAACGGTAGTATGTCTTCCATAAAGAAAATGCCTAAATCTGGTAAATGCCCATACAACACACAATGTTTCAAGTTCTGTAACAGAATAATCGCGTTCAGCGGGTGACAGAATGCGACTTGCAAAGGCGATGTTTTTAATTACTGTACTACCGTCTTCTTCAATTTCCTGAAAAATGTGTACGCCTAAAGCGGTGTTAGAACTGTCTGTGGCGATTGAAAAATTTCTGATAGGATCTGGGTGTGATAAAAGTGGTGCATTTAACAAGACATGTTTCAGATTAACAAATTCAGACTGTGCTTAGCTATCCCAGGACCAAATAGTGTTTTTACCCGTCAACTGGCATAATCTAGGTGTGTCTAAAGCAGCGCAATGAATAAATTTACGGAAAAAGTTAATTAAACCCAGAAAGCTGCGTAATTGTTTCTTTATCGTTGGAACAGTAATGTCACGTAAAGCTTGAAGTTTTTCCGGGTCAGGCGCAATGCCTTCTGCTAAAATTACATGTCCAAAAAATTTTATAGAAGTCTTGCCAAAGTGTGATTTGCTAAGATTAACTGTGAGTCCTTGTGCACGAAAAGTTTGCAACAGTTGTTCAAGAATCAGATTGTGTTCAGTCCAGTTAGCTTCTGCGATAAGGATGTCGTCTACATATGTTGTGATTCTGTCTTTCAGTTCTGTCGGAAGTATAGTATTCAATCCGCGAATAAATTTTGCTGAAGAAATTGTTAAACCGAACGGTAATTTGCAAAATTGATACCAATCTCCAAAACAGAGAAATGCTGCGTACTTCCTGCAGTTCGGATGGAGCTGAATTTGCCAAAATCCCGATTTCAAATCTAATGTGGAATAAACAACAGTATCATGAAATTTCTGTAAAAGTTCTTCTAGTGTCTGTGGGCGATCTGTTTCATTAATAATAATGTCGTTGACATGGCGCGAATCAAGCACGAGTCGAAGTGAACCATCCTTTTTATTAACAATATGCAGCGGGTTTATGTACGGACTAACTGCCGGTTCAATAATTCCTTGGTCAAGCATAGCTTGCAATTCTTTCTTAACTTGTTCTCTGTGGATATAAGGAATGGGATAATGTTTAGTTTTAAATGTCTCGTGCTGTTTAACTTGAAATTCATACATAAAACCGGACATAGTACCAGGGACGTTGTCAAAAACTGGAGCGTGCTGTAAAAGAATTTTGCGTAGCTCTGTACGTTCGTCGTCTGTATTTGCACTGCTCTGTTTATCTTTATCAGAAATCATTTGCATAACGTCATAGTCGGCTTCGTCTGGTGTATTGTAGTTGTGAACATACGTATCTGTGAACAATGTGGAATGACAGTCTATGTTACGCGATGTAGGAATGATCTCTGTTCGATTAATTGCCTGTTCTTCTGCAGATAATGCGTGCTGAAATTCTAATGCCAGTTGTATATTTTCATCCTTTAACATTAAACAGGAATTTTGAAAGTCAATAATTGCGTCGTGTTGTACCAAAAAATTCGTACCTAAAACAACGTCTGTTATCAATAAGGGAACAATCCAAAAATTTGAGTGGAACGTATGACCTGCAATACAAAATGATAAGTGTGTGTAATTTCACATCTACTCCTTTATCAGATACTGCTTCTTTTACTTTAATTTTGCCTAATGGTAACGTAGGATAAGTATTCTCTTTGTTACATTCGTTGAAAGTTTCTTCATTTATAACTGACATAGGTGGTCCAGAATCGATTACTGCTGAAAATGTGGATGACCCAATCTTTACTTCAATGACTGGGTGGGAAATGGTTTTTTGTTTAACTGGTTTTTCTTGAAAAAGTGTGTCCCGGATGTCGTCAAAAGTAATAACATTTTCGTGAACAAGATTCTGTGTGTCAAAAGTATTGCTTACGTTGCTGGAAGATGCAACCTGTACTGTATCTAGTCACATTCTTTCTGACGTGCTGTTATTTGCGGCAGGATGCTGTGGCATTTCGACTATTGGTACTGTTCTGTTACTTCGTCCTGACGTATTAAGTTCGGGATGATATCGACTGTCTGGTTCGTTCATAATAATCTGTTGTTGTGGTTGACTCTACTGCTGATAAGACCTACTGTTATTGAATGTATGCTGAAAACAGTGCTCATTAGTCTTACGTCTGTCATGATAGTCATTCCTATACGGCGCGTTGCGATAAGAGTTGAAATGATGTGTTTTCTGTACATACTGATTTCCTTGTTGCTGTGCCTGGTGTTGATGTTGTTGTGGGGAGAAACCTCTATTGTTACTAAACTGTGTTTCCTGTTGCTCATAATTTTGACGATACTGGTAATTAAAATTTTGCCTGTTATTAAAGTTCTGGTGGTTGTCATTGCTGGAGCGTCTATCACCTTTGCTATTAAAATAGCGTGGCTGGTCGTAATTACTGTATGCTTGTTGGCCTTGGTTATGACGTGAAAAATTTTTGTTTATGAAAGAATAGTCTTATTACTGAACTTCCAGAAGCTGTAGTAGATCTCTAAATGCCGAAATATTTTCTTTCTGCTGTCCTGTTAAAAGTGATACTCTTAACGATTGTGGTAATTTAGAAATACATAACTGGATAAGTGCTGATTCACTGTATGGCTCGCATAAGTATTGGTTTTGTTGTGCCATGTGTTCAAAAATTGCGTGACAGTGGGAAAATTTGAGTTCTCATCATTCGGTAAGATAATTAATTGATCCTTGACTCCGCGCTGTGTCGTCTTCGACCAATACGCTGACAGAAAAGCATTCTGAAATTCTTCTACGGAGTAGCATTGTCTCGCGATTGGTCCCATACGAGTTCCCGGTTCGCCTTCCAAAAAACTGCAAATAAATTCAAGTTTGTGCGTTACGGGCCAAGTTGGTGGAAATGCAAAACTAAATTGTTGTATCCAATCCAAGGGCTTAATCTGCGTTCTGTCCTTCTTAAATACCTTAAATTTTCTCACAGATAGAAAGTGATTATAATCACAATTACCGTCTCTCTATGTCTGAGCAGGTTCAGGATTGTCTGATAATCTATTGGTCTGTGACTGTTCGGAATCTAAGTTACGTACTCTGTGTAAATTGCCTAAATTATACTGGCTGTGTGACTGTGAGAAATGTTCGGAATGTGGCGAATGCTGTGCCGTGTTAGAGGCTGAAACATTTTTCATCTCCGTCACTTCTTGCTGTAAAGATGACAATTTTCTACGTAATGTATTATTGGACGAACCTATCTCACTGATGGTCTGCTGTAAGTTTTGGAATTCGCGTGTTTGATTGAACGAAATTGGTGACGTATCGTCTGATTTGGTGTCATTGTTATTTTCGATAACATCAATACGACTGGCCAATTCATCGATTTTTTCAGTCAGTGCTTTTATCTGATCGTCATTTTTAGTGTCACAAACATTAATTTGTTTTTGGATTTTACGGGTGGTTTTGTTCAATTTCTTAACGTTTGCTTTAATGGCATCGCGATCCTGTATTAATTTCAATTGTTCAAGTCTGCTGGTCATTGTCTGAAAGTCTACTATGTGTGTGTGTCTGTTTTTGTTTTAAGATCGGAGATTTCATCATGCAATTCGGTGTTCAACTGTTTGATTTCATGTGATACTGTAGCAGTATTGTTGTCCACCTATGTTTTTGCTTTCGTAAACAACTTACGCTTATCTTCCTGTCTCTGTGCAGTAATAGTTTCCATGACTTGTTTCTTTACTTTGCTCTGCTCCTGTATGAATTTACGGTAACGCGTTTCACTGTTTTGTAGGTGGTGATTAAAACGTTCGTAAATCTGCCTGTTTTGTTGTTCAAATTTCTTGTCGACATTCGCATCCAGTGTGCGTGAGAGTTCTGCTGACATCGATTTAAACTCGTCGCGTAACTGTGTCGCGTTTTCAGAACATTGTTTAGCGATTGCACTAATTTCATCTCTAAGTAATTCCGTTTTGGCTGCATGTGTATTGCGTATCCCCTCACTATTATTCCTGACACATGCCTTAATTTCCTCACGTAACTGTTTTTTAGTTTCATTACATTGCTCCGCAACGGCTGTAATCTGTTCGGTAAGCTGTTCAATAGAGGTGTCAAGTTTTTCATTAATTTGTTTGAACGACCTGTAGTGGTTTTCGTTCGACTGTTTGAAATTTTCATTAAGTTGTTTGTTCGACTCATTAAGGTTGTCATCTTTTTCATTAAGGTTGTCGTGTTTTTCATTCAACTGTTTGAAATTTTCATTAAGTTGTTGTTTGAGATTTTCATTAAGTTGTAGCAATAATGCCATAACTTGATCCATGCCAAAATTAGCTGCTGTATTCTTTGTGCTGTGTGATGGTGTATCTCCATTTGTCACGTTTTGTGTAACCGTTTGGTCATTCTCTGATTCTTGAAAAGGTTTGCCAATTGGATGTGCACTGTTGGTCACTACACAGGAATCCAATAAATCTGACGTATTTTGATACATTGTTTACCTTCGCTTCGTTAGAAACAATTATCTGTTCGCTAGGTAAATTTTGCAAATCAGGCGTGTGAACTGGACAGCCTTTATTGTCACGGAACGTGCCGCGTCATCAATTGTTACATTTACTGTGGACATAATTGAATTTGTTTGCTCATCATTAGGATCATTACTAGTGATCGGCACGCACTGATTATCTGTAATTATAGGATTATCACTATTACACTAAGTGTCGCTAGTATTATCGTTCAAATTATTCGAGTCGGCTTTTTCACTCATTGCACATCGCGATGTACTGTTAGCAGTTTTTCGCGGCATTTTCACAAATCAAAGTTAAGCACAAAATCAAACAAAGACAATGCAGAAATGAAACAAATACGATTACAACAAAGAGCAATAAATTGCCGATGATCTGTGGAAGAATGAGTGACAAGTTAGTAAATGCGTTGCGCCAGATGCAAACTCCATTTAACATTAAGTAAATAAGAGCAGATATATATCTTACTACTACTCAGAAATTCACGAAGAAAATACGATCCTGGCCGGTTGTTGACAAGTGTAACCTCCCAACAATAAAATATAATAAATATATCATTCACATTTAGTGTAACCACTCCACAGATAAAAATTATTTATAATAACCTCCCAAGAGTAAAAAAGTATAATATATAATTCACTGAGACTAACGTCCTAATTAAAAAATGTGACTCATAGATAACCTTTCAATAATTGACTGTGAATTTCAACCGGTAAATTTTGGGCGTCAGCAGTGCTGCGTCGTGGCCCTGAAAGATCATTCTGAATAAATTGAAAATTATTACCTCAATGAAGTCGCCAGATAACGCGTATATATCTGCTCCTACAATAATTTTTTCTGGCACAGCCCTGTGCAATGCTGGCCACTAGATTTGTCATGTATAAAAAGAAACAACTGATTTTTCTTTACAATAATCGGGATGACCATGGATTGGAGAAATTAGTAAGTTCTTTAAATTGAGATGAATGATTATCAAAAGTTAATTTTTTATAAGAAAGATTATTATTAAGAGATTTTTAAAAAACATTTACGTGGGGCTTGACATAACGATAGTACATATGCGCGAAGCTCATTTTACCTTATATCATGTCGCTCAGGCTCCGCCACCGCTCCCCACGACGTGGGGCTTGACATAACAATAGTACATATGCGCGATGCTGATTTTACTTTATATTATATCGCTCAGGCTCCGCCATCGCTCCCCACGACCAGCCCAGCCAACTCCATACACCAGACTGATCGCTACTACCACTACTACAACTGCTACACAGTTCCTGCTGCTGACAACACAGCTCTCTGGTCTGAGATTCTCTTATAGCTTACATATTGCAGGCAGCGCGTGAGCAATCCATCGAAATTACATCTGCTCGAGTGCACTAGCAACAAATTCTTTATTCATGGACCTCTTACAATATAAATAAATATAAATACAGAAGGCATGCTTGGATAAGATTTTTTTGTGGGAACGAATGTTGAAATCAGAGGAAAGATCTATGGAATGAAGATTTGTGTTGAAATGCAGTACCAAATGTTACACTGAAAACGAACCCTGTGATTTCCTTTTGTGTTATTCCGCTATGTGTTTGTGTACCCTTGTGTATTTGTGTTTTCCCTGTCTTTATGTATTTAGCTAATAAGATTTATGTTGTTGAATTTTTCTAATACTAAACTACATTCACTATGATGAGGAATACTGTTATCCTCAAATATAATTTGCATTAATAATATTTTATTTACTTTGTAAATATGTTTAGACCCTATATTCGAAAGCTATTCTGATCTTTTATGTACTTACTTATGTCATAATTCCTGTAACACTGATGTACTCGTACATGTATATTTCTATAATTTTGTATAGCCTGTATTACTACAAATGTTATCTGTATTATTATGTTTTTAATGATGTTATCTGTACCTTTGTATTTGTATTCTCATGTTATAAAATTGTAATTGACACCAGTTCATCATATTAAGTAATTTGTAAGCATTCATTTTAGTGCACACATTTCTGTTGGTCATAGTATATGCACAATATGTGAGAAGTTGGGACTGTTAGTGTTTGCATGTGTGTTAATAATTCAGCAAGGGACTGGGTAACAGCACTGCTGGTTCTAAGGACAATTCAAAAAGCCTTGTGAGGGCACAAGTGGTGGTTTGTGGACTTGCCATATTGTCCGCAAGACTCTTCAGTGGTGATTGTGAACCTTCACAGTCGCAACAGATGGCTGCTAGCTGTCTCCACAAGGAATGCAGTGGGTCTGCACCATTGATGGCCCACCAATACCATACTCTCTACCAGGACTACAGTGGATCTGCTCTGTGATGACCTACCTACCAATATTCTTCAAAACTTCGACTGACTCTGCTGTGGGTTTGCTCTGTTATGGCCCATTACCTGCCTGCATGTCAAGAGTCAGCACTGTATTTCCGTTGGAAGGACAACACTACTTCTTCAAGATTGCGTGGAAATCCACTACTTCCGTGTGCATTTTCTTTTACTGCTTAGACTTTGAGAAAAAACTGGAATTATTACTGTGATAAATGATCAGGACTGTCTTTATGAGAACAATTTTTTGCTTTTGACCAACACTGCATCAATAAGTGTTTGCATTTGATATCTTTACTATTGTAATTATGAAAATTTTTATCAGATCATTATTGGCCACTGCCCAAAACAATTGGTAAAATTTTTTGTGGGGAGCATAAGGGATATGTAAGTAGGTTGTTTAGGTTTTTATGTTGGTAACGCCAGGTAGCGTTCTATATGAAAATCACTGACTGTGCTGTGTGAAGTCTGTGGCTGGTATCCATTGTTGGAATATTTGCTGCTGTAGTGTTGGGCAGTTGGATGTGAACAGCGCCTAGCGTTGCGTAGTTGGAGGTGAGCCGCCAGCAGTGGTGGATGTGGGGAGAGAGATGGCAGGATTTTAAGAGCGGACGATCCGGGCGTGTGTCCGCCAGAAAGAGTAAATTTGTAATACTGGATATAATGTACTGATTTTATATATATATATATATATATATATATATATATATAATGACTTTTGAACACTATTAAGGTAAATACATTGTTTGTTCTCTATCAAAATCATTCATTTGCTGACTATACCTATTAGTAATTAATGCCTTCAGTAGTTAGAATCTTTTATTTAGCTGGCAGTAGTGGCGCTCGCTGTATTGCAGTAGTTCGAGTAACGAAGATTTTTGTGAGGTAAGTGATTCATGAAAGGTAGAGGTTATTGTTAGTCAGGGTCATTCTCTTCTATGGACTATTGAAAGTCAGATTTCGTTGCGCTAAAAATAGTGTGTGTCACTTTCGTGTTGATCTGAATAAGTAAAGAGAGAAATGTCTGAAACGTTCAGTTTTGCTCAGCTGTTTGAAAATCAAATAACGTAGAGGGAAAGTTTCAAACTGTCTTATTTGGAACAAAAGACAATAGTGTAAGATCGTTAGTAAAACCATAAATACTGGAGTCCACTTCTTTCTTTGGGTTGGGAAGAAACTCATTTTGGAACTTTTCTTTTGTTGGATTTTAGAGTTCCAACACATGTAAACCTGTTTTTCAGCAGCTCCGTACACAGTTCATAGAGGAAAACCAACTGTCTTCTGTGACATTCCTGTTTGTCCCGTAAATACTTTTGGAAATACGATTCGCAGACTGTGTTGGCTTTCGAAACATTTTCTCTTCCTCAGATAGTATTGCTTCATCACTGTCTTTCCCCACATAAATGTAAGAATTATACAGATATGAAGAATGTGCATCTGTGAAGCATATGACTTATGTTCCATATTTAGCAGGTTACTTGGGCATAAATATTTAGACGCATCATCAAATCTGAGAGCCACCAGTAAAACTTCACATCGTTTTAGAGGCATGGTTGCACGAAGAATGGGACGTCCAGTAAGGTCATTTGCGAAAAATGATGTAACGTTTTCACGTCCAGACTTGAAAATGGAACATAGAACCATCAAACCAATCACTGCCTCATTTCAGCTTTGTTTGTGTTTTTATAACTCGAAGACGAAAGATTTTGAAATTTATTCCTTATCACTTGTAGTTTTGAGATAGTATGTGAAGAAACTTACACAAGATAGAGTAGCATGGAGAGCTGCATCAAACCAGTCTCAGGACTGAAGACCACAATAACAACAATGTACTACTATCTCGACCAACATATCAGTGTTAAAAAATAAACGCCATATTTCTTCTGGGTCTAGATCGTTACCTAATTGATAGGTAGGTCTTAACCACGATGACAATCTAATTTTTATTAATTTTTGTTTGGTGTCTTAGTACCGTAATTGGGCGCTCTGGAACTCCAACTGAAACAGTTCATCTTGCCATGATAAACTGTTTCAGTTCCGGTGTCATCATTTTCCGTATTCTGAAGAGAGTCAACATCACCTTGTTCATTCTCGTGCGTGCACAGAATATCATTCACATCTATTTCAGAATCACTGTCATGGTCTGAATCGGATATGTGATTTTCCGCAGGAACAAAAGAATCGTCTGAATGATAATCATCATCGCTTTCTTCAAACTGCTCTAAAGCCATCTGCACCATTATTTTGCTTCATTATGACACACAACGTATTTCTCCACAAGTAGCCATCTACAAGTAATGAGATATTTGAAAAGTAAGGAGTACAACTAAAAAAAACTTACGCGCTTAGTGTAACAGCCGTCTGTCGGACGGAGTATAAATCTTACCCCTACAGTACTATCCGCCTGTGAGACGATGTGACTGGTGATTGTGCGCGAGTAAAACAATACTATCGTGGAAGTCCACACAGTAGCAAGTTCAACTCACGAATGCAACATAGCTGAAATACCAGATCCAAGTATCAATGCACGTCTGTCAACACTAGACTGAGAGCTTTTATGCCCACCTAAGAGACGGATGATGGTTAACAGCCTGTCACAGAAATGAACGAAATACCACCTTCCGTCCCAGAATGCGACAACAATATGCCTCAGAACCAAACAATGAAGGCTGACAACACAACCTCAAATGTTTCAACAATACGTCACTCAAACAAACGCTATGCCACGTTTCAAAATGAATATCTTTGCTAGTAGGGTGTCTATGATTCACTTATTTTTGTCAAATGCACACTCTGTATGTTTGTGCATTTTAAGAAACGATGGATAAATTTGCTTTCAGAAAGAAAAGGGTGGTTCATGGTGTGGGTTCCTGTAGTCATGTCCTAGTTCATGAACCACAGGCAACGTATGAGTGGCCAAGAAAGTGGTCCCGACAGTCGGGATACCAGTTACTTTGGAATAAGGCTGGGCATCTCGGACATATTCTGAGTCGTGGTCACCTTTGTGCTCATACGGCAAAGACTACCAAATCCACCGGTTAGTCCCTCAGCCGTTAGGGGTAAAACCCAATGGGACTCGGGGCAAGTAAGGGTAGCAACCCGCTTCTCTGGTACTTTAAATATGATGCTGACAACAATCAGAGCAAAATGCCTCGGACCTTTGGAGGTGACGGAGTCTCACCTCTAACTGACAAACCAGGGACTCCTAAGATACGACGTCGCAAACAAATGGTAATGAGATGGGGAGCTATTAATATCAATGGGGGCTACTCTGGGAAGAAGGTAGAGCTGGCAGAGGCTGCAAGTAAGATGGGGCTGGACGTTTTAGCTGTTAGTGACATTCGGGTAAGGGGTGAGAAAGAAGAGGAAGTGGGAGAATACAAGGTCTACCTGTCAGGAGTCAAAGCAGGAATAGCACAATGGGGTGTAGGGCTTTACATCAGGAAAGAAATGGAACCCAGCGAAGTTGCAATAAGGTATGTAAACGAACGACTGATGTGGATAGATTTGACAGTGTCTAGCAAGAAAATTAGGATTGTGTCAGTAAATTCGCATTGTGAAGGGACAGATCAAGATAAGATGGATAGTTTTTATGAGACACTCAGTGATGTAGTTGTTAGAGTAAAGGACAAGGACAGTGTTCTGCTCATGGGTGATTTTAACGCCAGGATTGGAAATCGAACAGAAGGGTATGAAAAGGTTATGGGTAAATTTGGAGAGGATATGGAGGCCAACAGGAACGGGAAACAACTCTAGGATTTCTGTGCCAGTATGGGCTTAGTAATCACAAACTCCTTTTTTAAACATAAGAACATTCACCGGTATACTTGGAAAGGCAGGGGAACCAGATCTGTCATTGACTATATAATAACAGATCAGGAATTCAGGGAGGCTGTGAGGGACACACGTGTATTCAGGGGATTCTTTGATGACACTGATCATTATTTAATCTGCAGTGAAATTGGGATTGTGAGGCCGAAAGTGCAGGAGGTCAGGTCCATATGTAGGAGGATAAGAATGGAGAAACTTCAGGATAAGGAAATCAGGCACAAGTACATAACAGCGATCTCAGAAAGGTACCAGTGAGTTGAATGTAGTCAATTACAGTCACTGGAAAAGGAATGGACAAGTTACAGGGACACAGTACTAGAAGTGGCTAAAGAATGTCTTGGAACAGTAGTGTGTAAAAGTAGGATGAAGCAAACAGCTTGGTGGAATGATACAGTCAAGGCAACCTGTAAAAGGAAAAAGAAGGCGTATCAAAAATGGCTACATACCAGAACCCAGGTAGACAGAGAAAGTTATGTTCAAGAAAGAAACAAAGCCAAACAGATAATTGCAGCATTCAAGAAGAAATCGTGGGAAGATTTTGGAAGCAGGTTGGAGACTATGGGTCAAGCTGCTGGAAAACCATTCTGGAGTGTAATTAGCAGTCTTCGAAAGGGAGGTAAGAAGGAAATGACAAGTATTTTGGACAGGTCAGGAAAACTGCTGGTGAATCCTGTGGATGCCTTGGGCAGATGGAGGGAATATTTTGAAGAGTTGCTCAATGTAGGTGAAAATGCGATCAGTAATGTTTCAGATTTCGAGGTAGAATGGGATAGGAATGATGATGGAAATAGGATGACATTTGAGGAAGTGGAAAAAATGGTCAATAGATTGCAGTGCAATAAAGCGGCTGGGGTGGATGAAATTAAGTCGGAACTCATCAAATACAGTGGAATGTCAGGTCTTAAATGGCTACACAGGATAACTGAAATGGCCTGGGAGTCGGGACAGGTTCCATCAGACTAGACAAAACCAGTAATCACACCAATCTTTAAACATGGAAACAGAAAAGATTGTAACAACTACAGAGGTATCTCTTTAATCAGCGTTGTGGGTAAAATCATCTCAGGTATTGTTGAAAGGAAAGTGCGAGTATTAGTTGAGGACCAATTGGATGAAAATCAGTGTGGGTTTAGGCCTCTTAGAGGTTGTCAGGACCAGATATTTAGCTTACGGCAAATAATGGAGAAGTGTTATGAGTGGAACAGGGAATTGTATCTATGCTTTATAGATCTTGAAAAGGCATATGACCGGGTTCCTAGGAGGAAGTTATTGTCTGTCCTACAAGATTATGGAATAGGAGGCAAACTTTTCCAAGCAATTAAAGGTCTTTACATGGATAGTCAGGCAGCAGTTAGCGTGACGGTAAATTGAGATCATGGTTCAGAGTAGTTTCAGGGGTAAGACAAGGATGAAACCTGTCTCCACTGTTGTTCATATTATTTATGGATCATATGTTGAAAACAATAGACTGGATGGGTGAGATTAAGATATGTGAACAGAAAATAAGCAGTCTTGCATATGCGGATGACTTAGTTGTGATGGCAGATTCGATTGAAAGTTTGCAAAGTAATATTTCAGAGCTAGATCAGAAATGTAAGGACTATGGTATGAAGATTAGCATCTCCAAAACGAAAGTAATGTCAGTGGGAAAGAAATATAAACGGATTGAGTCCCAAATAGGAGGAACAAAGTTAGAACAGGTGGACGGTTTTAAGTACTTAGGATGCATATTCTCAAAGGATGGCAACATAGTGAAAGAACTGGAATCGAGGTGTAGCAAAGCTAATGCAGTGAGCGCTCAGCTACGATCTACTCTCTTCTGCAGGAAGGAAGTGAGTACCAAGACTAAGTTATCTGTGCACTGTTCAATCTTTCGACCAACTCTGTTGTATGGGAGCGAAAGCTGGGTGGATTCAGGTTACCTTATCAACAAGGTTGAGGTTACGGATATGAAAGTAGCTAGGATGATTGCAGGTACTAGTAGATGGGAACAATGGCAGGAGGGTGTCCACAACGAGGAAATCAAAGAAAAACTGGGAATGAACTCTATAGATGTAGCAGTCAGAGCGAACAGGCTTAGATGGTGGGGTCATGTTACGCGCATGGGAGAAGCAAGGTTACCCAAGAGACTCATGGATTCAGCAGTAGACGGTAGGAGGAGTCGGGGCAGACCGAGGAGAAGGTACCTGGATTCTGTTAAGAATGATTTTGAAGTAATAGGTTTAACATCAGAAGAGGCACCAATGTTAGCACTGAATAGGGGATCGTGGAGGAACTGTATAAGGGGGTCTATGCTCCAGACTGAACGCTGAAAGGCATAATCAGTCTTAAATGATGATGATGATGATGATGGTGAGAAAGAAAAGGAAACGAAGTTCTAGTCCTAGTGGAACTAAAATGGACATACAAAAGAAACAAAACCTGTTATTAAAATAGGCGTACCAAATGAACAATTAGTGGAAAAGTGGAAAGTGTTGTATAAGTAGTGCAGTGCGCATTACTCTGGGGGAAATTGGGTTATTTTTTTGTAGTTTCCGCGATAACATGAAAAAGAGTAACTGTTTGGCGTCATCATCAGGCAAGCTGTAGTATTAATTAACATTCACATCAACTGCGAACTTATCATTGGAAAACAGTTTTTGTCTAGCCAGTAACGCAAATGATCATTAAAAAACATACTTTACATATAATTCAAAGCAGGGTCCCCCACCCCCCAAAAAAATGCTCCTAATTTAAATTATAAATGTCGACCTAACTAATTTGGTAATTCAGTTCTAAATTATTCCCAGATTAATAATTAATTTCAATTCCATTTGTTACAAGTATGCCTTACTTCTAGTTCTAACTTCTAAACTTGATACATGTAGACCTGTGAACACTAAATGTTCTTTAATTTTCTTCTACATTTAGGATATCATGTCAGTGTACTTTAAGAAGGTTTTAAATGTAGGCGTACCACAAGAATTCAGTTCGAGAATAGTTAGAGGCACCAAATTTCGCCAAAACATTGGCTGCATCCTTTAAAATCGCTGAGGAAAGTGTAAAATCCGCTGTAACGAAGGGAAGTATTGTTACAACACAGTTTTATTTACTAAATGAAAACTCTACACAGACTTAGGATGTCTTTCTTTGACCAAATTAAGATTTAGTGGAAATAAAATTTATGATAATGTTACGGAGGATGCAATGTGTAAAATAACTACTGATACTGTTTTATCGAAAATACAATCAACCAGGTTGTATTCAACCATGGTAGATGAGTCTACTGACATTAATCAAATAGAAACTCTAATTTTATATGTTATAATAGTGCAGAAGGGGAAAACGTAGGTGCACTATTTAAAACTGTGTCGGCAAACAGGATGCATAGTGACGTGTATCCAGTATTCATCTGTTATAGGACTTTTGGATAGGTCTGGCACTGATAAGAGCAAATGCTCTTCAGTTTCTACAGATGGTGTATCTCTTAGGACATGAGTTCAGCCTGGGGTGACAGCTATTTT
Source organism: Schistocerca cancellata (assembly GCF_023864275.1). Classification (NCBI taxonomy): domain Eukaryota; kingdom Metazoa; phylum Arthropoda; class Insecta; order Orthoptera; family Acrididae; genus Schistocerca; species Schistocerca cancellata. Next base: position 6,756,645 of record NC_064630.1, read on the forward strand.
TAAAAACAATTACTCCCATATCTTATCTGAGTACGGTGTGGTCCATCGGTTAGCTTTAGCAATCAATCAAGCAGCTGAACAGTGTAAAGTCTCAAGACACTCTAAACAGAATTTAAGCTGCGTTGAACAGCCATCAAAGAATTCCAAAGGATCAAAAGATACGCAAGAAATACTTAGTGGGCCAAGGTAACAATTTGTTAAAACGTTTGCCATTCGCTGGCTCTCACTGGGAGAGGCGGTAAATTCAAAATATGTAAATTGAAATTGTTCTGTATCCATGCTGCAAAAAGAGAAAAGACCTGGTGGCTTAGCAAAAAATGTAAAATGCCTAATTTTATTGCGAATATTGTGTTTTGGAAAGATGGAATATTTCTTGTTAACATATTGTATTTTCCAGTTCAAAAGTCAAATTTAGATCTCGAGTTTGCGTGAACTCATACATACAAGAGTTCGTGGACCTTAAATGGAAACCAGGTGCAAATTACAGTTCTTTTCTTGATAAAGAGCCTCCAGGGTTTCAAGAAGGTGGTTCGAGATTCGCGGAAACATAACACAAGATTCAGTGCAGGGAAGAAGTGATATTAAACACCAAATTTGCAAATTCTTACATAAGTTGCTTTCAAATTTAAATGAGAGACTGGGGGAAGTGGATAAGGTATGAGTATTTGAGATATTTTATCCTAAGAACTAAAGAAATTATGTCAAGTTTGGCAATAAGCAAATCACAGAAATATGTTGACTCAATAATTCTGCAACATCGATAAATTTATCTGATCTCTTACTGGAAAGGGCATTGTTTAAGAAGGTATTGAACAGTAGATGCAATGGAATGAATTTAAAAGAGGTGGTAGAGTTAATTTGTGTTAGTAAGATGAGTGAAAAATTCCCTCTTGGGAATTCAATTATAGAATTAACTCTTGCAGACAGTTTAGTACGAATGAAGGTTTAGTTGCATTAACAATATAAAGACAGTAAACGGATATCGTCTGTCTGTGGAAATAGTAATCAAGCTTCTGATAGTTAACACTGAAGGACCATCCTGCTGTAACTTTGATTTTGAAAAGGCCTGTACGCATAAATACCGACGTATTTTAATGTGATATAGTGTAGTGCAAAATACGCAAATCAGTACTCGCAGCGTACTGTAGTGTAGATGTAGTATGGTAGTTTGTGGATTTGTATGTGCAAAAGGTGCTTTTAAAAAGTAATAAAACGTCATTCAGCAGGTTGCTGTTAGCTTCAGTTCAGTACACGATTCACTGTTATACTTTCATTTTAAAAAACTCTCATTCATAGTTTACAAAATTTTCTTCTAGCAGGATTTTGCACAAAACTTTCGTAGTTAGCACAGCTGGAAATAGCGATTTATGAATTTTTGCGATATTATTTTATTTTGTAGCTTAAACCCTGCTCTGAATAAATGTAGTGAACGATGGAAGAGAGTTTTAAATTCAATCTCACTACGTCTGAAGACAAACTCTATCAAGAGTAACGGACATCGTATAGTTGCCTGCTCTGCTGGCATACCAGGGAGTTTCCCAAGTAATTGATTTACTGACGTCAGTATATTAAATCACTGTGCAAAACGGTGTGAATGACAGTAAAAGATTTCAGGTATCGATTTTCTGACAGAGAGGCAAATCTTAAACAACGGGCTATTGCGGTTCAGTACAATTACGGGGATTTAGAGGTAAGTAAGTTGTTGCCACGACGTCGCGGTAGTTCACTGCCGACGGGGGAAAGCGACTGTCAGCCACTTGAGAGTCAGGCCGCAGACGCGCAGAGACGCCGGGGAGAAAATCCAATAGCGGGCTAAGGAACGAGGTTTCTCTGCCCGAGCAGTCAAAGGGCGCGCGGCGCGTTTGATCTGCGCCGCAGTCGCGACGCCGGAAACAGTAAGCTCACAAGTCGCTCCATTCACGGCCAGTCCCGGGGAAGGGAAGCGTCGATAGTAGGGCGGCAGCTAAGGGTGACGCGCTGTTACTCCGTGAAATATTCTTGCACATTCTGACGCTAAATTTAACAGTCGGGAAGTAAACCGGTGCTGCAAAATTAATTAATGTTCGACGTAGCTACTGCTGCCTTAAATGAACAAACAATGAACAGTGCAAGGTGTTTCAGACCACAGGTAGTGGCAATGATTCGGAAACCACGGGCCATGAGAAGTGCAACTCACACCATTACTGGGCGCTAATGACCATAGAAGTTTTGCGCCCTAAAACCACAAACAAAAAAAAAAAAAAACAAAACAAAACGACACCATTAGAATTGGAAAGGTACAGCCATATGAACTTCAAGAACCGCAAAGCTTTCGATCTAATTACGAGCTTATCCCTGCTAACATTGTAACATAAGAAATATCTAGCAGGACGTATGACTGGGTTGAGGACTTCCCGACAGGCGAAGAGTAACACGTTATAAACAAACGCTGATGAAGTTTTGCGTCTGGCCCAGTGAAGTGTCAGAGGGGCACTACCGTTCATGAATTAGACGTTCGGAAGAGTACGTGGCTATATGGGAGCAACTTGCTATATAGGGCTATTAGTAATGCCATGTCTACGGTTGGGGAAATACAAGTCTGGCGCAAACATTGGCAACGAGCCCTGTTGTTCTACACCTACATCTACATCTACATTTATACTACGCAAGCCACCCAACGGTGTGTGGCGGAGGGCACTTTAGGTGCTACTGGCATTACCTCCCTCTCGTGTCCTGTTTCAGTCGCGTATGGTTGGCGGGAAAAACGACTGCCGGAAAGCCTCCGTGCGCTCTCGAATCTCTCTAATTTTACAGTCGTGATCTCCTCGGGAGGTATAAGTAGGGGGAAGCAATATATTCGATACCTAATGCAGAAACGCACCCTCTCGAAACCTGGACAGCAAGCTACACCGCAATGCAGAGCGCCTCTCTTGCAGAGTCTGCCACTTGAATTTGCTAAACATCTCCGTAACGCTATCACGCTTACCAAATAACCCCGTGACGAAACGCGCCGCTCTTCTTTGGATCTTCTCTATCTCCTCCGTCAACCCGACCTGGTACGGATCCCACACTGATGAGCAATACTCAAGTATAGGTCAAACGAGTGTTTTCTAAGCAACCTCCTTTCTTGATGGATTACATTTTCTAAGGACTCTCCCAGTGCTGTTGTGGTCTTCAGTCCAGAGACTGGTTTGTTGCAGCTCTCCATGCTGCTCTTCCCCTGCAAGCTTCTTCATCTCCGACTAACTACTGCAACCTACATCCTTCTGAATCTGCTTAGTGTTTTTTTAATTCCTTGGTCTCCCTCTGTGATTTTTACCCTCCGCGTTTCCCTCCAAACTAAATTGATGATCCCTTGATACCTCAGAACGTGTCCTGCCAACCGATCCCTTCTTCTGGTCAAGTTGCGCCAAAAATTCCTCTTCTCTCCAATTCTATTATCTCCTCACTAGTTACGTGATCTACCCATCTACTCTTCAGCGTTCTTCTGTAGCACCACATTTCGAAAGCTTCTACTCTCGTCTTGTCTAAACTATTTATCGTCCATGTATCATTTCCATACATTGCTGCACTCCATACAAATGCTTTCAAGAAAGACTGCCTGACACTTAAATCTATACTGCATATTAACAAATTTCTGTTCTTCAGAAAAGCTTTCCTTGCCATTGCCAGTCTATATTTTATATCCTTACTCCCACCATAATCAGTTATTTTGCTCCCTAAATACCAAAACTCATCTACTACTTTAAGTGCCTCATTTCCTAAAGCTAATACCCTCAGCATCACCTGATTTAATTCGACTACATTCCAATGTCCTCGCTTGGCTTTTGTTGATGTTCATCTTATGTTCATCTTTCAAGACACTGTCTATTCTATTCAACTGCTCTCCTAGTTCTTTGCTGTCTCTGACAGAGTTACAATGTCATCGGCAAACGTCAAAGTTTTTATTTCGTCTCCATCGATTTTAATCCCTAAAAGAAATTTTTCTTTTGTTTATTGCTTTCTCAAAATACACAGAAATGTGTAAAAAACCGGCCATGTGCGAGCAGTAGTCGCGTAATGTGGGTTGCGTGAAAACTAAATTATGTATATGGACAGATCATCCGTTCCCTGAGCCGAGGAACTCGACGATTTTTGCCTCTTATCGACATTGATATCTGTAAGGTATCGGCCCTAGGGATCCCAAGACTTTCGAGAGTGTTTTAATTTCAAGTCTGCAGTCGGATAACAAATAACGATTTTCTTCCGTGTCATACAATTCAAATTATGATTTTTCTGATTCTTTTCCTTCTGCTGTACTGTTCTTCCTTCCTTCTTGCCAAATTTCATGGTCATACGTCAAGGGAAAGTATCCTATAGGTTTTGATGAGTGAGTTTGCAAGTTTTAAAAATAGGTGAAAAATGACCGTTTATTTTGATTGCAAAGGCTTAGAAGCAAATGTTCACCGTATTACGCAGCCAATGGTCCATAGACCTTAGTATATGAAATAAATTTCTGAGAAAAAATGAAATGAAGGAACACATGAGACACTACTGTCTATATACTTACTTTTTGAGGTACAGCTTATGGACAAAAATATGCAAACACTGTGAGAAATGCGTGCTTAAGCGAAGGACAGACGACCAGACAGTAATACAACAAAAGATAAAATTTTTTTTCGTTTTATATAATTACAAATGAACAGTTTTCAGATTTTTCCTTTGGTTGAGCTGTGGAATCTTGTTTCTTGGCAAATGTCATGATTATACGTGAAGGGGAAGCACTCCACAGGTTTCGGAGACTGAGTCTGCGAGTATCAAGATAAATGAGATGGATAGCCGTGTTGTTCGAATGCATTGACTTAGAAGCTCTGCTGTCTTACATCGCCAATGGTCCGTAGACCTTATTTTGTGACACAAATTTCAATTTGATAAGTCCATCAGTTCTGAACAGTCGTACAGACAAACAGAATCACTGATCCTCTAAGGGTCCACTTTTTACCAAATGAGGTTCGGATGCCTAAAACTGCAGTGCAGTATTTTGTAATTTTACTACTGATGATTATTTAGTCACTATTTTAGTCTCTGATGACTTGAAGAATGGATAATCCCACTTCCAAATGAGGAAGGGTAGAAAAGTGTGAAAAATACCAAACTATTTAGTAAGTGATGGTTGCCGAAGACCAGCACACATAGTTTACAGAAGGATGAAAGGATGGTAGAAGCTGATGCTGACTAGTTTTGGTTCCGGAGAAATGAAGGAACACATGAGACACTACTGTCCATATACTTACTTTTTGAGGTACAGCTTATGGACAAAAATATGCAAACACTGTGAGAAATGCGTGCTGGAACACAAACGCAGATGCAAGCCAAGCGTGCAGGTTGCGCTGTTAGATTTGACCACAGATCTCACCTGTGCTATGTCATCCGTAGGCTGCAAGTGTCAGCTGACGTCAGAACAGTATTCTTTGTGGTTGTGGGAGCACTGAGTCCTGAGACCTGATTGGTAGGTAGTCAGAGAGCGCAAAGGATAAGGTTAAGGTTGTGGATGGCGCCGTAAACAGTTACTGTGAGTTGCACAATGAAACACACAACTTTATTTTTCTATGAAACACTTATTTACACATTGGTTTAAAGGACTGCAATTAAACAATACGGCTGAAGGCCTAGTTAAAGAAAACTTGAGATGGTTCTTGGGCTGAAGGCCCAAAACCACACAGCAAACACAAGAACGGCTGAAGGCCCGGCTTAGAAATCGAAAGCAATTAAAAATAGAAGGTAAAAAATTATTAAGAAAAACCATGCGATGAAAACAATTAACGGCTGAAGACCTACACTACACATCTGAAGGGCAACTATAATTAACGTAAATTAATAAACAATTTTTTTAAGCAAGAAATTTCTTTTTACACTTACAAGAGAACGGCCAAAACCTGATTAACTTATTGCATGGCTGAAGGCCACAAACAAATTTCAAAAAACGGCTGAAAGCGTGAACAACAAGTCAGATAAATAATTTAGAATCAACCCCTTGCTTCTTACTAAAACTTTTCCTTTAGAGAATACACGCGGCTGAAGGCCTTATTAAGTGGTTCACGCAAATCCTCGGTTGAAGGTCACACATAACACACGGAACAACTAACGGCTTAGGACCTGGATTAAGAACAATTTCAGATAGAACAATTTCTAAGAATACTTTTTTTAAACAATACTCAAAATTTTAATTTAACACTGCTGAAGCCGTGCGGGATTAGCCGAGCGGTCTTGGGCGCTGCAGTCATGGACTGTGCGGCTGGTCCCTCGGGCATGGGAGTGTGTGTTTGTCCTTAGGATAATTTAGGTTAAGTAGTGTGAAAGCTTAGGGACTGATGACCTTTGCACTTAAGTCCCATAAGATTTCATACACATTTGAACATTTTGAACACTGCTGAAAGCCTTTATGGAAAATTCAAAAAAAAATTGTATAAATGAAAAGCCAAAGGCCTTGCACAGTACTTCAACTAAAATGAAAAACACAATTTAAAACAAACAGAACAAGGGGGAATCATAAGTGTGCCGAGGGTCGGCCTGGGAAGGTAGCTCAAACGTAAGGTGAGGTGAGACAGCCAGCCAAGAGCGGAAGTTAGGTAATCGGATGGCAACGCAAACCAGGGACGGCCCAAGGACCGACGAAGAATTTAACCAATTCCCGACCGTCCGACCAACGGCACAACGATGGAGAATATCGGCCGAGGACGAAAATACGAACAACGCTACGCCTCCAGAAATTGGCGTGTAAAAACAGCCAGGGGAACAAATGGTTCAAATGGTTCAAATGGCTCTGAGCACTATGGGACTTAACAGCTATGGTCATCAGTCCCCTAGAACTCAGAACTACTTAGACCTAACTAACCTAAGGACATCACACACATCCACGCCCGAGGCAGGATTCGAACCTGCGACCGTTGCGGTCGCGCGGTTCCAGACTGAAGCGCCTAGAACCGCTCGGCCACACTGGCCGGCAGTCAGGGGAACAATAAACACTCTAACCAAATATGAACAAAACAACTTAACAAGGCTGTCAAACTACACGCCGTGCTGGACAGCAACAACACGACGAGGAAAAGGCACACTGCCTACAAACTACGCTAACGAGCAGAGCAGGTAACTGGAGCTTTAACGGCCACAGGGCAGAAAATACCGCTGGTGCACTTCACTGATAAGTAACGGTCGATTTAATAATTAATCACAACATGCGAAGATGGCTGCAAGATTTCGCCGACTCCAACACATCATACGATGGTGCCAGCCCGAACGGCGAAGGGGGTAACGACTTGCAAATGAACGAAGAGATGACACAATAGTTGAGGTTTCATAACAGATTAACTGGTCGTCACTTAAAACTTCCGGGCTGATAGGCCGTGGTCGAAGTGTAAAACTGTCTCCTGACGTTTAGTCTCCGACTGCAGTTCGCCGTTTTACCTCCGAGGATGTCTCCTGCAGTCGGAGACGAAACGTCAGTAGACAGTTTTATACTTCGACCACGGCCTATCAGCCCGGAAGTTTTAAATGAAGACAATACCGGCCGTGAAAGCTTACATTGTATGAGATTAACTGGTCACTCAACTTCCGCGTCCAGGTTCGGCGGGTATCGGACCTGTCGCTCTCGCAGCTAGCGCCTCACGATCCGACAGCGCGTGCACACCGCCAGTGGTCCTGGCCTGACTTGCCCGCTGCTACGTCCCAGCCGACTCTCTCCATCATGCAGACAGCATTAAAATAACTGCTCAGTCAAACCACACAAGTCACACACGCATCCAGGAAAGACTTCCACAAACAACTCGAACAATACTAAAACCAGTCACTGTACAGCAACAAGGACGAATCACAAGCTGACAAACACAGAGAACCTACAGGGTGTTTCGAAAATGACCGGTATATTTGAAACGGCAATAAAAACTAAACGAGCAGCGATAGAAATACACCGTTTGTTGCATTATGCTTGGGACAACAGTACATTTTCAGGCGGACAAACTTTCGAAATTACGGTAGTTACAATTTTCAACAACAGATGGCGCTGCAAGTGATGTGAAAGATATAGAAGACAACGCAGTCTGTGGGTGCGCCGTTCTGTACGTCGTCTTTCTGCTGTAAGCGTGTGCTGTTCACAACGTGCAAGTGTGCTGTAGACAACATGGTTTATTCCTTAGAACAGAGGATTTTTCTGGTGTTGGAATTCCACCGCCTAGAACACAGTGTTGTTGCAACAAGACGAAGTTTTCAACGGAGGTTTAATGTAACCAAAGAACCGAAAAGCGATACAATAAAGGATCTGTTTGAAAAATTTCAACGGACTGGGAACGTGACGGATGAACGTGCTGGAAAGGTAGGGCGACCGCGTACGGCAACCACAGAGGGCAACGCGCAGCTAGTGCAGCAGGTGATCCAACAGCGGCCTCGGGTTTCCGTTCGCCGTGTTGCAGCTGCGGTCCAAATGACGCCAATGTCCACGTATCGTCTCATGCGCCAGAGTTTACAGCTCTATCCATACAAAATTCAAACGCGGCAAACTTTCAGCGCCGCTATCATTGCTGCACGAGAGACATTCACTAACGATGTAGTGCACAGGATTGATGACGGCGATATGCATGTGGGCAGCATTTGGTTTACTGACGAAGCTTATTTTTACCTGGACGGCTTCGTCAATAAACAGAAGTGGCGCATATGGGGAACCGAAAAGCCCCATGTTGCAGTCCCATCGTCCCTGCATCCTCAAAAAGTACTGGTCTGGGCCGCCATTTCTTCCAAAGGAATCATTGGCCCATTTTTCAGATCGAAGCGATTACTGCATCACGCTATCTGGACATTCTTCGTGAATTTGTGGCGGTACAAACTGCCTTAGACGACACTGCGAACACCTCGTGGTTTATGCAAGATGGTGCCCGGCCACATCGCACGGCCGACGTCTTTAATTTCCTGAATGAATATTTCGATGATCGTGTGATTGCTTTGGGCTATCCGAAACATACAGGAGGCGGCGTGGATTGGCCTCCCTATTCGCCAGACATGAACCCCTGTGACTTCTTTCTGTGGGGACACTTGAAAGACCAGGTGTACAGCCAGAATCCAGAAACAATTGAACAGCTGAAGCAGTACATCTCATCTGCATGTGAAGCCATTCCGCCAGACACGTTGTCAAAGGTTTCGGGTAATTTCATTCAGAGACTACGCCATATTATTGCTACGCATGGTGGATATGTGGAAAATATCGTACTATAGAGTTTCCCAGACCGCAGCGCCATCTGTTGTTGAAAATTGTAACTACTGTAATTTCGAAAGTTTGTCTGCCTGAAAATGTACTGTTGTCCCAAGCATATTGCAACAAACGGTGTATTTCTATCGCTGTTCGTTTAGTTTTTATTGCCGTTTCAAATATATCGGTCATTTTTGAAACACCCTGTAGAAGCGCTCGGCGACCAAATACACGTCGTCCGATGAGACGACCGACCCAACGACCAAGCGTGGTCGTCCCCACTCACGTGTGTCGGCAGCGGTCAGGCGAGTCACGGCTGTCCAGACCTCACTGCTGCTCTGCCCCTACTCCCTTCGGACGGACGATGTCCTGGAGACTGGCTCGGACCCAACCATGCAGAGGGAATACTTGCCCACTGGCCACCCGACATCTCTGCACGAGGAAGGAACCGACCCACGGCCCGCAAGATGACCAATTGAAGGAGCCCAGAAGCGGACGGAAGACCAAATACAGGTCGCCCGATGAGACGACCGACCGAACGACCAACCAACGGCCTCCTTCCGCCGGACAGTCCCCAGCGTTCGGGCGAGTACTTGCTGTGCAGACCTCCATCCCCACTGAACTCACCGCACAGCACGACCCGGAAAATAAGAGCGGCCGCTGCAAAGATAGTACGGCAGTGCTATTATCGATAGCGCTGCTGCTGCCAGTCACGGGCAGGCAGGCCAGCAACTTCGTGAAGCCAGTAAATGAAGTCGGAGTGGCTCCGGGTGTGGGCAAATAGCTGGTGCTCACATGGTGGTTGCTTCCGTTGCCAAGATAGCCGAAGTGTTAAGTAAGTCAGGAAGCACCATGGCGAAGAAGAAATGTACCGCGTACATCATTCACTAAGTCACAGTGAGAATGAAATTGTGTGTTGAGTGATCGTGATAGACGGTCATTGAAAGGGGTTGTGATGAAATGTAAGAGGACGATAGTTGCAAATGCCACTGCAGATCTGAATATACCACTGGTGAACCCTGTCACCATCAAAACAATACGAAGGGAGCTCCACAAGCAGCGAATTGCTGTAGGAGTTGGAATTCCAAAACCACTCACCAGTGATCCAAACGCCTGTAACAGGACAATGAGGTGATGAAGCCATAACACCTGGACCATAAAAAATGGTAGAAAGTCTACTGATCTGTTAAGTTTTGTTTCACACTGTTTCCAACTTATGGCCCAGTTTACGTCCCAAGAGCGAAACACTGATGTGGATCGACGATTCCCCGAGAGCCAAGATTACCAAGGATTATATGACCATTTGGGCTGGTGAAATTCTTCGTTACTAAAATGTCTGTTCCCCAGTGGTTACGTTGTGTCGCGAGGCGGCAGGGTCCCTGTTAAAAAAACAACTCGCCTTCGTCCAGGACTGGTTTAGAGAGCTTAATAGTGGACTGTCACATCTCCCCTGGTATTGGCCACCCAGGACCTAGTGGACTACTGTGGAAATAAGCGTGAGTGATTACTATCCGCTTCCTTCATTGTTATCTGAACTTCCCACTGTTTTGCAGTAACAATGGCATACGATTTCCTTAAAAACAGAGCCTGTATTTATCCATTTCGAGGCGCGGTGATATGTTGTGTTTCTGGTCTATATTTTGATCTCCCTCCACGCCTCTGGACGACGAAGGGACCCCGTTCGTTTCTACATCTTCATCTACACTCAGCAAGGCACTGTACGGATCGCGGGGGAGAGTTTGGTACTACTGTCACTTGCCTCTTCTCCTGTTATTGCCGCGAATAATTCACCGGACGATCGTTCAGCTGGCAACAGACGAGCGGATTTCTACGACGGGTCAGAACTGCGGGGCAGTTCCACTAATATTTGTCACGGATCCAGCCCGCCGAACTCGGGCCATCGCGTCTACTCAGTCACACATGCCTGAAGTCCTGGTCTATTGGAGAGTGGTGTAAATAATCGGATTTTCGTGATTTATCTGCGAACACAGGACTGCGGTTCATGAGCGGCATTCCAGTCGCCACAGGCGAAGGATGTCAGAGTGCCGGCCGGAGTGGCCGTGCGGTTCTAGGCGCTACAGTCTGGAGCCGGGCGACCACTACGGTCGCAGGTTCGAATCCTGCCTCGGGCAAGGATGTGTGTGATGTCCTTAGGTTAGTTAGGTTTAATTAGTTCTCAGTTCTAGGCGACTGATGACCTCAGAAGTTAAGTCGCATAGAGCTCATAGCCATTTCAACCATTTAGATGCCAGAGTAGCGACTATGTATTGTTGAAAGAACGTTGTATAGTGCGGATTCTGAAATTCGTTTACATTGTCTAGAGAAAGTTGTTGTGGACGAGAGTGGGAACAAAGTAGTGCCTGTCGCCGGCGGTTTGTGCGCTATATTCTCATACACTAAGTGATGAAAAGTACCGGGACACCACCAAAAACCCACGTTTTTCATATTGGGTGCATTGTGCTGCCACCTACTGCCAGGTACTCCATATCAATGTCCTCAGGAGTCATCAGACATCGTGAGAAAGCAGAATGGGGCGCTCCGCGGAACTCACGGACTTCGAACGTCGTCAGATGATTGGGTGTCACTTGTGTCATACGTCTGTACGCGGGATTTCCACACTCCTAAACATCCCTAGGTCCACTGTTTCCGATGTGATAGTGAAGTGGAAATGTGAAGGGTCAAGTACAGTACAAAAGCGGCCGACCTCGTCTGTTGACTGACAGAGACCGTCGACAGTTGAAGATGGTCGTAACGTGTAACAGGAAGACATCTATCCAGACCATCACAAACTACTTCAGGATCCACTGCAAGTACTATGACAGTTAGATGAGAGGTGAGAACACTTGGATTTCATGGTCGAGCGGTTGCTCATAAGCCACACACCACGCCGGTAAATGCCAAACGTCTCGCTTGGTGTAAGGAGCGTAAACATTGGACGTTTGAACAGTGGAAAAACGTTTTGTGGAGTGGCGAATCACGTTACACAAAGTGGCGATCCGATGGTAGGGTCTGGGTATGGCGAATACCCGGTGAACATCATCTGCCAGAGTGTGTGGTGCCAACAGTAAAATTCGGAGGTGGTGCTGTTATGATGTGGTCGTCTTTTTCAAGGAGGAGGTTTGTATCCCTTGTTGTTTTGAGTGGCGCTATCACAGCACCGGCCTACGTCGATGTTTTAAGCACCTTGTTGCTTCCCACTGTTGAAGACCAATTCGCGGATGGCGATTGCATCTTTCAACACGATCGAGCACCTGTCCATTAAGCACGGCTTGTGGCGGAGTCGTCACACGACAATAACATCCCTGGAATGGAATGGCATGCACAGAGTCCTGAATCCTATAGAACACCTTTGGCATGTTTTGGAACGGCGACCGATATCTCCTCAGTGAAGCACTCCGTGAAGAATGGACTGCCATTCCCCAAGAAACCTTCCAGCACCTGATTGAACGTATACCTGCGAGAGTGGAAGGTGTCATCAAGACTAAGGGTGGGCCGACACCATTTTCAATTCCAGCATTACCGACGTAGGGCGCCACTAACTTGTAAATCATTTTCAGCCGGGTGCCCGGATACTTTTGATCTCAAAGTGTATATTTCTAGAAAGAAAATCGTACACGTTCGGTGAAATAATGCACTGCCGAAAAAGCAACATTCCAGCCAGTAAGCTTTGTATAAATGGTTTTCTTTTGATATATGACCATGTGCAGACTTCGTCACCTACGTCAGTTACAACACACTTCAAAATTATTTAAGTTCTTTTGAAATTGGCTCTAAATGGTTCGAACGAAACTGTAATGAAAACATCATCATTTGAGTCGTATGCACAGAATTACGTCACTCCGTCCAATTGGTTTGCGTAAACTTTTTCCATTTAGATGTCGTTTGTTTCTCCTCAGAAATTATATTAATACAGGTTATCTGCTTTAATAGATATTAGAGCCACATTGAATAAACTTTCAAGACTCAAACTCGCGATTAACGCTGTCAAAAATTAATAATCTTGTCAAATAAATTACTTAACATAACTCTTCATAAATAAATTCTCGGAACACGTATTTAAACTTTTGTAGCATCCACTAGTTTATTATCTTCCTACATATAGACGTGAATCTGAGCCTTGACAAGACAGAACTGAACATTTACAACAAGATTAAACTTTCTATGACGTCATTGTTGTACAAAACATTACAAATTCCAATTTTTTCGATTTTTAGAAGCACGACGCAACAACTCGGTTTCAGGATCTTCTGTTGCTCTTTGGCTGTCGACCCGCGACGTATAGTGGCCAGCAATTTTCTCTCTGGTCCCGGCAGCGAAGATGCTGTTTCCGTTCGTTGCGCCGCCCTCTCCGTACATGAAACATAAAAAATAAATACAAACTTTAGTCAATTCACAGCCATTACAAATATTACAAAAATACATCAACAAAAAACTAAATTAAGCTTATATTCACCTGCAAACTGGACTGACACTGGTGGATGGGTGACGCTTCAGTTTCGCGTCCCACTTCAATGGGTATGACTCAGTCTCCAAAATAATGACCTTTATGATCTACATCTACATAGATACTCCGCAAGACACCGTACGGTGCGTGGCGGAGGGTACCCTGTACCCTATTTGTGATTTCCACTGCTATTCCACTCGCAAACAGAGCGAGCGTCCCACTATAATGGGTATGATTCAGTCTCCAAAATAATGACCTTGATGATCTACATCTACATAGATACTCCGCAAGACACCGTACGGTGCGTGGCGGAGGGTACCCTGTACCCTATTTGTCATTTCCACTGCTGTTCCACTCGCAAACAGAGCGAGTGAAAAACGACTGTCTCTTACGCCTCTGTATGGGCCCTAATTTTTCGTATCTTATCCTCGCGGTAGTTGAGCGCCATAGCAAGAACTACTTAAGAACGAGTCATTAAATTTTCGACGCACTTTTAGGTGAGTACGATTTGTTTTTGCTAGCTCTCTGTGGTTTATGTAAACTATCTGGTACAACAAATTGTATTTTAATGATTAATTTTGCTCTCCTGACTTGCTGTTAGTTTCCATTTTACGTACAACATTCGACGTTGGGTCCAGACGTCTTCTTCAGGTGGTCTGAGTTTTGCTGTTTTGTTTACATACTGCCTGGTGGGAATCATGCTGCGGAAACAAGATACAGTTCTGCGTGAATGCATTTCACAGGGACAAAGATTGGTTTTCAGCATCATCGATACTCCTCTGAGAATCGTGGCGGTCTGAAATGCTGGGAAGAGGACGTTGTTGATCCTGTGTAAAATAACTTCTATTACTTGTGAAATAATGGAGCTAACACAGTAATCTGTAATACAGTAACGACCATGGTGCCAGCAGTTTATTCTTGGTTCACACAGTTCATTCCTTCCTTTTTCCGCTTATATCAAAGGTATGCAACTATCTAAGCCCTATTCTGAAACTTTATCTTGAATTTTGTACCTTAGCTTTTATTGCGCTGTTGTCCACAGCTGGAAAGTCGTCTTGAATGTTTCACTCATTTTTTTATGCACCCTATTTTTTTATATTTTTGTTCTTGTAATGTTCACAGGTAATTTTCCGCAAGGAACGTCTTTTGCTGTACAAATGTATAATATTTGGTATATTGAAAATTTTTACTTTTTGGACCGTCTGAGTAAAACTGACTGAAACACAGTTATCGTGCCATACGCGTTTCGCCTTTATTCTCTGCAAGGCATCTTCAGTGGCCTGGAATATGTACATGTTTTTACTATTTACTTTACATTTTGGGGAAATGTACCCATAGGTTATAGACAGGTCTTGTGACTGGTTTTTGCTATGCTGTAGTAATATTTGAAATTCTACTTACAGGTTGCGTGGACGATTTTCTACGTATTATGTTTCTGTTCCTTTTCTGGCGCTGTTCCTCTTCTTATAATTGCCACTTGTTTTTTTTTTCCTCATTTCACAGCACTAGAAGCTGAACACTTGTTTTGAAACAGTGTATTGGTTTGTCTTGCCGACTGTCTGATGTTCTGCCAAAGATCGAATGTTAGTGCCGACTTTCGAGAGTAATTTTTGAAGTATCTGCGATGTGTTTGTGTGGGCATGTATGCGTATGTGTGTTTGTGTTTTGGTATGAAATAATGTTTATTCTGGTAACGGTTGTTTTTTGGTTGCTTGTATGAGAGGGACGATTTTTTTATCTTATCATTTCTTGTATTAAGTGTAGTAGGGAGCCTGTACTGATGTGTGTGTATTTGCGTGTGCTCATTTATCACATGATTGTTTTCAGCGGTGACTTTTGAATGTGGAAATTTCCTTGCATTGTATAAGGTATTTGTCATAGTTGTTTATTCTCATTATTTTCTTTCCTTTGTCATGTTTTTAGAATGGTGGTTATGGTGTTTTAAATGTTCTTCAAATGTGGAATGGTTTGTTTCGTACTTCCAACACCTGATATGTTCTTTGTACCGTGTTTTAACGTTCCTGCATGTCATGCCTATGTATACTGCATCAGAACATTGGCATTCAAGTTTGTATATTCCTGATCCCTGGAATTTATCTCTCTTGGTAGTTGGTTGGCTTAGGTGTGACTGGAGGGTTAGCCTAATATGATATGCTATGTGGAAGCCATGTCTCTTTAGTTTGGTGGCAACTCTGTAAAATTTATCAATACACAGTAATACACACAGCAAAAAATGTTTTGCATCACGTCGGTTTCGAGAGTTCCGGAACCTGTACAGAAAATTGGAACAGAGATCAACATAAACATCATTTCAGACCATTTTATTGCTCATGAAAACCACACATTGCATGTTGTACCACCATACAGCGAGACCTTCAGGGGTGGTGGTCCAGATTGCTGTACACATCGGTACCTCTAACACCCAGTAGCACGTCCTCATGGCGTTGATGCATGTCTGTATTCGTCGTGGCATACTACCCACAAGTTCATCGAGGCACTGTTGGTCCAGATTGTCCCATTTCTCAACGGCGATTCGGCATAGATCTCTCAGAGTGGTAGGTGAGTCATGTCGTCCATAAACAGTCATTTTCAATCTATCCAAGGCATGTTTGACAGGGTTCATGTCTGGAGAACATGCTGGCCACTCTAGTCGAGCGATGTCGTTACCCTGAAGGAAGTCATTCACAAGATGTGCACGATGGGGGCGCGAATTGTCGCCAATGAAGACGAATGCTTCGCCAATATGCTGCCGATACGGTTGCACTATCGGTCGGAGGATGGCATTCACGTATCGTACAGCCGTTACGGTGCCTTCGATGACCACCAGCGGCATACGTCGGCCCCGCATAATGCCATTACAAAACAGCAAGGAGACTCCACTCGCTGGACAGTGTGTCTAAGAAGTTAAGCCTGACCGGTTTGTCTCCAAACACGTCTCCGTCGATTGTCAGGTTGAAGGCATATGCGACACTCATCCATGAAGAGAACGAGATTCCAATCCTGAGCAGTCCATTCGGCAAGTTGTTGGGCCCATCTGTACTGCGCTGCTTGGTGTCGTGGTTGCAAAGATGGTCCTCGCCGTGGACGTCGGTAGTGAAATTGCTCATCATGCAGCCTATTGCGCACAGTTTGAGTCGTAACACGACGTCCTGTGGCTGCACGAAAAGCTTTATTCAATACGGTGGTGTTGCTGTCAGAGCTCCTCTGAGCCATAATCCGTAGGTGGCGGTCATCCACTGCAGTAGTAGTCCTTTGGCGGCCTGAGCGAAGCACGTCATCGACAGTTCCTGTCTCTCTGTATGTCCTCCACGTCCGGACAACATCGCTTCGGTTCACTCCAAGATGCCTGGACACTTCCCTTGTTGAGAGCCCTTCTCGGCACAAATTAACAATTCGGAAGCAACTGAACCGCGGTACTGACCGTTGAACTACGTGGATGAACTGAAAACAACGAGAGCCGTGTACCTCCTTCCTAGTGGAATGACTGGAACCGATCGGCTGTCGGACACCCTCCGATAGGCGCTGCTCATGCATCGTTGTTTACGTCTTTGGGCGGGTTTAATGACATCTGTCAACAATCAAAGGGACTGTATCTGTGATACAGTATCCACAGTCAACGTCTATCTTCAGGAGTTCTGGGAACCGGAGTGATGGGAAAGTTTTTCTGATGTGTGTATTACACGCAGCTGAGGAAGACAGGACTACAAAAGTTGAAGATGTATAATATTTGTTTTGTAAATGAAAAACGCCTTCTCTTGGTGCTCTGTATTTTATCCTCCCAGACGCTTTTCGCCTTTTTCCACTGTTCGGCATCGTGGGATATTTCTTCGCGTTTTTAGATGGCATCGGCGTTTCCTCTCATCTGGCACATGGAGGTCACACTGCCACTCTATGTACGAAACATAAGCATGTCTTTGCGTTTCAAACATTATTCCTCCCACTTTTCATTTTGTTTGCCCTCGTTCTTTTGTTGTCACTAATGTAGACCTAGCTACTTCGAGTTGAGAGTGAACTCAAAATACTTATGCCCATACTAGTGCTATGTCTATATTAGAGTGAAGTCAAAGTAGTTATGTCTATATCGGTGTTATGTCTACATTACTGACAGAAGACTGACAGTGTATCACAACAACAAGGATACAAAAAATTAATGAACAGTGGGAAGAAAAATGTTCGAAACACAAAAACACGCTTATGTCTCGTAAATAGAGCGGTAGTGCGACCTCCAAATGACCAGATGACAGGAAACGGCGATGCCAACTAAAAACGAGAAGAACTATCCCACTGATGATGCCTTAAAGGAAAAAAGGCGAAACGTGTCTAGTAGAGATGGGCAAAACTGTTCTTTTCAGAGATTGGATCAGAACTGTTCACTCCCTGAAATGAATTAGCTCTTTTTCATGACTCGCCACTCATTTACAATAGAAAATAAATGGAAGGCACATTGCCCTTTAAACTTGGTTTATTCCAGTACTATACCTGTATTTTGATCTTATTTGATCCTATTTTGAAGTAACACAGATAATGAGTAAGAAATTTGTATTGTTTATTGAAATTTCCACGATATGACAAAGTTTTTGATTATTGATATATTTTGCACTATCGTGGTTTTTTGGGTGATCGGAAAATGTTGTAACTTGAGATTTAGATTAACAATATATTTGGCTATAATGTATTAAAATTTCATTAACCTCATACAAATACATCGCAAGCTATATATTTTTAAAGTGAACGTTTCCTTCCGAAGACGCCTAAAATCGCAAAATCCGTACCAGAATAAGAAAAAATATATAAATTTGACTGTAAAACGAAAGTGCTGCATATAGCCTTACGCAGAATAAAACAAGGAAAATATTGGTGTATCACATTTTGCGATACATTTATCGGTTCGCTCGTAATTAAAGCGTAAATTCGAGTGTCCATAATAAAAATCCTATAGTAAGAGAAGCCATCAAGAACCTAATCTAATCAGTTTAAACAAATAAAAATAAAATAAAAACAATTGATGTATACATAACATAATAATGTAATATACATAGCGGTATTACTACGAAGAACAATATCCAGTAGGGACAAACTCCGATGCAGAGGCGCTGAGTCGAGCAGGTCGAGCTGCGAGCTGTATTACTGCGTGACCTAAGACCGCAGAGACCAGAGTGACACCTGAGTCGCTTTGCTCAATGCTCTGGCTAGAGTCGAGAACGGTGGGGTGAGCATTGAGCGGACGAGTTCCGAGGTTGGGGGGAGTGGTGAATTCACCTGCTCCGAGACAAATCGTCCGTTCCCTTGCGAGCAGGTTGTTGCAAGTAGTTCCTATGTTATCCGCTAGGTGGCTCTCTGTCCTGTTGCTCGCATCAACTGCCCAGAGCGCAGGACGTGCGACTGAAACGATCGCCGACAGAGTGCGATGCGAAGTTAAGCTGCGCCAGACACTGCACGCAGCAGACGACGCACAGAGATGGCACGGCATACGTGAAACACAAAATCCAATGGGGCACTGCACAATGCAGGCAGCCAAGGTAGAAGCAGGGCAGAGGCCAGCGCTGGCCGTGTTGTGTGGCGTGCACTGTGCTGTGACCAGCAGAGGCGCTGCTGATATGCTCCGTCTCTCTCTCTCTCTCTCTCTCTCTCTCTGCTGTGGTAAACGTTTGGAGCTACCGTTCTTTTTTTCTGAATCACTGATTGTTCACTCCTTTGAAAGATTCAACTCAATGAATTAGTTCAAGTGCGGATCCGCCATCTCTAGTGTCTAGGGGAGCGAAACACTGTGCGGCAAGAGAGGGCGCTTTTTATTTACAATACAAATACCTCTGTCGCTGTGGGGGGCTGGCCACGCAAACAAGCACTGCCACTGGGTCCGTAATACTGGAAGCTGCTTGAACTTGCTGTGACGTGAAGGCCACATCAGATCTCACAGAGCTTCGGCCTGTCGCAGAAATCCGCAGCTAATTAGGTCAGGTCGCCTGCTTCGAGAACTGCGCTAACGACTTGCAGGTCGTAACGTACAGGTGGGGACTGCGGGTATTCCAGGATCCGTCGAAATGTCCGTGGCCGGCCGTTAAGGTCGGCTCTTGTGTGGTCACCTACTGACGGTAAGCCTTCACGTAATCTCGAAACTCCCTAATTCTACCTTCATCCACTCAGTCATTATTGCAACTGGGTAGCCAGTTGCAATAATAACTGTGTTGAGATCTGGCCTATTCTACACGTTATTGTAGATCTATGTGACGATGCTGTGCTGATTATATTTATATGTTTTGACGATGCCATTATGGCCTTATCACTTTAGGACATGGTGTAAAAAAGGTCTGAGGATAGTCATTACGGACTGAACCCGGTCATCGTCTAAAGAATTGATATTGTGACCAAATACTGGAATAAGAAACATCTGTCAGATTCTTATTGTGATATCGTACCTCCCAGGTTCCAACGTTCTTTAAATAAAATGGAATAATAAACTTCATGATTATGTTGAAATAATGTCTGAACTGTGGAATGGGTACAGAACTCTACTTGTCGTGTGGGGTGTTATAAGTGCGAGTGGTGTGCTTACTCTGTGTTATTGTTAGCAAAAGTTTACACGAACTGATGGGGCAATGCAACTCCCAATATCATCAAAGACACACAGCCACTGCAAAATACATCCAGCCCCTTAGCCACCGAATCATCTGGCCCTGTTCAAAACTGATAACTTTGTTCCCTGAGGACATAACAAATAAATAAATTTTGTTACCTCTAGAGAAGCGCCGGCCGCGGTGGTCTAGCGGTTCTGGCGCTGCAGTCCGGAACCGCGGGACTGCTACGGTCGCAGGTTCGAATCCTGCCTCGGGCATGGGTGTGTGTGATGTCCTTAGGTTAGTTAGGTTTAAGTAGTTCTAAGTTCTAGGGGACTTATGACTTAAGATGTTGAGTCCCATAGTGCTCAGAGCCATTTGAACCATCTACAGAAGCAACGGAGTAACGCGATATATTCTGGTCTCTTATAAAATAAATATAAATATGCTTGCTACAGGCTCAGCAGTGTGCAATGATGGCCAAAATACTTGAAATGCACGTGAAATTCAATTAGCTGATAAACGAAAACATTTAAGAAACTCCAACTTCCTTAAAAAATATGACCTGCACAGGGAGGCGGTACTGATTATGGTGAATTACTAACACCCATTTTTTAGGAAAATTATATAGCAACTTAAGTTCGTCTTTTCAAAAACATCTGACAACTGAAGTTGCTCACAATTTATTCACAAACAATGAGATTTCAGCACCATGTATTATCTAACTTCATTAATCCAATATAAATGAAAATCATCAGATTAAATATCGCTCTGTTAAGAAATCTTAGAAACGTTGCAAAGTGAAATATCTAACTAGCCTTTTTATCAAAACGGTTTACGTACCTTCTGGGGTTACTCAACAATTACAAATTATCAGCCGACTTGTTTATACTAACGCGCTCGGAAAAAAAGAAACAGATATCATAATTATTTAACCTTTTACCTTGGTTCCTTGAAGACTTCTGCTTTCATGTTCAAGAATAGTGGCATACCTAAATTAATCTAACACTTGGTGGCTTTACACAGCACACAACGAAAGCTGCCTACTCCATCGTCTTTGGCTCACAGACAGCTGCCTGCGACTGTCTTCCTCCAACACTACAACAATCTCAGACCAGAGATCTTTGGCTCTGCCGTCGCGCACAGTCAGCGATCCACATTATCGATCCTATCAGAGACATTCATCGTTCATAGTATACTAGTTTCATTTTACTTTCTTAATATTCGTATCTTATTCTGGTGCCACATACAAGTGCGCCCCAGTATACTCCTTTCAACGTCATCTTCACCTAGTTCTCCTTCCACGTCATCTTCACCTACTTCTCTCTCCATTTCAGCAACGTCGTCTTCAAGTACATTTCGTCTGTATAGCCCTTCTACATATTTACTTTTCGCTTTTTACTTCTTTGCTTAGTACTGGCTTGCCATCTGACCTCTCGATATTCACTCAGTTGCTTGTCTGTTCTCCAGAGACCTATTTAATTTCTTGTAGGCGTCATCTATTTTCCTACTAGTTACACTTGCTTGTACAGCCTTTTCCAACCAGCAGACACGTCCAGTAGCGCAGCGAAGTGTTTGGTCGTGATATGTCAGTCAACTCGAATGAGAGTGGCATCACATTCCATCACTGCAGGAGGCACAGCTGTGTGCGGTCGGTTGGCACGCGGGGAATCGTACGTACAAGTTTGCGCTACCTTGGTGCGATGGTGACAGACGCCTCGTCAACCACTCACAATGCTTTTGCTCACTGCCGGGTACCCTTAGACATTCCGCCAAGAGGGAGTCAGTGACAGCTCTCTGCTTGGAACTCACCTCCCTTACAGACGCCATTTTGAAAGCTATGTGTAGCTCCGCCACCTGTCGGATCTTCATGAAACTACAGAGACTGAAGCGGGAATACTCCACGATGTCTGACAACGAATTCTGCGTTTTTCAACCGAAATTAGTCAAGGAAAAAAAGTATTGCATTACTTATCGAACGCCCCTCTCACGTATGTTGCTACAAGGGAGCAGGTTTCAGTCGTATTTGCTTGTTTATACAGGTGTTTCAAAAAGCACTTTATAACGTTGAAAAATCACATAAATTGATTCATACCACCTACAGAGGTGATTTTAGCGCCCGTTTGTAGGGAAATACATCAAGTTTTGTCTCGCGTAGTTCGCTAGTGCCAAATCGCACCGTAAGGAGCGCTAGCGGCAGTTGCGTTAAAGATGGTTGCCTTCAGTAGATCCGAGCGTACCAGCTGTGTGTTTTGGTTTGGAGAATCGAAGTCGGCTGCAACAGTTCATTGTAAGACCCTGCTGTAGGCCTACAATTTATGACTGGAATAACTGTTTTGCAGAAACAGGGTGCTCGGTAAGACATGCGACATCGTCAGGTCGTCCAAGGACATCTGACGATGTCGTTGAGACAGCGTTTTCTCAATAGCCCTACGAAATCGACCTGCCGTTCATCTTGCGACCTGCAAATCCCACATACGAGTATATGGCGTGTGTTGAAACATCGTTTGCATTTGAAACCGTACAGATTGACGATGGTACAGACAATAAAATACACCGATAAAATTGTCCACGAGAATTTCTGTGCAGATATGTTAAATCGATTCCACGAGGAGGAACATTTCTGACAAGCAACATGTTCGTGATACCCCTAAACTGAACGTTTTTGTGCATTGAACAAGAACAAGATGTACAGTCTATTTTTTCCGTGAGAGAACCATTAATGAGATAGTGTACCTGGATATGTTACAACGATCTTTGATACCACAGATCGATGACGATCACCAAGATATGTTTACTTCAAACAAGATGGCGCACCGATCCACTACCTTGCTGACGTCTGGGATTTTCTTCGTGACCACTTTCCAAGTCAATGGATTGGCCTTGGTGCGCCAATTGTGTGCCCCCCCCCCCCCCAAACATTTCCCAGACCTGGCACCACTCGATTTTTTTTATTGGGATTCATCAAGGATATCGTGTTTTTACCTCCTGTGCCAGCCTCTCTACCTGAACTTAGAGGAAGAATTTACGCCGCCACTGAGCAAGTTACACCTGCAATGCTACAGGGAGCTTGGGAAGAAATTGACTTCCGATGGATTGTGTGTGGAATAACTAACAGAAGCCATACACATCTTTGAGGTAAAAAAAAAACTGGATGTGTTTCCCTACAAAATATCACCAAACCCAGCTCTATATATTCTTTCAATGAATTTATATGAATTTTTAAAGTTGTAAAGTTCCTTTTGAAACACCCTGTGTGTTATAGAGCAAAGTAATGTAACAGCCATGAAGCGTCCCAAACCACGAAAACGGCGACTTCATCTGCCCAGTTGCGTGCTTCCGACAATGCCCAGTAATATCATATGCGGTGGGTTTGTTATGAAGCACACGTGTCCGTAAGCGGCCGCTCAGGCGTCCCGACAGGCACCAATCAAACAGCGACACGGCAGCACACGCCGGCTGATTTCTGCTGGGATGCGCGCCGCGTGTAGTTTTAATTAACTCCCGACTGAGTACAGCGCCGAAATGCATTCTGGTCTATCGCCCGTAGGGAGACATATCTACCACGCCACCGCCGAACAGATAAATTGTGGGCGTGTTGCCATACGGCCCAGGGGATTAGAAACGAGGGGAGAGGTCACACGACCACTGAAAACCGGAACTGATCTTACGTACAAATAAACGCTAAGAACAATCGCATGGGAAAAATATTTCATTTATTCGAGAGGGAAACAGAAGTCTGGGACGTAGTGTAATTTCTGGTCGAATTCCGATGCGAGAAAGAGTCATCTCCTGCATAATAAATCACAGCAGTGATGTATGTGTCTGTATACGTACGATGTTCACAAATAGTGTCAAATACTTTGGCAGGCGACAGTACTCATCGAAACCAGAAAAATAAGTCCGATAGACATGGGTCCAGAAAAGCATACATTCCGAGATAAATACGTTTTTTATAGGAAGGGCTGAGCTATCCTTGGTTGCGGTTATTAGCACTGTCGTTGTATTGAGGCTCCGTCAGATGTGTCGGCAGGGCATTATCATCTCTTACTCACAGTATTCTACCTACCATTAGGTGGTCTGCAGTCAGTCGTGTGGTTCGATTCGTGTTGTCTGCAGTCAGATGTGTGTTCAAGTCGTGTTTTAAGCTACGTTAGTTTGTCTATTGTTTATGTGCCTTATTTTACAATACTGTCAAACTTGGATATGTATCATGATCTTTATCTTCTTCCAAACACGGATTCACTTACGTGTTTACTTTTATTGCTTTGTTTGTACAGGGTGTTTCAAAAATGACCGGTATATTTGAAACCACAATAAAAACTAAAAGAGCAGCGTTAGAAATAAACCGTTTGTTGCAATATGCTTGGGACAACAGTACATTTTCAGGCGGACAAACTTTCAAAATTACAGTAGTTACAATTTTCAACAACAGATGGCGCTGCAAGGGATGTGAAAGATATAGAAGACAACGCAGTCTGTGGGTGCGCCATTCTGTACGTCGTCTTTCTGCTGTAAGCGTGTGCTGTTCACAACGTGCAAGTGTGCTGTGGACAACATGGTTTATTCCTTAGAACAGAGGATTTTTCTGGTGCTGGAATTCCACCGCCTAGAACACAGTGTTGTTGCAACAAGACGAAGTTTTCAACGGAGGTTTAATGTAACCAAAGGACCGAAAAGCGATACAATAAAGGATCTGTTTGAAAACTTTCAACGGACTGGGAACGTGACGGACGAACGTGCTGGAAAGGTAGGGCGACCGCGTACGGCAACCACAGAGGGCAACGCGCAGCTAGTGCAGCAGGTGATCCGACAGCGGCCTCGGGTTTCCGTTCGCCGTGTTGCAGCTGCGGTCCAAATGACGCCAACGTCCACGTATCGTCTCATGCGCCAGAGTTTACACCTCTATCCGTACAAAATTCAAACGCGGCAACCCCTCAGCGCCGCTACCATTGCTGCACGAGAGACATTCGCTAACGATATAGTGCACAGGATTGATGACGACGATATGCATGTGGGCAGCATTTGGTTTACTGACGAAGCTTATTTTTACCTGGACGGCTTCGTCAATAAACAGAACTGGCGCATATGGGGAACCGAAAAGCCCCATGTTGCAGTCCCATCGTCCCTGCATCCTCAAAAAGTACTGGTCTGGGCCGCCATTTCTTCCAAAGGAATCATTGGCCCATTTTTCAGATCCGAAACGATTACTGCATCACGCTATCTGGACATTCTTCGTGAATTTGTGGCGGTACAAACTGCCTTAGACGACACTGCGAACACCTCGTGGTTTATGCAAGATGGTGCCCGGCCACATCGCACGGCCGACGTCTTTAATTTCCTGAATGAATATTTCGATGATCGTGTGATTGCTTTGGGCTATCCGAAACATACAGGAGGCGGCGTGGATTGGCCTCCCTATTCGCCAGACATGAACCCCTGTGACTTCTTTCTGTGGGGACAGCTGAAAGACCAGGTGTACCGCCAGAATCCAGAAACAATTGAACAGCTGAAGCAGTACATCTCATCTGCATGTGAAGCCATTCCGCCAGACACGTTGTCAAAGGTTTCGGGTGATTTCATTCAGAGACTACGCCATATTATTGCTACGCATGGTGGATATGTGGAAAATATCGTACTATAGAGTTTCCCAGACCGCAGCACCATCTGTTGTTGACAATTGTAACTACTGTAATTTCGAAAGTTTGTCTGCCTGAAAATGTACTGTTGTCTCAAGCATATTGCAACAAACGGTGTATTTCTATCGCTGCTCGTTTAGTTTTTATTACCGTTTCAAATATACCGGTCATTTTTGAAACACCCTGTATGTACAAATGGTGCAGTTCATTTACATTTTCTCTCTTCCGCCACTTGTTAGCAATGGATGCATACTACTCCACAAGTAAAATGGCCGATCAGGTACCCTAGCAATGAACTGCTGAAGCAGGACAGACTGATGTTGAGGTTAGACTTGGCATTGAAAATTCAACAGTCCAGTATATGCACCAGACCGTGCCAAGTGCAATGACGTCACTCCAACTGCTTGGTGCAGACGACACCCCAGTGACCCTGGTGCATCACACCAAGCACGTCAGGCTGGAGGCCCTGGGCAACCACAAGACGTGATTGGTCATTACCTGCGCGAAGCGAAATGACACCTTGGTTAACAGCAAGGGCATGCCGGTGGGCAAAATATAGATCAACAATAGAGCTAAAAATCTGTTTCGGTGAATGCAGCCAACCAGTGTGGATGTAGTCTACAGAATCTGCAAATCAGGATCCGCTGCTGTTGCCTTTGCAATTTTCTGATGATTAAACGGTGAGTTGTGCAAAGCATCTGTGTCTTGTGCGTCAGTGCAGCAACAACACGCGGAGAAGTTATCGAATGGGGAATGTGGGCCAACAGGGAGGCGAGAAGGAGCTGATACGGGATCTAGTGTTGGTAAGTTGTCAAAGGAAAGCCCACCAATACTGCTTGTGCGCAGCGCAAGTTGGGACTGACTGAGAAGTGCTTAACAAAGACTGCAGAGGTTTATGTCATGGTCAGTCAGCAAGTAAAATTTGGTGTCAAAGAGGTACTGGTGAAACTTAGTGACGCCAAAGACAATAACGAGAGCCTTCTTCTCAATTTTTGAACGATTAAACTGAGCTTTAGGACGAGGAATTCCGCCTTATGCAAGACACCTTTTTTCTGATTTGTTTCACCCAGACATGTTTCAGCACATTTGTGCTATCTTAAGCGAGATATATTTTATTTTCTAACAGTAAAATTGTTGTTGCATATTAACATTTAGTGAAACTTTTGGTGCATAATATTTACAATTGTGAATGAATGCTTGTTGTAAAATATTATACATTATTTGCTCATAGTTCACAATGACATATGTATTAACATCCTGATGAATTGTGTGTTGTTTATAACATTATCTCAAAGTTCCATTTATAGCTCAAATTGGCAAAAAGAGTTGAAGTATGCATTAGTTAAAATATCTTACATGATGTTATTGGACATTTATTTTGGTAGCTATTCTGCTACACAATCTAAACGTCTCATCTGCAAACAGCAAAACGTAATTTTTACAATTCTGTTTATTATGCATTTACAAACTGAAATCCGTATATATAAATATACACAGAGTTTCTGGCATGTTGTTATGGCTGTGCAGTATTCATTAGTTTTGTAGGGCGTTTGGCTGGGTCAGGCGCACGACTGTGGAGTGTATTTGGTGTCTGTGGTGTTCGGTCATCATGTAAGGTATGTAAAATAATGGATACAGCTACTCTTTTTGCCAATTGAGCTATAAATAGAACTGTGACACAATGTTATAAAAAACCCACAGTGCATCAGGTCGTTAATACATATCTCAACTGTGAACTATTGTCACGCAGAGGAAGGTGTAAGTAGATGAACGACGAATACTAACTTCACTTATAGTGGGTTTATTGAGCAATTGCACAAACAAGAGCTTGGAGCGAACTGCTTCCGGCCAGGACACATATGGTATATATACAGCTACAGAACATTGCAATACAATAATTTTTGTCATTTGTGGACACCTCTAGGATGTACTCGAATCGAATATGGAAACTAAAACTCTTCAGTACAGGTGAGTTCTGAACTCACAACCCTTCACGTAAGAATCTGGCATCGTAACCACTACACTATGGCGACTGGGCTACTGGAAGTCTTCTGCGACACTATGAACAATTGATGTATAATATTTTGCAACAATCATTCATTCACAATTATAAATATTACGTAGCAAAAGTTACGCTAAATGTTAATGTGGAACAACAATTTTACAGTTAGAAAATGAAATTTAACCCACTGAAGGTAGCACAAAAAGAGCTGAAACATGTCTGGGTGAAACAGAACAGAAAAAAGGTGTCTTGCAATAGGGGGAATTCCTCGTCCTATTTTCGTATCAAGCACGGACATGACAGGAAGAACTGCTACACCACAAGAAAATTGAGCTTTGTTGATCAACCTCACAGCAAAGGCAAGCGGCCTGTCAGCACTGCCAAAATTATGCAACAGATCATTGTTATAGCAGAGTCTGTAGTTCTAGTTATTATTGCGAGTTTTTTCTAGTCCACTTCCACATGTGGTATTGGTCTCGGCAGTTGAGAATGTGTGCCAAGGTATCTACAGTATGGCAATGATCGCAGTACGGACTCTGCTTCAGTTTGATATTGTGCAGTTTTTCACCTATGGGGAGCGGTCGTACGGTAGCGTTCTCGCTTCCCACGCCCGGGTTCCCGGATTCGATTCCCGGCGGGGCCAGGGATTTTCTCTGCCTCGTGATGACTGGGTGTTGTGTGCTGTCCTTAGGTTAGTTAGGTTTAAGCAGTTCTAAGTTCTAGGGGTCTGATGACCATAGATGCTAAGTCCCACAGTGTTCAGAGCCATTTGAGCCATTTTGAACCTATGGGGACCTTCTCGTTTACGATGTCGTACTATGTGGACACTGGAGTGGAGGATGGGATTGTTAATATTTTTCTAGACGTTACTCCATTTGACCGCTAGATATTTCGCTTCTGGTTTTTGCCTATAGTGCCCCGTGAGGTGGTAATAGGTCCTTCTTGTGTCAAGCAGCTGTGGAGTATCGTGGATATAGCTCATTTCCAGGTAGCAAGTCAGGACGTAGTCGAGTTGAGCGCTGATGCGACCAACAACGACTGGAGCCTTTTTGCTCGTTGGGACCAACCTGTTGAATAACGTTTTCGTAATTGTCGGATGGGGTGTCTGCAGTACTTTGCGAATAGCTACCTGGGGCGGATACTGAAATTATGCCACAGTCACATTTGAATCTACATTGTGTAGTGATGCTTTGCAATTCAGTCACCCACTGACAGCAGGTCTGTCTTTGTTGCTTACGCATCCTAAAAAATGGTTCAAATGGCTCTGAGCACTATGGGACTTAACGTCTGAGGTCATCGGTCCCCTAGAACTTAGAACGACTTAAACCTAACTAACCTAAGGACATCACACACACCCATGCCCGAGGCAGGATTCGAACCTGCGACCGTAGCGGTCGCGCGGTTCCAGACTGTAGCGCCTAGAACCACTCGGCCACACCGGCCGGCACGCATCCTAATGAAACGATAGCGGGCACACACCACTTGAACCGTGTTCTCGTAATACATTCCAAACGCCTGCAATAGGTCCTCATATGGTACCGGTTCAGGGTGCGATGTGCGGAAAAGTTTGGTACAGAGCAGATAAACAGTGACACCCGCCGTGGGAAGAAATAAGAGGTTTGTCAGTGCCTTGTGCATGATGCGTTCCACGTGCGCGTTGAACTGTACGAGGTAGACTGTCCAGTCCTTCTTCGCCTCGTCAAATTCACCAAATGGCAGAACATTTGGAGTTGGCGCAGGCGGTGGCGCTGTCGTCGTGTCCGGCGTCTTGTGTGCCGTCAGGAGACGATTCATCACCTCAAGCAGTTGCACCATTTGCTGACTCTGAAATTGAATAAACAGAATTGGACCAACTGCAGGCGGCGCAGCAGGTGATTGTGGATCATTAGCCACAGTCTACAAACCAATGCACAAAGAAAAACAGCGGAACAGAAAAATAACACAGAAAGAACAAAACGGGATGGAAAACCAGCAACGGGAGAACACAGAACTCTAAGAGCACAAGCAAGGAAAACACTGGGGGCACTGAAGACAAGCACCTGGAAAAAAGAAAGAACTAAATAGACAACAGAAGTAGAAGTGATGCTAGTCACACTATGTATGAGTACTCGTCGCCATGTAAGTTGTGTACGACTTTATATGCAATGGTAAGGAGAAGCGGGCTGCAGAGTGGTGGGGCAAATGTCGCCGTAGGGGAAGGCTAAACTGGAATAGAAATGGTTAGTTCAAATGTTCAAATGTGTGTGAAATCTTACGGGACTTAACTGCTAAGGTCATCAGTCCCTAAGATTACACACTACTTAACCTAAATTATCCTAAGGACAAACTCACACACCCATGGCCGAGGGAGGACTCGAACCTAAGCCGGGATCAGCCGCACAGTCCATGACTGCAGCGCCCCAGACCGCTCGGCTAATCCCGCGTGGCAGAAATGGTTAGTGAACAAGTTAACTCAACAAACAGAAGATTTACTTAACATGTATTTCTACAAGCAAACAAAGTATCAGTACAAATATGGCAGCAATGTAAAAAAAAAGGACTCCCAGCACAACTGGGCTTTGCAGCTGCCGCCGGCAGTCCTATATCGCTGGTGACGTGGTTCAGCGAGCACGCGCCATTGGGTCTGCCCCAGATCCTGTGTGACCACTGTCGGCTTCTGACAGAAACTGGCTGTTCTGTCAACGACTGTGACGACGCCCGTTGGGCGATAGAGATACGTGTTACCACAAAACTACTTTGTTATTGAAACCAAGCACGTATTTGTGCACCTTTAACCACCTTCAGATTAATATTCGGTCTGTAATATTCTGCGGATATGTTAGATAACGATCAATTTGGATTTAGGAAAGCTAAAGGCACCACAGAGGCAATTCTGACGTTTCTGTTGATAATGGAAATAAGGCTAAAGAAAAATCAAGACACATTCACACGATTGGCCGACCTGGAAAAAGCGTTCGACTAAAATGGTGCAAGATGTTCGAAAATCTGAAAAAAAACAGGGGTAAGCTATAGGGAGAGACGGGTTATATACAATGTTTACAAGAGCCAAGAGCGGATAATAAGAGTGAACGATCAAGAACGATGTGCTCGGAATAGAAAGGGTGTAAGAGAGTAATGAAGTCTTTCGCCCCTACTGTTCAATCTGTACATCGAAGAAGCAATGATGGAAATAAAAGAAAGGCTCAGGATAGGGATCAAAATTCAAGGTGAATGTATATCAATGATACGACTAGCTGATGACATTGCTATCCTGAGTGAAAGTGAAGAAGAATTACATGATCTGCTGAATGGAATAAACAGTCTAATTACATAATATGTATTGAGAGTAAATCGAAGAAAGAACAGCGAGAAACTTAACATCAGGATTGATAGTTACGAAGCAGATGAAGTTAAGGAATTCTACAACCTAGGCAGCAAAATAGCAAATTACAGACAGAGAAAGGAGGACATCAAAAAGAGTCTAGCACTGGCAAAAAGAACACTCCTGGGTAAGAGACGTCTACTAGAATCAAACATAGGCCTTAATTTCAGAAAGAAATTTCTGAGAATGGGCATTTGGTGCACAACCAGGTATCATAGAGTTACATGGACTGTGAGAACAGAAGAGCATCAAAGCATTTGAGATGTGGTGCTACAGACGAATGTTGAAAATTAATTAGGTTCTGCGCAGAATCGGAGAGGAAAGGAATATGTGCAAGATACTGAGAAGGAGAAGGGACGGGACAATATGACGTCTGGTAAGACATTAGAATACCTTCCATGATACCAGAGCTAGCTGTAGAGGGCAAAAACTGTAGAGGAAGACAGACACTGGAATACAGGCAGCAAATAATTGAGGACGTAGGTTGTGAGTGCTACTCTGAGATGAAGAGGTTAGCACAGGAAAGGAATTCGTGGCGGGCCGCATCAAACCAGTCAGAAGATTAATGATTGAAAAAAAAAGTTGTGTGGCATTAATTAGACAGTATTTCTACGCTAGGCATAGGATGCACTTATTGTGAAGCATGTGAACCTTAGCCACCATACTACGGATTCTTTGCCTGTATCTTTGATAAAAAATGGATGATACGATGGTAAAGAGAGTACTATTGGCACGGGCTTATTTGTGATCCTTACTTGTGACAAGGAGCTACGTGCAATTCTTGCTTGTAGAGATAAGACACCGTTTTTAGTGTCTCTTACTGACCACTTTGGGACAGTGTCCCCCATCTCGTCAGTGAGACTGATAGTGTTTTGTTAAGAACAGTTTCTCGTTATCTATGAGAACTTATCTGAAAATGGACAACGCTGCCCGAAACAGGTCTGTTTCAGATAATACATACAACTACGTAGACAAACAGAAAACAAATGAATTTATATCAATTCTGATTCATCAAGTTGGTGCTAACCGAATTTACTTTTTCCGCTCTACGCTGCAGCAGAAGCAAGGACAGGAAAAATTGGGATTTAACTTCCTGTCGATGTCGAAATCATTGGAGACACAGCAAAAGTTCGGGATAGGTGAAAGACAGACAAATAAATGCCCCATGTCCGTTAAGAAGGAGCCATCTGGACATTGGTCTTAAGCCAGGTTCCGTTAAGAAGGAGCCATCCGGACATTGGACTTAAGCCAGGTTACCGGGTCTGCCGGAGGGTACAACTGGCTTCAGTATCCTCCTGTTCTACTCACAGATGGTGCATGGGAGAAATGATCGTCGGTAAACGTCCGCGTGGCCTGCAATTTCTTTTATTTTCTCATCATTAGTTTGCGAGACGTGTGTTGGGGAAGGGAGGTGTTCTTCTACTCCTATTGGAACATATGCTCTCGAAACTTCGACCGCAGACCTGTACTTGAGTGACAGCGTCTCTGTCGTATCGTCGGCTGTTCTCGATCTGCTCTCACACTCCTACCTGGTAAGGATCCCAAACTGATAAAAAAATACTCTAGAATCGTTTGTGGACGAGTTATTTTCCTTAAGACTCCATCAATGAGCGACATCGCGGTACCGTCATTTCGTAGTATTTATTACATGTGTTCATTCCACTTTAGATCATTCCAGATGGTTTCTGCTTAGTATTTTACAGTTGTTGCTGTCTCCATATTTTTGCACCATTAGTTTAAACTTACAATAGTGGATGTGAGACCTCGGTTTCTCCTGACATATACAGTGTTCAGATAACTTAAGGGAATCCAAACGATTTACGTCGTCGAAAAACACCGATATTTGGACAGTTGCACACCCGAATATTTTCGGGGAATAACTGCAGCAAGTAACCACCGTCAAATTTCTGAAGCAATGAAACAATTTTTCGGAAACGAAATTGGCAGCAGAAGGATTAATACAACGCCTAACTTTCTCAAACGTTGGAACAATATTTTGATCACGACACCTCAACAAAAACAACTCGTATTATAGTCTTACTCTACTGCATAAAAATGTATCCAACCTCTCCGCAACCAACGATACATTCCCTCGACGTAGAGTTAAACAACATAAGAGCTAAGTTTCTACGGGTGTATACAATGCTAAAATAGCTTACTGGAATGCAGCCGGGTGATGTCGACAACAAACAAACTTTCAGCCTTTTCTTGCGATTGGCTGGACAGTGCTTCATGGCTGGTAATTTTACCTTGTAACTAACTGGCTTTGGTGAAGTTTGAACATTTTCGTGGCTCGTAGTCTAATGATGTATCACAACGTTATGTGCCACATCTCATGGAGAAAGCTTTTGACAGAACAGCAGTAGTAGCACAGACTGAATTCTGCCTCACTCTCCATTGTTGCTAAATTTATTAAAGTTGGCGGATCCAATATGGCGGCGATAGATATGGCTATGTCGCAATGACGTCATGGCAGGAAGTTGAAATTTTGGCGCAAAGATTGGTCAATTGGGCTACCTCTGCTAACCTCGACATGGTTCGCAGTGATATATATGTTGCCAAGTGAGAGGTCGGTTTCATACTCTAATATTCAAGCTTTTGCCCTCAGTGAAGAACAGTGTAATTGAGTAAGAAACTTTCCCTATTTGATGATCTATAGGCCACATTGCAGGGTTTAATTTTCGGTGGAATATGGTGATCTGGACAAAACAGTTTCCTGCTGTGGAAAGTCTCATCTGCAGTAAGAAAATAAAGATGGACAGTGCTTCCACACCTGTGGCGTCAGTAATTTGGCAGGTAGATTCAATAAGAGACAATCATAATGCTCCATTCATTCACAAGACATCCTTTGCGCCAGGGCATAGGAGTCTCTACAAACTGATTCAAACAAGATGGAGACAAGGTATCTACAGAGAGTTCTGAGAAAGCAAGTGTTCAAAGACAAGTAGAAGTAGACCATCTGTCTCTGGCAGGGATGCTGTTACTCATCTGCCACTTTGGCATTAGGACAGCTCCAGACCAGCAGCTGCAGGATACCGAAAATTCCCGCCATTTCTCTCTTCTGTAGGATAGTGCTTCGAATTCTGTTTGTGTAATTGTTCTATCCACCACCTGTGCTTTGACAGTGCTTCCTTTCCAAACAACAAGAATGCTTTTATGATTAACAGTGTTTACACAAGTGTGCACAGACATGGAGAAGGCATTTAGCAGTGAGAACGTTTAACATTTCTGAGACGTATGTTGACAGCAGGACATCACGATTTCCATGAGGGGAACATATGTTCCCTCATTAGGACCAATGAGAAGAATGCAGTCCATGTTATTCTGGGATACTTTCGTAAGTAGGACCTCGTCACTGCACGAACATTTCACGGTGATGCGCCAACCACGCTGGTAAGACATCAGAATATCTTCCATGGAACTAGAGCTAGCTGGTAAGCACGCATGCATAGGTAGACACATCTCGCATGTCCCATTAGGATTGCTAGGAACAATGCAGCCTGTGCTATTCTGGGAAGCAATGGAACAGATTTTTGCAGTGTCTGCAAGGGTGAGTCATTTGGCAGTTATGTCTTTGCTGGACCGCAAGTAGAGAGAGGGATCGTGCAAGCAATGGTGAACACATGTGCATGGTTCAGAGGGTGACTTGGTGCTTCTTTAAATAGACATGTGACATCAGTATAGCACTCAAAAAACTCTAGCCTGTCGTTGGCAGCGGCAAGACAGCACTGGCTTGTATCCGGCTGGCCCTGAAAGTGTGTCCACGAAATTGGTACAGTTTGCTGATACGTTGCGATTTTTATGTGCACTGAATGTTTGTGCACTACATTATTTTTGGGTGTGAACATGTAAGCGTGATTGAATAGCGTTACACATGCATTATTTTTTGACAATTTACGAGTTGTTTGCGTGTCTGTTGCATTATTTTGTGAGGAGATCTGTAGGCTTTGCATTGCATGATTTCGACAGTTGACAGTTAGCAAGAGTGTCTGCAGAGCGTTTTACATGCATTATTTCGACAATTTGGGAGTTGTTTGCGTCTCTGTACATCAGTGTACTGCATTATTTCGGTAATTTACGAGTTGTCTGCTTGTCTGTATTCTGTGTATTGTGGCCCCAAGCATGTTAGGGCGAGTGTTTTGTATTAGTGTAATAAATATACTATGTCTAATCCGTCCCTAAATAAATTGTTCAAACATAAATAAAGTACACTCCTCCATCACTCCAGCAGCCCTGCTCAGGCTGAGTCATTTCCTCGCCATTATTCCCCTCCAGACACTCATGGCACGAAAGCACACTCTGGTGGCACTACTGTGTACTAGGTCAGTTGGACTCTGGACTTCATGGTGGACACAGTGGATGGAGCTGCTGTCTCAAATTGTTTAAATATAGATGTCCATCCTATCCAGCAGCACAGCACAGGCTGAATACTTTTCGCACCAATTCCTAGAAAAGGGTGGTGGTCAGATCACTTAGGTTGGTGGAGGTAGCACAAGTGACCTATTTTCCCGCAAAAATTTCAACTTCCCACCATGATGTCATTGCGACATTGCCATATCTACTGCCACCTTCTTGGATCCGCCATCTTGAATAAACTTGAGAATAATGGAGAGTGGGCAGAATGAAGTCTGTCCTACTACTCACAGTTTTATCGATTATAGCGGAAGGTTTAAATTTAGCACTGATGCTCGAACCTTTGCCAATGGTTGATTTTATTAGTTCTGTTGAACAGGCTGTTTTCAGACTACCTCCTGATGTTGCAGCAGAGGCTAGGAGGGTGGCATGTCATGTGTTGACCGGTACATGTCCACCGAAGAGTAAGGTCAGCGCCATTGAGAGTGCTGTTTTACATTTACATAGAGTTGATCCAGTTGTTATTAATTCACCTTGTGACAAAGGTAGTGCTGCTGCTGGTTTGGGCAAGCGAGATTACATTTAAAAGATGCAGTGCTTCCTGTTCCAGCGTATCATGGTATTGACGTTGACCCCACAAAAAGTGTCGAGATAAGGATTATCAGCCTCCTGAAGAAAAGTTCGCTATCGCAGGAGACCATCAAGCCTCAGTTCTTATTCTGCTGTTCCCCCTAGGTTATGTTGTTGTTGTTGTGGTCTTCAGTCCTGAGACTGGTTTGATGCAGCTCTCCGTCCTACTCTATCCTGTGCAAGCTTCTTCATCTCCCAGTACCTACTGCAACCTACATCATTCTGAATCTGCTTAGTGTATTCATCTCTTGGCCTCCCCCTACAATTTTTACCCCCCACGCTGCACTCCAATACTAAATTGGTGATCCCTTGATGCCTCAGAACATGTCCTACCAACAGATCCCTTGTTCTGGTCAAGTTGTGCCACAAACTACTCTTCTCCCCAATCCTGTTCAATACATCCTCATTAGTTATGTGACCTACCCATCTAATCTTTAGCATTCTTCTGTAGCACCACATTTCGAAAGCTTCTATTCTCTTCTTGTGTAAACTATTTATTGTCCATGTTTCACTTCCGTACATGGCTACACTCCATACAAATACTTTCAGAAATGACTTCCTGGCACTTAAATCTATACTCGATGTTAACAAATTTCTCTTCTTCAGAAACGGTTTTCTTGCCATTGCCAGTCTACCTTCTATATCCTCTAAACTTCGACCATCATCAGTTATTTTGCTCCCCAAATAGCAAAACACCTTTACTACTTTAAGTGTCTCATTTCCTAATCTAATTCCCTCAGCATCACCCAACTTAACTCGATTACATTCCATTATCCTCGTTTTGCTTTTGTTGATGTTCATCTTATATCCTCCTTTCAAGACACTGTCTATTCCATGTCCATTATAATTATCCGGGCTGTTATGCCGTGGTCGGTTGATGAATGCTGTGGTGATTCCCAACGTTTCGTCTCCGACTGCGGGAGACATCTTCAAGGGGGTCCGTAGCTTGATGGAAGGTCCAACACACACACTGGCTCGCTACTGACTGCCGCTAAATTCCGTGTCCGCTAAACACCCAAATAATTTCAACCGAAAGGAGGAGGGCGTCAAATTAAACGGTATATGGATGCCGGTGTTAAAGAAGATGTGTACCACTCGTCCACTACTGGGTGATGGCAACGGCGATCGACGGCGACGGACAGCGGCCTATTGCACTGACGTTTTCAAAACACGTGACGTCACGCCGCAGCGCGGGGGCGCGCGGACACGGAATTTAGCGGCAGTCAGTAGCGAGCCAGTGTGTGTGTTGGACCTTCCATCAAGCTACGGACCCCCTTGAAGATGTCTCCCGCAGTCGGAGACGAAACGTTGGGAATCACCACAGCATTCATCAACCGACCACGGCATAACAGCCCGGATAATTATAATGGACATGATATTTCCGGCCGTGAAAGTTTACATTTTAGTATCAGACGCCTCTACGGGGAGGAGTTGTCAAGAGAAGTGCGACGCCTGGAAGGACTCCAGAAGAAGAGAGTGCAGCTTTTGTGTTCCCTCACATTCCTGTCTCGTTGCAGAGCCGTCGGCGTTATACCGAAGTTTCTGAAGATAAAGCGACTGTTCTATTCGGGAAAGGCACAACGCATTTTCAAACGGACTGAGGAGGCCTTACTACGAGAGCGCATTCAGCAGACCCGACGGAACTTGGCAAGCACAAACTGTAAGTTAATGTCTCTCCATATTACGATCAGTAATAAACTGTGCAGCGGTGACTGGGATAAAATTGATAGACTACTGCATGATACCATGGGGAAGCGTATGTTGACGACGTCTAGTAGACAGAAGAAGAAGTTTGATAATTTGCTACCTAATCAGACTGTTCGGCATTTAGACGTTTCCCGGACCGTTATCAATTTGTCCAAACGTTCGTTATCTGACGATGAGACATCTGTGCTTGCCAAGAGAGGAAATTTTGCTGTTAGTCCGCGTTTTGTGCCCACGGAAGAAATTATAGCCAATGTAGAAGCAGGAATTCGCAGTGTAGATTCTGTAACAGCTGAAGAAATCCGTATAGAAACAGTGAGAATATTAGCCAATGCAAAACCGCCGAAAAGTAATATAACTGTGGGTGAGAGAAGAGCTTTAAAACTCCTGAATGACGACGATAGTATTTTGGTTCTCCCAGCTGACAAAGGAAGCGCAACGGTGGTTATGGATGTGGCCGACTATCAGAGAAAAATTACGGATCTACTGGATCCGCAAGCATATAGGAAGCTGAATAAGGACCCCACTAACAACGTTCTCAGAACTGTGTCGCGGTTGTTAAAAAAGTCCTCCATTGAAGAGAGTGTACAGAAAGGTCTCTGCAATTCGGTTGCGCTACCACCGAGGCTTTATGGATTGCCCAAAATTCATAAAGAAAATGTTCCGTTAAGACCGATACTAAGTGCCATTGGTTCGCCCACCTACTCGTTAGCCAAGTTTTTGACTACGCTGTTAAAACCACATGTGGGCCGTTCGGACTCTTATATAAAGAATTCGACACATTTCATTAGCAGATTGAATGGCATAGTGGTCCAGCCGGATGACATATTGGTCAGCTTCGATGTGGTATCGCTGTTTACCATGGTTCCACTTAATGATGTATTGGAACAGCTGGATCGAATTTTTCCTGCCGATATTTTAGAGCTGTTTAAGTGTTGTTTGACGACCACATACTTCAAGTGGAATGAACAGTTTTATGAGCAAACGGATGGCGGGGCTATGGGAAGCCCCCCAAGTCCCGTAATTGCAAACTTCTTTATGGAGAAATTCGAAGAACAGGCCTTAGGTACTGCCAGCAAGAAACCAAATGTATGGTTCCGATACGTGGATGACACGTTTGTGTTGTGGAGACATGGTAGGGAGGAACTAAGCCGGTTCCACGAACATCTGAACAGTATAAACTCAAGAATTCAGTTTACAATGGAGGAGGAGGCAGACGGCAAACTACATTTCCTCGATGTGCTTGTGTTTAGAAACGAAAATGGTAGTTTGGGTCACTCAGTGTACCGCAAACCCACGCACACGGACCGTTACTTGCACCGGGATTCGAACCACCACCCACAACAGAAGCGGGATGTTATCAAGACGTTAGCGGACAGAGCTAGAAATATTTGTGAACCTGAGTTGCTCGACGCTGAGATGGAACATCTCCACAATGCACTAACGAAGAACGGATATTCGTCCGGCGAAATAAAACGTGCGTTGAGGCAGCCACGCAGAAATCATACTGACGTACAGGCTACTGCAAAATCTAAGGTTTTCCTGCCGTTTGTTAAAAATGTAACGGAAAGAATAGGGAGGATCTTGACGAAGCGGAATATTACCGTAATTTACAAGCCCACCAGGAAGATACAGGAATACCTTAGGCCTGCCATGGACGCTCGCAAACCATTGGAAAAATCTGGAGTGTATAGGATCCCATGCAGCTGTGGTGATGTTTATGTGGGTACCACTAAAAGAACTGTTTCTAAACGTTTGGAAGAGCACAAGGGAAATTGTAGAAGAGGAGAAACGGAACGATCAGCTGTTGCAGAGCATGCTTTCCAGCCGGGGAACCACAATATTCGTTTCGAGGAGACGCAAGTACTAGCGGCCACGAGCGGATATTACGAAAGGCTCTACAGGGAGGCGATCGAAATCGCTAAACACCCAAATAATTTCAACCGAAAGGAGGAGGGCGTCAAATTAAACGGTATATGGATGCCGGTGTTAAAGAAGATGTGTACCACTCGTCCACTACTGGGTGATGGCAACGGCGATCGACGGCGACGGACAGCGGCCAATTGCACTGACGTTTTCAAAACACGTGACGTCACGCCGCAGCGCGGGGGCGCGCGGACACGGAATTTAGCGGCAGTCAGTAGCGAGCCAGTGTGTGTGTTGGACCTTCCATCAAGCTACGGACCCCCTTGAAGATGTCTCCCGCAGTCGGAGACGAAACGTTGGGAATCACCACAGCATTCATCAACCGACCACGGCATAACAGCCCGGATAATTATAATGGACATGATATTTCCGGCCGTGAAAGTTTACATTTTAGTAACTGTCTATTCCGTCAGTAGTTCCAATGGAATGTTGTCTACTCCGGGGGCCTTGTTTCGACTCAGGTATTTCAGTGCCCTGTCGAACTCTTCACGCAGAATCGTATCTCCCATTTCATCTTCATCTAAATCCTCTTCCATTTCCATAATACTGTCCTCAAGTACATCACTCTTCTATAGACCCTCCATATGCTCCTTCCACCTTTCTGCTTTCCCTTCTTTGCTTAGAACTGGGTTTCCTTTTGAGCTCTTGATGTTCATACAAGTGGTTCTCTTATATCCAAAGGTCTCTTTAATTTTCCTGTAGGCAGTATCTATCTTACCCCTAGTGAGATAAACCTCTACATCCTTACATTTGTCCTCTAGCCATCCCTGCTTAGCCATTTTGCACTTCCTGTCGATCTCATTTTTGGAGATGTTTGTATTCCTTTTTGCCTGCTTCATTTACTGCATTTTTATCTTTTCTCCTTTGATCAATTAAATTCAATATTTCTTCTGTTACCCAAGGATTTCTACTAGCCCTCGTCTTTTTACCTACTTGATCCTCTGCTGCCATCACTACTTCATCTCTCAAAGCTACCCATTCATCTTCTATTGTATTTCTTTCCCCCATTCCTGTCAATTGTTCCTTTATCCTCTCCCTGAAACTCTGTGCAACCTCTGGTTCTTTCAGTTTATCCAGGACCCATCTCCTTAAATTCCCACCTTTTTGCTGTTTCTTCAGTTTTAATCTACAGGTCATAACCAATAGATTGTGGTCAGAGTCCACATCGGCCTCTGAAAATGTCTTACAATTCAAAACCTGGTTCCTAAACCTCTGTCTTACCATTATATAATCTATCTGAAACCTGTCAGTATCTCCAGGCTTCTTCCACGTGTACAGCCTTCTTTTATGATTCTTGAACCAAGTGTTAGCTATGATTAAATTGTTTTCTGTGCAAAATTCTACCAGACGGCTTCCTCTTTCATTTCTTAGCCCCAATCCATATTCACCTACTACGTTTCCTTCTCTCCCTTTTCCTACTACCGAATTCCAGTCACGCATGACTATTAAATTTTTTTCACCCTTCACTATCTGAATAATTTCTTTTATTTCATCATACATTTCTTCAATTTCTTCGTCATCTGCAGAGCTGGTTGGCATATAAACTTGTACTACTGTATTAGGTGTGGACTTCGTATCTATCTTGGCCACAATAAAGCGGTCACTATGCTGTCTGTAGTAGCTTACCCGCATTCCAATTTTCCTATTCATTATTAAACCTACTCCTGCATTACCCCTATTTGATTTTGTGTTTATAACCCTGTAGTCACCTGACCAGAATTCTTGTTCCTCCTGCCAACGAACTTCACTAATTCCCACTATATCTAACTTTAACCTATCCATTTCCCTTTTTAAATTTTCTAACCTACCTGCCCGAATAACGGATCTGACATTCCACTCTCCGAATCGTAGAACGCCAGTTTTCTTTCTCGCCTAGGTTATATGGCCTCCATAAGGTCCACAAGGAAGGGGTTCCTCTTCATTCGATTGCGAGTAACAATGGTTCTGCGACATGTCGTGTTGCAAGACGCCACGCAACCCTATTGAGCACTATAGTAGGTCGGTGTGAACACCGCTTTAAGAACTCGATGGGTTTCTTATGTCGATTACAGGGAATTCTTTTGATTGATTCTGAGATTCTAGTAAGTTTACATGTGGTCTCTCTCTTCACCCATATTGGTCCATCTCCTTCATTACGGCTGATTGAGGTTAGGTTTAGTGCTGAATTAGTGAACATATTTCCAGTCATGCTGACTTCTACCAGTACCGTGAGGAAATAGAAGGAGTTGCGATATGAAGCCCCTTGTCACACATTTTTGCGAATTTGTTTGCCGAAGATTTCGAGAAACGTTCCTTTGGAGTAGAAAGCTTTGAAACTGGTGTGTTTTTCAAATATACACTCCTGGAAATTGAAATAAGAACACCGTGAATTCATTGTCCCAGGAAGGGGAAACTTTATTGACACATTCCTGGGGTCAGATACATCACATGATCACACTGACAGAACCACAGGCACATAGACACAGGCAACAGAGCATGCACAATGTCGGCACTAGTACAGTGTATATCCACCTTTCGCAGCAATGCAGGCTGCTATTCTCCCATGGAGACGATCGTAGAGATGCTGGATGTAGTCCTGTGGAACGGCTTGCCATGCCATTTCCACCTGGCGCCTCAGTTGGACCAGCGTTCGTGCTGGACGTGCAGACCGCGTGAGACGACGTTTCATCCAGTCCCAAACATGCTCAATGGGGGACAGATCCGGAGATCTTGTTGGCCAGGGTAGTTGACTTACACCTTCTAGAGCACGTTGGGTGGCACGGGATACATGCGGACGTGCATTGTCCTGTTGGAACAGCAAGTTCCCTTGCCGGTCTAGGAATGGTAGAACGATGGGTTCGATGACGGTTTGGATGTACCGTGCACTATTCAGTGTCCCCTCAACGATCACCAGTGGTGTACGGCCAGTGTAGGAGATCGCTCCCCACACCATGATGCCGGGTGTTGGCCCTGTGTGCCTCGGTCGTATGCAGTCCTGATTGTGGCGCTCACCTGCACGGCGCCAAACACGCATACGACCATCATTGGCACCAAGGCAGAAGCGACTCTCATCGCTGAAGACGACACGTCTCCATTCGTCCCTCCATTCACGCCTGTCGCGACACCACTGGAGGCGGGCTGCACGATGTTGGGGCGTGAGCGGAAGACGGCCTAACGGTGTGCGGGACCGTAGCCCAGCTTCATGGAGACGGTTGCGAATGGTCCTCGCCGATACCCCAGGAGCAACAGTGTCCCTAATTTGCTGGGAAGTGGCGGTGCGGTCCCCTACGGCACTGCGTAGGATCCTACGGTCTTGGCGTGCATCCGTGCGTCGCTGCGGTCCGGTCCCAGGTCGACGGGCACGTGCACCTTCCGCCGACCACTGGCGACAACATGCCCACTATACGCCCTCGCTCAAAGTCCGTCAACTGCACATACGGTTCACGTCCACGCTGTCGCGGCATGCTACCAGTGTTAAAGACTGCGATGGAGCTCCGTATGCCACGGCAAACTGGCTGACACTGACGGCGGCGGTGCACAAATGCTGCGCAGCTAGCGCCATTCGACGGCCAACACCGCGGTTCCTGGTGTGTCCGCTGTGCCGTGCGTGTGATCATTGCTTGTACAGCCCTCTCGCAGTGTCCGGAGCAGGTATGGTGGGTCTGACACACCGGTGTCAATGTGTTCTTTTTTTCCATTTCCAGGAGTGTATGTTTTTCGACCACCATATAAAGGCCAGGATCCTTTTAGGATCCATAAAGCATGATTTTTATTTGCGTAAGGCAGGTGTCTAACGTGTTCCTTGCAGTTGTGGCATGTTATCTGTTGAGCAGACTATCAGGAAGGTGGAGGAGAGGTGAACTGAGTATAAACATGACAGACGGTTACAGATGGTGACAACGGGCGAGTAAATCCGCTATTGGAGAACATTGTCTTGGCACCGATCATCCTGTCCGAGATAATGTAATTAAGCAAGCAGTTGAAATTAATTTAGCAAGTAACCTTACAAATGGAGACGTTGGTTTTTGTTTAAATTCTGAATGCAATCCTGTTCACCCTGCCTTGTCATAAAACAGAGAGACAGCTACCTTTCCCCTCCCCCTTTGATTATTAATTTGACGATCGATAACTTCTGGTGCCGGTCATCTTTTGTTTGAGATGGCACTTGTGTTTACTGTGTGTGGTGTGTGTGTGCGCGCGTGCGTGGGCGCGTGTGCGTGTGCGTCTGTGTGTGTGCGTGTGTGTGTGTGTGTGTGTGTGTGTGTGTGTGTGTTTTTGTTTGTGGTGGTGGCCGAGTGGTTCTAGGCGCTTCATTCCGGAACCGCGTGACTGCTACGGTCGCAGTTTCGAATCCTACCTCGGGCATGGATGTGTGTGATGTCCTTATGTTGATTAGGTTTAAGTAGCTCTAAGTTCTAGGGGACTGATGACCTCAGATGTGAAGTCCCATAGTTGTCAGAGCCATTTTGTGTGTGTGTTTGTGTGTGTCAGTAATTCTTACCGGAGTTTCTCTGCGAATCGTGATCTTAAATTCCCTTGCTAAACACTTACTCGTGCAGTTACA
This sequence comes from Schistocerca cancellata, assembly GCF_023864275.1. Classification (NCBI taxonomy): domain Eukaryota; kingdom Metazoa; phylum Arthropoda; class Insecta; order Orthoptera; family Acrididae; genus Schistocerca; species Schistocerca cancellata. The sequence continues at coordinate 6,800,994 of NC_064630.1, forward strand.
CCTTAAAAATGGCAGCATGTGCTCCTGTCGGAATATCAGCGGTTGTTGACTACGCCACTTATCTGCATTTCCGCAAGTTATTTGATGTAGTGGATCTATTTACCAGTCTGCCGGATCTTCCATCACTCGTCGATCGTCGACAAACCTAAACCAGAATGATCGGAAACATGTTTAAACCGCCACCCTCACGAGTGTGACTAAAGTGTCTCACCAGTGCGTCATCTCATTGGGTGTGTCAGAACACCGTGAGTCACCAGCCTCACGCACTGTGGCACAAAGCGTGCGCCGGCGGAACTTAGCCGAGTGTAGAAAGGTGTACGTACGAGAGAACAGCCGCTGATGAACTTCTTGAACCTTAGTTTGAATTCCAAAGGAAAGTTTTTGTGGAGATACCGCGGTGTTACCTACTCTGTTGTTGTAGGACTGGTGGTAGGCACAGAGCATCGAGTGACATTATACTGAGTGCACTATCCGAAAATTACCTCGAGCAATTAAACAGAGAACCGACTCGTGGAGATAATATCTTGGACCTACTGATAACAAACAGACCCGAACTTTCCGACTCTGTAAGCGCAGAACAGGGAATCAGTAATCATAACGCCGTTGCAGCATCCCTGAATATGGAAGTTAATAGGAATATAAAAAAAAGGAGGAAGGTTTATCTGTTTAGCAAGAGTAATAGAAGGCAGATTTCAGGCTACCTAACAGATCAAAACGAAAATTTCTGTTCCGACACTGACAATGTTGAGTGTTTATGGAAAAAGTTCAAGGCAATCGTAAAATGCGTTTTAGACAGGTACGTGCCGAGTAAAACTGTGAGGGACGGGAAAAACCCACCGTGGTACAACAACAAAGTTAGGAAATTACTGCGAAAGCAAAGAGAGCTTCACTCCAAATTTAAACGCAGCCAAAACCTCTCAGACAAACAGAAGCTAAACGATGTCAAAGTTAGCGTAAGGAGGGCTATGCGTGAAGCGTTTAGTGAATTCGAAAGTAAAATACTAGGTACCGACTTGACAGAAAATCTTAGGAAGTTCTGGTCTTACGTTAAATCAGTAAGTGGCTCGAAACAGCATGTCCAGACACTCCGGGATGATGATGGCATTGAAACAGAGGATGACATGCGTAAAGCTGAAATATTAAACACCTTTTTCCAAAACTGTTTCACAGAGGAAGACCGCACTGCAGTTCCTTCTCTAAATCCTCGCACAAACGAAAAAATGGCTGACATCGAAATAAGTGTCCAAGGAATAGAAAAGCAACTGGAATCACTCAACAGAGGAAAGTCCACTGGACCTGACGGGATACCAATTCGATTCTACACAGAGTACGCGAAAGAACTTGCACCCCTTCTAACAGCCGTGTACTGCAAGTCTCTAGAGGAACGGAAGGTTCCAAATGATTGGAAAAGAGCACAGGTAGTCCCAGTCTTCAAGAAGGGTCATCGAGCAGATGCGCAAAACTATAGACCTATATCTCTGACGTCGATCTGTTGTAGAATTTTAGAACATGTTTTTTGCTCGAGTATCATGTCGTTTTTGGAAACTCAGAATCTACTATGTAGGAATCAACATGGATTCCGGAAACAGCGATCGTGTGAGACCCAACTCGCTTTATTTGTTCATGAGACCCAGAAAATATTAGATACAGGCTCCCAGGTAGATGCTATTTTTCTTGACTTCCGGAAGGCGTTCGATACAGTTCCGCACTGTCGCCTGATAAACAAAGTAAGAGCTACAGAATATCAGACCAGCTGTGTGGCTGGATTGAAGAGTTTTTAGCAAACAGAACACAGCATGCTGTTATCAACGGAGAGACGTCTACAGACGTTAAAGTAACCTCTGGCGTGCCACAGGGGAGTGTTATGGGACCATTGCTTTTCACAATATATATAAATGACCTAGTAGATAGTGTCGGAAGTTCCATGCGGCTTTTCGCGGATGATGCTGTAGTATACAGAGAAGTTGCAGCATTAGAAAATTGTAGCGAAATGCAGGAAGATCTGCAGCGGATAGGCACTTGGTGCAGGGAGTGGCAACTGACCCTTAACATAAACAAATGTAATGTATTGAGAATACATAGAAAGAAGGATCCTTTATTGTATGATAATATGATAGCGGAACAAACACTGGTAGCAGTTACTTCTGTAAAATATCTGGGAGTATGCGTGAGGAACGATTTGAAGTGGAATGATCATATAAAATTAATTGTTGGTAAGGCGGGTACCAGGTTGAGATTCATTGGGAGAGTCCTTAGAAAATGTAGTCCATCAACAAAGGAGGTGGCTTACAAAACACTCGTTCGACCTATACTTGAGTATTGCTCATCAGTGTGGGATCCGCACCAGATCGGGTTGACGGAGGAGATAGAGAAGATCCAAAGAAGAGCGGCGCGTTTCGTCACAGGGTTATTTGGTAACCGTGATAGCATTACGGAGATGTTTAACAAACTCAAGTGGCAGACTCTGCAAGAGAGGCGCTCTGCATCGCGGTGTAGCTTGCTCGCCAGGTTTCGAGAGGGTGCGTTTCTGGATGAGGTATCGAATATATTGCTTCCCCCTACTTATACCTCCCGAGGAGATCACGAATGTAAAATTAGAGAGATTAGAGCGCGCACAGAGGCTTTCAGACAGTCGTTCTTCCCGCGAACCATACGCGACTGGAACAGGAAAGGGAGGTAATGACAGTGGCACATAAAGTGCCCTCCACCACACACCGTTGGGTGCTTGAGGAGTATAAATGTAGATGTAGATGTAGATGTAACGGTCATGACATCTTGCTCAAGGGGTTTGAGGCCCTGCCAATCGTCCATGACATCATCATCAGTTATCTGCTATATTAGCAGGTCCTTTGCCTCTCCATTTTCTGCGATCCATTGCTTCCTTCTTGAGGCTGCTGTATGTTGTACCGTCCATCATGTCATCCAGTATCTGGAATCCTTCCTCGCTTCCTTTTCCCTTCTACATAACCTTCTAAAACTGTTTTTATCAGTCCGTCATTCTTTCTTAATATATGCCCAATCCAATTCCTTTTTCTTTTCTTTATTACATCTAGTAACTGTCTTTTCTCTACCACTCTTCTCAGTACCTCTTCATTTTTTACTCTGTCCATCCAACTTATTCTTTCCATCTTCCGCGATGTCCAGATCTCAAAAGCCTCCAGCCTTTCTCTGTCTTTTTTCCTCATAGTCCATGTTTCAGCGCCATACAGAAGAACACTCCATACAAGACATTTTATGTGTCTCTTTCTGAGTTCTCTGTTTAGATCGCTGCAGAAGATTCTGCTTGTCTTATAAAACGCCTCTTTTGCCATTTCTATCCTTGTTTTAATTTCTGTGGTGCACTTCCAGTCGGTGTCTATCCTGCTTCCAAGATACTTAAAATTTTGCACCTGTTCTAGTGTTTCTTCATTCAGCACAATTTTTATTTCCTTATTTCCTCCTATTGCCAATATTTTTGTTTTATTTGTGTTAATTTTCATTCCATATTTTCTCCCGTTAGTTGCAATGGTGTCCACCAAATCCTGTAGTTCTTTTTCCCCTGTGGCTAGAGGGACCATGTCATCAGCAAATCTCAAGCACCCTACTCTTCTTCCTCCAATTTCTACTGCTTTGTCATCTAATGAGCATTGGTCAATCATATTTTCCAAGTACAGGTTGAAAAGAGTAGGTGATAAACAGCATCCTTGTCTTACACCTTTCCCTAGTCTGATCCAGTTTGTACTTTCTCCTCTCACTTTAACTGAAACTTTTTGATTAAGGTATAATGAGTTTATAAGTCTTCTGGTTTTCCAGTCCACTCTCTTTTCCCTCATAATAGTCGCCAGCTTGTCCCAAACCACGTTGTCAAATGCCTTTTCTAAATCGATGAAGCACATATATAGGTCTCTTCCTTTTTCAATAAACCTTTCTCCCAAGATTCGTAGGAGCCCTATTGCATCTCTGGTGCCCGTATTCCGTCTAAAGCCAAACTGCTCCTCGCCGACATTCTCCTCTATTACTTTTTCAAGTCTTTTATTAATTATTCTTAACATCACTTTGGCTGCATGTGAAATGAGGCTGATTGTCCTGTGCTCGCTGCATTTCTTGGTTCCTTGTTTTTTCGGTAATGGAATCATTACGGTTGTGAATGACAGTCAGGGTGAATTGTGGCAGTTAACGCTCCTTTTTTCGTCACACAGCGCAGGGAAAGGCCATTGCAGTACTCGCAACAGGGAGAGCATATTTTTCCGCTCGCAGAACTCCAGGCTGCAGGCCCGGCCAGCGGTGTCGGAGTGTAACTCAGCAGCGGCGCCTTTTACAGCCTCGCCAGGTGGCAGGTAGGCGGGCAGGCAGGTAGGCATCCCGCGCGCCTCCCAGGCGGCGCCGGCGATGCATCTTGCAGGGGGCCGCGGCCCGCGGGACGCCGTCCCGGGTACTAAAAGAGGCAGCCAGGCGGCAGGGCGGCGGGAGCGACGTAGCGCCGGTACGTGGCGGCCGGCTGTAAAGTAAACAGTGGCCACCCCCGCCCACCTGCTGGGGAGGCGGGCACGAGAAGGCAACGGCCGCGCTACGCCGGTACTGCCCTCCACCTACACACATCGCGAGGCGCGATACAATATTGACAACGGACCGAACGTGGGACCACAAGGCGGAACGAATTCCTTCACCTCCAGGAGCGTAAACGTTTCATCTAAAATTCTATTTACTCGGGAACGGAAAGAACAGTGAAAGTGTAGCTTGTAGAATTGCACACTTGCAAAACACCATCCAGATGGCTTTCGCTCTCACTGTAACCCTCCATTTGCCATGCAACTTAACAGAAAAATTAATTTAGAGTTTTTGGTTCAGAGCAATCTGTAGTGAATCATTTATACTAATTCATTTATCAAAACAGCTCTTTTACAGACCATATATATATATATATATATATATATCACTCCGTCTTCAGGCCACGAGTGGCCTACCGGGACCATCCGACCACCGTGTCATCCTCAGTGGAGGAGCGTGGGCTCAGCACACCGCTCTCCTGGTCGTTATGATGGTATTCTTGACCGAAGCCGCTACTATTCGGTCGAGTAGCTCCTCAGTTGGCATCACGAGGCTGAGTGCACCCCGAAAAATGGCAACAGCGCATGGCGGCCTGGATGGTCACCCATCCAAGTGCCGACCACGCCCGACAGCGCTTAACTTCGCTGATTTCACGGGAACCGGTGTATCCACTGCGGCAAGGCCGTTGCCTTTTACAGACCCTATTAAACGAATATTTCATTTCTTGCTGCATCCATCATTCTTCGCCTACACCCAGTTTCGTTTCATATGTTCTGATCTCTCCTTCTAGGGCTGTTCGATGTTATTAGATTGTTTTCCTCTTCTTTCTTGTTCGTCCCTCAAAATCACCATCTGGATTTCGTTCCTAACTTCTTGAGTCCAGAGAACGTACAAAAAGTACAAGTGGGATATTACTACGCTAAATGCTTCGTGTTAGTGCTAGTTAACAATGAATTATTCTCAAAAAATTTTTTTGAAATCATGGTGAATTTTTTTTATAGATGTCATCCTCTATGACACTTCAGGACTTAAGCTGAACAATTACTGCACACAACTTTGCAGGTACCATGCTACTTTCTTACAAAAGAGACGCTATACACGCGACACATATTCCACATATTTGACGTAGATTTCAAGACAGCTCAAAATACACATATCGTTTCAAATCTTTCAATAACTGTAAGCAAACAATTTAAAATATTTAAACAAAACTACCATAGCAAAATTTATCAAAGTATTTCTCTTTTCCTCATATTACCGTATGGTTCAGTATCGAGTTAACATTACTTTTCCCAGTTTAATTTAATTTTTTGTGGAATATATAAAGCAATTGCTGTCAGTAGCAAAACAAAGGGACACTTAGCGCAGCTCACACCGTACGAAGGTGAGATCTGTTCAGTGTCCTGTCCGCAGTTTTGACATGTTCTTCTGAACGAGGCATGTCATCAAGCTAAAAAGAAATATAACCTCACTTTCAATGATTTAAACAAAGTTGACAATGAGTCACGAGGTATCGTACATAACAATCAAAAGTTTAAAGCTTATAAATCCGTTATAGCACTCAGTTATTCTTAGCTATTGACTCAGGAACATTTGTACAGCTTTAATATTATTAAAACATATGAAAACACTTGTAACTGGAAAAAGATGTGCCTTTAGCTTTATTCCGCCGAGGCATCCTGTGCAGTTGCAGAATTCGAAGATTGCACTGTGGGTTGCCATCTCGTGGTGTTCGGCGCAAGGATGAACACGTGAGCTGTAACAAGTATGACGTGTACCGTCCATCATACCACAGGCCAGGAAAGATTCAGCTGCCTACACGCCCGAGGAAAAACGTAAAAATTCAAATGCTTCAAATGGCTTTGAGCACTATGGGACTTAACGTCTGAGGTCATCTTACTAACAGTTTTCCTCTTCAGTCCATCATCATCCATTGTTGCCACATGTCCGAAGAACGACGTTTTTGTTTTCTGCTTACTGCGTGAAAGATGCTGTCTGTGTGTTCATAGACGTTTTTGCTAGTGGTATTCATTACCTCTTATCCTTGGCTCAACCTGTAAACAGTCTTTCTATTTTCATGATTTGGTTTATGCCTTCTTTTCGCACAAGTTTTAGAGTTTCAGCGCTATACAGAGCCTCAGGTCTGAGTAATGTATTATAAAGCTAAATTTCGGTATCCCACTATAAATTCGTGATCATGTATATGTTTCTGGTGTTCTGAAACACATTGTCCACCTTACTTGCTCTTCAAGCTAGACTGTCCTAGTCGTCAGTTATGTTTAACCACTCACAAGGTATTTTAACGAGCTGACTTCTTTGACTCTGTTTTCTTGAAATCTAAAAATGTAGCTGTTTTCTTGGCGGAATAGTTTTTAGATTCCAGTTCTCTCCGCTAGGTGATATACTTTTCCAAAATCCACACTGAAGTTCCCCTATTGCGCGTTTATTTTGGGTTCTGCACAATTAAGCAGGTCTACGACTAGGGGAATATGAAGGTGGATTTCGGAAAAATACATCACGTATTTGTGTTATTTAAGAATATACGTAGTAGTTTTTAGGGAAGTAAATCCTTGCAGCGCCTGAGTTTTTAGTTTATATGAATGTATGGCAGTGTAAATGGGTGTGTACATATTTTATAAAACCAAGCTAAAGACGCATTTATGAAAGTGTTCGTTCATCCCTGACCAAGCAAAGAAAATCAAGCACGTGCCGTGTGTCACCTAACAGTCTTCTTACAATATTCCATAATCAGTCGTATGTTGTTGTTGTGGTCTTCAGTCCAGAGAGTGGTTTATGCAGCTCTCCATGCTACTTTATTCTGTGCGAGCTTCTTCATCTCCCAGCACTTAGTGCAACCTACATCCTTCTGAATATGTTTAGTCTATTCATCTCTTGGTCGCCCTCTGCGATTTTTACCCTCCACGCTGCCCTCCAATAGTAAATTGGATATCCCTTGATACCTCAGAATATGCCCTACCAACCGATCCCTTCTTCTAGTTAAGTTGTGCGACAATTTTCTCTTCTCTGCAATTCTATTCAATACCTCCTCATTAGTTATGTGACCTACCCATAATCTTCAGCATTCTTCTGTAGGACCACATTTCGAAACCTTCTATTGTCTTCTTCTCTAAACTATTTATCATCCACGTTTCACTTCCATACATGGCTACACTCCATACAAATACTTCCAGAAACGACTTCCTGACACTTAAATCAATACTCGATGTTAACAAATTTCTCATCTTCAGAAACGCTTTCCTTGCCATTGCCAAGTCCTCTACTTCGACCATCATCAGTTATTTTGCTCCCCAAATAGCAGAACTCATTTACTACTTTAAGCGTCTCATTTGCTAAACTAATTCCCGCAGCATCACCCGATTTAATTCGACTACATTCCATTATTCTCGTTTTGGTTTTGTTGATGTCCCCCTTATATCCTCATATCACACATATATGTGATCAACGTGTCATGGTTTTCTGTTGTGCTTGTTCCTAGCCTTATCCTGTACCTATCCCCTAGCCCCTTGCAGCACGGAGCTTGCGTTCCACGTCTGCTTGCGTCTAGCGTTATCCCGTCTGAAATCGTGAGAAACTTTTTCAAAATGTATCCGAGTCCTGTAACTCAAGCGGGACGTCGCTACTACGAAGTGTTCACCTTCTATTGTGTGGCAAACCACCCAAAACCACATCTTGGTTGACCTTCACACAGGCCCTCGTCATTAATTCGCTGCGAATATCCGATCGGCGCACATCCCCGAATCCCGGAAGCGGCGTGCTAACGCGGTCGGCATCCCTTACCAGGTTCTTCATGCTATAGTGCAAACATTTAGGAGAGTAGAGTGCCAGGACCTATACTGACTGTGTTTTGTGGTATTAACCAACATTCTATTACTTGCTGGAGAAATACATCCATGGTAGAGGCGAGTGGACATTCACAACTTCGAAATGTAGAAAGGTCCTGATCGCACAATACTTTGTTACGCGTTACACGTTTCAGAATCTCATCATCAGACTGAAGCTGTGGAGTAAAGTGTACAAGAAAATTAAGGATGAAAAACATATACGTAATAACGTAAATACACACCTTAGTATTCAAAAAATGGCTCTGAGCACTATGGGACTCAACATCTTAGGCCGTAAGTCCCCTAGAACTTAGAACTACTTAAACCTAACTAACCTAAGGACATCACACACACCCATGCCCGAGGCAGGATTCGAACCTGCGACCGTAGCAGTCCCGCGGTTCCGGACTGCAGCGCCAGAACCGCTAGACCACCGCGGCCGGCACCTTAGTATTCCATGTACAGAAATTTCAGTCAGTACCGTACTTACATAAAAATCAAACTTTAGTACAAAGCTCACCAAAGTGAGCACATAGACAGAATACAATAGAGATCTCATCTCATGTAGGCACATTTCACAGTACCTTTGTCTATTCGAATAGAAGCAGTGCCAAACTGAGCGTGGCGATTAAGAAGTAAATTGGAAATTTTTGTAAGTTCCTATGGGACCAAACTGCTGAGGTCATCGGTCCCTAGGCTTACACACTACTTAATCTAACTGAAACTAACTTACGCTGAGGACAACACACACACACACCCATACGCGAGGGAGGACTTGAACTTCTTACGGGGGAAGCTGCGCGAACCGTGGCAGGACTCCTCAGACAGCCGAAGAAGTAAACGAAGGCCAGTAACGGGCGCTAGCATTAACCGTAGAAAGCCAGTCAAAGAGTAACTTTACAAGCAACTATGCATTACGATTAAGTACAGGTCAGAATCTCGCGAACAAGTTGACAAAGATACATTTTTGCCTCATTGATGGAGGAGAAACTCATACACTGACAGCGTGAAATGTGCGTCGTTAGGTAGCATCGAGGCAAAGCTACAGAGATAGTTGTTGGCCAATAATCAGAACAGAAAACATTTTTGCAACGAATAACTGGTGTGGTACCATACTAACATAAAGCCGATATAGGTAAGAAATAAAAGTTGTGAAAAAGAGTTGTGGGATCAAGCTTGTTTTATGATCTTGTGAACTAGTTAGTTGCTGGTTTAGCTCTCACTGGACCATCAATGTGTATCACTTCAGTTTTCCTCCTTTGTCTCTGAAAATAGCCAGAGAAAATTCTGTAACAAAATGCTACGAAAACATTTGCATTGCGCCAACTGATCAGCCTATTTTTATTTTTAATTGTCAGCCTTCTTATGTAATCCAGTAAGCTTCACTCAATTTAATTTGTCATTGTTACTACAATAATTATTATTATTGTTCATTCACTCACAAGAATTTTCCTATCCCTATTTGTTACTGATGCACAATACCAGTGAATCCGGAAAAATGGAATGTTGGTGTTTCACCATGCAGAATATGCACATTTACTTGGGGTCTCATTTCCAAGGAAACAGGAAAATCCCACTAATAAACAATAGCTATGAGAGGCTGATGACACAGGCAGAACTCCGCAACAATTATGTTGGTTTAACACTGTGATGACAGATAGATCCATATCACAGTCTATTAATCATCGATTGAACAGACAGTATTGACTCTGCTGTTGCTACAGATAGCTACAAATTTGTGACCATGAGGATGATTTTGTTCTGAAACAAAATTCTATTGCATTCCTCGCGACATGTCTTTTATTCAAACAGCATCAGTGCCACTGTTAAGCGTACCTGGCGTTCGATACACAAAGACCTCTTGTACAGCAGTGTGGATATTGTAAAAGCAGAATGAGGGTGATGCAGAACAGGTAAAATGGTGGGTTTATAGGAAAACGGAGAGGGGACGGGGGCGTGCTGCCAGAAGAGGAGGAACGGCGTCCCTCGCGTGGGCCAGCCTGCTTTATTATTACTCTTTACGAGGTCGTAAATGAATATTGCAAGGGACGGCCGCCTAATGGGAGGCGCGGTCGTATAGCGGAATTAAGGCAGTGCCGTTCCGCAACGCAGCCGGTAGCGTGCCCAGCTCCTCGCCGCGAGATGCAAGACTGATCGAGGCGCGTCCGAGCTCCAGCCCGCTGGAAAAACAAAGCCAGAAGCGCCTTGCCGCGCCGTCCGTACTGCCGGTGGGCTGTGGGCAGACTGCCGCGATGGTCAGCCTGAGGCCGTGCTCTGCGTGCACTTCTACAGCGATCCCCGTTAAGGGGCTCCGGAACGCCCTATACTTGCAATGTTAAAATAACGCTTATAAATTACATCTTTCCTCACAAAGTATTTGAGGTAGGAAGTTGAACTTTTTACAGATTATTTACTGGAATACGGGCTACAACTTGACACAGGGATTTTACAAAATTTTAGTTCAGTTATTAAAGATGATTTTTTTTCAATTGTAATGAAAATTCACAACTTTTTTGCAATTTTTTATTTATATATTCAAAAATATACAGTTTTTTGGAAAAAGGCTGTGTTAAATTATGCAGAAGGTACTGTGTAACATTTACTGAAAGTTTGAAACAAATATGTTTGGAAGATCCTTAGAAAACATGTAATTAGTATGAGAAAATAAAAGTTTTGGGAATCGAGCGACAAAGATTGGATTAACTTTTTAGTGCATTCCAGGTCCATAGGATGGATTATCTTCATCCTCTGCAAACTCCTCCTCCAGCTTCCTCTTGTTCCTCCTCCTGTTTACTCTTGCTTGTATCTCTAGACTCTTTACAGCCCTGTCTGCAGCCCGAAGGCGTTCCTTGTCTAAAGCAAGCATCGCTCGTACCATGTTAGAACCTATCTTCATTCCCATATTTCTAAATACCTTGCACCTTACAATGTTGCCATCATTCAAAGTCGCAACAGCATCATACACACCAAAGTGAAGTGTTTCTATTCCAACAAATACAGTCTTGGGGATTCTCGACCATATAACACTATTTACACTTTCATTGGGGTTTTGAGTTTTTCCGTGAATACACTTTTTCAACAGTTCAGGTGCTGCTAAGTCTCTGAAAATAGGTTAGCCACGACACATACTTTATCTCACATCACTAAAATGTACCTGATAAACACGGACGTTAATAATAACACCATTTGACAGCAGTTTAACAGCGCCACAGTGGGTCACGTCCATGTAGAACACATTTCAAAAAAAAAAAAAATTAAAAATAGTTGTAGTCTTCGGAATTGAATAAACTGTATATCTATTAAAAGGTAATAGTCTGCAGATTCAGAAAACGCAAAAAAGTAAAAATTGAACTTTTCATGATTTAGAGCCTTTCCGGAGCCCCTTAAGTAACGACAAGCACAAGAGCGACAATAACTCGCGGAAACACAACCCAAGTGGCGCTGCGGAGAGTGATTTTGTTCTAACTAGGAATAGATAGAATTACATTATCATTAAGGTCAATATTTTAGCAGTATTAATTGAGCTCAGCGTTGGGAGTACTTAGAACTCTGTGTGAAAATCATTTCTTCTGTTAATTTTTTAAATAATCGTTAAACTGAATTTCAATATCATCCACCAACTTCCTTTATTCATATGGCACAGAAATTTGGAATTTGCCACGTGACTTTACCCGTGTGGAAGCTGTTACCTTATTGTGGTCCTCAGTTACACGTGATCGTCAGCATATTGCAGAAAAGTATGGGGTGTCAATATTCGAAATATGTATTCCTAACAGTTATCCCATAATACAAAGCATTTTATTTTCGGGACAACCCAGCTGTTGAAAGGCATGATGTTAGGAAGAACTCCATTTACACCTCGGAAAATTGCTGTTTATAAAAACACGATCGGTTTTGCAGCTTCAGGCCTAATAATCAGGTGAACCTACATGGTAAAAACCAAAGTACAGTGTTACCGCATTTTCCGGACATTAAAATTAATAAAGGAATGTCTAAAATTTACTTACATATATTATTCTTTCGACATTCCTTTATTAATTTTAATATCCACAAATTGTGGTGACACTGTACTTTCGTTTTTACCATGTAACTTCACTCGATGATGCGGTCTGAAACTGCGAAAGCGGTTGTGTTTTTATAAACAGCAATTTTACCAGCTCTAAGCGGAGTTCTTCCTAATACCGTAACACAGTTTCGGAAGGATAGCATTGTGTCAACAGGACTAGTAAGGCTCTGAGCACTATAGGCCTTAACAACTGAGGTCATCAGTCCCCTATAACTTAAACCTAAGGAGATCACACACACCCATGCCTGAGCAGGATTCAAACCTGCAACCGTAGCGGTCGCGCGGTTTCAGACTGAAGCTACTAGAACCGCTCGGCCACTCCGGCCGGCTGGACTAGCAAGAAATGACCAATATTACACAATTGTCATATACAGTCTGTCCCAGAAATGTTGTATAAAATTCGAAGGGTTGTAGAGGATGCTTTCAGGAACAAATCGAGGATGGGAACCCATGTCTGGAAACGTAGTGCAGCGACGCTACAGAGCATCAAAGTTATAGGCACTGGCGCGTGTTAATAGGCCACCACTTTGGCAGAAAACGTGACTTTGTAAGCTGATGGACTGTAGGCGGAACGGCTCATAATGTAGTTTGCTACTCAGTGATGGAGACTGTGAAGAAGATCGTCAATGGAGAAGATAGAGCTTGCTGCTGCGTAGACACACCTTGTCTTCTATCAATGCAATGCTCTTTTTTTATTGCTGGATGATGGTTTAGGACACAAGTTTCCATCTCTTGCTTATTCTTATCCTGTGTACTGAAAACCATTGGAGATATTAGATGGTTGCAGGGGCTAGAAACCTGTGTCCGGAACTGTCATCCACCGGGGCAATAGAGTATCGCCTTAGTAAGAGACAAGGCAGCAGCTAACCTCATCTGCTCCACTGGCGATCGTGGCAACTTTCTTTTGTCTCATTTATTGTGCTGCACGCTGCACGATATCAGAGTTTCCACGCTGTGCAGTCGAATAGCCGGTGGCATTGCGAATTTTATATTAAACTTCTTCACTAAGCTTGTTTTCTTCGAGGAAAGGCTATTTTTATTTTATGTTGAAACAGAAGGAGCATTTGCGTGTGGACATAACAGCAGTGTTCACACAAATGACTACACACCACATCAACTGCCACCAAGACTACTTAAACTTTGTAGTCTGTCTTCTCTGCCCACAGAAACCGCTAAAGTTTTATAAGACTAAGTGAGATAAGAGTCGATCCAGCACACCTCACTACAAGAAACTGGAAAAATTATTTGCTTTTTAAATCAGAAAGACAGTGTCAAGAATACTCAGAACATATTTGCGTTCCAGCTAAAATTGAGGCGACGCGGGAAACAGAAGCCAATAAACGGACTGACCCGTTTTCTTTACGAGACGAATTCCAGCCGGCAGGTGTGCTTCTACTGTTCACTGACACCCGAGAAACAGGCGACAACGAAATTGAATTATTCTGCATTGTCGTTTTTTTATCGCGCAGTTACGTCGAGTAATCCGAGTTGGTCAGTTCATCGCTCCGTGCTTAAAGGAAAAATATTTGTGCTCGTGTGAGGTGTAGTACGATTGTAACTGTATACAGTCTTTCTTTCTCTCCTTTTATAAATTTTTTTCTTATGTATTAACTGTTGGTTGACACTTTTGTAATTGCCTTAACATGAATAACAGTGAAAAACGCAAACTTGCAAAATTAAGAGGGGTGGCATTTCACAAATTAGCGAAGGAAAGGCGAGAACGAGAAGTAAAAAAAAAAATAATAAAAAAAAGAGAACTAAGTGTCGAGTCAGACATTACAAAAAGAAATAACTTCGTTAGCGATGATTCTGCAGAATGGTGTGTCAATGAATCAACAATCGACATTTTCTCACAACGTGGCACTAATCAAATTTGTAACGGTGATTTTTCTAATTAAAGAAGGTCAATAGGCGATAAGACCAGATATTTGAACAAAAATGTATTTTACCGTAAACTTTTAAATGATGAATCAACTTTCCATGATTTTCTAGTATACTCCTGTAGCACTGGTGCTGTTTTTTGTGCAGCATGTAAATTGTTCGTGGGTAAGGCCGCGATTGCTACTAATGGTACTGTAGATTGCAAAAATATTTCTACTATTTTATCTCTTCACGAGAGTTCACTTCAATACAAAACTTCTGAGTTATCACTCTTAACAAGAAAAAAGTCACTTGGGACAATAAATAACCATTTCGACTCATATGTTGAGACAGAAGAAAATGTACTAGCACAGTGTGTTGAAAAGGGGGTTTGCAGTGGTGAAGAACATAACAAGTTGTGGACTTCCCCTACGTGGAGACGTTGAAAGATTCTATTCATTACATAATGGTCAATTTATGATTCCCTTAAGCTTACAGCCGAGTTTGATGCTTTTCTCCCAGAGCTCATTGAACGATATGGAAATCCAGGGCAGGGGCATGTTAAGTTGTCTTTCTTCAACAATGAATGTGTGATGAAATAACAGAGCTTCTTTCGTTCAACGAATAAAATGAATTATCGTAAGTGAAATACAACAGGCCAAATATTTCTATATCATAGTAGATTCTACTTCGTACATTTCACATATTGATCAATTATCTTTCATACTAAGATATGTGAACGAGAATGGTGAAACTGTTGAACGTTTCCCTCTGTTTTTACCAAAACTGGGACACAAGTCCGAAAACGTAGCTGAGGCCGTACTGAAAGCCCTGTCTACCAATTCCACTGATATTACTGACTGTAGATGCCAGTCATATGACAACGCAAGCAATACGTCAGGAACCTACACTGGTCTGCAGGCACGCAATAAAGAACGTAATCCGAAAGCGCATTATGTGCCTTGTGCAGCATATACTTTGAATTTAGTCGGAACTTGTGCTGCAGGCTGCTGTCGGGAAGCATGTTCATTTTTCAATGTAGTGCAAAACGTTTATAATTTTTTCTGTGCTTCTACACGGCGCTGGGATATACTTATTTCTTTGATGAAACCATGAAGCAAAATTGTAAAACGTTTATCGAAAGCGCTTTGTTCGGCAAGAAAGTAAGCGTGTGTACGTCTATAGGAAAACTGGGAGGCCATTATCAATGCCCTGACACATATTGCCAATAAATACGTTTGAAAAATCACTTGTTCGAAATGAGGCTTCAGCTTGATTGAATCAACTCAGCAGACTATAAACAGTATTCATGATGACAGTTTGGATGGACATACTCGAAAGATTTAATAGTGTGAACCTGAAATTGCAAAGTGTAAATATTGATACTAAAATAGTGTGTGAATTGTATGAACTAAATGTAGGACTTATTGCATCTATTCGTGGAATGTTCGACTATTATAAAAATAAATCCATGGAGATTGTGACTTGTATAGACTATGAATGCACTGTAAAATATCAAGAAAACGCAAACTTCTTGATGACGAAGAAGCGAACTCTGAAGAAGTTTCTCTGACTGGAAACGAAAAATTTAAAGTAGAAACATTTCTCCCAGTACTCGACAGCTAGTACGCCGAATTAGTGACGAGGAAGGAAAGCTATAAAGCACTGCTTGACTCCTTCATAGTTTCCAGTACCTTAACAACAGTTCACCTGACGATATTGCTGAACGTGCAGAAAAACTCCAAGCGTCATATGACACAGATTTAGAGCCTTCCTTCCCTGGTGAATGTGTACATTTTGCGGAACTTTTGAAATCTTCTGAGATTAGTGATGTACCAGTCGAAATGAGTAAATGTATACGAAAAGAGGGGGTACAATCCGTGTTTCCGAATGTTGACATGGCTCTTAGAATTTTTCTATGTGAGGCACTTAGAAATTGTTCAGCAGAACGTTCGTCTTCCGCTCTTAAGACTGAAACTGTACCTACGTTCTACGTTGTCTGAGGAGAGATTGAACGCCTTGTCCATTCTTCACATCGAAGGCGGTCTCCTATCTTATAACCGCCTGAACTATGAAGATATGATCAACGAGTTTTCTGCCTTAAAATCCAACGCAAACTTTTCTGTCTGGTGAGTTTGTTTATTTATTAATATTAGTTTTAAAAATTTAAGGTTATAATGTGGTTTTTATAATAACTTACAGAAAATTCAATGGATTTACAAACTACGTATTACTTGTTTATTTTACGATTGCCAATGGTAGAACGCAGAACTAAACCTCGTTTACGTGCAGACGTGACCGTAGGCGCCCGAAAGAACCAAACAATACCCGAATGACCCAGGCCGCTCGGTGCTGTACAGTATACTGATACTGTAGTGTATTACAACTTACGTGTTTTCTTGGCGTCTGCTGAAATGTGTAGGTAACGCGGGAATATACGTTATCGGAGAGTACGCTCAGATGAAAAAGTGTTAATAAATAGCGTAGTTCAGTTCTGTCGATAAATACGTAACAGCTTTACTAATACCGTTAGAAAGAGATATGGTGAGAGCAGTAGCTGCAGTAAAATACAGTTCAGCTCTTACATGCATAAAAGGTATCGTGTACACTTACTACGCAGCGTCTAGCTATACAGACCCTAATTCTGTACTCGTTAACTATTAGATTACAAGACAAATTAGATTTTTCCCTACTAGTCTGTAAAATTATGTAATTGCAAATCCAGTTCTGTGTTTGTTTGTCTGTATTTATTTCAAAAATGGTTCAAATGGCTCTGAGCACTATAGGACATAACATCTATGGTCATCAGACCCCTAGAACTTAGAACTACTTAAACCTAACTAACCTAAGGACAGCACACAACACCCAGCCATCACGAGGCAGAGAAAATCCCTGACCCCGCCGGGAATCGAACCCGGGAACCCGGGCGTGGGAAGCGAGAACGCTACCGCACGACCACGAGATGCGGGCTGTATTTATTTATTAGTTCGTGCACCGAAATCTCTATTTAATTTTCATCTCTTACGCTTTGCTGTAGATTCACGTATTAATACCGAACTTATTTTTTTATCTGCTACACATTCAAGGTATTACATCGTAAAACGACAGTTTAATTTTAATTTTGAAGCATGTCTGTAAAAGTGCGTATTTATTTCTAATGTATGACACGTTAGCTTAAATTTTTAGATCGTAAGACAACTTTTTTATTTTCATTTTCAACCGTTTAGTGTAAAATAACGTATTAAAAGTGAATGTATAACAAAAATCCGTTGTCTCCTACACGCTCTGCTGAATTTTTAGGTTGTGAAAGAAAACTTATATTCCTTGTGTTTGTTTCTGTCGTCTTGCCACAGAAGAATGAGTGTGTGTGTAGTTTAAAGTTTGTTTTATCCACTACCGTACACCAAGTACAGTTCAGAAACCGTATGACATTCTGATTGAACGCGACTAGACAGCTGACGCGTCCTTCAGAACGACGAATAGCAGAGTACGGAGACAGCTCACAGCGCTCCTACCCAAAACGGCAATTGTGAAGTGATCGGGTAATAGTTATTATTTAAAACATGTTTTATTTGGGGGGGGGGAGGAGGGAAAGGGCGCATAATATATGGTGTGCCCAGGGGCGCAAAATTTTTAAATCAGCCACTGCGGGCAGCCGTAAGATACCAGCACGATTGTCGGCCGCCATACGCTCTAACAACCAGGAGTGGTGATGTGGGGCTGGAACACGCCCTGGGGTACAACTGTTCTCGCTTTGACCGTGCGCCCTGTACCTGGTACTCCCGTGCCGGTCGTATTATTTCTGCTCCACACTGCTGCTGTCTAGCCTGATATCATATACAGGGTGGTCCATTGATCGTGACCGGGACAAATATCTCACGAAATAAGAGTCAAATGAAAAAACTAGAAAGAACGAAACTAGTCTAGCTTGAAGGGGAAACCAGATGGCGCTATGGTTGGCTCACTAATGAGTACCCCCATTTTTTATTACATATTCGTCTAGTATATAAAGAAATATGAATGTTTTAGTTGGACCACTTTTTTCGCTTTGAAATAGATGGCGCTGTAATAGTCACAAACATATGGCTAACAATTTTAGACGAACGGTTGGTAACAGGTACGTTTTGTAAATTAAGATACAGAACGTAGGTACGTTTGAACATTTTATTTCGGTTGTTCCAATGTGATACATGTACCTTTGTGAACTTATCACTTCTAAGAAAGCATGCTGTTGCAGAGTGATTACCTGTAAATACACTCCTGGAAATGGAAAAAAGAACACATTGACACCGGTGTGTCAGACCCACCATACTTGCTCCGGACACTGCGAGAGGGCTATACAAGCAATGATCACACGCACGGCACAGCGGACACACCAGGAACCGCGGTGTTGGCCGTCGAATGGCGCTAGCTGCGCAGCATTTGTGCACCGCCGCCGTCAGTGTCAGCCAGTTTGCCGTGGCATACGGAGCTCCATCGCAGTCTTTAACACTGGTAGCATGCCGCGACAGCGTGGACGTGTACCGTATGTGCAGTTGACGGACTTTAAGCGAGGGCGTATAGTGGGCATGCGGGAGGCCGGGTGCACGTACCGCCGAATTGCTCAACACGTGGGGCATGAGGTCTCCACAGTACATCGATGTTGTCGCCAGTGGTCGGCGGAAGGTGCACGTGCCCGTCGACCTGGGACCGGACCGCAGCGACGCACGGATGCACGCCAAGACCGTAGGATCCTACGCAGTGCCGTAGGGAACCGCACCGCCACTTCCCAGCAAATTAGGGACACTGTTGCCCCTGGGGTATCGGCGAGGACCATTCGCAACCGTCTCCATGAAGCTGGGCTACGGTCCCGCACACCGTTAGGCCGTCATCCGCTCACGCCCCAACATCGTGCAGCCCGCCTCCAGTGGTGTCGCGACAGGCGTGAATGGAGGGACGAATGGAGACGTGTCGTCTTCAGCGATGAGAGTCGCTTCTGCCTTGGTGCCAATGATGGTCGTATGCGTGTTTGGCGCCGTGCAGGTGAGCGCCACAATCAGGACTGCATACGACCGAGGCACACAGGGCCAACACCCGGTATCATGGTGTGGGGAGCGATCTCCTACACTGGCCGTACACCACTGGTGATCGTCGAGGGGACACTGAATAGTGCACGGTACATCCAAACCGTCATCGAACCCATCGTTCTACCATTCCTAGACCGGCAAGGGAACTTGCTGTTCCAACAGGACCATGCACGTCCGCATGTATCCCGTGCCACCCAACGTGCTCTAGAAGGTGTAAGTCAACTACCCTGGCCAGCAAGATCTCCGGATCTGTCCCCCATTGAGCATGTTTGGGACTGGATGAAGCGTCGTCTCACGCGGTCTGCACGTCCAGCACGAACGCTGTTCCAACTGAGGCGCCAGGTGGAAATGGCATGGCAAGCCGTTCCACAGGACTACATCCAGCATCTCTACGATCGCCTCCATGGGAGAATAGCAGCCTGCATTGCTGCGAAAGGTGGATATACACTGTACTAGTGCCGACATTGTGCATGCTCTGTTGCCTGTGTCTATGTGCCTGTGGTTCTGTCAGTGTGATCATGTGATGTATCTGACCCCAGGAATGTGTCAATAAAGTTTCCCCTTCCTGGGACAATGAATTCAAGGTGTTCTTATTTCAATTTCCAGGAGTGTATATATTGATATCAATTGCGTTTTTTTAATATATATATATATATATATATATATATATATATATATATATATATATATATAAACGGCTTTAGGAGACCCACTCAACACTAAACACAACACTGTCGTATGTCTGGTATGGACAATTACACTCTGAGACGATAAGAAATTGTTAGGTTGCACTGTTTATACGCTAAATCGTAAGTGTTGTTGCCAATTAACATTCTTGCTAATTTGATGAGAGGTGATAATTATCATTCCCATATCACTGTACAGTATTCATGACGATGTTAATGTCTGTCACTGTTGTACTTCACGCCGTCACACGTATTTGACAGTCTTACTGTGGCCAAACTTTCTGTGATAGATACACAGGCAGTGACCATGATTGTCTGTCCACAGTTGTCACTTGGACTAGCGTACGCGCAACCGACACGACGCGGGTGATTGTTAATGATGCGGAAGCCAAATGGTCGAACGGAAGTTCTTACACTCGTCACGTACACACATATATCTCGTACCAGCTCTTCTTGACACTTGTAATAATATATTGCTGTTCATAAAAGTTAATTTACTGTTCACAGTTCTCACTTGGACGAGCATGCGCGTAACAGTCGCGACGCGGCTCATTGTTGACTATGCGGAAACGCAATAAGCTAACGCATGTTGTCACGATCGCTACAAGACACTGGCACTTGATTTCTCTCCTTTGAGGTAAGCCATTGTACTGATTCATATTAATTTCATTCTGGGAAGCCGAACACGATGCGGATGTTTGATGTTGTACGGTAAGACACGCAAACTGGCGGATACGCAAAGACGTTATCAGCGGCACTGCTCACACTTAACGCACTTTCCACTGAATCCACTTCCGTATCTTATTACTTCCCAGTAATAATACCTGCAGCCACACTTGAACATCAATAATTATGCGTTTCCCATGCAACAAACCGCAGCTAGCTCCTTGTCCCGTGCTCGACCCTGCAACGCAGCCGCTCGCAAAGATACTGCACAACCGAGCCAGCGATATGACAATACGCTTAGAAGGTGGCATCTCTTTGAATATCCTTGGCTATCCGCGGCGCCCTTACAGCACAGCGGTACGTCGACGATATTCTACGGCCCGTTTTGTTGCCCTTTATGGCAAGCCACCCTGGGCGAATATTTCAGCAAGATAAAGCCCGTCCGCAGTCGGCGAGAGTTTCTATTGCTTCTCTTAGTGCTCCTCTGAAGCAGGACAGACTGAAGCTGAGGTTGCACTTGGCACTGAAAATTCAACTGTCCAGTATATGCACCAGACCGTGCCAAGTGCAATGACGTCACTCCAACTGCTTGGTGCAGACGACACCCCAGTGACCCTGGTGCATCACACGGAGCACGTCAGGCTGGAGACGCTGGGGAACCACAAGACGTGATTGGTCATTACCTGTGCGAAGCGAAATGACACATTGGCAAACAGCAAGGGCATGCCGATGGGCAAAATATCGATCAACAATAGAGCTAAAAATCTGTTTCGCTGAATGCGGCCAACCAGCGCGGATGTAGTCTACAGAATCTGCAAATCAGGATCCGCTGCTGTTGCCTTTGCAATTTTCTGGTAATTAAACGGTAAGTTGTGCAAAGCATCTGTGTCTTGTGCGTCAGTGCAGCAACAACACGCGGAGAAGTTATCGAATGGGGAATGTGGGACAACAGGGAGGCGAGAAGGAGCTGATACAGAATCTAGTGTTGGTTAAGTTGTCAAAGGAAAGCCCACCATCGTTGCTTGTGCGCAGCGCAAGTTGGGACTGACTGAGAAGTGCTTAACAAAGACTGCAGAGGTTTATGTTATGGTCAGTCAGCAAGTAAAATTTGGTGTCAAAGAAGTACTGGTGAAACTTAGTGACGCCAAAGACAATAACGAGAGCCTTCTTCTCAATTTTTGAACAATGAAACTGAGCTTTAGGACGAGGAATTCCGCCTTATGCAAGACAACTTTTTTCTGATTTGTTTCACCCACACATGTTTCAGCACATTTGTGCTATTTATTTATTTATTTATTGTTCCGTGCGACCACATTAAGGAGAAGTCTCCATGGTCATGGAACGAGTCAATACATGAAATTATAACACGATTGTAGAAACAGATAAAATGAAATATAAGAAACATATTCAGGCGACACGTCATTAGTTTAAATAAAGAAAATCAAGAATGTAACACTGGAATTTGCTTAATTTTTTAGCTCTTCCAGGAGCTCCTCAACAGAATAGAAGGAGTGAGCCATGAGGAAACTCTTCAGTTTGGACTTAAAAGCGTTTGGGCTACTGCTAAGATTTATGAGTTCTTGTGGTAGCTTATTGAAAATGGATGCAGCAGAATACTGCACTCCTTTCTGCACAAGAGTCAAGGAAGTGCATTCCACATGCAGATTTGATTTCTGCCTAGTATTAACTGAGTGAAAGCTGCTAACTCTTGGGAATAAGCTAATATTGCTAACAGCAAACGACATTAAAGAAAATATATACTGTGAGGGCAATGTCAGAATTCCCAGACTATTGAATAGGGGTCGACAAGAGGTTCTAGAACTTACACCACACATAGCTCGAACAGTCCGTTTTTGAGCCGAAAATACCCTTTTTGAATCAGAAGAATTACCCCCAAAAATAATACCATATGACATAAGCGTATGAAAATATGCGAAGTAGACTACTTTTCGTGTTGAAATGTCACTTATTCAGATACTGTACTAATGGTAAATAAAGCGGCATTTAGTTTCTGAACAAGATCCTGAACATGGGCTTTCCACAACAGCTTACTATCTATCCGTACGCCTAGGAACTTGAACTGTTCCGTCTCGCTTATAACATGCCCATTCTGTCTGATTAAAATATCAGTTCTTGTTGAATTGTGAGTTCGAAACTGTAAAAACTGAGTCTTACTGTGATTTAGCATCAAATTATTTTCTTAAGTGGGTTATATTTTATTTTCTAACTGTAAAATTGTTGTTGTATATTAACATTTAGTGAAACTTTTGGTGCATAATATTTACAATTATGAATGAATGATTGTTGTAAAATATTGTACATTATTTGTTCATAGTTCACAATGAGATATGCATTAACGTCCTGATGAATTGTGTGTTGTTTATAACATTATCTCAAAGTTCTATTTATAGCTCAAATTGACAAAAAGAGTCGAAGTATGCATTAGTTTACATATCTTACATGATGTTATTGGACATTTATTTTGGTAGCTATTCTGCTACACAATCTAAACTTGTCATCTGCAAACAGCAAAACGTAATTTTTACATTTCTGTTTATTACGCATTTACAAACGGAAATCCGTATATATAAATATAGACAGAGTTTTTGCCATGTTGTTGTGGCTGTGCAGTATTCATTAGTTTTGTAGGGTGTTTGGCTGGGTCAGGCGCACGACTGTGGAGTGTATTTGGTGTCTGTGGTATTCGGTCATCATGTAAGGTATGTAAAATAATGGATACAGCTACTCTTTTTGCCAATTAAGCTATAAATAGAACTGTGACACAATGTTATAAAAAACCCACAGTGCATCAGGTCTTTAATACATATCTCAACTGTGAACTATTGTCACCCAGAGGAAGGTGTGAGTAGATGAAGGACGAATACTAACTTCACTTAAAGTGGGTTTATTGAGCAGTTGCACATACAAGAGCTTGGAGCGAACTGCCTCAGGCCAGGACACATACGGTATATATACAGCTACAGAAAATTCCAATACAATAATTTTTGTCACTTGTGGACACTTCTAGGACGTACTCGAATCGAATATGGAAACTAAAACTCTTCAGTACAGGTGAGTTCTGAACTCACGACCCTTCACCCGTTGAAAATATATGGAACTCTATAACCAGTGCCATCCATTATGGCAACGCGAATATGGTCAGTGATCGTCCAACACGTTTTTGACTTGCTCAGTTTCTTGAACCTCTTTTTTCGGTAATAAATCATCGAATTTTTCTGAAATCGTAATCAGATTTTTGTGTGCACGTGTACACCACAATCTGCCGATTTTTGTCCCGTTGGACATTTCAATAATTTCTTCGCGTTCTGTCTTTTTTTTGTATATCTGTGCGCCAGATGGCCAAACAGTAATAGGTAGAATTTTTATTCTTTCTTTTAAAAATTATTATGATTATATTATGATTATTGCATAGATATACTAACGCCTTTGAACTTACGTTAAAGCACTATGTCCTACATTCCTGCCAGCTCGGGCGCAATATTTGGTCTGTTCTTGTATCTGAATGACAGCAAATGGCTAAGAAATAACAAATGTCTTGTTATTCCTGGTGACATTTAATGATCACATGACCTGCGTGCAGCGAGCGCATCACACGAATAAACAACGCAAAATATTTCTCTTTTGGATAAATCAAGTGCACAGTAATCTCTTGCAACAGGCGTAGTTTCACTACTACCAGGTAACTATCGTATACAGCATTCGCTTTCTGTCACGTCCAAGGTCTTTTTTTCTTTTAGTGTTCAATCTTGAGGGTGATTTGCAGCAGAGCGCCATTCCTCTCTTCTGTCTGCCTTACTCTTCACTTCCACGCATTTGTTACATCCAACGTCATTCATGATCTGTTGCATGTTTGATATCCTTGGCGATTCCTTCCCTCAGTAGCTCCTTCTGCTATTGTCCCTATGATGTTGTTGTGTCTTAGGATGTGCCCCACAAGTTTGTCTCTTCTCGTTTCGATGAGCCTCCACAGAGATCTGGTTGCCAGTACTCTTCTAAGCACCTCTTCATTTGCTGCTTTGCCTCTCCAGCTGATCATCATCCTTCTACAGCTCCACATCTCCAGGGCCTCTAGCCGTCTTCTCTCTTCTCTTCCAATCGTCTAAGTTTTACAACCGTATAGGGCCACACTCCAAACGAAACCTTTCATGATACGTTTCCTTATTGTTATACTGATGTTGTTGCTGGTAAGTTCCTTCTCCGATTAAATGCAATTTTGAACTTTTGTAATCTGCTCGCAATTTCTTGCAGGCTTCTACCATTGTGATTTTGCTTCTCAGGTAAGTAAATTCATCTATCACTTCCAGCTCTTCTCTTCGAATTCTCATTCTCAGAGGTTCATATTCTGCTCCTGTACTGCATGCCACCACTTTAGTCTTTTTATTGTTTGTTCTTATTCCATACTGATTGCACAGAAATTTTTCCATTGTGCTAAAGGCTTCCTCTAGACCTTCTTTTGTCTCAGTGACTATAGCAATATCATCTGCATACCGTAGCATGTCTATCTTCTGCCCATTAATTTTGATCCCCACCTGAGTAGTTTCTCGAACTTGGTCTATAGCTTCCTGGATGTAAGCATTGAATATAAGAGGAGAGAGAGCCACCCTTGCCTTACCCCTTTCCTAATATTTGCTTCTTGTTCCTGGTGACATTTCCTAATCATCGCCACCTCATTCTTATAGAAACTGAGTATCACACGGATGTCTTTGTACTTTATTCCACTTTTCCTCAGCACTCTGAACATCTCTTGCCAGATAACGTTATCAGATGCCCTTCCCATGTCTACAAAGGCAATATAAGTTGGTTTATTTTTCTGTAATTGGTTTTCGATAACGAGTCTCAGTGCCATAATCGCCTCTCTTGTTCCAAACCCCTTCTGAAACCAAACTGATCTTCACTCACCATATCCTCCACCTTCTCTTCAATTCTCTTCAGAACTATTTCTATGAGAATTTCTGATGCATGTGATACTAGGCTTAGAGTTCGCTACTGTTCTCATTTTGTAGCTGATGCCTTCTTCGGTATAGGAACAATGATACATTTCTGGAAGTCTGTCAGTATTTCTCCTATGTTATAGATGGACCTAATAAATTTAAGCGGCATCATTTTCATGCTGTCACCAGCATTCTTTATTAGTTCTGCAGGGATGTCATCAATACCCGTTGCTTTGTTGTCCCGTAGTTCTTTTAGAGCTCTGTCAAATTCTTCTTGCAGAATGTCATCTCCCTTGTCATCTTCGTCCTCTTGTTCTTCTCTTCCTATTACTTCTTCCGAAAGAGCTGTTCCGACATACAACTCCTCTATGTATTGTTTCTATATCTTCACCATGTCTTCACCATACATCATTTTCCCCTCTTTATTTACTATTGTGCCTGAGAGTGTTGTTTTACGTTTGTTAAAATTTGATTTGCAGTTCTGTAGGCTAAATCAGTTCTTCCGTTTTGAATATTTTCTTCCACTTCCATGCACATTTCTTCAAGAAAATTTTCTTTTGCTTTCCTAGCTTCTCTATTAACAAAATTCATTAGTCTTCTGTATTCAGCTTTTCCTTGTTCATCAGTTGCATTTTTGTATAATCTCCTGTTTTCTATAAGCTCAATAAAATCTATTGTAATCCATTTCCTCTTGTTTTTGGCTTCAGTTCTTCCAACTATCTTTTCTGCTGCTTTTTATATACCAGATTTAATTTGAGCCCAGGGTTCTTTTACTCCAACATGTTGAAAATTTTTAGCTAGGTTGTCTGTTTCATGAGCATAGCGCTTTGCCAGTCCCTCAGTATTCAGTTTTTCTAGTTCCCATTTAAGTTTTACTGGCTTCTTCTTCAAACGTTTGAATCTCAGTGAACTTTTCATCAGGACCAGGTTAGGATCACTGCCTGAGTCTGCAGATGGACAGCTCCTGCAATCTTTCATCTGGTTACTAAAACGTGCCTTCACTAGAATATAAGCAATCTGTTGTCTCTTCAGGTCTCCAGATTCTTCCATGTGTAGCTTCTTCGTTTGTGATGTTGTAAAAGTGTGTTTGCAACAACTAATTGGTGCCTCGAGCAGAACTCGATTAGTCGATCTCGTCTTTCATTTCTTCTTCCAAGTCCATATTTGTCAACAATTCCTTCCTCTGGTTCTTCACCCACAATCGCGTTACAGTCCCCCATGGCAATCAGGTTTTCATCTACCTTAACATTTCTCATTACGTTACTTATTTCTTCGTATATTTCGTCAATGACTGAAACTTTTTCTTTGGGTGTTGGCATGTATATTTGTATCACCACAGTGTCCTTTGGTTTAGTTTCAAGTTTGATTAGTATTATTCGAGAGCTATATTGCGCATATCCTTTGACACATGAGCCATAGTTTTTCCTGAAAATTATTCCAACTCCTCCCATTCCAGGTCTATCTTGGTCAGTTCATGTGTGAATGACTCTGTATTCTCCAGACCAGAAATCACCTGGTTGGGGCCATCTCATCTCTGATATGCCTAGGATATCGATTTCCAGTCGTTCCATTTCAAGTTTTACATTTTCACTACGGCCAGGTAACTATCGTCCCAGATCACGTAAGAAACAGATTTCCCGATCGCTTGGTCTAGCAGGCAACCCTTGTCAGGGAACGGCCACCAGGCGGCAACAGCGTCACACCCTTACTTGTGGCGCCAACCACTAGATGGCACTCCGTTCTGTGAAATATGTGGCAACATCGTCCGAACACGTGCAGCTATCCACCATTTGGCGTCTGTGAAGTACAGCTGTTTCTGACATACTGGTGGTAGTGGATCGAGTCGTCATGCCGAGGCCTGCGAGTATATCAACTGTGGAAGGAGCAGACGGACATATTCTGAACTAAAAATGTTCAGATTTCCCGTCAAAGATAAAGAAAGGTTACGGGAGTGGATTTTAAATTCAGGCAAATCAATAAATTAGTTAAGAGTAAGAATTAATAAACAGCCCTAAGCATTCGATCCTATCTAAATTTTATCGATCTTATCTTCTGATATAACGTGGCAGCCCTTCCTGTACAATAATCATATCATACAATTTTTAAATGAAATCTTTGCTGCGATTTGGACTTTTTGAAACTGTTTATTCACTTCACTATCGTAATTTTGGGTGTAGAGACATTTTTGTGTGCAATGTGAAAACTGAAGCCAATATAAGATATGGATAACAAAATGCAAAGCATAGTTTGGTAACATTTGGTAAACAATTTAAGAAGCATTACCTTACAAGACCTTTCCCTTGGTACTTGAAAATGGCTCTAGAGCTGAAATCGCAACAGTGAAATAAATGAATAGTAGCCGTCATCTAACTGTTAGGACATCAGTCCCTCTAAATCCTGGTATATACAAGAGCGAACGAAGTGAGCGAGTGTAAAACCTCGTTTACACTGCTGCAAACTAATATTCATAGGTAATTCGCCAATGTTCACTGCCATTCGTTTGTACTTGTGAACAACCGTTTATGCTGGAATGAAGGGAGGAGAATAAAAGAGAACGAGCATAGCATGCAAACTATAAACGCTGCCTATTTTAATTTTTTTATCTGTGCGCTAATAATCCTCACACAGCTTTCACTCGAAAACAACACTACTTATAGTAACAGGTCTGCGCGAGTGCAGATATCCCCAGTAATAACTGTGTTGCAGATAAAAGCGTACGTCTGTTGCGAATATTAGCGGGTTATCTTTAAACTGTACAAAGTAAATTTTTAACATAATTATGGTTTGCCGTCTGTGGGTCTTCAAAGTTGACACCGCCAAAATATGCTCGAGAAACACGCTTTCACTTGTATATTACCGCGTTTGCAGCCCCCTTTCAACAACAATCCAAAATTCATCGTTTTGTGCCATTCTAATGTCATTTACGATAAGTTACATGCAAAGTAAAAGAATTTAAATTTGAAATGACTGTCACTGAAATATGACCAACCTTAATACGCATCATAACCGAGTGCGGATTTTGAAAACTTTGTAGTGTTAACCTGCACGTGGAGATCTTTTTTACCACCATAATCCGTATCAGAAGAGCTGTATAGCAAAGAGGAAATAGACGGCATGGAAGGCGAGTGTAAAACCTATGCGACTGCAATACAGTCGGCATTTAAACAGTAACTCGCGAGAAATGTTTGTGTTACTTTTCATATATTTCATTTCGCATATGATTGTGATAAATAAACTTGGTTTGTAGAATTACAGGAGCTAATCTACATTCTTAGATTGAAAACTCGGGAAAAATCACAGCCGATAATGAGCTACAGTAAGCAGTGTGACAATGCATTTCGTGCACAGCCTTCGACCATAGATACTAGTAGATTGGCCTTGCTGTGCGGAAGCTATGGGGCTAGTGTGGCCCCAACATAAACCACGTGACTGTTGGCAAAACGTGGCGGGATTTCAAATCAGCGGTCTGCCATCCTGTGTTTGTATCGGATTTTCCCCACATTTCTCAACTGACTGCCAAACGCTTCCAACAAAAACTAATTTTTTATTTGTGAAAAATTATGCCAGAACTACATTTGACCTGGATTTGTTCAAAGTACCATTTATAAAATCTAACAAATACATCGAACGCCACTCCGGTGGGCAACGGGACGAAATTACTATAAACTATCAATTATAGTAAAATGTCGTTAAAATTCTTTTAAACTGTAAGAGTGGGCTCGTGTCAAAACTTTAAACATTGTATTCGCCACGTTTCGAGCTTTAGTCACTTATAAAAGAAAATGGGCTATGGGAATTATGTCAACTATAGGTGTCAAAATTGTTTACTTTAGGAGCAGGTCCAATTTAGAGTATCAATTTCAGGTGCACTTCAAAGGTTCAGTTCCCACTATTTTTACAAAAGTTTAAACTATCAGTTTAAAAAAATGATATTTTAGATGAAAGGTGAGACTTTGCAGTTTCAGAAAATAATTTTGGAGGCTAGGTTTAAAAATGACAGTCACTGTAAATACAAATTATAGATATACATTGTAAATAATAACTAACCTATCAAAACACTTCTCCGCGAAGTGCTTCGAGCAAAGGCGCGTATGTGCAGATGGCTTCAAGTTTTTCCGTTTCAGGGCCTGTATCCAAAGCTGCCTTCGGTTTTCATCCTTACGGAACCTATGAGTAGGAACGAGAAACGATTATACTTACTTCTGTAACCGAATTATCACAGATACTTTCCAAAATGTAATATGAGTCTGGCTTTACAGGCATCACTTTCAACACTTTAATTTACGTGATACTCTATTTCAAGTGTAAAAAACATATAAAAGTCACTTCAGCAGATTTCAATAAATGCATCTGCACTATCTTAGACACACTTACACGTGAAATGTAATGCCATTTCCCCGGCAAACGCTGAGTACAGCCATAAGCGCAATACGAAACAACCATGTTTTGCCAACATTCACGTGACTTCAGCCCAGAGATGTTGGAGCCAGGAAAATGACGTCAGGGCCAGTCTGTTATATTTGTGGTCGAAGTGCACAGCGCTCTAGCCGAACGCAAATCAGCGTCATTCAAGTCACCGAAGGTACAGCGTTGCCAATTCCGCAACATGGGCGGGTCAGTTAGCATTGTAGCGTCACCTGCGACATCTGTTGACCGACGGGAAAACTACTTTCACGGTTGCCTGTTCCGCCGTAAGGACGGCCAATCTGTTTCTTACGTGATCTGGGCTATCGTGTGCAGTATTCGCTTTCTGCCACGTCTAAGGTAGCTGAATTAATTTGGGACCGGTAAGAACGGTAAGCAGTGCGTCTGATTTAAAAACTTCTACAGATGGCAAATTTACCTCTGCTTTAATAGAACCGTCTGGGCTTTAGAAGTGTACGAGAAGCTCAGAAAACGCGGACAGCATACGGCAGAATTGTTTCCCGGGAGCGAGGGGAAATTTGTTTTTCCGTGGCAAGTCTGGAGAGGAAATCCGTGACGGATGACAAAGTTTTTAAACAAATAATGGAGTAAGGGAGCGAGGGAAACCGCCGGATGAAACTTTATTCATTTTGCATGGCTGTCTTGAGCACCGCAGGAGGAGAAACGCAGCACGTCACTCGGCCTCGGCTGGGTTCCCCCCTGGGCGGTCGCCGCGGCGGGTGTCGCCCGCAGCAGCCTTCAGCCTGCAGCGTGCAGCAGCTCCCCGTCGGCTCGGCAGCGTCTGCAGTCAGGGCGCAACCAGCAGCAGGTATAGTCTGTCTGTAAACTCGAGAGCAGGCAGCGCTTCTGGTGGGGGAAGTGGACTTTCCCGGAAGAACCCTGCAACCGGCCCACAGGGGCACCCAAAATCAGTTGCCCCTTACCTCCCTAGCGGCGTAGATCGGGGTGCTGCCAGTGTCAGTCAAGTTACTTTGTATACTCACTGATATACTTCGTTATCCAGAAGTGATCGATAATCGCCCAGTATTGCAAGAAAATGTGCAGAATACGAAGAAGAGGAGGTGTTTGCAGAGTAACGAGCGTTCAATCGTCTCTAATGTTATAACAACGCGTGTTAAAGAGGCGACACAAAAAGAACTGCTGGCTAATATTACCACCAGTCCAAATCAAGCGTCTGCAATTTTATGCAAGGGTCAGCCTCGCCACAATAGGACGCATAAGGAAGGAACGCGAAAATAAGCTGCGTCGTTTACTGGAATCGTCACGAAAGAAAACTAATAATTTTGGAAGAAACCCATCGTTATAAACAGTTTCACAATCACGTAAAAACTTTGATACTTGTGGAAATGTATTCTGTCGCTAAATCTCTATCTCGGTTACTACTCACCTGATTCTAAGGTATATTGCTTAAAACATGTGCGCATTAGCTGCTCTAATACAGCTGAAATTTCCTTCGAAACATGTACACCGATTCTGGACATCTAAGTAAGAGGTTTGACATACGAGGTAGCTTCACACATTAATTTTTATTTTTTGGTAAGAACTTTGTCAATCTACATCAATGTTGTCCTCTTCAAAATATTCCCATTTACATACTATACACTTGTGCCAGTGATTTTTCCAATTCCCTAAACACTTTAAGAACTGTTTCCTCGGAATAGTTTATAGATCTCTTAACTGTACATTTTTAATCTCATCCACACTTGTGAAATCGCTGTCCTTTAAGGCCTACTTTGAAATGTTTATACCACTTGTATGCCCTTGGTTTACTCATAACAGACTCACGAAAAGTAATATTTAACATTTCTAAAATTTTCGTACACTTTATTCCATTCTTATAAAAAAGATTTAATACAGATTCTCTAACCTGTTTTTTTACAGTACAAATAATCTTTGATGCTACCAAAACACATGTGACCTTTTTGACAGCTGACAAAAGAGTAAATACCCAATATGCATAACATTGTACACATACTTTCCAGACATGTTTACGAAGAGAATGACAAAAAGTAGTGCAAAGCGAACTAATGCAGCAAACAAAATTATAAATTCCTGGTACTTTTTAAACAATCTTCGCGTTGTAAGAAGTGTTAAGTTTCAATGTAGCCCTTCAAACAAAACTTCTGCCTTTTAGTAGAAACACAAAGTAAGATCAACCCTTAAATTCTACAGATTGCTTGCATTATATGGGGGTTCGTCTTACGAATAGCAAATAGACAAACATACATTCACATGAACAGGCATTGGGTTCTATGTTTCTAGTAGAGTCCTGACTTCCGTTCTTATATTAATATTATTTACTCTATAATGTTGTGTTTCGAAAGAAGCTATCGTCTTTTATATTTTTTATGGTCTTCACGCATTTGTCTAAAAATAAACGGAACCGGGACGTATCTGTACGCGGCGTCGCCACAGATTGAAAGCGCGCGCCGCGGCAGGGTCGGTACTACGTTGTGAAACAGCCTGTAGAAGCGCCTCGTGACGTAGCTGGGTAGGCAGAGTGGGGACTCGCTCGCTCGTCTTCAGTTTACCGACAGACTATAAGGCGCGGCGGCGTGCCGGCAGGGGCCGAACTGTGGGGGAAGAGCTACTACAGAAGAACGGGGGGCGTGGAGAGAAATGAGGGTAATCGGACATTTATGCTCGGGAAAACTGATTCAGCAGGAATGACGTACTACTTGCAGAAGTATGGAACCGGAATTTGCCTACAGATAGTGCTAGTCGTCGGTGTAGAGCCGGTGAGGCCGCGTCTGCAGCGCCATTTGCTTCCTATAACAGCTGACGACAAATGTCAACACACAGTAACCCAAGTCCCAACCATCAGTATTTGTTTCAAGCCCGTAAACATGTCGAGTTGCGGACATCATTGGTTTCCTGTTGTCATTTGCAGAAATATCCTGCAGAATGGCATCGAATGCTTTGTGAAGCTCTCGGCGAACACGCTCCTGGTTTAATATTTTTTTTTTGTGAGATCAAAAATTAAAAAAAAAAATCTCTAACACCGGCCTGATTTAGCTTCACTGATCATGATAATAAAAACATGCGTATGTTAAGGGAATTTTCATTCACAAAGCAGGCTTATCACATTCACACAATTCAATATTGTTCTATCCTGATTAAATTGAGCTTAACTTAAATTCCATAAGGCAGTGAAGCAATTTCGAAGTCTCGGTGCGACGAAAATTGTCAGTCGATCTCCTGGAAACATTTGTAATAATTATTAACTTTCGGTGATCACATGGGGAAGACCGGAGATCTGCTGGTAAGACAGTGTTAGCCTATTTATTGGAAGTAATAAACTGGATATCTTGAGCATACAAAACGGCAGGTTCGTCCAGTGTAAATCAGACGTTCCCCACTGATCTCGTGCAACACAGCGTAGTAAGCAGACAATGTCAATAATAATCAGTTAAATAATACGCGAACACACTTACTTTAGTTTAGTTCATGTATTAAATTCCTTCTCATACAGAATCTCATCAAGATGGCGACTAGCTCAACAATACATACATATACATCCTCTTTCTTTCACGACTAATCGGCAAGAAGTCCCTCATTCTTTTCATAAGAGAAAACATAGATAGCAGAACAGCTATTACGTCGAGTAAATGGACGCTCCAAGGAATAATTGGGCTTGAAACTACTTTGCATTGATAATCGGTAAGATAAGAAGAGATATTTCGAGATATGTACTGAGTTATATAATTTATAAAATTTCAGAAAATATCGTGGAGAGACAGCTGCAAGAGACCTTACATTGGGAAAACACAGTGTTTCGAGTGATTCAAAAAAAAATTAAAAGGTGGGCGATTTTGATGTGAGAAACGACAAGCACGGGAAATCACCGAAAACGTTCGAAGGCAACGAATTGCAGGCCTTACTGGATGAGGATGGTACTCAAACTTAACAGGAACTCGCGGCACGATTGAATGTGACTCAGAAAGACGTTTCTCTTCGCTTGAAAGCTATGACAAAGGTGCAGGTACAGAAAGTGGGAAAATGGGTTCCACATGAACTGAATGAAACACAGGAAGATATAGAGACGAACCCTGGTACAAGATCTAGGCAAGTGGCCTGCCGTCACGGTGTAAGCCAAAGTACGAATTTCTTCATCATGCCTGACAACTGCTACTATCTGTTTCACCTGCACGAGTGCAAGGATTATCAGGAAATACAGGAAGTAAATCGATAGACCATTTGTGAAATGTTGCTCTCCAGATACAAAAGGAAGTAGTGACAGGTGACGAAAAATGGATTTTTTTAGAATCCTAAGCGTCGTTAATCATAGGTGAATCCAGCCAAACCATCGACACCCACTGCAAGACCAAATCGCTTTGGAAAGAATGCTCTGTGTTTGATGGGATCGGAAGGGTGTCATCTATTATGAGCTGCTAAAACCTGGTGAAACAGTTAACACAGGTCACCACCAACAGCAAATGATCGAATTAAATCGAGCATTACTTGAAAAACGACAGGAATATGGAAAAAGGCAACACAAAGTCATATTGCTTAATAATAACGCCCCATCACACATTGTAAAACAGGTCAGGGAACGATCGAGGCGTTGGGAAATACTAGGGCATGCGGCTTGTTCTCCAGTCTCGGTTCCGTCCGATTATCATCTGTTTGCATCACCTGGACACGCTCTCGCTGAACAACGCTTCAATTACTATGAAAATGTACTAAGATCACACGCTGACTGGTTCGCTTCAAAAGAAGAACTGTTTTTTGGCGTGGCATTCATAGCCTGCCGGAGAGGTGGGAGAAATGTATAAATAGCAATGGAGATTATTTTCAATAAAATATTGTGTAACCTCCACACACAAAAAAATACTTTTAAGAATTAAAAATGAAAATGAGCCAAGTGTAACCTCCCCAAAGAACTGTTTATATTTAAAATATGAACCATGCGTAAACTCACCACAAAATATGAAAATGAAAATGAGCCAAGTATAACTGCCTCACAAAAATAATAATTAAATTAATTTTAAATATTGTAACCTCTGAACAAAATTGCCTCCCATTTATAGTCTGTGTGCAGAAATGCATTCACATTTAATGTCCCTACAAAATTCTTTTCTCATTTAATGTCAAGTTCGAAACAGAAAAATTCCTAAACACCAAAATAATAAAAAAAGTTTAGTAACCTGATAAATTTTATGAGGACAGTAACGCTGCCCTTCGGCCCTGTATTCTGAATAAAAAGAGCAAAAATTCCTACCTCAATAAAAACTGCAAATATATCTGCTCTTGATTAGGTATTTTTCGACACAGCTTCGTGCAATGCTGGCGTATATATATATATTTTTTTAATTCTTCGAAGGAATGATCATGCATTGGAAATATTCTTTAAATTGAAATGAATGCTTTTCTTTAAAAGAGTTACTTTATATTATAAAATTTATTATTGGGGCATTTTTTTGGAACAAATTAAATTACAATTAACATACATTATTAAATATGCGCAAGGCTGCTTCTTTACCTTCTACAACAATACTCATCCTCCAGAGTCCTGACCAGAGTCGCGAGCAGAGCACACAGCCGACGCATGCCGACTCCCGCCGACTCACGCAGACTACACCAGACTACTATCGACTCGCGCAGTCAACCGCAGACTAGCGACAAGCAACAACTAACGACAAACTACTCTCTGGTCAGAGATTCTGTCATGCCTCGCCCATCGCCGGCAAAGCTAGCGTCTTACAATTGTCTATCAGTTTCAAACAACAGACGTGTAATTATTGCAACCAAATTCCGGTTTCATACTTCTACACCTGGTATATGACTGAAACGAGCTTCCCACCATGTTCATTATCAATAAAAAAAACTCTATAAGGTTTCAGATTCTGAGAAAGCGATATTGGACAAAACAGCATTAATTTCGGTGTCTCTTAAGTGATGTAGGGTGAACATTAATCGAACCGTCTAACTTCAGGGACGGATTTCTGTCTGGAAATTGAGGACAAAAGGTCGTATGAAAATGTGTCTGGAAATGCATTGTTGCCACGGTACATGGCACTGATGAATGTGAGTTCTCCTGACCACTTGCCGTGTGCTCCTTGTGTTTTGCAAGTTGTGTGTCTGACGCAGCGTACTGTGAGCTGTGTAATGGTCCGGTATCCATGTCAGCAACAGCACGGCTGAACCGAAACAAGTATCCTCACAGATATCTACCACATCACACGACATTCCAAACCCTTTTTTTGGCGCTTGTGTGATCGTGGGTCGTTTCAGACAGACAAACGTGCAGGGAGGCGTCAGACTGTGCTTACACCAAATCTGGAGGATCGGGTTCTACAGGACATAGAGACTAAACCTGGCACAAGCTCCAGGGAAGTGGCTTGCCAACATGGTGTAAGCCAATGTACGAATTTGTTTATCATGCATGACAACTGCTACTATCTTTTGCACCTGCACGAGTGCAAGGATTATCAGCAGCGATTTCCCTCTACGGGAAAGATTTTGGCACCAGGCCATAACACTTACAGGACTTCTTTCATCAGCCCTCTTTACCGACGAAGCAACCTTTACCACAACTGGCATCATCAATCTGCATAAATGTTATCTGTGCGCTACGGACATTCCGCAGCAAATGGTTTAGGATCAGTGTGTGGGCAGGGATTCTTGGCGACCACATAGTTGGACAAGTTAATGTTCCGCAAAGCCTCGAAGGAGGAAAGTACCTCGACTTCCTGCAGAGTACTCTGCAGGAATGTGCTTGAGAATGTGCTTTTGGCAATACGATAGATTATGTGGTTTCTGCGTGGTAGAACACTAGCCCACTTCCACCATACAGTTCACCAGCACCTCAACAACATCTTCCCCAGATGGTGGGCAGGACGCGGAGGCCTTGTAGCTTGGCCTGCTAAATCACCAGACTTAAACGCTCTGGATTTTTACCTTTGGGGGCATCTGAAAAGCGTTGTGTGTGCTGAACCATTTCCTGACGTGCAGGCCCTTCCATTTTCAGGGTCCGTCCCTGCAGTTTATCAGAACTCTGTGCAAGCCAGTCCATTACAGGGGTCTTTTCGTCGTGTAACCACTCCGCCACAGGGCGTGCATTATGAACTGGTGACTGGTCACTCCACAGACCGTTTTTCCACTGTTCAATCGTCCAGTGTTTACGCTCCTTACGCCATGCGAGGCGTCATTTGGTATTTACTGGCGTGATTTGTGGCTTATGAGCAGCCGCTCGACCATGAAATCCAAGTTTTCTCATCTCCCGACTATTTGTCATAGTACTAGCAGTGGATCCTGATGTGCTGCGAATACACAGAAAGATAGATCCTTTATCATTTAGCTACAAAATAGCAGGTCAGCAACTAGATGCAGTTAATACCATAATTTATCTGGGAGTACGCATTAGGAGTGATTTAAAATGGAATGATCATATTATGTTGATCGTCGGTAAAGCAGATGCCAGACAGATTCATTGGAAGAATCTTAAGGAAATGCAATCCGAAAACAAAGGAAGTAGGTTACAGTACGCTTGTTCGCCCACTGCTTGAATACTGCTCACCAGTGTGGGATCCGTACCAGATAGGGTTGATAGAAGATATGAAGAAGATCCAACGGAGAGCAGCGCGCTTCGTTACAGGATCATTTAGTAATCGCGAAAGCGTTACGGAGATGATAGATAAACTCCAGTGGAAGACTGCAGGAGAGACGCTCAGTGGCTCGATACGGGCTTTTGTTAAAGTTTCGAGAACATACCTTCACCTAAGAGTCAAGCAGTATATTGCTCCCTCCTACGTATATCTCGCGAAGAGACCATGAGGATAAAATCAGAGAGATTAGAGCCCACACAGAGGCATACCGACAATCCTTCTTTCCACGAACAATACGAGACTGGAATAGAAGGAAGAACCGATAGAGGTACTCAAAGTACCCTCCGCCACACACCGTCAGGTGGCTTGCGGAGTATGGATGTAGATGTAGATGTAGACTGGAATTCCTGTGTGATGGTCTGGATAGATGTCTACCAATTACACATTACGACCCGCTTCAACTGTCGGCGGTCTCTATCAGTCAACAGACGAGGTCGGCATGCACGCTTTGTCCTGTACGTGTCCCTTCACGTTTCCACTTCACTATCACATCGGAAGAAGTGGACATAGGGATGTTTAGGAGTGTACAAATCTCCCAATCACCTGACCACGTCCGTGAGTTCTGCGGAGCACCCGATTCTGCTCTCCCACGATGTCTAATGACTACTGAGATCGCTGGTAAGGAGTACCTGGCAGTAGGTGGCAGCACAGTGCACCTAATATGAGAAACGTATATTTTTGTGGGTGTCCGGATACGTTTGATCACACAGTGTACCTCGTCGCATATATATCACGTCGGAGTCAAACCATGTTAATCGTTGGATGTTTTTACTAGCCACCTGATTCTGCCGTGATAGTTTTTAGAGTCATTCAGAGAATTTCTACAGTCAGTGGCGCGTAAATACCTACAACATACATGTTGTAAGCGACTTTAACCTGCCGTGTATGAACTGGAATCTCTATGGCATCACTGCGGGGGTACAGACAGACAGATATGCGAAGAACTTTTGAATATGTTTTCTAAAAACTGTCTTCACCAGCTGGTTCAACAGCTCGCATGCAGTGGAAATGTCTTAGACCGTGTAGCTGCAAATAAGCCAGACCATATCGACAATGTAAGTATAGAAACGGTGATTAGCGTTTATGAGGTCATTACAACTACCGCTGGGAAAGCCAATAAATCAGTCAAGAAGGCTAGGAGAGTGTTTCTGACAGAACGAGCAGATAAGCAGTTGTTAGTAAGCCAGTTGTTAGCATCTCACTAAGAAACTGAACTGACATCACTTAGTTCCAGTACGATGAACGCAGAGGAATTATGGGAAAAGCTTAAGCACATTGTAAATAGTGTTCTGGAGAATAATGTGCCTAGTAATGGATTAAGGACGGGAAAGACCCACCATGTTTTAATAACGACATTTGGAAACCGCTGAGGAAGCAGAGGCTGCTGCACTCGCCGTTCAAAGCAGAACGTTCAAACGACAACAGGCAAAGGTTAGTAGAGATTTGTGGGTCTGTGAAAACATCCAACAACTGTTACCATCATACCTAGCAAAAGATTTGGCAGAGAATTCGAGCAAATTCTGCTCCTATCTAAAATAGCTAAGTGGGTCTAAGGCTGCCATCTAGTCACTTGCTGATGAGTCTGGTGTAGTTAAAGGTAGCAAAACGAAAGCCGAAGTTTTAAATTCCACGGTCAAGAAATCATCCACACAGGACAATCGTAAAAACAAAGCGTCGTTTCACCATCAAACAGACTCCCCTATGGACGCCATAGTAATAAGCATCCCTGGCGCAGAGAAACAATTGAATGACTTGAAAACAAACAAGCCACCAGGTCCAGATGGTATCCCAACTAGTTTTTTCCAAGTGTGTCCTACGGCAATGGGCCCTTACCTAGCTTCCATTTATCGTGAAACTCTCGCCTAACACAGTCCCAAGCTACTGGAAAAAGGTACAGGTGACTCCTGTCAATAAAAAGGGTGAGAGAACCGTCCCGCTAAATTACAGACCAGTATCCCTAACATCGATTTCCGGCAGAATGTTTGAACATTTTCTCAGTTCGACTATAATAGATTTTCTTGATATCGATAAGGTTATGTTCACGAATCAGCATGGCTTTAGAAAGCTTCGCTGGGGTGACACTCAGCTTACCCTCTTCTGACACGGTATGCTGCGAATTATGGATGAAGAGTGAAACGTCCCCGTTGAACATTTATACAAGACTGTTCTTAAACTGACACACAATATTTTTTTAGCGCAACGCAATCTGACTTTTAGAAATCCCTACAAAGGAATGGCCCTGGCTAACATTAACCTGTACCTTTCACAAATCACTTACCTCACCAAAAATCTTCGTTACTCGAACTACTGCAATACAGCGAGCGCCACTACTGCCAGCTAAATAACAGATTCAAACTACGGAAGGCACTAACTACTAGGAGGCATAGTTAGCAAATGAAAGATTTTAATAGAGAACAAACAATGTATTTACCTTAATAATCATAATATATATGCCATCCAGTCTTACAAATTTCAAATCTCCGCCGTTTCTCTCCCCACATCCACCACTGCTGGCGGCTCACCTCCAACTGCGCAACGCTACGCGCTGTTCACATCCAGCTGCCGCTGCCCAACACTACAATGGCAGACAACAATGCAAACTAGCCACAGACTGCACACAGCACATTTTCATACCGAGCGCTACGTAACGTTGCCGATAAGAAAACATAAACAGCCTACTTACAAGAGCAACAGGCTCATTCTTTATTTCTAGATTTTCGTAAAGTGTTTGACACGGTGTCCCATTCTAGGCTTTAAAAGAAGGTACGAACATATTGTGTAAGTTCACATGTGAGTGGCTCGAAGACTTCTCAAGTTATAGAAGCCAGTAAGTTATCCTCGACGGTGAGTGCTCATCAAGGACATAGGTACTGTCAGGAGTGCCGCAGGGAAGTGTGATAGCACCGCTGCTGTTCTCTGTATACACAAATGATTTGTAACAGTTCTGCTACTAAATGTAACTGGGTTTTCTCTTTTGAAGCTAGCCAATAGTCAGGATGAGCACTACTGCAATGGGCATTTAATTCTAATGCATTATGTCAGGGTGAAAATCCTAAATAAATTAATTTTTCTCTCTTAACAACATGTGGGCAGGCTGGTTTCTTCCTTGGCTCGGGTATGAGGTAGAATGAACCAGCATTTTTACATAACATAACTTTTATTGAAGATTTGTATAACTGTTTCCTTACTCGGTGTTCTGGCTCGGAGAACGGCAGCTGTGTCGTTTGCGAAGCCTTCTGCTGCGGCAGCGGCGGCGTCTGATTACGCGTGGCAGTGTGTATCTCGTGTCGCCGTCTCGCCCAGCTGACCGGAGACGCGCAGCGCGAGGTGGCCCGTTTAATTATTGCGAGCGAAGTCGTGCATCGGATGGTGATACCTTGGATGTGGCGTCCCAGTGTTTCTCTTCTCTAAGCGGCCGCGTGTGTTCTGCGTCGGCCAGCGGAGCGGCGCGGCGGGGGAAGGCCAGTGTCCCGGACTCGAACCACGGACTCCCGCTTGCCAGTCTTCGGCTGTGAGATCTTCATCCCAGTTCACAGGTGACTGCTGATGTGAGGCCGTCTCCTTCCCGTCCTCACGAGTCACTCGGGTACGTAAAAATCAGACTTCAAATACCTTTTAACTTCTGTCTTCTGGCGCCGAGGCTGCTGCTTGCTATTCCATTACAGCGGCGGACTTGGTGCGTCTAAGCGTGATGTAGTCTCTTCTTGCATGACGGCCTTCAGCACCGAAACTGACTGAAAACTACTGCTACTCTCCTTCCCTTCTTCTTTTCTTCGTCTCTGAGGCTCACTGCATCTCGCGTATTTATTCACTTCGGTTTACTGGAGGCGAACGACTTCACGGTCATTGCCTCTTCTGTCACGTCGAAAAGCTTCTCGAAGAATCTTCTTAACGTCGGTCATTGGCTCTTGGAATGTAGGCGAGGGCCTTTGATCACATGTGACGACCGAGAAACACGTGAGCCGGTCATTGCCTCTTCTGTCACGTTGAAAAGCTTCTCGAAGAAGGCGAGGGCCTTTGATCACATGTGACGACTGAGAAACACGTGAGCCGGTCATTGCCTCTTCTGTCACGTTGAAAAGCGTCTCAAAGAATCTTCTTAACGACAGTCATTGGCTCTTGGAATGTAGGCGAGGGCTTTTGCTCACATGTGACAACTGAGAAACACGTGAGCCGGTCATTGCCTCTTCTGTCACGTTGAAAAGCTTCTCGAAGAATCTTCTTAATGACGGTCATTGGCTCTTGGGATGTAGGCGAGGGCCTTTGCTCACATGTGACAACTGAGAAACACGTGAGCCGGTCATTGCCTCTTCTGTCACATTGAAAAGCTTCTCGAAGAATCTTCTTAATGACGGTCATTGGCTCTTGGAATGTAGCCGAGGGTCTTTGCTCACATGCGACAACTGAGAAACATGCGAGCCGGTCGGGCGATGCCCTGACGGCTGAATCGACAGCGTCCGCTTATGTGGAACTTGCTGACTTCACAGTCATTGTCTCTTCTGCTCTACTGTTCTGCCTGCTGTTTGCCAGTGTGTAATTCTTCTAAACTAAACTAAGTTTTTCATTTATATTCTTATTTCTACTTCACTTTGATTCCACTAATTTATTTACTTAAGTACCACTCAACATTCCTCCACCCTTCGGAGAAATTCGCCCTCGAATTTACCACTTAACAGATTTACCAGAAAGGGGGGAGCGATATGCGGTTATTTTCTGATCATGCTGTGGTCTACGGTAAGGTGTCGAAATTGAATGATTCTAGGAGGATACGACTTAGACAAAATTTCTAGTTGGTGGGACGAATCGCATCTAGCACTAAAGTTAGAAAAATGAAAGTTAATGTGGATGAGTAGGAAAAACAAATCCGTAATGTTCGGATACAGAATTATTAGTGTCCTGCTTGACACAGTCAAGTCGTTAAATATATGAGCGCAACGTTGCAAAGCGATATGAAATGGAACGAGCATGTGGTAGGGAAGGCGCATGACCGACTTCGGTGTACTGGGAGAATTCTAGGAAAGAGTGGTTCATCTGTAAAGGAGACAGCGTATGGGACGTTAATGCAACCTATTCTTGAGTACTCCTTGAGTGTTTGGGATACAGGTCGGTTGAAAGGACG
Organism: Schistocerca cancellata; assembly: GCF_023864275.1. Classification (NCBI taxonomy): domain Eukaryota; kingdom Metazoa; phylum Arthropoda; class Insecta; order Orthoptera; family Acrididae; genus Schistocerca; species Schistocerca cancellata. The sequence continues at coordinate 6,843,810 of NC_064630.1, forward strand.
ACATCGAAGCAATTCAGCTTGAACGGTCCCCTGCTGACATGCAGGGTCCCATGGATTCATGATGTTGTCTCCTTACTCGTACACGTCCATCCTCTCGATACAATTTGAACGAGACTCGTCCGACCAAGCAACATGTTTCCAGTCACCAACAGTCCAATGCCGGTGTTGACGGGCCCAGGCGAGGCGTAAAGCATTGTGTCCTACAGTCACCAAGGTCACAGGAGTGGTCCTTTGGCTCCGAAAGCCCATATCAATACTGTTCCGGTGAATGATTCGCACACTGACACTTGTTGATGGCCCAGCATTGAAGACTGTATCAATTTGTGGAAGGGTTGCACTTCTCTCGCAGTGAACAATTCTCTTCAGTCGTCGTCGGTCCCGTTCTGGCAGGATCTTTTTCCAGCTGCAGCGATATCGGAGACATTTTACCGGATTCCTAATATTCAAGGTACAGTCCCCATTACATCGCCACCTCAGACATGCTGTGCCCCATCCCACGAGCGGCGACTGTAACAGCACTTTCAAACTCACTTCAATGTTGAATACCTGACATTGTAGCAGCACTAACCGATCAAACAACTACGCCAGAGACTTTTTGTGTTACAGAGGCGTTGCTGATCGAAGCGCCGTATTCTGCCTGTTTACAAAGCTCTGTATTTGAATACGCATGCCTATACCAGTCACTTTCACGCTTCAGTGTATAACTTCTAAGATACATCTCGATGACTGGCAAAATTTGAATGAACCGCACCCTTACAGAGCGGCTCAAAAATTCGTCTATACCCGTGTGGCCGAAACGACGCAGTGTTCTGTGGATTGTAGAGTACAAATGTTGACGTAGAACGAACAATCAAAATCCAAAGTGTTATACGAATTGTATTGAGGATTAGGATAAGAATAATAAGTCAGTGGGAAAGAATCCTGTGATAAGGTGGAAGACGTCTGACTTTGGTTACCGTCAGCAGCAGTTTTCGGTGTTGTTGTTGTTGTGGTCTTCAGTCCTGAGACCGGTTTGATGCAGCTCTCCATGCTACTCTATCCTGTGCAAGCTTTTTCATCTCCCAGTACCTACTGCAGCCTACATCCTTCTGAATCTTTACCCTCCACGCTGCCCTCCAATAATAAATTGGTGATACCTCGATGTCTCAGAACATGTCCTACCAACCGATCCCTTCTTCTAGTCAAGTTGTCCCGCAAGCTCCACTTCTCCCCAATTCTATTCAATGCCTCATTAGTTATGTGATTTACCCATCTAATATTCAGCATTCTTCTGTAGCACCACATTTCGAAAGCTTCTATTCTCTTCTTGTCTAAACTATTTACCGCCCACGTTTCACTTCCATAGATGGCTGCACTCCATACAAGTACTTTGAGAAACGACTTCCTGACATTTAAATCTATACTCGATGTTAACAAATTTCTCTTCTTCAGAAACGATTTCCTTGCCATTGCCAGTCTACATGTTATATCCTCTCTACTTCGACCTTCATTAGTTATTTTGCTCCCCAATTAGCAAAACTCCTTTACTACTTTAAGTGTCTCATTTCCTCATCTAATTCCCTCAGCATCACCCGACTTAATTCGACTACATTCCGTTATCCTCGTTTGGCTCTTGTTGATGTTCATCTTATATCCTTCTTTCAAGACACTGTCCATTCCGTTCAACTGCTCGTCCAAGTCCTTTGCTGTCTCTGACAGAATTACAATGTTATCGGCGAACCTCAAAGTTTTTATTTCTTCTCCATGAATTTTAATACCTACTCCGAATTTTTCTTATGTTTCCTTTACTGCTTGCTCAATATACAGATTGAATAACATCGCGGAGATGCTACAACCTTGTCTGACTATCTTCCCAACCACTGCTTCCCTTTCATGTCCCTCGACTCTTATAACTGACATCTGGTTTCTGTACAAATTGTAAATAGCCTTTCGGTCCCTGTATTTTACCACTGCCACCTTCAGAATTTGAAAGAGTGTATTCCAGTCAACATTGTCAAAAGCTTTCTCTAAGTCTACAAATGCTAGAAACGTAGGTTTGCCTTTTCTTAATCTAGCTTCTAAGATAAATCTTAAGGTGAGTATTGGCTCACGTGTTCCAATATTTCTACGGAATGCAAACTGATCTTCCTCGAGGTCGGCTTCCACCAGTTCTTCCATTCGTCTGTAAAAAATTCGTGTAAGTATTTGGGAGCTGTGACTTATTAAACTGATAGTTCGGTAATTTTCACATGTGTCAACACCTGCCTTCTTTGGGATTGGAATTATTATATTCTTCTTGAAGTCTCAGAGTATTTAGCCTGTCTCATGCATCTTGCTCACCAGTTCCTACAGTTTTGTCAGGACTGTCTCTCCCAAGACCGTCAGTAGTTCTAATGAAATGTTGTCTACTCCCGGAGCTTTGTTTCGACTCAGGTCTTTCAGTGCTCTGTCAAACTCTTCACGCAGTATCGTATCTCCCATTTCATCTTCATGTACATTTCCATTTCCATAATATTAATGTCAAGTACATCGCTCCTGTGTAGACCCTCTATGTACTCCTTCCACCTTTTCGGTGTAACTATAACTAAAATTTGGGAAACCTTCGACAAATCGCACCGTTCGGTAGCAGTCCGCAGGCTCCTAACGGGGGAATAATGATTTGCCGGCAGCGGAGCTGGCGCGGCGGGCGGCGGCCAGCCATCAGACGGTGGTTTAATTACGAGTTTGGAATGAACAGCGCCGGCAGTGGACGGCTGTCGGGTCCAGCACTTGCCCGGCCTGTCGCTGGCTGCTCCACTGGCCGCTGAGTGGCGGGCGAGGAACGCGCCGGCACTGCCTCCGCTGCACTCGGCTTCACCTCCTTTCACGCTCTGATCGAGGCCGGTGTGTAGGTACTCCAAACTTCGGGGAAATTAATGTTTCCAGCTGTTTGATACACGTCGCCATTTCAATCCGGTGACAAGCTGAGAGTACAAACGCGTAGGCAACATGGAAGCTGGGACTGATTCATGTCGAGCAGTACAATAGGAAAGCGTCCGTTTTAAATTTGCGTTTCATACAAGTTACTAATTTTGCGTGTATGTTTTTCGTGTAATATATATATATATATATATATATATATATATATTGTTGTTGTGGTCTTCAGTCCTGAGACTGGTTTGATGCAGCTCTCCATGCTACTCTATGCTGTGCAAGCTTCTTCATCTCCCAGTACCTACTGCAGCCTACATCTTTCTGAATCTGCTTAGTGTATTCATCTCTTGGTCTCCCTCTACGATTTTTACCCTCCACGCTGCCCTCCAATACTAAATTGGTGATCCTTCGATGTCTCAAAACATGACCTACCAACCGATCCCTTCTTCTAGTCAAGATGTGCCACAAGCTTCTCTTCTCCCCAATTCTGTTCAATACCTCCTCATTAGTTACGTGATCTACCCATCTAATCTTCAGCATTCTTCTCTAGCACCACATTTCGAAAGCTTCTATTCTCTTCCTGTCTAAACTACTTATCGCCCACGTTTCACTTCCATACAAATACTTTCAGAAACGACTTCCTGACATTTAAATCTATACTCGATGTTAACAAATTTTTCTTCTTAGGAAACGCTTTCCTTCCCATTGCCAGTCTACATTTTATATCCTCTCTACTTCGACCATCATCAGTTATTTTGCTCCCCAAATAGCAAAACTCCTTTACTACTTTAAGTGTCTCATTTCCTAATCTAATTCCCTCAGCATTACCCGACTTATTTCGATTACATTCCATTATCCTCGTTTTGCTTTTGTTGATGATCATCTTATACCCTCTTTTGAAGACACTGTCCATTCCGTTCAACTGCTCTTCCAAGTCCTTTGCTGTTTCTGACAGAATTACAATTTCATCGGCGAACCTCAAAGTTTTTGTTTCTTCTCCATGGGTTTTAATACCTACTCCGCTCTTTTCTTTTGTTTCCTTTACTGCTTGCTTAATACACAGATTGAATAACATCGGGCATAGGCTACAACCCTGTCTCACACCCTTCCCAACGACCGCTTGCCTTTCATACCCCTCGACTCTTATAACTGCCATCTGGTTTCTGTACAAATTGTAAATAGCCTTTCGCTCCCTGTGTTTTACCCCTGCCACCTTCAGAATTTGAAAGAGAGTATTCCAATCAACGTTGTCAGAAGCTTTCTCTAAGTCTACAAATGCTAGAAACGTAGGTTTGTCTTTCCTTAATCTTTCTTCTAAGATAAGTCGTAAGGTCAGTATTCCCTCACGTGTTCCAACATTTCTACGGGATCCAAATTGATCTTCCCCGAGGTTCGCTTCTCTCTCTCTCTCTCTCTCTCTCTCTCTCTCTCTCTCTCTCTATATATATATATATATATATATATATATATATATATATATAAATTCTACATACATAGTTCACTGCTTCTATAGCGTAATGCTATACCGGCAAAGAGGTCAGGAAGATTTTCAGTATAACGAATTAATAATAAGGGAACCAAGACCGATCCCTGTGTTTATCCTGTGCAAGTTTCCCGGGGTCTCACTGTAGCTCCGTCTTGCTATTGGTTAGGAAGCTTGCAGTGTTAAGCACGAGTGGTTTTAGAATGTGAAGGTTTTTGTGGGTTCGACACTGCGTTGCTTTTGCGCGCTTTTGCATGATCGGTGTGTGGTAACAGAATTCCTGTTCGCTCTACACTTGCGAGCCTGTTTTGCTGCTGACGCTGCTGCACCGGAACAGAAGAGAATAGAAGCACTTGAAAAAATGGAAGTGAGTGAATGGTATCGTTGGCTGGGAGGCCCCGTACTTGAAAGTTCGGCCGTCAAGTGTAAGTCTTATTTCAGTCGACACCACATTCGGCGACTTCCGCACTGGCGATCAGGCCATCACAAAACTCAGACGCCGAGCGGAGAAAATCTCCAGCCCGGTCGGAAATCGAACCTGGGCCCGCCTGCATGGAAGGCAAGCACGTTACCACCCAGCTAAGCAGGCGGACAAAGCATTTGACATATGGTGCTACAGTCGAATGTTGAAAATTGGGTTGACTGATACGGTAAGGAAAGAGGAGGTTCTGCGCAGAATCGGAGAGGAAGGAAACATGTGGAAAACACTGACAGGGACATGGAAAAAGAGGATAGAACATCTGTTGAGACACCACGGGATGATTCCATGGTACTAGGCGGAGATGTAGAGGGCAAAAACTGCAGAGGAACACAGAGGACGTAGGCTGCAAGTGAGATGAAGTGGCTGGCACAGGAGAGTAATTCGTGGCGGGCTGCATCAGACCTGTCAGAAGACTGGTGACTCAAAGAAGAAGAAAGATAATGTTAGCGAGTGTGACATTCAGTTCTGCAGTGACTTCTGCAGCTACCGACCTGGTAGCAGTTACTCACTCGTAACTACGCAGGGAAGTATCTGGCCACGGCTGACATTCGGAAAATATTGGGGACACTGCACGGGGTGCCGCTCGCGGTCAGTTGAAACAGCGCAACAAAAATGGTTCAAATGGCTCTGAGCACTATGGGACTTAACAGCTGTGGTCATCAGTCCCCTAGAACTCAGAACTACTTAAACCTAACTAACCTAAGGACATCACACACATCCATGCCCGAGGCAGGATTCGAACCTGCGACAGTAGCAGTCGCACGGTTCCAGACTGCGCACCTAGAGTAACAGCGCAACATCCAGTCTTGGCTAACATCTGCGTTTATGTTCAGAGAGTCCATCTCTCGCGATCTTTCCATACTTTTGTCTAACACCTGTGCATCTGCACGTTCTGCGAGATTATCCACAATTTTTTTCTCCTTTATAAATGGCTTCATGTCAGAGTAATACTTACACCTAACGTTCTCAGTTTTTTTTAAATGTATTCCAAACTGTCTTATCCTCTGGACGTCTTAAGACTTACCCTGCACCACATACCTCATTTTAATTAATTTTCCCAGATATTATTTTCTGCAGAGATTCTCCTCATTTTTTTCAGCCTCTTTCTACAATACAATGCACACCTGGATTGATCCGGTTCTTTATTCACAAGAACATTCACTTAACTTGAATAGAGTCCAAGTTCTGTGGTACAAGCTAATCAGTAACAGTCCTCTTGCAGACAGTATCAGTAATCTTGCTATAGCCACAAACCTGGTCGCTATGCACTGTCGTTGCCTGAGTGAGTCAGTGAAGCCCTTCGGTCAGCGGTGGCGGCCTAAATACTTGCTGTCCGGAGGGCGTTGGCGGTATGTGGCTTGCAGGTGTGTCTCTGGCCTCTCTTGTGATAGAAGCGCTTGATCCAGCGCCTTCTATCTATCTTTGCGATACATCTTTGCCGACCGATGAGCTGGCGACAACTTATGCCAGTGCAACTTAATTGTCAGCACCGTTCTACGATTCTCTCCTTTTCCTATTTCCACAAAATCTCGACTCATTTCCATAGAATGCTGTGTTGCAGGCGCACATTATCATAAAATTTGATTCCCAACTTCACGTTATTTTTGATACCACTAGACCCCCCCTTTTGTCGAAGAATGCTCGTCTTGCTTTTTGTAGTCTCCATTATACGTCCATCTCGGGTTCGTATGTCATCCGTTATTTTGATGCATTTCCTGGTGGCTTTTGTACCGGGATTTCTGGCAAACGTCAGTTAAATGATTTCTTCTGTCCATTATCTTCTGGATCTATGGTACAATACTGTATCTTCCGACCTTCCAGTTCGGCAGGTGCTACGTTCCGTGACACTACTGACGCAAATGACGACGGCACGCCCTGGCTGCCACACATGCTCAGGGTGACGGACAGAATCGGGCGTATATTGCGCAAACACGTGTAAAAGCTAAACTACAATCCGACCAAGGAGATCAGAGAGTGTATCAGAAGACTAAAGGGTCCCAATCGCAATGTTGGGAATGTAATGTGTACGTGTGGAAAATTTAATGTGTGACTGACTCGGGGAACAGTCAGTACCAGGATCATCAGCACACACGGTCCTGCAGATTGGGGCCACAGAAGAAGACTCATCAGCCGTGACGAAGCGTGCGCTGTGTGAGACTGACTACATGAAAAAGAAAAGCAAACAAATTCGCCGACAGTAACCATCTCACCTGTCTGTTCAGGAAAGCCATTGGCGTTAATAAACGTGACAGTAATTTTAACATTAAAGAAGGAAATGTCAGGGTCAACGAATCGTTGTGGGTGTCGAGGGGAGTGTCAGAACTGCAGTGACAATGAAAAGGACCTCAGGAGTTGACGGAACAGGTACATACAATCCCCGGCCGCGGGCTTGACTCCAGTTTGCCAGCATCAAAGGAGAAATTGCGGAATAAAACTGCGTGAGAGGTGACTAGTGATCGGGATTACACGTGTTTTAACATTGAAACTATCATGTTCTAACGACCTGATAACTAAAGGAGCAGCCTGTCCAGGCCTTAGTATGCGGAACTGCTAATCTGAACAGAAATTAAAAAAAAAACTTATTGTTTATCACTACACACTTCTCCCACTAAAAACCCAAGTTCACTACCTCCTTAACAAGAGACTAATATTATTATGAACAAAGTTTTAACTAAATAACGCTGCTGCTAAACTGAGTTAACAGAATTTCATTGTGGTTCCATGAAAAGTGTAATGTTCGTGTTACTGACGTCGTAAGGACAAGCTGAAGCTTGATGCTGGGATATAACGTCTTCCTACGGAACACCACTTGGTGGGTGTCGAATCTGACTGACGTCCTGTGTGACAGATAATCCACTGTCAATAGTGTCGCGTGTCTGTACTCCACGAGATGGAGATTCCTCCCAGGATAGTCTCGCTATCTGATCTGTTCCACTCCCATTTCCACTCCAGACCCCCATTAGGAAAATTGCTCACTCCGTCGAGTTCCGTACGACGGCGTTCGGAAGCGTTATGCTGTCAGTGATCGGTCGAGACACATGTCATGGGTGAAGTCAGAACATGCCAGCGTTTTGCTAAAGAGGTGCATATTTTTTTCTGATGTCCACGAAACTTTTCTGCTTGCTATCTTAACCAGTATTGCGCGATGTTCAAGAAGATTAACGTCCTGAAAGTTCTATCCATCAGTGGCTGTGTGCTGGTTACCTCTGTTATGAAATAAAGTTTACTGTCTCTGAGGGCGATTATAATACACCACAGCATGCAGGATCTGGACTACTTGTTTGCAGTCTTCAATAAATAACACAGGCCAACGATAGAAACTTTTTTAATGAAAATACCTTAGTCTTATGTTTTATAGGGTGGGAAATCCAAATATGATACTTTAAAAAAAACTATATCACCCACCATTTCTTGTCATTTTACAGTTAAATTTATTAAATTAAGCGAGCGCGACCGCTACGGTCTCAGGTTCGAATCCTGCCTCGGGTATGGATGTGTGTGCTGTCCTTAGCTTAGTTAGGCTTAAGTACTTCTAAGTTCTAGGGGACTGATGATTTCAGATGTTAAGTCTCATAGTGCTCAGAGCCATTTTAAACATCTGAAAGAATTTAACAGCTTTTATATAGTAAAAAACAATTTAAAAAAGAGGTGTAATGAATGTAGGTGACGTTGGTAGCACTGCTGGAAAACATTATCTGGCAAAAAAGACCGATTCTGTTTTTGTGTTAACGGATGGTGTTTTGTTTATTGTCAACCTAAGTAACTTTCACCTTTCCTGTACATGTGCTCGGTACAATGTCTAATCGTGGTTGTAGAAACTCTGCTTACAGTTTGTCTTATATTTGTAGTGAATTTGTGATTAAAAAAACACCTAAGAAACATTACAGACTTTGTGAGAAAGGTTTGTCTACCATACTTTGGATCTAAACTTGTTGATCAATCTTGGGCGCCACATAAGGTATGTTATGTATGTGTTGAAGATCTGAGAAAATGGTACAAAAAGGAGGAAAAAGCCTTTAGATATGCTGTTCCTATGATATGGAGGGAGCCAAGAAATCATTCCGATGATTGATACTTTTTCAGCGTTTATACTATTGGTCATAATTTAAAAAAAACAACAAGGTAATAAGCTACCCTAACCTTCCGTCCACCATCCGACCAGTAGGGCGTGGTGTAGATTTGCTGGTTCCTGAACCACCAGATGATTTAATTCCATTCCAACACAAGTATTTTCTGATGCACAATCTGATTTATATGAAACAGATGATGATGAATTCCATTGCAATACAGAAAGCCTAGAGCCCAAATTGTTTACTCATACCGAGCTTAACGATTTGGTTAGGTATCTGGGCTTAACGAAGGAAAAGGCAGAATTTCTTGGGTTTAGATTAAAAGAAAAGAACTTATTGGCAGTTGGAACCAGCATATACATGTATAGAAAGAGAGAGCAGCAATTTTCCGAGTTTTTTCAACAAGAAGGTGATTTAGTGTACTGCTCAGACATTCCCAGTCTGATGAAAGAGTTTGGTATTGAATACAAAAAGGAAGAATGGAAGCCGTTTATTGATTCATCCAAAACTAGTGATGGAAAAACGCTACCAAGGCCGCTGGAACACCAACCTGATGGGGGACTACTCTTGCTCACTTCACCGAGAGGTTGAGCAAGCGACTCATCGTGGAAAAAGCTACACAAGAAGCTTCAAAGAAAATACAAACCAATTCCAGCTGAACCTCTATTAACCCCTATTAACACATATCATTGTTTTAAGTAGCTTACTGTAAATACAAACCACCCTTATTTTATAACAAAACGTGTCATTAATTTCCCCATTTACTGTATAGCATAGGATTTTTATGTTATATAGTGAAAAGCATACTGCTCAAAAACTATGGGTGATACAAAAAAAAACTAAGGCTAAATTTGGATTCAGCTCATTAAAATCTATAAAGATCAGCTATAAAAGTAAAAAAGGCTTCACAAAAAATTTTTTGTTAGCCTGTGTAATTGTTCCAAGCGTTAAATAAACGAAATCTTGCTCCTTATCACTATGTATGGTGACGGAATTGCAATGCGTTTTTTTTATTTTTATTTTTGGTCATCGGTCTACTGACTGGTTTGATGCGGCCCGCCACGAATTCCTTTCCTGTGCTAACCTCTTCATCTCAGAGCAGCACTTGCAACCTACGTCCTCAAATATTTGCTTGACGTATTCCAATCTCTGTCTTCCTCTTCCTCTACAGTTTTTGCCCTCTACAGCTCCCTCTAGTACCATGGAAGTCATTCCCTAACGTCTTAGCAGATGACCTATCATCCTGTCCGTCCTGTCCATTCTCCTTATCAGTGTTTTCCACATATTCCTTTTCTCTACGATTCTGCGTAGAACCTCCTCATTCCTTACCTTATCAGTCCACCTAATTTTCAACATTTGTCTATAGCACCACATCTGAAATGCTTCGATTATCTTCTGTTCCGGTTTTCCCACAGTCCATGTTTCACTACCATACAATGCTGTACTCCAGACGTACATACTCAGAAATTTCTTCCTCAAATTAAGGCCGGTATTTGATATTAGTAGACTTCTCTTGGCCAGAAATGTCTTTTTTTGCGATAGCGAGTCTGCTTTTGATGTCCTCCTTGCTCCGTCCATCATTGGTTATTTTACTGCCTATGTAGCAGAATTCCTTAACTTCATTGACTTCGTGACCATCAATCCTGATGTTAAGTTGTTACTGTGCATCTGGTACCGTCAGGCAGTCGAGAATTCGTTTTTATACACGCAATTAAACATCCATCCATATCTCTTCTATTGCCTGTCTTTGGAAAGTCGCTCGTCACCTTCTCTTTGTCTATATTCCGACTAATCTCAGGAACTATTTCTGTTGATTTTGATCCGGTTTTCAATTGGAGATAGATCAATTCTCAGGAAAATTTATAAATATTTCGGGCAGGTTGGCTGAACTATGCTGAACTAAATTCTCTCGTGTAACAATATCGTCATACACGTGTCAGTACTGTTTTCGATTTTACATGATTCGCGGACTCATTAGTTATTGGGCTGTAACTAAAGGCAACCTGTTGGCGGTATCATGACTGCAACGACTGTAGTAACTGTTTCCTGTGGTAGAGCTTTGTAAGGTAATACTGAATGGTAGGTCCGCCCATGCTGGCTGTTACCACAACTATTAGCAGTGGGGTAACTTATAGCACGCGAATTGTAAATTTTTGTGTCTATTTGCTGTGTGTGTGTTTTTTAATTACTTTGACTATAATGTTGAGAGTATAATACAAAGTTTTCTCGCATTCTTCTTGTATGTATCAAGCAATTGTAAGATTGGGCGGTAGAAAAAGTATTAGATTTTTAGATTGTCGACTATGTGTGCCAGGACTTCAGAATTTTTTATCGGAGAGACGTCACGCTCTAGTTGAAGGGGAAAAGCCCCATATTCTTAAGTGGTTGCGAAAAACAGTTTTTCTACAATTAGAGTAATTTGTTCAAATGCCTCTGAGCTCTGTGGGACTTAACATATGAGGTCATCAGATCCCTAGACTTAAAACTACTTAAACCTAACTAACCTAAGGACATCACACACATCCATGCCCAAGGCAGGATTCGAACCTGTAGCAGCAGCGCGGTTCCGGACTGAAGCGCCTAGAACAGCTCGGACACAACGGCCGGCAGTAATTTGTTCAAAGTTTCCAAACAGTATGAGAAAAAGAAAAAAGGATGTGATCCAGAAACTATTAGTGACGAAACAGAAATCTGTTTAAATATCAGTACAAACCATAATGAGAAAAATGATATGGACAATATATTACCAGCGTAGTTACAGGCGATTCCTAATATGGAATCTAAGGTTACAGAGGCAGAATCCACACGTCAGGAGTTCACACCAAATTTCGTGAGTGTTTAGAAATCCATGAAATAATAAGGTGGTCCATTTCTATACCTGCTGCTACAGTATGAGTATGACGCCACTGTTTTCTAGTGCTGAATGCCAGAACTCTTACGGCTCATATGTTGTTGTTGTTGTTGTTGAGGTTGTAGTCTTCAGTCCTGAGACTGGTTTGATGCAGCTCTCCATGCTACTCTATCCTCTGCAAGCTTCTTCATCTCCCAGTAACTACTGCAACCTACATCCTTCTGAATCTGCTTAGTGTATTCATCTCGTGGTCTCCCTCTACGATTTGTACCCTCCACGCTGCCCTCCAATACTAAACTGATGACCCCTTGATGCCTCAGAACATGTCATACCAACCGATCCCTTCTTCTGGTCAAGTTGTCCCACAAATTTCTCTTCTCTCCAATCCTATTCAATACCTCCTCATTAGTTATGTGATCTACCCATCTAATCTTCAACATTATTCTGCAGCACCACATTTCAAAAGCTTCTATTCTCTTCTTGTCCAAACTAGTTACCGTCCATGTTTCACTTCCATACATGGTTACAATCCATACAAATACTTTCAGAAACGATTTCCTGACATATAAATCTATACTCGATGTTAACAAATTTCTCTTCTTCAGAAACACTTTCCATGCCATTGCCAGTCTACATTTTATACCCTCTCTACTTCGACCATCATCAGTTACCTTGCTCCCCAAATAGCAAAACTCCTTTACTACTTTAAGTGTCTCATTTCCTAATCTAATTCCCTCAGCATCACCCGACTTAATTCGACTAAATTTCATATCCTCGTTTTGCTTTTGTTGATGTTCATCTTATATCCGCCTTTCAAGACACTATCCATTCCGTTCAACTGCTCTTCCAAGTCCTGTGCTGTCTGACAGAATTACAATGTCATCGGCAAACCTCAAAGTTTTTATTTCTTCTCTATGGCTTTTTATACCTACTCCATATTTTTCTTTCGTTTCCTTTACTGCTTGCTCAATATACGGGTTGAATAACATCGGGGAGAGGCTACTACTCTGTCTCACTCCCTTCCCAACCACTGCTTCCCTTTCGTGTCCCTCGACTCTTATAACTGCCATCTGGTTTCTGTACAAATTGTAAATAGCCTTTCGCTCCCTGTATTTTACCCCTGCCACCTTCAGAATTTGAAAGAGAGTATTCCAATCAACATTGTCAAAAGCTTTCTCTAAGTCTACAAATGCTAGAAACGTAGGTTTGCCTTTCCTTAATCTAGCTTCTAAGATAAGTCGTAGGGTCAGTATTGCCTCACGTGTTCCAATATTTCTACGGAATCCAAACTGATCTTCCCCGAGGTCGGCTTCTACTAGTTTTTCCATTCGTCTGTAAAGAATTCGCGTTAGTATTTTGCAGCCGTGACTTATTAAACTGATAGTTCGGTAATTTTCACATATGTCAACACCTGCTTTCTTTGGGATTGGAATTATTATATTCTCCTTGAAGTCTGAGACTATTTCGCCTGTCTCATATATCTTGCTCACCAGATGGTATAGTTTTGTCAGGACTGGCTCTCCCAAGGCTGTCAGTAGTTCTAACGGAATGTTGTCTACTCCCGGGGCCTTGTTTTGACTCAGGTCTTTCAGTGCTCTGTCAAACTCTTCACACAGTATCATATCTCCCATTTCATCTTCATCTACATCCTCTTCCATTTCCATAATATTGTCCTCAAGTACATCGCCCTTGTATAGACCCTCTATATATACTCCTTCCACCTTTCTGCTTTCCCTTCTTTGCTTAGAACTGGGTTTCCATATGAGCTCTTGATATTCATACAAGATGTTCTCTTTTCTCAAAAGGTCTCTTTAATTTTCCTGTAGGCAGTATCTATCTTACCCCTGGTGAGACAAGCCTCTACATCCTTACGTTTGTCCTCTGGCTATCCCAGCTTAGCCACTTTGCACTTTCTGTCGATCTCATTTTTGAGTCGTTTGTATTCCTTTTTGCCTGCTTCATTTACTGCATTTTAAATTTTCTCCTTTCAACAATTAAGTTCAATATTTCTTCTGTTTTCTAGCAGCCCTCGTCTTTTTACCTACTTGATCCTCTGCTGCCTTCACTACTTCATCCCTCAAAGCTACCCATTCTTCTTCTACTGTATTTCTTTCCCCCATTCCTGTAAATTATTCCCTTATGCTCTCCTGGAAACTCATATACTTCGAACAAAAATTGAAAACTTTTAACTCTCTCAGTTTGAAGATACATAAAATCAAAATATTACGTTAAATAGGCCATCGCTCACTGCTTTTCTCTAAAAGTGGTAAGCGGTTAATAAGCGGTTAACATCTACAAAAGATCACTTGTATTCTTCAGCAGATTCCAATTATTTGAAACTCTTCTCAAAAATCATGTTGTAATCGGGATCATACCACAATTTGTGCTTTACGAACAGTCAGTGCTAAACGATGAGAACGGACATTTTTTATGCTAATTTGTCCGATATCAAGGGTTACAGGCAGAGAAAGGTATGTGATGTACACAGATGCAGCAGATCGCCTGTTTTCTATTTTTACTGTGAACTATGAATGAACTGCTAGGCTTTATGTTTCCTGCATGTATTGTGTCACAAGTTGGTTGTGGCTCCTCCCATATTTTGACTTTTGAAATAAATGGAGCATTGTACTACATTGTACCGCTCTTAGTAAAATTACTTCCAGGCTAAGGATAATATAATTCTGTAATACAACTGATGTCAGATGACGACAATGAGAAACTACCATGTAGAGCAGATGGAGCACGTCTTGCACGCGTATAATGTCTAATAGACCAGACAGCGTTGTAGTAGGTACATTATTGTCTCAATAGTGGGGTGCCAATCCTAATGCTATGTGTTTGTTGCTCGTTTCTGTTAGCATTGTTACTGAAACAGCACTGGTATCTTTTCCCATTTTCCATAATGACGCAATATTTGACGGCAATGCAAATTTTACGAATAAAAATTACTCGTTCTGTAATAAGGTTTTATTTCAACACGAAACAATGCTGCATTGTTGCTGTGGCTGATTTATTGGTTTCATACCCTTCAATAGTAGAAAAATAGAAGCACCTACTGTAACCGAGGCGAAAGAAATACCGTTTATTCAGAACTAAAATACCGGTATCGGTTTTAACAGATCGGTTTCTCCCGTCCACAATTCGGGCCGCAGGCAGCTGCCGTGGCTCCCATCATTCGCACAATGCGTCACTATAACTACTGACTAAATACGGACAGATGACGTTTGAAGAACTTTTGTCAGATTTACCTCTTCAATGGAAGTAATGATATTTAGTTTCCTTTCCGTTGTTCCTCAATTTTACTCCTAACTCTACAAAGTGGCCCATAAACAAAACTAACACATAAATAGTCTGTTCATAAATAGTGGTTACAAGCCACCTCAGTTTATCTCCTGGTGTAACCAATGGCTCGTGAAGTCAGCCCCCTCCAAAACCAAGGCAGTTATTAGAGGACGAACAACCCGCACCTTCCGCCTCCGTGTCTTTACCATACCATTTACGACCGTCCTATCCAGTTAACTAACACACTAAAGTCTCATGGACTAGCTACCAAACAGCAACAAACGTGGAAATTCGTCTTCTAACCATCCAACAGGTAGCTCACAATAGACTAAAACTGCTGACTGCCCGAACTTGGGGATTGCATCCCTCCACAGTCCCGCACACGTGCAAACCCTTGATCCGGCAACTGTGCAGATGTCGCATGGATATCCGCCCCCTAAGTCCTCTGTCGCCTTCCGCATCTGTGTACCTTCTCCCTCATGGATGTAGTACCCACTCAATAAATTCCCACCTCTGCTGACTCGCAATGAGCACCTCTGAACATCTGACGCCATTCGCAAGTCCAACTCCAAATAGTCTACGGTATCCTCTCCACTCTCCAAACCTAGCGCGCTGCCACGCGTCTACCATCACGATCCACCAATCCTTCACCTACACTACCAAACGAACTTACGAACGTCAACCGTCTGCCCCCTCTCCCGCACCCCCCCCCCCCCCAATCATGAACTCCGTCCCAACACTCACCCCTCCAACCAATTTTAAACCTACCACACCTATTTCGTCAGGACTCCCTGTCACTACCTTCCACATATTTTCTCCCTTTTTTCCCCCTTCCACCCTTCATTCCCTAGCCCCTTTTCTTCATCAAATTTTAACCTCTTTAGTACCTCCAACAGCTACTCCTACCCCATTCATACATCTCCATCCATATACTACCTGTATTCTACTCTCCTCAACGACCAACTTAACCCCTTCGACAACAAACCATCTACCACAAGGCAAGTCCTTCCAGCTTTTGTGCCACTAAAGTACCTCTTTTTAACATTCCTTTGCTGTATGAATGTTTTTAAAATCTTTTTAAATGTAATCTGAATGTGTTTCTGATTTTTACTATGTATTACAACTGTTTTTAACTACAAGTGTAGGAAGTTATGTCTCTTATAAACAAAAACTTCCATTTTAACTTCACTTTAAAAATTATTTTAACTTATGGTAAATATTTTACGTTTCTATTTATTATTCTTTTATCTCTTTTAAATTTTTTTGTCAATTAGCTGAAGAGCGAGTTGACTGTACTGCTGACTAACAGTCTCCCCGCTGCCCACATGGGGCGAGGATGGATGAAATAAAAACAAATAAAGGAAAATTATTTCTGCCTGTCTCAAGTTGGTGTGGGTCACTGATCCGCAACAAAACTTCACTTTGCTAGAACGAATTCCTACTGTCTCATCACTCTCTAACAGACCTCAGAGCTTAAATGTTGTGTGCCACACGTCCATTATTCCATTTCATCAAAGTGTATCCTGTATACCGTTTTAAGCTTTGAATTCTACCAAATGGTGATGAAATGGTGCAAAAAAGCTGCAAAAAATAAAGTTTCACAGCAGATTTTTGGTGGTACACGTGAAACAGCCTTTCATCAAAACTGTGAAGCACCACTTAAAGAAGGTTCTCGGAAACTGTCCATCACTAATAATGACAAATACCTACCAGTGTAGTATCACGGGTCTTATAAAGCAAGGAGTGGATTGCTTGGAAAAGCTGATAACAGACGACAACCATTTGAACAGTTTCCTTACTTCTGTGCAGGTATATGTCTCAATTAAACGAGGAAAGTTGAAGCGTTAACTTAAGGAACAAATATAACTTCAGAGTGCTTTATGTGTACATGTTAAGAGTTGTTTGTGCAACCTCAGGATAAGATATCGCACAGGATTCATTTTAATTGGTGCTACAGCTAAGTCTCAAAATTTTTATCCAGCAAGCAAGATCCGTTCGTGTGAGAGTGTTGGTAACTACCAATACTATTACCACCAAGACTCAAAAACTGAAAGCGGAAAACTTGGCTAAGGTTACCAGCTACGTTTTATCATTATTATTGCTTTAAATTTTCGTCTATAAGGAGATTTTTTTGTGAAGATCCTAACGTTCTGCCGTGTGTCTACCATACAGAATCTCTTCCAGTTATAATTTATGGTGAGATTTGTATTTATTTGGCGCAGCCCTGTTTGGAACGCACCAGCCTTCGCTTACAGGTTCAAAATAGTTCAAATGGCTCTGAGCACTATGGGACTTAACTTCAGAGGTCATCAGTCCCCTAGAACTTAGAACTACTTAAACCTAACTAACCTAAGGACATCACATACATCCATGCCCGAGGCAGGATTCGAACCTGCGACCGTAGCAGTCGCGCGGTTCCGGACTGCAGCGCCTAGAGCAGCTTGGCCACCCCGGTCGCTTACAGGGATGAGAATAAAAAGCCTGATAGTAATTTTTGCTCTGATTAGATAACATCTCGCACTTGACATGAATCTATCCCCCCCCTCCCCCCGCCCCCCCCATCAGTCGTCTATAGGTAAAACAAACAGTTTCACAGGCGAAGCAAAACTTGAGTTGCAAGAAAAACACATTCATGGGGAGAAAATATTTATAATATTCACAATCACTGCTCAGGTATTTGAATAGTTCGTGCTGATATTGTCTGTAAGGATGGAGGCGCTGTGTGTCAGAGAACAAAGACTGGAGAGCATCATATACTCCACCAAAGGCAAGGAATCGCGGTCGATAGCATCTTTACTGGAGATAGTAATACATACTCGGTTATTGTGGTTACGGGAACCATTTGAAGAAACCAGTACACTTTCATTTGAGAAAATGAAGTTACAGTCAGTCAAGTATCGAAATCAAGAAGATACTTTTGAAACTTATCGTTGGAGATCATAGCCCCTTTAGAAGTGCACATGTACCGTACATCACAGAGAAAGAAGAGACCGGAAACAACGCAATGACGGAAGCACTGATTCATGTTAAAAATTAAATACATAGGTAAAACTAAGAAAACGGTTCCAAACAGTAGAGAAAGTTTGGGAAGAATTGTCTGTGGTACATGCAAAAGTTTGCTTCTGAAACGGTCAGTAGAGACAAAACATTGTAAAGAGAGACAGAGATTAGATTGTCTAGAACTGATTAAAGAGGCCGTTTTGCTGTACGCACCTATTGGACTATTTGCACAACAAACGTAGACAAGTAGGACGACATCAAACGATTTTTAAAAAAATCATGTCTCTCTTTGTACCGTTCACACTTCAGTAGTGGAAATGAGTCTGAAAATAATTTATACGTCGAAATTTATCAAGAATTTGTGAAAAGAAACTGGCGATCCATTGTGGCGAGACACTGTAGGAAAATTCAGTCAAGAAAGTAATGAACATCAAGCAAATGTCGTAAAATAGGTTTCTCTGCGCCGAAAAATCTTCTAAGAAATGACATATGCCGCCGGAAAGAGAGCTGGGAAAACCACGAACTGCATCCTGAAATGCTCGTGACGCTGAAAAAGTACGCGAATCTTGGAAAACACTGGAGAGTGAACAGCGGATATATCCGGGAGGAGGCCACGGAAAGATTTATAGCGGACCTGTAATGGAAGTATGAAAGTTTGAGGAGACGGAGAAAATATTACGCGCCTTTACTCCGTCCTTTAGACAGAAAAAGAATCGCTACGGTGTTACAGGTAACAGTAAGCTTCTGCATTTCCAACACGCTATCTTACAGTCGTGAAATTACGCATTAATTTTATTTAGCAGACAGGAGGTCTTACTGTCTCATGTACTGAACTGAAATCCTCGGTATTTGTGTGATAACCGTATCAAGAAAACAGAATGAGTAACACAATGAGTCACTTGCTGGTGAAGATTTAAAGCACACCGTGTCACAGTTGAATTTAAAAATATAAAGACTGGCCTAAGAGATTTGTACCAACACGTACCATCCGTTTCGGAAGCTACGAACAAGCAGTCTACATTTTGTGAACTGTCCAAGCTTCAGTCCCTCAGGTAACGACACAGACTCTCGCCTGATATACAAAATTAGCACCGGTCTGTATCCGCTGCCACCTGGTGGTATGCCAGCAAAATATATCTCTGATGCCATTCACACCGAACGTTTTGCGCCAACACCAGAAGGAATTTTTTTTTTATTCGTGTCAGAAGCACCATGGATACAGGAATATAAAAAAAATGAATAGCACACAGAAAAAAATTAATTACAGGCATATGAAAATATATATATATATAAATATATATACAAATATGTGTGCACAGAAACAAAATGTTATAGGCATTTGGCCCATAAGCGGGCTACGTCAACAGCGTTTGGGGTTGCCAACATCAGATCCTCTAAAGTGCAGTGTGAAGGACATTCAGGGCAGTTATACATGTGCTGGGTCGTCTGCACCTCTCCACAGTCGCAGAGATTAGATGTAGTAGAATATCCCCACTTCAGAAGGTTATCTCTTGACCGTGCAGTGTTGGTGCGTAGCCTGTTTAGTGATCTCCAGACCACCCAGTCCTCATCGTAACCTGGTGCCAATTCTTCCTTTGGTTCCATCCAGTGCCCTTCTCCCGACCGCTTCCATCTCTCCACCCTAGATCCAGGTTGGTCGCTAAAATCCTCGGTTGCTCTGAGAAAACTGCGTCTAGATTTCAAGCGTTTGGTGGCTGGCTGAGTTTTGTGGAGGAGGTGGCTCTCTGCCATCTCAGCCCTCGCTCTTTCACTATAGGCTGCCGCTTCTCTTCGCACTGCAGGAGGTGCAATCCCAGCAAGATGGTAGAGCTTGTCTGTTGGCGTCGGTTTCAGACATCCAGTGACGAGCCTGCAGGTCTCGTTCAGAGCAATGTCGACCTGTTTAGCGTGGGTAGAGCTGTACCAGACACTGCTTGCATATTCGCCTGCTGGGAAGCAAACTGCTAGTGCTGTGGTCCTCACTACCTCTGGCTTTGCGCCCCAGGAGGAGTTCGTTATTTTCCGAAGAATATTATTTCTGCCGCTCACCTTCATTTTGGTGTTAATACAGTGCTGTTTATACGTCAGAGCCCTGTCTAGGGTTACTCCTAGGTATTTGGGGTTAACGCAGTGTTCGAGGAGTGTGTCCTTCCAGAAGACACGCAGCTTACGGGATGCCTGCTTGTTACGGAGATGGAAGGCGCAACCTTGTGTTTTGCTAGGGTTCGGCTTGAGTTGATTGTCGGCGTAGTACTGACAGAGCATGTCTAGCGCATCCGTGAGCTTTGTCTCAACATCCTCAAAGGAGTCACCCTGTACGGCCATAGCACGGTCATCGGCGTAGATATAGTTTTCCGTACCAGCTGGCAGTGGTTGATCGTTGGTGTATATGTTAAAAAGTAAGGGTGCCAGTACGCTGCCCTGAGGGAGACCATTTTTCTGGGCCCGCCACCTGCTATGCATCCCTTGGAATTCCACAGAGAACCTACGGTTCTCTAACAGACTTCCAACTGTGGATGTGAATTTAAAGTCCCTGGTAATGGCATACAGCTTCTTCATTAGCAGACGTAAGTTGACGGTGTCATATGCGGCTGTCAAGTCTATAAAGGCGACACCGGTTATTTTCCGGTTCTCATAGCCGTCTTCAATCAGCTGCGTGAGGTTAATTACCTGAGATGTAGTGCTTTTCCCTGGGCGGAAACCTGCTTGTTGGTGGATTAGGTAGGGTTCTATGGCACTGGAGAGGCGATCCTGGAGTATTCTTTCAAAGATTTTAAAGATATGGCAGAGAAGTGATACGGGTCGGAAATTTCTGGGGTCATCAGCATTTTTGCCTGGTTTTAAAATGGCAATAACTTTAGCCTTCCTCCAGATTATGGGAATCTGACATGTTTCCATGCAATTGTTAAACAGTTTCAGTAGCCATTGTTTAACGTTGGGACCAAAGTGTTTAATCTGTTCAACAAAAATCCCGTCCAGGCCCGGGGCCTTCCTTAGCTTGCATTTCGCTGTGGCTTTGTCCAGATCTGCCATTGTGATAGGGGTGGTCAGAGTTGAATTTTCTTGGTGTTCAATCCTGTCTATTTTGGTCTCCGACTTCCTGATTTTGGTGTCGGGTATCCCGTTCTTGAGAAGCTGGTGGGCTATTTGGTCGGCTGTGACGGGAGCATGTCCTGGAGAGAAAGTCGGGTCATTGTTGAGACGTTTAAGGAGTGTCCAGGCTTTCTGACTGCTCCTTTTCATGTCCAATTCCTCTATTGTCCTCAGCCATTTCTCTCTCCTGGTTTTAGCTAGTGACTCTGTTAGCTGCTCGCCCGCAGTGATAGTTTCCGCGGATAGAGGGTTTGCGTCAAACAGTGTCAGGTATTGCTGCAACTGGTCCTCTAATTCTGGCGTAAGGCCTTCAACATAATTGCTTCTGCATTCTCTAGGGATCGATTGCTTGGAACACCACTGCACAGCCTTCACGAAATTGTCATAGAATCTTGGTTCAAGTGGTAGGTTGTTTACAGAATCTTCCATGAGGTTTTGAAAGGTTGACCATTCTGCTTTCTTAAAATTGTACCTACGGCGAAAAGGTACGCTATGGGGTTTAACAACAGATGTGATCTGGCACATTATTGGACGGTGCTGGGTGTTTGGTATTGGTGAGCAAACTCCTTTTGAGCATTGGGACGTTACTTGATGGCTAACGAAGATGAGGTCCGGGTTATAACCTCTCCGCCATCTGCCACTGTTGTAGGAAGCAGGCAGTTTATTGTCATGTATCAGTTTTAGGTTGTTTAGCTCGGCCCAGCAGATCACAGCCGTGCCATTGTTGTCGTCTTCTTGGTAGCCCCACTGCGTACTGTGGCTGTTGAAATCACGGATTACAAAATTAATTCTGTCTTTATTAAAATTGTTTACGTTGGAGCTGGAAAAGTCCACAGTTGGTGGTTTGTACACTGATGTAACAGTGCAGTCACTAAGTTCAATGGTTAGCACTTCAGTATCGTTGATGTCGTTTATACTGCTTGAAAGGATCTGTATGTTTGGCCTGGCAAATATTGCGCTGCCATACTGTCGGTGTGGCCTTTCAGCTACTAGTCGCATGCCGTTTATCTTGGGTCTTTTGAGTGTTCTATCTCTGTGAGTTTCCTGTAGACACAGGACGTCACATTTCTCTTTCTGACAGAGGTCTTGTAGTAGACGTTCTTTGCATGCAGACAGGCCTTCAATATTTACAGAGATAATCGTTAGTGCTGGGCCCGATAAGGTCCTTTTCTGTAGGATTGTCATGTTGCTTCTGGAGTGAAAGGATCAGCCGGTATACAACCGCCCAGGGGACGCCCGAGTATGTGTATTGCATTCACATACTCTTCGTGGAGGCTCCTTTCTTGTCCCCCAGAAGGAAATTAACGCGAGGCAATAACTCACACTCATGTTAAGTCTACCGGTTTTGATTTTCGGTGTGAATTCACGTAATGAAACACAGAGACTTAATTAAATCAGCAAAGGTTCAAACGGCTCTAAGCACTATGGGACTTAACATCTGAGGTCATCAGTCCCCTAGACTTAGAACTACTTAAACCTAACTAACCTAAGGACATCACACACATCCATTCCCGAGGCAGATTCGAATGTGCGACCATAGCAGCAGTGCGGTTCCGGACTGAAGCGCCTAGAACCGCTCGGCCACAGTAGCCAGCACCAGCAAAGGAAACAGAATTACAAGAATAGAAACGGCATTGTGCAAAAACGCTGTCAACGTCGTTAAAACGTTTCTGAGTTCGCGTGTATGTGCACAGCTTTCAGTGAACACTTTTTTTTATCGCTTAATTAAATACAGAGCCGAAGCAGAGGTACCCTAGCCTTCTATTTTTGTTGCTACGCAGAGATTAAAATGAGAGTGAAAACCCCAGAAACGACAGTTGTTTTCTACACAGTGTAAAATGTCTCCTCTGAGCGACAACTGAACGTAGCTGATGATGCTCAGGAGATTTTTGTGAATACAAATTATACGTCTCTCTTCGTGCCAATTTTCTGCAAAGATGCAGATGAAAGATTCAGTTACACGGGTGCTGGTTTCACACACAAATAAAGTTATCTTAGTGTCACTGTCTCAGAAGAATGACTGCACAGTAGGTAGCCAGAAATCATCCTGTGGATCGAAATAATTCACAGTTTTGTCCCAAGTTTCAACAACGATAAGAGTTTTTTCTAACAACTTTGCTGGATAGATCGCTGGGCAAAAAGAAATGTGTGTTTAAAAAATGCGTAATACGCATATGGATATGAGACATTTTGCCACGCAACGCAGAATACACAAAGTTACTGCAGATTTTTGTACTATAGTGATTAGAATGTTGTGAGTGTCGACACGAAAGACAATAAATCGTCGAATCTAAAAAAGGTTTCGGGAGAACACCAGAGCAGTGTTGTAGTGTCATTATCGTTCATTTCGCAAGTGTAAATTTTCTACTGGGTAACGTAGGAAACTCCTTGGGGCTGTTGTTGTTGTGGTCTTCAGTCCTGAGACTGGTTTGATGCAGCTCTCCATGCTACTCTATACTGTGCAAGCTTCTTCATCTCCCAGTACCTACTGCAACCTACATCCTTCTGTATCTGTTTAGTGTATTCATCTCTTGGTTTCCCTCTACGATTTTTACCCTTCACGCTGCCCTCCAATACTAAATTGGTGATCCCTTGATGCCTTAGAACATGTCCTACCAACCGATCCGTTCTCCTGGTCAAGTTGTGGCACAACCTTCTCTTCTCCCCAATCCTATTCAATATTTCCTCATTAGTTATGTGATCTACCCATCTAATCTTCAGCATTCTTCTGTAGCACCACATTTCGAAAGCTTCTATTCTCTTCTTGTCCAAACTATTTATCGTCCATGTTTCACTTCCATACATGACTACACTCCATACAAATACTTTAAGAAATGACTTCTTGACACTTAAATCTATACTCGATGTTAACAATTTTCTCTTCTTCAGAAACGCTTTCCTTGCCATTGCCATTGCCATTGTATATCCTCTCTAGTTCGACCATCATCAGTTATTTTTCTCCCCAAGTAGCAAAACTCCTTGACTACTTTAAGCGTCTCATTTCTTAATCTAATACCCTCAGCATCACCCGACTTAATTCGACTACATTCCATTATCCTTGTTTTGCTTTTGTTGATGTTCATCTTATATCCTCCTTTCAAGACAGTATCCATTCCATTCAACTGCTCTTCCAAGTCCTTTGCTGTCTCTGAGAGAATTACAGTGTCATCGGCGAACCTCAAAGTTTTTTTTTAATTTATTTTTTTTATTTCTTGGGGCTATTTGTGAATAATTATGCACCGGAAGGACCAGAAATCACGATGTGAAATGTTTGTAGTATTGAAACAAGGAACAACACGAAAGGCAAGTCGGACGACGCCCTAGCTCTAGCGGGAATTGTATTGGACACAAATAGATGCAAGAACGGAATAATACAGAAACTAATGTTCTTATGTACTTCTTACACACCTCAAACTCTCCCTGTATGCTGACCACCATTCTCGGCACAGAGTTGGATTCGCTGACACGTGCGCCTACTTACTCGGCGCAACGTTTCGGGAGTGATCATTCTCAGGTTACGGGTTTCAGTTCTTCACAGGCAGTCAAGCGGGTTGCAGAGGTTTTTTTCCTCTAAGAGGGACCACAGCGAATTACCTGACGCTGTTAAGTCGGGGCATCTGGGCAGCCACGTAAGAGAATCCCCACGTCCAGTGCATGGCGGAAACTAGTTGTTCAACCACTCTCGAATAGCAATCAAGTAGTATCCAGGGGTACCGTCCTGGTGCACAACACCGACATTCAGCAGGCCAGCGTTGTCGAGAGCGACCGAAAAAGTACCGATGACGTCACTGCTAACACTGGCCGATGACACAACGTAAGAAGCACTCCCTCATCGGATCAAGACTCCCTCATCGGGACCATCCGACCGCCGTGTCATCCTCAGATGAGGATGCGGATAGGAGCGGCGTGTGGTCAGCACACTGCTCTTCCGGTCGTTTCTGTGACCGGAGCCGCTACTATTTGGTCGAGTAGCTCCTCAATTGGCATCACGAGGCTGAGTGCACCCCGAAACAACGTGAGAAGCTTGTTGGTTAATTTCTTTATTGGCTTTCACCCAGATATAAACATTTCGAAATCAGGAGTTAAGTTACAGAGCACATTCATGTGTCATCACAACCTTACGGCGAGCCGTTAATGTTGGAAAAGCTGCAAGTAGCTGTTCTTACGGGTTACGTAGCGTATTTATAACATGATTACCTAATTTGTCTATATTGCTGGCACGAAATGAACGGGTAGACTTCCTTCATTAGCCAACGATGCATGGAGATTCTGGGAACGTTCATCTTCGCCGACCGCTTCCTTGTCGATTTTTCTGGTGGAAGACGCAACGATGCATATAAACGTTCAGTGACTACATTGCCGTCGACATACTTCCTGTGTCTTCTACTGCGTGGTGCATCTGTCAGAACCCCAGTTCAAAAGGCCTTTCTTTCCAGTTTCCGTAGGTTACTTTCCGTGGGGGCTTCTTTCTTGAAGCGATGAAAAAACTTTTACCTAATTCCATTAAATGCCTCACCAGTTCGCCCCTTTTTCATGCACCCGTACACTAAGAAGAAGATATTCCTGAGTTGTGAATCTGTTTGTACCCGCCATTATAACAGAAACATTTACAAAAGTATCACCTCAGTAGCAAACAGAACTCAATCACATGCAGAAAAAACTGTCACATGCCGTATTTTCATGGAGTGACCACATTGTTGCAATTTTATGCGTAGCAATTATCGCCTACATTATTGCAGTTTGAGTGGCCTCTAACAGAAGAAGATTCACTACATACCCCTAGAATACTTTCCAAATCCCTGTAACCACGAAATTATAATATGTTAAGTTACTTGACCCTCCATGAACCGTGGACCTCCCCGTTGGTGGGGAGGCTTGCTTGCCTCAGCGATACAGACAGCCGTACCGTAGGTGTAACCACAACGGAGGGGTATCTGTTGAGGGGACAGACAAACATGTGGTTCCTGAAGAGGGGCAGCGGCCTTTTCAGTAGTTGCAGGGGCAACAGTCTGGATGATTGACTGATCTGGCCCTGTAACACTAACCAAAACGGCCTTGCTGTTGTGGTACTGCGAACGGATGAAAGCAAGGGGAAACTACAGCCGTAATTTTCCCGGGGGCATGCAGCTCTACTGTATGATTAAATGATGATGGCGTCCTCTTGGGTAAAATATTCCGGAGGCAAAATAGTCCCCCATTCGGATCTCCGGGCGGAGACTACTCAAGAGGACGTTGTTATCAGGAGAAAGAAAACTGGCGTTCTACGGACCGGAGCGTGGAATGTCAGATAACTTAATCAGGCATGTAGGTTAGAAAATTTAAAAAGTGAAATGGATAGGATAAAGTTAGATATAGTGGGAATTAGTGAAGTTCGGTGACAGGAGGAAGAAGACTTTTGATCAGG
This sequence comes from Schistocerca cancellata, assembly GCF_023864275.1. NCBI lineage: Eukaryota > Metazoa > Arthropoda > Insecta > Orthoptera > Acrididae > Schistocerca > Schistocerca cancellata. The sequence goes on from NC_064630.1 coordinate 6,870,366, forward strand.
TGAATACTGGGTTATAAATACAAAATCAAATAGGGGTAATGCAGGAGTAGGATTAATAATGAATAAAAAATAGGAGATCGGGTAAGCTACTACAAACAGTGAATGCATTATTGTGGTCACGATAGAGTCAAAGCCCGCGCCTACTGCAGCAGTACAAATTTATTTGCCAACTAGCTCTGCAGATGATGACGAAATTGATGACATGTATGATGAGATAAAATAAATTATTCAGGTAGTGAAGGAAGACGAAAATTTAATAGTCATGGGTGACTGGAAATCGACAGTAGGAAAAGGAAGAGAAGGAAACATAGTAGGTGAGTACGGATTAGGGCTAAGAAATGAAAGAGGAAGCCGCCTGGTAGAATTCTGCACAGAGCATAACTTAATCAAAACTAACACTTGGTTCAAGAATCATGAAAGAAGGTTGTATACATGGAAGAGCCCTGGAGATACTAGAAGGTTTCAGATAGATTATATAATGGTAAGGCAGAGATTTATGAACCAGATTTTAAATTGTAAGACATTTGCAGGAGCAGATGTTGACTCTGACCACAATCTATTGGTTATCAACTGTAGATTAAAATTAAAGAAACTGTAAAAAGGTGGGAATTTAAGGAGATGGGACCTGGATAAACTGAAATAACCAGAGGTTGTACAGAGTTTCGGGGAGAGAACTAGAGAACAGTTGACAGGAAAGGGGGGAAAGAAGTACAGTAGAAGAAGAATGGGTAGCTTTGAGAATGATATAGTGAAGGCAGCAGAGGATCAAGTAGATAAAAAGACGAGGGTTAGTAGAAATCCATCGGTAACAGAAGATATATTGAATTTAATTGATGAAAGGAGAAAATGCAAAAATGCAGTAAATGATGTAGGCAAAAAGGAATACAAACGTCTCAAAAATGAGATTGACACGAAGCGTAAAATGGCTAAGCGGGGATGGCTAGAGGACAAATATAGTGATGTTGTTGTTGTTGTGGTCTTCAGTCCTGAGACTGGTTTGATGCAGCTCTCCATGCTACTCTATCCTGTGCAAGCTTCTTCATCTCCCAGTACCTACTGCAACCTACATCCTTCTGAATCTGCTTAGTGTATTCATCTCTTGGTCTCCCTCTACGATTTTTACCCTCCACCCTGCCCTCCAATATTAAATTGGTGATCTCTCGATGCCTCAGAACATGTCCTACCAACCGATCCCTTCTTCTGGTCAAGTTGTGCCACAAACTTCTCTTCTCCCCAATACTATTCAATACCTCCTCATAAGTTATTTGATCTACCCATCTAATCTTCAGCATTCTTCTGTAGCACCGCATTTCAAAAGCTTCTATTCTCTTCTTGTCCGAACTATTTATCGTCCATGTTTCACTTCCATACATGGTTACACTCCATACAAACACTTTCAGAAATGACTTCCTGACACCTAAATCTATATTCGATGTTAACAAATTTCTCTTCGTCAGAAACGCTTTCCTTGCCATTGCCAGTCTACACTTTATATCCTCTCTACTTCGACCATCATCGGTTATTTTACTCCCTCAATAGCAAAACTCCTTTACTACTTTAAGTGTCTCATTTCCTAATCTAATTCCCTCAGCATCACCCGACTTAATTTGACTACATTCCATTATCCACGTTTTGTTTTTGTTGATGTTCATCTTACATCCTCCTTTCAAGACACTGTCCATTCCGTTCAACTGCTCTTCCAAGTCCTTTGCTGTCTCTGACAGAATTACAATGTCATCGGCGAACCTCAAAGTTTTTACTTCTTCTCCATGAATTTTAATACCTACTCCGAATTTTTCTTTTGTTTCCTTTACTGCTTGCTCAATATACAGATTGAATAACATCGGGGAGAGGCTACAACCCTGTCTTACTCCTTTCCCAACCACTGCTTCTCTTTCATGCCCCTCGACTCTTATAACTGCCATCTGTTTTCTGTACAAATTGTAAATAGCCTTTCGCTCCCTGTATTTTACCCCTGCCACCTTCAGAATTTGGAAGAGAGTATTCCAGTCAACATTGTCAAAAGCTTTCTCTAAGTCTACAAATGCTAGAAACGTAGGTTTGCCTCTTCTTAATCTTTCTTCCAAGATAAGTCGTAAGGTCAGTATTGCCTCACGTGTTCCAACATTTCTACGGAATCCAAACTGATCTTCCCCGAGGTCGGCTTCTACCAGTTTTTCCATTCGTCTGTAAAGAATTCGCGTTAGTATTTTGCAGCTGTGACTTATTAAACTGATAGTTCGGTAACTTTCACATCTGTCAACACCTGCTTTCTTTGGGATTGGAATTATTATATTCTTCTTAAAGTCTGAGGGTATTTCGCCTGTCTCATACATCGTGCTCACCAGATGGTAGAGTTTTGTCATGACTGGCTCTCCTGAGGCTATCAGTAGTTCTAATGGAATGTTGTCTACTCCTGGGGTCTTGTTTTGGCTCAGGTCTTTCAGTGCTCTGTCAAACTCTTCACGCAGTATCTTATCTCCCATTTCATCTTCATCTACATCCTCTTCCATTTCCATAATATTGTTCTCAAGTTCATCGCCCTTGTATAAACCCTCTATATACTCCTTCCACCTTTCCCTTCTTTGCTTAGAACTGGGTTGCCATCTGAGCTCTTGATATTCATACAAGTGGTTCTCTTATCTCCAAAGGTCTCTTTAATTTTCCTGTAGGCAGTATCTATCTTACCCCTAGTGAGACAAGCCTCTACATCCTTACATTTGTCCTCTAGCCATCCCTGCTTAGCCATTTTGCACTTCCTGTCGATATCATTTTTGAGACGTTTATATTCCTTTTTGCCTGCTTCATTTACTGCATTTTTATATTTTCTCCTTTCACCAATTAAATTCAAAATTTCTTCTGTTACCCAAGGATTTCTATTAGCCTGCGTCTTTTTACCTACTTGATCGTCTGCTGCCTTCACCACTTCATCCCTCAGAGCGACCCATTCTTCTTCTACTGTATTTCTTTCCCCCATTCCTGTCAATTGTTCCCTAATGCTCTCCCTGAAACTCTCTACAACCTCTGGTTCTTTCAGTTTATCCAGGTCCCATCTCCTTAAATTCCCACCTTTTTGCAGTTTCTTCAGTTTCAATCTGCAGTTCATAACCAATAGATTGTGGTCAGAATCTACATCTGCCCCAGGAAATGTCTTACAATTTAAAACCTGGTTCCTAAATCTCTGTCTTACCATTATATAATCTATCTGAAACCTGTCAGTATCTCCAGGCTTCTTCCATGTATACAGCCTCCTTTCATGATTCTTGAACCAAGTGTTATCTATGATTGAGTTATGCTCTGTGCAAAATTCTACAAGGCGGCTTCCTCTTTCATTCCTTCCCCCCAATCCATATTCACCTACTATGTTTCCTTCTCTCCCTTTTCCTACTGACGAATTCCAGTCACCCATCACTATTAAATTTTCGTCTCCCTTCACTACCTGAATAATTTCTTTTATCTCGTCATACATTTCATCTATTTCTTCATCATCTGCAGAGCTAGTTGGCATATAAACTTGTACTACTGTAGTAGGCATGGGCTTTGTATCTATCTTGGCCACAATAATGCGTTCACTATGCTGTTTGTAGTAGCTAACCCGCACTCCTATTTTTTTATTCATTATTAAACCTACTCCTGCATTACCCCTATTTGATTTTGTATTTATAACCCTGTAATCACCTGACCAAAAGTCTTGCTCCTCCTGCCACCGAACTTCACTAATTCCCACTATATCTAACTTTAACCTATCCATCTCCCTTTTTAAATTTTCTAACCTACCTGCCCGATTAAGTGATCTGACATTCCACGCTCCGATCCGTAGAACGCCAGTTTTCTTTCTCCTGATAACGACGTCCTCTTGAGTAGTCCCCGCCCGGAGATCCGAATGGGGGACTATTTTACCTCCGGAATATTTTACCCAAGAGGACGCCATCATCATTTAATCATACAGTAGAGCTGCATGTCCTCGGGAAAAATTAAGGCTGTAGTTTCCCCTTGCTTTCAGCCGTTCGCAGTACCAGCACAGCAAGGCCGTTTTGGTTAATGTTACAAGGCCAGATCAGTCAATCATCCAGACTGTTGCCCTTGCAACTACTGAAAAGGCCGCTGCCCCTCTTCAGGAACCACATGTTTGTCTGGCCTCTCAACAGATACCCCTCCGTTGTGGTTGCATCTACGGTACGGCCATCTGTATAGCTGAGGCACGCAAGCCTCCCCACCAACGGCAAGGTCCATGGTTCAAGGGGGGGGAGTGACTCCTACATTGTGCAGTTATATGCGTAGCAATTATCGCCTACATTATTGCAGTTTGAGTGGCCTCTAACAGAGGAAGATTCGCTACATACCCCTAGAATACTTTCCAAATGCCTGTAACCACGAAATTATAGTATGTTAAGTTACTTGACCCCCCATGAACCGTGGACCTTCCCGTTGGTGGGGAGGCTTGCTTGCCTCAGCGATACAGAAAGATGTACCGTAGGTGCAACCACAACGGAGGGGTATCTGTTGAGAGGGCAGACAAACGTGTGGTTCCTGAAGAATGGCAGCAGCCTTTTCAGTAGTTGCAGGGGCAACAGTCTGGATGATTGACTGATCTGGCCCTGTAACACTAACCAAAACGGCCTTGTTGTTGTGGTACTGCGAACGGCTGAAAGCAAGGGGAAACTACAGCCGTAATTTTCCCGAGGGCATGCAGCTTTACTGTATGATTAAATAATAAGGGGGTCTTCTTGGGTAAAATGTTCCGGAGGTAAAATAGTCCCCCATTCGGATCTCCGGGCGGGGACTACTCAAGAGGACGTCGTTATCAGGAGAAAGAAAACTGGTGTTCTAAGGATCGGAGCGTGAATTGTCAGATCCCTTAATCAGGCACGTAGGTTAGAAAATCTGAAAAGTTAAATGGATAGGTTAAAGTTAGATATAGTGGGAATTAGTGAAGTTCGGTGGCAGGAGGAAGAAGACTTTTGGTCAGGTGATTACAGGGTTTCTAAATACAAAATCAAATAGGGGTAATGCAGGAGAAGGATTAATAATGAATAAAAAATAGGAGATCGGGTAAGCTACTACAAACAGTGAACGCATTATTGTGGCCACGATAGAGTCGAAGCCCACGCCTACTGCAGTAGTACAAGTTTATTTGCCAACTAGCTCTGCAGATGGTGAAGAAATTGATGAAATGTATGATGAGATAAAAGAAATTATTCTGGTAGTGAAGGAAGAGGAAAATTTAATAGTCATGGGTGACTGGAAATCGACAGTAGGAAAAGGAAGAGAAGGAAACGTAGTAGGTGAGTACGGATTGGGGCTAAGAAATGAATGAGGAAGCCGCCTGGTAGAATTCTGCACAGAGAATAACTCAATCATAGCTAACACTTGGTTCAAGAATCATGAAAGAAGGTTGTATACATGGAAGAGCCCTGGAGATACTAGAAGGTTTCAGATAGATTATATAATGGTAAGACAGAGATTTATGTACCAGATTTTAAATTGTAAGACATTTCCAGGGGCAGATGTGGACTCTGACCACAATCTATTGGTTATCAGCTGTAGATTAAAACCAAAGAAACTGCAAAAAGGTGGGAATTTAAGGAGATAGGTCCAGGATAAACTGAAATAACCAGAGGTTGTACAGAGTTTCGGTGAGAGCATAAGAGAACAATTGACAGGAGGGGGGAAAGAAAAAGTAGAAGAAGAATGGGTAGCTTTGAGAATAAAATAGTGAAGGCAGCAGATGATCAAGTAATTGAAAAGACGAGGGCTAGTAGAAATCCGTGGGTAACAGAAGATATATTGAATTTAATTGATGACAGGAGAAAATACATAAATGCAGTAAATGATGTAGGCACAAAGGAATACAAACGTCTCAAAAATGAGATTGACACGAAGCGCAAAATGGCTAAGCGGAGATGGCTAGAGGACAAACAGAGCGATGTAGAAGCATGTATTACTAGGGGTAAGATAGATACTGCCTACAGGAAAATTATAGAGACCTTTGGAGAAAAGAGAACCACTTGCATGAATATCAAGAGATCAGATGGAAACCTAGTTCTAACCAAAGAAGGTAAAGCAGGAAGGTGGAAGGGTTATATAGAGGGACTACACAGGGGCGATGTTCTTGAGGACAATGTTATGGAAATGGTAGAGGAGGTAGATGAAGATGAAATGGGAGATATGATACTGCGTGAAGAGTCTGACAGAGCACTGAAAGACCTAAGTCGAAACAAGGCCCGGTATTACAACATTCCATTAGAACTACTGACAGCCTTGGGAGAGTCAGTCCTGACAAAACTCTACCATCTGGTGAGCAAGATGTATGAGACAGGCGAAATTCCCTCAGTCTTCTAGAAGAATATAATAATTGCAATCCCAAAGAAAGCAGGTGTTGACAGATGTGAAAATTACCGAACTATCAGTTTAATAAGTCACAGCTGCAAATTACTGACGCGAATTCTTTACACACGAATGGAAAAACTGGTAGAAGCCGACCTCAGGGAAGATCAGTTTGGATTCTGTAGAAATGTTGGAACACGTGAGGCAATACTGACTCAACGACTTATCTTAGAAGAAAGATTAAGGAAAGACAAGCCTACGTTTCTAGCATTTGTAGACTTAGAGTAAGCTTTTGACAATGTTGACTGGAATACTCTCTTTCACATTCTGAAGGTGGCAGGGGTAAAATACAGGGACCGAAAGGCTATTTACAGTTTGTACAGAAACCAGATGGCAGTTATAAGAGTCGAAGGTCATGAAAGGGAAGAAGTGGTTGGGAGGGGAGTGAGACAGGGTTGTAGCCTCTCCCCGATGCTATTCAATCTATATATTGAGCAAGCAGTAAAGGAAACAAAAGAAAAGTGCGGAGTAGGTATTAAAATCCATGAAGAAGAAATAAAAACGTTGAGGTTCGCCGATGACATTGTAATTCTGTCAGAGACAGCAAAGGACTTGGAAGAGCAATTGAACGGAATGGACAGTGTCTTGAAAGGAGGATATAAGATGAAAATCAACAAAAGCAAAACAAGGATAATGGAATCTAGTCGAAGTTAGTCGGGTGATGCTGAGGGAATTAGATTAGGAAATGAGACAGTTAAAATAGTAAGGAGTTTTGCTATTTGGGGACCAAAATAACCGATGATGGTCGAAGTAGAGAGGATATAAAATGTAGACTGGCAATGGCAAGGAAAGCGTTTCTGAAGAAGAGAACTTTGTTATCATCGAGTATAGATTTAAGCGTCAGAAAGTCGTTTCTGAAAGTATTTGTATTGAGTGTAGCCATGTATTGATGTGAAACATGGACGATAAATAGTTTAGACAAGAAGAGAATAGAAGCTTTCGAAATGTGGTGCTACAGAAGAATGCTGAAGGTTAGATGGGTAGATCACATTACTAATGAGGAGGTATTGAATAGTACTGGGGAGAAGAGGAGTTTGTGGGACAACTTGACTAGAAGATGGGGTCGGTAGGACATGTTCTGAGGCATCAAGGGATCACCAATTCAGTATTGGAGGGCAGCGTGGAGGGTACAAATCGTAGAGGGAGACCACGAGATGAATACACTAAGCAGATTCAGAAGGATGTAGGCTGCACTAAGTACTGGAAGATGAAGAAGCTTGCACAGGATAGAGCAGCATGGAGAGCTGCTTCAAACTAATATCAGGACTGAAGACCACAACAACAACAACAAATTACTTGAGCGCTTCCCGTTCGTGACTTATGGCCCTCTCTGTAATACGGTAAATTTACAGCTTCAGAAGACTGTAGCGAAATACAAAAATACCTGAAGCAGATCCTCGTACACTGTTTGGAGTGGTATTGTCCCTTAATGCGAATGAATACAACGTAACACGCGTAGACAGGCGGAAACAGTAGGTACCGTTCCATTTTACTTATGGTGAGAAATCACAGAAACGAATTACGAACGTAAATTATCTAGGAGTCAGTGTCCGAGGAGCCCTGAATTATTTACGACAATTTACTGTGACGGATGTGGGTTAACTGAAGATAAATAAATGTACAGCCTACGTATTTTCTTTCATAATGTCGCTCGTCGAATTTTTAGGCCGTATTTTTAGCAAATCACTTCTCACATTGGAGGGCTATACGAGAATTTGGCCTTGAATACGCGCAAAATGTCTCGCTGTACTCAGGATGAGAATGTTGTGTGGAGTTGTAAGTCATATTACTCAGCTGTGTGCGTATTAAGGATGGCGGTTAATACTGAAATAACCGGTTTTCGGGTATATCGTTTCTTTTTTTATTTCTCGCCAGTTTAACTTGACTCGCCAGTTTAACTTTTCTGAAATAACACATTTTCTGTTTTTTTTTGTTCCTTTTGTTTACTGTATTAAACGTAGAAGTCCAACAAAGATAGAGAAACTTTTACTCTCTCAGTTTTAAGATACATAGAATCAGAAATATATACACGAATAAAAGACAGCTTAGTCCATCCACTGTTCGCTGCCTTTCTCGAAAAGTGGTTCGTGATTGGATATTATAAAAAAAGACCCGTATTCTACTACTGATTCTTATTTGCAGATACTCTGCTCAAATTTCATTTGTAATCGAAGAACTTACCACTATTCGGCGTCTGATAGTGAGTGCTACAGGGTGAAGAATGAGGATGAAGAGCTCCGTTTTTCATTTCAGTTTGTCATTTTCCAAGGCCTACAGTCCGACAAAGGTATATTACGTAGCCACAGGTTACTTTCTAATTTTATTGTATACTATGAATGAATTGTTGTTAAGCTTTTAATTTCTTTTCTCTTGTTGTTATTTCTTAGAAATGGTAGACAAGTATTTAATTTTTAAAGCAAATGAATCACTTTGTAAAAACATTTCCAGACTAGGGTTGGTGCCATTCTGCAAAACAACGAATGTCTGGGGGAGCCCAGTTAGAAACTGACGTACAGATCAGGTGGGGGCGTGACCTGCACCCTGTATGTACACGCGTCCCTTAAGCCATGACATACAGCAATACGGACATTACTGCCTCAGCAATGCTCTACCAATCCTAATGCCATGTGTTTGTTGCTCCTTTTTGTCTGCACTGTTATTATAACAGCACCGATCACTTCTCTGATTTTGTATAAAAAAACAATATTTAAACGCATGCAAATTTTACCAATAAAAATTACTCTGTTTTTTAAAAAGAGAAGTATTTAAAAGTTAAAAAATAGAACTGCTGTATGGCTAATTAGTTATTTTTTACTATGATATTAATAAAAAGTAATAAGCACCTGTTATAACCGATACTAAACAGATACCAAAAACTACTGGTTATTCAGAATAAAAAAGCCGGTATCGGTTTTAACCGGTCGATGTTCCCTGTCCCTAGTAGGTACGAATACCTGATACAGTCATCAGATTCCAGTAGTATCCCAAGTGAATTAAATATACACACCTCCCACCTCCCCAGCGTTACTAGAATAGCGCTATTGGAAAACAAAATTAGTACATCTTTTTAGATTTTCCCAAGACACTCAATATTTACTGTTGCGACTGTACGTGTGAAGTACATGCGATGATTACATTTATATATCAATAGTACAAGTGATTCTTAGGTAGCGAGTATCGACCCATGCTGAAACATCCATGTTAATACGTGGTGTGGCGACCATGGGCTGCTATGCAAGGGCTAACATTGGCACCCACTCGATCCTACATGTGGCGAATACCGTCCTGGGGTACGCTGCGTCTGCTCCACGTGTTCACATAGTTCCGTGAGAGTTGCTGGTTGGAGAGTTTGTAACTACAACAACGCTGTACTATTGTACAAACAAGTAATTTTTTTCTTCTGATTTTTAGATAAATTAGTGTAATTGATGTTTTGATATCATTTCTTTTTTGTTTCATGTCATTGTGTTAAGAAAACTATAAACAAATTTCGATGTGAATATTAATGTTTATGTCAAATTTCAAGCAATATTGTAATAGAATTGAAGAGTAACAAATGTTGAGACTGTTGTAAGATGTTAAAATTGTAATTGTGCGTCTGGTTCGTACGTAGGCAATGTATTAGAATATGTAGAATGCAAAACCTGTCTGTAAGGGAGCGGTAAAAGGTGGATGGCAGGCGAGCGCGGGAAAATGCACGCGGGCACTGCACGGCATAACGGGCTCAGCAGTAGTAGTCGGAGTTGGGCATTGGTCTGAGCAACACGTTCTGAATCGAGGAGGCTCTCCTGGAAGATGTGGTTTCATTGAGCATCGGATATGCCGTTCCAACGCCCATACAGCATGGCAAAATTCCATAGGCACTAAATGGAAAAGTATTACCACGCTAAGAAGAAGTAAAGTGCCGATACATCAAGAGCCTTAGCTGTGATTGTATGTGTGCTCTGTGCCTCGCCATCTCGCCGCCCGCCAACCGCCGCATCGATACGAGCAGGTTGAAACTTTTAGTACTGTATTCGTATGGACCAGTGTTACTTTTGTTCCATACTGTTCAATAACAATTTAAATTTTACCAGAAGCGTCCTCTCATTTAATTATCCTCACAACTAACCTAGACATGGTCCTTTCCTAATGTTGTGCAATCCGAGTGTCCCGAAATGAAGAATTAAAGTTTATGTTAATAATAATTACCTGCAGACCTAGCTATGTTAGAATGATGTTTAAAGAACTAATTTCTTAATGAACCAATAGACGAATAACAAAGGTCTGACGAAGTTGGAAGATAATTTTTATATTGATTTAGTAATGAAGTTTAATTATTTCGAGACCGATATAATGGTATTTAAATGAGTAGGAATGAAGATGAAAAGAGTAGTAACTCATATATTGGAAATCCTGAGCACATAATGATTTCAGTAATCCAATTTTTTAATACAGTGATCATAACAGTTTCAGGGTCCCCCCCCCCTTTTTTTATTCATTTGAGTTCTGAAGTGTTCTAAACTGATTTGACCAGCAAAGTTAAAGTCAATATAAAAACCAAAATTTATCGGTGTTTTACCTTTATCAAAATTGACATTGTGTGTGTGTTTCGAAAGTGCTATTTCTAGGGTAACCTATGCCCGATTTTAATCAGATCAATAGACAGTACGAAGTTTTGTAGTAAACATTATAGTGTAGTGTCATGTATCTATGGTTTATCCATATCAGTACAGAAAGTGAAATTATCAGTTCGGTAGATTTTCTGGTTCTAAAATTTACCATATTATGCAGTGTTATTACGTCTTGTTTTGCATGAACGTACATCAACTTGTACCGGGAAGCAACACAGTTAATGCCTAATTAGGATGGCGACCGTATAATTAACAAATTGGTAGCATCTTCTGTGTTGCTTTTTGTCCGTCCTGACGTGTAGTTGCATTTCGGACTTGCTTGACGTATCATTGTTATTACAGAGTGGGTGTAAGTCTGATTTGCCTCCATTCAGGTCCACGCGGTAAATGTCTATACCAAAAATCCTTTCTCATAAGGTGAAGCCCGTCAACTTACCATAGTACAGGCTTTAAAGAGTATCGTGTGCCACCCGCGCCCGCGCAGCGTTACAAGTTGCACGAGTTACTTCTCGTCCCATCATACCACACACGTGCTCAATTGGATACAAGTTTGGGGAGCGTGCTGGCCAGGGAAGTTGCTGCGCGTCTTGCAGAGCCTGAGTTTGACGGGCACTTTGCTAGCGATCGTTATCCTGCTGGAGCAATACATCAGCTTCCTTTTGCAAGAACGCCAGAAGGACGGATCTGACAATATTCTGCAAGTTCCAAGCGCTGGTTAGCGTCCTCTCCAGGAACACCAAGGTTCAACGACAGTTGTAGCGTATCCCACTCGAGACCAAAAGGCCTACAGTGGGACCAGTGTGTATTGGACGGGACAGAGCTCAGCTGGTCGACGTCGTAGGCGCAAACGACCATCACCCTTAGTGTAGGCAGAATTGCTTTCATCGCTGAAGACCGCAGCGCACCATTCCAACTTGCAGGTGGTGCGCCGACATCTGTGGCCGAGCGGTTCTAGGCGCTTCGCTCCGGAACCGCGCGACCGCTACGGTCGCAGGTTCGAAGCCTGCCTCGGGCACGTATGTGTGCGATGTCCTTAGGTTAGTTAGGATTAAGTAGTTCTACGTTCTAGGGGACTGATGACCTGAGATGTTAAGTCCGATAGTGCTCAGAGCCATTTTACAAGTGGTGCTGTGACGTCACCAGCCGGGCCGTGCACGTCGATGCTGCGGTGTGAGAGGGGGACGGGCTAGAGGGGTCCGTGGCAGCCGTCTCACTGCTGATAACCGGCTCGCAAGCAAGCACTCTCGTCTGTGCTCTGGTGGCTCTGCGGTCTGCCACTGCTGTCCTTACAACACGACGATCATGGCGGGTGTCTGTGCTCCCCGTGCAGTGCTCCTTGTTTGTGGACAATGTCTCCATTTTCTGTGCGTCTTCCTCCCTCACAGCTGCTACACGCCAATTACAGCTGACACTCGTGCGATTGGAGGAATGGTCTAAGACCACGGGCTTTAAATTCTCTTTGAAGAAGACTGTTTGTGTAGATTTTAACCGTTCCCGTTCTCTTTTTAATCTCCCTGTTCTAATACTAGGAGACACTGTTCTCCCTTTTATGGAAAAAGTGAAGTATCTCGGGCTTATTTTTTATGAGAAGCTGACATGGTTGCCCCAAGTAAAGGATCTAAAAGTCCGCTGTTTCAAGGCTTTAAACGTCCTTAAATGCGTCAGTCATAGATCCTGGGGCGCTGACAGGGCACGTCTGCTCCAACTTTATAAGGCCTTTGTGCGACCTCGACTGGAATACGGATCTCAAGCTTATGGCTCTGCAAGACCTTCCTACCTCAAAATGTTGGATGTGATTCACCATGAGGGTATTAGGCTTTCAACGGGGACTTATCGCACGAGTCCAGTTGCTAGTCTGTGTGTCGAGGCGGGAGAGCCTCCGCTGTCCATTCGGCGTCTTCTCCTCGTGGTACGGCACGCATACAGGGCCAAGTCCACTCCTCTTTCATTGGCGTCCAACACTTTTTCCCAGCCGGCACTGGCACGTCTCTTCCGCCATCGTCCGGCGGCAACGAAGCCGTTTGGCATCCGTGCAAAGGAGAGTCTCGAGTCAGTACACCTGGAGGGCATTCAGGTACTCCACCAGGGATGGAGTAGGGGATCTCCCTGGCGACTACAAAGGCCAAGATTACTTCTTGATCTGGCTGCTTACAGGAAGTGTTGTACCCCGGACCACCTTTTTAAAATTAAACTTACTGAGATTTTGGAACGCCATTGCGATTTTATTACTGTTTACACGGATGGGTCTAAACAGGGGGATTTTGTGGGCTGCTCTGCTGTGTTTCCCGATACTGTCCATCGGATAGGGCTCCCAGAGCAGTTCTCAGTTTACTATGCAGAACTGTTTGCCATTCTGCAAGCATTAGAGCATACGCGCCGACATCGTGGCACGAAATTCATCATCTGCTCCGATTCCCAAAGTGCTCTACACGCTCTTGAACAGATGTACCCAGCAGATCGGATGGTGCAAGAGGTGCAGGACGCACTCCTGCTCTTGCAACAGCAGGGTAAGGATGTAACTTTCTGCTGGGTTCCAGGGCACATAGGGATTCCTGGAAATGAACTTGCAGATGCGGCTGCCAAGGAGGCTTGCTCCATCCCACCTCCTGCTCGCTGTTCCGTCCCCCTGCAGGCCATTACGTCTTTCGTGACTCGGAAGGTCATGCGTTGGTGGGAGGCTCAGTGGCTGGACGTGAGGGATAATAAGTTGCGAGCGGTGAAGGATTCTGTCCGACCGTGGCTCACCTCCTCCCGACAACGACGCGCTGAGGAAGTAGCCCTTACACGGCTTAGAATAGGACATTGTCCTTTGACACATGGTTTTCTGTTACGTCGTGAGGAGCCACCAACGTGTCAGACACGTGGGACACAGCTGTCGATACGACATATTTTAACTGAGTGTGTTTTATATGCGGGTTTGAGGGAAGATTTCAGTTTCCCACCAGACCTACCCTGTCTTTTAACTGATAATGAGACGAGTGTCGCTAGAGTTTTACGTTTTTGTGTGATGTCTGGCCTTCTTCCCAAAATATTGGGATTGAAGTCTTAATGTGCTGTCCAGTGGTTTAGTCACCCATTATTTGTAAATGGTCACTCAGCCACCGTTAATTAATTATTTTTACCTGTTTGTACTGCTATTTTATTTTTAGTTTCATCTCCCTGTTCTGATCTGCTGTGTCCAATCTTGCAATTTGAACAGTACCAATTCTCTCACAATTCGGCTCTGGATTGAACTTTTGGGAACGGGCGCTGATAGCCTCGCTGTTGTGCGCCCTAAAACACTAATCATCATCATCATCATCATCATCTGTATGTGCTGCATGGACGTCCAGAACATCGTCTGCAGGTGTGGGAACGTTCACGTGACCACTGATACTAGCACCGCTGAGTGACCGTCTGAGCACGTCCAACTCTTGCGGCATTTCTCCGAAAGGCGTACCCCGCCACTCGGAAGACTAGAATTTGACCCCTTCCAAACTCGCTCAGTTGGCTGTAAGAAGCGCGACTGCATCTCCATGGCATCATTAAAACATAATTGAAACAAAGGCGTTTTTCTTGCGGCAGAATTTTATCACGAAATTTCAATCACGACTTTCTCCTCCGAATGCGAAAATGTTTTGTTGATACCGTCCTACATAGGGAGAAACGATCATCGTGATAAAATAATGGAAAGCAGAGCTCGCGCGGAAAGGCCTTCGTTTTCCCTGTTTTGATTGGAATAATAACGAATTATTTTGAAGGCAGTTCGATGAACCCTCTGCCAGGTAGTCCAGGTAGTTAAGTGTGATATGCAGAGTATGCACGTACATGTAGATGTAGATGGTTGCCAGCTTGCTTCACACTTTTGCACCACACTGTGCCTTTTGGCATGAGGATTGTCTGCTAAAGGGTAGGCAGATCCTTCTATGGTAGCCATGCCACTACGCTAAGAGTTGACGGACGACGTTGAAACCATTACCAGCACGTCTGCTATCCCTCGTGTGGTATATGTCGTAGACGGACATCGACGTCGTCTGCCCAGGTGTACTATTTATTCCGGCAGTGCAACTACAGTTTTACTGATAACCTATTATGTCTGAAAAATACTGCATGGTAGGCGATATATAATGGGGAAGGCTGAATGTGTAACGCCGGAAATGCATATCCTCCTATTTCCATTTATTGTACTATAAATTTGTTTTCCTTATTTTTGTTGCCTGAATATATAACATTTCTGTGTCTTTGTATATTGTAATTGTTTTACTATTTATATATATATATATATTTACGCATTTATGTCGATGTATAATTGGTTTGTTTCGTAAATATTATTTGTATTTTTACGCTGGGTCTTGCCTAGGGAAAACTGCTATCGAACGATTACATCGATAGGTCGTGTGGAGAACCAAAGTGTGTAGGATCTTTGGTAGTGTTAACTCTGGCGCGTGGAGTGCGGGCAGAGAGAGAGTCTGGCTGGAGTAGCGAGTGGAGCAGGTGTGTTGTGTGAAGCTCCCGCGAGTTGCCGCGTTTTCGGGGTTTGGCAGCATGTAATTGCGCTCGACTTGCGATGATAGTTTCTAACGTGGTGTCGCGGACGGGAAACATTAGCTAACGCACATCAAGAGCCCGTTTTGTCTGGTGACCGTATCGAGATGAAGACGCGCCACTGCAAGCACGTAAAGTTTTAGAACTGTATGGCTGACCTCAGCTTTTAAAACTGTTCAAATCACAAAATTACAGCAACTTAGCATGAACCTTTGTTGCTCATTGTCCCAATTGCATTGCCAAGCAGGGTCCCTACCTTTTCCGAAATGAACCGCGTGTCGTTGAAATTCAAATATAATTCGATTTCACTGCTTTAATTTCAAAGTTCAGTTAAGGCATTCATAGCTGGCTACAATATTCAGATTGCACAAGCACAAATTAAGAGTGCGATTTTTGTTACCGTATTTTAGCTTACCTGTGACTGCAGCTCAGCTTGGTACGTACTAAATTTTACTATTGTTAATTGTTCAGAATCATTTAATTCAAGTTCAAAGTTAAATCCCTTATTTCTAAATTGCGTAGATTCAAGTAGCTTTTGAAATGATTGTTGTGGTAGTCCAAGACTAACCGTATTTTACTGAATTTCGATGTGCTTCAGAAAGAAAGCTCACTATTAACTTCAGTCACTAAATTAACTTTCGAGTTTCCGGTTTCATTAATTCTTTTGCTAAATTAAGTCAGAGCGTAGCGAAATTTATTACTTCTGACAAACTTTCAGTTTTCACACTACATGTGTCAACCTTCAGTTGCCACACTTCTAGTCCTAATTGTGTGTGTAATAATCTTTCTTTTTCAGTTACTATAGTAGTTGTCCTTAGGACTGGCGACCGTAATTTCCCCCAAATCTCAAATATCTAATTACCGCTAGTTGATTGTTAATGTAACGGCCGCACATTTACTTTCTTTATTAACTTTACCCCTTTTCAAAATTGATTGTCACCAGTTTCATTTGCATTTTTCCTTTCATTTACATGTAACCCTTTCCTCCCTCTTTACCGAGAGATTAACTTCGGTGACGATTGCTTTTCCCAAATTTCCATTAGGTACACGCGGTTTAATTTTTCACTGTCATTAAGGTCGATAAGTGAGGGGGAGGTTACAAATGTAATTATGCAGGAGGTTTGAAAATAACTATTGGAGACTTCTAGGGGTTGTAGAGGGGATTTAGTAAAGTTTTGATTAGGAATCTTTTGCCGGAAATGTATCGTTCGTATATAAAATTAAAGGTCGGATCACTTTCAGATCTCCCGATTAGCGGGACGCCAGAAATGAGAAGAGGATGCCCCCGTCAATCTCTATGGTAGTTACGTCATGTAACATTTTCGTCTGACCACAACAACGACTGCGAGAACCTTGTACGCTCGCAACTAACAGGGTTGACTGTGGCGCTCCACCGAAACGCCGCACCCTCGACTGTGAAGAGGGAGTCCTTCGTCAGGTGAAAGAGAACCCGTCGACGAGTACTGGAAACGCTGCCCTTACCATGGACTTCTGTAGATCTCACAGGACAGAGCACATTCTCTCCGCTGTGTGCGTTCGATGAAGAGGGAGATGTGAAGATAGAGATAATTCAAACGGTTAGGCATTGGTTACCTACTAAAACTTTGCCTACAAAGTCTTTACTACAATCTCTAGGAAACTGAAATAGAAATTGGGCAACCCTCCTCACATGTCAAACTGAAGTGTTTGTTTCATAGTCACTGTCTGTTACCAGAGCATCGGACGACTCCCAGTTCACTAAGAAGTTTGATTTGTCGACAGTTTTAGCAATTTTGACCCAGGTAAGGGTGCTGTATCACTTTCGATGAGGACCCTGCGTCGGTATGAGGTCCCCTCGGTTCGCAGCATCGGAAACGTCAACATCACTCAACGTTCGGACTTGTAACTATCGCGTTCAGTACCTGTACCTTGTTTTTCGGCTGGGCGGGGATCACTTCGCGATGAAAACGACAGAGTATGTCTCTCTATTGGGGGGTAGTTTGGAACTGTGACTGCTCATTTAATTTGCCTTTAAAGCTTCAAATTTTCATGGGTTTACTGTCTCGTGCTTTGTATTATCGGATGGCAAATATAATTATATAGGTTCAAACAAACAGCCTCGACAGAGACTAGTAGTTAAAGTTTTATATTTTGCGGTGTGCTAAATTTCACGCGCAGTACTTTTGGTCATTCGGACTACTCTGACTATATGGTAGGTGCTCATAATTTTTAAGATTCAACAGAGACTTGCTAAGGAACATCCGTTAAGGTCTTGTCTTGAGAAACGTCATATTTCAATACCGAAACAGTGTTCCCGATAAAGCAATTCTTTATTTGCTATATGTTCTCATCCTATGATCTCGATCAGGTATGACAAAATTATTTACAGAAGACTGCGACAGAAATTCTCTGGGGCGTAAAATTAAATAAAAGCCTTCGCGCGTCACTGCCATCAAACGTATAATGCATTATAAGTAATCTGTAAAACGTACTGGCATAGTTAATCAATCCTGGTACACCATCAATCAAGTTACAGCTTTTCGTGTGGAGTGCGCTCTGCCTAATGACCGCCACACAGCTGATTTTTGTTTGCAGGGCGATCTTTGCATCGATGTCTCTCTTAACATATCGATCACTGAATCGACCTGTACATAAAAGTCAGCAGTGGAGTCTTCTCTGCATGAACCGCACTCCACACTGGTATTGTTTGAATCTGATTACCGCTGCAAGAAGACTGTGTCTCCACATTTTACTAATGACGCTATGACTTAATTTAGTGTTGGCAGCAGTGATTCTGTGTTGCATTTACTTCATTTAACGTCTCAGTGAGAACTTTACATTGCAGTTTAAAGATGCCTGATGTTGGTCAAATGATCGAAACCTCCAGTAAATAATAATTCCATAATCCGTCACAGGCGGTTCAAAATAAGACATTTTTTTCAAATTATTGCAAACTGTGGGGTACTTACTGCACACAAACAAATCTTCTTCTTCTTTCGCTTGTGCCTTTATCTCGCAGTTTTCGCAGGGCTGGCATGGTTACAACGGATTTGGCGTGGTTAATTTATGGGGGTGGCCGGATGCCCTTCCTGCTGCCCCCCCCCCTCCCAGGACAGGATCAGCGTTCCCCAGCTGTTTGAGTTTTTTTTTTTTCTTTATTGTAATTTTAGCACCTCATACAGGCGGGCTGGCAGCAGCATAGTACGTCGCTCTTCAGCCTTCAGTGGTACAATCATGTGACAAAGAGGCGACATAGAAAATACAATGAAAATGGCGGGCAAAAAAAGTAGAGACAAAAAACAATAAACATGAAGCCGTTCACGCTGGACGATAAAAACACTAACACTTGTTGACACGGCGCACAGAACACGGAGGACGGCGACGGCACATGCGAACAGTGGAGTTGTAACTGCGAAAGAACGCGAAACACAAAATGAAGCACACACACGAGACACTGATGGCGATGATCTCCGGCGCGCGAATGTTCACTATGCGTGTGCGAGTCCGGGGATCTGCCAAGAGAGGAGGAGGAGGAGGGGGAGTGGGAGAGCGAGAGGGGAGAGCAGAGATGCCACGGGCAGGGGAGAGAGGGGGGAGGGAGGAAGGGGGAGGGGAAGCCCGGGGGAAGAGGGGTGGAGGGAGGGGACGGGGGAAAAGGAAAGAGAAGGGAAGGGAAGAGAAGGGAGGGGGGGTGCCTAAAGGAAAGGACACCGGGAGTGGGGGGTGGGGCAGGGTCAAAGTTGATAGGAGGGGTAGATGGAGGGGAGGAGGACATCATCAGGGAGGGGGAGCTGGCGGAAGCCACCTTGGGAGAGGGTGAGGAGGGTGGAGAGATGGAGACCGGGTGGGACATGGGAATACAGGCGCGGCAGTGGGCGGGGGTGGGAGAGGATGGGGGAGACGAGTGGGTGAGGAGGATCGAGTTTATGGGAGGTGTAAAGGATCCGTATCCTTTCAAGGAAAAGGAGGAGGTGGGGGAAGGGGATGAGATCGTACAGGATCCGCGTAGGGGAGGGGAGACGGATGCGATAGGCGAGGCGGAGAGAATGGCGTTCAAGGATTTGGAGGGATTTGTAAAAAGTAGGGGGGGCAGAGATCCAAGCCGGATGGGCATAACAAAGGATAGGGCGGATGAGGGATTTATAGGTGTGGAGGATGGTGGAGGGGTCCAGACCCCACGTCCGGCCGGAGAGGAGCTTGAGGAGACTGAGTCGGGAGCGTGCCTTGGCTTGGATTGTCCAGAGGTGGGGAGTCCAGGAGAGGCGACGGTCGAGGGTGACACCAAGGTACGTAAGGGTGGGAGTGAGGGCGATAGGACGGCCATAGATGGTGATGTAGAAATCAAGGAGGCGGAAGGAAGGGGTGGTTTTGCCTACAATGATCGCCTGGGTTTTGGAGGGATTGACCTTGAGCAACCACTGGTTGCACCAAGCTGTGAACCGGTCAAGATGGGATTGGAGAAGGTGTCTGAGTCTAGTGTAAACCATGAAATATTGTGAACGTGTTACAAATGTTGCAAGTAGTGCAACTGAGGTGGGATGTTGGAACCAGCCCGATATTGACGTAGTGGGATGTGGAAAAACGACTAAAAAACCACATCCACGATGGCTGGCACACCGGCCCACGTCGTTAATACGCTGCGCAGATTCGATCCGAGCCCACCTAAGTCGAGGAAGCAACGCGTAAGCGCTCTCGGCTATCCTGGCGGGTCTACTGCAAACAATAAACGTCGTCGTGTCGTTATTCTGTGGGAAACATCGTTTATGAATATTAGTTGTTCGTTTCTAAACAGTGAGTTCCAAGTTTTTATTTGTTAGTACACACTCATTTACTTATCTGTTTCTGATGTACTTTTACAGTGTTCTGTAACAAACACACATTAAAAAGCACGAACTCTTCTCCAAATGTGGGAACTGCTGACAACTACTGACGTTAATCACAAATGGTCAGTGAGTCTCTTGCAGCCTGTACATGTTCAATGAAAATGTAGTTTTCTGAAAGAGCCAACACTCCATGGTTTGTGTCAGGGAAATTTGTTGCAAGAAGATACATCTTCTAAATATCGTAACACTGACGAAACACGACATCAGTACAACAGTTTCATTAACAAATCGTCCGCCCCCGGTAGCTGAGTGGGGCAGAATGTCAATCCTAAGGGCCCGGGTTCGATTCCCGACTGGGTCTGACATTTTCTCCGCTCAAGGAGTGGCTGTTGTGTTGTCCTAAACATCATCATTTCATCTCCATCGACACGCAAGTCGCCGAAGTGGCGTCAAATCGAAAGACCTGCACCACGCGAACAGTCTACCCGACGGGAGACCCTAGTCACACGAATTTTTTTATTTTATTTACATATCTACGTTTCGAGTTTCCTTCCTTATCTAGACAGTTGATGCTTATGTTGCTACTCCCTAGCTTCGATAACCGAATGTGGAAGTACTGCGCACAGCTTCCGTTGTGCCACTAAACTAAAAGTATGAAGGAACCAAATTTCGGCCCCCAAATTCCTTAAGACGAGCCGGCGGCATGTCAAATAAGATTACAACTACGGGAGCTCAACCCTTCTGACTGCGAGCCCCATCCAATCGAGATAACAATGTTCCCCTGATTGCAGATTACTTAACACTTCAGCGGACGTCTTTTAATTAATTTGAGAGCTTCTCGGAGCTTCCTTTTTCTTACTCTTCCGTTTTGACGGCGAGGGGAATCAAGTGCTCTCGCATGGCTGCGGACCAATTAATGGAGTTCCCGACAACCACTGCGTCGAAAGATTTTTAGTAATAGTCTTTGTAACAGACAGATATGTTTACAGTTATTACACGCAGGACAGTGCAACTAAACCGCAGCACACGAACGTACACGTTTGTTGTTTCGTTCGTAGGTGATTTGTTCAGTTTCCTTCTCTGGGACGAAATACAATTTTATTCTAGCAGTCTGTGCTACAAATCCAAAACACTGCAGTTCGGCTCTATTTCCTAAATAAATGTATTTCTCTTTTTCTAAAACTGTGCTTTGATGGATTGCCTAAACTGAATGTCAACAGCTTAACTGCGTTCGTAACAGGAGCAAATCGGTTAGGTTTTCGCACTGCATCAAACCAGTTTCATTGATGCAAATGAAAGTGCTTACAGTTGTTTGTACGTTTATCTGACTCAGCAACTGGAATAATTCGATAATGAACACGACCACACATCGACGACGAGTAGCATTGTGAATACTTGAACCGAAAAGAAATTTCAATTTGTTATTTACTACTAGTAATGATTATTGACATAAAAGACCCTGAAACAGTTCTCTGTGTCAGTCACTCATATGTTCTTCCCAGTCTTCGGCTGCATCAGTGAACTAGATTACAATTTATTATGCTGGATCCATTTGTCTGTTTTGAATTCCATTTCCCTACAAGTAAGGTATAATTTCTCATTTGCTATCGCGATACTGTACTAAAATTACAAGTTTTAAACGATAACTAAGTTACAACTGTTGTTGCAAAAAATACGTTTCCATCACTAAATGGCATACAAACACAAAGCAAGACAAGCAGTCCACTGATCGTACGGCGTAGTAATGCGTGTCTTGCAAGTCAAAGAGCTACGTCAGCTTCTATTCAGAATCAGAGGTAGAGACAATATATATATATATATATATATATATATATATATATATATATATATATATATATAGTGCACTTAAATTACAAGTTTTAAACGATAACTATATATATATGACTCTCTACGACCTTTCCACTTGATCATAAAATTATTCCAAAATACGATAATGATATATTTAAGCAAAATACATATTAATGAATCAGTTTGGTGATTAGGGATTTCAGTTTATGGTTTCATGATGTAGATTACTACAGAATAGATGGTAGTTGATGTTAATGTCTCTAGTCTAGTGTGACAGAGATTTCTAAACACGTTCTTTGCCACTGTCATGGTTTTATCACTGAGTATTGATACCTCACAACTAGGGTTGCGATAACTTTAAGGAAAACACTTGGAAGGTGGACCCAGATATTTCGTCATTTCTTCTTTCACGGAATACACTTTATTTCTTATCAACATTACAATAATTACAAGTTTAAAAAAAACAGCTTGTTAAAATAATCACAACGCTCGCAATCCTTAAAAAACTGACCAGGCACAATTCATTAAAAACAAATTTTAACAATTTATACCATTAAGAGCCGAGTTTTAAATCTGAAGTATAAAGTTCCCAAAAACAAGAAAGAAGTCACACCAACTAGGTGATGCTGCAAGCTGGTTCAATAAAAATTTTATCAGCAAAATGATTTACAATAGCAGCCGCTAAAAATACTAACAATTTCCAAACGTGGGTAACACGTTACGCAAGTGGATAACGCCCAACCAAAATACAGAATGGATCACAACTCACACCACAGTTTGTGGTTGATGGAAAGCAGCTTAACTATGTATTAGCCTTATTAAAAATCCCTTGAGCAATAAAGTACACAATCGCTCAAAACACAGACAAAACATGATCAGAGACTTATTGCTTATGTGGATTTGGTCATTAAGTACCTTCTTTTTCATTGTAACCGATCTTTGTACTTGAAAGTTCTCTTACAATTTCATGAGCCTTTTGTTGTTATTATTAACCCTAATAACTCTCATGTCTTGTTCCATGTTGAATGGTTCATGTCTGTTTTTCATCAGGTCTTCAGCGAAGATAGAATGGCTGTTTTGATACTTCCAGCTTCTTACTTGTCCTATACATGTTGTTTTGAAGTTCCAGTGTGTCATCCCTATATACACTGATTCATTTTCTTGGCACTCTAACTGGTATATACCTGCTCCTTGGTTTCATCTGGTTTGTGTGTTGTTTGTAAATGTGACTGGATGTTTTTATTGTTCTGTAAGGAATGTGTAATCCCTGTTTCTTCATATAGTTGCTATCTTGTGTGTTGCTTTGTGTTTATACGTTAAAGTGTATCATTATTTTCTGTTAGTAATGTCATGAGTGCTACTGTTTTGTTTCCATGTGTGCTGTAGTCTCTGTGGGGTTCTTTGGTGTTTGTGCTCTCTGCTGCTTTCGATTTTTCATTAATTGTTTTCATTTTTTGGTTGAGTTTCTGTACTATATGGGTGCTGTAACCATTATTTGTGGCTATCAGTTATATTGTTTGTAATTCTTTTTCGTAGGTTTCTCTGCTGAGTGGGATATTGCTTAGTCTGTGTAATATTTTAATATTGTCGTAGGGCCGCTAAGTTTTGATTTTGCGGGTGTTCGGATGAAGCATTTATAACTGTCCGTAGCTGTCGGCTTTCTGAATATGACAAATGTGTGTTTATTGTTGTCCCTCTTTACTGTTATATCCATGAAACGTATTTGCTTTTGTGTTTCTTTTTCCATGACGAACTGAATTTTTTTTGTACGTTGTTTGTATGAAGTTTATAAAAACACGCAAATATCCATTAAAAAAGTCACTATCTCACAAAGAACTACACATTTACACACAACAAAATAAACACACACACACACACACACACACACACACACACAAAGAGCATCGGAAATTGACCAACTGGAGCATGGAGACTAACGAACAAATCTCCAGGACCACATGCACGGGCTAACAGCACTGGAAATCGTAATTTTACATCACGAAATTTGTTCTACGTAAGTTGATTCTAAACTGACAAACAAGAGGAAAACATCAGAAAATGTAACATAGTAACTTGTTGTAACTACCACATTGTATATATTACAGGCCACTGAAGATGCTTTATAAATAAAAAGAAAAAACGAAAAACGCCTATGGCAGTCTATAATGGCAATTAAAAGGCCTTAAACTTAACGTAAGAAGTAGTATCCACTAAAACAATAACAGGGATCTGATACACAGCCAGAATAAGTAATTAATGCATCTTCCTCCACCCCCTTCTTCTATCCCTCCCCCCTCCCTCTCTGTCTCTGTCTGTCTCTCTCTCTCTCTCTCTCTCACACACACAAATATCCATTAAGAAATCACGATATCACAAAGAACAACACTTTTACACGCAACAAAATAACAACACACACACACACACACACACACACACACACACAAACATACATACACACACAACAAATGAAAACTATCAAAGGAGAATCACAACACAAACAAAAGGCGAAAGACAAACACACAGCGACAGCTGACAACACTACGCACCATAAAAACACACATGTTGAATACAAAATGTAAACGATGTGTTGAAACAAATGTGGGTGAAAGAACATCAGAAATTGACCAACTGGAGCATGCAGACCAATGAACAAATCTCGAGCACCACATGCACGTGCTAACAGCGCTGGAAATCGTAATTTGTGCGACAAAAGCTGATTCTAAACTGACAAACAAGAGGAAAACATCACAAAATGTAACATAGTAACTAATTGTAACTACCACATAATACGTTTATCAAATGTATATAAAGAAATACGTATTACAGGCCACTGAAGATGCTTCATCAATTAAAAAAAAAAAAACAAGAAACGCCTATGGCAGTTTATATTGGTAACTAAAACGCCTTGAACTTAATGTACTCAGAAGTAGTAATAAGGATGCAAGGCTTAAATGATTAATAACAAACTTAACACTCCTTAAAATCACTTTCATTTACAAGCGGAGATATCAACGCCTGCTGATGGAATGACGTACTGATTTACAGACGCAGATTGCGTTACAAATTTGATTCCGTCCATTCAGCTTATAACAGGGAATACTCGTATCCTTGCGTGGAATATGGCCTGGAATACAAACTGCGATCAGTAATACTGACCAATGATCTTAGCTCGCGACGTACGACCAGTTCGATATCACCAACGCAGGTAGGTAGTGGCGCCAGCGGAGTGTCATGCCGCCAGGATTAAAGCCGCGTAAGTATCTTCTGCCTATGTTCGCTGTGAATGAAAACGTCCAGTTCTTCAAATATTTTGTGGTCCTGGGTTAGCTTATGAGGTATTATTCCATTGTCATCTATGTTGCCGAAAGCATGTCCTGTGTCATTACTGTGAGCAGCTATGGCAGATTTATTGGGAATTTTGTAGCCAAATACATTTACGTCTTCCATAAATCCAGTTCGGAAGCTTCTCTCGGTCTGATGCACATTCTGCAGTGGATACTCACTGAACTTTGACTTGTAAATGCGCGAATTGGAAAATTTGTATTCGTTTGTTTTTGTGTTACGTTGCAAACCACAGTCTAATTTTTGACTGGCAGAGAAAGCAGCTGTTCCCTTTGGTGTCAATGCATTAGCAGTTTAGTGTGAAACGGGAGGATACTAGGGAATACATACTCTCCCTTTTTTTTAAGCGAAGTTCCCGACAGATAAATGGCTACATGTAGCAAATGAAATCGTAATGCAACCTACTAATCCATCTGTAGATGAAGGTGTAAAACCTCCAAACGCTTAATCGAAGAACGTATTTTTATTAATTTTTCTCTTTTATTTTGCAAACAGTCGCAGTGTCCGAAACGCAAACCGGCATGGACAATATAACAGGAACTTCGTTAGAGAGTATCGTTAAACAGGGCAGGTGAGCGATTTAAATATTCATTTAGTGTAAGATGAATGTATTAACTCACATTACTTTGCACATTGATGACAAAGTGTATGAAAGAGATAAATAGCAGAACACCACGCACAGAAATAAAACAAATAGTTACATAATCAAATTACTCGTGTACGTAGGTTTTGAATTCTAGCAAAAATTGTTAAAAATTTCCATGACAGCACATTCAGAGTGCTGTAGTTATTTCAGAACAATAGTTCCATTTTGAAATGATTGCACGACAAACGTTTAGCGCCGAACCAGTGCTGGCACAGGCGACAGTCAATATCAGCCTGTTTGAGAGACCAAACGCAGGTCCATTACCAGTGAATGCCATTCCGGTGGAACAAAGTTCGCCGTGCGATATCGAAAACAGCAGAACACGTGTGTTTCACTGCGTTCGGAGTACACTCGCAAATGTTTGTCAGGTAATCATTTTAACATGCAACTGTTCTCCAAAACACAAAGTGCAATAATAAAGTTTGCTCGATTTCAGAAATGTATTCTTTTAATTTTTTTAAAAAGAAGTAGAGAACAGGAACGTTTTATCAACCGTTAACAGTTGTTGAAGTATGTATGAGATCAGCATTGTTAAAATTCATAACCGGGATACTCTGCACCACTCTGTCCGAATGCTTGAAGCATCACAATAACTTACAAAATAATTCCTTCATCGCAGATGTCGTATTCAGCGAAGATGTACGTACTTCCTTAAATAATAGTTAGAATATCCAATTACGTGCATAAGCAAATCTCATACTTGCATCTCTAATAGGAACACATATATAGGCTTCCTCCAGTACATACCTCTGCGGTCCTTACATTTTTCACTTTGTAGTGTAATTTACAATCGTAATGGAAACACTTTTTGTTTTGAACTATCGAATGCTATTACCGTTTCTTAATCTTGTACATCTACAACGTACTCCGCAAGCCACATAATAGTGTGTGGTGGAGGGTACTTTCGGTACCACTATATGATTCCTCCAATCCTGCTACACTCGCGGATAGTGCATGGAAAGAATGATTGTCAGTAAGCACCTTTATTGGCTCTAATTCCTCGAATTTTCCTCTCGTGGTCAATACGTGAGATGTATGTGGGGGGGAAGTAATGCGAGTATGCTGTCCGATTCCTCCTGAAAAAGCCGGCCGGGGTGGTCGAGCGGTTCTAGGTGCTACAGTCTGGAACCGCGCGGCCACTACGGTCGCAGGTTCGAATCCTGCCTCGGGCATGGATGTGTGTGATGTCCTTAGGTTAGTTAGGTTTAAGTAGTTCCAAGTTCTAGGGGACTGATGACCTCAGAAGTTAGGTCCTATAGTGCTCAGAGCCATTTGAAGCATTTTTGAACCTCCTGAAAAGTGCTGTCCCGAAATTTCAGTAGTGAAGATCTCCGTGATGTACAACGCCTCTCTTGTAACGTCTGCCAGTGGAGTTTGTTCAGCATCTCCGTAACGCTCTCTGGCCAGCTAAACGATCCAGTTGGATATTCTCTACCCCCTCAATCAGTCCCCCCTGATAGGGACCGCAGATAGATGGACAATTTCTCAAGAATCGGGCGAACAAGCGTCTTAAAGATTGCTAAAGTTATCGAGAAGGTTGTATATGCAAGGTTACTGGAGCATTTAAATTCACATAATTTGCTGTCAAATGTTCAGTTTGGTTTTAGAAATGGTTTAACAACTGAAAATGCTATATTCTCTTTTCTCTGTGAGGTTTTGGACGGATTAAATAAAAGGTTGCGAACGCTAGGTGTTTTCTTTGATTTAACGAAGGCTTTTGACTGTGTTGACCACAAAATGTTACTACAGAAGTTGGACCATTATGGAGTAAGGGGAGTAGCTTACAATTGGTTCGCCTCTTACCTTAAGAACAGAAAACAGAAGGTTATTCTCCGCAATATTGAGAGTGGTAGTGATGTTCAGTCCCAATGGGGCACTGTTAAGTGGGGCGTTCCCCAAGGGTCGGTGCTGGAGCCACTGCTGTTTCTTATTTATATGAATGATATGCTTTCTAGTAATACAGGTGATTCAAAAATATTTCTGTTTGCTGATGACACTAGCTTGATAGTGAAGGATCTTGTGTGTAATATTGAAACAGTAACAAATAATGTAGTTCATGAAATAAGTTCGTGGCTTTTGGAAAATAATTTGATGCTAAATCACAGTAAGACTCATTTTTTACAGTTTCTAACACACAATTCAACAAGAACCGATATTTTGATCAGACAGAATGGGGATATTATAAGCGAGACGGAACAGTTCAAGTTCCTAGGAGTTCGGATAGATAGTAAGCTGTTGTGGAAAGCCCATGTTCAGGATCTTGTTCAGAAACTAAATGCTGCTTTATTTACCATTAGAACAGTATCTGAAATAAGTGACACTTCAACACGAAAAGTAGTCTACTTCGCATATTTCCATACGCTTATGTCGTATGGTATTATCTTTTGGGGAAATTCTTCTGATTCAAAAAGGGTATTTTTGGCTCAAAAACGGGCTGTTCGAGCTATATGTGGTGTAAGTTCGAGAACCTCTTGTCGACCCCTATTCAATAGTCTGGAAATTCTGACATTGCCCTCACAGTATATATTTTCTTTAATGTCGTTTGTTGTTAGCAATATTAGCTTATTTCCAAGAGTTATCAGCTTTCACTCAGTTAATACTAGGCAGAAATCCAATCTGCATGTGGAATGCACTTCCTTGACTCTTGTGCAGAAAGGAGTGCAGTATTCTGCTTCATCCATTTTCAATAAGCTACCGCAAGAACTCAAATATCTTAGCAGTACCCCAAACACTTTTAAGTCTAAGCTGAAGAGTTTCCTCATTGCTCACTCCTATTCTGTCGAGGAGTTCCTGGAAGAGTTAAAAATTAAGCAAATTCCAGTGTTACATTGTTGATTTTCTTTATTTAAATTTACGACTTGTCACCTGAATATGTTTTTTTATATTTCATTTTATCTGTTTCTAATATCGTGTTATAATTTCATGTATTGACTCGTTCCATGACCATGGAGACTTCTCCTTAATTTGGTCCCACGGAACAATAAATAAATAAATAAAATAAATAAATGGCAATTAAAATGAATTACACATACCACACTTTCATACTACGGACATTAACTGAAATGTACTTATTCATATCGAAACACGTGGTGCCTGAGGACCCTTTTTTTTTTTTAGTCATCAATCTTCTGATTGTTTTGATGCGGCCCGCCACGACTTCCTCTCCTTCGCTAACCTCTTCACTCAGAGTAGCACTTACGCACGGCTGTTTTAATTATTTATTAGATTATTCCAATACAGATTTCAGCGACAACAGGTCCCTCTAACACTACGTAAGTTATTCCCTCGCGTGTTAACACATTTCCTATCGATCTGTAATTTCTTCTTGTCAGTGTTCCTCAGATATTCGTTTCTTCACGTATTCTGCAGGCAGCGTCCTCATTTCTTATCAGTCACTCTAGTTGTCAGCATCCTTCTAGAGCATCGTATCTGAAATACCTTCATTCCCTTCATTTCCATTTTCCCACAGCAAATGATTCAGACAGGGTTCGTCATGTGCTATTTTACTTGACGATATTTGAGCTCCATTTCATCAATTTCGTGGTAGCTCATTCTGGTAACAAGGGTGTCGCTAATCTTATTTCCGCTACTTGTATAATAAATAATTAAGGCAATCGACACTTCTTTCAGCTGCTTTTCCAGGTCCTTTGCTATCTCTGGCAGTATTACAATGTCGTCAGCAAACCTCAAAGTTTTAATTTCTTCTGCATGGAGTTTAATACCTACTCCAGATTTTTCTTTCGTTTCCTTTACCGCTTACTCAATATACAGATTGAATAACATCGGGGATAGGCTACAACCCTGTCTCACTGCTTTCTTAACCACTGGTTCCTTTTCGTGCCCCTCGACTCTTATAACTGCCATCTGGTTTCTGTACAAGTAGCAAATAGCCTTTCGCTCCCTGTATTTTACACCTGCCACCTTCAGGATTTAAAAGACGTGCCTTACAGGGGCAAATTTTGTTGCATGTATTTTGGTGAGCTGTATTTTCACGCCAAGCTTGTGTTTACATACATGAGGCTCATCAGCAAAACGTTCGCATCCTCCTTCCACCTCTGTTTTGCGTCCTGCGAGATGGTTAAGTATTTACCGTTTCCGCCTCGTGGCATATTTTAAAGAGGAATGTTGGCTGGGAGCTGAACGTGTTTACTATCAGCTGTAAATTGGGGTGGTGCCCTCGGCCAGTTACGTTAGTATCTTTTAGCGATTTTTCACAATTTTTTATCTGCGTTACTATCGTGTAATCTGCTGAGCAACGGTTTCACTCGATTTACTTAAAAACTACTTGTCTGTTAATCTGGCTATCAGTGTATGTTTGGCCCTTGGGGTGTGTTCCTACTAGCTGCTTGGATAAGGAGGGTGGTGAGCAACGTATCGGCCCTGCCCTAAGAAGCATATTCTATAGACGTTTGTGACCTGCTTTATTTACAGACCATTTCTTAGAACTTCCGAACAGATTGTTTTGTAACTTAAAATGCTCAAATATTACCCTGCTTCTCTTACTGATTTTGCAGTAAATATTTCAACGATAGCAACCAGTGGCACACAAGAACTGTATATTTTGAAGGGAAAATAACATTTGTTGTAAGTTTAAATTGTAATGCTTCATGTTCCCTTGAATGTCCTTTTGGAGATTTGAGAGCGAGTATTTGAGTTAACACTGCAACCTTTTGACATTAATCTCCCTGGGATGTTTAACATTGTTGATCGGTCGTCAGTAATTGTTCTTAAATGGTTTTGTGCTATTACATAGTTCTGTCTTATGTGTTAAGGTCCTACTAAATTAATTTCTAAAGTTGTGTTGGCTGAGGAGTGTTAATTAAAGTCTTGATACGAATGATATTCAGTCCTTACGTCGCCAAGTCCTTCCTCTCTTAAGCAACTGTACGCCAGTAGTGCGTACTACCATCAATATAATAAGAGTTCAGTTCATTTTTAACGATGGACAGTGACTTGAAAGGAGGATATGAATTAACATCAATAAAAGCAAAACGAGTATAATGGAGTGTAGTTGAAACAAATCAGGTGATGTGAGACCTTAACTTTTCCTGGCGAATTGAATGTTCAAATAACTTACGGATTTGCTGCCGGGTCACGTCGTCGCCCACCGCCGATATTTCGACAGGAGCACACCCTGCCATTCTCAAGGCACATACATGTGCCTTCAGAATGGCAGGGTGTGTTCGTGTCGAAATATCGGCGGTGGTCGACGACGTGACCCGGCAGCAAACCCGTAAGTTATTTGAACAAATCAGGTGATAGTTGGGGAATTAGATTAGGAGTTTTCCTATTTGGGGAGCAAAGTAACTGATGATGGTCAAAGTAGGGAGGACATAAAATGTAGACTGGCAATGACACGGAAAGTGTTTGTGAAGAAGAGAAATTTGTTAACGTCGTGTGTAGATTTAACTGTCAGGAAGCCTTTTCTGAAAGTATTTGTATGGAGTGTAACCATGTATGGAACTGAAACATGGATGAAAAATAGTTTAAGGAAGAAGAGAATAGAAGCTTTCTAAATGGGGTGCTACAGAAGAATGCTGAAGATTAGATGGATAGATCATGTAACTAGTAAGGAGGTACTGAATAGAACTGGATAGAAGAGGAATTTGTGACACACCTTGACTAGAACAAGGGATCGGTTGGCAGGACACGTTCTGAGGCATCAAGGGATCACAACTTTAGTACTGGAGGGAAGCGTGGAGTGTAAAAATCGTAGAGGGAGACCAAGAGATGAATACACTAAGTAGATTCAGAAGGATATAGGTTGCAATAGTTATTCGGAGACGAAGAAGCTTGCACAGGATAGAGTAGCATGGAGAGCTGCATCAAACCAGTCTCTCGGCTGAGGACCACAACAACAACACAACAAAGGCAGTCAAGCTTGTAGGTACCAAATAACTAAAGAAAGCGACTCGGCCATTTAGTGCAAAACGTACCAGACAAAAAATACTTTGTAAATCCTAAATAATGACGCTTTAAACGTTAAGGCAATTTACAAAACCCCAATAATTGAAAACACGCTGTCAAGTAACAACTCTGTGACAATTGCCAAATGGAAGCTATTATGTTTTGATACGACCGGCATGCAATAACACAATATAAGGCTGAAACGAATTCAGTGTAGGAGCAGTAGGGCACGGACAAGTGCAGGAAGCGAACCAGTTAACTGTCAGACTCACTGCGGAGAGGAAGATCAGTCTTTACGAATGCTGCGTGGTCTCGGCACCGACTTAGCGAACTGAAAGCAGCTCACCGAGCACAGAAGTGGAAAAAATCGGAGACGCCAGGAGATGTGTGGATGACGGCGACCCACCGCTTGCCTCCAGACCTGGTGCCCAATCCTGATTCCGGTGCAGCTTGTAACGCCGGAAATGCATATCCTCCTATTTCCATCTATTGTACTATAATTTTTTCCTTATTTTGTTACCTGAATATATGAGGTTTCTGTGTCTTTGTTTATTGTAATTGTTTTACTATTTGTATATATATGCATTTATGTCGATGTATAATTGGTTTGTTGTGTAAAGATTATTTGTATTTATACGCTGGGTCTGGCCTAGGGAAAACTATGCTATCGAACGAATACATCGATAGGTCGTGGGGAGAACCAAAGTGTTTAGGATCTTTGGTAGTGTTAACTCTGCCGCGTGGAGCGCGGGCAGAGCAGAGAGAGTCTGCCTGGAGTAGCGAGTGGAGCAGGTGTGTTGTGTGACGCTCCCGCGAGTTGCCGCGCATTCGGGCTTTGGCAGCATGTAATTGCGCTCGACTTGCTATGATACACTCCTGGAAATTGAAATAAGAACACCGTGAATTCATTGTCCCAGGAAGGGGAAACTTTATTGACACATTCCTGGGGTCAGATACATCACATGATCACACTGACAGAACCACAGGCACATAGACACAGGCAACAGAGCATGCACAATGTCGGCACTAGTACAGTGTATATCCACCTTTCGCAGCAATGCAGGCTGCTATTCTCCCATGGAGACGATCGTAGAGATGCTGGATGTAGTCCTGTGGAACGGCTTGCCATGCCATTTCCACCTGGCGCCTCAGTTGGACCAGCGTTCGTGCTGCACGTGCAGACCGCGTGAGACGACGCTTCATCCAGTCCCAAACATGCTCAATGGGGGACAGATCCGCAGATCTTGCTGGCCAGGGTAGTTGACTTACACCTTCTAGAGCACGTTGGGTGGCACGGGATACATGCGAACGTGCATTGCCCTGTTGGAACAGCAAGTTCCCTTGCCGGTCTAGGAATGGTAGAACGATGGGTTCGATGACGGTTTGGATGTACCGTGCACTATTCAGTGTCCCCTCGACGATCACCAGTGGTGTACGGCCAGTGTGGGAGATCGCTCCCCACACCATGATGCCGGGTGTTGGCCCTGTGTGCCTCGGTCGTATGCAGTCCTGATTGTGGCGCTCACCTGCACGGCGCCAAACACGCATACGACCATCATTGGCACCAAGGCAGAAGCGACTCTCATCGCTGAAGACGACACGTCTCCATTCGTCCCTCCATTCACGCCTGTCGTGACACCACTGGAGGCGGGCTGAACGATGTTGGGGCGTGAGCGGAAGACGGCCTAACGGTGTGCGGGACCGTAGCCCAGCTTCATGGAGACGGTTGCGAATGGTCCTCGCCGATACCCCAGGAGCAACAGTGTCCCTAATTTGCTGGGAAGTGGCGGTGCGGTCCCCTACGGCACTGCGTAGGATCCTACGGTCTTGGCGTGCATCCGTGCGTCGCTGCGGTCCGGTCCCAGGTCGACGGGCACGTGCACCTTCCGCCGACCACTGGCGACAACATCGATGTACAGTGGAGACCTCACGCCCCACGTGTTGAGCAATTCGGCGGTACGTCCACCAGGCCTCCCGCATGCCCACTATAGGCCCTCGCTCAAAGTCCGTCATCTGCACATACGGTTCACGTCCACGCTGTCGCGGCATGCTACCAGTGCTAAAGACTGCGATGGAGCTCCGTATGCCACGGCAAACTGGCTGACACTGACGGCGGCGGTGCACAAATGCTGCGCAGCTAGCGCCATTCGACGGCCAACACCGCGGTTCCTGGTGTGTCCGCTGTGCCGTGCGTGTGATCATTGCTTGTACAGCCCTCTCGCAGTGTCCGGAGCAAGTATGGTGGGTCTGACACACCGGTGTCAATGTGTTCTTTTTTCCATTTCCAGGAGTGTAGATTCTGACACGGTGTCGCGGACGGGAAGCATTAGCCCGTTTCGTCTGGTGACCGTGTCGAGAAGAAGGCGCGCCAACATCCAGCTTCTGCAACAGCGACGGTCGACAATGAGTGACTGTCGCCACCTCCTCGATCGACGGCTTCAAACCTTCAATCAACGAACAAGGAAGACTGGAAGCACGTAAAGTTTTAGAACTGTATGGCAGACTCCAGCTTTTAAAACTGGTCCATTTTCATAACTAAATGACAGGAACGTAGCATGAACCTTTGTTGCTCATTGTCCCAATTGCATTACCAAGCAGGGTCCCTTCCTTTTCCGGAATGAACTCAAGTGTCGTTGAAATTCAAGCGCCAGCATCATTCGATTTCACTGCTTTAATTACAAAGTTCAGTTAAGGTATTCATAGCTGGCTACAATATTTAGATTACACAGTCACAAATTAAGAGTGCGAGTTTTGTTACCGTATTTTAGCTTACCTGTGACTGCAGCTCAGCTTGGTACGTACTAAATTTTACTTTCGTTAATTGTTCAGAATCATTTAATTCAAGTTCAAAATTAAATCTCTTATTTCAAAGTTGCGTAGAATCAAGTAGCTTTTGAAATGATTGTTGAGGCAGTCCAAGACTAACCGTATGTTACTGAATTTTGATGTGCTTCAGAAAGAAAGCTCACTATTAACTTCAGTCACTAAATTAACTTTCGATTTTCCGATTTTCCGGTCAGAGTGTAGCGAAATTTATTACATCTGACAAACTTTCAGTTTTCACACTACACGTGTCAACCTTCAGTTGCCACGCTTCTAGTGCTAATTATATGTGTAATAACCTTTCTTTTTCAGATACTATAGTAATTGTCCATAGGACTGGCGACCGTAATTTGCCCCAAATCTCAAATATCTAATTACCGCTAGTTAATTGTTAACGTAACGACCGCACATTTACTTTCTTTATTAACTGTACCCCTTTTCTAAATAAATTTCCACCAGTTTCATTAGCATTTTTCCTTTCATTTAGATGTAACCCTTTCCTCCCTCTTTACCGACATATTAACATCGGTGACGATTGCTTTTCCCAAATTTCCATTAGGTACACGCGGTTTAATTTTTCGCTGTCATTAAGGTCGATAAGTGAGGGGGAGGTTACAAGCTCCCTCATATCCGGAACATGCTCGGCCAGTTCAACCTGGAAGTCGTGTGGCGGCAGAACGAACAACCTTCCCGTTGCCCCGCAGGCCAGCGTTGTCCTTACTGCTTCAAACACTAACTCTCCCGTAATCACCGCCTCAACGTCACTCGTGACAAACATGCCACGCCCCCTTCACATCGAAGTTTGTGTTGCAAGAGAAGCGGCGCGAGCTATCGATCGCGCAGCGGTTCAAATGGTATAGTCAACTACTGAATAATGTCACGTCTAGCGCAAAGTATGCAGAAAGTTGTACGAAGTAATTCAGCCATTGTAGTCTGGGGACTGTATTCCGACTGGGAACAAATCACGTATGGGATCCCCCAAGGTGCAGTCTACATCTACATCTACATGAATACTCTGCAAATCACACTAAGTGTCTGGCAGGGGGTTTATTGAACCACCTTAACAAAAATTCTCCATTATTCCACTCTTGAACAGGAAAAACGAAAAGCTGATTTCCCTTATTTTATTATGATGATCGTTTGTCCCTATGTAGATCAGCGTCGACAAAGTATTTTTGCATTTGGAGTAGAAAGCTGGTGATTGAAATTTCGTGAGGACATTCCACCGCAACGAAAAACACCTTTGTCCTAATGGTATCGATCCCAAATCCTGTATCACGTCAGTGACACTCCGTCCCCATTTCGCGATGATATAAAACGTCCTGTACTACGTCAATCTCATCTGGTAAGGATCCCATACCACGGTGCAGTATTCCAAAAGAGGACGGACAAGCGTAGTGAAGGCACTCTCTTTAGTAGATCTGTTACATTTTCTAAGTGTTCTGCCAATAAAACGGTCCTTGGTTTGCCTTCACCACAACATTTTCTATGTGTTTTTTTTCCAATTTAAAATTGTTCGTAATTGAAATTCCTAGGCATTTAGCTCAATCTACGGCCTGTGAATTAACTGATTTAACGTGTAGCTGAAGGTTAATGAATTCCTTTTAGAACTCATGGGATGACCTCACATTTTTCGTTATCTAGGGTCAATTACTAATTTTTTCACTATTTAGATATCATTCCTAAATCGTTGTGCAATTTGTTTTGATTTTCAGATGAGTTTACTGGACGAAAAACGACAGTATCATATGCAGACAACCTAAGGCGGCTGCTCAGAAAAAAAAACAAAAAGTTTATGTAGATAGGGAATAGCAGAAGGCCTATAACACAACTTTCGGTAATGCCAGAAATCACTTCCGTTTTACTCGATGACTTTCCGTTTGTTACGGCGACCTGTGACCTCTCTGATATGAAATCACGAATCCTGTCACATAACTGAGACGGTATTCCACAAGCACGAAATCTGATTACAAGCGGCTTGTGAGACACTGTGTTAAAAGATGTCTGGAAATCTGGAAACACGAAGTCAATCTGAAATTCCTTGTCAACAGCACTCAGCACTTCGTATGAGTGAAGAGCTAGTTGTGTTTCACAAGAACGTTTTCTAAATAGTGTTGACTGTGTGTGAATAGACTGTCCTCTTCGAAGTAAATCACAATGTTTGAACGTAATATATGTTCCAGAATCCGGCTGCATATCGACATTAATGATGTGGGCCTGTGATTTAGTGGATTACTCCTACTACCTTTCTTGTGTATTGGTGTGACCTGTGCAACTTTCCAGTCTTTGGGTACGGATCTTTCGACGAACGAGCGATTGTGTATGACTGTCAAGTATGGAGCTATTGCATCAGCATACTCTGAAACGAACATAACTGGTATACAGTCAGGACCAGAAGAGTTGCTTTTATTAAGTGATTTAAGTTGCTTCACGACTCCGAAGATATCTAAGTTACTCATGTTGTATCTGTTCTTGATTCGAATTCTGGAATATTTACATCGTCGTCTTTGGTTAAGGAATTTTGGAATGCTGTGTTTAGTAACGTTAATTTCGCAGCACTGTTAATAGTATTTCCATTGCCATCACGCAGAGAAGGCATCGAGTGTGTCTTGCCGCTAGCGTACTTGTAAATACGACCAGAATCTCTTTGGATTTTCTTCCAGGTTTAGACACAAAGTTTTGTTATGGAAACTATTGTAGGCATCTTGCATTTGATGTCCACGCTAGCTTTCAAGTTTCTGTAAAAGATCGCCAATCATTTAGATTTTGAGTGAGTTTAAATTTGGCATGCTTTTTTCGATGTTTCTGCAACTGTGTTCTGACCCGTTTTGTGTACCAAGGAGTGTCAGATTCGGCGTATGTTAATTGATTTGTTATAAATCTCTCAGCTGCTGCCGGTACTATTTCTTTGACTTTCAAAATGAGTGCATCCGCATTCGTATTTGAAGATAACTTGATGATTTCTTTCCGTTGAAGCCACATCTGGTCTACTGCACTTACATTGCAAATTTATAAGGAGTGGAAATCGTCTCTCAAGTGAATTTTTATATGTCCCGTCCCAGAATCGTCTGAGCCTCTGATTCAGACCCTCCACTCGGCTCTGTACCAGAGGTCCGCAATCGGTCCTGTCGACTATGTTGCAAATGGTGAGTCGTGTTTTCATCTTGCAAGGAAGGCTGGCAGTCTTTACAATTTCTGTAAGCCGCTCGAAAGCAGAGAGAATATCTTCTGATCCAAAGCGACACATGCCATTGGTACCAAGATGAGACAGCACCTGCAGTTGGCTGCACCCTGTGCACTTTATGGAATCTGGAGAGACCCGTTACACGTCTGGAATAACTTCACCCAGTTTGCACACAGAGTTCACACTGGCTTTCTTCCTCCCCTTGGAAGCCATGTCCCGAAGGGGCCCTATAACACACCTGTCATTGGATCTCCTAATTACCAATCGTCCCAACCTCTGTGATTGTCCGGATCTTGCAGGCTGAGAGGTCCCTCTGGAACAGGCCAAGCGACCGCGTCTGTCTGAGGGATACTGTCAGTGACTTCGAACCCGTTTATCACACTAACCTGGGAGGCTCTAAGTGTGGCCCCTTGCGAAGTCTTTCGGTGACTGCCACACCCTGAGGGGACATTCCATTCGACCACAGGTGAGTGGTCAACCCCAATGCGAGCAGTGGCCGGCCGCGGTGGTCTAGCGGTTCCGGCGCTCAGTCCGGAACCGCGCGAGTACTACGGTCCAAGGTTCGAATCCTGCCTCGGGCATGGATGTGTATGATGTCCTTAGGTTAGTTAGGTTTAAGTAGTTCTAAGTTCTAGGGGACTGATGACCACAGATGGTAAGTCCCATAGTGCTCAGAGCCATTTGACCCATTTGAACCAATGCGAGCAGTGCAACACTTCGAACCGAACGGTCTGTTGTACCCACACATCCGGCCTGCAGCAGTGATGCCCATCCACTGCAGCTTAAAGCTGTGTAACAGAAACCATCACAGCCTGGAGCTGATAGCGCAGTGTCACCAACTCGGCTTGCATCTGCCCACAACCCTCATATAGTTCTAATGAAGTTTCTTGTAAATAATCCACTGCAATTCAAGAGGAACAATAATGTACATAACTACTATACCAGAAGGAAAAATGACATTCATTAGCTGGCCGTCGAGGCCAAGCGGTTCTAGGCGCTTCAGTCTAGAACCCCGCGACCGCTACGGTCGCAGATTCGAATCCTGCCTCGGGCATGGATGTGTGTGATGTCCTTAGGTTAGTTAGGTTTAGGTAGTTCTAAGTTCTAGGGGACTGATGACCTCTGATATTAAGTCCCATAGTGCTCAGAGCCATTTTGACATTCATTACTTCATATTAAAGTTGTCTTTAGCACAAATAGGGGTGCCCAGTGCTGCAACTAGCGAGTGATAAATAATATCTGACAGTCGGCAAAGTAATATTTCAAAAAAAAACTGAAAAAGTTTCTCCTTGGCCACTACTTCTTATTTTGTAGAAGGTTTTATGTTATTGTAATATGTAAAAGGTGGTGGATAGGAATTACTAACTCACATCTGTATATTTGAAAAAAAAAAAACTTATCAGTGTTCAGCATATAGACATATTTACATATTATTTACGGTGTGAACGTAAAATAACTCGTGATTTAACGTGCAAGTGGAGCATGGAAGATGAAACTAACTAACACTCGTATTACCCTTATAAGTCACCTGCTCGGTGACAGAAGTGTTTGTCAGAAATGAACAGAGATACTAATGTCGTCTGCATTCTGTAGTAAACGGGATCTACCTTCCTGCGTTAGTTACGATCTATCAAAGGCAAAATACAGTATGACAAGGAAAAAAAGTATTGCGACCCGTAAGTTTGTCTTGAGAAACGCTTATTTCTGGTTCCAGTTTCTGACAGTACTCAAAACTTCTAGACGGGAGGAGCAGAGAAAATCCCGCAGGAGAGGGTCGCAGCCGTTCTCGGCGGCCTCACGGGACCGCTACGCACCTGCCACGCGACGCGGTCTCTCTCAGGAGAGCTTCCGCCCCTTGCAGGCCTATCAGGCGGGTGATCCACGGCGCTGTGACAGGTAGCAATAACGCACCCCGGTCCTACGCCGGCTGCGCTTACTCCCGCGCCCCCGGCCGTGGAATGCATCTCTGGCCAGCCCTTCCACGCGAGCTCCCCACCGCGGCGACGCCGCGCGACGTGCGCCGTGTCTGGCGCCGGCCGTAACTTACCACCGGCTTAATTACAGATCAGCGTGGCGCCCCCTTGCGGGAAAGTAATGTGTCACCGCCGCCGCCACGGCCGACCCGCCCCCTCCCGCCGCGGGCCAGCGAGATGTATTAAAGGGCGGCTGCAGCCCGGGGGTCGGGGATCGTCACACCTGCCTCAGCCACCGGGTCTGGCGTCCAAATCCTGGTGGATTTATTCTCGGCACGGATAGCAGAACAGAAAACATGTTTAAATGGGAAAATTGCCTTCCAGGGAGACGGTACGAAAATTACTGGCCATTAAAAATGCTACACCAAGAAGAAATGCAGATGATAAACGGGTATTCATTGGACAAATATACTAGAACTGACATGTGAGTACATTTTCACGAGTCTTGGGTGCATAGATCCTGAGAAATCAGTACCCAGAACAACCACCTCTGGCGGTAATAACGGCCTTGATACGCCTGGGCATTGAGTCAGAGCGTGGATGGCGTGTCCAGGTACAGCTGCCCATGCAGCTTCTACACCATACCACAGTTCATCAAGAGTAGTGACTGGCGTATTGTGACGAGCCAGTTGCTCGGCCACCATTGACCAGACGTTGGTGAGAGATCTTCTGTATCCAGAGAGGCCCGTACAGGACCTGCAACATGCGGCCATGCATTATCCTGCTGAAATGTAGGGCTTCGCAGGGATCGAATGAAGGGTAGAGCCACAGGTCGTAACACATCTGAAATGTAACGTCCACTGTTCAATGTGCCGTCAAT
This sequence comes from Schistocerca cancellata, assembly GCF_023864275.1. NCBI lineage: Eukaryota > Metazoa > Arthropoda > Insecta > Orthoptera > Acrididae > Schistocerca > Schistocerca cancellata. Next base: position 6,911,196 of record NC_064630.1, read on the forward strand.
GTGAACAAGAGATGACCGAGACGTGTAACCAGTGGCACCCCATGCCATCACGCCGGGTGATACGCCAGTACGGCGATGACGAATACACGCTTCCAATGTGTGTTCACGGCGATGTCGCCAAACACGGATGAGATCATCATGATGCTGTAAACAGAACTTGGATTCATCGGAAAAAATGACGTTTTGCCATTGGTGTACCTAGGTTCGTCGTTGAGTACACCATCGAACGCGCTCCTCTCTGTGATGCAGCGTCAAGGGTAACCGCAGCCATGGTCTCCGAGCTGACAGTCCATGCTGCTGCAAATGTCATCGAACTGTTCGTGGAGATGGTTGTTGCCTTGCAAATGTCCCCATCTGTTGTTGTCTCAGGGATCGAGACGTGGCTGCACGATCCGTTACAACCATGCGGATAAGATGCCTGTCATCTCGACTTCTAGTGATACGAGGCCGTTGGGATCCAGTACGGCGTTCCGTGTTACCCTCCTGAACCCACCTATTCCATATTCTGGTAACAGTCATTGGACCTCGACCAACAGGAGCGGCAGTGTCGCGATACGATAAAACGCAATCGCGATAGGCTACATTCCGACCTTTATCAAAGTCGGAAACGTGATGGTACGCATTTCTCCTCCTTACACGAGCCATCCCAGCAACGTTTCACCAGGGAACGCCGGTCAAGTGCTGTTTGTGTATGAGAAATCGGTTGGAAACTTTCCTGATGTCAGCACGTTGTAGGTGTCGCCACCGGCGCCAGCCTTGTGTGAATGCTCTGAAAAGCTAATCATTTGCATATCACTGCATCTTCTTCCTGTCGGTTAAATTTCGCGTCTGTAGCACGTCATCTTCGTGGTGTAGCAATTTTAATGGCCAGTAGGGTATGTTGCAGCATATCAACAAGCTACTATGCATTCGAAATATATCCCATTTGTGTTCCTTCTTGCTCATAATCTTGCGAACACTACAAGACACACAAGAAAAATACAATATAAAATCTCTGTATGTCCACCTTTACAGAGATGGCTGCGGGACTCGGATGTTCGATACAGGATGTCAAATGAAACACCTTTCAGCCGTCTTGTTTCCAAACTTATTTTCTTTCGCTACTGGTTTCTGCGATTTACTATGCCATCTTCAGACCCCTGACGGACGTGTAGGGATCTTCCACCTCGGTTCTTGTCAAAACAAGATTCAGAAATACTGGTATTAGCAGATTTCTGCTTGCTATAGTGATCACTTCAAACCCTCATCGGCAGATGATGGTTGAAGTGATCGCTATAGCAAGCAGAAATCTGCTAATACCAATACTGTTGGCCTGTGTTTTGACCAGAGACGAGGTGGAATCTTCCTACAGTCAGCGGCCTGAAGATGGTGTACTAAATCGCTGAAACTGATAGCCAAATATAATGAGTTTGGAAACTAGATGGCTGAACGGTGTTTCATTTGGCATCCCGTAATATCAAATGTTCTGTATTCATAAGCGTCCGACTGGAAAGCTCCACAGTCAATCTTTCCCTACTACAAACGCTTAACAGTACCACTCAAGTTCACTCGTGGACACTGCCAGAGTGACAGTTACTCGTTGTAACTGTAAATAACAGTTTAACACTCTGGGGGCCGACTTACGTTTCTTAATAAGACAAGCAATGAATCAGTCCCTCACTTGGATCCACCTTCGATCCAAAACACTCACTTACTTTAAAGCAGCTAAACAGATGGCAATGCCGATATCAGCGCTCTTCTCCCAAGCTGCGCTCTAACTGGAGACTACATTACCGAAGCAAAGCTTCCACCACTCACAAGTCTGAGGTACGCGCCACCAACGTGCACCTTCTTAGAATTCTTATGCTCACCTCATACACCAGCCTTGCAGTAATTCTTCGTCGGAAACCAAGGACAGAACCAAGAAATCGCCTCTCAGTCCTTGAACGGCCAGACGATGATCGCCATCGCGACGATAACGGCCCTCCACAGTAGGATCTTCCAGCCCACGGCGTCCCGTCCCCAACCGACTGCTTCCGAGGGGCCCACCGACCAAACGGCTTCGCCCCCCGACTCCGACGTCGCACCTCACGCACAGTCCAGAGCCAGCCCCCAGCAACCCCCTTCTTCCTTGTTCTCTCGCCTCGCGGCCAACTCGACAAAGATACGCGGCGACCAGAGAATCCAATCCCATCTCGATACTGACATTGCGGCCAATACTGAGAAGGCGGGTAATTTCAAAAAGAAAATATACTATGTGATCAAAAGTATCCGGACACCTGACTGAAAAGACTTACAAGTTCGTGGCGTCCTCCATCGGTTATGCTGGAATTCAGTACGGTGTTTGCCCACCCGTAGCCTTGATGACAGATTCCACTCTCGCAGGCATACGTCCAGTCAGTTGTTGGAAGGTTTCTTGAGGAATGGCAGCACATTCTTCACGGAGTGATGCACTGAGGAGAGGTATCGATGTCGTTCGGTGAAGCCTGGCACGAAGTCGGTGTTCCAAAATATCCCAAAGGTGTTCAATAGGATTCAGGTCAGGACTCTGTGCGGGCCAGTCCATTACAGGGATGTCATTGTCGTGTAACCACTCCGCCACAGTGAAAAGATGCTCGATCGTGTTGAAAAATGCAATCGCCATCCACGAATTTCTCTTCAAATGTGGGAAGCAAGAAGATGCTTGAAACATCAATGTAGGCTTGTCCTGTGATAGTGCCACGCAAAACAACAATGGGTGCAAGCCCCCTCCATGAAAAACACGACCACATCATGACACCACGGACTCCGAAATTTACTGTTGACACTACACACGCTGGCAGATGACGTTCACTGGGCATTCTCCATACCCACGCCTTGCCATCGGATCGCCACATTGTGTACCGTGATTTGTCAGCCCACACAACGTTTTCCCACTGTTCAATCTTTCAATGTTTACGCGCCTTACACCAAGCGAGGCGCCGTTTGGTATTTACCGGCATGATTTGTGGCTTATGAGCAGCCGCTCGACCATGAAGTCCAAATTTTCTCACCTCCTGCCTAACTGTCATAGTAATTGCAGTGCATCCTGATGAGGTTGGGAATTCCTGTGTGATGGTCTGGACTAATGTCTGCCTGTTACACATTACGACCCTCTTCAGATGTCCGCGGTCTCTGTCAGTAAACGGACGAGGTCGGCCTGTACACTTTTGCGCTGTACGTGTCACTTCACGTTTCCATTGAGAAGGCCGGTGATTTCAAAAAGAAAATATACTATGTGATCTACAGTATCGGAAACAGTGGACATAGAGATGTTTAGGGATGTGGAAATCTCGCGTACGGACGTATGACACAAGTTACATACAATCACCTGACCACTTTCAAAGTCCGTGAGTTCCGCAGAGCTCCCCATTCTGCTCTCTTACGATGTCTAATGGCTACTGAGGTCGCTGATATGGAGTACCTGGCGGTAGGTGGCAGCACAATGCACCTTACATGAAAAACGTATATATGTGGGGGTGTCTGGTTACTTTTGATCACATGGTTTATTTAAATAGCGAGCCGTACAGGCTCAGGTACATGAGCGTTCAAGGTAAGCTGTATGTTCCAAATTAATGAATGTGGCATCACAAGAAATAGAGGCACTCTCACAGTAACGATAGCTGGTAAATAAGAAGTGACGAAGCTAACTATGAAAATCACAGCCCTGTAAATTTTTACAAGCCAAAATTTACAAAACAGAAATTGTAATCCTTCATCCACAAGGCATATGAGGCGAGATGGGCTGCCAGTTGCAGAATATGATACTCGTGATAAGGTTGTAACGCCGGAAATGCATATCCTCCTATTTCCATTTATTGTACTATAAATTTGTTTTCCTTATTTTTGTTACCTGAATATATAACATTTCTGTGTCTTCGTATATTGTAATTGTTTTACTATTTGTATATACATATTTATGCATTTATGTCGATGTATAATTGGTTTGTTTCGTAAATATTATTTGTATTTTTACGCTGGGTCTTGCCTAGGGAAAACTGCTATCGAACGATTACATCGATAGGTCGTGTGAAGAATCAAAGTGTGTAGGATCTTTGGCAGTGTTAACTCTGTCGCGTGGAGCGCGGGCTGAGCAGAGAGGGAGAGTCTGGCTGGGGTAGTGCAGTGGAGCAGGTGTGTTGTGTGAAGCTCCCGCGAGTTGCCGCGCTTTCGGGGTTTGGCAGCATGTAATTGCGCTCGAATTGCGATGATAGTTTCTGACATGGTGTCGCGGACGGGAAGCATTATCTGGCGCACATCAAGAGCCCGTTTCGTCTCGTGACCGTGTCGAGAAGAAGGCGCGCCAACATCCAGCATCTGCAACAGCGACGGCCGACAATGAGTGACTGTCGCCACCTCCTCGATCGACGGCTTCAAACCTTCAATCAACCAACAAGGAAGACTGGAAGCACGTAAAGTTTTAGAACTGTATGGCAGACCTCAGCTTTTAAAGCTGTTCAAATCACAAAATTACAGCAACGTAGCATGAACCTTTGTTGCTCATTGTCCCAATTGCATTACCAAGCAGGGTCCCTTCCTTTTCCGGAATGAACCCGAGTGTCGTTGAAATTCAAACGCCAGCATTAAAGCAGCATCATTCGATTTCATTGCTTTAATTTCAAAGTTCAGTTAAGGTTTTCATAGCTGGATACAATATTTAGATTACACAAGCACAAATTAAGAGTGCGAGTTTTGTTACCGTATTTTAGCTTACCTGTGACTGCAGCTCAGCTTGGTACGTACTAAATTTTACTATTGTTAATTGTTCAGAATCATTTAATTCAAATTGAAAGTTAAATCTCTTATTTCTAAATTGCGTAGATTCAAGTAGCTTTTGAAATGATTGTTGCGGTAGTCCAAGACTAACCGTATTTTACTGAATTACGATGTGCTTCAGAAAGAAAGCTCACTATTAACTTCAGTCACTAAATTAACTTTAGATTATCCGGTTTTATTAATTCTTTTGCTAAATTAAGTCAGAGTGTAGCGAAATTTATTACTTCTGACAAACTTTCAGTTTTCACACTACACGTGTCAACCTTCAGTTGCCACGCTTCTAGTGCTAATTATATGTGTAATAACCTTTCTCTTTCAGTTACTATTGTAATTGTCCTTAGGACTGGCGACCGTAATTTTCCCCAAATCTCAAATATCTAATTACCGCTAGTTAATTGTTAACGTAACGGCCGCACATTTACTTTATTTATTAACTTTACCCCTTTTCAAAATTAATTTCCACCAGTTTCATTTGCATTTTTGCTTTCATTTAGATGTAACCCTTTCCTCTCTCTTTACCGACAGATTAACTTCGGTGACGATTGCTTTTCCCAAATTTCCATTAGGTACACGCGGTTTAATTTTTCACTGTCATTAAGGTCGATAAGTGAGGGGGAGGTTACAAGGTGGTATTTAGGTAAGGCTCAATACAATTGTGTATCATTCTCGGATTGTTACCTGTCTACGACAGTAAGCCTGAAGCGCGTAGTAACATGTTTTGGCCAGTAGCAGAGAGGCCACTTCACGAAATAGCTCGTTTCGGCATTGTCGGTACGTATTTTCGAGTCTACATTTACGAACTGTTTGTCAGTTAATGGGACAACTGATCTTCATATTCGCCTGCTTCACTTTCTGTAATATCATTTCAGGTCCACTGCTTGATAAACGCATCCTCCAGACTCCCCCATAAACTGCAGTTCTCAGCTGTAGAGATCCAGAATTCTGTACTTTCTGAAATTATAAACTATGTGATCTAATGGCAGCTACCTGCCTTCCGTTGCGCCTTATTCACCGTATTATCTATTTATTACCAATCTATGAAACACTTCGGTGGCACACGTATCGTGCATTCGCCTGTCTAATGTACCGTCGAGTCACATTTCGATTTCATTGTGGGATTCCTATGTACTGGCCTTCAGTTTACGTTCTGACCTAACGTTTTCCTGATAACATCCGCAGACCCAAAAGTTACTTGAGTTCAGATCATATGGTCTTCCACGTCATGAATCTGGGAAACCACTGGAGATAACACTTCTGGAAAGTTGCATTAAGCGGATCTTCCACTGGGCCAACGACATGAGATGTTGTCCCATCTTGGAGGAAAACAGGGGTTTTCATACAGTTGCGCTCTTCCAAAGCAAGAATCACATATTGTACAATGGAGCTCCATAACATGCAGAAACCATGTTACACCTTTCAGGCTCTCTGTGTGTATTTTCTTCAAAGAAGGAAGGACTGAGAATATAGGCGCTTGTGAATCCACACCACACAGTCACATATGGGGAGTGCAATGGCTCCTCGTACACAGCACGCGGTTTAGTAGTACCCCAAATTCGGCAGTTCTGTGAACTCACTGCACTGCTGGGGTAGTCAACCTTCTTTACCTACCGCCCGCTTTTGCATCTCTGTTAGTAGTAAAATTTCCCACTGGTTCCACAGTAATGATAATTCACAAAGCAGGGCAGAGATTTTACTTTTATAAAATTTATAAAGCAGAGTTACAGGAAGTTAAAGCATATAATAATTATTTATTATTTATGTCAACATCTTATGGAAATCTAATAAAAACGCTAGAACAACCAATAGTGGTTTCTAGGGATCAGATTCACTACCACTGTTGTATTGTAAGATGTGTGTCGTCACTCCACAGAATATTTCCCAGCCATAGCAGGGCACTACATGAAACAGAGGAAACTGTAGACGGTATAAACTGTAGAATAAGACAGAGATTCGAATGCATCCAACTAATAATCCAGGACGTTGGATGCAAGTGCTCCTTTGAGATGAAGAGGTTAGCACAGAGCAGGATTTCGTGGCAGGCCGCTGACAGGTGACTTTAAAAAAAGCTTGGGCAGAACCTCTGAGAGTACATAATTTTCCCATCACAAATTGACTCAGAGGTATTACCGAATTAAGAGTCTGATCCCATGCACGGATCAGCAAAGGTGTTACACATAGTTTCGAACAGTGCAACAAAGTGAGATGGCTCAATGTCTACCGATGGACTGTTATTCTGAATTATTGGGCCGAACATCGGCTAGTTTGGGTTTGCAGAACTGTTTATAATTCAAGTCAATCGACAGGCTGGACTGGTCTCTCGGAAACCCCTGCCAGTAGAGCAAGTCTCGCCCTGTTGACCTCGAAAACCCTACCAATAGAGCAAGTAGTCTCTCCTTGCTGAAAGTCTTTGTATCTGTGGGGTGTGTGATTCCACTCGTCTTTGCATTTAAAAGGTTTTCAACACTTTGGTGCACAGCATGATTAGGTTTCGTATGACAGCGTGTCAACTGCTCTTACTGGCTACATTTTGATGCTACTAAAGCTAAATCTCCCTTCAGCACCTAGTGTGGTGCCAGCTGAGATGAATCTGACGCAGAAATGGGCGAATCACATGACGAAGTGAAAACTACAGCATATGATTAGCAGCTTGCATCGCACCGTAATACAAAGCCGACCATGAGAAATACAGCATCTTAATTTTATTCAGTTTGCGTGCACACTACACTGAACTGACAAAAATAATGGAAGGCCTCCTAATATCGTGTCAGGCCTGTATTTCTCTGGCATACTGCAGCAGTTCGACGTGGCGTGGACACAAGTCGTTGCCACTCTCCTGCAGGACTACTGAGCCGTCCTGCCTCTATAGCCATCCATATTTGTGGAAGTGTTGTCGATGCAGCATTTTCTACACAAACTGACCTCTCTATTACGTCTAAAAAATGTTCGACAGGGATTATGTCGGGCGATATGGGTTGCGAAATCATTCTCTCGAATTGTCCAGAATGTTCTTTAAACAAATCACGAAAAATTGTGGCCCGTTGAAATGGTGCATTGTCATCCAAAAACATTCCATCTTAACATTAAATTCAACAAAGAGTGTGTGTCACTTACAATAGTTCCGAAATATATCAAAGTTAACTGCAAAACTAAAGCTACCAGGTTAGCTAAGCAAAAATGTGAAAATATTTGGCTAAAAACAGAGATAAAAATGCAACAGAGGGAAAAAGAAAATTTAAACAATGTCATGTAAACTTGCAACTGCAGCTAGGACACAGCCTCTCACCTTTACAGTTCTAACACATCCTACAGCACATAGACGGTAAAGTAGATAAAGAACGAAAGGTTATCTTACCTGAACACAAAAAGAAAATAGAAACCTTAAAATCTATGAACAATGCCGAGTGGGATAAAAAAACAGTTAAGGCAACAAAAAATTTTTGACAGAGTAATTAATACAACTGATACGCAATTCAGCAACAGTGAACTTACTTTATTAAATGAAGTTCTGAAACATAATCTTGCAGCAAATCTCAAAAATCACAGCGTTAAAAAATCTCGTAACCTGCACAAAGCTTGCATGTGACACAGCAAAACTAGACACATGTGAGAAAAATGCGTTCGCATACAAGGCAAATAAACTGATAGTGAAACAATTAAGAACAAATAATACCCACTAAGGCACTGAACTTAAAGATTTGAAAAATATTAACAGCAAACTATCTGAAAAGTAAAGCATTCATAGTAAAGGACAACAAAGGAAATTCTTTAATCTTAATGTACGAAACGGAATACATAGAGAAAACCTTACAATTTTTCCATAGAAAAAAATATCACTGAAATAAATAACAAAATAATTAAATAAATAATAAAATTCCAAACTAAACCTTACAATTTTTTCATCGCAACAATATTACTGAAATAAAGTCAGATCCTAAATCAAATTCCAAACTAAACTCTGTAATTTATAAATTATAGAGCGCAGCAATCAGTCGTCCTTTTTTTTGCAGGTTTTATTACGCAAATCCAGATTTCGGTTAGTGCCTAGCAATTATCAACGCACTATTTTCTAACCTCGATGCACGTTCGTTGCCTTTTGTTCTGGCCGAACAACATGGAACTAAAATGCATCCAGATTAGAAAATAGTGCGTTGATAATGGCTAGGCACTAACCGAAATCTGGATTTGCGTAATAAAACCTGCAAAAAAAAGGACGACTGATTGCTGCGCTCTATAGTTCGGAATGACATAACAGTCGCTGAGTGCACCCACTTCCCTACATCTACATCTACATCTACATGACTACTCTGCAATTCACATTTAAGTGCTTGGCAGAGGGTTCGTCGACCCACAATCATACTAACTCTCTACCATTCCACTCCCGAACAGCGCGCGGGAAAAAGCACACCTAACCCTTGCTGTTCGAGCTCTGATTTCTCTTATTTTATTTTGATGATCATTCCTACCTATGTAGGTTGGGCTCAACAAAATATTTTCGCATTCGGAAGAAAAAGTTGGTGACTGAAATTTCGTAAATAGATCTCGCCGCGACGAAAAACGTCTTTGCTTCAATGACTTCCATGCCTACTCGCGTATCATATCTGCCACACTCTCTCCCCTACTACGTGATAAAACAAAACGAGCTGCCCTTTTTTGCATGGAAGGTAACCTGATAAACTCTGTAAGCTACAACAAAACTGTAACTTTTTACTGAAAAAGTATGAAGTATGAATGAATGGTTTCGCGGCGATACGAATTAATAGAATTTAATTAAAATTTATGGAAAAATTTGAAGACATCGCCTTGGACACGGCTCCAGCTAAGCCAAGTTGCTTTTATCGTAACGTCGATGACACTTTTATCATCTGGCCCCATGGTCGTGAAAAACTGGGAGAATTCTTAGCACACATGAACAGCACTCACGGCCGCATCAGGTTTACGATGGAAGTCGAGGGCCCGCATCTCGTGGTCGTGCGGTAGCTTTCTCGCTTCCCACGCCCGGGTTCCCGGGTTCGATTCCCGGCGGGGTCAGGGATTTTCTCTGCCTCGTGATGGCTGGGTGTTGTGTGCTGTCCTTAGGTTAGTTAGGTTTAAGTAGTTATAAGTTCTAGGGGACTTATGACCACAGCAGTTGAGTCCCATAGTGCTCAGAGCCATTTGAACCATTTTTTTGGAAGTCGAGGCAGATGGTGTATTGCCCTTCCTTGACGTCCTCGTTCGACGGAAAACCAATGGGCACCTCAGCCACAGTGTCTACAGGAAACCGACACACACAGATCGGTATCTGCACGCTCTCAGCCACCTCCATCCGGCACAAAAATGTGGCGTTCTGAATACCCTCGTCCACCGTGCTAAAGTCGTCTCAGACGCAGAAAGTCTGCCATTGGAACTGAGCCACCTCCGAAAAGTCTTCAGGGAAAACGGGTACAGCCTCGGACAGGTGTCACAGGTGCCTGGTGTGACACGCAAGAAATACACCAACAGTGAAGAGAACACCACCGAAGAAGAGAGAAAGAAACTTGTGTTTTTGCCTTTCTGTGGTACAGTGTCGGGAAATATTAGCCGTTTCTTGAAGAGATATAACATTTAATCGGTGTTCAGGCCCCCAGCAAAAATTCGACAGCTTATGGGGTCTGGGAAGGACGATCGATCGCTTAGAACGCCTGGAGTTTACAAGATACTAAGTCAGTGTAGTTGTTACTACGTCGGCCAAACAGTACGCACTGTGGAGCAACGCCGGACGGAACACGAGAGGTGCTTACGCCTTGGCTATCCAGAAAAATAAGCCGTGGCAGAACACGCCTTAGGAAATGAACACCGAATTCTATTCGACGAAACGTCTGTCGTTATGGGGACGAAGGGATTTTGGGATAGTGTCATAAAAGAAGCAATGGAAATAAAAACCTCTGAAAACACCATCAACAAGGACGGCGGTTTGCAGCTCCACACAGCCTGGGACCCGGCCATCGCGAGGATAAAACGGGCGCGACGGACGCGGGATGGAAACATTACCATATATGGCGAGGAAGAGAGCACCAGTGACGTCACAGCCAGCAGTGTGGCTATGTAACGACGCGGCCACGGTGACACAGCAGTCATTCTTATCGCTTGACAATGACTGAGGAGAGATCGGTCGAAAGCTCGCGGGATTTTAACCACCTGACGCGGCTGGAAGCCCGGGAAAATTGTATTAAATATGAAGTACATAACTGTGTAACAATGAATCCCTCAGCACCAAAACTCTGTGTACAGCCAATGGTTCACAAAGAAAATAGTCCCATTCGCCCGATTGTTAACTCAAGAAACAGCACCGCGTACTTTGTAAGCCATTAGCTAAAAGACTTCATCACCAAACACTATGCATTTGAAAATAGAAACACCATACATAACACACATGAACTCATAAGTATAATTAAAGACATCCACATCCCATCAACAGCTAAAATAGCATCACTAGACGTAGTCAACCCATTCACGAACATACCTGTCAAAGAGGCTATCAACATCATAACAAGCAATCTGCTTAAATATAAGAAAATTAGTATTGCTGAGATGTATGAACTCATAGAATACTTACACTTACTGTAGAGCATAATTACTTTAGCTTCAACAACAAGCTGTACCAACATGATTGTTTGGCAATGGGAAGTAGCTTAACTAGGATATTGGCTGATATTTACATCAACCATATTAAGCAAAAATTCTTCTCAACCAAATAGCACATCTGAAACAAAATAATCTACTATAGCACACACGTTGATGATACACTCTTGAATTTCGATGGTACAAACAATGCAATTGATTTATTGGCGGCAGACCTAAGCAAAATGCACAAAAGTATTAAATTCACAGTTGAACGTGAAACTAATAAAAACATTAACTTTCTTGACCTGAATATTTGTAATAGTAACTATAAACATCAATTTAGTATTTACTGAAAACCTACGCCCACAGATATCAGTATTGGCAACTCATCTTGCCACCCCCACCAACAAAAAATGGTATATTTCAGAGCCATGGTGAACCAAATTAAAAAAGTACCTATGAGTGACACAGACCAACAAAATGAATTCAATATAATTAAAACAGTTCCTCATAATAATGGGTCTAAATCGTAATAACAGCAAAACTCCACAACAAAATGCAAAGAAAAACCATGGATCCACTTAAAAGTAATCCATACAACATGCACTCCAATACAAATCAGTGTTCCACAAAAGCCAAAACTGAATATGCTGCTCTCCCATACACATTACCACCATCATATCAAATAGCAAACTTATTTAAAAAGAAAAATATCACAATCAGCTTTTCCACAAATAATAAATTACAACCATCCATGATGTAAATACCTCCAAGAGTCCCTAAAGTAAGTTAGAAATATACAAGCTCAAATGTGATACATGCCCAAAATTCTACATTGGACAGACAGACAGTTTTCAAGCTAGACGCGAAGAACACATTGATGCTTTAAGACTTGGCAACTTGAACAAATCTGAGTTAGCAGCCCATACTGCCGAAGAAAACCATTCAGTGAGAAACACTGAGAACAACTTAAAAATTTTACACCTACAAAGGAGCCACTATGAATATATTAGAAGAAATAGAAATACACAGATACACAAACAGCAGCCCACACTACATACTTAATGGACAAACTGAGCTAGCTAACACCCCTTTCTTGAAAAATGTCCAGAGATTATTTTCCACCCTCAAAAGGAAATAATATTTCTACACCTATCTGCAGATCAAGTAGCAAATTTATATGTTACTACAATTTGCAAGATTCAAAATGTAAATAAATAATGTGCTGTCTTATCCGTGTATATTAAAAATACATGTTTATAATGTAATAATATTCGCTCTAAAATGCACAAAATCAATGTCTCTCTGTACTAGTGTAATATGCGTTTCAGTTGCATAAGTATATATATGATCCTTTCCCAGACATGGGACATCTTTATAATGTTACTATATATCATGGCATTTTCGACACTCATGTACTTGTAAACACTTTGTATCTTATCAAAACATGTAATGCATGTTAGAAGTGTATTTTATGACAAATCTAACGTGCTCAGTGATACCAATTTGTGTGTGCAACGATAAGAATGCGGTGAAAACTACAAAGATCATTTGTTGGACGAAAACTATAAAAACAAATACTGCAGATCGACATTTCACGTAAGTCACAACCCAGTGCAAATCTGTAACACAGCCAGCTGTATGGCGTGCTTAAAATTATGTATTATTTATGTACTAGCGCAACTAATCAATTAAAACGATGCACGACATGTTCTAATGAAAGCATGAAAGCCGTATGACAGTGAATTTTGATGATTCGAAACCGGTTATGGAACCTTTTGAATAAAGGAACTTAAAATAAATTTGTGGCTGGTTGCTGTCTCAGCACCATCAACATTAGTTTTCAAGTAACAGCCACGCTCTCTAACCATGTCATCATATGGCAAAATTGCTGGATTCCACCATTGTTTGGAAACAGTTCATGAATGGCTGCATACGGTCTCCGAATAGCCGAACATAGCCGGAGTACCCACTTCATTCCATGTAAACACAGCCTATACCGTTATGGAGCAACCAACAGCTTGCACAGTTCGTCATTAAAAACTTGGGCCCATGGCTTGGTGGGGTCTGCACCGCACTCGAACCCTACCATCAGCTTTTGTCATCTGACATTTGGACTCATCTGACCAGACTTCGATTCTCCAGTCATCAAATTTACAATTTGTACAGAAACCAGATGGCAGCTATAAGAGTCGAGGGACATGAAAGGGAAGCAGTGGTGTGGAAGGGAGTGAGACAGGGTTGTAGCCTCTCCCCGATGCTATTCAATCTGTATATAGAGCAAGCAGTAAAGGAAACAAAAGAAAAATTCGGAGTAGGTATTAAAATCCATGGAGAAGAAAGAAAAACTTTGAGGTTCGCCGATGACATTGTAATTCTGTCAGGGACAGCAAAGGACTTGGAAGAGCAGTTGAACGGAATGGACAGTGTCCTGAAAGGAGGATATAAGATGAACATCGACAAAAACCAAACGAGGATAATGGAATGTAGTCGAATTAAGTCGGGTGATGCTGAGGGAATTAGATTAGGAAATGAGACACTTAAAGTAGTAAAGGAGTTTTGCTATTTGGGGAGAAAAATAACTTATGATGGTCGAAGTAGAGAGGATATAAAATGTAGACTGGCAATGGCAAGGAAAGCGTTTCTGAAGAAGAGAAATTTGCTAACATCGAGTATAGATTTAAGTGTCAGGAAGTCATTTCTGAAAGTATATGTATGGAGTGTAGCCATGTATGGGAGTGAAACATGGACGATAACTAGTTTGGACAAGAAGAGAATAGAAGCTTTCGAAATGTGGTGCTATAGAAGAATGCTGAAGATAAGGTGGGTAGATCACGTAGCTAATGAGGAGGTATTGAATAGGATTGGGGAGAAGAGAAGTTTGTGGCACAACTTGACTAGAAGAAGGGATCGGTTGGTAGGACATGTTCTGAGGCATCAAGGGGTCGTCAGTTTAGTATTGGAGGGCAGCGTGGAGGGTAAAAATCGTAAAGGGAGACCAAGAGATGACTACACTAAGCAGATTCAGAGGGATATAGGCTGCAGTACGTACTGGGAGATGAAGGAGCTTGCACATGATAGAGTAGCGTGGAGAGCTGCATCAAACCAGTCTCAGGACTGAAGACCACGACAACAACAGGGTCTGACTGACATGGTCACGAGCCTATGAGAGGCCTGCAGGCGATGTCGTGTTTTCAGTAACAGCACTCGCGTCGGTTATCTGTTAAATTTCGTCGCTCTATGCTAATAGATACGTTCGTCGTACGACCCAGATAGATATTTGCTATTATTTCTCGCAGTATTGCTTGTCTGTTAGCACTGACAACTCTACACATACACCGTTGCTCTTGGCCGTTAGTTGAAGGCCATCGGCCACTGCATTGTCCGTAGTTCAGTGAGAAATAATGGCTGAAATCTGGTGTTCTCGGCACATTCATTGCCATTCCGCGTTCCAAGCCTGTTAATTCCTATCCTGCGGCTGTAATCGCGTCGGACACGTTTTCACATTAGTCAGCTGTGTACAAATGTCAGCTCCACCAGTATGTTGCCCTGTTATACCTTGTGTAAGCGATACTACTGTCATCTGTATCTGTGCATGACCTTTGTCATCCCAGAGTATAGTACAAAGAATACACTATTAGATATATGAGGGCATTCCGGGTGCAAAATGAATACCACCAATGAATGCAAATATTTCTGGACCCGGCTGTGAATCGACTCGAACTAAGCTTGAATGGCTGATATGGTACGTCATTCCATGCTTTTTCAGCTATTTGGCAGAGTTCATCAGTACTAGTGGCTGGATTGTGGTGGTGTTCCAGTCTTATGGAAACGCATCATCTGTTGTTTTCAGTGAAGAAGACATATGGAGAGGGTGCTGGCGTGGACAACAATCGAACAGCCACTGCATTGAGATAGGTCTAGAGAGCATTGCAACAAGTGATCTTGCGTTATATTTGAAGATAACTTCATGGGGACATCGATGATAGGGCACAATGACCCGCCTTACCTCATCATAAATGTAACAGATGATGTCCGAAATACCTGCTATGCGAACTGGAAGCGGTTCACACCATCAAATGCTGCTGCTTTGCCCGTATGAAGACGGCGATTGCAATGTGGCGGTGTTTTGCTTCTCCTCGCGGCCCTTCATAAGCGTCTACGTCCACGGTGGAGCAGTGCGATTCGTCTGAACAGGTGACCTGCCGCCACGCCTGCTTCCATCGTTGCCGTCGGCGCACGTCTGGCGGCCCTGCTACCTCTGATGGCGCGTTAAGTGAAGTCGCTGTTTGTTACCGCGTTTACAATCCGTGGTGCTCTACACGTCACGGCACCGTCCTCGTAGACAGTGTACATCTGGACGAGGGTCTGATTGTTTGAGTAGCACATAAAATGAGTGTTCGAACAAGCCATAAAAATTATGAGCAGGGTTGCCAGTATTGTAACAGTTAAAAGCAAAATACCAGACGACCTGATGATTCAGTACCATGCGGCTGTTCAGAACGTTGTAGTTCCTTTCGGTTCCGATGTCTTCTCACGTAAACTGGTGCAGGCAGAGCTGGTAAAATCCTGAGAGGAATGCAGGGGAGAGGGGGGGGGGGGGGGAGGTGCATAGAGGCCAGCGCTAATATCGACCATATTAGTAATATTCTGCTGTACCACATAGGACTGCAGTTTCAAGGGCGGTAAGCCATTAATGCTGCCGGCCGGTGAGGGCGAGCAGTTCTAGGCGCTTCAGTCTGGAACCGCACGACCGCTACGGTCACAGGTTCGAATCCTGCCTCGCGCATGGATGTGTGTGATGTCCTTAGGTTAGTTAGCTTTAAGTAGTTCTAAGCTCTAGGTGACTGATGACCTCAGATGTTAAGTCCCATAGTGCTCAGAGCCATTTGAACCATTTATTGCGTACGAAAAGGAAACATAAAGGAAATGCAGGCAATAACTGCAAAGACACTACGGTATATACATACAGCACAGACATGATTAGTCGAAGGATGATGACGTATGTGGTCAAATACGAGGGTCGTTCAATAAGTAATGCCCCACATTTTTTTTAAAAATCCGTTAATATTCATAGACAAACGTCCTTGTTGGTGCTTCACATTTGATGTTTGTTTTGTGCGCCGGTGCATTTTCGATCCGTTCTCGCAGACGCCACACCCGTATTTTTTTTGGTCATTAGTCTACTGACTCGTTTGATGCGGCCCGCCATGAATTACTTTCCTGTGCTAACCTCTTCATCTCAGAGTAGCACTTGCAACCAACGTCCTCAATTATTTGCTTGACGTATTCCAATCTCTGCCTTCCTCTACAGTTTTTGTCCTCTACAGCTCCCTCTAGTACCATGGAAGTCATTCCCTCATGTCTTAGCAGATGTCCTATCATCGTGTCCCTTCTCCTTATCAGTGTTTTCCACATATTCATTTCCTCTCCGATTCTGCGTAGAACCTCCTCATTCCTTACCTTATCAGTCCACCTAATTTTCAACATTCGTCTATAGCACCACATCTCAAATGCTTCGATTCTCTTCTGTTCCGGTTGTCTCACAGTCCATGTTTCACTATCATACAATGCTGTACTCCAGACGTACATCCTCAGAAATTTCTTCCTCAAATTAAGGCCGGTATTTGATATTAGTAGACTTCTCTTTCCATAGCGAGTCTGCTTTTGATGTCCTCCTTGCTCCGTCCGTCATTGGTTATTTTACTGCCTAGGTAGCAGAATTCCTTAACTTCATTGACTTCGTGACCATCAATCCTGATGTTAAGTTTCTCGCTGTTCTCATTTCTACTACTTCTCATTACCTTCGTCTTTCTCCGATTTACTCTCAAACCATACTGTGTACTCATTAAACTGTTCATTCCGTTCAGCAGATCATTTAATTCTTCTTCACTTTCACTCAGGGTAGCAATGTCATCAGCGAATCATTTCATTGATATCCTTTCACCTTATATTTTAATTCCACTCCTGAACCTTTCTTTTATTTCCATCATTGCTTCCTCGATGTACAGATTGAAGAGCAGGGGCGAAAGGCTACAGCCTTGTCTTATACTCTTCTTAATACGAGCACTTCGTTCTTGATCGTCCACTCTTATTATTCCCTCTTGGTTGTTGTACATGTTGTATATGACCCGTCTCTCCCTATAGCTTACCCCTACTTTTTTCAGAGTCTCGAACAGCTTGCACCATTTTATATTGTCGAACACCGGTAGTACAGCTTCAAAATGATGTCTACATACGACTCACGTGACGTGCTGCTATTGAATTCGTATGTGCAGAAAAAGAAACCGTGGTGAACATCCATAAACGTTTGTGTGCAAGTACGACGATGCTCCAGTTGACAGTACAGTTGGGCGATGGGTAAAGAGAGTTACAGCCTCAGAAAATGCAGAAACAGAGCTCAGTGATCAACCACGCTCCGGACGTCCTGTCACTCCAGGCATACTGAACGCTGCGGATGCCATTATTCGAGCCCGGCGCATCGCAACTCGACAATTGGCTCTACAGTTTGAAGATGACGAGAGTGTCAGTCAAGCAGTGAAAAAATGTCTATTCCTACAGGAGGAGAGCTTTTACCAGCAGGGAATAAATGCTGTTCCACAACGTTGGCGTACGGCCGTGGAACGTTATGGAGACTACATAAAAAATAGGACATGGACAACAAATGCTGATGTATATTGTCACCAGATTCTGACCCTTAACAATAAATATGTTCCGAGAAAAAAATGTGGACATTACTTATTGAACGACGCTGGTACATGTACTGGCAATAGGGTAGGTGTAAAAGAGCAGAGCAGTACGCATAAGACGTCTTGTCCAGGTCATCCGAGCGTGAATCGTAGACAATGGGCCTCTCACCTGTACAGGTTTAACTTCGAGAAGATGGCAACCTTATATGTGGTGACAGTAGAGCACCGGAAAACGTCATTCATTATTATAGAGGCCCAGAGATCATGACGCTGAAAGTTTCTAATGTGTTGTTCAGTGCAGACGTACGAAACGATCCGATGCAGACAGAAGAGTAACGCTTTGCAGAACTTTGCTGACATTTCGTCTCAAAAGAAATTGCAAGCATAGACCATTGCGCCCAGCAAGATACTGCGAGGACAACGAGGTGCAAAGACGGCAGCGAATTCGAATGCTTGCCGCAGCAAGGTCACCACTCTGCCTGCGCAGGCGGTGCCTATACAGATCTAGTGGCAGCAGAGCCGTAAAGCGTACAGAGGTCTGAGCTCACTGTGCATCTCTCGCACCGAGGCGAAAGTCTTTGGAAGGATAATTCCACGGATTCTGTGGCCGAAGCCCAAGGAGATGGCGACCATGCCCACATGGGGACGCAGCTTGTGGCGAACTGGCAATGAAGTGGAATGCTGCGAGGAGGTAACGTGCGAGCGATGGAGGTTTGTGGCTCTTTGCCAGAGGTACACATACATACATCTACTTGCACTGGTTACAGCGGTCAGAGACTTGGTCCATGTCATCCGCCTACTCGTTGAAACTAAGAGGGAACTGTTAGAACACACGAGCACTTTTTCAAAGTTACCAGTTTTAGGAGCCATGGTTGTATAATCGCATGAACAAAGAAATGCGATGTAATAGTACTCGAAATGAAATGATAAAAGAATTTTTACATTGGCACAGACATACACAACTGAGTATGAAAAATTTGCTTATATTTATTATAATTATTATTTTTAACTTCTACTTCCGTTGTCATGGAACGAGTCAGTATTTGAAATTACTATCAGAAAAGTTAAAAACAGATAAAAAACAGATAAAATAAAATTTACGCTAACATTATGCAGATTTCGAGCTTCTGAGCATATACTGTAGTGACAAAATTCATGGGGTATTTGGCAATATCCCGTAGAGCCTCCTTTCGTTAGCCCGGTGTAGTGCAGAAACTTAAAATGGCGTAGACTCAACAAGTCTTTGGAAGTGACCTGCAGAAATACTGGGTCACGCTGCCTCTACAGCCGTCCATAATAGCGAAAGTGTTGCCCGTGCAAGATTTCGTGCATGAACTGACCTCTCGGTTATGTCCCATAAATGTTCTATAGTATTCACGCCGGGCGATCGCTCTGGACGAATCAATTGCGAACCGCTGTGGCCTGTGGACTTCACATCGTTGTTTGGGAACATCACGAATGGCTGCAAACTGTTTCGAAGCAGCCGAAATAACCCTTTTAATTAAATGATCGGTTCAGATGGACTAGAAGGCCCAGTCCGTTCCACGTAAACACAGCTCATAGTTTTATGGAGCCACCACTAACTTGCATCGTGCGTTGTTCACAGTTTGAGTCCATGGCTTTGTGGGGTCTGCGCCGCACTCGAACCCTACCGTCAGCTCTCATCAACTGAAATCGGGACTCATCTGACCAGACTGCAGTTTCCAGGTCTAGGGTCCAGTCGATATGATAACGAGCCCGAGAGAGGAGCTGGAGGCGATGTCTTGGTGTTAGCAACAGCAATGACGTCGGTCGTCTGCTGCCATAGTCCACTTGCGTCACGTGTCACCGCCCTGCCCTGGTGGATATGTTCGTCGCACGTCCCACATCGATTTCTGCAGTTATTTCACGCACTGATGCTTGTCTGTTAGCTAACAAATGTACATAAATGCCGCTGCTCTCGGTCGTACAGTGAAGGCCGTCACCCGCTGCGTTATCAGTGGTGAGAGTTAATGCCTGGAATTTGGTATTCTCGGCACAGTGGTTCATTTTGAATCTCGGAATACTAAATTCCCTACCAATTTCCGAAATCCAATCTGCGATGCGTCTAGCTCCAACTACCATTCAGCGTTCAAAGTCTATTAATTCACGTCGTGCGGCCATTATCATATTGGTAACATTTTCACATGAATCACCTGTGTGCAAATGACAGCCCAACCAACGCACTACCCTTTTATATCCTTTTTACGCGATACTACCGCCAGCTGCATAAGTGCATATCGCTATCCCATCACATTCTGTTACGTCAGTGCATTCTAGCATAAACGGCAATGTGTCACTGTAATTTGCTTAATATTTTTGCAGGATTTTCCCAATAGAGTAGGAGGAGTGAGAGACGAAAAAATTTTTTCAGTTTATCCATGAAGTTGTGTCGCTTATTGCTAAGATTCTGCAGTTGCTGTTGTAGCGTATTGAATGTGGATGCAACAGAATGCTGCTCGTATCGTTGACAGCAAACGAGATTAAGGAAAATATAAACAATCTTAGAAATCTCAAACTCCTGAACGCGGACCGACAAAAGTGCTCACTCCACACATTGACAGAACTGCCCGCTTCTGAGCCGGAAATGTCGTTTGTGAGTGGGAAGAGTTATCCAACAATATAATACCGTAAGTCATAAGCGAATGAAAATAATCAACGCAGAGTAACTTTCGTGTTCCCCTCCGGTTGGAGGTTCGAGTCCTCCCTCGGGCATGGGTGTGAGTGTTGCCCTTAGCGTAAGTTAGTTTAAGTAATGTGTAAGTCCAGGGACCGATGACTTCAGCAATTTGGTCCCTTAGGAATTCACACACACACACAACTTTCGTTTTGTCTATCACTGATTGCAGATACTGCTCTAATGGTAGATGCAGCCGCATTCAGTTTTTGAAAATCCTGAATATGAGCTATCCGTGGCAGCTTATCATCCATATGAACACCCAGATATTTGGGTTGTTCAGATTTGCTATTTATATGCCCATTCTGCGCAATCTGAACGTCAGTTTTGGTTGAATTGTGTCAGAAACTGTAGAAAACTGAGTTTTACTGTGATTTAGCATCAGTTTACTATCTTCAGGCCATGAACTTTGTCACTATCCCTGGTTGATACAATGCCTACGCTGCCTGCATCATTCTTCACTAACAAGCTAGTGTCTTCAGCAACATATATTGATCACAAAATGGAAAGTGCAAGTGATATATGCGATGTGACAAATGTGGATAAAAGAACGCCAGAAATCAGCCAGCTTCAGCATGGAAAAAAACGAATACATGACACTCATGAGTTAACAGCGCTGGAAATCGCCACTGAATGTGCTTCCCAAATAAAATTAGCGAAACGCAATGGCAGTAAACAAAATGACTTCAAGTAGCTGCATTGACGCAACATACCTCCAGGAATTTAAAGCAACTAAGGAAAGACGGAAAAAAATGATGAGCGCGACTATGTTTGCATGGTAAAAGTTTTGGAAAATTTTCAAAGGCGCTGAGGAAGGAACAACAAGGTAACTGGTACCCCCTTTCCAGAGTCTTTTAATAAACTGGAGCGTATTCGTCTTTTTGTGCTTTGATAGCAGCATTTCTCCTCTGTTTCCACAATGGTCCAATTTCTGGAGTAATATTTAGTTTAATCCGTCCATTAGCCTCACAGAGAAGAAATTGTATAACATTTTCAGTTGTTAAACCACTTGTTAAGCCGAACTGTACGTTTTACAGCCAATTATGTGAACTGAAATGATCATTTACCCTTATGTATACAGCGTATTCAATACCTTCAGTGAATGCCTACGTCACAGAAATAGGTCTAAAATTGTCGACAGAATCCGTATGTCCTTTCCGTGTGCATTCCCACATTTAGGAACTTTAATCGTTCAGGAAACTGACCATCCCGAAAGTAAAAATTAGAAATGTCACGGCTAACATATGCATCGCAGTGTCTTAGTATCCTGATAGATACCCTGTCATGTCCATGACAGTACTTAGTCTTCAGTGACCTAATTACTGACTCAATCTGCCACTTGTCAGTGTCAAGGAATGTATTTCAAATATCAGGCTTGGAAAGCCATTTCATATGAGAGTTAAATGATTCGCTGCAGATATTTAGTTTTTATTTATTTAACCTGCTACATTCAGAAAGTTATTTTTAAGTAGTGTACATGTGCATGACGTATCAGTAACAAAAACATTTTTGCTGTGTATGGACTTTATATGCTTTCCCTGCAGATAGGACACTAATCTTCTGGAACGACCATATAGTTTTGATTGTAGCCTGAGAATTACTTATTCTGTTCCCATATCACAAGCTTTCTCTTCCTAACTTCATTGTCAAGCAGTTTAAAATGCTATTTGTAATGGACTGCTCGGTTGTTACTAATCCTAATGATTAAATATAATTTCTACTTTGTTCTACATGTTACCCCATTAGTCAGCCATCCAGGATGCCCGTTAGTGCCAGTACCCTGTTTTAAATGTTGTAATCGAAAACAACTTTCGAACAATTTTATGGAGGACTTTGAAGAAAAAGCACCACAGCCACTTTCAAGACCTCTTGTTTTCTGAGGTATGTGGATGATACATTTGTGGTGTGGCCACATGGACTTGGTGCTCTATCTACGTTTCTTCAGCATCTGAATTCGCTCCACCCGAATGTGAAATTCACAATGGAAGTGGAAAAAGATGGTACTTTACCTTTTCTTGATGTCTTGGTATAAGAATAGCAGATGGAACATTGGGACACAGCGTCTACTGCAAGCCAACGCATACAGATCTATATCTGCAGGCCACAAGCTGCCATCATCCTGCACAACGTGGTAGTGCATTACTTACGTTAGTTCATAAAGCACATGTGGTATCTGATCCTGAAAGCCTGTCGAGTGAATTGCAACATTTGAAGACACTGTTCCGACAAGACGGTTATTCTGAGAGACAGATACGTAATGCATTCAGGACCAGGCGAGTTCAATCTATGGAGCAGAATGAAGATACGAAGACACCCACCACTTTGACCTTTTTGCCGTATTTTGGTGCCATGTCGTCGAGAATCGGAAGAGTCCTCGGGAGATACGGAATTAAGTGTGTTTTTCAACCATCTGCAAAACTGAGAAATCTGTTGGTAAAGATGACCTTGGACTGAGGATATGTGGTGTGTACAAGATTCCTTGTCAGTGTGGGGCAGCGCATATAGGCCAGACATGCAGCACAGTACAAGAACGCTGCGACGAACATCAGCGTCATACACGCCTTCGTCAACCGGAGAAATCGGCAATTGTGGAAGACTGCCTGAATACAGGACATCGTATGATTTGTGGAAAGACGGAAGTTTTATCCCCGGCATCATCTTTCTGGGACTGCGTCATTAAGGAAGCGATACATATCCGTACAGCCGATAATCTTATCAATAAGGATACGGGATTTCAGCTGAGCACAGCCTGGAACCCTGCAGTGGCTGCTATTAAATCATGAAGCGAAAATGAAGATTCTTCGATAACAGGCCCGTCACAAAACTGGCCTAGCACGGCCGTTGGTGAGTAACGTCTGGCCGCACTGTCGACAAACGCAGCATACAGCGCACGCGCCGGAGAGCCTCTCTGCGATTCTCGGCACCTGGAGTTTGAATATGGCAAATCTGGCAAATCACTGCGCATGTGCGATTTCCGCGGATGCGCATTCTTCCCGCACGTGTGCTAAAAACGCGGCGTCGACGTGCGGATACCGTCAGTCGTTCCTAGCCACCAGCAAGGTTGAAGCAGCTGAAGATGTCGGACAGTTGCTCCGAGGAAATATTGTGGATATTTTGACTAAAGTTCAGTCTTGATCACTCATGTATGTTTTAATGATATAGGTAACCGGTTTCGGTTCTTTCTACAGAACCATCATCAGACCTGTGGATAAATTTTAAGAAATACCATGGCTCTCTTAGGAGCCATACATGAGTAAAACATACATGAGTGATCAAGACTGAACTTTAGTCAAAATATAACAATTAATTGATCACTGCTTTCCAAAAATGTTTACCAAAATTGTGCAAATATAGTGGAATTTGCACAACGTGATCCGGCGGCAAACCCGTGAAGACTATTTACAGGACATCCGCCGGGAAAGTTTGAAGGATCACAAATTGAGAAAAGTTCTGAGGAATGTTATCAGTACGGTGTGCTTTTTTTATACAGGATTATTCATAAGTAATACTGCGACTTCGAAAGATGACTGTGCAGAAGCTACAAGACATATCGAGAATGACTCATAGAACGACACATATCAGCGTGAAGAGCCTCTCTCCAAGTTTACGTCTGTTATACGTTGACATTACATGGCAGGAATACCAGAATACTATGTGTAGACAGATCATCCTCTGCGTATTCTGACACTGAATTAGACAGCACCTATAGTTGGGCTCCCCAAAGAGCAAAATTCCAAGGCGGCCTGCTGTCATTGCGTCTTCTCCCGCATTCCATGAATTATAGGCGTGGACTCTACCACTCGTATTGACGTTTGCCACATCAAAAACAGTGTCCACATTGAGCACCTGTGATGTGAAACAGAAACATGGGGAGATGGTCTCTCTGCTGACACTGATCATTCTTCTGTATGTCTTGTAGTTTTCACACAGTCGTGTTCTGAAATCCTGGAGGTAATTACGAGTAGCACTGTAGTGTATTTCTCACGTAGTTGTAATATACGAATATATTACCAAAGGAAATAAACACTGACGAGACCGAAGTCATCGGAAAGCGATAAGTACACGTACAGGAAAAGGTTTCCGACGTGATTACGGTCACACGACAGAAATTAAGTCTCTGAACGCGGAATAGTAGTTGGAGCTAGACGCACGGTGCATTTCATTTCGGAAATCGTTTGTGAATTCAATATACCTCGATACACAGTGTCAAGAGTTTGCCGAGAATAGTGCTCTCCAGGTTTTACCTTCCACTGCTGACAAAGCAGTGGTCGAAGGCATTCACTTTACGACCGAGAAATGCGCCGTAAAGTTCTCGGTGCTAGCAGGCAAGGAACACTGGATGCAAAAACCACAGGAATCAACGTGTTATGTACGTCAAACGTAACAGTGCGGCTACATTGGCGTTAATGGGCTGTGGCAGAAGACGACCGACACGAGAGCCTTTGCTAACAGAACGACGTCGACTGGAGACGAGTCCCATGTGTCGCGGTTTCGCTTACTAACAAGGGGAAGGCCTCACAGACTGCCAACCGATTCGGCTCAAATTTGGCAGGTGGCTTTTGTACAACCTAAAACGAAAGGCTCTAAGACATTTTGGCTCAGCACCCTCCCGTTTTTGAGCAAATCACCCCTAAAGGTTATGACTAGTAATCGACTCAAAATTGGCAGGATCGATAGATAATTGTAAATAGAGCATTTTTTATCTTCAGATATGGGGCCCGCAAACATATACTTTTCCAGAAATTGAGGAAAGAAACTTTTACAACTGCCGCTTGTATACCCACATGGTAAATGCTTTTCGCCGAGAGCGCCAACGGCCAAGGTAACTTGATGGGAAGCGGAGAACCCGGGTTGGAATCTCCAGGAAACCTAGTGGACGTTATTCTTCTCATTTGTATTTTTCTGTATCTTAGTTACAGGGATAGGAGGGTTAATAAGGTAAGTAAGTCAATAAGGAATGAGAAAAAGTTAGGCAAATAAATCCCTGAAACCTCTTGGGATAGTAAACAACTAAAATGTTACTCCTGGTCACTTTACAATGGCTCTTCCAGTCACTTTTATGTGTCCTCACTTTTATTCGAACAACTACATGGATGATACTTGTCATATAAACTTTCGAAGCAAATATAGTCGTGGCACCACCTAATGAATGCGATCTTTCGACAGCTACACTGTTTCTTCCTAAAAGTTGGCAGAAAACAAACTTGGTTTACATTTAAAAATTTATTTTTTCGGGAATTAATTTTGATGCGTACCACGCATACGATATCATTTCCTCAAAAATCGGTGCCGAAAGTTGGTTATGAATTATGCGGAGAATAGTTATTGCATCCGTGCGGTTGTGCAATTCCCGCTGGGTTTCCAGAAGCACACTGCAATTCTGCAGCCTTGAAATAAAGTTTTTAACCTGTCAATAGAAATAAACATCACACGGCTGGCACACAGGTGTGCAGTTTGGCAGTATTACTTTTAACGTGCATGCCGGTTGACCCTCGTCATCTATAAACATGGTGTCATACCTTAGAGTATTAGTTTGTTCACCCCAGGAATCTAATATTAGACAAAACTTGTTACCAGCAATGCATGGTTTTAAATCGTTCTCAAGAAATGTTCTGTAAATCGCATTTGTCTATTTCCCGGATTTGGATCAAGTAATGTAAAAATCTTTCAACGTGTCGGTTAAGCGACTGACCTCTTCTATAGCCCGCGGACCAAATGTAACATTCGTTTCTTGTAAACACAGGTAAACCTTGGGCAAAACTTTTCCAAAGGCTGTAATGGCATATTGCGCCGTGTACGAATGTGTTAGTTTTTTTTCCTACCAACTGCGACAAGGGTTCGTTTTTCTCCCTTATGCAACAACGCGCGTCGCATGTTCACCCGATACTCGCATCCTGTTTGATCGGTGTTGATCATGTAATCACGATCAAAACCGATTATAAGTGACGCCGTTTGCGTGCTGAAAAGAGCCGCCACTTTCTGTGTATCTTCTAAATTTTCTACCTCCTTGTGGGAGACGTATTTAGTGATGTACCGTGGACGAATTTTATATTTCGATTTGAAATTACTTGCCCAAGATAATGATGCAGCAAACGTAAAATCCTTATTGGTTGTATATTGAAGCGGTGCATCTGCAGCCCACTCCTGTAGTATTCTCGTTACGACGAGGAGATTCGACAAATCGGTCATATGGCCACTTATTTATCGCCAGGTATTTGTCGTATCTTGTCCCTCCTACAACGATATCATTTTCCCACAATTTTAGGTCCTTCTTCCTTTTCAGGGCTGTTGTTGATCCATTCTTTTGCAGTGTTTGTAGGTTCCAATTTAGATGATTCCTGACTATTTGAAGGGCATAGCGCCGTAGTTCAATCGTTTAGGAGCCGGTTCGTAATACTCATCGGGAACAGATGAAGCACAGATTGCCTGCGACGTGGACATTTCCAAAGTGTTTCGAGCATTTTGCGATTCATTAGTCGTAATATCTTCCACTGAATCACCTTCTGCTTCGCCTTCGTGGTATAGCTCTTCAGTATCAACAAAAGTCATTTCGTTCGTCAGCTCCAAAAATCGCTCGACGGTAGCCGCTCCTATCAATCTGGAACGCCGAGAAACAGAACTGCCTGCTTCCGGTAGTGCATTGATAATACATCTGTCTTGCAACACTTTTACGACCCAAAACACAGCGTCGGTAACTTCTCGCATGCCGTCGTGTGTGACAGACTCCTAACTACTGTATACATTTCAGCGCTGCCGAAGGGTGTACATCGTCCATTACTCAGGTCACACAACTGAAATATATAACACAACAAACAATAACTAGTTAATACGGCATACACAGAAAAGCTAATTACAACAAACTACTTATAGTACTCGTCATATGTTACTTACGGTGTATTCTTTCACAAAACATATTTTATTCGGTGGATTAACGATGAAAAATCATTACATATATTCTCGAGGTTTGCGGCACCCTAATGGCGGAAAACAATTCTTTCTGTGTGACTTATATAAGGTTTGTGCTAAACATCCTCACTCTTCGAGGTTCACAACCATGATATGACGAACAGGCAACAGGGGCCAACATAACCTCCCCGCGTGCATTCTCCCCCGTGCCTCGCTGTAAACAAGCGTCGCGCGGTTGGATATCTGTGGTCCCTCTTGAGGAATTCGCAGCACTCCTATTCGGGGTTGTTTTCATGTGACAATGCTTAAAATTTTAATTCTTTACTAATTGACGTCGTTTGGGAAATTAGTTTGCACATCTTATTAGTATTATTATTCCGTTTTTTGTTGCGTACCTTATTATCCCTCCTATTCGTACGAATTTTGATACGAAACAAATGAAAACCGTACAGTTTTCTCGAGATTCGAAAGCGGTTTCTCCGCTTCTAGCCAGTTGTTACCTTGGCCGTTGAGCTATCGACGCTAAGTGTTTACCATGTGCGTACATAAGCGGCAGCTGTAAAAGTTTCTTTCCTCGATTTCTGGAAACGTATTCGTTTGCGGACCTCATACCTGATAATGAAAAATCTCTGTTTACAATTATCTATCTAATGCACCAATTTTGAGTCAATTTCTCATCATAACCTTTAGGGGTTATTTTCATGAAAACGGGAGGGCGTACAGCCAAAATATCTTAGAGTCATTTGTTTTAGGTTGTACACAAGCGACTTGCCAAATTTGAGCCGAATCGGTTGGCCGTGTCTGAGGTCTTCCCCTTGTAAGAGCTGATGGTAGGGTTCGAGTGTGCACAGTTCCCACGAAGCCATGGGCCCAAGTTTTCATCAGGCCACTGTGCGAGTTGGTGGTGGCTCTATAATGGCGTGAGCTGTGTTTACATGTAAAGGACTGGGTCCTCTGGACGTTCAGCTAGTTGGAGACCATCTGCAGCAAGTCACGGGAATCATGTTCCCAAACAACTATGGAATTATTATGGATAACAGTGAGCCCTGTCACCGGCCTACAATTGTTCACGATTGGTTCGAAGAACATTCTGAACGATGTTTTAGCCATCGAGATTGCCCGACATGAATTCCCTCGAACATTTATGGGACATAATCGAGAGGTCAGTTCGTGTAAAAAATCGTACTCTGGCAACATTTTTGCAATAGTGGACGGCTATAGAGGCACCATCGCTTGAGTCCACTCCACTTCGAGTTACTGTAACACTCCGCGCAAGTGGAGGTTCGATACGACATTAAGAGGTATCTCATGAATTTTGTCACCTGTGTGTGGTTGTACCTCGGTAGCAGATAATAATTCAATGCCAGCAAAATAAACAGAAAATACCGTGGGAATCGCTTTCTGAATATAGCAGTGAAATAAATAAAATCTTAGTTTCCAGAGGGAGTCATGTATCTCTCATAGAAAATGGCTTTTCTGGTTCTCGGTAGGTGCCGTGGAAGTATGATCCTGATTCACCGAATATACAGCATATCTCGATATCTGCGTTACCAGGTGCTAGTAATGCTCGGATTCTGAGAACTTGCATGGCGCTGAACATGCATCTAATGAATGCACAATTTCCGCATTCACATGCAGTCATGCGACACTGACCAACATGGGCAGAAGTACCGCTGTATAGTAAATGGCAGTCTCTGTAGTCCAGGATCGTGACAACTGTCGAATTCTGGCTTGTGGTTGTAGACGTCTCTCCATCTGGCATGAGTTATAAGTCCATCATCTCACAAACAGCCGACTTTCAAATCCAGTATCGGGATGAGAACCACACAGCTAAATATGTCGTTTTCTACACAATTAGCTGAGCGCCTGGCTTCACTGGAGCATGTATTTATTCGAGTCTTGTATTAATCCATCTCCTCCTGCCCTATCTTTCCATCTCAAGCTTCACCCCCTCACTGTCCATCCCGTTCTCACCCCTCCCACTATCCACGTCCTTCTCCGGCCTGCCCCAGTCAGTCTCCTTCTCTTTCCTTTCTCTCTCGCTATCCATTTACTCCATTTCCCTTTGTCACTATTTCCTTCTCTCCATCCTTCCCCCTCTCTCTTCCTATCTCTTCCTCTCCCGATCTCTGTCCATATCATCATCTTTCCTTTCTCTGTTCATCTCTCCTCTCTCTATCCTTGGGAACCTTTCCATACCTTTATCCATCTACCCCTCTCCCCTGTTTGTGCCCATTTCTTCCTTCCATCTCCTCCTCCCCCGTTCTCTCTTCACATTATCACGTTCATCCCAATAGAACGCTGGTGGCTCTTACCCTGACACCAGCCGCGCAGGATTAACCGAGCGGTCTGAGGCGCTGCAATCATGGACTGTGCGGCTGGTCCCGGCGGAGGTTCGACTCCTCCCTCGGGCATGGGTGTGTGTGTTTCTCCTTCGGATAATTTACGTTAAGTAGTGTGTAATGTTAGGGACTGATGACCGTAGCAGTTAAGTCCCTTAAGATTTCACACACATTTGAACATTACCCTGACACCATATATACGCAGACTGTAACTGTGTTCCAAATTTGGTTGAAATTGTCCCACGGGTCTAGGATGAGCTTTTGCCCGTGGTTTTGCACGTGAACGCACACGCCAGATACGTTTCAGTCATATTTAACGCATTTGACACGTTTTTGTACATGTATGTCGCATGTACTTTTCACAAATTTCGCAGGGCAATATCATTTTCACGAAGCGTACTGTTGATGACGTCGCATCTCCTGTCCTATGTGCTGTACAAAGAAATAAATTTGGAGATACATTCAGTGGCAAATGTGAATGTTGTCTGCGAAATGTGTTGCGAATAGATTTAGAAGCAAATGAATAGTAAATCTGAACGTCATGCATGATATGAAACGTCCCCTTAGAAAGTTAATGAATGACTGTGCTGATAAACCCCTTACGTTATTTGCTTTTCAAACAGCTGAGAAAAACTGAACGTACTCAGACATCACTCTCTTTACTTATTCTGATCAACACTAAACTGACACACAATATTTTTAGCGCAACGCTACGCGCTGTTAACATCTAACTGCCCACTTCAATAGAGAATTTTTCAACATTGCAAAGCAGACACAGACTGCGCACAGCACTGCCATTGATTTTCATACAGAGCGCTACTTAGCATTACCAATATCAAAACCTAAACAGCCTACTTACAGATATTGCAGTTTTTCACGTATCTCAATATATATGACGTCATGTATCCTTAACTATGTGTCACAAACTGATATAATTCTCTCGATACATTGAGAGACGTGTGAATATTGTCTGAAAAAGACTCCTGAAAGCAGATAGTAGTAAAGAAGTGATAAAATGAAACGTCCTGCTTTATGCGACACTTTTAATGAGTGAACAGCGAAAGTAGTAAGCAATAAAAGTTTTTCCTTTCTTCGTTATGTGGGGGACGTCAGCTAGATAAAGTCTGGTAACGGTTGGAAATTATGTGCAAAGCTAGTCTCAAGCCACTAACAGCTCTCATTCTTAAATACTGGATGACTAGAGTGTGGCTATTCGCACATTATTGGCTACACCGCTTTTTCACCCATACCCACACCCTTTGATAAGTTGGTGGATCTTACCTCCACAGCCATGGTTTCCAGATAGCAACTGATATGTGTACCAAGGTTGATTGAAACCTGTCCAGTGGTTTAGGAGAAGATGTGAGATATGCATACATATATACGTAAATCCACATTTTATAATATATATGGATGTATGTGCCCTTAGTCCAACTTAATTTATGTAGTTGCTGTAAAGTGCTAATCATTTGCATATCCGAGCGCATAGTCCACTTAACGCCAGTTTTAAATTCGTTTAATGAGGTGTTCAATGTGTTGCTACTTTAATTGTTGCGTACAGCGTCTCGTTACAGGATGACCACACCGTAGGAGAGAAACGCGAACAACCACTTCTAAGAGATACCTCTGTAGCAAAGAACGTAATGGTACGTGCGGAGGTCCCAGTAACAGAGATTCGAGAGCGTCTACGGCCGGCGACACGTGACTGGTGGAGAGCGGCAGGGGCACAGTGGTGTGAGAGGGCCGCCGGCTACTGGCCCACTCGACAACTCGAGGAGGGGCTGGGGCAGGCCTGCTGACGTGGCGGCCGGGGGGGCAGCGGCCGTCAGCAGCGGGCGTACCGTGTGGGCCGCGTGTGCGGCAGAGTCAGCCATCATTTCCTCCTCCGTCACTGTTCGAGGGCCACCGCAGAAACGTGACGTCTGCATCGGGCTTCTCGTTAACCACAGCTGCAGAAAGTCCTGCATCACACAACAAACAACTTGCAGTCCTGCCGGCTTGAAACGCAAACAGCTGCACAGAGGATAGTTCCCTTCCACACTGTTTTCTTTTCTGTAATGTACGTTAAAAGTTTAATCGCTAAGATTTTGTTTGATTTCGACATATCTTGCAAGTCGACAGGGTCCTAATGTGGACTAGCTGTACTAGTGCCCCACACTCTTTTTTTACTGGGGCAGCCAAAGGGAAAGCTGTAAATCGCATGGCACAATGCATACTGAGGAATTTCAGTAGTCCAAATACGCTGTGTCAATCTGAAGGCGGTATCGGGACAAGTTGGTATGAGGACCAAAGAGTGGGCTGGTCAGCAGATGAAAGCGTTGCAGAGTCCGCTTGCCACATATATCCCATAAGACACGTGGTTTTCGTGGAACACTCTTCAACAAGACAAAATAATTTTAGTGAACTTGGAGCAAAACAAAAAGGACTATTCAGCATCGGTTTCTCTATTCGGTGCTCTCTAGAAGTTAAACTGTTACTATTAAGCATGAAAGAGCATGTCACAACGACACTAGTACAACGAGACGTTAGTTAAAATTAATACGTTTCCGAAGTTGCAATTCCGGCCTCATTGAAAAGATTATTCTACATACATTAATACACTGGCCACTCACATTAATGTGATCCCCTGTCAAAAGCGTCACTACTACCCTTTCACAGCTCTGATCGCTGAAAGATGTGCTGGGAGAGATGTGCTGGGAGAGACGTTCTAGAAGTTACCACCAGAGACGTGGAACCATATGGACTCCAATGCCGTGGCCACCAGCTCTCATTTCCTCGGCTGGGGATCCATGGCACGAACAGCCCGACCAACACGATCCCACAAAGTTTCCATTTGGTTCAAATCCCGAGACTTTGGTGACAAGGAGAGTACAGTAAATTGACCCTGATAGTGTTCACTACATGCACGTACATTGCAAGCTTTGTTACCCGTTGCATTGTCCGGTTGGTAGATGCCATCGTACTGAGGGAAAACAAACTGCAAATAGGGATGAAAATGGTCCCCAAGAATAGATGCAAACTTTTGTTGACGAATTATGCCTTCCAGAATGATGAGATCATGAATGGAATAACATGAAAATATTCTCAGACCATAACGCATGCAGGTTTAAGTCTTTAGATGTTTCATGCCTGTGGTGTGCGTATTGTAAGACCTTCGGTACACACACCATCAGAAAAATTGACTTGTCGCTCTAATGAATTAGGCGAGTGTCAGCAATATGTCTCATGGTCTTATCGTGGCGTGTTTATCTTCTGCCATTAGGTCAGACGATAGAAAAGCCACTTGCGCGCTTAGAGTAGCAGATTGGCGGTGACCAACTTTAAACAGAACTTGATTAATTTTCACACACATTTATTAAAATAATAAAAAGCATAGATATTACATAACTTGATTCTGGATGCTGTTTACAATTGACAATCTGAAGTTCCTTTGGTCTTGGTACGTTTATCTTATTCTCACATATCTCTGATACTGGACTAAGTCTCTATTCATTTATCTTCATGGCTAAGTACAGGAATATGATAATCTTATTAGGTGCAGACTGAAACTTGACTATAGAGTGGTACAGACTAATAAAGACTTGTACAGACTGGTGCAGACAAATGCAGACTGACTGATCGGAGGTCTGTACACTCGTTATAATACCTCGCGCGTTCAGATATCACTGCGCGAGTGTGATCCGCGAGGAGAAAAGGTTCTACATTAGCAGAAATCTCATTGGCTGCGTTACATATTAATACGCGGATCGGCGGAGGCAGAATTTGGTCTGTCTCTAAGGCAGCGCCTGTAAGGTGTCAGACAAATCCAACACCTTCCATGAAAACCCTGACATGATAAGCAAATCCGGCAGTATGTCACATAGCTCCGAATAAATCCTGACATTAAATTAACCAAAGTAATACGATCAACGAGTGAGCAAATGGAATACCACAGACTAACACAAGAACGCCTAAATGCATGTCATACCTTCCCGCCGTGAAACAGACGCAGTTCCGAGAGAAGAAACGAGAACAGAAGCCGAGAGCAGAACCGTGTTAAGCTAGAAGGCCCTACGATAAGGGACGGACACCTACGTCGCCAGCCAACCACCAGGACCACCCCCAACCCCATCTTAAGAGATAGAGACCTCCAGAAGAACAGTATAGATCTTACGATAACACTAAAAGGGCCACACCAGCAGCAAGTTTTTGCGTGAGACTTTTTCGTGTCTCTGTTACGTTGCACACGTTAAAAACATTGCCCCACCACGAAAAGTATAACGTTTCTCATTGGATAGACATAATTTTTGTAGGCGGAGCTTAAGGTTAACATTGAGACCCTGATTGGTCAGAAGAAAACACAGCCAGATAGTTTGTTTTAAACCAACTTCGGTAAATTGTAGTAAGGTGAAGTTAGGAGAGAGTTGCTTCCGAGACGGCGAGGTGTGTGGAGCTGTGACGCCCGCCGCCCCCTGACAAACACCGACAAGGTAATGAACGCACGCGATGCCGCATTTTTGAGCGCATAAGGCTTCACTCAGAACTGCAGAAGTCTCATCTGTTACATCCCCTTTTTAGGTAATACTAGTGTCGATCGTCAATTGAAGCTCATGGTATTCACATTTGCTACGTAAGTTAAAATCTGAAACACGATGATATTTCTGTTATATAATTATTGAGAAGCCACATCAGCCACTGTAATTTACGACAAGTTAGATAAGTAATTAAAGATAATTGAACGTCACTGTAGACCATTTTGATAGTTCTCTCTTTTGTGAAACTTAATTTAAACCTAGATTATAGATGTGATACGGCATAGGTCATACTTCGATCCATTGTAGAACTTGGAAACCCACTCAGGGAATATTCGTTCACATTATTGTTGGATGCAGTTGGTTTTTATCATCCTGTATTAAAATATTTTTTTATCAATAGTGCAATTTATAAAAAATGTTTTGTGAGTAGAGTAAAATTTCCAGTGATAAACTTAACTGCTTTTTCGACGTTATTTTACCAGCTAACTAAAAATAGGAAAGCCTTGAACCCGTTCCAGTAAATTAAGTTAGTATTAAGACTCTTTTACAGGGAGTGCAGTGGAGCTGACGCTGAAATCATTAAGTATTTCGTTATGTCATCGCTAGTCTCACTGAACTCTTCTGAACTCTACATGTCATGTGTGGTCTGGCATCTCCTTACCAGCAACAGGTCCCAGGTTCAAGCTAGTCAATTCCCTAAAAAACACGCTCAGAGCGCGAAAGTGGTAGGGAGACACGACTTAGAACTAACAGACACCACGCAGAACGTTAGAGAATGGCGACCCTGCCAGGATGGCAAAATACCATGATTGAAGGTCGACCACATGTCTAACTAGGTCAGAAAAATTCTTGTTGATACATTTTTGTAACAAAACTTGTTTTCCTAAAGCTATAAATAGTCGAAAACAGTAGCAAGAAAGGATTCAATAGAACGTGAGACATTCTAGCAGAGACAATAGCATAATTAAGTTATGAATTTTAATATTGTTAGAATTAAGTTTTCTCTCCAATGCAAGCGTACAGGTGGTGGATAAAAAGACGGACAGAATAGAGGACAGTACAACAGACGATGCAGTATCGCGAGAAATAGGACAGATAACGCACCATAACGAGGATAATACACGTCAAGGCATAGAAAACATAAGTCAGCATACGACAGAGGAGCAGGAAAGTAGAGAGACAGCCGATGAGGATTCTAACTTGCGTTTTAATACACAGAACCCAACAAGTAATCAGAGCTCCCTCACCACAGAGTACAAGGAATGCGAGCAGAAACGTGGCACCGCACAGTTCAGTGCAATCGGTTGCGAACCAACACTTGGGCGAAAATACAGAGCGTAGGACGTTGGAGGAAAACGCAATAGGCCCCACCAATCTGGCATAATTATTACAACAAATTACGGAAACCATGACAAGGCAAAATAAAGAAATAGCGAACCAAATTCAAATTCAAATTGCAGAAATCACGAGACAAATGCGTGAGATTAAAGAACAAAACAAAAAAATTCAGTTACACCTAAGTCATATTAAAGACGAGGCAAAAGAATCTCGAGAAGTGATAGGAAACTTAGTAACAGGCACAATCAATTGAGAACAGACATTGACAGGGCACAAGTGGACGTACAAACATTGCGTAATGACACTCAGAGCGAGATCAAAACATTACGTAACAACACCCAGGGAGAAGTCAAGAAACTAGAGAAACAGATAAACGAAATTACTAGACAAGCAGCAGGTACAGCGCATGAAATTGTTGAAAACAGTGTGTTATGCAAACGTATCACAAAAGCAGCGCTGAAAAGATATGATAACCGCATAGTCAAAATAGAAGCGCAAACGAAGCAACAATTTCAGAAATTGCGAACAGAGTTGTTGCAAACTATGGAAGAGCGTAGTGAACAGGATCGAACAAGCACTGAGTCTGCAACCACATCCGTATCTGTAACAGCACCGGAAAAACAAGCAATTAACGAAGATATTACGCATTTGCGATGCCAATCACAGGCGGAAAGTAACATACGTGTGAAATCAGACAGCCTTCACAGCAACAAACACGTTTCGAAATTCTTGATGAACAAACGGCACCACAAACACATGCGGAACCACAAATGTATGTTTCAAGACAGTTTGGATCGTGCAGTGAAGCAGCAAGGTTAGCCAGACAAGATACCGAACCAATACGTGACAATGGAAAGCCAGGTCGCGAAGAGTACAGTGCAATGCATTCAGCTACACGTTTACAACCGATGGAAGAAAATTATTGCGTACCACTCCAACGATACTACGCAAGGGTAGGCGAAAGTTACAGTGAACAATATCCAATGGATCTACTACAACCGGAAAGAACGACGGGAGAAATGATCAGAAACAAAAGTGGCGAAGAATCGCGAATTTCATATGGAACTATGACGAAGTACGACAACGATCATTTCCTCACAGTCAGAAAATTTTAACACTTTCGAGAAGGAAACTCATTACATTCACTAACTTTTATGGGTCAATTCCGAGTAGGATTACCAGAACACTGGACGCTAGCACACAAATTAGACTTTATATGTGCACACATGTCAGGAACAGTCGCAGAAACCATGCAGAATGTTGCAGCGACATGCCGATGGTACGAAGATTTCAGAGAGAAGTTTCTCTCACGATATTGGTCCAGCGAAGCACCGAAAAGATTGAAGTACGAATTATTACAGAACCCATATTTTGAAAATTCAGGGAGTAGAGTCCCGTGAAATTTTTCGAATTAATGGCAAAGAAAAATCAATGCTTAGATGTACCATACAGTTGATTAAATTATGCGCGATGAAATTACAATTGAAATACCAGGAATCATTAGTCGGTCGCAGAGGCAATGACGTCGAAGCAATTAAAGGTATTCTAAGGGAACTAGAGTTCATATTTTCGGAAGATGACGCAAGAAAAAGACGAAGCGCACGTGAAAACGAAAGCAAAAAGCAGTGGAATCCACAAGACACAGTACGAAGAAACAATAATTACGAACCACGTGATAACTTTGCACCAAGAAACGACAATAGATTTCAACAAAGAACCGGTTATGGA
This sequence comes from Schistocerca cancellata, assembly GCF_023864275.1. Lineage (NCBI taxonomy): Eukaryota > Metazoa > Arthropoda > Insecta > Orthoptera > Acrididae > Schistocerca > Schistocerca cancellata. Next base: position 6,948,763 of record NC_064630.1, read on the forward strand.
TTTAGAAGAGAATATGGCAATAACTATAATTCACCCAGGAACGGCAACAACTAATATAGAGGGAATAACGACAACCGGACCGGGTATTGGAGCGCCAATAGACCGACAGATTATCAACAAAGAAACCAATATCAACAAGCGGAGCAAGAAAAGAAAATACAGATAGAAGAGTGGAGGTAAGACCACCAAACCCCGATAAACGTTCGAATTAACAGCTAAGCGCCCATGCCAAAAAGAATGATGCACCGACCCAGGCCAATTGCAGTATTTTGAACAGAGAAGTAAATACCTTATCACGAGAAGAGAAGAAGGAAGAAATAAATCCGCAGGGATCATGTAAAAACGAAGACAGGAAAATAACAATATCGTGTTGGGACGAAATTAAGTGGGAGAATATTGACAAGGAAGATGAATTACCGGAGGCATGCACAACGAATGTAGGAGGAGAGGACGAAGTAATTAGTATTGCAGAGCTATTTGAGATGGAAACCAGGGAAAGCGAATTCAATGAGGATAGTGCGCAGTCGACAGAAGTTGAAAATAAGTTACGAGTGGGCACACAACCCAACGTATAAAATGAAGGAAGTTATGAAGCGATAATTAGAGCATTTAGATGCGATTATGTGGAAGTAGCGACGAAGAAGGAGGAGATAGACGAGGATGAGGAAAAAGTAGAGGATGTTGAAGAAAGTGTAAATGAAGGAAGAAATAGAGAAGAGGAAATAAAAGAGAGAGAAGTAGCAGTCGAAGCTTATCCCACAGAAAGTTCGAATTCACAAGGGAAATTCCTAAAAAGACTCATGTATGATTCAGTGGAGGATTCGTTGATGCAAAAAGAAGAAGAACGCAACCAACCCTTTCAAATTCAACTAATTGTAAAGGCCATGGTAAAGCATATCCCAGTCAATATTGTAATTGATAGTGGAAGTGAACTGACTGCGATCTCAGAAAATTTATTCATGCAGTGTAATGCCAATGAGGAATTGCCAGTTCTGAAAACACGTAAGATTAAAGTAAGAGGTCCTATTAGAAACAATGCTGCGGAAGTTATGAGACAAACAAGGTTAACTCTTTCGTGTCAAGGTCAAAAGATCGAAGCTAACTTCGTGATTATACCTAAACTAACCGTAGATTTGATTATAGGTGAAGATTTTTTAAATGAGAGACGAGCGATAATAGATATGGGGAAAGGTAGCGTAACATTCAGAAATGTCACTTCTCTTTGAGCAAATGCTAAAATTAGAAGAAATACCAGTTATAAACAAACAATTAAGAATGACGTGAGATGAAGTGGATGAAGAATTAGAACGGTATGCACAAAAGGGGGAATCGCCTCAACTCATGTTAGAAGTCCATAAAGAAATCGACGAAAAATTGCAAGAAGTTCAAGGTATTTCGGAACACAGTAAAAGAGAATTAGAGGGTATTTTACGAGATAAAGCAGAGGTATTTTTACCTAAGACTGGCAGTATTAAACACTTTCAGTACAAGTTTGAAGTAAAACAGCACAAACCATTTAGAGTGCCACCCTATACAATCCCATTAAGTTACAAGAATAAAGTATTCCAGAAGATATCTAAAATGTTAGATGACGATGTTATTGAACCATCTACCTTCACTTATAACAGCCCGCTCCATATTGTATAAAAACGAGATGGGAGCATCAGGTTAGTGCTTGATTCCAGACAGATCAACACAATCACAATCATTGAAACAGATCGCCCAGAAAAACTAGAGGAATTGATACAAAACTTCCACGGTGCTAAGATATTTCATCAATTGATTTATGGAGTAGTTTCTGGCAAATAGAATTGGCCCCAGAATATAGAAAATTTACAGCATTTATCGTATTCGGTAGATGTTACCAGTTTAAACGATTGCCATTTGGTTTAAACATATCAGCAGCGTTTATTAGGGGATTTAATACTATACTCAGTACTGAAATTTTACAAAATATTACTTGTTATGTTAATGACGTGATTATAGCAGAACCTTCTTGGGAACATCACAACGACACATTAAATCAGTTTTTACAGATCATGAAAGAGCATGGGGTCACAGTAAATATAACAAAATCCAAATTTGGAAGGTGAGAGGTCAAATTTCTAGGACACATAATTTCAGAGAAAGGGGTAATACCCGACCCAGAAAAACTAATGGCAATCAAAGAATTTTGTACTCCATATAATAAGAAAACTCTCAGAGGATTTCTAGGTCTCACCGGATTCTATAAAAAATTTATTTGGATCGACTCTCTCGCAACACCACACCTATGTGCATTGGCTGGAAAAAACACGCCATGGGTATGGGATCAACAAGCCAATGAAGAATTTTTAAAAGTGAAAAACGCACTAACAACAGCGTCGATTTTAGCACATCCTGATCTAACACAAAATTTTTGTATGGCCACTGATAGCGCGAAAACAGGTTTAGGAGTTGTTTTATTCCGAAAAAACGAACAGGCAGGGCTAAGATCATATAGAACAATTGCATTTGCCAGTCGTGTACTCACAAAAAGCGAAAAAAGCTATTCAGTCACGGAGCTGGAAGCATTAGCCATTGTATGGAGCTTCCAACGTTTTCGATACTTCCTATTCGGAAGAAAAACAAAAGTATACACTGACCACAAAGCATTAGAATTTCTGTTACCCGCAAAACTAATTCATGGGAGGTTAGCCAGATGGATGTTAGTACTACAAGAATTTGACTTCACTATTACACACATACCAGCACCAGCGAATGTATTAGCAGATGCTTTATCACGATGTCCATAGGGTGCATCCAATAACATAGGTTTGGAAGCAGCAGAAGACCAGAGTACAATGTACTATATGAAACAAGTACCTTTCGAAAACTACATTACGACAGCATTGAAAAACATAGGCAAAGAACAGTACAAGGATCCCGAAATACTAGGAATCAAACACAAGTGGAGAAGCAAGGATTTTCCAGACATTCGACAGCACTATCTCGTAAAAAACAATGTTTTATTTTTTAGACGAAATGTTGCAACGAATGAATGGTTAATTTATATCCCAGATGAACTAATTAATAAGTACATATGGTATACACATTTAAGTAATGGCCACTTTGGACCAAAGAAATGCTTTTTAAAAATAAAGCAAACAAGCCATTTTCCTAATATGGAAAGACGAATTAGAACAGTATTAGTCAAATGCAAAAATGTATGAGGGCTAAACACGTCACTTTCCAAACCAAACCACCTATGTTTCCAATAATCCCTAAAAAATTAAAACAAATAGCTGCAACAGATTTGATGGGACCCCTCCCACGCACAAAAAATGGACATATTTTCATATTTGTCGTTTTGGAAGTTACTTCTAAATATGTTACCTTGACAGCATTAAAACAGGCAACATGTCTTACTATAAGTAAAGCATTTAGACAAGATTTTCTCAGACAAGTAGGTCGAGTGGAATGAATAATTTCGGATAATGGCTCACAATACGAATCAGTGCAATGGCAGAACACGTTAAAACAACACAAAATAAAACCCATCTACATATATAAGTACAAACCTAGCGTAAATCCAGCAGAACAATCTATGAAGGACATAGGCACTTTATGCCGATTATATGCAGGCAAAAGACACAACACTTGGGATATACACCTTAAAGATTTTCAAGAAGTAATAAATGAAATGCCACATAGCACTACACTACTACCTCCAGTTACTGTACTTAAAAATATTGAACCCTCAAATATAACCAGATAAAATGTTAGATTTCCTATTGTACCACGTAGACAGCACAAACAAGTTATAGCAACAGCACTCTCCAACTATGTACACAACATCGCCGTATATACAAAGTGCGCCGACCGAGGTGGCTGGGCGGTTCTAGGCGCTACAGTCTGGAAGCGCGCGACCGCTACGGTGGCAGTTTCGAATCCTGCCTCGCGCATTGATGTGTGTGATGTCCTTAGGTTAGTTAGATTTAAGTAGTTGGGTTGGGTTGTATGGGGAAGGAGACCAGACAGCGAGGTCATCGGATTAGGGAAGGATGGGGAAGGAAGTCGGCCGTGCCCTTTCAAAGGAACCATCCCGGCATTTGCCTGGAGCGATTTATGGAAATCACGGAAAACCTAAATCAGGATGGCCGGACGCGGGATTGAACCGTCGTCCTCCCGAATGCGAGTCATTTAAGTACTTCTATGTTCTAGGTGACTGATGACCTTAAAAGTTAACTCCCATAGTGTTCAGCGCCATTTGAACCACACCAAATGCCACCTGTCCGATGCAGCATAAAACGTGATTCATCTGAAAGGCTACCTGCCACCACTCAATGGACGTGTATTGGGGGTATCGGCGTGAAAATTCCAACCTTCGTTGCCGATGAACAACAATCAGCCTGGATACACGGATCAGGTGCCTGCTGCTGAGGCCCGTAACCAGCAACGTTCGTTGAGCGGTCTTTGAGCGGACATTTTGTTGGCAGCCCCTTGCTTCACCTGGGCGGTCAGGTGCTCGGGAGTTACACTTCTGTTGGCCCCTCTCCGCATCTCCGCAGCGGTCGTTGAACCGGTTGTCTACGGCCCGTGGTGCACCACAGTTACGTCGACGCCGGTTTTGGATACCGTCATTTTCCCGCGCATGGTATACTTAACCAGCACACGAACAATTTACAAACTTACCCGTTCCGGAAATGCTTCCACCCTTTGTCCGAAAGTCAATAGTCATACCCTGAAGTTTGAAGAATAAGTGACAGTTGAAGACAAAATCGAAGCGAAGAAGGCAGGTTGTCCGTAGTGCTCACGTAGTTCGGTCGGTGACGATATCGTCCGCTCCAAAGGCAATATCCTTGGTTCGAGCCCGGCACACAGTTTTAATCTGACTGTCTTGTTCACGGGATGTTGTCGTCATTAGCCAGAAACAAGAAGTTGAGAAAGTGATATTTTACGTTATATATCTTGCTTTCTCTTCTCCAAAGATATCATATAAAAATACGGAGGTATTACATCCTGAAGTGTGGCCAGCGTGGGTAGTTAGTGTTTGCAGACTGAGGTAAAGAAAATGGTGTGTATGTAATCAACTATAAAAAAATTACACCGTATGCTTTTCTCTTTGTCTATAAAAGCAACGTCAGTGGCGTAGCACTGCTAAATTTACACTGGATTAATGTCGGACTTCGTAAATATACCAAAACGAATGCAAATGCATCAACATCGACAGCGGAATTTTAGTTTTTGTGATCGCCTGTCGCGTTTTTCTAGTCATTTCTTTACTCTAGTCTGTCGCATTTGGCATAGTGACACGCCTGTGGTGAGTTTAATTAGTCTGTGACATCCTCTTTAGTCTTGGTTGTGGAGACACAATAATGGGTGTACCGTTTTCAGTAAATACTTGCGAAAAGACGATAAAAAATTTACCAGTGCCGCTTAGTATAATTTTCGATTCACTGCCTCAGCCATTTTCGCCTCATTCTCTCCAGACCTCCCTTCACTCACTCTGTTCTCACTGTGTGTCAACACGTTTCACAGACCTCAAACCACACACCAAAGGTAGACACACTGATGAAGTCTTTGAAAAGCAGCTGACAATCAGCATCGAGACCTTTCTTTTCGTGAGTACTTCCGTTTCAGTCTGTAAAATGTTCCCTTTTATGGACAAACTGCAGATGTGTTTCTGTAAAATCCCATCCCTTCCCTTCATACGACATCTGGATTTGCTACGGAGTCTGCTACTTGGTTTTAATGCCCCTACCGAAAAGCTTGGTGGCGAAACTTTCTGCATCTGACTGACAGGCCGTGAAAATAAAATGCTGCTGAGACAATTACGGTCCACAGCAACTGTTTCATTCAAATTCCCGTACTTAATCACTATGTTCCACTACCGAAAGTTCTCGCAATAAATGTGTCTTTCAATATAGTACAATCATGTTTTTCCAGTTACGGTTTATTCATTTCGAAGTTCTATATTGTGTATAAATGGGCATCTACACGGAAAAGTTGGGTATATAACAAAAGTATTGCCAATTGAGTATTATTAAATGAGAGACTGCTTACAACAACACCTATATGAGTGCCACCTCTGCGGCGTTAGGTAGCAAACATATTTTGCTGGTAGATCTAAAGAGCTCGTTTCCATTTCGTTATAGTCACCTTTTATAAATACTCGAAGAGAAGCCATATGCCTGGACCTTAGCAGCTTCCCAGTAGCAGAGGACGGCCCAGACAGTTCTCCGAATCTCTAAACTCGCTGACGTCCTACACAGTGGCGTGCTTGCTGCGTTCCTTCACGGTTACCCGCTAGCTCCAAGCAAGCAAGAAGTGACCGCCAGCGCGCTGCTCGTGAGACAAACATCTCGTGCCGCACAGCTTCTGTAATCTTGCTCCGAAGAGCTGCACGTCGCAGAGGGAATCAATACAAAAAGCCCGTTTTGCAAGTCCACGAGATCCTAGCATGCTTCGGGGCTATAAAGCAAGATTTGCCGATGTTCTGTACAAGTGTACGCGGAGAAATTACAAAAACTGGCAAATACTTCCGCTCGCAGTCACGGCATTCTTGATCCGATAACACGTCAACTCCGTGAATGTGTTGGTATCGTTGAAATGAAAAACATCAAAGAAAACCCGGCTGATCCAGTATGTTGTTCAGCTCGCTCGGTATGAGCCAGTTCTGCCGGCGAGTTCAGTGGGGTCCCGAGCACTTTACAGGCAGATGTACGTGTACCAGAGCAGCCGTACGCGTTGTTGATGTTCTAAATCTGCGTTCGTATACCGTAAGCCACATTACGGCGTATCGTTTGGTAGTCCCCTTCTCCTGTTCCATTCGTGAATGGTGCTGGTAGGAACGACGGTCGCCGATGCCCTGGCATTCGCTAAATAAATCCGCGACGAACCGCAAAACTCTTCTTCTACCTGATGAGGGGTCAAACATTAAAGAATCGGTCTACATGTATATAACACTCTGAAAGCGCTTGAACGTAGCAGTGATGGTACTTCAAGCAACTTTATTGATGTTCTGTCTAATTTCGCCTAAGTATTAACGGAAGGGAAGTGGTTGCATGCCTCTGCACAACCCTAACTTCTTTTCTCTTACTCTCATGGTCTCTACACGAGATAGACGATGTTGACTACAGAAAGGACGTACAGTCTTAATCTAATACACAGAGTACGATCAAGAACGAAGTCCTCGGATTAAAGAGGGTGTAAGAGAGAGATGTAGTCTTTCGCACCTACTGCTCAATCTAAACATAGAGAAGCTATGATGGAAATTCAAGGTGAAAGAATATCAATGATATGAGTCACTGATGGCATTGGTATCCTGAGTGAAAGTGAGGAAGAATTAGGTGATGTTCTGAATGGAATGATCAGTCTAATGAGTATACAATATGGACTGAGAGTAAATTGAAGAAAGACGAAAGTGATGAGAAGTAGCAGAAATGAGAATATTGAGAAAATGGACATCAGGATTGATGGTCACGAAGTAGATGAAGTTAAGGAATCCTAATACCTAGGTAGCAAAATAACCAGTGATGGACGGAGAGAGGAGGACGTCAAAACCAGATTAGCAATGGCAGAAAGGGCGTTCCTGGCAAAGAGAAGTCTACTAGTACCAAACGTAGGTCTTTTTTAATTTGAGGAAGAAATTTCTGAGAAGGTACGTTTCGAACACAGCATTGTATGGTAATGAAACATGGACTGTGGGAAAACCGGAACGGGAGAGAATCGAAGCATTAGAGATACAGCGCTACACACGAATGTTGAAAATTAGGTGGACTTATAAGGTAAGGAATCAAGATATTCTCCGCAGAATCGGAAAACACTGACAAGGAGAAGGGACAGGATGATAGGACATCTGTTAAGACATCCAGGAATGTCTTCTATGGTCTGGAGGGAATTGTAGAAGGCAAATGATGTATAGGAAGAAGGACTTGGAACACAGCCAGCAAATAATTCAGGACTTAGGTTGCAAGTGCTGCTCTGCGATGAAGAGGTTGGCACAAGAGAGAAATTTGTGGCAGGCCACATCAAACCAGGCAGGAGGCTGACGATTGACGACTCAAAAACGCTAAATTTACGCAATAGGGTATCACGGGAACTAATTCGCATTTTGCCGAAGATTCCGGTTTAAATTCGTGGAGGATCTATATTGTATATGAGCTGAGTCGGCCTACTGCGATATTGGTAATAAATTCGATATCGAGCCCAATTTTTTCCAATAGGAACTCCAAACAATAGAAAAACAGAATTAGTCACATTAGATTCTTCTATGAGGTTTCCTGAGTAGACTAGACTTCCTCTAACAAACCTAAGTTTTCCATTCATCACCCCTAACAGTGAATTTATGTTCTTGTTCCATTTCTCTTACCTTCCCTGTATTAGTACTAAGACACTATATGATGTGACTTATCCCAGATGTTAAATACAGATCTCGTAATCTTTCATCTTATCTATGACGTAACGTAGGGAACACTCATTTTGCTTCTACAGTCGCGATACGGTACCGTACCTAATCAGCTGCCAACTTTGTAAGGCAAACGGTTATACCAGACGCCAACTTTCTCAGGACAGCCTACGAGTTTCATTTTAAATTTACAAACAAAAACATTAGAATTGATCTACAACATAAGAGTACAATTAGTCAGCAAAAAGTATTTCTATACTTACGGCCATTATAACTGCAAAATCATGAACCTGGCAGACAACATACGTCAAACTTGCATTATGTGTACTACGTGCTAGACAATACTAAGCGACTTGCCATTCGGACCATAAACAATCAAGTACCTCACAGAGAATATATCGCTCGTATAACAGTAAGTTTTATTCACTTTTAAAGAAATGCCTGAGACATCTTATTGATCGTCCTAGGTACTAAATTAAACTGCCTATTACAAGAAAATAGAAATAGGAATTGTACTTTCAGTAAATGAAGATGGTATCTGTTCCCGAAAGAACAGAAACCATTGCAGCTTCTCTAGAATGAAATGATAATTAAATCGAAACATTTAGCCGCCGACAGGTGTTGTTGATATACATCAATGGGGACGGCTGAAAATGTATGCCCCGACCGGGATTCTATTGAATGGGCAAATATCTGTCAGGAGTACTACAATTGTAGGTTGCGGACATTTGAGAATGTGGGTCTGACGGGAGGCGTTCATGGGATACGTTCCTGCAGTCGCGCTGTCCACTGTGACGTCGGTGGCTCAGATGGACAGAGTGTCTGCCATGTAAGCAGGAGATCCCGTGTTCGAGTCCCGGTCGGGGCACACATTTTCAGCTGTCCCCATTGATGTACATCAACATCACCTGACGCCAGCTAAGGGTTTCGGTTTAATCATCAATTTATTCTCAGTAAACATTTTCTAATACGAAATTTTTCGACGTAGAACACAGATTGGAGGAATAAGTATGCAGCTTTGAATATGATCATTTTTATATACAACAGTAGCTGTCAGGAGCAATAAAATGAAAAAAATTAATACCTTTGAGATATACGGGTTACAGAGATTAAAGTTGTATTGTCCAAACAGAAAGTCAGTTCGATAAATAATAATAATAGTGCTGAACCGCAAGTATATAAATGCTTTTATGCCAGTTCAAGGAATGATTACAGGTTGTTAAAGGTGAGATTGTGCTGTCTGATCAGTTATTCGGTAATGAATATTTGTTTGCTCAGTAGTGTTATTGATGAGGTGTGACTGTGGAGCGTTTTTCATGTAAGGATTGATTAATGAAACAGAGCAGGAAGTATTTAAATTGATTATTTACGAGATTTGAGGAATTTTTGGGATATGAGGTTATCATGGTGATGATGCAGTCCAGATAAATATGTGGAAGGTATTAATGTTTACTGATCATACCAATTATTAAGATAATGACGATAATATGATAGGGAGATGCAATAGTTAGGAATTACAAAGTATTATACGAAATGAGTAGGTATTGGTTAGGGACATTGGGACCATGGTTTTGATGAAGTTGATTTTTTTTCTTTTCATTGCTATATTTCTTTAGCTTACTTATAGTGAAAGGATGGTGATGAACAGTAGTATGGTTAGTAGCGCAACAGAGATCTGAAACGTTATGTTACACCAGTATGGTAAACGACAACACAATTATTTTGTATGTGAAGTTTCTGGGTCATCAGGTACAATCGACATGGCATACATTTCTGACATATGATGTTCTTGGTCTTCATCTTCTTCTTTTCAGCCTTGTAGACCAAGAGCTGCATCAACGACTGCTTCCATTTTCTTCTATACCTCGCTGTGTCTCTCCACCCTGCGGTGGTTCCTAATGCTAATGTTGCGACGTCCTTCTCTTTGTCATCTTTCGACCATGTGCGAGGTCGGCCCAATGGTCTTGTTGCTTGGAGAGTGCCCTCAAATGGCCTCTTAGGAGTTCTGTTGGTTTCCATTCTAGCCACAGGTCCAGCCCATTGCAGCCTCCAAGTTTATAAATTCTAGAAGATAGTGGGTTGCTTCATTACCTGATAAATTTCAGTGTTCTTCCGAACTCTCCAGCGGTCATTCTCCAAAGCAGGTCCCCAGATTTTTCTCGTCACTTTCATTTCAAAAAATTACGAATTTATGTTGTCCATTTAAGTCACACCTCAGACGCATTTAAGACACATACATTAAAATGCAAGGAGAAGGGGCAACAAACTAAGCTTAGTGAAGCTCACTAATTTTTCACTTTCCAATGAAGGACAGAAGCAACACACTGCGCAGACTTGGCTGGTTGCTTGCGGCACCAGGGCTAGCTGCGTGCAGGCAGTCGCCTCCAAGGCGTGGCCACGGAACCGGTCAGCGTCCGCGGACGAGTGGTTCTAAATCAGCAGAGGGCGTCTCAAAAACCGGCTGCCGGCCGCTTTGATGACTTTCGGTAGTAAAGCTGGCTATTAAGAGTACTACCTGTCGCCGGACTAGATTTATGATTATTCATTTCCAACAAATGCGATCGTAATCGCCAGCATTTGCAGTTTTAACGAGACCACACGCAGCTTAGCTGGTATATTTTCACGGGCCTTCTGGACAGCAATCTCCTAAAGGGCGTCGCTAAAGTGGAAACACACCAGTTTATCACTATCTGCTAAAATACGCAATCAGAAACATCCTCTTGCCGTTGACACTAAGGTATTAAGAGTAACATATAGGGATCTTCTACTTCGGGCATACGTACATACACATACATCAACACACACACACACACACACACACACACACACACACACACACACACACACACATGCACGCACACTTTTTGGAGTTCCTGAATTCCAGTCCAGGTTTCGGGAGATTTTCCTTGGTCAGCAGGTGAATGCCGGACCTAGAGATAATCCATGTTTAATTTCTCTCTGCCCTACTCCAAGCCTGTAGAAACGTTTGACAGAAAAAGAGAAAGTCCTACAACAGCCCACCCTGCTCTTGTGAGTAGCGATTGAAAGAAGCATAGAAAAGTTATGTTCCGTTTCTGCTGTATACATGACAGATAAATGTGTAGTTTTTTTGCCAAGAGGTTGCTACACCACGACATCACCACCGAAACTACCAAGATCATAATCTCACTACATTAAACGGGCTGAGTCGTTGCGGTTGTGTTTTTACGAGTTGCTTCATATAGCTCTTACCTGGTCTGCGTAATCTGAGAACGATTACGGTTATAATAATAGACGTAAGCGAAATATGCGCATCCTCAGTGATGTTCTAAGAACGCTACCGCGGCAGACGATCACCATCTTGTGGTTGGACGCAAATGGTGGTTACTTTATAATGCTGTGTTCATTACTGAAATTAATGGTAACTGCTATGTGTAATTTTAATGGCGTCACTCATATGCAGTGCTCACTTTTTCCTCCATTTTGATCCTGTTAATCCTCAATAGGGACTTACAGCAAGAGAGAGAAACGAAGCAAGAAAGAAACGCTGTACGACCTGTAATTGGAGAACCCTGCCATCATGTAGCAGCCTCTTTCCTTCCACCTCTTGCCGCGCGGGTTAGTGTTGTCCGTAGCGTAAGTTAGTTTAAGTTGGATTAAGTAGTGTTGGATTAAGCTTAGGGACCGATGACCTAAGCAGTTTGGTCCCATAATATCTTATAAAAAAAAAAATTCTTTCCATCTCAAACCACGCCTGCACCACATTAAGACTTGGCGTTTTGTATTCCGTATATCGGAGCTGACGTTCTCGCAATGTTGTCCACGTTCGTAGCGCACCGAAAGCAGACACGGATTTCACATTTTATACTCTCATTGTCTTCTTCTGTGTTGCGTGCTCTCAATATCCGCATACTTCAAACGCGAAAATATGTTTTCTACTTACGCAGCACTGGAAATGTCTGGATCAGATTTAGCAGACACAGAACTGGAAGTTAACTAGTGCGTAGCAAAAAACATCGTATTTTATAAAGAATGAGATTAGGTCTATGAAGAATATCCACGATGAACTCGTATTTCAATAACTTAATTAATGCTTAGACCATTTGTACGCAGTTAAACGTAGCCATCTTGAGAGAAGTAATTCTACGCTACTGTAAATAGTACCGCTACCATTAAAAATCAGCTTTCGTACATTATTATAGTGAGATTCACTCCTACAGTCTACAATCCCACCGATTCCACTGGCTTTACGTATTTTCCAGTAATTAAATTAAATAAACAACAGAACCTTTCCTTGGTAAGCGCCCCATTCTGATAGGTAACGTATCTTCTACAATTTCGTCAAGATGGAAACGGATTTTTAATGTCTGACGGCTAATTAAAACGATATCAGTCTATGTACTAGAAGTGTATAACGAAGTCGCTCTCATTCCGCTGTGCGTGTAGGCAGCACAGCAACTCGAATCTTGTTGGTTGTCACTTTGATCGGACAACACGCACACCATATCATTGAGCTGATTGGTGGCTGAGTGTGGTACTGGTATTGAGCTGCCAGCGTAGCTATAAGGGTTCAAAGGACTGCAAACTCCCATTATTACGTCGGGGAGAGATAACCCGACGAAAGGATGTGCGGCATGAGACTGTGGGACGACAGATTCAGTTCCGGTAACAGTGGAGCTACCAGTATCAACAGAATATTACTGACTGCTCACTCCGATGTTAATGTCAGGTATACGTACGCAGCGTGCGGGCTTTCGAAAGAGGAAATGAAATGTGGTGGGGCCCTCAACTACGTACCCTCCGACTCAACGTTGAAATATTAGTAGTCTTGGCTGGTTCCGTTGTTCAAAACGGTTAAAATGGCTCTGAGCACTATGGGACTCCACTTCGTCATCAGTCCCCTAGAACTTAAAACTACTTAAACCTAACTGACCTGAGGACATCACACACATCGATGCCCGAGGCAGGATTCGAACCTGCAACCGTAGCGGTCCAAATAGCTCTGAGCACTATGGGACTTAACTTCTGAGGTCATCAGTCCCCTAGAACTTAGAACTACTTCAACCTAACTAACCTAACGACAGCACACACATCCATGCCCGAGGCAGGATTCGAACCTGCGACCGTAGCGGTCGCGCGGTTCCAGACTGTAGCGCCTAGAACCGCTCGGCCAATCCGGCCGGCAACCGTAGCGTTGTCGCGGTTCCAGACTGGAACGGTTTCATTGTCTAGGGGCTGGCATACGTAGTTGACGCATTACAAGCCAAATATTGCTTAGTCTACAGTACACGATAAGAATACACACATAAATCGAATGGTCGAAGGTTTCTATCACTCGGAAGTTGCGAATTATGAACGTAACATATAAATTTATAAATGAAAGATTGCACTCAAATAAAATCTGCAGGTAATATCTTAACGACTCCAAATGATGAGAACGACAGTAGAAGTACTTCTGAGAATGCGGTATATTTCTGCAATACACTTATTGGTGTCGATGCTCCAGCAATTAAATAAAATGTAAGTTGAATAACAGGGAAACAATAGATTTCTACTGCACGTAATTAGTTACGAACAACAACATAGCTCGCGATATATTCACATCTAAACGCACACTACGCCTTCACTGTAGAAACCTCGGAAATCCCACACGTTCACAAGTCGGCACTCCGAAGTATTTCTGTCTCTCGCGCCCACGCGCAAACCGCTCCACACTCCAGGTCCCTCTCGCGACCGTGTGTCCGCCGCGCCGCCGCGTCCAGCACCTCCAGTGTCCTGTGCCGTCCTCTCCAGAACTCCATCACCGTTCCGAACTACCACGTGTCCTCTCCGCAAACGATGCTCCTCCCCAGCCTCCACACGTCTCTCTTAGTAACGAGCGCTGTGATTGGCTAGAGCGCTCCCTCCATGTCGCCAAGCGAACGTGCACCCACAAACATATTGAAACACATACCAAATACTGGAGTTACGTTTAAATAACTTGAAATTAAATAAATATTCCTACGGCTGGACCATGAACGCGCTCTAACACACATTATTAAACACATAAACAATTAAGGGAACATATATCAAAAGAAAAGAAGCAAAAGGTAGACCAGTAGCCTAATTTCTCTGTGCTTTCTAACACACAGCAAACATTTAACCAAGTTATTCATGAATTGTATATATCGGATATAAACAAATACACAGACGAATAAATATATTTACAAGCGTGCTGCAACCGTTTTTCCGTGTAACTGTGGAGTACTTATGGCCTGACGCGATCGATAGTAATCGGCCACTTTGACCTCCAATAACTCATGTACCATTCAAGTTACATGCCTGTAATTCATAACAATTTAGGTTTACACTAATAGCTTTCTAAACACACGGCTAACGAACAAATCGGATGAAGCATTTATATTTTGTAAAATTGGTTGCTCGGTGTTACTTGTATAATTTACCTTCAGATACTAAACTTTAAACTAATGAAGATATTGAAAATCTGATTACATAATCAGAATCGTCGTGCAAATAATAGTAATATACATGTTTCTTTTTGAGTTATCATGATCCATCTGGCTACTCTTAATTTCTACACGAACTGTGAAACGTCCGCCGTGATGGTTTCACAAAGTCCGCCATCTTTGGCCCTCCCGGCCCACAGTGTCACCAAGGAATTCCCAGCCACGCGGCTGTATGGACGTCGTGGTCCGGCCGCTGTGGGGCATCACGCGCTTGCTAACAAGCCGTGCATTGCCAAAAGGCCCGAGCGGTGGCCACCAACTCTTAACTTTGAATATTTTCAGGGCGCCACAACTCGGCCGTTAGGTCACGAGCACGAAACGTATGCATATGTATACGTATATAGCTACAGGCCATTCGCCAATTGAGTGCTACACAGCAATATCTTCTTCTCGTTTTTATGCGTTGCTAATTCTTTAAAAACGTTTCCTTTTACGCACTAAAAATTGTGAAGTAGGTACATGAAATATGCACCTAACAACGTTCATCGGCAAGCACGCACTGAATTTCTTGGGTTTTTACTCTGTTACGCGTTACACCATTCAATTCAATGAAGACTTATCTACAAAACAAATTATGAAGTCGTAAGCTTGACTATTGTCGTGAGAACCTGATTTCTCTGTTGTAAGTTTCCATTATACTATAAGGAACAGGACACGGTATTCTATAAATATTTTTAAAGCGTTTATAAATAAATTTTCTCTCTATTATTCTGCCACATTCAGAGGGTCTTTTTCCGTAGCTTTCTGATGAAGAGTGCCCAAATTTCAAATGGTATGATTAAAGGAGTACATAAAATGGGAAACGGTAGCTGAAAATTATGGGATCGACGAGAGAAATGAGTGAGGAGAGCGACTGCTGCAATTTTCAGAACTTACTAAAATACGTACAAGGATCAAGTCTTTCAACACCCACGCAAACCAGAAACACATATGGACAAGCCTCGATTTCAATGTTAAAAATGATACAGACTTTATACTGCGGACTTCTGCCCATATTGTTAAAAGAGTCTGTGTTTGAAACGAAATCAACACCGATAGTAACCACCAGCTAGTTACAGCAAGTATTGATATGAACGCAAGGGAATAAAGGAATAAGATAGTGACACTCAAGAGACATACTATTAATTTTGCAAAACTTTAAGGAAAAGGAAACTTCCACCAGATCCTCAAGCTAGAGTTTCAAGATTAGATGGAAGATCTGGCAAAACCAGTTGTTTCAGATGCATAAGAATTTGGTGCTGTAAGTAACAGTAAGGCTCAACTTTGAAAACTTGTCGATGAAATTAGAAATTTACTTAAAGTGAGAGGGAATGTTAAAATTCAATCCGATCGTGACAGAGTGTTCCGAACTGTGTAAAACTTTGAGAGTAGAAACTAAGGCTGATTTAAAGAAAAACAATGAGGCCTTTCTAAGCCGTAGCTTAGAGAACAAAACAAACGTATTAGTCTTCAACAAAGCCAAACGAAATTTCCTCATTGGCCAGACGCTGATTATTGCAATAGATGCAGACAATATCAGACTAAGCGAAAAAGAGGAAATTTTAAATTTCATCAGTTTTTAGATGCCCAGAACGAACCTAAACTCGACTGCCGTCGTAAATGACGCGCACTTTAGTCATCGGTCTGCGACCCTTACCAAATAGGGTTAGTAGAAGACGAACAGAAGAGCCAACGAAGAGCTGTGCATTTCATCACAGGATTGTTTACATGGCGTGAGAGCGTTCCAGGGATGCTCAACAAACTGCAGTGGAAGACGCCACTTGAGAGTCGCTGTGCTCCACACGCAGGTCTGAACTGAAATCCGGACACAGCACATTCTGGAAAAGGTCCGGCGATGTATTGTTTTCCGCCACATTTCTGTCTTGAAATGAACACAAACAGAAATCCAAGTAATGTAGAGGCTATACTACTGAAAGGCTAGATCTATACACCACCCAAGTTGCAAGTTGCCCATGTAACGGATTCCAGAGGGAGCTAAAATTTGATTTTCAGTATTTCATACAGTTATTAAGCGCATGTTAAAATTTAAATTGCTATCATAATCTATAAGATGAACATCAACAAAAGCAAAACGAGGATAATGGAATGTAGTCGAATTAAGACGGGTGATGCTGAGGGAATTAGATTAGGAAATGAGACACTTAAAGTAGTAAAGGAGTTTTGCTATTTGGAGAGCAAAATAACTCATGATGGTCGAAGTAGAGAGGATATAAAATGTAGGCTGGCAATGACAAGGAAAGCGTTTCTGAAGAAGAGAAATTTGTTAACATCGAGTATAGATTTAAGTGTCAGGAAGTCGTTTCTGAAAGTATTTGTATGGGGTGTAACCATGTATGGAAGTGAAACATGGACAATAAATAGTTTGAACAAGAAGAGAATAGAAGCTTTCGAAATGTGGTGCTACAGAAGAATGCCGAAGATTAGATGAGTAGATCACATAACTAATGAGGAGGTATTGAATAGAATTGGGGAGAAGTGGAGTTTGTGGCACAACTTGACTAGAAGAAGGGAGCGGTTGGTAGGACATGTTCTGAGGCATCAAGGGATCACAAATTTAGCATTGGAGGGCAGCGTGGAGGGTAAAATTCGTAGGGGGAGACCAAGAGATGAATACACTAAGCATATTCAGAAGGATGTAGGTTGCAGTAGGTACTGGGAGATGAAGAAGCTTGCACAGGATAGAGTAGCATGGAGAGCTGCATCAAACCAGTCTCAGGACTGAAGACAACAACAACAACAACAATCTAGTCACCAAGAGGCGTAATCTTATGATAAATATTTAACACAATAATACGTGTGTTTTATACGCATACTGTATAAGTGTCTTGAGGCGGCGTTGTCACAGAGCGCATACCCAGAATATATTCATCCATTACGTGAGAACTAGACTAGTTAGCGACTTACAACAAACTTTACACTCAATTTTTATAGCTTTACGAAACTTTTTGGCTCTGTCACCCGGTACAAAATATTAAAAGTTAGAAAGTTTGGGGCTTGCTACATTTTCGCTGTTAAAGCAGTAATAATAAAGTGGGAGGCATAACATTTTAATTTATTACATTTTTACTACCACTCTATCCTCAAAACATTTCCAGCTAGTATCCACATATACCACTGAATGCACTTGCAAAATTATATCACTGCATGACATATAGTGCAGGAGGTGCGACATCATAAACTTGAGGTGTATTTAAAACCAACTTTTTACAAAGAGAAAGCAAATTACCGAGACTATACACACTATATCATAACGACAGCATTCTAAAAACCTTTAAAAATAATCTCGAACTTTTTCAAAACTTTATCATTAGTCAAAAACAACATATTTAGTGTTTTACGTCTTCAACCGTAAGGGTTTTACATGTTTAATGTCAAATATTTAGCATATTATGTCATTTGCAGAGTAACCATCTGCTCGAATCTGTTTTATGCGTGGGAATTCGATTCTTGTACAAGGGCCGTTCAAAAAGAAACGACACGGAGGCATAATTACAGAAACCTGTATGTTAGAAGTATTGACCCTGGCTGTTGAGACACTTGTCCCACTGTGACAGAAGGCGGTGAATGGCTGTCTCATAAAATTCCCGGGGCAGCGATGTTAAACAGATCCCCACGCACAGCTGGACGTCGTCGTCTGAGTTGAATCGTTTGCCCCTCAGAGGCTTTTTAAGGGGACCAAAAATGGCGTAATCACAGGGAGACAGATTCGGACTAGATGGAGAGTGGCCGAGAACCTCCAATTTGAGTTTCTGCAGGAGTGTTGGCCGTATGAGGCTTTTCAATGTCGTGAAGTAGAATGACGCCATGGGTGAGATTGGCTGGTGGTCTTGATTTGATCGCTTGGCGAAGGATGCACAAGGTTTGCGAGTAGCGCTAAACATTCAGTGTTGTTCCGTGCTGCAGGAAGTGAATCAGAAGGGGGCCATCTTGGTCAAAGAAGCATGACCTTTCCTGCACTCGTGTGGATGGCCTGGGCTTTATTTTGGTGGTGGTCACCCTGGATGCTTCCACTGGAGACTGTCGATTTGTTTCTGATTCGAAGTGATGACGCCATGACTCATCTCCAGCCACCACTCGTGTCAGGAACGCATTTCCTTCCCGAGCATAGCGCTACAGATAAGCAAGACAGTGGGCCGTTCGACACGCTTCCTGATGTGGTTGAACACCCATTGGACACACACACTGCGCATGTGCAGTCGTTCCTTCATGACGGTGTGGACACTTCCGACGTTCAATCCGACCACGGCGGCTACGGATTTCACTGTTACTCGGCGGTCCTGGGTAATGAGTGCATCCACCAGCCGGACGACGTCATCGGTAATGCAGTGTGGTGCTCCAGACCGTGCATCATCGGCTAACGACACCCGTACTTCGCTGAAGCGCTTGTGCCACGCCTTGATCTTTGCAAGGGACGTGCAGTGTTCGCCGTACACTTGTGACGTTCTTTTGACGCCTCCATGTCCCTGTCTGCAATGCGACTGGTAGCGTTGGACGATTGATGCATGCTGCTGCTAGCTCTGTATTGTCACGTGACGTGCACGCGTGCCCTCTGGTCGGAACCACACCTCGTTACACACGCCACGATATTACCCTCCTGAAACTTCCTGCCAGATTAAAACTGTGTTCCGGACCGGGACTCGAACTCGGGACCTTTGCCTTTCGCGGGCAAGTGCACTACCAACTGAGCTACCAAAGCACGACTCACGCCCCGCCCGCACAGCTTTACTTTTGCCAGTACCTCGTCTCCGAGTTCGAGTCTCGGTCCGGCACACTGTCTTAATCTGCCAGGAAGTTTCATATCAGAGCACACTCCGCTGCAGAGTGAAAATCTCATTCTGGAAACATCCCTCAGGCTGTGGCTAAGCCATGTCTCCGCAAAATCCTTTCTTTCAGGAGTGCTAGTTCTGGAAGGTTCGCAGGAGAGCTTGTGTAAAGTTTGGAAAGTAGGAGACGAGATACTGGCAGAAGTAAGGCTGTGAGTCCGGGCGTG
Organism: Schistocerca cancellata; assembly: GCF_023864275.1. Taxonomy (NCBI): domain Eukaryota; kingdom Metazoa; phylum Arthropoda; class Insecta; order Orthoptera; family Acrididae; genus Schistocerca; species Schistocerca cancellata. The sequence continues at coordinate 6,968,606 of NC_064630.1, forward strand.
AGTCGTGCTTCGGTAGCTCAGATGGTACAGCACTTGCCCGCGAAAGGCAAAGGTCCCGAGTTCGAGTCTCGGTCGGGCACACAGTTTTAATCTGCCAGGAAGTTTCATATCAGCGCACACTCCGCTGCAGAGTAAAAATCTCACTCTGGGAACATCCCCCAGGCTGTGGCTAAGCCATGTCTCCGCAATATTCTTTCTTTCAGGAGTGCTAGTTCTGCAAGGTTCGCAGGAAAGCTTCTGTAAAGTTTGGAAAGTAGGAGACGAGATACTGGCAGAAGTAAGGCTGTGAGTCCGGGCGTGAGTCGTGCTTCGGTAGCTCAGATGGTAGAGCATTTGCCCGCGAAAGGCAAAGGTCCCGAGTTCGAGTCTAGGTCGTGCTCACAGTTTTAATCTTCCAGGAAGTTTCATATCAGCACACACTCCGCTGCAGAGTGAAAATCTCATTCTATTACCCTCCTGTCACCGGTTTACGCGTTCCAGACTCCGGCTCATTTTTTTTGAAAACCACTTATAATAATCGTATAATGTTGAGGGAGGCGTACAGTTTAGAGCTAATACGGAGTTTTTCCGACAGTAATTTTTCATAAATGGCTTTCGCAAATTGGACAGGTAAGGGTAAGAAGATAGTAGTACAAGAGGTACCCTCCGCCTCACATTTAAGGTGCAGATGTAAATATCTGAATTAAAGGTAAGCTGTCAGTCTTTCCAGCAGAGGCTGGTAACCTGCAATTGTTCCTGCAACTCCTTACAGTCTTATGATGCTGCGACCTCCGTGCGTGTAACTGCGCAGCCAGCCAGCAACCTGTGGGTGCTGCACCTGAAACGTCCCCTTTGAACTACTTGACATATGAAACGTCCACTTAGAACAATTGTACAAGACTGTGCTTAACCTGGCACACAATAATTTTAGCGCAACGCAATCTGACTATCAAAAATCCCTGCAAAAGAATGGCCCTGACAAACATTAAACTATACCTTTCACAAATCACTTACCTCACAAAAATCTTCGTTGCTCGAACTACTGCAATACAGCGAGCGCCACTACTGCCAGCTAAATAAAAGATTCAAACCACTGAAGGTACTAACTACTGATAGGGATAGTTAGCAAATGAAAGATATTAATAGAGAACAAACAATGTATTTACCTTAATATTCATAATTGACATTCAGTCTTACAGATTATCAAAACTCCGCCATCTCTCTCCCCACGTCCACCACTGCTGGCGGCTCACCTCCAACTGCCCAACGCTATCTGCTGTTCACATCCAGCTATAGCAGTTCATGACAACAATGGCAGGCAACAATGCAAACTAGCGACATACTGCACACAGCACAGCCAGTGATTTTCATATAGAGTGCTATGTAACGTTGCCAATAAAAAACATAAACAGCAAACTTACATAAAGAAAACATAAACAGCCTACTTACATAGCCCCCATGCTCCCCACAAAAAATTTTACAAATGTTTTTGGGCAGTGGCCAATAAAGATTTGATAAAATTTTTCATAATTACAATAACAAAGATAGCACACACTTATGGATACAATGTTGGTCAACAGCTAAAATTTTTTTCACAGTCAATAAAGACAGTCCAGATTGTTCATCATAATAGTAATTACAGTTTTTGTTTTTCACAAAGTCTCATTAGTAAAAGAAATTGCACATAGAAGTAGTGGATTTCCATGCAGTCTTGAAGAAGTAGTGTTGTCCTTCCAACGGAAAGACAGTGCTGACTCTTGAAATGCTGACAGGTAATGGACCACAATGGAGCAAACCCACAGCAGAGTCATTCGAAGTTCTGACGAATATTGGTAGGTAGGTCATCACTGAGCAGACCCACTGCAGTCCTGGTAGAGAGTATGGTATTGGTGGGCCACCAGAGATGCAGACCCACAGTAGTCCTTGTAGAGATAATTGTATTGGTGGGCCATCAAAGATGCAGACCCACTGTAGTCCTTGTAGAGATGGCCAGCAGCCATCTGTTGTGACTGTGCAGGTGCACAATCACCATAGAAGAGTCTTGCGGATAATAGAGCAAGTCCATAACCACCACTTGTGCATTCACAAAGTTTTTGGGAATTGTCCTTAGAACCAGCAATGCTGTTATCCAGTCCCTTGCTGAATTATTAACACACGTGCAAACACTAACAGTCCCTACTTCTCAAATATTGTCCATATACTATGACCAACAGAAATGTGTGCAGTGAAATGAATGCTTACAAGTTACGTAATTTGAGTAACTGGTGTCAATTACAATTATATAACATAAGAATACAATTACAAAGATACAAAATACATCATTAAAAACATAACAATACAGATAACATTTGTAGTAATAGGGGCTTTACAAAAGAATAGAAATAAACATATACATCAGTGTTACAGGAATGATGACATGAGTACATACATAAAAGATCAGAATCACTTTTAAAAATTCAACTTCACACATGAGCATTAAAACAAAACAGAATAAATAAAGTCTAAGCATCTTTACAAAGAAAATAACAGAGTATTAGAAAAATTCTACAACATAGCTCTCATCAGCTAAACACATAAAGACAGGAAAACACTAATACACAAGGGTACACAAACACATAGTGGGATAACACCAAAAGGAAAGGACAACACACAATTACATATTGGGAAAAAGCAGCAAAGAGGAAAGGACAGGGTTTGTTTTACTGCAGTATTTTGCTTGGAGATCTCCCTTCATTCCATAGATTGTTCGTCTTATTTCAACCTTTGCTTCCACCAAAAAAAAATCCTATCTAAGCATGCTTTCTGTATTTATATGTTCACACATTGCTTACCTCATCATTTATTTCCAAGAAAATCCTACCTATACCTCGTTCCTGTATTCTATTCATATTTCTTTCAAAATAATTATTTCTGATTGTACAATACTCATTGGGGCCCAAATCTTTCTTCGCAATGCATTCTTTACCTATTCTCCATAGTCAGTTTCATATATAGTCTACCCCCTCTTAAGCTAACTTAAATCTACTGAGCTCAGATATATATACCAAGGGACGAGGCAATGCAGCATCACAACAAATCAACACAAACAGAAATGACAAAAAATGCAAATTGGCAAAGCTAGCAGCATAAATTAGCAAAAGTCAAATTCAATAACACTATGCCTGGCAAACAGCAGCAACTTATACCTAAACATGACATAGCGCAAGCAGAAAAAATATTACACTAAAATGGCCATGTCTAATACCTATGTCACATCTTAACATTAGAGTGATGCATCACAAAAACTTACGCTAGTAGATAAGTTACCAAATCATAAAAAATAATTTATACAATTCCTGTGAAGGGAAATGTCTTTTTTTGTGCTCCCTCATTTTTTTGGATAGATCATAAAATTATTTACTGGATCTGTAGGCATAAAATATTTATATTAGTGCATATATTAAATTTTATTTTAACCAATGCTGCAGTGCAGCTAGAAACTTGATATTAAACAAAATGTGTAAATAAATACATAAAGCAAGCCATATGGCATTTTTCTCAACTAGCAAGACAATAGCTGTGAAATGTTTCGCATCGTTTCATTAGGCATTTCAGTGAATATCATAAATTACGAGCTCCACAGTATGCTTTCAGTAGCGCAGACAATGGCCTTCCCTTTCTGTTTTTTTCTACCTGTGCTTCTAACGAGGCACTCAAACTAATGGCTTGTTCTCCAGGTGTCTGACACAGCTGTGTGCCCACGACGCACATGCAGGTGGTCACTTAACTTTCTTACGGAAATATTTACGACTGCAGTTTCCGCTACAGTGACAGTCTCATATAAAAATATTTCACAGGTCAAGAATTTGCGTTACAAATCTGTATAAACAAAATGCTATTGATATGACAGTGTCCAAAAAATTTTCGCTTGCATTGTGATACATTCACGCATTTACACACACATTTCATAACTCTTAAAGTACGATTCTTGGTTTCCAACATCCTTTTTCACAAGTCAAGAGTCCCTAACCACTATTCATTACTCCTTACCTTATTCGTCGACACTTTTTCCATTTTTCATCATGGCAGATACATAGCATAATCAAATAACTCATATAGCATCAGCTTATGGATCATAAACTTACCGCAACAGCATAATACACATCGTCGTCGTAAAAATAACATCATAAAACCTCAGTCAAATCTCAAAAACGTCGTAGCTTCCTCCAATGATTTCGAAACCTAAAGAAAATCCTCTGCTCATTTCAGTAGTGTCATCTACCTCAAACGTACTTTAAAATCATACTCCCTTACCAAATACATCATTCAAAGCTCTCATAGTATCACAATGGTACCAAAAAAATATGAACAGTGCAAAAGGTACAGACAAAGTACAATTTCTTAAGTGTGAAGTAATCCAACTCTGTAATTGCGTAAACATGTGTCACTGACGTAGTAAAAGGATGTTTGTTTCTCTGTTAAATGATCAGATAGGTGTGTAATTTATGTGTTAGAGAAATATGGTACCGATGTGTTAAATTGTATAAGCAAATACCATATTAGCTAGGGCTCCTTGTGCTTGCCAAACACATGGTACACAAAGTAGGCGTGTACTCCCCTGAGGTTTATTGTAATTATACCCTCAGGTGTTACAGATTACAGCAATGGAATGAAATGTATCACGAAAAACTTTCTTTGAAATTCAAAAATCTTTAAAAATAAATGTTTTAAGTACAAAATTAATCACTCAAATACGTGTCCTGTAGCGCTAAATGTGCGTCTTGCTGTAAGATAATCTCTGGGAAGTGTCGTAGTTATTGTCCTCCGAAAGCTAAGTTCTGCAGAAGTCAATGTACTTACCTCATGATAAACAAAAGTGAAATGCTTTGCGTATAGATAACTTAGTTATTATGCTTATTGTTGCGATGAAGAAATTACTGTGCTGTAAAGTATTGTTGTGCTACGGAAAAGGCTGTCTCCTTGTAGCAATAGCACAAAAGTTACTACTAAAACATGTTTTACTTTACAGAAGAATTCAGAAAAACTGTGCAGATATCAAACAGATACACCGCAAAAGCAACATTGTAAATTGTCACTCATTAGTAACGTCGTGATATAATCGTGTAGCTGTCACACAAACCAACCACTGTGTCATCTGGCATTTCACAGAAAGCACCAAATCCAGAATCCACTCGTAAGCAAACCAAAATGTTGCATGTTAACAGTTTCTTAAGTCTGACAAATTGTACAAGTAGCGTTAAGTGAAAATTGCAAAGACTCAGTTAAAAAGCAGATTATCTGTCAATAAATGGTTTTACATGAGAAATGTGGTGCAATCTTTTGCCCTTTGCTCTTCTCAGTACGCAGAGTTTCAACTTGAATGCAAGTATCATGCGGTATTCGTCCGTAAAGAATACGGGAATTTTGCTCAAGGTTAGCGTCAATGTTATTTTTCTCGGAGCCAGCCGGCGCACGCAGCTGCCTGCGGTGCGAGTCATTGTCTGTTTCTTTGTTGGCGCGCTGTTACTGGGATTAGGAGGCCTAACTTCCACAAATCCGCCTTGCCGAGAGGGCCCAGCTCTGTTTAAAACTCGCCAGTTCTGATGCAGTTCAGGTCTGTCGTTACGATCATATCGTCTGTCGTCATGTCGGTAGTTTCGATAGTTTCTTTCTTGTCGGTCATGTGGTGGAGAATTTCTGCCTGAGTCGTAACTGCGTGCTGGACCGTTGCGTCTAAAGTTATTCTGTCTCCCTTGATAATAGTTATTTTGGTTCCCATATTGTCTGTTTCTCTGATTGTCTCTGTGATAGTCATTACCGCGGAAAGGTGATCTTTCCCTGTAACTATTACTCTGCCAGTGGTTATCATATGGGTGGTGTCTGTTTTGGTCACGATTTACGTTGTAAGAATAGGTTTGTCGTGGCCATTTATTGTTTCTGTCGTCACGGAATTGAGACGGATGTGACATGTAGTGATTGTTTTCCTGTTTTCGCATCCCGCGACTGTCTGTGTCAATTTCCAGTTCTTGTAACAATCCCTGAAAAGCTTCAATGTCGTCTTTGCAACGTCCTGCCAAAATAATATGTCGTAAATGTTCAGGCAGTTTGATTAAGCAAATGCGGATGAGTTCTGAGGGGCTGTATGGGTTTGACAGGTACTGATTCTTGTGCAACATGTCTTCAAAATATTTGACAAGACTGGAAAATTCAGATTGTTCAAAGTGTTTCATCATCATGATGCTATGTTTTACGCGATCTTGTGTAGCTTGTGACCAATATGCTGAGAGGAACGCATGGTAAAATTCTCCTTCACTGTGACAATCGTGAATGACCGATCGCATTCTTACAGCTGGTTCATTCTCCAAGTAGCCACACATAAATTCTAATCTGTGTTCTAATGACCAGTTGGGAGGAAAACAATGAGAGAATTGATGGAGCCATGCTTGTGGATGAATGTCGTTGCCAGAATTCTTAAATGTTTTGAATTTACGTGTAGTAATGAACAGCTTATAGTCAAAATCATCATGTCGGCGAGTCGCATGTCGGTCATTGTCACGTCGTTTCGGCGGTTCCATCTCAAAATTCGGTGTACCTTGCCAATTCCTTTCATAATTACCGAAATGCCCTGTGTTATTATTTTGTGGCTTTTCCGTATTTCTAAGTTCCTCTTCCCGTGTTGGAGCGCGAGTATCCTCTGAAATATGTAATTCTTGTATTACCTGTGTCAGCTGATCTTGTAATTCCCGTATTTCTCTTTTGTACTGTGTGTTGATTTGATTTTGATTTTGTTTGAATTTTCTAATTTGTTCATACTCTTCTGTGTCAGTGAAGGCTACGGGTCTTGTGTCATTCAGATCATCATCTACCTTTGTAGATAAGTTAGTGACCTGATCCGAAAGTTCGGCTACTTTCTCTGATAATGAACTAATTTCCCCCATGTGTCTTTCTACTGTGTCCTTTAAGTTTTCCTGAGTTTTTGCAAGTTGCGTAACCGAATCGGTAGATGCAACTGAGTCCATTTTAGCTTGCAAGGTCTCATGATTTTCATGGACAATAGTTTGCAGCTCTTTTATGGCTGCTTCGTGATTCTGTAATGCATTTTCATGCCGCGAAAAAATAGGCTGAAAATGCTCACAAATTTGTGTTTTTACGTCATTACAGACTTTTTGGCATTTCGATTCAATGTTATGTAACTCAGTAGTTAGATCTTCACGTGTTTGTTCAAGTGTGGTGTCTAACTTCCGAAGATTTTGTTCCATTGTGTCTAACTTTTGAAGATTTTGTTCCACTGTGTCTAACTTTTTAAGATTTTGTTCCACTGTGTCTAACTTTTTAAGATTTTGTTCCACTGTGTCTAACTTTTTAAGATTTTGTTCCATTGTGTCTAACTTTTGAAGATTTTGTCCCATCTGTCTCTGATTTTGTTCCATTTGTTGCATTAGTTGTAATAACAATGCATTAGTGTCTGGAATCTGTTCCTCTACTCTTTTCGGCAGGGCATTTGCGCCGGCAACATTCACATTTTGACAAGCTGAAAATGTGTCTTGACTTATTTGAGAAAACGGTGAGGAAGCAAAACCTGAATCTACAGTATTTGCAATATTGTGTCCTATCATTTCGGATTCCTGAGGCGAGCTGTTGCCGACCGACCGATCGATAATGCTTCCCTGTTCACTACCTGTTTGACTGTCTACGCCATTGTTTGACGTCCGCTCCATTTCCCTATGCACAGTTACCAAATTACTACTTTGAACATTAGTTAACTCATTACACAGTGGCGCTAATAAGCTACGCTCGTCGTCACTATTGTTTCTCAATTTAGTTTGGAGCCTAGTGTTACGTTTTTCACACGCCATTATTGTCACAATATTTCACACGACAACACAGAAAAGCACAACTTGAATAGCAAAAATAAGAGAACACATTAACATAGCACTGAAAATAATATCTAGTTAATTGCAGCTGCGAAATACTTGGTGCAAATCTACATGCATGCCACAACTGTTTTACAGTACAACAATGAAAGGCTGCAACTACAAAGGAGATTCCCTCTACAATTACGCGCTAGCTATAAACAAAGGCTACACTAAATACACAAACTACAAGAAAAAATCAGAAGATTCCAGTGAGGTATCCTAGGCTAAGGGTCGACATATGAAACGTCCCCTTTGAACTACTTGACATATGAAACGTCCACTTAGAACAATTGTACAAGACTGTGCTTAACCTGGCACACAATAATTTTAGCGCAACGCAATCTGACTATCAAAAATCCCTGCAAAAGAATGGCCCTGACAAACATTAAACTATACCTTTCACAAATCACTTACCTCACAAAAATCTTCGTTGCTCGAACTACTGCAATACAGCGAGCGCCACTACTGCCAGCTAAATAAAAGATTCAAACCACTGAAGGTACTAACTACTGATAGGGATAGTTAGCAAATGAAAGATATTAATAGAGAACAAACAATGTATTTACCTTAATATTCATAATTGACATTCAGTCTTACAGATTATCAAAACTCCGCCATCTCTCTCCCCACGTCCACCACTGCTGGCGGCTCACCTCCAACTGCCCAACGCTATCTGCTGTTCACATCCAGCTATAGCAGTTCATGACAACAATGGCAGGCAACAATGCAAACTAGCGACATACTGCACACAGCACAGCCAGTGATTTTCATATAGAGTGCTATGTAACGTTGCTAATAAAAAACATAAACAGCAAACTTACATAAAGAAAACATAAACAGCCTACTTACATAGTGTAAGTAGGCTGTTTATGTTTTCTTTATGTAAGTTTGCTGTTTATGTTTTTTATTAGCAACGTTACATAGCACTCTATATGAAAATCACTGGCTGTGCTGTGTGCAGTATGTCGCTAGTTTGCATTGTTGCCTGCCATTGTTGTCATGAACTGCTATAGCTGGATGTGAACAGCAGATAGCGTTGGGCAGTTGGAGGTGAGCCGCCAGCAGTGGTGGACGTGGGGAGAGAGATGGCGGAGTTTTGATAATCTGTAAGACTGAATGTCAATTATGAATATTAAGGTAAATACATTGTTTGTTCTCTATTAATATCTTTCATTTGCTAACTATCCCTATCAGTAGTTAGTACCTTCAGTGGTTTGAATCTTTTATTTAGCTGGCAGTAGTGGCGCTCGCTGTATTGCAGTAGTTCGAGCAACGAAGATTTTTGTGAGGTAAGTGATTTGTGAAAGGTATAGTTTAATGTTTGTCAGGGCCATTCTTTTGCAGGGATTTTTGATAGTCAGATTGCGTTGCGCTAAAATTATTGTGTGCCAGGTTAAGCACAGTCTTGTACAATTGTTCTAAGTGGACGTTTCATATGTCAAGTAGTTCAAAGGGGACGTTTCATATGGCGACCCTGCCAGGATACCTCACTGGAATCTTCTGATTTTTTCTTGTAGTTTGTGTATTTAGTGTATGAAACGTCCCCTTTGAACAATTTTACATTTGAAACGTCCACTTAGAACAATTATACAAGCCTGTGCTTAACCTGACACACAATATTATTTAGCGCAACGCAATCTGACTTTCAATAATCCCTGCAAAAGAATGGCCCTGAGTAACATTAAACTATACCTTTCAGAAATCACTTACCTCACAAAAATCTTGGTTGCTCGTGCACCGAACGACGTCCTGGGGGAAGCCACACACCGAATTACAGGGAGAGCCGCCGCGCTAATGCAGAGGCCCCCTACGCGAGCGCACCGCGGCCTACCTGGACTTCCCACTGTGCGTCGCGCGGTGCTTGCTCTGAGCCCCAGCTGTCGCGCGCCCCGGCCGTGCCTCCTCATTACGTAAGCGAGACCGAGAATGCGCGACACGGGAAGCCTCTCGCCGCGAGGCGGGCAACCCGCACTGCACAGAACTGCCGCCGGGGGGCCGGGGTATCTTGGCGCCACGTTATGCGAATGCTCTCTACGTCATTAAGGCGGCGGAGTAACTCTGCGTGTACCCACATTAAGTGCGTCGTCTGAGTTCCGCGGAATGGGACAAGAGCTTCTCCTGCTAACCTGTCCCTGCTACTGCACTACTTTTAACAAAATGCCGAAACGTATATAAAACACATGAATGCGCCAGGAGGTATTTTACCACTGAACGCAATTGCTGAAAAGCGTTACTCGTTAATGGATACTCCGCTAGAACGGACCTATCTGTGGGTTACCTACTGATAAGTTCTATTACACACGTGTGTTTCTCCCCAAGGAATTTGCTCCCAATTCCGACTGAATCCACTTTCTGTGGACAGTCCATATTCACAGTGGCGGATACAGTTCCCTGCTCACATGTGTTTCTTTTCCTCACGATGGCAGTTCCGCCGATCACACAAATTTTAAAAATCGTAAAACTCAGTTTTACAATATGTCTCGACATATAAAAAGTTTTACACAATGCAAATTCGCATAAGATATTTAAAATTCTCATTAAAAGAGGTAGAAGGTAAAGGCAGACAATTTACAGTACATACAAGATCCAGGACAGTTCATCACTTCCTCAATATATACCCCTAGAATTCACGTCATACTGTACTGGTTGTAAAATTTAGTAAACAGTGACGTCACCGTTGGTTATAAGAACTGCTATAACGTAGTTAGACCTGTCTGCATGACAGCTACAGATACGTAATATACATGGTGAGTCACCTAACATTACCGCTGGATATATTTCGTAAACCACATCAAATACTGACGAATCGATTCCACAGACCGAACGTGAGGAGAGGGGCTAGTGTAATTGGTTTATACAAACCATAAAAAAACGCACGGAAGTATGTTTTTTAACACAAACCTACGTTTTTTTAAATGGAACCACGTTAGTTTTGTTAGCACATCTGAACATATAAACAAATACGTAATCAGTGCCGTTTGTTGCATTGTAAAATGTTAATTACATCCGGAGATATTGTAACCTAAAGTTGACGCTTGAGTACCACTCCTCCGCTGTTCGATCGTGTGTATCGGAGAGCACCGAATTACGTAGGGATCCAAAGGGAACGGTGATGCACCTTAGGTACAGAAGAGACTGGAACAGCACATTACGTCCACATGCTAACACCTTTTTATTGGTCTTTTTCACTGACGGACATGTACATTACCATGAGGGGTGAGGTACACGTACACACATGTTTTCCGTTTTCAATTACGGAGTGGAATAGAATGTGTCCCGACATGTCAGGCCAATAGATGTTCAATGTGGTGGCCATCATTTGCTGCACGCATTGCAATCCCTGGCGTAATGAATGCCGTACACGCCGCAGTACATCTGGTGTAACGTCGCCGCAGGCTGCCACAATACGTTGTTTCATATCTTCTGGGGTTGTAGGCACATCACGGTACACATTCTCCTTTAACATACCCCACAGAAAGAAGTCCAGAGGTGTAAGATCAGGAGAACGGGCTGGCCAATTTATGCGTCCTCCACGTCCTATGAAACTCCCGTCGAACATCCTGTCAAGGGTCAGCCTAGTGTTAATTGCGGAATGTGCAGGTGCACCATCATGCTGATACCACATACGTCGACGCGTTTCCAGTGGGACATTTTCGAGCAACGTTGGCAGATCATTCTGTAGAAACGCGATGTATGTTGCAGCTGTTTGGGCCCCTGTAATAAAGTGAGGACCAATGAGGTGGTCGCCAATGATTCCGCACCATACATTTACAGTCCACGGCCGCTGTCGCTCTACCTGTCTGAGCCAGCGAGAATTGTCCACGGACCAGTAATGCATGTTCCGTTGATTCACTGCCCCGTGGTTTGTGAAACCCGCTTCATCGGTAAACAGGTAGAACTGCAACGCATTCTCTGTTAATGCCCATTGACAGAATTGCACTCGATGACTAACTGATGTAGCGACACATGAAACGGGTGAAAGCGGTGACGATGCAGTATGCGCATGACACAACTTTGACTCAGTACACCGGCTCTCACAATGTCCCGTGTACTCATGTGTGGGTTCATGGCAACAGCAGCTAACACACCAACTGCACCCGCTTCTCCTGTGACGGGCCTATTACGGACCCGTTTAGGTGCTACGACCATACCTGTTGCATACAGTTGGCGGTAGATGTTTTGCAATGTGCGGCACGTTGGATGCTCTCTGTCCGGGTACCGTTCTGCATACACCCTGCAGGCTTCAGCTGCATTTCGTCGACACTCCCCATAGATGAGTATCATTTCCGCCTTTTCAGAGTTCCAATACACCATGGTCACAGTTCCTACAACACTACACTATCACAGACGTCTGGTAACACGGTGTACTACAGTTGGTCTGCGTGCGGAGACGAATGCAGAATAATAATAGCAGCAAGCGCTACATGCGGACACTGCGACAGCTAGACCAAACCACAACAGTGCACTACAGCCACACTCGTAAACACGGTCGTCATCGTAAACATGTCCCTGCAGATGCTGCTCGCCGACCGTGGCCCGTCTTTGTTACAACACGCAACTGAACGCCGGAGGTTTCAAGCGTCAATTTTAGGTTACAATATCTTCGGATGTAATTAACATTTTAGAATGCAACAAACGGCACTGATTACGTATTTGTTTATATGTTCAGATGTGCTAACAAAACTAACGTGGTTCCATTTGAAAAAACATACTTCCGTGCATTTTTGTATGGTTTGTACTAAACAATTACACTAGCGCCTCTCCTCACGTTCGGTCTGTGGAATCGGTTCGTCAGTATTTGATGTGGTTTACGAAATATATCCAGCGGTAACGTTAGGTGACTCACCCTGTATATGAAGATAGTAACTGTTCTTGAAAGAACAGATACCGTTGATGAGCGTGAAGATTCTCTAGAATAAATGATAATTAATTGAAACCCACAGCTGCCGACGATTTGTTGATATACCTCGATGGCAACAGCTGAAATGTGTGCCCCGACCGGGATTCGAACCCAGGATCTCCAGCTTACATGACAGGCACTCTATCCATCTGAGCTACCGAGGACACAGACGAATAGCGCGACTGCAGGGACTTATCCCTTGCACGATTCCCGTGAGACTCACATTCCCTACTGTCCACAATCTACATACGTAATGCCCTTATTGGTACATTATGGAAACTTCGAAGGCAGGAAACAACCACTGGCCTCAAAACTCCAGAAATGTAATATATAATACCCAAATTACATGTTACGCGAACCAGGTGTGATCTGGTTGCGTACCCACTTAGGTCCCAGACGATCGCGTCAGGTTCTGGGCCTGTGTGGCAAATGCGATCTGGCAAGCTCCGTCCCCTCTCAGCCTGTGCACAGTGATACTGTAAGCTATCTATAAAATGCGCAAGTCAAAACTGAATACAAAGATTTCGCAAACTTTCTCCTTAAATGACATGTACTTCAGATGATCTATTCGACTGCGGAGCAAAACTGACTGGTGGCTGGCCCTGTGTTGCGCTTGTGATTATTGGTGTGAAATAAAATTATAAACTTCATGAAATGCAAATTTTGAAATAAAGAAACTGAATCTAATTAACTGCCTAAATAAACTGTGTGCTCAGTGAAAACTATGTAACAAAAACTCAGCACATCATGAACGATGCATAATATTAAGTGCAACAACGCAGTCCTTGTTATGAATTTTTTCGCTTACTTAACACATGAGACTATTTGTATACGATGTATTGTCTAGTGTAAATACGTATTGTAAATACTATGTTTAAATTATGTAGTATTTAACACTGGCAAGTCAGGGCATATTTAGTTAAAGTTGAAGTCAGAGAGATTGTTTCGTCGCGCCTCTGGGCGCGGGAGAGCGTCAGCGGGTAGTAGTAGCAGTGACGCCGTGCTCGGAGTAAGAAGTACAGTCGAGAGCTGCTAGTCCTAGCTGTGTTACATCTAACGGCTAGTGTGTGGATCTAAGTACGACGGAAAAGTAATGGTCGGAATATCTGGAAGCACGGCCGGGCAAGTTATTATGGATTAATGGGCATAGTGCTGAAGAAACGAGGACTTATATGTGAAGCGCACTGTGGGCCCAAGTCGCAACAGTAGAAGCCCGATGCCACATTGTGTCGCTGCCGTGGACTTCCGTCGATCCACCGCCAACGAGGGAAGTAAGATCTACGTCATTTTCATATGATAAAATTGTAGAAGGCTTGCCAGTGACTGTGCTTTTCTCTTAAGTTGAGCAGTTAATAACAAGCACTTTATAATCGAAGTGTTGCAGTTACATTCCACCCGACAATAACACCAAGTAGGTTCCTTCCAACGCTTACCTTATTGAACCGAGTGTGGCACGCCATTATCAAGAGAAAATATGTTAATTATCAAATTATTTGTATAGACGGTGAAGAGTAAATTTTCGACTGATTATCGTAGTTAATTTTTGTACTTAATAAGCTTACACCAACCGTAGTAACATAATAATAGACTGAAGTAATAAGTTCGATTATTAAGATTTATTTCAATGCATATTCAGCTGAAGTTAATTCAAGGATATTTCATGTAGCTATAAAGCTTATTCCACCAGAAAATTCCGCAATTAATGAATTATTATCATTCAAAACATAGTTAATCAATTATTGGCAATATATTTCGTTATCAGTAGATTAAACCGTGGAAAGTACCTAATTTTAAAGATAGGCTGACAGTCCATTATTCAAAATCTCGATAGGTAATTATCTGTGTTGTTAGTTTTGCACTTAGCTGACAAATTGTGAACAAAATAAGTGTAGTTAGATTGTTATGACATTGTTTTATATGACTACTGAGCCTGACACAGCACTTACGTAACAGTTCCTGTTCCACCTGCTGCGCTAAAAACAGGTAAACTTTATTTTTGACACAATTATTCACGTACTTAACAGTACTGTCGCTCATCAGTTGAGCTGGCAACCGATTTTTAATTGCTTTTACAACTTAATCATTTCTTTCGGCAAAATTTCCACTGGCAAAATTTATTTCCAGATTATTTCCATTATTTCATTTACCGATCGTTATTGAATGAAATTACTCATTCAATAACGATCAAGTTATAACGTCTCCTGTTTCCCGCGGAATAATCATTATTTACTTCAGATTTGGATGCCTTATCCCGACGCCAGTCAAAATTCATAATTCACGGTCATTGTCAACTTGTAATTTCGCAAATCCCGGGAAGCAGGGGGGTGTTATACAATGTTAAGCTAAAAATATCCACAAAAATAAATTACTGCTCTACTTGGAAGAAAATAACTGTTTGAAGTTACCAACAATGTTCACTGAAACTTAATGTACTTTGTAGCACGACACGTGGCAGTCTTGATTATAGACTGTTTGCACAAGACTGTAATAAGAGATCTGCCCCAAAATAATAGTGACTCATCTCTTGCACAGCATACCGTTTTTTTGTGTCGTCCTCGAAATCAAATACAAACCATCAGATGCAACAGTTAAATATAAGTAATCTACTCTGAAAACTTTTTGTCGGAAACGAGCTGTTTCTTTGTGTGGGATAAGATGCAGTGCCCACACGATAATAATTCAGAACTTTATTATGAATCGCTGAGGGGGGTTTTGCTTTAAAGAAAATCGTTTTTTGATGAATCAAACTCTAATTACTGAGAAAAAGACAGCAGAACATAAGAAGACTCTAACAGTTACAAAGTTCTCTCATTACAAAAAACCACAAACATATCTTTAAAATTCCTCTAAACTCTCATCTTTCAACATAAATAACAAGAAAGTATTAAATGAATTTCCATTTAGAAAAGAAAGTATTCCATATAGCTTCTTCCAAATTCGCAAAAACAGATCTCATTCCCTGAAGAACTCAAGTGGACGCTACAGCGCTACAACGCCTCAAATAAGAATGTCCCAGCACTGCACTATCAGACTGATCAGCAGGTCAACCACAGATAAGACTAAATACAGAGTCAATGATCTTATTCACTACTCTCACACTGCGGTTACTTGTCTTTGTCGCGGTACAGTAAATGTGAATTGTTTACAGTAGCAGAAAACATATGAGAACTTTACGTTATCCCCTGCCCCCCCCCCCCACCCTCAGAAAAAAATTTCTTACGGGTTGTCTGACCTTTGGTAAGGCAAAGAAAACCAACTTTTTTTTTAAAAAAATTTACAAAGAAGTAATTAAAATAAACTACAGTTATAAACAATATTACAAGTGTTAGGTTTCAGGTTACGAAATCTACAAAAGAATGTTCTGTATAGTGTTTTTAACATAAAGACTGTCTTTGCCCAGGGAGAAAGCACTATTTGCCGTGTTCTGTAGAATGAAGGTAAAAGCCGTTGAACATTTGCTTTAATATCTATATCATTAATCTTGAGGCTAGTATGTGAACACAATTGAAGATAAAATGTTGCATCACGTAGCAATACCAAAGATATTGTTAATGTTATTATTCTTGTGGCTAAGAAAAGAAATGCAACTAGCTCAATATTGACACATTTCTTGAAGTACCACCAACAATGAGGTCGATGACCCTCTATGACTGAATCCACAGATAAGTAACACTGACGAATGTGAAGAACGTTGCATGCTTAGGTGTGACCAGAAAAGCAATTACATATCCATCACTGCAGCCAGTAACGCAACTGAATGTTCATCACTGACTAAACACTGAAAATAGGCAGTTAATGTAGAACCGGATATGAGCAGACTCAGGGAAGTGGTGTTCGATGACAACTCATATCTCCATTTGAAGTATCGTAAATCGTAAATTGTGTGCGAAACTTACTTAAATCCAAGGCAACTACATTGCATTTTTGATTTGCATTACAAACAGGCTATGTGACCAGCATATGCAATAATGTCTCTCTAAGAAATGACCTTATTCCTAGCAACTATCTGAAATAGTACAAGAACATTGCATGAAAATGTAAGATGAAGCCTGCGTACGAAACATGATATTTATAGATTACATTATAGATTACAATAGTGTGACTAGGAAACATCTACATAAAGAAAGAATTATGCAGTATTCCTTGCCAGATACAAAATAAATTTAACAAGAGAAGCAACTGACAAAACATTATCTTCTAATGGTGATAAATAACCATGAAAATGTACCAGGAAATCTAGTGTGCATACAATAATATAACCTACATTACAGAAAATAGTTACTTATAACATGTAAAATAAAACAAAAAACAAAACAAAATACGTACATAAAAAACATACACAAATGGTAAGAGGAAGCAAGAGTGTAGACTAGAAATGAAGGACTAACAAACAAATGTATTGTGATTCAAGTAAAGGAAAGGAAAGGGAAATAAGTACATTTACGTTCACTGAAACCTTATACTTTTCTCATAATATCTTGTATCTCAATTTGCTTGCTAAAAACATAACATCCTCATAATAATATCTTTCATATCGATGTACTTGAGAAAAATGTCATGTCTGTTTGCTTCATTTGATTATCACACAAATATAAACCATAATTTAATCGTTATTCATTCTGCCTATGCTCATATTTCTAAATTACAATAATATTTTTTTCACATTTCTAGATACCTCTGTTAGATTTTCAATGTACTCTCTTTCTATACCCATTTTTCGTAATTCTGTTATACCATGACATTTGCCTTATTCATATGTTCGTACAGTAAATGCTTATCCTACGTGAGATGTCCTAAAATTATTAGCACTGCAAGAGATATATATACATTAAAATAGATCATCAGAAAAGCGATGCACCAAATTCATTATCGTACACATACAAACATGACAAATGTTTCATCAGAAAATCAATGCTGCAAAAGATCTTATCTTGCGCATGTGCAACAAAAACTCAGTATGGTGAATCAGTAAACAAAATAAAGAACAAATTCTTAGACTGAGACGAATCGTACACAAAAGTTTCATCCAAAAAGAAAGTCAGTAACTAAAGCAAAGAATGACATCGCAAAAATGCAAGATAGCAGTGCCATCACAATATGCCAATAAGATAACAGTGTCAAAACTTTGTTGGTACACCAATGATTGCGTAATGGATGAGTTCACAAGAGGCAAAAACTATACTAAGCAATAGTCATATTATGCACCGAAATTATATGTTTTTTACAATACTAACCTAAGCCATGGCACTAAAATAAAATACTAAGTACTAAAATGCAAAAGGAATAAAAGCATTATGGATTAGTATCATATTGCTCACTAAAATACACGGTTTACCATAAAATACATATAATTTTCCATCTCTGCCTGGTGTCATCATTAAAACTTGTTCGTCAATGGTGCGTCCTATGTGCAACTGTGTCTCATAAATCTGGAATATGTGGATAGTAGCCAAATTCGTTTCCGTATATATTTATATTACCATGTATGTCATAATCTGAGGTGAAGACAAAAAGGTGTGTAGTTAGTTACGAAAGAAAAATTAAATACTTCATTTTTCGGCAGAAGATGATACTTATTGATTGGCGACTCCATGTTGTCTTGTGCACTACGACCAGATAACAGGTATACTTGAAAAAAGAGACAGCATTGGTCGTATATTTTTTACTATCGCAAAATCGATTTTCTGTCACTGAGTGACCATCTTCAGTGCTATATTGTATAACTTAAATTAGGATGCACTGTTGCCACTAAGCTTACGGCAATCACATAGTCTATGTGGTTGCCGTAAGCTTAGTGACAACAGTGCATCCTAATTTAAGTTATACAATATAGCACTGAAGATGGTCACTCAGTGACAGAAAATCGATTTTGCGATAGTAAAAAATATACGACCAATGCTGTCTCTTTTTTCAAGAAGATGATACCTTTCACGTTCATTTTTCGGTATAAATTTGTGTTCAGTGTCAAACATCCGGTATGAAAGCGGCACATTCGGTTAGTCGTGTTTCGTTTCATGAAGTGCAACGAACTATAAACCACTTTATAAATCGACGAAGTGTCGAATGAGTTTCTGAACGTGGTGTCGCAATCTGAATATCTACTATGGCATCCTATTTCTGTAATGAGTTCCAAAGATTTGTGTTGTCTCCTTCGTGGAACCTGTGTAATAGTTCAGATAAAAGAATTTGGTGAAGCAGAGAGCTGCACAATATGATTATGGACTTATTGTATAAAATTTAATAGGGTGGGACAGGTCAAATGGCAAATGATGATATTGTTTTAAATTGGTTTAGAAATTTGGATAACTTACTGACCAGAGCAACATTGAAACATCTTCTGTATCCTGGTAGGTCAGATCCTCACAGGCAACGTGCGGTCTAATGTTAGGGTGTTGAAAGGTAACCGTGGACACCTCGAATGTGGGGGACAGTCACTATCTTCAACACGTCAGAAACGCAGCGGTGGCTCCTGTCAAAATTACCAACTGAGCTGAGCATCACCAGGTGGTAATGATGAAGAATACAGTCTGTCAACGCTGCATCGCCTTGGAGACTCCACACATGTAAACGTCCATCGTAGTAGCGTGCACAGCATCTTGGCTACTCTGAAAGGACTGTTTCCTGGTTCACAGTAGCTGACATGGCTGTGTTATCCTCGACGGCCGAACGAACAAAATATATGTCCTGATGGACTAGGAATTTTGTTAACTAGGCATCAAAATAACCCACGACGAAAGGAATAAGGACATAAAAAGCAGATTAGCACTGGCAAAAAGGTCATTCCTGGTTAAGAGAAGTCTACTAGTATTAAACGTAAGTTTTAATCTCAGGAAAAAATTTCTGTGAATGTACGTTTGAAGCACGGTATCGTATTGTAGTGAAACACAGGCTGTGGAGAAATCAGAATAGAACTGAAGTGTTTCAGATGTAGTCCTCCTACGGATGAATATTGAAAAGTGGGTTGACTGATGAGATATGGAATGAAAAATTCTCCCCAGAATCGGCGGCTAAGGGAATATGTGTAAAACTTTGATAAGAACAAGGGACAGTATGACAACACAACTGTTAAGAACTGAGGGAATGTACTTCTATCATACTAGAGGGAGCTGTAGGTGGTAAAAACTGTAGGGAAAGACAGAGATTGGAATACATTCAGCGCATAACTGAGGACGTATGTTGCAAGTGCTACTCTGAGATGAAAAGTTTGGCATGGGAGAGGAATTGGTGGCGTGAGAGTCATCAAGCCAGAAAACATTCACTCAAAAAGAAGTGTGGAGGTAGTGCAGTGAAACTAGACTGGTGGTGGCCATGGTTATACAGAAAAATCGTTTCCATTTTCGGGGTTTTGTAAAAGAGCTATTGAGCCTTTGTGAAGTAAGGACGTGTCTGGATGTAGAAGACACATATTATACCATACGCAATGCGCTTATTACTAACAAAATTAAAGAAACCTTATTATATGTGAAAATAACAGATTTTATTTTAATCGAGGAAACTGTGCAATCTCTTTTGTAGAAACAAATCATAATCGAGACAGACGTTATTATTATTATTATTATTATTATTACTGATTTTTTAAATTCGTGAATTTACTGGTTGGAATTTATTTGCAATAAATATTTGTTTTGTAAATAA
Source organism: Schistocerca cancellata (assembly GCF_023864275.1). Classification (NCBI taxonomy): domain Eukaryota; kingdom Metazoa; phylum Arthropoda; class Insecta; order Orthoptera; family Acrididae; genus Schistocerca; species Schistocerca cancellata. The sequence continues at coordinate 6,989,015 of NC_064630.1, forward strand.
AATACATGTTCTCTTGCTGCACTGTATTTTATTCTGCCAGACGCGTTTCGCCTTTTTTCACTTTGAGGCCCCGGCCGATGTGGCCGAGCGGTTCGAGGCGCTACAGTCTGGTACCACGCGACCGCTACTGTCGCAGGTTCGAATCCTGCCTCGGGCATGGATGTGTATGATGTCCTTAGGTTAGTTACGTTTAAGTAGTTCTAAGTTCTAGAGAACTGATGACCTCAGAAGTTAAGTCCCATAGTGCTCACAGCCATTTGAATCACTTTGAGGCATTATCAGTGAGATCTATAATGATACATCTATGACACAATTTTGTTTTGATACGTATTATTTACAGATTATAAAAGAGCTGATTCTAATTACTTTCATGGCTTCTTCTCTAGTGGTTGGTTTTTGATAGTGTTCTTTATATATTAGGCTAATTTGGAGTGGTTTTGTCTCATACATCCTGGCTCTCGTGTGTTCTTTGCAACTGACATCAAATGTTCTGCCTCTTTCTCCTATGTGTCGTCATCACACTGTATGTTACACTGAATTAGATATATGATTCTTTCCTGGTATACAGGAGCAAACAAAATGAAAAGTGGGAAGAAAAATGTTCGAAAAATAAACACATGCTTATGTTTCGTAAATAGAGCGGTAGTACGACCTCAGGCATGTGACGAGATGAGAGGAAACGCAGATGCGAACTAAAAACGCGAAGAACAGTAAGTAATCACTTGTTGTTGTTGTGGTCCTCAGTCCTGAGATGGTTTGATGCAGCTTTCCATGCTACTCTATCCTGTGTAAGCTTCTTCATCTCCCAGTACTTACTGCAACCTACATCCTTCTGAATCTGCTTAGTGTATTCATCTCTCGGTCTCCCTCTACGATTTTTACCCTCCACGCTGCCCTCCAATGCTAAATTTGTGATTTCTTGACGTCTCAGAGCATGTCCTACCAACTGGTCCCTTCGTCTTGTCAAGTTGTGCCACAAACTCCTCTTCTGTCCTATTGTATTCAATACCTCCTCATTAGGTATGTGATCTACCCATCTAATCTTCAGCATTCTTCTGTAGCACCACATTTCGAAAGCTTCTATTGTCTTCTTGTCTAAACTATTTATCGTCCATCTTTCACTTCCATTCATGGCTACACTCCAGACAAATACTTTCAGAAACGACTTCCTGACACTTAAATTTATACTCGATGTTAACAAATTTCTCTTCTTCAGAAACGCTTTGCTTCCCATTGCCAGTCTACATTTTGTATCCTCTCTACTTCGACCATCATCAGTTATTTTGCTCCCTAAACAGCAAAACTCCTTTACTACTTTAAGTGTCTCATTTCCTAATCTAATACCGTCACCATCACCCTACTTAATTAGACTACATTCCATTACCCTTGTTTTGCTTTTGTTGATGTTCATGTTATATCCTCCTTTCAACACACTGTCCATTCCGTTCAACTGCTCTCCCAAGTCCTTTGCTGTCTCTGTAATCACTTACTTACAGAAAAAGCGAGAACTGATCCGTTTTATAATCTACGAATAATACGTATCAAAGTAAAAATGTTCAGAAATGTACCATTATAGATCCCACTGACAATACCTTAATGTGAAAGAATTCGAAACATGTGTGGGAGAATAAAATAGAGGGCAGTAAGACATGACGTTTTTTATTTACGAAACAAATATTTCTTTGCTTGCTACAGAGGATGGCCACGCAAACAGACTCGTTATTTGGCCTACGTTTGTCGGTACTTCACGACATTATAAATTATTTACTTAAGCTTTTATTAGTGGAAGGAGATCTGAATGCAGAAAGTGAATGTGAAACAAATATTTCTGTGCTTGCTACAGAGGATGGCCACGCAAACAGACTCGTTATTTGGCCTACGTTTGTCAGTACTTCACGACATTATAAATTATGTACTTAAGCTTTTATTAGTGGAAGGAGATCTGAATGCAGAAAGTGAATGTGAAGGGAAGTAATATTTGTAAAGAGGGAGGTCTGGCAGGAGAAAGTAACAAGCCCACCACCACCTTCTCGCCCCTTGTACCGAACACTGGGTCCACAGAGAGTATGAGGTGGGAACTAATGAATAGGCAGGCAGCTGGAGTGAGCGGCAAGTTTGGCCGCGGAGTTGCCCAGCAGGAGCCCCCAGTGGCAGATGGCGGCTGAGCGCCCTATCAGGTGCCAGCGTCCGGACCCTCCTGCGAGAGCGAGACGGGCCGCGAGACAAATGGAGCGCCAGATAAGACCGCCGCGCCGGGCAGAGCCCGCCTGCTCTGCTGCCGGGATCCCCAGCACCTGCCGCCCACCACACGCGGCTCACCAGCTACGTGGGTGTGCGTGACGCCGCACAGGCAAGCCTCCTCAGCGTGCACCATCGCTGCTGCTACTCCTACCTGCTCTGTATATACCAGAGTAAGCGACAGTGCTTCCTGTTTCCCCAGAGGCGCATTCTGCACCAACATTACGATGGAAGCTGAATCCCGAAATATAGGTGCCGTTTCGCATAGTACACTGTTTAGCCGACCGATATTCAAATTGATTTGTACGATCGAGATAAATGATCAATGTTGCAAGACGTTTGCTACAGTAAACTCAGTTTATCTGACAGATATTACAAAATGTCTTGCGTAATCACTAAAAAATATCAGTGCTGTAAGATCGTGAGTACCTTAACAATGTTTGTTACCATCCACAGGTGAATAATCGTTTCAATGTTACAACTTGTTTGCTTTTTCTTCGTTCTCTTCTTCATCTTCTGCCAACAACATAGTAAATCATGGATCGTGATGAATTTACGAATTTCTTTCAGATAATTTGAATTCCTTTTTCCAGAACAATTTTCAGTCTTTCACTTCTTATCTTCCTCTCCTCCTCGGTTAACAATATTCTGACTGTGATTGTACTAAATGTCTCCTTGAATAGCTTAATGTTTTCAATGAAGGTCCTTACACATTTCCGTTATACACAAACCAAAAAATGTTATGCATCACCCCGGTTCCCAGAACTCCTTAAGATAGACGTTGATCGTGGTCATTCTGTCACAGACACAGTGCCTTTGACTGTTCACACATGTCACTCAACCCGCACAAAAATGTAAACAGCCATGCATGAGCAGCGACTATTAGACAGAGAGGGTTGTAACCTCCCCTTCACTTATCGACCTCAATGACAGTGAAAAATTAAACCACGTGTACTTAATGGAATTTTGGAAAAGCAATCGTCACCGAAATTAATCTGTCAGTAAAGAGGGAGGAAGGGTTACATCTAAATGAAATCAAAAATGTAAATGAAATTGGTGGAAATTAATTTCGAAAAAGGTAAAGTTAATGAAGAAAGTAAATGTGCGGTCGTTACGTTAACAATTAACTGGTGTTAATTAGATATTTGACATTTCGGGAAATTTACGGTCGCCAGTCCTATGGACAACTACTATAATAACTGAAAAAGAAAGGGTAATGCACATATAATTAGCACTAAAAGCGTGGCAACTGAAGGTTGACACGTGTTGTGTGAAAACTGAATATTTGCCAGAAGTAATAAATTTCACTACACTCTGACTTAATTTAGCAAAAGAATTATTAAAACCGGAAAATTGAAAGTTAATTTACTGACTGAAATTAATAGTGAACTTTGTTTCTGAAGCATTACGAAATTAAAGAAAATAAGGTTAGTGTTGGGCTACCTCAATAATCATCTCAAAAACAACTTGAATCTACGCAACTTAGAAATAACAGATTTAACTTTGAACTTGAATTAAATGATTTTGAAAAATTAACAATAGTAAAATTTAGTACGTACCAAGCTGAGCTGCAGTCACAGGCTTGCTAAAATATAGTAACAAAACTCCCACTCTTAATTTGTGCTTCTGTAATCTAAATATAGTTCTGTTTGGTTATTGTAGCCAGCTATGAATACTTTAACTGAACTTTCAAATTAAGGCAGTGAAATGGAGTGGTATTACTTTAATGCTGGCGTTTGAATTTCAACGATACTCAGGTTCATTTCGGAAAACGAAAGGACACTGCTTGGTAATGCAATTGGGACAATGAGCAACAAAGGCTCATGGTAAGTAGCTGTATTTTAGTGATGCAAATGGAACAGTTTGAATAGCTGAGGTCTGCCATACAGTTCTAAAGCTTTACGTGCTTTCAGTCTTCCTTGTTGGTTGCTTGAAGGTTTGAAGTCGTCGATCGAGGAGGTGCCGGCAATCACTTATTGTCGGCATTCGTTGTAGCAGAAGCTGGATGTTGGCGCGCCTCCTTCTCGACACGGTCACCAGGTGAAACGGGCTCTTCACGTGTGCCTGCTAATGTTTCCCGTCCGTGACAACGTGCCCGAAACTATCATAGCAAGTCGAGCGCAATTACATGCTGCCAAACCCCGGAAGCGCGGCAACTCGCGGGAGCGTCACTCAACACACCTGCTCCACCGCCGTACTCCAGCCAGACTCTGCTCTGCCCGCGCTCCATGCGGCAGAGTTAACACTACCAAAGATCCTAAACACTTTGATTCTCCACACGTCCTAAGAGATGTAATCGTTCGATAGCATAATTTTCCCTAGGCAAGACCCAGCGTAAAAATACAAATAATATTTACAAAACAAAACAATTATACATCGACATAAATGTATAAATATATATATACAAATTGTGAAACAATTACAATATATCAAGACACAGAAATGTCATATCTTCAGATAACAAAATAAGGAAAAAATTTATAGTACAGTAGATGGGAATAGGAAGATATATATTTCCGGCGTTACAGGGTCCGACAGCCGATCAGTTCCAGTCATTCCACCGGGAAGGAGCTACACGGCTCATGTTGTCTGTAGTTCAACCGTGCCTAGACGGTCAATCAGGCGGTTCGATCGCGTCCGCATTGTTACTTTGTGCTAGGAAGGGCTCTCAACAAGGGAAGTGTCCAGGCATCTCGGAGAGAACCAAACTGATGTTGTTCGGACATGGAGGAGATACAGAGAGAAAGGAACTGTCGATGACATGCCTCGCTCAGGCTGCCCAAGGGATACTATTGCAGTGGATGACCATTACCTACGGATTATGGCTCGGAGGAACACTGACAGCAACGCCACCATTTTGAATAAAGCTTTTCGTGCAGCCACAAGTCATCGTGTTACACAGTAGGCTGCATGATGCGCAACTGCACGTCAGACGTCAATGGCAAGGTCCATCTTTGCAACCACGACTCCATGCAGAGCAGTACAGATGGGCACAGCAACATGCTGAATAGACCGCTCAGGATAGGCATCACGTTCTCTCCACCGATGAGTGTCGCAAATGCCTTCAACCAGACAATTGTCGGAGACGTTTTTTGAGGCAACCCGGTCAGGCTGAACGCCTTAGACACACCGTCCAACGAGTGCAGCAAGGTGGAGATTCTCTGCTGTTTTCGGGGTGGCATTATGTGGGGCCAACGTACGCCGCTGGTGGACATGGAAGGCGCCGTAACGGCTGTGCGGTACGTGAATGCCATCCTCCTACCGACAGTGCACTCCCACGGTGCACATCTTGTGAATGACGTCCTTCAGGATCACAACATCGCTCTACTAGAGTGGCTAGCATGTTCTCCAGACATGAATCGTATCGGACATGACTGAGATAAATTGAAAAGCGCTGTTTATGGACGACATGACCCACCAACCACTCTGAGGGATCTACGCCGAATCAGCGTTGAGGAGTGGGACAATCTTTACCAACAGAGCCTTGATGAACTGGTGGATAGTATGCCACGACGAATACAGGCATGCATCAATGCAAGAGGAACTGCTACTGGGTGTTAGAGGTACCGGTGTGTACACCAATCTGGACCACCACCTCTGAAGGTCTCGCTGTTTGGTGGCACAACATGCAATGTGTGATTTTCATGAGCAATAAGAAAGGCGGAAATGGTATTTATGTTAATTTGTATTGCAATTTTCTGTGCAGTTTCCGAAACTCTCGGAACCGAGGTGATGTAAAGTTTTTTTTTGATGTGTGCATGTCATGTCTTAAACCATACTAACCAAGCTGGTGGTCACCCACAATCCCTTGAAGTACTCGAGAACATTATCAGTAAATTTCTTTAGATCTATTCTCCAAAAATACCCATATAATCGCATATTGTGTTTCTTTACCATTCCCGAATATTTCTGTAAGCTGTAATTTCTTTGTTCGTCCATGACGGATCCATGATTTTCATGTAGTTCTATAATTTTACTCCATAAGTTTGTATCCATATTGTAGCATTTTTGCAGTTATAGAGAGATATATAATCCTGTTCTTTTCAGTACTGGGTTATATCTAATTAATGCTTTGCGTGATAGGACTCATTTAACATACTGATTCCAAATTGGTTTGTGTGCTAATTCTGACTTTGTAACGTCAAATTTTCTTCTCTCTTTAACCAGCCCGTTGGATTAGAAACATTGTCCTAGATATCCGAACTTTCCCACGTATCTAACTTCTCCACGTCTGCTTCTCACGTGTCTTTCTCTCTGATTTTCATTCTCTATGTACTTCGTCCTTTTACAGCAAAGTTTCGGAATAATTCCTTCAGTAAAGTCATGATCATGTCCCCGGTTTAACCTAATAAAGCAAGGTCTTTAACAAAGGATAAGTACTTAATACCTAGGTTCCTTCTTTCTTCCAAAGACATTTCTACTAATTCCGGGATTTTATACAGGGATACATTAGAGACGATTGAGGAAAGGCCGTTGGCTAGTTTTATCTCTTCTGGAACTGAGATTACTCCAAGGGACTTTCGAAATAGCACGTTTCAAGTTTTGTTATAAAGGGCATCCCACTCGAAAGAGGCCCCACAAACAAACATTTGCTTAAATTTCACTTAAAGGATTTGCAACCAGAAAATGAAATGAAATGAACATGTCTCATGTTGTTCATGGGAAAATAAACGTGAATCGCAACATGTGCTGAAAGTGACAGCCCTCGACTTGTAACCAAAGTTGAACACGACGCTGCAGATTCTCCAATGTTGCTTCAGGAACCTCTGGTGTCACTGCCTGGATTTCACGGATGATGTTCTCTCGTAAATCTTCCAAGTTGTGTGGTCTGTTCCTGTAGACCTTGCTTTGTACGCCACCTCAGAGGAATAAGTCAGTGGTGTTAAATCATGTGACCTTAGGGTCCACAGTCCTTTCAAAATCTTTTTTACCGGGGCTAAACGATTCAACCTAAACCATAGTCACTCCGGACGTGTAGCATGTGGCGCCATCCTGTTGGTACCAGAGGCAGATAAGTTCTTCGTCGTCCAACTGGTTCACAAATTCCCGAAACATTTCGACGTAAATTGCAATTCCCACAGTAGACTCGAAAAAAGTTGGTCCGACGAAGTGACCCTGTGGTATTGCACAGAACACGCCAATCTGTTGTGAATGGAGCGGCTGCTCGACCATTGCATGTTACCGAGCGAGGTGGCGCAGTGATAAGCACACTTGACTGGCATTTGGGGGGACGACGGCTCAAATCAGTATCCAGCCATCCTGATTTCGGTTTCTCGTTATTTCTCTAGATCAAACAAATGCCGCGATGGTTCTTTTGAATGTGCACAGCCGACCTCCTTCTCTAATCCGATGGGACAGATGACCTCGGTGTTTGTTTCCCTCCCTGCAAGCAACCAACAAATGCCTGTGGACTTTCGTTACACCACAAACTTGTATTCTGAGTGTTTACATAGTAAGAGAGGTGGAACCATGCCTTATCACTGAATCATGTGTATCCCTGGCCTCTGAGCAATAAATTGCTGAAACGAACCTTAAAATGTAATGTGTTTGTCTTTGTTATTGACATTCAGTTCCTGGACAACAGTAAACTTGTATGTATAAGTGCCGGCTATTTTCTGAGTTCGGAGTTGCAGGAGGGGCCAACAATCGTTGTTTCACGTCAGTCGCTTTCTCTTCCTACAATGGCGACCCTCCACCGCCGTGAAGACCCAACACCGTTCCATTGCTCTGCATCTTGTTCACTGACTTCTGCATGCAACGCTAAGACGGTACATGCTGGTAACCAAACCGTCCAGCAACCAATCGCTGACATGTCTTAATGAGACCAGTAAATGGAAATGAGCGCATGGCATCGTTAGCCGGGAGGCCCCATCTGGGGAAGTTCGGCCGCCAAGTGCAGGTCTTATGTCAGTCTACGCCACACTGGACGACTTGTGCACCAGTCTTGAGGATGAGATGATGATGACAACACAACACCCAGACCCCGAGCGGAGAAAATCTACAACCCGGCCGGGATTCGAACCCGGGCCCGCTTGCATGGGAGGCAAGCACGTTACCACCCAGCTAAGCAGCCAGACATGAGACCAGGAATCCAATGTTGATTCAAAAGAAACACGCGCTCTTCGACAGAATAGCGGTACATTGTCACTAAACACCGAACATTCACACCCAAGCCTCCAGGTGTCACACAAACAGATAGGTACCTGACTTTGTATGTCTATAGAGTGTCAACCAAAACACCGATATAGTATGTGCTACGTGCGGTAGTCCAGCAGAACGGGTGTTGGGCCGGCCGCTGGTGGCCAAGCGGTTCTGGCGCTGCAGTCCGGAACCGCGGGACTGCTACGGTCGCAGGTTCGAATCCTGCCTCGGGCATGGGTGTGTGTGATGTCCTTAGGTTAGTTAGGTTTAAGTAGTTCTAAGTTCTAGGGGACTTATGACCTAAGATGTTGAGTCCCATAGTGCTCAGAGCCATTTGAACCATTTTTTTGAACCAGAACAGGTGTAAATGTTAATTAAAAGTAACATCAGAAGTACCGAGCATAGGAAAAGCACAAGTGTGTGCAGTAACTAAGCATAGCTTCCGTAGGGAATGGTAGAGAGTGGGGCACTCATATCAAAGGTCCTGGATGTAAACACCAATGATGACAATTCTTTTTACTGTGTCGTGCGTGAAAGTGTTATATGACATGCTTATGACATGTAAAATGGCTTGGAGTTTACAGCAGTGTTCTCTCGGCATTCTCCCTTCTTTTCGTTTCTTCTAAAGTAGTAAACCTATAGAGTACATTTGTAGTTTCACGGAATATACAGCTAGAACAGATAAATAACGAAACTGTTGCATCACATGTGTGGGAGTAGTCGTAGTAGTAGTAATAATAACACAAATAATAAAACTATTAGTAGTAATAATAAGCCGGCCGCTGTGGCCGAGCGGTTCTAGGCGCTTCAGTGTGGAACCGCGCGACCGCTACGGTCGCAGGTTCGAATCCTGCCTGGAGCATGGATGTGTATCATCTCCTTAGGTTAGTTATGTTTAAGTAGTTCTAAGTTCTAGGGGACTGATGACCTCAGATGTTTAGTCCCATAGTGTTCAGAGCCATTTGAACCATTATTAATAATAAACAAAATAATATGAATCGTAAGTACATAATATTCCAAAATCAATGCAAACACGACCCCCCCCTCCCCCACCCCCTCCCCCCCCATACACATTGTCATTCATTAAGGAACAAAGGCTTCACATTAATGGTTTCATACGAAGAAGTGTGTGAAGCAAATTACATATAACAGCTTCACGTGTAAGCATTTTAAAAATGAAAAAAAACTAATTGTGATCAGTGGGGTTTGAACGGGGACCATGCGCTCTACCAACGCTACCACGAGAGATCTACGAACAATTCCTGAAAGACACACTCTTCCTGTGCTTCGTGGTTCTGGTGTTGCTTTTAATTACCGTTTACGCACTTTCTACGGCGGCAGAACACAGCACGAACTAAACCAGTGTTTTGTTGACACCCTACCGACATACAACGTTTGGTACCGATATGAATGTCTCATATCTGGAGGTTTGGATGTTTGGTTCGGTTTTGTTTTGCTTTAGGGCGCAAAAAGCAACTGGGGTCATACGCGCCCAAGTTAAAACTATAGAACACGAAGACAGAGATGAGTTAAAAAACGACCATACGTCGGTCCAAATTGACATAATAGAAGACAGCTGATAAAAGGCACGTGGAAAAAGGCCTAAAAAAGACACCACAGAATTGGAGGTCCAAAGCTAAAAATTAATTGGCCTTCGCGATATCGCTTTGCCGGATAAAAAGTAAAACGTGGTCGACAGCCCTCGCGTCATTCGCTAAAACGGACGGTAACTCAGACGGCAAACCCAAACGGGAATGTAAACGGTTAAAAAATGGGCAGTCCATCAGGAAGAGGTGAACAGTTAAAACCTGGGTGCAGTGTGCACAAAGTGGTGGGGTAGGGCCACTTATCAAATGGCGATAGCTAAAAAGGCAGTGCCCAATAGGCAGCCGAGTTAAAATGACCTACTCCATGAGGGAGGGCTGAGAGGAGGTCGTCAAAGCCACTGGGAGGGACTTAATAAGCTTGAGATTATTCCCATGGAGGGAGGAGCACTGGCCACGCCAAAGGGACACCACCTCCTGGCTCCAGCCACAGCGACGCGAGGGAATACATTGCTGCGTCAAACGATGTTGCCGAGTGCAGTGTTGTCATGTCAGACGTCACAAATTCAGAGGAATTGTTACACATGTTTGCGGGGCCTCTTTCGAGTTGGACACCCTACACTTTTCCTTAGTTACTATCATGTTCCTTGGATCATTTGCACGATAAATAGTAATAATGTGTAACGAGTCATTTTATATTCACATATTATTTTGTAAATATGCCTACATGCTGATCGTTGACAGGTATTTTGCTTAACAATAAGTAAGACTTTAAGATGTGACTACCTAACCCTCTTTACATGTTGCAATAATATAAATTCTTCTACGGAATGGGAGAAATTATCAAGGGGAAACTTTTTCAGTTTATTTTCGAATTTTGCTTTGCTGTTTTTCAGAATTTTTATATCAATGGGTAAATGATCGAAATTTTTGATTACAGTGCAGTGCACCCCTTGTTGTGCTAAAGACAACCTTAATGTGGGGTACTGAAGGTCGTTTTCCTTCTGGTGTCGTAGTTATGTATGTAATTGTTCCTTTTGAACTGCTGTGGACTGTATACAACAAAGAATATGAGGGAATAAATATACAGTGAAGAAGTAGTCAGATTATCCACGTCTTTAAACGTTTTTAATATATGAAAACTTTCTTTATTATATGTCAGTTACCTCAGGACATATGACATTATTGGATGAATTTATGAGGTTTATGTAAACTTACTGATTTGTCTATCCCCCAAGGTTTGCAATTATTCTACATACAAATGTGGCTAAACTAAGTTTTTTAGGAGTTGAAAAATGTGCTTTTTCCATATTAAATTCTCATTAATATGGACACCTAAGAATACGAAATGTCCACCCCATTAATTATGAGTAAGCTGCTACAGTGTAACCGGTTGTGTGTACCTTACCTAACCCTGTGTACACGTGGTGCTCAGGTTGCCATAGGATGTCAACCTTTTCAGAGATTCCTAAATTTTCCAAACAGATAAGGAGTTCTCTTACCTTACTGCGCATTTCTATTGCATTCAGAAGAAATAAGCTAACTTAACATTTTTGTGTCTTCTTAAGTATTTTGTGGGGCTCTTGTGTTATTATGACTTCTTTCAAAACAGAGTGTCTGAATCCTGATTTTACCCTGAATGAGGTACCAAACTGACACCAGTAACTAAAGAGATCTTGCATTGTGTGATGGTGACCTTTAGTACATTTTCTGCAAGCTCCTTCGAGATGAATCCTAATTACTTATGTTCTTAGCTTAATCTCAAATCTTACACATGATATTCCTTTCCTCAAGAATGTTAAGTGTTGTCTGCTGAGTTTGACTGCTCGATTTCTGCCTTTGTTTCTTCTGTCTTCTGAGGGTACTTGTGACTCACTACAGAAATTCTTCCCTGGTAAACTATTGATGTCAGTTTGGTACCTTTGTTATGAAGTGGAAACATGAAAAAAATTCCTGTTATTATATCAAGCAACTACACTGCTATTTAAATGGTTTTTATTTTGTAAATCACTCACAATGAGTCCATTTCGGCATACTGCCATCATCAAGTGCCCTGTGAACACATAAGAAAGTCTTACATAATGAACCGTAGCTATGATCAGAAAAGCTATAATGCATTCTTTTAGTGTTTTTTCCTTACATGTAATATCATTGCTGCCATGTCCTGTCTTTCTTAGTACTGCTACTTTCTCCTTAGATGTAGGTTGGAGACGTATGTCTGACTTTAATCGGTTTTTATGAAAGCTATTTTTCTCTTGGCAGCTTGGATGACAGTGGATCAGCGACATATCATGTTTATATAGCTACCATTATGAGCAAGTGATATGTGGAAATTCGGTTGTTTTTCATTATTTTTATTTGCTTGTTCCTAATTATGTTCCTGTCTGGAATTTGTTTCAGTTTTAGTTGAGATTTTTATGTTATATTTTTATTTTATGCAATAATTTTGTTACTATCTGTATATACCCGGTAGTCATAATTAAACCTTCCGTATTTAACACGTTGTAACACAGAAACTAATTATCGTACTGGTATCAAACTTAGTAGCATTAATGTCAAGGACATGTGGAAGAGAAATAATGCAGAATAAATTCAGCTGAAACACTTTCAATGTGCTGCTACACCATTACATACCGGTACCATTACTGCTAAAAAACGGGCTCAATATGGCTCCCATCAGTGTCCAGCGGAGCCTGGAGTCGCAGGATTGCATTCTGGACAGCAGAACGAAGCATATCCATAGGTATGCTGGCTACGTCTCTTGATATACTGCGCTTCAGATCAGCACATGTGTGACTGTTCTCCTGGAAAAACCCTGTCCTTTAGGTAGCACCACAACCAGAAATCACAGGGAGAGAGATCAGGTTATCGTACCTGCCAAGCATTTGGAAACGGTCGGGTGATAATTCGATAGTTTCCATATGTGTTTCGGAGACGCAAGTGACTTCACGAACGAGCGATATGCTGTGGCGTCCCATCTTCCATGAGAACTGTTGAGTTCAATGCTTCTCTCTCGTGTAGAGCGGGTATCACATGCTTGCGGGGCATATCGCAGCAACTCTGGCCCATCACACTGCACGCCTTTGGTTCTTGAGAGCCAACCTGTTCAAAAACAGATCATACCAATGACGAATGCAGCCCTGAAGCCACAACATATGGTGACATTTTCAACATACAGAGAAACTTCATGCACAGTGACTGGAGCTGAAGATCCACACACTCGCCAATTCTGTCTGTTTACCTTACCGGTCAGAGGGAAATGAGCTTCATCTGTCCATAGGATGGTCCAGGGCCAGCCCCCGTCAACTTCAATCCTTGCGTGAAAGTGGAGAGTGAAATCAACAGGTCATTGTGCGTCCTGTAGTGCAAGTCGCTGTACGATATGGGTCTTGTATGGATGCCATTTGAGAATCGTTCGAAGTACCTTCCGTACAGTGGACCACGGGATGTTCAATGCGCATTGCCTGACGATCGTCAATTGCGCGCAGCCTTACCTGCCATAGCAACTAGAGATGGGCAAAACCGTTCTTTTCAGAGATCGGATCAGAACTGTTCACTCCCTGAAATGAATTAGCTCTTTTTCATGACTCACCACTCATTTACAATAGAAAATAAATGGAAGGCACATTGCCCTTTAAACTTGGTTTATTCCAGTACTATACCTGTATTTTGATCTTATTTGATCCTATTTTGCAGTAACACAGATAATAAGTAAAAATTTTGTATTGTTTATTGAAATTTCCGCGATATGACCAAGTTTTTGATTATTGATTTATTTTGCACTATCCTGGTTTTTTGGGTGATCGGAAAATGTTGTAACTTGAGATTTACATTAACAATATATTTGGCTATAATGTATTAAAATTTCATTAACCTCATACAAATACATCGCAAGCCATATATTTTTAAAGTGAACGTTTCCTTCCAAAGACGCCTAAAATCGCAAAATCCGTACCAGAATAAGAAAAAAAAATATAAATTTGACTGTAAAACGAAAGTGCTGCATATAGCCTTACGCAGAATAAAACAAGGAAAATATTGGTGTATCCCATTTTGCAATATGTTTATCGGTTCGCTCGTAATTAAAGCGTAAATTCGAGTGTCCATAATAAAAATCCTATAGTGAGAGGAGTCGTCAGGAACCTAATCTGATCAGTTTAAACAAATAAAAATAAAATAAAAACAAATGATGTATACATAATATAATAATGTAATATACATAGCGGTATTACTACGAAGAACAATATCCAGTAGAGACGAACTCCGATGCAGAGGCGCTGAGTCGAGCAGGTCGAGCCGCGAGCTGTATTACTGCATGAGCTAAGACCGCAGAGACCAGAGTGACACCTGAGTTGCTTTGCTCAATGCTCTGGCTAGAGTCGAGAACGGTGGGGTGAGCGTTGAGCGGGCGAGTTCCAAGGGTGGGGGGAGTGGTGAACTCACCCACTCCAAGCCAAATCGTCCATTCCCTTGCGAGCAGGTTGTTGCAAGTAGTTCCTATGTTATCTGCTAGGTGGCTCTCTGTCCTGTTGCTCGCTTCAACTGCCCAGAGGGCAGGACGTGCGACTGAAATGATCGCCGACAGAGTGCGATGCGAAGTTAAGCTGCGCCAGACACTGCACGCGGCAGACGACGCACAGAGATGGCACGGCATATGTGAAACACAAAATCCAATGGGGCACTGCACAATGCAGGCAGCCAAGGTAGAAGCAGGGCAGAGGCCGGCGCTGGCTGTGTTGTGTGGCGTGCACTGTGCTGTCACCAGCAGAGGCGCTGCTGATATGCTCCGTCTTTCTCTCTCTCTCTCTCTCTCTGCCATGGGAAACGTTTGGAGCTACCGTTCTTTTTTTCTGAATCACTGATTGTTCACTCCTTTGAAAGATTCAACTCTATGAATCAGTTCATGAGCGCATCCCCCATCTCTAATAGCAACAGCTACTTCGTCAACCACCTGTGGTGCAGCCGGTAGTCGGCCTCTTCCCGGAGCGACGCGCAGTTCCCCACTCGATTCGAACTTCTTCATCTCGCTGCGCACAGCACGTGGAGAAAGAGGCTACTTCCGTAATCCTTTCAGCCGGCGATATTCTCGCAGTGCAGTGCAGTATTACTGTCGTTTTCATAACATAGCTTCACCAGTGATTGCCTGCTCCTTTCGTCCAAGCTCATGTTGACACGTCAACAAGTGCACTGCGACTGGTCAGGTGTGTGAGACTGTGAATCACGGTGACTGATCACCGCACCTGGTGGTAGTAGTTGGAACTGGACGGTGGCGCTGTGACGCATGGAAATCATGCACCTAATACTCTGGACATTAAGGCTAACAAATTTGGTACTCGTGGGGGGGGGGGGTAATTTGTTTCCGTTATATAACGTTTAAATAGGGAAAGTTTAATTATAACCACCCAGTATAACAAAATTATTACGAAAAAATGAAAATATCTTGTTATTTTCTGTAGATATTGTAAAATTATAAATACAGAAGAAGACAGGACATGGTATCAATTATATTACTTGCAAGTAAAACCACTAAACGAAACTTGTCTGACCATAGTTACAGACCATTATAGTGAGACCATCACTTAACATTAGAGAGTGCATCGTGATGGAAATATGCCAAAATGGGCTCATAGCGAATGATTTATCAGATATAAACTATTTAAAGAGCAGTGTGATTGGCTGATATTAATAATAATCATGTCATTATAGGACATATTTTGAACTATAGGCACCAAAGAACAAAAATGTCCTACCTCTCAGAATTCTTTCATTTGCCAACATTTATTCAACGACATAATGAGTCCTGTCTCTGAATGTTTTAATTTTTTTAAAATATCGTAATCGCTGTGGGTTGTGTCATTTTTAAACTCTCATCCAATATATTTGATCTTCTTTCAAATGGAATAGTTCTCTTCATCTAGATTTCCTAAGGGTCGTTTGCGTTTTGTCAATGTTGGAAATTGTCTCTGATGATTTGACAAATATCTTAAGTAAGGGATACACTTGGTTTTCATATATAACGTTTTTTGACGTTTGACCATTCTACAGCATATTCTATGTAACATTTGATAATGATGTTATATATATTTTGTGGTCAGAAAATGTGTGAAATGCTTGTAGGGATGTTACAGGGCAGGTTGTACTGAGACATAAATGTTAAGAAAAAAATTCGATAAGTTGCATTACTTGCAGGTAAAAACACTAAACGAAACTTCTCTGACCATAGTTACAGACCATTATACTGAGACCATCGCTTAACATCAGTGATTTATAAAGTAGATACCATTTAAAGAGCAGCGTAACTGGCTGATATTCATAATAATCATGTCATTATAGGACATATTTTGCACTATGGGTCCCAAAGAACAAAAATGTCCTACGTTTCACAATTCTTTCATTTGCCCACATTTATTAAATGGCATAAGGAGTCCTATCTCTGAATATTTTACAATTTTTGTTTAAAATATTGTATTCGCTGTGTGCTGTGTCATTTTTAAACTCTCATCCGATATATTTGATAAAGTCTTTGTAACATCTTTCTTCGTCTACATTTCCTAAAGGTCGTTTTCGTTTTATCAGTGTTTGAAATTTTCGCTGATGATTTCAGAAATATCTTGAGTAAGGGATGCACTACTTTTTACTGTGTAATGTTTTGTTGACTTTTGACTATTCTACAACATATTCTATGTAACATGTGATAATGATGTTTTATGTATACAATATTTAAAGCAATCAAGTTATATATTAATTAAAAACAAGTACTAACACTTAACGCAGAAGCTTCATTCATTGACTCCAAGGATTACACGTTCTACGTCGGTAGTTTTAGTTTTCTACCTACACCTAGCATTGGTTAATGGGATATCATCAATTGCTCTGTGGAACGAAGAAATTCATTGCAGCTTTCGGTAACGATATGCTGAAATTGTCGCTTATTGAGTTCATCATTAGGTTGTAGCATCTTTACCGCAAAATAACGGTCAGGTACGAGGATTTAGAGAGAGCTACGGCTGAAAAAGTAGGAGTGCATACTTTTTAGGAGGAAATTCAGAGTATGTATTCTAAAGTCAATGTACATTGTAGCCGTCTTAGATCACAGCTTGACACTTGAAGCTTAACTGCCCGTAATGAATCAAATAGAGATTATGTGCGTAGGAAACACAGATAATCTCTTCAAGTCAACGTTTGTAAACATGTAGAAGGAAAATGTTATAACAAGACCGCAGTCGTTTGGTAAACTCAGGGTGGTTACAACGAAGTTCCCTTTTTCCTTCAGAAAAAGATATCAGATGCGCCATCTGTTGAGATATGCCGTACATGTTTTCTGCCTCACAAAATTAGGATGAATATGACCAAGATTTTGCTTAAAGAACGGCGTCCAACGAATCTTCAGCTTGTATGTTCAAAATGTTGTATACCGTATTACCAAACAATGAAGTGGCCGGCAGTACTTCGTTATTTAAATAGATTACTTTGAGAGCATTTATCTCGGAAGCTACATTTCGTAGGAAAATCGAAGCAAGAAAATTATCAGGAGATCGGTGGTGATACCGATTTCTTCAACAAAAGAGCTTTGATACGAAATCATAAATTCGAAACACTGCATCAGAACCAAATGAGAAAAATTGAACCATAATTGATTCAGCCTCGTACTTAGTTTCCTGGTGAAATTCAAAGCCGCTGTTTTCACTGGAGACTATAATACGATATATTTCTTGAATAAATATAATGTTGACTTGTAACGCCATTCAATGTAACATTTGTGGGCTGTAGTCTGACAAACAGATGGCATTCCACGATCAGCAGGTAGGTACCTGGTTCGGACAGTAAGCGAATGGTTCACAGTGTTTGTATGAGGAAATATTCACGGCACTAGCGACGAAGGGCCAGCAGTAACGATCTTCCATCGATAGAGAGAACTCTAAAATTCCGCCCAGAATTGGATTTTCCCCCTTTTTTACATTTTGAAAGCGATTTACTGTACTTACATTAATACATCACAAATTCACTGGGACTTTATAATATTGGCAGGAAATTCTAGTGGTCTCTTTGCATTGTACATCAATGAAGTGTCATCAGTTTTGTCCTGTTTTAAGTACCACATGTGCAGTGATGACCTCCGGTTGTATCTAAGTGTGAAACCAATAAACCTGAAGGCAGCTATCGAGCACCTCAATACCGACCTGCGTGAACTATCAAAATGGGCGCAGGATATGGGGTTGAAGCTCAACCCACTGAAAACAGAAGCGGTACTGGTTGATCATTCTAGGTTTATTAGTACGAAACATCGGGGATTCCTAAATGTCTCCTGCAGCAAAGATTGTAGGAGTAATAATGGATAAACATTTATACTGGACTGGGTACGTAACCGCAATATGCAAGAAGCTATCAGCATCTCTCCATGCCCTACGAAACATATAAAAGGTCTTGTCTTCTAACCTGAAAAGCAAACTTGTGCAAACACTTACAGTTGCGACTATTGATTGCAGCGATGTTATCCTGAAAGGCCATTCTCAGGAACGCTCACGGCACCTGGAATTAGATATGGATGTTTTTCTTCGTTATATCTGTGACGTACGACTCTTTGATCATATTTCACTATCGTATGCGGATCTATCCTGGCTGTGTGTAGACAAGGGCAGAGATTTGCATTGTCTTCTCTCCTCTCTTATCAACGAACACTGTCCCTTATATTTCTCCTGAACCTCAATGCTCTTGTGTGAACAATACGCCAGAGACTTTCAAGTAACCCCCCCCCCCCCCCCCACATCAAATTAGAGAACTGAATAACGTTTCTAGTTTCAGAAGACTGTTATTGAAATATCTACGAAGCAACAATAAAAGCTACCACTGTACTTGTACGCACTCTTTACCCTTGCACGTCCTTCCCTAACCAGATCTTCCCAGTATTCTTAGCTGGTGGGATCTGCTTGAAATTACTTTCCCCAGAACTCGCTATACCAGAAAACATCTATTTTGTGCACCTATAAATTCTTTCTAACTCTGCCACTATCATTATTGTTCTTAATATCATATTTCTTATTGTGATTATTATAATTGTTGTTATCAGTATTAGTGGTACTGACGGAATTAGATTAGGAAATGAGACAGTTAATGTGGTAGATTTGTTTTGCTGTTTGGGGAGCAAAATAACTGATGATGGTCGAAGTAGAGAGGATATAAAATGTAGACAGGCTGTGGCCAGAGAGAGAAATTTGTTAACATCGAGTATAGATTTAAGTGTCAGGAAGTCTTTTCTGAATGTATTTGTGTGGAGTGTAGACATGCATGAAAGCGAAACATGGACGATGAATACTTACAAGAAGAGAATAAAAGCTTTCGAAATATGGTGCTACAGAACTATGCCGAAGATTAAATGGATAGATCAAGAAACTGTTGTTGTTGTTGTTGCGGTCTTCAGTTCTGAGACTGGTTTGATGCAGCTCTTCATGCTACTCTATCCTGTGCAAGCTTCTTCATCTCCCAGTACCTACCGCAACCTACATCCTTCTGAATCTGCTTAGTGTGTTCATCTCTTGGTCTCCCTTTACGATTTATATCCTCCATGCTGTCTTCAATTACTAAACTGGTGATACCGTGATGCCTCAGAACAAGTCCTACCAACCCGTCCCTTCTTCTAGTCAAGGTGAGCCACAAACGTCTCTTGTACCCAATTCTATTCAATACCTCCTCATTACTTATGTGATCTACCCATATAATCTTCAGCTTTCTTCTGTAGCACCACATTTCGAAAGCTTCTATTCTCTTCTTGTGCAAACTATTTATCGTCTATGTTAATAATTCCGCTGAAACTGCACTGTGTAATGGCTACACTCCATACAAATACTTTCAGAAACGACTTCCTGACACTTAAATCTAACCTCGATGTTAACAAATCTCTCTTCTTCAGAAACGCTTTCCTTGCCATTGCCAGTCTACATTTTATATCCTGCCTACTTCGATCATTATCAGTTATTTTGCTCCCCAAATAGCAAAACTCCTTTACTACTTTAAGTGTCTCATTTCCTAATCTAATTCCCTCAGCACCACTTTACTAAATTCGACTACATTCCATTATCCTCGTTTTGCTTCTTATATCCTCCTTTCAAGACACTGTCCATTCGATTCAACTGCTCTTCCATGTCCTTCATTGTCTCTGACAGAATTACAATGTCATCGGCGGACCACAATGTTTTTATTTCTTCTCCATGGATTTTAATACTTACTCCGAACTTTTCTTTTGTTTCCTTCACTGCTTGCACAATATACAGATTGAATAACATCGGGGATAGCCTACAACCCTGTCTCACTCCCTTACCAACCACTGCTTCCCTTTCGACTCATATAACTGCCAACTCATTTCTGTACAAATTGTAAATAGCTTTTCGCTTCCTGTATTTTACCCCTGCCACCTTTAGAATTTGAAAGAGAGTATTCCAGTCAACATTGTCAGAAGCTTTCTGTAAGTTTACAAATGCTAGAAAAGTAGGTTTGCCTTTCCTCAATCTATTTTCTGAGATAAGTCGTAGGGTCGGTATTGCCTCACGTACCCCAATATTGTTACGGAATCGAAACTGACTTCCCCGAGGTCGGCTTCTACCAGTTTTTCCATTCGCCTATAAAGAATTCGCGTTAGTATTTTGCAGCTTTGACTTATTAAACTGATAGTTCGGTAATTTTCACGTCTGTCAACACCTGCTTTCATTGGGATTGGAATTATTATATTATTCTTCAAGTCTGAGGGTATTTCACCTGTCTCATACATTTTGCACAGCAGATGGTAGAGGTTTGTCAGGACTGGCTCTCCTGAGGCTGTCAGTAGTTCTAATGGAATGTTGTCTACTCCGGGGGCCTAGTTTCGACTTAGGTCTTTCAGTGCTCTATCAAACTCTTCATGCAGTATGATATCTCCCATTTGATCTTCATCTACTTCCTCTTCCATTTCCATAATATTGTCCTCGGGTACATCGCCCTTGTATTGACCCTCTTTCCCTTCTTTGCTTAGAACTGGGTTTCCATCAGAGCTCTTGATATTCATACAAGTGGTTCTCTTTTCTCCAAAGGTGTCTTTAATTTTCCTGTAGACATTATCTATCTTACCCCTAGTGAGATAAGCCTCTACATCCTTACATTTGTCCTCTAGCCATCCCTGCTTAGCCATTTTGCACTTCCTGTCGATCTCATTTTTGAGTCGTTTGTATTCCTTTTTGCCTGCTTCATTTACTGCATTTTTATATTTTCTCCTTTCATCAATTAAAATCAATATTTCTTCTGTTACCCAGGGATTTCTGCTAGCCGTCGTCTTTTTACCTACTTTTCTGCCTTCACTACCTCATCCGTCGAGGCTACCCATTCTTCTTCGACTGTATTTCTTTCTCACATTCCTGCCAATTGTTCCCTAATGCTCTCCCTGAAACTCTGTACAACCTATAGTTTAGTCAGTTTTTCCAGGTCCCATCTCCTTAAATTCCCACCTTTTTGCAGTTTCTTCAGTTTTAATCTACAGTTCATAACCAATAGATTGTTGTCAGAGTCCACATCTGCACCTGGAAATGTCTTACAATTTAAAACCTGGTCCCTAAATCTCTGTCTTACCATTTTGTAATCTTTCTGATACCTTCTAGTATCGAGTAAGTAATGAGCAGAATTGGGGAGAAGACGAATTTGTGGCAGACCTTGGTTAGAGGAAGGGATGTGTTTGTAAGACACGTTCTGAGGCATCAAGTGATAACCAATGTAGTATTGCAGGGAAGCGTGTAGGGTAAAGTTCGTAGGGGGAGACCAAGAGCCGAATACACTCAGCAGATTCATAAGGACGTAGTTTTCGGAGTTATTCGTAGATGGAGAAGCTTGCACAGGACAGAGCAGCATGGAGATTTGCATCAAACCAGTCTCTAGACTGAAGTCCACAACAACAGCAACACTAATAGTGGCAGCAGATGCAGTAATAGAAGTACTGCTGAGATGAGGTTTATTAGTTCATAGTCACTATTATTTACTCACTTAGTAACTATAGACATTTAGGCCATTTTAATATTATTTGTCGTATTAAAATTGTTATTTGTTTCGTAAGAAAGGTACTGTATGAGGGAAATCCTGGCACATGGCAAGAAAGGGCCTTATGGTCCTATTGTGATCAGGTTAAAGAAATAAATATGCCGAACTCAATGTTCAATTATTTATACATTTAGGTTATTATTTTTAGTTATACTTTATAATTACTAGCGACAATCTCTTCTTTTATTGCTGAAAGTCTATCGTTTATTATGATATTTCTATGTGGGCATCGTGTATGGTTTGTCTCTGGCAAAGGGCTTATTATCCTAAAATTCCAGATAAGTTATGCGTATGTATAAAATTGTAAATGGAATTCGATTTCAGTGTGCACCCCTGGGCTCATGAAAACAATTTTCTCGTTCCACTCCGTTCCCCGCCCTCCTTCCCGGAAAGGAAGTAAATCACTCTGGCTTAGGAGGAGGCGCCTGCTCAAACCGCCGCCAGCGCACGCCTGCTATCAATATTCCATCTTGATCCTAGGACCGGCCTGGATCGGGAGGCGGAGATGTATTGCTTATCAGGAATAACAAGAAAATAGGAAGGCGACGCGCTGAGCCGCAGCTGAGCCCCGCCTGATTTATAGTTTCGCGATGCAAAGAAGCGCAGCAGTGATGCTGGTGACGAGGCTCGCTCGGTGGAGGCAGAACACGGCCGAGGCGGCTGGGCTGGGCGCGATGGGGCTCTCAATCCATTAAAAAGCAGTGACAAAAAGAAACTGACGATGTTAGTAAACAGTGCGGGGAGATCCGCTGGACTGAAGCGCCAGGGCGGCAACTCAGTACCAGCCACGTCTGGTGGGCTACGATGTGGACGCCCTGGACTCCAGCGTGAGCGCTTCCGGACACCTGTACCTGCAGGAACTACTGAACCCTTAGGTGTACTTTGCTAGTGGGGCCTCCTGTGGAAACCAGGTGCGCATACTGGCTGCCTGTTATATACACGTACGTCTGGAGGCACTTCGTCGCTCATACTACAGAGCCTGAAGATGGTGGTACCGAGGAGTCGGAGCTACTGGCTGAAATACGAGGGTTGCCCAGAACGTAAAGCACCGCTCAGCCGAAAACAATGCTACGAATGCGAAGCGTTACGTGTGTTTTATTTGAAGTCTCCTTCTAACATTCTGCGTGGTTTCTGTTTTGTTCTAAGTCGTGTCTCCCCACCACTTTCGCGCAACGACGCTCTGAGCGTGTTTTTTAGGGAATTGACTAGTTTGAACCTGGGACCTGTTGCTGGTAAGGAGACGCCAGACCACACATGACACGTAGAGTTCAGAAGAGTTCAGTCGGACTAGCGATGATATAACCAAATACTTAATGATTTCAGCGTCAGCTCCAGTGCACTCCCTGTAAAATAATCTTAATACTAACTAAATTTAGTGGAAGGGGTTCAAGGCTTTCCTATTTTTAGTTAGCTGGTAAAATAACGTCTAAGAAGCAGTAAGTTTACCATTGGAAATTTATTCTACTCACAAAACATTGTTTATAAATTGCACTATTGATAAAAGGAAATGTTTTAATACAGGATGATAAAAACCAACTATGTTCAACAAAAATGTGAACGAATATTCCCTGAATGGGTTTCCAAGTTCTACAATGGATCGAAGGATGACCTATGCCATATCACATCTATAATCTAGGTTTAAATTAAGTTTCACAAAAGAGAAAACTATCAAAATGGTCTACAGTGACCCTCAGTTATCTTTAATTACTTATCTAACTTGTCGTAAATTACAGTGGCTGATGTGGCTTCTCAATAATTATATAACAGAAAAATCATTGCGTTTCAGATTTTCTCTTATGTAGCAAATGTGAATACCATGAACTTCAATTGGCGATCGACACTAGTATTACGTAAAAAGGGGATGTAACAGATGAGACTTCTCCAGTTCTGAGTGAAGCCTTATGCGCTCAAAAATGCGGCATTGCGTGCGCTCATTACCTTGTCGATGTTCGTCAGGGGGCGGCGGACAGCACAGCTCCGCTCACATCGCTGTCTCGGAAGCAACTCTCCCCTAACTTCTCCTTACTACAATTTACCGAAGTTGGTTTAAAAAAAAGTATCTGGCTGTGTTTTAGTCTGACTAATCAGGGTCTCAATGTTAACCTTAGCTCCGCCTACAAAAATTCTGTCTATCCAATGAGAATCGTTTTCGTGGTACGGCAAGGTTTTTAACGTTTGCAACGTAACAGAGACGCGAAAAAGTCTCACGCTAAAACTTACTGCTGGTGTGGCCCTTTTATTGTTATCGTAAGATCTATTCTGTTCGTCTGGAGGGCTCTAGCTTTTAACATGGGCTGGGGGGTGGTCCTGGTGGTTAGCTGGCGACGTGGGTGTCCATCCCTTATCGTAGGGCCTTCTAGCTTAACACGGTTCTGCTCTCGGCTTCTGTTCTCGTTTCTCCCCTCGGAACTGTGTCTGTCTCACGGTGGGAAGGTTTGACATGCATTTAATCATTCTTGTGTTAGTCTGTGGTATTCCATTTGCTCATTCGTTACTCGTATTACTTTGGTTAACTTAATGTCACGATTTATTCGGAGCTATGTGACATACTAATGGATTTGCTTATCATGTCAGGGTTTTCATGGAAAGTGTTGGATTTGCCTGACACCTTACATCCTGAGTGAGTGCGCCAAGTCAGTGCGTTCTGTCACTTCCCACAGATAGCATAGCTGCAGGACAATTTCAAAATGGCGTCTGTAGGTGATGGTGGTCGGTTGGTTTAAAGGGACCAAACTACAAAGGACATCGGTCCCTTGTTGCATAAACACACAGAGCATATTTAAACCATCCACCAGTCATGCTGAGCACTAAAAAAAAATTCCGGGGAAAGAAAAGCCCCATGGTCAACGGTAAGGCAACATGGAAAATGGAGCACAGCGACAAAAACAGCATATAGAAGAGAGGCAGAAAGAATTAAAACTGTACAGCGGAGGACCGTGGCTGGCTGATCACGAAAATAAAAGGATGAGCCAGCCACTCTGCAACACGTTAAAACCTCCAGCCTAAAAGATTAGGGTGGAGTCGAATTACAACACAAAACTAAGTAAAATATACACCACAAAAGAGGGCGACGCAATAAAATTAGATGGATCTATAAAAGCCGCTTGCGCGAATAAAACTTAAAACCCGATCTGCCATAGAGACATTGTCACCTAAAACAGATGATAGATCACCTAGGAGATTAAAAGTTCGCCTGAGGGCGGTTAAAAGAGCACATTCCAACAACATATGGGCCACTGTCATGTTTGCACCACAGCGACAATTAGGGGGGGGGGGGGGGGTTCCTCTCGACGCAGCAGATGCGTTACAACCAACGTGCCGTCATTTAAGTTCTCACTGCAGAGAAAGAAACTGTGGGAAATATTCACAAACGCTTATCTATGGAGTATCTGCTGTCGACAGAAGTACCATTAGTCGGTGGGCATGGAGGGCGAGGTCACCAGAAGGCGGTTAGACGGAGCTCCACGATTTGCAGCAGCGGGGAGACCATCCACGGCTGTCACACCTGACGTATTGCATTCGCGAGGACAGACGCACAACTACTCGGCAGTTGGATCTGCATCTGTCATTCAACAAAGAATGTGTGGATGCTGCTATCCGCACTCTTGGATATTCAAAAGTGTCTGCAAGATTGGTGCCGCGGAATCTAACGGTGGATCACAAAAAAAATGTTCAGAATTGTGTGAAATCTTATGGGACTTAACTGCTAAGGTCATCAGTCCCTAAGCTTACACACTACTTAACCTAAATTATCCTAAAGACAAACACACACACCCATGTGCGAGGGAGGACTCGAACCTCCGCCAGGGCCAGCCACCCAGTCCGTGACTGTAGCGCCCCAGACCGCTCGGCTAATCCCGCGCGGCTGGTGGATCACAAATCACACAGAAAAAAAAAACATTTGTCTTGATTTGTTGCCACGTTTCGAAGCTGAGGAGGTGACCTTCTTGTCCCGGATTGTGACGGGTGATAAACCCTGTGCTCACCATTTTGAGCCCGAAACAGAACGACAGTCGATGGAATGGCCCCATTCTCACTCCTTCCGCCGGTAAGGTCATGGTCACCGTGATCTAGAATGTGAAGGTGCGATTCTCATTGACGTGAGTCCAAGAGGCTGTACCATTCATTCAGAAGCACATGGCAACACATTAGCAAAACTCAAGACGATCTTCCGGCGACTTCGGCGCCACAGCTACCCAGGAGATGTTTTGATGCCACGCGATAACGCTCGGACCCACACAAGTCTCAGCAGTGCTGGATACATCGCAAAACAGTGTTGGACAGTGTTACCCCATCCACCCTACAGCCCACACCTAGCCCCCTCGGACTTCCACTTGTTTTGGCCATTAAGGGATGCCACTCGTGGAAGACATTTTGAGGACGATGAGCATGTTACTCACACAGTGAAGCACTGGCTCTGCCACTAGGACAAGGATTGATACCGACAGGGCGTACACGCTCTTGTTTCGCGCTGGACGAAGGCCAAGGAACGGGAAGGAGATTACGTGGAAAAATGAGGTTTATAGGTAACATACCACTCTTTGCCGGCCGGGGTGACGGAGCGGTTCTAGGCGCTACAGTCTTGAACCGCTCGACCGCTACGGTCGCAGATTCGAATCCTGCCTCTGGCATGGATGTGTGTGATGTCCTTAGGTTAATTAGGTTTAAGTAGTTCTAAGTTGTAGGGGACTGATGACCTCAGATGTTAAGTCCCACAGTGCTCAGAGCCATTTGAAGCATTTTTCCTATCATATAACACACGAAGCGTCACTAATGCGGTGTATGACACACCAGACGTGTTTACAGTTGGAGGATTCGTTTGAGTTGTCGCCTTGTCATCAAACGTTTATGGTTGCCATCCGAAAGCCACTATTCCTTTCGGCTGCTAATAGAGTAGTTCTGCAGAATCAGCTGTCATTGGTAGGAACCTACCTTACACCTCTCTGTTGAAACGGACGTTACAGCACAAAACAGACACAAATTTGAACAAAGCGAACAACGAAAAAAGAAAAAAAAAATGGCACGAGCGAGGTTAAGACACGAGGCGCCCTGCTGGTATTCAAACACCGTAACCGCTAAACCACGACGCCATTGCAGCTTCACGCTGCTTCTTCTTGGACCATTCATTGTTTCTATTTTGCTTTTTTTCACATTCCAGCGCACCTTGTTCCCGTTTTCATGCTTGATCTATGTTCAGTGTTTGGCGGACTGTCCACTAGGCCATCTTACTACTTAATCTCATTGGGGGTGCAATGGTAGTTTCCCTGGTGAGTGCCGGGACTGAAGGCGGCCAAGGAGCCAGGAGTATGTAGCCGTCTTCCCTGTCGATGTCGTCACACTAATTCGGCATTCTGATTGCCTCTGTTATTTTTCGTGAGCACAGTGTATTGTCTCAGACCGATAGCAAGACTTCGGTACCATACTAACTGTGCCATCCGAGCCGCATACTCCCGCTAATGACTTTATTAATTATTTGTATTAACTGTTGATAAGTATTTTACGCTTGAATTCAAAGAACATTATTACTACCCACTTATGAATGAGTTATATCTGCATCCTATGTAAACATTACATTACCAAACGACACGTAAATTCACACAAATGCACGGTATTAAGCAATCCAATCTTGTGTTATGTCTGAACTGCTAATAAATAATTTAAACTAGTAATTATACGTTAAATTAAGAACGCCACATTGTTAAAAATAAACACGTTGTAAATGTGAAACTAAAATTGTAAAGTCTCTATGCTCCCGGGTATACAATTTGTTTTCGTACTTTATTGTGCATGTCAAGATGCGACTAACCGATATGCAACTTTGCTAAAATATCCATATGGACAATCAGCATTTTGAAACTTCCTGGCAGATTAAAACTGTGTGCCCGACCGAGACTCGAACTCGGGACCTTTGCCTTTCGCGGGCAAGTGCTGTACCATCTGAGCTACCGAAGCACGACTCACGCCCGGTACTCACAGCTTTACTGCTGCCAGTATCTCGTCTCCTACCTTCCAAACTTTACAGAAGCTCTCCGGGCGTGAGTCGTGCTTCGGTAGCTCAGATGGTAGAGCACTTGCCCGCGAAAGGCAAAGGTCCCGAGTTCGAGTCTCGGTCGGGCACACAGTTTTAATCTACCAGGAAGTTTCATATCAGCGCACACTCCGCTGCAGAGTGAAAATCTCATTCTGGAATCAGAATGTTGTTTATGATTGTTAGAAACATGCTTGCGGATCGGAAGCTGTTCAGCAAAATAATTCCACGTGGACACCTAGTTCGGGACAATACTGTGTAGTTTCAGTTCAAAATGTTTGGAAAAAGAAGGCAGTGAGCCGTTCTCTCTCCCAACTATGCGTTTTCGTGAACCTCGCTGTTTATGTGTGTTTGGTTTTCCGCCCTTGTCGCGGTTACGTCGTGGTTCTTCTTCCTTCTACGTGTGGCAGCCGTGATGTGTATCGATATTTGCGCCGTGTACCATCTTTGGTTTGATGCTTATAGTTTCCGGCAAGGGGGTCTGGAGTGAGTCGGTCGGTTGTTGCGGACGAGGGAAGTTCTCTCCGCGTGGTGCTGTCGGCTGAGGCCCGTGGCAGCCCCTGCGCAGTGTCAGAGTGTGGGTGGAGCTGTCCGATCGCTATGAGCCTCGTGGCTCACCGACACAGGACGTCAGTGTTGACTAGCGGTTTCAACTACCCAAGCCGCGTCTATTCTTGTTGTGGTGGTTCGCTTCGGTGGTTTGCTGTTGGGGAGGTTTTCCAGTGAGCAACATTGAGTGGTTCTACTGCGGAGATTTAGCCGCCATGTGGTGCAATTAACTATTTTGGTCGACTACGATTTGAGTACACCAGTGGAATTTTCTGTCTTGTGGCCGTTAGTGATCTGTTTTCCTGCCCTGGGCACTGACGTATTTTCAGGCAGCGTCCTTTCCTCACCTGTTGTCGCTGTCCAACGTGGTGTGTAATTTTGACAGCTAATACATACTCCATTGTGGGTTATCACGTTTGTAACATTGCCGGTTGGGTTTCTCACGTACTGATGGACGGGAAGCAAGCTGTTGTGTCGGTCGGTGCATGGCTGCCCTCTGGTTGGGTTCCGACGGATCAATTAACTATTGGGCTCACCACCTGTCTCACCTAAGTGAACGAGGGCAGACCAACCTCCATGGAGGCCTTCTGAGTGCCACCGGTGTTTAATTACTGTGAGCTACTTTAAATTTTGGGCTTATTGTTATTGCTTGTTTCTTAAAATTTTGCAAATTAATTTTTAAATTTGTCTTTCAAGCTTAAACATTGCGGCCTTCTGCCTTGAAAGATTATGGTAATATATTTGGAAATTTTGAAGTTTAATTGTGGCCCTCAGCCATTTGTGTTGCACCTTGTATATGTTGCCTTTTTGGTATTAAATTATTTTATTGCTATCTTAATTGAATTTTTTATATTTTTTAAGATTTCTTGTTGGACTTCTGCCTTTAAAGGTCTATGGTAATATATTCTGAATTTTTGAAATTTGATTGTGGCCCTCAGCCATTTGTGTTGCACCTTGAGTATGTTGTCTTTTGGGTTTTCAATTATTTTATTGCTGTCAACTGAATTTTTTACTTTTTTTTAATATTTCTTGTTGGCCTTCTGCCTTTAAAGGTCTATGGTAATATATTCTAAAATTTTGGAATTAATTGTGGCCCTTAGCCATTTCTATTGCACTTTGTGTATGTTGTTTTTTGGGTTATTTTATTGCTATCTTAATTTGATTTTATCTTGTTAAGATTTCTTGTTGGAGTCCTTCAGCCGTGAAAGAGTTGCTAAATTACAATAAATGACAATTAGAAGCAGAAACTGATTTCAACCTGTTCTGCCCAGCGGTTTAGAGGGTGTTTCAGGCCTTTTTTTAATAAACTTCAGTCAAAACCAAAAAGACGTGTGTTGGTAAATTTACTTAGAATGTCACCATTATGTTTCTCATACTAATAGTTCAGACAGAGGGCTAATGCAGTGAAGAAATTACAAGCACCATTGTCTACATGATAATGGACATGCAACATGAGTGTTATTGTTTATTTTAGTGACTTACTGCTACCAATTCCGTCAAATAAGTTAAACTGTTTGTTCTCATTGTTTTCCAGAAGCAACACTCAAAACTGAAACTTTTATTTTATTGTGTCATCGGTAACGTGTAACGGAACAATATCCGTGACTGAAGTACTCGCATTCTTCAAACGTGACAGGCTGCCCACAACGGTGACGGTGCGCCCCTTCCGCTGTCACAGCCGAACACAGCGCTTACGCTATGATGCGTAGGTGCTGACAGGCATCCCGCTTTCCCCAGTGCAGGCGGCTCCACACTCGGTCGTATTTCGTAAAAACGTACAGCGTTGAGGCGTTTTATTTCGTCCTTAGTAGGCCGTACCAAATCTGGTGTCCTCCAGCCATCCCGGAAACCTAGTTTGGTGCCACTTCGGCAAAGCGCTTGTAAGGTGTCAGGCAAATACAACACCTTCCACAAAAACACTGACATGATAAGCAAATCCAGTAGTATGTCACATAGCTCCGAATAAATCGTGACAATAAATTAACCAAAGTAATATGAGTAACGAGTGAGCAAACGGAATACCACAGACTAACACAAGAATGCCTAAATGCATGTCATACGTTCCCACTGGGTGACAGACGCAGTTCCGAGGGGAGAAATGAGAACAGAAGCCGAGAGCAGAACCGGAGAGACGGAATTTTTGTAGGCAGAGCTTAAGGTTAACATTGAGGCCCTGATTGGTCAGATGAAAACACAGCCACATAGTTTTTTTATAAACAAACTTCGGTAAATTGTAGTAAGGAGAAGTTAGGAGAGAGTTAGTTCCGAGACGGCGAGATGCATGGAGCTGCGCCGGCCGCCGCCCCCTGACGAACACCGACAAGGTAATGAACGCACGCGATGCCGCATTTTTGAGCCCATAAGGCTTCACTCAGAACTGCAGAAGTCTCATCTGTTACATCCCCGTTTTGCGTAATACTAGTGTCGATCGTCAGTTAAAGCTCATGGTGTTCACATTTGCCATTTGAAGTAAAAATCTGAAACACGATGATTTTTCTGTTATATAGTTACTGAGAAGCCACATCAGCCACTGTAATTTACGACAAGTTAGATAAGTAATTAAAGATAATTGAGGGTCACTGTAGACCATTTTGATAGTTTTCTCTTTTGTGAAACTTAATTTAAACCTAGATTATACATGTGATATGGCATAGGTCTTCCTTCGATCCATGGTAGAACTTGGAAACCCATTCAGGGAATATTCGTTCACTTTTTTGTTGAACGCAGTTGGTTTTTACCATCCTGTATAAAAACCTTTCCTTTTATCAATAGTGCAATTTATAAACAATGTTTTGTGAGTAGAATAAAATTTCGAATGGTAAACTTAACTGCTTTTTCGACGTTATTTTACCAGCTAACTAAAAATAGGAAAGCCTTGAACCCCTTCCACTAAATTTAGTTAGTATTAAGATTCTTTTACAGGGAGTGCAGTGGAGCTGACGCTGAAATCATTAAGTATTTGGTTATATCATCGCTAGTCACACTAAACTCTTCTGAACTCTACATGTCATGTGTGGTCTGGCGTCTCCTTACCAGCAACAGGTCCCAGGTTCATACTAGTCAATTCCCTAAAAAACACACTCAGAGCGTCGTTGCAGGAAATTGGTAGGGATACATGATATAGAACAAAATGTCGCAGAAACCACGCAGAATGTTAGAAAATGGCGACCCAGCAAGGATGGAAAAATACCATGATTGAAGGTCGACCACAGGCCTAACTAGGTCAGAAATTTATCCTGTTAAATAATTTTCGTAATAAAAAAAATTTTTTTTTGAAAGGCATAAATAGTTGAAAACAGTAACTGCAGCGATAGAAAGTGAAACATTGTAGCAGAGACAATAGCGTAATTAAGTTATGAATTTAAAAAATTGTTAGAATTAAGTTTTCTCCTCAATGCAAGCGGACAGGTGGCGGATACATCGTTGACAAGTTGGTTCTGACCCAACAAGTAAGTGAATGGATTGTCGGTCTTGGGTATAATAAGTGTCACGTCGTGTGAACAAAAAGTTTATGAAACGCATGAGATCGTATGAGCGCATGTTGACTCGAAGTAGGGCGTGTGAATTGAATTTAAAACAGAAAATAAGGGATTCAGAAAGATTAGCAATGGCAGATCGAGACCTTGACCGAATTGAGGTAGAGACCTAGCATGAAAATGGACAGAGAATAGAAGACAGTACAACAGACGATGCAGTATCGCGAGAAATAGGACATATAACACACCATAACGAGGATAATGTACGTCAAGGCATAGAAAATGTAAGTCAGCATACGACAGAGGAGCAGGAAAGTAGAGAGACAGTCGATGAGGATTCTAACTTGCGTCTTGAATGCGTAGAGCCCATACTACAAGTAATCAGAGCTCCCTCACCACAGAGTACAAGGAATGCGAGCAGAAACGTGTCACAGCACAGTTGAATGCAATTGGTTGCGAACCAACACTTGGGCGAAAACACAGAGCGTAGGACGTCGGAAGAAAACGCAATAGGACCCACCAATCTGGCAGAATTATTACAACAAATTACGGAAACCGTGACAAGGCAAAATAAAGACATAGCGAACCACGTTCAAATTCAGAATGCAGAAACCACGAGACAAATTCGTGCGATTAAAGAACAAAACAAAAAAATTCAGTTACACCTTAGTCATATCGAAGACGAGGCAAAAGAATCTCGAGAAGTGATAGGAAACTTAATAACAGGTCACAATCAATTGAGAACAGACATTGACAAGGTACAAGCGGACGTACAAACATTGCGTAATGACATTCAGGACGAGATCAAAACATTACGTAACAACACCCAGGGAGAAGTCAAGAAACTAGAGAAACAGATAAACGAAATTACTAGACAAGCAGCAGGTACAGCGCGCGAAGTTCTTGAAAACAGTGTGTCACACAAACGTATCACAAAAACAGCGCTGAAATGATGTGATAACCGAATATTCAAAATAGAAGCGCAAACAAAGCGACAATTTCAGAAATTGCAAACAGAGTTGTTGCAAACCATTGAAGAGCGTAGTGAATAGGATCGAACAAGCACAGAGTCTGCAACCACATCCGTATCTGTAACAGCACCGGAAAAACAAGCATTTAACGAAGATATTACGCATTTGCGATTCCAATCACAGGCGGAAAGTAACATACGTGAAATCAGACAGCCTGCACAGCAACAAACACGTTTCGAAATTCTTGATGAACAGACGTCATCACAAACACATGCGGAACCACAAATGTATGTTTCAAGACAGTTTGGATCGTGCAATGAAGCAGCAAGGTTAGCCAGACAAAATACCGAACCAATACCTGACAATGAAAAGCCAGGTCGCGAAGAGTACAGTGCAATGCATTCAGCTACACGTTTACAACCGATGGAAGAAAATTATTGCGTACCACTCCAACGATACTACGCAAGGTTAGGCGAAAGTTACAGTGGACAATATCCACTGGATCTACCACAACCGGAAAGAAAGACGGGAGAAATGATCAGAAACAAAAGTGGCGAAGAATCGCGAATTTCATATGGAACTATGACGAAGTACGACAACGATCATTTCCTCACAGCCAGAAAATTTCAACATTTTCGAGAAGGAAACTCATTACATCCACGAACTTTTATTGATCAATTCCGAGTAGGATTACCAGAACGCTGGACGCTAGCACACAAATTAGACTTTATATGTGCACACATGTCAGGAACAGTCGCAGAAACCATGCAGAATGTTGCAGCGACCTGCCGATCGTACGAAGATTTCAGAGAGAACTTTCTCTCACGATATTGGTCCAGCGAAGCACAGAACAAAGTGAAGTACGAATTATTACAGAACCCATATTTTGAAAATTCAGGAGAGAAGAGTCCCGTGAAATTTTTCGAATTAATGGCAAAGAAAAATCAATGCTTAGATGTACCTTACAGTGACGGATTGATTAAATTATGCGCGATGAAGTTACCATTGAAATACCAGCAATCATTAGTAGGTCGCGAAGGCGATGACGTCGAAGCATTTAAAGGTATTCTAAGGGAACTAGAGTTCATATTTTCGGAAGATGACGCAAGAAAAAGACGAAGTGCACGTGAAAACGAAAGCAAAAAGCAGTGGAATTCACAAGACACAGTACGAAGAAACAATAATTACGAACCATGTGATAACTTCGCCCCAAGAAACGACAATAGATTTCAACAAAGAACCGGTTATGGATTTAGAAGAGAATATGGCAATAACTATAATTCACCCAGGAACGGCAAAAACTATTACAGAGGGAACAACGACAATTGGAACGGGTACTGGAGAACCAATGGACCGACAAATTATCAACAAAGAAAACACTATCAACAAGCTGAACAAGAAAAGAGAATACAGATAGAAGAGGTGGAGGTAAGACCACCAAACCCCGATAAACGTTCGAATTGACAGCTAAGCGCCCATGCCAAAGAGAATGACGCACGGACCCAGGACAATTGCAGCACCTTGAACAGAGAAGTAAAAATCCTATCACGAGAAGAGAAGAAGGAAGAAATAAATCCGCAGGGACCAGATGAGAACGAAGACAAGAAAATAACAATATCGTGTTGGGACAAAATTAATTTGGAGAATACTGAGGAGGAAAATGAATTACCAGAGGCATGCACAACGAATGTAGGAGGAAAGAACGAAGTAATGAGTATTTCAGAGCTATTTGAGATGGAAACCAGGGAAAGAGAATTCAATGAGGATAATGTACAGGCGACAGTAGTTGAAAATAAGTTACGAGTGGGCACACAACCCAACGTATAAAATGAAGGAAGTTATGAAGCGATAATTAGAGCATTTAGATGCGATTATGTGGAAGTAGCGACGAAGAAGGAGAAGATAGACGAGGATGAGGAAAAAGTAGAGGATGTTGAAGAAAGTGTAAATGAAGGAAGAAATAGAGAAGAGGAAATAAAAGAGAGAGAAGTAGCAGTCGAAGCTTATCCTACAGAAAGTTCGAATTCACAAGGGAAATTCCTAAAAAGAGTCATGTATGATTCAGTGGAGGATTCGTTGATGCAAAAAGAAGAAGAACAGAACCAACCCTTTCAAATTCAACCAATTGTAAAGGCCATTGTAAAGCATATCCCAGTCAATATTGTAATTGATAGTGGAAGTGAACTGACTGCGATCTCAGAAAATTTATTCACGCAGTGTAATGCCAATGAGGAATTGCCAGTTCTGAAAACACGTAAGATTAAAGTAAGAGGTCCTATTAGAAACAATGCTGCAGAAGTTACGAGACAAACAAGTTAACTCTTTCGTGTCAAGGTCAAAAGACCGAAGCCAACTTCATGATTATACCTAAACTAACTGTAGATTTGATTATAGGTGCAGATTTTTTAAATGAGAGACAAGCGATAGTAGATATGGGGAAAGGTAGCGTAACATTCAGGAATTTCACACTTCTCTTTGAGCAAAAGCTAAAATTAGAAGAAATACCGTTTATAAACAAACAATTAAGAATGATGCGAGATAAAGAGGATGAAGAATTAGAATGGTATGCACAAAAGGGGGAATCGCCTCAACTCATGTTAGAAGTCCATAAAGAAATCGACTAAAAATTTCAAGAAGTTCAAGGTATTTCAGAACACAGTAAAAGAGAATTAGAGGGTATTTTACGAGATAAAACAGAGGTATTTTTACCTAAGACTGACAGTATTAAGCACTTTCAGTACAGGTTTGAAGATTAATTTTATTACTGGTAAATGATCAGCACAATATTTCAAGATTATGTTGCAGATAAGATCGCCAGGAGAAAGAAGAATGAAGAGAGAGGAAGGTGGGGAAAAGAAAGTAGTTTCAATAAAAACAAAAACAAAAACAACACCAATAGTACCATAGATTAAGGTGAAGGGATAAAACATAGATAGTCTAACAGCCTGAAATACTAAAATGCTGTACACCACGACACTACACAAAAATAAAAAAACGAATTTGAGGATTCTTTTAGAAGTTAAGACTCAAAATATCTTAGAATTGTAACATGGAAAGAGCACCGAAAGTAAAGCTTTTTAAGAAGGCGTAAAACAATGTAGGTACTAGACATATGTTAGATGATTGTAAGTAAAACTTTTTGTAAGAACCATTGTAAAAGCTCCAGCAAAGACCAGATCCAATTACCCATAAGTTGCAACACGAGAAGTATCAAGAAAGAAAAGGACGTAATTAGCAAGACACGATTTCTACAAGGCAGAAGTGTTGAGAGAAGGGAAAGGACAGCAAGACCAACAGAGGGCCCTTGTAGAGTGGGCAGTAAATCTGCTGAACCACAGGGTGGTGGAACCCTGCTGGGACAGAACACGGAACCCTGCAGAGACACGACAGGATACCGAGCGCCGGAAGGGTCTCCGAACGCCCCGATTCAGTGGAGCGAGCAAAAAACGGGCCGACGAGAAGACTGCTTGAGCAAGCCACACTGGCAAAAAAAAAAAAAAAAAAAATGTGTAAAAGCCACACTACTGCTATTAAACAGCACGCTGATGCACGAAACTGAAGAAAACTTCCACAAAGTAAAAATGACACACCCAAGCAAACTGTTACTAAGAGGAGAACTTCAAAGCGATTAGTTATCAATAAATATTTCCCTATCCTGCACAGAGAATAACAAAGAAGCATGTAAGAAGCAGAGAAAAAGCAGGAAGAACAGAAGTTGAAGATTCGCAAGATTGAGACCAAGGAAATAGATGGGTAAAGAATAGACGACATACCTTCCCAAATCCCTATCCCATTGTAAACTAGTCGTCTGCGAAGTATTACAACGAAAAACGACCGCTTTCAGCGACACATAACGATGACTTTCACGCATACAAGGCCAGTAAACCACGAGATTCTGCACTCACAGCTCCATTCCATTATGGAACCTCCACAACAGCAACACACACTTGCAAAGCCAACAAGGAACGACGAACGAAGCTGTACATCAAATACTTGCCCACACCCATCTCACTCAAGTCCAGCACCTTCGTGCAAAAAACATTCACCAACCTCATGCTTAAACATTCATAGGATTGTGTGAATGTGTGAAATCAAATTATGTGATGTAGGAACTGTGCAAAAGAAACATGTGTAAACTAAATAAGTTAAGCACACCAGACAGCTAATAAACTACAAAATAACAGTCATTGACTATGGACTTAAGTAAATAATCGAAAAAATAAGTCATTAGTTCTGAAATGGACAGTATATAAAGAACAAAAGTAAGGCATAATAGACACTAAAACTATATGCCACTTATTTTCATAAAAATAAAAGAATAACTATATTTTACTTATTTTCTCCTTATAAAAACAAAGATTGAAAAATTATATTGTCGGATGTTTTCCTTTTTTTTAACGTTTGTACCATTTGTTCGGATGTGTGTGTGTGAAATCTTATAGGACTTAACTGCTAAGGGCATCAGTCCCTAAGCTTACACACTACTTAACCTAAATTATCCTAAGGACAAACACACACACCCATGCCTGAGGGAGGACTTGAACCTACGCCGGGACCAGCCGCACAGTCCATGACTGCAGTGCTTAGACTGCTCGGCTAATCCCACGCGGCATTTGTTATGATAATATCTCAATACTTGTGTATGTATATTTCATTGTCAAAGCAATTCTTGGAAATAATTCTTATTTGGTAGTGTAACAATGTTGAAATGAGTGTCTAGAAACAAAAATATTTTACTTGTACATGATATTTAGAAAATGTGTTAGGAATAGATTTTACTTAATTACTACATTTATAAAAACAATATTTCTAAGAAAATCGATGTGAAAGACTCCTCACTTTCGATAACAAACTTCTTAAAAAACAAACTTCACAATTAAATATAGAAAGAAAATAATTAGAAAATAATAATTATAATAGAATAAGAATATTCTTCCGTTGCCAATACAAACACATTTTTGATAATAATGCGGAAGGATATGAAAATATAAATTACTAATACAAATTAGCATAGAACAGAATAACGTGGCTGAAAAGTAGGCAACAAAATTTAGATAATGGAATAATTTTTGACTGAGTTAGACAAAGATTCAATCATTGCCTAACTTCAGAACATAAATTAAGTTCGAAGGGTGATGATATGTAAGGTGTCAGGCAAATCCAACACCTTCCATGAAAACCCTGACATGATAAGCAAATGCAGTAGTATGTCACATAGCTCCGAATAAATCGTGACATTAAATTAATCAAAGTAATACGAGTAACGAGTGAGCAAATGGAATACCACAGACTAACACAAGAATGCTTAAATGCATGTCATACCTTCCCACCGGGAGACAGACGCAGTTCCGAGGGGAGAAACGAGAATAGAAGCCGAGAGCAGAACCAGATAGACAGGATTATTGTAGGCGGAGCTTAAGGTTAACATTGAGACCTTGATTGGTCAGATGAAAACACAGCCAGATAGTTTTTTAAACCGACTTCGGTAAATTGTAGTAAGGAGAAGTTAGGAGAGACTTAGTTCCGAAACGGCGAGATGCATGGATCTGCGCCGGCTGCCGCCCCCTGACGAACACCGACAAGGTGATGAACACACGCGATGCCGCATTTTTGAGCGCGTAAGGCTTCACTCAGAACTGCAGAAGTCTCATCGGTTACACCCCCTTTTTCCGTAATAATAGTGTCAATCGGCAATTAAAGCTAATGGTGGTCACATGTGCCACTTGATGTAAAAATGTGAAACGCGATGATTTTTCTGTTATATAGTTATTGAGAAGCCATATCAGCCACTGTAATTTACGACAAGTTAGATAAGAAATTAAAGATCATTGAGGGTCACTGTAGACCATTTTGATAGTTTTCTCTTTTGTGAAACTTAATTTAAACCTAGATTATAGATGTGATATGGTATAGGTCATCCTTCGATCCATTGTAGAACTTGGAAACCCATTCAGGGAATATTCGTTCACATTTTTGTTGAACGCAGTTGACTTTTACCATCCTGTATTAAAACATTTCCTTTTATCAATAGTGCAATTTATAAACAATGTTTTGTGAGTGGAATAAAATTTCCAATGGTAAACTTAACTGCTTTTTCGACGTTATTTTACCAGCTAACTAAAAATAGGAAAGCCTTGAACCCCTTCCACTAAATTTAGTTAGTATTAAGATTCTGTTACAGGTAGCGCAGTGGAGCTGACGCTGATATCATTAAGTATTTGGTTATGTCATCGCTAGTCTCACTGAACTATTCTGAACTCTACATGTCATGTGTGGTCTGGCGTCTCCTTACCAGCAACAGGTCCCAAGTTCAAACTAGTCAGTTCCCTAAAAAACACGCTCAGAGCGTCGTTGCATTAAAGTGGTAGGTAGACACGATGTAGAACAAACAGTCGCACAAACCACGCAGAATGTTAGACGCTGAGAGAGTTATTTTAATTGACACCGCTTGTAAGTAGGCTATTTAGGTTTTTATGTTGGTAACGTCACATAGCGCTCTGTATGAAAATCGCTGACTGCGCTGTGTGCAGTCTGTGGCTGGTTAGACTCATTGTTGAAATATTCACTAATGTACTGTTGGGCAGTTGGATGTGAACAGCGCGTAGCATTGCGCAGTTTGAGGTGAGCCGCCAACAGTGGTGGATGTGGAGAGAGAGATGCCAGAGTTTTGAGAGGTTGCTATAAGCGGACGATCTGGACGTGCGTCCGCCAGAAAAAGGAAATTTGTAAAGATGGATGTCATGAATTGATAGATATATATACACTACTGGCCTTTAAAATTGCTACACCAAGTAGAAATGCAGATGATAATATTCATTGGACAAATATATTATACTAGAACTGACATGTGATTACATTTTCACGCAATTTGGGTGCTTAGATCCTGAGAAATCAGTACCCACAACAACCACCTCTGGCCGTAATAACGGCCATCATACGTCTGGGCATGAGTCAGACCTTGGATGGAGTCTACAGGTAGCTTCAACACGTTACCAGAGTTCATCAAGGGTAGTGACTGGCGTATTGTGACGAGCCTGTTGCTCGGCCACCACTGACCAGACGTTTTTAATTGGTGACAGATCTGGAGAATGTGCTCGCCAGGGCAGCAGTCGAACATTTTCTGTATCCAAAAAGGCCCGTACAGGACCTGCAACATGGGCTCTTGCATTATCCTGCTGAAATGTAGGGTTACGCAGGGATCGAATAAAGGGTAGAGCCACGGGTCGTAACACATCTGAAATGTAACGTCCACTGTTCAAAGTGCCGTCAATGCGAACAAGAGGTGAGCGACACGTGTAACCAATGGCACCCCATACCATCACGCCGGGTGATACGCCAGAATGGCGATGAAGAATACACGCTTCCAATGTGCGTTCACCGCGATGTCGCCAAACACGGATGCGACCATCATGATGCTGTAAACAGAACCTGGATTCATCCGAAAAAAATTCCGTTTTGCCATTCGTGCACCCAGGTTCGTCGTTGAGTACACCATCGTAGGCGCTCCTATCTGTGATGCGGTGTCAAGGGTAAGCGCAGCCATGGTCTCCGAGCTGATAGTCCATGCTGCTGAAAACGTCGTCGAACTGTTGTTGTCTGGCAATCGTCCCCATCTGTTGACTCAGGGATCGAGACGTGGTTGCACGATCCGTTACAGCCATACGGATAATATGCCTGTCATATCGACTGGTAGTGATACGAGGCAGTTGGGATCCAGCACGGCGTACCGTATTACCCTCCTGAACCCACCGATTCCATATGCTGCTAACACTCGCTGGATCTCGACCAACGCGAGCAGCAATGTCGCTATACGATAAACCGCAATCGTGATAGGCTACAATCCGACCTTTATCACAGCCGTACACGTGATGGTACGCATTTCTCCTCCTTACACGAGGCATCACAACAACGTTTCACCAGGCAACACCGGTCAACTGCTGTCTGTGTATGAAAAATCGGTTGGAAACTTTCCTCATGTCAGCACGTCGTAGGTGTCGCCACCGTCGCCAACCTTATGTGAATGCTCTGAAAAGCTAATCATTTGCATATCACAGCATCTTCTCCCTGTCGGTTAAATTTCGCGACTGTAGCACGTCATCTTCGTGGTGTAGCAATGTTATGGCCAGCAGTGTATGCTGTGTTTTGAACACTATTAAGGTAAATACATTGTTTGTTCTCTATCAAAATCTTTCATTTGCTAACTATGCCTATCCGTAGTTAGTGCCTTCAGTAGTTGGCAATATTGGAGCTCGCTGTATTGCAGTAGTTCGAGTAACGAAGATTTTTGTGAGGTAAGTGACTCATGAAAAGTGTATGTTATTGTTAGTCAGGGCCATTCTTTTGTAGGGATTTTTGAAAGTCAGATTGCGTTGCGTTAAAAATATTGTGTGTCACTTTAGTGATGATCAGAACAAGTAAAGAGAAAACTGTTTGAGTACGTTGAGTTTTGCTCAGCTGTCTAAAACCAAATAACGTAGAAGTTTACCAGCACAGTCATTCATAATTTTTCCAAACGGACGTTTCACGGTCATAGAAGCTTAGCGATTTACATCAGTTACGACATGTTTCGACTAATGTCTTCTCCATCATCAAATGTTGCAAATCTAGCAGTTCCAGAGTAACACAAATGCTTACAGCAAACGGCCTGTCAAGTGGATCTCAAACGCAGGCACTTCAATACTCACTGAAAACTTCTTCTATTACATGACTTGTTACAGTCAGGCTATACAAAAATAAGACAGCATGTTGTGACGCTACAGGTGAGCAGACATAACCTATGGACGTCAGAATGATCTGTATAAGGTATCCTTTCGGAGAATCCACTGATTTACAGACCCGTATTAGTACCGTCGAGTTACACTAGGGTTTTTGAACATGTACTGTCTTCGAACATTATGAATTACCTCGGAAAAAAGATTTATTAACTAATAGTCAGCACGGATTCAAAACGTAACTATCCATTAATTCTCACGAAATAATAAGAGCTATCGAGAAGGGATGTCAAAATGATTCTATATTTTTAGTTTCCCAGAAGGGTTTAGACACCGTACCTCACAAGCGACTTCTAATCAAACTGCGTGCTTTGGAATATCGCCTCAGTTGTATAACTATATTTGCGATTTCCTGTCAGAAAGGCCACAGTTCGCAGTAATCGACGGAAAGTCATTGAGTAAAACAGAAGTAGTATCTGGCGTTCCCCATGGAAGTGTTATAGGACCTCAGTTGTTCCTGTTACACATAAACGATATAGCAGACAATCTGAGATGGTCTCTTAGACTGCTTGCAGATGATGCTATCATTTACAGCCTTGTAGAGTCATCAGATGATCAAAATCAATTGCAAAATGGTTTAGACAATATATCTGTATGGAGCGAAAAGTGGCTAAATAATGCGTTAAGTTTTCGCCATAAGTACTAAAAAGAAATCCGCTAAATTTCGGGTACACTATAAATCACACAAATCCAAAGGCTGTAAACTCAGCTACACTCTCAGGGATTACAATTACGAATAGCTTAAACTGGAACGATGACACAGATAATGCTGTGGCTATAGCAAACCAAAGACTGCTACTTGTTGGCAGAACACTTAGAAACTGCATTAGAGACAGGTTACACTCCGCTTGTCAGCCCTATTCCGGGGTACTGTTGTGCGGTGTCGGATCCACATCAGATGGGACTGAC
Source organism: Schistocerca cancellata (assembly GCF_023864275.1). NCBI lineage: Eukaryota > Metazoa > Arthropoda > Insecta > Orthoptera > Acrididae > Schistocerca > Schistocerca cancellata. Next base: position 7,031,696 of record NC_064630.1, read on the forward strand.
GGAGGGCATTGAAAAACTTTAAAGAAGAGCAGTTCGTTCTGTATTATCGCGATGAGTGCCGTGGACATGGTACGTGAATTGGTGTGGCATTCATTAAAACAAAGACATTTTCCGTTGAAGCAGGATATTCTCGTGAAATCCAGATCACCAACTTTCTCCTGTGATTGCGAAAATGTCCTGTGGTCGCCCATCTACGTAGGAAAAAATTTTCATCATGATAAAATATGAGAAACAGCAGCGCGCACAGAGAGATTTAAGTGCTCGTCTTTCTCATGCACAATTCGTGAGTAGTGTGGTAGACAAATAGTGTAGCTAGAAGTCGTTCAATGAACTCTCTGCCGGGCACTTAATTGTGAATTGATGTTGATATGTAGATATGTAGACGTAGCTAATGAGATGGGTCCCATAGGATCACATGACTTTAATCACAGGTCTCTCGCCACGGATATCTTAGTGACCTCAATTTGTTAAACAGGAGTGGCTCTGGCATTCCTGAAACATGGATTCTGCAATTTACAAGATGTAGGGAGATCTTCAAACTACTGAATGAAACTATGGTCACTTTAAAATCCTATTTAACACAGTTTTCTGTCAAGTGTATAAAGATGAGAACCTGTTACATTCGTTAACTCTTAATGTAGGTTATAATGGAATTAAAATATTGGCACCTTGGGAAAGGTCGAGTAACGAAGTTGAAGTGAAAATCCGCGGAAGTCACACAGTGACTGCCGAAAGTTAATTAGAGAGGAAAGCAAGAACTGCATAAAGAATCACGTATGAACCCTCTATAATGATCGAGTACATGTTAAGTTTGGGATTGCTAACAAACGTACTCGAGTTGAAAACGTCAAAACCCTCCCGTCAACCAGTAATCTTCCTGTACATTTCATAGCTTGGTTTTCGAATGCTGTAGCGGCTCGCTGCAGGTCGCGTTATTGGTGGCTGGGGGTGGCAGCGGTGGTGGCTGAAAATTCCAAGTCATCTGGCCAGCACTGAAGGCTGCTCTACCTCAGGGCCAGGAAATTACGTCCCCCACTTTACCTCAAGTGTTTCCCGGCGTGTCTCCCATGGATATAAGTACTACAGAGCGCTCCTAGCAAGAAGCTGAATCTTTTCGAGAGTGAGCATTGTGAATGATTTTTATCGTAAACGACAGCGATTCTCCTGTGTGCTGATCAATAAGGTCCGTTCTTACAACGCAACAATGTCACGTCAATAATCAGTTTTGACATAATTAACCATTCATGCAGGATTTGTTCTGTAGCTCAGAGATAGGCAATGTCTGCACTTCCATCGTCAGTGCAGTTTCATATTTCACGCAACAAGGCTTACTCCTCATACATACAATCGCCTCTGGTTCGCCCACTTCAGAGTTTATTCATATTGCCCAACGACAGCTGCCCTTACTGTTTCTCAGCAGAGCCAACAACACTTCAGCTAACTTGACACCAGCCTGGTGGCTGCGGGTGCAATGTTCTTGAGTGGGAAAGAGCAGGATGGTCTCGTCTCTCACTCTACCTCAGAGAGTTTAGCCATGCAGTGTCCTAGGCCCGACAGTTTCCAGAATACGGGATGTCTACAGTAGAGATGGGCAAGACTGTTCTTTTCAGAGATCGGATCAGAACTGTTCACTCCCTGAAATGAATTAGCTCTTTTTCATGACTCACCACTCATTTACAATAGAAAATAAATGGAAGGCACATTGCCCTTTAAACTTGGTTTATTCCAGTACTATACCTGTATTTTGATCTTATTTGATCCTAATTTGAAGTAACACAGATAATGAGTAAGAATTTTGTATTGTTTATTGAAATTTCCACGATATGACAAAGTTTTTGATTATTGATTTATTTTGCACTATCGTGGTTTCTTGGGTGATCGGAAAATGTTGTAACTGGAGATTTACATTAACAATATATTTGGCTATAAAGTATTAAAATTTCATTACCCTCATACAAATACATCGCAAGCCATATATTTTTAAAGTGAACGTTTCCTTCCGAAGACGCCTAAAATCGCAAAATCCGTACCAGAATAAGAAAATAAAATATAAATTTGACTGTAAAACGAAAGTGCTGCATATAGCCTTACGCAGAATAAAGCAAGGAAAATATTGGTGTATCACATTTTGTGATACGTTTATCGGTTCGCTCATAATTAAAGCGTAAATTCGAGTGTCCATAATAAAAATCCTATAGTAAGAGGCGTCGTCAGGAACCTAATCTGATCAGTTTAAACAAATAAAAATAAAATAAAAACAAATGATGTATACATAACATAATAATGTAATATATATAGCGGTATTACTACGAAGAACAATATCCAGTAGAGACGAACTCCGATGCAGAAGCACTGAGTCGAGCAGGTCGAGCCGCGAGCTGTATTACTGCATGAGCTGAGACCGCAGAGACCAGAGTGACACCTGAGTTGCTTTGCTCAACGCTCTGGCTAGACTCGAGAACGGTGGGGTGAGCGTTGAGCGGGCGAGTTCCGAGGGTGGGGGGAGCGGTGAACTCACCCGCTCCGAGACAAATCGTCCGTTCCCTTGCGAGCAGGTTGTTGCAAGTCGTTCCTATGTTATCCGCTAGGTGGCTCTCTGTCCTGTTGCTCGCATCAACTGCCAGAGGTCAGGACGTGCGACTGAAACGATCGCCGACAGAGTGCGATGCGAAGTTAAGCTGCGCCAGACACTGCACGCAGCAGACGATGCACAGAGACGGCACGGCATATGTGAAACACAAAATCCAATGGGGCACTGCACAATGCAGGCAGCCAAAGTAGAAGCAGGGCAGAGGCCGGCGCTGGCTGTGTTGTGTGGCGTACACTGTGCTCTGACCAGCAGAGGCGCTGCTGATATGCTCCGTCTCTCTCTCTCTATCTCTCTCTCTCTCTGCCATGGGAAACGTTTGGAGCTACCGTTCTTTTTTTCTGAATCACTGATTGTTCATTCCTTTGAAAGATTCAACTCTATGAATCAGTTCAAGAGCGGATCCCCCATCTCTAGTCTGCAGGGCACAGGGCACTGCGATACTGCGCCCTCCACCGCTCTTATCTCACAACGCATCTCTTCGGCTCCAGCGGAGTTCCCATGTTAAGAACAGTACACAAAGGCTTTTCGTCATTCAGAACGCAAAAACGGACGACACTACTCCAGTGGAGTTTGGGCTGCATGCAGCATACTGGTCTCAGGTTCTGACTTCTTGTAACCCAACTACAGTGGCAGCTGCTGTCTTTTGAAGAGGACTGTGATCCCTCCCCCTAATGGCTGGACATCGGCTCGTTCTCTCCTGGTCTGCCGTCCTACGTTCAACAAGAGGTCAGTGCGCTTCCCAGCTACACATTAAAACAGTCCTCCAGAATAAGAAATTACGATGTAAAGGCACTTCTGACGACGTCAGCGTGGGCGCGATGTGTGGTAATATGAACACTGAAAATTCTCAATTGCTAAGATCGCTAAGATCATTGATTCATGTAGATGACCGGTTTCGGCCATTCTCTGTTGTCATCTCTGGATATGCAAAAGATGGGACCGAAAATACTAGGATGCAGCCACTAACGTAACAGTCCAAAATTTACAATACATCGAAAAACAAAATACCTATGTATACATCATTACACAATCGGCTCCATCAGTATAGTAAGTGGTGCTATACAATGCATGTCTACGTTGGTATCGCGAATTAATCTAGAGATCGGCACCGCAGTTTCACAATAACAGCGAAGTGCACACATATTGTTACGCGATTACAAGTGCTCACATTCATCACCACGCTACAACTTACAGACTCTAGAGTAAACATTCTTATTTACATATAAGTGTATCAAATGTCGCAGTGGTAGTACAAATCGATACTATCATCTCACTTCAGATTAAAGCAGGGATCTACCACTCCATACAATTACATGTGCCTCAATTATTACCACAACATATACCCAATTTTTTAAAAAAACCATCTGTGTAACAATGTGCAACATTCATGAAACGTAATTTAAGAAAATTTCTAACAATATTTTATAGACGTTGTTAGTAATTCTTTAGCATGGAAATTTGGTAGGTAGTTTCGGCAGTCACTGACATCGTAAGTGTACCCTCATTTCTACGAGAGTAATAACAAAAGTAAGGTCTCCTATTTTTTTATAAGTACAGAATTCTGTTTGTGTGGCAGTTGGTCACACTGTTATGAAGAGTGCTTCACGCGCTGTGTGTAAACATGCGCACGCTGCTCTGAGGCGCTCAGTCTTGGCTTGGCAGCCGTTGAGAATGGAGCACCCGGTGGATGTTACCAAAAAATGGTTCAAATGGCTCTGAGCACTATGGGACTTAACATCTGTGGTCATCAGTCCCCTAGAAATTAGAACTACTTAAACCTAACTAACCTAAGGACATCACACACATCCATGCCCGAGGCAGGATTCGAACCTGCGACCGTAGCAGTCGCGCGGTTCCGGACTGCGCGCCAACCGCTAGACCACCGCGGCCGGCTGGATGTTACCGCCAAGTGCGAATTTCGCGCATTTACTCGGTATTTGAACGCAAAGGGCACTGCGCCGATTAAATCTATCGCCAATTGACGGAAGTGTATGGTTAGTTGTGCATGGATGTCAAAAATGTTCGTAAGTGGTGTAGAAAGCTTGCGGCTGGTCGCACCGAAATTCACGACGAACAAATGAGCGGGAGACCGTCAGTTTCTGAGGCGACATTGTTGAAGGTTGAGCATGACATGCGTGAAGATCGGCGGATGATCTCTGCACGTTGGTTCCTGAGGTTTCCTGAAGCGCCGCTCACAGCATTTTAACGGAAACATTCAACTACCGGAAGGTGTGGGCAAGATGGGTTCCACGCATGCAGACTGAGGACCGTATGCGGCAACGAGTTTATGCTTCCCGTGCATTTCTTCACCGCCTTGCAGCCGAACAGGACGATTTTCTGGACTCAGTGACGAAACCTGGGCACACCACTTTACACCTGAGACCAAGCAACAATCACGCCAGTGGCGGCATCCTTCTTCGACAAAGCCGCGAAAATTCCAACAAAGACAGTCTGCCGGTAAAGTCATGACAACCGTTTCTTGGGATCGGAAAGGGGTACTGTTAGTCGACTTTATGCCCACAGGAACAACAATTAACGCTGACAGGTACTGTGAGACTCTGAAAAATTCAAACGGGCAATTCACAAAAGGAGAAGAGGAATGTTGAGCAAGGGTGTACACGTTCTCCATGACAACGCTCGCCCACACATCGATCGGCAAACCGTTGCGCTCCTGCAACAGTTTCAGTGGAACATAATCACCCACCTACCCTATAGTCCTGACTTGGCGCCTAGTGACTATCACCTCATCACTAGGTTAAAAGAAAATTTGGCCGGAAAGCGATTCAGCTCCGACGAACAGGTGAAAGAAGAGGTTCATAACTTTCTGCCGGCCGGGGTGGCCGAGTGGTTCTAGGCGCTACAATCTGGAACCGCGAGACTGCTACGGTCGCAGGTTCGAATCCTGCCTCGGTCATGGATGTGTGTGATGTCCTTAGGTTAGTTACACTTCAGTAGTTCTAAGTTCTAGGGGACTGATGATCTCAGAAGTTAAGTCCCATAATGCTCAGAGCCATTTGAACCATAACTTTCTGAACAGCATGGCTCCGAGTTGCTGTGACTTGGGCATACAAAAACTACCACAGCAACTACAAAAGTGCATCGATAGAAATCGTGATTATGTCGAAAAATAGCTAAATGCTCAAGCTGTAAACTGACGTAAACCACTGTAGAAATAAACAGGTCTATGTAGTTATAAAAATATAGGAGACCTTACTTTTGGGATTACCCCCGTAGCTTCTGGTTGGGAATTACTTTACATTTATTCATTTTCATTATTTAGATTAGTTTATTGATTTAGTGGAGGGTTTTTATTTTTTTAGTTTCTAGTTTCTTTTATTTTTTTAAAGAGCAAATTCGTAGGACACAGGCCGTAGATATAAATGACATAATTGATATACAGGGTGTTACAAAAAGGTACGGCCAAACTTTCAGGAAATATTCCTCACACACAAAGAAAGAAAATATGTTATGTGGACATGTGTCCGGAAACGCTTGGTTTCCATGCTAGAGCTCATTTTGAAACGTCCCCTTAGAACAATTGTACACGACTGAGCTTAAACTGACATACAATATTTTTAGCGTAACGCAATCTGACTTTCAAAAATCCCTGCAAAAGAATGGCCCTGACTAACATTAATCTATACCTTTCACAAATCATTTACCACACCAAAAATCTCCGTTACTCGAATTACTGCAATACAGCGAGCGCCACTACTGCCAGCTAAATAAAAGATTCAAACTACGGAAGGCACTAACTACTGATAGGCATAGTTAGCAAATGAAAGATTTTAATAGAGAACAAACAATGTATTTTCCTTAATAGTGTTGAAAAAGCATAATATACATAGCAGTTCATAATATCCATTCTGTACTCAAAAATCCGCCATCTCATTTCCCACATCCACCACTGCTGGCGGCTCACCTCCAACTGCGCAACGCTACGCGCTGTTCACATCCAGCTGCCGCTGCCCAACACTACAATGGCAGACAACAATGCAAACTAGCCACAGACTGCACACAGCACAGCCAATGATTTTCATATAGAGCGCTACGTAACGCTGCCAATAAGAAAACATAAACAGCATACTTACAATTTTATTACTTCTCTTCAAATCACATTAATCATGGAATGGAAACACACAGCAACAGAACGTACCAGCGTGACTTCAAACACTTTGTTACAGGAAATGTTCAAATTGTCCTCCGTTAGCGAGGGTACATGCATCCACCCTCAGTCGCATGGCATGCCTGATGCGCTGATGCAGCCCTGGAGATTGGCGTATTGTATCACAGCCGTCCACAATACGAGCACGAAGAGTCTCTACATTTGGTACCAGCGTTGCGTAGACAAGAGCTTTCAAATGCCCCCATAAATGAAAGTCAAGAGGGTTGAGGTCAGGAGAGCGTGGAGGCCATGGAATTGGTCCGTCTCTACCAATCCATCGGTCACCGAATCTGTTGTTGAGAAGCGTACGGACACTTCGACTGAAACGTGCAGGAGCTCCATCGTGCATAAACCACATGTTGTGTCGTACTTGTAAAGCCACATGTTCTAGCAGCACAGGTAGAGTATCCCGTATGAAATCATGATAACATGCTCCATTGAGCGTAGGTGGAAGACCATGGGGCCCATTGAAGACATCACGTACTGATGTGCTTGATGCTAGTACTGTAGAGCAATGAGTCGCATGTCAACACAAGCACCGAAGTCAACATTACCTTCCTTCAATTGGGTCAACTGGCTGTGAATCGAGGAAGTACAGTACATACTGATGAAACTAAAATGAGCTCTAACATGGACATTAAGCGTTTACGGACACATGTCCACATAACATCTTTTCTTTATTTGTGTGTGAGGAATGTTTCCTGGAAGTTTGGCCGTACCTTTTTGTAACACCCTGTCCACGTTTCGGAGTTAGTCTAACAGTGTAACCATTCTATCAGTCAAATAGCATTTGCATGGACCACATGAGGGAGGCATTCTACATAGCAAGTAATATTCCTTGTGCCAGCATTCCGTCCGATATCAAAATACGTAAATACAGTATGTGATCGAATGTATCCGAAGAGCCTTGTGTTATGTTGTGTGTAGTGGGCAACTGGGGGTGGAGCCACCAGTGTAAACTTAAGTGCGGAGCGCAGTGTTGCCAGCAGAGAAGCAGTTAACCGCACAACTACTCGGTCATGGGGGTTCCGTTCCGTGGTCCAGTCACCGGATGGCGCCTGAGCAGCAAGTACATCGCGGGCCTTTCGTCCCTCCTAGAGCTGCCCAAGCCAACTGTTCGTGGCGTAGTTATCAAATGGAAACCTGACGAAACAACAACAGCTTAAGGAGGACCAGGTCTGACCTGACAGACAGCCAACGGTGAGGAAGTCACTGATGACAGTGCCACTAAAGCAGAGTTGGTTGGCTCTGAGCACTACGGGACTCATCTTCTGAGGTCATCAGTCCCCTAGAACTTAGAACGTTAAACCTTACTAACCTAAGGACATCACACACATCCATGCCCGAGGCAGGATTCGAACCTGCGACCGTAGTGGTCTCGCGGTTCCAGACTGCAGCGCCTAGAACCGCACGGCCACCTCGGCCGGCCAGAGTTACTAAACACGGTTTTCCGAAACTCCTTCACCAAAGAAGACGAAGTAAATATTCCTGAATTCCAATCAGGAACAACTGCCGAGATGAGAAACATACAAGTAGATATCTTCGGTGTAGCAAAGCAGCTTAAATCTACATATACGTCTACATCTACACCCATACTCCGCAAGCCACCTGACGGTGTGTGGCGGAAGGTACCTTGAGTACCTCTATCGATTCTCCCTTCTATTCCAGTCTCGTATTGTTCGTGGAAAGAAGGATTGTCGGTATGCCTCTGTGTGGGCTCTAATATCTCTGATTTTATCCTCATGGTCTCTTCGCGAGATATACGTAGACGGGAGCAATATACTACTTGACTCTTCGGTGAAGGTATGTTCTCGAAACTTTGACAAAAGCCCGTACCGAGCTACTGAGCGTCTCTCCTGCAGAGTCTTCCACTGGAGTTTATCTATCATCTCCGTAACGCTTTCGCGATTACTAAATGATCCTGTAACGAAGCGCGCTGCTCTCCTTTGGATCTTCTCTATATCTTCTATCAACCCTATCTGGTACGGATCCCACACTGCTGAGCAGTATTCAAGCAGTGGGCGAACAAGCGTACTGTAACCTACTTCCTTTGTTTTCGGATTGCATTTCCTTAGGATTCTTCCAATGAATCTCAGTCTGGCATCTCCTTTACCGACGATCAACATTATATGATCATTCCATTTTAAATCACTCCTAATGCGTACTCCCAGATAATTTATGGTATTAACTGCTTCCAGTTGCTGACCGGCTATTTTGTAGCTAAATAATAAACGATCTGTCTTTCTGTGTATTCGCAGCACATTACACTTGTCTACATTGAGATTCAATTGCCATTCCCTGTACCATGCGTCAATTCGCTGCAGATCCTCCTGCGTTTCTGTACAATTTTCCATTGTTACAACCTCTCGATACACCACAGAATCATCTGCAAAATGCTTCAGTGAACTTCCGATGTCATCCACCAGGTCATTTATGTATATTGTGAATAGCAACGGTCCTATGACACTCCCCTGCGGCACACCTGAAATCACTCTTACTTCGGAAGACTTCTCTCCATTGAGAATGACATGTTGCGTCCTGTTATCTAGAAACTCCTCAATCCAATCACACAATTGGTCTGATAGTCCATATGCTCTCACCTTGTTCATTAAACGACTGTGGGGAACTGTATCAAACGCCTTGCGGAAGTCAAGAAACACGGCATCTACCTGTGAACCCGTGTCTATGGCCCTCTGAGTATCGCTTAATAAAGGTAAGGCCACCGGTCCAGATTGTATACCAGTCAGGTTCTTCTCACAGTATGCTGATAAAATAGCTCTATATTTAGCAATTGTATTCAACCACTCGCTCACAGAAAGATCCGTACCTAAACACTGGAAAAGTGCTCAAGTCACACCCAGAAACAGAAGTGGGAGTAATTCGCTGAATTTCAGGCCTATATCACTAACGTAGATTTGCAGTAGGGTTTTAGAACATATACTGTATTCGAATATTATGATGTACCTGGAAGGAAACGATTTACTGACACATAGTCAGCACGGTTTCAAAAAATATTGTTCCTGTGATACACAACTAGCTCATTATACTCATGAAGTAATAAGTGCTATCGACAGAGGATGTCAAATTGATTCCATATTTTTAGATTTCCAGAAGACTTTCGACACAGTTCCTCACAAGCGTCTTCTAGGAAAACTGCGTGCCTACGGAATATTGCCTCAGTTGTCCGACTGGATTTCTGATTTCCTGTCAGAAAGATCACAGTTCGTAGTAACAAACGGAAAGTCTTCGAGTAAAACAGAAGTAATATCCGGTGTTCCCCAAGGAAATGTTGTAGGCCCTCTATTGTTCCTGATCTATATTAATGACATAGGAGACAATCTGAGTAGCCGTCTTAGACAGTTTGCAGATGATGGTGTCAATTACCGTCCTGTAAAGTTATAAGATGATCAAAACGAGTTTGTATGGTGCGATAAGTGGCAATTGACCCTGAATAAGGAAAATTATGAAGTTATTCACATGAGTGCTAAAAGAAATCAGCTAAATTTCGGTTACGCGATAAGTCACACAAATCTGAGGGCTGTAAATCCAACTAAATACTTAGGGATTACAATTACAAGAAACCTAAATTGGAACGATCACATAGATAATATTGTGGGTAGAGCAAACCAAAGACTGCGATTCATTGGCAGAACACTTATAAGGTGCAGCAGGCCTACTAAAGAGTGTGCTTACATTACGCTTGTCCGCCCTATTCTGGAGTACTGCTGTGCGGTGTAGTATCCGCAAAAGGTGGGACTGACGGATGACATCGAAAAAGTACAAAGAAGGGCAGCTCGTTTTGTGTTATCGCGAAGTAGGGGTGATAGTGTCACCGACATGATACGTGAATTGGAGTGTTGATCATTAAAACAGAGGCGCTTTTCGTTGCGACGGGTTCTTCTCATGAAACTTCAATCACCAGTTTGCTCCTTCGAGTGCGAAAACATTCTGTTGGCACCCACCTACATAGGGAGAAATGATCATCACGATAAAACTTAAGTTCTCGTTTTTCCCGCGTGCCGTTCGAGAGTGGAACGGTAGAGAGACAGCATGAAGGTGGTTCATTGAACCCTCTGCCAGGCACTTTATTGTGATTAGCAGACTGATCACGTAGATGTAGATGAAAGTGCTTCCCGCAGTCAATGTAGAACAATCACAGTGCATAGGGAGTTAAAAAGACATTTCATCATCATCCACACATTTCTGCAGCCAAGAGCGACGCCACTGGAAACAAGATGATTGGAAACGAGTGATCTGGAGTGGCGAATCACCCTGCAACCTGTGGCAACTAGATGGAAGGTGTTCGGCTCTGCGAATGCTTGAAAAACCTTTCCTTCCATCACGTGTAGCGCCAAAAGTCAAGTACAGAGGAGCTAGTGTTCTAGTATGGGGTTTTTTTCATTGTTAGGGTGAGGTCCATATCTTGCGCTACATGGGGAAGGATATGAGCACATTTCACAGTATCGTGTACTGCATACAATAGAGGCACAATTAGGGGACGGTGAAGTCAGTATGTCAGCACACCATGTCAAATACGCAGGATCTGTGAGGCAATGTTCCGTGGAGAATCACATTCCTAAAATGGATTGGCCTAACCAATCTGTATATTGAGCAAGCAGTAAAAGAAAAATTCAGAGTAGGTATTAAAATCCATGGTGAAGAAATAAAAATGTTGAGGTTCGCCGATGATATCGTAATTCTGTCAGAGACAGGAAAGGACTTGGAAGAGCAGTTGAACGGAATGGACAATGTCATGAAAGGAGGATATAAGATGAACATCAACAAAAGCCAAACGAGGATAATGGAATGTAGTCGAATTAAGTCGGGTGATGCTGAGGGAATTAGATTAGGAAATGAGACACTTAAAGTAGTAAAGGAGTTTTGCTATTTGGGGAGCAAAATAACTGATGATGGTCGAAGTAGAGAGGATATAAAACATAGACTGGCAATGGCAAGGAAAGCGTTTCTGAAGAAGAGAAACTTGTTAACATCGAGTATAGATTTAAGTGTCGGGTAGTCGTCTCTGAAAATATTTGTATGGAGTGTAGCAATGTATGGAAGTGAAACACGGACGATAAATAGTTTGGACAAGAAGAGAATAGAATCTTTCGAAATGTGGTGCTACAGAAGAATGCTGAAGATTAGATGGGTGGATCACGTAACTAATGAGGAGGTATTGAATAGAATTGGGGAGAAGAGGAGTTTGTGGCACAATTTGACAAGAAGAAGGGATCGGTTGGTAGGACATGTTCTGAGGCATCAAGGGATCACAAGTTTAGCATTGGAGGGCAGGGTGGAGGGAAAAAATCGTAGAGGGAGACCAAGTGATGAATACACTAAGCAGATTCAGAAGGATGTAGGTTGCAGTAGGTACTTGGAGATGAAGAAGCTTGCACAGGATAGATTACCCGGCCGCTGGTGACCGAGCGGTTCTAGGCGCTACATTCTGGAACCGCGTGACCGCTACGGTCGCAGGTTCGAATCCTGCCTCGGGCATGGATGTGTGTGATGTCCTTAGGTTAGTTAGGTTTAAGTAGTTCTAAGTTCTAGGGGACTGATGACCTCAGTAGTTGAGTCCCATAGTGCTCAGAGCCATTTGAACCATGTGATAGAGTAGCATGGAGAGCTGCATCAAACCAGTCTCAGGACTGAAGCCAACAACAACCAGGGTCCCGACCTGAACCCAACAGAGCACCTTTGGGCTGAGTGAGCATGTCGAATTTGTTCAAAACCCCAGCACCCATATCATATCTGGTGGAAGAATGGGCCGCCATTGCTCCAGAGACGTTCGGACACCTCACTCAGAGTGTGCCCAGCACAGTTCTACCCACCGTGGGCGTGAAGGGAGGACACATGCAACATCACATATCCAGTGATAGGTATCCGTACAATTTCGGTCGGATAGTGTGTATATCCATAATTTATCAGAAAAAAAGCTCTGAAGCGTTTGGGTGCCTCGGACACCTCCTGCTGTATATCTTTAGCGTAATGACAGCGAGGCAGTAGCCATACTTGTGCCACACCCCGACCACTGCACATCCGCGGCGATCGATCAAGAGTGGCGTGTGAGAGGGGGAGGGGGGGGGGAAGAACAGTGGGGTGAATTACGGACTCCTCTGCTGTATTGTCCCGGCAGATACCCTACCTGAGAACAGCGGCGCTCCTCGGTGAACACCCTCAGTTCCCAATTAAGCCTTTAAGTAATCCGATTTCCTGTTGTAAGACAGGGAAGCGAACATCAGACAGGGACCGTCCGTAGACAATCGGCGTTCTCAGCCTCTGGCGGACCCCTGCAAAACGGAACAAACGGGGGCCCCCCTCATCAGCCCACTAGACTACAGGCTTCGACATCTCCATACACCCACTGTTCCAACTCTTGCCTCTATTCACTATATACATGATATAATGTTACCGGCTTAGCAAGTAACCAGAGCAACAGTACGTTCTGTGAACTAAGGTATCTGAAATTTCCAGGAAAAGTTCTCACTTTGAAAGTATCGAAACTCATGTACATGTACATCTACAACTACATTTACATCTACGTCTACACGGATACTCTGCAAATCACATTTAAGTGCCTGGCAAAGGGTTCATCGAACCAACTTCACAATTCTATATTATTCCAATCTTGTATAGCGCGCGGAAAGAATGAACACATATATACAGGGTTATTACAAATGATTGAAGCGATTTCACAGCTCTACAATAACTTCATTATTTGAGATATTTTCACAATGCTCACATACAAAAACTCAAAAAGTTTTTTTAGGCATTCACAAATGTTCGATATGTGCCCCTTTAGTGATTCGGCAGACATCAAGCCGATAATCAAGTTCCTCCCACACTTGGCGCAGCATGTCCCCATCAATGAGTTCGAAAGCATCGTTGATGCGAACTCGCAGTTCTGGCACGTTTCTTGATAGAGGAGGTTCAAACACTGAATCTTTCACATAACCCCACAGAAAGAAATCGCATGGGGTTAAGTCGGGAGAGCGTGGGGGCCATGACATGAATTGCTGATCATGATCTCCACCACGACCGATCCATCGGTTTTCCAATCTCCTGTTTAAGAAATGCCTTTTCCGTAAGATTTTCCAAACCGTCGGCTGTGGTACGTTTAGCTCCCTGCTTGCTTTATTCGTCAACTTCCGCGGGCTACGCGTGAAACTTGCTCGCACGCGCTCAACCGTTTCATCGCTCACTGCAGGCCGACCCGTTGATTTCCCCTTACAAAGGCATCCAGAAGCTTTAGACTGCGCATACCATCGCCGAATGGAGTTAGCAGTTGGTGGATCTTTGTTGAACTTCGTCCTGAAGTGTCGTTGCACTGTTATGACTAACTGATGTGAGTGCATTTCAAGCACGACATACGCTTTCTCGGCTCCTGTCGCCATTTTGTCTCACTGCGCTCTCGAGCGCTCTGGCGGCAGAAAACTGAAGTGCGGCTTCAGCCGAACAAAACTTTATGAGTTTTTCTACGTATCTGTAGTGTGTCGCGACCATGTCAATGAATGGAGCTACAGTGAATTTATGAAATCGCTTCAATCATTTGTAATAGCCCTGTATTTCCGCTCGAGCTCTGATTTCCCTTATTTTATCGTGGTGATCGTTCCTCCCTAAGTAGGATGGTGTCAATAAAATATTTTCGCATTCGGAGTAGAAAGTTGATGATTGGAATTTTGTGAGAAGATTCTTTCGCAACTAAAAACGCCTTTCTTTTAACGATGTCCAGCCCAAATCCTGTATCATTTCAGTGGCACTCTTTCGCATATTTCGTGATAGTACAAAACGCGCTACCTTTCCCTGAACTTTTTCGATGTACTCCGTCAGTCCTATCTGGTAAGGATCCCACACTGCGCAGCAGTATTCTAAAACAGGACGGACAAGCGTAGTGTCGGCAGTCTCCTTAGTAGGTCTGTTACATGTTTTAAGTGTCCTGCCAATAAAACGCAGCCTTTGGTTAGCCTTCCCCACAACATTTTCTATGTGTTCTTTCCAATTCAAGTTGTTCGTAATTGTAATATCTAGGTATTTAGTTGCATTTACGGATCTTAGATTATACTGATTTATCGTGTAATCGAAGTTTAACGAGTTAGCACTCATGTGGATGACCTCACACTTTTCGTTATTTAGCGTCAACTGTTACTTTTCGCACCATTAAGATATCTTTTTTAAATCGTTTTGCAATTTGTTTTGATCTTCTGATGACTTTATCAGTCTGTAAACGACAGCGTCATCTGCAAACAACCTAAGACGGCTGCTCATATTGTCTCCCAAATCGTTTATATTGATAAGGAACAGCAAAAGGCCTGTAACGCCAGAAATCACTTCTGCTTTACTCGATGACTTTCCGTCAGTTACTACGAACTGTGACCTCTCTGACAGGAAATCGCAAATTCAGTCACATAACTGAGACGATATTCCATAAGCACGCAATTTCACTACGAGCCGCTTTGGTGGTAGAGTGTCAAAAGCCTTCTGGAAATCCAGGAATCCGGAATCGATCTGAAATCCCTTGACAGTAGTACTCAGCAATACATGTGAATAAAGAGCTAGTCGTGCTTCACAGGAACGATGTTTTCTATACCTATGTTGACTGTGTGTCAATAGACCGTTTCGTTCGAGGTAATTCATAATGTTGGAACACAATATATGTTCTAAAATCCTTCTGCATATCGACGTTAACTATATGGGACTGTAATTTAGTGGATTACTCCTACTAACTTTCTTGAATATTGCTGTGATCTGTGCAACTTTCCAGTCTTTGGGTACGGATCTTTCGTCGAGCGAACGGTTGTATATGATTGTTAAGTATGGAGCTAATGCATCAGCATACTCGGAAAGGAACCTAGTTGGTACAGTGTGGACCAGAAGACTTGCTTTTATTCAGTGATTTGAGTTGCGTCACTACTCCGAGGATATTTACTTCTACGATACTCATGTTGGCAGCTGTTCTTGATTCGGATTCTGGAATATTTACTTCGTCTTCTTTAGTGAAGGCATTTCGGAAGGCTGTGTTTAGTAACTCTGCTTTGGCAGCACTGTCTTCGATAGTATCTCTATTGTTATCGCGCAGAGAAGGCATTGATTGTTTATTGCCGCTAACATACTTCACATACGACCAGAATCCCTTTGGATTTTCTGCCAGGTTTCGAGACAAAGTTTCGTTGTGGAAACTGTTATAGGCGTCTCGCATTGAACTCCGAGCTAAATTTCGAGCTTCTGTAAAGGATCGCCAATCTTGGGGATTTTGCGTCTGTTTAAATTTGGCATGTTTGTTTCGTTGTTTCTGCAACAGTGTTCTAACCCGTTTTGTGTACCAAGGAGGATCACATTTAAAGTTGTGCAGGGTTTAATACTTGGACGTAGATGTTCGCAAATTTAAATCTATATCAATCGATGGTGTGAGGAAAACGCTACACAAAGTTTTAAAAAACTACGTATGTAACATTTTCAGCGTTTAAAGAAGGTAACAAAACACTTTCTAACGTCACGAAAAGTCACAGATGGACCGACTCCCTATCAGTGGCCACGAAAGCACTGACGGTAGTGGTATTCACAAACAGTGGTGAAACTTCGGCCAAAGCTGCAACCAGATATACTTTCATCGTTTCGGACAGTCATTACTACTCAGAAGCCGGATATTTCCATTCACTAGTGAGTCGTGGAATCATTTTCTGAAGAAACTCAACAGACATATACAGTATTTTCAGAATACAGAAGCTTGTTGTAATAATTCTATCTGGTAATAATGCTAGAACATCCTGCATAGGGATTTCAAAATTTTTAATATTTTGACAATTCTTTCAAATTGCATACATTCATTAATATCGCTCGTCATGAACAATATCTATGTTCTCTCAAAAAGAAGTGAAAAACACAAATAGGCCGTCTACAAAAACTTGAAGGGGTTACCGTCAGTATCGGAAGGAGTCATATACTGAATACACGTGTATTTACGAGGGTCGTCCAAAAAGTAATGAGCCACATTTTATTAACAAATGGTTCAAATGGCTCTAAGCACTATAGGACTTAACATCTGTCATCAGTCCCCTATACTTAGAACTACTCAAACCTAACTAACCTAAGGACATCATAAACACATCCATTCCCGAGGCAGGATCCCAACCTGCGACCGTATGAGCAGCTCGGTTCCGGAGTGAAGCGCCTAGTACC
Source organism: Schistocerca cancellata (assembly GCF_023864275.1). Classification (NCBI taxonomy): domain Eukaryota; kingdom Metazoa; phylum Arthropoda; class Insecta; order Orthoptera; family Acrididae; genus Schistocerca; species Schistocerca cancellata. Next base: position 7,048,627 of record NC_064630.1, read on the forward strand.
GCTCGGAAACAGCGGCCGGTCACAATTTATTAAAAAGCTATTATTATACTTACAGCCGCGCGGGATTAGCTGAGCGGCCTTGGGCGCTGCAGTCATGGACTGTGCGGCTGGTCCTGCCGGAAGTTAGAGTCCTCCCTCGGGCATGGGTGTGTGTGTTTGTCCTTAGCATAATTTAGGTTAAGTAGTGTGTAAGCTTAGGGACTGATGACCTTAGCAGTTAAGTCCCATAAGATTTCACACACATTTGAACATAATTTTTTTTTATACTTACACAAACGTCCTTGTTGGTGCTTCAAATCTGATGTTTGTTCTGTGCTCCGATGAAGTTTCGAAGCGTTCTGAGAGATGGCATAGCCGTAGTACAGCGTCAAAATGGCGTCTACATAAGACTCACGTTACAAGCAATGTGTTGTTATGTGCAGAAACCGTGGTGCACACTCATGAACGTTTGTGTGCAGTGTACGCCGATGCTGCAGTTGATAGGAGTACAGTTCGGCGATCGGTAAAGGAAGTTACAGCCTCAGGAAGTGCAGAAACAGAGCTCCATGGTCAGCCGCTGCTCCAGACATGCTGAACCGTGCGGATGCCATTATTCGTACCGAGCGGCGCATCACAACTCGGCAATTGGCTCTACAGTTGTTGGCCAGCACTGGAAATGGGTCTGCAATGATCGAGACTTTGTATATTAAAAGAGGTGCTCACGATGGTTCCAGGAATGCTCACAGCGGACCACAAGATTCAGAGAAAGGCCATTTCAAGTGAATTGTTGGAGCGTTCTGAGGTCCACGGAGAGGCCATTCTGTCACCGATCATTACGGCGGACGAATGCTGGTTGGACCACTTTGTACCGGAAACAGAAAGGCAGTCCATGGAGTGGCACCAACCTCATTCACTACAAAAGAAGAAATTCAAGACAACCCCCTCTGCCGGGAAAGTCATGGTGGTAGTCTTCTGGGATTGTGATGGCGTCATTCTCGTGGATGTGATGCCAAAGAGTCAACCATCAATTCAGAGGCATACGTGAAGACTCTGAATATACTCAAGAACCTTTTCCGAGAACCGTTTCCGACGTGTTCGACCGGACAAGAATGCAGCAGAAATCTTCCTTCAACACGATAAAGCACGCCCACGCACAAGTCTGAGAACCCGGGGACACATTGCCAAATTGAGTAGGAGATCTAACCTACAGTTCAGACCTGCAACCATCGGACTTTCATCTCTTTGAGCCGATTAAAGATTCTCTTCGGGGAACACACTTTGAAGATGACGAGAGTGTGAGTCATGAAGTGACGCCTACAGGACAAGAACTTTTACAAGCAGGGAATACATGGTCTTCCATGTCGGCGTACGAGACAAAGTACAAAGATAGGACCTGAACAATAAATGTTGTTGTATATCGTACCAAATTCTGACTCTTAGCAATAAATATGTTCTGAGGAAAAAAATGTGAGACATTACTTATTGAACTCCTCTCCTAGTAACATGGAAGTGCACATTAATGCCACTAGATAGTCTGGCGGAGTATGAGACCAAATTAAAAGACATTTGTTGGGCAATTCCTTCCACTCCATTGAAGAGTTTCTCCGCAGGTTCTCTTCAATGTTTTCGATCATTTCATAATCATTGTTATAAAATATTCTTCACTAAGATATTGTCATTTCACTGTAACTCTTTAAAATTAGAGTTACTGTAGGTCGTTGATTTCATATATCCCCGAGACCACTTTTTGTCGTATTCATGGAACACTATTAGTATAATACAATGGAAATGCAAATGCGTGAACCCATAGTGGTATGGAAAGGTGCTGCTTCATTGTGCAGACACACATCCCACACCATAGCAGGTCAGGACCACCTGGGCTGACGACAGACCACAGTGAGTCATAAATGAGGTAGTTCGTTAATTGGTATCTCGATTCGTTACGTGTCCGTGGTTGGTGACAAAAAGTCAGATGGCTAATCAGCCTGCAGAGATATCTGGAAATACCTCGGACAGCAAAGCTAGAGAACAATCGGTACATCAGTGTTTATAAGAAAGGTAATATTTTTAACGTGGGCAGCCATGAAACTACCAAATAAGCAGCAACCAGTCACTACATATTTGGTAATTTTATGTTTTACGGTCGCTGCACAACTTGGGAACCATATGGAGCCCACCATTCAGCCATGAAATTGTTTGGTCTCCCCTCCTCTGTTCATTATGTGATACAAGCGTTGTTTGATTCGTAGGAGGCTATTACTCGCCGTTTAAATTCCTCGTTACCTCCGTTTCACGGGTGAATGTTCAAAATGGTTCAAATGGCTCTCAGCACTATGGGACTTAACTTCTGAGATCATCAGTCCCCTAGAACTTAGAACTACTTAAACCTAACTAACCTAAGGACATCACACACATCCATGCCCGAGGCAGGATTCGAACCTGCGACCGTAGCGGTCGCGCGGCTCCAGACTGTAGCGCCGAGAACCGCTCGGCCACCCCGGCCGGCACGGGTGAGTGTGTGTCAACTCGTAGTTCGCAAGATTTCACGTATACACTATACGAAAATAAATCTCCGTCAGTGGTTTTACTGTGCGGGTTCAGTACGGGCTAGGTATCAGTGCTGGTTGTTAACGAGCAGTGTACATTTCATATTTCTATCGGAGGCCGAGTCGACGTGCAATGGAAGACCTAACAGAGTTCCAAAGAGGGCAGATTGTGGTGGCCCGATTAACTGGAGCATCAGTAACCAAAGCAGCCAGAGTATTGAACGTTTGAAGAGCAACTGTTTCAATAATTATAGCCTACAGAGAACATGGAAAGACATCATGGTGTAAACATCATAGCGGGCGCAAATGAAAACTAAATGGCACAGATTGTCATACTCAACACGAAATGTCTCGAAACGGCGGCTAAAGTGGCTGCAGAGCTCATAGTCGCATTCGAGACCCCGTATCTATCGATACTGTCCGCCGAGAACTCCATAAAGCGAATATTCATCGATGGTATGCTATAATGAAACCAGTACTGAGGACAACCAACGGAAAGAAGCGTAAAACATGGCATCAGGAGCTGACGGCTCATCAGTGGAAACGCGTGACATGGTCCGACGAGTCAACGTTTTCGTTATTTCTAACATCTGGCCGGGTTTACGTCTGGAGAACGCCAAAAGAAGCTTGCAGTCCTGATTGCTTGATTCCAACGGTTAAGCATGGAGGTGGAAGTGTGATGGTGTGGGCAGACATATCGTGGTATTCTGCTGGTCCCATCGTTACTCTCAAAGGCCGTGTTACAGCCAACGATTACGTAATTTTAGGTGATCAGGTACACCCCATGATTCAAATGTTGTTCCCCAACAATGATGACATATTTCAGGACGATAATGCACCCATTCAGACAGCGTGGTATGAGGAGCATGCAGGTGAACTGCACCATCTCCCGTGGCCAGCGCAGTCCCCGGATTGTGGGCGGTATTGGAACGCAGACTCCGCAGCAGATTTCCGCCTCCCTCCCCACTACAGGAGTTAGAAGAGGTTCTGATAGAATAGTGGCATAACACTGAAGTGGAACCTATACAAGTATTATATGCCAGTATTCTAAAAAGAATCGCAGCTGTATTACGGGAACATGGCGATCCAACCCCCCTTTTAATGAACCATTCCGAAGTAAGTACAGGTGTTCACATTATTTTTCGTATCCTCTGTAGATGCAAATGCTAGCCAAGCCAACATCTGGCAGTGTTGCATTTAACCACAAAGGCACCTCTGCAATAGCAAATATCAGTCGTGGTCAGAACATGTTTTGTGTGGTCGTGGTGCTTTATGTCGGAGCTAAGTGAATTCGAATGTAGGAAAATTGTTGTGGCTCATATGCTGGGTGCTTCGGTAACAAAGGCAGCCGAAGTGTCTATGTTTCAAGCGGCACCGTCTCGAAAATTTACACTGCATGGAGCGAAAGTGAAAAAAATACTATTCGCTAAGTCACATCCCTGAGGAAAGTGTGTGATGAGTGATCGAGACAGACGCTCATTGAAGGCTGTGTCCAAGAATAACAGAAGGAAAGATGCAAATGCCGCTGCAGAAGTGAATGTCGCACTGTCGAAACCTGTCAGCAGCGAAACAACACGGATGGAGCTCCCTAAGACGAGAATTGTACGGCGAGCTGGAATTCCGAAACCAGTCACCAGTGATGCGGAAGCCCGTTAGAGGGAAACGTGGCACTTAAGCGATAAAACCTGAGCTACGGAGCAATGGAGGAAAGTCATCTGGTCGTATGTGTCCTGTCTCACACAGTATCCAACTTCCGGCCAAGTTTACGTTGTAACAGTGAAACGTATTGAGAATTCGGTGATAACTATGGCAGTCAAATCGTGGTATTCCATGGGCTCCATGGTTACTGTGGAACGTCGCGTTACGGTCAAGCACTTGGAGACTATTTTGGCTTTTCAAGTTTATACAATGGTATAATGGTTGTTCCCCAACGGTATTGCCATATTCCAAGACGAGAAGGCAGCATCGACCGTGACTGGTTCTGTGAGCACTAGGACGATCTGTAGCATCTCCCCTGGCCACCATGATCACCAGAGCTCAATGCTATTGAGCCGTTGTGATCTACTTTGGAGACAAGTGTACTTGTTCGCTATCCTCCTTCACCATCGTTGCCTGAATTGTCACTGTCTTGCAGGAAGGATGTATACTGTTACCCAGAAAACCACGCATTGAACGTATTTATCCACTCCGAGTCGACTCACAGCTGTTCAGAACGCCAACACAGTTGACCCGTAGCAGTAAAAAAATGCTGTTTTGAAAAGCGCGCCGCAGCGCATAGTGTAAAGCAGTCGTCCTCCGTTGCTGGCGGTGGCGCCGCTGTGGCAGTCGCTGCTTTGGTGTCTCCCTCTGGTGGGAAAGGGGAAAGGTTGCCTGTTCACGTGCATTTAAGGGGCGCTATGAACTCTGCAGGGGGTCCTACCAACTCTAACCCCCTCTTCCTGCCTCCTCCTCAGGGCTCCCTCTCCCCCCCCTCCCTCCTTCTGAGCGGATTTCCCCTCCTACTCCCCCTCCATCTCTTGTGCCTTCTTTCAGTGTCTCTGCGCTCCCTCCTGCCCTGTCTTCCCTTTTCCTCTCCCGCCCCATGTGTCTCCTGCCTCTTTGTGAACCCACAGTTGCCCCTCCTCTCTTCATCCCGCGGCTTCCCCAGCTGCCCCATGCGCTCCCCTCCTTTTCCATCCTCCCTGACCTTTCCCTCGGCAGGTCCCACCTGGTAGTTTTATTCTTCGTCGTGTGTGCTCCAAGTGGGTTTTAAGTGTGTTGTTTCGGAGTGTTTTTAATACTGTGGCCAACTTTTAACCTGTGCATGCGCATCCAGTGTCTTCTCTGTGGTTTAAGAATTGCCAACTGTGTTTTTTAACTTTCTGGTGACTTTTTTAACTGTCCCCAATGAACGTCTACGTGTCAGTGTATTTTTACCTCCATTTTCTCCCCTTACTCTGTTTTATGTTCCCCTTTTTATCTCCTTATGTATGTATTATTTTATTCTTGTTTTAGTTGTCATGTCACTCGGCAGAAGAGCGGCGGATTGACAGACCTTCCCTGCCCATATGGGGCAGGGGAATGAAATCACAATAAAGAAAAAAAGAAAACTCCGCAGGGGGGCAGTCTGTCAGTCTGAGTCTAGTTAGTTGGTCAGCCGACTCAGTGTGCAGCAGTTAGTGTCTGTCTGTCGTCGGAGTGCTAGTATGTCTGTCGTTTGGATCAAAGTTTAAAGCCAGAAAATGAGAGTCTTTCTGTGGTGTCACCGCCAGACACCACACTTGCTAGGTGGTAGCTTAATCGGCCGCGGTCCATTAGTACATGTCGGACCCGCGTGTCGCCGCCATCAGTACTTGCAGACCTAGCGCCACCACATGGCAGGTCTAAAAAGACGGACTAGCACTCGCCCCAGTTGTACGGACGACATTGCTAGCGACTAGACGTACGAGGCCTTCCTCTCATTTGCCGAGAGACAGTTAGAATAGCCTTCAGCTAAGCACATGACTACGACCTAGCAAGGCGCCATTAGCCTTACCTACTTTGAGAGTTATAGTATAAATGTCTCAAGAAGAACGCTGTATTCATCAGAGAATAAAAGTTAAGTATAAAGCAACTACGTACTTTTCTTGCTACCATTCAATAGTTATCCTGTTTCAGACTTCACGCCCGTCTGCATTAGTTAGCGTGCCTTTCGGCTACCTCCGAGTGGTGTGGCTGTCTTGCTACGCCACAACAGTTTGGCGACGAGTCAACGTGTTCTTCCTACTTGTTTTGCTCTGATTTGATTTGTTTGTGTCATGGCTTCGCCACAATCTCCAGATGTACTGTCCGAATTTTATCGCTTGCAGAATCAGCAGACGCAGGCGTTATTGGATGCCCTGGGACAGCTCGTCCAGGGTCAACGTGCGCTGCAAAACGATGCGGCCGCCGCCGCTTCCTCACAGCTACCACAGCCACAACATGCAGTTGCACCGCCGTTTCGCCAGTTCGATTCCACTCAAGAATCTTGGGCGGAATATTCCCGACAGCTGGATTTTCATCTGGCAGCCTACAGAATTCAAGGTAACGAGCGGCAGCCTCACTTATTGTCTTGTGTCGGCGTGCAAACGTACCGTGTGATAGTGAAATTGTTTCCCCGACGCGACGTAGCTACTCTGTCCTACGAAGAAATTGTGTCGGCTTTAGATGCCTATTTCAAAGAAACAGTTAATGTGGTTGCAAAACGGTATACGTTCTTTCGTACGAAACGTACGGCCGGTCAAACTAATAGGGAGTGGGTTGCAACTTTGCAAGGCCTTACTAGGGACTGCGCATTTGAATGTGACTGTGGCCTTCCTTATTCAGATACAATGGTGCGTGATGCAATAGCACAGAACGTTTCTGATGTTCGCATAAGGGAACAGATTTTGAAACTAGTTAATCCCTCCCTTCAACAAGTGATAGACATATTGGATAGGCAAGACACACTTGACTGTGCTCAGGAATCTTTTGAAGCTTCGCCAGCAGTGTGTAACATTAACCGGCCCGCTGGACGCGCTGCGCGGCCCGGTAACCGGCCCTCGCGCACTTCGACGCAGCTGACGCCGCGCTCTAAACCAGGTGTGCCTCGCCAGCCCGCAAATGCAGTGAAATCATGCCCGCGGTGTGCTACTCGACATTCGCGTGAAAATTGCCCGTCACGCCAAGCTATTTGCTTTTACTGTCACAAGAAAGGACATGTTCAAAGTGTTTGCCAGAAAAAGCTCAGATCGGACACTACCAACTGTTCCAGGCCCTTTGCTTCGCGCCGGAATCGAACCAAGGACACTCAGGCTCGGGAACCTTCGCCCATGGACATTCACGTAGTTAATGCCACTCCGCCCAGTGTTACTCTTTCTAACAGTGACTGTGTTCGTCCCACAAAAAGTGTGCGTCGACGTCGACGGCAATCCCGTCACGTCGCAAGTGATTCTGTACCAGTGTCTGTTCACGTTGCACAAAACAGTCGCTCTTGTCGTCAGCAGGACAATAAACTTTTTGTAGATTTGGACTTTGCCGGACAAGTGATACCATTCAGCTCGATACCGGAGCTGCAGTTTCATTGCTCAATCACGCCACGTACAAACAACTGGGCGCACCGCCGTTGCGTGCCGCAAATGTTCAGCTCACTAGTTATTCAGGACAGCATATCCCTGTGTTAGGACAGTGCAGCCTTCTTGCAACATATAAGGGACAAACAAAACTTGTGTCATTTTACGTTCTTCGTTCTTCTGCTGCAGTGAACTTGTTTGGTTTAGATTTATTTCAATTGTTTAACTTGTCTATCGTGAATCAGATCCTATCAGTGAACCAGACTGTGCCTTCAGCCAGTCAAACGGTGCCGCTGAACGTTTGGTCCGGACTTTCAAGTCACAGATGTTGAAGTTGAAAGAGTCGCATTCTCGGGAGGACGCGTTGTTGCTCTTTTTGTCTTCGTATCGCTCTCAGCCCCGCGATGGTCGCTCGCCGGCTGAGTTGCTTCACGGTCGTCCTCATCGAACCTTGATGTCTTTGCTGCATCCGCCGCATCAGGTTCCTGTGCAGCGGCAGACTCCTGCTTTTGCTACTGGCGACGTGGTATTCTATCGTAACTATCGCGGTTCACGGCCTTGGCTCGCAGGGCGCATTCTTCGCTGCCTCGGCCGCGCGATGTATTTGGTTTTGGGGGCCTCTGGTGAGGTGCGTCGGCATCTCAATCAGCTGCGCCTCTGTCGTCGCCTGGGTTCTGCCGCTCCCCGTCTGCTTTCAGCGACGGAGCCGTCCGGTCAGCGCCCTGGGGACCCATCTACTGGCTCGCCTCATCCCCAGGTGTTACCGACGATGCCTTCCATTTTGCCTCATGGCGTCGCGCCGCCGCCGTCGCCGCCGCCGCCGTCGCCGCCGCCGCAGCCGCCGCCGGCGCGGCCCGCAGAGGACGCTTCGCTGCAGCCGCCAACCGCCTCCCTGGGTCACGCGCCGCCGATCGCTTCCCGTGACCAGCTGTCGTCCGCCCTGGACCTCTGGCCCGCTCCGGACCACTTGGCGTCATCGCGTGTCGGATACCCCGACGCAATGGAGGTCGACCCTGTCTCATTACGGGCGCATACGCCGCATGTTGACGTGCACCCTGGAGTAGGTTTCCAGGCGTTTCCTAGCTCCCCTCGGACCGAATGGCCGGGTGCGGGTGGCACAGCCTCGCCTGTTGTTAGGCTCCCCACCTCATCGCATACGTCAACATGGGGCCCTCCCCACGGCGGGCGGAAGCCTTATAACACGACCGTTCGCCGATTTGCGGGGGAGGAATGTGGTGTCACCGCCAGACACCACACTTGCTAGGTGGTAGCTTAATCGGCCGCGGTCCATTAGTACATGTCGGACCCGCGTGTCGCCGCCATCAGTACTTGCAGACCTAGCGCCACCACATGGCAGGTCTAAAAAGACGGACTAGCACTCGCCCCAGTTGTACGGACGACATTGCTAGCGACTAGACGTACGAGGCCTTCCTCTCATTTGCCGAGAGACAGTTAGAATAGCCTTCAGCTAAGCACATGACTACGACCTAGCAAGGCGCCATTAGCCTTACCTACTTTGAGAGTTATAGTATAAATGTCTCAAGAAGAACGCTGTATTCATCAGAGAATAAAAGTTAAGTATAAAGCAACTACGTACTTTTCTTGCTACCATTCAATAGTTATCCTGTTTCAGACTTCACGCCCGTCTGCATTAGTTAGCGTGCCTTTCGGCTACCTCCGAGTGGTGTGGCTGTCTTGCTACGCCACAACACTTTCCACTCCGCCAGTAAGAGAATAGCGAATGGTCGCCCGGTCGGGGTTGAGTTCCTGCATCTGAGTCTGCGCGTTAGGCCGCCAGTCTGCTCGAGTTGGATCGGTCGGTTGGTCGGTCGCGCACTGAGACACGAGATGACTTGTCCGCCTTGAGCGTCGGCGCATGTGAGGTCCCCACGTGAGTCCAGTGGCCAGCGCCGTATAGAAAGGGGTAGTGGCTTCGCGGTTCACACGAGAGCAACAGGAGCGAAACCACGACATCGGTCTGGCCGGTGCGAGCTGCGACGCCGTGAGACGGGAGATCGGCGCGCCTTCCTGCGTCCGTTGAAGCGGCCGGCAGCGGACGGTTCGGGAGAGCGTTGGGGGTGCTGCGCCAGGTCTTCGCCAGAAATCGCAAAGTGGTTGGAGATATGTGGTTTCATTTACTTGTTAAATACTACTTGTTTTCTTGCTGAGGTCACCAGCCGCTTTGTTTTGGGTTCATCTCACCATTCTTCTCCGTCTTCTCACCCGCGGGAAGGTGGTTATTTGTGAATTGGGTGGTCCGTTTTTCCCTTGTGGAATTGGGGAGGTTTAGAGCAATCTGCGGTTCGGGTTGTTTAGTAACCCCCCGCCTCCGTCAATCTGCCGCACGTTAATAGCTGCCTCTGTCATGTTTGTCAGATTCGGTGTTAACGAATTTATAAAATTAAGGTACAGGCCAAATTCCTGAAATATGTTTTTATATTGCCTATCATCTTGCGAGGTGGTATATGTGTAATGTAGAGCATGTTGTACACCCTACGTAAGTCTGAACTTCATGGGTTTTATTTAAATAGTCATTTTTTAAAGTTACCAACCTTCCACCGCAAGAGCCCTTTTAAAAGAAAATTTGACTTTTGATGGCAAATAATTTCTTAGTCTGAGTTTTTGTTCCATTTCCATCCCTCTTACGAGGTGCATAGGTAATGTGTTTGAATGTGTTTGTGTGAGTTGTTAAAATTTTTAGTTTAAAGTAGTCTGGTGCGTTGCAGATTTGCACCAGTGTCGTTTTTCAGAGCTCGTTGTGAGCGGCCGTGTTGAAAGGGGGCGGAAGCTTCTCAGAACGAAGGCTCCTACAAATTGTTGTTCTGCCTCTGAAAAATTATAACTTGATATTTAGAGGGTGCTTTCTGATTCTAATTTTAAATCTGTTTTTGAGAAGGCCTTTTAGGAATAAAATTCACATTTGTTAAAGGTAATTTTACTTTCTATCAGTTTCTTCCTGGCAACTACTTCCACGCTCACCTAGTGTGATTAAATGTGTTAACGTTCTTGGTGAATCGCTAGTCAATAAATTAAATTCTACTTAACGATAGACAGATACCTACATACATATGCCACAATGGGAAGAGCACCATTGATATCGCATTAACAAGAGGAGACATAGAAGGAAGTATTCAACCAATATACTCCTATACGAAAGCACATTCCAATGAAGATAAAAATAAATATCGTCACGTCACCGCCAGCAAGAAAGACCCACCAAATCACACAAAGAAAAATTGATATAGAAAAATAAAGAAAAAGCAAGAACAATTAACAGAAATAGAAACTTTCATAGAGGAAGGAGATCTTGAAAAAGCAACAGACCAAATAGAAGACGTCCTAAAAAATTCAGTGATACAAACAATCCCCAAAATAAGGACGGCCAAAAGATGGTTCGATGCTGATTGCTACAGCAAAAGGAACACTGTTCTAAGAATCCTCCACAGACTAAGAAACCAGCATGACGACGAAACATACAAACTGTACGCAGAAGAGGGGAGAATCTACAAAAAACTAATAGAAGAGAAGAAAAAAGAATACATAGAAAGTGAGGCAGAAAGAGAAGCGGATGAAGCAGAGAAAGACCCATACTAAGCAGCAAGACCAAGAAAATGGCTCATACACGAAATATAGACCTGCAGGAATGGGAAGACCACTTCAGTAAGATACTGAACAAACGAGGACTCAAAACACCCCCAAAGAAAGAGAAACAACATCAAAGTAAGGAAAAAGACAATACATGGGAACCCCTAAATGAAGATGATGTGAAAGAAGTAATAAAAGCACTGAAGAACAAGAAAGCAGCAGGACCTGATAATATATATAATGAACATATAAAAGATGCAAAAGAGGCCCTCCAACACATATGGACCAAACTGTTTAACAAATGCTTGGAACTTGGAAGAATTCCGACACAATGGAGACACTTGACAATAAAAGTTCTCTACAAAGGTAGAGGAGACCCAATGGACCCAAACAAGTACAGAGGCATAGCCCTGGAAAATACTCAATTCAAGATGTTTTCAAAGATAATAACACAAAAAATCCAAGCCTCTGTGGACAGTCATCTCCCAGAACGACAAATGGGTTTCAGATCTGGTAGATCAACACTTACGGCAGTCAGGCTTCTTCTAAACAACATCGATGATGCGCTACAAAAGAAACAAATGTTCTACACAGTGTTCATAGATTTTACCGAAGCCTTTGACCTATTGGAAAGAGAGCTCATAGTCCAAAAACTGGAAAACACAATGGGAGAAGATAGCGTATGGGCAAGGACAATCAAATCAATCCTCGAATACAACTTAATTACAATATCAGACAACCTGTCTTTTTCGAACCCCATTCTGCAAACTAACGGAGTCTTACAGGGTGACACAATGAGCCCTTTGTTGTACATTCTTGCCACTGAAGAAGTACTCCGAATTGGAGAAAATGAAGAAGATGTGTATGTATATGCATACGCTGACGACATAGCCGTAGGTTCAACAGATATACAGAAGCTGCAGAGAATCATTGAGAAAATAGACAGATGGTGCAGTGAACACAAACTACACATAAACATAACAAAGACAGAAATGGTAAATTTCAGAAAAGGAGGCAAAACACCCATGAATGCGGAAATCAGTATCAGAGGACAAAAAATAAAACTCTCATCAGACTTTAAATACCTCGGAGTGACATTGCAACCAACAGCCAAATGCTTCACAAAACATACAACAGAACGTGCAGCCCAAGCAATAATAGCAATACAGGACATCAAAAACATCCGCCTACTCAGTCTAGAAACAGCCATGAAATTATTCAACACAAAAACCTTGCCAATCCTGGCCTATGGGCTGGAGGTTATATGGGACCACCTGACAGAAAAAAATCTAGAAACACTAGAAAAGGTAAAATCGACCTATCTAAAAAGAGCACTAGGCCTCTCAAAGACAACAAGATCTAGACTAGTGCACCTGCTAGCGAGAGAGACATTCCTAATTGAAGACATCAGACTTCGATATATGATGCCACACACCATGGCTTCCAGAAAGCAGCTGAAGATCATGGAGGACAAACGAGAAAAAATATGGCCGGAGTTTTATGGCACCGAAGCATCAAACTTCCAACAGCGACATGTTGTAACTAGACTTTCTATTCACGGCTTTCATCATCTAATCTGCAAGAACAAAACTTATCGCGACCCAATCGCAACATGCGTATGTGAACTGTGTAACCAAGTCTGTGAACGATATCACATAGAACTGTGCAGTAAAAGAGTGAAATCGATAAATGAATATGCAAGAATGTAAAATGTAAATGTAAAATGTTAAGCAAAGTAACTGTATATGGCTATTTGGCTGCAATTTTATTAAATGAAATATATTAAATTCTTAAGAAAAGAAATTGAAAGTAAATTCTCACGGTTCAACCGTATCAGGCATTGTAATGTGTTCCGCTTTTGGTGTTTCCATATCTATGTCCTACCCCTGTCGTCTTATACTGGAATATGAGCTGGATCTGGTATCAATTGAAGCAATGAAACACTGTAGGGATTAGATCTGTGATAAAGCAGAAGGCTTGGGTTTAATATCTGCGTGACGACCAACACCTTACAGCATGTTTCCCCGCGATACGTGCTCACAATGAAAGCAGTTGCTTTGGGCGAGGGATTTAGTTGATCCTCCGACACTTCTCTGCCAGTTTTATGCGGCTGATGAACGATGACATCAGTGGAAGATGTTTAAATTTTTGGCTGCCGAGTAGAAAATTCGTATCTGCCTTCACCACCTGTGCGCCTTGGCACCGTTCTAATCTGTGAACACAATTTCTTGAGTGTAATTAGCTTTCAAACACTAGTGTAGCTGTTTGATATCGAATTATTTTTTTTGGCTGACATTCTGTATCTTCATTTACCAACACATGCTGGAAGCGAACATAGTAAGCATGCCGGAAGTACCGCGTACCAACACTAGAAATTTCGTTTCCTGTCCCACTCGCTAATGGACTGAGGGAATAAGGCACTCTATATGTCTCCGAACAAGTCCATATTTCTCTTACCTTGCCTTCACGGTCCGTAGGCGATTTTTCATAGCTGAGATGGCAGAAAGATCGTACTGCAGCCAGTCGCAAATGTCGGTTGTCTGAACGTTCTCAATAGCGTTCCCAGCAGGGATTCGCTTTTGAAGTCATGGATCATTTCCATATCACTCGAATTTTGGTAGAATCTACTGGTAACAAATCTAGCACGCCTCTGAATTGATTTGATACACTGAACAAAGGTATCCCGACCTCTGGCTGAAAATGACTTACACGTTCGCGGTACCCTCCATCGGTAATGCTGGACTTCAGTATGGTGTTGGCCCACCCTTTGTCTTGATGACAGCTTCAGCTCTCTCAGGCATACGTTCAGTCAGGTGCTGGAAGGTTTCTTGGGGAATGGCAGGCCATTCTTCACGGAGTGCTGCACTGAGGACAGGTATCGATGTCGGACGGTGAGGCCTGACACGAAGTCAGCGTTCCAAAACATCCCAACGGTGTTCTATTGGATTCAGGTCCGGACTTTGTGCAGGCCAGTCCATTACAGGGATGTTACTGTCGTGTAACCACTCCGCCACAGGCCGTGCACTATGAACAGGTGCTCGATCGTGCTGACAGATGCAATCGCCATCTTCGAATTGCAGTGGGAAGCAAGAAGGTGCTTAAAACATCAATGTAGGCCTGTGCTGTGATAGTGCCACGCAAAACAACAAAGGGTGCGAGCCCCCTCCATGAAAAACACGGTCACACCATAACATCACTGCCTCCGAATTTTACTGTTGACACTACACACGCTGGCAGATGACGTTCACCGGCATTCGCTACACCCATACCCTGCCATCGGATAGCCACATTGTGTACCGCGATTCGCCACTCCACACAACGTTTTTCCATTGTTCAATCATCCAATGTTTACTCTCCTTACACCAAGCGAGGCGTCGTTTGGCACTTACCCGCGCGATGTGTGATCAATGAGCAGCCGCTCGACCTCAAATCTAATTATCTAACCTCCCGCCTAACTGTCACAGTACTTGCAGTGGATCCTGATGCAGTTTGTAATTACTCTGTGATGGTCTGGATAGATGTCCGATTATTACACATTACGACCCTCTTCATCTGTCAGCGGTCTCTGTCAGTCAACAGACGAGGTCGGCCTGTTCGCTTTTCTGTTGTACGTGTCCCTTCACGTTTCCACTTCACTATCCCATCGGAAACAGTGAACCTAGGTATGTTTAGTGGTGTGGAAATCTCGCGTACAGACATATGACACAAGTGACACCCAATCACCTGACCACTTTCGATGTCCGTTGAGTTTCGCGGAACTCCCCACTGTGCTCCCTCACTATGTCTAACGACTACTGAGGCCGTTGATATGGGGAACCTGGCAGTAGGTGGCAGCACAATGCATCTAATATGAAAAGCGTATGTTTTTGGAGATGTCCGAACACTTGACATAGTGTGTCTCCCTTTAATCCTACCTGGTAGAAGCAGTTCTACGCACCTGAGCAGTATTACAGTATGTGCGTCGCAAGGGTACTATACGTGACCTCCCTTAAACGTAAGCTACTCTTTCCTAGATATGTCATATTAAACCGAAGATGAGACCATTGGCTAAGCTACTAGCGGAATTAAGCACTCGTTTGATTTCATATCGGTTTGCAACGTTACTCCTAGATATACACTCCTGGAAATGGAAAAAAGAACACATTGACACCGGTGTGTCAGACCCACCATACTTGCTCCGGACACTGCGAGAGGGCTGTACAAGCAATGATCACACGCACGGCACAGCGGACACACCAGGAACCGCGGTGTTGGCCGTCGAATGGCGCTAGCTGCGCAGCATTTGTGCACCGCCGCCGTCAGTGTCAGCCAGTTTGCCGTGGCATGCGGAGCTCCATCGCAGTCTTTAACACTGGTAGCATGCCGCGACAGCGTGGACGTGAACCGTATGTGCAGTTGACGGACTTTGAGCGAGGGCGTATAGTGGGCATGCGGGAGGCCGGGTGAACGTACCGCCGAATTGCTCAACACGTGGGGCGTGAGGTCTCCACAGTACATCGATGTTGTCGCCAGTGGTCGGCGGAAGGTGCACGTGCCCGTCAACCTGGGACCGGACCGCAGCGACGCACGGATGCACGCCAAGACCGTAGGATCCTACGCAGTGCCGTAGGGGACCGCACCGCCACTTCCCAGCAAATTAGGGACACTGTTGCTCCTGGGGTATCGGCGAGGACCATTCGCAACCGTCACCATGAAGCTGGGCTACGGTCCCGCACACCGTTAGGCCGTCTTCCGCTCACGCCCCAACATCGTGCAGCCCGCCTCCAGTGGTGTCGCGACAGGCGTGAATGGAGGGACGAATGGAGACGTGTCGTCTTCAGCGATGAGAGTCGCTTCTGCCTTGGTGCCAATGATGGTCGTATGCGTGTTTGGCGCCGTGCAGGTGAGCGCCACAATCAGGACTGCATACGACCGAGGCACACAGGGCCAAACCCGGCATCATGGTGTGGGGAGCGATCTCCTACACTGGCCGTACACCACTGGTGATCGTCGAGGGGACACTGAATAGTGCACGGTACATCCAAACCGTCATCGAACCCATCGTTCTACCATTCCTAGATCGGCAAGGGAACTTGCTGTTCCAACAGGACAATGCACGTCCGCATGTATCCCGTGCCACCCAACGTGCTCTAGAAGGTGTAAGTCAACTACCCTGGCCAGCAAGATCTCCGGATCTGTCCCCCATTGAGCATGTTTGGGACTGGATGAAGCGTCGTCTCACGCGGTCTGCACGTCCAGCACGAACGCTTTTCCAACTGAGGGGCCAGGTGGAAATGGCATGGCAAGCCGTTCCACAGGACTACATCCAGCATCTCTACGATCGTCTCCATGGGAGAATAGCAGCCTGCATTGCTGCGAAAGGTGGATATACGCTGTACTAGTACCGACATTGTGCATGCTCTGTTGCCTGTGTCTATGTGCCTGTGGTTCTGTCAGTGTGATCATTTGATGTATCTGACCCCAGGAATGTGTCAATAAAGTTTCCCCTTCCTGGGACAATGAATTCACGGTGTTCTTATTTCAATTTCCAGGAGTGTATATGAAGCACTCGTTCTATCGAACCTTCACTATTGTGATGTGATTCAACAAGGCATGAGTAGTGAAAACAAAAGACGGCTAGAACTAACCATGAATGCCTGTGTGCGTTACACCTGCAACATTCGCCGATATGATCATGTTAGTGCTTCATATTCCGAGCTAGGGTGGCTGCGGCCGGACAAATTGCGTGACTACCACACTCTATGTCTACTTCACCGACTCCTCGTCGCGCAAGCACCCCAGTACCTTGCTTCAGAGATTAAAAAACTGTCATGCCATCATAATCGAAACACGAGGTCACTCTTATTTGGTATCCTAACTGTGCCCACTCACAAAACAAAAACTTTTGCAAACTCCTTCTCAGTTGCCGCTGGCCGCCTCTGGAACAAACTGCCCCTTACCTTGCGCAAAATTCAATCTCCTGCTGCTTTTAAGAAGACGTTGTAGCATTTCCTACTATCATCCTCATAAAGTTCTCCACAAAATTAATGTACAAGGCCAATCCTCTCATCTGTCAAATAGCAAAGCTAGTGTCTCCTATCTTGCTCCTGAGATGCCTTCCTCTTCATCTATATCTATTAGCTACGCAATCTTCTTTTCCTTTATATTTCCTTAATTATGTTTCATCATGTCTGTCTATTCTTCTCCTCCTTCACCATGAGTGTCCCTCATACTCCCTGCTGCCAGCACTCCTATCTAAAATCTGTCTCTTCATTAATGTCTAATTATAACAGTGCTTATGATCTACGAATATAAACTCTATATGTATGTATTTTTCCAGGTGTACCTTTCTAATTGTTTATTTCCCTTTTTGTACTAGATGTAGTTTAACATGCCTACTAAAACATATGAATGTAAAATAAGTAGAATGCCTGGTTGGATGTAAGAGAGGGCCTGATGGCCCTAATCTTGCCAGGTTAAATAAATAAATAAATAAATAAATAGATAAATATAACGGACGTTATTATGCTTCGCAGCACACTACTAACATCGTATCCAAACTTTACACAACTGTTTTTCCTACTTACCTGCATTAAGTTACATTTTTCTATAATTACAGCCAGCTGCCGGCCGGTGTGGCCGAGCGGTTCTAGGCGCGTCAGTCTGGAACGGCGTGGCCGCTACGATCGCAGGTTCGAATCCTGCCTCGTGCATGGGTGTGTGTGATGTCCTTAGGTTAGTTAGGTGTAAGTAGTTCTAAGTTCTAGGGGACTGATGACCTCAGATGTTAAGTCCCGTAGTGCTCAGAGCCATTTGAACCATTTGAACAGCCAGCTGCCAGTCATGGCACCAGATAGGAACTACGTCAAAGTCATCCCATATTCCCCAACAACGAGTCAACGGTGACACTCTTTCGTGTCATCGGCAAACACTAACAGACTGCTGCTCAGTCATCGTATTCCCTATTGGTATGATATCAAAACGTATAAACGTTTCACTGAACCGAAAGAAAGAAAGTAACGTACGGATTCAGATTCCTCTCTGCCAAAGATACGTCTCCCGCGTTGCGTCATTAATAAATGTACAAATCATTACGAAAACTAAGCGCACAGCACTGCTAAGTAGAATGTTTTAAGGTACTCAATAGGTACGTACTGCAAAACAATTAGGAACATAACATTAACGTTCATACAGTGCTAGATTCCAAAATCAGGTCCAGTTTTGTGAATATAACGCTTATCTCCATTAGCTATTCCACTTCGCTTACAGCAAATTTATGTTCTGCGTCATGGGAATAGCGATGAGAAAAAAGAAAGCGAGTGTAACAGGAACCAGACAAAGGTAATTAGGTTCTGCACAGGACTGATTATTTAAACAGAAACCGCCTGCAGCTTGCTCGGGGAGACTGCAACGACCCTCTGCCTCGGCCTACACGGAGCAGCGCCGGCCAGTTAATCCGCACTCAGTCCCACTGCTTCGTGCATCCGACTGTTACAGCTCGCGTAGCAGAGGCACCACCGCAGAAGGGATTATCACGAAATCTTCTACGGAAATGGCTCACGGAAGTGCCTGTTTGTAAATTTAGCGATTCCATACACCACTGGCTTAGCGTGAACGTACGTTCTCCAGCATCAGCTTTGTGTGTTCTGCTTATTCCTCGGACCAATTAAGTGTGCTCACTGCATTCCTTTCGGCTGTTACAATTTCCTCATTCATTTTTGAAACCGATTTCTGCTTCGTTTGAAGCTAGCGCTGTATTCAAACTGTTTTCCATTTTACTGTGTGTGTGTGTGTATGTGAGTGTCTGTGTGTGTGTGTGTGTGTGTGTGTGTGTGTGTGTGTATGTGTGTGTGTGTGTGTGGGTGTGTGTGTGTGTGTGTGTGTCCTGTTTTACTGACTTGAAAGAACGATAAATTTATGTTGATTGATAATATTTAGTTACAGTTATCTTTTCTGAGCTATAAAATTTATTTACAATCGCCACGATCGCAATTCCAGCAATAGTAATTTTTCGATCAGGAAGCTGCCTTGTTAAGCCATATGAAAAGACTGATGCGTCTAACATTTCTCAGTTGTATGAGGGTGACTGAAGAAATATCGGCCCCTTTTTTTTTTCTTTTTGTAGCCTTTGGATATATATACTCCCCGAAATTGAAATAAGAAAACCGTGAATTCATTGTCCCAGGAAGGGGAAACTTTATTGACACATTACTGGGGTCAGATACATCACATGATCACACTGACAGAACCACAGGCACATAGACACAGGCGACAGAGCATGCACAATGTCGGCACTAGTACAGTGTATATCCACC
Organism: Schistocerca cancellata; assembly: GCF_023864275.1. Lineage (NCBI taxonomy): Eukaryota > Metazoa > Arthropoda > Insecta > Orthoptera > Acrididae > Schistocerca > Schistocerca cancellata. The sequence goes on from NC_064630.1 coordinate 7,068,079, forward strand.
TTTCGCAGCAATGCAGGCTGCTATTCTCCCATGGAGACGATCGTAGAGATGCTGGATGTAGTCCTGTGGAACGGCTTGCCATGCCATTTCCACCTGGCTCCTCAGTTGGACCAGCGTTCGTGCTGGACGTACAGATCGCGTGAGACGACGCTTCATCCAGTCCCAAACATGCTCAATGGGGGACAGATCCGGAGATCTTGCTGGCCAGGGTAGTTGACTTACACCTTCTAGAGCACGTTGGGTGGCACGGTATACATGCGGACGTGCATTGTCCTGTTGGAACAGCATTGTCCTGGTGGAATGGTAGAACGATGGGTTCGATGACGGTTTGGATGTACCGTGCACTATTCAGTGTCCCCTCGACGATCACCAGTGGTGTACGGCCAGTGTAGGAGATCGCTCCCCACACCATGATGCCGGGTGTTGGCCCTGTGTGCCTCGGTCGTATGCAGTCCTGATTGTGGCGCTCACCTGCACGGCGCCAAACACGCATACGACCATCATTGGCACCAAGGCAGAAGCGACTCTCATCGCTGAAGACGACACGTCTCCATTCGTCCCTCCATTCACGCCTGTCGCGACACCACTGGAGGCGGGCTGCACGATGTTGGGGCGTGAGCGGAAGACGGCCTAACGGTGTGCGGGACCGTAGCCCAGCTTCATGGAGACGGTTGCGAATGGTCCTCGCCGGTACCCCAGGAGCAACAGTGTCCCTAATTTGCTGGGAAGTGGCGGTGCGGTCCCCTACGGCACTGCGTAGGATCCTACGGTCTTGGCGTGCATCCGTGCGTCGCTGAGGTCCGGTCCCAGGTTGACGGGCACGTGCACCTTCCGCCGACCACTGGCGACAACATCGATGTACTGTGGAGACCTCACGCCCCACGTGTTGAGCAAGTCGGCGGTACGTCCACCCGGCGTCCCGCATGCCCACTATACGCCCTCGCTCAAAGTCCGTCAACTGCACATACGGTTCACGTCCACGCTGTCGCGGCATGCTACCAGTGTTAAAGACTGCGATGGAGCTCCGTATGCCACGGCAAACTGGCTGACACTGACGGCGGCGGTGCACAAATGCTGCGCAGCTAGCGCCATTCGACGGCCAACACCACGGTTCCTGGTGTGTCCGCTGTGCCGTGCGTGTGATCATTGCTTGTACAGCCCTCTCGCAGTGTCCGGAGCAAGTATGGTGGGTCTGACACACCGGTGTCAATATGTTCTTTTTTCCATTTCCAGGAGTGTATATCGAAGCGCCAAAGTAACTGGTATAGGCATTCGCATTCAAATACAGAGATGTGTAAACAGGTAGAACACGGCGCTGCGGTCGGCAACGCCTGTATAAGACAACAAGTGTCTGGCGCAGTTGTTAGATCGGTTACTGCTGCTACAGTGGCAGGCTATTAAGATTTAAGTCAGATTGAACGCGGTGTTGTAGTTGGTGCACGAGCGATGGGACACAGCATCTCTGAGGTGGCGAGGAAGTGGGGATGTTCCCGTACGACCATTTCACAAGTGTACAGTGAATATGAAAAATCCAGTAAAACATCAAATGTCCGACATCACTGCGGCCGGAAAAAGATCCTGAAAGAACGGGACCAACGACAACTGAAGAGAGGCTGATGAAACCAGCTTCCAGCTTTTTTGTTTTTTTTTTCCTCCTGTTTTGACATTTGGTTAAAACACCATTGTGTAGGTGGTAGACGAGCCGAACTTAGCGATATCTCCACCATTATGTAACAAACATTTATTTCCGCAGTTACTTACGCGTTAACACAGTAGAGGGATGAATACATGGAAAAAAATAGAGAGAAGCAGATTGAACAGAGCTGTCCCAAGTTGGTATTCGTTCCGTGGGCATGTATTAACGGTGACAGTAAAAAGACGAAGAATAACCAGAAGCAGGGTGGAGGCAGTAGTCCCTGAGAGCCAGGGCGGCACTGTTGCTGGTGCAGAGCTGGTTGTTGTTCGTGATTTACTGTCGCTCTTAATACGTATCGATGAAACTAATACTGCAGTAAACTAACTGGGGCCGCTCTGTCATACGAGAGCTTAATATTCTACTTTAAAAGTCATTTTATTTGTAAAGGGCTCGAAACGACGCTTCCCGTCGATGCTGGGTGCCACATGACGAGGACTATTTGTCTGGGCTGACTCCAGCTACTCAGTGCCAAATTGAAGTTGTGAATCTCTGCTGAAAACCCAGACAAAACACGCCTCATTGCTACTAAGAGGGATACCAGTAAATGTGCCGTTACTGTGCCGTGTCTGGGACTATTGCTTAGGTTGACACATCAGCTGTAAGTCATCGGTTGGTTACATTTCCCAGTGCGGTGTGATCTGCTCTCTCTCTAGTTGCGGAACTGTTTACCTGGCTGCAGTGGGGACAAGTAAGTGGTCGAAATTAGAATTATAGATTAATACTTCCAGCTGCTCACGGGCGTTGATATGTATCAACGGGGACAGATGAAAATGTGTGCCCCGACCGGGACTCGAACCCGGGATATCCTGTTTACATAGCAGACGCTTTATCCATCTGAGCCACCGAAGGCACAGAGGATAGTGCGACTGCAGACTCGAGCACGCCTCCCGCGAGACCCACATTCTCACATTATGTGTCCGCACACTACATTCGTAGTGTCCCACCCCAACACGCTCATTACTCGTGGAAGACATTCTTACCAAGTCCCGTAAGAGTGCGGGTAATGTGTGTGCATCCGCACAGAAGAGGAAGGTCATGGCCGGTAGTGCCAGAACTATATACTTATATGGATATGGACATGTCCGAAAGAACAGACACCATATCCATGTAAGTATACGTATGTGTTCCGTCAGTCGGTGCTCGGGGCAGCGAGGAAAGGCAATCTCTTGCTCTCTAGGAAAGGGCCTCGTCGTATCTGACAATGTTGTTTGTTTACGGGTCATACTGTTCGTTCACTGGCCCGCTATATTGTGGTTTCTGGAGGCGGTGCAGCCTCAACTTAAGGCAGTGACTTTAGTAAGTCTGCTCTAGTTTGAGCCTTGCAATGAATTCTAGTCACAATCCACATGCGAGTATGCTTGTGATTGAAACTGGTACAGTGACTGGTGTGGCCATATGGTGGTTTTCTGCAGATACTGTGTGCCGATAGAATGCATTTACACTGTGTTCATGGGTTTTGTCGTACATTGTGTCCAAATGGTTTTATACAGAGTGTAAGTATTACACATGCAGATATTTTTATACCTGCTACCTTAATATTTGCGCACTTCAGCGTGTTGCTTGTCTTTTCTCCTTCGCCGACAAGTCTTTCCGCAAACATGTCACATAATTTGCTATCTGATGTTTTCCACATGGTCATAACTGAAACTAAGTGGACTACAATTCTCAGTATAGACTAACCGTTTTGCGTGCACACCTCAACACCCGACCTACAGGCCGGAGGAAAATAAGCTTTAATGGCTTGGTCTTGCCACATGTACTTCGAGGTACTAACAAATCGAAACCTATGCTGCTACTCATGGCTATAATTATCAGTCTACAAATGAAGTGAATACTAACGCAGTATTGTTCAGTACACTGTCCTCGGGCACCAATAAGAATATCTGCACTTTTACCTGTCACAACTTGTATAAATGGTTCAAATGGCTCTGAGCACTATGGAACTTAATTTCTGCGGTTACCAGTACCGTAGAACTCAGAACTACTTGAAGCTAACCACCCTAAGGACAGAACTTACATCCATGTTCGAGGCTGGATTCGAACCTGCGACCGTAGCGGTCGCGCGGTTCCAGACTGAAGAGCCTAGAACCACTCGGCCACTCCGGCCGGCACACCTTGTATAGTGAAGGACTTTGCGTCAGTGTACTTTGTTAATAGACAGTTTCTACGAATCAGACTGCTCACTGTAATTCAATTTTCTTCTATCGTTAGCCGTTCAGATAGTACCCCTATAGTGTCTGACTGCGCTAAGAAGTAATAATTTCCTGTTGCTATTAGAGAGTCGTTTCCTGTTAGCTTGCCACGTCTGTTTATATCTGTATGATCCGTAATGCAGTGGCGGTCAGACGTCGAAATACATGTTATGACAGAACCAGCGCTTAGAACACAAGAAAAATATATCTTACAGCCAACAAATGTTATTGGCCCACTCAGTATCTCCTGTTGAGACAATGGGTTTGGTGTCTCATCAAAGCTGATAACAGTCTTGTACACTGGCATTCTGGAACGTCGATACACCCTTCTCCTCCTGTACGGCATTGCTGTGTGCTGCGTGCGGCTGCCTCGAGTCGACTGAGCATGCAGCTGCCTCTACACAGCGAGCGCCAGCGCGCGTTATCAGGAAACTTCCGGTTGCGCAATCTTGATTTTCCAGCAACACGGTGCTAGTAATACTAGGCACCGTGTTGCCCGGCTGCCTCGCTCAGCAGCTAAGTCCCCTTCGAGGTCACCCGCCCAGCGCTGCCCAGCAGTGTACACTAAATGCACACAGCCATAGAATCCTGCTAGAGGCTTTTCACTACCCCTTACTACAGCAATAGTCATCCAAGAATTCCCTGGTACTACTTCATTAGTTGTACAAGAAAAATTAATCTTACAGCCACCAAATGTTATTGGCCCACTCAGTATCTCCTGTTGAGACACTGGGTTTGGTGTCTCATCAAAGCTGATAACAGTCTTGTACACTGGCATTCTGGAACGTCGATACACTCTTCTCCTGCTGTTCGGCATGGCTGTGTGCTCCGTGCGGCTGCCTCGAGTCGACTGAGCATGCAGCTGCCTCTACACAGCGAGCGCCAGCGCGCGTTATCAGGGAACTTCCGGTTGCGCAATCTTGATTTTCCAGCAACACGGTGCTAGTAATACTAGGCACCGTGTTGCCCAGCTGCCTCGCTCAGCGGCTAAGTCCCCTTCAAGGTCACCCGCCCAGCGCTGCCCAGCAGTGTACACTAAATGCACACAGCCATAGAATCCTGCTAGAGGCTTTTCACTACCCCTTACTACAGCAATAGTCATCCAAGAATTCCCTGGTACTACTTCATTAGTTGTACAAGAAAAATTAATCTTACAGCCACCAAATGTTATTGGCCCGCTCAGTATCTCCTGTTGAGACACTGGGTTTGGTGTCTCATCAAAGCTGATAACAGTCTTGTACACTGGCATTCTGGAACGTCGATACACTCTTCTCCTGCTGTTCGGCATGGCTGTGTGCTCCGTGCGGCTGCCTCGAGTCGACTGAGCATGCAGCTGCCTCTACACAGCGAGCGCCAGCGCGCGTTATCAGGGAACTTCCAGTTGCGCAATCTTGATTTTCCAGCAACACGGTGCTAGTAATACTAGGCACCGTGTTGCCCAGCTGCCTCGCTCAGCGGCTAAGTCCCCTTCAAGGTCACCTGCCCAGCACTGCCCAGCAGTGTACACTAAGTGCACACAGCCATTTTGTATGGCTTAGCAGCTGAGCAAGGCAGCCGGGCAACACGGTGCGTAACATTTGTTGGCTGTAAGATTAATTTTTCTTGTACAACAAATGAAGTAGTACCAGGGAATTCTTGGATAACTATTGCAGTAGTAAGGGTAGTGAAAAGCCTCTAGCAGGATTGGAAGCTTACTTTGACAGAGAGACCTTATCTGTTATAGAACATTTGCAATTGGAGTTGTTGCTGACAGGAATTAAGGTAGTTGTGTTGTGACAATGGACAAGTTTTTCTCATTGTATACAAGGAACAGAAGAAGAATTAATGCAAATGAGAGAGTTAATATATGGTGCAAAATTAATAGTCGTTTATCAAAATATATTGAAGTTCAAGGAGATGTAACTGTATATTATCATGCATAATAAAGTTTGTCCTATCCTTATCTCTCCCGTGATTTTTTTTTATTAAAGTGGGAAGAGTGGGTTGCAGGGGCTACGACCCCTGGGGAGATGGGTGGGTGTTTTCTATGGCTGGGTGCATTTAGTGTATACTGGTGGGCAGCGCTGGGCGGGTGACCTTGAAGTGGACTTAGCCGCTGAGTGAGGCAGCTGGGCAACAGGGGCCCTAGTATTACTAGGCCCGTGTTGCTGGAAAATCAAGATTGCGCAACCAGAAGTTCCCTGATAACGCGCGCCGGCGCTCGCTGTGTAGAGGCAGCAGCATGCTCAGTCGACGCGAGGCAGCCGCACGGAGCACACAGCCATGCCGTACCGACATAGAAGATATTCAAGGAGGAGCAGAATGCCAGTATACAAGACTGTTATCAGCTTTGATGAGACATCAAACCCAGTGTCTCAACAAGAGATACTTAGTGTACCAATAACATTTGTTGGATGTAAGATTAATTTTTCTTGTACATCAAATGCCAGAGAAGTTACTACTGTTGTTACGGATCTACAAGGGGCATTCGACAAGTAATGTAACACGTTTTTCCTTGAAGCAGCTTGGTTTTGTTTCAGATTCGAATCCACCATATTATTTCCTACTATTTGAGCTACAAAAGCCCTATTTTTCAAACATTATTTTTGTTGAGTGTGTCGCCCTTATGTCATCTTACTGGGAAGGCCTGTATGCTCGCATGCTACCACTTTACTGGTCGACGTCGAAGTCAACACCTCGCTGCACCAACAAGCTTCCCATGTATTGCTTTCCACTTACTGCATCCTTCATTGGGGTAAACAGATCGAAGTCGGAAGGTTGGAAATCCGAGCTGTGAGGTGGATAAGGAGGAACAGTCCAATGTAGCTTTGTGAGATATTCTGAGAGCGCAGACTTGGGTGATGTCTTGTGTTGCCATGGAGAAATTCGTTTGCATTTTTGTGTCGACGAACACCCTGAAGTAGCTTCTTCAATTTCCTGAGGGTAGCACGCTACCCTTCAGAACTGATCGTTCCACCATGACGGAGTACATCAAACAGAATAACCCCAGCAAAAGGTCGTCATGATTTTACTGGCTGAGGCGACGCCCTTGAACTGTTTCTTCTGAGAGGGGGTGACGTGGTGCCGTTTTGTTTCCGGTTAGAAGTGATGAATCCATGTTTCCTACCCTGTAGCGACGTTCTACAAAAAATTGTTAGGATCAGCCTCTTAACACGCAAGCAATTCTCCACAGATGGTCCTTCATTGCTCTTTATGGTCTTCTGTTTAGTGCGATCAACCCAGCGGGCACACACCTTTAATTAGCGCAACTGGTGGAAGAGTGTGTCACATTACAAGCAGAGATGTCTAGTTGTGTAGCGAGGTGTTTGTTTGTGATCCGCCAACCACCTCGAATGAGAGTGTCTTCGAGTTCCAAAACTGCAGGATTCACTGGTGTGTGTGGCCAGTAGACACGCGAGAGATGTAACATATCTGTGCGACCTAGCAGTGGTGATGACAGACGCCTCGCCCAACGATTCGCCTTGCTTTTGTTTACTGCCTGGTCTCCGTAGGCGCTTTACAAGTTGTTGTTGTTGTGGTCTTCAGTCCTGAGACTGGTTTGAGGCAGCTCTTCATGCTACTCTATCCCGTGCAAGCTTCTTCATCTCCCAGTACCTACCGCAATATGCTCAATATACAGATTGAATAACATCGGGGAGAGACTACAACCCTGTCTCACTCCCTTCCCAACCACTGCTTCCTTTTCATACCCCTCGACCCCTATAACTGCCATCTGGTTTCTGTACAAATTGTAAATAGCCTTTCGCTCCCTGTATTTTACCCCTGCCACCTTCAGAATTAGAAAGAGTGTATTCAAGTCAACATCGTCAAAAGCTTTCTCTAAGTCTACAAATGCTAGAAACCTAGGTTTGCCCTTCCTTAATCTAGCTTCTAAGATGAGTCATAGGGTCAGTATTGCCTCACGTGTTTCAACATTTCTACGAAATCCAAACTGATCTTCCCCGAGGTCGGATCCCACTAGTTTTTCCTGTAAAGAATTAGCGTTAGTATTTTGCATCTGTGACTTATTATACTGATAGTTCGGTAATTTTCACATCTGTCAACACCGGCTTTCTTTGGGATTGGAATTATTATATTCTTCTTGAAGTCTGAGGGTATTTCGCCTATTTCATACATCTTGCTCACCAGATGGTAGAGTTTTGTCAGGACTAGCTCTCCCAAGGCCGTCAGTAGTTCTAATGGAATGTTGTCTACTCCGGGGGCCTTGTTTCGACTTAGGTCTTTCTGTACTCTGTCAAACTCTTCACGCAGTATCTTATCTCCCATTTCATCTTCATCTACATCCTCTTCCATTTCCATAATATTGTCCTCAAGTACATCGCACTTGTATAGACCCTCTATATACTCCTTCCAACTTTCTGCTTTCCCTTCTTTGCTTAGAACTGGGTTTCCATCTGAGCTCTTGATGTTCATACAAGTGGTTCTCTTATCTCCAAAGGTCTCTTTATAAGGGAATATGAATATCTGCGGTGCTCTGATTTTCCGCCAAAAGAAACTCTCTGCTTGGAACGCGCCTCCGCTGTAAACGCTATTTCGGAGGTTACGTATAGGCAGCCACCTATCTTGAAACTGTAGGGGCTGAAGCGGGAATATTCCACGATGCCCCACAAAATATATCACTCTTTTTTAGCCGAAATTGCTTGAGGAAAAATATGTTGCATTACTTATGGAATACACCTCGTGTGATGTTCAGATCTGATACCGATCTGTTTGAAATTTTATAATATGAACAAGTGTTTTTCTTATTTACAAGAAATTTAATTTATTTCTTTGGATTCTGTGGTAAATTAGTGACAGTCACTTCAAACCTTGCGATTAGCTAGTGTTTTGTCAGTGTTTGCTTTTAAGACTGAGTAAAAATTGGAGGTATTATCAACTGGTCGTTTATGCTTAAGATAACTTCTAGGGATCCTAAATGTTTTAGAATTTTATGAGTCTGAGTGTTAGGTTTTTTGCTGTCCTTATCTGATCGGAGTTACTAGGACAGGTTTATTGTTGAGGTAAAATTGCGCTTCTGTAATTCACTCAGATGTTTATAAATCAGTGTTGAAATGTTACCCTGCACTTAGTCAGTCGATTCCACGGTTTCATCCTCTTAACCCACGCCAGTATGCCACGTTCGTATCACCCACTGATCTCAAAGCGTAACTGCCAATGTTAACGGAACCTTACAAGAACAACACTATCGCACTGTAGACGACCTCACTCAGTCTCGTTCGCTGCCAATACCTCCTCCACTAAATACGACGGCCGAAACTCGCCGTCCTGTACTACTGCGCGTGCTGCCGTACTGCGGGGAAACAACGCCGCGATGCTTAAGAGCCCCACTGCCGCGGAGTCGAGCCTTCGCGTACGCCCGCCAGATGTCAGCGCGCGGTGACTGTGCGACTTTGAGCGGTGCGTAAATAAATTAAAGGACTCTCTCGCAGCTGCCAAGTTAGCGACGCGTGGGGAGGGTGAATAATGAAGCGGTGGGCGGTGATTTCATGAAGACGCCTCTTCCCTCTGTTCTGTCCCTCACTGCGGCATCTCCCAGTGGCCGTAGCGTAGCTGTAGCACGGGCAAGTGCGAAGAACTTATTCAGGAAACAGGGTACTACTGACATCTACCAGCAATTGTTTTGCATACGAAAGTAGCTTCCGTGACGATGTTACAAACATTCAGGGATTACGTAGAATGGTAAGAGTGTCAACAAGAGACAATAGGACCGTGGTCAGGAAACTACCAGGTCCACAGTTAGAAGCGAAAGCCATTGTTACCTCTGACAGAAGAACACATGTACCAGTACTATTGTTGCCATGATTTTAGGGTAGGAATCATTTAGATGTCGTAGCATGGGTCAAAAAGAATGTCCTGTAAGTATGGGCTCTACAATACATACCTTAAGAGCTATGGCCACTTGTCCAATGGAAGAAATGTGTTTACAGCAGCGAAGATCAACAAGAGCTAATTGTTGTTAAAGTATGCGTTGTAGAGTCCACTACAATTTTTATCTTGTTTTGGTCTAAAGTACCACCTCTGAAAGTTGTTTTCCCTACACTATTAGCCATGTACCGGTACATGTATTCCACAATCAGAGGTACGAGAAAAATTTTCGCCTATAATTTCCGACTCCATCATTTCTGAAACTGACACATTTGCCCTTCTCCATCATCCCTGAAGACTGGTAACATCATCACAAAATAAAGCTGTAAATGTCTAGCCGCTACCAGATTCTCAAACGCACAGTTCCCAAATTTTTATGTATGGTTATTTAGTCTGTGGCTTTACACAATGTTTGAAGAGATTTCAAATATTTGAAGAAAATTAACTTTTTGTAGTCTTTGTTCATCCAGTTCAGCAGAAAGTAAAGACATACTGTTCCACTTCCACTTTATGTAGTCAGAATAGCCGCCGCACTATTTAACCGAACTGAATAATCGGAATAACTCTGCAAGTAACTGGTCTGTCTAACTGAAGTCTATCAAGAACTGTCCACAACTTTTATTATGGTGGATTTCGACATTCCTAAGGCGCCAAAAAAATCTATATTGCAGAATAACGAGTGTTTTATCAATAAAATTATTATTTCTACACTTTCCAGTGTCACTGAAGGCCAATACCATGGATCAAAATAATGTTCAGGGATCTTCAGGTTTTATTTGTCAGCAAATCATGTGTGTAACTTACCGATTCAAACGGATTAACATGCAGATACAAAGTCTATAAAGATACAAAAACGAAAATCACTGCAAAAATATCCAAGCCAAAATCAAATGCAACATGTATTGCGCAAATATCAAAAGCAACATCTCAACCACAGATAATATGTGTGGTCTTAGAAAACTACCACTTTAGTTATCTATTCATTTGAGTGACAAATTTGATTATTTGGAAGCAAAGAGTTTTATACCTTGGAACACTTTTCAGACTTTCGCCTCTAGCCAGTCCTGTAATAGAAGTTGATTATATTTTCTTATTCCATTTTGAAAATATACCATTCACTTTATGTACGCTGAATTCTTAACCTTAAATTGCAAAAGTTATTCCGGAAAAGTGACGTTTCCCCAAATGTGTGAAACTGTTCTAAGATACACCATGGTCATGTACCTAGGTACAAATATTCTACTCCAATTTGTAAGTGTTCCACAGAATCTTGTCACTATTCTATTCAATAGTCTCTGTGTTACATTTTTACTCTACTACACACGACTAGTTATTAAGTGAAATCAATTTAGGAAGATGTATCGTCAAAAACCAGATAAAAATTACAAACTTTTTCAAATAGAGGGTATTGGCAACTAACACAAATTTCCAATTTGAAGACAGGGAAAATTGCTCACTGCATTAAAGAAACTCAGTTCATTTGCAGATATCACGTGTTCAATGGCCTCCTTCTGATTCAAGGAAAAGGATGATGCACGACCGATGAAGAATCACCTGACCCCCCACACGTTACGTAATATGTTTGAAAAATATGCAGAATGCCTCTTGGAGCGAGTCAAAGCTTCATTTCGTCGGTATGCGATTTCGGTGAGCGTTAGTCCCACAGCATGGTGAAGGGGCCTCTGTGGACTTTCGGAGGGAACGCAGCGAAACGTTTCAGTTTAGACTCGTTTCTGCTGTGGTGGCGCACTCGCCCTGAATGACAGGGACCTGAGTTCGAGTCTCGCTCTTCACGCAGTGCTACCCCTCCACGTTTCTCGCAGTCCCTACACTTCTGCAGGATAAAGAGGCCCTCTGCTTAACACAATTTAAGCTGTGATTAATTAGAATTCAGGACTGTACAATTTCTTCAAGGTTACTGGACCTGTGAAGTTCATAGAAGACAGAGTGCCAAGCTAAGGGATTCGTTGTACCTCTGATGGGTGTTCCAATTGCACAAATGGCAGGCGGCTGAAAAGAATGAAGGAAGGAAGAGTAGATTTTAACACACTGTCGTCGACTTGGTAAATATCGCCAAAGCACAAGCTCGGAAAGGGGAAGACTGGGTATGGAAATCGGTCATTCCGTTTCAAAGGAACCATCCCGTGTTGGTGACAAACTAATTCTCAATAGCCGGAATGGGATTTGAACTGCCATACCTGTAAATTACTTACCACAACAAAATTTAAATTACTGTAGATTTTGTATTATTGACTGAAAGATTTCAAGAAGAAGATTTAATTATGTAAACATTCAGATTCTTAAATTCCACGTGTATCAGTAGTGAATGTTTATGTAAGCTCTCAGGAAAGCTTGGGTAGAACGTTTAATATTCTCTAGCAATATAATTCAGAAATCATATTAACAGAATCTTCCGTCGGTTCTTGGTAGAACAACATTATAATAAATGAAAAGCCCCAGTCTGCTTTTGTTCTACAATATTACTTTTATTGTAAACCGGTTTTCGGCTTACAAGGTCATCTTCAGACATTTACTGAGTATTATCTTTGGTGATAATACTCAGTAAATGTCTGAAGATGGCCTTGTAAGCCAAAAACCGGTTTACAATAAAAGTAATATTGTAGAACAAAAGCAAAGTGGTGCTTTTCATTTATTAATTCAGAAAGATCGACAACTAAACGATCTTGGGTGTCAATTAGAAAACAGGTTTCTAGGTAACGTTGACATAGATTAGAAACAAGAACAGGATGCAGCCCGAAGTACTTAAAATAAGTTACTATTGCGTTATCTTTGCCTGCTTTACCTTGTTATATGCTCAGATGTGACAGAGCCATGTCAACACAACGACGTCTTGTTGCGTTAGGTTTTGTGCATATTCTTTGGATTCGCCTACCATCTTCCGGATTTTATTTTGTTAACACTCGATAGCTTACAGTACCGAAGTGAGTGGTGGTTAAAAGCAGTGACTACTCCAACAGGTAATGATAAAAACCGTACAATCACCAAGAACAGGCAAAAATTGCCCACACGTATTTCTCTTATTAAAAAATTATAACAAATACCCCTCTGTGTTTATGGGCCTTTTTCTATTTGTTTCTCACCTTTTAAATACTAAACTGTACATTTGTGTGGTTAAAATTTTAAAAATTGCAAATAAAAAATAGAAATTTTTTGCCCAACGGCACAGTTTGCCCCGGGTTGGTACTACACGCGGCCATAATTTTATTGTCTTTCCTACAATCATCAAGCATGGACAAAAATTGCCCATATATTTTTCTTTTTTTAAATTTCATTTGGCAATCTCGAATGTGAGTTTTACAGTGCCTTGTTAAGAGTCTAATTGTTGAGTTTCATTTTCATTGTTGATTATTATTAGCAGTTTGTCGCAGGAGACCAACCGCCTTTCATGTAAAGCTCATTTCTTAAAATGAGTTACAGAGGCCTGAACGACGCAGAAATTCTTACTGAACTTTTAGTTGACGACGAATTATCAGGTTTCATTGATTTTTAGTCGGATTACAGAGAAATACAAGGGAATTCAAATGAAGAAGCCGAGGGCAATGGAGAAACAAATCATGCAGGTAACGCTACAAATAAATATGTTAGAAGTTGTGATGGAGTGTATCCTGCGAAAGGGTTTGACCTCCAAATAAAACTCGTGCACTGGTGGGGAGCGCCAAAGATGACCTCGGTTTGAGGAAGGCCGGCGTGTACCAGATTCCGTGTCAATGTGGCAAGTCGTATATTGGTCAGACGATGCGTACCGTCGAGGATCGATGCCGTGAACACCAGAGGCACACTCGACTGATGTATCCGAGCAAGTCGGCGGTCGCTGAACATTGTTTGTCGGAAAATCACGCCATGGAGTATGACCGCACGAGGATTCTGATACAGACGTCGAGATACTGGGACAGCGTTGTTAGAGAGGCCATCGAAATTCGCACCAATGACGACCTCATAAACCGTGACTGTGGCTGTAATCTTAGCATGGCTTGGGAACCAGCGATTGGGTTAATCGAGAGTAAATCGAGCAAACGTATAGTTGTGACGACCACGGCGGACAGAGCCATCACACCGACGTCATCTCAGACGCCGTCGCAAACTGTTCCACCGCGCGACCGTGGCGCGGGGCGCGGACGGCGGAGGGTATTTAAATCGGCCGTCGCCGCGACCGAACCCAGTTCCCTCTGAGCAGCCATAGCGTACGGATCTCCGTGCCGGCACGTTCACAGGAGCTCAGTCCGTCAGTTCACCTGATGATGGCGACATGTATGATCGCCGAAATATTGTGCCCGTTGGACACTGTAGACCGGCAGCCCACCCGTGGATATTTTGATTATGCTATATGAAGATTAATAACTTGCATTTGCTGGGACACTCAGATACAATTGAAAATACATGCCGCAAGAACTTAAGACAACAGCAGGCCGGGAGCTGTCTTCCTCCGAATTTGCACCCACAGATCATTAAGAACTGTCTCTTACATAACAAAGGAAAAACCGAAAACGTCAGTTGATGTTCTCAACACATCATGATGTAGAATTAGAAGAATAAGGAAACCCATATCAACCTTTACTACAATTTCTCTAAGCGAGGAGTGGATGCTATATATCAAATGGGTAGGACATACTCTACAGAAAAGGGGTACGAGAAGATGGCCACTGTCAATGTTCTACACCCTACCTGATATAGCTACAGTAAACTCATACACACTGCTCCGGATGAATGTGCTTAAGTGGAAGGAATGTAAATCAAACGCCAGGAAACTGTATCTCCGTGAATTAGGCCTTGAACTTTTGAAACCATATGTAGAAGAGCGATCTGAGGAAAGGACTCCAGTTTCCTAGTATTTTCGCGATGGGTTACATACTTGGAAAGACACTACAGGTACCAAAATTACTGCAGATGAGGGACCAACTAGGGAAGCAAGATCCTACATATGTTTGAAGAATGGTAGTAACCAGAGAATATATAACGAAAACTGCGTTAACATGTGAACGATGTGGTCTCTGTCTGTGCAAGAGTCATTCAGAAACAACCATTTTGTGTGCTGGAGGTAAATGTCATCTATAAATGACAGTATTCTTTCCAAGTGAAGAATGTTTTTCAAAGTCTTGAATGTACTACAACCTATATTTGTGCAAGTGTTTTATTTCTGTTTTTTTTTTTAAATCTTCCGTCACGGAAAAAACTGTATTATTCAGTTACTATATCAAAGAGTGCATAGTAACATTAGATATAGTGTGTATTTGTGCACAGACTTTATGTTTCTAGTTTATACAAATTTTCATTGTCCAAGATTTGACCACTGTTACTTGTTATAATCGCCCTATGTGTTCAAAAATTTACGTTTTTAGTTATGTTGTCGCTATTTCCTGTTACACTGATTTTATTTTGGTAACATAATTACTTAAATTAATACGTGTTACAGGATTTACAGCTTGTTGTGACACGGGAAAAATTTGCTCTTGGGTGATGCTCCGTGTTACCTAAAATACCTTGGTGCTTCTAAGATGAGGGCCTGAAACCTCCGCGCTTTGCAAAAGTATAGTTATCATACCCCAGAAAATACTTTGGAAACGCTATCTGACTCGTGAACTTGGTAGAAACAGTCACACTCACAGACACTTTCATAATACGAACTAACTGAAAAACATGGGCGTGCATAGCTACTACGCTAATACTGTGAATATTGATTCCTTAAACAGTGATCCGAAACTGAACAAGTGTCAGCCTTCTGGTTATAGAGTCCAGCTGTGCTATTAGGGTGTTTCCTCAGTTTTATACTTTTTAGCTTTAAGTACGAAGACCATTAGACCATCAGAGCCAAATGTAATTCGTGAATATCGTTTTCCACATTCATAGTAATGTTCGAGATTATGTCTCACGATATCTGATATACAGGAATATCTGTAACAGAACCCGCCGACCCGCTATAGCAGCACTCGTAACCTGATGGGACGTAAAGAAGAACTACTTATTACTAATGACTCGTGACTGTAATTCCGTACATGATCGTTAGTGCAGCAGAATGCTCACGTCCGTGGGGCGAACCCACAACATACGACAAGATGGCTGCAGTGCAACGTGGCACGATATCGTGTATTAACAACAAAGAATGATAACGTACATATCGAAATAAAGCCCAAACGAATAGATTAACAAACGGTTTAAGCTTATACATTACGAATATTAAAGAATCTGTGGCTCTTAATGTAATATGAATACAGAAAATTGCAAACCGTCCCTTTTTTGAAATGTTGTTTATTCCGCTAGCCGGTTTTCAGACCTTCTCAGGATCATCTTCAGGCGGTGTACACAAGTTATGTAACTGTATTACGGCGTAATGCTAGGTGCTGGCTGTGTGAAAAGAATATGGAATATACTTTAATGTATCGCCATGAGGATTGTTTTTAGGGCGTTTTGGATCTAAAAATCAGTTCTGTACTTACTGCGACAGTATGGGCAGCTTTGTTCTTAGTATCCACCAGTCGGCTTCCATTGTGATTGACAGCTGGTAACACATCATTCACTTTTCACAGGATATGTGTATGAATACGGGTAGTTACGAAACTGAGATAGCATCCATCTTGTGCTGTACAGCTCGGGGTTCTTACAGAGGACCTCATACGAATATATAAGGTACTCTGCTCAGGGACATTATTTGTTTTTGTTTGAATATAATATAGTCGCTGCATGGGCAAAAGACTTAATCAAAACCGGCATTTAATTTGAAAACAGGTTTCTTCCTCGTTGTTTACAAAAATAAAGTTAGTGCACATATAAACAGCTGCTATTATCTCCAAAAATTTTAATTTTCGTTTTATTTTAATTTTGGGCATTCATGTTGATGCCGGAATTGATTAAGGCTTTTGCCCATGCCGCGACTGTATTATATGCAGACAAAAACAAATAATGTCCCCCAGCAGAGTGTCTTATATGTTCCTACGTGGTCCTCTGTAACAACCACGAGCTGTACAGCACATGTTGGATGCTAGCTGAGCGTCGTAACTACCCGTATTCATACACATATCCTGTGAAAAGTGAGTGATGTGCTACCAACTGTCTATCGCAATGGAAGCTGACGTGGATACTCATAACAAAGCCGCCAGAACTGTCACAGTTAAAAACAGAACTGATTTTTAGATCTAAAGCGCCCTCAAAACAATCCTCGTGGCGATACATTAAAGCATATTCCATATTCTTGCCACAGAGCCAGCACCTAGAATTACGTCATAATATAGTTACTTAAATTGGGCACACCGCCTGAAGATGATCCTGAAAAGGTCTGAAAGCCGGCTAGTGGAATAAACAACATTTCCAACAAGTAATTAGTTGCAACTTTCTCTTTTTTTAGAAATTTGTAAATGTTTTACTGAACGCAAGGACTGATCTTGCAAGCACACATTGGTATTCAGACCTACGAGTACAAGATTCAGATTCACGATAAGCAATAGGAACATTATGTTCTCACCTCATGGTTTCAAACAAAGCGAAAACTCTTTCATTCTTCGGGAGAGGGTTAAAAATTTGAATTTAAAGCTCTAAAAAGTTAAAAGATAACACCCGTCGCTATAATCAGCATCCATTCAACCAAGTATGAGTAACCTTGGAGTTTTCATTTTACAATGCACAAGCCAACGGCCCTGTTCCTGTTCGTAGAATAATCGCGTCTGAGCGATGCCATTGTAACTCACCAGTTGAAATGGTTTCACCAATTTCTTTTTCGCTATAGAATCTCCACAACGGTGTGGGTCACCACCACACAATGGTAGTCTCCCTTTCACAGCACAGAGCTCCTCTAAGCACAGTACGAGAAACTAGCATCCAGCCGAATCCAGAACAGAACACTGTGTTGTGAAAACTCTTTCAGACAAGAACGACTTCAAGGCCTGTAACCCGCAGACAATTCCCACTGGTCCAAAGTGGTATAGCTGTGGAGAATCTGGCCCATAGTTCAATTTTCCACCGCTGGTAGGGACTGCAGTCGCATGCAAAATTCATAAACACATGGCGGATGTCAGGCATTTTAAAAACTGGAGGGAAGTAGAAAGATTAAAATGGAAAATGACATGTAATTTGAAATGAATTTAAAAAAATTCAGGATTGTAGAACATGTCCACTTGTACTTTGTACTGCTACCTCCATGGTCTCTCCATGTCACATCCCCTGGTCCTCCCCCATAATAATAACAATATATTAAAATGATGCTTAAAATGGTAAGTTAATGAAAATTAGCTAAGATGCGTAGTCTCTTCATTATGTAAGCCCAAAACACACGCGCGCACACACACACACACACACACACACACACACACACACACACACACACACGCACGCAGGTCTAAGGTACACATAACTTTCGTGAAAGGCAAATATATTAATGCCAAGTAATTGTCTTTGAATTATGGAAGCACACTCACACACACACACACACACACACACACACTACACAGTCTACTACCTCCATTCTATCAGTAGTTAGTATTCGGCTACCATAAAAATGAAAGAGCCAATTGCAGTGTAGCCTCATCTGGAGTGTGCCCTAAAGTGATCTGAAGGACCTGAATTACCTATCAAAAATATAGCACACACACAAAAAATTTACCTGAATTGCGTAAAATGATGAAAATGTTGTGATCTAGACTACGTTTTTCTTACTGGCTTTAAGTAATGGCTTAAAGAGTGGCTGACCAGTCATATCAGTAAATTGCAATAGAAATTAAAAACACTGAAGCACCAAAGAAACTATAACACCTGCCTAATATTGTGTAGGGTCCCGCGAACACGCAGAAGTGCCGCAACACGACGTGGCGTAGACTCGACTACTGTCTGAAGTAGTGCTGGAGGGAACTGACACCATGAATCCTGCAGGGCTGTCCACAAATACGTAAGGGTACGAGGGAGCGGAGATCTCTTCTGAAGAGCACGTTGCAAGGCACCCCTAATACGCTCAATAATGTTCATTTACGGGGAGTTCGATGGCCAGCGGAAGTGTTTAAACTCAGACGAGAGTTCCTGGAGCCACGCTGTGGCAATTCTAGACGTGTGGGGTGTCGCATCGTCCTGCTGGAATTGGCCAAGTCCGTCGAAATGCACAACGGACATGGATGGATGCAGGTGATCATACAGAATGCTTACGTACCTGTCACCCGTCAGAATCACATCTAGACGTATCAGGGGTCACATATCAGTCAAATCGCACACGCCCCATACCGTCACAGAGCATCCGTCAGCTTGAACACTCCCCTGCTGACATGCAGGGAACGGATTGATGAGGTTGTCTCCATATCGGTACACGTTCATCCGCTAGATACAATTTGAAAGGAGACTCGTCTCACCGGGAAACATGTTTCCAGTCTTCAACAGTGCAGTGTCGGTGTTGACGGGCCCAGGTGAGGCCTAAAGCTTTGTGTCGAGCTGTTATCGAGGGTACACTAGCTGGACTTCGGCTCCGAAAGCTCGCATCGATGATAGTTCGTTGAATGTTTCTCACGCTGACACTTGTCGATGGCCCAATATTGAAATTTGCAGCAATTTGCGGAAGGATTGCAATTCTGTCATGTTGAACTATTCTCTTTACTCGTCTTTGGTCCCGTTCTTGCAGGACCTTTTGCGGCCGAAGCGATGTAAGAGATCTGATGCTTTATCGGTTTCCCGATATTCATGGTACACTGGTGAAATTGTCGTACTGAAAAATCCCCACTTCATCGCTACCTCGGAGATCCTGTGTCCCATCATTCGTGCGCCGACTAAAACACCACGTTCAAACTCACTTCAATCTTCATAACCTGCCATTTTAACAGCAGTAACCGATCTAGCAATTGCGCCCTTGACATTTGTCTTATACAGGCGTTACCCGACTAAAACACCACGTTGTGTGTATATAAAATAGTTACGAAATGGGGCATGTTGAGCTTTCCGGTATCTAGCTTCATCCACTTTTCCAGGTCACAAACCTGCCTAATTCTGGCTATTTTTCAAGATCGCCATCGAGGAGACACAAGAATTAATTTTTTGGGTTTTTAACATGGTAACGAAAAAGAAAAATTCATGTACAAAGTATTTATTAATTGTATCATATCCTTTAACACACAGAACACAACTGTTTATTTATGTTTGGCTGATGTAGACGTGATACGATCCAGCTTAATTTTTAACTGATGATTTAAGTTTACGGCCAAATAATCTAATTCTTTTTGCACGCAGTAATTTCATAAAAACAAAGATGTCAACTATCCGTTTCATGGCTTTAACAATTAGTTCACTCTTTCTTGCAATGCTTCTAGCCAAGAGCATAAAAGTTTTTTTTAAATTTGCCCTTCTATTTCCTACACTGCACTATTCTTAAAGCATTCCATGTCAACTTGAGTGTAAGTTAGCAAATGTGTTGCTGCACAATCTTGTGGAATTACTGGATAGAATTTTAGGTTTACAATTTTAGCAAATGAATTCTCATTAATGCAGTCATACGGGTGCTTTTAAACTGTGCAGCTGGTTTTTCTGTTGATAAATGCACACTGTACAGTCCCCTATACAGAGATACAATTTAACCATGCTTTTTAAACAGATCGTAACAGGAATGGTAGTCTCTCTCTCTTTTTTTTTTTTTTTTTTTTTTTTTTTTTCATCAGTCTACTGACTGGTTTGATGCGGCCCGCCACGAATTCCTTTCCTGTGCTAACTTCTTCATCTCAGAGTAGCACTTGCAACCTATGTCCTCAATTATTTGCTTGACGTATTCCAATCTGTCTTCCTCTACAGTTTTTGCCCTCTACAGCTCCCTCTAGTACCATGGAAGTCATTCCCTCATGTGTTAGCAGATGTCCTATCATCCTGTCCCTTCTCCTTATCAGTGTTTTCCACATATTCCTTTCCTCTCCGATTCTGCGTAGAACCTCCTCATTCCTTACCTTATCAGTCCACCTAATTTTCAACATTCGTCTATAGCACCACATCTCAAATGCTTCGATTCTCTTCTGTTCCGGTTTTCCCACAGTCCATGTTTCACTACCATGGTGGTCTATAAACAGAAATTTTGTATATCAATGCTGTAAACGTTTTTGGATCCATTGGTTTCTGCTAGTACTACAACATGGGACCACTTTCCATTGCCATTTACAGTAAAAGTTGATATATTGTGTTCCACAGTCATATTCAGATGTTTCCTTACACTGTTTTCCATGTAATATGTAAGCCTTTCTTGCACATCTGGAACGCCTTCTTCTTTTTCAAATTGTAGTTTGTATTTCTCTACTATGGTAGTTGTTTCCGCCAAATATTTCAATTTTCGTTTTTCTGACTTCCATCTCTTTCATTTCCAGTTCTCTTTTGTGTATACATAATACGTTAATTGCACTGAAATAAATAATTTCTTTTGTAGGGAACTGTGTACGTCTGTTTGATACGTTTATTCTTTTTCTTAAGACCTAAGGAACAGTATTATACACAGGAACCGTTCCTAATTCAACAATATCAATTCTTGGTGATTTTGCGGAGAAAACTTTTTCCATCTAACTGTAATATAACTCTTCTGTATAACAGTTAAGCCATCTTTGTTACAGTCTCTGTTAACAGTTTTCACATAGTTTGCAGTAAAATAATTAAAACGTGGTAAGATTGAACACTGTTAAGCATAACACAACAACTCTTCTATAAGCTGAATAATAACTTACACCGCATGGAAGCAGTTAGCACGTAGTATATGGGAGCGCTTTGTTAATGCTCCTCATTGGTGTTTAAGACACTTAAACAGTCGTACATAGATTCAAACGCATCATACATTCTGTAATTGTACGTTGTGGCCTCCACTCTGATGAGCGAAGGAAGATGATATACTTTCTCATATACGACGGTATTTTATAAAATCGATAAAATGGTTACCAATAACTTCTTTCACCCTTGGGCTTATGATTTGACATATAAATGTGTTATATATCTTTTCTCTACAGTAGTAGCTCATCAAAGTAAACGATCTATCCCAAAACTCATATCATTGTTTACAATGAAATCGTCATTTCTTCGGTAGGCTTCTTGTACATAACAGCTGTTGGTTATGTCTGGCAGTTGCAGATCTTCGTTTTTTATAGCAGTCCTAGTTAAATCTTTCGTTATATCAAGGCTCGTAAGGTAGCAAAGAGCTACTGCATTGTCTCAGGCAGTTGGTCCATCAGAACAGTCAGTTTAACAGCAAAAAATTCCATTTTATGTGGTAGAGCCACAGGATTTTTATTTTTCACCGTAATGATTTCCACTGTTTCTTCTGCAAGTTCTTGCTGAGGCACCGTCATTTGCAGGGATTTCCATGTGGGAGAAATTGTAGCTTCGCCTTGATACTTTGTGTTGCCGAGATGAACTA
Organism: Schistocerca cancellata; assembly: GCF_023864275.1. Classification (NCBI taxonomy): domain Eukaryota; kingdom Metazoa; phylum Arthropoda; class Insecta; order Orthoptera; family Acrididae; genus Schistocerca; species Schistocerca cancellata. The sequence goes on from NC_064630.1 coordinate 7,090,190, forward strand.
GGACCTCTCACCATGTAGATAACAGTGAAATGTACCATGCATTTCCCTTTTTAACATCACAGACCGACCACTCTCTAATTCCTGTTAACAGTCTATTTAATAACAGATATTAATTACCATCATGTCGTCACAAAAGAGATATGTAACAGGCATAGGCACGTTTTTTTATTATTCTAGGCTAAGGAGCATACCACTTGGTATAATTAGGTTTCCAGTGTCAGTAACAACGCAAGTTGTCGGTTTAAATTTAGGCCTAAGTATGACAGAGAGGACGGGTGTTGTGTGGTTTATATTGTTACACTCTCACTATATAAGGTGACTAGAGACGAATTGTATGTATTAATTAGTGTTTTTTCGTTGTGTTTGTGTATATCTCAACTCTGTACAGTGTCAACATGTCTAACGTAATAGCGTACACGATACCCGGAAAAATTTTTGGATTTTGTGAAGACGTTTGTATGGCTCATTATTGTGTGTGTACCATTTACACTGGACTCACCCAGGCCTGAAGATGGTTGTAGCTGACCGAAGTTAACTATCTGGTTAATAACATTTTTGGGACCCATGACGGCATTTATAACAAGAAAAAGCTACAGGAGTGTTTGCTAAGCAACTGAACTGACCGCCAGCTTAAACAAAAACAGTTAATAGATACCAAAGACTTCATTTGGTATCATGTGTCTCGACCCTCAGAACATTCGTGTCTGAAATTTTACGTAAAGCAGTATTTGACGGCGTTGATACCCACGCCCATTCCATCATAAAAGCCAACATGAAACTACTGACAGAGAATTAAGTGTTACCCAGCACAAAAAAGACCATTGCCACCGGTCGAGAACCTGTGTCATGAGTCAGCAGTACAAAATCGTCGGATATATATAACTTACAACATAGTCGGAGAATTTTCTGAAACAACACGCAGTTTCTTCCAACTACTCATAGATCTTGTGGGTGCAATTTCTCTATCAGAGGGTTGTCTATATACACTCCTGGAAATTGAAATAAGAACACCGTGAATTCATTGTCCCAGGAAGGGGAAACTTTATTGACACATTCCTGGGGTCAGATACATCACATGATCACACTGACAGAACCACAGGCACATAGACACAGGCAACAGAGCATGCACAATGTCGGCACTAGTACAGTGTATATCCACCTTTCGCAGCAATGCAGGCTGCTATTCTGCCATGGAGACGATCGTAGAAATGCTGGATGTAGTCCTGTGGAACGGCTTGCCATGCCATTTCCACCTGGCGCCTCAGTTGGACCAGCGTTCGTGCTGGACGTGCAGACCGCGTGAGACGACGCTTCATCCAGTCCCAAACATGCTCAATGGGGGACAGATCCGGAGATCTTGCTGGCCAGGGTAGTTGACTTACACCTTCTAGAGCACGTTGGGTGGCACGGGATACATGCGGACGTGCATTGTCCTGTTGGAACAGCAAGTTCCCTTGCCGGTCTAGGAATGGTAGAACGATGGGTTCGATGACGGTTTGTATGTACCGTGCACTATTCAGTGTCCCCTCGACGATCACCAGTGGTGTACGGCCAGTGTAGGAGATCGCTCCCCACACCATGATGCCGGGTGTTGGCCATGTGTGCCTCGGTCGTATGCAGTCCTGATTGTGGCGCTCACCTGCACGGCGCCAAACACGCATACGACCATCATTGGCACCGAGGCAGAAGCGACTCTCATCGCTGAAGACGACACGTCTCCATTCGTCCCTCCATTCACGCCTGTCGCGACACCACTGGAGGCGGGCTGCACGATGTTGGGGCGTGAGCGGAAGACGGCCTAACGGTGTGCGGGACCGTAGCCCAGCTTCATGGAGACGGTTGCGAATGGTCCTCGCCGATACCCCAGGAGCAACAGTGTCCCTAATTTGCTGGGAAGTAGCGGTGCGGTCCCCTACGGCACTGCGTAGGATCCTACGGTCTTGGCGTGCATCCGTGCGTCGCTGCGGTCCGGTCCCAGGTCGACGGGCACGTGCACCTTCCGCCGACCACTGGCGACAACATAGATATACTGTGGAGACCTCACGCCCCACGTGTTGAGCAATTCGGCGGTACGTCCACCCGGCCTCCCGCATCCCCACTATACGCCCTCGCTTAGAGTCCGTCAACTGCACATACGGTTAACGTCCACGCTGTCGCGGCATGCTACCAGTGTTTAAGACAGCGATGGAGCTCCGTATGCCACGGCAAAGTGGCTGACACTGACGGCGGCGGTGCACAAATGCTGCGCAGCTAGCGCCATTCGACGGCCAACACCGCGGTTGCTGGTGTGTCCGCTGTGCCGTGCGTGTGATCATTGCTTGTACAGCCCTCTCGCAGTTTCCGGAGCAAGTATGGTGGGTCTGACACACCGGTGTCAATGTGTTCTTTTTTCCATTTACAGGAGTGTATATTTACGGCTGTTGATACACTTGATGGACTGAGGCGACGCCGTCAGTGACTTCTGAGAGGAAAGAACAGCAAGAACCTTTTTCACGATGAATTTCCTTTTCGGATGTACAAGTTTTATCACTACTGACCAAGGGCGCGACATTGAGTCGATGTAGTTCATCGAACTGTCCAAAAGTAAGTTTTCGAACACGTCCGTATGACTAGACTCCATCCTGGAAGCAATAGGGTATAGAACAGTAAATGTCGTTCTTACGTGCCACGGAACAACTGGACCGCCGTGCTGCCTTCGGTCTTACTGGACCTCCGCACAGCTCTGAAACCAGACACCGGAACACTGACAGCGGAAACTGTTTAAGGAAAAAACTACACACATGGGCGTAGTTTCTTTCTGCACCGCACCTGTCACTTGAACCAGAGCTGCCATTTTTATTGCAACAAGTCCGGATCCAAACCTGTGAGGTACTCCCATCACCGGCATCCTTCCGTGTAGACCAGAAAGTCTTAGTACTCAAGGATCATAAAACATGCTCGCATGTGATGCTAACGACAGATGCAGCTCATCTACCACTGTTGTTGTTGTTGTGGTCTTCAGTCCTGAGACTGGTTTGATGCAGCTCTCCATGCTACTCTATCCTGTGCAAGCTTCTTCATCTCCCAGTACCTACTGCAACCTACATCCTTTTGAATCTGCTTAGTGTATTCATCTCTTGGTCTCCCCCTACGATTTTTACCCTCCACGCTGCCCTCCAATACTAAATTGGTGATCCCTTGATGCCTCAGAACATGTCCTACCAACCGATCCCTTCTTCTGGTCAAGTTGTGCCACAAACTTCTCTTCTCCCCAATCCTATTCAATACTTTCTCATTAGTTATGTGATCTACCCACCTAATCTTCAGCATTCTTCTGTAGCACCACATTTCAAAAGCTTCTATTCTCTTCTTGTCCAAACTATTTACCGTCCATATTTCACTTCCATATATGGCTACACTCCATACAAATACTTTCAGAAATGACTTCCTGACACTTAAATCTATACTCGATGTTAACAAATTTCTCTTCTTCAGAAACGCTTTCCTTGCCATTGCCAGTCTACATTTTATATCCTCTCTACTTCGACCATCATCAGTTATTTTGCTCCCCAAATAGCAAAACTCCTTTACTACTTTAAGTGTCTCATTTCCTAATCTAATTCCCTCAGCATCACCCGACTTAATTCGACTACATTCCATTATCCTCGTTTTGCTTTTGTTGATGTTCATCTTATATCCTCCCTTCAAGACACCATCCATTCCGTTCAACTGCTCTTCCAAGTCCTTTGCTGTCTCTGACAGAATTACAATGTCATCGGCGAACCTCAAAGTTTTTATTTCTTCTCCATGGATTTTAATACCTACTCCAAATTTTTCTTTTGTTTCCTTTACTGCTTGCTCAATATACAGATTGAATAACATCGGGGAGAGGCTACAACCCTGTCTTACTCCCTTCCCAACCACTGCTTCCCTTTCATGTCCCTCGACTCTTATAACTGCCATCTGCTTTCTGTACAAATTGTAAATAGCCTTTCGCTCCTTGTATTTTACCCCTGCCACCTTTAGAATATGAAAGAGAGTATTCCAGTCAACATTGTCAAAAGCTTTCTCTAAGTCTACAAATGCTAGAAACGTAGGTTTGCCTTTCCTTAATCTTTCTTCTAAGATAAGTCGTAAGGTGAGTATTGCCTCACGTGTTCCAGTATTTCTACGGAATCCAAACTGATCTTCCCCGAGGTCGGCTTCTACTAGTTTTTCCATTCGTCTGTAAAGAATTCGTGTTAGTACTTTGCAGCTGTGGCTTATTAAACTGATTGTTCGGTAATTTTCACATCTGTCAACACCTGCTTTCTTTGGGATTGGAATTATTATATTCTTCTTGAAGTCTGAGGGTATTTCGCCTGTCTCATACATCTTGCTCACCAGATGGTAGACTTTTGTCAGGACTGGCTCTCCCAAGGCCGTCAGTAGTTCCAATGGAATGTTGTCTACTCCGGGGGCTTTGTTTCGACTCAGGTCTTTCAGAGCTCTGTCAAACTCTTCACGCAGTATCGTATCTCCCATTTCATCTTCATCTACATCCTCTTCCATTTCCATAATATTGTCCTCAAGTGCATCGCCCTTGTATAGACCCTCTATATACTCCTTCCACCTTTCTGCCTTCCCTTCTTTGCTTAGAACTGGGTTTCCATCTGAGCTCTTGATGTTCATAGAAGTGGTTCTCTTATCTCCAAAGGTCTCTTTAATTTTCCTGTAGGCAGTATATATCTTACCCCTATTGAGATAAGCCTCTACATCCTTACATTTGTCCTCTAGCCATGCCTGCTTAGCCATTTTGCACTTCCTGTCGATCTCATTTTTGAGACGTTTGTATTCCTTTTTGCCTGCTTCATTTACTGCATTTTTATATTTTCTCCTTTCATCAATTAAATTCAATATTTCTTCTGTTACCCAAGGATTTCTACTAGCCCTTGTCTTTTTACCTACTTGATCCTCTGCTGCCTTCACTACTTCATCCCTCAAAGCTACCCATTCTTCTTCTACTGTATTTCTTTCCCCCATTCCTGTCAATTGTTCCCTTATGCTCTCCCTGAAACCCTCTACAACCTCTGGTTCTTTCAGTTTATCCAGGTCCCATCTCCTTAAATTCCCACCTTTTTGCAGTTTCTTCAGTTTCAATCTGCAGTTCATAACCAATAGATTGTGGTCAGAATCTACATCTGCCCCAGGAAATGTCTTACAATTTAAAACCTGGTTCCTAAATCTCTGTCTTACCATTATATAATCTATCTGAAACCTGTCAGTATCTCCAGGCTTCTTCCATGTATACAGCCTCCTTTCATGATTCTTAAACCAAGTGTTAGCTATGATTAAGTTGTGCTCTGTGCAAAATTCTACCAGGCGGCTTCCTCTTTCATTTCTTAGGCCCAATCCATATTCACCTACTACGTTTCCTTCTCTCCCTTTTCCTAGACTCGAATTCCAGTCACCCATGACTATTAAATTTTCGTCTCCCTTCACTATCTGAATAATTTCTTTTATTTCATCATACATTTCTTCAATTTCTTCGTCATCTGCAGAGCTAGTTGGCATATAAACTTGTACTACTGTAGTAGGTGTGGGCTTCGTATCTATCTTGGCCACAATAATGCGTTCACTATGCTGTTTGTAGTAGCTTACCCGCATTCCTATTTTCCTATTCATTATTAAACCTACTCCTGCATTACCCGTATTTGACTTTGTGTTTATAACCCTGTAGTCACCTGACCAGAAGTCTTGTTCCTCCTGCCACCGAACTTCACTAATTCCCACTATATCTAACTTTAACCTATCCATTTCCCTTTTTAAATTTTCTAACCTACCTGCCCGATTAAGGGATCTGACATTCCACGCTCCGATCCGTAGAACGCCAGTTTTCTTTCTCCTGATAACGACATCCTCTTGAGCAGTCCCCGCCCGGAGATCCGAATGGGGGACTATTTTACCTCCGGAATATTTTACCCAAGAGGATGCCATCATCATTTAATCATACAGTAAAGCTGCATGCCCTCGGGAAAAATTACGGCCGTAGTTTCCCCTTGCTTTCAGCCGTTCGCAGTACCAGCACAGCAAGGCCGTTTTGGTTATTGTTACAAGGCCAGATCAGTCAATCATCCAGACTGTTGCCCTTGCACTACAGCCGCCATACTCTGCACGTTTCTAAATATCCAACGCAAATAATTTGCAACCGAAAACCACTGAAAGTGTCAGTGGAACGGGTCAAACTGGCATAATTTATGACACCCGATGCCGCTTCACAACGACACAAGACCTGGGACTTCACATCAATGACGTAAAATGAAGCCAGTAATTGGACTGGTCCCTCACTCTTAGTATTACCTTCTCCTCAGAAAACAAGTCCACAGGGATCGTCAGCAGTTCATAGTAGAGCAGGTCGACGAGTAAGTTGCAAATATCCGCACAGTTTGGGAGCTCCACTCTGCCACAGGGGGCTGTGTGGGAAACACCGATGTGTGACGACGAAGGAAATTGTACGTGTTGTTCTTTGGCGTACTGATCTAACACAGCTAACTTTCTTTGCAGTTCCAGTTTTACCTACGCCTGCCGCCTCGTGAAAAAATGTAAGTTTATATGGTTACAAGAGAATTATCGAATTATGTGCGTATTATTGAAGAATCCTATAATGTAGTTGGAAAAGGTATGTCTGATTGATGAGTGTGTACAGTGTAGTAATTAAATCACGCATTGTCCTCCAAGCTATATCCAGCAGCAATACTTACTGTACAAAAGTTGTTAATCACAGCTGTTAGCATCAGGCTTTAAGGGGCTCCGGAAGGGCTCAAAATCATGAAAAGTTCAATTTTTACTTTTTTACGTTTTCTGAATCTGCAGACTATTACCTTTTAATAGATATATAATTTATTCAATTCCGAAGACTACAACTATTTTTAAATTTTTTTGAAATGTGTTCTACATGGGCGTGACCCACTGTGGCGCTGTTAAACTGCTGTCAAATGGTGTTATTATTAACGTCCGTGTTCATCAGGTACATTTTAGTGATGTGAGATGAAGTATGTGTTGTGGCTAACCTATTTTCAGAGACTTAGCAGCACCTGAACTGTTGAAAAAGTGTATTCACGGAAAAACTCAAAACCCCAATGAAAGTGTAAATAGTGTTATATCGTCGAGAATCCCCAAGACTGTATTTGTTGGAATAGAAACACTTCACTTTGGTGTGTATGATGCTGTTGCGACTTTCAATGATGGCAACATTGTAAGGTGCAAGGTATTTAGAAATATGGGAATGAAGATAGGTTCTAACATGGTACGAGCGATGCTTGCTTTAGACAAGGAACGCCTTCGGGCTGCAGACAGGGCTGTAAAGAGTCTAGAAATACAAGCAAGAGTAAACAGGAGGAGAAACAAGAGGAAGCTGGAGGAGGAGTTTGCAGAGGATGAAGATAATCCATCCTATGGACCTGGAATGCACTAAATCCAGTCTTTGTCGCTCGATTCCCAAAACTTTTATTTTCTCATACTAATTACATGTTTTCTAAGGATCTTCCAAACATATTTGTTTCAAACTTTCAGTAAATGTTACACAGTACCTTCTGCATAATTTAAGACAGCCTTTTTCCAAAAAACTGTATATTTTTGAATATATAAATAAAAAATTGCAAAAAAATGTTGTGAATTTTCATTACAATTGAAAAAAAATCATCTTTAATAACTGAACAAAAATTTTGTAAAATCCCTGTGTTAAGTTGTAGCCCATATTCCAATAAATAATCTGTAAAAAGTTCAACTTCCTACCTCAAATACTTTGTGAGGAAAGATGTAATTTATAAGCGTTATTTTAACATTGCAAGTATAGGGCGTTCCGGAGCCCCTTAAGAAACTAGGTGTAGCTCACCGTAGGTTTGATAAACGTGTAATGAGCCTGAGGAACTATTTTTCAAATAGCTATTTAAGTAATTAAATTGCTTACTTAATTATTACTTAATCCAAAAAACATTTTAATGGCATTACACATATCAGATTAACACAATGATGAAACATAATTAAAAGTTAACGATTTCGTATATACAGATCTGCTTCCACAATGATTTGTATTTTGGCTACAATGATACTATATAAAAATACACTTGGGAACAAGCATCTCATAACGACAAAACTAATGTTAGAATACTGGTTCACGTTTCATTCGTAGTCTCTGCGAGCAAATAAGTCTATCCCTCGGGACTGTTGGTAAAATAACAGAAACCGCTACGCTCATTTGAAAGTTAATCGTGAATTGTCATAGATTGTATTTTAAGCAAGCTGTTGAAGCGGTTCTCTGAGAAAAGATGAAAATCGTGGCACAAATCTGTAATATCTCCCTGTAAAAGGGATTTGTTTTTGAAGGAATGAGATATGCTGTTGCTGGATCTCTTTATGAAAGGGGGTATGCTGTTAATATTTCAAACTATCATTCCATCTTGCTGTTTTAAACAGTGCTAAATTTTTAAAGTGGAATACCTCGGAAACTGAAACATCATTAATATAATTTGGAATCAGAAGATATCATAGACAGATGGCACATCACAGTTGCCCATCTCCCAAATAAAATAGTGGAAGACATGATTGGCTCTGAGAGGACCGTAATGTAGTCTGGAATGCCTCAGTATTCTCTGCTGGGGCACTTGCTTTCTTCCCTAGTATATGTGACTCATTTGCTTCCGCTCACCACCTAAATACGGAATTTTAAAATGTCTGCTGCTGACACAAGGATTTCGGCAGATGACACATCTGTTACTAAATTGTAGCCGAATGTCAAGGCCACACCCCAGGAAGTTTTCACATCGTTTACAATCAACTCCCTTTGTGTTAAACTAAGAAACATGACGTCCATTCCCTGCCACGCAAATCATAAAAATCCAGATGAAGTAGTTATTGCACTTAACCGCCAGTTAATAAAGAACGTGGACTCCTTTGAAATTCTTCGTCCTCGTTTGGATAGCAGGCTGAACTGACAACATCATGTTCTCGAGATACGAAACTGGTTGTAGTCAGCGACATCTGCTCTAAGAGTAATTTCCGTTTTATTTATTTATTCAGCCAGAGATCGTCTGATAATAGTAGATCATTTGGCGCCATAATGGAATAAAAATATACATCTCAAATATAGAAGTATATAGAAAGTAAAGCATGTCTTACGAGGATGGAACAGGTTGTCGGCCATTGCCTTGCTGAAGGAAGCATCGCGGCACTTGCCTGAAATGATTTAGCAAAAACATGGAAATTATAAATCAGGAAGATCTGACAGAGCAATATACATTATCCCGAATACGACGTGAGTGTCATAACGACTCTGCTGCACTCAGTTATGAGATGGTGAGCTTAGGAGAATGACCGAAGATTACTGTTATGCTCTACAGATAATTGCACAATATTAACCTGTAAAAGCATTACATTGTGATAATATGTTGTAGTGTGACTATGTTCTCCAATAGTTCCCTTTCGTCATTAACTCCTATTCTAAGTCTTTTGATGAATGCAGTGTATCAAAATTAGCATAATTAGAATATTTTTATTACGAAATGTCTTATACCATAATCATCTAAAGCAACATGTCAGCGTAATAAAAGATATTCCCAGCATAGAGAAGACCAGTTCGAATCACGTGTAATGAACACCCTTTCAGTACCGTAATTTTTTCAAACAATTCGATATGACGAGTGAAACATCTCAGAAAAATAAATGAAATTATGTCGTTAGTGGTACATAACCCACCTGAGTACGAAACAAACTGGTAGCACCATGCACGTAGTACTAGTAACTAAACTATCTCCAGTCTGAACTAAAACATTTAGTACTCGTTATCACGCTGACGCTAAGACTTTCGATTCACTATAACATCCAAAAGCACCAGACATACTATACACATCAAAAAGAGTTCGGCATCACCCCAGTTCCCAGAACTCCTGAAGATAGATTGTTGACTGTGGATATTGTATCACTGACACAGTCCCTTTGACTGTTCAGAGATGTCACTAAACCTGTCCAAAGATGTAAACAGCCATGCATGAGAAGCGCCTATTAGACCGAGGTGGGTCCGACAGCCGATCAGTTCCAGTCTTCCAACCAGGAAGGAGATACACGGCCCGTGTTCTCTGTAGTTCAACTATGCCTAGACAGTCAATACCGCGGTTCGATCGCGTCCACATTGTTACTTTGTGCCAGGAAGGGCTCTCAACAAGGGAAGTATCTAGGCGTCTCGGAGTCAACCAAAGCGATGTTGAGTGGACATGGAGGAGATACAGAGACACAGGAACTGTAGGTGACATGCCAAAGGCTACTACTGCAGTGGATGACCGCTACCCACGGATTATGCCTCGGAGGAACTCTGACAGCAACGCCACCACGTTGAATAATGCTTTTCGTGCAGCCACAGAGCTTCGTGTTACGACTCAAACTGTGCGCAGTAGGCCGCATGATGCGCAACTTCACTCCCGACGTCCATGGCGAAGTCCATCTTTTCAAACACGACACCGTGCAGCGCGGTATAGATGGAACCAACAACATGCTTAATGGACCGCTCAGCATTGTCATCACGTTCCCTTCACCGATGAGTGTCGCATATGCCTTCAATCAGACAATCGTCGGAGACGTGTTTGGAGGCATCCCGGTCAGGCTGAACGCCTCAGCGAGTGCAGCAAGATGGAAGTTCTCTGCTGTTTTGGGGTGGCACTATGTGGGGCCGACGATCGCCTCTGGTGGTCATGGAAGGCGCTGTAATGGCTGTACGGAACGTGAATGCGATCCTCCGATCGATAGTACAACCATATTGTCAACAAATTGGCGAGGTATTCGTCTTCATGGACGACAATTCGCGGCCCAGTCGTGAACATCTTGTGAATGAATTCCTTCAGGGTAACGACATCGCTCGACTAAAGTGGCCAGCATGTTACCCGGACATGAACCCTATCGAACATGCCTGGGATAGTTTATGGTCGATGTGGCCCACCAACCACTTTCAGGGATCTTCGGTGAATCACCGTTGAGGAGTGGGACAATCTGGACCAACAATGTCTTGATGAACTTGTGGGTAGTATGCCACAAAGAATACAGGCATGCATCAATGTAAGAGGACGTGCTAGTGGGTATTAGAGGAACCGGTGTTTACAGCAATTTGGACCACCACCTCTGAAGGTCTCGTTGTATGGTGGTACTACATGTAATGTGTGGTTTTCGTGAGCAATAAAAAGGGCGGAAATGATGTTTATGTTGATCTCTGTTCCAGTTTTCTGTGCAGGTTCCGCAACTCTCGGGGCCGAGGTGATGGAAAACTTTTTTTCGTGTGTGTTTATCCTTGTTGACAATTATTATTTTAGTACATGCTTTATACTCAGTTTTACGCTACAGAACAATTCCTTTGCGATAATAAGTAAAATAATTTATATAATGCTTTATTATTCTGCATGTAAAAAGAAACTACTTTTAAAGACCTACGAAATGTATTTTCAGTTTAAGTTGGGAAGGAAAATATACTGCCAAACATTCAAATGTTTTTAAATTTACTTATAGTTGTTGTACTCATGAGTATTTATCTTCCATATCCGTATCTAGTGTGGTATAGTCTATGTACTAATATCTGTAGTCTGCGTTCTATATTCTGTGTGCTAATTTTACATTTATCCGTTTGTGTGTATTTACTCGTTTCGCATCCCAGCGACTTTCCCACACATACTGCGCCTTGCGCCGAACCCTCCCGAAAGTTGATGGTGTTAGGACAGCAACCAGACACAAATTTACTTTGAGTTCCTTTATTCAAAGGAAACCGTTATCGGTTTCGAATCGTTGCGATTCATCATCAGACGGTTTACATGCTTTCTTTCTGACATTTGGTGTGTTTTTAGAGATTAATTGTCCTAAAATATAAATAAAACATAATTACCAACACGCCATACACAGATGGTTGCATTGCAGATTTTCGTTGCATGTGACTTACGTGAAACGTCGGTTTCGAGTGATTGTTTCCATGACGTTCATCCAATCGATGTAAATGCATTCCCACTGCATCCTCGTTGTTGCACACGTAATAGTTCTCACTGTACACTTTAGATTTGTCTCTGAGATCATTCCAACCACGCACCACATGTTTTGGTGCATACAAAGAGCTTACAAACATATGGGTGTCACAGATGCTATGATATATCGTAACATTTGGCGATGATGTCCTATGTTTGGAAAGGATCATATATTCTTTTACAAAACTGTAATGTCTTTTACATTAGTTCAGAGAGATTGAATTTTTTTTAAATTTGTTATTGCTAATTTAATTATAAAGTTTTTTATATATATTTAGAACTGTATAGGTAAAATATTATATTACTTTATTACATTTGGCAGCATGAGAATTATAGTAACATATAAATTTTCTACTTGATCTGCAGATATGTATATTAATATTATTTGCTTTGGAGGCTGGAAAGTAATTTTTGAAAATTTTTCAGGAAAGGGGTGTTAGCCAACTCTGTTTGTTCGTTAAGGATATAGTCTGGGGTGCTGCTTTCGTGTGTTCGTATTTCTATAGAAATAAGTCACATGCAACGAAAATATGCAACGCAACCATCTGTGTGTGGCGTGTTTGTAATTATGTTTTATTTATATTTTAGGGCAATTAATCTATAAAAACACACCAAATGTCAGAAAGAAAACATGTAAGCCGTCTGATGATGAATCGCAACGATTCGAAACCGGTAACTGTTTCCTTTGAATAAAGGAACTCAAAGTAAATTCGTGGCTGGTTGCTGTCCTAACACCATCAACATTTGTCTTCAGAAACAGCCACGGTCTCCAACATGTCATCATATGACTAAATTGCACTCCCGAAAGTTATTTTGTATTTCCCTCTGGTGGAATCGATGGTGGTACAGACTGCCTTTCCCAGAGAGTAACTTCTTGTGTGACCGTGGTCGGCCATGCGGTGCGAGCAGGTCAGCGAAGAGGTTTTGGGTTAGCAGAGCACGAGGAAGTAGACGAACATAAACGGTACTGGGAACAGACATATTTTTGTGCAGCAGAACGTCTTGTATGGACTTGGAGTGATAGTGCGGCAAGGTTGGGACTGCGGGTCGTTCTCTGCCTCGTGATGGCTGGGTGTTGTGTGCTGTCCTTAGGTTAGTTAGGTTTAAGTAGCTCTAAGTTCTAGGGGACTGATGACCATAGATGTTAAGTCCCATAGTGCTCAGAGCCATTTGAACCTTTTTTTTTTTTTCGACTGCGGGTCGTTTATTTGAAAAGGACCACCTCTTCTGGATTTAAGTGTTCGCTACTCGCAGTGTGCTGACGTTCGAAGATGTGTTTACAGCAAACTCTGTCAACGCTTTCAGATCCTGTATCCACTGTGTGGAAGAGACTGTCCTTCTGAGCGAAGCTGGGAGTTCAGGACAGCCTTCGCTACACTGTCGCTGCACCCTGGTTGCATTTAGGGACGAGTAATTGTTCACTCCATGCGAAACTGAGTAGATTTACTAGTCAACAGCTGGTGAACTGTTTGTTTTATCTGTTCGTGTTGTAAAGCTTGTCACTGAGTCTGCCCTTGTGTGTGCCATTGTGTTGTGTGCCCAAGGCAGACCGGCTGTAACTGATTTATGTTGCAGGTCTTATCAAGTCAACTTAATGATGTGTATAATGTATTGCCAACAAGTGTTCGCAGGAACGAGCTGGGAAATAAAATATGAATGCAAGCTCACGGCGCTGTAAACCCACTGAGCTTGTTGTTGATGAAAATTCTAATGCTGCAGATCAGTCTTTAAGTAGTCATCTTTTGACACTGATAAATTCGTATCTCCTTAATTGGCGTTCGTCTTAAGGTGTTCTGCACCTTACCCTATTAAGAAATTGTCTGGTACTTCTATACAGTACTAGAAAATCCTAAATTGTGCCAAGAGTATAAATGGTGTGCGTAAAGCTTGTGATCAGGCCTCCCGCTGTAACTTTTATTATGTATTTTAAGTTCAGTTGTTAACCTGATTTTATTTTAGGATTGTTTTTAACTTTGCATTGATGTCAGTTTATCATAATAAAGTTCTTCAATGGTTTACTAATGAATTTTAAGATAGGTCTGGGGATTTGAATTGTCAAGTAATTACCTAGTTCCATCGGAAACTTTTAATTGATGTTTTAATTGTATTGAGCTTAAATTTGACAAAACTGTAACACTGATAATTCCCATCAGTTAGGGCTAATATTTAATCAAGGGTATTTGAAGGGTTACATTTTAAAAGCAGCGGAGTTGGGCAACATGTGTATTTTCTAAACGTGAGAAGGAATTTCTTGCTAATAACTTTGTTTTAAAAACATGTCTGAATTAATATTAGCCCGACTCCTTACCATTTCCTACAGTTCCTGTCTTCCCAAAAACGAATCTACAGAACACATGTGCGACAAATAAGCATTCGAAAATTTTCGCAGATCAGACACACATTCTATCAGCAAACTTCAGCCTTATGACGATACACCTGTCACTTACTACGTTCTTCGTGGTGTCTTATACGTCTGTCTGAAAAAAAAAGGTCAGCAATCCCCATGTAAAGACATGTTCAGGTAATAAAGGTGAAAGGAGTTTAATATTCTTTACAAGGGAGCTCAATCTTTCTATTTAAAGAATGGTGCTACTTTAAGCGAACTATATTCTGTTTACGGTCCCCACTGAAACATGTTCTGTCTGTGCACAACAGAAATTTTACATCTGTTTATTATTTAATTTTACTGCGTTTTAAGTGAAAGCTGACTGCTTTTCTGAACTGTCTTCAGCTGCAAATGAAAGTTACTTACTGTTCCTGCGACATGCAGATAATCTTTAAACAATTAAACGTTTCACTTGGAGAATTCAGTTGTAACTCCAGGAAAGTAATTAATCTGTTGTTTTGCTACCTTGTAACGACTTGGCGCTGTGATGGACAGCGTCGTCTGTGTTACTGTGTAAATTTGTTGCCACTGGACTGGACTGGAAATAAGAAAGACCAACACTCTCTTCCTTTTATTATTCTCATTCGACTTTCACTATAGTTGTGACGGCAACAATTACTGGACACTTTTCAATTGTTACCGTACTCTTTTTGCCTTAGTACACCACGTCTGTTCGCCTTCTGAAAATAAACTTGTTCATTTATTTATAACCACACGTTGCGGTCTCCTTATACCGCCTTCCGACGGATAATTAACTCACCAGCTCTCCTCACCAAAGTGGATGTAACAACTCGGAATTCGGTTCACTGTGTTGTCCGGCCGAGCCTCTTGCCTCCCTCCGGAGTCCCCGCCGTCTTCTGCCTGCGCCCGCCGCCTTCTGGCTGTACGCATCTCTCGGGCAACGCTGCTGGTGGAGTCGTGAAGCTATCCACGTCTCCTGCCCCGTCTTGCACAATATGTGCCCATCTGATCTAACGGTATAATCAATCTACACTCCTGGAAATTGAAATAAAAACACCGTGAATTCATTGTCCCAGGAAGGGGAAACTTTATTGACACATTCCTGGGGTCAGATACATCACATGATCACACTGACAGAACCACAGGCACATAGACACAGGCAAAAGAGCATGCACAATGTCGGCACTAGTACAGTGTATATCCACCTTTCGCAGCAATGCAGGCTGCTATTCTCCCATGGAGACGATCGTAGAGATGCTGGATGTAGTCCTGTGGAACGGCTTGCCATGCCATTTCCACCTGGCGCCTCAGTTGGACCAGCGTTCGTGCTGGACGTGCAGACCGCGTGAGACGACGCTTCATCCAGTCCCAAACATGCTCAATGGGGGACAGATCCGGAGATCTTGCTGACCAGGGTAGTTCACTTACACCTTCTAGAGAACGTTGGGTGGCACGGGATACATGCGGACGTGCATTGTCCTGTTGGAACAGCAAGTTCCCTTGCCGGTCTAGGAATGGTAGAACGATGGGTTCGATGACGGTTTGGATGTACCGTGCACTATTCAGTGTCCCCTCGGGGGACAGATCCGGAGATCTTGCTGACCAGGGTAGTTCACTTACACCTTCTAGAGAACGTTGGGTGGCACGGGATACATGCGGACGTGCATTGTCCTGTTGGAACAGCAAGTTCCCTTGCCGGTCTAGGAATGGTAGAACGATGGGTTCGATGACGGTTTGGATGTACCGTGCACTATTCAGTGTCCCCTCGACGATCACCAGTGGTGTACGGCCAGTGTAGGAGAGCGCTCCCCACACCATGATGCCGGGTGTTGGCCCTGTGTGCCTCGGTCGTATGCAGTCCTGATTGTGGCGCTCACCTGCACGGCGCCAAACACGCATACGACCATCATTGGCACCAAGGCAGAAGCGACTCTCATCGCTGAAGACGACACGTCTCCATTCCTCCCTCCATTCACGCCTGTCGCGACACCACTGGAGGCGGGCTGCACGATGTTGGGGCGTGAGCGGAAGACGGCCTAACGGTGTGCGGGACTGTAGCCCAGCTTCATGGAGACGGTTGCGAATGGTCCTCGCCGATACCCCAGGAGCAACAGTGTCCCTAATTTGCTGGGAAGTGGCGGTGCGGTCCCCTACGGCACTGCGTAGGATCCTACGGTCTTGGCGTGCATCCGTGCGTCGCTGCGGTCCGGTCCCAGGTCGACGGGCACGTGCACCTTCCGCCGACCACTGGCGACAACATCGATGTACTGTGGAGACCTCACGCCCCACGTGTTGAGCAATTCGGCGGTACGTCCACCCGGCCTCCCGCATGCCCACTATACGCCCTCGCTCAAAGTCCGTCAACTGCACATACGGTTCACGTCCACGCTGTCGCGGCATGCTACCAGTGTTAAAGACTGCGATGGAGCTCCGTATGCCATGGCAAACTGGCTGACACTGACGGCGGCGGTGCACAAATGCTGCGCAGCTAGCGCCATTCGACGGCCAACACCGCGGTTCCAGGTGTGTCCGCTGTGCCGTGCGTGTGATCATTGCTTGTACAGCCCTCTCGCAGTGTCCGGAGCAATTATGGTGGGTCTGACACACCGGTGTCAATGTGTTCTTTTTTCCATTTCCAGGAGTGTATTTTGCTAACAGTAGTCTTTTCCGTTTTGTGTATTATTGCAGATCAACCTCATATGCTGTTATACTGCATGTTTATTTTGGTTCAAATGGCTCTGAGCACTATGCGACTTAACTTCTGAGGTCATCAGTCGCCTAGAACGTAGAACTAATTAAACCTAACTAACCTAAGGACATCACACACATACATGCACGAGGCAGGATCCGAATCTGCGACCGGAGCGGTCACTCGGCTCCAGACTGTAGCGACTAGAACCGTGTTTATTTTACCTAACACATTTCAACCCTTAAGATCCATTGTTTTTCAGTGAATGAAAATGTTACGAGACATCGGAGTTTATCGTAGATACTATTGTCGATGCTCTGCTTACATTTTTCCAGAAGTGTCAAATATAAGTGTATACTGTTTCTATTGACTGGGAGAAAGCCTTTGGTAGGGTACAGTGGACTAAATTAATGAACATTCTAAGGAAGAATGGTATCGACTTTACGGATGGAAGGCTGTTTAAAAATCTTCACCTACAATAGAGAATACAACTACAGACAGGAAATGACATGACAGAAGAAAGCACAATTGGAAGGGGATTGAGGCAAGGCTGATATCTCACCCCAATAATGTTTAACGTATATATGGAGCATATTTTCAAGAAATGTTTGAAACAAAATAGAGGAGTTTGGGTTCTTGGTAGGAGGACAGAATGTGTGTGTCTGAATTACTAACGGACCAAACTTTTAGTCATCGGCCCCTAGACTTACACTCTACTTAAACTAACCTATGCTAAGAACAACACACACACACACCCATGCCCGAGGGAGGACTCGAACCTCTGGCGGTAGGGGCCGGGCAAGAACAGAATGTATATGATGTTATTGGCAGAGAGTGGAAGAGCTATGACTGGAATGTTAGAAGAATTAAACAATGGCTTGAGGAATTTGGACTGAAAATTAATAAGAAAAAGATAAAATGTTTGGTGGTAAGTTCAACGAAAGTAAGAACAACTATGAAGTTAAGACATATAGAATATGGTAGTGTTTTCAGGCTGGTAAATGTCGCTGAATGGCTGCGGGGTGAGAGGCGCCACGCATCGATTGCGCGGCCCCTCCCGCCGGAGGTTCGAGTCCTCTCTCGAGCATCGGTGTGTGTGTGTGTGTGTGTGTTGTTCGTAGCGTAAGTTAGATTAAATAGTGTGTAAGTCTAGGGACCGATGACCTCAGCAGTTTGGACCCTTAGGAATTCACACACATTTGAACATCAGGCTGGTAAGAATTATTATGGATGGCATGAGATGTAATAACTAGCTGAAAACACGTATAGAAATAGTCAATGAGGCATTCAAGAGGCAAAGGTGTCTTCTATGTGAGTGCAGGGACATAAACTTGAGGAAGGGACAGGCCAAGTGCTTCATGTGGAGTGTGGTGTTACATGGAGCTGTGACATGCATACATAGGAAAGAGGAATAAAGAAGAATAGAGACGTGTGAGATGTGTATCTGAAGCATGACGAAAGGGATAAAATAGTAAACAAAGAGAGGAATAAGTAGGTGATGAGGAGAGGGGGGGAAGAGAGAGAAATTTTAAAGGTACTCACGAAGAGGGAACACAACTGGCTTGAACAGTGGATAAGAAGAGATTGATGGATACTATGGAAGGAACGATGAGTGGAAGAAGAAGGAATCAGATAGTGGGTAGTACAAGGACAGGAAACAATTACGAAAAACGAAGAAAGTAGATAATGACAGGACTGCATGGAGAGTTGCAAGTGAAGACCTGCCCTAGGGCAGAAAGCTGATGATGATGAAATATAATTTAGATTATTAAAGAATATTGCATAATGCATGTTATTTATTTACGTTGGGCTTGTTCCAACGACTAATTCGTTTAATGTAAGTACTTCTTTGCTATAACGTAAATATTAATTAAGTAGTATGTTTTCCACTGCTTCTTCTCTAGTTCTTTTCCAACATGCCCCTTGCTGTAGCTATGTAGAAACGGTAGCTTCACCTTGACTCCATGTCTTGCTGAGATGAACTAGGATAATTTATCGTGTAGATAATTGTGAAATGTACCAAAAATTTCTCTTCTTAACATTAGAGACAGTGCGCTATCTGACTGTTCTTGACAGTCCATTTGATGAAAGATTTTAAATACCATGATGTTGGCACAAAACATCTGTTTAATAGATACGAGCAAGGTCGGTAAAGCGATGTGCTGACCACATTAGTCGAGGGACAACCTATGTATGAGGGCACGCTGCATTGTTGCCAAATTTATTCAAGATGGCAGCGATGACGTCAGCCAAGATTGCAGCATGTAGACTTGGCAACAGTACATGATGTCATCCAAGATGGCCGCTTTTGGCAGGAAAATAGGTCAATTGTGCTATGTCCACTAACCTAACCTCAGGAAAAAATGGCGCAAAGTTTGAATTTTAGCAGGAAAATAGACCAACTGTGCCATGTCCACTAACCTAAGACTCCAGAAGAAAAAATGGCGGTAAGTTTGATTTCCAACAGGATAATGCATGCAAAACTCTACTTATCTTTATTATTATTCATTATTATTGGTTATTATTTATTAACATTCATGATCATTTATTATTATTTATTATCATTTATTACTATTTATTATCATTTATTATTATTTATTATTATCGACCTGCCTCCACTAGAAAATTCCCTCCAAATTCAAATTCCAACACGATAATGGCTGCAAAACCTTACTTTTGTTTATTATTCATGATCATTTATTAACATTCATTATCATTCATTGTCATATATTATCATTCATTATCATTTATTATTATTATTTATTGTTATAGGCCTACCTGCCCTAGAAAATTGCGCCAAATTCCAACACGATTATGTCTCGAAAACTGTACTTCTATTTGTTAATATCATTTATTATTTATTCAAGATGTCCGATTTTCTCGGAGAGAAAGCCATTTTCCTTACACCCATAACAAAAATCTATCACAAGTTCAAATCCCAACACCATAATCGATCATACGTACGAACTTTCTCCGTCACTTATCTTATTTCTCTGGTAGCCTATCATAATCGCGTCAAATAATAAGCTGCACTTATAGTAACGTACGTCACGTCCTTTGATTTTGCAGGGGGGAAGGGACTGAAGACTTTATTTCAAGCAGTACGGTCATCACTTGTTCTCCAACACAATTAGCAATCATCTTCGATATCGCAGTGCAGTCACCACGACGTCCGCACTCCAACTGAATTAGATCAATTCCTCGCCACCCCCTGGCCAGCGCGCGGAGACACTGCCGACGCCTGTCACGTGAGGTGGCCGGCGACTCACGCTGGACTGCCGGTACGCGGGGGCGAGCCCAGCGATCGCTCCCACGTCGTAAACATGTTTTCGCTGGACAGGCTGTAACTTGCCGAGTTTGACGTCACAGCGGTCCCTTGTCCGCTCACCATGTGTATTCGTCGCCTCTGCACATTTCCCGCAAAATTGTTTGCCTCGGAGCTGAATCACATAACGGTCGGCCGTTCCCTGCCACACTTTTGGCGCCAAAGTTGTTTTCTTTGGCACGTTCAAACCTGTCGATGCCGACAGCTCACCATCCACCACGTGTCATTGTGCGAGCGAGAACCCAGTGCTACACATTTGGCGGCAAAGTTTCCTTGACAGTGGAATCCGCCATGACCGTATAACAGCACGTTTGGTTGGCACTAGAACACTCACTAATTGACTCTCTCTTGTGCGCGCGTAATAGCTGTACAATCGCTGCGCCGCCGCCCCGCTTGCGTCACACACCCTCCATACACGCGACATACCTAGCCTTCTGTAAATACCTAAATTCTTAATCCCATTTCGGTTTTAATCATATTAAATAATTCAATTTACAATTTCATATACGTATGGCTCTGAGCACTATGGTCACTATGGTCATCAGTCTCATATACGCATGCAAAGGTGTTCCACTACCGAATTTCAACTACTTTTCGAGGACCAGACAGCCACCTCTTCCTAGGAACCAGCGCCGAGTTTGAATTTCGGCAGTAAAGAAAGGTCACTTCCGCTTTCTCTACCGGCCAAACAAAATTGTTGGAAAGAAAGGGCACTTGTACTAAGCTCAGCCACCCGACCGCCACTTCCTGCTAGGATCCAGCGCCAAGTTTGAAATCTGCCAGTAAACAAAGCTCACTTGTGCTTCCGCAACCAACCTAAGAAAATTGTTGCAAACGAAGCTCATCACCACTAAACTAAGCCACCAGCGCTCAACCTCTTCCTACACGTTTCGGTTAAAAGGACTCACACTGCACTAGGCCCATGGATAGAGGAACCAATTTACTTTATTTAGGAATGGAGTATATGTATCACACCAACATGTTCCACACCATACAGACCTGCAAAACACTCCTACATAACTCATTTATACTGCTCTAGACACACGCTTGATAATTGTAAACATTTGAAAATAATTCATTGAACTGCCTACATACATTCGAACCGCTCGTAAATAATGCAGAATATTTACGTCCAAATAGCCAAACAACTCCTAATTTTCGTAAATAATTTCAATCCATAGGCTGATGGAAGGTGGAACGAGTGTACTTTATTTATTTGGCACATATATTTTTGAAACTTTTGTATCTCATAGGTTTCGATATGTAAGGCTGACACAAGGCAGGTTCTGAACTCCAGTAGTGCACTACACGTGGCAACATAACCACGCCCATCAAGATATTCATTCCAATCCACACCTCTAACTCCTCTACAAACAAATTTGTCCAGTTATTTGTTGACTCACTCACAGTCTGACCAGACTGCAGTTTTTGCGCAAAAACCACTCAGATTGTGCTGTGCTGCTCGGGGAAGCCCTTTTATTTAGTGGTGGACAATATTTGTCACAAAACACCCGCACCGATCCGACTGTGGTCATCTGACACAGGCCACAAACACGTAAACAACTCCTAATTCCACCACAAAATAACAAACAGCTCTTAAATAATGCACCACACAATATCAGCAGACGAGCTCTGAACTCTTAAACTCTCCAAATATAACACAGCACAGTGCACAGACATGCTCACAAAATAGTGCAACATACGCGCCCAAACACCCACAGCTGCCAAACCGACCAAAAGTCTCTGCTCGGCCTCCCCTAAACACGACCTCAACACAGTCGCATTCGTGCCTAACACTGGAGAAATTGATATCGCCTATGCGCCTCAGATTACGCTCCAAGGCAGGCCGCGCACGCGTGCGGTCGGCGGGTGTGGGGGTTCCAGAGCCTCCATCCAAGATCAGCTTCCGAGCGCTCGTGACAGCCGCCCAGAAAGGGCACTCTCCTCTGACACATGTCAAAGTTGCATTGTTCTTCTCATGTATACCGCCGGCGTCTCAGGTCTGGACCTGCCTTCACGTCTATTGTCAGAATAGCCCATAGCTCGTTGACACACATGATTAACGTGGCTGGGAAGACATTTACTACTCGCATGCAACAGACATGGTGACGGAAAACCAATCACTCTGATCTGTGCTGCAGGTGCGTGTAATCATTGAGATCACTCGGTTTATTTTTTCGAACAACTTATTTAGTTATACATTATATTTACCACGCTATCACAAGAGACCCACCCAGGTGTGCCCTGGACCATGTTGCACACCCCACAGACACGCACCCAATCATAATTTCAGTACACACTATAGCAAACTACTACTAAATAATTCTTCACACAGATGTGTAGATACGCTCAGAACTCGTAAACTACCCTAATAACGCATAGCAGAGCCTGCAGATCCACTCGCAAAATAACTCAGCATACTTGCGCAGGTACCCCCCACTCCGCACCCTGCCCACAGGATCGTGAAGTCACCCATCCGTCTGATTTCAGACCTCGCACAGCCCCTGCTCAGCTTCCGAAAGCGTGAGTTGGCGCGGTCAACGCTCTCGTGAGCGGTCAAAGCACACACATACCTCCGTCCAGGACCGCAATCCGTCACAATCCCGAGCTGCGACCACCGAACGCGGGTGAAAGTCAAATTTATATCAAAGTAGCATAATTCCAAAGCGCAGCCTCCATACGCTAGACACATCATAGCATCACATGTCTTTACCTCCTATGACACTGTAGCACACTGCACATTGCTCCTCAGAAGACATTACACAGCCCTTTAACTAACCATAACTACAAATCCCTGCTCTGGCCTCATCGTGTGGCCAGCCATCTAAAACCTTCTCAATTTTATTCTAACTTTACAACATTTTTTTAAAAATATAAGATCTAATTTACGCCTCCCACCGCCCCTAACCTCACACCCGTCCCACCATCAACGTACGCAAACGTCGTCGACCCTACCTTGACACTCATATATCGCCCCACAAACCATGTCCATCAATCAATTTACCATTCTCATCACTTCTTTTCGAAATTACAAACGTAGCCTGTATCTAAACACGAATCAAGTCATCTTTCTCGCACTTTCAACAGTAAAATTAATTTTACGCACAACCAGAAATACCAAACGCAATTAAAGAATGAAACTTTTATACAGAGCATCAAGCACATACGACAGTCACTCCAATATTCAAAGCCTGGTCCATATTTACCACCTCCACGTTGACTTATATATTATTACCATTGACCCAACATTCTGCCAGCGCTCGATTTGTACCTATTTTTCCGCTTTTAACTGTTGTCACTAGCGGTTGAATACCACTATCTATAGATTGCATAAATTTCCACATAAAAAAAATCTCGCCCCGCTGTTTTAGAGACTCCTATATCCGAAAACATAGCATCATTTAACTATCACTTGCTGTTATCTAATATCCATCAGGTCTGGGGGGGGGGGGCAAGATCACCCCTTTATTTCTTTCTTTCAGCAGCAGACAGATATTTTTTTTACAGTGGTACTAAATTGTGCCATCAACTTAACGTCACCAATCGCAAAATATGTCTTCAAATACGTAAACACTCTTACTCAATTACGCACCGGTCCCGCTGAGGACATGACCTTCAATATTACAGTTCTTAATCCAATAACCACCAAAACAAGTGCTAAATGCTCAAACTAATCGCATAGCGCCTTACAAAGCGAACGTCCGAGCGCGGCCGGCGACATGTGAAAGCCACATAACTGTCCATCTAAACAGGCGTCCACTCAGCCCCAGGGCGAGCATGCTGAAGTGGGCTCTCCCTATACCTGCTCTTCCCCCCCCCCCCCCCACACTGAACCATGGACCTTGCCATTGGTAAGGAGGCTTGCGTGCCTCAACGATACAGATAGCCGTACCGTACGTGCAACCACAATGGAGGGGTAGCTGTTGAGAGGCTAGACAAACGTGTGGTTCCAGAAGAGAGGCGGCAGCCTTTTCAGTAGTAGTTGCAGGTGCAACAGTCTCGATGATTGACTGATCTGGCCTTGTAACATTAACCAAAATGGCCTTGCTGTGCTGGTACTGCGAACAGCTGAAAGCAAAGGGAAACTACAGCCGTAATTTTTTCCGAGGGCATGCTGTTTTACTGTATGGTTAAATGATGATAGCGTCCTCTTGGGTAAAATATTCCGGAGGTATAATAGTCCCCCATTCGGATCTCCGGGCTGGGACTACTCATGAGGACGTCGTTATCAGGAGAAAGAAAACTGGCGTACTGCAGATAGGAGCGTGGAATGTCAGATCCCTTAATCGTGCAGGTAGGTTAGAAAATTTAAAACCGGAAATGGATAGGTTAAATTTAGATATAGTGGGAATTAGTGACGTTTGGTGGCAGGAGGAACAAGACTTTTGGTCAAGTGAATACATGGTTATATATACAAAATCAAATAGGGGTAATGCAGAGTAGGTTTAATAATGAATAAAGAAATAGGAGTGCGGATAAGCTACTACAAACAGCATAGTGAACGCATTATTGTGACCAAGACAGACACGAAGCCCACTCCTACTACAGTAGTACAAGTTTATATGCCAACTATCTCTGCAGATGATGAAGAAATTGATGAAATGAATAATCAGATAAAAGAAATTATTCAGATACTGATGGGAGAAGAAAATTTAATAGTCATGGGTGACTGGAATTCGAGAGTAGGAAAAGGGAGAGACGGAAACATATTTGGTGAATATGGATTGGGGGTAAGAAATAAAAGAGGAAGCTGTCTGGTAGAATTTTGCACAGAGCATAACTTAATAACATTTGGTTAAAGAATCATAAAAGAAGGTTGTATGCATGGAAGAATCCTGGAGATACCAAAAGGTATCAGATCGATTATGTAATGGTAAGACAGAGATTTAGGAACCAGATTTTAAATGGTAATGCATTTCCAGGGGCAGATGTGGACTCTGACCACAATCTATTGGTTATGAACTGTAGATTAAAACTGAAGAAACTGCAAAAAGTTGGGAATTTAAGGAGATGGGACCTCAATAAACTGAAAGAAAAAGAGGTTGTACAGAGTTTCAGGGAGAGCATAAGGGGAACAATTGACAGGAATGGGGAAAAGAAATACAGTAGAAGAAGAATGGGTAGCTCTGAGGGATGAAGTAGTGAAGGCAGCAGAGGATCAAGTAGGTAAAAAGACGATGGCTAGTAGAAATCCTTGGGTAACAGAAGAAATATTGAATTTAATTGATTAAAGGAGAAAGTATAAAAATGCAGTAAATGAAGCAGGCAAAAAGGAATACAAACGTCTCAAAAATGAGATCGATAGGAAGTGCAAAATGGCTAAGCAGGGATGGCTAGAGGACAAATGTAAGGTTGTAGAGGCTTATCTCACGAGGTGTAAGATAGATGCTGCCTACGGGAAAATTAAAGAGACCTTTGGAGAAAAGAGAACCACTTGTATGAATATCAAGAGATCAGATAGAAACCCAGTTCTAAGCAAAGAAGGGAAAGCAGAAAGGTGGGCCCGCATCTCGTGGTCGTGCGGTAGCGTTCTCGCTTCCCACGCCCGGGTTCCCGGGTTCGATTCCCGGCGGGGTCAGGGATTTTCTCTGCCTCGTGATGGCTGGGTGTTGTGTGCTGTCCTTAGGTTAGTTAGGTTTAAGTAGTTCTAAGTTCTAGGGGACTGATGACCATAGATGTTAAGTCCCATAGTGCTCAGAGCCAGCCAGAAAGGTGGAAGGAGTATATAGAGGGTCTATACAAGTGTGATCAACGTGAGGATAATATTATGGAAATGGAAGAGGATGAAGATGAAATGGGAGATACGATACTGCGTGATGTGTTTGACAGAGCACTGAAAGACCTGAGACGAAACAAGGCCCTGGGAGTAGACAATATTCCATTAGAACTACTGACGGTCTTGGGAGAGCCAGTCCTGACAATACTCTACCATCTGGTGAGCAAAATGTATGAGAGAGACGAAATACCCTCAGACTTCAAGAAGAATATAATAATTCCAATCCCAAAGACAGCAGGTGTTGACAAATGTGAAAATTACCGAACAATCAGTTTAATAAGCCACAGCTGCAAAATACTGATGCGAATTCTTTACAGACGAATGGAAAAACTGGTAGAAGCCGACCTCGGGGAAGATTAGTTTGGATTCCGTAGAAATGTTGAACACGTGAGGGAATACTGACCTTTCGACTTATCTTAGAAGAAAGATTAAGGAAAGGCAATCTACGATTCTAGCATTTCTAGACTTAGAGAACGCATTTGACAATGTTGACTGGAATACTCTCTTTCAAATTCTAAAGGTGGCAGGGGTAAAATACAGGGAGCGAAAGGCTATTTACAATTTGTACAGAAACCAGATGGCAGTTATAAGAGTCGAGGGGCACGAAAGGGAAGCAGTGGATGGGAAGGGTGTTAGAGAGGGTTGTAGCCTATCTCCGATGTTATTCAACCTGTATATTAAACAAACAATAAAGGAAACAAAAGAAAAATTCGGAGTAGGTATTAAACTCTATGGAGGAGTAATAAAAACTTTGAGGTTCGCCGATGACATTGTAGTTCTGTCAGGGACAGCAAACGACTTGGAAGAGCGGTTGAACGGAATGGACAATGTCTTGAAAGGAGGATATAAGATGAACATCAAGAAAAGCTCAACGAGGATAATGGAATGTAGTCGAATAAAGTCAGGTGATGCTGAGGGAATTAGATTAGGAAATGAGACACTTACAGTAGTAAAGGAATTTTGCTATTTGCGGAGGAAAATAACTGATGATGGTCGAAGTAGAGAGGATATCAAATGTAGACTGGCAATAGCAAGGAAAGCGTTTCTGAAGAAGAGCTATTTGTTAACATCGTGTATTGATTTAAGTGTCAGGAAGTCGTTTCTGAAAGTATTTGTATGGAGTGTAGCCATGTATGGAAGTGAAAAATGGACAATAAATAGTTTAGACAAGAAGAGAATATTGGTGCTACAAAAGAACGCTGAAGATTAGATGGGTAGATCACATAACTAACAAGGAAGTATTGAATAGAATTGGAGAGAAGAGGAGTTTGTGGCACAACTTGACAAGATGAAGGGACCGGTTGGTAGGACATGTTCTGAGGCATCAAGGGATCACAAATTAAGCATTGGAGGGCAGCGTGAAGGGTAAAAGTCGTAGAGAGAGACAAAGAGATGAATGCACAAAGCAGATTTAGAAGGATGTAGATTGCAGTAAGAACTGGGAGATGTAGAAGCTTGCACAGGACAGAGGAACATGGAGAGCTGCATCAAACCCATCTGAGGACTGAAGACCACAACAACAGCATTGACACTACTGAAATCGCAAATGCCTGTGGTTTAGCCGGCCAGAGTGGCCGAGCGGGTCTCGGCGCTACAGTCTGGAACAGCTCGACCGCTACGGTGGCAGGTTCGAATCCTGCCTCGGTCATGGATGTGTGTGATGTCTTTAGGTTAGTTAGGTTTAAGTAGTTCTTCGTTCTAGGGGACTGATGACCTCAGAAGTTAAGTCGCATAGTGTCAGAGCCATTTGAACCGGTGGTTTGTGGTTACGCAACAGGACGTGTGGCTCGGAGCTGTCCTAGTAACCGATGCGCAACAGTTCGTCGTGTCAGTGTGCTGCCAACTGCTGCAGATGAAGTGCTCGTACTACGAGCACCGTGGTTTCCCCTCTCGGCAGTGCTACATGACCGTCCAGAGTCCGGGCTTCTTGCGACCGAACATTCTAACGACCATCGCCTCCAGCAGTTGTGTACAGTGGCTACATCCCTACGAAGCCTTTCTGCAGTAACGCAGGAGGAACATTCAGCTCCTCTTTCCCTGTTACCTGATCTCGTTTTACATGATCTCGTTCAAACTCATTGAGGTGTCGATAACAGCGTCAATGTCACCTTAAAGACGTTCTTGACTAACATCATCTCAGCACGTTCAATCTCAACGGTAACTCTCTTGACCGTTACAGCGTGTATTTAAAGCAATCTTAATTTGCGTCCTCATAATTGTGTTACTAGCGCCATTCTTATGTCAATGGCCGAAATTTGAACAGACTTCATCTTTCCCAAGTAGGCTATATTTTATTTTTCTCTCAGTTATAACTTTATCCTATTTAGAAAAATTACAGTTTGAGTACTTTGCAGAGAATACTATTTCGTGTGTTTTTTTATTGGTAAATGTAGGATCTATATCTACATGGGTACTCTGCAAAGCTCATTTAAGTATATTCCACTGGCATGGATAAGCTGTTAGTGGTCATAGTTATTAATTTTTTTCTTTTTAATTTTCATGTTGAATCGGTAGATTTAACGTGATGATGCAGTTAAAATTTACTAGTTATTATATACATTTATACAGTAAACCACTTGCTCTTGGGACAATGCCTAATTCCCTTATTTGTAGATTGAAAATCGTGTCCATATCTTTGTTTTACATACAGCTGACAGAACTTTAATGACGTAACATACTGATGAAATTCTCTTTGCTAATATATCTATATGAACATTAGATTTGAACTGACAGTCATACAAAATATTTTGTATTTTTTATACAACTTTATTTACATCTATTATGTTGTTTTTGTTGTTGTGGTGTTCAGTCCTGAGACTGGTTTGATGCAGCTCTCCATGCTATTATGTAGAATGTAGTAAATAGAATGAAGTATGACTGTAAGATGAATTTGCTTCTTCAAGCTCACTGTTTGTTTCCTTTACCTTCTACATTAATATGTTGCATATTCGCTTTTAGTAAGCACGCAAATTGATTCTACAGTATTGTGTCAAAAGATTTAAAGTCTGCCAGCGACTCACTTTGAATGATGGAATATTCAATCCGTGGGGAAAGATTCAAGAAACAGGTGTCATAAGTGGTTTCACCAAATATGAGTTTTGTTGATGCTCGCATCATTTTCCCATGTCTAACATGGAAAAGACTGTAATAGATGTGTATCACAAATAACAATAGTCATAAGACGCCAAGTACGAGGTTAATATGTGTGAGCTCACATAATTTCACATCTTTTAAAAGACCAATTGCTGTGAGAAATACTTAAACTGATACAAATGACAACTATTCTTTCGATGTAGTTCATTTGTACTGTAACACCTTGTTGTATGTCCGACCTTTGTAACTGAACAGTGAGTGTACTGATGTGTGAAAACTTAGCTTACCACTTAGCGTGTAAATGGACAAAACATCTGGACTGTCTTCTAAAGCCCAGGGTGTCAAATAGACATACTAAATATATATAACCCTGGCCCTGTAAGGCAACTAATATCAGGTGTGGATCGTAACAAAAATCATTAGAAATCCTGCTGTCACGTACCTAGAATGTATGAATTAATAAAAGTGAAAGTTTGGGGTCTATTCTAGAAAGACAACACAGCTATTTTTTTTTATTCTAAATATAATTTATCAATGTTTATCAACTGTTGCTTTCAGAGGTCAAGTGATAAACAACAATCATGTTCAATTACTTTTGACACAGTAAGAAAATATTTAATTCTTGGACATACTGAAATGACGATTAGTAAAATCGTTATCTCTACACATAAAAACTTTTAATCACAGGAAAGGGTGATTATTAAAACTCCTCATCAGCTCATTTTAATCTATGTTGTTGTAGCTGCTAATGCACTGAGTTGGTGGAGAATAATTTTATTTTTTTAACCAGCAAAAGAAACCTCTCACGTACAGAACGTGAGGGTAGGTTGGTATCCTAGCTATTGGTATTCAATGGTCAAACCATACACAAGTTGGAGTGAGTCAAATCTAGACTCAACATTTTCTATGGCCTAATGCGTGATGGTAGTTTACCAAGTGGCATCTGCAACGGCGTTGCCTATATACTGGATTTGAAACTCTAATTCCCTACTTTAGCATTGACAGAATTCACTCAGTCAAAACTTACGTGCATTCCATAGAATGTTAATGTTTCCCTAGTCGAAATAAAGGCTATTGCACAATCGCTATGGGTTGGAGCGACCTGCAATATTTCTTGCCTGCAAGAATTCCCGCAGGAATAATTAACTACTGCCTTGCTATTTGTCGCCCCGATGTGTGAAGTGTATCATCCTCACTTTGCAGAAAGAAAAGCACTGAACGCCCTCGCTTATTTCCACACACTTGTGCTGCCTGTCATGAGACGAGAGAGAGATAGAAATTTTAATGTCTCAAAATACTTTTATATAATGGGGATCTCCCCACTGTGTCGCCTAGTATGGCTTCAGCCAATCACCGTCTCGCTAGAGGGAAATAAACATTTTAATTTTTCTTGCTGAGTCGTAACCTAGTCCTGTTATTGACGTGAAGCCACTTACCCTCGGCCCTGGCCCTATTTACGTTAAAAGGGATAATGTATTGTTCCTGCCTTATCCCTTTCTGCACTGAAGCTCGCTGTTCTCTTGCTAAATGGAAGTTTTACGATATCATTAATGACCTGCTCCGTTAGTCTCCAAAATGCGTTTCGCTTTAACTTGTTTGTTCCGCGCCATTGTCCATATATAGGTAGATATCGTTTTGTTAGTTTTTGGTACATGAGATTAACTGCAACTGCCTTTTGTTGATATACCGTAATGTAATTATTATTTTCTGAGGATCCCATACTCTATAGTCCTGTCGTTATGGATAAAGCTCATGTAAGGTCTGTAAAATCTGGACACCTTACAACTGTACCACAATCTTTACATGAAGGTTAATATACGAGTGATATACAAGAGAATTTTTAATTGTGAACAACAGACCTCAGGTGGGTAACTATATTACGTGATAAGTGAAAAGTGAACAAAATGATGACACATATCAGTACAAGGTTGCACGCCTCCCGCCCCCCTCCCCCCTCGCCCCCTCCCCCTGTTACACCTGGCCTGTATATATTTGCACTATTTCGGTTGGGAAAGGTGTCACAGAGCTGTTGATTTCTCTCCTGAGTCAATATGGCCCACGATAGTTGTGTCTGGTCCTTCATGTGCTCCTACTGGCTCTCAAATGCCGCTGCCGTCCTGGCTGGTCCCAGGCATAATTTGTCGGGGACAGATGTGAGTATCCTGCTGGTCGCAGTAGTAGACCAACATCAAGCATACAGTTCATGGAGACACGTACCGTGTGCGGACACGCATTGCCCTGTTGAAAATTGGCTCTACGGTACCAGCGCACCAACGTAAGAGGTTGCAGGAAGTCAGTGACGTCCGAGTTCCCTCGCTCACAACCTGCCGTGACCTGAAGCCGTACGCATACACCGAGGCGCCCAGAACTAGCACATTAGAAGAATGGGACCTCTCGCCATTTCGCCGCCAAACTCACCGATGGTTGTCACCTGGACAAGTGCAAAGCCGTGGCTCATCAGTGAACACAATTCGTCGTTCATTAGCAGTCCACGCTTCCCGGTCGTGGCACGTCTCCCAACGCCGTCGTTTGCGTTGCGGCGCTGACTGCGGCTTAGGCATAGCTCTGTAATTCTTTAATCAGGCTGCTGTTTATCTCCCATCAGTGGTGTGAGGATAACACAGAATGTTGCAGGGGGACCATTACGGGGTGTTTCAAAAAGGAATTTACAATTTGGAAGTTTCATATAAACTAATTCATGGCACCTACAGAGGTGATTGTAGTGTCAATTTGAAGGGAATTACATCGAGTTTTGTCTCGCGTTGTTCGCTAGTGCCTAATCGTACCGTAAGGAGCGCTAGCGGTAGTTGCGCTAAATATGGCTGTCCCCACTGGAGCCAAGCATGCTAGTTGTGTGTTTTGGTCTGAAGAATCGAAGTTGGCGACAACAGTTCAGCGTAATTTATGTACCAACGCTAAAGATCCTCCCAGTAGGCTTAAAAATTGAGAGTGGCATAAATGTTTTGTAGGAACAGGATGCTCGGTTGTTGTTGTTGTGGTCTTCAGTCCTGAGACTGGTTTGATGCAGCTCTCCATGCTACTCTATCCTGTGCAAGCTTCTTCATCTCCCAGTACCTACTGCAGCCTAATCCTTCTGAATCTGCTTAGTGTATTCATCTCTTGGTCTCCCTCTCAGAACATGTCCTACCAACCGGTTCCTTCTTGTCAAGTTGTGCCACAAACTTATCTTCTCCCCAATTCTATCCAGTACCTCCTCATTAGTTATGTCATCTACCCATCTAATCTTCAGCAATCTTCTGTAGCACCACATTTCGAAAGTTTCTATTCTCTTCTTGTCTAAACTGTTTATCGTCCATTTTTCATTTCCATACATGGCTACACTCCATAAGAATACTTTCAGAAACGACTTCCTGACACTTAAATCCATACACAATGTTAACAAACAGCTCTTCTTCAGAAACGCTTTCCTTGCCATTGCCAGTCTACATTTGATATCCTCTCTACTTTGACCATCATCAGTTATTTTGCTCCCCAAATAGCAAAACTCCTTTACTACTGTAAGTGTCTCATTTCCTAATCTAATTCCCTCAGCATCACCCGATTTAATTCGACTACATTCCATTATCCTCGTTTTGCTGTTGTTTATGTTCATCTTATACCCTCCTTTCAAGACACTGTCGATTCCGTTCAACTGCTCTTCCAAGTCCTTTGCTTTCTCTGACAGAATTACAATGTCATCGGCGAACCTCAAAGTTTTTATTTCTTCTCCATGGATTTTATTACCTACTCCGAACTTTTCTTTTGTTTCCTTTACTGCTTGCTCAATATACAGATTGAATAGCATCGGGGAGAGGCTACAACCCTGTGTCACTCCCTTCCCAACCATTGCTTCCCTTTCATGTCCCTCAACTCTTATAACTGGCGTCTGGTTTCTGTTCAAATTGTAAATAGCCTTTCGCTCCCTGTATTTTACCCCTGCCACCTTCAGGATTTGAAAGAGAGTATTCCAGTCAACATAGTCAAAAGCGTTCTCTAACTCTACAAATGCTAGAAACGTAGGTTTGACTTTCTTTAATCTTTCTTCTAAGATAAGTCGTAGGGTTAGTATTGCCTCACGTGTCACAAAGTTTCTAAGGAATCCAAACTGATCTTCCCCGAGGTCAGCTTCTACCAGTTTTTCCATTCGTCTGTAAATAATTCGCGTTAGTATTTTGCTGCTGTGACTTATTAAACCGATAGTTCGGTAATTTTCACACCTGTCAACACCTGCTTTCTTTGGGATTGGAATTACTATATTCTTCTTGACGTCTGAGGGTATTTCGCCTCTCTCATACATCTTGCTCACTTTTGTTAGGCCTGCCTCTCCCAAGGCTGTCAGTAGTTCTAATGGAATGTTGTCTAGCGCGGGGGCCTTGTTTCGACTTAGGTCTTTCAGTGCTCTGTCAAACTCTTCACGCAGTATCATATCTCCCATTTCATCTTCATCCTCTTCCATTTCCATAGTATTGTTTTCAAGAACATCGCCCCTGCATAGACCCTCTATATACTCCTTCCATCTTTCTGCTTTCTCTTCTTTGCTAAGAACTGGGTTTCCATCTGAGCTCTTCATATTCATGCAAGTGGTTCTCTTTTCTCCAAAGGTCTCTTTAATTTTCCTGTAGGCAGTATCTATCTTACCCCTCGTGAGATAAGCCTCTACATCCTTACATTTGTCCTGTAGCCATCCCTGCTTAGCCATTTTACACTTCCTGTGGATCTCATTTTTGATACGTTTGTATTCCTTTTTGCCTGCTTCACTTACTGCAATTTTGTATTTTTCCTTTCATCAATTAAATTCAGTACCTCTTCTGTTATCTAAGGATTTTTACTAGCCCTCGTCTTTTTATCTACTTGATCCTCTGCTGCCTTCACTATGTCTTTCCTCAGAGCTACCCATTCTACTTCTACTGTATTTCTTTCCCCCATTGCTGTCAATTGTTCTCTTATGGGCTCCCTGAAACTCGGTAAGACGTGGTAAATCATCAGGTCATCCAAGCACATCTGACGACGTCGTTGAGCGAATGAGGTATCGCTTTGTCGACAGCCCTACGAAATTGACCCGGCGTGCACTGCAAATCCCACATACGACCCTTTGCCGTCTGTTGAGATACCGTTGGATTTGGATCCGTACCGATTGGCGATCGTACAAGCAACGGAAGACACTGATGAAATTGCTCGCAAGGACTTCTGTGCGATTACACGAGGATGAACATCTGTTGGACAAAGTGTCAAGGTTAACACACATAACTGTAGTATTTGAGGCAGTGAAGATCTACATCAAACATTACAACATGTTCGTGATAGAAACTGAACGTCATTTGTGCGCTGAGCAAGAACAAAGTGTACGACCCCGTTTCTTTCCGTGAGAGAACCATCAACGGGTTACCGTATCTGTATGTGTTACAACAATTTTTGATACCACAAGTCGATGAGGACGACCAAGAACGAAACGTGTACTTCATGCAAGATGGTGCACCACCCCACTACCTGGCGGACTTCCGGGATTTTCTCAGTGATCGCTTACCAGGTCAATGGACAGCCCGAAACGCGCCAATTGAATCCGCCACGTTCCCCGGACTTGACACTACTGGTTTTTTTCTTTCTTTTTTTTTTTTTAATGAGGGTTCATCAGGAATATCGTGTTTGTATCTCCTGTGCCGGCTTCACAACCTGAACCTAGAGCACCTAGAGCCACTAAGCAAGTTACACCTGCAATTCTACAGCGCGTTTGGGAAGAAATTGACTTCCGATGGAATGTGTGCAGGATACCCAGAGGAAGCCACATACAACATCTCCAGTTTAAGGTAAAATGCTTGACGTGTTTTCCTACAAAATAACGCTAAACCCAGATCTACATCTTCTTTCAATAAACTTATATGAATTTTTAAATTTGTAAAGTCCTTTTTGAAACACCATGTACTTGTTCACGGATGGCCAGCAAAGCTGTAAAGTTCTTGGTGCACAATACGGCGACCTTGCCTTATGGTGGTCAGACGTGGTCTCCAAGTGAGGCAATGCTTGCAACGAAGTTCCCACACAGTCCAAATTGGGCCCTCTGCCATGCCTGAATGCTCCACTTTGTACGATTCAGCCTACTGGCCAAATAGAAATTCACAATGGGGCACATTTAAGACGGCATCAAGTGCTGATAACGCTGTCCCACACGTGCCGTTCAAAGTGATCACTCAACAACTGACGCTATTCGTGCCCCTTATAAACCCCATTAGTCCTGGAAACATTACTTAAACATCAACTACGCCAATGCACCCTGGTGGGAGTTCTTCCCGTCACTGAGAATTGCAGCTCTAATCAGTTACATCACCGCCGATGCTCCGCGTAGTGTACCAAGTTATAGTGACATCATACCACGTCTTCTGGACGCTTCAGTTCCTTGGCATCACTGAATAACTTACACGTCGACGAAATATGATTGTCACCGAAAACGTATCCTGGTCGCTTGCAGTGGAAACGGACGAAATGTTGTCTGGAACAAAACTGATCGAGTTGACTCCTACGATGTGAAGTGTGACTGAGGCCATCCTGATTTAGTTTTTCCGTGATTTCCCTAAATTGGTTCAGGCAAATGCCGGGATGGTTCCATTGGGGCACGGACGATTTCTTTCAGCTTCCCTCCCAAATCCGCTGGGACCGATCACGTCGCCGTTTGGTCCCTTCCTCCAAATCAACCAACTAACCTATATCTATTTCTGTATCTCGTTTCTTACGTGAGTATAGACCTGCTTTCACTCACCACACTCAACAAGGTGTGTTCTTCTGACTCACTTAAACAGCTACCGCAGCTGTCTGGTGCGTATAGTCTTCTTATTCGCAAGTGGAATTCCGTAATATCTCAATTAGCGTCAATCAGAGGACCATAAGATACCTGCCACTGCTATTCCAGTTGAAATAATATGAATCAAGGAATGGAGGTTGTTTTGAAAAATCTTTCTTGGCCTGAACAAATTCATTTGAACCTTACATTAGGGCTAGTACGGAGGCAAACAGACTTTCTTTCTCTCCCTTGCTCTATTCGCACTTGCAACGGTGGCCTGCGTAACATGTGTGTAGATGTAGATGTAGAAACTGAACACGACACGAATAACGTAAAATGCTCGAACAGCATCTTTAATAATCGACGGAATGAAAGCTGAGCAGTGCGTTATGTGACCTGAAAGCTCCTGTAGATTT
Organism: Schistocerca cancellata; assembly: GCF_023864275.1. Lineage (NCBI taxonomy): Eukaryota > Metazoa > Arthropoda > Insecta > Orthoptera > Acrididae > Schistocerca > Schistocerca cancellata. Next base: position 7,126,616 of record NC_064630.1, read on the forward strand.
GAAACACCACTTGTGTTTAACCGAAATAGCGCAAGAGAGTTTGAGTATCTACGGCTGTCAGCAATATAAATGAACGGTATGGTATGTCTTTTTAGACGACAGAAACTATTCATGTTCATCTAATTAGTAAAAGGGAAGAGAAACTTTATTTACTTTAGGAAAGTTTTAACAGGGTGCCACACGGAAATCGTATTATTGCACTATTTTCTATTTACGGTACGTGAAATTAGGAACTTAAGAAATAATCCCCCAGACCGGTGAGTGGCAACTGTGAAAAATTCTGGAGACAATCGAATTTGAAGTACTGTCAGTTATCCGAACATTCTCTGTGGTAGAATGCTTGCCTACTCTGTATGGGCTGTAGATATGATTCCTGGCCGATTCAGATGTTTTAAACAAGATTGATGTTCTACTATAATTTACTTGAAATACAAGTGTGTCAAGATCGGATAAAATCTCTAGCGTTCGATACTGGTAATCGGTAGTTCAAGTCTCGTTTCGGCCATTATTTATTTCGCTTTTTTCCTAATCTCTCTCGATTATCGGCGGCATTTAAATATGAAATTTATCAAATGTGTGCCAGTTGACATATGTCTACTCGTAATTGGCATTTTAATGAAAAATGAACGTTCTCTTGCTTCCAATTATATATCGAATATACCACTGTTTAATTTTATAGAAGTTTGTTAAGAAAGTTTGCCTAAATAAAAAACATACAATTTGTTTTCAGTTCTTATTTATCTTAGACTTCACGGAAATGTTCACGGAACACGCGTCATTTTTTAAAAATTTTATCAATGCTACGAATCATGGGCCACAGACCTGCTGAGCAAGTATTTTATTTTACCACAAAGCCACATGTGCCCATGGGAAAAACGACATTCCTCTGGGTATTAAAGACGGTCGGAAAACTTAAACCCAATATTACACAGAACTTCTTCGGAAAGCTTCGAATTATTGATATTGAGTTCTGAACTCTACGTTTCATGAATACAAAAAGAAAGAAAATTGCATCTGCCGTGATGTCTCCTTGCATGGCAATGATAACCTTGATAAACTGAAAATGTCTTCCGAACCAACTCATACTCTCTACGAAAAACAGACTGCACCGACTTTTCAGAGTGACTGTCAGCATTTTAAATCGCTCACATTGCAAGTAGAACAGGAGATTAGATACGCTGCGCATTGGTCTTGGCCTGCCATGTACTCTGGATGAAATTTTAGCGGATAACCCAGGAGCAGCTGCTCGCGTTCTTCGTTTTATCCACTTGACAGACCTGTCTAAGGACATTTGATTATGCCGTTTTCTTTTAATCGCTTGCCTGTTAATGTGCCTTTTACAGTGTTGTCCTTTTTAGTTGCTGTTTTAACCTTGTGCCTCGCAGTGCATTCATAATTTAGTCTGGGCGCTAATGACCACCGTAGTTGTGCGCCCTAACACCACAAAAAAAAGGAGGCTAGATTACAGAAGGTGGATGGCCGGTTCTGGACGAAGGCGCAGCCCATGCTGTGAGCAGACAGCGCGTCCGCACTCTCGGGAATATGAGAACAGCAGCAGGTACGCCACGCCTGTGGTATTCAGCGTTTCGACTTTTGAAGTTTTAATCCCGGCGGTGGAGGTCCGGGGCATTATCTGTCTCCCGTGTCGCTGCTGCGGGCTGCTTATAATTCTGGAAGGGTGAGGGTCAGTCCGTGAATACGGCGGGCGGCAGGGCGGCTGGGCGGTGTTTATTAGCGCAGAGGACGGCGCGGCCCGCAGTCTGCGGTCGGCGCGGCTGAGCCACCTGCCGGCGACCGCAGGGGCTGCCGGCTTCTGGAGGCGAAAATCCCTCTGTGCCGTCCCGCGTCCCCGCCGCAGCCCTTCTCGACCCTTCCCTTCCCTTCCCTTCCCTTCCCTTCCCTTCCCTTCCGCCAGCCCGGCCCTTTCATGGACTGCGCTCCTCGCAGCCTGTGTATTAGTCCGGGGCTTGATCTCTACAGCGGGCAACTGTTCAGCCCGGCAGAACACGACAGACATCCTGTGTCAGGAGACCCGTGCTCAGGATTTAATTAGCAACACCCGCGAAGTCCTCTTGTGACATAAGAACATATGCGAACTGTAAAAGTGCCTCACTGTCATACTCATAACCGGTAGGTATGGGAAAATGGAAAAATAAGGCGAATATGCTCCTGTTTAAAAGACTTTGACAGAAAAGTGGGGTACAAGCTGTGTCATCGTCCTGAGCATCTTTAAAATTTTTTCCAAACATTTTCGCATGCGAACATATTCACGCTCTGTGTAACATGCACTCACTCCCACAAGGTACCCTAAGTGTAGCTCTCTCACACCCAACAGTCAATCACTCTAAGTCGCTCCTACCAATCCACTGCAACTTGCCCATTCTCAGTCACTCACCCAGCCCAACTTGCTATCATCCGTTCTTTCTGTTCCTCTACTTGTCTCAGCCACAGTCTTTCTCGTTCCCTTCTACGAGGTGCATTCAAGTTCTAAGGCCTCTGATTTTTTTTCTCCGGACTGAAAAGAGATAGAAACATGCGCATTGTTTTAAAATGAGGCCACGTTCATTGTCAATACGTCCCAGAGATGGCAGCACCGTACGGCAGATGGAATTTTACCGCCAGCGGCGAGAATGCGAACTGTTTTAAATACTTAAAATGGCGACGTTTTCCTTACTTGAACAGCGTGCAATCATTCGTTCTCTGAATTTGCGTAGTGTGAAACCAATTGAAATTCATCGACAGTTGAAGGAGACATGTGGTGATGAAGTTACGGATGTGTCGAAATTGCGTTCGTGGGTGCGACAGTTTAATGAAGGCAGAACATCGTCTGACAACAAACCGGAACAACCTCGGGCTCGCACAAGCCGGTCTGACGACATGATCGAGAAAGTGGAGAGAATTGTTTTGGGGGATCGCCGAATGACTGTTGAACAGATCGCCTCCAGAGTTGGCATTTCTGTGGGTTCTGTGCACACAATCCTGCACGACGACCTGAAAATGCGAAAAGTGTCATCCAGGTGGGTGCCATGAATGCTGACGGACGACCACGTGGCTTCCCGTGTGGCATGTTGTCAAGCAATGTTGACCCGCAACGACAGCATGAATGGGAGTTTCTTTTCGTCGGTTGTGACAATGGATGAGACGTGGATGCCATTTTTCAATCCAGAAACAAAGCGCCAGTCAGCTCAATGGAAGCACACAGATTCACCGCTACCAAAAAAATTTGGGGTAGCCGCCAGGCTGAAAAAATGATGGTGTCCGTGTTCTGGGACAGCGAGGGCGTAATCCTTACCCATTGCATTCCAAAGGGCACCACGGTAACAGGTGCATCCTACGAAAATGTTTTGAAGAACAAATTCCATCCTGCACTGCAACAAAAACGTCCGGGAAGGGCTGCGCGTGTGCTGTTTCACCAAGACAACGCACCCGCACATCGAGCTAACGTTACGCAACAGTTTCTTCGTGGTAACAACTTAGAAGTGATTCCTCATGCTCCCTACTCACCTGACCTGGCTCCTAGTAACTTTTGGCTTTTTCCAACAATGAAAGACACTCTCCGTGGCCGCACATTCACCAGACGTGCTGCTAATGCCTCAGCGATTTTCCAGTGGTCAAAACAGACTCCTAAAGAAGCCTTCGCCGCTGCCATGAAATCGTGGTGTCAGCGTTGTGAAAAATGTGTACGTCTGCAGGGCGATTACGTCGAGAAGTAACGCCAGTTTCATCGATTTCGGGTGAGTAGTTAATTAGAAAAAAAATCGGAGGCCTTAGAACTTGAATGCACCTCGTACTACTCTACTACAGCCTGCTCTCACTGCCACCGTCTCTCTCTTACTGCTACTTCGTCATTCATTCCTATCACCTCTCGTCGTTGTCATTGTCATCGACACTGTCTCTCCTTATCACTGTCTCTCATGCACTTACACTTTCTCCTCCTCTTTGTTCCTCTCCGAGAGTCACTGTTTCCTTCACTCTTTTCCTATCACTGTTCTGTCAACTGTCTTTCACTGCTACTGTGTCACAGGTTTTCTCTCACATTGCCGTTGTCTTCTTCGCTGTTTCTATACCACAACCACTGTCTAACATCTTCCAGTATTCATTACATCTCCATCTCATTCACACAACCACTGTCTCCCTCTCTCTCTGCATAAAAAATCTTATGTTTGCGTGACAAAATTTTTGCGAAGGTGCTGATCAGGCCGCAGCTCTAGGCTGACATATATCTACAGAGATGCTGGTTAAGTGTTTTATCTTTTTCATTGTTTTCCTCATAGTATATTTCTTACATTTCGTGCTTCTTTTTCTGTTTAGGAGGGTGACGTCCTTCACTCAGTTGTCAACTCAACAGCCAGCTACATACCTCATTAACCCATCTGCGTCCATTCCTGACACATCAGGAAGGTACCAAGCTGCGTATCTAGGATTCTGTCTGCTTTTATATGAGGGTTAGTCAAATGAAAACCTTAAATATTTTTTTAAATATTATTTATTCTGCAGAACTAGTACAAAGCTGTATCACTTTTCAACATAATCTCCCCCACACTCAGTTCAAGTCCTCCAGCGCTTACAAAGGGCATAAATTCCTTTAGAAAAAAAATTATTTCGGTAGTCCGCGCAGCCACTCATGCACCGCGTGGCGTACCTCTTCATCAGAACGGAACTTCTTTCCTCCCATTGCGACTTTGAGTGGTCCAAACACATGGAAATCACTTGGGGCAAGGTCTGGTGAGTACGGTGGATGAGGAACACACTCAAAATGCAGGTCTGTGATTGTTGCAACTGCAGTACGGGCAGTGTGGGGCCTTGCATTGTCATGTGGCAAAAGGACACCTGCTGACAGCAATCCACGTCGCTTTGATTTGACTGCAGGCCGCAGATGATTTTTTAGGAGATCTGTGTATGATGCACTGGTGACAGTGGTCCCTCTAAGCATGTAATGCTGCAAAATGACGCCTTTTTCGTCCCAAAAGAGAGTCAGCATATCCTTCCCTGCTGATGGTTCTGATCGTAACTTCCTCGGTTTTGGTGATGAGGAATGGCGCCATTCCTTGCTCGCTCTCTTCGTTTCCGGTTGGTGGAAGTGAACCCAGGTTTCGTACCCAGTAACGATTCTTGCAAGGAAGCCATCACCTTATCGTTTATAGTGCCGAAGAAGTTCTCCACAAGCATCCACATGTCATTCTTTCGTTTCAGGACTCAGCTGCCGTGGCACCCATCTTGCAGACACTTTGTGAAACTGGAGCACATCATGGACAATGTGGTTTTCTGACCCATGACTAAACTGTAGACATGCTGCAATAACATTCAGTGTCACTCGGCGGTTTGTCTTCACTATGGCTTTAACTGCTGCAATGTTGTGTGGAGTCACAACTCGTTGTGACTGAACTGGACGAGGAGCATCTTCCACTGACGTCACACGATTTGGGAACTTCCTACTCCATTCGTAGACTTGCTGATGTGAGAAACATGCATCACAGTACTGAACCTTCATTTGTCGATGAATTTCAATAGGTTTCAGACCTTCACTACGGAAAAACCGAATACAGAACGCTGTTCTTCCCTGGTGTAAGTCGCACGTGGGGCGGCCATCTTTATAGTGATACTGCGACGGTATGTGAGCATCTGCTCTATGCTGCCACCTACAGGCCATTCTGCACGCTGTTTGTAGCACGCTTACAAACTTACTGGATAACGGCGCGAAATTTCGATTTGTTATTCATTTGACTCACCCTCGTAGTTTACTGCTTCAGTTAGTCTTGCTAGGATGGTTAGGATGCGTGCATGCTGTGTGCGGTGCAGGAGGAGCTGGCCGCAGTTCGTCAACAGCTGAATGCACTTTTGGCTGCCGTCAGTCACTTTCAGGCTGATGGCTCGGTGTGTAGCGGTGGGGGAGAATCTGGCGCGTCGCACTGGACACTTCTGGTGCCACTTGTGTTGCCCACGGGCTCTGTTTCCGCCCTAGTGTTCCCGACGCGGTGGATCCGCCCTCACTGCAGGATGCGTGGCGGGTGATAATGCGTTCGCGTCGCTCGAGGAGGAGGGCCGGTGTGGAGACTGGCCACCAGGCCTCGCCGATTCACTGTGTGAGGGGACAGGCTGCAATGCTATGCGCGTTATGGGCAGGTAGCATTCATGACTGGAAAGAAGGCCAATGTGCACTCGGTATGTCTGCCGGGGGACCTCATCCAGGATGTGCAGGCGACCTTGTCTGCTACCGTCGAGCGTGCAGGTTGCACTCGTCTGCATGTTGTGGCTCAACGACGCTTGTAGCATAGGTTCAGAGGCGATACTCAGTTCGTACAGGCTGCTGGTGGAGGCGGTGAAGACTGCTGGCCTCATTCGCGGGGTGCAAGCAGAGCTGCAGTTTGCAACATCGTTCCCAGAATTGATCGGGGTCTTTGGTTTGGAACCGAGTGGAGGGTCTCAACCAAAGTCTTTGTCGACTCTGTGACGGTCTTGGCTGCAGATTTCTAGACCTGCGTTGTCGTGTGGAGGTTTGTCGGACTCCCCTTGACAGTGCACTACTCAAAGGAAGCAGCTGCTCGGCTAGCAGAGTTTGTGGAGCGCAGCTGAGGATTTTCTAGGCTAGGCGGTATTTGAGGTGCTCTGATGAACGCTCGCCAGTCCATACGCAGACCGCGTTCAGAGTTAAAGACACTTCGAGTATCAAAACTTTAGCAGTAAACTACAGAAGTGACCGAAACAAGGTTCTACAGTTTACTGCCCTCCAGAAAGTTCTCCTGCTGAAATTATTGTTGGGACCGAGAAATGGCTGAACCCAAAGTGGAAAGCTCTGAGATATTTAGCGAGTCGTGGAATGTATATAGGAAAAACGGGTTAGAGGCCTTAGGAGGAGCATTCATTGCAGTTCACAAAAATATTGTCTATTGAGGTGAAGGTTAAGTGTGACAGTGAATTTGCCTGCTTACGTGTAACAGGTGTAGGTGAAGCCAATTCTCGGATGTTTTTACGAGCCACCCGATACCGTTGTTACAAGACAGTGTTTCTGCTAGATAGAGCAGATAAGCAGTTGCTAGCAGCTCACTTAGACAGTGAATCGACGTCACTTATTTCCAGCAAGATAGGCGTAAAGGAATTAAGGGAAAATCTTAAGCAGGTTTTAAATCATGGTCTGGAGAGTTATGTGGCTGGTAATTGGATAAAGGATTGAAAAAATCCACGATGGTTTGATAATGAAATTCGGAAGACGCTGAGGAAGCAGAGACTGCCGCACTCCCAGTTCAAAAGAGAACGCAAAAATGATGACAAGCAAAGGTTAGTACATATTTGAGCCTCTGTAAAAATATCTATGTCCGAAGCGTACAACAGCTATCACCGTCACATCTTAGCAAACGTTTTGGCAGAGAACACGAGGATATTCTGGTCCTATGTAAAATCACCAAGCGGGACTAACGCTTCCATTCAGCCCCTTACTTGTGTGGTAGCTGGGGACAGCAAAATCAAAAGCCGAAGTTTTAAATGTCACGTTCAGTAAATCATTCATATAGGAGAATAGTACAAACATACATACATCCCTGGTGTGGAGAATCAACTGAAAGATCTGAAAGCTTTACAAAGCTACGGCATTGGACCCTTACCTGTACTGAATTTACCTCGAACCTCTCGCCCAGCACAAAGTCCCAAGCGACTGGAAAACGGCTCAGGTGACTCCTGTATACAAGGAGAGCAAAATAACGGACGCGAAAAATTACAGCCCAATTTCCTTAAGGGGATCCGGAAAGGCTCAAAATCATGAAAAGTTCAATTTTTACTTTTTTTGCGTTTTCTGAATCTGCAGACTATTACCTTTTAATAGATATATAATTTATTCAATTCCGAAGACTACAACTATTTTTAAATTATTTTTGAAATGTGTTCTACATGGGCGTGACCCACTGTGGCGCTGTTAAACTTCTGTCAAATGGTGTTATTATTAACGTCCGTGTTCATCAGGTACATTTTAGTGATGTGAGATAAAGTATGTGTTGTGGCTAACCTGTGATGGTTCAATATATATCGCTGATGTGATTGTCGATTGTTTCATGTTTATTTACTCTGTCGTTATCTCGAAAATATGCGTAATTAATTCTGCTTCTTGAGTCTCTGTTTTGTTGAAGTATAATAATGAGTAAAAGTAAAGTTGCTGTTGCGACTTTCAATGATGGCAACATTGTAAGGTGCAAGGTATTTAGAAATATGGGAATGAAGTTAGGTTCTAACATGGCACGAGCGATGCTTGCATTAGACAAGGAACGCCTTCGGGCTGCAGACAGGGCTGTAAAGAGTCTAGAAATACAAGCAAGAGTAAACAGGAGGAGGAACAAGAGGAAGCTGGAGGAGGAGTTTGCAGAGGATGAAGATAATCCATCCTATGGACCTGGAATGCACTAAAAAGTAAATCCAATCTTTGTCGTTCGATTCCCAAAACTTTTATTTTCTCATACTAATTACATGTTTTCTAAGGATCTTCCAAACATATTTGTTTCAAACTTTCAGTAAATGTTACACAGTACCTTCTGCATAATTTAACACAGCCTTTTTCCAAAAAACTGTATATTTTTGAATATATAAATAAAAATTGCAAAAAATGTCATTACAATTGAAAAAAATGATCTTTAATAACTGAACTAAAATTTTGTAAAATCCCTGTGTTACGTTGTAGCCCATATTCCAATAAATAATCTGTAAAAAGTTCAACTTCCTACCTCAAATACTTTGTGAGGAAAGATGTAATTTATAAGCGTTATTTTAACATTGCAAGTATAGGGCGTTCCGGAGCCCCTTAACGTCTGTCAGCTGCAGAATCTTTGAACATATTCTGAGTTCGAAAATAATAAACTTCATTGAGACTGAGAAGCTTCTGTCCACGAATCAGCATGGTTTTAGAAAGCATCGCTTGTAGGAAACTCAGCTTGCCCTTTTCTCACATGATGTAGTGCGAAATATGGACGAAGGGCAACAGGCATATTCCATATTTCTAGATTTCTGGAAACCGTTTGACACGGTTCCCCAGTGCATGCTGTTAACGAAGCTACGAGCATATGGAATACGTCCACAGACATGTGAGTGTCTCGAAGACTTCTCAAGTAACAGAATGGAGTACGTGTTCGTCGACGGCGAGTGTTCACCAGAGACAAGGATATCGTCAAGAGTGGCTCAGGGCAGTGTGATAGGACCGCTGTTGTTCTGTGTATACATACATGATTTGGCGGATTGGGCGGGCAGCAGTGTGCTGTTGTTTGCTGATGATGCCGTGATGTAGGCAAGGTGACGATGCTGAGTGACTATAGGAAGATACTAGACGAATACACAAAATTTTTAGTTGGTGTGGTAAATGTAAGTTAATGAGGGTGAGTAGTGTGAGTTAACTAGCTTTTCGCTCTCATTTAAGTATATGGCCGAAAGAGACAGCCTTCCAGGAATTGTGAAACGAATCCTGTCGTCCAGGACCGTGTGTCAGAAAGAGCGCAGATTCGCCACGAGATGGAAAACGTCCACAGGCGTCTATTGTGCTGAATGAGGCCAGGCTAATCAGGCCTAAGGCTTTAGTGTGCCAGTGAGACGTAAGAGAACCTACGTCATAGGGTAACCCGTAGGAGCTGTTTGTGACCAGGGAGGCGGAGCAGTGTTAAATATGGCGGACTAAAGATCGGCCATAAAGGGAATTACTTAAGTGTGTAGTAATTCAGGGAATGAAGCCACAGTAATTTTAATCTACCATCTTCCTTAAATTTTCATGGTGATCCCAATAAAAGATGAGTACTGATCATGTCTAAAATAGTTTAGGATTTACTCTTAAAATGAAATTAACAAGTTTAGTAACAAAGACCTAAATGTTAATTTCTGAACGCTTCGGTCGATCTTTACGGTCGGAATTTCATATAGAAGCGCATCATCAAAATGACAACTGGTGTAAATATCAACTCTGTAACTTTATTTGTTTAAAAGATATAGTAAATTTAAATTATCAGTATTTTAAGTTAAGCGTCTGATCATAATCTCCTCCACACAAAACACATTGAACGATGACAGCATGACATCAAAAGAATATTTTTTGTAAATTTTAGTGCATAATAGTTACATTTGTTCTTTATTTACTTATCAGAAAGCACACTGGTGCAAGGCTACTGGCCGTGACATTCAAAGGGAATTGTATTGCTTTTATGTAAACGAATTTAACTTTTATTATGTAATGGATATTATTGTTACTTTATTTAGAAGGTGAAAGTGTTCAACCTTTGATTATTCAAATATGTTAAAATGTAACGTTAAGTAGAATAAGCTGTAGCCAATCAGATAGACGGCTTCAGCAAAGGAAACTGCACTAGTCAGTTGAGCGAAGATGTTCGGCGTGCGAGAAACGCGGCCGGAGACGAGCAGAGGACAGTCTCGGCTGGAGACACCAAAGGGACAGGTCGGATGCAGAAGCGAAAGCGGACGGTTGGTCCATAGGCAGCTATGAAGTGAAACGACTTAGAAAATTTCGCATTGTGTGGTATCGCGGGTCTTAGCTCCTGAGCGTAGTCAAGGAGGTGGTGGAGTATTGGACTTGTGTTTCGCGATGAGATTGTGAATGATCGAACTGTGTCAAATGGATATGCGCTTCAGTGTAATAGTACACCACTGGCCATTAAAATTGCTACACCAAGAAGAAATGCAGATGATAAACGGGTAATCATTGGACAAATATATCATACTAGAAATGACATATGATTACGTTTTCATGCAATTTGGGTGCATAGATACTGAGAAATCAGTACCCAGAACAACCACCTCTGGTCGTAATAACGGCCTTGATACGCCTGGGCAGGCCGCGGTGGCCGTGCGGTTCTAGGCGCTGCAGTCCGGAACCGCGGGACTGCTACGGTCGCAGGTTCGAATCTTGCCTGGGGCATGGATGTGTGTCATGTCCTTAGATTAGCTAGGTTTAAGTAGTTCTAAGTTCTAGGGGACTTATGACCTAAGATGTTGAGTCTCATAGTGTTCAGAGCCATTTGAACCATTTGATACGCCTGGGCATTGAGTCAAACAGAGCTTGGATGGCGTGTACAGGTACAGCTGCCCATGAAGCTTCAACGCGGTACCACAGTTCATCAAGAGTAGTTACTGGCGTATTGTGACGAGCCAGTTGCTCGGCCACCATTTACCATTCAATTGGTGAGAGATCTGGAGAATGTGCTGGCCAGGACAGCAGTCGAAAATTTTCTGTATCCAGAAAGGCCCGTACAGCACCTGCAACATGCGGTCGTGCATTATCCTGCTGAACATCTACATCTACATTTATACTCCCCAAGCCACCCAGCGGTGTGTGGCAGATGGCACTTTACGTGCCACTGTCATTACCTCCCTTTCTGTTCCACTCGCGTATGGTTCGCGGGAAGAACAACTGTCGGAAAGCCTCCGTGCGCGCTCGAATCTCTCTACTTTTACATTCGTGATCTCCTCGGGAGGTGTAAGTAGGGGGAAGCAATATATTCGATACCTCATCCAGAAACGCAACCTCTCGAAACCTGGCGAACAACTTACACCGCGATGCAGAGCGCCTCTCTTCAGTCTGCCACTTGAGTTTGCTAAACTTCTCCGCTTACCAAATAACCCTGTGACGAAACGCGCCGCTCTTCTTTGGATCTTCTCTATCTCCTCTGCCAACCCGACCTTGTACGTATCCCACGCTGATGAGGAATACTCACGCATAGGTCGAACGAGTGTTTTGTAAGCCACCTCCTTTGTTGATGGACTACATTTTGTAAGGACTCTCCCAATGAATCTCAACCTGGCACCCGCCTTACCATCAGTTAATTTTATATGATCATTCCACTTCAAATCGTTCGGTACGCACACTCCCAAATATTTTAGAGAAGTAACTGCTATCAGTGTTTGTTCCGCTATCATATAATCATACAGTAAGGGATCCTTCTTTCTATGAATTCGCAATATATTACAGTTATCTATGTAAAGGTCAGTTGCCACTCCCTGCACCAAGTGCCTATCCGCTGCAGATCTTCCTGCATTTCGCTGCAACTTCTCTGTATACTACAGTATCATCCGCGAAAAGCCGCATGGAACTTCCGACACTATCTACTAGGCCATTTATATATATTGTGACAATCAATGGTCCCATAACACTCCCCTCTGGCACGCCAGAGGTTACTTTAACGTCTGTAGACGTCTCTCCATTGAGAACAACATGCTGTGTTCTGTTTGCTAAAAACTCTTCTATCCAGCCCACATCTGGTCTGATATTCCTTAGGCTCTTACATTCTTTATCAGGCGTCAGTGTGGAACTGTATCGAATGCCTTCCGGAAGTCAAGGAAAATGGCATCTACCTGGGAAACTGTATCTAATATTTTCTGGGTCTCATGAACAAATAAAGCGAGTTGGGTCTCACATGATCGCTGTTTCCGGAATCCATGTTGATTCCTACAGAGTAGATTCTGGGTTTCCAAAAATGACACGATACGCGAGCAAAAAACATGTTCTAAAATTCTACAACAGATTGATGTCAGAGATGTAGGCCTACAGTTTTGCGCGTCTGCTCGACGACCCTTCTTGAAAACTGGAACTACCTGTGCTCTTTCCCAATCATTTGGAACCTTTCGTTCCTCTAGAGGCCTGCGGTACACGGCTGTTAGAAGGGGGGCAAGTTATTTCGCGTACTCTGTGCAGAATCCAACTGGTATCCCGTCAGGTCCAGTGGACTTTCCTCTGTCGAGCAATTTCAGTTGCATTTGTATTCCTTGGACACTTATTTCTATTTTTTCGTTCGTGCGAGGATTTAGAGAAGGAACTGCAGTGCGGTCTTCCTCTGTGGTACAGCTTTGGAGAAAGGTGTTTAGGATTTCAGCTTTACGCGTGCCATCTTCTGTTTCAATGCCATCATCATCCCGGAGTGTCTGGATATGCTGTTTCGAGCCACTTACTGATTTAACGTAAGACCAGAACTTCCTAGGATTTTCTGTCAAGTCGGTACCTAGTATTTTACTTTCGAATTCACTGAACGCTTCACTCATTGCCCTCCTTACGCTAACTTTGACATCGTTTAGCTTCTATTTGTCTGAGAGGTTTTGGCTGCGTTTAAATTTGCAGTGAAGCTCTCTTTGCCTTCGCAGTAGTTTCCCAACTTTGTTGTTGAACCACGGTGGGTTTTTCCCGTCCCTCACAGTTTTACCCGGCACGTACCTGTCTAAAACGCATTTTACGATTGCCTTGAACTTTTTCCATAAACACTCAACATTGTCAGTGTCGGAACAGAAATTTTCTTTTTATCTGTTAGGTAGTCTATACAAGGGCGATGTACTTGAAGACAATATTATGGAAATGGAAGAGGCTGTAGGTGAAGATGGAATGGGAGATACGATACTGCGTGAAGAGTTTGACAGAGCACTGTATGACCTGAGTCGAAACAAGGTCCCCGGAGTAGACATTCCATTGGAACTACTGACGGCCTTGGGAGAGCTAGTCCTGACAAAACTCGACCATCTGGTGAGCAAGATGTATGAAACAGGCGAAATACTCTCAGACTTCAAGAAGAATATAATAATTCCAATCCCAAAGAAAGCAGGTGTTGACAGATGTGAAAATTACCGAGCAATCAGTTTAATAAGCCACAGCTGCAAAATACTAACACGAATTCTATACAGACGAATGGCAAAACTAGCAGAAGCCGACCTCGGGGAAGATCAGTTTGGATTCCGTAGAAATACTGGAACACGTGAGGCAATACTGATCTTACGACTTATCTTAGAAGAAAGATTAAGGAAAGGCAAACCTATGTTTCTAGCGTTTGTAGACTTAGAGAAAGCTTTTGACAATGTTGACTGGAATACTCTCTTTCAAATTCTAAAGGTGGCAGGGGTAAAATACAGGGAGCGAAAGGCTATTTACAATTTGTACAGAAACGAGATGGCAGTTATAAGAGTCGAGGGACATAAAAGGGAAGCAGTTGTTGGGAAGGGAGTAAGACAGGGTTGTAGCCTCTCCCCGATGTTATTCAATTTGTATATTGAGCAAGCGGTAAAGGAAAGAAAAGAAAAATTCGGAGTAGGTATTAAAATCCATGGAGAAGAAATAAAAACTTTGAGGTTCGCCGATGACATTGTAAATCTGTCAGAGACAGCAAAGGGCTTGGAAGAGCAGTTGAATGGAATCGATAGCGTCTTGAAAGGAGAATATAAGATGAATATCAACAAAAGCAAAACGAGGATAATGGAATGTAGTCGAATTAAGTCGGGTGATACTGAGGGAATCAGATTAGGAAATGAGACACTTAAAGTAGTAAAGGAGTTTTGCTATTTGGGGAGCAAAATAACTGATGATGGTCGAAGTAGAGAAGATATAAAATGTAGACTGGCAATGGCAAGGAAATCGTTTCTGAAGAAGATAAATTTGTTAACATCGAGTTTAGATTTAAGTGTCAGGAAGTCATTTCTGAAAGTATTTGTATGGAGTGTAGCCATGTATGGAAGTGAAACATGGATGATAAATAGTTTGGACAAGAAGAGAATAGAAGCTTTCGAAATGTGGTGCTACAGAAGAATGCTGAAGACTAGATAACTAATGAGGAGGTATTGAATAGGATTGGGGAGAAGAGAAGTTTGTGGCACAACTTGACCAGAAGAAGGGATCGGTTGGTAGGACATGTTCTGAGGCATCAAGGGATCACCAATTTAGTATTGGAGGGCAGCGTGGAGGGTACAAATCGTAAAGGGAGACGAAGAGATGAATACACTAAGCAGATTCAGAAGGATGTATGTTGCAGTAAGTACTGGGAGATGAAGAAGCTTGCACAGGATAGAGGAGCATGGAGAGCTGCATCAAACCAGTCTCAGGACTGAAGACCACAACAACAACAACAGTTAGTCTGAAATCTGCCTTCTATTGCTCTTGCTAAACAGGTAAACCTTCCTACCTTTTTTTATATTCCTATTTACTTCCATATTCAGGGATGCTGCAACGGCCTTATGATCACAAATTCCCTGTTCTGCACACAGAGTCGAAAAGTTCGGGTCTGTTTGTTATCAGTAAGTCCAAGATGTTATCTCCACGAGTCGGTTCTCTGTTTATTTGCTCGAGGTAATTTTCGGATAGTGCACTCAGTATAATGTCACTCGATGCTCTGTCCCTACCACCTGTCCTAAACATCTGAGTGTCCCAGTCTATATCTGGTAATTGAAATCTCCACCTAAGACAATAACAGGCTGAGGAAATTTGTGTGAAATGTATTCCAGATTTTCTCTCAGTTGTTCTGCTACTAATGCTGTTGAGTCGGGAGGTCGGTAAAAGGAGACAATTATTAACCTAGATCTGTTGTTGAGTATAGCCTCGACCCATAAAATAATTCACAGTAACTATCCACTTGTGTTTCATTACAGGATAAACTACTACTAACGACAAACACGGCACCACCAGTTGCATGCAATCTACCCTTTCTAAACACCGTCTGTGCCCTTGTAAAAGTGTCGGCAGAATTTATCTCTGGCTTCAGCCAGCTTTCCGTACCTATAACGATTTCAGTTTCGGTGCTTTCTATCAGCGCTTGAAGTTCCTGTACTTTACCAACGCAGCTTCGACGGTTTACAGTTACAATACCGATTGCTGCTTGGTCCACGTATGTCCTAACTTTGCCCCGAACCCTTTTATGCTGTTGCCCTCTCTGTATTTGCCTGAGGCCATCTAACCTAAAAACCGCCCTGTCCACGCCACACAACCCCTGCTACCCATGTAGCCGCTTGTTGCGTGTAGTGGACTCCTGACCTATCCAGCGGAACCCGAAACCCCACCACCCTATGGCGCAAGTTGAGGAATCTGCAGCCCACACGGTCGCAGAACCGTCTCAGTCTCTGATTCAGACCCTCCACTCGGCTCTGTACCAAAGGTCCGCAGTCAGTCCTGTCGACGATGTTGCAGATGGTGAGCTCTGCTTTCATCCCGCTAACGAGAATGGCAGTCTTCACCAAATCAGATAGCCGCCGGAAGCCAGAGAGGATTTCCTCCGATCCATAGCGACACACATCACTGGAGCCGACATGGGCGACCACCTGCAGATGGGTGCACCCTGTACCCTTCATGGCACCCAGAAGGACCCTTTCCACATCTGGAATGACTCCCCCTGGTTTGCACACGGAGTGCACAATGGTTTCCTTCCCCTCTCTTGCTGCCATATCCCTAAAGGGCCCCATTACGCGCCTGATGTTGGAGCTCCCAACTACCAGTAAGCCCACCCTCTGCGACTGCCCGGATCTTGCAGACTGAGGGGCAACCTCTGGAACAGGACAAGCAGCAAAGTCCGGCTGAAGATCAGGATGAGCTGGAGAAATAGTCTGAAACCAGTTCGTCAGACAAACTAGAGAGGCCTTGCGTTCAGCCCTCCGGAATGTATTTCGGCCCCTGCTACGCTTCGAGACGACCTCCCACTCTACCACAGGTGAGGGATCAGCCTCAATGTGGGCAGTATCCCGGGCAGCCACACCCGTAGTCCGATTGGGGGAAGAGTGGGACGAGCTGGCTGTCCCCGAGAAACCCCCATCCGGACCCCAACAGTGATGCCCATTGGCAACAGCCTCACGCTGTGTGACCGAAGCCAACACTGCCTGAAGCTGGGAGCGAAGGGATGCCAACTCAGCCCGCATCCGAACACAGCAGTCACAGTCCCTACCCATGCTAAAAACTGTTGTGCAACGAACGTCTGAACTAATCTACAGAGAGCACAAACAATTCGACACAAAATTTTAACGGTTATTAAAATACAAGAATGCCTAGCAAATGCAGTAATGCTGCTACCTGCGCACTGCTGACACACTGCTCGGCGGCAGAAGGCTGTAGGGTTTCGCAGGGATCGAATGAAGGGTAGAGCCACGGGACGTAACACATCTGAAATGTAATGTCTACTGTTCAAAGCGCTGTCAATGTGAACAAGAGGTGACTGAGACGTGTAACCAATGCCACCCCATACCTTCACGTTGGGTGACCATCATGATGCTGTAAACAGAACCTGGATTCATCCAAAAAAATGACGTTTTGCTATTCGTGTACCCAGGTTCGTCGTTGAGTACACCATCACAGGCACTCCCGTCTGTGATGCAGCGTCAAGGGTAACCGCAGCCATCGTCTCCGAGCTGATAGGCCATGCTGCTGCAAACGTCGTCGAACTGTTCGTGCAGATGGTTGTTGTCTTGAAAAATGTCCTCATCTGTTGACTCAGGGATCGAGACGTGGCTGCACGATCCGTTACAGCCATGCGGATAAGATGTCTTTCATCTCGACTGCTAGTGATACGAGGCCTTTGGGATCCAGCACGGCGTTCCGTATTACCCTTCTGAACCCACCGATTCCATATTCTGCTATCAGTCATTGCATCTCGACCAACGCGAGCAGCAATGTCGCGATACGATAAACCGCAATCGCGATAGGCTACGATCCGACCTTTGTCAAAGTCGGAAACGTGGTGGTACGCATTTCTCCTCCTTACACGAGGCATCACAACAACGTTTCACCAGGCAACGCCGGTCAACTGCTATTAGTGTATGAGAAATCGATTGGAAACTTTCCTCATGTCAGCACGTTGTAGATGTCGCCACCGGCGCGAACCTTGTGTGAATGCTCTGAAAAGCTAATCATTTGCATATCATGGCATCTTCTGCCTGTCGGTTAAATTTCGCGTCTGTAGCACGTTATCTTCGTGGTGTAGCAATTTTAATGGCCAGTAATGTAATTCTAAATACGACCACTTTCGCTATTAGATTGCTTCCTGAATAAACATTATTCTAACCAATACGCAATCGTGTGGCCTACACCATTTATGGGTTGTTAATTTAATTCCCCATATTATTATTACTGTTATTACATGTTATATTCACTTTGTATTTCGCAAACTTGCTATCAGCCAGACAGTTTAACCACGGGGTCACAAGTGTCTAATTTAGGGCGTGTAGTGCGACGCGTGCGGTTCAACCCCTGGACGAGTTTGAGCCAAGACATTTCGACGAAGAGGAGCCGCATGTGAGCCCGAACATCTTTGCGATGTTAGCTCGCAGTAGGAGATCAAACTTGCAATGTTCGGACACAATGTTACTAGTGTCGTATTTGACAGTCAAGTCGGTTAAATATCTGGGCGTAAAACTCCAAACTGATATGATTCGGAACGAGCATGGGAGAAATGTGGTAGAGAAGGTGAATGTTCGACATCGGTTTAATGGGAGAATTTAAGGAAAGAGTGGTTCACCGTTAAAGGAGACTGCATACAGGACTGTTCGAGTGTTAGGGATCCGTACCAGGTCGGATTGAAGGATATCATCGAAGCAATTCAGAGGTGGGCTACTTTGATTTGCTACCCTTAGGTTCGAACAGCACGTCAGTGTTACGGAAATACTTCAGGAACTTAAATCGAAATCCCTGGAGGGAAGGCGAATACCTTTTCGAGAAACACTCTTGAGAAAATTCAGAGAACCGGCATTTGAAGCTGACTGCCGAACGATTCTGCTAACGCCAACATACAACTCGAGCAAGAACTCCGAAGATATGATACCAGGAATTAGGGCTCATATGGATGAGGCATACAGACATTCGTTCTTCCCGCTCTATTTTCGAGTGGAACGGGAAAGGAAATGACTACGTTGGCTTGTGGAGTAGCCTATCTTTGTAGATGTAGTTGTTGTTATAGAATGAGGGAGCCGGTAATCCAATCTGCAGAGTCTTTCAGACAGGATAATTGGTTTTTTCTCTTCGCACTGCAGAAGTAGCATATTTGGTAAGTAATCAAAATGTTCATGTTCTCTTATTCATACCTCGCTACCACTTAATCTTGTCGACCGAAGACTTCCGGCATAAGAAGTCTCCCTCATTCTGCCAACGGCCTTGTCAAAAGAGGCCGAAGAAGTGGACAGAGGTTCAGAGCACTCTCTTGTCTTTAGAAGAATTAGCAATGACCAACGGCATTAATATGCAGAAGTCAATGGAAAGAGCTGCAGTAAGACAGGTAAAGTGTGTCCACAGGACATGGGGCCTGCAGCTGAAAAAGAGTCATGATGATCTCTCCAATTTTCAGAAGATTCCGGAGTAGTCCACCATTCAGATATTCGGGAGAGGACTGCCAAAGGGTAGGTGACCATCAGAAAATGATTGAATAACCAGCGGAAAGATAACGTTCTATGAAATCGGTGCGTAGAACGTCAGGAGTTTGGACGTGGAAGGGAACGTAGAAAATCTGAAAAGGAAACACTAAGGCTCAATCTAGATACACTGTGGGTCAGTCAAGTGAAATGGAAAGAAGGCAATGATTACTTGTCAAGCGAATGTAGGGTAATACCAACAGCAGTAGAAAATGATATAGTGCGAGTAGGATTCGTTATGACTAGGACGTTAGGGCAGAGAGTATGTTATTGTGAAACTTTCAGTGATAGGGTTGTTTTAATTAGAATCGACAGCCAACCAACACCGATAACGATAGTTCAGTTATACATTCCCAAGTCGCAAGTGGAAAATGGAGAGATAGACAAAATACATGAGGATACTGAACAGGTTATTCAGTAGGTAAAGGGAGATGAAAATCAAATAGTTATGGCGAACTGTAATGCGGTTGTTGGGGGAAGGAGTAGAAGAAAGGTTTACGGGACAATATGGGCTTGGTACCAGGAATGAGAGAGCAGAAAGACTGAGTTCTGCAGAAAATTTCAGTTAGTAATTGTGAATACTCTATTCAAGGATCACAAGAGGAACAGGTACACTTGTTAAAGGTCTGGATATATGTAAATGTTTCAGTTAGATTACCTCATGGACACGCAGAAATTCAGAAATAAGATATTGGATTGTAAGGCGTACCCAAAAGCAGATACAGACTCAGATCACAATTTAGTAGCCGGCCGCGGTGGTCTAGCGGTTCTGGCGCTGCAGTCCGGAACCGCGGGAGTGCTACGGTCGCAGGTTCGAATCCTGCCTCGGGCATGGGCGTGTGTGATGTCCTTAGGTTAGTTACGTTTAAGTAGTTCTAAGTTCTAGGGGACTTATGACCTCAGATGTTGAGTCCCATAGTGCTCAGAGCCATTTGCACCATTTTGCACAATTTAGTAGCGATGAAGATCAGGACGAAGTTCAAGAGACTAGTAAGGACGAATCAAAGCGCAGAGAAGTGGAATAAAGTAGTACTACGTAATGAAGAGATCCACTTGAAGTTCCGCAAGGCTCTAGGTACTGCGATAAGTAGAGCCCAATAGGTAGTTCAGCGGAAGAGGAATGGACATCTCTGAAAGTGGCAGTCACTGAAGTTGGAAAGAAAAACATGGGAACAAAGAAGGTTAAATGCGAAGAAAGCACGGGTAAGAAAAAAAATATTTAAGTTGATCGATTAAGGAGCGAAGTAGAAAAATGTTCAGGAAAATTGAGGTATGCAGAATACAGTTCACTTAGAAATGATAAATATACTGTAGGTAGTGCAGTGAATCTAAGACGGAACGGTTGCTTGAGATATGTGTGGAAACGAAACAGAAATGATTCTTGGAAGGAATGACTCAGCACGTAGAAAAGTGAAAACAAAATTCGGTGAAATTAAAAGCAGCAGCGGTGACATCGAGAGTGCGTTGGGAATTCCACAGTTAAACGCAGAGGAAAGTGCGAATTTGTGGAAAGAATACCCTGAAGTGCTCTATGAAGGAGAAGACTTGCCTGATGCTGTGCCAGAAGAAGAAACAGGAGTCGATATTGGTTAGACTGGGGATCGAGTGTTAGGATGAGAATTTAAGAGAGCTTTGGAAGACTTTAAACCAAATTAGACAGAAAGGATAGATAATATTCCACCACAATACCAAAAATTACTGGGGGAAATCTCAAGAAGACTACTACTCACGTCGTTGTTTGTTGTTGTTGTGGTCTTCAGTCGTGAGACTGGTTGGAAGCAGCTCTCCATGCTACTCTATCCTGTGTAAGCTGCTTCATGTCCCAGTACTTACTGCAACCTACATCCTTCTGAATCTGCTTAGTGTATTCATCTCTTGGTCTCCCTCTACGATTTTTACCCTCCACACTGCCCTCCAATCCTAAACTTGTGATACCTTGATGCCTCAGAGCATGTCCTACCAACCGGTCCCTTCTTCTTGTCAAGTTGTGCCACAAACTTCTCATCTCCCCAATTCTATTCAATATCTCCTCATTATTTATGTGATCTACCCATCTAATCTTTCAGCATTCTTCTGTAGCACAACATTTCGATAGCTTCTATTCTCTTCTTGTCCAAACTACAGAGCTATTACAAATGATTGAAGCGATTTCATAAATTCACTGTAGCTCCATTCATTGACATATGGTCACGACACACTGCAGATACGTAGAAAAACTGATAAAGTTTTGTTTGGCTGAAGCCGCACTTCAGGTTTCTGCCGCCAGAGCGCCCGAGAGCGCAGTGAGACAAAATGGCGACAGGAGCCGAGAAAGCGTATGTCGTGCTTGAAATGCACTCACATCAGTCAGTCATAACAGTGCGACGACACTTCAGGACGAAGTTCAACAAAGATCCACCAACTGCTAACTCCATTCGGCGATGGTATGCGCAGTTTAAAGCTTCTGGATACCTCTGTAAGGGGAAATCAACGGGTCGCCCTGCAGTGAGCGAAGAAACGGTTGAACGCGTGCGGGCAAGTTACACGCGTAGCCCGCGGAAGTCGACGAATAAAGCAAGCAAGGAGCTAAACGTACCACAGCCGACGGTTTGGAAAATCTTACGGAAAAGGCTAAAGCAGAAGCCTTACCGTTTACAATTGCCACAAGCCCTGACACCCGATGACAAAGTCAAACGCTTTGAATTTTCGGCGCGGTTGCAACAGCTCATGGAAGAGGATGCGTTCAGTGCGAAACTTGTTTTCAGTGATGAAACAACATTTTTTCTTAATGGTGAAGTGAACAGACACAATGTGCGAAGCTGGGCGGTAGAGAATCCTCACGCATTCGTGCAGAAAATTCGCAGTTCACCAAAAGTTAACGTGTTATGTGCAATCTCACGGTTTAAAGTTTACGGCCCCTTTTCCTTTTGCCAAAAAAAAAAAAAAAAACGTTACAGGACACGTGTATCTGGACATGCTGGAAAATTGGCTCATGCCACAACTGGAGACCGACAGCGCCGACTTCATCTTTCAACAGGATGGTGCTCCACCGCACTTCCATCATGATGTTTGGCATTTCTTAAACAGGAGATTGGAAAACCGATGGATCGGTCGTGGTGGAGATCATGATCAGCAATTAATGTCATGGCCTCCACGCTCTCCCAACTTAACCCCATGCGATTTCTTTGTGTGGGGTATGTGGAAGATTCAGTGTTTAAACCTCCTCTACCAAGAAACGTGCCAGAACCGCGAGCTCGCATCAACGATGCTTTCAAACTCATTGATGGGGACATGCTGCGCCGAGTGTGGGAGGAACTTGATTATCGGCTTGACGTCTGCCGAATCACTAAAGGGGCACATATAGAAGATTTGTGAATGCCTAAAAAAACTTTTTGAGTTTTTGTACGTGTGTGCAAATCATTGTGAAAATATCTCAAATAATAAAGTTATTGTAGAGCTGTGAAATCGCTTCAATCATTTGTAATAACCCTGTATTTATTGTCCTTGTTTCACTTCCATACATGGCTACACTCCATACAAAAACTTTCAGAAACGACTTCCTACCACTTAAATCAATACACGATGTTAACAAATTTCTCTTCTTCAGAAACGCTTTCCTTGCCATTGCCAGTCTACATTTTATATGCTCTCTACTTCGACCATCATCATTTATTTTGCTCCCAAAATAGAAAAACTCCTTTACTACTTTAAGCGTCTACTCACGTTAGTGTGTAGAATATATGAGTCTGGCGATACGCCATCTGACTTTCGGAGAAACATCATCCACAAAATTCCGAAAATAGCAAGAGCTGACAAGTGAGAGAATTATCGCACTATCAACTTAACAGCTCATGCATCTAAGTTGCTGACAAGAATAATATACAAGAGAATGGAAAAGAAAATTTAGGATGTGTTTGGCTTTAGGAAAGATAGGCAGCTCTGAGACTGCAGTTAATAATGGAAACAAGACTAGAGAAAAATCGACACGCGTTCACAGGGTTACCGGACCTGAATGAACCGTTCGACCAGGTTAAATGGTGCAAGGAATTCGAAATCCTGAGAAAAGTAGGGGTGACCTATAGGAATGACAGGTCATAATCTATATGCGCAAGATCCAAGAGGGAAAAATAAGTGTGTAGTAGCAAGAACGACTTGCCCTTATTAAAAATGGCGTGAGACAGTGGTGTCGTCTTTCTCTCTTACTGTTCAAACTACGCTTCGAGCAAGTAATGACGGAAATAAAAGAGAGGTTCAAGAGTACTATTTAGATTCGAGGTGAAAGGACGTCAATGTTAAGATTCGCTGATCAAATAACTATCCTGTGTGAAAGTGAAGAAGAATTACAGAATCTCGTGAATGTAATGGAGGGTCTAATGAGTACAGAATATGGATTGAATAAATCGAAGACGGAAGAAAGTAATGTGAAGTAGCAGAACGGAGAATAGCGAGAAAGTTGACATCACGATTGGTGGTCACGAAGTAGGCGATGTTCAGGAATCCTACTTCCTAGAGAGGAAAATAACCCTTGACGGTCGGAGCAGGGACGATAGTATAAGCAGACTAGCACAGGCAAAAAACGTCTTTAATTTGACGAAGAAATTTCTGAGGATGTTCGTTTGGAACACAGCATTGTGTGGTCGTGCAGCATAGACTGAGAAAATCGGAACAAAACAGCATCGAAGCATTTGCGATGTGCTGCTACAGAAGAATGTTGAAAATAAGATGGACTGGTTAGGTAAGAAATGAAGATGTACTTCACAGGATCAGCGAGGAAGGGAATATATGAAAGACACCGACAAGAAGAAGGGACACCGTGGTAGTGTAACACTTCCGCCCTGTCGGACGTGCGTTAGCTCAATAAAGCCTGTACTGTAATAAGTTCACGGGCTTCACCTTGTAAACAAGGATTTAGTACATAAGTTGACCGCGTGTACCTAATGGAAGCAATTCGGACTTATTCAGTCAGTAACTACAGTGATGCGTCAAGTAAATGTAAAGTACAATTACGCGTTCGCATGGACAAGAAGTACACACAGCAGATACTACCAATGATTAATAATACGGTCGCCAGCCTAATTAGGCATTTAGTGAGTTTTTCCCTGTACAAGTGGTAGCATGTACAAGCATAATGACACGTGGTAATGTTGCGTTTTATAACAAACTTTAGAACCAGAAAGAATCTACTGAACTAAGGTTTTCTTCTTTTGTACTAATTTGAATGAGCTAAACTTACACAACACCACACAGCAATGATTACTACGAGCTGCACTTTGTATATTGATCAGACCGAAATCGGGCATAGATTACCCTAGAATCAGCAATTTTGAAAACACACATACAATGTCACTATTAAAATTGGAAAAAACACTAATACACTTAGGTTTAATATAGAAATTAATTTTACTGTTCAATTCTGATCAGTGCACTTCAAAATGTGCAAGAATAGGCAAGAGAAAGGAGGGGGCCCTGAAACTGTTATGGTTGTTATACTGAAACTAGTAATTCCTGAAGGTACATTTACACTCAAAATTATCAACCTATGGATTGCTATTCTTTTGTCACGCTTCTGGAGTAATTGACTAACATTCTTTCAGTCTCAAATGAACTAAATAACATTGCTAGCTCAATTCAACATTTATCTTTCAATTTAATCACACTGTAGTTCTTTACTAACATTTACATTGGCACTCCTAACTCTCAAACTGCTTTATAGCTTAAATTGGTCTGCAGATAATTTAGTAGTAACTGTAACTTTCAATTCAGGATACTCGGGTTGCACAATATAAGGTAAGGACCCTGTCTAGGTCAATGATAAGGATAAGTGATGTCTAAGGCAATTCTGGTAAAAGTCACGTTATTATTGAACAGTTAGAACAGTTTCAACACTGGTCCACACAGATACACTTCTAAAGATGAAATAAACGTTTGACCTGTGCACGTCGGTACGGCGGATGGCGGGCAGCGAGATAGCGGGCAGCACAGCACACATACAAGCACGGCTAAGGCTCTCACAGTATCGGCACTTTCATTCTTCTTAGCGTCGTAATCTTTCCAGTTTTGTGCCTGAGAATATAGCCATGCCAAATAGTCGTCGGAATCGGCCCATCCGAGGCTTAATGGAATCCACTTTTCCTAGATAGCCTCCTCGGTACAGTACATGTTCCTCTGACCGATGCCCAACTCCGACTGTTTTACTGAGCCCGTTGTGCCGAACCGCGCCAGTGTGCGTTTTCCCGCGCTCGCCTGCATCCACCTTTTTCCGCGCCCCTACAGGTAGGGTATTCACCACAGGTTTTCTACTACACATATTCTAATGCATTACCTACGTATGGACCAAGTGTTTAAATTACAATTTACACATTTTACAATAGTTTTAACATTAAATACATTTTCCTTTGGTTATCAAATTGCTTAAAATCTAACATAAGTAATGACATTCATTTCAAAAGTTGTGTACAGTTTCTTTAACATGACACGAAAAGAAAAAAAATCTAAAATAATATTTACATTATTTCACATAAATTCAGAAAGAAACATTTATCTAAATGCATAAAGAAAAAAATTATTATAGGTACATTATTGTTACACATGCCCCTGTTTCCAGAAAATTTTCTTAAGTCCAAATTTTATGGGAACACTAAATTTAACAATGATACACTGGTTCTGAATCTTTACGTAAAAGTTCAAGAAGATTTACACTACATATTTCCTTCCACTCACTGTATATAGGTTTACACTATTTTAACATATTAAGACCAGTTTCTTGTTATTTACTTAAGTGCCTTTTGCACAGTCCAACTTCCCATTTAAACATTACTAAAATAACAATTTAATCATTTTTTTCCCAAATTTCTTAAAGAAATAATTTAAAATTCTGGAATACACACATTTAACTACAAAAACAAATGCATATTTCGTATACACTATAGGATAATTTGTCGCTGCTTGCTTTGAATAGCAGTCCATTTCCTAAATTTACTAAACAAAACACACACACAAAATTTTCATAAAATTAACTACACATATTTGCTGCCTATTATGTGAATTTGGGCAGTCCATTTCACTTCATATTGTCACATCCTCTGGATTACATTTACTATTTTCCATCGACTATTTATCTGCCCTCATTGGTATTTGGCAGTCCTTCCTATTCTGGTTCATACACTGCCCATTTTCATTTTTGACAGTTCCACCTGTTATCTGTCTGAAAGCATTTACCCTTTCCTTTCAGTCCTTTTCTCCATACATTTTTATAGTTACAATACAATTGGTAATCTGAAACTCACATAACTACATTAGTAAACTTTCAATGGTATACAGGCATTTACAAAGAATAGTTACATTTGAAACAATTTGTGTTCAGCATAAGATACAGCACAATTACTCGTTTCTGGGAACATACAGTTTCAGATCCACTATATTTCTTACACCTAAAGGTCTTTTGGATTTTGGGTAGATTATGTAGAAAGCATTATCGTGTGGAATATTCTGTATTATATATGGTCCGTTATAAATATATTTAAATTTTGAAATTTCATGGTTTAGTTCACTAGATTTCTCGTGGGTTTTTAGAAGAACATAATCTCCAACTTTAAATTTTGAAACTTTTAGATTTTTATCGTGTCTTCTAGATCTAGATTCGGCTTTTTGCTTTGCCCTTTTTATAACCAATTCTTTCTTTTGATTCAATCCCAAACTTGTACAAGGTGGAAACTCTAATTTTTCTTCAATTAAACTTTTACTACTTTTATCTAACAAAATTTCTTCCGGTGGGAACCCTGTAGTTTCATGATGTAATGTGTTCATGACATTCTCAAAATCCAATATGAATCTGCCCCAGGCTCTAATAAAAAAAAAAACACAAAATTCAATTTCAGCTAACACTGAGTTACAGTAACAATAAAGTTATGCATAATATTAATAATATCTATACAAATACAGCATCCTGCCCCTGCTCGTCTCTTTATTAACAAGGCAGTCTTTCATGGTTCATAAAACAGTCACTTAAGTCTGGTGGCTTCTTAGGCCTCTGGAGTTCAAAGTCTTTGCTCACTTGAACTCTTCGCAAAATAAACACTGAGTCGTCAGGCGGCTCTTTCTTTCTTTGTTCGGTCTCAACATCTGGATTTTGTTTTGATACCTCGTCATCGTTAGGTACAATATCGTACTTAATTGCCTCCCCTTTGATTTCACTGATTTTTTCATATCCTCTTTCAGTAAAAGTATATTCACTTTCTTTTACCCCGAAAAATACATCTTCACTAGAGTCATCACTACTCTCTTCCTCCACATCAGATTCATTTAAGTATGCTACTTTTGCACAACAGGGAAAGTTAGTATATTCAATTTTGTCTGTATTTACGTATATTTCATCATCTGAACTATCGTCGGAATCCGACCATTCCGGATCGCTATCAGGTTCTAACATAAAGGCTTTTCTGAGACAGGCACTAAGTTCTTCCTCGGTATTGTCATCAGGCTTAGATTTTAATTCAATCTCCTCTTTTGGTGAAACGGCCTCATCATCAGCTTTATTTACCTCTACTGTGACTTCATATTCGGTGTAATCCTCGTGGACTTTAAATACTTTCATGTAATCATCTGTCCCTTCTCCACGGTGCCACTCGGTAGCAGCTTGCACTATTGGCGGATTGTTAGCAGAAGTTATTTCTTCGTCAATGCTGAGGATTTCATCCTCCAAATCCTTCCTATCATTAACCTTCCCCTTATCGGCAGCACGCGTACTTTTCGCGGCGCTATTTATTCTCCCTTCTTCACATTTGGGCCACGTCACTATATTGACGCCCCTATCATTTCCCTTTTTATTAACTAATTTCTTCGCCTCATATTCCTTCTTAAAATCCTCCCACTCACATTGCTTTAGGCCCTTGTACAGATCGTCGATCTGCACACGCCAATCATTTACTTCTGCTAATTCATTATCGCCCTTTACCACATTGCGAACACTGCTAACCGCAACTCCCTGTGTACTCACAGTCTCATTTATTGTTTCCTTTGCCACGGAATTATTACTCGTAAAATTTTCATTATCTTTTACGGCTACGTTCGCACCTACTGCTGCCGTATTGCTAGCGGCTTCTCTCTGAACAGATGTTCCACTAGGCTGGGCCGTTGCCCTCTGATGCTCCACTCGCCCGTTAATCTGGAGTATTCTGTGCGGCATAGATGACTCATGCTCGCTCGCACCTGACGCTTGTCTTGCCACAACACGTTGCTTCGTTTCACGCCTGTCTCTAACCTGTCTCATTACATTACGGTCGGTCCGGTATCTGTTCTTAATTCGGGGCCGGTATGTATTGTCCGCTTCCGTTTGGCCCGCAACGTTCGCGGAAATTAGTTTCCCGCGTCGTTATTATTTTGCGCGGCATACCCTCTACCGCGACCTTGATAATTTCCTCTGCCTCTTCCTCTGCCTCTTCCTCTCTGTATCATATTGACGCGAAATCCATCGCCGTCATTTCTTTCGTCATTGTGTCGGTTATTAAGATTACCAAAATTTTGATAATTGGCACGACTTGCGCGCCAATGGTCTTCGTCTTCGACCCTTTCCAGAAATGCTTGGAAGCTACGATGGTTGCTTCCTACATACCTCTTGGAATCTTCTGGGAGCATTTTATACAGTTCCCAGATAATTTCTGAATCTGATCTTCGGCCTTTTAAATGTGTCAATTTCCTTTACCAATACTCGCAGAAATCTTTCAAAGAATTCCTGCCCCTGCTATCATGCTGTTTTGCCATGATAAACTCGCGCCATAAATGGTCCTGTTTTTGTTCTGACCAATATTCTTCGGTAAATTTTTGCCTAAATTCTTCGAACGTCATTCGTTCGGTATTTAAATTTATTCCCCAGCGCTTAGCGTCACCTGCTAAGGCGCTAATTACAACGTTTATCTTTTCCTGATCAGACAAGTGCTCAGGAAATACTCTCTCGCAATTTTTGATGAAGTCTAACGGATGCCACCCGTTATGTTTCTTGGCTGGATCGAAGCGTTCCTCGCCTTCTAACAGCTTCGTAATTGGTGCGCCATTACAGACCACACCAGGCCTATCTTTAATTTTGCTCTCTAGATCGAAAATTTTGCCTTGAATTTTCGTACAATTTTGAACACATCCGGTTACTTTTTCACCTAATTCTTTTTCAGTGTCTACAACTACCTTTTTCAACTGAGATATTCCGTATTGACATTCGTTTACGATCTCAGTTTTAAGACCGAAAACTTTTTCGTCTACCTTAGTTTCAACCAGCGGTTCTACTTTCTCTTGGATGTTGAGAATTTCGACATCGAATCTACTGTTAATGTTACCAATTTCCTCCTGCATAGTATCCATATTTTTGTTAATGGTGTCAATTTCAAATTTCATATTATTTACCACAGAACTTAAATTTCCCACTTTTTGTTCTACCTGCTCTATTTGTTTACTAATTCTAATTCCTTGATCTTCGACCTGTGCTTTAATTTGATCAACGTGTGTTTTAAGCTGCTCGTTCTGTGTTTTGATCTGATGGCCCTGTGTTTTGAGTTGCTCGTCAACGTGCGTTTTAAGCTGATCAACCTAATTACCGACTTGTTTTTGAAGCTGATTACTCTGTGTTTTGAGCTGCTCATCAACGTGTGTTTTAAGCTGCTCGTTCTGTGTTTTGAGCTGCTCATCAACGTGTGTTTTAAGCTGCTCATTCTGTCCTAGAATTTGTTTGGTTAATTGTTCAAATAAGTCGTTCATATTTAAAATTTTTACACTGTTTTGTTCTACGGAATCCGTGTGTTCCGATTCTACTTCATAAGTTTCTTTCGGTTCTTTCTTTATCTGTGGTGAATCAAATATGTCAGTGGATTCGTTCACGTACCCACTATCATCTACAAAGTCACCCTCTACTTCCTGTTTTGTCCCTTGCTGTGTTCGAGGTGATCGCGACATTTCAATCTGTTCGTTGACGTGTTCATGGTATTGTATGTACGCCAATTGTCTTTCGCTAACGCCATCTGTTATCTGGCCGCGTAGACTCCTGCTACTGCTAGCCGCATTCTCCATTTCGCTCGGCACATCTACCCTGTCCCCGTTCCTGTCCATATTGAATGCCAATCACACACACTATTATACTTGACCCACACTGCAGTTTAATTTACTGAACTTTATTGCTATTCAAGCCACTGAACATCCACTGTTCGGTCTTTACGTTAGTGTATAACCGACAACAACTGGATGTCCTGTCACCGGGAAGCCACGTGTAACACTTCCGCCCTGTCGGACGTGTGTTAGCTCAATAAAGCCTGTACTGTAATAAGTTCACGGGCTTCACCTTGTAAACAAGGATTTAGTACATAAGTTGACCGCGTGTACCTAATGGAAGCAATTCGGACTTATTCAGTCAGTAACTACAGTGATGCGTCAAGTAAATGTAAAGTACAATTACGCGTTCGCATGGACAAGAAGTACACACAGCAGATACTACCAATGATTAATAATACGGTCGCCAGCCTAATTAGGCATTTAGTGAGTTTTTCCCTGTACAAGTGGTAGCATGTACAAGCATAATGACACGTGGTAATGTTGCGTTTTATAACAAACTTTAGAACCAGAAAGAATCTACTGAACTAAGGTTTTCTTCTTTTGTACTAATTTGAATGAGCTAAACTTACACAACACCACACAGCAATGATTACTACGAGCTGCACTTTGTATATTGATCAGACCGAAATCGGGCATAGATTACCCTAGAATCAGCAATTTTGAAAACACACATACAATGTCACTATTAAAATTGGAAAAAACACTAATACACTTAGGTTTAATATAGAAATTAATTTTACTGTTCAATTCTGATCAGTGCACTTCAAAATGTGCAAGAATAGGCAAGAGAAAGGAGGGGGCCCTGAAACTGTTATGGTTGTTATACTGAAACTAGTAATTCCTGAAGGTACATTTACACTCAAAATTATCAACCTATGGATTGCTATTCTTTTGTCACGCTTCTGGAGTAATTGACTAACATTCTTTCAGTCTCAAATGAACTAAATAACATTGCTAGCTCAATTCAACATTTATCTTTCAATTTAATCACACTGTAGTTCTTTACTAACATTTACATTGGCACTCCTAACTCTCAAACTGCTTTATAGCTTAAATTGGTCTGCAGATAATTTAGTAGTAACTGTAACTTTCAATTCAGGATACTCGGGTTGCACAATATAAGGTAAGGACCCTGTCTAGGTCAATGATAAGGATAAGTGATGTCTAAGGCAATTCTGGTAAAAGTCACGTTATTATTGAACAGTTAGAACAGTTTCAACACTGGTCCACACAGATACACTTCTAAAGATGAAATAAACGTTTGACCTGTGCACGTCGGTACGGCGGATGGCGGGCAGCGAGATAGCGGGCAGCACAGCACACATACAAGCACGGCTAAGGCTCTCACAGTATCGGCACTTTCATTCTTCTTAGCGTCGTAATCCTTCCAGTTTTGTGCCTGAGAATATAGCCATGCCAAATAGTCGTCGGAATCGGCCCATCCGAGGCTTAATGGAATCCACTTTTCCTAGATAGCCTCCTCGGTACAGTACATGTTCCTCTGACCGATGCCCAACTCCGACTGTTTTACTGAGCCCGTTGTGCCGAACCGCGCCAGTGTGCGTTTTCCCGCGCTCGCCTGCATCCACCTTTTTCCGCGCCCCTACAGGTAGGGTATTCACCACAGGTTTTCTACTACACATATTCTAATGCATTACCTACGTATGGACCAAGTGTTTAAATTACAATTTACACATTTTACAATAGTTTTAACATTAAATACATTTTCCTTTGGTTATCAAATTGCTTAAAATCTAACATAAGTAATGACATTCATTTCAAAAGTTGTGTACAGTTTCTTTAACATGACACGAAAAGAAAAAAAATCTAAAATAATATTTACATTATTTCACATAAATTCAGAAAGAAACATTTATCTAAATGCATAAAGAAAAAAATTATTATAGGTACATTATTGTTACAGTAGGACATCTGTTACGACGTCACACAATAACTTCCATGGTACTAGAGGAAGCCGCAGAGGGTAAAAATTGTAGAGGAAGACAGGGATTGGAATACATCGAGCAAACAACTGAGGATGTAGGTTGCGAGAGCTACTCTGAGATGAGGAGGTTGGCACAGGAGAGGAATTCGTGGGGGGCCACATCAGACCAGTCAGGGGACTGAAGACCCAAAAGAAAACAGCATTTTCTGCTGGATCCCTTCTTTTCCCTGCTACGGCAGGGTATGTCACTCGTATGGAAAGAACTTAACGGGCCATTAAAGTTTTGATAGATCACTAATGTGAAACTGAATTTACTTGAAACTATTGTTACACCTCCGACCAGATTTTACGTGAGCAAAAGTTGTGCATGTGCCTCCGTACTACAACGTGTAGGTCCTAGAACCTTCTGATGATAAAGAAGACACTTCGCAGCAAATTTCTCCGTTCTACGTCACATACGATTTCGCCTCACTCGGGTTTTCGTGGACGAGTAGACTTCCTTTGAATCTCATTATCTCAGACACGGATAAAGACATCAAGAAAATGTTCAAGACTGCTCAAGGATGTAAAAATTACAGCCATTTCCTCTGCGTAGCAGTTTTGCAATCAGCGGCTGTGTTTCGGTACTAGAAAACCGTGTTTTCTCGGCCTTAGGACTTTGATAGTTGAAACGCATTAATCCACAATGTTCCACGTCGACTGATGACCGTAGATGTTAAGTCCCATAGTGCTCAGAGCCATTTGAACCATTTTGTTCCACGTCAATGTGCTCAAGAAGTGTCAAACGGTATGAGCTGTGAACATTCCACCATCGTGCGACATTGGCATGCGATCACAAAAATCAGCGCTTGGGCCTAAGCGAATATCTGCTGGTTCGTCATCAATTGGGTTGTGATCAACACCAATCTTTCCTATCCTGTATCGTTACTGGTGACCTGTGCGCCTCCACAAAGGATTTGTTTTATGCATCTGGTGCAACAGCGACGGTGTAGTGTACTACAAATTGCTTTTCCGAGATATAACCGTCACTGTTGACATTTATTGTCAACAACTGACAGGTCTTGCAGATGAAGTCCAAGAAAAACGATCAGAAAGACTGCGTGAAGCGATGGTACTCCACGATAAGGCCCGCAGGCATCCTGCTACACGTACAAAAAGTACAGTACAAGAGTTGGGTTGGGAAGTCCTTTCGCACCCACCTTATTCGTCTGATCTTGCGCCGTCAGATATTCACCTTTTCCTCTCTCTTTCGAACAACCTTCAGAGAACTTACTTTCCGAATGAAAATGGGTTCCGAACATGGCTCGACGACTCCTCCACCTCAAAACAAGTGATTTCTGTAGACGCGGAAATGAAACGTTACCCCGTTGTCGACAGACTATTGTAAACAGTAAAGGAGAATATATTATTGATGGCTGAAGTCTCCGTTACGTTTATCTGTTGTGTTCAATAAACGCCACGAACTTATGCACTAACCTAATAAATTATTATACTGTACTTGCCTTATATAACGCAAATAGAATCACATCAGTAATCTAATTTACTATCTTGTCCACAAAGAAACATGGTTTATTTGCACGTACATATATAAAAAGGTACACCCACATCTACATGACTACTCTGCATCTCACACTTAACCATTTGGCAGAATGTTCATAAAATTACTTTCACACTATTTCTCAGCGTTCCACTCCGTATAAGCATATAGAAAAATTAACATCTAAATATTTCCGTGTGAGCTCTGATTTCACTCGTTTTATTACGATCATATCCCCCGGTGTAGGTGGGCGTCCTACAAAATATTTTCGTGTACGAAGGAGAAAGCTGCTGACAGAAATCGTGTAAAGATCTCGCCGTTATGGGCAACACCTTGGTTTTAATAATTGTAGTGTACGAAACTTGACCAGTTAACCCTCTGTCGGCTCGACCCAAAGTGTCCATAATTAAATTTCCTCCCGAACCATCCTTGCTCCCAAGAGCGGCTCCACGGCTAAGAATGCTCGAGCACCTTTCCGCAGATGAGAACCTATATTCCCCACAAAAAGTGTACAACTTACTTAAAAACATAGAAAAAGGACGAACATTTGAATAATAACGATGTTAATAACTCGAAACGTGACTGCAATAAAAGATCTTTCTCTTCCATTTCTGTTGGGACCAAACAGTATAAAATACATAAACAGTTCATACACAAATAACTAATCATGAATGTACTGCACACACGCCTGTAAGAAATAACAAAACGATTATACGTTATGAATTATGAAATAATGTTTGCGTGCTCAGCTGATGAATCTTTTCACGCTTAATCTAGCGATGGTATCAATTCTTACGAATAAATTATGGTGTAACAAGTATTTTACAGTTGTTCGAATATGCATTTAATTAAATAAATGAGAAACCAATAAATTATTCAGTGCTAACGTAAGGCGTACTGATCGGATTAAAAAGAGTGTAAGATAGGAATGTAGCCTTTCGCCCCTACTGTTCAACTTGTACCTCGAAGAAGCAATTCTGGAAATAAAAGAAAGGTTCAGGAGTGGAATTAAAATTCAAGATGAAAGGATATCAACGATACGATTTGTTGATGACATTGCTATCGTGATTGAAAGTCAACAATCATTACGTGATACGATGAATGGAATGTGTAATCTAATGTGTACAGAGTATGGACTGAGAATAAATTGAAGAAAGACGAAAGTAATGAAAGTAGCAGAAATGAGAAGAGCGAGAAAGTAGTACGTGATTATGGAACTCGGGGAAAAGAACCAAAGAGGAAGGCGCCTATCAGAATTTTGAACAGAGCATAGCTTAATCATAGCTAACACATGGTTTAAGAATCATAAAAGAATGTTGTATTCGTGGAAGGGACCTGAAAA
The DNA here is from genome assembly GCF_023864275.1 of Schistocerca cancellata. Classification (NCBI taxonomy): domain Eukaryota; kingdom Metazoa; phylum Arthropoda; class Insecta; order Orthoptera; family Acrididae; genus Schistocerca; species Schistocerca cancellata. The sequence continues at coordinate 7,161,617 of NC_064630.1, forward strand.
CCGGAAGGTGTCAGATTGGCTATATGATGATAAGACAGAGATTTAGGAACCAGGTTTTAAATTGTAGGACGTTTCCAGGGGCAGATGTGGAACCTGACCACAATTTGTTGGTTATGAACTGTAGATTAAAACTTAATAAATTGGGAGAAATTAGGATATTAAGGAGATGGGACCTGCATAAGTTGAAAGATTTATAGGTTGTTGAGAGTTTCAGCGCGAGCATTAGACAATGGGTGATTAATCCAGGACAAAGGAATACAGTAGAACACGAATGGGTAGCTTCAAGACATAAAATAGTGAAGGCAGGAGAGGATCAAATGGTTAAAAAGACAAATCCTAGTAGAAGTCCTTGGATAACACAAGGGATATTGAATGTAACTGATGGAAAGAAAAAAAATATAAAAATGCACCAAATGGAGCTGGTGAAAGGGAATAAAAACGTTTGAAAACGAAGCGAATTGCAAAAAGGTTTATCAGAAATGGCTAGAGGACAAATGTAAGGATTTAGAAACATATTTCACTAGGGGAAAGATAGATACCGCCTACAGGAAAATTAAAGAAGCCTTTGGGGGAAAGAGAAGCAGCTGTATGGATATTAAGAGTTCGTACAGCGTAACAAACCGTACAGTAACAGGGGTGACAGTCCAGTGCCGTTTACTACGGCGCGGGCTACGTGCGCGTCGTCCGCTACTTCGCCCACCTGTGATGAATGTGCAGAAACTTGCTAGACGGCAATGATGTATGGAACAACGTCACTGTGGGCAAGGATGGCATCCATTAGTGTTTTCGACCGAATCCAGTTCTGTTCGTTTTAAAATGATGCCCTCATTTTGGTTCATGGCAGATACTGGGAGCGGCATCACAGTGATGCATTCGCACTACACATAAAGCGCCAACTCCAGGCCTCATGGTGTGGGATGGATGCTATTGGGCTCACCACAGATCGCATTGTGTGCGTGACCTGAGCACCGTGACCAGTGTGACTCATGACAATGACATCCTGCGACCCGCGCCCAGACCCTTTCTACAACACCACAGACACTATTTTTCAACAGGACAATGCACAGCCACGTGTTGCTGCACGAACACGTGCCTTCTTGGTGTCGTAGGGTGTCAGCCTTTTGCTCTGGCCCGCCAATCACCAAACTTGTCGCCAGTCGAAAACGTATGGGACATGGCGAAGCGACGGTGCAGCATTGTGACACAGTGCCGACTACCACAGATAAATTTGGAATCAGGTGAACGCACCATGGATGGCTATACCACAAGACGCCATTCGCGCCTGATATGCGTCGGTCCATGGCGGCCCTGTGCCTACTAGGCAACAGGACACGTAGTGAACCGAGGTGACTGGAATGTTAATCATTTCTGAGGAACATACTAATAATGTACATGTTCTGTGAATATCAATGTCGTATCTCTAGCCTTTCAAGGTGTTCTGCTTTTTCTGAACTTGAGTGTCACTAAACAAAGTGGCAAATATGGCGATTAATACAGTTTTGTTTCCCAACTATACAGTTTCATAGTCCACAAGATGCTGACACCTTCCGGTCAAAGCAGAAACTGTTTGCAGCTAGCTATTGCATCCGAGCGCATCTGTCATGCGAGATATGACTCACGTATGACGCTGTCTGCTGCTACCGTCTCTCACTTGCATAGGCACCATGCAAGGCGCTGTGCCTTAAGGTGGATTAAGTGACTGCAGTAAGTGAAAAATAAAAGTTCGAATTCTAAAAGCCGGGTCTGTTTCGATCTTATTATTCCATCTTGATTTAAAGTTACTGCTACTACTGCAGAACAGCACAAACTGTGTGTTTAAGACAACCCTGATGAGACATGTCTTCTTAACATACACCATAATCAAATGAACGAAGATACAAGTACACACAACACAGAGATCTTACAAAGTATCGATAGTTTGATGTCTAGGGAAGTTCACATATAACATTTTCTTTCAAACGCTTTCAGCAAGAATTACAAAATAGCAATAATGACAACAGTTTCAAATATAATTACAACATCGAGTTAAATTGAAAATATGAGAAATTGTTTTTTGAAAAGTAATTAAATTGATAATACTTATGTGTGGATGAGAATCAAATAATGGTTTACTATTTCAGCATTCACATCCGCAAATTTATGTAATTAAAAAAATTATGTTTAGGGTGGTTTAACTCTCAAAAGATATCGGTAAGTACAAAACGAAACGAAAACAAAAGTATTTATGAAATCTCTTTCAAGGTACACCATTCATTGTTCATTAAAAGTACAAGAGAAAACGTAATTCTGTTAACGTTCATATGGCGAAACTATGGTGTTGTACAGTACTAATCGTATGGTGAATGATGATTATGCCTGAAGACTAAGAAATAAGACATAAAGTTACCTCTGGAATTCAGTCTTAACCGACGGATCTATTATATCCGATATGTGTAATGTTAGCACTAGGGCCAAGAATTTGCACCGTAAGGAATGGTACTATACCGTAACGTCGGGAGTATTTGTTTTTATTAGGATATTATTCCAATGGTGTTGACATAACAAGATGGAGCATTGTTTTATCTACATCTACATCCACATCCATACTCCGCAAGCCACCTGACGGTGTGTAGCGGAGGGAAGGATACCAAGATTTCTAACGTTTGTTTGTCAATAACAACGAAGTAGTACACAATAAATTCAAAAGAACAAGCGCAAGGTTGATTCCTTACGCTTGTAGTTCTTATATTTCATTTAATCTCTGCAGCTTGTGAAGGTTACTAATATCGATAGTAAACCGTACCTGCTACACCTGTCAAAAAAATTTGTGAACAGTTTACCGACGTCAAAAAATATAAGCATGGAAGTTTTACGTCAGTTGGTAGGCAGAACTGAGTAATAGGTCGGTTTACATACGATACCATTAGAGAAAACAATACCAGCATTGTGGCTGATACCTGATTTATGTGCATAAGGCAGTAGTCGAAGACATAATTATCTGCCTAACGTTTCGTCTTCCACTGCCAGAGACTTCATCAGAGGTTTTATCGACTCAGAAAGCTATTACAGATTCAGAACAAGCTGGTAGAGGTCCACGTACAGCTCGTACGCCACAGTACGTGACACTGCAGGCCGCCTACGGTGGGGAGCGAGCGATTATGACGAGTTTAATAATTCCCAACTGCGCATTTAAATGCTTACAAGCTCTCGATAGCACACGACAACGTTAGGACCTTTAGTGGGTACCTTTACGTCGACGTACCGATTTCCCACGGTCCCTGCACGGAAGCGAACGTTCGCAAAGCATGGTAGACAAGGCGACTGGTGTGACGTCACAATTCGTTGCGGGGCCTGTATTCCTCGTCGTCCCCGACCGCTAATTAAGTTGGCGGCGTCACAACAACGTACGCTGCGGAGTTTGTATAGTGGTTTGTAGTTGGCGCTGTTACTTTCACTTAGCACTAGGGGCCACAACTTGTCTAATTTAAATTCTTCTTCTTTCCCATTGAAATCGTTTTTGTGCTTTTGAGATTTTGTGGCCTCTCTATACATCCTAGCTTCGTAAATATTAGGTCTTGCTAAAACCACCGTGCCAGAGAAACGAAACTTTTTTTTTTTAGTTCCTGTATGCACTTGGACGTAAGTGCAAACGATTTTAGATGCTTCTTCTGTGGCAAGCGGCGGGCGTAGATCCTTTGCAGTGTTCACCTATTCGAGCACCTTTTTCGTTAGTTTCAACGCCATTACAATTTCTTGTTATCTGAATACTTTGCTAATGTGATCTGTGAAAGTTTCAGCAATTAACACTCGCCTCTAGGAACACGAAAACAAGGCAGGCACGTCAGTAGTAGCAGACCAGGATCGGGAAACCATCAAATTCCTTGCTGTGACACGGTGGTTTTAGCGGGATGTAATAAGTACTACGCTAAGATGTACAGATAGGGCACAGAAATCCAAAAGTACAGAAACAATTTCGACAGAAAACACGTAGAACTGAAATTATACGCGTTGTGAGCTTCGGTGCCAAATGAAACAAGTAGCGCCAAATCTAGCCGTACTACAAGCTCCTTAGCATACATCGGCTCGACTCGGCGATCTTAAGTAGCGCTCTGATGACGTCACGAACGGACCATTGCGTGGATACACACAGGCAGTTCGGCTTGCTGAGCTTGTTTTGAGGCTGTAACAGCTTTCTGACTCGTTAAAGTCTCTGATGAATGCTACAGCAGCGTAAGACGAAACGTCGGGCAGAGAATAGTGCATTGGAACACGGCCTTGTGCCCGTAAATCAGTTGTCAGCAATAACGGAAATACCGACGGTGAAAGCGTATAGTGTATGAATATCGTGGAAAATTGAGGCGTTTTCTGGAAGCAGTGTCCATAGAACTATGTTCCTGTTTTTGAAAAACTGTTTAACATTAATCAGTGGATTGCGTAGAATACTCTACCAAGGTTTTGTTTCAGTATCTCGCTGCTAGCGGTCACGGCAGCGTCTTCTTCCCGCATTTTCTGGCAGCACTTCTCATTCAGTTTAATGTAGCGAGTGGTTATGTGCAATTCAGCGTACTTGGAGTATCGGCAGTTGGTGCCGTACTAGGCTCACTAAGATACGAAGAAGTCCATGTACATCATTCCGACTTTCGAAGCAGGAATATAGTAATAGAGTATTGAAAAACCTGAGGCTATCAGCAGTGACTTTAACCCAGGGAACACAGATTAAGAAGAAGGTACCAGGGATTTTTGTAATTTAGTAGTTCGTGGTTTCACAATATGCTTGAAGGTAGTTACCAGCAATTAGACGCTATTTATAAAATAGACGTCCATTCAGGGCAGAGTGAAGAAGAAGAAAAAGATTATGATGATGATTATGCTGCTGCTGATGATGAAAAACAAACGGTCCTTCAGTAACTAGAAACTATAACAGAGAATTTGTCCATCGTTATGTGTGGTCCTCAGGGCAAAACAGTAGTATCTTACTCACATAGCTGCATTCTCTTATCAGTGTACTTTCTCTTATTTTATTTTTGTGCGAATTGCGAATAATGTCACGGTTATGTTTTAAAGTGTAACATTTGATGAAAGAAATGTTTGCTTAATATAGCCTACTGACACTTATTTGTGGGAAAAAAGGCTAAAAACTTTTATTAGAAACATTATTGTTCACAGCAAAACGCAGATTAAAGTATCTGGTATTATGGAAAGATTTACTTAAAAGTAGTACACATTATATTAAAACATATTTGTATATTAGAATAAGATTTTTATTCAAATGTATTGAATGTATTTAAACTGACATATCTCAAATAACCGTTTCGTCCTACGAGCCCTTCTTCCGGAAGATACATCAACTGTAGTGTAATACTCTCTTACCGAGAAGGGAAGATCAATTAAAAGAGCTGGACGTCACAGTTACAATTCCTCAATTCTGGAACTTTAGTCTGTTAATAGCGCGAATGATGACGAGAAAGAACCGGTGATAATAATGCAAGAAGTAAAATATGCTGCAAAGAAAAATCCGAAAGCGTTAGTTACAGGTACAATATCAGGAGAATTTCTTAAATGTTAGAAAGAGGAAGAAGAGAAATATTGCGGCTTTGTAACAAAATACATGACACTGATGAATGGCCAGAGGACTCTCTGACAACAGTAATGATTTGAGTACCAAAGAAACAAACAACCAATAAATGCAGTGGGCACAGGACAATTAGACACATTTCACATCCAGACCTGGAAAACATTAACAAGAGATTAGAAAAGGTAATGAAGGAGAATATAACTGAAGAGCAAGTTTATTTTATACGGAATACGTGCACAAGAGATGCAAAAGGACTCTTTCGAATTTTGGGACAAAGATTTACTGAAAAGAGAAGAGAGTTATAGATGTGTTTTATAGCCCTGGAAAAGGCACTTGATAATGTGGCTTTGAACAAGCTTGGTTCAAATGGCTCTGAACACTATGGGACCTAACATCTTAGGTCATCAGTCCCCTAGAATTTAGAACTATTTAAACCTAACCAACCTAAGGACGTCTCACACACCCATGCCCAAGGCAGGATTCGAACCTGCGACCGTAGCGGTCGCGTGATTCCAGACTGAAGGGCCTAGAACCACTCGGCCACACCGGCCGGCTAACTATGATGAGATTGCAACTATGATGAGAGAAAAGGGAGTGGTCTGAGAGACCAGGCGACTTATAAACTGTAACTTCTGATATTTTCCCAATGTATTTTCTCTTTGAGTAGCTTTCTCGTGTGCAGCTGGACCCGGTCGACATTCTGACTCGACCTGTTCTACTGCAAAACATCTGGTCTCTCCACTCAGGTCGTCAGTGTTGTCACCACATACGTAGTTCTGTGGATTTCGTCAAACGATTGAAGACAGTTAAGCTTAGCAGCTCGGATTTACTCGTTGGCTTTTATGTGGTCTTACTTTTTATCAAAGTGCCTTTAATGGACTCGTTACATGTTATTGCTAACTTATTCAGTGCCGACCTGACGGCCTCGTTTGAACATAATCTCTCCTCAACCGACTACGTATTTAATAACGGTTTCTTTGAACAAACAGACGGCGTGGCTATGGGGAGCCCTTTCTCCCCTGTGGTGGCTAATGTTCTTATGGAGGACTTTGAGGAGAAAGTACTTGAGTCTGCTGTTTTAAGGCCCATGGTTTTCTGGCGTTATGAACATGATACTTTTCTTGTACAGCCTCACGGTAGACCAGAACTGGAGGTATTCCTTTGTATCATAAACTCATTACCTGAGTACATCAAGTTTACGCATGGAGACTGAGAACGATGGGACTTTACCCAGCTAGTACGTTGTAACAATAATGGGTCATTGGGACATTCTGTGTACAGAAAACTCACGCACACAGATCTACATCTCCAGGCGTCTAGCTGCCATCACCCCGTACAAACCACCTTTATTCTTAGTACCTTAGTATATCGGGTGCGCGTAATAAGGGACGATGAAAACCTCCACGCAGAATTAGAACACTTGGAGAAGGTTTTTAAAGAGAATAACTACACTTCACGCCAAATAAGGAAGGATATGCACAACTATAATAACAAGAAGCAACGCACCGAGGACACTGAAGACTAATATAAATCAATGTTAAAAAATATATCCGCTCAACCACTCGGAACAATGAAACTGATAATAAAATTAAATTATCAATTTTATTGTGCCTGGTGCATGTTCAATTTTAGCGAGTTTTAACAGGTTCTTTTACTTTTTATTATTCTGATGTTGGAAGCTTGACTTTCGAAACGCGTCAATCTTAGTGTTTTACACTATAAACAAGTGATTGAGCCGATATATTTTTTTAACATTGAAATTGACACCACGACCTCTGATCCAGTACGGATAAAATCAAAGAATATAAATGAACTGCGTTCCTTCCACACGCCAGGAATGTGGTGCTGCATATATAGGTCAGAGGACACGAACTGTCCAGGAGCATTGTACAGAACACGAAAGATACACCAGTCTTCTGCAGCCATTAAAATCAGCACTTGCAGGACAGTATATTTCCATGGGTCACACAATGGAATACAATGGAACAAAAATTTTACATCCGGTTTCCAGTTTTTTGGAATTCAGTAATCAAAGAATCGGTGTATAATCATGTAAATCGTGACAACGGTTTTTAACTGGTTAAAATTGGAGCCTATAATTAATGTTATCCAGTCACAGGAACGGGGTCATTCGATAGTCAGTGATTAGACCACCTCTCACTTCTAACACCGAGGGCAGCACACACATCTCGATTGTCCAGCGCATGTCACCACCAGACACATGCGCTGAAGGACGGCACCACATTTGGCGCGCGTGAGATTCGGCATAAAAACCGTGGATGCACCTGGGCTCTGCAACAGTTGTATACTTACCTGAGGATGGTCGGGTGTCTCTGGGCGCCGGCCGTAGTGGCCAAGCGGTTAAAGGCGCTACAGTCTGAAACCGCGCGACCGCTACGGTCGCAGGTTCGAATCCTACCTCGGGCATGGATGTGTGTGATGTCCTTAGGTTAGTTAGGTTTAAGTAGTTCTTAGTTCTAGGGGACTGATGACCTTAGAAGTTAAGTCCCATAGTGCTCAGAGCCATTTGAACCATTTTTTTTGTCTCTCGGCCGAAATATCATGGCAGTATGTCGACGGGATACGGCTGCGCACCCGAAAGTTATTAGAAGAACTTATAAAATCGCTATATATAAGACAAAAGATGTCAGTGAATGTGCGAGGAGAAAGTACCAACTGAGCAGAACTTGGAAAGAAAGTAATACAAATCTGATGTCTGTCTCCTAACCTTTTCAGTCACACTTAGAAAAAATGATTGACTTCTGCCTTCTAGATGACAAGCAGGTAAAAATTGGAGGAAGAAGAGTATTGTTTTTGAGACCTGTCTCCCTAGCAACAGGTGAGAAAGAATAACAGGACATAAAAATTATTGAAGCTAAAGGAAAGCTTTATAGCTTGAAAATCAATAAGAAAACAAAAGTAATGGTACTAGGAGGAAATAAAAGGGTAAAAATAATGCTCAATGTAGAAGTATTAGAACAGTAAATACCTCGGACACAGGATATAAACCGAAACTTCTTGGCAGATCAAAACTGTGTGCCGGATGGAGACTCGAACTCGGGACCTATGCCTTTCACGGGCAACTGCTCTATCAACTGAGCTACCCAAGCACGACTCACGCCCCGTACTCACAGCTTTATTCTGCCAGTGCCTCGTCACCTACCTTCCAAACTTTACAGAAGCTCTCCTGTGAACCCTGCAGAACTAGCACTACTGAAAGAAAGGATATTGCGGAGTCATGGCTTAGCCCCAGCCTGGGGATGTTTCCAGAATGAGATTTTCACTCTGCAGCGGAGTGTGCGCTGATATGAAACTTCCTGGCAGATCAAAACTGTGTGCCGGTCCGAGACTCGAACTCGGGACCTTTGCTTTCGCGGTCAAGTGCTCTACCAACTGAGCTATCCAAGCACGACTCACGCCCCGTACTCACAGCTTTATTCTGCCAGTACCTCGTCTCCTACCTTCCTTTCTTTCAGGAGTGCTAGTTCTGCAGGGTTCGCAGGAGAGCTTCTGTAAAGTTTGGAAGGTAGGAGACGAGGTACTGGCAGAATAAAGCTGTGAGGGTGGGGCGTGAGTCGTGCTTGGGTAGCTCAGTTGGTAAAGAACTTGCCCGCGAAAGGCAAAGGTGCCGAGTTCGAGTCTCAGTCCGGCACACAGTTTTGATCTGCCAGGAAGTTTCATATCAGCGCACACTCAGCTGCAGAGTGAAAATCTCATTCAGGATAGAAACCGACTGAAAGACCAACACAGAAATTTAAATCGGAATAGCATTGGCGAAACATGCATTTCATAAGCAACGAAGAGTTTCTGCAACAACTGATTTGAGGAAAAAGAATAATAAAATATTTTCTATGGAGACTCCTCCTGCATGGTGGTGAAGTGTGAACTTTGAGCAAAAAAGATAGAGCAAGGCTGGAGGCTTTTGAAATCTGGACTTGGCGGGGGATGAACCGAGGGAGGTACTGAGAAGAGTAGGAGAACAAAGGCAGTTACTAGTTCAATAAAAAGAAGGAAACGAAACTGGATTGGGCAGGGTTTATAAAAACGTAGAAAGGTGTGTGGAAGGAAAGAGGAGCCGAAGGATAAGAGATTTCAGACCATGGATGATGTGGTGGACACCAGCACATCGGCAACATTTAGAAGGAAGCTATGGACCGCTGAAAATGGAGACGCTAAAGAACTTCTAATAAAGCAGAAAACTGAGGACGATAGCGAATTTAATCAGGATAAACAACAGAACAATAACAAACTTCACCATGAAAGTGAAGATAAAATTTAACTGGTAACAACTGAGTGATTTTGTCTAGGCATTGCTTGGAAGTGTGTTCAGTACGCGAAGTAAAAATGGAATGTACGGTTATCCTCTAGAAGTAACATTTTTCAATTTAAATTTGTGGGACCATAATAATCGTAAAGCAAAAAAGGCACGTATTTCGTGTCAGGCAATACGTTTAAATCTTGCAATGAAACGTGTTCTCTCTGGCAACGATACATTGTCTGAGCCCGATCGTCGCGAACTTCCTAGATAACAGAACGCAGCATGTCATTCTCAATGGAGATAAGCCATCCGAAGTAAGAGTGATTTCAGGTGTGCCGCAGGGGAGTGTTGTAGGACCGTTGCTATTCACAATATACATAAATGACCTTGTGGATAACATCATAAATTCAGTCAGGCTTTTTGCGGATGATGCTGTGGTATATCGAGAGGTTGTAAAAATGGAAAATTGTACTGAAATGCAGGAGGATCTGCAGCGAATTGACGCATGGTGCAGGGAATGGCAATTGAATCTCAATGTAGACAAGTGTAATGTGCTGCGAATACATAGAAATAAAGATTCCTTATCATTTAGCTACAATAGAGCAGGTCAGCAACTGGAAGCAGTTAATTCCATAAATTATCTGGGAGTACGCATTAGGAGTGATTTAAAGTGATATGATCATATAGAGTTGATCGTCGGTAAAGCAGATGCCAGACTAAGATTCATTGGAAGAATCCTAAGGAAATGCAATCCGAAAACAAAGGAAGTAGGTTACAGTACGCTTGTTCGCCCAGTGCTTGAATACTGCTCAGCAGTGTGGGATCCGTACCAGATAAGGTTGATAGAAGAGATAGAGAAGATCCAACGGAGAGCAGCGCGCTTCGTTACAGGATCATTTAGTAATCGCGAAAGTGTTACGGAGATGATGGATAAACTCCTCGGTACGGGATTTTGTTGAAGTTTCGAGAACATACCTTCACCGATGAGTCAAGCAGTATATTGCTCCCTCCTACGTATATCTCGCGAAGAGACCATGAGGATAAAATGGGAGAGATAGAGCCCACACAGAGGCATACCGACAATCCTTCTTTCCACGAACAATACGAGACTGGAATAGAAGGGAGAACCGATAGAGGTACTCAAGGCACCCTCCGCCACACACCTTCATGTGGCTTGCGAAGTATGGATGTAGATGTAGATGTGGATGAACTAAATGATTCAAAATGAAACAAGAGCATAAAATATAGGGGGCATGGTGATATAAGCTTCTTACGCATATGGAGCTTGTTCATAATGAACATCATCGTATATAATTTATTTTGATAGGTACTAATAGCTGGCCTGTGTGGCCGAGTGGTTCTAGGCGCTTCAGTCCGGAACCGCGCTGCTGCTGCGGTCGCAGGTTCGAATCCTGCCTCGGGCATGTATGTGTGTGATGTCCTTTGGGTAGTTAAGTTTAAGTAGTTCTAGGTCTAGGGAATGATGACCTCAGATGTTAAGCTCCATAGTGCTTAGAACCATTTGAACCATTTGATAGGTACTAATAGGCTTCAGCAGTATTTTCCACATGTCTTCAAGTTACGGCTTTTCTATTTATGTACTTTTATTACAAGGTAATGAGGACAGGATCTTGTCTTTAAATCCGTAAACATTAGTAGAGTAATCTGATACATACGTTCTACGAGCTCTGTTTGCATAATCTATCTCTTGTAATAAGAAGAGGATATTTGTCTAAATTGTCCTGATATGAGATAATTCCGTAAGTGTTTCGGCACAAAACGCACGTCCGATTCTTAATACAAGCACATGATTCTTTAAAAACCGTTGTTTAGCAATACGGACCGCAGCCGCGATTATTTACGTTTTGTTTTCATATTCTTTATAAAATAATGTTGTGTGAAATATGTGAAAACTGTTTCAGACTATAGGACGTTTTTTTTCCCTCGCCGTGTTCTGTAGCTTCGCAGGAGCACTTCATTCGCTCTTTTCCCCGCTGGAGAGAGTTGCAACACTTTTGTTTCGTCTTTATGCTCCCTGGAGGCCACATCCTAAATTTTATTGAACAGCGCGACGTGTAGTCGCAAACTCTGGGCGTTGAGTCAACTAAAAACTTTTGCAGCGCTTTTAGGACTGGTGACGGAAGAAGTTGGTGCAAAGTTTAAACACGAAACGCCTTGCGCCGAACACGGCACTGCTGTCTCTCGGGGTAGATAGGAACGGCGCGTGCTATGCAGTTCACTTCCCACGTAACTGATCTGATGTACTTATTAATTAACTGTTCGGTGGAGAATGTGTTCCGTTTAAGCGATACCTTATAGTGTAATCGTTCTCATATCCTGTTCATGAAGGACATTATTATTTCTAGATTATGCTCCATTACCGAAATTTACCTAGACGGATATAACAGCTTCTTGCAGTTTTTCGCGAACAACTGCTAAGAGCAAACGCTTACACTACGCTATACGAAAAGTGAAAAACATCTGAAGTATACACAAAAAGCAATGAGGTGGTTCACACCTCTCAGTTAATTGCCAGCAAACAGCAACTCAAATACTGCTTTGCGAGTCGCTTACATTGCTCCTAAGAACAAATTTTTATTGATGTGACCATTTCTACAATTTATGATTTTCTGTACTGTAGTGAGAAAAATGACTTTGTATTGCAGTCTACACAAAGCGATTCAGAAAGAACTTTACAACTCTGAAAATTCATATAAACACATCAAAAAAAGTTTTGCACCACCTCGGTTCCGGTTCCGAAACCTGTACAGATAATTGGAATGCAGATCAACATCATTTCCGCCCTTTTTATTGCTCTTGAAAACCAAATATTTCATGTTGTACCACCATACAGCGAGACCTTCAGAACTGGAGGTCCAGATTGCTGTACACACAGATATCTCCAATATCTACACTCCTGGAAATTGAAATAAGAACACCGTGAATTCATTGTCCCAGGAAGGGGAAACTTTATTGACACATTCCTGGGGTCAGATACATTACATGATCACACTGACAGAATCACAGGCACATAGACACAGGCAACAGAGCATGCACAATGTCGGCACTAGTACAGTGTATATCCACCTTTCGCAGCAATGCAGGCTGCTATTCTCCCATGGAGACGATCGTAGAGATGCTGGATGTAGTCCTGTGGAACGGCTTGCCATACCATTTCCACCTCGCGCCTCAGTTGGACCAGCGTTCGTGCTGGACGCGCAGACCGCGTGAGACGACGCTTCATCCAGTCCCAAACATGCTCAATGGGGGACAGATCCGGAGATCTTGCTGGCCAGGGTAGTTGACTTACACCTTCTAGAGCACGTTGGGTGGCACGGGATACATGCGGACGTGCATTGTCCTGTTGGAACAGCAAGTTCCCTTGCCGGTCTACGAATGGTAGAACGATGGGTTCGATGACGGTTTGGATGTACCGTGCACTATTCAGTGTCCCCTCGACGATCACCAGTGGTGTACGGCCAGTGTAGGAGATCGCTCCCCACACCATGATGCCGGGTGTTGGCCCTGTGTGCCTCAGTCGTATGCAGTCCTGATTGTGGCGCTCACCTGCACGGCGCCAAACACGCATACGACCATCATTGGCACCAAGGCAGAAGCGACTCTCATCGCTGAAGACGACACGTCTCCATTCGTCCCTCCATTCACGCCTGTCGCGACACCACTGGAGGCGGGCTGCACGATGTTGGGGCGTGAGCGGAAGACGGCCTAACGGTGTGCGGGACCGTAGCCCAGCTTCATCGAGACGGTTGCGAATGGTCCTCGCCGATACCCCAGGAGCAACAGTGTCCCTAATTTGCTGGGAAGTGGCGGTGCGGTCCCCTACGGCACTGCGTAGGATCCTACGGTCTCGGCGTGCATCCGTGCGTCGCTGCGGTCCGGTCCCAGGTCGACGGGCACGTGCACCTTCCGCCGACCACTGGCGACAACATCGATGGAGACCTCACGCCCCACGTGTTGAGCAATTCGGCGGTACGTCCACCCAGCCTCCCGCATGCCCACAATACGCCCTCGCTCAAAGTCCGTCAACTGCACATACGGTTCACGTCCACGCTGTCGCGGCATGCTACCAGTGTTAAAGACTGCGATGGAGCTCCGTATGCCACGGCAAACTGGCTGACACTGACGGCGGCGGTGCACAAATGCTGCGCAGCTAGCGCCATTCGACGGCCAACACCGCGGTTCCTGGTGAGTCCGCTGTGCCGTGCGTGTGATCATTGCTTGTACAGCCCTCTCGCAGTGTCCGGAGCAAGTATGGTGGGTCTGACACACCGGTGTCAATGTGTTCTTTTTTCCATTTCCAGGAGTGTAGATATGCTGAGTATGTACTGAATAGTAGACGAGAGTTTTAGAAACCACAATGGCTACTTTTACCACGGTATCCTTCTCCAAGTAACAATCGGCTGCACCACCAACAAAAATAAATATTTACATAAACTCCTCCTAAAGTTTCTGTGACTACGCTGCGCAGCCCGTCCACTGTGTCATTCATGTAACTATGCCTTCATTTTGGGGATCAGTTCGGGTGTTCATATGATCTGCTCACCGTACCGGTCTCCCGGTTTTTTATGTCATCTGCTGCACTCCAGGGCCACCACTTCTTGGTCTAGCTGCCCGTGAGCGGTCCTTATGAGCGCAGCATCTGGTATTTCGCCCACGAAGCTGCAATCCGCGAAAATATTGAGAGTCCAACACGCCACGTACGCCAATTGCCAAAACGTGAGTGTAACTTGGGAAACAGGAAAGCGGCAGGAGAAGCTGTGACGTGTTGATGTCTCTCGAGCAGCAGTGAGACGTGTATGCTCACCCGTCCAGGCAGGATCTGGGTCTGAGTACTATGGGACTTAACATCTGAGGTCATCAGTCCCCTAGGACTTAGAACTACTTAAACCTAACTAACCTAAGGACATCACCCACATCCCTGCCCGAGGCAGGGCAGAGCGACAAACACAGGCACCGCCGGAACTTCTCCTATACTGGTCAGCTGAGAAAGGGCGATTCTAAAAGTTCGAAGCGTGTTACTTATCTGTTAACGTCACGTCAGCCATAAGGGGTTCAAAGAAGCGCGGTATACGTATATCTGTAAAGACCGCGATGCACTCAACATTTCACTTTCCACATTTGTATCGGCAGAGAGTTTTTCCATAACTGTCGCTTCCCTTACTCTCACATCAGGAATTTCGCACTTCTACAGAAGTAATGACCGATACTACCTCGGATGTCTCGTCGTTCTGCAGTTGTTCCTGCCAAAACTTGAAGTATACACGCCATTCTATAGGTGATGAGACCATTACTGACAAGAAACAGTTGTGAGAAGTTTAACACTTTAAATGTCAAGATGTTTTCTTTTTCTCAGCATCATCATCATCATCATTTAAGACTGATTATGCCTTTCAGCGTTCAGTCTGGAGCATAGCCCTCCTTATACAGTTCCTCCATGATCCCCTATTCAGTGCTAACATTGGTACCTCTTCTGATGTTAAACCTTTTATTTCAAAATAATTCTTAACCGAATCCAGGTACCTTCTCCTCGATCTGCCCCGAATCCTCCTACCCTCTACTGCTGAATCCATGAGTCTCTTGGGTAACCTTGCTTCTCCCGTGCGTGTAACATGACCCCACCATCTAAGCCTGTTCGTCCTGACTGCTACATCTATAGAGTTCATTCCCAGTTTTTCTTTGATTTCCTCATTGTGGACACCCTCCTGCCATTGTTCCCATCTACTAGTACCTGCAATCATCCTAGCTACTTTCATATCCATAACCTCAACCTTGTTGATAAGGTAACCTGAATCCACCCAGCTTTCGCTCCCATACAACAAAGTTGGTCGAAAGATTGAACGGTGCACAGATAACTTAGTCTTGGTGCTGACTTCGTTCTTGCAGATCGTAGCTGAGCGCTCACTGCATTAGCTTTGCTACACCTCGCTTACAGTTCTTTCACTATGTTGCCATCCTGTGAGAATATGCATCCTAAGTACTTGAAACCGTCCACCTGTTCTAACTTTGTTCCTCCTATTTGGCACTCAATCCGTTTATATCTCTTTCCCACTGACATTACTTTCGTTTTGGAGATGCTAATCTTCATACCATAGTGCTTACATTTCTGATCTAGCTCTGAAATATTACTTTGCAAACTTTCAATCGAATCTGCCATCACAACTAAGTCATTCGCATATGCAAGACTGCTTATTTTGTGTTCACATATCTTAATCTCACCCAGCCAGTCTATTGTTTTCAACATATGATCCATAAATAATATGAACAACAGTGGAGATAGGTTGCAGCCTTGTCTTACGCCTGAAACTACTCTGAACCATGAACTCAATTTACCGTTAACTCTAACTGCTGCCTGACTATCCATGTAAAGTCAGGCAGCAGTTTTCTCAGCGTAACAACGAAATACATGTAACGATGTAACCATTGCGAAGAGTAATTTATAAAACTACTCAATTTATCATTTACTTCGTTGTTAATTGTTGTTATTATAGGGTGCAGAAACAACTAGGGTCGTACGCGCCCATCTCAAAACTGTAAAACAGGAAGGCAAAGGAAGAAGTTAGAAACGACTACACGCCAATGCCAATCCCAATCGAGCTAAGAGAACAGCTAAATATAGGGCCTTCGAGAAAGCTCGATAAAATACGCAACAGAGAAACGGAGATCCAGAAGTAAAAATTAAATGGCCTTCGCCATATTGCTACGACGAATAAAAAGTAAAACGCGGTCGACAGCCACCGAGTCGTTCTCTAAAACGGCCGATAAGTCAGACGGCAAACACAAAAGGGAACGTAAGCGGTTAAAACAAGGCCATTCCGCCGGGAAATGGCGGACAGTTAAAAGTTGGGCGCAGTGTGCACGAAGTGGTGGGGGAGCACCACTGAACATGAAGTATGCAGTGCCAAATATACGTACCTAGTTACAGTACTATAAACTAGGTTGCTGCATATGTTCGTAGCGTTTTTGTTCTGCGTGTCGGTACTCTGGTTGTTACGGGTTTATTTATCGATTGTCATCTTTCACCTGTGTTTCGCTGTTGGCATTTGAGTTTACATACTGTCATTTTGTCATTTAGAGATAGTAGGTGGAGCTGTGGCCTCTAGAAAATGGAGGGACATGTGAACATATAGGAACATTTCTGACATATTCTTATGTTTGCGTTCAGTACGAGAGTAACACCAACGGCGGAAGCCAGAAACGTTAGTGCCGTTTATGGGGATAATTCCACTGGGCAGAAGATGGTCAGGAAATGGTTGTATCGTTTTAAGAAGGATCGTTTTGACATTAGTGACCCCTCAAGTTCAGAATCTCTGAAACGGCGAAGCTGGAGCTGGCACCTGTTGGCGTACTACTGCCGTGTGCACTTGCCGGACGTGTGTGAAGGACAGTCAGATAACGACAAGGTTCTACTGTTTCACAAGCTGCGACATTGTAGCGAAAAAAAAAAAAAAAAGAAACAGTGACCCCTATATGTAATAAGTTTCCTTTAATTTACGTCTATGGCCACAAACTTTTTGTTAACTGATTAACGGTTTCGGTCTTTAATGACCATCATCAGATCTACACTACTGGAAATGGAAAAAAGAACACATTGACACCGGTGTGTCAGACCCACCATACTTGCTCCGGACACTGCGAGAGGGCTGTACAAGCAATGATCACACGCACGGCACAGCGGAAACACCAGGAACCGCGGTGTTGGCCGTCGAATGGCGCTAGCTGCGCAGCATTTGTGCACCGCCGCCGTCAGTGTCAGCCAGTTTGCCGTGGCATACGGAGCTCCATCGCAGTCTTTAACACTGGTAGCATGCCGCGACAGCGTGGACGTGAACCGTATGTGCAGTTGACGGACTTTGAGCGAGGGCGTATAGTGGGCATGCGGGAGGCTGGGTGGACGTACCGCCGAATTGCTCAACACGTGGGGCGTGAGGTCTCCATCGATGTTGTCGCCAGTGGTCGGCGGAAGGTGCACGTGCCCGTCGACCTGGGACCGGACCGCAGCGACGCACGGATGCACGCCGAGACCGTAGGATCCTACGCAGTGCCGTAGGGGACCGCACCGCCACTTCCCAGCAAATTAGGGACACTGTTGCTCCTGGGGTATCGGCGAGGACCATTCGCAACCGTCTCGATGAAGCTGGGCTACGGTCCCGCACACCGTTAGGCCGTCTTCCGCTCACGCCCCAACATCGTGCAGCCCGCCTCCAGTGGTGTCGCGACAGGCGTGAATGGAGGGACGAATGGAGACGTGTCGTCTTCAGCGATGAGAGTCGCTTCTGCCTTGGTGCCAATGATGGTCGTATGCGTGTTTGGCGCCGTGCAGGTGAGCGCCACAATCAGGACTGCATACGACTGAGGCACACAGGGCCAACACCCGGCATCATGGTGTGGGGAGCGATCTTCTACACTGGCCGTACACCACTGGTGATCGTCGAGGGGACACTGAATAGTGCACGGTACATCCAAACCGTCATCGAACCCATCGTTCTACCATTCGTAGACCGGCAAGGGAACTTGCTGTTCCAACAGGACAATGCACGTCCGCATGTATCCCGTGCCACCCAACGTGCTCTAGAAGGTGTAGTCAACTACCCTGGCCAGCAAGATCTCCGGATCTGTCCCCCATTGAACATGATTGGGACTGGATGAAGCGTCGTCTCACGCGGTCTGCACGTCCAGCACGAACGCTGGTCCAACTGAGGCGCGAGGTGGAAATGGTATGGCAAGCCGTTCCACAGGACTACATCCAGCATCTCTACGATCGTCTCCATGGGAGAATAGCAGCCTGCATTGCTGCGAAAGGTGGATATACACTGTACTAGTGCCGACATTGTGCATGCTCTGTTGCCTGTGTCTATGTGCCTGTGGTTCTGTCAGAGTGATCATGTGATGTATCTGACCCCAGGAATGTGTCAATAAAGTTTCCCCTTCCTGGGACAATGAATTCACGGTGTTCTTATTTCAATTTCCAGGAGTGTATTTTCAGCCTACCAGTCTTCAAGTGTCCTCTTCAGCTCGAGAATGTAAATTATTCTCTTTCACTAAACACAGCAGTGTTGGATAACCATGTATTGTTGATATAATGTTAATTAAAGTACTGTAGCACGTACATACAAAAACTGGTACTTTACACGGATGCCCAGGTAGCTTTCTCTGGCACAACTTCCAGCTCGGAGATCAATGAGCATTAATTTAATACATACATTGTCTTCTGGGTACCTAAACCTATATCTACATGGTTACACTGCAACTCACAATTAACTTACTGGCGAAGGGTTCACCAAACCACCTTCGAGCTGTTTCACTACCGTTTCACTGTCGAATAGCGCGCGGGAAAAACGGACACTTAAATCTCTCAGTGCGAACTCTGATTTCTCTTTTTTTATTACGAAGATCATTTCTCCCTATGTAGGTGGGCGCCAACAAAGTATTTTGCGCATTTAGAATTCCATCAGAAGATCCTGTCACAACGAAAAACGCCTTTGGTACAAGTTTGAAACAACTGTCCGATCAAGACCTTTTTATATTTGAAAGTGGTGCCAAACCTGAATGGTCGCCTGCTTCTCTCATGGATGTATTTGTCCATCAATAAAAAAAGTCTTTGTTTTCATGATTGACAGCCCAATTCGTGTATCGTATCCTTGTCGCTCTCTCCTCCGCGATGAAACGAAGCGAGCTGTCCTTCATTCAGCTTCTTCGACGTCATACGCTAAACCCACATGATGCGGATCTCACACCGCGCGGCACTGCTCTAGAAGAGGACGAACAAACGTAGTGCAGGCGATTGGTCCCTTTAGTAGAGCTGTTGCAGTTTCCAAGTCTTCTGACAGTAAATCCCAGTCTAGCTTGTTTTCCCCACGACGTTATCCATGTGATCGTACCAGTTTCAATTATTCGTAACTGTGATCCGTAAGTTTATAGATGATTTCGGAGTCTTTGGATTTGTGTGATGTACCGTGGAACCGAAATTTAGCCGATTCCGTTTGGTACTCGTGAGGATGATTTCGCACTTTTCATTATTTAGAGTCAGTTGTCAATTTTGGAACTCTGCATACATCTTATCTAAATCAGTTTGCAATTGGTTTTGACCACATGATGACTTCGTGTATGCGGCTTGCGTTGATGGCATTCATAGCTTGGCATCTTGTAATAGCGATAGTGGCGTCTCGTTTTCTTAGTGTGTCCACTGGCGCCACTGCGTTTGCTCGCCTTGTCTGTCCGTGAGTGACAGCAACACCCCTTATCGATAGCGCATACTGTAGTACGAGGTGCATTCAAGTTCTAAGGCCTCGGATTTTTTTTCTCCAGACTGGAAAGAGATAGAAACATGCGCATTGTTTTAAAATGATGCCGCGTTCATTGTCAATACGTCCCAGAGATGGCAGCACCGTACGGCAGATAGAATTTTTCTGCCAGTGGCGAGATTGAGAACTGTTTTAAATACTTAAAATGGCGACGTTTTCCTTACTTGAACAGCGTGCAATCATTCGTTTTCTGAATTTGTGTGGTGTTAAACCAATTGAAATTCATCGACAGTTGAAGGAGACAAGTGGTGATGGAGTTATGGATGTGTCGAAAGGCCGTTCGTGGGTGCGATAGTTTAATGAAGGCAGAAAATCGTGTGACAACAAACCGAAACAACCTCGGGCTCGCACAAGCCAGTCTGACGACACGATCGAAAAAGTGGAGAGAATTGTTTTGGGGGATCGCCGAATGACTGTTGAACAGATTGCCTCCAGAGTTGGCACTTCTGTGGGTTCTGCGCACACAATCCTGCATGACGACCTGAAAATGCGAAAAGTGTCATCCAGGTGGATGCCACGAATGCTGACGGACGACCACACAGCTGCCCGTGTGGCATGTTGCCAAGCAATTTTGACGCGCAACGACAGCATGAATGGGAGTTTCTTTTCGTCGGTAGTGACAATGGATGAGACGTGGATGCCATTTTTCAATCCAGAAACAAAGCGCCAGTCAGCTCAATGGAAGCACACAGATTCACCGCCACCAAAAAAATTTCGGGTAACCGCCAGTGCTGAAAAAATGATGGTGTCCATGTTCTGAGACAGCGAAGGCGTAATCCTTACCCATTGCCTTCCAAAGGGCACTACGGTAACAGGTGCAACCTACGAAAATGTTTTGAAGAACTAATTCCTTCCTGCGCTGCAACAAAAACGTCCGGGAAGGGCTGCGCGTGTGCTGTTTCTCCAAGACAACGCACCCGCACATCGAGCTAACGTTACGCTACAGTTTCTTCGTGATAACAACTTTGACGTGATTCCTCATGCTCCCTACTCACCTGACCTTGCTCCTAGTGACTTTTGGCTTTTTCCAACAATGAAAGACACTCTCCGTGGCCGCACATTCACCAGCCGTGCTGCTATTGCCTCAGCGATTTTCGGTTGACGATTTATACTGGGATCTTTTCGGTGCGTGACTCGAGTGGGGACGACCATTGGTTGGTCGTTCGGTGGGTCGTCGCAGCGGACGACGTGCATTTGGCCTTCCGGCTGCTTCTGGCTTCCCTGTGTTTGTGCCGACTTATAATTCGTCCGTGGTGTTTCGCAGTGACTACCCGCCAGCGTAGCCGAGAGCGCTAATGCGCTGCTTCTTGGACTCGGGTAGGCGCGCCGGCCCCGGATCGAATCCACCCGACGGGTTACCGACGAGGGCCGGTTTTTCCGCCATCCTGAATGTGGTTTTTAGGCGGTTTTCCACATCCCTGTAGGTGAATACTGGTCTGGTCCCCACGTTCCGCCTCAGTTACACGCGTCACATACATTTGCAACACATCCGCACTATTTGACGATTTACACTCGACACAGACAGTTGGGGTGCACTGATTGCGTCCTGGAGGGGGGGGGGGGTACGGGGTGGCGGCAGGAAGGGCACCCGGCCACCCGTAACAAAACTAACATCGCCTCATCCGTTGGGACTATGGCGTCAGCGAAAGACATAGAAATAGTTGTTTCACAGTGACTGGTTTTAGCAGGCCGGGACCGCTGGCGACGTGCAGGCACTGTCGGATCGAGGGGCTGTAGCCGACGACCGAACCCAGGACGTTTGAAGTTGGGTGAACCATATCCAGTTCTGAAACCTCCGTTGTTTGAGATCTCACTGTTGTTTGCATGTTGCTGCTCCCAGGGTCGGTGAGACCAACTGCAACAAGTGGAGTCTGTCAGGTTGGGGGTAGCTATTAGCAGCCTTCTACTCCTTGACGTTGGTTTGGATTTAGTATTATTCTTATTAGTGAAGTGCGACCAGCGGTATTTTCTGCCTTGTGGCCGCTAATGCCCCAGTTGCCTGCCCTTGAGGTTAGCATTCTTTTCCGGGAGTGTACCTTTCCTCGTCGTGTTGATGGTGTCCGACACGGTGTGTAGTTCAAAAATGGTTCAAATGGCTCTGAGCACTATGGGACTCAACTGCTGAGGTCATTAGTCCCCTAGAACTTAGAACTAGTTAAACCTAACTAACCTAAGGACATCACAAACATCCATGCCCGAGGCAGGATTCGAACCTGCGACCGTAGCGGTCTTGCGGTTCCAGACTGCAGCGCCTTTAACCGCACGGCCACTTCGGCCGGACTCCAGCCTTCAGCCGTTAATTGTTTGTAACTGCCTTCAGCTGACAAATTATTTTCAATTGTCTCATAATAAGGCCTGCAGCCATCACTATAGCCTGTTACAGTTCGTTAAGATTGTTTAAAAATATTTTAGTATTTTAACATGCAACTGCCTTCCTTACTTGTAATGCAGGCCTTCAGCCATTGAATATTCTGAAAATCGCTTGTGGCCTTCAGCCCCAATAATTTTGAATCCTTTCTTAATCAGGCCTTCAGCCATTGATTGGTTGTAACATTGTTTGTGGCCTTCAGCCGGCAATAACTTGCAATTCTTCTAATATGGCTTTCAGACGCCAATGTAGTAAATCTTTTAAAAAAGATTGTTAAGGATTTTTTAAAAATAAAACGTAATGTGTATGTGTTTTCTGTGCAACCAACTGTTACTGATTAGGCCTTGTCCAGACCTTTACTGCTTTCCCTAAGTCCCACATCTCAATATGACTGCAAATGACAGCAACATCTGTAAACAATATAAGAGGGCTACTCAGATCGTCCGCTAAATTGTTTATACACATAAGGAACAGCAGAGGGCACGTAACACTTTCTTTGTGAAACATCATATATTACTTCTTTTGCATTCAATAATAAATACAAAGCGAAATAATAAAGGTTAATTTTTGTTCATTTTGTAACATTCATTCATTGATTCGACAAAGACAATCCTAAAGCAATCAGAAAATGTTGGGCGTTGAGTTTGGCATGTGATACATCATTACCTCGAAAATAGTTAGTATAAGGTACCATGAGAAATACAAAAAACTTTTCTGGATTTCCACTTTCTCTGCTTTCTTGAACAAGAGATAGTGTTTCATACCACGACAATCGAGTACATTTGAAGCTGAAATTTAAGATCTTCTTATATAAAATCTGTGTTTACATATCTTCATGATATTCACAAATGCTAACTAACGCTACAATGAAATTTTCACTTATATTCAGCTACTGACAAGTGTTTACTTAGTTTACTCTACTGAGTAAGAAATATTTAATTCGTTTGCACAGTAGTTCATTACTTTAACGGAAATGTATTCCTTTTGAAACTGTTATCTCAATACTCTTCTTTCTTCTTCATCACAGCCCTCAAGCCCTTTCTTCTGTCACCAATTCATCACAGTCAATCCTCTCCCTCATCCCTTCAGCCTATCCACTTCATCAAGACACACTCACAGAGCACACGAAACATGACGCAATACCTACTCACAGAGCACACGAAATATGACGCTTCCATTTTAAACATATTCCTGGTGAAACTGCCCTCACACCCAACGAAAATGTACGGTGACCAACCCACACAGAGAGAGAACGTAAATCTACGAAAGTTGAGTAACACTTACGAAGCTGTAGTGATCTCTGAAAATGTTTATGAGGAACCGGCAGACTTGTTATACCAACGAAAATGTACGGTGACCAACCCACACAGAGAGAGAACGTAAATCTACGAAAGTTGAGTAACACTTACGAAGCTGTAGTGATCTCTGAAAATCTTTATGAGGAACCGGCAGACTTGTTATACCTCACCCATAGATAAAAAGTACTCGAAATACAGTGTACAGGTCGTTTCTTGTAGCTGCAGAATTTCGGTCCTCTGGTGACAGAACTATTACGAAGGAAGAGACTGAAAAATGTCTGCGAAGTGATAAATAAACCAGTAGTGAGTCACAACATATTTTTACACTTCAGCTGCCTTATTGTCCTACCAAGAAAAAAGAACTTATTAATGCAAGCTATCTTCGAAGTGACTGTTCCAAAAAAAATTCACTTTTAATATGAATGGCACAGTGGTTGCTGCAGAGGAGGAACGCTTTGCCATACAGGAAAAATTTATGACTTTTCGGTTTTATAATTCTTAGTGCTACCGTTTTGTGTGAGGGACGTCACATTTGAATGCGAGAAATTTGTCAGTATTATAGTAACTTTTAACGTTATAACATGGTTCGTGTTCCAAAATTACTGGAGTTGGATAGAAAATACATTTTATTATTCCTGAAATTAATAAAGACATTGATATTGAACTTACTGGCAGATTAAAACAGCGAGCCGGACCGATATTCGACCTCGGGACCTTTCCCTTTCGCAGACAAGTGCTCTAACGACTGAGCTCCCCAAGCATGACTCACGACACTTCCTCACAGCTTTAATGTCTGATGTAAAACTTCCTGGGAGATTAAAACCGAGACTCGAACTTGGGACCTGTGCCTTTCTCGTGCAAGTGTTCTACAGACTGAGCTACTCAAACATGATTAACGACCCGTCCTCACAGCTTCATATCCGCACACACTGCGCTACAGAGTGAAAATCTCGTTCTGGAAACATCCCCCAAGATGTGGCAAAGAAAGCCATGTCTCCGAAATATCCTTTCTTCCAGGAGAGCTAGTTCTGCAAGTTTCGCAGGAGAGCTTCTGTGGAGTTTGGAAGGTAGCAGACGAGGTACGGGTGGCAGTAGCTCAGTTGGTAGAGCACTTGCCTGTGAAAGGGAAAAGTCCTGATGTCGAGTCTCGGTCCGGCACACAGGTTAATCAGCCAGTAAGTTACATATCAGCCCACATTCGGCTGCAGAATGAAAAATTTAATATGAAATAAATGTACTCTTTACGTGTAAATAATAGAAATAATAAAGTAATTATAAAATAATATTTTCATAAATAGCTGTACATTACATCAACAGCGGGGTTGCTTAATAAACATATTTACGTATATATCTGACCTGTTTTTAGTACACCATTAATGCAAATTCACTGGTTTGCTGTTGTTTTTTTATTATTTCTTCACTGTATGTTGTTTCTTGATGGTTCTGCTACATGTCATTATTAACTCATGGAAGTACATGTCAGTTTTAGCTTAGTGCATGGGGAATCAAACACAATTTTTTACCGTTCCAAATTGTTTTGCTAGGGGGGAATACTTAATCCCTACACTCACGCGCAGAAGTAATTCTCACTCGTCATTTCAACTCGAGGGAGAGAGTCATGCCAATGAATAAAAAAATCTGCGCTAACAGACACTTGAAGATACGCGCCAACCATCCGTCAAAGTCGAGTTACAACCATTCAAGAAGCAGTACCAGGTGAGGATCTGAGAATTTACTGCAGCCCGCTTTGAATCGCTCTCATAGGAGTCAGAAAGACGAGATCTGACTAATTGTGGCATGTAAAGAGTCATTTGAGCAGTCCTTCACATAGGCGACTGGAATGGGAAGAAAATATTATACATATATACAAAACAAAAATACAGTAGATACTTCCGTAGACTTCAATAATGCCTACGACTCCGTTGACAGACAAACACTATTACCGATACTTTATGAACCAGGGATAGACGAAAACACCAGAAGACTTGTTGAACAAACGCTAATAGATACAACTTCAAGGATTCAGTTTGAAGGGGAAATTCCTTAACCATTCAGAATCAAAACGGGAGTTCGACAAGGAGATGGACTGTCCCCAATTCTCGTTAACTTGGTTTTAGATAAAATAGTAAAAACATGGGAAAGCACATTAAAAACAGAGGCACAAGGGATAGAAGCATAGGCCAAGGAAGGAAAATGTTTGAAGTGAAATGTTCAGCCTTTGCGGATGATATGGCATTGATAACTGAAAACCTAACAGACGCAACAATTATGCTTGATTTGTTACACGAGATTGCTGAAAAGACTGGGCTAAAAATATCCTACGAAAAAAATAGAGTATATAGAACACAAACTTAATACAGAAAAGTATGAAATAATTAAAAGAGTTGATAAATTCAAATACCTTGGGGTGTGGATCCAAGTGAATGGACTGGAAAAATGACAGATAAAGAAAGAATAAAAATGTTAGAATTCGTATATAAATTAAAACAAAACTACTGAAATAAGAAATCAGTATCCATACAAGCGAAGATTAAACATTATAATTCAGTTATTAGGACACAAGCAACATATGGATGAGAGTGCCTAACACTGAATAAGAAAGGTGAATTAAGAGAACTAGAAAAAAGAGAGAGAAAAATACTAAGAAAAATTCTAGATCCTGAGAAAAACAATGAAAATAGGTGGATTAAAATGAGAAATGAAGATTTATACAAAAATACAGAAAATATCACAGATACAACGAGGAAGAGACGGCTAAATTTTTATGAACATTTTAAAAAAATGGAAGAAACACGTATTACAAACGAAACTTTTAATTACGTTACTAAGCTTAAAAAAGCTGTGGTACGGATAGGAGCAGTAAAGAAAGAAGCCAACGAAACAGGTGTTACAGAAGAAATAATAAGTGACAGGAATCACTTCAGGTTACTGATAGAAAACGCGAACTATGAAGAAGATGAGCCAAAACCTCGACCCAAGACAGTGTGGACAGATGAACAGAGACGAGCAGTTCGAGAGAAAATGAAGAGGTACTGGGAAGAAAGGAAGAAAAATAAACACCGTAAGTTGTATACGGTCAATAGGCGGCCAAATTCATAAATTATGTCCCCTCTGCCATTCACCACACAGTGGTTTGCTCACTGTGTATAACGGGCAGTGAAATGAAAGCAAGACACACGGAAAAAAGGCAACTAAAATGTTTGGTATTTCAAAAGTGGGCGCTAAAGCTGTAAATACATTTATCCCACTATGGGCCGAGAAGGTCAGAAAATGTCTACTGTGGCCTGCGGAAGGATCAGTTCTTCGTCCGAAGCAAGTCGGCGGTCACAATTGTCTTTCTTTAGGACTCCGAAAATATGGAAATCGTGTAGGGTATATCAGGACTGTAACGAGGATATGTAAGGGTTTCTCAGCGAAACTTCTGTAGCGTAGTCGACTTCTGCAACATATATGAGTGATTAAAATGGCAGACTAATATTTATAAACAACGTGTGATGGGTAGAAGTGCAGATGTTTTTATATCTGGTACCTTAAGATGCGAACACGTCAGTGTGTCGATTGTTTTTTTTCTCTGTATCGAACAGTCCTCCAACCAACACGTCACAAACTTTACGCATTTCTCTGCTCGGTCGTAACTTGCAGTGGCGAGTGGACTACCCCTGTCTGTATAGAGCAACCATAGGTGTCCACGTGTCCACACTTCAACAACTGGCATGCTGCCCAGGGGAAAGTAAACATTAATGACTTACTCTTGCCACATTCACTTGGAGGTAGTAACCAGCCTAGGAACATACTATTCCTAAAACCTGCTACTATTAGTCTGCAAACAATTTAAATGCTGATGTAATGTTTAACAGTACACCGACCTCAGTCACCAACAGAAATAACTGTACTTATACTTGATACAACTTGTATATGCTCAGAATTCTAAAGATTTAATGATAGTATAATTTCAGTTTGATCAGTTAGTAATTAGTGCCATGAACTTTGTTCTTCGGTAACTAGGATCTACCTATTTTTTGTTGCATACTGGTGAGTTTTCTTTAATTCATTAGGATCATTAGAACGCAGGCAGGAGCATACGGCAGTGTATGTAGTTTCCCCGCCACCCGCTTCCTACTGTCTATGTCTCTGAGACTTTCTTCCGGAGTCACGGGAAGTATGACCTGCAAAAACGCGCCAGAGTTTTATTACTTAACGCCCCGGTGAAAGCGCACATACCTGCCAGTGGTTGCGCGCCCGCCGCGGAACATGTGAGCATGCTGTTAAAACACGGTGAATAATTCACGGCGCGAAACAGATTAATTATGAAACAACGTCCGTGCGACTCGGCAGGGTAAGGAGCGCGGCGTAATGTAATGGAATTAACGCCGGAATTGAAGCGCTAGTCGTTGCGGTCCTACGAACACTAATGGAAATTTGAATACTTGATGAGGTGGAAAAAAACTCGGCTTACTGCCGCACACGGAAGTAAAATCCTGCGGAGTGCCCGAATAGTGGAGCGCGAGTTCCCAGGGAATGGTTCTGTAGCGGTCTTTTCCTACAGCCACGCTGTTTCTGCTGGTCTTTTCGCCCGCAGACTTCATTTCACAGTCGGATTACAAGTTCTGTAATAGGGAATTGCTTTCTAGATGTCGCCATGTTTCGGTAAGAGTGCCGAAATTCCCATTAGAGGATCTTAAATCTTCTGCCAGATACATTCCTGGAAAACAGTATATTTGAAGAACGAGCACAGATTTGCAGTCTTACAATATCACTTCAGTGAGTAGGGTCTACAAAAAGTTACCATTTATGTGACCTGAAACGAAATGAATGTATTCGCCTATTAAAGACTTCGTGAAGGCAAGGCGCCATTCAATGTAATATAGAGCATTCTTGGATGCATCGCATACACTTAATATCTTCAAGCCTCAATCTTGGTATTTTTAACCAAACAAACAGTATTTTTTGCCTTGTTTTACAAATTTTACTATAATGTTGCTGCACAACCTACGTTTCGTGTTATAAGCCTATTTTCAAATATATTACTGATTCTGAAAGATGATAATGCAGAGATAAACATGATGATAATGTGTGCGTTTTCATCTTTGGAAATTAGTAATTTATTTGAAAATGGGATAACCCGAAACCTAGGTTGAGCAGCAGCATTAATAACAAAATTTGTGAAATAACTCAAAAAACAATGTTTGGTTAGTTAATCTACAATATTTCACCAAGAACCAACAGTTGATTCAATTAAAATGATCTTGGAATTTTTGATACAACTGAATTATACGCGACCCCTATTGCAGGCTTTTGCAAATGCCACATAACAAAGCATATAAGTCCATTAAAAAGGAAAGGAACCAACTCGGCGCCTTTGTTCGGCAACTATAAACGTATAAAATGTCTTCCATATGTCGGAAAATTTACCACATTGTACATTATAACCTTCAGGAGCCCATACATCAGTGCAGCTACTCATTCTGGACATATCTGGGACGGCCTGTGTAAGTTTCCATTGTCCTGTACTCGTCGCGGCACCTAAGGTCTTCCTACTCTCCTGTCTCCCCCATGTGTACGTGTATGGTGTCTAAAGATGATAGCGAAACCAGTATCTTAACAACCGCCCTGTTGCAGAATCCTGCCTCTCATGTCTTCCGTTTTTGAATATCGATTAACTAAAATATACGTTGTTGAGGTTGCGACCGAACCGCCGAATCTTTCCATCAGTAAATGGGGTATGTTCTCAACTGACTCGGTTATTTTAACCCCCTCCACTGACGGAATGACCCGCTTCCTAATTCCGTATGTATAAAACCAATACGGACTTGTAGCTGTCACGCCTTTGCGCTTACTGCTACGTATTTTAACTGTAAATAGGTCAGTCCTAATGGTAAGAGGTAGTAGTGAATTCACGTTGTTAATATTTGAATACAGCACAGCTGCCACAAGCTCAGCTTACTTTTACTCCACTCCTACCCTCGCCATTGCACCACATTAACTAGGTGCTACGTTGACCTTGCTAAATTCACTTGCGTATACATTTTTGACCGTTACTCGCCAGTATTTACCTAATGATTAGTACACTCCTAACCGGACTATTTCCCTAAGAGCTATGATGATTGAACGGGTTCGATCCACGGCCTACAGTGCCCTACAGTTCACACGGTAACACTGCCTACCTGACCCACTTAACTTGGTAGTGAACTTATGTATCCAATCACCACTGCTAGCAGCAGTGGATAATCCTATCAGCACGACGAGAGCAGCAGACTTACCGTCGAATCCTCCTGAAAATTCTTATAACTACGGTCGCCAGCTCTGAAGGAGCAAAAGAAGAAATCAAATTTTGGCTCGTTTCAAAGTGAAATGGCTTGAGTTGAATTTAAACTTAATTCTGAATATTACTATTTCTGATCATTCTAGATGATTCTACAAAGCAAATACTCTCTCAATTTCTGTGAGTTGGCTTGGTAATTACTACCAAGACAGTTTATGCAACTTGGGTTAACAAAATTCTATCCTTCAACTTATTTAATGATTTTTGATATTACTCTTTGGACAATTGATACAGAATTAGTTAAGTGACTTTACTTGAAAGGTTACTCAGAAAAATTTAAGTAACTATAAATAGGCGACTCATTCTGGTGTGACCATTGCTCTTTTCAACATTCTTGTACGCTAAAGTATTCTACAACCAAAATAATTGTAAATGAATGAGGCGATGGTGGCCTCAGTCTGATTTCACTATACTATGAGGTTACTACACTTTACAATGAACAACATGCGTCATAATTTTACTCATTACTATATTCTGTCCTCTGCAATTGCATAAAAGAAAACTGGTATTCTCCTTTTACATGTATACGAAGTTCGACTTAACAATTGCAAGCAGTTTTGCTTTGGGTAGACGTGTCGGTGCTGGTGGTGAGATGCATGTGGCTAACGCAGCTCATCACACCTCATGCCCTTAATGGCCGCTGGAACTACGAGCTGTAGCACTCGTATAAGCTACTGCACGTCCGCCATAAAATCTGGGCGCAGGAACTCTTACAATCAGCCCCAGTGGCATAGAGACGGCTTCGACAACCATTCGTCGCGTTCTACTCCACAAACGGCGACGATATTCGCCTCTTCGCTGTTGCACAATCACTTTTGCGTGAGCACAGTTACGCACGTCCGATCACGTCAACACTCCCCAGGCCATTCCATTGTTCAGTCCCTGTGTCTCCAGCTACCTCTAGCTACGCTCGTATCACCAAGAGTTGGGGCGTTCCCCTACCACCTTTTCACCGAAATCATTTAGTATTTAAGGATATTTATATTTATTACCCTGTAGTTCATACCAGTCTTAATGATTTACTACTAGCGCTTTACAACATTGAATTATACAGTAATAACTTATAATTACCAAGAAAAAGAACACATTTGACTCCGAGAGCTTAGTGCATTGTCTGACAGGTAGCGCTAATTCCCAGTTTCGCCAATAGATGGCATCAGGGTGCACTCCCTGGCAGTCTCACACAAGCGCGCCCGTTTCCGACGCGCGGGCTCCAAATTACTGTCAGCCCACCATCATTTCAGTTCCGTTACAAGGTCTTTAGTCCGATGAATGGTTTGATGCAACTCTCCATGCGTCCGTAACCTGTGTAAGTCTCTTCATCTCCTAGTACGTACTGCAACCTACATCATTCTGAATCTGCTTACTGTATTCATCTCTTGGTCTCCCTCTATGATCCTCACCCTCCACAATCCCTCCACTATTAAATTTATAATCCTTTGATGTCTCAGAATGTGTCCTATCAACCTATTCCTTCTTCTAGTCAGGCAGTAACACAGCTTTCTTTTCTACCCGATTCTATTCAGTACCTCCTCATTTGTTACGTGATTTACCCACATAATCTTCGGCATTCTTCTGTAGCACCACATTTCAAAAGCTTCTGTTCTCTTCTTTTCGAAATTGTTTATCGTCCATGTTTCACTTCCACACGTGGCTACACTCCATATAAATACATTCAGAATAGACTTCCTGACACTTGAGGGGACCAGTCACTCTCTCACTATTCTTCATATTGAAACTTATAGTTTAATGTTGATTTTTCATCCAAGATATCGTGTTTGTGAGATGACAAGAAGTTATCAGCATGATGCAAGTGCATACGTTGTTAATACATGTGGAATATTTACGGTGACTCCCCTTTGAATAGAATTTTTCTCGAGTTGAGGACAAGTAGGCAATTTTGTCATTTAACAGTAAATCGTGCAGTGGATGTTTGGGTCCTGAAAGCCGTGCAGCTACTAGGGAAAGGAACATCTAGAAGAATTTACAGGGACAAAATGCTGGACCAAGAATTTATCCCACAGTATGCAGACAACACATCTGGTCGAAGAGACCAGGGAAAATTGCCGCCCTTCAGGCTGAGTTAGACAAGGCCAGGGGAGATCTTGACAGGTTAAGGAGGGAGAAGGGTAAAGAGAGGTGGGAAGTGGCAACAGGTAACAGGAGGAAAAGGGCTAGAACTTTGTCTGACAGCTTTATGGTGAATGTGTAAAATAGATTTGACCTGTTGCTTCAGTTAGAAGCTGGTGAGCCTCAAGCAGTTGCAGGTGGAGACAGGGCACAACAAACTTTCAGCAGCAAATTGAAAAGTAAGAAAGTAGGGAAATCAGTAAAGAGAAAGAAAGTGTTGTTGTTAGGTAGTTCCCATGGAAGAGGTGTCGGCCAACTTTTGCAGGATGAACTAGGATCAGAATACCAGGTCACCAATTTTTTTAAACCTAGTGCTGGTCTGTAGCAGGTGACAGAGGATTTAGGATCACTTTGCAAAAATTTCACTAAGGAAGACACCGTAGTTATAGTGGGTGGGGCAGGTAACAGTATTGACAGAGATCCTGGGTACAGTATAGAGTGTGACCTGGCGAAGATTTCATCAGCATCGAGGCATACTAGTGTTGAGTTCGTATCTGTTCTTGGGCGCCATGACCGACCTCATTTGATCTTCTGTCAAGAGAGTTAATTTGGAGCTGGAACCGCTGCACATGTCGGGTGCGGGGTCACACATTGGTGTGGTTCATGTTGATTCTCTCAGTAGGTGGGATTATACTAGGCATGTCCTTCACCTCAACAGGAAGGGGAAGGGTAAATTGGCTGAGGAAATAGCAGGAAAGTTAAAGGGGGGAGGCACTGTCAAAAAACATAATTCCAGCTTATTACATCAGCATAAACAGCCATTGGTTAAGAATTTTCAACTGTCAGCAGATATTTTAACTCCACCCAATTTTAACTCAGTCAATGTGAAATGTCAGCTATCTTTATTGCATCAAAATATTCGAGGACTGAGAAATAAAATTAATGAATTAACTATCTGCATAGATGAATTAGAGTCTTCAAACCCAGCTGACATAATCTGCCTCTCTGAACATCATGTGACCACTGGTATAGAAGTTTTAAGTGTTACAGGGTTTAGGTTAGCATCTCACTTTTGTAGATCAGAAATGGAGAAAGGAGGAGTTGCCACATTCATCAGCAACTGTCATAAATTTAAGAACATAGACATTCATAAATTTTGCCTAGAACAGCATATGGAAGCATGTGCAAAAGTATTAGATTTTCACAACAAAACTTTCATAATATT
The DNA here is from genome assembly GCF_023864275.1 of Schistocerca cancellata. Classification (NCBI taxonomy): domain Eukaryota; kingdom Metazoa; phylum Arthropoda; class Insecta; order Orthoptera; family Acrididae; genus Schistocerca; species Schistocerca cancellata. The sequence continues at coordinate 7,195,034 of NC_064630.1, forward strand.
AAGTGTATATCGAGCACCTGCAGGTAATTTTAATCTGTTTGTAAACCACCTTGAAGCTGTACTGGCCCATTTAACAACCAAAAACAAAGAAATAGTGATTTCTGGTGATTTCAATGTAGATTTCCTTAAAGACTCTCCCAATAAGAACTTATTTGAGTTAGTAACACTATCATTCATCTTAATTCCCACAGTAAAGTTCCCCACTAGGATAGCCACTTGCTCACAAAAAGCCATTGATAATATCTTTATAGAAAAGTCCAATGAACAAAATTATATTACAAAACCAATAGTCAATGGCCTCTCAGACCATGACATGCAGTTCCTTCTGTTAAATGTTAATACTGAACAGGATATAAAATCTGTTAAATCTGAGCTCAAGAGGGTAATCAGTAAGCCAAAAATTGATTATTTTAGGACACTCCTCAGAGACATTCACTGGACTGATGTTTACAGTGCTCATGGCATGAATGGAAAATATAACATTTTTGCTAATAAAGTGCTTACCATATTAGAACACTGCTTTCCCCCAAAACTTACCAAGGTTAGAGCAAAGTCTACAAAGAAGCCATGGATTACTCGAGGAATAGGTGTATCTTGTAAAACAAAAAGAAAACTGTATCTGTCAATCTGAAACATTTCCAATGTTGATGCTATAGCACATTATAAGAAATACTGCAAAATATTAAAGACTGTAATACAGATGTCAAAGCAAATATATTACAAGGAAAAGATAGTCATATCAGGTAACAAAATAAAGACAATATGGGATATAGTGAAGGAGGAGACCGGTAGAACCAGACATGAGGAGGAACAAATAGCATTAAGAGTAAATGATACATTAGTGACAGATGTGTATAGTGTTGCAGAACTTTTTAACAAACATTTTATAACTGTTACTGAAAAGATGGGGTTGTCAGGTTCGGTAGATGCTGCTATGGATTACCTTAGACCAGACATTTCAAGTAACTTCCATAATATGAATTTGACCCTCACTACCCCAACAGAAATAATGTCCATCATAAAATATTTAAAATCAAAAACATCTAGTGGGTATGATGAAATATCAACAAAGATAATTAAAGAATGTGATTCTGAGCTAAGTAACATATTAAGCTATCTGTGTAACCAGTCGTTTATCAGTGGAATATTTCCTGAATGGCTGAAATATGCTGAAGTTAAGCCACTGTTTAAGAAGGGAGATAAAGGAATAGCATCAAATTTCCGTCCAATTTCACTGTTGCCAGCATTCTCAAAAATTTTCGAAAAAGTAATGTACAGTCGTCTTTATAACCATCTTATCTCAAATAACATACTGTCAAAGTCACAGTTTGGATTTCTAAAAGGTTCTGATATTGAGAAGGCTATCTACACTTACAGTGAAAATTTGCTTAATTCATTAGACAAAAAATTGCAGGCAACTGGTATATTTTGTGATCTGTCAAAGGCATTTGCCTGTGTAAATCACAATATCCTTTTAAGTAAACTAGAATATTATAGTGTAACAGGAAATGCTGCAAAATGGTTCAAATCTTATATCTCTGGCAGGAAACAAAGGGTGTTATTAGGAAAGAGACATGTATCAAGCTATCAGGTATCATCCAACTGGGAACTAATTACATGTGGGGTCCCACAAGGTTCCAATTTGGGGCCCTTACTTTTTCTTGTGTATATCAATGACCTTTCATCAGTAACATTACCAGATGCCAAGTTTGTTTTGTTTGCTGATGATACAAACATTGCAATAAATAGCAAATCAAGTGTAGTCTTAGAAAGATCAGCCAATAAAATATTTGTGGACATTAATCACTGGTTCCTAGCCAATTCTTTGTCACTAAACTTTGAAAAAACACACTACATGCAGTTCAGAACTTGTAACGGGTGTGCCAAGAATATATGTCTAACATATGATGACAAGAAGATAGAAGAAGTGGACAGTGTTAAATTCTTGGGATTACAGCTTGATAATAAATTCAACTGGGAGGAGCACACCACAGAACTGCTGAAGCGTCTTAACAAATTTCAGTTTGCAATGCGAATTTTGTCAGACATAGGGGATATAAAAATGAAAAAGCTGGCATACTATGCTTACTTTCATTCTATAATGTCTTATGGGATTATTTTTTGGGGTAATTCATCAAGCCAAGCTAAAGTTTCCCGGGTACAAAAACGTGCAGTAAGAATTATATGTGGTGTGAACTCAAGAACATCCTGCAGAAGCATGTTTAGGGAACTAGGGATACTAACTACAGCTTCCCAATATATTTATTCCTTAATGAAATTTGTCATTAAAAATATATCACTTTTTCAAACCAACAGCTCAATTCATGGAATCAATACTAGAAATAAGAATAATCTTCACAAGGAATTAAAGTCACTTAGTCTTGTACAAAAAGGTGTGCATTATTCAGGAACACACATTTTCAATAACTTGCCAGCAGCCATAAAAAGCTTAACAACCAATGAAATTGAGTTTAAGAGAAGCCTAAAGAATTTATTGGTGGCCAACTCCTTCTACTCCATTGATGAATATCTTAGTAAAACCAACTGATTTGTATATAAGTACAACATAACTTCTGCACAATTTCAGTGCAGTAATGTGTTCACTGAAAATTTGTGTGTGTGTGTGTGTGTGTGTGTAAGTGTGTAAGTATAATCTAACTTCTGCACCATTTCAGTGCAGTAATGTGTTCATTGTAAATAAGTATTACAGTAGTTGTATTACATGTTAATTACGTTATAAATAAATAAAAAACTTTTTTATTTTAAATTGAGTGCATTAGTATTTGTAAAATGACTCTTAGTGTTCATTAAAAAATGACGATCATTCCACTTGGGACCTGTGCAAGGGAACATTAGCTTATTTGTTTTAGTTATAAATATTTGTCATGTATTGTTGTTTTTCTGACATGTTCCACATCCTGGAGGACCGACCTCCTCACTACGGATCAATTGGAATGAAAGTAAATCCAATCTAATATAATCTAAACACAAAAGTGGCAAACCTGGACTTATCTGTTGGCGCCCCTTTTCACAGCATGGGCTGGGGCGCGAGAGAAATCTAGGTCACCCAGTTGACGTCTTACGACAGTGTTTTAACGTCTTTTGTGTACAGGGACGGCGGCGAAAAAAATTCGTGGGTCTGCATGTTCAGCGTGAACCGAGATGCTATCAAGGGAGCTGTCAGCCGGCGTTGCCCTTTGTCCTCCAGAGATTTTTGAGAAGCCTAAGTACTTCAAACAAGTTTTAGAAGGAAAATAACATTTCTGGTGGCTCTGAAACGATCTATGTTGGACACAAAAGCACTTCTCTTAGTTTAGCTGGGCCATTGGTTGGACACGCTGTAACATTCACACCATTCAGATAATGATCTCTATGACAAATGTGTTGTTCACTTTAGAGCTATATGGAAACTCAAAATAATACACAGTCTAATGTGGCTGTGGAAAGAAATGAAAGAAACAAGTGGGGAGAACAACTTCTTCTCCTCTCCGGCCGGGAATTTTCAAATCAGCTATTATGTCCATTATAATTATCCAGGCTGTTGTGCCGTGGTCCGTTGATGACTTCTGTGTCGATTCCCAAAGTTTCGTCTCCGACTGCGGGAGACATCTTCAAGGGGGTCCGTAGCTCAATGGAAGGACCAACACACCCACTGGCTCGCTACTGACTGCCGCTAAATTCCGTGTCCGCGCGCTCCCACGCCGCGGCGTAACGTCACGTGTTTTGAAAACGTCAGTGCAATTGGCCGCTGTCCGTCGCCGTCGATCGCCGTTGCCATCTCCCGGTAGTGGGCGGGTGGTACACATCTTCTTTAACACCGGCATCCATATGCCGTTTAATTTCACACCCTCCTCATTACGGTTGAAATTATTTGGGTGTTTAGCGATTTCGATTCCCTCCCTGTAGAGCCTTTCGTAATATCCGCTCGTGGCAGCTAGTACTTGCGTCTCCACGAAACGAATATTGTGGTTCCCTGGCTGGAAAGCGTGCTCCGCAACAGCTGATCGTTCCGTTTCTCCTCTTCTGCAATTTCCCTTATGCTCTTCCAAACGTTTAGAAACAGTTCTTTTAGTGGTACCCACATAAACATCACCACAGCTGCATGGGATCCTATGCACTCCAGCTTTTTCCAGTGGTTTCCGAGCGTCCTTGGCAGGCTTAAGGTATTCCTGTATCTTCCTGGTGGGCTTGTAAATTACGGTAATATTCCGCTTCGTCAAGATCCTCCCTATTCTTTCCGTTACATTTTTAACAAATGGCAGGAAAACCTTAGATTTTGCAGTAGCCTGTACGTCAGTATGATTTCTGCGTGGCTGCCTCAACGCACGTTTTATTTCGGCGGACGAATATCCGTTCTTCATTAGTGCATTGTGGAGATGTTCCATCTCAGCATCGAGCAACTCAGGTTCACAAATATTTCTAGCTCTGTCCGCTAACGTCTTGATAACACCCCGCTGGGAATCGACACAGAATTCATCAACCGACCACGGCATAACAGCCCGGATAATTATAATGGACATGATATTTCAGGCCGTGAAAGTCTACATTTTAGTGTCAAATCAGCTATTGTCCGCTTCTCCTGAAAAGAGAAGAATATTATTTACATTGATTAGGATTGGCTGATGAGTATAGCAGACAAGTTAAACGGGAAACATGGAGCTTGTGCAGTCGTCACAGGATTGGCTGATGAGTATAGCAGACAAGTTAAACGGGAAACATGGAGCTTGTGCAGTCGTCACAGGATTGGCTGATGAGTATAGCAGACAAGTTAAACGGGAAACATGGAGCTTGTGCCGTCGTCACTGGCACGAAACCCTTGTGGGGACAATTTTGGGAGTATACCGAGGTTCGATGGGAAGTGAGGGGAGAAACTCGGTCTTGCAATTCAGGTTCCAGGACGGAGTGGTCTTCCAGTTCAGACTCCGGCCTGGAGAGGATTCTAGTCTTCACATTTGCTATGAGTGGCTTGCACTTGGTGCACTTGTCCTTGGCCCGACTTCACACTAGCACCATTCTTGACTGGGGAGCCTGTGGTGAGGACTACTGTCTACCGACAGTTTGGACCTTAATCATCTCGGACAATTCGCTGTGTAGAGGCCAGTCTCATTCGTGACATATCAGGCGCTCTGACGTTCGGTCTCCTTGTGCGCTCTGCCGTGTCACTGGGTCACATTGATCCATGGTATGACTGGCGAATGGGAGTGTCACACATGGAATCTGCTGAGATTTCAGGGCTCCGTTATAAGGCAATTGCGATCCGTCTGACAGACTGCCGGCCGGGACTCTGCATATTTCGTGTCCGCAGTAGGGAATTACAGGCTCCGCACATCGCTGTTCAATAGACTCTTGAACCACCCGAGACAGGCAAGAAAAGACAACAATTTCGCCACTTGTTCTCAGCAGCACCAACGTAGCAAAATTTCTGTGTAGAATAAACCCATCATGCTCTATTTAGTGTTAGATAATTTTAGAACGAGGATAATGGAATGTAGTAGAATTAAATCGTGCGATGCTGCAGGAATTAGATTAGGAGATGAGACGCTTAAAGTGGTAAATGAGTTTTGCTATTTGGGGAGCAAAATAACTGATGATGGTCGAAGTAGAGAGAATATAAAATGTAGACTGGCAATGGGAAGGAAAGCGTTTCTGAAGAAGAGAAATTTGTTAACATCGAGCATAGATTTAAGTGTCAGGAAGTCGTTTCTGAAAGTATTTGTATGGAGTGTCACCATGTATGGAAGTGAAACATAGACGATACATTGTTTGGACGAGAAGAGAACAGAAGCTTTCGAAATGTGGTGCTACAAAAGAATGCTGGAGATTAGATGGGTGGGTTACATAAGTAATGAGGAGGTATTGAATTGAACAGGGGAGAAGAGAAATTTGTGGCACAACTTGACTAGAAGAAGGGATCGGTTGATGGGACATGTTCTGAGGCATCAAGGGATCACCAATTAAGTATTGTAGGGCAGCGTGGGGGGTAAAAATTGTAGAACTAGACCAAGAGATGAATACACTAAGCAGATTCAGAAGGATGTAGGTTGCAGTAGGTACTGGGAGATGAAGAAGCTTGCACAGGATACAATAGCATGTAGAGCTGCATCAACCAGTCTCTGGACTGAAGACCACAACAACAACAACTTTAGATTGCGTTATTCATATTTTGAGCCAGAATAAATAGTACAATCAGACAGTCCTTAGTCCCTGCCAACTAGCTGCCACAGAGGGTTATTACCTGTTCGTTGCATATGTGCTCTGCCATGAGATCATGTTTCATTTTTGTCATCAGGTGTAATATGTATTTTTATCCAATTTTTAACCAATAAACTTGTGCCAAAACTATTATAAAAGATCAAGCTGATGTTGATGTATTAATCACCTATCAAAAATTGACAAAATAATACAGGACCACCATTTCATTAATACTATTTTAGCACTCAAGTTCATTTAGATTCTGGTAACTGTGATAACCTCTACTGCAGGCCATCAACAACAAACACAGATAAAGTGCGAAATCAATTTAGTTGAAGAATTGGGCAGGTAGTCAAGTAGATGACTTACTACTTAAAGTGGTTGCTGTCAGGGCCGTAACAGAGTCGCCTGTCGTCTTCCAAAAAATACCACAAGTCCAGTGTAGTCTTGCGCACTGTAAGTTAGCAGGGTCGGTGGAGCAGTTCATTTATTCCACCTGACTACTATTATGAGTAAACCGAATGCTGGAATAACATGAGTCGCATACTATTATTAATGTATCTGTGGCAATAGTTAGTCACTTGAGAGACTTGGTGGCACACAGAATGCATCAAATCGGTCGCACAAAGGGCCAGCGTCCACCTAACGTTTGGTACGTGTTGTAAGTACCACAGACCACGACCTTTACATTTCTCGAAGATGTTTGGCTCTCAAAGATAGTCCTGCTCTCCAGCCCCCGATCATACTCCCTGTAAGCAGTCTTGGGAAGCAACAAATCAAACAAGTAATATTGTAATGAAAACCGGTGTTGCTGCAAATAAGAACACGGACCTACTGGAATAAATAAAATATAATTCAGAGGCGCAGTGTCCTTCTATAAAATACATGTTACAAATGCAAGTGATTGCTAGTACAGTAATGTTTGGCACCTGTAGTTAATCAGAGAGCACACAAATAACAGAGCATCAGGATAAAGTCTTCCCTTACGCGCCTTATGACGACAGATCTGTAATTTATGTTCGTAAATTATCTTCCCAATGAATCCGGCTATATCCATGAGAACAACGCAATATACGTTATCCCCTTATAGAACAATCTGTCTTATTTTTATCTACATAAAATTCAGATACCGGTTTCACTCAGAGTTAATTAATTTTGTTCTGCCACACGGGACTTCTAATGATGCAGCTGCAAAAACACTCTCTCGCGTGAACATCACCACATTACAAAATGAACATGGATTCGTTTAACTGCGCTCGACATCTTGCATACAGTAAATCTTTGAAGACTTATCAGAAATTCACACCAGCGCCGAGCCATGCAAGAAATCTCTTACCTACGACAATGATACTGCATCTTGATTGCAATAAGCCGTTCCACCGTTGTTCTAAGGTTCATCACAGTACTAATGAGCCTTCGTGTCACACAATCAAAATCACTGCCTCGTGTACGCTTTTACTGGCTTATAAAATTGCAGTCGCTACACAACTGGTGTTCCAAACACATGGAGCAGTGCCAGGAAAGCCATCTGTACTGTAAAAGTACTTACTGAATGAATAAAGTCAGCATTTCATCGGAGCGGTCAGATACATGACTGCCCATCACGAGGGACCCACTTTATTCGTATTTTCGGGCCAATGAGTAATCACGTCGTTCCTCATTTTATAAACTAGTGAAAGATTGGTGCAAATGGTTCAAATGGCTCTGAGCACTATGGGACTCAACAGCTGTGGTCATCAGTCCCCAAGAACTTAGAACTACTTAAACCTAACTAACCTAAGGACATCACACACATCCATGCCCGAGGCAGGATTCGAACCTGCGACCGTAGCAGCCGCACAGTTCCGGACTGCGCGCCTAGAACCGCGAGACCACCGCGGCCGGCAAACTAGTGAAAGAAAATAGCATATAAGAGAGGAGATCCTTTTCTTCAGTCCTGTCCTAAATTATGTGCTTTAGATTACATTTAAAATACAGGGCTATTACAAATGATTGAAGCGATTTCATAAATTCACTGTAGCTCCATTCATTGACATATGGTCACGACACACTACAGATACGTAGAAAAACACGTTCGGCTGAAGCCGCACTTCAGGTTTCTGCCGTCAGAGCGCTCGAGAACGCAGTGAGACAAAATGGCGACAAGAGCCGACAAAGCGTATGTCGTGCTTGAAATGCACTCACATCAGTCAGTCATAACAGTGCAACGACGCTTCAGGACGAAGTTCAACAAAGATCCACCAACTTCTAACTCCATTCGGCGATGGTATGCGCAGTTTAAAGCTTCTGGATGCCTCTGTAAGGGGAAATCAACGGGTCGGCCTGCAGTGAGCGAAGAAACGGTTGAACGCGTGCGGGCAAGTTTCACGCGTAGCCCGCGGAAAATTGACTCATGCCGCAACTGGAGACTGACAGCGCCGACTTCATCTTTCAACAGGATGGTGCTCCACCGCACTTCCATGATGATGTTCGGCATTTCTTAAATAGGAGATTGGAAAACCGATGGATCGGTCGTGGTGGAGATCATGATCAGCAATTCATGTCATGGCCTCCGCGCTCTCCGGACTTAACCCCATGCGATTTCTTTCTGTAGGGTTATGTGAAAGATTCAGTGTTTAAACCTCCTCTACCAAGAAACGTGCCAGAACTGCGAGCTCGCATCGATGATGCTTTCGAACTCATTGATGGGGACATGTTGCGCCGAGTGTGGGAGGAACTTGATTATCGGCTTGATGTCTGCCGAATCACTAAAGGGGCACATATCAAACATTTGTGAATGCCTAAAAAAACTTTTTGAGTTCTTGTATGTGTGTGCAAAGCATTTTGAAAATATTTCAAATAATAAAGTTGTTGTAGAGCTGTGAAATCGCTTCAATCATTTGTAATAACCCTGTATATCTGGCAATATCGGCATCGAAGTTCTACGGGGGAGGGGGTTCCCCTCAGCATCCACAATCCCGTGCGCTTTCTGTCACCAGAACGGTATTATTCAGCTGAAACTGTTCTAGAAGGTTCCAGAGACCTAGCATTTCCCTGTGCAACAGGAACTCCCATTCGGTCACGTTTACCAGTGCGCCTTCCCGTCCGAGATAACTGAGAGACTTCTTATACTGATACTTCAACGCATGTCTGCACACTGCCTTCTGCATACTCTCATTTACATTTGCTTTGGTTAGTAGCGAAAATATATTAATTAACTTCGTCTTAAGGGGGGGGCGGGAATTACTTTGTGCTATTTTGTCTAAAACTGACATAGTGAGACCGTGGCTGTGTACAATTAATGTAGGTTGATTCTTATACAGAAGATTATTTCGCCGCAGTGGAAGAATAAAAATCGAAACATAACGATGTAATGTACCTTGCAAATCATGTGACCAGCCGTCTGATTATGAACTTGTCAGTTCGAAACCGGTTACGGCGCTATTTACTTAAATAAATGGCAGTGCTAATAGTGGCTAGTTGCTGTCTTCTTCTTTGTTAGAATCGATCTACATGAATGTGAGTGAAGCACTTACGTTATAATAATAATTATTATTATTATTAAAATTACTATTGAAGCCTTTAAGTAAAATTGCAAAATAGAGTGTGTATATTCATACAGTACTACGTAACGTTGTTGCTACATTACAACACTTTGATCTATATTAGATTGTAACAAATTTCTCTTCTTCAGCCCGCATCTCGTGGTCGTGCGGTAGCGTTCTCGCTTCCCACGCCCGGGTTCCCGGGTTCGATTCCCGGCGGGGTCAGGGATTTTCTCTACCTCGTGATGGCTGGGTGTTGTGTGCTGTCCTTAGGTTAGTTAGGTTTAAGTAGTTCTAAGCTCTAGGGGACTGATGACCATAGATGTTAAGTCCCATAGTGCTCAGAGACATTTGAACCATTTTATTCTAATGAACCATTTTTTCTCTTCTTCAGAAACGCTTTTCTTGTCATTACAAGACTAAAATATCCTGTCTTTTTCGGTCATCATTAGTTATTTTGCTCCCCAGGTAACGAAAGTCATTTACTACTTTAGGTGTCTCATTTCATACTGCCTCATTTCATTATTTCCCTCAGCTTCCCAATTGAGAACTGTTGGGATATTATTGGTAGGTCCCTCCCAACAACTCGGGATATTCACGATCAAACGTTCCAACTGGATCAATTTGGCACGATATCTGTGAGGAGATCATCCAAAAACTCTGTCAATCAATGCCGAGCCGAATAACTACTTGCTTAAGGGCCAGAGGTGGACCAACGCGTTACTGACTTTCTCGATTTGTGAAGCTCTTTCTCCTGAATAAATCACCCAATGTTCCTGAAATTATACTAATCCGTTCGTCTGTACCTGCACTCAACATCTACCAATTTGCGTCCCAATTGGATAATTCCATCTCGTTGCGTCGTTTTTTGTCTTAGAGTGCACATAAGCGTACTGAGAGACTGATAAAGCAACATAACATAGCAAATACCTGGAGGAAATAAATGAAAGTGCCGGAGTATGATTTGAGAGGCGTCCCACTACGTGCAGATAGAGTGGGACGTTACATGGCATGAGGTCAAGGTCGCTAGAGCGCCACATGCGTCTGACCCCGTAACACGAGGCAGCTGAAGGAATGGAAGAGGTCTGGAAACCAGCGAGAAGTTACGGTGTTCTTCGTTACGACTTATCCTAAAAGCAACATCAGCACGACTTCACTCAGGGAAGAACCACCGTGAAACTGGAGGAATGCCTAAGTGTAACGACTGCAGGCAACGAATGTCACAGCATGGCTTGAGGTCGGTGAGGAGCGGTCTGTACCACGGCCACTGCTGCCCGAAGGAGAGCAGGTGGTCGGTCACGGTTTACTGGAGCGGCAGGTGACTGCTACGCCGTGCAACCGGAGAGAGGTGCGTCGTATCAGACAGCGTGTGCATCTGCAACCACGTTTAACAGCACTGCAAGGCACGATATTTCACGTTCCACGGTGGAACGCAGACTGCATTTGGGTGGTTTCTTTGCTCGGTCGTCGGTAAAGCAGATGCCAGACTGAGATTCATTGGAAGAATCATAAGTAAATGCAGTCCGAAAACAAAGGAAGTAGGTTACAGTACACTTGTTCGCCCACTGCTTGAATACTGCTCACCGGTGTGGGATCCTTACCAGATAGGGTTGATAGAAGAGATAGAGAGGATCCAACGGAGAGCAGCGCGCTTCGTTACAGGATCATTTAGCAATCGCGAAAGCGTTACGGAGATGACAATAAACTCCAGTGGAAGACTCTGCAAGAGAGACGCTCAGTAGCTCGGTACGGGCATTTGTTGAAGTTTCGGGCACATACCTTCACCGAGAAGTCAAGCAGTATATTGCTCCCTCCTACGTATATCTCACGAAGGGACCTTGAGGATAAAATCAGAGAGATTAGTGCCCACACAGAGGCATACCGACAATCTTTCTTTCCGCGAACGATACGAGACTGGAACAGAAGGGAGAACCGATGGCCGTACTCAAGGTACCCTCCGCGACACACCGTCAGGTGGATTGCGAAGTGTGGATGTAGATGTAGATGACCAGTACATTGTGTTCCATTGAAACCACCACATAGGTGGCGATGTTTCTGATGGTGCCAAGAGCATATGGATTGGTCCAACGAGGAGTGGGCTCGATTGGCCTTCTAGGATGAGAACAGATTCAGTCTGAGTGCCGATTCTGGACGTAACCCCATATTGTGATAGACGAGTACACGTAATTCACTCAAGAACATTGGTGAACATGATCGTTGTAGTGGCCCCCTTTTTATATAGTAGGGGGCCACAATGTTGCATAGTTTACTGACGTTCAGATCTTTGAACACGCCACACTCAGCGATTAATGTTACCGTGTAACTGTACCCCTCCTTCAAGTGCATCTCTTTTGTCTGCCCTGACTTCATTTATATGGATGATGACAGTACGCGACAGCATCGAACAGCCCAATTGAAGAACCTCGCTTTCCCGTGTCCCCGACTGAAATTCCATTGAGGAAATGTGGCACTCTTTGGGAAGACATTTCAGTGCACCCACATGCACCAACTACCATCCAGCAGTTGAAACCATCTTGCTGAAGATATAGAACGCCCTATCACAAAATCTTCTTACTAACATTGTGATCCGCAAGTGAGTACTATGCAGAGGACGCATTTCTACCAGTGGTGATCCCAAACCCTTTTGAGAGCCTTGCCTCTCCTGCTGTAATCTCCAGTGGACGATCATAAATAGCGGTTACTTCAAGTTAATTATTGTGTTTGAATAAAAGTAGCATTTGTGTTCGTCTCACATACCATTTTTTCAGTTATATTTTGTACTATCCTGTAGCAATTATTTATATGTATGGTCGATGGTTCGTCGACCCATGTTACTTGGCACTGACACGTCGCTGAAAAATTACTTTCATCCTTAAGTTTTGCATTCTACATATATAAAAAATATTTAATTTCGCTTTCGGCATTCGATAGACGGAAACAATACGAGTAGTTACACATCCTGAAGCATTCCTGCCGAGCGAAATAAAGCGGAACAACCTACTAAATCTATCTGTGTAGAATTCATTGTTAGTTTATCAGTGGTTGCATATTCTTCTAGAGTTGAACTGGAAACTGTAATTTATGCAGCTAACACGCTTTATTGCAACTCCAGACAGTCGGTTCGCCTTCTCAACTCATTATGAACGTCAATTTTTAAACTGTCATTAACAAATAAGATTTTATTTGGGCAAGTATTCCTTCAGACAATAATAAACGATACCCGTAATGCTGTCAGCACACATATGGTTGGGTTGCTGGCATTTGATCTGTCAAAAATGCAACATTCTTGGGGGAAGAAATTTAATGTTTCCAGCACTGAATTTATAGTGGCGCGGTAATGTGTTGATGGAAATTGTCTATCATTATGCATAAATTTATTGTTGATGGGCTTTAACTAACTGAAAATTAAAACATGTTGTAAAATGAATTATGATGAGGAAGGAGCTTAAATGAAAGCTGATAAGCTATTTAGTTCAGAACTTTTCATTGTCAAGAGATACTAAGGAAAAGTAAAACTTAGAAAGACAAAATGAAAACTGAGACAACTAGTTTTTTCTACACTACGATGTTCACTCCTTCAGATGATGTCACGAACGGGGGCGGAGCTCTTGCATATTCGACACTATATTGACCTGCGATTGTGCTGTTTTACTGATAGGGAGGGTGTGTCTTCCAGTGTGTGCTCCACTGGTTATTGCGGATTGCAGCGAGCCGTCGCTAATGTCCGTGGTACCCATTCGCGTTGCTGAGTTTGCTACCACACCGCAATCTCTGGACGATTCCACTACAACGATGTAACAAACACTTTTTTTTCATTTTCGTGACGCATAGTAACAGTGCAGCATCGAACATATTGCTGGTTGACCAGTTTGTTTAAAATGGAAAATTTTGACTACAGCCAAAGGTACATTTCGCTTGTAGATTCTGAAGGTACATCATTTTTAATTTGAGATTCTGAATGAGTAGTAACAAAAATGGCCTAACATGCGATGTATTGAGCCAGATAAGCATATTTTACACTTTGTTTTGTCACTTCAGGTATTTCTGTGCAGCCGGCCGGAGTGGCCGAGCGGTTCTAGGTGCTACAGCCTGGAGCCACGCGACCCCTACGGTGGCAGGTTCGAATCCTGCCTCGGACATGGATGTGTGTGATGTCCTTAGGTTAGTTAGGTTTAGGTAGTTCTAAGTTCTAGGGAACTGATGACCTCAGAAGTTGAGTCCCATAGTGCTCAGAGCCATTTGAACCATTTATTGCTGTTCAAGTTTAGTACCTTTGTTCAGTAGTGACAGCTTGACTAGTCTATGATGAATATTACTAAAATAACACAGTATATTTTATGTAAAGCAATTAATGTTATTAGTTACACACAGTTAATAACATTGACGGAGTGACATTTAGGCAGAATATAGGAAAAGTAACGAGACTTGATATACATCTACTACAGTCACCAGATGGGCTCATATTGGGCATCATAACAGAAATTAATCTCCCTTATGAACTATTAGTTATATGTTCTTTCAGGAGTGCACTGTACGTGGTTCTATAGGAAATTATTTAAGTTTCGTAGATTTTTATTTAGGGATGCACATTTGGGAGAATAAATTGCAATTTCTGTGGGTACGTTATTTCTTTTACCTATGTTGGCCAGGGGAGATTCTGTCTGTAACTTGATGTGAATCTGCAGCTACATGTAAGGCAAGTCTGTTTTTGCTAAATAACATTCAAATTTAAATGCGTATTACGCCAATTAAAGATGGGCGAAATCCCGAAACACATATTGGTCTAAATAGGCAGACAAAACGAATGGCTGGTTGCTGTATTTCTTATGGTAATATAATCCAAAGTCACACAGCTCAACAACGTGTAAAACGGATGACATAGATGTTAGGTTAGTTGTAAATCGTTTGTAATATGAATCTCTCGCTCTGTAGATGCCGAGTTCATTGCTACAGAAATTTACGCCAGAGTGACAAGTACCCAGGTATAATTGCCAATACCTTACTGTAATTTCTTAGTGCGGTGCAGTCTGCTGGAGTTTTCCGTCAGTGACGAGTCTGACGCCGCCCTTCTCTGCCAGCACTCCACCTTCGGCGGTGTTCAGGCTGAGGTCCGTCTGCAGGGCGGGGCAGGGCAGAGAGCCCGCGCCAGACGAAAGAGTCAGCTGGGGGCAACGCCGCCCGCCAGGCACCTCTCGTCGTTAAAGTGGCAAGAGTTTGCCCAAGTCCTCCGCCCTGTGTTCTGCCGCACTATAAACACTTGCTCAGAGTTGGGCAAACAGAAGCCGCGCTAGCACTGCTCTGGCGCGCCTGCTGGCTATGCGTTCCCGCAACACAAAGTTCCCCACCTCCCTCTACAAACCGCCACTCGCCGCTTCTTGCCGAGTTGCCTGCCTGTCATCCGCAGATGGATTCCAGCCGCGGCCATTCCATTCCCCGAAATTATCGCTGAGCAATACAGTATTAGTCTTGTCACCATGAAATCCACTAAACAGATTACAGAGCTGTTTTTACGGCGTGTCTAATTTATTTTCAACTCTACCCCTCCCCAAACTGTACTAACCACCGTAAATGCCTTTCTTGCTGCTTAGCTCGTTTTTAAGATACGAACAGCAATAGGTCTTTTTTAAATAGCATTCTATATTCTTCTTATTTGATAATTCACTTCCTGTCTTCTAAACCTATTCTAAAACCTGTTACCTTCACATAAACACAACATTTAATTAAACAGGAAAATAAATGGGCAGCTTTAGTACAATTTTCGCTGTAATTGGAACGAAGGGCTACAATGTTTTAAGATGCTCAAAAGGGTATACTGTTCAACACGTTGGAGAAAACGTTTCACCGCCTCTTCCATGACTGTCCGCTACAGAGTACTTCAAGCAAGCAAGATATGTTGCTCCACTTGCTCTGGACTATCATGAGAGTCAACGTCAAAATCTGCATCTACATGACTACTCTGCAGTTCGCATGTAGGTACTTGGCAGATGGTTCATCGAACCACTTCCAGATTTTTTCTGTTCGTTTCTAAATCCGAACAGCGTGTAGGAAAAGCTGACACTTAAATATTTCCCTGCAAGCTCTGTTTCTCTCATGGTACTACGATGAACATTTCACCATAGTCGGGAGAGCGTCAGCAAAATCCTTTCGCATTCGAAGGAGAAAATTGCTGATTAAAACTTCATGAAAACAAGCCGCTACAGCGAGAAACATCCTTGTGTCAAAATCCGGTGCTGGCTCATGTGTCATATCCGTGACACTCTTCTCCTTATATAGCGATTATACAAACCGAGCTGCCCTTCTCTGAACATTTTCGATGTCCTCCATCAATCCTATCTGGAAATGATACCACACCGCGCAGCAATACTCCAGAAGTTTGAGGACAAGCGTACTGTAGTCAGTCTCTTTACCGAAACCGTTGCATGTTCTAAGTATTCTGCCAGTAAAATGCAGTCTTCCTTTCGCGTTTCCCACAAGATTTCTTACACGATCGTTCCAATTCAAGTTTTTCATAATTGTAATACCTACGTCGTAGTAGAAACGACAGCCTTTAGGTATGTCTGATTTATCGGGCCAATAATGCCAAATATTACTTTTTGTTTTACTGCATTACGATCTGTGTCGAATCCACTCGTAAAACTGAGGCGATACTCCACAAATTTCATGAGAAACGGCTTTTGAGGAATAATCTAGAATTATGGAATAATTTGAGATCTTTTGTCGGTAGCAATCATTGCTTCGTGTGAATAACTGTCTTTCACACCAATAATTTTTCTGAATCTCTTCTGACTAAATGTCAATATTTGGTTTTCTTCGAGGTAATTCATAATTTTTGAAGGCAGTGTAAGTTCCAAAATCGTACTGCAAATCGAAGTCGGCGAAAAAGGTCTATAATTCAGCGGATTACCTCCAGATCATCCGCTGAGTATTCACTGCGACAGAATGGAATGACAATCCTAAGGGGCCTGGTTCGATTCCCGGGTGGGTCGGAGATTTTCCCCCCTCAGGGACAGGGTGTTGGGTTGTCCTAATCATCATTATTTCATCCACATCGACGCGCAAGTCGCCGAAGTGGCGTCAAATGGAAAGACTTGCACCAGGCGAACGGTCTACCGACTGGAGGCCCTAGTCACACGACATTTACATTTACCTCTAGATCCATTCTTTTTCATTGGTGTGACCAGTGCAACATTCTGCTCTATAGATGCGGATCATTCGTCGCGCAGGCGGTTGAGTATGATTGCCAACCATGGAGTTTTTTTTTTTTTTTTTTTTTTTTCAGCGTACTCCGAAAGGAGACTAATTGGGACTCCATCTCGACCAGGAGATTTAAATTTACTAAGAGATTCAAGTTGCTTCGTTACAACCAAAATATGTAAATCTAAATTTATCATGTTTGCAGGCGTTCTTGATTCGAAATCTGGAATACTTACTTCGTCACGTTTGATGAAGGAAATTCGGAAACCGCTGTGAAGTAAATCAGCTTTCACGGCGCTGTTATCGGTAGCAATATGACGGGTATCGCGCAGCTGATTCATTGTTTGTACCTGCCGCTGGTGTAGTTTACATATTACCAGAATCTCTTTGAATTTTCTGCAAGATTCCGAGATTCATTGTGGAAACTACTAAAAGAATCTCGTATCGAAGGCCACGCTACATTTGGAGCTTCTGTGCGTCCACATCGAAACAAATGCGGTGGCGTCCACTTCGGGGGACGGGGAAGCTGAAAAGACGCTCACGCAAGGCGTTTTTTGCCACACATCCATTGTACTGGTAACGTATCAGCATGAGCATTATGGTTCTGGCAGCACTTAATTCAGAATGTGAGGCAGGATTCCTGTCAGGAAATTCCCATATGCCCTTCTGTTTACACTGACATTGATCTAAGGGTCAATAATTCTAGTAGCAAGTATCCCACAAAAGTTATTATCTCTACAGTGAAGAAGATGGTTACGTCTCACCAAGGTAACGTGGATTTTCGCTGGACAAGTAATACATGTTGTTTGTATTTACCTGGCCTTTCTTTCAGGAAGAAACGTTCATCAGTAAAAACAACACTGGGGAATAGGTTCTTGTCACCGAGGATTTTCTGTTGTGACAACAGACAGATCTATGCACCATTATCGAAGTAATTGCTTTGATGCTTTGCAACAAAAAGAAGTGAGAACAGCAACTTCGCCGGTTTAGTCTGTGCGAGTTCTGTAACAATTATGTGGCCTTGGGTTGAAACTTCGCACCATTTAAAGTGTGAGAAGAAGGCGAGAATATGTTCGTCGGGAAAGTGAGTTCTTGACAGAATATCGCTTCCTGCAGATTTTCCGACCCCGAGTATCATTGCACCTGCTTTCAACAATAATAAAAGGAAAGTAATAATGATCGAGTTTTAATCACACATAGCAACAACATACCGCTTAAAAACACAACTCTAATGTACTACATGTACCTGTCCCATACAAGTTGTAAAAATGGATGTACGTATATATACTCTATGAGAAGAAACGACGCACCACGAAAAAATTATCCGAATGGGACGGAAACCGGTAAATGTAATGCACCTGTCCAGAGAAACAAATTAAAACAATTACAGAAAATAGGATGATTTATTCAAGAGAAAGAGCTTCGCAAATTGAGCCAGAAAATGACGGGTTGGTCTACCTCTGGCCCTTACATCAGCAGATATTCGGCTTGGCATTGATTGACAGAACTGTTTGATGTCCTCCTGACGGATATCGTGCCATATCCTGTCCAGCTGGCGCGTTGCATCGTTGAAATGCCTATCTGGTAGGAGGCTCCTGCCATAAAGCTCCAAACGATCCCAGTTGGGGAGAGATCCGGTGACCCTGCTGGCCAATGTAGGGTTTGGCAAGCACGAAGACAAGCAGTAGAAACTTTCGCCGTTTGCTGGTTGGCATAATCTTGCTGAAATGTAAACTAAGGATATCATGCCAAGATGGGTAACAAAATGGGTCATAGAATATCGTCGACGTACCCCTGAGCTACAAAGGACAAGCAAAGGGACACTGCTGTGAGGAGAAACGTCACCACGGACCATCACTGCTGGGTGTCAGGCCGTATGGCTGGCTACAGTCAGGTTCGCACATCACTGCTGCCCACGGCGTCTCCAAACACCTCATCGTCAGTCATCGGGGCTCAGTTCGAGGCGAGACTCATCACTTAAGACAGTCGCACTCCAGTCAATCAGATTACAAGCCGAAGAGTCCAGAGACGCTCCAGATAGCGGTTGGATGCCAAACTGACAGTTGTCAACCATAAGGCTCCGACAACTGAGGTGGTTTGGGGTTCCATGTCTCTACGTAGCGGGACCCTTCTGGTTCTCATCGGCGGCATCGTTGCAGCACAGCGGTACGTCGCCGATATTACACGCCCTGTTCTTTTTCTACCAGCACTGCGAGCCGCAGTACAATAGTTCAGAATCTTACATCGCGATCACTTGTGACACACAAATTGCACATAAAATACCTTCCACGCCATCCAAAACATTTGTCGTTAAATATCCGTTCCGCAGAAAGGTGGAAGGAGTATATAGAGAGTCTATACAAGGGCGATGTTCTTGAGGACAATGTTATACAAATGGAAGAGAATGTAGATGAAGATGAAATAGGAGATATGATACTGCGTGAAGAGTTTGACAGAGCACTGAAAGACCTAAGACGAAACAAGGCCCCGGTTGTAGACAACATCCCATTACAACTAATGGCACCCTTGGCAGAGCCAGGCCTAACAAAACTCTACCATCTAGTGAGCAAGATCTATGAAACAGGCAAAATACCCTCAGACTTCAAGAAGAATATAATAATTCCAATCCCAAAGAAAGTTGGTGTTGACAAATGTGAAAATTACCCAACTATCAGTTTAATAAACCACGGCTACAAAATACTCAGACGAATTCTGTACAGACGAGTGGAACAACTGGTTGAAGCCGACCTCGGGGAAGATCAGTTTGGATTCCGTAGAAATTTAGGAACACGTGAGGCAATACTGACCCTACGACTTATCTTACAAAATAGATTAAGGAAAGGCGAACCTACGTTTCTAGCATTTGTAGACTTATAGAAAGCTTTTGACAATACTCTCTTTCAAATTCTGAAGGTGGCAGGTGTAAAATACAGGGAACGAAAGGCTATTTACAATTTGTACAGAAACCAGATGGCAGTTATAAGAGTCGAAGGGTATGAAAGGGAAGCAGTGGTTGGGAAGGGAGTGAGACATGGTTGTAGCCTATCTCCGATCTTATTCAATCTGTATATTGAGCAACAAGTAAAGGAAATAAAAGAAAAATTCAGAGCAGCAATTAAAATCCATGGAGAGGAAATAAACACTTTGAGGTTCACCGATGACATTGTAATTCTGTTAGAGACAGCGGAGGACATGGAAGAGCAGCTGAACGGAATGGACAGTGTCTTGTAAGGAGGATATAAGATGAACATCAACAGCACCAAAACGAGGATAATGGAATGTAGTCGAATTAAAACGGGTGATGCTGCGGGAACTAGATTAGGAAATGAGACACTTAAAGTAGTAAAGGAGTTTTGCTATTTGGTTAGCAAAATAACTGATGATGGTCGAAGTAGAGAGGATATAAAATGTAGACTGGCAATGGCAAGGAAAGCGTTTCTGAAGAAGAAAAATTTGTTAACATCGAGTATAGATTTAAATGTCAGGCAGTCGTTTCTGAAAGTATTTGTGGGGAGTGTAGCCATGTATGGAAGTGAAACATGGACGATAAATAGTTTGGACAAGAAGAAGATAGAAGATTTCGAAATGTGGTGCTACAGAAGAATGCCGAAGATTAGATGGGTAGATCACATAACTAATGGGGAGGTATTGAACAGAATTGGAGAAAAGAGAAATCTGTGGCACAACTTGACTAGAAAAAGGGATAGGTTGGTAGGGCATATTCTGAGGCATCAAGGGATCACCATTTTAGTTTTTGAGGGCAGCGTGGTGGGCAAAATCTTAGAGGGAGACCAAGAGATGAATATACTAAACAGATTCAGAAGGATGTAGGATGCAGTAGGTACTGGGAGATGAAGAAGGTTGCACAGGATAGAGTAGCATGGAGAGCTGCATCAAACCAGTCTCTGGACTGAAGACGACAACAACAACAACATCCATTGATAACTTCTACTGTACTTCTGACTCTGAATATGTAACCTTCATTACAGAAACTATATTTTATACCTTATCGATTTAAAGGTGTATTTATTTCTTACTGTATGTAATTGATTTTCATTGTAGTGAAAATATTGCACATTGCTGGGTAATAGCCAAGGGAACTTTATTGAAATGTATCGATAGCAACGACGAAATGATAATAGCTGTGTCGTTGTTTATCTTTCCGTATGGAGGGTCACCGTCGCTTTGCGAGCACAGAGGAAGCAGAGCAACTTGAGTCATGAAAGAGTGTGGATGTGTTTCCTGGGCGCCCCAGCAGACGTGGTGTGCAGCCATGCTCGCCACTACGTAGACGCTCCTGATTGGTTAACCTGCGAGTATTGAGCGCATGGTAGGAGCGGACAGGCTGACGAAGCTACAGTGCCAACTGCTGCCTGTCCCATAATTATCAAAAATGGTTCAGATGGGTCTGAGCACTATGGGAATTAACATCTGAGGTCATCAGTCCCCTAGAACTTATAACTACTTAAACCTAATTAACCTAAGGACATCACACACATCCATGCCTGAGGCAGGATTCGAACCTGCGACTGTAGCGGTCGCCCCGTTCCAGACTGAAGCGCCTAGAACCGCTCGGCCACACCGGCCGGCCCCATAATTATCCGTGGCTTTGGGGACAACTCGGGGTTCTCATCAAACAGCAGCAGCAACAACGACAGTTCATTGTCGTCGGCTACATTCTTCGTCGTCCACACGGCTACAACATCGTAAGACTGTTAAGTGAAAAATTATAAACTTACGTAGGCATTACCCAGCAACATTTCCTTCACAAAGTATGGCTAAGCTGCAATAGTTAAAACTTGTAGGGCCCCTATGTTGTCATTGTCCTCAGACATTATCAGCAAGAGGGGTCCCCTTCCTTTCTATATAGTCACCGAGTGTCGTAACAATACGAAATGTGATTAACTATTTACTGCCAGTTTTGTGTGTTTGCTTATGTCCAGTTTCAGTCTAAATTGTCTGCCTTAGTAACTGTTCATGGGTTCATGGTGTGGGTTCCTGTAGTCATGTCCTAGTTCATGAACCACGGGCAACATATAAGTGGCCAAGTAAGTGGTCCCGACAGTCGGGATACCAGTTACTTTGGAATAAGGCTGGGCATCTCGGACGTATTCTGAGTCGTGGTTACCTTTGTGCTCATACGGCAAAGACTATCAAATCCACCGGTTAGTCCCTCAGCCGTTAGGGGTAAAACCCAATGGGACTCGGGGCAAGTAAGGCTAGCAACCTGCTTCCCTGGTACTTTAAATATGATGCTGGCAACAATCAGAGCAAAATGCCTCGGACCTTTGGAGGTGACGGAGTCTCACTTCTAACTGACAAACCAGGGACTCCTAAGATACGACTTGGCAAACAAATGGTAATGAGATGGGGAGCTATTAATATCAATGGGGGCTACTCTGGGAAGAAGGTAGAGCTGGCAGAGGCTGCAAGTAAGATGGGGCTTGACGTTTTAGCTGTTAGTGACAT
Organism: Schistocerca cancellata; assembly: GCF_023864275.1. Lineage (NCBI taxonomy): Eukaryota > Metazoa > Arthropoda > Insecta > Orthoptera > Acrididae > Schistocerca > Schistocerca cancellata. The sequence continues at coordinate 7,217,413 of NC_064630.1, forward strand.
TCGGGTAAGGGATGAGAAAGAAGAGGAAGTTGGAGAATACAAGGTCTACCTGTCAGGAGTCAAAGCAGGAATAGCACAATGGGGTGTAGGGCTTTACATCAGGAAAGAAATGGAACCCAGCGTAGTTGCAATAAGGTATGTAAACGAACGACTGATGTGGTTAGATTTGACAGTGTCTAGCAAGAAAATTAGGATTGTGTCAGTATATTCGCATTGTGAAGGGACAGATCAAGATAAGATGGATAGTTTTTATGAGGCACTCAGTGATGTAGTTGTTAGAGTAAAGGACAAGGACAGTGTTCTGCTCATGGGTGATTTTAACGCCAGGATTGGAAATCGAACAGAAAGGTATGAAAAGGTTATGGGTAAATTTGGAGAGGATATGGAGGCCAACAGGAACGGGAAACAACTCTTGGATTTCTGTGCCAGTATGGGCTTAGTAATCACAAACTCCTTTTTTAAACATAAGAACATTCACCGGTATAGTTGGGAAGGCAGGGGAACCAGTTCTGTCATTGACTATATAATAACAGATCAGGAATTCAGGAAGCCTGTGAGGGACACACGTGTATTCAGGGGATTCTTTGATGACACTGATCATTATTTAATCTGCAGTGAAATTGGGATTGTGAAGCCGAAAGTGCAGGACGTCAGGTCCATATGTAGGAGGATAAGAGTGAAGAAACTTCAGGATAAGGATATCAGGCACAAGTACATAACAGCGATCTCAGAAAGGTACCAGTTAGTTGAATGTAGTCAATTACAGTCATTGGAAAAGGAATGGACAAGGTACAGGGACACAGTGCTAGAAGTGGCTAAAGAATGTCTTGGAACAGTAGTGTGTAAAAGTAGGATGAAGCAAACAGCTTGGTGGAATGATACAGTCAAGGCAGCCTGTAAAAGGAAAAAGGAGGCGTATCAAAAATGGCTACATACCAGAACCCAGGTAGACAGAGAAAGTTATGTTGAAGAAAGAAACAAAGCCAAACAGGTAATTGCAGCATCCAAGAAGAAATCGCGGGAAGACTTTGGAAACAGGTTGGAGACTATGGGTCAAGCTGCTGGAAAACCATTCTGGAGTGTAATTAGCAGTCTTCGATAGGGAGGTAAGAAGGAAATGACAAGTATTTTGGACAGGTCAGGAAAACTGCTGGTGAACCCTGTGGATGCCTTGGGCAGATGGAGGAAATATTTTGAAGAGTTGCTCAATGTAGGTGAAAATGCGATCAGTAATGTTTCAGATTTCGAGGTAGAATGGGATAGGAATGATGATGGAAATAGGATCACATTTGAGGAAGTGGAAAAAATGGTCAATAGATTGCAGTGCAATAAAGCGGCTGTGGTGGATGAAATTAAGTCGGAACTCATCAAATACAGGGGAATGTCACGTCTTAAATGGCTACACAGGATAATTGAAATGGCCTGGGAGTCGGGACAGGTTCCATCAGACTAGAAAAATGCAGTAATCACACCAATCTTTAAACATGGAAACAAAAAAGATTGTAACAACTACAGAGGTATCTTTTTAATCAGCGTTGTGGGTAAAATCTTCTCAGGTATTATTAAAAGGAAAGTGCGCGTATTAGTTGAGGACCAATTGGATGAAAATCAGTGTGGGTTTAGGCCTCTTAGAGGTTGTCAGGACCAGATCTTTAGCTTACGGCAAATAATGGAGAAGTGCTATGAGTGGAACAGGGAATTGTATCTATGCTTTATAGATCTAGAAAAGGTATATGACCGGGTTCCTAGGAGGAAGTTATTGTCTGTTCTACAAGATTAGGGAATAGGAAGCAAACTTTTGCAAGCAATTAGTCTCTACATGGATAGTCAGGCAGCAGTTAGAGTTGACGGTAAATTGAGTTCATAGTCCAGAGTTGTTTCAGGGGTAAGACAAGGCTGCAACCTGTCTTCACGGTTGTTCATGTTATTTATGGATCATATGTTGAAAACAATAGACTGGCTGGGTGAGATTAAGATATGTGAACATAAAATAAGCAGTCTTGCATATGCGGATGACTTAGTTGTGATGGCAGATTCGATTGAAAGTTTGCAAAGTAATATTTCAGAGCTAGATCAGAAATGTAAGGACTATGGTATGAAGATTAGCATCTCCAAAACGAAAGTAATGGCAGTGGGAAAGAAATATATACGGATTGAGTGCCAAATAGGAGGAACAAAGTTAGAACAGGTGGACGGTTTCAAGTACTTAGGATGCATATTCTCACAGGATGGCAACATAGTGAAAGAACTGGAAGCGAGGTGTAGCAAAGCTAATGCAGTGAGCGCTCAGCTACGATCTACTCTCTTCTGCAAGAAGGAAGTCAGTACCAAGACTAAGTTATCGGTGCACCGTTCAATCTTTCGACCAACTTTGTTGTATGGGAGCGAAAGCTGGGTGGATTCAGGTTACCTTATCAACGAGGTTGAGGTTACGGATATGAAAGTAGCTAGGATGATTGCAGGTACTAGTAGATGGGAACAATGGCAGGAGGGTGTCCACATTGAGGAAATCAAAGAAAAACTGGAAATGAACTCTATAGATGTAGCAGTCAGGGTGAACAGGCTTAGAGGTGGGGTCATGACACGCATGGGAGAAGCAAGGTTACCCAAGAGACTCATGGATTCAGCAGTAGAGGGTAGGAGGATTCGGGGCAGATCGAGGAGAAGGTACCTGGATTCGGTTAAGAATGATTTGGAAGTAATATGTTTAACATCAGAAGAGGCACCAATGTTAGCACTGAATAGGGGATCATGGAGGAACTGTATCAGGGGGGCTATGCTCCAGACTGAACGCTGAAAGGCATAATCAGTCTTAAATGATGATGATTATGATGATGCTGAGTAACTGTTCATTCTTGAATTGCGTAACAGAGGCTACTTAAAGTAAAGTAAAATTTCACTGCAAAAACTAATACCTAAAGATACAGCGCAAATTAAGAGTGCGCAATTTCATTTACTGTATTCTTACTTAGTGTGTGACTTCTACTGGCATGGTATGTATTTTGCTGTTGATAATTTAAAAGTAAAATAATTTGCTCATTTCCTTTACGTAAATTCAATTCAGTCCTTCAATTCGTTTCTAATTTTTGCATTACTTTGTACAGAGGTTACTGATAGTCATTTTTTTCACACAACTAAGTTTAAGTTAAGCTGTAACACTGCGCTAATGCACACAATACTCTTTAAAGCCTGTACTATAGTAAGTTGACGGGCTTCACCTTATAAGAAAGGATTTTGGTACATATGTTGATCACGTGTACCTGAATGGAGGCAAAATCAGACTTACACTCACTCAGTAACAACAATGATACGTCAGGCAAGTCGGAAGTGCAACTACACGTTAGGACGGACAAGAAACAACACAGCAGATGCTACCAATTTGTTAATATTACGGTCGCCAGCCTAATTAGCCATTTACTGAGTTTCTTCCCTGTACAAGTTGATGTACGTGCATGCAAAACAACACGTAATAACACTACGTAATATGGTAAAGTTTAGAACCAGAAAATCTACTGAACTAATAATTTCACTTTCTGTACTAATATGGACAAGCCATAAATACACAACATTACACTATAATGTTTACTACAAACTTCGTACTGTCTATTGATCAGACTAAAATTGGGCATAGTTTGCCCTAGAAATAGCACTTTCGAAACACACATACAATTTCAATTTGGAAAAGGTAAAACACTGATAAATTTTGGTTTTATATTGACTTCAACTTTGCTGTTCAAATCAGTTCAGTACACTTCAGAATTCAAATGAATAGAAAAAAAGGGGGGGGGGAGACCCTGAAACTGTTATGATCACTGTATTGAAAATTTTGATTATTGGAATCATTAAGCACTCAAGATCTTTAATATATGAGTTACTACTCTTTTTGTCTTATTTCCTGCTCATTTAACTACCATTATTTTTGTCTCAAATTAATTAAACTTCATTACTAAACCAATTTCAACATTATCTTCCAACTTGGTCAGACCTATATTATTCATCCAGTATTTCATTAACAAGAAAGTTCTTTCAACATCATTCTAACATAGATAGGTCTGCAGGTAATTATTATTAACATAAACTTTGAATCTTCATTTCGGGACACTCGGATTGCACAACATGTGGAAAGGACCCTGTCTAGGTTAGTTGTGAGGATAATTAAATGATAGGACAGTTCTGGTAAAATTTAAGTTGTTATTGAACAGTATGGAACAAAAGTAACACTGGTCCACACGAATACAGTACTGAAAGTTTCAACCTGTTCGTATCGATGCGGCGGTCGGCAGGCGGCGAGATGGCGAGGCACAAAGCACACATACAATCACAGCAATGGCTCTTGAAGTATCGGCACTTTACTTCTTCATAGCGTCGCAATACTTTTCCTTTTAGTGCCTATGGAATATTGCCATGCTGTATAGGCGTCGGAAACGGCACATCCGAGGCTCAACGAAATCACGTTTTCCAGGAGAGGCTCCTCGATCCAGAACGTGTTTCTCAGACCGATGCCCAACTCCGACTACTACTGCTGAGCCCGTTATGCCATGCCGCGCACGTGTGCATTTTCCCGCGCTCGCCTGCCATCCACCTTTTACCGCTCCCCTACAGACAGGGTATTCACCAGAGGTTTTGCATTCTACATATCCTAATACATTGCCTACGTATGGACCAGGTACACAATTACTAGTTTAACATCTTACAATATTTTCAACGTTTCTTACATTTCAATTCTGTTATAATATTGCTTGAAATTTGACATAAACATTTAGATTCACATCGAAAATTGTTTATAGTTTCTTTAACACAATGGCAAGAAAAGAAAAAGAAATGAAATCAGAACAGAGATTACACAAATTTACCGAAAATCAGAAGAAAAAATTATTATATGTACAATAGTATAGCGTTATGGTTGTTACACATGCCCCTGTTTCCAGTAAATTTCACAAAGTGCAAATTTGATGGGAACACTAATTTTTATATTTATACAGTGGTTTTGAATCTTTGTGTGCTTGTCCCATCAAAAAATTTTATACCACAAACTTCTTTTCACTCACATTATATCTAGGCCTATACTTTTTAACGTATCAAGAAAATTTCTTATCATTTACTGAAGTGCCTTTAGCACAGGCCATCCTCCTATTGCAACATTATTTAAGTAGCAAATTACTCATCATTATTAAATTTCTCAAAGAAATAATTTCAAATTCTGCAACACTAACAATTAACTACAAAAGCAAATACAGATACCTAAATACACTATAAGACAATTTGTTGCTGCTTGCATTGAATGGCAGTCCATTTCCTTACTTACTAAAAAAATAAACCACAGTAATATTCAGAATATTTACTACACGGATTTGCTGCCTATTATTCAGATTTGGGCAGCCCATTTCGCACCCTTTTATCACATCTCCTGCATCACACTTACAATTCTCCTTTAACTATTTATCTGCCCTCTTTGGTGTTTGGCAGTCCTTTAGATTATGACTCATATACTGCCTATTTTTGTTTTTGGCAGTACCATCATTCATTTGGCTTGCAGAATTTGCTATTTCTTTTTATCCCTTTTCTCCGTACATCTTTACATTTACAGTACATTTGGTAATCTGAAACTCACATAAGTACATTAGCACACTGATATTGGTACACATATATTTACAAAGATTAGTTACATTTGGAATAAAATACTTTCAGTATAAAATATAGCATATTTATGGTAAATTGCTTTCTGAGTGTACTTGGGTCACTCACTCCTAGGAACATACAGTTTCAGGTCCACAACATTTCTTACACCTAAAGGTCTTTTGGATTTTGGGTAGATCAGGTAGTAAGCATTATCATGTGGAATGATCTGTATTATATACAGTCCATTATAAATATATTTACATTTGGATATTTCATGGTTCAGTTCACTAGACTTTTCGTGGGTTTTTAAAATAACATAATCCCCAATTTTAAATTTTGAAACTTTCAGATTTTTATCATGTCTTCTAGATCTAGATTCAGCTTTTTGCTTTGCCCTTTTTCTGACTAATTCTTTCTTTTGACTCAACCCCAATCTTGTACAAGGTGGGAACTCTAGTTTTTCCTCAATTAAACTTTTACCTCTGCTGCCTAACAATATTTCTTCCGGTGGGAACCCATTAGTTTCATGATGTACTGTGTTCATGACATTCTCAAAGTCCAATATAAATCTGCCCCAGACTCTAAATCATGCCCCTTCCTGTTTTTTTCACAACGCACCTTGGTCGACTGTGACATTGTCCCAACATACGTTCCTGACCTGTGAATCATTTATATCTGGCGGCTTTCTAGGTTTCTGGAGTTCAAAGTCTTCACTTACTTGAACTCTTTGCAAAATAAACACTGAGTCATCAGGTGGCTCTTTCTTTCTTTGTTCAGTCTCAACATCTGAATTTTGTTTTGAAACCTCGTCATCATTAGGTACAATATCGCAATTAGCTGTATTTCCATTACTTTCACTAGTACCGAAATATTCGTCATCTGAACTACCGTCAGAATCCGACCATTCTGGATCGCTTTCAGGTTCTAACATAAAAGCTTTTCTGAGACAGGCACTAAGTTCTCCCTCTGCATTTTCGCCAGGCTTTGATTTTAATTCATTATCCTCTTTTGACAAAACGGCCTCATTATCAGCTTTATTCACATCCGCTGTTACTTCGTATTTAGTGTAATCCTCGTGGACTTCAATTACTTTCAGGTAATCACCTGCCTCTTCCCCACGGTGCCTTTCGGTAGCAGCGTGTATTGTTGGCGGATCGTTAACAGAAGTTACTTCCTCGTCAATGCTTAGGATTTCATCCTCCAATTCAAATGGTTCAAATGGCTCTGAGCACTATGGGACTTAACTGCTGTGGTCATTAGTCCCCTAGAACTTAGAACTACTTAAACCTAACTAACCTAAGGACACCACACACATCCATACCCGAGGCAGGATTCGAACCTGCGACCGTAGCGGTCGCGCGATTCCAGACTGTAGCGCCTAGAACCGCTCGGCCACTCCGGCCGGCCATCCTCCAATTCCTTCCTATCTTTAATCATTGTCCTATCGGCAGCACGCGCACTTTGCGCGGCGCTATACTATCTCCTTTTTCACTAATTAACTTCCTTGCCTCATACTCCTTCTTAAAATCCTCCCACTCACATTGCTTGAGGCCTTTGTACAGATCGTTGATCTGCACACGCCAATCAGTTACTTCTGCTAATTCATTCTCGCCATTTACTTCATTGCTAACACTGCTAACCGTACCTCTCTGTGTATCCACTGTTTTATCTACTATTTTCTTCGCCACGGAATTACCACTCGTAATGTATTCATTAGCTCTTACGGCAATGTTCGTACCTTATTCTGCCGCATTGCTAGCGGCTTCTTTCTGAACAGCTGTTTTGCTAGACTGGGCCGTTGCCCTATGATGCTCCACTCGCCTGTTAACAAGTATTGCTCTGCGCGGCGAAGATGACTCACCAGCGCTTGCACCTGGCGCTTGTTCCGCAACTACACGTTGCGTCGTTCCACGCCCGTCTCTAACCTGTCTCATAACTTTAGTGTTAGTCCGGTAACATTTCTTAAATCGGGACGGTATGTACTATCCGCTTTCCGTTTGGCCTGCAACGTTCGCGGAAATCAGTTTCCCGAGTCGTTATTATTTTTCGCGGTGTACCCTCTACTGCGACCTAGATAACTTCCTCTTCCTCTTCCTCTGCCTCTACCTCTCTCTATCATATTGACGCGAAACCCATCGCCGTCATTTCTCTCGTTATTATTACGATTATTTCTGTTACCAAATTTTTGATAATTGGCACGACTTTCGCGCCAGTGGTCTTCGTCTTCGACCCTTTCGAAGAATACTTGGAAGCTGCGATGATTGCTTCCCATGTATCTCTTTGAATCTTCTGGAAGCTTTTTATATAGCTCCCAGATGATTTCTGAATCGGATCTCCTTCCTCTTAAATGCGTCAAAATCCGGTACCAATATTCGCAGAAATCTTTCAAAGATTTCCTGTCCCTGTTATCATGAAGTTTGGCCATGATAAACTCGTGCCACAAATGATCCTGTTTTTGTTTGGACCAATATTCTTCTGTAAACTTTTGTTTAAATTCTTCGAACGTCATTTTTTCGGTATTCAAATTAATTCCCCAGCGCTTAGCGTCACCTGCTAAGGCGCTAATGACTACGTTTATCTTTTCCTGGCCAGACAAGTGTTCAGGAAATATCCTCTCGCAATTTTTGATGAAATCTAACGGATGCTATCCGTTATGTTTCTTGGCGGGATCGAAGCGTTCCTCACCTTCCAATACCTTCGTAAGTGGTGTGCCATTAGAGACAACACCAGGCCTATCTTTAATTTTACTCTCAAGATCGAAAATTTTGCCTTGAATTTTCGAAGTATTTTGTTCACACTTTTGTACACATCCAGTAACTTTTTCGCCTAAATCTCTTTCAGTGTCTGAAACTGCCTTTTTCAACTGTGGTATTCCGTGTTGACATTCGTTTACTATCTCAGTTTTAAGACCGAAAACTTTTTCCTCTACTTTTGTTTCAACTAGAGGCTCTACTTTCTCTTGGATGTTGAGTATTTCAACATCAAACCTACTGTTAATGTTGTCAATTTCTCCATGCATAGTATCCATATTTTTGTTAATTGTGTCAATTTCAAATTTCATAGAATTTACTACAGAGTTTAAACTACCCACTTTTTGTTCTACCTGTTCTATTTGCTTACTAATTTTAATTCCTTGTTCTTCAACCTGTGCTTTAAGCTGACCAACTTGTGTTTTAAGCTGCTCGTCAACATGTGTTTTAAGCTGACTAACCTGATTACTAACTTGTTTTTGAAGGTGATCGTTCTGTGTTTTGATCTGCTCGTCAACGTGTGTTTTAAGCTGATTAACCTGGTTACTAACTTGTTTTTGAAGCTGATCATTCTGTGTTTTGATCTGCTCACTCTGTCCTGAAATTTGATTGGTTAATTGTTCAAATCAATCGTTTATACTTAAAATATTCACGCTGTTTTGTTCTACGGAATCGGTGTATTCCGATTCTACCTCAAAATTTTCTTTCGATTCTTTCTTTATCTGTGGTGAATCAAACATGTCAGTGGATTCGTTCACATACCCACTATCATCTACAAAGTCATCCTCTACTTCCTGTTTTATTCCTTGCTGTGTTCTAGGCAATCTCGACATTTCAATCTGTTCGTTAACATGTTCGTGATATTGTATGTACGCCAATTGTCTACCACTAACGCCATCTGTTATCTGGCCGCGTAAACTCCAGCTATTGCCAGCCGCATTTTCCACTATGCTCGGCACATCTACTGTGTCTACGTTCCTGTCCATACTGGATGCAAATTACACCTCTCCACTACACTTGACGTTCACTGCTATTTAATTTACTAAATATTATTGTAATATGCGCCACTTAACATCCACTATTCGGTATTCGCATTAATTTGTGACCGACAACAACTGGATGTCCTGTCACCGGGAGCCACTTGTAACACTGCGCTAATGCACACGATACTCTTTAAAGCCTGTACTATAGTAAGTTGACTGGCTTCACCTTATAAGAAAGGATTTTGGTATATATGTTGACCGCGTGTACCTGAATGGAGGCAAAATCAGACTTACACCCACTCAGTAACAACAATGATACGTCAAGCAAGTCTGAAGTGCAACTACACGTTAGGACGGACAAGAAACAACACAGCAGATGCTACCAATTTGTTAATAATACGGTCGCCAGCCTAATTAGCCATTAACTGAGTTTCTTCCCTGTACAAGTTGATGTACGTGCATGCAAAACAACACGTAATAACACTACGTAATATGGTAAATTTTAGAACCAGAAAATCTACTGAACTAAAAATTTCACTTTCTGTACTAATATGGACAAGCCATAAATACACAACATTACACTATAATGTTTACTACAAACTTCGTACTGTCTATTGATCAGATTAAAATTGGGCATAGTTTACCCTAGAAATAGCCCTTTCGAAACACACATACAATCGCAATTTTGGAAAAGGTAAAACGCTGATAATTTTGGTTTTATATTGACTTTAACTTTGCAGTTCAAATCAGTTCAGTACACTTCAGAATTCAAATGAATAGAAAAAAAAGGGGGGGGAGACCCGGAAACTGTTATCATCACTGTATTGAAAATTTTGATTATTGGAATCATTAAGCACTCAAGATCTTTAATATATGACTTACTACTCTTTTTGTCTTATTTCCTGCTCATTAACTACCATTATTTTTGTCTCAAATTAATTAAACTTCATTACTAAACCAATTTCAACATTATCTTCCAACTTGGTCAGACCTATATTATTTGTCCAGTATTTCATTAACAAGAAAGTTCTTTCAACATCATTCTAACATAAATAGGTCTGCAGGTAATTATTATTAACATACACTTTGAATCTTCATTTCGGGACACTCGGATTGCACAACATGTGGAAAGGACCTTGTCTAGGTTAGTTGTGAGGATAATTAAATGATAGGACAGTTCTGGTAAAATTTAAGTTGTTATTGAACAGTATGGAACAAAAGTAACACTGGTCCACACGAATACAGTACTGAAAGTTTCAACCTGTTCGTACCGATGCGGCGGTCGGCAGGCGGCGAGATGGCGAGGCACAAAGCACACATGCAATCACAGCAATGGCTATTGAAGTATCGGCACTTTACTTCTTCATAGCGTCGCAATACGTTTCCTTTTAGTGCCTATGGAATATTGCCATGCTGTATAGGCGTCAGAAACGGCACATCCGAGGCTCAACGAAATCACGTTTTCCAGGAGAGGCTCCTCGATCCAGAACGTGTTTCTCAGACCGATGCCCAACTCCGACTACTACTGCTGAGCCCGTTGTGCCGTGCAGCCCCCGTGTACATTTTCCCGCGCTCGCCTGCCATCCACCTTTTACTGCTCCCCTACAGACAGGGTATTCACCAGAGGTTTTGCATTCTACATACCCTAATACATTGCCTACGTATGGACCAGGCGCACAATTACTAGTTTAACATCTTACAATATTTTCAAATTCTGTAATAATATAGCTTGAAATTTGACATAAACATTTAGATTTACATCGAAAATTGTTTATAGTTTCTTTAACACAATGGCAAGAAAAGAGAAAGAAATGAAATCAGAACATCGATTACACTAATTTATCGAAAATCAGAAGAAAAAATTATTATATGTACAATAGTATAGCGTTAGGGTTGTTACAAAGCCAGTCATTCATTTAACCAGTAACTCCATTTAATTTTACTTTCAAATATAATATTTCAAAATAAGTAACTGCAAACTCAATGCTTTCTGATTCATTTATTTTATCATTAACTGTTGAGCACTGGAAATGGATGATTACCTTCTGTTGGCACGCCAGTGATTATTTGCTTAAATTTCTTCGCTATTATCTTCCTCAAGATTCTGGAGACTCATTGCCCTAACGAGCTGGCGACCGTTTCTATTAGCTAAACGTTATTTCCTTTGTGTTATCATTGATTTTTATAGTAAGTATTACGTGATACCCTTTTCCGGTATCCAGTTCGTGAGCAATTGCGCCGTACTCCACCCATTTCAAAACTGTCATCATTATTACTCCCAAGTTTAGCATATATTCTTCTTTCAGAAGTGTCTGTTGTACACTTTCCTATGATAACGATGGCCATACTCAATGTAAAATTACATTTGGCACATACGATGACAGTCAGTTATATAGTAATGTAGTAGGCCGATTAGGATGCGGGAGGTTACACGTTAACTGCCAAACTTACTGAAATTTTTATTTGGAGGGTACGATCATATTGCTACCGCCAATATGACAGACGAGAAAACCGGTTATTCCATAAAAATCAGGCTAACTCCGCAGAAACTTCCCTTTCCTGGTGCACAAAACACAGATTAACAAACACGAGGATGGTAATGGGTTGTAGCAATTTCTCCTCGAGTGGTCGACTTCGTCACGCCAGCACTGTGGCAGGGCGGCTAAATTTGATTTTATAACCAAACTTCTAGAGCGAAAGCAGCTGTTTTCCTCACACTGGCCGGGAGGCACCACGCCGGTCTCAGTGGCCGAGCGGTTCTAGGCGCTTTAGTCCGGAGCCGCGCTACCGCTACGGTCGCAGGTTCGAATCCTTCCTCCGGCATGGATGTGTGTGATGTCCTTATGTTAGTTAGATTTAAGTAGTTCTAAGTTCTAGGAGACTGATGACCTCAAATGTTAAGTCCCATAGTTCTTAGAGGCATTTGAACCATTTGGAGGCACCGCAGCTTCTCGACCTCTGATGTTCGTGCATGAACTGCAGTAATGTCGATCTCAATTATTGTCTGGGGTGGCAGTGGCGGCACAGTTTCCCCTACCTCAGACAGGTCAGGTACTGGCTATGCTCACATAAGTCCGAAGTAGGACGCAGTTCACTTCCGCGAAAATTGCCCTCCCATGAGTAGCTTCGCCTAATGAGACTCACTGACTTACTTCTCGTGACAACAGGACCCTAAGATCACAGCAGGAGTGCAGCTTCTCAGTGCGGAGAACGCAAAGCCTTCAGCCCTAGAAAACATGTCCGGTAATCACAATAAAATAATCACAAAATAGTGCAGAAAACCCAAGAATATGGCTTAGCGATTTGTTACAGTAATGTCACTCTCTGCTTGGAACATGACATTTCTCCATCCATGATGCAGGCAGACCTGCCCAGCGCCAATGACGATTCCCTTCCCCATTTACATAATTCGGTATCTGAATGAAAAATCTAGGTCCCGAATTCCGTGATTGTTGTTTGGAGAAAACAATGCTCTTGCCCATGCGTTCTCAACAAAGCGCAGCAACATTCCGAACAATTTCGAACTGTACTTAACTGAGAATATAACTTGCGCTTACACAACGATTGTGAATTACAGCCACAAAAACATTGCTGATCCTAAAATCTGTAAGTATGTGTTTCAGTGAAAGTCATCTATTCCGTGAAAGGGTCTGACACATCTGCTTGATGTTGTATGTCGTTAAGTTGTTCGCTGGTTAATCCGATTGTGGCACATCACCAGTTCGAATAAAATAACTTTCTCGCTGACAGATTGCAATTTTCCAGAGATAGTGTTGACGGCATATAGCTATCTGCTCTTGATAAGGCTCTGCATGTAAATACAAATTAGGCACCATATGTACCACGTGTTGCTCGAGAAAGAATAATGGCTGGCGGTTGGAACCTAGCATTCGACTTTCAAATGCCACAGTCACCAAAAAATATTAAGAGACGTATAGTCGTAAAAGAGATCGTACTGAAAGAACTCGCTCCCTCTGCTAACAGCAGTCTAGCTTAAGTCACTGTAAAAAAGTAAAAAAGGCGCTCCGAGTCGCTGGAAAAATTTACTGATCACTGAGCTCAGACTGGTGTAGAACGTTTTGTGAACTCGTATTACTACCTCTCTCAACACTGAATATCCAATATCTGGAAGTGAACAAGGACTTCGAAAACAACGTTACTGTGAAACCCAGCTCTCGCTGAGCCCTAGAAAGCAGTAGATGCAGCTGCCTTCCTAATCTTCTGAAAGGGTTTTGATGCTTATCCCCACATGATGACATAGTGCTTTCTGAATTTACCTCGCCTACATAGATTTCCAGTTTTACACTTTGAATCATACTCATCGGTCTGTAGAGCTCTCTGTCGTTGAACAAAAAATCTTTACAGTCTTCTAAATATATTTCATTTTTTTCCGACACATTTCTTGACTCCTTTATATTTCATATCCTTCTTGGCGACAATTCTATAAACATACTTTTTCACTCTCAAACTACAAAATTCTTCCATAAGTTTATCATTGCATTCACCTTTGATTTTTCATAAGACTTATTTGTTTACTTTTGGAATACTGTAAATATTATCTACTGGATAACCACTTGTATCAAAGTGGTCAACCATCTTTTTCATGTCTTCATAAAGACCTTCAGTCTGTGATTTGCAGATGTAGCTGTCCGTATCTTTATAGCAAATTTAAATATTTTCACTATGTTTTGGTTTCTTAACTCTACAGTGGAAAATCATACATTAATTCTTTAGACTGATCAGGTATGCTCATCCCATTGCAAATTTGCTTGTCTTCCTTCCTTGACTTCTAGGAGATTTTTAATACCTATCCCCATAGTTGTCTAATGAAGAAAGTAAAAGTGTATGTCAACTCCCGGTTCGTTATAGGATTGATGAGTTCCTAGAAAATAGAGCACGTCAAATGAGAGAAATCAGACATGCAGTTAACTTGGAGTCTTCTAGCATATGACGCTGAAAACTTAAAATAGCTATTTGCGGATGACTCTCCTGTATGTAACGAATTCGCGCCGCTTGTAGATACAAGCAGTAGCCAAATGTGGAAGACGTGGCAACTATCGATGCTGTATCAGGTACTGAAAATGCAACGTATTGATCATAGTGAGGCGGAAAGGCCCTGTAGTGTCTGAGTACGAGATATCTGATGAATCTATGAAAAATGTCACAGTTAAATATTCAGCTGTACGCTTATAGAATGATTTAAAGTGAAACGGCCACATAAAATTAATCCTAGGAATAGCAGATTAACAGAGTGGAAAAGTCCCCAAAAAGTGTAGTCCATCTTCGAGAGATATTACTTACAGAATTGCCATTCGTCTAATTCTTGGAAATCACTCTTTGATGTTGGCTCCTTACGAGACAGAACTGACTGTATAACCTAGACCCGAAGCAGGACAGTGCGTTTTGTCAGGCTTTATTTAGCAAGTACGACAGTGTAAAGAAGATGCCCTTTGGACACCAGAGACAAAATATTGCAAGAGTGCCCTCGTATGTCGCAGCATTGTTCAGTCAGTATAGTGCTTCGTACGACGCGTTTCTAGCGGAAAGACCATGCGGAGGCACACCAACAGTCATTCAGCCCAAAGGACCAATTGGCGTTGGAACAAGAAACTGGGATAATGTCAGTGGTACACGAAGTGTCCCTCGGCTCCCAAAGTGTCTTGTGTAGCATAAAAGTGAATGTAAGTGAAGATGTCTGGTCTCAGAATCTGATACATTTATTTACATGACCTACTCTTAATATTTGGGGATTTTTTTAATGATTTGTGATAAAATCTTTTATTCACTATTTGTTCCATTAGACTGGACTACGAAAAATTCACACTCAGCAGGGCAGCTAGAGTGTAGTGTCTTCCGCGTCGCAAAACCCTCCATCCTCTTGTCTTCTGATGTACATCAGCATGTAACCGCTTTCTGTCTACTCCTGCGGTGAGATATTTAATTATACGCAGCACATTTTACCGTAAGTGCGCTAATTATTTTTGCTTCAGAAGGGTTAGTGCGAAAGAACTAATGTACGAAGAAATTATAGCGCATTTCTTCACAAATACGCAATAATTTTGTCCATGGCTAGTATTCAGATGACATGCTGCCAAAAAACGACGAAGAAGAGCACAAAAAAGTCAGTGGAGAATAATGCAGTTCATTTAGCGATGTAATTTTAAGGTGAGCGTCTAAACAAAACCAAGCAAAATCCGAATATTGTAATTCTTCGGCCTACGCCAGTTTAATTATTATAAGTTTGATTTTGTCTTCTACAGAAATAAAAATTTGACACACATAAGATGGCACACAGATGTCGAAACATGTCTGAGTAATTATAAAAAATAAACTAACTGTGTCTGCATAAGACGGATTTTCAAAACAACCCAATGCATCATCATTTTGAATTTAAGTTAAGGTAATTGTTCTCAAAAATTTCTACTCTGATGTCTATTTATAAATGCAACGATATCAGGTTATAAAGTTTACTATATCGCCTTAAATTATTTCTGCTGCAAACATCGCAGAGTTCAGGGAATGACAAACATCTCAGCAAAGTTTCCATTTATTACAGAAAAAATACGTCAGATTTAAAAACAGAAAAGGATACATTTCGTTTTCAGTTAACTGTATGTGTCTTCTTGTCAGAGAATTACTTCTTTTCCACATTTACATAACATTTTCTATTTTTCCTATCTCCCCATTGATAAATCTTGCATCTACTTGAGAGCTTGTCGCTTGATGTTGGATTTAAGCAGGAACAATCTAAATTTTTAATATCTTGACAATAAATTTTCACTTGTATTATCACACTAATTTTTTCATAGATAACACGTATTTAGTATGTTCATCATTTGATATCATTTTAAATTATTCTTATTATATACATTTTGCACATATGCAAAGCACTCTACTTCACCTCCTTTTTTGATTGTTTTTAACACGTCTTTTACACATTTGTGAATATTTATCCTTTGCATATTTATGAGTGAAAGTTATCAATTGACTTCTCTACTTCACAGATTTTACACCTTTTGGTTACCATTTACGTGTATTAAAATGTATTAGACTTAAGTAAAATTTATGCAGTAGTTTCACATAATTTGAATTTATCCAATTTTGATGGCAGTGTTTTGCTGACAGTATACTATTTACAGACCTTCCCTCGTGATAACAGTATGAGATATAAAGAATACTGCTGATAATGCGTACATCAGCAATACAAAAATTTTATAGTATGTGAATTAATCAAGCATCACAAACCCTTTTATTACATAATAAATGTAATAAAATTGATTTGAAGTGTGTCAAATCTGTTTTACTGACAATATTTTAGCGCATTTGACAGTATTTATTATTATATATTTTTATTCTACATAAAGGCAGTGGATTGTAGACCTTGTCAATAACAAGCTTACGTACAAAGGTAAGGAAGCATATAAGATTATTGATGAAAAAATAAAAACATGATTTGAAGCTGAAGATGTAGCTGTAGTACTGAAGTATGAAGATAGTGATCATGCAGTAAGGAAACATGCTGATGGAGAAGATAAACAAACATTTGCAACTTTAAAACACGCGGATTCTTAGCATTAAAAGGTAATGAAAAATAATGAATATTTATCAATGAACCTTGCATATAGTCTTTAATTTTTAAATCATAAAGTGAAGAGGCCATAGAATTCAGAAAATGGGTTACTCACAGTCTTAGCATCAGTATGTAAACATGGAGCACATAAAATTAAAGAAAAAGTAACGAAAGATATAAAAACTACGTAGTGAGGTCAAATAACTCATTTGGAAAAGTTAAATAAAATTCGAGAACATCACACACAAAGCTTACAAGGATAAGTTGATAATGCATTTGGAATAACACAATAAAGGAACAAAGAAATACATGCATTTGTAACGCCAGAAATGCATCTCCTCCTATTTCCAATCTATTGTACTGTAATTTTTTGTCCTTGTTTTGTTACCTCAAGATATGACATTTCTGTGACTTAATATATTGTAATTGTTTTACTATTTGTATATATATATATATATATATATATATATATATATGCATTTATGTCGATCTATAATTGGTTATTTTGTAAATATTATTTGTATTTTTATGCTGGGTCTTGCCTAGGGAAAACTATGCTATCGAACGAATACATCGATTGGTCGTGTGGAGAACCAGAGTGTTTAAGATCTTTGGTAGTGTTAACTCTGCCGCGTGGAGCGCTGGCAGTGCAGAGAGTGTCTGGCTGGAGTAGTGTGGTGGAGCAGGTGTGTTGTGTGACGCTCCCGCGAGTTGCCGCGCTTTCGGGGTTTGGCAGCATGTAATTGCGCTCGACTTGCTATGATAGTTTCTGACACGGTGTCGCGGACAGGAAGCATTAGCTGGCGCACATAAACAGCCCGTTTCGCCTGGTGACCGTGTCGAGAAGAAGGCGCCAACATCCAGCTTCTGCCACAGTGACGGCCGACAATGAATGACTGTCGCCACCTCCTCGATCAACGGCTTGAAACCTTCAATCAACCAACAAGGAAGACTGGAAGCACGTAAAGTTTTAGAACTGTAAGGCAGACCTCAGCTTTTCTAACTGTTCAAATCACAAAATTACAGCAACGTAGCATGAACCTTTGTTGCTCATTGTCCCAATTGCATTACCAAGCAGGGTCCCTTCCTTTTCCGGAATGAACCCGAGTGTCGTTGAAATTCATACGCCAGCATTAAAGTAATATCATTCCATTTCACTGCTTTAAGTTGTAGGTTCAGTTAAAGTATTCATTGCTGGCTACAATATTTAGATTACACAAGCACAAATTAAGAGTGTGAGTTTTGTTACCATATTTTAGTTTATCTGTGACTGCAGCTCAGCTTGGTACGTACTAAATTTTACTATTGTTAATTGTTCAGAATCATTTAATTCAAGTTCAAAGTTATATATCTTATTTCTAAATTGCGTAGATTCAAGTAGCTTTTGAAATGATTGTTGGGGTAGCCCAAGACTAACAGTATTTTACTGAATTTCGATGTGCTTCAGAAACGAAGCTCACTATTAATTTCAGTCACTAAATTAACTTTCAGTTTTCCGGTTTTATTAATTCTTTTGCTATATTAAGTCAGAGTGTAGCGAAATTTATTACTTCTGACAAACATTCAGTTTTCACACTACACGTGTCAACCTTCAGTTGCCACGCTTCTAGTGCTAATTGTATGTGCAATAACCTTTCTTTTTCAGTTACTATAGTAATTGTCCATAGGACTGGCGACCGTAATTTTCCCCAAATCTCAAATATTTAATTACTGCTACTTAATTGTTAACGTAACGGCCGCACATTTACTTTCTTTATTAACTTTACCCCTTTTCAAAATTAATTTCCACCAGTTTCATTTGCATTTTCCCTCTCATTTAGATGTAACCCTTTCCTCCCTCTTTACGGACAGTTAAACTTCGGTGACGATTGCTTTTCCCAAATTCCCATTAGGTACACGCGGTTTAATTTTTCACTGTCATTAAGGTCGATAAGTGGGGGGGAGGTTACACGTGGCGACCTGGTGACAGGACAATCTTCGGATTTGAGGTTGTTCTGGACACGAATTTTGCAGTGTGCAAATCTCGTAACAAAGTACTGGTTACGAACAGGCCGTTACGTCAGCGAGAATAAGTAGTGGGAGTAATTCTAATTATATTTGAGATTTGACGTTTATATTGAAAATTATTAAAATGAGTGAAGGCAACAATTGCCAAAATTTGGTAGACTTGGATACGGAACAATCGGTCGTACAGTGGGAAACACGCACCGCGGAACCCATTGTTCAGGCGCAGGCGGCTAGCATGAAAGACGCGACCAACGAAACGCAACAAAGAGCAGAAATGGAATTCCAAACTTTAGAAATTGTTTTGGAATCGGAAGCGAAAATCAAATCTGTACCCCTGGATGACGAACACGGGGGAGCATATATAGAGGAACCAGCTTCGGAAGTAAAACTGGTAGTTTCTGGGAATTTAACTGATTTATTGAATGTTTTGATTAACGAAATCAAGAGTTAACCGGCAGAAATTAAAGCTCAGGCTGCCAGGCAAAAAGCTCAGTCTGCCAAGCCAGAAGCTCAGTCTGAAAAAATTGAACGGAAGCTAGACAATCATAACAAAGCTATTAATGTTCTTAACAACAATGTTGGAGTTGTTAACGCAAAAGTTGATAAAATCAAAGAAGATATTGTTGTGATTAATACCGAAATCGGTAATCTTAAACAGGAAATGATAGGCGTTCAGGCGGAAATTGCGAGCATAAATACTTGTTTTATTCCGAAATTAGCAGAATCGAGAAAAGTGTAGGAGAAGCAGTTGCTCCGATCATCGAGAATAAGGTGACGGAACAAATTCAATTAGAGAAAAAAGAGGATCAAAAGAAGGTGGAAACTTTAAAGGCTTTAGTATCCGAAGTAGATACCAAAGTGAGGAAGCAGGCTAATACCTGCGAAGAGAAAAAGAGGGAAGTGGAAACGCTTGCGACAACCACTTGCCAAGTAATTACGAGAGTGTCGGAATTAGAAAAGAAACTTGACGAAAAACAGAGCTATGTGCCAATCTGTGGACATAGTTCGGAATTGTTGACTAAAGAGGAGCGGTTCGACCCCTTGAAAAAAGGCGGCATACACGCGACGGATTTCATTAAAAATTGTGAAAGACTTTTACCCAGATCATGGACCAATGAGAGAAAAATTAATGCGGTTATTGACGTGTTGGCTGGTGATGCCAAGGGTTGGGGCTTAAACCTCAACATTACGAACCTGACTTTTGACGAGTTTAAAAATTTGTTTCTGGCTGAATATTGGTCAGAGCAAAAACAGCAAAGTGTCTGGCCTGAATTTGTCGTATCGAGGCCTTTCGATGTGAATTCACGCGCCTCGATGAAGGAGTTTTCTGAGGGCTGGATCCGCAAGTAGGAATATTTGCGTGATCGCCGCACGGAATCCTAAACAGTCTGGGAACTCTACAAGAAGCTTGCAGATGATACAAAACGCTACATAGGAAGCAATTACAGGACAATCAATGATTTCCGGGAAAGAGTTGAGGACGAGGACAATTGGCGCAATAATCGCGATAGTGGCAGAGGTCGTGGTAACAACAACGGGTACCACAACAACAACAACAACAACGATAACCATTTGAATAATGCATACTGCAACCTTGGCAGCAGTAACAATAGTGGTTCGGACCGTAATGACAATCGGTACAATGCAAATAATAACAGGAATGACGGAAACCAGTATCATACTAGCGTGATACGGGCTTCGCGGAATAGTAATAACGCCAGAGGGTGTGATCAGCCGCCTCAGCAGCATCCGGGGAGCGTATCTGCTGGGACGAGACAGGGAAACCATTAGCCGCGCCGGTGAGGGGCCGACCGGGCGTGGAGAAATTTTGGAGGCCCAATAACAGAAGTAAACCGAGGTGTCGTCGTTATGAAAATTCCGTATGGAATAATGAACGGCGGGAGAGTGTGCCAGTGTTAATAGAAAGGAGTACGCCCACGAGTAGTAGATCAGCTGGCAGTAGAAAATACATTCACTGTCAGTGACAACAGTTTAAGTAGTATTCCGGAAATCGATTATAAAGTGGCAGCTGTAACACCCACAGCGGAATTGGAGATTGAGTTTAAGAATGATTCGCAATTGTTGAGAGAAGATCAGATGTCGTATAACACGTCCGTCTTCGAGCGAGGGGATGCAGAGAGGAATGAGGTCTGGTTAAGGCAGTTCGGTCGCTTATACGACGAACTAAGAGATTATAGGGGCCTGTACGGGAGAAGTGTTTATGGGGAGCGCGGGCAGGATTTGCCGCGTCTCGTCCCGCAGGAAGGTGGTGTTTGTGAAGTGATAGAAAAATCTGGCCTTAGCCGGCAGACTTTACCAGAAATAGTTGATGTTAATGGGGAGCACGAGCAAGATTCGTCGTGTTTCATACCGCAAGAGTTGGATGTTGAAGTAGTAACGGAAAGTTCTGGCCCTGACCGTCAGACTTTACCGAAAGTTATAGTCGTAGAAGTGGCCGACCCATCCCACGCAAACCTCGTTTAAACATTGCGAAAGTATTAAGGAGAGAGATTAAGAGAATTTCAGTGATAGCCGGACACGATTGGTAGAAAAGCACGCAAATTACAGCGTGTATGAGGTTAGAGCTGACGTTATACGGTCAGACGGTTGCAGTGTGGATTGCGCAGATCCAGAGGTAGTAATTTCAGATACTACTGGGCACATTCCTCCAGGTAGATTGACAGATGATATCAATCTGGCCAAAGAGGAATCAACGAAGGTGACAATTAGTGAATTGATAGCAAAGCAACACTCACTAGTTGACGAGTTACAGGAAAAGGTTTCGGTATTGAAGGCGATGCTACAGACTAAACATCAGGACAAACGTGTTGAAATTAAAACTGTATGTGAACAGAGGCTGAAAAAGCCGCTAGATAAGCCAGATTTAGGATCAAAGCCAGATAGTTTTTTCTGGAATGACCTGGATATAGACGAGGATTTACTGTGGGAAAATAAAGAAACAGTCGAGGACAAGTGTAGACAGATAGTAGTGTCTGTTAATATGCACGGCCTACAACTAAACGTGTTGATTGACGCCGGTGCAGAATTGAGTGCTATATCTGGGAAAAAATTTGAGTTACCTAAAGACAGACCTAGTATCGTAGTTATGCCAGTAACGGGAGTGAAAATTATCGAAGCTACTGGGAAGGCCAGTAAACCGGTCACAAAACAGATTTTTGTCAACTTCGAGATATGTGGGTCACGATTTGAACAAGAGTTTGTCGTCGTGCCAGACTTAACTACGGAAGTAATTATCGGCTTAGATTGGCTATTGAAGTACCGTGAGTGATTAATTGTGAAAGCAAAACTTTGACATGTGCGTCACAAGATAAAACAATAATAGTTAGTTTTGACAAGGCAGGAGGCGGTGTGCATAGGCAATACAGGCAATACCAGCCTATACGCATTGTTAACTGGCCGGATGCTATTGACGTAGGTATGAATTGGAACTACTGTAATGTGAGGAATCTCGGCATTGACAATAGTGTAGAAAGTGAATTGGAAAGTATTGGAGACGGTGTGTCAAACGTAACACACGAGCAAAGACGAGGCCTGTATGAAGTAATAACGAGGAATAAGAGTGTTTCCAGAGAAACCGAGTATTGGTGTGAAAAAAGATCGTTTGCCAGAAATAATGAAGCTAAAACCGATGGTCGCATACGTCGTCATGACGCTAAAGCGCGTTTTGCTAAGTTTGCAATCGGGGACTTAGTACTTGTAAAAGCTCATGAGGAATCGAGCGAGATAGACAATGAAATCTCTAAATTTAAGTTTGTTCATAATGGCCCATATAAAGTCATTACTATACCTCACACAAATGCTTATTGCTCACAGTATCCAAGCTCTGGAAAACTATTAGATATACGGAACATTGTAGACTTGAAATTGTACCAACCTAGGATTGATTAATACCACAGAATGGGTAATTTGTACAGAATGTAAACATAGAGTGTAAGATTTAAGGATTTGATAGATCGCCATGCATTTGCCTGACCAAGAGGACATTAAATAAGTTGTAATTAATAAGTAATTAATGTTGACTAAATGATTTAAGAGAGAGTGATTATTTATCAATTGAAAAATCCAAGCTGCTAGTTTAAGTTTTCAGCTGACTCACAGTAGATTAAACAATGTAAATATGATTTTGTAACTAGCTGTGAGATTTCATGAATATGTGATTTACTAGTCTTTGCCGATGTACTTAGACGCTGTTTTAAGTTTCAGGCTAGTACATGCGTGTGAAGATGGACAGTGTTGAGTTATCCACTGTGATAGTGTTCATGGACACCTTGAGATTACTCGGGAGTGAGTTTTTCCGAAAGTAGTCAGTGAAACGGACGTTCTGGAAGTGCCGTTACAAGGGCGAGTGAGATCAAGCGTGCCGCATAGGCGGGCGCAACAATACTGACGTGGTGGAGTTGCTGTCGGCTCTTGTGCCGTTGTCGGCTCTTGTGCCGCTGTCAGCATTCTTTGTACTTGCGGGTACGGAAGGTGGAGTTGTTTTTCTTCCCGGGCAGCTGATGTGAAAGAATTCTGCTGCAATATTTATGCTTTTGTCGATCTGCTGTATATTATTTTCTTGTTTAGCGTTAGGTGGACTCTCATTACAAGAATATTAATTATGAAAAGGTGATATAAAATGTGTATTCTATGTAATTAGTTATTAATTTGCGTATTTTGATATACCTGTTTTTTATGACCATGTACTCTGGTTAATTTTGTAAATAGAATTCCATTTCTCGATACTGTTAGGAATTTTGACTATTTTAGAATAGCTAAACCATTTTCTATGTTTTCTATGAATTTTAATATGTTGTCAACCTGTTTTATTTTGATCAAGATGACAGAGTGGAATAAGATTAGGAGTGCTTACAATCAATTATTGTGGTCTAAAAGTTGATTTGTGGTTAATTAGACGAATGCTAAATTATGTTGATGTTTTGAGCATATGCATTCCCACTGTTTCTTTTTTGGGATATTTTCTGAGTCTGTTTAGGTTACACGAACATCCTCAGACAATGTGGGGCACGTGTAACGCCGAAAATGCATCTCCTATTTCCATCTATTGTACTATAATTTTTTCCTTGTTTTGTTACCTCAAGATATGACATTTCTGTGTTTTTATATATTTTAATTGTTTTACTATTTCTATGCATTTATGTCGATGTATAATTGGTTGTTTTGTAAATATTATTTGTATTTTTACGCTGGGTCTTGCCTAGGGAATACTATGCAATCCAATGAATACATCGATAGGTCGTGCAGAGAACCAGAAGTTTAGTACCTTTGGTAGTGTTAACTCTGCCGCATGGAGTGCGGGCAGGGCAGAGAGAGTCTGGCTGGAGTAGTGCGGTGGAGCAGGTGTGTTGTGTGACGCTCCCGCGAGTTGCCGCGCTTTCGGGGTTTGGCAGCATGTAATTGCGCTCGAATTGCTATGATAGTTTCTGACACGGTGTCGCGGACGGGAAGCGTTAGCTGGCGCACATCAAGAGCCCGTTTCGCCTGGTGACCGTGTCGAGAAGGAGGCGCGACAACATCAAGCTTCTGTAACAGTGACGGCCGACTATGAGTGACTGTCGCCACCTCCTCGATCAACGGCTTGAAACCTTCAATCAACCAACAAGGAAGACTGAAAGCAAGTAAAGTTTTAGAACTGTATGGCAGACCTCAGCTTTTCTAACTGTACAAATCACAAAATTATAGCAACGTAGCATGAACCTTTGTTGCTCATTGTCCCAATTGCATTACCAAGCAGGGTCCCTTCCTTTTCTGGAATGAACCCGTGTGTCGAAATTAATACGCCAGCATTAAAGTAATATCGTTCTATGTCACTGCTTTAATTTCAAAGTTCAGTTAAGGTATTACTAGCTGGCTACAATATTCAGATTACACAAGCACAAATTAAGAGTGCGAGTTTTGTTACCGCATTTTAGCTTACCTGTGACTGCAGCTCAGCTTGGTACGTACTAAATTTTACTACTGTTAATTGTTCAGAATCATTTAATTCAAGTTCAAAGTTATATATCTTATTTCTAAATTGCGTAGATTCAAGTAGCTTTTGAAATGATTGTTGGGGTAGCCCAAGACTAAGAGTATTTTACTGAATTTCGATGTGCTTCAGAAACAAAGCTCACTATTAATGGCTCTGAGCACTATGGGACTCAACTGCTGTGGTCATAAGTCCCCTAGAACTTAGAACTATTTAAACCTAACTAACCTAAGGACAGCACACAACACCCAGCCATCACGAGGCAGAGAAAATCCCTGACCCCGCCGGGAATCGAACCTGGGAACCCGGGCGTGGGAAGCGAGAATGCTACCGCACGACCACGAGATGCGGGCTCACTATTAATTTCAGTCACTAAATTAACTTTCAATTTTCCGGTTTTATTAATTCTTTTGCTATATTATGTCAGGGTGTACCGAAATTTATTACTTCTGGCAAACATTCAGTTTTCACACTACACGTGTCAACCTTCAGTTGCCACGCTTCTAGTGCTAATTATATGTGCAATAACCTTTCTTTTTCAGTTACTATAGTAATTGTCCATAGGACTGGCAACTGTAATTTTCCTCAAATCTCAAATATTTAATTACCGCTAGTTAATTGTTAACATAACGGCCACACATTTACTTTCTTTATTAACTTTACCCTTTTTCAAAATTAATTTCTACCAGTTTCATTTGCATTATTCCTTCCATTTAGATGTCACCCCTTCCTCCCTCTTTGCCGACAGATAAACTTCGGTGACGATTGCTTTTCCCAAATTCCCATTAGGTACACGCGGTTTAAATTTTCACTGTCATTAAGGTCGATAAAGGTGAGGTGGAGGTTACACATTACTGCTGCATGTGGTACAAAAAAATTAAAGATCCTAGTTTGAGAATAGTTCTAAGGTTTATACTTTTTGTATTAATAATTTTATAAATATCAATATCACACTCTCCAAACTATATGTAATACACTTCGTTTCGTACCATTTAACAGAAAATAAATGAACTCATTGAAGGTGAAACATCTCGGAAACATGTTATAGTATTAAACAGGGAAGAGTTGTGTTCGTTCAAAGCAGGACCATAGTTTCAAGATTATGGGTTGCTGGGTAAATGAGAAAAAGTGTACAGTAAATTATGTTAGCTACAGAGACTGACAGTTGCCTTTCATTCACTGAATACAGGAATCGAAGAGGCAAGCACTCGAAAATCATCACGCAAGATATTCTCCACCACGCACTGTACTGTGTCTTGAGGAGTACGTATGCAGTAGTAGGAAATCTAGGATGTATGGAATTACGAAAGCGGTAATACCGTTTTCGAGAGTGCTTCGTAAACCGCTTTGTCGATGGAATATCATCGAGGCCCGAAAGGGTGTGAGACGGGCGCAAGACGCCGTTGTAGTTGGGCGTTTTGTGGCAGGTGTACGTCCGGGAGGCGGCGCGGCTCATGAAAAATGCATGCTGAGTGTGGCGGCAGTGCGGCGGGGGCGGGCTGGCAGCGGGGGCGGTTGTGTTCGGGTGTGGGCGGGGTTTCGGGGGCGCGGGCCGCCACGACGTGTGGGCTGGCCGCGCTCTGCGCCGTGCCTAACTGCGTTCCCCGCGGCACTCGGGGGAAATCTACTGTCGCGGCGCAAAATGAAACCCGCCCGCTACCCGCTGCGCGCCCGCTGTTTCCCCGGCGAAACAAGTCTGGACATATGGTGGCCCGCGATACGCATCTGACGGGCGCAGCGCTCCCTGGAACTCGGCGCACTCCGTGTCTCATGTGTTGCAGGGCAAGAGCGCGTTCCTATAAGTAAATGGTAATGGGTGCTTTCGTCAAACGTATGAAAAATGGACTTTTATCTCCACACATAAACCACGCATGGAACAGTACAGTAAGCAAACTCTTTTATCAGGAATTTGAGAGAAGCGAAGATTACAATGAACTTTCTAGTTTACTTAGTTTTTCGTGTAGAATTGGCTCCAGTTCTTCTTGTCTAGGGGTCTGATTCTTGAGGCTGAAATTCTCACATTTTAGGTCTTCATCGTTGAATTGACCTTGTAACCTCCCCATTATACACTCCTGGAAATGGAAAAAAGAACACATTGACACCGGTGTGTCAGACCCACCATACTTGCTCCGGACACTGCGAGAGGGCTGTACAAGCAATGATCACACGCACGGCACAGCGGACACACCAGGAACCGCGGTGTTGGCCGTCGAATGGCGCTAGCTGCGCAGCATTTGTGCACCGCCGCCGTCAGTGTCAGCCAGTTTGCCGTGGCATACGGAGCTCCATCGCAGTCTTTAACACTGGTAGCATGCCGCGACAGCGTGGACGTGAACCGTACGTGCAGTTGACGGACTTTGAGCGAGGGCGTATAGTGGGCATGCGGGAGGCCGGGTGGACATACCGCCGAATTGCTCAACACGTGGGGCGTGAGGTCTCCACAGTACATCGATGTTGTCGCCAGTGGTCGGCGGAAGGTGCACGTGCCCGTCCACCTGGGACCGGACCGCAGCGACGCACGGATGCACGCCAAGACCGTAGGATCCTACGCAGTGCCGTAGGGGACCGCACCGCCACTTCCCAGCAAATTAGGGACACTGTTGCTCCTGGGGTATCGGCGAGGACCATTCGCAACCGTCTCCATGAAGCTGGGCTACGGTCCCGCACACCGTTAGGCCGTCTTCCGCTCACGCCCCAACATCGTGCAGCCCGCCTCCAGTGGTGTCGCGACAGGCGTGAATGGAGGGACGAATGGAGACGTGTCGTCTTCAGCGATGAGAGTCGCTTCTGCCTTGGTGCCAATGATGGTCGTATGCGTGTTTGGCGCCGTGCAGGTGAGCGCCACAATCAGGACTGCATACGACCGAGGCACACAGGGCCAACACCCTGCACACAGCACAGCCAGTGATTTTCATACAGAGCGCTACGTAACGTTGCCAATAAGAAAACATAAACAGCCTACTTACAAAGTTTCTGCCTTACGATTATGTGAACAATCTGATACCTTCCTGTGTGTCCAGGTCTCTTCGAGGTACACAACATTCTTCCATCATTCTTACACCAAATGTTAACTATAAGTTATGCTCCATGCAGAATTCTACCAGACAGTTTCCTCTTTCATTCCTAACCCGTAACCCTCCCACCCCACCCCCTCTCCATATTCACCTACAATTTTTCCTCTTTTCTCTTTTTCTAGTATCGATTCCTAGTCTCGCTTAACAAATTTTCGTCTCCCTTAACTATCTGAACAATTTATGTTATCTAATCACGCATTACTTCTATTTCTTCATCATGCATGGAGCTGTTTGGAATATAAACTTGTACTGCTTTGGTAGGTGTTGCCTTCGTCTCTACCTTGGCGACAATAAAGCATTCATTGTGGTGTTCGTAGTAGCTTACCGGCAATCCTGTTTCCCTATTAATTATTGATCCTACTCCTGCATTACATCTATTGATTTTGTATTTATAAACCTCATTACGTACTTGACGAAGAGTCCTGTTCCTCTTGCCATCGAACTTCACTATTTTTCACTATATCAACTTCTACCTATCCATTCTCCTTGTTAAATTTTCTAAGCTGCCTACGAGATTAAGTGATCTAACATTCGCCGGCCGGGGTTGGCCGAGCGGTTCTAGGCGCTACAGTCTTGAACCGCGCGACCACTACGGTCGCAGGTTCAATCCTGCCTCGGACATGGATGTGTGGGATGACCTTCGGTTAGTTAGGTTTAAGTAGTTCTAAGTTCTAGGGGACTGTTGACTTCAGAAGTTAGGTCCCATAGCGCTCAGAGCCATTTGAACCATTTAAATTTTACATTCCATGCTCCAATCCGTAGAATGCCAGTTTGGTTCTCCTGGCGACATCCTCCTGAGTATGTCCGGGGTTCCAAATGTTCAAAATGGGGGACCAGTTTACCTCCTGAATATTTTACCCAATAGGATGCCATCATCATTCAACTATACAGCAGAGCAGCATGCCCTCGGGAAGAATTATAGGGTGTAGCTTCTCCTTGCTTTCCGCCGTTTTAGTTGATGTTACCAGATTCGTCAGCCATCCAGCCTGTTCCCCCTGCAACTACCGAAAAGGCTGCTGCCCCTCTTCAGGAACCACACGTTTGTCTGACCTCTCAACAGATACCCCTCCGCTGTGGTTGCACATACGGTACGGCTATCTGTATCGCTGAGGCAAACCAACGACCTCATCAATGGCAAGGTCCTTGGTTCATGGACAATGTACATTTAGTTCATCTGAACAACGTGATGTAGTTGGTATATGTTATTTTTGTTATAAGAACTGATTGTGCTTCTTCATACGGCGTGTAGCTGCTGTTAATTTTTATTTGATGACAATGTATCATCTAGTTTCAGAATATCTGACCTTAGGTAAAACCGAAGGTGTTATATTAAGTTCAACTGTTCACCAACCGATGTTTCATTGCGTGACGTATCCGACATTCGTACAGTACTGTTTAACTTAAGCGCTATGGTCGCATTCTACCTGCTCGGCTTTGTCTCGCATCTTCAGTTAGTTGTAATACAGGGCCGGCCAAACAGCATTCATACTAGGTCTGCGGGCCGAGTATCAGCCTCTCTAGGACTTGCTCGGTACGGGAGTATCCGGTACTGTACGACAGTTTATTTGCGGTGTGTCATTTCCTCGATAGGCACAGCTCTCTTCAGTCCAGCCGAATGGTGGTTCTAACAATGTTTATCCTTCGCCCTTTAATGGTGGTCTGAAAACGTTCACGGGTTCGGTGGCTGTTTGCATAAAAATTGGTAATCTTGCGTGTAAAAGAATTGGAATGGCAGAGGAGAGGGATGAGAATTCTCAATATTTGTTTCACAGTCGCATAAGCTAGTTGTACTGCATATTTGTTATGTAATGAGATTGCAATGCCATGCAGAAAGAATTTAAAGATTATGTTGACAATCAAATACTAAAAACTATCTGTGATAGCTGGACGGGATTCATTGTGCTGTGTACTAAGAAGCAGTTTGTGCTAAAGTGAGGGGATAAATTGTGACAAACAGAATCTAGTACCCTAAGAGGAGCCTTCATTTGAGTCCTCCCTCGGGCATGAGTGTGTGTGTTGTCTTTAGCGTAAGTTAGTTTAAGTTGGATTAAGTTGTGTGTAAGCCTGGGGACCGATGACCTCTGCAGTTTGGTCCTGTAGGAACATACTTAAAAAAAATCGAGGTTTAAAAAATTCATTGTGGCCTTGTCAGAATTACAAGGGTTGTTTTCTAAACGTTTTGAGGAGCTGTTTTCGAGACCTACTGTCGTTTCTTTTGGAAGCGCCCGTTTGAATCTGCAAATGTGGCTGATTGGTTTGCAGTGTAGTCCCCGTTCTAAAGCACATCCGTTTACTTTGAAACTGGCCAGGTAGTCTACACTGATTTCGTCCAGTGGAGTTTCCGCGCCTTTACACTGAAGTTGCAAAACTGCTAAAAAATTTCGATCATCATGATGCGTGTGAAAGATCTTCTTTCGATTATGAGATTAAATAAATAATGATTACGCGTCAAACTGAGTCCGAAAATCTATGAAATCTTCCACGCTTGTCACACGCCGACAGGTTGTACCAGACAAAAATTATATCTATAGCGCAACAAAAAATTTAGATGACATTGAAAATTTGTGTTATTTTTATGTCAGTTTTTGAGAAATGTGAAATATAGAACCAAGTGTGACTGTATTGCCGTTTAAATGTAGTGCGTCCAGAGTTTTCCCCTGCTGCCCTGCGACAGCCCGCCACGATGGCGCCGGAATTGTGGCGCCAGGACGAGCGTCGTAGCTCGGGCACGGAGCGAGAGACGAACTCTTGGCCGTCCCTGCCGCATTAGATGCAGGTGATTATTTACACCAGATGTTGGAACGAAAAATGGTGCATAGGTGGGGAAATTTAGCCGTATCTTGTCACATTATTAAAATACAATCTTCTGTACTTTCGATTGATTTCCACTTGTGATAACTTTTATAGACCATTCTGTCGTATGGACATAGTTAAACGATTAATCTTTGCGTACAAACAATAGGACCATAATCATCGTTAATTCATCATCATGTTCACCGCCACCAAATATTTCACATCCATTGTTATACACACACAAATGTTACACACAAATGTTTGTGTCAATTCTTAAGGGACCAAACTGCTGAGGTTATCGGTCCCTAGACATACAAGCTACTTAAACTAACTTATGCTGAGAACAACACTCACACCCATGCCCGAGGTAGGACCCGAACCTCCGGTGGGAGGGGCCTGTATACACACATCAAAAAAGTTTTGCATCATCCCGGTTCCCAGAACTCCTGGAAACTGACGTTGACTGTGGTCCATTTGACCAGAGATGTCACTAAACCCGCCCAGAGATGTAAACAACCATGCATGAGCAGCACCTGTTAGACAGAGGGGGCCCGACACCCGATAGTTTCCACTCATTCCACCAGGAAGGAGGTACACGGCTCGTGTTGTCCGTAGTTCGACCATGCCTAGACGCTCAGTACCGCGGTTCGATCGCGTCCGCATCGTTCCTTTGCGCCAGGAAGCGCTGTCAACGAGGGAAGTGATCAGACGTCTCAGAGTGAACCAGAGTGATGTTGCTCGGACAGGGAGGAGATGACATGCCTCGCTCAGGCCGCCCAAGGGCTGCTACTGCAGTGGATGACCGCTACCTACGGATTATGGATAGGACGAACCCTGACAGCAACACCACCATGTTGAATAATACTTTTCGTGCAGCCACAGGACGTCGTGTTACGACTCAAGCAGTCGGCAATAGGCTGCATGATGCGCAACTTCGCTCCCGACGTACATGGCGAGGTCCATCTTTGCAACTACGACACCATGCAGCGCGGTACAGATGGGCCCGACAACATGCCGAATGGACCGCTCAGGATTGGCCTCACTTTCTCTTCATCGATGAGTGTCGCATATGCCTTCAACCAGATAATTGTCGCAGCCGAGTTTAGACGCAACCCGGTTAGGCTGAACACCTTAGACACGGAAGGCGCTGTAACGGCTGTACGATACGTGAATGCCATCCTCCGACCAATACTGCAAGCACATTGGCAGCATATTGGTTAGGCATTCGTCTTCATGGACCACAATTCACGCCCCTATCGTACACAAATTGTGAATGATTTTATGCAGGATAACGACATCGCTCGACTAGAGTGGCCAGCATGTTCTCTAGATATGAGCCCTGTCGAAATTGCTTGGGATACATTGAAAAGGGCTGTTTATGGACGACGTGACCAACCACTCCCTATGAGGAATCAACACCAAATCGCCATTGAGGAGTGGGACAATCTGGACCAACAGCCCCTTGATGAACTTGTAGATAGTATGCCACGACGAATACAGGCATGCATCAATGTAAGAGGGCGTGCTACTGGGTATTAGAGGTACCCATGTGCACAGCAGTCTGGACCACCAGCTCTGAAGGTCTAGCTGTATGGTGGTAGAACATGCAAGGTGTGGTTTTTATCAGCAATAAAAAGGGCGCAAACGAAGTTTATGTCGATCCTATTCCAATTTTCCGTACAGGTTCCGGAACTCTCGGAATCGAAGTGATGCAAAACTTTTTGTGATGTCTGTAGAAACATCCTACAGACGTGTGCTGTTCAGGCGTATGCACCCATATAACTCGTCTATATTATGTGCTGCCATCGTAGTTTGGTATTCTCAATTGTACTTAAATGCAGCGAAAACATCCTCCACTATGTGCTCCGTTTATTCGCTGGGTACTTGGCACGCCGAACTCGTTTCAATTTTAACAAAAGCCATCAGCATGTCACCTACTTTAGTCCGATATATTTTAATGGTAGCCGGCCGCGGTGGCCGTGCGGTTCTAGGCGCTTCAGTCCGCGAGACTGCTACGGTCGCAGGTTCGAATCCTGCCTCGGGCATGGATGTGTGTGATGTCCTTAGGTTAGTTAGATTTAACTAGTTCTAAGTTCTAGGGGACTGATGACCTCAGATGTTAAGTCCCATAGTGCTCAGAGCCATTTGAACCATTTTATTGTAATGGAAGCCGCAGGAATAGCAAATACAGGATGAACCAGAAACCCATTGGACAAAATTTCGGGGACGCTTAAGGTCTACTGTGGGAGTATATCGCTGCAAAACATTCGTAGAGATAGGTTTGCTGATAAAGAGTTCCTCCACAGTCGTATCGTGTGTGAGTTCACCCAAGGCAATGGGAGAAAGGCGCATTAGAGGTACGCTGAGTTGTTCCCCTCAGTGACGACAACCACATCACAATACTTTTACGTCTGTGTTTTGTAATCGATGTTTTGGTGATTGCGTACTACATGCTTCTTCATTTTTTTCAATATATTTTCACAGAAAGGAACGTAACGTGAATAAAAAACTGAATAAGTAATAATTACATTGTTATTCCGGACACAACTGCTTTCCAGTAACGAAAACACTGAGAAATTATTCTTGAATTATTTCCGTTTATTTTTTTGTTTTGGCAGTAGAGTTCTGGATTCCTGTAGTTTCTTACTTACACCGAGATAAACTGGGCCAGTGCATTCATATATAAGGTGCAGTGATTAATATACTTGAAAGGTAACCCTGGTGGGAGTATACAAATGATTGAGAACATTGGCAACATTTAGTGTAGTAACAATATTTGTCCACACAAAACAGACGAAAATTTTATGCTTAACAAATTATTGATTGAATACTACAGGTGATTAAAGACTACACTGGACAAGTATCCCAGTTGCCAGAGACAGTTTAACTAGTGGAGTTAGTCAAATACGCTGGCCCTAAAAACGTGGATAACGCAATCTGAATTGATCTGACGCTGAGCAGACTTTGACTGATCAAATCCACTGAAGTTTCTCTACAAAGGTGAAGCTGAGAGCAAGTGGCGATTGATATCCGTACGCCCTGACAACGTCGAAGCGGCAGTACGTTACCTTGTTTGCTTCGTACGGCGATGTAACTTGCAGCTGGCGATATGAGTGCGGTGGAGGTAAGACGTGCAGGCGACAACTGTGAATCGATCACGACCACGAAAGAAATGCAAAAATCTCACGGTCACAAGTACCAACAACACATGCCAGAACTTCGACCAGAAATGCCTACTAGACCAAAGTCCCGCACCTGAGTATTTCACATCTCTCCGGAATAAAAAACAAAACAAAAAAAGGTTTTCCCGCAAAGTGCACGAACGACACCACGTTCACACCGCCTTGAGCCAATCACAGAGATCTAGAGGCGCTAAACCCCCTTGTACCGATGCCACTTCTTTAGTCCTCTTCTTGTTTCTTGTTTATCCCGGCTTCTTGAGATCTTTTGTGAAGAGACACGATACAAGTTCCGTAGTGGCGTAGGACAATCAATGAAGTTACACAACAGTTAGTAATTTAAACAAATAAATAATGGATCTGCAATTACTAATTAACATTACCTATTCTGAATAAACTTCAAGAACTTGTATTCCACAATCAAAAAAATTGTATCCGCTGAAAGAAGCTATTAGTTTGCTAAGGATTCAAATTACAGTCAAATCGTGTCTAGACGATGACGTCATGAATCCATACTTGCTTGGAATGAGCTAAATACCTGTACTGAAAAATACTGTCTTTTGGGTAATTTACTGACTTTTATAACAAATTTGGTACCCCTTGTACCGCTACATCTCCTCCCACACGACAGCACAAACTCATGTCGAGCCCCGAGCTGTCTAAGGCGCTGCAGTCATGGACCGTGCGGCTGGACCCGACGGAGGTTCGAGTCCTCCCTCGGGCATGGGTGTGTGTGTGTTTGTGCTTAGGATAATTTAGGTTTAGTAGTGCGTAAGCTTAGGGACTGATGACCTTAGCAGTTAAGTCCCATAAGATTTCACACAAATCTGGACATATTTTCATATCGAACCAGGGCAAGAGTTAAGAAACCTGCGTCTCTGAAAAAAGAAACCGCCAATTACTGGCTTTTTTTAAGTCTTCGCTGAGGGGGAAGATGATTTTTTTCCTAAGTCGTGTCTTTTGCCATGGCAACAAGCGAACAGATACAATCTGAAAGATCTTTATCTAAATCGCCTGTCCCTTGGAGCTTGTTAGTCCTAGCTATGAGGTGTAATAAAGATTCTCCAAACGTTTCTCAGACGCCGAAATTCCTTATACAACCGAGGTGGACGGGCAGAGTCATTCACGGGGCTAGGGCTATTTCCACTATCGGAGAACACGTAAACAGGTGAATTGCCTATGCATCACTCTGCACACAATGCCTGGCTTACGACTCCATTGTGTAGACGTGCCCCTTTTGACCATCGCCCCAGCCCAGGCTTCCGCTGGCGCTGCGGCAGGTATCGCGACACTGTTTTCCTGGATACCTGTCTCTACGAGGGGCTGCCCTGTCTGCCCTGTGTGGCTTTGGGCCTGTCCAGCAGGATTTACTGAGGGATGGGCTCGCCGCCAATTGCTTTCAACTCCCAACAAACCCTTTCTACAAGCTAATAATCATAAAAATGCCCCATGCATTTAGCGTCCTACAGGCTCCATCAACGTCTGCTCAGGCTGTTTACTTCCTAGTGTTGAAATGATAATTAAATGGACACCCTAGCTGCAAACAGGCGTAGATGTACTTCATTGGGGACATGTTGAAAATCTGTGCCCCGACCGGGACTCGAACCCGGGATCTCCTGCTTACATGGCAGACGCTCTATCCATCTGAGCCACCGTGGGCACAGAGGATAGTGCGTCTGCAGGGACTTATCCCTTACACTCTCCCCGTGCAAGGCTATGTAGTGGTGTGGACATGTTGGGAATGTGGATCTCACGGGGAGCGTGCAAGGGATAAGTCCCTGCAGACGCACTATCCTCGGTGCCCGCGGTGGCTCAGATGGATAGAGCGTCTGCCATGTAAGCAGGAGATCCCGGGTTCGAGTCCCGGTCGGGGCACACATTTTCAACATGTCCCCAATGAAGTACATCAACGCCTGTTTGCAGCTAGGGTGCCCATTTAATTATCATTTCATTTCTAGCAAAGCTGCATGGTCATCCACGGTAACTGTTTTTTCGGGAACAGACACTACCGCCATATGTAGTTAAAATACGGCTTCCCGGCCATTGACCTTCTTGTGCGAACGCACACGCTATGCCCGAACTCATACGGGACTTGGTAGATTAATCTGCCACGAGTAATGAGTACGATGGGCAAACATCTATTAGGCTCACTACGAATGTAGTGGTGTGGTCATGTTGGGAATGTGGATCTCACGGGGGGCGTGCAAGGGATAAGTCCTTGCAGACGCACTATCCTTGGTGCCTGCGGTGGCTCAGATGGATAGAGCGTCTGCCATGTAAGTAGGAGATCCCAGGTTCGAGTCCCGGTCGGGGTACACATTTTCAACATGTCCCCAATCAAGTACATCAACGCCTTTTTGCAGATAGGGTGTCCATTTAATTATCATTTCATTTCTAGCTAAGCTGCATGGTCATCCACGGTAACTGATATTTCGGGAACAGATACTACCGCCATATATACTTCCTAGTTTCTCACTCAAGGTGCATCACGTTGTAATGAAATCTTTAATAATTTCCTGTATGTGAAAAATAGGTGAGAGAGTCTTTTGCTCTCTCACACTCGACTTGCTTTCTGGAGGACGACGGTTCAAACGCACATCCGCCAATCCAGGTTCAGGTTTTCTGTGACTTTCCTAAACCGCTCCACGCAAATAATGGGATAGTTCGTTTGAAAGGGCACGGCCGATTTCCTTCCCCATTCTCGACCCATGCAGAGCTTGTACTCTGTCTGTAATTACCGTGATACCGACGTGGCGCTAAACCCAGTCTTTCCTCTTTTCTTCTTGTTGGTACAAATTCGGTCCAAAGGGAATGAAAAACCTTTCATTGATTATGACTCCCACGAGAGATGATCTGAACATGTTTAATGCGTGACTTGCGGAATTTAGTAGAACTCGGTTGTATTTCTGCATATGCTGTCAGTATTGCGAAGATACTTCCTTTCAGTGGTATTCCTTTTACATTACAGGTCTGTGACCAGTCATGCTTAATATCCGACCGCATCACTGCCACTTATGGGTGAGGCAAGCAGCCACCAACGTTAGTCCGCACGCTTGTACTGCCGGCGACTTGCAGATGGAGACTCCGAGCCAGGAGTGATGGAGCCCGCAGGTCTGGGTAAGAGCTGGCAGACAGCCGTCTCGCCGAGACAAATGCCACACTAAATCGCGGAACCGCAGCAGCTGCCGGCTAACGAGTGTTAACGGCCTCCGCGACGGATGCTGATGTCTCCATGTCTCCATGTCGCCGCGCCCGCTAATGAGACGAATTCCTCACCTGCGTCACCGTGCTCTCTGCGAGCAAGTGTCACAGAACTCGGCGGTGCCAACTGCACCTCGAAATACGGAGTAATGGTGCCTCGTACAGTATGATGCACATCCGGTTAGAATACATGTCTCAGGAGCCATTAAATGCGTAGACGAAGTCTACCGTACAGCATTTTCACATTATAATGACCGAAGAACGAATACGCAGTTATAAATCTCGTTGTGAAAGGACGCTAGCTTCGTTAGACGCAGGATGCTATCCTGTAGAACCAATTTCGATTATTTCTTAAACAATTTGCATTTATAAATGACATTTACGAGGTGTGGCTAGAAAAAAACCGGACTAGTACTGGTGAAACAATAAAACGAATGCAATAAGGCTGAAAGTCGCGTGGCCTGTCACGTGACTCTCGCTCCGCCTACTGCTCGAGTTTCATCTGCCTCCTGCACTCAGTCTGCCCGTGGCGTCTGTTTTAAGTAGTTGACGTTTTGTCTGTGCGTCGGAAATTGTTGAGTGTACAGAAAGAACAGCGTGTTAACATCAAATTTTGTTTCAAACTAGGAAAATCTGCAAGTGAAACGTTTGTAATGTTACAACAAGTGTACGGCGATGATTGTTTATCGCGAACACAAGTGTTTGAGTGGTTTAAACGATTTAAAGCTGGCCGCGAAGACACCAGTGATGACACTCGCACTGGCAGACCATTGTCAGCAAAAACTGATGCAAACATTGAAAAAATCGGTAAACTTGTTCGACAAGTTCGCCGTTTAACAATCATAGCAGTGTCTGAGTTAACAGGAGTTGACAAGGAAAGTGTTAGGCAGATTCTTCATGAAAGTTTCAACATGAACAAAGTGTGTTCAAAAATGGTTCCAAAGTGTCTCACAATTGAACAGAAGGAACGCCGAAGAATGATTTGTTCTGACATCCTGGAAAACATTGAAAGTGATCCCATCTTCTTACAAAATGTTATTACTTGCGATGAATCGTGGTTTTTTACTTACGATCCCGAAACTAAACGCCAATCGATGCATTGGAAAACTCCTAGTTCTCCACGACAAAAAAAAGCACGAATTTCAAAATCGAAATTCAAGGCAATGATGATTTTTTTTTTTGACATCAAAGGGATTGTGCACATTGATTGGGTACCAGAGGGACAAACAGTGAATCGGCATTACTACATTAGCGTCCTGGCTACCTACGTGAGCGAGTACGGAGAAAACGGAACGATTTGTGGAGAAAAAAAGTCATGGATCCTTCACCGAGACAATGCCCCAGCTCACAGTGCGTTGTCAGTGAAGACGTTTTTGGCAAAACACAACATTCCCATCTTAGATCTTCCACCCTACTCACCTGATTTGGCCCCCTGTGACTTTTTTCTTTTCCCTAAAGTCAAGTCAGCTTTGAAAGGAACTAGATTTGAGACTGTTGAAGCAGTAAAAGAAAAAGCGACGGAAGTAATGTATGGACTTACCGAAAATGATCTGCAGCATTGCTATGAACACTGGAAAATTCGTATGGAGCGGTGTAGAGACCGAGGAGGAGAGTACATTGAAGGAGATAACATGAAATTGTAAATAATTGTAAATAAATGTTTTTTCCAGCATCAGTCCGCACCTCGTATAGTGACAGATGTGCTGTTTACCGTAAATATCCGAAAAACTTGCGTTGCGTAAACAAAATAAAATCGTGGATGAAGAAAATGTTAGTTAACAGGGCAGTATTAACTATAATCTTTAAGTTAAAAATTACAACAGTCTTGATCTCATGAAAACATTTAATACAATAATCACCGATTTCTACAATGGTCGCAGGAGGAGGTGGTGAACGGGGTAGGTACTGTCTGTAATTTACGAACGTCAACTGCTATGATATGAGCGCTGAACGCCCAAAAGTGGACAGTAAGTCTGACGTATTGTATTGACCAGCGGCTGCCGTTTACGTACCTCTTCAAGCATCTAAGCATTTTAAGTGCACCGTTGCAATAAATATGTACTTGCTAATGAAATTCGTCGTAACTAATCGGTCACAAATTGAAACGAACAGTGAATTCCATACATACAACACTAGAGGGAAAAATGACTCTTATTACCCACTATTAAAACTGCCACCGACTCTGAAATCAGCTCAATTCAGAGAAAAAAGTTTTTGTCATTTTTCAGTAAGGTAAAATGTTTCACAGGTAGCAAAGCAAGTTTCAAATCATCATGATCATCTTCTTCCAACCATTAAGAGTTGTTTTCACCTGTTCCGGTCTCTATCGTCCATCAACCGTTTACGAGGTCTACTTAATTCTCTCTTTCCAGTTGGCCGATAATTCATTCCCTTTTCGGCAGCTTTTTGACATGTGTTGCTACAGAAGAACGTTGAAAACCAAGTGGACAAATAAGGTAAGGAATGTGCAGGTCCTCCAGGGACTCGGCGAAGAAAGGATACGGAAAACATCGACAAGAAGTCGGGACAGGATGGTAAGACATGTGTTAAGACATCACGGAATAACTTCCATTCTGGTAGATTGAGCTGCAGAAACTGTGGAGGTAAACATAGACTGGAATACATCCTGCAAATAAGTCCGAAGTAGGTTGCAAGTACCCCGAAGAGGTTTTCGTAAGAGAGGGAAATGTGACAGGTCGTATCAAACCACTCGGAAGACTGATGACTCGAAGGGACAAAAAAATCATTCTATCAATATGATCCTTCCATTTCATTGTATTTTCTTATAAGTAAATAAAAAGTATAAAATCAAATAAAACAAAGCTGCTGTTATTCTGTCAACATTATCCTTTCATTTCGTTCCATTGTCTTCTAACTTGTCACTAACTAAAAGATTTTTAAATCTGATCTTCTCGTTTCACACCTTATTTTATGGATTTTATTGTAACCTGTTACTTATCTCAAGAATCTTATCTCTGCCTCCTCTATTCGTGATTTTTCTTTTTTTGTACAAGAGTAGGTACAGCCATAATGTATAGTATTTCATACTTGTTTTCCTTCTTGTTTCCCTTTCCAAAGTTTTTTCATATGTTCCGCAGATATGTTCATATTTATTAACCGTCTTCTTAATGTCTTTATCATAAGCAAAATCAATATCACATGCTACAAGATAAAAGTGGGATACTGGTTCTAATAGTTTCTGATTTATTATCATTTACGATCTGAGTGGATTTTTTCCTTTGAAAGCAATTAGGCCTGTCTTTGTGTTATTTGCAGATATAGTTAAGATATAGTTTCGTTTTGGCTTAGTCTGTGCGCTGCTCTTTGTAAATTATATTCTGTTTCCTCTATAATTATATGGTCATCAGTATATAACAAATTATTTAATGCTGCACTAGATCCTACTTTAATTCCTAACGGCATTTCATGTCTCCACTTCATAACTACGTCTTCAATATACACTCCTGGAAATGGAAAAAAGAACACATTGACACCGGTGTGTCAGACCCACCATACTTGCTCCGGACACTGCGAGAGGGCTGTACAAGCAATGATCACACGCACGGCACAGCGGACACACCAGGAACCGCGGTGTTGGCCGTCGAATGGCGCTAGCTGCGCAGCATTTGTGCACCGCCGCCGTCAGTGTCAGCCAGTTTGCCGTGGCATACGGAGCTCCATCGCAGTCTTTAACACTGGTAGCATGCCGCGACAGCGTGGACGTGAACCGTATGTGCAGTTGACGGACTTTGAGCGAGGACGTATAGTGGGCATGCGGGAGGCCGGGTGGACGTACCCCCGAATTGCTCAACACGTAGGGCGTGAGGTCTCCACAGTAAATCGATGTTGTCGCCAGTGGTCGGCGGAAGGTGCACGTGCCCGTCGACCTGGGACCGGACCGCAGCGACGCACGGATGCACGCCAAGACCGTAGGATCCTACGCAGTGCCGTAGGGGACCGCACCGCCACTTCCCAGCAAATTAGGGACACTGTTGCTCCTGGGGTATCGGCGAGGACCATTCGCAACCGTCTCCATGAAGCTGGGCTACGGTCCCGCACACCGTTAGGCCGTCTTCCGCTCACGCCCCAACATCGTGCAGCCCGCCTCCAGTGGTGTCGCGACAGGCGTGAATGGAGGGACGAATGGAGACGTGTCGTCTTCAGCGATGAGAGTCGCTTCTGCCTTGGTGCCAATGATGGTCGTATGCGTGTTTGGCGCCGTGCAGGTGAGCGCCACAATCAGGACTGCATACGACCGAGGCACACAGGGCCAACACCCGGCATCATGGTGTGGGGAGCGATCTCCTACACTGGCCGTACACCACTGGTGATCGTCGACGGGACACTGAATAGTGCACGGTACATCCAAACCGTCATCGAACCCATCGTTCTACCATTCCTAGACCGGCAAGGGAACTTGCTGTTCCAACAGGACAATGCACGTCCGCATGTATCCCGTGCCACCCAACGTGCTCTAGAAGGTGTAAGTCAACTACCCTGGCCAGCAAGATCTCCGGATCTGTCCCCCATTGAGCATGTTTGGATGAAGCGTCGTCTCACGCGGTCTGCACGTGCAGCACGAACGCTGGTCCAACTGAGGCGCCAGGTGGAAATGGCATGGCAAGCCGTTCCACAGGACTACATCCAGCATCTCTACGATCGTCTCCATGGGAGAATAGCAGCCTGCATTGCTGCGAAAGGTGGATATACACTGTACTAGTGCCGACATTGTGCATGCTCTGTTGCCTGTGTCTATGTGCCTGTGGGTCTGTCAGTGTGATCATGTGATGTATCGGACCCCAGGAATGTGTCAATAAAGTTTCCCCTTCCTGGGACAATGAATTAACGGTGTTCTTATTTCAATTTCCAGGAGTGTATATAAATTAATTAAAGCGAGTGATAAACTGTACCTGTGTCGAACACCTCGATTTATAAAAATTTCATCTGACATTTTCGAACCTGAGCTTCTAACTATTTTTTTATGTATACATAGGCGAAATTTTAAAGCTAACCTAGTATCATTTGTCCTAGGGAACTCATTTTATTCCATGGAGAAACTTTTGTTTGCAAACTGTTACCCTGCAGTGTAAGAAACCTTGTTTTCAAGTGTATTTACATGACTAGGAATGAAACGTAATGTGGTCATTAACGTTCACATTAATTATATATGCATTTCTTGTAATCTGACTCGTTCCACATTATTTCGACAGAGGAATCGGCAAATGATCTATGGAACATATAATTAACTATCCAGTTAATTAAAATCTACATTATCTTTACATTTCTTTTAATTTGATTAAACATCTTCTCAGGCAGACCAACCCTACTGGGGACAATATCCAGACAAGACCCCAAGTTCTTGACTATAACTT
This sequence comes from Schistocerca cancellata, assembly GCF_023864275.1. Lineage (NCBI taxonomy): Eukaryota > Metazoa > Arthropoda > Insecta > Orthoptera > Acrididae > Schistocerca > Schistocerca cancellata. The sequence goes on from NC_064630.1 coordinate 7,259,950, forward strand.
CTTTTTGATCTTGTATATCGGTGTAGCGGACGAATAAGAACCGTCAGTTGAAGGCTGCTTGCTGAATGACCAGTGCATCTTTTCCCAGCGCTTACATTTATATACAACCAACTCTAGCAACCAACGAATTACATTGCTCTTGGTATTTGCACTACGTGTGAGTACAGAAGTATCGAAGTTACTTTTATGTTCCGATTTAACAACGTCAGATTCATGTGAATTTTACGTTCTTGAACACGTACTGAGACGAAGAAGTGTATTGACAAATACAGTATCTTGGTCATATAGATCCACTGCATATTAGTGCCTGAAGGATGGATACTCGTCTGTTTCCCAATATATATTTCCTAAAGAAATACTGTATCCAAATTGCCCAAAGCCCTACTACAGATAAACGAAGACAGCGTAAGCACTATTCTTGATGAACTTGGCGGGTACTGCGGATATCGAATAATGCGTCACCTCAGCGCTTGGAGAGATTCCACACGAGCGTTTGCTGAGAGTTCTCAAAAGCCTAATAACCGATGAAACAAGTGTTTAGTAGCTAATGCTGATTATTTTTAAGGCCAGTAGAGGTATTTGTTTCTGTTTCCTTTATTTTGTGTTACCATTTACCGCACAGAGTATAAAGAAATATTTACACTTGTTTTGAGATAATGTTCATGGACATTACGAATACAGAGGAAACGCGTATATGGGCCACTGAAATGGAAATACGAAGTGTTAAAAAAAGTGTGGAATAGTTTGAGATGTGGCAGTGTGGACCAACAACAAGGGAAAAAACTGCTAGTAGCCATGGGCTTTCAAATGCATACCTTAAGAGCTGTCACCAGTTCTTCACCTTGGCTCCTATGGGACACAACACTTCTATTGTGGGATCTTTGCTTTCCATAGTTTGAGAGGTGGTCGTACTGACGGAAACAAGAAAAGAGTCTAGTAAAGAAGGCCTCTGAAAGTCAGACCTTAACAGTGATGAACACTTATTCAGTAGAAGAAATGTGTTTCACAGTAGCAAAGACGAACAAGTGCATGTTTATTAGACACTTTTTCTTGTTATGCTCCATATTAGCACCTCTCAAAATATTCGACATTTTTTAACACTTGTATAAGACGCACCAGAGTTTGCAATCTAACAGATAAGGAATGAAAACATTTTTTTAGCTGAGCTGGGAAATTTTTTCGTTAACGAATTGCTAAAACAGGAGAAAGTAAAATGGGTGAAAAAAATCGATCGGATGCCAGAATGAAGAATAACCAAACAGAAAATCATCTACAAACAACAAGTAAAGTATGCCCCTGGAACACAGGAGAAGAGATAGCTAGACTAAAGTCGGAACAGGCGAGGAATCCAATCCTTGAAGTGGAGAAGGTTTATCGGATTTAATCGGTTCTGTTTCCATTCTACAAGAGAAAAGCTTCTACCAGTGTCGGTTGTTGTATATCATTAGCATTTGTTTGAATGCTAGAATACGGGGTACTTTTTCGTTCAGCATGGCTACTAGTCACAGTCGGAATCAGAATGGATTCCGGGATATTGTATAACTTGTGCAGAGATACGTTGCAGCTGTGTGCCGGGGTGGGGTCCTCTTTAATCCGGGGAGGTGGGAGGGTCCAGTGCGGCGCGGTGGACGGCTTAATCTGTCCGGTGGCGCTGGGCCTCCGCGGTCGCTATGAAATATTCAGCGGCGGACGGTGGACGGTGGCTGTTCTGGTCTGGTCTGCTCAGGGGACGGTATAGGCAGCCGAGCAGCACAAGCCAGCCAGCGTTTCCTCCCCTGCAAGACTCTGCCGGCCTCGGCGCGGTACACCGAGCTGGATGTGGCGTCCGGCGCGGCCGACGGTTTGCAGTAAAGTAAACGTGTCAATGCATTCAGTCTTCCTATAGTCGTATCAATTTTTGCTGACAAGGTGCGCTACGCAGATGCTCTAACACACACACACACACACACACACACACACAAAAGATGGAATAACATAGAGAGAGCACACCACAGCAGTGAGGAATGCTGGATAACTTTTCGGCATGTTTTATGTTGTCAAAAGAAATGCGAGTGCTTTAGGACGGTAATGTGTTAAATAACCACAAGAACTGACTGAAAAGAAGACGGTCAAATTATTTATCTAGTAGTTCAAATGGTTCAAATGGCTCTGAGCACTATGCGACTTAGCTTCTGAGGTCATCAGTCGCCTAGAACGTAGAACTAATTAAACCTAACTAACCTAAGGACATCACACGTATCCATGCCCGAGGCAGGATTCGAACCTGCGACCGTAGCGGTAGCCCGGTTCCAGACTGTAGCGCCTAGAACCGCACGGCCACTCCGGCCGGCTATCTAGAAGTAAAAAATAAAGTAGATCATGGAATCACTTGGTGTGTCTCAGATTCATACTCGAAATCATGCACAGTGACTGAGATGTTCATGTTTTAGTGACGTAAGGTGACCGCTGAGTGAAATTTCACCACACAAATACCCTGTAGTACTCTTTATTATCCTAAGTTAAACAATGATTAAAATTCAAAGCTAGTCAATGAACCTTAAGTTCTCAGTCGGCACCTCATTGGTTGTGCGTGACTTCAGCGTCATTCAAAGATACGTTTCTCTAATCTGTTTTATTTATTACATTTACACAAATCATTTCACATACCTTCGGCCTTTTACATGTGTGACATTGTGTCAACTGCTGGGGCACATCTGAACTGTTATATTATTCTGAAATATCAGTACCCAAAGACCGCTTGTAAATCTTTTTATTGATTACTAGTTTTCACAGATCTATGCTGTCATAATCGGATCTTGCCACAATTAACAGAGGTTCATGACCTTGCAAATTTGTAAGGTTCATGAACTTCTGTTAATGTCATAAAATGCACGGTTTCACGGACGGCGTCTTCTTCAGTTAGGACTTCCTGGCTGAGAGACCGTGTTCGAAGTGCAAAAATCCTTCCTAACGTTTCATCTCCAACAGCGGGAGACATCTTCAGAGGTGAAATGGCCGTTTTATTTCGGAAGGTATCTCTCGCAGTTGGAGACGAAATATTAGGAAGGGTTTTTATATATAGCGACCACGGCCTCTCAGCCCGGAAATTTTAACTGAAGTTCTGTTAATGTGTTAAAAGATCTCATGACGGTAGCACAGGTATGTCGAGAAGAATACCTAATAAAAAGATTTACAAACGACCTTGGCGTACCTGATTTTCAGAATAATGTGACATCTGACCTTTTTAAAAGTTGTTTCACTTTTAGGTTTTGTTCAGAAAGCATGAAATATACTATATTAAAATATCAGTCTGTTCCTGTTAAAAGTGTATAGATCAAGACAAAGCAAACACGTTTCAATGTTTTCATTTCTCACTTTGACTCTGACTATGAAAATTTGGATAAAAATTATTTTGTTTGTTTGTTTTGAAAACCAATACCCTACGCTGTTCAATTTCATAACCCAGATCCCCATTCGTCATTCGTTTGGCAACGAAAATTCGGACAAAATCCATTGTTTTGTATATTTAGACTGAAGCGGCTAGTGAAAACTTTTGTACCAAGGCGGGGAATCGAAGTCGGGTCTCCTGCTTACCAGGTGGATGCGTTAGCCACCAAAACGCCTTGCCACAGTGATTGACACAGCTGCATGGATTACCCTGGTTCGCATCCCTCCTAGATCGAAATTCCCACTGCCACCCCACTCTAGGTTAAATTGCCCGTTACTCACGAACAGAACTGGCGAGGATCTCCATGTTCTGGAGTAGCATCTCAGCAACGAAAGTAACTGGGGCATCCTGCCTGAAACAGAGGTGCAGGTACTTATACAAATGAAATGATGCAATTTCAGAGACTCTACACATATGATTTACATGTATAGACTGAAGCGGCGAGTGATAATTTGTGTAATTTTTTCTGTGATCACTAATTAGATTCTCTTCGACTTTTCGCAAATGTTAAAATGTATAGAGCAAACCTTTGGCAGGGATAACATTGATCACAAAATTCTGGGAATACCGTTCTGCATAAGGAATATGATAGGGAAAATCTTGGATGAAAAGAGCTTAATTATAGAAGTAACGAAATACATTAATGTACGCAAATAGCCCAGTAATAGAACATGTGTAAAATGTGCCCACCTGTTTTCCATATTTTTCTAGATTTTTGTACCCGTTTATACCCTGAGGATATGGCAGGTACGATTCCGAGAAGGAATTCACTAATAGTGAATCTCACAAAACTTTACACTAACTCGCTCACTTTCAGAAAAACCGTAGCATGAGCACATAAAATGTGGCTGCTAAAAGCACGGCATGGGCGCCGTTCCTAAATAATGTAATCTTATTTGAGTATATCAGACCCAGTAACATGTTGTCTTCCTTTGGCGCTGTAATGTTGTGCTTTGCGAGAATGCTCAAAAAGTGTTCAAATGGCTCTGAGCACTATGGGACTTAACATCTGAGGTTATCAGTCCCCTAAACTTAGAACTACTTCAACCTAACTAACCTAAGGGCATCATACACATGCCCGAGGCAGGATTCTAACCTTTGACCGTAGCAGCAGCGCGTTTCCAAACTGAAGCGCCAAGAACCCTCGGCCACAGCGGCCGTCTCAAAAAGTGTCTCTGCATGACATGATGGGTGTACAAGTCACACAGCGTACTCTACATCATTGTTCGTTTCATCTAGCTTACAGACGTATTGCAACAGACTCTAACAACATTTGGAAGCGAAGTAATTTTGTTACATCGTTTGTAATTTATAGCTGGTCGATGAATGTTTTGAAGATACTATCTTTTCAAGTGGGTCTCGTTTGTACACAAGAAGTAAGTCCGTATGTACAGTAGGGAACTCAGAAGAATGCCTGCAAAGACTGGTTACGAGCGAGGAGACAATAGAACTACATACTCTCGCTCTCTTCCACCCCGCGGCTATCTAGTGTCTGCCATACTGGCTGTTTGAAAAGATATTGCCTTACCAGTAGCTTCCATTGTCAGCCTTGGTGCATTTTATGGTTCGCCGTTTCTTGTCCCACAGTTTCTTTCACTTTTTGTGTCGGATAATCATGAAGAACAGCTAAATTCTAGTTAAACATGCACGTAGACGTTTCATACGCACTGTGTGCTAGTAACGGACGGAAGAACTCTGCCATGGGCGACGTTTTAACGGAAAGTAAACGAGGTATGTATCTTGACGAAAATTTGTATTTAATTACTTTTGTAGAAAGGATCCAGTGAGAATTACTTCAGGTAAAATGATTGAGAACGCAAGTACGCAATAGAACACTTTATTACTTGGCAGCAGTATACAAAACAAGTATCCTTACTAAAAATGCTCAGAACGAAATGACTCCGAAGATACTTCTGCGACAGGGTTGCGCCGCCGACTAGAAAGTATTCCCTGTCTTAGCTGATGCAATCGCTAACGATGCATTGTCGCTAAAGAGGACTCCGCCTCCCCTCCGCCACCCACTTGTAGCTCGGAGCACTTGGGAGGGAGGGTGTTGACGACACTGCCATTGACCTCCTCAACATGCACTCGCTCGTGGCAAATCGTTCCACGTTTGGCTGCCTAAGAAGAGCACGGCTGCCCCGTTCCTTGGCGCGTCATCTTGGTCGACGTGAGTAATGTCGTCCACATGGTCGATGATATTCACTGTCGCGTCAGACGTATCGTGTAGGATCCACATAGGCTTCAATCAATTGACGGTGCTAATCGTCGGTTTCCTATTCAGTAAAATGTCAAATGTGTTAGGCGCCCCATCTAATCACTGTGCGAGCCTGAGTAGGGCTATTGGAATGCTGCACAGACACTCTCAGCTTCGTTAAGTCGCTGTCCTCGAAGGCCCGATGGATGATGATTTTATTTGTCGTGTGCTTTGGGGAGGGGGGGGGGAATCATAAGACGAGTGATTAGTCGCTTCACCTTAGGGAGAAGCAGGGGAAGTTCCCCCTGCGTTGGTAGTAGGGATGGCTCTGTGAAATCCGCCAGATATAGTGGTTCCCTGTAGAGGATTTCCACTAGAGAATTGCAAAGGTTTTATACGCAAACGAACGCCTAGAAGCACTCGTGGCAGGTGCTTCCGTGCACTCCCATCCATGACACATGACGGCTGTTTTTAGAGTGGAGTGCCGTCATTTCGCTGGGTCATTTGTTTGCGGGTGATAAGCTACAGTTAGGATGCGCAGAACACTGCAAGAATGGCAGAGATCGATCAATATAGATGATACAAATTATCTGCCTTGATCAGTTGTAGCTCAGGCTGGACGACGGGAAATCATAAACGGAAACATCCTTTTGCCGTGGTTTCTGCGGTGATTTAAGCTATTAGTAATAACCTAAACATAGAAGAAAGGATACTAGGAGAGGAAGAAACACTCTCTCACTGACTTTCATATTCTAGGCTACACTTTAATGTTCTTATTACAACCTAGGCGTTATGTTTGTCAGACGACACGGAATCATCAACATGAGCAGACACTAATGCGAGCATGTACATTGTTAATGCATGTGAAATCTTTATGGTGACTTTCTTCGAACAGTATTTTCTTAAGTCGAGAACAAGCAGGCAGTTTGGTTGTTTAACAGTGCAGCTTGCAGTGGAGAATTGTGCTTGGAAACCACGAGCAGCTATTACGGAGAGGATCATCTCGAAGCACTTACAAGGGACAGAACTCAAGGTCCCAAAAATATCTATCACCTGTGTGCAGACAATGCTTTCGGCCGAAGGGGCGAAATACCCGCCTACCTGGACGTACCTGTTAGGCACCTATGGCCACGGCTGAGACAGTAAAGCAAGAGAGAAGTAGGCCCCCCACCAAGGCATTTTGGCAGTGTCGTAAATGCCCAGTGTGTAAAGGGATAGCGGCCGAAAAAATTCGCAAGTTTCCTCGTTCACCTTGGACTGGCCGCTATCGGGGGACCGAGCGAGGTGGCGCAGTGGTTAGCACACAGGACTCGCATTCTGGAGGACGACGGCTCAATCCAGCGTCCGGCCATCCTGATTTAGGTTTTCTGTGATTTCCCTAAATCGCTCCAGGCAAATGCCGGGATGGCTCCTTTGGAGGGACACGGCCGACTTCCTTCCTGCTCCTTCCCTTATCTGATGAGACCGATGACCTTGCTCTCTGGTCTCTTCCCCCAAACAACCAACACAACCCGCTATCGGGGGACCCGTCATGTGGTGTTGCCCTTCTCCCTGCCCGGGTTTTTGAGAAGCCCCAGGCGCTTGGAGCGAAACATCTATGTCCGCTATGAAATGGTTAATGTTGGGACCACCTTCCACACGGAGCACGTTCGTATCTCACCACTGACTTCTACACTACAGGCCATTAAAATTGCCACTAGAACTGACATGTGATTACATTTTTACTCAATTTGGGTGCATAGATCCTGAGAAATCAGTACCCAGAACAACCACCTCTGCCCGTAATAACGACTTTGATACGCCTGGGCATTGAGTCAAACAGAGCTTGGATCGCGTGTACAGGTACAGCTGCCCGTGCAACTTCAACACGATACCACAGTTCATCAAGAGTAGTGAATGGCGTATTGTGATGAGCCAGTTGCTCCACCACCACTGACCAGACATTTACAAATTGGTGAGAGATCTGGAGAATGTCCTGGCCAGGGCAGCAGTCGAACATTTTCTGTATACAGAAAGGCCCGTACAGGACATGCAACATGCGGTCGTGCATTATACTGCTGAAAGGTAGGGTTTCGCAGGGATCGAATGAAGAGTAGAGCCACGGGTTGTAACACATCTGAAATGTAACGTCCACTGTTCAAAGTGCTGTCAATGCGAACAAGAGGTGACTGAGACATGTAACCAATGGCACCCCATACCATCACGCCGGGTGATACGCCAGTGTGGCGATGACGAATACACGCTCACAATATGCGTTCGTTCACCCCGATGTCGCCAAACACGGATGCGACCATCATGATGCTCTAAACAGAACCTAGATTCATCCGAAAAATGACGTTTTGCCATTCGTGCAGCCAGGTTCGTCGTTGAGTACATCATCGCAGGCGCTCCTGTCTGTAATGCAGCGTCAAGGGTAACCGCAGCCATGGTCTCCGAGCTGATAGTCCATGCTGCTCCAAACGTCTTCGAACTGTTCGTGCAGATGGTTGTTGCCTTGCAAACATCCCCATATGTTGATCCAGAGATCGAGACGTGGCTGCACGATCCGTTACAGCCAAGCTGATAAGATGCCTGTCATCTCGACTGTTACTGATACGAAGCCGTTGGAATCCAGCACGGCGTTCCGTATTACCCCCCTGAACCCACCGATTCCATATTATGTTAACATTCATTGGATCTCGACCAACGCGGGCACCAATGTCGCGAGCCGACAAACCGCAATCGCGATTGGCTACAATCCGATCGTTATCAAAGTCGGAAACGTGATGGTACGGATTTCTCCTCCTTACACGAGGCATCACAACAACGTTTCACCAGGCAACGCCGGTCAACTGCTGTTTGTGTATGAGAAATCGGTTGGAATCTTTCCTGGCGTCAGCATGTTCTAGGTGACGCCACCGGCGCCAGCCTTGTGTGAATGCTCTGAAAAGCTAATCATTTGCATATCACAGCATCTCCTTCCTGTCAGCCAAATTTCGCGTCTGTAGCACGTCATCTTCGTGGTGTAGCAATTTTAATGGCCAGTAGTGTATTATCATACGCACGCAGTTGACGTGTGTATGGGCCTGAAGATGAAGTTGTTACAACGTTGAAACTAGTTGCCAAAGTAAAATTGACACCTCATATACAGATGGAGAAATTTCTTCATTTTTAATTTAAATTTATACCTGTTGACTTCCCACTGTCCTCCATTTCAACTATGGATGTACAGGGTGTTTCAAAAATGACCGGTATATTTGAAACGGCAATAAAAACTAAACGAGCACTGATAGAAATACACCGTTTGTTGCAATATGCTTGGGGCAACAGTACATTTTCAGGCCGACAAACTTTCGAAATTACAGTTGTTACAATTTTCAACAACAGATGGCGCTGCAAGTGATGTGAACGATATAGAAGACAACGCAGTCTGTGGGTGCGCCATTCTGTACGTCGTCTTTCTGCTGTAAGCGTGTGCTGTTCACAACGTGCAAGTGTGCTGTAGACAACATGGTTTATTCCTTATAACAGAGGATTTTTCTGGTGTTGGAATTCCACCGCCTAGAACACAGTGTTGTTGCAACAAGACGAAGTTTTCAACGGAGGTTTAATGTAAACAAAGGACCGAAAAGCGATACAATAAAGGATCTGTTTGAAAAATTTCAACGGACTGGGAACGTGACGGATGAACGTGCTGGAAAGGTAGGGCGACCGCGTACCGTCAACGCGCAGCTAGTGCAGCAGGTGATCCAACAGCGGCCTCGGGTTTCCGTTCGCCGTGTTGCAGCTGCGGTCCAAATGACGCCAACGTCCACGTATCGTCTCATGCGCCAGAGTTTACACCTCTATCCATACAAACTTCAAACGCGGCAACCCCTCAGCGCCGCTACCATTGCTGCATGAGAGACATTCGCTAACGATACAGTGCACAGTATTGATGACGGCGATATGCATGTGGGCAGCATTTGGTTTACTGACGAAGCTATCCGAAACATACAGGAGGCGGCGTGGATTGGCCTCCCTATTCGCCAGACATGAACCCCTGTGACTTCTTTCTGTGGGGACACTTGAAAGACCAGGTGTACCGCCAGAATCCAGAAACAATTGAACAGCTGAAGCAGTACATCTCATCTGCATGTGAAGCCATTCCGCCAGACACGTTGTCAAAGGTTTCGTGTAATTTCATTCAGAGACTACGCCATATTATTGCTACGCATGGTGGATATGTGGAAAATATCGTACTATAGAGTTTCCCAGACCGCAGCGCCATCTGTTGTTGAAAATTGTAACTATTGTAATTTCGAAAGTTTGTCTGCCTGAAAATGTACTGTTGTCCCAAGCATATTGCAACAAACGGTGTATTTCTATCGCTGCTCGTTTAGTTTTTATTGCCGTTTCAAATATACCGGTCATTTTTGAAACACCCTGTACGAAGATAGTATAATTTCTGTGTAGAACAAATCCATAGAAGTCTATTGAGAGGTAGATAATTTCAGATTGCGTTACTCTTGTAATGAGCTAGAGTAAACACATAAGCCTTAGACTTTGCCAACCAATCGCCACCCACTGGAGGGATGATACTTGTTGCTTCTATTTGTATTGCCAACAGTTCATGACTTATTTGTTATCGCGTTGTTTGTCCTGGCTCGTGATCAATAAACGTTTGCCATAATTTGTATAAAAAATTACTCCCATGTTGGTAATTAATCTCCCATCAGTACTTGACCACCATAATCTCAGGGCCACCATTCATTAAATTATTTCAGCATTCAAATTTTATTTAAGATAGTGTTTAAAGTGATAAGCTCCAGTGCCTGCTAGCAACAACAACCACTGTCAAAGGACAGAATCAGTTTAGCACACGCATCGCCAAATAGACAAGTGATTGGTGGCAGGGCGTAAACTTATAGTCGCCTGTAGCCTTTCAAATCAAACTGGAAGTCCAGTGTAGTCTTTCAATATAACGAAATGCACCTCAGGCTTACAGGGGCCCCATTGAGGTTTCTGTGGATGTTCTCAAATTGGTCCATAGGGAACGGATGACAACTGTGTTGTAGTTGTGCATGCGGTCCAGTTATAGGTCTTTGGCAGGTAGCACTTGCTTGAGTCTCGAGAGCTACAATTTTTTTTTTTTTTTGACATTTAGCCACACGAAGTGGCCTGCGACAAGCTTCCTTGTTGAACTCATCTCCGGATGGTGCAGCACATCTAGTTTTTCAAAGAAGCAGAGAGATACTAGTGATCGATCCTGTGAAACGCCACGTGTTATGCCGTGCACAGCACAAAAGTTTAGGTTGGGGTGATGATGTAGATTGACACTTGCCGATCTGGGTTGGCTGGACTGCCCTGCCTATGTACATGGAACTTCTTTGAGGAGGAATGGGGTTCATCTGGGGAATGGGCAGGGTTTGGAAGAGGAAGATGACTGGTCGCGTAGAGAGAGGATGGTCACATGGAGACGGAAGAATCTTGGTGTGAAAACAGGGCTACCAAGAGAGTGTGCTGGTGTTTACTTGATGGTGCTGGAGAGAGTGGTAGGCTTCATGCACGGACCAAGTAAATGGTTCAAATGGCTATGAGCACTATGAGACTTAACATCTGAGGTCATAAATCCCCTGGAACTTAGAACTACCTAAACCTAACTAACCTAAGAACATCACACACATCCATGCCCGAGGCAGGATTCGAACCAGCGACCGTAGCGGTCGCGCGGTTCCAGACTGGAGCTCCTAGAACCGCTCTGCCACAGCGGGAGCAAGTAAGAGGCACGGTGACACAAAGCAGACAGTAGTGCAAGTAACGCCTCTCAAGCGGCCAGATACATAAAGTGTTAAGGCAGCAGCTGGGTTAATGGAAAGTTTGCAAAAAGTACTATCTTTCGCAAATATTATAGGCTTATCTTAGACGAACATTTATCCATAATGGGTTAGTACCACATTGCTCATCGTTGTGGTTACACCCATGTCGCCTATGGACTGTGCAGCCCTTAACTTAGATTACATGGCCGCTTGAATGTGTTTGCTTAAGAGATTCATGAAGTCGGTGAGTGACACTAAATAAAAAAAAAAGTATGCAGTATGGGACTTAACATCTGAGGTTATCAGTCCGCTAGAACTACTTAAACTTAACTAACCTACGGACATCACACACATCCATGCCCGAGGAAGGATTCGAACCTGCGACCGTAGCAGCAGCACAGTTCTGGACTGAAGCGCCTTAAACCACTACTCACAGATCTAGTTTATGCTTATCGGTATGACGCTGGTAAAGATCCCTTGTGGAGATTGTGGTGTTAAGCTGCTGCAGTTGCAACTATTTGTCCTCTAAATATTGTTTTTATTTCTGGTCCCCGGTACCAAACTGTTTCAGCTGTGAGAGCTGATATTGCCTTGTATTTATGTCGACTTAGTAAGATGGATTGGGCATACCGTTCAGTAAAGTGTGTTGTGGTGAAATGCTCCTGAGTCAGCCAGCATTAGATAACATCATTTGGTTACTGGGCCGTGTCGGCTCCCTTTTCTCTTACAAATTAGCTGTTTCGTCCGCAGGAATTCGCGGTCCCGGTGTAATGTGCGCTATTTACCTAGGGGACGCGGTGGCGGTGACACAGTCGGGGAACAGTAAACTGGGACCGATGGTGTTTCGGTGGCCACGTCCTCCCCTCTCAGTGACAAGGCGTCACTTGGTTCTAATTAGTGACGACGACGACGACGATGATGATGACGATGATGTTTGGTTTGTGGGGCGCTCAACTGCGGGGTTACCAGTGCCCGCACAAATTCCCAACTTTTGCTCAGTCCAATCTCGCCACTTTCCTGTATGATGATGAAATGATGAGGACAACACAAACACCTAGTCATCTCGAGGCAGGTGAAAATACCTGACTCCCCCGGGAATCGAAACCGGGACCCCGTGCTCGGGAAGCGAGAACGCGGCCGCGAGGCCACGAGCTGCGGACAATTTGTGACGAGGCCTACTGACTTTGGGCATTGGGAAGTTTGTGTATGTACAAAGGCTTTCTGAGAGTAGATCACACTCAGATTTTCCGGAACTGAATAACTTGCCATGTGCTAATCAGGTTGTGTATGATAGCTGATTCGTGGCCGAAAAATGAAGCGCCCAGTTTACTTGTTCGCCTAGCGTGAATTTTCCCTCTGAGAAACCCACTTCTTGTGTGGAAGGGTAGTTCTAACTTCTACAGGTGAGCGCGACTGTTCTCTCACTGCCCCGACTGCCTCTTTTCCGGTGTTTTTTTTAAATCGTTGAGAAGCCAAGGTGCAAACTTCTGTCTGTTTAGGTTCCTTAGTCCATGCTCGACAGTACTTCTGCAATTATATTTCTACCCTACCATCTTTTGTGGTATCCATGTCTGTTCCGGCGCCACAGAGAGCGTGGAACGCCACGTTATTGGACCCCTGGACCGAGCTGCCTCCGCAGCCGTGCTTCTACACACCACCCTGCCCTGCACCATCTTCGCAGAGGAGGTCACTGGTCGCCAAGGTCTGTAATTGGACTCTGTCATCTGTCTCTTGCAACTGCTGTTTTCCTCATTCTAAATGCCTCAGCGGCCAGTAAAGGTTGTCACTCGCTAACTTACGTAACTGTAATCTAGTAATTCTTTCATGTGACTGCTTTTTTTCTCATTCTAAGGGCCTAAGAGGCCAATTATTCTGTGGCTGTTTGATACTCCATGTTTTAACAGTGATGTGTTTTTAAACTTGACCAACTTTTTTTTAAATTCTCATGGCAAGCTACTCCTGTGTAAACTGCTCATTATTTTGGTTTAGTGATTTATTTAAGATGGCAGCCCAGCCCTTTTTCTTTTAATGTCGTGGTCGTAATTGCAGTGGCTTTCGGGCCCTTTGTTTGGCCACAGTTGACTGTATTTCGTAGCCACGGTGTCTAAAGCCAAAAAGATTTTTTTGGTTATTTCTTTTTTGTCTGGTCACCGCCCTGTTGGGTTCTGTTTCTCGTGTTTGGTGTTACCAGTCAAATGTTGTAGTAGGAAATTCATACATTCTGCATTGCATGCCTTAAACCTCATCCTTGAGCGATTTATCGTTGTCAAACACTCTGGCCACACGTTTTTAACTGTGACTGGTCTTGCACAGGGTAGAGTTCTTCGATACTGAAAGTGAGGCAGGTTTGTAACGTTCTTGTCATTTGTAACGTTCTTGTCGAGGGCAATGGAAAATTGTATTTAACTTATTCGTGTCCATTACTGATCTCCGAAGCAGCGCCCCTTGTTAAAATATGTGCAGTCTGTGGTTTAAATAATAATATTTCATCGTAATTATACATTAAATGGTTCCAGTTTATGGGCTTGTCTGTAACGAGTTGTGATATTATAGAAGGATCTGTTTCATTTTAAAAATGTTGTTGGTATCCAAATTGTTCTTCCCTTCTTGATTTCTGTTTAATGTAGTTGTTGCTGATCTCAGGAGTTGTTTTTCTTAGTGTATATAATGTTTTTTAATAGTATTAAAGTTTGTCAAATTGTGAATGATCTGTACTGAAAACCCTGGACCAGACTTTTCACATCTTTGATTTCAGTTAAGTCACTCCCTGAAAGGTGACAATTTCAGATTCTATTGAGTCTTCTGTATGTCCTACAAAAATTTTTTATATTCACTTGTATATTTCATAAGTTTAAAAACTTGGTCGTTAATGTGGTTATGCTTATCCTGCCTGATAAGTAAATGTGGTAAAGTGGCAGTTGATGACTAGTTTAAGAGAGATTAAGGTAACTGAACTTTCTAAGGAAGAACAGTAATTCAAAGACTCTTCTGACAGCTTCAGTTTTGAATATGTTAAAGAGCAAATTTTACTATGATTATTGATCGGACTGTAACAAGATTTTTAAATCGTTCGATTCCTTAAAGAAGTAATTTCGTAGGAAGTGTTTATGTTGTATTAGATAACTGTGTTAAGTATTGTTCTTGGTTTATCAGCAACCAAGATTTTGTGCGACTTTGTAATTTTGAAATAAATACTTAAGGTTATAAAGTTGTCCCTATTCAGTCGCTCCATCCTTTTCCTTTGGGAGTCGGCTAACTGTAACAACGTTTTGAGGAGCTGAGAACAATGCGGCATTGTTTTCTCAAGCCAGTTGTGATGTCAAACAAGAGTTCACATAATTTCATGTCCTGCAGTTGTTCCAACTTATTTGCTACAGCCAGTACCTAAATAGAGCGCAATGATCCTAGAGACATAACCTGCCACAACATATGTTTGAACTGCGCTATACAACTGAAATGGCAAAAATGCTGTGAACAAAAATTTTTTGCTGGATTGGAAATGAATCTGCCAGAGACCGATGATTAGTGTAGATGATCAAAGACCTGCACTTAACACCACCATTAAAATCTCACAGTGCATAGCCGTGGTCTAGCTGTAGCGTCTGTGATTGGTAGTCAAAACGTCCTCGGTCCAGGGTTAGAAACCCGACACTGCTTAAATTGTGATTAATAATCAGCATTGGCCGCCCAAGATATCCGGTACAAGAAGTCATCCTCGTTGTTCCAACGGCCTTGTCAAAGATAGCGGAAGAGCGGACAGAGGTTCAGGGCACTCTCTTGTCCTAGGGGTGGGACACTGCCCCTAAAGGCGGAATAATCAGTAGTCATCAACGGCATGAGCGTGCAGCAGGCAATGGAAACTATTGCATTAAAGACATGTAATGTGTATCCACAGCATATGTGGCCTGTAATTGAAAAGTGTCATGATGACCTCTCCAATGGCTAAAGAGCCCGGCATAGTCCCCCATTTGGGTTTCCGGGAGGGGTCTGCCAAGGGAGAGGTGACCATGAGTAAAACATTGAATAATAAACGAAAGGATAGCGTTCTATGAATCGTGGCGTGGAATGTCCGGAGCTGGAACGTGGTAGGGAAACTATAAAATCTGAAAAGGGAAATGTAATGGCTCAATCTAGGTATAGTAGTCGTCAGTGAAGTGGAAAGAAGACAAGTGTTTCTTTTCAGATGAGAATAAGGTAATATCAACAGCAGCAGAAATTGGTATAACAAGAGTAGGACTCGTTATCAATAGGCACGTAGGGCAGAAAATGTGAGCAGTTCATCGACAGGGCTGTTCTTATCACAGTCGACAGCAAACCAACGCTGACAACGATACTTCAGGTATATATGCCGACGTCGCAAACGGAAGCTGAAAAGACAGAGAAAGTATATGAGGATATTGAAAGGGTATTAAGTACTAAAAAGGGAGATGAATATCTAATAGTAATGGGAGACTGGAACGCAGTTGTAGGGGAAAGAGTGGAAAAGAAGTTTACAGGGGAATATGGGCTTGGTACAAGGTATCAGAGAGGAGAAAGTCTACTTAAGTTCTGTAACATGTTTCAGTTAGTAATAGCGAATACTCTGTTCAAGAAACACAAGAGGAGGAAGTATATGTTCAAGAATCACAAGAGGAGGAAGTATACTTGGAAAAAGCCGGGAGATACGAGAAGATTTCAGTTAGATTACATCACGGTCAGACAGAGATTCCGACACTAGATACTGAATTGTAAGGCGTGCTCAGGAGCAGATGTAGACTCAGATCACAATATTGTAAGGATGAAGAGTAGGTTGAAGTTCAAGACATTATCAAGAACAATCAATACGCAAAGAAGTGGGATACAGAAGTACCAAGAAAAGACGAGATACGAAATTCTCTAAGGCTATAGACACAGCAATAAGGAATAGCTCAGTAGGCAGTACAGTTGAAGAGGAATGGACATCTCTAAAAAGGACCATCACAGAAGTTGGAAAGAATAACATATGTACAAACAAGGTAACTGCGATGAAACCACGGGTAACAGAAGAAATACATCATTTGCTATATTTCAGGAAACATAGGACTACAGAAATACAAGTCGCTTAGGAATGAAATAAACAGGAAGTGCACGGAAACTAAGACCAAATGTGAAGATATCGAGAAATAAATTATTGTCGGAAGGACAGACTGAGCATACAGCAAAGTCAAAACAACATTCGCTGACATTAAAGTAAGTCTGGAGACATTAAAAGTGCAAAGCGAATTCCACTGCTAAATGCTGATGAGAGAGTGGATAGGTGGAAAGAATACCTTGAAAGCCTCTATGAGGGGGGAAATTTTTATGATGTGATAGAAGAGTAAACAGGAGTCGAGATAGGGGATCCAGTAACAGAATCAGAATTTAAAAGAGTTCTCGAGGACTTAAGATCAAATAAGGCAGAAGGGATGGATAACATTCCCTCAGAATTTCTAAAATAATGGGGGAAATGGTAACAAAACGACTATTCACATTGGTGTGTAAAATGTTTGAGTCTGGCGACTTACCATCTGGGTTTCGAAAAAACATCATCCACACAATTCCGAAGATTGCAACAGCTGACAAGTGCGAGAATTATAGCACAGTCAGCTTAACAGCTCATGAGTCAAGAGTTATTTTTAGGAATAATATACAGAAGAATGAAAAAGAAAATTAAGGATGTGCTAGATGACGATCAGTTGGCCCTTAGGAAAAGTAAAGGCACGAGAGAAGCAATTCTGACATTGTGGTTAATAATGGAAGCAAGACTAAAGAAAAATCAAGACACGTTCAGAGGATTTGTCGACCCGAAAAAAGCGTTCGATAATGTAAAATGGTGCAAGATGTTCGAAATTCTGAAAGAAGTAGGTGTAAGCTATAGGCAGAGACGGGTAACGTACCATATGCTCAGCAGCCAAGAGGGAATAACAAGAGTGGACGGCCAAGAACGACATGCTCGGGTTGAAAAGGGTTTAAGACAGGGAAAGAGTCTTTCACCCCTACTGTTCAATCTGTACATCGAAGAAGCAATGATGGAAATACACTCCTGGAAATGGAAAAAAGAACACATTGACACCGGTGTGTCAGACCCACCATACTTGCTCCGGACACTGCGAGAGGGCTGTACAAGCAATGATCACACGCACGGCACAGCGGACACACCAGGAACCGCGGTGTTGGCCGTCGAATGGCACTAGCTGCGCTGCATTTGTGCACCGCCGCCGTCAGTGTCAGCCAGTTTGCCGTGGCATACGGAGCTCCATCGCAGTCTTTAACACTGGTAGCATGCCGCGACAGCGTGGACGTGAACCGTATGTGCAGTTGACGGACTTTGAGCGAGGGCGTATAGTGGGCATGCGGGAGGCCGGGTGGACGTACCGACGAATTGTTCAACACGTGGGACGTGAGGTCTCCACAGTACATCGATATTGTCGCCAGTGGTCGGCGGAAGGTGCACGCGCCCGTCGACCTGGGAGCGGACGGCAGCGACGCACGGATGCACGCCAAGACCGTAGGATCCTACGCAGTGCCGTAGGGGACCGCACCGCCACTTCCCAGCAAATTAGGGACACTGTTGCTCCTGGGGTATCGGCGAGGACCATTCGCAATCGTCTCCATTAAGCTGGGCTACGGTCCCGCACACCGTTAGGCCGTCTTCCGCTCACGCCCCAACATCGTGCAGCCCGCCTCCAGTGGTGTCGCGACAGGCGTGAATGGAGGGACGAATTGAGACGTGTCGTCTTCAGCGATGAGAGTCGCTTCTGCCTTGGTGCCAATGATGGTCGTATGCGTGTTTGGCGCCGTGCAGGTGAGCGCCACAATCAGGACTGCATACGACCGAGGCACACAGGGCCAACACCCGGCATCATGGTGTGGGGAGCGATCTCCTACACTGGCTGTACACCACTGGTGATCGTCGAGGGGACACTGAATAGTGCACGGTACATCCAAACCGTCATCGAACCCATCGTTCTACCATTCCTAGACCGGCAAGGGAACTTGCTGTTCCAACAGGACAATGCACGTCCGCATGTATCCCGTGCCACCCAACGTGCTCTAGAAGGTGTAAGTCAACTACCCTGGCCAGCAAGATCTCCGGATCTGTCCCCCATTGAGCATGTTTGGATGAAGCGTCGTCTCACGCGGTCTGCACGTGCAGCACGAACGCTGGTATAACTGAGGCGCCAGGTGGAAATGGCATGGCAAGCCGTTCCACAGGACTACATCCAGCATCTCTACGATCGTCTCCATTGGAGAATAGCAGCCTGCAATGCTGCTAAAGGTGGATATACACTGTACTAGTGCCGACATTGTGCATGCTCTGTTGCCTGTGTCTATGTGCCTGTGGTTCTGTCAGTGTGATCATGTGATGTATCTGACCCCAGGAATGTGTCAATAAAGTTTCCCCTTCCTGGGACAATGAATTCACGGTGTTCTTATTTCAATTTCCAGGAGTGTAACAGAAAGGTTTAGAAGTGGAATTAAAATACAAGGTGAAAGGATATCAATGGTACGATTCGCTGATGACATTGCTATCCTGAGCGAAAGTGAAGAAGAATTACATCATCTGCTGAAGGGAATGAACAATCTAATGAGTACCGAATATGGACTGAGAGTAAATCGAAGAAAGACGAAAGTAATGAGAAGTACCAGAAATGAAAACAGCAAGAAACTTAACATCAGGATTGATGGTCACTAAGTAGATGAAGTTAAGGAATACCGCTGTCCGATGAAGCAAGGTGGACATCAAAAGCAGACAAGCAATAGCAGAAAGGGCATTCCTGGCCAAGAGAAATCAACTAGTATCAAACATAGGCCGCAATTTGAGGAAGAAATTTCTGAGAATGTACGTCTGGAGCACATCATGAAACATGGACTGGGGGAAAACCGGAACATAAGAGAATCTAAGCATTTGAGATATGGTGCTACAGACGAATGTTGAAAATTAGGTGGACTGATAAGGTAAGGAATGAGGAGGTTCTGCGCAGAATAGGAGAAGAAAGGAATATGTGGAAAATACTGATAAGGAGAAGGGACAGGATGATTGGGCATCTTTTAAGACATGAGGGAATCACTTCCATGATACTAGAGTGAACTGTAGCGGGCAAAAACTGTAGAGGAAGATAAAGATTGGAATATATCCTGCAAATAACTGAGGAGGTAGGTAGTAAGTGCTGCACTGAGATAAAAAGGTTGGCACAGGAGAAGAACCCGTGGAGGACCGCATCTCAGGAGTCAGAAGACTGACGACCCCAAAAAAGAGTGCTTCGAAAATCTCCCACAATTCTGTGATAAACCAAACACATCTCCTTGAAGGCAGTCAGCATTTCAGAAAACCAGTTTAGTGATTGTTGTACTCTACTAGCTACTGTTGGAGAACAACTACAATCACAGAACCAGGTGACGGACAGGTTGGTAATTGATAGTAGGTGGGCGAACGTCATAGCCTAAGAAAGGCAGTCTTTAATTTTCTCTAATGCCTGTTAAATTTTGGGAGTCCATTGAATATCTATTTTGCCTGCTGTGTCTTTACCTGCTAACGCATTTGTCAGTGGTGTCTGGATGGCAGCTGTGTCAGATAGGTGTCTGCAATAATAATTTACAATTCCAATAAATTAGAGTAGTTCTTGAAACTTATGTGGCCACGGTAGCTGACTAATGATCTGCCTTCCATGATAACTGATTGATCAAGAAAGATAACTATTGACTGACACAGTTGGCATTCATTGACACTGTCTATGAAACCAGGTTCATCTAAGGTATCGAAAACTATTTGGAGAAGCTCGTTGTGTTGGTGTTGAGAGGTAGAGAAGAGTAAAATATTGTCTAAGTTTGCGTATCAAAAGGAAAACTGTGAAAGAACTTTCTCCAAAGCTGTGCTACATTTTTGACTCCATATGATGTGCAAGGGAATTCATAAAGTTAAAAAGGGGTGATGACAGCTGTCTTTGGTATATCATCTTGGCCCATAGGAATATGTAAATAAGACTTTTGTACGCCAACGCACTGAACACAGAGGAAGATGCAAAAATATGAATAAATTCGTGATTATTAGGTATTGGATAACTGTCTGCGATGGTGCACACGTTGAGAGCCCGATAGTCAACACACAGTCTATATGTGTCACCCGTCTTAGCTACAAGATGAAAGGGTGAGGTCGAAGGACTAATAAGACTGTCTGTTGATAATGGATTATAATTACTCATCTGTAGCCAACTTGGCCAGTTGAAGGTAACAAGAGGTGATCTATGTGTCTTATGTTGAACTGGTGGGCCCATCAGGGTGTTGGTTCTATGATGAGTGCTGGTGTGGATACCACCTGGTCTGAATCTGTTGGGACTAGGCGGTGTGTGGGGATGGGGGAGACACAAAGTATACGTGAATAGCAACTAAATTGTAAGTTCACAATGGAATAGTTATCAAAAGGATAGATTAGTCAGCAGTGGAGGCGGTACATTTATTCGAGTAAGGAATTTGATAATATCTGCCAAGGTTATGGCGAATCCTGAATAAGAATGTGAACTAACATGGGTAAAGTTAAACATTAAAGAATAAAAGTTTCTTAAAGAAAAACAATCCAAGATAGCATGTCAGTTGTTAAGGTTTGAAACTTTTTAATCAGGTGACCATTTTCTATCACGGTATGGTACTCATCTGACCACTGAAACTGCACCTCGACACTTTCTCCTTCCGTAATTATTATGGAGTTATAATGGTCTGAAGATGATTGTATCATGACCAGAACTGGACATCTGATTAACAAATTTTAAACTTTATCTACTTGCATGTAATAGTAGACCATTTTTTTATTTAAAAACTTCGTTTCCAAAAGGTGCTTCAGCACGAAACATGTCAGAAATGGTAGCTGGATGACTTGATTGACCACCTGTGTCAGGAGAGGTGGTGGTAGAGGCTTTAGAGAAAAATTGCAGACCATCGTTAGTCGCCTTCCTGGCCATTCCAATGTGCTTGTGGGCGACTTCACCCACCAAGAATAGATTAGGAGAGTCGTACTATCAAACTGGTGCCAGAGACAGTGATGGCTCTGAGCACTATGGGACTCAACATCTTAGGTCAGAAGTCCCCTAGAACTTAGAACTACTTAAACCTAACTAACCTAAGGACATCACACACACCCATGCCCGAGGCAGGATTCGAACCTGCGACCGTAGCAGTCCCGCGGTTCCGGACTGCAGCGCCTGAACCGCACAGCCACCGCGGCCGGCAGAGACAGTGATTCATCTGACATTATGCTGAGTGTCATTTCCGAAAATTACTTCAAGCAGATGATGAGAACCACTCTGGAGGGTAACATCTTAGGCCTCCCAGCAGCAAACAGACCTCAACTTATTTAATCCGTTAATGTAGGGGTGAGTAGGTGAGTATCAGTGATGCTAAGATTGTAAGAGCAGCTATGACTGCAGGTATTAAAATGAGTGTTACGGCAAGAAGGAAAATATTTTTGATTAGCAAGAGCAACAGAGCACAAATTGGAGAGCAGCTCAGTACTCAGCATCAGATATTCAGTGCTGAAGACGAAATAAGTAGCAGAAATGGGAAAAAATTAGAAACTTCTTTCAATAAGTTTTAGATTAGCATGTTCCGAGCAAGGCCTTGAGGGATGGGAAAGACACATCGTACTTTAACAGACATGTCAGAAAACTGCTACTTAAAAAAAACAGAGCTTCATCACGAATTCAAGAGAAATCTAGACCTCGCTGACAAACAAAACCTGAGCATGGTGAAAGATGAGCGTAGGGACAGTCATGAGAGACGCGTTCAGTGACTTCGAAAAAACAAATGTTGTCATCCGATTCGCCATATCATACTAATTTTTTTTTCCTTCATGTTTGTTATCACACTCTTATATTAGTTTGGTTCAACAAAGAACTCATCTCTTTTACTCTCTTGGAATACAACGACTTCTTTAATTTGCGATATCTTCTCCTTTGCAGGAGTGGAAAGATCAGAAACGTCTGATTTTTAAATACACTCCTCTGGGCCGCTGCTTCGTCTGTAGCGACAATATTAAGAAGTTTTAGCACCAGAAGAATTTTAAGCTTTTACTGTTTCAAAGTATAGAGTAAGCCTCTGCCAGCAGCAGCAGAAAAGAAGGCTGTTAATCCGTCTACAATTTAAGGCCTACTTCTGTATTGACTACGTGTGACTATTCTTCCGCTGTTATTACTGTTAATTGAATGATGAGAACGTGGACCATTTCATTTCAGTAATTGCTTGTACCCCTTTTCATTGATAATGTCGAACACCTATGCGTGTACCATGATCTTGTGGTTCTTCTATGTACAACTATTTTGTTTGTGGAATTTAATTCCTCAATATCACCTCTGTATCATACGTGAGTAAACGTGTAGTACTACTGCGCAGCCAGGGTAAGGTCCGCTAAGCTCTTAATCAAGTTGGTAGGCGTCTACAGCTTAAGTCTATTTGTAACCTGACCCTGTATTTCCTCACAGCACCCGATTCAGTCACATTATTGTCACACAAAAGTAATGCAGAACCCTTTTATAATGTTCGTTATGCTCCTGAGACCTTCGCTAAGGGAAAATCCGTAACCATATTGCATGACCGTGCACATTCATAGAAATATGCAGTCACATTCAAGATACATATGTCAGTACGGTACTGTCACTGAATTTATTCTGATTTACTATAACTAATAATCATTTTCAAATCTCATCTGTTTAAGTACGAGCATCATTCTTTAATATTCTTAATTGTTTAAAATAAATTCCCATATGATATTCAGTCACGCTTCCCACATACGCACTATAACATTTCTCAGTACTCATGACTTAGCCTTGGGGCTTAGGTTTCCTGTTACCTCTAACCATTCTCGCCTATAAACTATTTCTCTCCTATACGCCAATTTTACTGCGTTTCTTTTGTAAATATCCTTCTTCGTTGAACTTACATCGCTGATACGATGGTCGTTCAATAGATAATGCGCCACTTTTTTTCTCAGAACATATTAATTGCTGAGAGTCAAAATCTGGTGACTATGTACATCAACATGTCTTCTTCACGTCCTATTTTTTTTTTACGTAGTCTCTATCACGTTCTGTGGCCGTAAGCCAACGTTGTGGAGGAGGATGTATTCCCCGCAGGTAAAAGATCTCGTCCTATCTGCGTAGCTATGTTTCCACTGCACAACTAACACTCTGCTCATCTTCAAACTGTGTTATCCGTAGGAAATTTTTAAGCGGCCCAAAGTGTTCCAAGTCCAACGGTGCCAGGTCTGGGCTATAGGGTGGATGAGACAATGATGTCCGTCCCAATTTGGCGATGTTTTCGTGGGTCCTCAGACTTGTTTGTGGGAGTGCATTATCTTGTTAGAGCAAGAATTCTGCTGAATTCTTGTCCGATCGAACACGTCGGAAAGGGTTCTTGGGTTTATTTAGAGTCTCCACGCCTGCCTCTGAATTGATGTTTGACCCTCTTGGCACCACATCCACTAGAAAGATGCCATCACAATCATAGAAGACTGCCACCATGACTTTTCGGCACAGGGTGTTGTCTTGAGTTTCTTCGTTTGTGGTGAACGAGGACGAAGCCACTCGTTGGACTACCTTTCTGTTTCCGACGCAAAGTCGTGCACCCAGCTTTCGTCCCCTGTAACAACCCGTGGCAGAAAGACTTCTCCGAAAAGGCTACAGTATGGCGATTTTTATAGCTCCATTATTTCGCGAATTATTTACAGACGAATGGAAAAACTTATAGAAGCCGACCTCGGGGAAGATCAGTTTGGATTCAGTAGATATGTTGGAACACGTGAGGCAATGCTGACCCTACGACTTACCTTACAGGAAAGATTAAGGAAAGGCAAATCTACGTTTCTAGCATTTTTAGACTTAGAGAAAGCTTTTAACAATGTTGATTGGAATACTCTCTTTCAAATTCTGAAGAAAGTAGGGGTAAAATACAGGGAGCGAAAGGCTATTTACAATTTGTACAGAAACCAGATGGCAATTATAAGAGTCGAAGGGTGTGAAAGGGAAGCAGTGGTTGGGAAGGGAGTGATACAGGGTTGTAGCCTATCCCCGATGTCATTCAATTTGTGTATCGAGCAAGCAGTAAAGGAAACAAAAGAAATGTTCGGAGTAGGTATTAAAATTCATGGAGAAGAAATAAAAACTCTGAGGTTCGCCGATGACATTGTAATTCTGTCAGAGACAGCAAAGGACTTGGAGGAGCAGTTGAACGGAATGGACAGTGTCTTGAATGAAGGGTATAAGATGAACATCAACAAAAGCAAAACGAGGATAATGGAATGTAGTCGAATTAAGTCGGGTGATGTTGAGGGAATCAGATTAGGAAATGACACACTTAAATTAGTAAAGGAGGTTTGCTATTTGGGGAGCAAAATAACTGATGATGGTCGAAGTAGGGAGGATATAAAATGTAGACTGGCAATGGCAAGGAAAGCGTTTCTGAAGAAGAAAAGTTTGTTAACATCGATTATAGATGTAAATGTCAGGAAGTCGTTTCTGAAAGTATTTGTGTGGAGTGTAGCCATGTATGGAAGTGAAACATGGACGATAAATAGTTTGGACAAGAAGAGAATAGGAGCTTTCGAAATGTGGTGCTAAAGAAGAATGCTGAAGATTAGATGGGTAGATCACATAACTAATGAGGGGTATTGAATAGAATTGGGGAGAAGTGGAGTTTGTGGGACAACTTGACTAGAAGAAGGGATCGGTTGGTAGGACATGTTCTGACACATCGAGGGATCACCAATTTAGTATTGGAGGGCAGCCTGGAGTGTAAAAATCGAAGAGGGAGACCAAGGGATGGATAGACTAAGCAGATTCAGAAGTATGTAGGCTGCAGTAGATACTGGGAGATGAAGCAGCTTGCACAGGATAGAGTAGCATGGAGAGCTGCATCAAACCAGTCTCAGGACTGAAGACCACAACAACAACAATTTTAGCCACTGCAACATGCGTTCTGTTTCCTATCGTACAGCCTGCTTTTCCGTCCATGGAATCGGATATGACAAATAACAAAAGGCTTCATGTGACTTAACGTGCACCCGGTAGGTGTAACCTCTTATTATACACTCCTGGAAATTGAAATAAGAACACCGTGAATTCATTGTCCCAAGGAAGGGGAAACTTTATTGACACATTCCTGGGGTCAGATACATCACATGATCACACTGACAGAACCACAGGCACATAGACACAGGCAACAGAGCATGCACAATGTCGGCACTAGTACAGTGTATATCCACCTTTCGCAGCAATGCAGGCTGCTATTCTCCCATGGAGACGATCGTAGAGATGCTGGATGTAGTCCTGTGGAACGGCTTGCCATGCCATTTCCACCTGGCGCCTCAGTTGGACCAGCGTTCGTGCTGGACGTGCAGACCGCGTGAGACGACGCTTCATCCAGTCCCAAACATGCTCAATGGGGGACAGATCCGGAGATCTTGCTGGCCAGGGTAGTTGACTTACACCTTCTAGAGCACGTTGGGTGGCACGGGATACATGCGGACTTGCATTGTCCTGTTGGAACAGCAAGTTCCCTTGCCGGTCTAGGAATGGTAGAACGATGGGTTCGATGACGGTTTGGATGTACCGTGCACTATTCAGTGTCCCCTCGACGATCACCAGTGGTGTACGGCCAGTGTAGGAGATCGCTCACCACACCATGATGCCGGGTGTTGGCCCTGTGTGCCTCGGTCGTATGCAGTCCTGATTGTGGCGCTCACCTGCACGGCGCCAAACACGCATACGACCATCATTGGCACCAAGGCAGAAGCGACTCTCATCGCTGAAGACGACACGTCTCCATTCGTCCATCCATTCACGCCTGTCGCGACACCGCTGGAGGCGGGCTGCACGATGTTGGGGCGTGAGCGGAAGACGGCCTAACGGTGTGCGGGACCGTAGCCCAGCTTCATGGAGACGGTTGCGAATGGTCCTCGCCGATACCCCAGGAGCAACAGTGTCCCTAATTTGCTGGGAAGTGGCGGTGCGGTCCCCTACGGCACTGCGTAGGATCCTACGGTCTTGGCGTGCATCCGTGCGTCGCTGCGGTCCGGTCCAGGTCGACGGGCTCGTGCACCTTCCGCCGACCACTGGCGACAACATCGATGTAGTGTGGAGACCACACGCCCCACGTGTTGAGCAATTCGGCGGTACGTCCACCCGGCCTCCCGCATGCCCACTATACGCCCTCGCTCAAAGTCCGTCAACTGCACATACGGTTCACGTCCACGCTGTCGCGGCATGCTACCAGTGTTAAAGACTGCGATGGAGCTCCGTATGCCACGGCAAACTGGCTGACACTGACGGCGGCGGTGCACAAATTCTGCGCAGCTAGCGCCATTCGACGGCCAACACCGCGGTTCCTGGTGTGTTCGCTGTGCCGTGCGTGTGATCATTGCTTGTACAGCCCTCTCGCAGTGTCCGGAGCAAGTATGGTGGGTCTGACACACCGGTGTCAATGTGTTCTTTTTTCCATTTCCAGGAGTGTAATTGATTTCT
Organism: Schistocerca cancellata; assembly: GCF_023864275.1. Taxonomy (NCBI): domain Eukaryota; kingdom Metazoa; phylum Arthropoda; class Insecta; order Orthoptera; family Acrididae; genus Schistocerca; species Schistocerca cancellata. The sequence continues at coordinate 7,286,854 of NC_064630.1, forward strand.
TGCTGAACACAGTCAAGTTTAATGAAAATAAAGTTGATAGTTCTTGCGCGAGAATTAAGTTGTGACTCTTCCATATACATAACTTTTGGGTAGTCCGCCCCTGATAGCTGAGTGGTCAGCGCGACATAATGTCATACCTAACGGCCCGGGTTCGATTCCCGCTTGGGTCGGAGATATTCTCAGGGACTGGGTGTTGTGTTGTCCTCATCATCATCATTTCATCCCCATCGACACGCAAGTCACCAAAGTGGCGTCAACTCGAAAGACTTGCACCAGGCGAACGGTCTACCCGACGGGAGGCCCTAGCCACATGGTATTTCCATTTTTACTTTTGGGTAAACAAACTGGATATTTCTTTGAAGACAGAAACTACTGTGTGGCATTGGCGCTCTATTGGTTACCTACTACCAACTAACATTCCCCCTTACACAAATCTACTTTAGCTTCGCACTCCCATAAGGAATCCATATCTACCATACAAGTAATTTGGAATGGGTACTTTACTGTCACGACCCCGAAAGTAATTGGGATCAAAACTTGTGTCTCATCCTTTTCGATCTGTTCCACATTGCACTCAGTATATGACAGTTCCCCCCATGAACCATGGACCTTGCCGTTGGTGGGGAGGCTTGCGTGCCTCAGCGATACAGATAGCCGTACCGTAGGTACAACCCTAACGGAGGGGTATCTGTTGAGAGGCCAGACAAACGTGTGGTTCCTGAAGAGGGGCAGCAGCCTTTTCAGTAGTTGCAGGGGCAACAGTCTGGATGATTGACTGATCTGGCCTTGTAACAATAACCAAAACGGCCTTGCTGTGCTGGTACTGCGAACGGCTGAAAGCAAGGGGAAACTACGGCCGTAATTTTTTCCGAGGGCATGCAGCTTTACTGTATGATTAAATGATGATGGCGTCTTCTTGGGTAAAATATTCCGGAGGTAAAATAGTCCCCCATTCGGATCTCCGGGCGGGGACTACTCAAGAGGATGTCGTTATCAGGAGAAAGAAAACTGGCGTTCTACGGATCGGAGCGTGGAATGTCAGATCCCTTAATCGGGCAGGTAGGTTAGAAAATTTAAAAAGGGAAATGGATAGGTTAAAGTTAGATATAGTGGGAATTAGTGAAGTTCGGTGGCAGGAGGAACAAGACTTCTGGTCAGGTGACTACAGGGTTATAAACACAAAGTCAAATAGGGGTAATGCAGGAGTAGGTTTAATAATGAATAGGAAAATAGGAATGGGGGTAAGCTACTACAAACAGCATAGTGAACGCATTATTGTGGCCAAGATAGATACGAAGCCCACATCTACTACAGTAGTACAAGTTTATATGCCAACTAGCTCTGCAGATGACGAAGAAATTGAAGAAATGTATGATGAAATAAAAGAAATTATTCAGACAGTGAAGGGAGACGAAAATTTAATAGTCATGGGTGACTGGAATTCGAGTGTAGGAAAAGGGAGAGAAGGAAACGTAGTAGGTGAATATGGACTGGGGCTAAGAAATGAAAGAGGAAGCCGCCTGGTAGAATTTTGCACAGAGCACAACTTAATCATAGCTAACACTTGGTTTAAGAATCATGATAGAAGGTTGTATACATGGAAGAACCCTGGAGATACTAAAAGGTATCAGATAGATTATATAATGGTAAGACAGAGATTTAGGAACCAGGTTTTAAATTGTAAGACATTTCCAGGGGCAGATGTGGACTCTGACCACAATCTATTGGTTATGACCTGTAGATTAAAACTGAAGAAACTGCAAAAAGGTGGGAATTTAAGGAGATGGGACCTGGATAAACTGAAAGAACCAGAGGTTGTACAGAGTTTCAGGGAGAGCATAAGGGAACAATTGACAGGAATGGGGGAAAGAAATACAGTAGAAGAAGAATGGGTAGCTTTGAGGGATAAAGTAGTGAAGGCAGCAGAGGATCAAGTAGGTAAAAAGACGAGGACTAGTAGAAATCCTTGGGTAACAGAAGAAATATTGAATTTAATTGATGAAAGGAGAAAATATAAAAATGCAGTAAATGAAGCACGCAAAAAGGAATACAAACGTCTCAAAAATGAGATTGACAGGAAGTGCAGAATGGCTAAGCAGGGATGGCTAGAGGACAAATGTAAGGATGTAGAGGCATATCTCACTAGGGATAAGATAGATACTGCCTACAGGAAAATTAAGGAGACCTTTGGAGATAAGAGAACCACTTGTATGAACATCAAGAGCTCAGATGGAAACCCAGTTCTAAGCAAAGAAGGGAAAGCAGAAAGGTGGAAGGAGTATATAGAAGGTCTATACAAGGGCGATGTACTTGAGGACAATATTATGGAAATGGAAGAGGATGTAGATGAAGATGAAATTGGAGATACGATACTGCGTGAAGAGTTTGACAGAGCACTGAAAGACCTGAGTCGAAACAAGGCCCCCGGAGTAGACAACATTCCAGTAGAACTACTGACGGCCTTGGGAGAGCCAGTCGTGACGAAACTCTACCATCTGGTGAGCAAGATGTATGAAACAGGCGAAATACCCTCAGACTTCAAGAAGAATATAATCATTCCAATCCCAAAGAAAGCAGGTGTTGACAGATGTGAAAATTACCGAACAATCAGTTTAATAAGCCACAGCTGCAAAATACGAACACGAATTCTTTACAGACGAATGGAAAAACTAGTAGAAGCCGACCTCGGGGATGATCAGTTTGGATTCCGTAGAAATACTGGAACACGTGAGGCAACACTGACCTTACGACTTATCTTAGAAGAAAGATTAAGGAAAGGCAAACCTACGTTTCTAGCTTTTGTAGACATAGAGAAAGCTTTTGACAATGTTGAATGGAATACTCTCTTTCAAATTCTAAAGGTGGTAGGGGTAAAATACAGGGAGCGAAAGGCTATTTACAATTTGTGCAGAAACCAGATGGCAGTTATAAGAGTCGAGGGGCATGAGAGGGAAGCAGCGGTTGGGAAGGGAGTGAGACAGGGTTGTAGCCTCTCCCCAATGTTATTCAATCTGTATATTGAGCAATCAGTAAAGGAAACAAAAGAAAAATTCGGAGTAGGTATTAAAATCCATGGAGAAGAAATAAAAACTTTGAGGTTCGCCGATGACATTGTAATTCTGTCAGAGACAGCAAAGGACTTGGAAGAGCAGTTGAACGGAATGGATGGTGTCTTGAAGGGAGGATATAAGATGAACATCAACAAAAGCAAAACGAGGATAATGGAATGTAGTCGAATTAAGTCGGGTGATGCTGAGGGAATTAGATTAGGAAATGAGACACTTAAAGTAGTAAAGGAGTTTTGCTATTTGGGGAGCAAAATAACTGATGATGGTCGAAGTAGAGAGGATATAAAATGTAGACTGGCAATGGCAAGGAAAGCGTTTCTAAAGAAGAGAAATCTGTTAACATCGAGTATAGATTTAAGTGTCAGGAAGTCATTTCTGAAAGTATTTGTATGGAGTGTAGCCATGTATGGAAGTGAAACATGGACGGTAAATAGTTTGGACAAGAAGAGAATAGAAGCTTTTGAAATGTGGTGCTACAGAAGAATGCTGAAGATCAGATGGGTAGATCACATAACTAATGAGGAAGTATTGAACAGGATTGGGGAGAAGAGAAGTTTGTGGCACAACTTGACCAGAAGAAGGGATCGGTTGGTAGGACATGTTCTGAGGCGTCAAGGGATCACCAATTTAGTATTGGAAGGCAGCGTGGAGGCTAAAAATCGTAGGGGGAGACCAAGAGATGAATACACTAAGCAGATTCAGAAGGATGTAGGTTGCAGTAAGTACTGGGAGATGAAGAAGCTTGCACAGGATAGAGTAGCATGGAGAGCTGCATCAAACCAGTCTGAGGACTGAAGACAACAACAACATATGACAGTTTTCGATGGGGAAAGTCGGCAGAGGTTTAGCTTCATTTATTTCATTAAATAATTATTGCTTAGACGTTTCCTATATCATTGCTCCCATATCTAAACATATCAGCATCAGTAAGATACAGCTTTCAATAGTGCCTGAACTTCCTCCTCATGGTTCTCATATTTACAACCTACATCGCCAACCCATAACCAGTCTCACGTACTTTGATCTTCATCATATCTGATAAACCTGACATTGTGATATAGTTCACCACCGTTTGGGTCACCAGCCATAGCTTGGGAGCCTAGCCTGACTGGATTAAGTTTCCCGACTGTAGGAGCGGACTGACAGCACTGCTGCCCATGGCTTAAATGATTGTTATGGTTTGCCCTCCTCCCCATGATTTAGCATCTCTTCGCGGGGTGGGCTCTTGCCGAGCACTGCCTCCCTGCTCGCCGTGCATTGGCGCCGCATCCCCATGCCGAGAATTGTTTGAGTTTGGGTTATTCTGGTCCACCTGGCCAACCAATGCCTCCTCTATCTCCATTCCGACTATGTGTCCTGTTTTGATAGCCTGTGTTGTATCGTTTTCCCCCTTTTTCTCTAAACCAATTTCTGCCAGCACAGTAATTTCCATTTACATGTGAGTTACCATTATTTCCGTTATTCGGAAGTGAAGGGTACTATCCGTTAAAATCTCTATTATTATTATGAGTATTAGGATTAAGATTCATTCCTGAATTAGCTTCTACGATTCCATTCTTTCCTGATATATTTGACTCCTCATGTATAATATGGATTGAATCTAATACGAACAAAAGGTACTCCAAGTCTGTTTCCGACACCGTTAGAAGTTTAATCTCTCCTTTTACGGGTAATTTACTCATCAAAATCCTAACCACATCTGGATGGAGCTTGGGTTCATCCCAGTAACGCTTCTTGTTGATATTTCAAAATATTTCCTCAGCCCACCTTTCCTTGTGTACGGCTAAGGACTAAATACGTCTCAGCCGAGTGGTCCCTGAACACTCCTAGACCAAAGTTTACTGAGGAAAGTCTGCTCAAGATGCAAGCATTTTGGACACTTTTCTGCCGTATCTGCGGCCCAAAGCAAGGCGTCGCCTTGAAAGAAACCAACCATATAATTTTATATTTTTATTTCTATCCATCTTTGCGGCAACGTATTCCCGAAGGATCTTATGAACACAACTGTTTTTCGTCTCCTCTGAAACATTTGCACTTATCGGTGTTTTAGAATACCCTCATTCAACAAAATGATTGTAAGCGTATGCTCTAACTGCTGCACTGAACAAAGGTTGCAGGAGTGTTCACCTGTTCGTTTATCTGATACTTACTCTGGTCTAAGAACTGCGTTTGCAGTTCGTATTCTGCCCCCGCACTAACCTGCCTGCCAGGGGACGGATGCTCCGTGGTATCCACTGGTGGTGGAGCTATACGAAATGCACTTCCACCCCTCACAGCGCTCGTCTTGGCGTTATTTCCTGTATCCGGTGTCAACTCACTTCGTATTTGCTCCATAATAGCTTTAATATTCTGGTCTACCCTCGCGATAATTTCATTTCCTTTCTCTGTAACAAGCTTTTCAGCGGCCTCGCGACAAATCCTATATCCGTGTACCACTTTTTGTGCGAGGGTTGTCTTACTTTCAAAGTCACCCTTGCCTATACGATCCTGAAACTTCTCTCTACTAGCATCTAACACCGTCGCCCTAACTTTAATCGATCTACTTCTTTTGTCAATTTCTTAACCTGTTCTGTTATTTCCTCACACGTTTCGATAAAATTCGCTAGCACTGTTACATCTTTTTCTAGTTCGAAATGTAGTACATGTAAGGTGTCTCGCCGTGCAGGCAGCTGACCGAACTTACTAGTAGCTTTCTGCTGCTCATCAAGTACCTTGGTAAGGTCATTACGCATTATAGTGAAATCATTTTTAAAATCTTCATGATCATCTGTTATCATTTTACATACAATTCATCTGTACCACAAGCTATTTTCGTAAGATTATCATTCATTTGCTTCATACCGCTACCGGAGAGGGCTCGTATTTGTTGGATTAATATATAATTTCTGCGGCCATCTAAAATAATATCGTTTCATATTATTGGGGTGAAGTTACTCACCGGCCGTTGTGACCGAGCGGTTCTAGGCGCTTCAGTATGGAACCACGCGGCTGCTACGGTCGCAGGTTCGAATCCTGCCTCGGGCATGGATGTGTCTGATGCCCTTAGGTTAGATAGGTGTCCGTAGTTCTAAGTCTAGAGGACTGATGACCTCAGATGTTAAGTCGCATAGTGCTCAGAGCCATTCGAACCATTTTTGAAATAACCATAGTTCTAAGAGCCTTTTGCACCATTTTGAAGTTACTTCTGCCGTTTTTTATGCCTTCCACAACGAAATTATAGTACATATGCGCTTCCCAAACATATACTCTAAGCAACGTGGCGTATGTAACATATCATATCGCGGCGCCGATGCCACGTCCTCGATTCTTGGTGGCGTCAGCCAGGCCCCTTTAGCCCTGGTGACGTCAATCCCCTATCATTGTGAACACATACTATCTTCTGTACGAACAGTGCCGGTTGTTTATGCTCAGTTATGTCACAGATTACTGAATTCGGTGCAGTTTTTATGCGTGCATTAATCTCACACTGATACACAACATTCTTAACACTCAAACAATTTTGGTTACTGTCACTACTCACCATTTTGATACAAAATAAAATATCCACTATTGTTTATAAATTGCAGTAAGGTGTTTGTAACTATCTCCAACAATATGCGACACACACTACAAAGTACTACTGTTGTGTAAATTCAATAAATTTGAAATTTATCGGAACAGTGCTGGATGACCAAAGTAAATTTTGCAGTCTTCTCCTACTTCACATGACGTTATACCATTCCTTATGTCCCAAAAATACTGATTGCAATCGTCGAAATTATTTTATGCATTCTCTTCTGTTGATATGTCTTTTTCAACTTATGTGACGATACTCAAGAAAAGAAAATGAAAAGACAAATATTAGTACTTTGTATCCCAATGGAGTTACAGATCCGGCCGTAGTCGCCAGTGCAGTATTTAATTGCATAAATGAGAGTATCCATCGATATTTAAATGTGTTGAGTTGGAACTTGTGACACCTGGGGATACAGTCTCATAATACCAACATTTAGTTTCCAATCTCAGCGTAATTAAACTGGCTTCTTATGGAGCATTTTCTTAAATACAGATCTGTTCTTTGTTGTTTTTAGTTTTGCTGAACAGTTATGACAGCACCTTGTACCTTTTATTTCGTCTAAGAGGCGATGATGAATGAATTGTTTGTCGCATCCTGTGTAAATGTTCAGTCGCCGTGCAGTTATATGTACTTCATTTCCTTGTTGCAGAATTCTTTTTCTGTATCGCTCTTTTGGAACACAACTGGAAATAATGTCTGATATGCACTTTTCACTTCTGTAACTCACTTATTATTTCACTTCATGGAAGTTCACACTCTTAACATTACTTACAACTGCAGTTGTACATAATGCGACATGACATTGCCTCCCATCTCCATATTGCCCCACTAACTGACAATTCACTACTGACAGTCCGTGACGCCTGCCCAGACTCAACAACCACAACAAAATAAGAGCTCAGCTCAGAGATATTCCTATATTACTCGAAGACTACTCGTAACGCCTTCTTCATTTGTGACAACACGTTTTTTCTGGCATCCTCACGTTCACGTAGAATATTTCTGTATACTGTTTGAGATTGTTTAGGTTAATTACATTTTATCGAGAAAACAAAAGTTGTTAAATAGAGAGCTGCGTAGGGACAATTAATTATCTCTTATCATTGCAGCCTGAAGTCCCACTTCAGCCTGGTAATCCGTACTTTAAAAATAATGAGTTAACACAACTGGGTGACAGCTTATGCCATCTATTATCATTTGCTAAGTATTGAAGTTCATATCTGTTTCCATTTTCGCTCCACAGAGGCCTTAAGCGGTTGTGCGTATTTGTAACTAAGCATTATATTGTGTGCGAAACCGACAACCCTCAGGAAATGACTGAACAAAATAACAAGAGATTTTCTGCTGCAAGAAAGCTTGACTTTTCCACAGGAACAAAAAAAGCGACGAATCGTTGGGAAGGAAAGAAGTAAATCCACTACAAAAGAAAGTAAACCATGTGACCTTTTCAAGAAATGCATCCAGAACATTCAAGAACACGTGAGGTCCAACATTCGATCGGAATATTACAGTTTGCTTGATGACGCTGCTCAGAGATTACTTCTCTCTACATGCAATAACTCTTTTGCCACCAAAGAGGCGTTATGCAACTAGTATCAGTGTATAATGTAGCCTACCTGTAAGTACAGAAAACATTATAATTTGTAAACAAGCACTAGCCAGTATTCTTGGAAATGAATGGAACACAAGCAGAAGAAGAGGGGGAAAACCAAGACCAAAGAACGTATCTGAAAAATGCAGGAATATCATTCGGGATTTCATTAATAGATACCCAGATACAAGAGTCATTACACAAGGAGAGGTAATACTAATAGAAAATACCTGCCTCCAGATCACTACGAAATAAACCTGTATCACCTATATATGAAGAGTTTTACTGGCAATGTAGAATAACGAACAACAATCACCTTATCCACACACCTTTTTGGAACAGAATTGAATTGACATTTTGGTGAACCCAATTTAGCCCGCATGTCGTGGTCGTGCGGTAGCGTTCTCGCTTCCCACGCCCGGGTTCCCGGGTTCGATTCCCGGCGGGGTCAGGGATTTTCTCTGCCTCGTGATGGCTGGGTGTTGTGTGATGTCCTTAGGTTAGTTAGGTTTAAGTGGTTCTAAGTTCTAGGGGACTGATGACCATAGATGTTAAGTTCCACAGTGCTCAGAGCCATTTTTTTGAACCCAATTTGGCCACATTTGAGCAGAGTGACTTTCTAGCAATGACTCTGAGAAGCACTAAATCAGAAACAGAGAAAAAGAACATCCTAAGAGACAAAGAGCTGCACCTTCGGAATGCTGAAGAAGCCCAGAAGCGAATGAAAATAGATTTTGAGAATCTGCTGGAAGTGAAACGCTTTTCACAACAGTATTTGGTATGAAACAAAACATACCTCATACATACCAGTGTCACATTTTATTCCAGGCAGCTGTAAACATTGCAGAGAAAGGCAAGACACCCACAATACACCTCACACCTCTCCACTACTAGCGCCTACCAACCAATGAAGCTAAACTGAAGAACATCGAGAATTTTATGCTGGACTGAGGAGCATAATGCCCACATCACGCAAACTACGGGGTAGACAAGCGACAGATCAACAAACACGAGGGCAGTGGCATCAACGACAGCACTCTCAGACTGAAAGCGACTCAGATAATTCGTGGGATGATGAAGACGATAAGTAAAGAAAGAGTTTTGTAGCTTTACGGGTTTTTAATGCGAAATAATTAAATTATGTTCGCTTTATTTTTTATTTTTTTCGTAGACAAAACTTTAAGGGATATTGTCAAACATTTGTGGGTAATTTATATTGTTCACTCTGAAAACGCAAAAATAAACAAAATGTAACCCAGTCATAATCAGTAAAATACTACTAATATGCGTTACATAAAATATCTCAAAAGTAACATTGTTTCCGCCGCCCCAGACGAAGAAGGAAGTTGCCCGGTTTGTGGACATGATAAGTTACGCAAGAAGAGTGAAAACTTTCAATGTGAGAAGCACAGCAATCTGCTTTCGATGCTATTAGGACAGCCTTAGCAAACCCTCCCATCCTTGCCATCCTGGACTTGGACCGACCTTTTGTGGTGCAGACCGACATCTCGAAAAATGGCTCTGAGCACTACGGGACTTAACTTCTGAGGTCATCAGTCCCCTAGAACTTAGAACTACTTAAACCAAACTAACCTAAGGACATCACACACATCCGTAGCGGTCGCGCGGTTCCAGACTGTAGCGCCTAGAACCGATCGGCCAACCCGGCCGGCCGGACATCTCGAATTCAGGTGTTGCTGCTGTGCTTTCACAAGATGAGGACGAACGGTGACCTATAGCTTTTGCCTCGAGAGCTCTCTCTCCGCATAAACTGAAATATTCTGTTTCTGGCGGTGGTGTTCACCCTGGAAATTTAAATTCTACCGCAGCAACAGCAATTTACACTCTAAACCGATAACCGGGCTTTGAACTTGGTCTCCGAGAAACACAGGACGTAATGCCCACTGAGTCTTTGGTATTTCGGCATTTCGCTTCATGGTGAATTATATATGTGAGGGATGGTGAATCTGATAGCGGATGCCTTGAACCGGATGTCTGGAGGAGGATGGGAGCGGCAATCATTATGAACAGGATGTACAAACTCTGCATTGGTTCATGGGAGACTGAAGTTCCACAACGTCTACTAACATTAAGAAAAAACAGATCAAGTCCTGCAGAAAATCAAGCATGTTTTCCTTGCGGGTGAACAGGTACCTGGCTATCCTATGGGAGAAGGGATCGTATGTTACCAGAGACACCACAATGAAAGAGTCAAGACTTGTGTGCCTAGCGAGTTACTGCGAGAGATTTTCCAGTACTTCAACAATTCATTCATCGGTGGGTATTTGGGGCTTGGTAAAACTTTTGCAAATATTAAAGAATAGTTCACCTGGCCTACACTGTGTAAGGATTTAAGGAGATTAGTGGAGGCATGTAAAGTAGCTAAGCTGAATTCGATCTCTCGAAAGGAGTTTGTACGCTCCTCAAGGGAGAATTATCCAATGGATAAGGTATTTCTTGTAAGCGTAGGCTTCCGCGGCCGTTGTCATCTTCAATAAAATTCTTCAGGGTATCAGACCGCATCGTCATAATTTAAAATGCGCCAACGTTTCGGCCAGCGTTGGCGCATTTTAAATTATGACGATGCGGTCTGATACCCTGAAGAATTTTATTGAAGAAAGGTATTTCTTGATTACGTAGGCTCCTTGCGGCGAATCCGTAATGGTAGCTGTTTCATGTGGATGGTGGTGGATGGTCTCTCAAGATTCGTATGGAAGTACCTGTAATCTTGACTACGTGCCACGTATTTGTTATGCTTTGTCATTTTTATGCCCTTGCGGAAAATTGTCAGTGATGGTTCAAATGGCTCTGAGCACTATGGGACTTAACATCTGTGGTCATCAGTCCCCTAGAACTTAGAACTACTTAAACCTAACTAACCTAAGGACATCACACACATCCATGCCCGAGGCAGAATTCGAACCTGCGACCGTAGCAGTCGCGCGGTTCCGGACTGAGCGCCTAGAACCGCTAAACCACCGCGGCCGGCATTGTCAGTGATAACGCCCCCGCGCCAGTTTACGAAATTCTGCTTCGGGAATGAGATATGCCACTTCACTACCATACCCTATTACCCGTGACACTGCTTCACGGGAAGAGTTAACCGAAGTTCATCCGAATATTTTTCCAAGCTCAGTCACAGCATAAGCGAGACGTTTCGCTTTCCTGGTTGAGCTTCCCTTTAATTATCTCCATCATCAAGGGATTGTGGCTATCCCAGCATCCATAACATTGGGCGATCACCTTAACTCCCCCTTGAATAACTTGTGCTGTGTGAATGATCTTCTCCCCGAGAAGATTGTCCGCCGCTCGTGGTCTCGCGGTAGCGTTCTCGCTTCCCGAGCACGGGGTCCCGGGTTCGATTCCCGGCGGGGTCAGGGATTTTCACCTGCCTCGAGATGACTGGATGTTTGTGCTGTCCTCATCATTTCATCATCATCCAGTAAAGTGGCGAAATTGGACTGAGCAAAGATTGGGAAATTGTACGGGCGCTGATAACCACGCAGTTGAGCGCCCCACAAACCAAACATCATCATCATCCCCGAGAAGATAACGCCAAAGGTTATCCAAGAGAACCGGAGATTGGGCGATGAAGTTTTCTTTCGCAAATTTGATGTAGGTGGCTAGCGTACGGGTGGCATTTCAAGCAAGTTAGCGCTTTGTTCTGTTGGTCCTTGCAAGTTAACCTCAATGTGCAATTGGATTAACTTGTCGGTCCACAACACCAAAACGGGCAAGTTATCTAGGGTTCACGTCCCTCAGGTTAAGGATGGAGCATATTCTAGGTTTCTTGGCTGCCTGTCTCCTTTTACCAACAAGATGGGGTTCTTAGCCTTTTTGTGGGAGACCATGACCCGTGGGGCCGCTCCTGTCTCTGAAGCGTCAGTGGCGCCGTTGTGTGGCGATCTTCGTAGTTGGAACGTGGGCTCCAAGTAGTAAGGTGTCGGAGGGAAGTCCATGGAATGGAGCACGCGGCCGTGTAGCGCTTGGACGTTAGCTGGAGAAGCCGTGAGCCTGGTGGGGCAGGCAGGTGTCTGGGACGGCTATCATTGTTGTGTGCAAGGAACACCGCGGTGACCGAGCCGCGAACGCTGTTAAAGGCTGCCGGGCTATGTCCCGGGGAGCTAGGTTAAGAGGGACAACCTGAGGCCCCGATTGCAATAAAAAATAGTCTGGTGAGCAGTTTGAGTGCTTCACGTTGTGGATTGTTGGTGCCTTATTGTTGAAACGTCCCCTTTGAACAATTATACATGTCTGTCCTTAAACTGACACACAAATTTTTAGCGCAACGCAATCTGACTTTCAATAATCCCTACAAAAGAGTTGCCCTGACTAACATTAACCTATACCTTTCACAAATCACTTACCTCACAAAAATCTTCGTTACTCCAACTACTGCAATACAGCGAGCGCCACTACTGCCAGCTACATAAAAGATTCAAACTACTGATGGCACTAACTATTGATAGGCATAGTTAGCAAATGAAAGATTTTAATAGAGAACAAACAATGTATTTACCTTAATAGTATTGAAAAATCATAATATACATAGCAGTTCATGACATCCAGTCTTACAAATTTCAAAACTCCGCCATTTCTCTCCCCACATCCACCACTGCTGGCGGCTCACCTCCAACTGCGCAACGCTACGCGCTGTTAACAGCCAACTGCCCAACGCTACAATGGCAGACAACAATGCAAACTATCCACAGACTGCACACAGCACAGCCAGTCATTTTTCATACAGAGCGCTACGTGGCGTTACCAATAAGAAAACCTAAACAGCCTACTTACGTTGTGAAGTGCCTTGCTGTGAAGTGCCTTGTTGTGAACGTGGTGTCAGAACATTGCCTGAGTGAATTGGAACTTTTACCGAGAATAATGGAATGTAGTCGAATTAAATCGGGTGATGCCGCAGGAATTAGATTAGGAAATGACACGCTTGAAGTAGTAAATGAGTATTGCTATTTGGGGAGCAAAATAACTGATGATGGTCGAAGTAGAGAGGATGTAAAATGTAGACTGGCAATGGAAAGGAAAGCATTTCTGAAGAAGAGAAATTTGTTAACATCGAGTATAGATTTAAGTGGCCGAAGTCGTTTCTGAAAGTATTTGTATGGAGTGTAGCCATGTATGGAAGTGAAACATGGACGATAAATAGTTAAGACACAACGTAGACAGAGGGAGCGGCAGCACAGTGACTAAATTCGCTTGAAGACATACAGCACCAAATCGAAGCTTTATCATTTGGGCTGCTATTGAGTACAACCAAAAATCAGAGTTGCTGCGTGTACAGGGTACTGTGACCAACGTGAGTGACAACCTGCGATCCGTAGCCATAACCTTTCTGCTTAACACCCCAGACACCATTCTTCAGCAAGACATGCATGACACATGTTGCTGCACAAACACCTGCCCTCTTTGTGGCACAGGATGTCAGCCTTTTGTCCCGGACCGGCAGATCAACACAATTGTCTACAACCGAACATTTGTGGGATATGGTGAAACGACAGGTGCAGCGTTGTGACCCATTTTAACTACCGCAGTTAACGTTGGAACCAGTGGAAACTCTACCACAGGATGCCATTCGCTCCTTATATGCGTCGATGCCATTACACATAGAACAAGTCATCAGGGCCCATGGCGGACACTGTGCTTATTACACATGCTGAACCGAGGTGACTGAGCCGGCCGCGGTGACCGAGCGGTTCTACGCGCTTCAGTCCGGAACCGCGCGACTGCTATGGTCGCAGGTTGGAATCCTGCCTCGGGCATGGATGTGTGTGTTGTCCTTAGGTTAGTTAGGTTCAAATGGTTCAAATGGCTCTGAGCACTATGGGACTCAACTGCTGAGGTCATTAGTCCCCTAGAACTTAGAACTAGTTAAACCTAACTAACCTAAGGACATCACAAACATCCATGCCTGAGGCAGGATTCGAACCTGCGACCGTAGCGGTCTTGCGGTTCCAGACTGCAGCGCCTTTAACCGCACGGCCACTTCGGCCGGTGGTTAGTTAGGTTTAAGTTATAGGGGACTGATGACCTCAGATGTTAAGCCCCATAGTGCTCAGAGCCATTTGAACCATTTGAGGTGACTGAAACGCTAATCATCTCTGCAGTCAGTACTACTGTTGATGTGCTGTGAGTATGAACGCCCTATCTCTAGTCCTTCAAGATGTTCTGTTTTGCGGAACGAGTGTAGAAGAGTGACACGTGGCAAATTAAGAGAGAGGTAAAAATGTACTCAAGTAAGGGTTCCTAGACGTTACTGATGAAAAACTACTAAGGAAACACGTCATTTAAACCCAGTACCAACAAGCAGTTAGTATGATCCAGGACGTAGAGTTTACTGCCCTCGCATAGTGTCTGTGCACAACATCCCTGTTTCGCGTGATGAGCAGGTGGGCGACTTATTGTCAGTCAAGGATCCGGATTGCCTTTCTCAGACCATTCTTCCGTTTGGGAAGTTGCTTTATCGCCGAAACGTGTGTGAAACAAACATAAGCGTGGACGCGTTAACTCGTCACCATGGAGGCTGTTGCTGTCAGCTGGCTGTCTGGTTGTTGTGACTGGCTGGAGGAAGCTGCCCCGCTGGGTGGGAGTGACGTCATCGCTGGCAATGGCCGAGCACGCTCGCTTCCACTCTGACTTGTACTGCCACCAGTAACGGCGTGGTGCCTGAGTCTGAGCTGGTCATCGTTGCATGCTGAATTTATACATTTTCGATGTGAAATTACAATCAGAAATCTGTCGTCCTCCATATGGCGTGACTACCAGCAGTGATAGTGTGGGGTGTAATTTCGTTTCACAGCAGGACCCCTTTTGTTGTGATCAGAAACACCGTCACAGCACAGCGGTCCGTCGACGATATTCTGCACCTCGTTTTGTTGCACTTCATGGTAAGCCATCCCGAGCTTACATTTCAGCTAGGCACGGCTGGAGTTTTTACTGCTTATCTTCATGCTTGACGCTAGCTTGGCATGCATGGTCGCCAGATCCCTCCCCAGTTGTGAATGTTCGGAGCATGATGGGCAGGACCCACCAGCAGGATAGGGATTTCGACGATTTGACTAGTCAAATGGACAGATGTGTCACGATGTCTGTCACGAAGACATCCATCAACTGTAACGGTCAACGGCAAGCCGAACAACTGCTTGTGTAAGGGACAGTGATGGACCAGTTGACATCCTCAATTTGTGAAACTCTTTCTCTTGAATAAATCATCCACCTTTTGTGAAATTCTGATCTTTTGTTTGTCTGTACATGCACAATACTTCTACCCATTTATGTCCCATTCGAACAATTCCTTTGTGGTGCGTCTTTTTTTTAGTATATTTTTAGAGGGCCAGAGAACTGCAAGAGAAGTGCTGGCCACGCAACATCGAACATGCCATCTGCTGAGGTAGGTCAGTACCGCACGAGAAATACGAAATCTTGCGTTATCGTGTAGAAAGAGAACGTCACGCTGATTTCGAGGATGGGACACAACGTTAGAAATGTAATGGCAACTGTCCAAATTATTGGCTATGCGAGCCAAACCCGCCTCAAGGTTAACACTCCTGAAACCATCGACTCTCAGTTGCACGACGGTCGTGGAGGTCCAACCATCATGAGTAGCAGAGACAAGGAACGACAAACCGCAGCCTCGACAGACCACCATCCTGCCGATGTCGACCACCTACATGTGTCACTTTGTCTGTCTAGCAGAATGCGGGCAGGCATTATCGTGCAGTAACATCACTTCACGATAGTTGTTCTTTGACTGCGTCTGCAAGACGCCTTAGTTGTTGACAATAAATATCAGCAGGGGTGATTACACCTCGCGGAAGCAATTCTTATTACACAATGCCTTCGCTACTCTACCAGATGGAAAGCATTATTTTTTGTGGATGGACGCCCGTCTTTGTATGGGGGGGTTGCCGCTTTGTTTGAGCTGCTAGCATGAGTTTCTTAGAAGTAGATACCTTAGGGGCTGCGAAGCAACTCAAATCGCTTGATACGGGCAAGCCTTCAGGTCCAGATTGTATACCGATTAGGTACCTGTCAGATTACGCTGATACTATAGCTCCCTACTTAGCAATCATATACAACCGCTCGCTCACCGATAGATCTGTACCTACAGATTGGAAAATTGCGCAGGTCGCACCAGTGTTTAAGAAGGGTAGTAGGAGTAATTCATCGAACTACAGACCTATATCATTGACGTCGGTTTGCAGTAGGGTTTTGTAGCATATACTGTATTCAAACATTATGAATCACATCGAAGGGAACGATCTATTGATACGTAATCAGCATGGCTTCAGAAAACATCCTTCTTGAGCGACGCAGCTAGCTCTTTATTCGCACGAAGTAATGGCCGCTATCGACAGGGGATCTCAAGTTGATTCCGTATTTCTAGATTTCCGGAAAGCTTTTGACACCGTTCCTCAGAAGCGACTTCTAACCAAGCTGCGGGCCTATGGGGTATCGTCTCAGTTCTACGACTGGATTCGTGATTTCTTGCCAGGAAGGTCGCAGTTTGTAGTAATAGACGGCAAATCGTCGAGTAAAACTGAAGTGATATTAGGTGTTCCCCAGGGAAGTGTCCTGGGACCTCTGCTGTTCCTGATCTATATAAATGACCTGGGTGACAATCTGAGCAGTTCTCTTAGGTTGTTCGCAGATGATGCTGTAATTTACCGTCTAGTCAGGTCGTCCGAAGACCAGTATCAGTTGCAAAGCGATTTAGAAAAGATTGCTGTATGGTGTGGCAGGTGGCAGTTGATGCTAAATAACGAAAAGTGGGAGGTGATCCACATGAGTTCCAAAAGAAATCCGTTGGAATTCGATTACTCGATAAATAGTACAATTCTCGAGGCTGTCAATTCAACTAAGTACCTGGGTGTTAAAATTACGAACAACTTCAGTTGGAAAGACCACATAGATAATATTGTGGGGAAGGTGAGCCAAAGGTTGCGTTTCATTGGCAGGACACTTAGAAGATGCAACAAGTCCACTAAAGAGACAGCTTACACTATACTCGTTCGTCCTCTGTTAGAATATTGCTGCGCGGTGTGGGATCCTTACCAGGTGGGAATGACGGAGGACATCGAAAGGGTGCAAAAAAGGGCAGCTCGTTTCGTATTATCACGTAATAGGGGAGAGAGTGTGGCAGATATGGTACGCGAGTTGGGATGGAAGTCATCAAAGAAAAGACGTTTTTCGTCGCGGCGAGATCTGTTTACGAAATTTCAGTCACCAACTTTCTCTTCCGAATGAGAAAATATTTTGTTGAACTCAACCTACATTGGTAGGAATGATCATCAAAATAAAATAAGAGAAATCAGAGCTCGAACAGAAAGGTTTAGATGTTCGTTTTTCCCGCGCGCTATTCGGGAGTGGAATGGTAGAGAGATAATGGTTCGATGAACCCTCTGCCAAGCACTTAAATGGGAATTGCAGAGTAATCATGTAGATGTAGATGTAGAACCTTTCTTTCCATTACATAAGCATAAAGACAGCTATTTCTCCTCGCCATTAACGATACAGGATGGAAATTGTTGTGTTGTTTAGAAGCCTGTTGATGTCGAGCAAACAGAGATGGTTCAAATGGTTCAAATGGTTCTGAGCACTATGGGACTTAACTTCTGTGGTCATCAGTCCCCTAGAACTTAGAACTACGTAAGCCTAACTAACCTAAGGACATCACACACATCCATGCCCGAGGCAGGATTCGAACCTGCGACCGTAGCGGTCACGCGGTTCCAGACTGAAGCGCCTTTAACCGCACGGCCACAGCGGCCGGCCAAACAGAGATGCGCATATGGTCACCCACTCAATGTTTTGGCTTATAGCACGTGGTATCCACACACCCGATTTCTGAACCTACCCCAGAGCACGCTAATGTCGCACAGTGGTAGACAGTTCACAGTTCACCACATCTGCCATTTCCTTAGTACGCTGAAGCCGATCTTCCTGTAACAATCCACTTAAACGATCTTCATCAGACCCCGGAGGTCTTCCTGAACGTGAAAGTCACTAGCGTCAAAAGGACCCCCTTAAAACGATAAAACCATTATCTTGCCACTCTCTGTCCAGTTGCATCACCCCATACACGGTGCAAATGTTTTTGGCTGCCTCCGCTCCCGTCACCCCGTTATTGAACCCAAACAGAAGAATATGTCGGAAATGTACCTATTTTTCCAATCGGCGAGAGATTCATCACTGTCTCCAAACGATAAAATGACGATATGTAAACTCAAATGGCAACAGTGAATTACAAATAAAAATGACAATCGAGAAATAAACATACATCAACCAGAATACCAACACGCAAAACGAAACCGCTCCGAACTTATGCACCAGCCTAATCCCTCATAAGAATTAGCCACTAATTCTCAATGTATATTTCTAAAATTAAAGCAGACAATAGCTATCGATTCGTTCTACGTTATTTTAACCTGTGACAAAGAAATACTATTGGTTCGACACATTTTATTGATATTCACGTCGTATTTGTTGGATACAGTTAAGCTTATTGTGATGTCGTCCGAAGAGCTGGGTGCCAAAGAAAGGTTGGCACCTTGCAGCGAAACCACAGGAGAGTGTAGTCGCCGAACGCCGCGCTGACGAATCAGAAACTCCGGCGCCGCCACGCCTCTCTACGCCATAGCAGCAGGTGAACTCTCGGCCGTAGTTCGCAGTTAGCGATCAACAACAGTATCGCTTAAGACAGGGCGCCGGTTCTTAAATGTTCATTAATGTGAATATTATCTCAGTTATTCGCTAACTGAAGAGTCTTCTAAATTTGTCTGTATCAAGTGATGCTTTAATATTCAGAGACAGTTCTACATCGGCAAGCACATGGATACTCTGCAAATCACATTTAAGAGCCTGGCAGAGGGTTCACCGAGCCACTTTCACAATTCTCCGTTATTCCAATCTCTGATGACTTTACTAGTCGATAAACGACAGCATCATCTGCAAACAACCTAAGGCGGCTGCTCAGATTGTCTTCCAAATCTTTTATATAGATAAGGAAAAGAAAAGTCCTATAACACTACCTTGGGGAAACCACTTCTGTTTTACTCGATGACTTTCCGTAAATTACTACGAACTGTGACCTATCTGACAGGAAATCACGAATCCAGTCACATAACTGAGACTGTATTCCATAAGCATGCAATTTCATTAGAAGCCGCTTGTGTGACACAGTGTCAAAAATCTTCCGGAAATCCACATAGACGGAATTCATTTGAAATCCCTTGTCAGTAGCAATCAAGACTTCGTGCGAGTAAAGACCTAGTTGTGTTTCACAAGAACGATGCATTCTAAATCCGTGTTGACTGTGTGTTGTAAGCACTCAGAACATTCCTGTGGGAATGAATCGTACAGAGTTAAGTAAATCTTCGTATGCGGAATGAAAATTTCACTCTGCAGCGGAGTGTGCACTGATATGAAACTTCCTGGCAGACTAAAACTGTGTGCTGGACAGAGACTCGAACTCGGGACCTTTGCACCGAGCGAGGTGGTGCAGTGGTAACACACTGGACTCGCATTCGGGAGGACGACGGTTCAATCCCGCGTCCGGCCATCCTGATTTAGGTTTTCCGTGATTTCCCTAAATCGCTCCACGCAAATGCTGGGATGGTTCCTTTGAAAGGGCACGGCCGACTTCCTTTCCCATCCTTCCCTAATCCGATGAGACCGATGACCTCGCTGTATGGTCTCCTTCCCCCCAAACAAACCAAACCAAACCAAATCGGGACCTTTGCCTTTCGCTGGCAGGCGCTCTACCATCTCCCAGGAAGTTTCGTATCAGTGCGCACTCCGCTGCAGACTGAAAATTTCATTCTGGAAACATACCCCTAGCTGTGACTGCGGCATGTCTCATCAATATCATTTCTTACAGGAGTGCTAGTTCAGCAAGGTATGCAGGAGAGCTTCTGTGAAGTCTTAAAGGTACGAGACGAGGTACTGGCGGAATGAAAGCTGTGCGGACGGGTCGTGAGTTGTACTTGGGTAGCTCAGATGGTAAAGCACTTGCCCGTGAAAGGCAAAGCTTCTGAGTTCGTGTCTCGTTCCGGCACACAGTTTTAATCTGCCAGGATGTTTCAAATTCTCGTACATATATTGTAATAAAGTGGACTAATAATTTGTATATTAAGATTCCGCTCAATCTCCTCCCGGAGCAAACTCAAGAACCCACCATTGTTGGCGGCGAGTATACTTTCGTACGGCACAACATTTATGACAGCATACGTATCGGCACGTCACTTATGTCTTGACAGAGTTTGTTCCCAGAAAAATTAATAGGTCTAGTACAAATATGTTTATGGGGCATATATGGCAAAGTAAAGTTTAGTGTAGGAATGTCACAGCATTTTAAAGTGAGAACTGGTCTTGAACAAAGCGACACATTATCTCTAACACATTTCACTTCATTTTAAGCAATATAGACAAAGAACACAAAAAAACTCAGCTGGAATAAGACTTGATAATAACAAAACATGCTAATAATTGATAGCAAATAGGGCTGGCCGCTCATGGCAATTCGTACAGAACTACTGCAAGTAGAGCATGGCTACAAATTAAAGAGGAGAAAGCTGAGTATCACACGGTCGTAAGCAATAATAGTACCACACTGACAGCTAATGAATTCACTTCTAAAACAACGCATTTAAATTTTTGGGAAGCATTCTTAGCGAACAGGATAGAATGGAAACTGGGATTAAGGGAAAGATCACAGCGGCAAAAGGAGCATATTTTGGCTTAGGGGCTGTGTTGTGCAGTAGTGCTGTTACGATAACTTTCAGAATGACACCGTATTACGTTGTAATTCTCCCTGTATATATATACTGGTAATCCTCTGGAGAAAGGTATTGACGAAAATATTTAGCTTCAAGAGGGACCCCAGTCACGGGGAATGGAATACTCTTAAAAAAAAAAAAGCAACTAAGAACTGGTAGATCTGTACTGACTATCTGATATTCACCGAACCATGAAGAAAAGAAGATCGGAGTGGGCAAGACACCTAATCAGAATGACAGCATTCTCAGGGTACATGGAGGGCAGAAGGGACCGAGGAAGCCACGGACAAGACGGGAGGATGATTTCAGCAGGGGCATGGGTGCGATGGACTTGAGAAAAAGAGAAATGGTCACGAAAACTAGGAGCAGAAATGATTCGTGGAGAAGTGTAGAGAACACACACCTGGTCTCCCGGCGCAAGGCGACAATTTACGAGAAGTAGATGACATATACAATGAAATGCACAGCAATTTTCTCTCCTAAAGCAGCCACGTTAAAAGTTGTGCTTTTTCTTCTGGATGAGTAATTTTCTTAAATTCGTCCCTCCTTATCGTTGACTCAAAAACTTTACGTATGGGCCACCCTGAAGTAACGGCATTTCCGCTGATATTCCTTTAAATCCATTACAAATTCTTACAGACTCGGTTCTTAATCTCAATAGTACTTTGGGAAGGAGGCGCCTTACAAACTTTTACTGGTAGAATACGAAAGCGCCTGTCGACTTTCCTCGTTTGCAAGGTCCCTTCCCTCCGAGCGTCTATTCTCTCCCTCCGCCGCTCTCCCCCCCCCCCCCCCCCCCCCCTGTAGCCACTCACTCGCTGTGGTGACGCCCCCTGGTAATTACCACCGCGAATATCCCTCTAATTGCGGAGCTCTTTATCCGAGTCGGGTCGTAATGAATGGAAACGAGAGGCCAACTTGGCGCGGTTGAGATCGTCAGCGCCTTCTGAGAGTCACCTACCGAGCGGACCGGAGGACTGGAGGAGAATGACGGAGGCGGTGGTCGTTTGTCCCGCACGAATAATTCATTTTCGCCGTGTATGGCTGCGCACGCTACAACTGCTGTGAAGAGAGTACACCCTTCTACACTCAGAAGCTATACGAGCTTCACACGTGATAAATATCGAAATCCCACAATAAACAGGAAAAGCGGAAATACCTGTACTTGAGAAGCAACGATCTTGCACTATTTGAATTTTATACCTTGTCTCAGTAATAAATCTTCTATTAAAATTTTCAGTGGAGTTTTGCGATACAGATCAGGACCACATTACTTAGTTCCCATGAAGTTTTGTTTGTCATACAAAGACCAAGGCGGTAACTTTAACATGTTGTTGTTGCTGGGGTATTCAGTCCGGGACTGTTTTGATGTAGCTCTCCATGCTACTCTATCCTGCGCAAGCCTCTTCATCTCCCAGTACCTACTGCAGCCTACATCCTTCTGAATCTGCTTAGTGTATTCATCTCTTGGTCTCCCTCCACGCTGCCCTCCAATAATAAATTGGTGATCCCTTGATGCCTCTGAACGTGACCTACCAACCCATCCGTACGTCAAGTTGGGCCACAAATTTCTCTTCTCCCCAATTCTATTCAATACCTCCTCATTACTTAAATGATCTACCCATCTAACCTTCAGCACTCTTCTGTAGCACCACGTTTCCAAGTTTCTACTCTCTTCTTGTCTAAACAGTTTATCGTCCATGTTTCACTTCCATACATGGCTACACTCCATACAAATACTGTCAGAAAAGGCTTCCTAACACTTAAATCTATGCTCGATGTTAACAAATTTCTTTTCCTCAGAAACAGTTCAGTTGTCATAGCCAGTCTACAGTTTATACCATACCTACTTCAACCATCATCAGTTATTTTTCTTCCCAGACAGCAGAACTCATCTACGACTTTGTCTCATTTCATAATCTAGTTCCCTCAGCATTACCTGATTTAATTCAACTACATTCCGTTATCCTCGATTTGCTTTCGTTGCTGTTCATCTTGTGTCCTCCTTTCAAGACACTGTCCATTCCGTTCAACTGCTCTTCCAGGTCCTTTGCTGTCTGTGACAGAATTACAATGCCATCGGCAAACCTCAAAGTTTTTATTTCTTCTCCATGCATTTTAATTCATATCCCGAATTTTCCTTTTGTTTCCTTTACTGCTTGCTCAATATATAGATTGAATAACATCGGAGATAGGCTACAACTCTGTCTCACTCCCTTCCAAACCACTGCTTCCCTTTCATTTCCCTCAACTCTTATAACTGCCATCTGGTTTCTGTACAAATTGTAAATAGCCTTTCGCTCCCTGTATTTTACACCTGCTAACTTCAGAATTTGAAAGAGAGTATTCCAGTCAACATTGTCAAAAGTTTTTCTGAGTCTACAAATGCTAGAAACGTAGGTTTGCCTTTCCTTAATCTATCATCTAAGATAAATCGTAAAGTCAGTATTGCCTCACGTGTTCCAACATTCTACGGAACCCAAACTGCTCTTCACCGAGGTCGGCTTCTACCAGTTTTTCCATTCGTCTGTAAAGAATTCGCGTTAGTATTTTGCAACCGTGACGTATTAAAAAATTTTCACGTCTGTCAACACCTACTTTTTTGTGATTGGAATTATTATATTCTTCTTAAAGTCTGAGGATATTTCGCCTGTATCATACATCTTGCTCACCAGATGGTAGAATTTTGTCAGGGCTCTCCCAAGGCTATCAGTAGTTCTAATGGAATGATGCCTACTCCCGGGGCCTTGTCAGACTCTTCACGCAGTATCACATCTCCCATTTCATCTTCATCTACATGCTCTTCCATTTCCATAATATTCTCCTCAAGTACATCGCCCTTGTATAGACCCTCTATATACTCCTTCCAGCTTTCTGCTTTCCCTTCTTTGCTTAGAACTGGGTTTCCATCTGAGCTCTTGATATTCATACAGGTGGTTCTCTTTTCTCCAAAGGTCTCTTTAATTTCACTGTAGGTAGTATCTGTCTTACCGCTAGTGATATATGCCTCTACATCCTTACATTTTTCTTCTAGCCATTCCTGCTTAGCTATTTTGCACTTCTTGTCGATCTTATATTTGAGACGTTTGTATTCCTTTTCACCTGCTTAATTTACTGCATTTATATATTTTCCCCTGTCATTAATTAAATTTAATATCTCTTCTGTCACCCAAGGATTTCTACTATCTCTCGTCTTTTTACGTACTTGATCGTCTGCTGCCCTTCTGATTTCTTCCCTCAAAGCTACCCATTCTTCTTCTATTGTATTTGTTTGCCCTCTTATAGTTAATCGTTCCGTAATGCTCTTTCTGAAACTGTCTACAACCTCTGGTTCTTTCAGTTTTCCAAGGTCATATCTTCTTAAATTCCTACCTTTTTCCAGTTTCTTGACTTCTAATTTACAGTTCATAAACTTTAACATATGAGCTATGAATTCTGTATAACCTTTTTATCACAGTGAGACTTACATGGAATATTTCTTCTCATTTAGATAGTTAATAAACTTTTTCTCCAAACCGTTCTCTAAGCAACCATTTATATCCTTAGGTATCACGTCGTCTTCCACTTCAAGCCCTGTGATCCCATTATCCCACTTCATCTTTGCAGCTACTCTACGTTCCGTGTACTCAGTGAATAATCATGTAGTCTGTGAACCGACACTGTCACCTTCATTCGCTTAGTGAAGTGTTCACTCAAACCTATAATCCCTCTTCTGAAAGAGAAGCAAAATTCAGTAAACCAGGCTTTATACTAAATTTGTTCAACACATCTACATCTTTTTTAACTTTCAGTTTTAATACGTTCCACTTGATGTCGAAGTATTGTTCACTGCCTGTCTCTTGAAATCTCTTCCCTTAAGGGACACTGTACACCTGGTTGTACCTTTCTACGACTAACCAGCAATTTTCTTCACTATTCTGTTGTCAGAATATTACACAGTTCTTCCACATTCACGCATCTAGCATCAGAAAGTTGAAAGAAATTGCACTTCAGTTCGAAGATTAGTATGTCTCCAAGAAATGTGTGACCGTTCAGTCCGAAGACAAGCCCGAAGCAGCTGGCGTATTTTCCATTCTTTTAATTTCATTTACCAGTTTAACTGAATTGCTAATTTTTCTTGCGGTTCACTGTCTTTTGCTTTAAACCCACACAGAATCGGTCAGTGCAAAACAGTGGTACGGAATCAGTGTGTTCCAAAACATCGCGCGCGAAAATGCGATTTTTCGGGGCTTCATATCTGGGGTTCTCTTGATCACAGCCATAAGGGGGTCAAGTGTTTCGGCTAGTCCTTGGCTAAGCGACCACTTGTATACTTATCGGAAGAACGGAAAAATTGTAGCCTACCAACAGCACAGAGTCAAAATGTAAATGTCACCCACTTGCTTGAAACCAACCACACTGAGCAAATCGTTTGGATTTTTTGCATTAGTTGTGGTGTTGGTGGACCTTAAACGCTTATAAAAGCACCATTTCAGGAGCAGATTTTAAGAAAACCTGGAGAAATCATTATTTCAGAGTACTAAAAATACGTATCGAGGGATAGCCGTTTCTACAATTTCTTTTCACAGCATATCGTCGGAATTTTTACCATATGTTCCTAATCCTAGATTACTACACCCTCGTAAAATTTACGGCTATAGAAAGGTATAACACAAACATTTTGTACTCACAGTAATTTGCTATGTAACCTACCACTGGAGACATAATAATTGTAATGTAACCTACCACTGGGGAGATAATAATTGTAATTAACTAATGCGTAACCTATAATTTATGGCTTCCTTTCAATAAAATTGCAGTAGTACGATTTACGATCGTTTTGTAGCAATGTAACATTCGCCCCCAATGCCGTTTAGTGTTCTGGGATTAAGATGAAGTTCTCGAGGAACCTTGAAACATTTTTCGACATCATTATTCGTTACCGAAATCCAGAGGTTCAAGGTTACCTTACTTGTGCACGCAGTATCCGGTACGGGTTGTAACTGTTGTTTTAACTGATGTAGTGAACACATGGAAAGTGCTCTGGGTTCATCACAAGGATTCTGAGGTCACCAAAGTGTGTTTTTGTCAGTGTTTTTTCATCAATAACACAGTGTGAGAGGCTGTCTCCTTACAACTGACACATCACGCCTAAACAGGTTATCTTGACGCGTAAATCATTCGATGATGCCACCTGGCGGCGTAAGCAGCGTTCAAAAAATTGTTTTGCCATTATGAATTTTTTACTTGCCAATCGAACATTGCGTTTTTGGCAGACTGTAAGTGTAGTTTAAAAATGTGTCGAATTTTTATGTAGCGTAAAGTGAACTTGCATTGGACGGGAGACAGTGAGACTAGGCAGTCTCAGTTGCTAAATGGTTCTTTATGTATTAAATTTGTGACGCGTTTCACTCCTACAGGAGCATCTCATCAGACATCTGCGGGGGAAGGGGGGGAGGGGGGAAACAAGATTGCTCAGTACAAATTTATGAGCCAGGAATCGGCTATATAGCTACATTGTTAGTTGAATAAGGTGACTGGGAAACCATAGTCCGAATTGTGAGAAGAGCTTCACCAAAGACAAACTCACAGGGTTGAAACACTCGAGGACCCCAGGCAGGTGTACGGGAGGTCCTGCAATCTCCAATAACATTTACAGGACACATACACCGGCTAAAAACATTCGAGCACCAGTGGAAAGTGTACATAACGATGGTAAGGGGTTCAGATCGACCAGCGACCGCCAAAAATGGCACGTCGGCCAATAAAATATACAGGACACATGCACCTACGGAAACAAATAATAATATGTTTACAGGTGAATAGCGTAAGCGAAGAAACATAAGAAACCACATAAATAAAGGTGGAGATAGAGGAACGAATATCGAGAACTAAGAGACCTGCAGGAACAATGTGAAGACATCGAAAAAGATATGATTGTCGGAGGGACAGACTCAGCATACAGGAAAGTCAAAAAAACCTTTGGTGACATTAAAAGCAACGGTGGTAACATTAAGAGTGCAACGGGAATTCCACTGTTAAATGCAGAGGAGAGAGCAGATAGGTGCAAAGAATACATTGAAAGCCTCTATGAGGGTGAAGATTTGTCTGATGTGATAGAAGAAGAAACAGGAGTCGATTTAGAAGAGATAGGGGATCCAGTATTAGGATCGGAATTTAAAAGAGCTTTGGAGGACATACGGTCAAATAAGGCAGAAGAGATAGATAACATTCCATCAGAATTTCTAAAATCATTGGGGGAAGTGGCAACAAAACGACTATTCACGCTGGTGTGTAGAATATATGAGTCTGGCGATATACCATCTGACTTTCGGAAAAGCATCATCCACTCAATTCAGAAGACGGCAAGAGCTGACAAGTGCGAGAATCATCGCACAATCAGCTTAACAGCTCATGCATCGAAGCTGCTTACAAAAATAATATACAGAAGAATGGAAAAGAAAATAGAGAATGCGCTAGGTGACGATCAGTTTGGCTTTAGGAAAAGTAAAGGGACGAGAGAGGCAATTCTGACGTTACGGCTAATAATGGAAGCAAGGCTAAAGAAAAATCAAGACACTTTCATAGGATTTGTCGACCTGGAAAAACCGTTCGACAATATAAAATGGTGCAAGCTGTTCGAGATTCTGAAAAAAATAGGGGTAACCTATAGGGAGAGACGGGTCATATACAATACGAACAACAACCAAGAGGGAATAATAAGAGTGGACGATCAAGAACGAATTGCTCGTATTAAGAAGGGTGTAAGACAAGGCTGTAGCCTTTCGCCCCTACTCTTCAATCTGTACATCGAGGAAGCAATGATGGAAATAAAAGAAAGGTTCAGGAGTGGAATTAAAATACAAGGTGAAAGGATATCAATGATACGATTCGCTGATGACATTGCTATCCTGAGTGAAAGTGAAGAAGAATTAAATGATCTGCTGAACGGATTGAACAGTATAATGAGTATACAGTATGGTTTAAGAGTAAATCGGAGAAAGACGAAGGTAATGAGAAGTATTAGAAATGAGAACAGCGAGAAACTTAACATCAGGATTGATGGTCACAAAGTCAATGAAGTTAAGGAATTCTGCTACCTAGGCAGTAAAATAACCAATGACGGACGGAGCAAGGAGGACATCAAAAGCAGACTCGCTATGGCAAAAAAGGCCTTTCTGGCCAAGAGAAGTCTACTAATATCAAATACCGGCCTTAATTCGAGGAAGAAATTTCTGAGGATGTACGTCTGGAGTACAGCATTGCATGGTAGTGAAACATAGACTGTGGGAAAACCGGAACAGAAGAGAATCGAAGCATTTGAGATGTGTTGCTATAGACCAATGTTGAAAATTAGGTGGACTGATAAGGTAAGGAATGAGGAGGTTCTACGCAGAATCGGAGAGGAAAGGAATATGTGGAAAACACTGATAAGGAGAAGGGACAGGATGATAGGACATCTGCTAAGACATGAGGGAATGACTTCCATGGTACTAGAGGGAGCTGTAGAGGGCAAAAACTGTAGAGGAAGACAGAGATTGGAATGCGTCAAGCAAATAATTGAGAACGTAGGTTGCAAGTGCTACTCTGAGATGAAGAGGTTAGCACAGGAAAGAAATTCGTGGCGGGCCGCATCAAACCAGTCAGTAGACTGATGACGAAAAAAAAAAAATAAAGAGGCTTTTGCTCTCAGGGTACGTGAGTACTACACTGAAGAGCCAAAGAAACTGGCACACCTGCCTAATATCGTGTATCGTGTAGGGTCCCTTCGAGCAAGCAGAAGTGCCGCAACATGACGTGGAATGGACTCGACTTGTGCCTGAAGTACGAGTGCTGAAGGGAACTGACACCATGAATACTGCAGGGCTGTCCATAAATCCGTAAGAGTACAAGGGGACAGAGATCTGTTTCGACCATCGCGTTGCAAGGCAGCCCAGATATGATCGATAATGTTCATGTCTGGGGAGTATGTTGGCTAGTAGAAGTGTTGAAACTCAGAAGAGTGTAGCTGGAGCTACTTACTACGTAGCAATTCTGGACGTAGGGGATGTCACAGTGTCCCGCTAGAAGTACCCAAGTCCGCTGGAATGGACAATGAACATGAATGGATGCAGGTGATCATACAGTGTCCTTACGTCCGCGTCATCTTGTAGAGTCGTATCTAGACGCATAAGGTGTCCCATATCTCTCCAACTGCACCCAACCGACGCCATTACAGAGCCTCCACCAGCTTAAACAGTCCCCTTCTGAAATGCAGGCTCTATGGATTCATGAGGTTGTCTCCATATCCGTACGTGTCCATCCGCTCCATACAATTTGAAACGAGACTCGTCCGACAAGGCAACATGTTTCCAGGCGTCAACAGTCGAATGTCGGTGTTGACGGGCCCAGACGAGGCATAAGCTTTGTGTTGTGAATCATGAAGGGTACATGAATGGGCCTTCGGCTCCGAAAGCCCATATCTATGATTCCAGAATGATATTTTCACTCTGCAGTGGAGTGTGTGCTGATATGAAACTTTCTGGCCGATTAAAACTGTGGCCGGATCGAGACTCGAACTCGGGACCTTTGGCTTCCGCGGACAAGTGCTCTACCGTCGGAGCTACCCAAGCACGACTCACGCTAATTCCTCATAGCTTTACTTCTGCCAGTACCTCGTCTCCTATCTCCCAAACTTTACAGAAGCTCTCGTGCATAGAGCACTTGCGCGCGAAAGGCAAAGGTCCCAAGTTCGAGTCTCGGTCTGTCACAGAGTTTTAATCTGCCAGGAAGTTTCATATCGATGAGGTTTCGTTGTATAGTTTGCACGCTGACACTTTTTGATGGCCACGCATACAAATCTGCAGCAATTTGCGGAAGGGTTGCACTTGTGTCACGTATAACGATTCTCTTTAGTCGTCGTTGGTCCTGCTCTTGTTGTATCTTTTTCCGCCCACAGCGATGTCGGAGATTTGATGTTTTACCGAATTCCTGATATTCACCGTACAAAATGCGAAATGGCCGTACGGAGAAATCCCACTTCGTCGCTACCTCGGAGATGCTGTGTCCCATCGATCGTGCGCCGACTATAACACCATGTTCAAACTCACTTAAATCTTGATAACCTGCTATTGTAGCAGCAGCAACCAATCTAACAACTGCACCAGACTCTTGTTGTCCTGCATAAGCATTGCCGACCGTAGCACAGTATTATGCCTGTTTACATATCTCTGTATTTGAATATGCATACCTATACCAGTTTCTTTGGCTTTTAAGTCTATAAGAGATAAAATCGTACAAGACTCCCACCTCACCAGTGTTTACGCATACTCGCTCTTAACAGAACGCAGGGTAAGTTTGCAATGTAGGGCAGGTGTAGGAAGCGTCTTTACGGCACACGTTTACCGCTCTTGCTACAGAGCTGTGAATCAAAGTGGCCGACACTGCACTAGATGGCACCGCCAGACAGGAAAGCAGAGAGTGTGTTCATAGAGTTCTGATAGACTCACATCCATTATACAAGATAAAAAAAGGATCACATCCAAACAATATTACTGTATGAACGAAGACCACGTGTACATAGACGTTTATTTAAAAAGTAACGTCACAGCCTGGTTATGAAAGATCAGTTTTTCGTTGAACACGGCTAGGCTCTTAAAATAGACTTTTTTCGACATGTCTGATTCTTCGAGAATGTTCATCCTCTTCCCTTTTTGTACAACATGCAAAATATCGAGATCATTTTGGATGGTGGCCGATGGCGAGAAGTTTTCAGATGTTACACGAAGGGAGAATATACACTCCTGGAAATGGAAAAAAGAACACATTGACACCGGTGTGTCAGACCCACCATACTTGCTCCGGACACTGCGAGAGGGCTGTACAAGCTATGATCACACGCACGGCACAGCGGACACACCAGGAACCGCGGTGTTGGCCGTCGATTGGCGCTAGCTGCGCACCATTTGTGCACCGCCCTCGTCAGTGTCAGCCAGTTTGCCGTGGCATACGGAGCTCCATCGCAGTCTTTAACACTGGTAGCATGCCGCGACAGCGTGGACGTGAACCGTATGTGCAGTTGACGGACTTTGAGCGAGGGCGTATAGTGGGCATGCGGGAGGCCGGGTGGACGTACCGCCGAATTGCTCAACACGTGGGGCGTGAGGTCTCCACAGTACATCGATGTTGTCGCCAGTGGTCGGCGGAAGGTGCACGTGCCCGTCGACCTGGGACCGGACCGCAGCGACGCACGGATGCACGCCAAGACCGTAGGATCCTACGCAGTGCCGTAGGGGACCGCACCGCCACTTCCCAGCAAATTAGGGACACTGTTGCTCCTGGGGTATCGGCGAGGACCATTCGCAACCGTCTCCATGAAGCTGGGCTACGGTCCCGCACACCGTTAGGCCGTCATCCGCTCACGCCCCAACATCGTGCAGCCCGCCTCCAGTGGTGTCGCGACAGGCGTGAATGGAGGGACGAATGGAGACGTGACGTCTTCAGCGATAAGAGTCGCTTCTGCCTTGGTGCCAATGATGGTCGTATGCGTGTTTGGCGCCGTGCAGGTGAGCGCCACAATCAGGACTGCATACGACCGAGGCACACAGGGCCAACACCCGGCATCATGGTGTGGGGAGCCATCTCCTACACTGGCCGTACACCACTGGTGATCGTCGAGGGGACACTGAATAGTGCACGGTACATCCAAACCGTCATCGAACCCATCGTTCTACCATTCCTAGACCGGCAAGGGAACTTGCTGTTCCAACAGGACAATGCACGTCCGCATGTATCCCGTGCCACCCAACGTGCTCTAGAAGGTGTAAGTCAACTACCCTGGCCAGCAAGATCTCCGGATCTGTCCCCCATTGAGCATGTTTGGGACTGGATGAAGCGTCGTCTCACGCGGTCTGCACGTCCAGCACGAACGCTGGTCCAACTGAGGCGCCAGGTGGAAATGGCATGGCAAGCCGTTCCACAGGACTACATCCAGCATGTCTACGATCGTCTCCATGGGAGAATAGCAGCCTGCATTGCTGCGAAAGGTGGATATACACTGTACTAGTGCCGACATTGTGCATGCTCTGTTGCCTGTGTCTATGTGCCTGTGGTTCTGTCAGTGTGATCATGTGATGTATCTGACCCCAGGAATGTGTCAATAAAGTTTCCCCTTCCTGGGACAATGAATTCACGGTGTTCTTATTTCAATTTCCAGGAGTGTATTTTAAGCTGCTTTTTTTTTCTTTTTTTGTTAAAAGGTACTCATTGTAACGGGCTGTACAAGACTCCCCCCAGTTTGGCCGATGTAGTGTGCGTCACAATCAAGACGTTTGCTTAACTTTATATACTCCCAATCTGGGGAAGGGGAAAGACTTATTTCCTCACTGTGAGGAAACAGGAACTGAGTTCCCACATTTCTGAAGAACACAGTTTGGACAAGTCAGAACAAAAGGGCCCGATAAAGGGAGATAGCTAAACGCACGTCGGTACGAACCCTTTGTGGTTATGAACTCGTGGTCTCAAGCTGCAATCGCTCCTGGTACTCACTGTATAACGGAGAGGTATTTTATACCCTTGTTTCAATGAGCGTCTTTTAACTGAAAAGATGCACTGGCTGGCGGTTATGTAATCTGGAGAACAGTCCGCTGAATCCAATAGCGGACTCATAGCTGCTACGGGCGCTACATCAGCTTGGAGTAGAAGTGAACGACTCCCTGATGTGGCGGTTTTGCTGTCCGCTGGCGAAGTAGGCATGCCCGGTCGGTGGCTCTGCTTTTGGGGATGGCGATGAACACAGCATGTGTTTTTTGATTCACACGCCATTTCGAGGAGTTCTCCACCCCTATCGGATCACTGCCAGCGTTGTCCTCCCAGGTGAAACAGGATGTCGGATGCCGCGTAGTCTTTCTGAATGCTTAATCTGGTCCGCAGGTACGTTAACTCTCCAAACCCGTGCGACACTGGCGTTTTAGGCAGCTTCCGGCCTGGGCCGGAGTAGGGTGTACCCCTCAGTGATGGCTGCTGTGCTGACGTCAGTACTGAATACCGGGCTGCATCAGCCGTGGCTGCGGACCGCTGATCGTCTGGTAGGGCAACGGGTGCAAGACCAACACTGGAACTCTCTCACACACAAGATGTTGCCTTGCTAGAAGCAGAGAATCAAGAGCGAATGACATGAACACCATCGATCCTACACATCGACTGCCAGAAGTTGTTGGGGGTGGAGTGCCGAGGTGAGGCTCTGCTCAGCGATGTCACGTGTAATGAGGGAAATGATTATGCTCTTCCCCAGTCGTCAGTGGTCTTCACTTCTTCTACATTTCCTTGACGACGTGTTACAGGGTCTCCACTGCTTCGTTAGTTTCTCACTAGTTATTGTTGCAACCTACCTAGGATCTCTTGTGTAACGTAATGCTACTAACGAAGACGGTTCGGCTCAGTGGATCGCAGTCTTTCTTAGGAATGGCGAGGTGGCAGTTTCCCCTAACGCAGTAAGGGTGCTGGAATGTGAAAGTTCCGTGGGACTGAGTAACGCTGGCTATCAGAACTTAGAAAAAAGTTTACTCTCACATCCCCTTACTAGATCTGTCACGTAGCAAGTAAGCTAAAAATACTCCAACAGCACGCTGTGTACAGTTTATTTTCCAAAAATGGTATTTCACAGACGAGCTTTATTACACGTTGGTAGATGCGGCGTGAAACTTCCTTTAGTTTTCTTATAACGGAAGTCTTCATTTTTCAAAATCAGTTAATGATGTCGGTAAATTTTCCAGAATTTCAAATTATTACAAAAGTTAATTACAGAGTTTTACGGGAACATTAATTGCATTTCAAGATTTATATGAAACACAATTTTTATATTTCATGGTTTCAGGTGTATTACCTTTAAGTCTAATACTCCAAATTACCCATCGGGGCGTGTTTTACCTGTTAAAAATGAAATTGGGCAAGAAGTAAAACATGCGTATTGCATTGCTTTGGTCCATCTACATACCTGCCAAGTTTAATAAAGCTCGTTTATTTACGCTTGGTAATGTTCCCTTGGCAGTGTTCTTCAAAAAGATGTCTCAGAAACTCGTTGAGGTGGATGTGACTGCAGGACGTACTGTGACGTCTGAAGCCGACCGTCGTCGGCAGTGCATGACATTCGCATGCTGTTCCGTCCGGCTAGGACATTATTACGATTACTCTTCTTTAGCCGTTTTACGTGGCTGCGAGTGGTTGAACGTTCTTTGTGGACACCTGGGTAAGTCGACGCTGATTAGCGGCAACTAATCGGGCAACTTCCCTCACAGTGCGCTCAAAGGCAGAATGTCTCCTCTCTGTCAGTATTTGCATAACGTCCTTACCGATAAAACTCATGTCGTAATTCTCTATGAATCACATTTAACTGGTTATTTAGCTCTCATCTCGCAAAGAATTGGAAACAGTGACAAAGAACACTGCACCGCACAGAAATCAGCGCTCTACGCCATGTGTCGACATGTCAAGTCTGTTATGGTGCATAAGGCTATAGTCATACTAATTTCCTACTCAGCTGTATTTGTTGTTTACTTATGAATTTGACACTGATTGTAGAACCTTTTACAGCTTCACCTACAAGCACTAAAGCACAGTTGTCTAAATGATACAAACCGACAATTGCCTTACCACAGCGTCTTTATGTCGCCCTATTTTACTGAGCCGATTCCATACTACTCACTGTCTCATGCAAAAAAAAAAAAAAAATGCTGCAAATGGCTCTGAGCACTATGGGACTTAACATCTATGGCCATCACTCCCCTAGAACTACTTAAACCTAACTAACCTAAGGATATCACACAACACCCAGTCATCACGAGGCAGAGAAAATCACTGACTCCGCCGGGAATCGAACCCGGGAACCCGGCCGTGGGAAGCGAGAACGCTACCGCACGGCCACGAGCTGCGGACTTTCTCATGCACATCAAATCACTGCTATGACTTTCATCAGCGACGGAAAGTCACACATCGGCTTAATGGTAGTTCTTCCGCATCTGCCGTGCTCCAAAGTTGGTGTATAAATTTTTTCCCGTTGAGATTATGACGGTAATTTTTTTGGCGGTACGCAATGGTATTCGCGTGGCTGTTCGCCTGAACTAGCTATGCCAGTGTTTGACTATGCTGTGGATTCGACGAAGTGGATCCCATAACTTGATATTATGGACACAGAGCAGCGTAAACACAGGAGTTAGACAAAAAATATGGATATGCGATTTCAGCCTTTCTCGGCCTCTTCGACTGACGAATTCTTCTCGGGTTCTCAGCCGAGTGGTGCCGTCGTCATGGCGACAAGATGACACCACCACTCGGCTGAGAACCCGAGACGATTTCATCGAAAATATGAAAACACCACGAGAACGTATGCGTGAACATGAATGCAGATTCTAGCCACGCCTTCAGGTTGCTCTGTCCTATTTCACCACCAACGGCACGTGAGAAATGTCCTCAATACGCTGCAGCTGTCAATGGTAGTCAGAGCAGTGTTTTGTCCAGTTACGAGCGCATTACGATGGACGTAAGTGAATTCGAGCGCGGGCAAATCGTTGGTTGTAATGTGAGAAGCGCTTACGTAACGATATAAGCCGAGGTGTTCGGTGTTTCAAGAGGTGCGATATCGAAGATTTATACCGCATAAAAGGAAAGCGGCAAAACCTCATCCGCTACGTGACAACGCGGACCAAAGTGTGTGTTGACTGATCGTGACAGACGGTCGTTGAAGCAGATTGTGACGAAACCAAAACTACGACAGCTGCAGAAGTCGGGCTAGCAAATCCAGTTAGCACAACACGAGGGGGCTCCATCAGCACCGTATTTAGGCGTGTGCTTGAATTCCAAAACAGCTCATCAGTCATGCAAATGCCATAACATGAACACGTTGGAGAGAAGCCATAAAGGCTGGACAATGAAGCGATAGAAAAAAAATCACTTGGTCGGATGAGACTTCTTTCACACTGTGAACAACTTCTGGCCGAGCTTACGTTACAATAGTGAAACGTGGTGGGTTTCGGTGATGATTTTGGCTGCTATATCGCGGTTCCACGCGGGCCGCGTGTTTACACTGCAAGACCGCCTTACTGCCAAGGATTGCGTAACTATTTTGGCGGCTGTAGTTCATCGTATGGACCAGTATTCTGTCCCCAATTGTGATGCCGCGTTCCAAGACAGTTCCCCTGTTCACAGCTACATCTACATTTATACTCCACAAGCCACCCAACGGTGTGTGGCGGAGGGCACTTTACGGGCCACTGTCATTACCTCCCTTTCCTGTTCCAGTCGCGTATGGTTGGTGGGAAGAACGACTGCCAGAAAGCCTCCGTGCGCGCTCGAATCTCTCTAATTTTTCATTCGTGATCTTCTCGGGAGGCATAAGTAGGGGGAAGCAATATATTCGATACCTCATCCAGAAACGCACCCTCTCGAAAGCTGGACAGCAAGCTACACCGCGATGCAGAGCGCCTCTCTTGCAGAGTCTGCCAGTTGAGTTTGCTAAACATCTCCGTAACGGTATCACGCTTACCAAATAATCTTGTGACGAAACGCGCCGCTCTTCTTTGGATCTTCTCTATCTCCTCTGTCAACCCGACCTGGTACGGATCCCACACTGATGAGCAATATTCAAGTATAGGTAAGCCACCTTCTTTGTTGATGGATTACATTTTCTAAGGACTCTCCCAAAGAATCTCAACCTGGCACCCGCCTTACCAAGAATTAATTTTATATGATCATTCCATTTCAAATTGTTCCGTAAGCATACTCCCAGATATTTTACAGAAGTAACTGATACCAGTGTTTGTTCCACTATCATATAATCATACAATAAAGGATCCTTCTTTCTATGTATTCGCAATACTTTACATTTGTCTATGCTAAGGGTCAGTTGCCACTCCCTGCACCAAGTGCCTATCCGCTGCTGATCTTCCTGCATTTCGCTACAATTTTCTAATGTTGCAATTTCTCTGTATACTACAGCATCATCCGCGAAAAGACGCATGGAACTTCCGACACTATCTACTAGGTCATTTATATATATTGTGAAAAGCAATGGTCCCATAACACTCCCCTGTGGCACGCCAGAGGTTACTTTAACGTCTGTAGATGTCTCTCCATTGAGAACAATATGCTGTGTTCTGTGTGGTAAAAACCCTTCAATCCAGCCACACAGCTGGTCTGATATTCCGTAGGCTCTTACTTTGTTTATCATGCGACAGTCCGGAACTGTATCGAACGCCTTGCGGAAGTCAAGGAAAATAGCATCTACCTGGGAGCCTGTATCTAATATTTTGTGGGTCTCATGAACAAATAAAGCGAGTTGGCTCTCACATGATTGCTGTTTCCGGAATCCATGTTGATTCCTACAGAGTAGATTCCGGGTTTCCAGAAATGACATGATACGCGAGAAAAAAGCATGTTCTAAAATTCTACTACTGATCGATATCAGAGATATAGGTCTGTAGTTTTGCGCATCTGCTCGACGACCCTTCCTGAAAACTGGATCTACCTGTGCGCTTTTCCAATCATTTGGAACCTTCCGTTCCTCTAGAGACTTGCGGTACACGGCTTTTAGAAGGGGGGCAAGTTCTTTCTCGTACTCTGTGTAGAATTGAATTGGTATCCCGTCAGGTCCAGTGGACTTTTCTCTGTTGAGTGATTTCAGTTGCTTTTCTATTCCGTGGACACTTACTCCTATGTCAGCCATTTTTTCGTTTGTGCGAGGATTTAGAGAAGGAACTGCAGTGTGGTGTTCGTCTGTGAAACAGCTTTGGAAAATGTGTTTAGTATTTCAGCTTTACGCGTGTCTCCTCTGTTTCAATGCCATTATCATCCCAGAGTGTCTGGATATGCTGTTTCAATCCACTTACTGATTTGACGTAAGACCAGAACTTCCTAGGATTGTCTGTCAAGTCGGTACATAGAATTTTACTCTCGAATTCACTGTACGCTTCACGCATAGCCCTACTTACGCTGACTTTGACGTCGTTTAGCTTCTGTTTGTCTGAGAGGTTTTGGCTGCGTTTAAATGCAGTGAAGCTCTCTTTGTTTTCGCAGTAGTTTCCTAACACAGTTGTCTACGTCTGCGACAGGTTTCGTGAACATGAGTATGAATTGTCGTACCGTCCCTGGGCACCACAGCCGCCAGATATCAATGTTATTAAGTTTCTGTGGTCTCCTTTGGAGAGAAGGTGGCGTGACGCTATCAAACTCCATCTTCGTTACCTGAAATTCTCACTACTTCGTAGGAAGATTGGAGAAATTAAATTCGAGGACCATACAGATGCTGTATTTATTCATTCCGAGACGAGTGCAAGCTGTTTTTAATGCCAACGGCTTTCCTGCGCCGTCGTAATGTGTTCTTCGTGTTACCGTACTTTTATCCAACCCTTGTAATTTCGGCAGTGTAATGGGGAGATCTATAATTATCTGTATAGCGGATATTTTGGGTAAATTAGAGCGGGGAATGGAAGGCGAAAGTATCAGCGTGCGAAGTGTAAGAGGGAGAAGTGGGCCGCTCTGGGTCAGCGCCTCTGCCGCCTCCGCTGTGTGTGTGTGTGTGTGTGTGTGTGTGTGTGTGTGTTGGGGGGAGGGGGACAGGTGGGTATCCACTGACTGCGGCAGGACGCGGCGTGTCCTGGAGGCGCGACAGCGGGGCGGCGCCGCGCCTCCGGCAGCGCCCTAACGAGCCACTCTGCCACTCTGCCACTCTGCCACTCGGGCGCTACGAACCGCAGCTCCGCCCACCGCGCTGCGGCCACTCCAGCGCCTCACCTGCGCTCGCTCGAGCTGCCGTGTCTGTCTTCCACCGCGGCCAGAGTGCTGCGCGCCGTAACGATCCCCAGTATGCTAGAGCACCAGCCGAGGTGTCTACGCTCGGCCGTCTAACTATTGAGTCGAATCGATCGACTAATCTCTTTATTTATAAATGGGCCCTTACAATGGACCACTAACATTTGTGCGTTAGAGTTTCCTGTTCACGACGTATTCTGCCAAATCATTAAGAAAAATGGCCTCGCCTTAGATTTTGTTTTTAACAATATGTTACACTATAATACAGATGTGCTACCTAAAACTTTTGCCCATTTTGTACAGGGTGTTTCAAAAATGACCGCTATATTTGAAACGGCAATAAAAAATAAACGAGCAGCGATAGAAATACATCGTTTGTTGCAATATGCTTGGGACAACAGTACATTTTCAGGCGGACAAACTTTCTAAATTACAGTAGTTACAATTTTCAACAACAGATGGCGCTGCAAGTGATGTGAAAGATATAGAAGACAACGCAGTCTGTGGGTGCGCCATTCTGTACGTCGTCTTTCTGCTGTAAGCGTGTGCTGTTCACAACGTGCAAGTGTGCTGTAGACAACATGGTTTATTCCTTAGAACAGAGGATTTTTCTGGTGTTGGAATTCCACCACCTAGAACACAGTGTTGTTGCAACAAGACGAAGTTTTCAACGGAGGTTTAATGTAACCAAAGGACCGAAAAGCGATACAATACAGGATCTGTTTGAAAAATTTCAACGGACTGGGAACGTGACGGATGAGCGTGCTGGAAAGGTAGGGCGACCGGGTACGGCAACCACAGAGGGCAACGCGCAGCTAGTGCAGCAGGCGATCCGACGGCGGCCTCGGGTTTCCGTTCGCCGTGTTGCAGCTGCGGTCCAAATGACGCCAACGTCCACGTATCGTCTCATCCGCCAGAGTTTACACCTCTATCCCTACAAATTTCAAACGCGGCAACCCCTCAGCGCCGCCACCATTGCTGCACGAGAGACATTCGCTAAAGATATAGTGCACAGGACTGATGACGGCGATATGCATGTGGGCAGCATTTGGTTTACTGACGAAGCTTATTTTTACCTGGACGGCTTCGTCAATAAACAGAACTGGCGCATATGGGGAACCGAAAAGCCCCATGTTGCAGTCCCATCGTCCCTGCATCCTCAAAAAGTACTGGTCTGGGCCGCCATATCTTCCAAAGAAATCATTGGCCCATTTTTCAGATCCGACACGATTACTGCAGCACGCTATCTGGACATTCTTCGTGAATTTGTGGCGGTACAAACTGCCTTAGACTACACTGCGAACACCTCGTGGTTTATGCAAGATGGTGCCCGGCCACATCGCACGGCCGACGTCTTTAATTTCCTGAATGAATATTTCGATGATCGTGTGATTGCTTTGGGCTATCCGAAACATACAGGAGGCGGCGTGGATTGGCCTCCCTATTCGCCAGACATGAACCCCTGTGACTTCTTTCTGTGGGGACACTTGAAAGACCAGGTGTACCGCCAGAATCCAGAAACAATTGAACAGCTGAAGCAGTACATCTCATCTGCATGTGAAGCCATTCCGCCAGACAC
Source organism: Schistocerca cancellata (assembly GCF_023864275.1). NCBI lineage: Eukaryota > Metazoa > Arthropoda > Insecta > Orthoptera > Acrididae > Schistocerca > Schistocerca cancellata. The sequence continues at coordinate 7,327,196 of NC_064630.1, forward strand.
GTTGTCAAAGGTTTCGGGTAATTTCATTCAGAGACTACGCCATATTATTGCTACGCATGGTGGATATGTGGAAAATATCGTACTATAGAGTTTCCCAGACCGCAGCGCCATCTGTTGTTGAAAATTGTAACTACTGTAATTTCGAAAGTTTGTCTGCCTGAAAATGTACTGTTGTCCCAAGCATATTGCAACAAACGGTGTATTTCTATCGCTGCTCGTTTAGTTTTTATTGCCGTTTCAAATATACCGGTCATTTTTGAAACACCCTGTACATCAGATTCATCTCGTATCGTCAGATCGCTCTTCCTAAGCTCAGTCAATTTCCCTATCCACTCCGAATTCGACAATAAGTTGTACTCGTCCTTGTGAAATTTGTTATAATGGCGTTCAATACCAAAGTTTCGCTGGCCAGCGAGAATACTGCCACATATTAAACATTTCGAATTTTCACGTTTTTTGCACAAAGAAAAAATGATTCTCCCATTGCTTTTTAAAAGATAGCAGATCTCCACTTTTTCGTTTGCTTGATTCACTCTGCATTTTCCGGTTCTTGAAATACAACGTTCACTACGTAGTGCTCGCTTCACATCAACGTCCGCAGCTTAGCCTGGTACTACACTGCCGCAACCTTGCGACTGCCGCCACTGTCCCGGTCGACGATTGCACGCGAGCAGCACATGTTCAGTGCTGTGCGCTCACGAGCCGCGTGCAACGTTTGCCCGCCCCTGCCTTAAACTGTTCCCTTTGGTCCATGCTCCCGCTACATTTGACTTCCATTCATACCCATGCACACTCACACAGGATGGAAACAAGGAGTATACATATACACGGCGTGTGACCTCTTTGTGAAATGATGAAAAGAAATAAACAAATGCGTCAAATATTCCTTTCACCCAGCGAAGTATTGAAGCTGATAGCAATCAAAGAAAAACTTATATCTCGATATAGAAAACATAAGTACTTCCTACTGTAACCTGAGGCAAAACGAAAGTAACGCCTCAGCATAAATACACTCGCAAACTGTCTGCATCTGAAGAACAATACGTAGGCCATAATGAAAAGTAGTACTGACAAAATTTACATTTGTGCATTTCAAATACGAAGCGGCATAAAAATTAAATGGAAATATGTAAACCTGACTCTACCCTGTCGAGTTTGGGCTCAAATGAAACGTCTTGATACGCAGCATACGATGGTGAGGCGGAATATGTAAGAAATGAAGGTCTGGAGACCACGCCACCTAACATCCTAAAAAGATAATTGAAATTAAGTAATAATGAAGCCCCAAGTAGTTAATGGTATTGTTCAATAACACTGGGCCAATGTCAGTTGTGTTAATTAAATGATGACAAAGCAGAGTAAAGTAACTTAAAACTAAAGTAATTGTGGCACGTGCAAATAAAAGGAAAGAGTAACTTAAGTTTAATTTTCAAACTCCTGTCTGCTGTATGATGTGCATTCAAGTTCTAAGGCCTCCGATTTTTTTTCTAATTAACTACTAATCCGAAATCGATGAAACTGGCGTTACTTCTCGACGTAATCGCCTTGCAGACGTACACATTTTTCACAACGCTGATTCATGATTCCATGGCAGCGGAGAAGGCTTCTTTAGGAGTCTGTTTTGACCACTGGAAAATCGCTGAGGCAATAGGAGCACGGCTGGTGAATGTACGGCCACGGAGAGTGTCTTTCATTGTTGGAAAAAGCCAAAAGTCACTAGGAGCCAGGTGAGGTGAGTAGGGAGCAAGAGGAATCACTTCAAAGTTGTTATCACGAAGAAACTGTTGCGTAACGTTAGCTCGATGTGCGGGTGCGTTGTCTTGGTGAAACGGCACACGCGCAGCCCTTCCCGGACGTTTTTGTTGCAGTGCAGGAAGGAATTTGATCTTAAAACATTTTCGTAGGATGCACCTGTTACCGTAGTGCCCTTTGGAACGTAATGGGTAAGGATTACGCCCTCGCTGTCCCAGAACATGGACACCATCATCTTTTTAGCACTGGCGGTTACCCGAAATTTTTTTGGTGGCGGTGAATCTGTGTGCTTCCATTGAGCTGACTGGCGCTTAGTTTCTGGATTGAAAAATTTTCGCATTTTCACGTCGTCATGCAGGATTGTGTGCACAGAACCCACAGAAATGCCAACTCTGGAGGCGATCTATTCAACAGTCATTCAGCGATCCCCCAAAACAATTCTCTCCACTTTCTCGATCATGTCGTCAGACCGGCTTGTGCGAGCCCGAGGTTGTTTCGGTTTGTTGTCACACGATGTTCTGCCTTCATTAAACTGTCGCACCCATGAACGCACTTTCGACACATCCATAACTCCATCACCACATGTCTCCTTCAACTGTCGATGAATTTCAATTGGTTTCACACCACGTAAATTCAGAAAACGAATGATTGCACGCTGTTCAAGTAAGGAAAACGTCGTCATTTTAAGTATTTAAAACAGTTCTCATTCTCGCCGCTGGCGGTAAAATTCCATCTGCCGTACGGTGCTGCCATCTCTGGGACGTATTGACAATGAATGCGGCCTTATTTTAAAACAATGCGCATGTTTCTATCTCTTTTCAGTCTGGAGAAAAAAAAATCGGAGGTCTTAGAACTTAAATGAACCTCATATTGAAGTTACTGCTTATTTTTGTATTTCGTTGTTGTTTGTCTACTGAAAGCCAATAGGTGCTTATTTGACCCTATAAATGTTGTATGTAACTTGTCATATCCTTGAATCTAGTGCACGTAAGTAACCTTCAATCTGAGGTTACACAAACTGTTGTCATAACAAATGAGGTCCTTCCAGCCATACATCTACTTTTCAGTGACGAGTTTAAATACCCTTATCCAAATTAACATACGAGTCTGATTATTAACGATATAAGGCAATTGCTTTCTTCATTCATTTTTATTTCGTAACCTATTGGGTCGTCATAAACGTGTGTCAACTTTCTTGAGCCAGAAGTACCGCCAAATAGTTAGCTATTCATTGCCGTCTGTACAACTGATCAGATATCGGACAGAGGTGGGCTAGTGACTGTATTAATTAATTTCTGTACTGTCTCAATTGGATTTGTGTAGGACTTCATGGTCTCCTGACCCTCATTGCTTACATATTCCGCCCTCACAATCATATTCTGCACATCAAGACGCTTCATTCGAACCCAAACTCGATAAGATAAAGTCAATATTGTATGAATTCATGTAAACGATATGCAAATAACTAATAAATCGCAAGTGCGCACCGTGGTTGAAATACTCGAGGCTGGAGTACACACACACATTCCAGACACGACGGTCACAGGAGCTTTTAGTTCGAGAGAGCCACCGCACGCCAGAAGGCCGGTCCCAACCCATCTACGTGGGTCGGTGGACGCCCGTGGAGCGGACAGCGTTCGGCCGAGGGAAAGGAGGAACGACCCCGTGTTCGGCTTAAAAGCAAATTCCACTACACTGTGTGGGAGCAGACAGCCTATGCATCCCTTACACATAGCACGCAGTATCAGAGATTTTCACAGGGTGACAGCAAACGCCAAACGCAGATACTACAGATTTCCGGATTGGTCGCCTTAAACGAAACGTCATTCTCCCGTTTTAATAGAGCAATGCTGATTGGTAGACGATATTTCTGACGCTTGAGCTGAAGGAGTAATGGAAGAGACTGAAAGATATACCCCTTCACGTCTGGCGTGGAGAGGGGCCGTTCCGTTGTCGCTCTTGGAGCGAGAACACGTAACGAGAGCGCGCGCGCTCATACGTGTACTCAAAGAGCAAGGAAGAAGTCCATCCTCAATACTTCACTGGGAGAGCACCTCTGTCGAGAGGGTATCGAAGTGCGATTCTATACTGAGTCCTCGCCATTAAGCGTTGTTCACTGTGTTGGTCGCCATACTTATTGTGCGGTGTGAACGGACAGAGCTATAGTTAAACGCCTGTGAGCGAATTTTTGAGTGGCATCACGGTGTGCTGGTTATCTGACCAGTGTACCAGGCCAATAGTTAGACTAGGGGCGAATAGGAGTCCTTCCTTCATCAAGGCGTAGTGAGAGATTGATTGGCGACGGTCAATCCAGATAGAATGAGAGTTATCTTATTGGTCAGCAGCGAGCGGCGCAGACAGCAGTCATCGCAGCTTACGGTATTGTGCGCTACAGCTCTTGCGAGCCCCATATTTCCTCCACAACACTACACTTCACTGCATTTCACACGCCACAGCCTCGACCGTACCTAGCAACATTCTAACGGATAATTATTCAAGTTGAGTAGGCGCGGCTCTCAGCTATTCTGCCAAGTCAATAACAATCTTAAAGTTTCTATAGAAATTTCATCAGCGAATCCTATCCTTGAGTGGTAACTTCACATTCCGAAAAGAACCAGGAAATAACGTGTTCAGATCATAACCAAAAGTGCCATTGTGATTTCTCAGAATTTTTGCAAAATAAATAATAATTTTCGTTAGTTTCATGTTATTCTTACACTAACTAGCACTACTCCATTACCCAATTATCGCACTAGTTACGTAAGAAATTTTGCGAATTTTTGTGTCATTTCCTTACAGCGGATGACTCCAGAAGATATTTATCGCTGAAAGTTTTTCACGCATATCTCTTTAGAACTTTAGGAGCGTCTGTCTGACTTCTGTAGTAGTGTGGGGGTGGAAATTGCATTTTGCAGGGGCCACACAGGGTGAAGGGTACATCTCAGATTAATCCGTTGCGCAGAATGACAGAATAGCAGCCACACGCTCACAGAGAGGTGCGCTAGTGACCGTATTAATTAATTTCTGTACTATCTCAATTGGATTTGTTGTGGGCTCTTTGAGTTGTGTGATACTCCTTTCCATTTCGTATTTTACGTGACTCATAGCACTCTTTTACTATTAAACCAAATTCAAGAATAGATTGCTCATTAGAATAACTTGTTGTACACATCTCTCCAAAATGTCCATGAATACAAGCGCATTGTCACAAACAAAGCAGAAAACAATGCTATACACACTGGCAAAACTAAATTCTGAACAGTTTAAACTCCCCTTGTCATTTACGTGGAAACACCATTGTGCTCTCTTCGAGTCGGCGATTAGCTTCGCCGCCAGCACACTGGCTCACAGATTGAGACTATCAACAAACCAAACCTTCGTCAGTCGAGGCCAAAGGAGAGGCTTACTTAGACTATCGGGTGCTTTCGCCGCCACATCAGTGGAATCACTATGTGTGGTCCTTGGAATCTACCCATTTAACATTACTATAAAATACAGAGCGACTACATATTGGCTAAAGGTGGGAAGCCACGATCAGGTTCCAAAGAGCATTGAAGTACTAATTAACTCGAAACGTCAATTAAAAAATTGGCGGTTGTATACCTGGCAAGGTGAGTAGGGCGCAAATGATAAGGGCCTCAGGGGACACCATTTCTTTCCCGATATAAGAGAGAGACCAAAACTCAAACATATCGATCCCAGCCGCAGTATCGTCGACTTCTTAATAGGACACGGCCCTTATCTCTCGCACATAAACCGCGTGAGTCTGGGGCAGACATCAACATGCACATGTGGGGAAGAAGGGTTCGCAGCTCGTGGTCGTGCGGTAGCGTTCTCGCTTCCCGCGCCCGGGTTCCCGGGTTCGATTCCCGGCTGGGTCAGGGATTTTCTCTGCCTCGTGATGACTGGGTGTTGTGTGTTGTCCTTAGGTTAGTTAGGTTTAAGTAGTTCTAAGTTCTAGGGGACTGATGACCATACATGTTAAGTCTCATAGTACTCAGAGCCATTTGGGGAAGAAGACTCTGCAGAAAACATTGTCTTTTTCGGCGAACGATTTACCATCATCAGGCACACGATACACTTAAACCCAATATTCAAGACACGAAGCACGCAATGCTCAAAGACGAAGACCAACAGGTCATGTTAAACACATTCACTGACGACATATCCAAAGCGACCCATACAGGATATGTCCGAGCCAGATAATGAGCCTATACGCAAAGACAGGTAGGAATCCACAGGGTGGAGGACAGCACTGATTCTGACATGGAATCAGGTGATGACACTGATCCTGACATGACCGTGAATGAAAATGAAGAAATACCCTAAATAAGCAACACAACAGCCTAAAAAAAGAAAACAAAATGAAAAAATTTGAGGTTAAGGTTTGGTTATTAATAAATTTAGAGTAGATGTTAGATTTAAATGAAGAGGTGTGATTGGCGGTCGGTGGCTTGATGGACAATTCCAGCACCCTCACCATCCCGCACACTTGGTGAACGGAAATTCCTCCATTAACATCATTCCTATCTTATGTTTTAATTTTTCCTAAAAATATGGTTATGACTTATAATTTTATTTTCCAAAACTTTGTTGGTTTCATAAATGTTTCTAACGTTGTATCTATTAATCTTAAATACAAGAATCTTGTTTATTTTAGAATAATTTTTCCGAATTTGTAATATGCCTTAAACTTATAATGTGTCATAATCCATCCTCTGTCTTCATAATTTCATATATTCCATTCATATATCCTTAATTTTAAGACTTTCGTTTCTTAATTACTTCTAAGTTTATAAGTATTTAAAGCTGCAATATTATTCATCCTTATTAAAAATAAGTAATAACAAATAAGAATCACAATCTGTACATGTACAATTCTGTATTGTGAAAGAAGGAATACTTGTGAAATTACTTTGCTCATGTTTCTCTGGTGTCTGTCGGGACTATCAACAGATGGTGTTTCACTAGCACAGGCCTACACCTAAACAGGACTGGGAAGAGAAGATTGGTACAGCTAATTCATGAAAGCGTAGGGGGTGGATCTCAGGCCACACATGATCAAATACCTGTTGTCATGGGTAGGAAAAATTAAGTCTTTTTTAGGATAAATCCAGGCAACAGTTTCCCCTGCCTAAAGAATATTTCCAGAACTTTAGAAACAATTACTCACAAGAGAGATTTTACGCTCCAGATGTCACAAAGAGAAACAAACAACTGGAAGAGTAACATGGGGCATTTCACAGACTTAACAATCCTCCACCAAAACATGCAATCAAGAAAATGAAATACCACTATTAGAAGTTGAGCTCCAATCTTTGATCTGCACAGTAGTATGTGTTACTGAGCACTGGGGTAGAGAGATAGAAATACAACATGTAGTGTTATCATCATAGGAAAGGGCAAGCTCTTATTGCAGAAATGGTTCAAGGGGTGGAGGATCATGCATTTATATCAGACAACGAACACAGTTCAAATCAAGACATGACTTCAGTACAGCAAGTGAAGACAAACACAGTGAAATATCAGCTATTGAATTAACAGGGCTTGATATCACCAAGAAATTAATCATTTTATTTGTGTATACATCTCCCAGTGGTAGTGTGGACGCTTTTTCAATAAATTAACAGAAGTTCTAGATAAAGTCTCAAGCACGAAGGTCAACATAATTCTGTGTGGGGACGTTAACATCAACACTAATATTATAAATGAATCCAGCAGCGCACCCATAAATATCCTTCAAAGTTTTGGCATGTTCCGTTGGTTCAGTGCAACAAGGGTTAGTACAATGATTGCATCAGTCATTGATCATATGGCCACAAATGTGGACAGAGAAAAATGTAATGTAGCTGTAAAAGATCTCAGAGTATCAGACCATCTCTGTCAAATAACAACCGTAAAATCAGGGATCGAATCACTCCCCAAACTACAAGACTACAAACGATACCTATCAGAAATCAAAATAAAAATTTTTTCAAGGGAACTAGCAAAACAAAGCTATGATGAAGTGTATATGGAAACCAATGTGAATATGAAATTCTCTAAACTCTCCACATTATTTAAACTGAACTCTGGAAAGGCATTTCCAAAAGTATGTATGTCTGTATCAATATCTCACGAAAACAGTTGGGTAAGAGCAGGTATTAACAAGTCCTTCCAAACACTTAAATTCCATGAAAAAGAGTCGCAATGATCCAGAATCCTTAAATTTCTATTACATATTATCTATAGGAAGGTGCTACTTGCTGCAAAAAAGTCATTTAATGACAAAATAATACATAATGCAGAGAATAAAAGAAAAGCAGTCTGGGACATTGTAAAAAAGGAAATAGGGAAAGGCAAAGAAACCCAAGTAACATACTACTAAGGGAGGTGGATAATGTAATAAATGATCCACAACACTTAGCAAACTATGTAAATGAGCATTGCAGAGACGTTACAGCAAAAATTTCCCAAATCGAATAATATAACACTAAATACAATGATGTTACTTCCAACCACGGAGAATGAAGTCAATAAATATGCTCAAAAACTAAAAAATAAAAAGTCAGTAGGCTTATATGAAATACCAATGTGTGTGCTGAAACGATGCATAGCGATTATACAAGGCCCCTTAACAAATATAAATGAATCCTTCGCATCAGGGACATCTTCAGAGCAGTTAAAACAGGCAAGAGTTGTAGTTTTGCTCAAGAAAGGTAATGCAGAAGACATAGAAAATTACTTCCCCATTTCCCTGCTGTCACCATTCTCAAAAATAATAGAAGGAATTATGAAATACAGATCAATGAATTACCTGAATAAATTCAAGATCAATGAATTACCTGAATAAATACAATCTCTTAAGCGAATCGCAGTTTGGTTTCCGAAGTGGCAAAAATACGGAGTCAGCCATAGTAGAATTCACAAAAGCCGTACTTGATACTTTTGACAAAGATGAATGTATCACAGGCATATTTTTGGATCTTTCTAAGGCCTTTGATACAGTTGACCACAAGAGTCTATTAAATAAGTTAGAAGCACTAGGAATAAGAGGGCTAGCTAATGACTGGTTTCGATCATACCTAGCAAATAGGGTACAAAGAGTAGAGATAGCACATATTTCAAACAGGTCTAAACATTTAGTAAAACATTTATCAGAACCAAAATACATTAATATAGGGGTTCCGCAATGTAGTATATTAGGACCAATACTATTCCTGATATACATAAATGACTTCCCCAGTAGTGTTACTCATGGTGAAAAAATTCTCTTTGCTGATGACAGAAATATTATAGTCACTGAGAAAACGAGAAATCCTTGCAGAGAAAGCAAATGAAGCTGTCAAGGAAATACATGATTGGCCAATAAGCAATAAAGTGACATTGAACACAAAGAAAACTAATGACATGAATTTTAGTTTCAAGAGGGAAAATTACAATGTTAAATTAAACGTGGATGGCACTTCCATAGATTGTGTAACAAATGCAAAAAATCTAGGAATGAATATTGATTCTCAGTTGAAGTGGTGTGAACACACAAAGGTACTTGCAAACAGAATATCGTCAACATGTTATGCCCTTAGAATGCTATCATCAGTGTGTAACATTTATTGCCTTTTAGTTACATACTATTCATATGTACACCCAATTCTTAGCTATGGCATTTCTTTTTGGGGAACAAATGCACAAAATATGAACACAGTTTTCAAACCCCAGAGCCTTAAGAATCGGAACTGAAAATGGTAGTCGAGCTCATTGTAAAGATCTGTTCAAAACACTAAGGATTTTAGCTGCTCCTTGTGAATACATGTACCAGTCAGTTGTACACATCAAAAATAACATTGGTCGTTACTGCACAAACAGTTCTGTCAATGACAATGGAACAAGAGCTAGACTCAACTTACAATGGCCAAGAAAAACTAAACATAAATATCAACGTAGCATTTTCTACCTAGGAATAAAACTGTACAATAAATTACCAAATGAGACAAAAGTAAAAGCAAAAATACACTTACTTAAAAAGGCAGCTAAAGAGTACCTGTTATACAATATATTTTATACATTGAAGGATTACTTAGGTAAAACAGAATAGCAGTTTGGTAAAAAATGTTATAAAATTAAAGAATAATATTCATTATAAAACATCTGTCATTCCGCATAACACCTTCACACTATGATTTTTTTGCTTCTTTTTTTTTCTTTTCTAGAAAAACTTACCCCCAAGCTACGCATTGCACAATATTCACATCTCTTCCTCTTTATGAGCACAATATCTCCCTTATTATAGAGGGATACTGACACAGTTTTCCAGGATAGCAAATGAGTAGCTGTGGTACAGAAAATGGCCCAGAGAGCACCAGTATTTGTGTGTTTGTGTGTTTAGTGAGTGAAGTGTTATGAAACAATGTGTGTATAGTGTGTGCAGTGACTGATAGTGAGATAAGACTAAACAGTGTGGCATTACATTATTTAATAAGTTATTTATATAAAAAAGTATTGTATACCAGGAGTAAATCTAATGATGGTCTCTAATTAGAAGCTTATTTAAAATTGTCTAAACTTGTAAATACGTTGACATGTTGTAACGCCGGAAATGCATATCCTCCTCTTTCCATCTATTGTACTATAATTTTTTTCCTTATTTTGTTATCTGGGAATACGACGTTTCTGTGTCTTTGTATATTGTAATTGTTTTACTATTGGTATATATATGTATTTATGTCGATGTATAATTGGTTTGTTGTGTAAAGATTATTGTATTTTTATGCTGGGTCTGGCCTAGGGAAAACTATGCTATCTAACGATTACATCGATAGGTCGTGTGGAGAACCAAAGTGTTTAGGATATTTGGTAGTGTTAACTCTGCCGCATGGAGCGCGGGCAGGGAGATTCTGGCTGGGGTGGTGCAGTGGAGCGGGTGTGTTGTGTAACGCTCCCGCGGGTTGCCGCGCTTTCGGGGTTGGGCAGCATGTAATTGCGCTCGACTTGCTATGATAGTTTGTGACACGGTGTCGCGGACGGGAAGCATTAGCTGGCGCACATCAAGAGCCCGTTTCGCCTAGTGACCGTGTCGAGAAGAAGGCGCGCCAACATCCAGCTTCTGCAACAGCGACGGCCGACAATGAGTGACTCTCGCCACCTCCTCGATCGACGGCTTCAAACCTTCAATCAACCAACAAGGAAGACTGGAAGCACGTAAAGTTTTAGAACTGTATGGCAGACCTGAGCTTTTCAAACTGTTCAAATCACAAAATTACAGCAACGTAGCATGAATCTTTGTTGCTCATTGTTCCAATTGCATTACCAAGCAGGGTCCCTTCCTTTTCCGGAATCAACCCGAGTGTCGTTGAAATTCAAACTCCAGCATTAAAGTAATATTATAGCATTTCACTGCTTTAATTTCAAAGTTCAGTTAAGGTATTCATAGCTGGCTACGATATTTAGATTACACAAGCACAAATTAAGAGCGCGAGTTTTGTTAGCATATTTTAGCTTACCTGTGGCTGCAGCTCAGCTTGGTACATACTAAATGTTACTGTTGTTAATTGTCCAAAATCATTTAATTCAAGTTCAAAGTTAAATCTCTGCTTTCTAAATTGCGTAGATTCAAGTAGCTTTTGAAATGATTGTAGAGGTAGCCCAAGACTAACCTTATTTTACTGAATTTGGTAGTGCTTCAGAAACAAATCTCACTATTAACTTCAGTCACTATATTAACCTTCAATTTTCCGGTTTTATTAATTCTTTTGCTAAATTAAGTCAGAGTGTAGCGAAACTTATTACTTCTGACAAACTTTCAGGTTCCACACAACACGTGTCAACCTTCAGTTGCCACGCTGCCAGTGCTAATTATATGTGTAATAACCTTTCTTTATCTGTTACTATAGTAATTATCCATAGGACTGGCGACCATAATTGCTCCCAAATCTCAAATATCTAATTACCGCTAGTTAATTGTTAACGTAACGGCCGCACATTTACTTTCTTTATTAATTTTACCCTATTCTCAAAATTAATATCCACCAATTTCATTTGTATTTTTCCTTTCATTTAGATGTAACCCTTTCCTCCCTCTTTACCGACAGATTAACTTCGGTGACGATTGCTTTTCCCAAATTTCCATTAGGTACATGAGGTTTAATTTTTCACTGTCATTAAGGTCGATAAGTGAGGAGGAGGTTACGATGTACCATATACTTGTAGAAGGAGATCATGGGTGAATACAGCTACTGTTTCTACTACTACTACTACTACTACTACTACTATTGTAAGTAGGCTGATTAGGTTTTACTGAAATGCTTATGAACTGATGGGTAATATTCTAACATCTGCTCACCTGATTGTGACAAGTGTCTTTCTACGAGAGTTGAGAGAATTTCTACTAACTTATGAAATGCCACATGACTATTGAATGATATTTTTATGCTTCGCTTTAGATAGTTACTTATTTCATTTGATATCTGGTTTCCAGCTGTGCTACAACATGTGTTTTATAAAATAAAATTAAATGCATTTGCCAATGTGAAAACTTTCTGTCAAGAGATCTGTTAAATAATAAATTTATGATCCACATTCTTCAAAAAAGCACTTGTATAGGAAAGAGCAAGAAGAAGGGACTAGTATCAGTAACTGCATACATAATTTTCTTTTCAAGTACATGGTAATATTTTTTTTACAATAAGTTGTTGTGTTGCACCACTTTAATTACATAGACATTAATATGTGAATAGATATTTCCCTTATCTGCATTGTTGTTTTTACTGTAATATTTTTTCTGCTTGAGCTTTGTCATGCTTAGGTACAAGTTATTGCATTTGCTGCTGCCGTTTGCCAGGCATAGTGCTAATAAAAACTTCAGTTTGTATTACTATGTTAAGCCAGTTTTACTACTGATTTATTTTTCTTGTTGCTGCACATTGGCTCATATTAGTTGTAATGTTGCATTTGCTTGGTAATTTAGATTTGTAGCTTGCTTTGCGAATTTCCATTTTTTTGTCATTGCTGTTTGTGTTAATTGTTGTTTGCTGCTGCATTGCCTCGTCCCTTAGTTTAGCATCTGAGCTCAGTAGATTTAAGTTAGCTTAAGTAGGGGTAGACTATATAAGAGAATGAGTTGCGATGAATTGGAAGAAATGAATTGCGAATTTATACGAAAAAGGTACAGAAAGCAGGTATAAGTAGGATATTCTTGGAAATAAATGATGAGGTAAGATAATGGAAAATAAATAATGAGGTAAGAAATATGTGAACATATAATTACAGAAAGCATGCTTGGATAGGATTTTTTTATGGTGGAAACAAATGTTGAAATAAGACGAAAGATCTATGGAGTGAAGTTTTGGGTTGGACTGCAGTACCAAATGTTACACTGAAAACAAACCGATTCCTTTCCTCCTGTGCTATTCTGCTATGTGTTTGTGTACTCTTGTATATTTGTCTTTTTCCTGTCTTTATGTGTTTAGCTGATAAGAGTTATGTTGTACAATTTATCTAATAATATGTTATTTACTTGGTAAAGATGTTAGACATTATTTATTCTGTTTTGTTTTAATGCTCATGTGTGAAGTGATGTTTCGAAAGTTATTCTGATCTTTTATATATTTACTTATGTCGTAATTCCAGTAACACTGATGTATATGTGTATTACCATTCCTTTGTAAAGCCCCTATTACTACAAATGTTATCTGTATTGTTATGCTCTTTAATGATGTATTTTGTACCTTTGTAATTGTAAATTTATAATTGTATAGTCACCAGTTCTTCAAATTAAGTATCATTTCACTGCACACATTTCTGTTGATCGTAATATATGGACAATATGCGAGAAGTAGGCACTGTTAGTGTTTGCACATGTGTTGATAATTCAGCAAGGGACTGGTTAAATGCATTGCTGGTTCTAAGGATAATGCCAAAAACTTTGTGAGTGCACAAGTGGTAGTTATGGACTTGCTATATAGTACAAGACTCTTCGATGGTGGTTGTGCACCTGCACAGTCGCAACAGATGGCTGCTGGCCGTCTCTACAGGGACTGAAGTGGGTCTGCACCTTTTATGATCCACCATTACCATTATTTCTACAAGGACTGCAGTGGGTCTGCACCTCTGGTGGCCCACCAATACCATACTCTCTACCAAGACTATAGTAGGTCTGCACTGTGATGATCTACCTACCAATATTCTTCAAAACTTTGAATGACTTTGCTGTGGGTTTGCTCTGTTGTGGCCCATTACCTGTCTGCATGTCAAGAGTCAACACTGTCTTTCCGTTGGAAGGACAACACTACTTCTTCAACACTGCACTACTTTCGTGTGCATTTTCTTTTACTGCTTAGACTTTGAGAAAAAAAAACTGGAATTTTACTGTGATGAACGATCAGGACTGTCTTTATGGACTGCGAGAAAATTTTAGCTTTTGACCAACAGTGTATCAACAAGTGCGTGCATTTGATATCTTTGTTATTGTAATTATGAAAATTTTTTCAAATCTGTATTGGCCACTGCCCAAAACAATTTGTAAAATTTTTTGTGGAGAGCATGGGGGCTATGTAAGTAGGCTGTTTAGGTTTTTATATTGGTAACGCCAAGTAGCGCCCTGTATAAAAATCACTGGCTGTGCTGTGTGCAGTGTGTGGCTGGTTTCCATTGTTGTTGTCAATTGTAGTGTTGGGCAGTTTGCTGTTAACAGTGCGTGGCGTTGCGCAGTTGGAGGTGAGCCGCCAGCAGTGGTGGATGTGGGGAAGTGAGATGGCGGATTTTTGAGAGCGGATGATCTGGACGTGTGTACATCAGAGACAGTACATTTGTAAGACTGGATGTCATGAACTGATATATATAATACGACTTTTGAACAATATTAAGGTAAATACATTGTTTATTCTCTATCAAAATCTTTCTTTTGCTAACTGTGCCTATCAGTAGTTCGTGCCTTCAGTAGTTTGAATCTTTTATTTAGCTGGTGGTAGTGGCGCTCGCAATCTGACTTTCAAAAATCCGTACAAAAGAATTGCCCTGACTAACATTAACCTATACGTTTCACAAATCACTTACCTCACAAAAATCTTGGTTACTCGAATTACTGCAATACAGCGAGCGCCACTATCATCATCATCATCATCATCATTTAAGGCATAATCAGTCTTAAATGATGATGATGATGATGATGATGATGATGATGATGATAGTGGCGCTCGCTGTATTGGAGTAGTTCGAGTAACGAAGCTTTTTGTGAGGTAAGTGATTTGTGAAACGTATAGGTCAATGTTAGTCAGAGCAATTCTTTTGTAGGGATTTTTGAAAGTCAGATTGCGTTGCGCTAAAAATATTGTGTGTCAGTTTAAGCACAGTCTTGTATAATTGTACAAAGGGGACGTTTCACTACTACTACTACTACTACGAACTGTCTTAATAACAAGGTGGCAGGTCATTTGTAAATGGCAGCAAATAAATAAATAAATCCCACCAGTAACTGGTGAAATTTTCTTCGGAGACGATAGCCTTGTTAAAAATCAAATTTGTCAAGCATACACAGTCACTCTCATATTATCTAATGACCAGGTAGTAAGGGTGGGAGATGACAAACATAGATCTAAGAATAGGAAAATAGAGCAAGGGTGCACTGACTATATCCTATTGTCTCTGAGAGATTATTAGATGCCAAATTACACTCGTTACAACTCAATCGAAAGAACTACCCAGAAATTATTTTCTTTAGAGAATGAATCAACCGTGTTTTGTTGAACTATTATCAGTTATTGGTGCATACAAGGAACGTCGTGAGAGCGTTGAAAGAAAAACATTGTTTGAACACAAATTATCTTGTAACGAGACATATGCAGTGTGTAGAGCAGTCTGTGATAGTTGCGTAAGCGGCAGTAGTTCTTTTTTGCAACTTTTGTACTTCATGTTATTTGACGCGTGTTTATTTTAGCTTGAAATCTCTCGTTGTCTGTCAGAAATTTTACTCCTGTTACGCTCAGCCAAATACTACTTCCGAGCATATTTCTTATTTCTTCTGAAATTAACAATGGAATATTCTTTTAGTAGTTTTAAATAAAGATTGTCTCAGTAGGTACAGTACAAATTTAATCTATTATACCATCCAACCGAAGTAGGATCATCGCAGCATGTTTGGTTAATGTGACACTATTTCACAAAGTGTTTCTGCCATACATCATGTGCATGCAGTACATCCTCTATTCAAGCGTCAGTCTCACTCGGCGCAACACATCCAAATCCACTGCGGCAATGAAAGTAACGATTCGTTTCTTTAGATCATTATTGTGATTGACAGGCGTTCGGTAGACTCTGTCGCTGATATTCCCCCACAGAAAGAAGTACATCACTGTAATGTCAGATGACCTAGGTGGCCAGGGAACTGGACAACCCTTGCTAATCCACTGGTCTGAAATAACCTGCTCCAGAACTTCTCGCACAGTCTGACTCCAATGTGTCGGTGCAGAATCTTGTTGGAAAACGACTGTGTCTTGGCGGTCACCCCGTTGTGGTAACGCGTACAGATCCAGCATACGAAGGTTACTGTTAGAGGTAACTACTTTTTTCTGAGGAAAAAATGGCGCCTGTAGTTAAATCACCCATTAAATAACACCACATATTCACTTTCCGTCTGTCACGTACCTCTTCCGTCACAGTAAGCGCATTGGTTGTTCTCAGGACCCAAATAATGGGAAGCCAAACATATCCCTTCTGACGGCTTCACGTGTTCTTGGTAGTACAGTACAGTGCTTCACATCAACGTTTCCTGTCCCCATAAAATTCATGTAACGCCGGTGTACCGACATCCGGTAGAGTATTTTCTCCCTATGCCGTGTTCCTTTGAAACTGCGGGTCAGGTCTAGTCAGAATAAATAATTTCGACCCTGAAATTTGTCTTGACTTGAACTATTGTTGTTACGCTTCACTCACAAACTAGAACACCCACAAAGAAAATTTCGTTAGTTTGTCTGTCGCATATGCTAAAGACGGTGTCAATATCTCAATTACTTTCGGTACTATAACACATGGAAGTTAGCACGTTTTGAGACACGCTGTTTTCTACTCTCTCAGTTACATCTAAGTATATACTGGTTAAGCCAGTGCAATGTACACAAAGGAACTAAATTTGCACCAATATTAATAATGTTTTGTTCTATTCTATTCAGGAACTGGGCGATAGCAAAAATGACCATGTGTTTCTGTACGAGCACTAATTTCTCTTTTCTTTCTCTCATCATCTATAGACGACACATGCGATGGCTGCAGCGGAATGGTCACGCGGTCTTCCTCACTTACAGCTATTCGACAGGGCTGTGCGAGAACTATGTTGCACATTGTCTAAGGGTACCCATTTAAATTCCCCGAACATGTAAATTCCACAAGGCATCTTACGGTGTGTGGCAGAGTGTACTTTTGCGACCTCTACTTTCTTCTCCTTTTTGTTCAACTGACGAATAGTGCATGGGAAGAATGACTGTCATTAAATCTCTGTATGATATTTAGTGTCTCTGACTCTCTTGTCGTGAAGATTCTGTCGGATTTATATAATAGGAAACAATATACTGAACGCACGTGCCAGGAATTTCAGTACTAAAGTTCTCAGCGATGCAAAACGCCTCTCTTGCAACATCTTCCACAGAAATTACTTGAGCACTTCAGTAGCGCTCTCGCACGTACTTAACGATCCACTCTTCGCTGGATCTTCCCTCTCTCTTCTGTTAAGCGTACTTCGTAAGAGTGCCACACTGACAAACACCACTTAACAGTCGGCCCAACAAGTACTTTTGAAGCCACTTCTATTGGTGAGTGAATCACATTTGATTGTCATTCGTCCAATTAACCTAACCATAGGAGCTGCTTCCCCCGCAAATTATTTTGTGTGCTCCTATAGATCACTCTGCATTGATACTCCTGAGTACTTTGCGGTAAGTGCTGTCTACAGTAATTCTGCATCAGAAACGTAATCGAACAGTGAAGAATCTCATCGCCTTTTTGGGCGAAATGCGTTACATTTACAACTGCCAAGCGCTGCACCACTCAACGATTCTCCGCAGACGTTTCTCCCTTTCGCTAAAGCCTTCTGACGTTGTAGTCTCCCTGTGGAAAACAGCATCGTCTGCAAATAGACTCTTATAGCTATATACATAACCCACGAGATCATTTACTTAAATAGTAGTGTCCCAATAACACTCACCTGAGTGTATTCTAGAAATTACCTTTCCATCGGTCGGTTTTGTTAGAAAGTGTTTTTGAGTTCTACCTATCAGAAAATTCTGAATCCAGACAAAAATCTCGCCCCAAGCTCGGTAAGGTCAATTTCTTTCAGTAAATAACAATACTGAACATCGAATGCTTTCAGCAAGACGAGAAACACAATATCAGTCTGCCTTTGTCTACTAAGGATTTCATGAACGAACCGTGTGGGATGACTTTCACTGTATGTTTGTTTACAGAATGAATTTTTGTCAGTCTTCACTCTTCTGACGGGTATGACGCCACCCGCCACTTTTATACCAGGGTAGCAATTGCAACCTCAGTCCTCAGTTATTTATTGGATGTATTCCACCCTGTATCTTCCTGTACAAGTTTTACCTTCCACAGCTTGCTCTAGTACCATGTAAGTAATGGCTGATGTCGTAGCAGATGACCTGTTATTCTCTTCCTTCTTCTCCTCCTCAGAATTTTCGATGTGTTCCTTTCCTCTCCGATCCTGCGCAGAACCTCCTCATCCCTTCCCTTACCAGTCCATCTAATTTTCAGCATTTGTCTGTAGTACCACACCCCAATTTCTTCGATTCTCTTCCGTTCCGGTTTTCCCACAGTCCGTAGTTTCAGAAGCAGACAACGCCGTGCCCCAAAAGCATATTATCCGAAATTTCTTCCTCAAATTAAGGCCTATGTTCGATATTAGGAGACTTCTCTTGGCCAAGAATGTCGTTTTTTTCCAGTGCTAGTCTGCTTTTGGTGTCCTCCTTGCTCCGTCTGTCATTGGTTAATTTGGAAGCTTCCGACTCTTTCAATCGCAGTCAAAATTTTAATAAAATGGCAAAGGTTATGTTAATCAGAACACTGGGAGGAGTTTTGGTCTATTCATTCTTAGCATCATATGACAAACGATGGCTAGATAAACGCCACACAAACATTTTTTTTGACAAACGCATTGAATAATGTGCGGTCTATGGTTAACAAAGTGATCTGCAGGGGATAAACACACCACACTAACCAGAGCTAATCGCTTTATCTGACTTCATAAATGTAACAGTTCTGATACTAAATGTAACTGGGTTTTCTCGTTTGACGCAAGTCAATTGCCAGGATGAGCATTCTAAAGCATTATGTCAGGGTGAAAATACTAGATAAATTAATATTTCTCTCTTAACAACATGTGGGCAGGGTGGGTTCTTCCTTGGCTCGGGTATGAGGTAGAATGAAACAGCATTTTTACATAAGATAACTTTTATTGAAATTTTCGTACAACTGTACCTTACTGGATGTTATGGTTCAGAGAAAGGCAGCTGCGTCGTTTGCGTAGCCTTCTGCTGCGGCAGCGGCGGCGTCTGATTACGCATGGCAGTGTGTATCTCGTGTCGCCGTCTCGCCCAGCTGACCGGAGACGCGCAGCGCGAGGTGGCCCGTTTAATTATTGCGAGCGAAGTCGTACATCGGATGGTGATACCTTGGATGTGGCGTCCCAGTGTTTCTCTTCTCTAAGCGGACGCGTGTGTAGTGCGTCGGCCAGCGGAGCGGCGCGGCGGGGAAGGCCAGTGTCCCGGACTCGAACAACGGACTCCCGCTTGCCAGTCTTCGGCTGCCAGATCATCATCCCAGCTCACAGGTGACTGCTGATGTGAGGCCGTCTCCTTCCCGTCCTCAGGAGTCACCCGGGTGCGTAAAAATCAGACTTCAAGTACCTTTTAACTTCTGTCTTCTGGCGCCGAGGCTGCTGCTTGCTATTCCATTACAGCGGCGGACTTGGTGCGTCTGTGCATGATGCAGTCACTTCTTGCATGACGGTCTTCAGCACCGAAACTGACTGAGAACTACTGCTACGCTTCTTCACTTCTTCGTCTTCTTCGTCTCTCCTCTGTCGGGCCCACTGCGTCTCGCGTATTTATTCACTTCAGTTTACTGGAGGTGAACGACTTCACGGTCATTGCCTCTTCTGTCACGTTGAGAAGCTTCTCGAATCTTCCTAACGTCGGTCATTGGCTCTTGGAATGTAGGCAAGGTCCTTTGATCACATTTGACGACTGAGAAACACGTGAGCCGGTCGGGCGATGCCCTGACGGCTGAATCGACAGCGCCCGCTTACGTGGAACTTGCTGACTTCACGGTCATTGTCTCTTCTGCTGTGCTGTTCTGCGCGCTGTTTGCCAGTATGTAACTCTCTAAACTAAACCAAGTTTTTCATTTATATTCTAATTTCAACTTCACTTTGATTTCACTAATTTATTTACTTAAGTACCACTCAACATAAATATGAATCTGGGGTATGGCCCAAAAACGACGCTACTATCAAACATCTATCCTCTACTATTCCATAAAGAAAAATATGGGTCCACAGAACAGGGCGCGGAGAATTATGTATTGGAGCACTACGACATAGCAGCGAATACTTTCCGCTTCTGCGGGTCAGGGCGGCATAGCATGATGCTCGCTGACTGCAGTCCTGGACAGAATCAGTCTTTTATTTATGGCGTGCTCCCGGAAGTATGCAAAATGGCTCTGGGCACTATGGGACTCAACATCTTAGCTCATAAGTCCCCTAGAACTTAGAACTACTTAAACATAACTAACCTAAGGACATCGCACACACCCATGCCCGAGGCAGGATTCGAACCTGCGACCGTAGCAGTCCCGCGGTTCCGGACTGCAGCGCCAGAACCGCACGGCCACCGTGGCCGGCGGAAGTATGCAAGTACGCCGTCTCACACTCGGGTGATTCACAACATAGGTACTTCCCAAACCCTGGTGGATTCCAGTGTGCAAGTTTGCAGGTCTGGTGTGCCAAATCAATTTGACTCCATGCTACAACTATGCGTGACGGAATATGTCAAATGTTTTATGGCTGCCCCAAAACAAATATGTACACCCAACCATTACTCGTGTGCATGATGAAATACCTCTGATAGTTCAGTGACTGGCACAGGCTCTAAGTGGCACACTAACAGAGGACACAAGTCTCACCGTTTAGGTAAAGACCTGCGATTCTTCACCAGCGAAGCGCCAGTACAAGAGTGATCTTCTCTTTCTCTACAGTATCAAATATAGCAAATAATTCATAAAGATCATCTTCGCTATGAACATTAAGCAGCAAGACACTGTATTACTTCGTAATCATCAATACTGATGTTAAGTTTCTTGCTGATCTCATTTCTGCCGCTTTTCATTGCTTTCGTCTTTCTTCGATTTATTCTCAATCCATATTCTGTACTCATTAGACTTCATTCCATTCAGCAGATCATTTAACACTTCTCCGCTTTCACTACGGATAGCAATATCATTTGCGACTCATGTCATTGATATCCTTTCACCTTTAATGTTAATCCCACTCCTGAACCTTTTTTTTTATTTCCATCACTGCTTCTTCGATGCACATGCTGAACAGTATGGGCACAAGACTACATACCTCTCTTATACCCATTTCAATCGAGCACTTCACTCTTGGTCTTACACTCTTATTATTCCCTCTTGAGTCTTGTACATATCTTACCCATCCGTCCCTGCAGATCACCTCAGAAGCTTGGATTGTGGAATTTATATTGACATTTGGAAAGAATTAATCAGGAGGTATTGGTTTCACCATCCCATTGATACCATAGCCATCCTTAGTAATCCAATCATTTTGTCCCATAAAGTTATTACGTAGGTACTATGTCTGTACAGATAGCTAACGTTGTTACTGATATTGCAGATGACGCAAAAACGCAGTCTAAAATTATATGTTTTCACACATCAGTCGGGTAAGTCTTCTAGAAGACAAATATTGTGGCGCGTTTAAATAGCACACAGGGACCTGTATCTTCCCTTTCCTTTGACATAATTGATTTGTACCTGAATGGAATGGGGTACAAATCTCAGCGCAGTTATGATGATTTATGATCTGATTGTTTCGTTACATCAACGGAGATGAAGTACAGGTCAGGGAGAACTCCCTTCTCTACCCATGTCCCATCTTTAATGAGTCTGATGTCGACGGGATGGAAACTCTAACGCCACTCCCTTTTTTTCTCGCCGTTTCGTGATTGCCTCTTGTACCTCACAGATTACCTGAAATCGATAGTCGCGACGCAGCAATGTGTACTGGACTAACAGCCCGAACAGGTGGCTGAAGATGACCTGTTACTGTCCAAACTGGTGCCAGATTGTACATGTAGCATTAGAAAGAAACGCTCTTCAAGTTCTTAAGTAAACGAGGAACATCATCTAGGACCTGCTGAGAGAAATTAAACTAGTCTGAACTCCTGCATTTTTCTTGGGTCGTCAGTCCTCTGATTGCCCTGTGCCAAACTCTTCATATCCGATTACCTAGCGTTCAGCCTCAGTGGGCTCAATTAACTGCGGGATACACTCCAATACCTGTCTTCTGCTGCAGTTTCAACCGCCTGTAACTCAATCTAGAGCTACAGTCAGGTCCTCTCACCTTGTCTCTCCTTCCCGCCAGTGTTTTCCAGCTATATCTTTCGGCCACGATTCTCAAGACAACCTGCTCATTACTGATTATTCCACCTAATTTTCAACACTCTTCTACGGCACCACATTTCAAACATTTCGATTCTCTTATTTCCTGCTTCTCCCACAATCCATAACTCACTTCGTTACAATGCATTTCTCCACACGTATATTTTCAGATGTTTCTTCTCAAATTAAGGCCTAGGTCTGATAGTAGTAGACTTGTTTCGGCCAGGAATGCCCTCTTTCTCTTTGCTTTCTATACCGTCTTTATTTATCCTCTTTCTTTCGTCTGTAATATGGTATATTCCCCCCAAAAGTAGCAGAATTCCTCCACTTCTTTAACTTCGTGGTTCATAATATTGATGGCGAATTTCTCACTAATTTCATTTATGCTGCTCCTTATCACTTTCACATTTCATCTGTTCGTTCTCATTCCCTATCATAAACTCAGTATTCCATTCAGTATGTCCTTTAATTCTTCCACGCTTCTACTGAGGATAACAAAGTCATCAGTGAGGCTTATCATTGGTATCTTATCACCCTGAAGTCTAATACCACGCATGAAACATTTTATATGAGTCATTACTTCTTCAGTGTATTGACAGAATGATAGGGGAGAAACACAGCATTCCTTTCTTAGAGGCTTTTATTTATTTATTTATTTCATCTTTGATCACACCATGGACAAAAACGTCTGTGAAGCGTTTACAAACATGTGTATGCAAATGTGGGTCTTGAGTGGCGTGATATGTACGAACAGGATGAACAAAAGTATGTATGATGGTGCTAAAAAGTGAAAAACGCTTTTCTCGGATTATGTGGTAAGTTTACACTGTTCACCTTTCCACTATTTCGCACATATTTTCTGTGTTCGACTTACGAAATTCATAATCTAACAACAAAGCTTTTCTTGACAGGAATATGCATTTCACCACATTCAAAAGACATTTTTTAATTCATACTTCCAGTTTACTTATCTATCTTTATTCATCGAAGAATGAACTCACTGATGTGGGATTTGCAGAGGTAATACAAAATCAATCAATAAGCCAAAATACAACGCGCAGTATACGTATACAGGGTGTTACAAAAAGGTATGGCCAAACTTTCAGGAAACATTCCTCACACACAAAGAAAGAAAATATGTTATCTGGACATGTGTCCGGAAAAGCTTACTTTCCATGTTAGAGCTCATTTTATTACTTCTCTTCAAATCACATTAATCATGGAATGGAAACACACAGCAACAGAACGTACCAGCGTGACTTCAAACACTTTGTTACAGGAAATGGGAAATGTTCAAAATGTCCTCCGTTAGCGAGGAGACATGCATCCACCATCCGTCGCATGGAATCCCTGATGCGCTGATGCAGCCCTGGAGAATGGCGTATTGTATCACAGCCGTCCACAATACGAGCACGAATAGTCTCTACATTTGGTACCGGGGTTGCGTAGACAAGAACTTACAAATGCCCCCATAAATGAAAGTCAAGAGGGTTGAGGTCAGGAGAGCGTGGAGGCCATGGAATTGGTCCGCCTCTACCAATCCATCGGTCACCGAATCTGTTGTTGAGAAGCGTACAAACACTTCAACTGAAATGTGCAGGAGCTCCATCTTGCATTAACCACATGTTGTGTCGTACTTGTAAAGGCACGTGTTCTAGCAGCACAGGTAGAGTATCCCATATGAAATCATGGCGGTGAATCGAGGAAGTACAGTACATACTGACGAAACTAAAATGAGCTCTAACATGGAAGTTAAGCTTTTCCGGACACATGTCCACATAACATCTTTTCTTTATTTCTGTGTTTCCTGAAAGTTTGGCCGTACCTTTTTGTAACACCCTGTATATTACCGTATGCTTCATGAGGATAGAACAGGTAGCCTACAGGGACAGGACAAGTGGTCATACGGTTTGTAAGAAGGCTGTTTTCTTATTGGCAACGTTACGTAGCGCTCTGTATGAAAATCACTGGCTGTGCTGTGTGCAGTCTGTGGCTAGTTTGCATTGTTGTCTGCCATTGTAGTGTTGGGCAGCGGCAGCTGGATGTGAACAGCGCGTAGCGTTGCGCAGTTGGAGGTGAGCCGCCAGCAGTGGTGGATGTGGGGAGAGAGATGGCGGAGTTTTGAAATTTGTTATACTGGATATTATGAACTGCTATATATATTTTGACTATTAAGGTAAATACATTGTTTGTTCTCTATTAAAATCTTTCATTTGCTAACTATGTCTATCAGTAGTTAGTGCCTTCAGTAGTTTGAATCTTTTATTTAGCTGGCAGTAGTGGCACTCGCCGTATTGCAGAAGTTCGAGTAACGAAGATTTTTGTGAGGTAAGTGATTTGTGAAAGGTATAGATTAATGTTAGTCAGGGCCATTCTTTTGTAGGGATTTTTGAAAGTCAGATTGCGTTGCGCTAAAAATATTGTGTGTCAATTTAAGCACAGTCGTGTATAAATTTGTTCAAAGGGACGTTTCAGGTTCCGTGATTAAGAAACCTTAGCGATTTGGGAAGACCAGAAAAACACACAAAACCCACATCGCCATTGCCGGTAGGAGGAGCTCAATCCTCCTGCATATGAGGTCCGTGTCCTAAGAGCTGCTCTGCCACATTCTGTAATTCTTTATTGTGTAATGTTCCTTCATTTACACACAAACTGGTTCAGGTTAGTTGCAATATGAAACATAGGTGCCTACTTCACTGCCCACACACTGCAGATACGAGCTGATGACTCCTAGACAGTTTCCGGTTAACTGCAGTATAAAACCTAGTTCCAATCTTCATAGCCGCTCACACTGAGACATCCACAGACGACTCCTGGACTGAGAAGATGCTGCTGTGACCCTTGTCTCAATTTCAGACTCCATAGCCAGCTACGTGATACTGTCGACCCGAAAACCTGTCATCGGACGTTACTATCACGTATTATACATATTGACGCCATGATCCTTGTAAAAGGTAAAAGCAGTAAGCAATAATCAAGTATCTAAACGTGGTACGGTACTGTAGTTATTCCCTTTCATTACTATCTACTACTCTCAGTCCTCCAAGTAATCTTTAACTGTGTGACATACATTGCTTGTGAAGAACGTTTTAAACACCATTTAAACAAATATGTTTTGGTAATTTCTTTCACTACTTTTGGGAATTTATTGTGCAGTTTTTGCCCCTGATGTAAAATGCTGTTTTGAATTTTTTGATTGTTTTTCCTGGATACATGTAACTCTAGACTTGTTCTTGCTCCACGATTATGTGTAGAGCAATGAGTGCAGTATTTAGTATTATTTTCCCAGATATTCCGCACAGATTGGAATATTAAAATTTAGAATATGGCTGAAGCAGAAACCTCAGTACAAAAACTTGTTGCAGAAATAATAAACAGCCAGTCGATTGCAATATGGATGTTGTCATTTGGTAATTTCTTCACCAATGTACATTAAGTGCACTAGTTGTGCACTGGTGAGCAAATACTAAATGACAACTTCGAGGTTGTGCGTGTTTTAATTACAATGGAGGTGAAATTTTATATCTGACTGACACTTTTCGGCTGTAATTTAACGTACCTGTGCACAGCTTCTAATTCAGTTATCAAATGGTTCAAACGGCTCTGAGCACTATGGGACTTAACTTCTGACGTTATCAGTCCCCTAGAACTTAGAACTACTTAAACCTAACTAACCTAAGAACATCACAAACATCCATGCCCGAGGCAGGACTCGAACCTGCGACCGTATCGGTCTTGCGGTTCCAGACTGCAGCGCCTTTAACCGCACGGTCACGTCGGCCGGCATCGTGTGAAGGTACGCTTGAATTATTAAGTCCTGCGTCAGTTATAGAACGCAATGCCAGGGCTGCCCCTCTGTGTGCTTCCTGAAGCCGATGCTGATCTTCACCTGAGACAACCTCAGTTTTGTTTTCCTCTCTTCGCGTGCAGTAAGCTCACTGACTTGGCTAAGACGCAGAAGGGCTGTGCACACGCGGCAGTGACTGGAACACGTCACGTCACGTCACGTCACGTCCATGCCGCCTCCTGGTGGCCGTGCGTGGCGGCCGCTGAGCAAACCTCGTTAGGCGGCGCTCTTGTCTTTGACTTACGGAACTGAGCGCGGCGCGCCCGCCGTTAACCGAATTGCCGGGGCACACTTTGATCTGGCCGTGAGGCGCGTGCCGCTCGTTAGCTAGAGCAAACTCGGGCCCGCACGCTGCCTGCCCGCCTTCGCCGGTTCCACATCGCCTCACGCGAAGCCACACGGCTAATTGCCGGTCAGCCAGTATGGGGAAGGAGCAGGCTGTCATAGGACGGCGCCCGCTCACCGGTAGGCTGCTTACTCGCCGTACTTTCCGGCAGCGGGCGCTGCACCGTACAGTCCACCTGAGAGGTGTTACGAAACTTGTGACTCATCTCACGAAACCTCTTTTGCTTCAGCTACACCGAAATAAAAGCATTCGCCTATAGTCCGTGAGACGAGTGACTGGTACTGACAGTTCCGGCGGGCAGACGGCGCTGTTGCCGAACGTGGCTCACAGCACGCGGCGCCCTGTCTGTTACACGCATTCTCTAGCAGCAGAAATAAAAGCGAGACAAAATACAAGTCGTATTGGTACGCGTGAATTTATTTAAGGTTGATGTTTGAAATATATTAACTCGAAAACTGATAAGAGCTATTTAGTACAAGTATCTAAGATGCTGAAACATAATAAAGTTATTTGTTAAACTTCACAACTGAAATGAAAACTATTTTCGCAAGTTGTTGAACATTAGCAGTTTTGGTTTCCATTGTTAAGTATTGTTGTTGTTGTTGTGGTCTTCAGTCCTGAGACTGGTTTGATGCAGCTCTCCATGCTACCCTATCCTGTGCAAGCTTCTTCATCTCCCAGTAGCTACTGTAACCTACATCCTTCTGAATCTGCTTAGTGTATTCATCTCTTGGTCTCCCTCTCCGATTTTTACCCTCCACACTGCCCTCCAATGCTAAATTTGTGATCCCTTGATGCCTCGAAACATCTTCTACCAACCGATCCCTTCTTCTAGTCAAGTTGTGCCACAAACTTCTCTTCTCCCCAATCCTATTCAATACCTCCTCATTAGTTACGTGATCTACCCACCTTATCTTCAGCATTATTCTGTAGCACCACATTTCGAAAGCTTCTATTCTCTTCTTGTCCAAACTAGTTATCGTCCATGTTTCACTTCCATACATGGCTACACTCCATACAAATACTTTCAGAAACGACTTCCTGACACTTAAATCTATACTCGATGTCAACAAATTCCTCTTCTTGAGAAACGCTTTCCTTGCCATTGCCAGTCTACATTTTATATCCTCTCTACTTCGACCATCATCAGTTATTTTACTCCCTAAATAGCAAAACTCCTTTACTACTTTAAGTGTCTCATTTCCTAATCTAATTCCCTCAGCATCACCCGACTTAATTTGACTACATTCCATTATCCTCGTTTTGCTTTTGTTGATGTTCATCTTATATCCTCCTTTCAAGACACTGTCCATTCCATTCAACTGCTCTTCCAAGTCCTTTGCTGTCTCTGACAGAATTACAATGTCATCGGCGAACCTCAACGTTTTTATTTCTTCTCCATGAATTTTAATACCTACTCCGATTTTTTCTTATGTTTCCTTTACTGCTTGCTCAATATACAGATTGAGTAACATCGGGGAGAGGCTACAACCCTGTCTTACTCCCTTCTTAACCACTGCTTCCCTTTCATGTCCCTCGACTCTTATAACTGCCATCTGGTTTTTGTACAAATTGTAAATAGCCTTTCGCTCCCTGTATTTTACCCCTGCCACCTTCAGAATTTGAAAGAGAGTATTTCAGTTAACATTGTCAAAAGCTTCCTCTAAGTCTACAAATGCTAGAAACGTAGGTTTGCCTCTCCTTAGTCTTTCTTCTAAGATAAGTCGTAAGGTCAGTATTGCCTCACGTATTCCAACATTTCTACGGAATCCAAACTGATCTTCCCCGAGGTCGGCTTCTACCAGTTTTTCCATTCGTCTGTAAAGAATTCCCGTTAGTATTGCGCAGCTGTGACTTATTAAACTGATAGTTCGGTAATTTTCACATCTGTCAACACCTGCTTTCTTTGGGATTGGAATTATTAAATTCTTCTTGAAGTCTGAGGGTATTAAGTGTTGGCATTATTAATTTGTTCTGCTACAAGCTACAGAATAATTGGTCAGTGTATTGAGAGTTATAATCTGAAGAAAGTACTCACAATACGATGATCTGGTTGTAGATCGATAGCAAACTCCCTCCTTACATTCCCGAATACGTTGTAGTTACTGTAATGGAAAAATACCACTCACATCACTGTCAGAATCTGATTTGACACTGTCTTCCTCAGCACTATTCGAACTATCACTGCTCTCTCCCAGATGTATAATTAAATTTTCGATGCATTCTTCCACAACCCCTTCGGTTTTGGCCGCCTCTCTGATGGCACTTGCAGCGCTGTTTACAATTTTAGCCCACGTCTCGCTTGTCACTTTATTGATAGCTGCTGGAAGATGAGTTTCCACTTCAGAGATCGTGAATTTTTTATTGTTTGCGGCAATGTAATTTTTTATCTGCGCCCACACTCCTTCAATTGCATTGAAGTGACAGTGGTATGGAGGAAGCCGAACGATTTCATGCCCGTGCCTTTTAGCAATCTCGTCAATTACATATGTTGGAAATTGGGGTTTCTTTTGTGCCACAATTTCGAGCAGTTCCGCCTTCCTTAAACCTTCTCTGAAATCTACTTTTCACCGTTTCTACTACTGAATGGTATCGTCTTTTTTTGTTGCTAAGGTTGGTGCCTTATCGTGAACAACGGAATGATAAGGCGCATTGTCCATAACAATCACTGACGGACTTGTCCGATTCGTCATAAGCGATGTCTCGAACCATTCTTCAAATACTACACTGTTCATTTCTTCATGGTAATCTCCCGTCTTTTTTGACCGAAACATTTTCAAGCAGTTTGGCACAAAACCTTTCGATGTTCCTGCGTGTAAGACAATAATACGCCCTCCTTTGCCTACAGGCACTGCCATTGTCCCCTCGGGCGTTCCATCATTCCAGCCTCTACGTAAAGAATGGCTGGCATTGACCCAAGTTTCATCTAACCACACTATACTTTCGAATTCCACACCCATGATCCTGCGCAGAAATCTGCACCGCCATGCAACTACATCTGTCCTTTCCATTAATATTTTGCGTCCGTTAAACAGTGAATAGCTGAAGCCTATGTCTTTCAACACTGTACGCAATGAAAATTTGCTCCCTTTAAAAAGATCGTCTTTCTGAAGCGACACCAGTAATTTAGATAGAGTGGGATGTTCCCTTCTCTTATAATAGCTGTATATATGACGACGAATAGCGTCTTTCTGAAAATCGTCCAAAGCTGTCACCTGCTTATTTCTCGGTCGCTTCTTTCCTGGTGTGTGCAGCTTTGTTGTGCCACTCTCGTCACAATCTACACTATACTGTTCTTTCCCTATCTTTACAACAGTGTTCTTACTTACTTTCAATGCTGCTGCAGTTCTCTTCACAACCTGAACAACAGGAATTAAGGGCCCACCTTTGTCCTTTTCTTTCTCAAAGTAATCCCTCACAGAGCATACGAATTCACGGGCTTGGGTGTGTAGCACACTTTTCTTCCTCCGTTTCACTTCTTGTGTTGGGCTGGTACTACCCGCCGCACTAGACATTGTTCACAACGAAACATAAACAAAGAAACACTAAAAACGACAAAAACGAAATAAACTGCGAATTCAACTTCATACAAACGACGAACGACCGCACCGCCTGCACGCGAAACACTGGTAAGTTTCATAAGCGCGCGCGACCGGGTTTCAGAGCGGCAACGTGGCCCTTGCTACCCGCTCAAAGTCAGGACGTCATTGGCTGCCTGCCTGCGGTCGCTAGGCAACGGAAAGACGCTACCGAGCTGTCTACCAAAGACTCGTCTCCCAGACTACAGACATACTGTTTCAGAAGGAGAGAGCTCCTGGAAAGCAATATCGTGGAAATTCAGCTATTTTTGAAATACCCCTTCCGCAGTTTCCGTTTGATAAAAGAACATGTAGTCATAAACTTACGTAATTGTATTTTCGTTTATTTGGGTCTATACGTCTGCAACTTCGTACACATTGAAATTTCCCAGCTACAGTCCTGTAGGGAGCCACTAGAGGTACCAAACTAAAACGGAGCAGCATCCCATTGATTATGGTGGTGGTGGGACGTGGAGTGTACTCAGCAGCTATGTCATCAAGACCCTCACTCAACTAAATGAATACGAATGTATTCCACTAAAGGGTGAAATACAAAATGTAATCCTCAGCGACCGTACTACGCTTTCTGTCACTTACACTTTCAAACGGAAGACCAAAACACCTGCGCCTCAAGTCAGTTTAAGGTTAACAATTATCGAAACGAAAGGAAATTTAAACAGTGCGTTTTTGCATCCGACTAAAAAGTGCAAGGGAGTCCCTTTGGCCGGCCGGGGTGGCCGAGCAGTTCTAGGCGCCTCAGTCTGGAACCACGCGACCGCTACGGTCGCAGGTTCGAATCCTGCCTCGGGCATGGATGTGTGTGCTGTCCTTAGGTTAGTTAGGTTCACGTAGTTCTAAGTGCTAGGGGACTGATGACCTCAGAACTTGAGTCCCATAGTGCTCAGAGCCATTTGAACCCTTTAGAGTCCCTTTGAGCTCAAAACTCTTTCTTAACTTCCTACAGATAGTCTTGTAACTTTTGTTTGCGAGATTTTTAGTAGCTACGACAATACTTGTAAAATTTTGAATGAAAGACGTGGAGCATATGTAACACATAACAGATCAACGAACAGTTCACCTCCTAATTATTATCTATTGGATGCACATCACGTTTTTCGCTATATATCTTACAATTATTGTCACAGGTGTTAAAAATTCACCAGCAAAATTTTTGAGGACTCTCTTTACAGTGCTAGGAATCTGTGTGGATCTAGGTGTAATTATTTTATACTTCTAAGTCTCATTTAAAAACGTCGTTACATTTAAAAGCTGTTTTTATTTATATAATTATTTTTCTGTCCTGCAATCTTGGGTGTGAGATTTTCCTCAGTGGATTTTAAACAATTTGGTCAGACTATATACCTTTATTACATAATTATTTATGTTACCTTTTTACGCTCGTTTTTGCCTGTGTGCGCGTATGTCACATACAACGCGCATGTCTCCACCGCCCTTCCCTTCCTCTACATCGATTCTTCCCCCTCTCTCTATTCGCATGTTCTCTTCCACTCTTATATTACCTGGAACGCATTCCTGTACTAGCCACACAACATACCACTCCTACAGGGCATCGAACATGTGAGGCATTGTCAGAGTTTTTAATTCCAGCCCCATCGAACAGAGCGACAAAAAAAAAAAAGACTTAATATTGCATTGTATGCAGTTCTAAGCTGTGTCTAAAATTTTAAGTCTCTAGCTCATTTGCAATTCAGTTTAAAATCAGTTGCACAATTTGTCCTGTACTCACAGACTGACAAGAAAGAGATCTAATAAAACGTGTTAAGATGCACGTATTGTAATCAGGCAACAATTACAATTATGTAACAGAAAATTGTGACTGATTGATCAATGGGAAATAAAATATGGAGCAGTCAACCTAGAAACACATTGAAATCATATATCAAAGAAACTATTTAGAAGCTCTAACATTACACGGAATCTGGGAAAACGAATCTGATGGAGTCGAGTATCGTGCAGTAATTTTATTCCTACACTTGTAAGGAAATAAAACTGCAATAAAACCATGCTGAGTTGCTGCGTGTATAGTGAAGCAATAAACCACCGAATGACACTGTTGTGAATTGCCGAACTTGGTTCCATTGTAGTCACACATGTCGGAATGAAGAAGAACGAAGTGAAAGCTCATCTCTTAAGAAGTGGTAATCGCAAAATAAATGTAGATCCCGGTCTTTGGGGAGCCGTATATCACAATGGAGGCGTGAGAGGGAAGAATGAAAATCGGTCATGCATCATGTCAACAACTTAAACGACATTTTGAACATGACGAAGTTCGACGCCTACCGCAATGTACTGGACACATAGTTTCTAAAATCCGGTAGAACTGAAGCAGCAAGGGATATGCCGCAACTGTCTCAAGCCTATCCTGACGACGAATGCTGGGTTATCACCATTATCCAGGTCGAGGGAGCAAAGCAAGATGTGGTAACATGTGGTTCACCAAAGTCGAACATGGCCAAGACCCAACCTTCATCAGGAAAAGTGATGTTTTATGCGACTGCTCTAATGTGGTAGCCGTAAGGAGCAAACCTCCACAGGTGTATATTGCTGAAATAACCCGGCGAGGTGACAGTAGTCTTTCAAAGCGCAGTGTCCAAGGGAACGCTCATCCTGCCTTGGACACAGTCTCACATCATTCTTGTTTCGAATATCAAACTTTGCTGTCATATATCCTGATATGACCCCAAGTCACATATTTCTCCTTCCTCGAATGTAGAGACCAAAGAGAGGCAGCCTTTTGCAGAATGAAGGTGACGTGATTTTCAAAGAGGAGCATTTCCTCAAAAGTAAAAATGCACTCATTTATAACCAAGGTCTCATAGACGTCATCTATTACTGCAAACAAATTTGTCTCTTTAGAGAGTGATTTTAGAGAAGGTTTAACACAAAGTTTCATGCTCACAGCTGAAATTTATCGAGATGACAATGAAATATTGTGACTATCTGTAACACATAATAAAGTACGGATATCACAAAGGATTTGATGTCACTTTAAACTGTAAACGATGGCAGTACGTGCATTCAAGCTCCTGTTTACAATTTACTTTCAATATCACAGTAGAAGCTCACTGTATTGCCAAGAATGTACAACTTCTTTTTTCTGGAACAGATTCTTTGAAACAATCTTCTGACACGGCTGTCGATAAACTATTGAACAATGATTTAAATGAAATTTTTTTTAGTACCCTCGTTTTCAAATCTGACTAAAAAATGTAAAATAATTTCTCCTAGCCCCATACAGATCCATAACAGCACAGACAATTACAAAAATTTGTGAATGTACGTTTTTGATAGCTATGAAAG
The DNA here is from genome assembly GCF_023864275.1 of Schistocerca cancellata. Taxonomy (NCBI): domain Eukaryota; kingdom Metazoa; phylum Arthropoda; class Insecta; order Orthoptera; family Acrididae; genus Schistocerca; species Schistocerca cancellata. The sequence goes on from NC_064630.1 coordinate 7,360,695, forward strand.
AACTTACAAGATTTAGAACGAAAAACGTGGCCCACATGCAATAGATAATTGTAAGGTGAGATGTTCATCCAGCAGTTACGTACTGCATGCGCCCCACATTTTTGGTTTAAAATCCTACAATTATTTTTATACCTATTGAAAATTCACAGTCCAAGTTTGCAAGACTACGTGTGGTCTTAGGAATCCGTACGGGCCTAGGAGAAACTATTTTATATTTTAAGCCAATTTAGAAATGTGTCACATTAACAACTTACTTTTATTTAAATTACAAGTAAAATTTTCTCCTCTTTAGGTTTGTGTGTGTGAAATTTTTCAATGGATTTCAGACATTTTGGCGAAATTACAACAGTTACATGTGATTAATTTTATGTTCATTTTTTTCCAACTGCATCAACCAATACATTGTTCAAATGGCTCCGAACACTATGGGAGTTAACATCTATGGTCATCAGTCCCCTAGAACTTAGAACTACTTAAACCTAACTAACGTAAGGACAGCACACAACACCCAGCCATCACGAGGCAGAGAAAATCCCTGACCCCGCCGGGAATCGAACCCGGGAACCCGGGCGTGGGAAGCGAGAACGCTACCGCACGACCACGAGATGCGGGCACCAATACATTGCTTCCTCCTATCCACCTCTCGGGTAAATACCGTGAAGCTAAAATGTTGAGACATTTGAGCTCACACAGAGGCTTGCCTGCTTTCTATCCTCCAACCATTCACAACTGGAACGGGAACTGGAGGATATGGCAGTGGTACACAAAGCAGACTGCGCCACACACCAGACAAGAAAGCTAGTTTGGCTATGTCGAAAGTTTCTAGACTCTAGCTCATCGGGAAGTTAGCTTAATATCAATGTCAAAAGCTTTACCGAACAGAAAAACAGACGAGAAAGCCATCTAATAAAGGCGTGTTGAGATTAAGCATTTTTTTTCATTAGCGTGTACGTGATTCTCAAACGAGTACAGGGTGTCTCAAACATTTCGGGTCAAACTGAAACAGGTGAAACTGGATCCACACCCGATTATACTGAGATAGGGAGCCAACGGTCCGAAATACATATTTACTGTGTTACGCACATACACAGAGTACATCACATACAAAACATACTTATAGTAATAGTTCAAAGCGACGACCGCCAACAACGGCCCACGCTGTTTGCGACATTATCGCTGAGATCCGGAGTGTCTGCTGGAACAGGCAGCGGGTGATAAACGGCGCCTAAGGCCCACACTTCGAAGATACAGTGTGGAGAGTACTTGTGGAACAGGTATTACACTCGTACCATAATGAACGTGTGCAAGCACTCGGCACCGACTGATCTTGAGCCCCGAGTTCACGTCTGTCAGTGGACTGTCCACCACAGCGCTGTAGCGCCGAGCAGCGCTCAGTTTTTATTGCTCACGGATGACTCCTCACTCACCCGTGATGGTATTTTCAACTGCCGCAACAGCCATGTCTGGGGTGTGGAAAACTCCCACGTCACCCACATCGTTTGCCATCAGTAAAGATTCTCTGTCAGAGTACGGGTGGGCGTTGTCTAACATCTCCTAATAAGATCTTCTTTGCTCCTTCCCTGTTCGACTGGTCCACTTTATCTGATGTTCCCCTCAGACGTGCTGCTACAGTTCTGCGATACCCTACCACTTGTTGTCTGCAAAAGGAGATTCCAACGCTACGGTGCATCAGCCCACTTCGATGTTAATGTCCACAAGCACATTAACAACACGTACCTTCAGCGTCGGATTGGATGGGGAGATCCTGTCCATGGTCGGCGCTGTTGTCGCATCTCACACCTCTGGACGTTGTCCTCTGGAGTTACGTCAGCACAGCATGTGAAACCAAATAGAAAGGGATGATGACCTGCTGGCTAAGGTACAATCTGCCTGCCTCCTGATACAAGAAAAACTAGGATTCTTTGAGAGTGCGGCAGAATTTCATGCGCCGTTGTCTCGCATGCATGGAGACTGGCGGTCACCTCTCTGAACAGTTATTATAGATGCCGTTGTGTATGTTCCTAACGCAATAAATGTGCATTTCGCGACTCAGTATAATCGGTTATAGACCTAATATCACCTGTTTCAATTTGACCCGAAAGGGCTGATTCACCCGGTATATTCCGATGTACTCGTACGACTACCGCTTATCAACCTGTACGGTTAATATTCTCCACCGCAATGGGTCCTGCTCCAAAGATCACCGACCTGCATTGAAGTGTTGATGAAGATTTCGAATCGATACGAGTACACGCCGGCCACTGAACGCTGCCACAAGAGGGTCAGTGCTTCACAGGAGTAAGTGCGTATTCGCAGAGCGCGATAGCGCAATGCCAAATCCCCATTGTCGGCCATCGAACGCCGCTGCTCGATATTCTCGGAAATAGATGTGAAGGACTACATACCGGTGTCGTGTATGAGGGCGTCATTTGGTGCAACCTGCGGGAATGCTCAGTTCTCCCATTAACGTTTCCCGTATACAGGGCAGCGACCCCGTGGAAGGGAACAGACAACGTTTGCGAGTGGGCCCTCTGGGTTAACGGCAGAAGTGGCAGTGGAGGTCACTAACAACAACGCTATATTTTCCTAGCAATGTCAAATCTTTGTCACCATATTTTAATTCTGATTATGTTTTTGTGCATCTTGTTTGTAAAATTACTGATTAAGTATTGGTAAAAAGGCGATGAGTGCATAATAACTGGTTTTATCGAAGGAATGAAGTAAATTAAATTGTTTACGTTATAAATAATTCGTCTTTTACTAAGGGAATGACACGCTAAATTCCTTTACGTGGTCTTCAACAACAGAAGAACGAGGTCTACATCTACATCTACATATATACTCCGCTACCCACCAAGCGGTGTGTGGCGGAGGGCACAATTCGCGCCAAAGTCATATTCCCCCCCTCTGTTCCACTCGCGGATCGCGCGAGGGAAAAACGATTGTCTGAACGCCTCAGTAAGAGCTCTTATTTCTCACATCTTTGAATGGTGATCATTACGCTACTTGAAAGAAGGTGGTAATAATATATGCTCTACAGCCTCGGTGAAGATTGGATTTCGGAATTTAGTGAGCAGCCCCTTCCGTTTAGCGCATCGTCTGTCTGCAAGTGTGTCCCACTTCAAACTTTCTGTGAGATTTGTAACGCTCTCAAGAGGGCGAAATGTACCAGTCACGAATCTTGTCGCTCTTCTTTGGACCTTCTCAATCTCTTGAATCAGACCCAACTGGTAAGGGTCCCATACAGATGAACAATACTGACTGACGAACTAACGTATTGTAAGTTATTTCCTTTGTTGAAGGACTGCATCGCTTCAGGATTTTACCAATAAACCGCAATCCTGCGAAACGCAACTCGCCCTTTTTTCACATGATATCTTGCGAACCATGGATGAAGGGTACCAGACGGATGCCATATTCCTTGACTTCCGGAGAGCGTTTCACTCGGTGCCCCATTGCAGACTCCTAACTAAGGTACGAGCACATGGCACTGGTTCCCAAATATGTTAGTAGCTCGAAGACTTCTTAAGTAATAGAACCCAGTACATAGTCCTCGATGGTGAGTGTTCATCGGAGGTGAGGTATCATCTGGAGTACCCCCGGGAAGTGTGGTAGGTCAGCTGTTGTTTTCTATCTACATAAATGATCTTTTGGATAGGGTGGATAGCAATATGCGGCTGTTTGCTGATGATGCTGTGGTGTAGGGGAAGGTGTCGTCGTCGAGTGACTGTAGGAGGATACGCGATGACTTGGGCAGGATTTGTGATTGGTGTAAAGAATGGCAGCTAACTCTAAATATAGATAAATGTAAATGAATGCAGATGAATAGGAAAAAGAATCCCGTAATGTTTGAATACTCCATTAGTAGTGTAGCGCTTGGCACAGACACGTCGATTAAATATTTGGGCGTAACGTTGCAGAGAGATATGAAGCGGGACAAGCATGTAAAGGCAGTTGTGGGGAAGGCGGATAGTCGTCTTCGGTTCATTGGTAGAATTTTGGGAAGATGTGGTTCATCTGTAAAGGAGACCGCTTATAAAACACTAATACGACCTATTCTTGAGTACTACTCGAGCGTTTGGGATCCCTATCAGGTCGGATTGAGGGAGGACACAGAAGCAATTCAGATTTGTTACTCGTAGATTTAATCATCACGCGAGTGTTACGGAAATGCTTCACGAAATCTTGTGGGAGTCTCTAGAGGAAAGGAGGCGTTCTTTTCGTGAATCGCTAATGAGGAAATTTAGAGTACCAGCATTTGACGCTGACTGCAGTACAATTTTACTGCCGCCAACTTATATTTCGCGGAAAGACCACATTGATAAGATAAGATAGATTAGGGCTCCTACAGAGGCATATAGGCAGTCATTTTTCCCTCGTTTTGTTTGGGAGTGGAACAGGATGAAAAGATGCTAGTTGTGGTACGAGGTACGCTCCGCCACGCACCGTATGGTGGATTGCAGAGTATGTATGTAGATGTAGATGTAGATGTAGAAGTAGATGTAGATCTAGAGTTCGCCTTACCTGTTACTTGTGAAATCTGATCATTCCATTTAAGATCATTTCCAATAGTCACACCCAGATATTCGACGGACGTTACCACTTCCAAAGACTGGGCGTTTATTTTGTACTCGTACATTAATGGGGATTTTCGCCTTGTTATACGCAGTAAGTTACACTTACTAATATTTAGAGATGACTGCCAGTCATTGCACCACGCACTTATTTTCTGCAAATCCTCATTGATTTGTTCACAACTTTCGTGTGTTACTACTTTCCTGTAGACTACAGCATCATCGACAAACAGTCTAATGCCGCTGTCAGTACCATCAACTAGATCGTTTACGTAAAGCGTAAAAAGCAGAGGACCTATTACGCTGCCCTGGGGCGCACCTGAAGTTACTCTTGTTTCTGTTCAAGTTACCCCGTTCAAGACGACATACTGCTCCCTGTCTGTTAGAAAACTTTCTATCCAACCGCATATATCATTGGACAGACCGTAGGTGCCCACTTTTTGTAGGAAGCGACAGTGCGGAACTGAGTCGAAAGCCTTTCGGAAATCGAGAAATATGGCATCAAGGTGAGAGCCGGTGTCTAGAGCCTGTTGTATATCATGCACAAACGGGGCCAGCTGTGTCTCGCATGACCGCTGTTTCCTAAAACCGTGCTGGTTTCTGCAAATCAGCTTCTCAGAGTCTAGAAAGGTCATTATGTCTGAACACAAAATATGTTCCATGATTCTACAAATCGATGTCAGTGAAATTGGCCGGTAATTATGTGCTTCCGATTTACCACCCTTTTTATAGATTGCTAAGACCTGGGCCTTCCTCCAGTCCCGTGGAACTTTCTGCCGTTCTAATGAACTCTGATAGATGATGGATAATAATGGTGCTATATTTGTAGCATAGTCAACATAAAATCTTATGGGGATACCGTCTGGGCCAGATGCATTTCTAGCGTCTAAGGAATTTAACAGTTTTACAATCCCAGATACACTAAACACACGTCAGCCATCCTTTCGTTTGTTCGATAGTTGAAAGGAGGAATGGTGCTGCAGTCCTCTACGGTGAACGAGATTTGGAAAGCTGGGTTTAGAATTTCGGCCTTCTGTTTATCATCAACAGTTACATTACCCGTACTGTCAGCAAGAGAAGGTATTGAATTACTTGTAGCGTTCATAGATATTACGCACGACCAAAATATTTTGGGGTTACTTTAAGAATCTGCAGATAAAATGTTGCTTTCAAATTCGTTAAAAGAGTGTCTCATCGTACTTCTGACAACTGGTTTCATTTCGTATGATTTCTGTTTGCCAGTGGGGCTGTGACTACGTTTAAAACGACTGTGCAAAATTCGCTGCTTTATCAGCAACTTCCTAATATGTTTGTTGTACCAAGGTGGATCCTTTCCCTCTCCTATACTTTTGCTAGGCACATATTTCTCTAGCACATGGTGGACAATACCTTTAAATTGCGAGCAAATATGCTCAACATCTTTGTGTCCCGCGGTGAATGCTTGGAGCTGACTATGAAGATATTCATTGATGACACTTTTACTTGCTTTCCCAAACAAAAAAATTCTACCATCTTCTAGATTAACTACCTCAAAAAATCAGGTGTGTTTGTCGCCAAGATATCTAATACGTTCCCATCTCGAGTTGGTTTTCTAACCAATTGCTCAAGGTTGTATGTTGAGAGAGCTCCTAGGATAACTTCAGACGAATCTTTGCTTCTTCCCCCTGTGATAAACGTGTAATTTTCCCAGTAAATGGATGCTAGATTAAAGTCTCCACGTATAACTAATGGATAATTTGGGTATTTACTTCCTATGTACTCAAGACTTCCCTAAAACGTTCTGTGACGTTTGTTGCGGATGCTGGTGGTCTATAAAAACATCCTAATACAATGGTCAATCCTTGTCCGGTTGACAGCTTTATACAGACTATTTCAAAGTCCGACCCAGTATCGATCTCAGCTGCGTTTAAGCAGCTTTTAACTGCAATGAACACCCCCCCCCCATAGCATCAGTCCTATCCTTCCTAAACATTGTCCAATCAGAGTTCAAAATTTCTCTGCTTTTCATGTCTGGTTTCAACCAGCTTTCGGTACCTAAGAAAATATTGGCATTACTACTTTTTATTTCGGAGATTAACTCAGGGATCTTCTTACAGACCCTTCGACAATTTACTAACCTGATACTAAGCATATTTAAATCTTTTGGAATGACCTGTTTAGGCGAACTAACAATTTTTACTGTTGGCACGCCGACATCAGTGTCATGAACTGGTAATTTTTCGGGGCAGCGGTTTATTTACCATGTGGAGGAACCTAACCTAAAAAAAAAACTATGTGCACGCCACAAGTACTGTGCTACCCATGTAGCTGCTTCCTGTGTGTGGTGCAACCTTGATCTATCGAGGGGCGTCCTACAACCTTCCGCCCCATAGCGTAGGCAGAGAAATCTGCAACCATTTTCGTCAGAGAGTCGACGTAGCCTCTGGTTTCGATTCTCCACTCGACTCCAAACCAGAGGACCCCGGTCCACCCTGGGATCGTCAGCTTGGCTTCCAGTCCTCGAGAGATGGAGGCCGCCTTCACCAATTTAGACAGCCGTCGAAAGGACCCAACGATTTCCTCGGAACCCCGACGACAGGCATCGTTGGTGCCGACATGTGCAACAATCTGCAGCTGGCTGCACCCCGCACGCTCGATAGCCGACGGAAGAGCCACATCCTGGACAAGGCCCCCCGGCAAGCACACCGCGCCATAGCCGCTTTGTTCCTGAGGGGCTCCATGACCCCCTTAACATTAGTGGTGCCTTTTCCATAATTCTGCGCGCAGCAGTGGAAGGCTGGTGAGCAGTGCAGTAGTGAATTTTACTGCACCGTGTTAGATGGGAACGTCGATTTGGTGCATTAGCCATAAAAAGTTGTCTGAGATATGTAACCTATTCGGATGCATGATTTCTTCAAGGTTAAATGAATGCTGAAGTTACTCGCACCACAACTCTAGTAACTGTGGTCAAGAAATGCACTATTTCTAATAAAAGCTACAAGCGTGATTTGACATGTGAAGATCCTGCAGTGATTACGAGTGCTCCCGCGGACGGAGACGGCTAATACGAAAGTTTTGTGGGTATGGTATCTTGAAAAACTGTCACTGTTGAAAGCTATTTTTCCGCCACGGTTACAGTGACCTTCCGCTGGGTATACTGGTAGATTTCCGTGCTTCAGATGCGAGATCTTCCCCCTTCGCGGGCAAGTGCTCTGCCCACTGAGCTACCCAAGCACGATTCAGATCCGGTCCTCACAGCTTTACGTCCGCCAGTACCTCCTACCTTCCAAACTTCATAGAAGTTCTGCTGCGAAACTTGCAAGGCTAGCACTTGCAGGAGACCGTCTGTGAAATTTTTAAGCTAGGAAGTTATTTCCTGGTGGGTGTGTCGTGGGTCGTGGCTGGGTAGCTCAAGCAGTAGAGCACTTGCCCACGAAAGGCAAATTCCCGAGATCCTGAGTATCGGTCTGGCACTAAGTTTTATCCAGCGAGGGAATTTCATATTCGCACACTCAACTGCAGAGTGAACATTTCATTTTGAAAATATTACGAGGTGCATTCAAGTCCTAAGGCCTCCGATTTTTTTTCTAATTAACTACTCACCCGAAATCGATGAAACTGGCGTTACTTCTCGACGTAATCTCCCTGCAGACGTACACATTTTTCACAACGCTGACGCCATGATTCCATGGCAGCGGCGAAGGCTTCTTCAGGAGTCTGTTTCGAACATTGGAAAATCGCTGAGGCAATAGCAGCACGGCTGGTGAATGTGCGGCCACGGAGAGTGTTGGAAAAAGCCAAAAGTCACTAGGAGACAGGTCAGCTGAGTAGGGAGCATGAGGAATCACTTCAAAGTTGTTATCACGAAGAATCTGTTGCGTAACGTTAGCTCGATGTGCGGGTGCGTTGTCTTGGTGAAACAGTACACGCGCAGCCCTTCCCGGACGTTTTTGTTGCAATGCAGGAAGGAATTTGTTCTTCAAAACATTTTCGTAGGATGCACCTGTTACCGTAGTGCCCTTTGGAACGCAATGGGTAAGGATTACGCCCTCGCTGTCCCAGAACATGGACACCATCATTTTTTCAGCACTGGCGGCGGTGAATCTGTGTCCTTCCATTGAGCTGAGTAGCGCTTTGTTTCTGGATTGAAAAATGGCATCCACGTCTCATCCATTGTCACAACCGACAAAAAGAAAGTCCCATTCATGCTGTCGTTGCCCGTCAACATTGCTTGGCAACATCCCACACGGGCAGCCATGTGGTCGTCCGTAAGCATTCGTGGCACCCACCTGGATGGCACTTTTCGCATTTTCAGGTCGTCATGCAGGATTGTGTGCACGGAACCCACATAAATGCCAACTCTGGAGGCGATCTGTTCAACAGTCATTCGGCGATCCCCCAAAACAATTCTCTCCACTTTCTCGATCATGTCGTCAGACCGGCTTGTGTGAGCCGGAGGTTGTTTCGGTTTGTTGTCACACGATGTTCTGCCTTCATTAAACTGTCGCACCTACGAACGCACTTTCGACACATCCATAACTCCATCGCCACATGTCTCCTTCAACTGTCGATGAATTTCAATTGGTTTCACACCACGCAAATTCAGAAAACGAATGATTGCACGCTGTTCAAGTAAGGAAAACGTCGCCATTTTAAGTATTTAAAACAGTTCTCATTCTCGCCGCTGGCGGCGAAATTCCACCTGCCGTACGGTGCTGCCATCTCTGGGACGTATTGACAATGAACGCGGCCTCATTGTAAAACAATGTGCATGTTTCTATCTCTTTCCAGTCTGGAGAAAAAAAAATCGGAGGCCTTAGAACTTGAATGCACCTCGTATATTGCTGGACAACAGTGGCGGAAAGAGTGGGCTGTAATCGGCTCTCTGTGGTGGAGGCAGTGGGGACCTGCTGTTATCTATTTGCCTCTTACACTGTGTGCAACTCTTGGTAGTCATCGGTGAAAGGTGGCCTGAGGGGGGGGGGGGGGGGGGGGACTGTTGTTTTCCTCATGCAGGGCAAAGGCAGCGCGCCAACAATTTACTCGCGGCTATCACTCCCGTTTCGTGTTGTTGATGCGGCCTATGGGGCTGTTATGGCTGACAGCCAGAATGCGGCGAGGCCGAATCCATCCTCTCTCCTCTTGTTCCGGAGTTTTGCCCTCTCCGGTCTTACATTTCGCTATTCCCGGCCGCTTGACAAGTATGCACCGTGTTGAATTTTATTTTCCTGTCTAAGTCGAATGTACCACTCGTGCTTCCATATGCACGTGGTTACTAACCTGCCGGTTACGCCGGTGTACTCCAAACTCAGAATCCATCTTGTGCACGTCAGCAGCTTGATGAGCATCTGCCTTGTCCTTGGTGGAATCTAGCAGATCCGAGATCTAGCGGCTACTGTAGAGGACTGACTGGACTCCAGCCCGGCGAAGGTGGTTGCCAAGTCGGTCAGTGGCACTCTCTACATAAGGGAAGCCAGTTGCAGGCTGCAATCGTTCAATGCCTTTCGTTCTTTTATTTCTTGCCATGCCTGTATGGATCGATTTGGGGTTATAACCAGTGGTCAAAAACGTTGTACCCAACCTTTTGAAATAAAGTATTACGTTGTGAGGAAGTTTAGGCCCTCCGAGCGAATAATCAAGCAACAGATGGCCGAGTTTTGGTGCAATGGGCTGTGGTCGGATCGGCGTGTGTTTACATGTCCCTATATGTTGGCTTCCTATACACTCTTTGCCCTAATGTCCCATCAGTTCATCCATATACTTCCACATCGAGGACCCTAACTACTCCATTCTTCTCTACTAGAACGTGAACTGGATCTTCTAGTACCTTTTGTTCAAATATTCGTGAAACCTACTGTAAGTAGGCTGTTTAGATTTTTATATTGATAACGCCACGTAGCGCTCTGTATGAAAATCACTGGCAGTCTGTGGCTGGTTTGCATTGTTGTTGGCTATTGTAGTGATGGGCAGTTGGGCGTTAACAGCGCGTAGCGTTGCGCAGTCGGAGGTGAGCCGCCAGTAGTGGTGGATGTGGGGAAGTGAGATGGCGGATTTTTGAGAGCGGATGATCTGGACGTGTGTCCATCAGAATCAGTACATTTGTAAGAATGGATGTTATCAACTGCTATATATATTTATGACTTTTGAACACTATTAAGGTAAATACATTGTTTGTTCTCTATCAAAATCTTTCATTTGCTAACTATGCCTATCAGTAGTTAGTGCCTTCAGTAGTTTGAATCTTTTATTTAGCTGGCAGTAGTGGCGCTCGCTGTATTGCAGTAGTTCGAGTAACGAAGATTTTTGTGAGGTAATTGATTTGTGAAAGGTATAGGTTAATGTGAGTCAGGGACATTCTTTTGTAGGGATTATTGAAAGTCAGATTGCGTTGCGCTAAAAATATTGTCGTCAGTTTAGTGTTGATCAGAATAGGTAAAGAGCGAAATGTCTGAGTACGTTCAGTTCTGCTCAGCTGTTTGAAAATCAAATAATGTAAGAGGTTTATTAGCACAGTAATTCAATAATTTTTCTAAGGAGACGTTTCACTATTAAAGGGTTGTACAGCGAAAGTGTCGTCCACGTATCCGACCCGGCACCTTGGGCGTCTAGGAGTTGAACGAACTACCACTGCTTCAGAGGCCTCCATAAAAGTAAGTCGGCTGCTTGCCAGATTAGGCAAATACCCATTACTACGCCGTCTATATCCTCGTAGTATTGTCCTTTCTATTCGAAACAGATCGCATATGTCCGGCGGGAGGCGCTCTTATATGGGTAATCTGATCGCCTGGCACACTGTAAATAGTGCCATTACGTTGAAGCTGATCATACAACTACTTCTCCCTTTAGTTACTCTATAATTTCACAGACTTCTTTACTCATCAAGGGAATATAGCATGTAAAAAAGCAAACTGCAACCCTATTCATTGCATGGTTCTTATTGCCATCACGGTAGTACAGTGTCCAAATTTCGTTCTAAATTTAGCATTTGTTTTATTTACTTGGCCGAAGATCTTCGATGTTGTCCACAATCATCTTATTTTGTGCACGATAGCAAAGCAGTGAATGACGGGAATTTTTTAAGTTATGTATTTGTTGCAGTTTTCATCAGAAGATAAAACTTTGCTAAGCGCTTAAAGTACACAGTCAAGGTGCCTGTTGAGCAGCCCAGATTCTTGTAATCGTCACGTACTACATAACAGCCATCTCTAAGCAGCTCATATTGCTCGCTATAGAGGTTAGAATATCATGAATATGCAATTCTGTAAACGTTGGCTCAGTTATTAGAGGTGAACGACCAGAAACTTACAGTGGAGATGAAATGCATCATTTTCGGAATCCAAGGTATATTTTCCTGAGATAGGCCACAGGTTCAGACAGAATTCGTCGGAAAGTGCAGAGGGTCAAGTGAGAGAACTATGCAGAAAAACAGAAGTGTTGACGGAGTCCATTTATAAGCATATTACTGGCAAAATATCTGCTGCATCCTGCCGTTCATGCTCCGTTGTACAGAGGGTGGGAAGACTGTTAAAGACCGTGACTGAAACCATCTCCCTCGCTGTGTTTGCGACTGGAACAGAAGAGGAGATGATTGGTAGTGGTACAGGGCATTCTCCGCGTACCTTGGCTTACGGAGTACGTATGTTGATGTAGCTGTAGATCACTTCTTTCGTTGTTCCTTTCCGAATGAGTTCGGGCACACAGCCAAAGAAACTTTTCAATGAATCATGAACTCAGTTTCATACGTCGTAGGCTTCTGGAGCGAGGAAGGTTACCTAATGATTGGCAGAAGTGCATACCATTCCTGTTGTCAAGAAGGCTCGTTGGACAGGCGCACAAAATAGTGACCACTTAAGACAAACTGTAGGAAAAACAGATATCAGGCTCAAATAAGTTATGAAAATCTTAAGCAAATGTGATTCAACAACGAAAGACAAGGCTTTAAAAAGTAGTGATTACCTGGCTAGTTCAAATTTCGATCACTTTCACATGAGCCGTGGTTGCAGAGCAACGCCTTAATTCCATGTGTGAGTGTCATTGGTGTCTTATGGCGGCTAGGCACACCATGGCGAACAGACAGGCTGCTCTGCTACTGCAGTGTGTCTGATGTTATTCGAAACGCGAACGTAAGCGGTAACCACTGTAAAGGCAAATACGATAATAGACTGCGTGAGAAATACTAAAAACACACAAGATCAAAGTAAGAGGGGCGAGTTTAGTTACGGGATGTTTTAGTGGGCGCGAAAGCGTTACAAAATGATGTAAGATTAGAATATAAAGGCCCGTAGACAGCGCTCTCATTAGAGACGGAGCACAATCTCCGATTGCGAACGATGAGGAAGAAAGTTGGCCGTGCTCTTTTCACAGGAGCCATCGAGGCATTTTCGTGGAGCAATTCGGGGAAATAAAGCACAACGTCTGTCTGGATGGCAGGAGGGGGATTTCAACCGACGTCTACCCGAATGCGATTCCAGAATGCTGACAACTGCGCCACTTCGGTCGGTAAGCGTTACGGAGAACTGCAATTGCAATCGCAATCGCAATCGAAAACGCTACGAGAGAGACATTGTGAATGTGGGAAAGGTTCATTGGTGACATTCCGAGAGTGTACGTTCCATGAAAAGTCCAGAAATGTACACAATGTCTAATCCAAAGTATACCCACATCCGTATGTAATACTAGTACATAACTAAGCAGGAGAGCTGGATTGCCAGTACTGGGGGGGTGGGGGGTGGGGGGGGGGCTATTTTGTTGGGGGAAGAAAATCGGTCACTGCAGAACGGGTAAGCCAGTAGATCTCAGTGATTTTGAACGCTGATTAATCAGTGGACGCCATGTGAGTAACAAACCCATCGGGGACATTTCAGCCACTACAAAGCTGCCCAAGTTGGCTGTTGGTGACGTGATTGTGAAGCGTGACTGTGAAGTGGAAACAAGAAGGAACAACCACAGCGAAACGTAGAGCAGACAGAGCTCCACCGAGCACATTGGACGGTGGCTGTAAGAATGGCATCAACTCAGCGGTCGCAATAAGTCGTGAGTTCCAAAGTTCTACCAGCGGTCCAGCTAGCAGAGTGGCTATGCGTGCGGATTTACGACGAATAGGGTTCACAGTCGAGCAGCTCCCCATACACTCCTTTCTTCTAGTTATCAGTCTTCTGAATGGTTTGATGCGGCCCGCCACGAATTCCGCTCCTGCGTCAACCCCTTTATTCCAGAGTAGCACTTGCAACCTACGTCCTGAATTACATGCTGGATGTATTCCGATTTCTGTCTTCCTCCACAGCTTTTACCGTTTGCAACTCCCTCTAGTACCATCGAATTTATTCCCCGCTCCCTTAAAATATGGCCTACCATCCTGTACCCCCTTCTTGTCAGTCTTCTTCACATATTTCCTTCGTCGTCGATTCTGCTGACGACCTTCTCATTCCTTAACTTATCTGTCCTAATTTTTAGTATTCTTCTGAAGCACCACATCTCAAATAGTTTGATTCTCTTCTGTTCCGGTTTTCCCATAATCCATCTTTCACTACCCCAAAGTGCTGTGATCCAAACTTACATTGGAAGAAATTTCTCCTCAGATTAAGGCCTATGTTTGATATTAGTAGGCTTCTCTTCGCCACAAATGCCCTTTTTGCCATTGCTAGTTTGCTTTTTATGCCCTCCATGCTCCGTCCGTCGTGGGTTATTTTGCTGCCTGTGTAGGAGAACTGGTCAAATTCATCTACTTCGTGGTCACCAATCCTGCTCTTCAGTTTCAAACGGTTTTCATTTTTGCTACTTCTCATTACTTTCGTCTTTCTTCTGTTTACTTTCAATCAGTATTCTGTACTCAACACACAGTTCATTTCATTGAACACATGCTGTAATTCTTCTTCACTTTCACGGAGGACAGCGATGTCATCAACGAATCTTGTCACTGATATCCTTTCTCCAAGAATTTTAGTTTCACTGTTGAACCTTTTTTTAATGTCCGTCATTGCGTCTTCGATGTATAGATTGAAGTACGTGGATGAGAGACTAGATCCCCGTCTCAAACCCGAGCACTTCGTTCTTGGTCCTCCACTCTTACCGTTCCTTCTGTCCGCCCCGATAGCAGAATGGTCAGCGTAACGGATTGCCGTCGTACGGGCCCGGGTTCGATTCCCTGCTAGATGGGAGATTTTCTCCGCTCTGGGGACTGGGTGTTGTGTTGTCCCCATCATCATTTCATCCCCATACGGCGCGCAGGTCGCCCAATGTGACGTCGAATGTAATAAGACCCGCACCAAGGCGGCCCGATCTGTCCTGCAAGGGGCCTCTCGGCTGTTGACGCCAAACGCTCATTTCCATTTGCCATACCGTTCCTTCTTGGCTCTTGTACATATAGTAAATTATCCGTCTTTCCCTATAACTTACCCAGTTTTTCTCAGAAGCGAAGCTTAAAGTGCTGTAAAGAGCGGCGCTACTGGACAATAGATGACTGGAAACGAGCAATTTGGGGTAATGAATGACTGCACCATGCGACACTCAGATATAAAGCTTTGGGATCGACGAATACATGGAGAATGTTAGCTGCTAACATGTATGATGCCAAGATTGAGGTAGGGAGCAAGCGATGTTGCGATATGGCAGTCTTCTTCGTGGCTGGGTGTACTCCTCTTAGTGCACTAAGTACAGACTGGTATATTTTACAGCACTGTATACTGCGTGCTGTCTAGGAGCAGTTCTGGGACTACGATTGCTTCTGTCAGCATAACATTGCACCCAACATAATTCATCGTCTGTGAGGCAATGGTTTGTGAGCAATAACATTCCTGATACGGTCTGAACTGAGCAGAGTCCCGAACTTAACACAATAATGCGCCTCTGGGTGAGTCGGAACTTCGATGTCGGCCAGTATCCCAGTCTGTGGCATCGAAACTTCGATGTCGGCCAGTATCCCAGTCTGTGGCATCGGAACTTCGATGTCGGCCAGTATCCCAGTCTGTGGCATCGGAACTTCGATGTCCGCCAGTATCCCAGTCTGTGGCATCGGAACTTCGATGTCGGCCAGTATCCCAGTCTGTGGCATCGGAACTTCGATGTCGGCCAGTATCCCAGTCTGTGGCATCGGAACTTCGATGTCGGCCAGTATCCCAGTCTGTGGCATCGGAACTTCGATGTCGGCCAGTATCCCAGTCTGTGGCATCGGTACCTATCAACTCAGCGTCATCAGTGCCACCTCTGGTATCGAATACTGAGGAACAAAGTGCTGCATTTGCTCGACAGACAATCAGACTTCTCACAGAAAGTGTGGTCACCAGAGATCAAGCCGTGATAAAGGCGAAAAATGGATATACGCCGTATCAATGTCCATTAATAGTTGTCCGGATACGTTTGATCTTATACTAGTCGCACAGACGTCTTGCGTAGTGCCCACGACGGGGAAGCAGAAGTTACAACTTATAAGGAGGTTTATTGAGAGTTATTCTTCCTATGCGGCATTCGGGATTGGTACGGAAGATAGTGGTATAGGAAAGAGTACCATCCACGTACACACCGTAAGGTGGCTCACATTAACAGCTGCAGATGTAGATACCAGTGTTGAGTCGTAGTACGCGGCTCGTGTACTAAGCGCAGTACACCGATTAGAACACAATACTCGAAACGAAGTCCAGGCTTAGCTGATTATGAGTTGTAGATGAGATTTCGGCCGGAACAGCAGATCTCTGGTGGTCCAAGCCCGCCGCCGATGTCGTCGTATGAAATATAGTGGAAACTCGATTAACCGTCATCTTCGGGACCGTGGTCGTGACGGATGAGCGAATAGACGGATATTAGAAACACTGTGTTCCTCCAAAACATAACGTCAATCAATTATTTTATGTATAGACACATATCACTCTCACATTAATATAATAATATTTCGGAGCGAAAACAAATTAAACACGATTGTAATAGCAAATAAAACTATTTATTACATGATAAAAACATCTGTACAGTAGCTACAAAAGTTGCAAAACACATAATGCACAGTATTGTACTGTAGTATAAACTTACAGGTGAAATAGTTTATCTAGCTTGGAAATAGTCAGTCAATTTCTTCTGCCTTTTTCATGTTCGAGCTTTCACCGCGGCAATATTTCGTATTTTTCAGAGCAGTAGTGCCTGCGTTGCATTAGCCTATTCTTTACTTTCAAACCATTCTATACACTTGGACAGCATTGTTTCGGCCTCTGAATGGCTAATAGTTTTTGTTTTTCTTCATGGTTTGAACACTTGTCTTCATCGGCCCCTCCTTCTTCTTCTTTGGTGGCACTTACGCTGGCAACAATTTCGTCATCACTCAAAATTTGAAAACGCCCGTCCACTTTGTCACACTCTAACCACTCTGATACTTCTTCTGACGTCAAATTTGTGCTGATTTGTAAATTATTGCACAAACTGACCATCTCGTCAACTGTCACACACTCAGGTTCCTCCGATTCTTCACCTCTAGGTTGAGGCCAAAGTTTATTCCAGCCGTTCTTGAGATTTGACACTGACAAATCACTCCACGCACTGGCAACATTGAAAATGGTATCTTTAATACTGTAAGACCTCCAAAACTGTTTTAGAGATGTTGATTCATCGGATGAGAGTAAACTTTCGATAAATATTTTTCTATAACGACGTTTCATGTTTTCGGTGATTCCCTGATCCATGGGTTGTATAAGTGAAGTTGTGTTTGCTGGAAGGAAGAGACATGTTATGTTGCCGTCATCACTTTTCATTTCACAAGTAGGGTGCGTTGGGGCATTGTCTAATAGCAATAGCGCCTTCTGTGGCAACTTTTTTTCAGCCAAATGTGCTCTAACTTGAGGTACAAATTGTTTATGAAACCAGTCACAAAAAATTGATTGATCCATCCAAGCACTCTTCTGGGTGTAGTATTGTGCAGGGAGAGCATTCAAATCCAGATTCTTGAATGCACGAGGTTTCTTGATTTCCCAATCACAAGTAGGGTCGCATTTACGCAAACCATAGCAGTGATGCGATCTCTTTGTACTTTGAACCCTGGAGCAGCTTTTTCAGAGAGTGATGCTACGGTCTTTTGTGGTAAAGCCTTCCAATGAAGCCCAGTTTCATCACAATTGTAAACTTGCTCCCTAACAAGATTCAGTTCAGCCATTTTTTCTTTAAATTGTTCCTGGAACTCAGGAATTACAGATCTATCTGCGCTGAGTTTTTCTCCACTGATATCAAGTTGGCGAATGCCATGACGAAATTTAAACTTGTCGAGCCATCCGATACTTGCTTTAAAAGACGAGTCACCATCAAGTTTGTTGTTCATTTCAACAGCTTTGGCCATTATTATAGGCCCTGTAAGTGGAATCCGCTGACTTCTTGCTTGTATAAGCCATCGGTACATTGCAGTGTCCAGTTCATCATACTTTGCAGGTTTCATTGTCTTTCTTATTTGCACATCTCCATCCATGCTCTGCATTGTTGACACATGTTGTTGTGTTTTATCAGCATCACGATTTATGTCGTTAACTGTTGTTCTTCCAATACCATAAATCAGCGCCACACTTGTCGCAGTTTCGCCCTTTCTTAAGCGTTTCATAATTTCAAGTTTTTGATTAAGTCCTAAAACAACACGTTTACGTTTTTCAGACATTTTATCAAGTCACTGTATCACACACACCTGCACTAAATACGGTAGTTTAAAATATTAGTCAGTAAATCTTATTCAAGTGGAAAACACGTAACATGGCACAGCCCGCTAGATACACTGCGACAATTACAGTCTTCAGGCCAGTGGTGATTCTTGACTCACAAGTGAGACAAAGACAAGAAAAGGGGGAGATGTAATAGCACGTCAACTGAAGGTCATATTTTATGTACCATTCTACGTCGGGTGCGTACATTCATTTCCCACTAAAATAGAGTAAATAAACAAAGCGAACGCGTCACTGCACCTTAGAGCATTCTGTTATCACAGTATTATTATGCTGTTACGGCAGAGACGGTTAACAGAAACTGACGGTTTGAAGAGTGACGGTTAATCGAGTTTTTACTGTATAGCCGGATCACCGTTACTGACCGTCGATGGAGAACAAGACTGTTATTCCTCCGCTAGGCGTGCCGGGACGGGGGGGGGGGGGAGAATGGGGTAGGGGGGGGGTGAGGGCTGTACTGCCGCTCGATGTGGCGGGACTGCTCAAACCCGATCTCATGTCTCGACAACCGAATCGCTGCATACGGCTGACATGAACAACTGATGGGTGATAAGGGCATGAAAAATGTAGAATTTGAGACGCACTCTAAAATTCCAGTAACATTCTGTTAGTGTCACTAGCGAAATTAGTAAACACAAAAGATCCACTAAAGCAGTGAAGACAGTGCACAGACAATTGCTGAATTACTGAATCAGGAAGCGTCACCGTATCCTATGTTAAATAGCCTGGCTGTTCCATACCTAAAGTGATATACTGAACCCGTTTCCACGATATATTCAGCAGTGCTAGGGAATCCGTAGCAGAGTTCCGTGCGTAGTCCAGCTGGATATAAATCGGTCTAGAGTCCAGCGCAATGAGTCGGCCTCGTCCAGAAAGTGCAATCATCAGCGGACGTGCCTCCTGCTTACTGCACGCCGGTTCTGTAGCCGTTAGGGGAGTGGCCAAGTTATCATTTGTTGTTGCTTATCGATGGCCCTTCTGCCTAGCGCCGCCTACGTCGTGAACTGCATCGCTGGCCGTCGTGTTCTCGTTGTAACCTGGAGACTCGCGTCTTCCGCGTCTTCTGTCTCCGTGTTGCTATACTCAGGCGGCCATATCAAGAAACTCTGTACCTTATCCTGACGGAACATACCCAATTTACCTGACATTGCTTAAATAATGCCCAAAACACCTGAAAGCATTAAGAAGCTTAACGGTCACGTTTAATACTCCGGGAAGCCTAATCATAAGAGCATATTACCGTGGAGTGTGTAACGCACAGATGTGTAACAGATGAAGAAAGGTGCAGTACGAGCGAAGAAAGCACACATGACATAGTCAGAGACAGAATATTGTCTAATGTATTTAACAAGATAAGTCAGAAGGTACCTCCATGGGAGTTATGTTTGTATCTACAAGGGAGACATGGAAATTTAAGAATGGTTCGAATGGCTCTGAGCACTATGTGACTTAACATTGAGGTCATCAGTCCCCTAGACTTAGAGACCTAACTAACCTAAGGACATCACACACATCCATGCCCGACGCAGGATTAGAACCTGCGGCCGTAGCGGTCGCGCGGTTCCATACTGTAGCGCCTAGAACCGCTTGGACAACCCGTCCGGCGGAAATTTAACAGATGGAACGTATAGAACACCCTCAGAGGAGCAGCAATAGGAAATAAGATAGGCACCAACAGGAAGCAGCAGAAGTAGAGTTGGTCAAGGAAACGAAGAGGGACCACACGAGACGATAGAATGCTAATACAAGAACGTCTAACGGTTCTGTAAATGTACCCAGGATGCCACACGAGCAGAAAAGATAATGTCGTGTAAAAGCAGCAATTGATAAAGCAACTGAGCCCCGTAAAAGAGGCCAATAGCACGTTATTTTAATAAATAATTTCTATGTGGAATAGAAAGCTATTGAGGTGTGTGAAGGGTGCGGATAAGCTGAGATTTTCTGGTTTGCCCTAAGAAACAAACTGATGCACACCACTTTGTTATACAAATTCTTAAAATAGATGCAAAGATAATTTTAGGTAGCATCTTACTGAACGAACTATGAATGGGAGATGAAGGAAATGAAGTGACAGTACAGTGCTTCTCTTGGTTTACTCGCTTCTTGCGTTGATAATATTGTGATAGCCAGAAACAGTTGATAGAAATATTCTGCCTTAACGATCAGGATACGAAAGTAATTTACCACTGCAGTGTCATAAGTGGAAGTACAACAAAACGGAGAGATAACATTGTGAGACAGATGTTACTTGACTATGACACATCACAAGAAGGTTACTTTCGTCCTAAACTTTTGGGCACCACTGTATTATTCTGCAATGTATATAACAACACAAACTTTATTACGAAATTAAGATGTATCTTTCTTTTCTAAGCTGTATCTGTGCACGGAGTGCCATAGTCAAAAGACGATAAACCTTACATATGACGGCGAATAAATGAAATAAAATGTATATTAGCATTATTATTGAAGTGTCACGTATTGGAAATTGGGAAATTTGTGGTAAGTTCCTATTGGACCAAACTGCTGAGGTCATCGGTCCCTAGGCTTACACACTATCAAATCTACCTTAAACTAACTTACGCTGAGGACAACACACACACCCATGCCCGAGGGAGGACTCGAACCTCCGACACGGGGAGCCGCGCGAACCGTGGCAAGGCGCCCAAGACCACGTGGATAACCCGCGCAGTTTATCACGTATTTATCCATGAGTTGCCCAGTATTTGGGAGACGCTAGCTTCCACCTGCTAGAGTAGCTGTAACCCTGTGAGGCAGTGTAAAGAATGTCTATAGCAAATGATTCAAACGTTGAGTCGCGTCAGGGAAATACAGTACCTGAAAAAAAATAGTACGCCCGAAAAAACGACGTCCATTTTGATCCGAGGACGGCATGTGGACCTGGGGGACAGTAGATGTGCTGATAATGGTTTAAACGTCGTCCACCAACAAACAGCGCAATGACATAGCGAACAGAGCGTCGTCTGTGTCTACACTTCGATAGTTAATGCTGACAGCCAAAGGCTCAGTGTGGTCCAAACGTGGGAAGCAAGCGGGAAACCATACCACAGAGACAAACTCGGGCTTCCTACAGCCAACTGAACGAGTGTGAATGTGATCAAATTCTGGCCTTCCATGTGCTTCCACGGGACGGGTTGGTCCTTTCGGAAAATTGCCACACAATTTGGACGCGCTGGGCCAGTTGTGCAACGATGTTAGTATCTGTGGTCACATAAACATTCTCACACCTGTGGACAAGGTTCTTGACCTCCACACAGCACAGGCACCCTCCAGGGTCATCATATTGCAAGCGCAACAGTGGCAGATCGTACAGCTACCATAGTACAGATAAGAGGGTTTGTAAGCTCAGACATGTGAACACAAACTGTTGCCAGCCGGCTATTAGCAGTGGGATTATAGGCAATCACACCTGTAGTCCATTTTCCACTCACGATACAGCATCGACGTGCACTGCTCGACTGGAACCGTGGGAGGATCACTTGGAATGGCGCGCCGTAGTCTTCAGTGATGAAAGCAGACTCTACCTGCACACAAGTGATGGTAGTTTGCGCGTAGACGTAGATCTGGTGAGCGCCGCATCGTTGAGAGCATTCCTCCAAGACACACTGGCCCCATCATACGCCTTATGGTCTACGATGCCATAAACTACAGCTCTTGTTCACATTTGCTGTTTCTGGAGAGTTTGCTAACCAGCGCTCGGTACCTGCCGAATGACGTTAGATTCGTTCTTGTGGCGTTATTACAGCTGCAAGATAGTGTGTTGCTCAAACACACTGCCAGTGAATCCAGACGTGCTCTGCAAGACGTGCACCAGCTTCCCTCACCAGCGCAATCTGCGGACTGCTCTCCAGTCTAGCACGTGTGGGATGTAATGGGCTGAGAAGTGATTCATGCGTCTCGTCATTCAACAACTCCTGCACAACTACGTGAACAGGTCGAATAGGCGTGGCACAACGCATCTGAGGACACTATTTGCCATTTGTACGATCGACTCGATGTCCGAGTCAGCACCGGGATTGCCGTCCGTGTAGGCTACACCACATACTACACTGAAGAACCAAAGAAACTGGTACGCCTACCTAAAATCGTGGAATGACCCCCGCGAGCACGCGTCACTACATGGGAAGGGCTCGACTAATGTCTGAAGTAGTGCTGGAAGGGAATTGACGCCATGCATCCTGCAGGGCTGTCAAAAAATATGAGCAGACGGGGTGGAGGTGTCTCCTGAACGGCATGTTGCAAGGTATCTCACATATGCACTGTAGTGTTGAAGGGGGGAGGGGTTTGGTGGCCATCGGAAGTGTTTAAACTCAGAAGAGTGTTCTTGGAGCCACTCTGTAGCAATTCTGGAAGTGCGGGGTGTCGCATGGTCCTGCTGGAATTACGCATTTCCGTCGGAATGCACAATGGACATGAATGGATGCAGGTGATCAGACCGGATGCTTACATATGTGTGACCTATCAGAATCGTACCTAGACGTATCAGGGCTCCCATATCACTCCAACTGCACACGCCGCATACCATTACAGAGCCTCCACCAGCTTGAACAGTAACCTGCTGACATGCAAAGTCCATGGATTCATGAGCTTGTCTCCATACCCGTACACGTCCTTCCGCTCGATACAATTTGAAACGAGACTCTTCCGACCACTCACCAGTCATCAGCAGTCCAATTTCGCTGTTGATGGACCCAGACGAGGCGTAAAGCTTTGTGTCGTACGGTCATCATGAGTACAGGAGTGGACCTTGGGCTCCGAAAGCCCATATCGATGATGTTTCGTTGAATGGTTCGCACGCTGATATTTGTTCATGGCCCAGCATTGAAATCTGCAGCAATTTGCTGAACGGTTGCACTTCCGTCACGTTGAACGACTCTCTTCAGTCATCGTTGATCCCGTTATTGCAGGATCTTTTTCCGGCCGCAGCGATATCAAAATATTCAAGGTACGCTCGTGAAATGGTCGTTCGGAGGAATCCCTACTTCATCGCTACCTCGCAGATGATGTGTCCCGTCCCTCGTGCGCCGGCTACAACACCATGTTGAAACTCACTTAATTCTTGCAAGCTTGCCATTGTAGCAGCATTAACCGATATAACAACTGCGCGAGAGACTTGTCTTGCATAAGCTTTGCTGTATTCTGCCTGTTTACATATCTCTACATCTGAATACGAATGCCTGTACCAGTTTCTTTGGCACTTAAGTGTAGTATGGGCGTTTCAGCATGGTTCGATAACTGGTACCTCAGAACCGCTTGTGTTATTGATTTGTAAACGTAAAAATTTCTTGTACTCCATAAGCATTATTGCAACAGTAGATCTGGTGTCAATTCAAATGCTGTGTGTACTAAGGTTTTTCTCCGGTTGTGGATGTGGCGTGGCGTCGAGGTTTCTGTTTGCTGGGGCCGCGTGGAGGCCAGAAAAATCACTGTGTACTTCCGCCTGGAGCAAAAAATGTTCAAATGTGTGTGAAATCTCATGGGACTTAATTGCTAAAGTTATCAGTCCCTAAGCTTACACACTACTTATCCCAAATTATCCTTAGGACAAACACACACACCATGCCCGAGGGAGGACTCGAACCTCCGCCGGGACCAGCCTCACAGTCCATGACTGCAGCGCCTGAGACCGCTCGGCTAATCCCGCACGGCCCGCCTGGAGCTGTCAACAAAGTCTGCCTGCTGGTAACTTGTCACGTACAGACATTTGCTGCCGGCCTCTGTGGCAGAGCGGTTTTAGGCTCTTCAGTCCGGAACCGCGCTGCTGCTATGGTCGCAGGTTCGAATCTTGCCTCGCGCATGGATGTGTATGATGTCCTTAAGTTAGTTAGGTTTAAGTAGTTCTAAGTCTATCGGACTGATGACCTCAGCTATTAAGTCCCATAATGCTTAGAGCCATCTGAACCATTTTTGAACAGACATTTGCTTAAGTTACTGAGATGGGCATACTGAAACTACATTGTCCAGAATTACTGGTGCGCCATTCAATTGCGCACATTGCACTGGATTACTTGTACAGGAGATGTGTTGTAACCTGAGACAATGAAATATGTCTAAAACTGAGCATCGTACAGAAAGATGTTCTAGGTGAACAGTTAATATCAGTAAAGTGTAGATCTGTCTGTGCTACATCTGGCCACATCCTATTCACGCCTGCTGTGTTGGCGGGGTCTGCTTTGTATTTTCAAACGGGAATCCGCCGTTTTTATTGTAAAATAGGATTCTACGCCAAAAAGTACGTACAGTTTACTTGAAATATTGTTTTCCATCTGTGAAGATGGCGCTGTAATGTCAAAACTAATGTAAAGTGTGGATGTTTTTGCAATTAAGAACTTAGGCATTTGAGTCTACATTTCATTTACGATCTAAATGTGAATCTTTTTGTTGTAACTTTAGTGTTCGAAATTTGATTGTACAGTAAAGTATGGGTAGCCGTTACAATGTCTGGTTAGAAACTACGTTTAGTGCGGTGCAGGAAAAACGACGTGGATGTGATGTTTTCTCTTCCCACGGGATGCTTGATATCGGCGAGTCCCCTTGGCCCTCACCGCTGTAGTGCCCGCAGTGGCTAGCACACTAGACTCGCACTAGGGAGGACGTCGGTTCAAACCGGCCGACAGCCATCCTGATTTAGTCTTTCCGTGATTTCCCGCAATCGCTTCAGACAAATGACGGAATGGTTCCTTTGAAAGGGCACGGTGGACTTCCTTCGCCATCCTTCCCTAATCCTATGGCGCCGAAGACTGCCCTGTTTGGACCCCCTCCTCAAATCAGCCAACCAGCGAACCAACGGTGTGCTTGACTTCGGTCAGTATACAAGGCAAGTGCGCCTGTCACTAACATTTCATTGACGGTTATTGCAATAGTTGTGGTTTGTATTCCGCTGGTAGTCGCGTAGCGCCCAGCGCGTGAATTACGGTAGTTGGATGGAAACACACACCGAAATCACTCATTCTAATGGTGGGTTTCGAGGGTAGCCACCGAAATAAATTATTCCGATGTTTTTGGGCTCACCACAAACAACCCAATAGGGAACATAATACTACAATTTTAGCTTATTCGTCAGAAAGGTCAATTTGCATCCATTTTATTTGCACTGTACAATTACATTTGCAACAGTAAAGCAAATATCAACCGTTAGAACGCAAAGGTTTATATTTACGTCGTAACTGGAATGTAGAATCAAATGCGTCGATTCCTAAATGCAAAAACGGGCGCACTTGATACTTATCGATTACAGCACCATCTACCACTAATGGGAAACAATTATTTGATTGTATCACGCACATTTTTTGAAGAAGAATCAGAATATACAGTAGAATGGATGCTGCCATTTGAAAATACACATATTATCCTCCCCACGCAGAAAGCGCGGTTTGAAGGTGGCCAGTTATAGGACAGACAGATGTCCCTTTCACTAATATTAGCTTCTCTTTTCTCCCTGACAAACAAGGAATGTATCTGCAGTTGAGAATAAGATCCAACTCCAGCTGCACAATGCACTTTTGACAGTGCCAATTTGTGCCGCACCGCGACTCGAACCCGACTTCGCGCTTTACTCCAGCGTTCGCCGTAGCCGCCCCAGCCATCCTAAATCGCCTGCAGGGCCGACCCAAAGTTTCACAGGTTGCCGTGTGGCTGCATCCTGTACTCGCACAAGTTCTGCGATTACCGCACAGGGAGAGAGACTTGTGATTACCGTCGCGGCCTTGTCATGGCACAAAATAACACACTGCACTGCCTGTGTTTTTACGATGTGCTGTGCAATGTCCCTGAGACACGCATGGACACGGAGATATGTGAGAGTGTGGGTCGCACCAACGTGCAAGCTCGTGTGGATGAGGCGTTTAAGGTGGCCGCTCGCGTAAACTGGGAGATTCGTGTTGGAGTCCCTGTCCTACTCCAACCTACATCCTTCTTAATCTGTTTAGTGTATTCATCTCTTGATCTCCCTCTACGATTTTTACCCTCCACGCTCCAATACTAAATTGGTGATCCCTTCATGCCTCAGAATATGTCCTACCAACCGATCTCTTCTTCTAGTCCAGTTGTGCCACAAACTTCTCTTCTCCCCAGTTCTATTCAATACCTCCTCATTAGTTATATGACCCACCCATCTAACCTTCAGCATTCTTCTGTAGCACCACATTTCAAAAGCTTCTATTCTCTTCTTGTCCGAACTATTTATCGTCCGTGTTTCACTTCCATACATGGCTACACACCATACAAATACTTTCAGAAGTGACTTTCTCACACTTGCATCTATACTCGATGTTAACAAATTTCTTTTCATCAAAAACGCTATCCTTGCCATTGCCAGTCTACTTTTTATATCCCCTCTACTTCGTCCATCATCAGTTATTTTGCTCCCCAAATAGCAAAACTCATTTACTACTTTAAGCGTCTCATTTCCTAATCTAATTCCCTCATCATCACCTGATTTAATTCGACTACATTCCATTATCCTCGTTTTGCTTTTGTTGATGTTCATGTTATATCCTCCTTTCAAGACACTATCCATTCTGTTCAACTGCTGTTCCAGGTCCTTTGCTGTCTCTGACAGAATTACAATGCCATCGGCGGACCTCAAAGTTTTAATTTCTTCCCCATGGATTTTAATTCCTACTCCGACATTTTCTTTTGTTTCCTTTCCTGCTTGCTCGATATACAGATTGAATAACATCGGGGATAAGCTACAACCCTGTCTCACTCCCTTCCCAAGCACTGCTTCCCTTCCATGTCCCTCGACTCTGGGTAATGGATAAAATAATCTTCCAAGACCTTAACGTATCGTTCGGTAGTCACTGTGCCATTAAGGAATATCGCACCGATTATTCCGTCATTGGACATTGGACACCACACAGCCACCTGTCGAGGGCGAAGAGACTTCTCGATCGCAGAACGTGGATACTCTGTCCCCCAAATGCGCCGATTTTGTTTGTTGATGGACCCCTCCAAATGAAAGTGGACTTCATCGCTAAACCAAACCATACTAATTTCCATCATACCCCGAGGCCAATAGTGGAGATTGAACGTCCTAACGCAAACCGTTCAGAAGTTGCGATGATTTTATTTCATATACTTGAATAATTGTCACCCTGTTCGAATGGCTCTCAGCACTATGGGGTTTAACAGCTGAGGTCATTAGCCCCCTAGAACTCAGAACTACTTAAACCTAACTAACCTAAGGACATCACACACATCCATGCCCGAGGCAGGATTCGAACCTGCGACCGGTCGCGCGGTTCCAGACTGGTGCGCCTAGAACCGCTCTTCTGCAGCGGCCGGCCTGTCAGCCTATACTCTCAGGTTAAAGTTATAAGGTAGTAGCCTCAAGCAAAGTGGAAGACGAAGTGAGCTAAGTTTGAAATGTGACAGATAATGACACTGCGTAAATGTAGTGGTGGAATGAGTGAGTACACGTTTAGTGTCAGAGATCCGGTGACAAAAGTCGTCCCTCGCCAGTCGCTCGCTGTTGAGAGGGTTGCCTCCCACACACAGACACATGACACACACGCATTCACACACAGACGCGCGCGCGCTGAAGCTCCACATACTGAGCACAGTGTGCCGGGCAGCCCTCTGTCCACTGTTGTCGTACACGACCCGCCGCGCAGCGCCGCTCCCCGCCCGGTTCGATCGCGGGGTCCCATGAACAGCCCGCCAGCCGCCACTGTGCCGCAGGGCTGCCTAACAAGCCAGGAGGCGGTGTTTGCGGAGCGGGCAGTGTCCCCCCCCCCCCCCCACTCCCACACCGGAACCTGTCCGAGGCGGCTGTTATTGCCCAGCCGACACTGCGCCGCTCCAATGAGGATTCAATTAGACCGCCTTGTTACTCTGCGTAGTTAATACGCCGCTCTTCGGACGTTCTGTGTTGTTCGGCTTCAATAGCCACGGGAACACACGCACTGTATATGGCAGCCTATTTAAATGGAAAGGAATGGAAGGCATTTAGGTAACAGAACTCAGTACGTTGTCCTCGAGGGCGTGTGTTCATTGGAGCCAAAGGTACCGTCAGAAGTGTCCCAGAGACGTGTGTTAGCGCGCCCTTGTTCTCTTCTGCCTCACAAAAAGAAAAAGGTAAATTACCTAGAGGACATTGTCGGATGTCAATTTAACTTGGTAGACACACACACCATCGAAGGGTATGTAGATGATGAGAGCTGCAATTGTCTCCGACAGGATGAACAGCCACCAGGCTGCACGAATGATATTCCCTCCAGTGTGTGGTGCTTGTGGTGTGCACATCACTGGACGCCACATTTTACTAGACTGTGTCTTTGTTCGGACCAGAGGACAGCGGCAGATATCCCAGCTGGTTTTCCCTTTAATTTAAGTGACGTTCAAACGAATCCGGTGATCCTTTTAAGGATTTCGTGATTTGCCCAGGTTCTTTCCAAAAATTTTCGAGATGTTCGTAATGTTATTTTGTCTAAAACTGACGTGGTGAGACCGTGGCTGTGTAGAATTAACGAAGGTTGATTCTTACAAAGAAGAAGACAGCAACTAGCCACTCTTAATACTGCTATTTACTTAAGTAAAAAGCGCCGTAACCGGTTTCGAACTGACAAGTTCATCATCAGACGGCTGTTCACAAAATTTACAAGATGCGCTTTACATAATCGTCAGTTTTCGATTTTTATCCTTCCACATGTGGCAAATACTTTTTGGTATGTGTGTGTGTGTGTGTGTGTGTGTGTGTGTGTATGTGTGTGTGTGTGTGTGTCTCTGTGTGTGGTGCTTTGCACAATATGGTAATGTGCAAATCATATAAGTGCTGCATATATTTAACAATATTTGGAAAATACAATCCTGCAACTTCGCAACAAAATGGCGCGGAATTTTCGATGGTACCAACACACCAAGAATATTTCGCTACAGTCGAAGAATAAAAATCGAAGACTGACACCGAGCGAGGTGGTGCAGTGGTTAGACACTGGACTCGCATTCTGGAGGACGACGGTTGAATCCCGCGTCCAGCCATCCTGATTTAGGTTTTCTGTGATTTCCCTAAATCACTCCAGGCAAATGCCGGGATGGTTCCTTTGAAAGGGCACGGCCGACTTCCTTCCCCATCCTTCCCTAATCCGATGAGACTGATGATCTCGCTGTCTCCTTTCCCAAACAACCCCAACCCTATTCAAACTAGGGAAGACTGACGATTATGTAAACCGCATCTTGTAAATCTTGTGAACAGCCGTCTGATGATGAACTTCGCAACCGGTTACGATGCTATTTACTTAAATAAATAGCAGTAAATAGTAGCAGGTTGCTGTCTTCTTCTTTGTAAGAATCAACCTTCATCAAATATTCTTAACGGCAGCAGCTGTCCGAATGCAGAGGTCTATTGGAGTGTAGGAATGTATCTGAGTTTGCTTTGCCGTCCTCTAGCTGACCGAGTAGCGAACTAATACTTAATATGTGTTGGGCGGTTTTCGTGATCAAGTGGAAATTTGAGAAGATTGTGTATGGCCGTACGTTTGCGCTGGATCGTTATTCCCTCCCATGTAAATTGTTCAGTTGAGTGCTTCTGCACATTACACGCCTTTATTTAGTTGAGAGAAGATCGATTGTGGTGTGTGCACCTGGCATGTGGAAGACACGTTTGCCTGTTCTCTAGACATGGGAAAGACCTTAGTTGGCTTGTAAATTACAGAGATGATTTAGTATCTGTTACATCACCGACTTCGGTATTCGAGAGTGGAAATATCAGTTCCCTAAATTTGTTTTTTAATTACTCACTGGTTTACAGCACGCTGCCACTCGCTTAAGTTTGTGGTTTGTAGAGAAAGAATTTCCACTCTGCATCATGGGAACTATGTAATACTACCTATCGGTAGGATGCTGCCTAGTGCTTGATACCGAGAAGTACCGCGAAAATGGTATAATGTTATGGTGAACCATTGCGAAAATACGCATGTTTCTTGTAATCCCCGAGTCTGGAGATGTGCGTAGAAAAGCGAGCGAGCAAGGAAGCAGGTTCGGAGCAGAAACAGTAACACATTTGTGCTGAGGGGAAGCGAGTACATGTTATTACACGTTACTGCACGTTAGTACACGTTAGTGCAAGTTTATGTATGTGAC
This sequence comes from Schistocerca cancellata, assembly GCF_023864275.1. Lineage (NCBI taxonomy): Eukaryota > Metazoa > Arthropoda > Insecta > Orthoptera > Acrididae > Schistocerca > Schistocerca cancellata. Next base: position 7,391,029 of record NC_064630.1, read on the forward strand.
ACTCTTCCCTTGAAATATAACACTTGGAGTTCATTCTACTGTATAGCAGTTGTGGCTCAATATTCAAGCTCCTGTCCTCATTGGGAGAGCAGGCCGGCCGCTGGTGGCCGAGCGGTTCTAGGCGCTTCAGTCTGGAACCGCTTGACCGCTACGGTCGCAGGTTCGAATCCTGCCTCGGGCATGGATGTATGTGATGTCCTTAGGTTAGTTAGGTTTAAGTATTTCTAAGTTCTAGGGGACTGATGACCACAGATGTTAAGTCCTTGGCTGCTCAGAGCCATTTGAACCATTTGGGAGAGCAGTGTAATTGTTTAAGAGTCATTCCGTATTTGACGATATGTACGGCACTTTCTGAGGTTTAGTTGTCAGTGCAATATGGTGATCAGTGTAAAATAACCGCTGAAAGTCTCGTCTGCAGAAGGAAAAAAGGCTGGCAGTGCTAAGATACCGGCGGCATCGGTAATTTGGCGGTTAAATTCGATAAGAGCCAATCATAATGCTCGATTCATTCACATCCGTTGTACTGGGATATAGGAGCCTCTACACAGCGGTGAGAACATTAGCATCTGTTGAGAGCAGGAGGGGTATCACGTTAGGAGCGCTGGGAAGAGTACATTCGATGTTATTTTCGTAAACAGGTTCTGTTAGGGCACGAATTTCCGTGCATTCAAGCTCAGACATCAAGAAAGCGAGCATTAACTATTTGTGGGACACTAAACAATTCCCAAAAAGCCGACTTGGCTGTTATTTTTTACAAAGCTATGTAATGCAAGAATAATATTGAGAACCTTTTAGATGGCGGGTCGCCACACGGACATTTCCCAGAGTGGTGTCAGTGATGCTGTGGTAGGTACGGATCGGAGGAAGCAGCTCATTTGTTCTGTTTGGGGGAAAGCAGCCTGTGCTATTCCGTCTTCAGCAGAAAAGACAAGTGCTGCCCACAGGTGTCTCGCATGTGAGACAGACGTGAGCATGCTTGGAGTTCTGTGACGTTGGTATAACACAGTCTGTATACTCGAAAATAGAGGCTACTGTCACGTGCATCCAGCGGTGATTTGTGGCTGTTACTGTGCGCATCCATGAGGAATTTCACAGTTGTCAAGTATGAAAGGGGCGCCACTGCCTCATGCGTGTGGGACCTCAATGGGTGCCTGTGTGTGGTTTGACAACTGATGGTGCCTGCACGCATTGATTGCGTGTCTCTTGCATTATTTTGTGGGTGGGCCTGTAGGCTGTGCCATGCGTTATTTGCATAGTTTACGAGTTGATTACGTGTCTGCACATCTGTGTACTGCATTATTCAGGAGCATTTTGCAGGTCTGTACTGAAATTATTTCGGAAAATTAGAAGTTGTTTGTGTGTCTGGAGACTGTGTATTGTGATCCCAAGCTCATCAGGGTTAGTGTTTGGTTTCAGTGTGATAAATATATTCCATCCCTAAAAAAAAGTTCGAAAATAAATAGAGTGCACTCCTTCCCAGTAACCCAGAGTAGGCTCAGTCACTTTCGCGCCGTTTCCCCCTATAGAGCACCATCTTGGATTATGTCACAGGAGGGATAACCTCAAACCACACACACACACACACACACACACACACACAGCAACTTCTGGTGGCAGTACTGTGTACTAGGTCTGTTTAGATCTTATGTTATGTAGGAGTAGTTTGCAGGTCTTTATGCTGTCAGGCATCTCAGAGCGTGTGTTCTGTGTCACTGTGATAAATATACTCCATCCTTAAATAAATTTCTCCAAAATAAATAAAGTACGCTCCTTCCTCTCTCCACCAGCCCAGTGCAGGCTTTTTCTCACGAATCCCTGGGAAGAGGGGGTGGCCAGGTGACTTAGGTTAGCTGAGGTCAGCTTTGTTTCCCACAGTTTTCTTAGGTTGGTAGCGAAACCCCAAGTGACCTTTCTTTACTCCCAAAATTCAATCTTGATGCCAGTTCCTAGAAAGAGGTGGCGGTAGCCCAGTTCACCTATCTTCCCACCAAAATTCAAACTTCCTGCCAAAAGCTGCCATCTCAAATGACGTCATGGCAGGCATCTTGGATGATGTCATGCGCTGTTGCCAAGTCTACACGCCTCCATCTTTGATGACGTCATCTCCGCCATATTGGATAGATCTAGCAACAATGGCAAGTGGGGCCATGTCTGCTTTGCCTCAATACTCATGTGCTATGCAATTTTGTCATATGCTGACATGTTGGAGACCGTGGCTGTTTTTGAAGACAAATGTTGATGGTGTTAGGACAGCAACCAGCCACAAATTTACTTTGAGTAAATTTGTGGCTCGTTGCTGTCCTAACACCATCAACTCATGTGCTACTCTGAGATGAAGAGGCTAGCACAGAAGAGGAATTCGTGTTGGGCCACAGCATGCCACTCAGAAGACTGATGACCCAAAAAAACAAAAACACCAAAAAAACAAAAACAAAGAAAAAAAGCTAGTTTGCCGCTGGAGAGTACAGAACTCTTCCCAATCGAACCACAGCATGCAGAACTCGTGAAGTTCCATTTCGTTTCCAACCCCAACCCCTTTCTGTGGTTCACCTGCCTTGTCAGACACCGTATACATCCATTCCCAGTGATAGCGCGAGCAGCAGTCGACCACTGTGTGCTGAAGTTGTCCTTAAAAGGGAGACAGTCGTCTTTAACTGACTGTAGAGACGTGCAGGATACCTTGGGCAGAATTTCTATTTCGTGTAATGAACAGTAGCTTGCTCTGTATTTGCAAAAATGTAAATTAAAAATTCGAATACAATAGTCGTTGTGTTCTGCTTGACACAGTCACGTTGCAAAATCACATGAAACGGAAAATACGCGTAGGGTGGGTTGTAGCGAAGGCGAAAGGTTGGATTTGGTACAGCCGGAGAATTCTAGTAATGTGCAGCTCATCTGTTAAAGAGATCGCATGGAAAACGCTTCTGTTATCCATGCTTGAGTCCTGTTTGAGTGTTCTGAATCCCCACAAGCTTAAAATAAAGCAAGTCTTTAAAACAGGTTGGAGGCGTTGCTACAGACAGGTTTTATCAAAACGTATTATGAAAGGGCTACGTGTACTTACATGGGATTAGCTGGAGGAAAGACAACTTTCTCATCGAGACCACTACTGGTGAAGTTTATAAAGAAACGGCAACTGCGACTGACATCTGGACAAGTCTACAGCACCACCAACGTACATCTCGCGAAAGAAAGGCGAGGACAAGATAACAGAAATCAGGGCTCGTAGGGAAGCATGTAGACAGTCATTTTCCGTCGCTTCATTTACAATTGGAACAGAAAAGGGTTTGACTAGCAGCTGTGGGCTACATGTTAGCTTCTGCTGCACTTCATATGCTTTCTTGCACATTGTCTTTGTAAATGTGGACGTAGAACCGATACAATTGAAGATTACACTCCTGTGTGCCAATAACTATCTGGAACATCAAGAAATACAGAAAAAGCACACTGCTAGACGAAATGTTGTAAGTTATACAGCTAAACGAAAATCTTTTAAGAAGTGCCACATAATCATCATGAAGATGTTAGGTGTCCAGTTTCCTCTGAAACTGTCACCCAGAATATTTTTGTTTTCATTCCACTTGAACAAACAGTCTACCGTTGACGATGCATGATGACTCGAATCGACATTCAGTACCTCCAGTGGTTGTTCCTTTTGATGCTTTCTGTTCACTTCTCATTATACTATGATGAAGGTATAAACCTCCCAGCCTACCACTGTTATACGTTAACCTCAAAGCTGGAGGCAGTTAGTATAATGAAATTATTTTTGTTAAAGAAATTATAGTATAAAGAAGAAGAGCAATGTTACCCTCTGAAAAGGATTTTGTTGTATTGACCGTGATGTACCTAAAGGAGGTGGCTTATCGGACTTGAAAGTCAAATTTACGTAAATGTTTAACAAGTAACTAACAATATTTTACCTATCCAAACTGTCCAAATACTTAGAAAAAACGGTCGCCAGCCTAATTAGGCATAAGAATGAGTAAAATTCCTATTCATGAAAATGGATATGAGCAACTTTAATGGAAAGGCACAACTTATACTTTCTCATACGAGAGTGCAACGAACCCTGTCACAAGCATATGTTAATGTTAACGAAAGTGCTAACAGTCATATTAGAACAAATCTATTTTCATAAGTACAACATATAATAACACGCACTCTTGCCTTCAGGCTTTCGATAACATTACTATTGAAGTTCACTTTAGAATTAAAAAATAAAACAATATTTAATCTCACTTTTCAAATATTTTCCTGTCTGACATGAAATGTGAATATAGTTCACTGCAAAACAATTTCTCACTGTCCTCTGAATAAAAGAAATTACTATCTTCATAGAAAATGATCTTTCTGTTAATAATTTTCTATCAGTGAGCACAATAGACTAACTATGGATCCTGTTGTGATGGTAATATACACTTTCAACACAAATAAGGATCAAGAATTTAGCAAGTATAAGTATGTAACTTTCAACAGTGACAATTTTTAACTTTTACTGCAATGAGACACAAATTGACATAGCTATAAGACAATGACACACCTTTTTGCAATTTTCAAGAGGCTGCACTATGATCATTTAATATACAAAACTCTATAAGCCACAGTTTTGAGAACATCTACTTTTGAAGTTGACAGCAAATTGTTTTAATGCCTATTTGCACTAGTTTATTACTTAAAATTCAGTTATTCACTTTAGTCTTTTGAAAGCCCACAATCTTTTAATAAGCAGTATTAATTGCAAAATTATTTTCAGCAAGCCTCATTTACTATATCACACACTTTTGCCATTTTAACTTTAACTTTGATTAGTTTCTTCTTACTATATTCAAGTGGCATTATTAAATTAATGACTGGGCCTTCCTATTTTCACAACATGGACATTCGGTAAGCATATTTGGCATGGGCCCCCCCATGAACCATGGACCTTGAAGTCGGTGGGGAGGCTTGCGTGCCTCAGCGATACAGATGGCCGTACCGTAGGTGCAACCACAACGGAGGGGTATCTGTTGAGAGGCCAGACAAACATGTGGTTCCTGAAGAGGGGCAGCAGCCTTTTCAGTAGTTGCAGGGGCAACAGTCTGGATGATTGACTGATCTGGCCTTGTAACATTAACCAAATCGGCCTTGCTGTGCTGGTACTGCGAACGGCTGAAAGCAAGGGGAAACTACAGCCGTAATTTTTCCCGAGGACATGCAGCTCTACTGTATGATTAAATGATGATGGCGTCCTCTTGGGTAAAATATTCCGGAGGTAAAATAGTCCCTCATTCGGATCTCCGGGCGGGGACTACTCAAGAGGACGTCGTTATCAGGAGAAAGAAAACTGGCGTTCTACGGATCGGAGCGTGGAATGTCAGATCACTTAATCGGGCAGGTAGGTTAGAAAATTTAAAAAGGGAGATGGATAGGTTAAAGTTAGATATAGTGGGCATTAGTGAAGTTCGGTGGCAGGAGGAACAAGACTTTTGGTCAGGTGATTACAGGGTTATAAATACAAAATCAAATAGGGGTAATGCAGGAGTAGGTTTAATAATGAATAAAAAAATAGGAGTGCGGGTTAGCTACTACAAACAGCATAGTGAACGCATTATTGTGGCCAAGATAGACACAAAGCCCATGCCTACTACAGTAGTACAAGTTTATATGCCAACTAGCTCTGCAGATGATGAAGAAATAGATGAAATGTATGACGAGATAAAAGAAATTATTCAGGTAGTGAAGGGAGACGAAAATTTAATAGTCATGGGTGACTGGAATTCGTCAGTAGGAAAAGGGAGAGAAGGAAACATAGTAGGTGAATATGGATTGGGGGGAAGGAATGAAAGAGGAAGCCGCCTTGTAGAATTTTGCACAGAGCATAAATTAATCATAGCTAACACTTGGTTCAAGAATCATGAAAGGAGGCTGTATACATGGAAGAAGCCTGGAGATACTGACAGGTTTCAGATAGATTATATAATGGTAAGACAGAGATTTAGGAACCAGGTTTTAAATTGTAAGACATTTCCTGGGGCAGATGTAGATTCTGACCACAATCTATTGGTTATGAACTGCAGATTGAAACTGAAGAAACTGCAAAAAGGCGGGAATTTAAGGAGATGGGACCTGGATAAACTGAAAGAACCAGAGGTTGTAGAGAGTTTCAGGGAGAGCATTAGGGAACAATTGACAGGAATGGGGGAAAGAAATACAGTAGAAGAAGAATGGGTAGCTCTGAGGGATGAAGTGGTGAAGGCAGCAGACGATCAAGTAGGTAAAAAGACGCGGGCTAATAGAAATCTTTGGGTAACAGAAGAAATATTGAATTTAATTGATGAAAGGAGAAAATATAAAAATGCAGTAAATGAAGCAGGCAAAAAGGAATACAAACGTCTCAAAAATGAAATCGACAGGAAGTGCAAAATGGCTAAGCAGGGATGGCTAGAGGACAAATGTAAGGATGTAGAGGCTTGTCTCACTAGGGGTAAGATAGATACTGCCTACAGGAAAATTAAAGAGACCTTTGGAGAGAAGAGAACCACTTGTATGAATATCAAGAGCTCAGATGGCAACCCAGTTCTAAGCAAAGAAGGGAAAGCAGAAAGGTGGAAGGAGTATATAGAGGGTTTATACAAGGGCGATGTACTTGAGGACAATATTATGGAAATGGAAGAGGATGTAGATGAAGATGAAATGGGAGATAAGATACTGCGTGAAGAGTTTGACAGAGCACTGAAAGACCTGAGTCAAAACAAGGCCCCGGGAGTAGACAACATTCCATTAGAACTACTGATGGCCTCAGGAGTGCCAGTCATGACAAAACTCTACCATCTGGTGAGCACGATGTATGAGACAGGCGAATTACCCTCAGACTTTAAGAAGAATATAATAATTCCAATCCCAAAGAAAGCAGGTGTTGACAGATGTGAAAGTTACCGAACTATCAGTTTAATAAGTCACAGCTGCAAAATACTAACGCGAATTCTTTACAGACGAATGGAAAAACTGGTAGAAGCCGACCTCGGGGAAGATCAGTTTGGATTCCGTAGAAATGTTGGAACACGTGAGGCAATACTGACCTTACGACTTATCTTGGAAGAAAGATTAAGAAAAGGCAAACCTACGTTTCTAGCATTTGTAGACTTAGAGAAAGCTTTTGACAATGTTGACTGGAATACTCTCTTTCAAATTCTGAAGGTGGCAGGGGTAAAATACAGGGAGCTAAAGGGTATTTACAATTTGTACAGAAACCAGATGGCAGTTATAAGAGTTGAGGGACATGAAAGGGAAGCAGTGGTTGGGAAAGGAGTGAGACAGGGTTGCAGCCTCTCCCCGATGTTATTCAATCTGTATATTGAGCCAGCAGTAAAGGAAACAAAAGAAAAATTCGGAGTAGGTATTAAAATTCATGGAGAAGAAGTAAAAACCTTGAGGTTCGCTGATGACATTGTAATTCTGTCAGAGACAGCAAAGGACTTGGAAGAGCAGTTGAACGGAATGGACAGTGTCTTGAAAAGAGGATATAAGATGAACATCAACAAAAGCAAAACGAGGATAATGGAATGTAGTCGAATTAAGTCGGGTGATGCTGAGGGAATTAGATTAGGAAATGAGACACTTAAAGTAGTAAAGGAGTTTTGCTATTTAGGGAGTAAAATAACCGATGATGGTCGAAGTAGAGAGGATATAAAATGTAGACTGGCAATGGCAAGGAAAGCGTTTCTCAAGAAGAGAAATTTGTTAACATCGAATATAGATTTAGGTGTCAGGAAGTCGTTTCTGAAAGAATTTGTATGGAGTGTAGCCATGTATGGAAGTGAGACATGGACGATAACTAGTTTGGACAAGAAGAGAATAGAAGCTTTCGAAATGTGGTGCTACAGAAGAATGCTGAAGATAAGGTGGGTAGATCATGTAACTAATGAGGAGGTATTGAATAGGATTGGTGAGAAGAGAAGTTTGTGGCAGAACTTGACTAGAAGAAGGGATCGGTTGGTAGGACATGTTCTGAGGCATCGAGGGATCACAAATTTAGCATTGGAGGGCAGCGTGGAGGGTAAAAATCGTAGAGGGAGACCAAGAGATGAATACACTAAGCAGATTCAGAAGGATGTAGGTTGCAGTAGGTACTGGGAGATGATGAAGCTTGCACAGGATAGAGTAGCATGGAGAGCTGCATCAAACCAGTCTCAGGACTGAAGACCACAACAACAACATTTGGCATGGGAAGGACCCGGAGTGGTTATGTGACTGGGGATACCTTTAGTTTACCTTATTATTGGAATCAAATAAAACACGCACATAAGCTGATCCTTCTCTGTACATTTCCACGATACCTTCATTTCGTTGCTGTTACTGCGCAACGTGGTGGCGAGTACGTCTTGGCAGATGGATTTATAGGAGGTAATGTTGAGCTCTGTCATTTCTTGGTAGCGTCGATCCTCAGATTAATAAGTATCATTTCCGGAATAGAACCAGCTATTTATCCATCCATCCGAGGATTTATCACACTGGAAAACGGCACAAAAATCCTCTCTCGGCACCTTCACAATACACGACTTTTACATAAGCTGTTGGCAGTTTGTTAGCTCGTCCCCGACTAACTTTTGGTTCCACCTTTCTATCCCCGCCAACCACATTTTGCGCGCGCTGCAACTTTTCGTTCCAGAGGGGAACCACACAACCTTTTATGAATATACAAAACTAAGAACCCTAAGTGAGGATCAGCAAATACAAAGTAGCAAACAGACATTTTGAACAAAACAGATCAATTACACATATTGAAATTTCTACAAAAAATTATTCACACAAAAATTACAATTATATACAGTAAGATTTGTCTCCCTCCAAAGGAGGCAAAGACTTAAACTGATAGAGACAATACCTTACGTAGGATCAAACCATGACATTAAAGTTGTTACAAAGGAAAAAACACTCTTATGGTATCGATACAGTCAGATAATGTTTACAACAGTTTAACTAGAAACTGTTAAATAAAACAAAAAGGCAAAATAAATTAAAAGACCCTTGGAGCTCTGGTGTTACAAAGGGACTACACCATTGGGAGCCTAAAAGATGGTTATCAAAAGATAAGAATCCACTGAAGAGAAGGTGGCTGTCATGAAGATGTTCAGAGTCTGAGGCTAAACTGCAACCTCAGTTATCTCAGTTCCCAGCTCCCCAGGCAGGACATAAATCGCCACTTACTGACAGTAAAACACAGTATTTTTCGTAGAAGCCTTTTAGGTAAATAGGAGGGTCTACACAGGAGCACTTCGCAGAAGTTCGCATGTGAATCTTCTTTACCTCAGGAGCGATGCCACGAAGTAATGTTCTGTTTAAATTTTCAGAATCAGGCGTTCTGGTTGGTTCGTACTGTTATTTTCCACTGAGTACGTATTTCTCGGTCATTCCCATTTACACCTACATACACCTACATACACACATACACACACACACACACACACACACACACACACACACACACACGAACGCGCGCTCGCTCGTGCTCACGAAAGCATATTCACACTCAGGTATACTCATCTGAGTGACCGATGTGCCATTAGCAGTGTCCTGACATGTGGAATCGCATTGACAGTTGACAGCATGTCTTGGATTTCTTGGCAGCTTCCTAATATGAAACTTCCTGGCAGATTAAAACTGTGTGCCCGACCGAGACTCGAAGTCGGGACCTTTGCCTTTCGCGGGCAAGTGCTCTACCTGCTAGAGCACTTGCCCGCGAAAGGCAAAGGTCCCGAGTTCGAGTCTCGGTCGGGCACACAGTTTTAATCTGCCAGGAAGTTTCATATCAGCGCAAACTCCACTGCAGAGTGAAAATCTCATTCTGGGAGCTTCCTAATACTTTGCCAATGGCCTTGCCGCAGTGGTAATACTGGTTCCCGTCAGCAACGTGGTTAAACGCGGTAGGGCTGGGCTAGCACTTGTATTCCTGACCACCCGGTCTGCCGAGCGCTGTTCCCAAGCGGCGTGTACTCAGCTCTGGTGAGGCAAACTGAGGAGCTACTTCACTGAAGAGCAACGGCTCCCGTCTCGTAAACTGACATCTGGCCGGGAGAGCGGTGTGCTGACCCCGTGCCCCTCCACATCGACATCCAGCCACGCTTCTGGCCTGAGTACGACACGGCGGCCGGTCGGTACCGCTGGGCCTTCCAAAGGCTGTTCGAACGGAGTTTAGTTTTCCTGATACTTTAAAAATGACACAATGTGGAGTTAGAAACCTCCTTGAACCTTGGCCATTTGGCCAACAAAATATAATGTTAGTGTTTGGTAACATTACAAATTCCCCTAGGGGTTGTAACCGGCAAAAGTCCGCAGGAGTGGAAGATTGTTTTATACCTTTACTTGAGTTTTATGCAGGGAAATCACAGCGTCATCCACCTTCGGCTTGCAAGCTGCTGCTCTTCTGAAAAGAAGTCACATACTGTGAAAAGAAGTTACACTGTGGCCTTAAAGAGAACGCTTCATGTTAGGCTTTTGGAGAGCAAACATTTCCGACTAGTAGATGGCGGAGCGACTGATGATGTGAGACTTGCAGTCACAGGGCAGGACGTTTCTACTCAAGTTCTGAGGGCAGAACGAGAACTGCACATTCACTATACAGCCGCCAACAGCACTTCCTCCCAACTTACGCTAATAATATGTTAGCATGTGCCAAAGTGACTGGCGATTCAGTACAGTGTAACTAACCTGTTACTACGGGTTATTCCTTATTATTGGGAATGGAAATACTTATTGCTTATGAAATTAACTTGGGAAGATTAGGGTCGCCACCGACTCTAACCATACAACTAATCGAAGGTTTGGTCGAGTCGGAAAATAAATTAATTTGATCACAGACCAAAATCTCACAAAAATTCATACGTTGTGAGGTCGCTCACAGCGGATACGATGTAATTAATAGTATTGCCTGTGCACTGTTCACGACAATCAAACATTTAAAATAAAATAGAAAATGCATGAACACTGCATAAGATCAGCTCCCAGCAACACACCTGAAAATATGACTTAATCTAAAGCATTTGTTATAAAATACAAGAGGAGACTAATCACTGGACCTGTGCATAAGGAAACGCACTGGATGTGCTAACTGGAAAGCTACGAGGTGAGTGGCTTAGGTGCAAAAACGTAATCTAGGAACACAAGAGAAAATTGTAGGTAAAATCATTTATTCCTAAGATGAGGACGTGAGGCATATACACGATTCCTGATAACACGTGGTTTGTGGAGACGCAATTTCTAGGTATGGTGCCCAAATTGCAACAATATAAAATCACACAATCATGTTAACATTATCTAAAACAAACATGCGATCGGACAGTTAGTGATGCCGGTAGCCCAACAACTATAATGTTCTACCACGTGGTTGGCTCCCCACGGACGAAAGACACATAAAGCAAGGAAAATTTACGAGAAGGCAAGGCTCTAAATACTTAGAAAAATGAAAGCTTATGCAGGCACAGCTGAAGGCAGACAGACATTCATACAGAAGCGAATGCTCACTTCTTATCGACACCTTTGTGTGGCGCTCTTCCGGCGGATCCAAGTCTGCTACAGAAATTTGTTAACGGAAAAATCTGCCAAAGTTTTGCATTCCTTGCTGCGACAAGGCAAAGCAATCTTCCAGATTTGAAAAGCGAGACCAAAAGCTAACAGCTCTCCCCTCGCCCAGTAACAGCGCGCCACGCGGTCAGTCTAACTCACCCTTCTTCGACTGGAGCACAGCTGTGGACGCTTCCCGTACCGGCGGCAGACTGCCACCCTTTTTCCTCTTCAGCCTCCTCCACGCTCCGCGTGGACCGGAAAGCCCGAAGATGCCATTTCCGCCACCAACCTAACGCAGGTGGATTTCTCACAAGTAGCGCCAACCTCTTTGCCTACTTGACCACTACGAGAGTTGGCTATTCTGTACCAGTGCTGCTGAATCTGTACGACTATCGCAGACTTTCTGCAGCAGACTACGCCACCGTCTAGCAACGTGACACACAACCACATTCATTCAATCACGCCACTATGAGAGTAAAGAGAAAAGAGATACAAGGAAAAGGAAGAGAAATACTTGTGAAATTGGGCTACCGGACTAATGAAAGGTGGCTACAGGACCCTTTCAACAGATGCGACGTTAGTTCACTGCCTTCAGGAGCCAGTTACACCGTTTTAATACATAGCAGCCAGCTGCACATACCAAATAAAATTTTTGCATCACCTCGGTACCGAGAGTTCCGTTGCTTGTATAGAGAATTGGAATAGAGAACAATATAAACATCATTTTCGCCTTTTTTTATTGCTCATGAAAACCACACATAGCAAGTGGTACCGCCATACAGCGAGACCTTCAGAGGTGGTGGTCCAGACTGCTGTACACACCGGTACCTCTAATACCCAGTAGCACGTCCTCTTGCATTGATGCTTGCCTGTATTCGTCATGGCATACTATCCACTAGTTCATCAAGGCACTGTTGGGCCAGATTGTCCCACTCCTCAACGGCGATTCGACGTAGATCCCTCAGAGTGTTTGGTAGGTCACGTAGTCCATAAACAGCCCTTTTTAGTCCATCCCAGGCACGTTCGTTAGGGTTCATGTCTGGAGAACGTGCTGGCCACTCTAGTCGAGCGATGTCGTTATCCTGAAGTAGATCATTTACAAGATCTGCACCATGGAGGCGAGAATTGTCGTCCATGATGATGATGGCCTCTCCAATATGCTGCCGATATGGTTGCACTATCAGTGGGAGGATAGCATCCATGTATCGTAGAGCCATTACAGCGCCTTTAATGACCACCCATTCGGCATGTTGTTGGGCCCATCAGCAACGCGTTGCATGGTGTCACCGTAGCAAAGATGGACCTCGTCATGGATGTCGTGACGTTTCGCATCATGCAACATATTGCGCACAGTTTGAGCCGTAACACGACGTCCTGTGGCTGCACTAAAAGCAATATACAACATATGAGATCTCAACTTTTCGCGGCGAATCGAATGTTCAAATAACTTACGGGTTTGCTGCCGGGTGACGTCGACGACGACCGCCGATATTTCTACAGGAGCACACCCTGCCATTCTCAAGGCACAACTGCAAGGAGGAAGCAACGTGCAAGGGATTTTAATACCTCGGTTCACAGAGGAGAAACAAAGAAGATACCAAACACAGAACAAGTAACCGCAGAGTCAACACACAACCGAAGATAACATCAGAAATATCGATAGTGACTATTAATCAACAGGTAGCACTAATTCTGTCCCTCTGTTTTTTGATGAGAGATAGAGCGGGATTCCAAGCAGCATTCAAACAAAATCCACCATCTTTGGTTATAAGGTTGCTTGATAGTTTGATTTCAACAGCTTCCTTGATAACACTATCCCAATAGCTGGACGTGCAATCCAGAATCTCCGTGTTGTTGAATTCCATAGGATGAACGGTGTCAAGGCAATGTTCTGCAATAGCGGATTTGCTCGGCTGTTGTAAGCGTGTGTGACGCTTATGTTCAATACACCGGTCTTCTACAGTCCTGATTGTCTGACCAATATATGACATGCCACAACTGCAAGGAATACGATAGACACCAGCCTTACGCAAAACAAGATCGTCTTTTACGGACGCCAACAGCACTTTAATCTTAGAAGGTCGTCGAGAAACACATTTCCGCAAACTACGGCCAATCCTGTTGGAAATGCTTCCTGCGTAAGGCAAAAAGGGCGTAGACTTAGGTGCCACTTCGTTGCTACCGTCACTCACCCGCTGCACAGAAGGCTGATAGCGCAACGCACGTTTGATCTGCCTCTCACTATAACCGTTCTGACGAAAGGTGACTTCGAGATGTGATAGCTCAGCTGCCAAACTTTCAGGGTCTGATATAACGTGGGCCCTGTGAACCAAGGCACGAAGTACTCCTTCACGCTGAGCTGGATAGTGACAACTATCAGCTCGCAGATACAAGTCAGTGTGAGTAGGCTTCCTATCAACAGAATGTCCCAACGTACCATCGGTCTTCCTTCCAGCACATCAAGGAAGGGAAGGCATCAATTCTTTTCCACCTCCATAGTCAACTGAATATTCGGGTGGATTGAATTCAGGTGTTCCAAAAACCGGTTTAAATTCTCAGTACCATTAGGCCAAACAACAAAAGCAATGTCTACATATCTGAAAAAAACACTCAGGTTTCAAGGTCGCTGACTCCAATGCACGTTCCTCAAAGTCCTCCATAAACAATTTGGCCACAGCAGGAGACAACGGGCTTCCCATTGCAACTCCATCTGTCTGTCCGCAGTACTGACCACTGAATAAAAGGTAAGTTGAAGTCAGCACATGTCGAAACAAATTTGTTAACTCGACACGAAACTTAACATCAATTAGCTGCAACGAATCAGAGAGAGGTACGCGAGTAAAAAGAGAAACCACATCAAAACTGACTAAAATATCAGAGTCATTCAAAGGCAATCCCTGCACTCGACGTAAGAAACATCTAGAGTTCTTAATGTGTTGTTCACACATACCTACTAGTGGGCTCAACAAACTAGCAAGATGTTTAGCTACACGATATGTCGGAGCACCAATATTAGACACAATAGGCCTCAACGGGACAGACCCTTTATGGACCCGACAAAAAAAGGATACACTTCGTTGACGTTTACATAAAACAATAAGATTCTTGAGTTTCTATGTAGCTGGAATTGAAATCGAAGGACTAAAATATATAAAAAAATATATAAATCTAAAATACATAGCAAATATGGCGACTTTGTTGTGAAAAATAGTACTCCACGTTCACTTAAAAGGACATGCACTAGGGGAAAAGGATTTGTGAGCGGAAAATATGATTTGTTGGATTGGTGTACGCAGTCAGGAAAAATATAAGGATCCTTTGGGTAGGGAACTATGTTAATGACAGTAGGTGTTGGCATGGTTAGGATGGCAAGACGTAAGTAGGAATCTGTTGGGTGGGCGGGGTTGAGGTATGAAAAAAAGAAGCGGTGGGGAAAGATGAAGAGGTGAGCTCTGATGTTGAATGGTACAGGTGCCAAAGAGGTATACTTGGTAAGATAGGTAAACATCGTGGTGGAATTCATTGTCAGGGGCAGGTAGTCGGTTGAAGCTGCGTTGGGATAAAGATATGGAGTGTGTGGGCACAGTGGGATGTATTTGTGAAGGCAAAACAGCATACCAATATTGGTAATTAGAGGAGAAGGAATGGGGTTATTGAAATCTAATCTGCGGATAGCCTACGATATGTGGAAGTTTCAGTGTGGATGAGGATGCGTGCCAATTTACCGAGATGGTGGAGGGTCCACGTGGGAGAGTATAAGAGGATGGGGAAAGCAAGGTAGAGTGTATGACGTTCAAGGATTTAAAGGGTCTTACGGAACTTGGTAGAGGCAACATTGAGTAGGAGAGTTGGCTTCGGATGAAGATTTTGCAGGTGTGGAGAACAGTGGAGGGATAATCACCAAGTTCGGTCACTTAGTAGTTTCAGTCAATTGTAGGCTTTCTGTTGTATGGTTAGTAAGTGAGATTTTCATGTTAACTGCCGGTTGAAGGTTAGTCCAAACTATTTGAATGTTTTAGTTAGCCTGATATAAATGCCGTTAATGGCAAGGTAGAAGTCATGGAAATTTGTAACAGATCTTTTTTTTTTCTTTTTGCAATCATCTATACATATTTAAATTTATTCTTGAGTGGTTTTGGTTATTTCAACCATCATCAACGCGAAAAAATTATAACATCTGGGTTATCAAAAATGCATATTTCTCATAGAAGACACATTAGTCTACCATACATTTGCTATACGAATGTGATCACTATGAGAAATATTAAGTTTTAATCCAATAGATATTACAATTCTTCTTCCTGTTGACGATACTTGTCATAACCGAAACCAGTCTAGAATAAATGTAAATACATACAGGTGATGCGAAACAGCGTTTTCCATAAATAAATTACATCAATAGTGGATGCTGTTGAACTCCGTGACTGCCGTATTTTCTATAGATATTTTACAGCTGTAACTAGTTCCATACACAAAGTTTTGAGAAGCCATGGAGATGGAATGTGTCGCTGGTTCGCCCTGTAGTTATTGCCTGGGTTTTGGAAAGGATCATGTTGTGTAGCCATTGTTAGCAGACGAAGTAAAGTAATTGAGGTGGATTTAAAGGGATTGTTGGGTCTTCTGGAGAGTACAGGGCTCGGCAAAATACGAGGGTTGGAACTTTAATAGTGGCAACTATTTATTTACAGCTCGTACAAAATAGATACGTGTTTCAAATTTTTACTGATCTTCAAAGTAGCCACCAGCATTGCGTATAGCCCGTTGCCAGCGATGTGGAAGTCGTAGGACACTCTTAGCACTGCCAGTTGTATTGACAGTTCCAGCGGCGCGGTCCATTGCCCGACGAATTTGTAGCTGTTCTGAAGCGAATCCCTTGAAGTGCTTCCTTCAGTTTAGAAATCGAGTTGAACTCACGTGGGCTGAAGACAGGGGAGTACAGTAGTTGGTATAGAACTTAGCAGCCCCATCAGTCAAAAAAATCAGTAACAGCTTGCACTGTACGTGCTTGAACATTCTCCTGCCAAATGATGGTCAGGTCCTGCAGAAAGTGCCATCACTTCTGGATCTATGCTGATCGTAGGTTGTGTTCCACCTTGAGCTGGAATTCCAAAATCTATCAGGATGGGAAAACATTGTTCCGAAGCCACAAAACCTGGTCTGTGAAGCAATGAAAGAATGCCATATGGTCGGATGAACCTTGTTTCACACTGTTTCCAGCATCTACCGAAGTTTATGACCAAAGGGTTAAACATGGCGGGGTTCGGTGATGATTTGGGAAGCCATGTTGTGATATTCTATGGGTCCCGTGGGTACTGTGCACGGACAACATTACTGCCAAGGATTATGTGCCCACCTATGCTCAACAGGTCTATACCCTGGTACAGTGTTTGTTCCCAAATGGGGATTCTGAGTTTCTGGTCACACTGTGCACTTAATACAGGACTTGTTCTGTGAGCACGAGAAAATGGTACAAATGGCTCTGAGCACTGTGGGACTTAACAAGTGAGGCATGAGTCCCCTAGAACTTAGAACTACTTAAACCTAAGGAACCTAAGGACACCACACACATCAATGCCCGAGACAGGAATCGAACCTGCTACCGTAGCGGTGGCTCGGTTCCAGACTGATGCACCTAGAACCGCTCGATCACTCCTGCCGGCGGGTGAGCAAGAGAGTCAATTGCCCGTCAACCCTGGCCACCACAGTTACCAGATTTCAATCATTTGTTGTCTGCTTTGGAGAGAAGGATGCATGACTGTCATCCACCTCCATCATCACCGAGCGAGGTGGCGCAGTGGTTAGCACACTAGACTCGCATTCTGGAGGACGACGGTTCAATCCCGCCTTCGGCCATCCAGATTTAGGTTTTCCGTGATTTTGCTAAATCGCTCCAAGCAAATGCCGGGATGGTTCCTTCGACAGGGCACGGCCGACTTTCCTCCCCGTCCTTCCCTAATCCGATGAGATCGATGACCTCTCAGTTTGGTCTTTGTCACCCCAAATAACCCAACCTCCATCATCGCCAGTTGAACTTCCCACTATTTTGCATGAAGAATGATATGTGATACCGTTGAAAACCATGCAGGATCCGTATATAACCATTCCGAGACAATTTGAAATTGTTTTGAATGCCAATGGGGTTCCTGCACCCTTGTACCCATGCTAACATGTTATGTTTCCATATCTTTGTCCACTCACTTTAGGGTCGAGAGGGAGGAAGTGGTGCCATCAGCGTACCGAAAGAGATGGACTGGCGGAGATGGTTTGGACGCATCGGCAGCGTTAGATCCGAAAAGCTCATGACTCTGAACCCAACATTCGTCGTCTACCAGAACAGAACATCGCTAAAGCAGCCGAATTCCAGTACAGTATGGTGGTTGGGTCCTAAACAAATTATACCACGGTGATCCATTGGTAAGGACAAAACTATTAAGACTTAATTTGCGGCTATCATCAAGAAGTGGTTGCAGCAAAATGGATGTTCTACCTGGACCGAACCAGTGCAGTAAATAGCTATTGGTGGAAAAGCGAAACTTGAAAACCGCAGTGGGGAACAGGTGATGCGACCGCGTGCTGTGTTTCATTGAAGGCAAGGAAGTGAAAGCGTGCCTGTAAGACGGCTCATCCATGCGCTGTTGATGAGCTGGTCTTCGGTGGTGTTTTGGGGGACACGCGGATGCTGAATGAGAACAAGGATTGTTTTTGAAAAAGAATGTGTAGAATAACAGTATGATAGTAACAGCTGACAGATATTTTCATTAATGACACCAGTAACTTGTTGTTGTTGTTGTGGTCTTCAGTCCTGAGACTGATTTGATGCAGCTCTCCATGCTACCCTATCCCGTGCAAGTTTCTTCATCTCCCAGTACCTACTGCAACCTACATCCTTCTGAATCTGCTTAGTGTATTCATCTCTTGGTCTCCCTCTACGATTTTTACCCTCCACGCTGCCCTCCAATGCTAAATTTGATATCCCTTGATGCCTCAGAATATGTCCTACCAACCGGTCTCTTCTTCTCGTCAAGTTGTGCCACAGGCTCCTCTTCTCTCCAATTCTATTCAGTACCTCCTCATTAGTTATGTGATCTACCCATCTAATCTTCAGCATTCTTCTGTAGCACCAAATTTCTAAAGCTTCTATTCTCTTCCTGTCCAAACTGTTTATCGTCCATGTTTTACTTCCATACATGGCTACACTCCATACAAATACTTTCAGAAACGACTTCCTGACACCTAAATCTATACTCGATGTTAACAAATTTCTCTTCTTCAGAAACGCTTTCCTTGCTATTGCCAGTCTATATTTTATATCTTCTCTACTTCGACCGTCATCAGTTATTTTGCTCCCCAAATAGCAAAACTCCTTTACTATTTTAAGTGTCTCATTTCCTAACTTTGGTAACCTAAAGAAGCTCTTGAACATTTAATGACTTGACGGATAGACATCAAATGCATATATTATGATAATGAAACAGGTCTGCTGGCAGTGCGCCCTGAAAACTTAAAAAAACTTTAGAATTATAAAAATTATTGTTTTGTAGAAATGTTTTAAATCTTATTCACGTTTCTTTTACATTTAAAGGGTGGAAGACTATAGTGGATTTGGATGGTTTTTAAGTATTATATAACGAGAAATTTAAAATTTTCTAAAAAACATACTGCAAAAGAAGATACGCAAAACCTAAGGTAATGAGAGGGGAGCATAGGAGGTCGAGTTGTGAGGGAGGATGTGTGTGTGTGGAGGGGGGGGGGGCAGAAAGTGGAAGTGCCCAGCAAGAACAAAGGGGAACTGGGTAAAGGAAGTACGGAGCATTACGTCAACTAACTCAGGAGTTTCTCAGTACAAATATTCTAATATTCTCGTGTAAGAGTTATTAACAGTCCGTTCTTTAATTTTTTTTAATCTTGAAATAATTTTGTAAAATTATATCAGTATAAAATAAATATTCAGATATGTCTCGAAGATGCCTACAACCTTCCTGTATAACAGTATAAATGCTTGGCGCCCTACGAGGCCATCCTGGGGGCTGAGACGCTTCAAACAGCAAACTGTCGACACATACGGAAGTAAGATCAGAGCGCTGGAGTTCTTGTGTCGGGTAAGCTGGGTTAATGATTTCGCGTTGTCACCAAACTTCACAGCAATTCTCCTCAACGCCACCGTAGGCATGACACCCGATGGGGAGATCGTGACGCACTATCTTATCTAAATTGTACCACTTTTTTTGACGCCTCTGCGATGGAGGTCCGAACCGCGACATCCTATGGGTGGCCGAGGAAATATTTCAGACACACTGCCGCCCAGAATCGAGACGGAAAGGCCTTAGAGCATAACATAAAGGGCGTCAATGAAACTGTTGTGGACTGACAAGACAGCCAGTCCACAGTGACGGGTAACCGAAAGGCACGCGTTTACAAACGCCGGCTGGCGTTATGTCTGAAACAGGATACGTAATGAATGCTATAAAGAAAAGTACGTAGCTGCTGGAATACTTAACTTTAATCCATCATTTGTATACAGCATTCTTGATGATACAAGTGAGACTCTCTCTAGAAATGGTTAATGGCGCCTTGCTAGGTCGTAGCCATGGACTTAGCTGAAGGCTATTCTAACTATCTCTCGGCAAATGAGAGAAAGGCGTCGTCAGTGTAGTCGCTAGCAAAGTCGTCCGTACAACTGGGGCGAGTGCTAGTACGTCTCTCTAGACCTGCCGTGTGGTGGCGCTCGGTCTGCAATTACTGACAGTGGCGACACGCGGGTCCGACATGTACTAATGGACCCCGGCCGATTTAAAGCTACCACCTAGCAAGTGTGGTGTCTGGCGGTGACACCACAGAAACCATGCCTTTATTCTGGGCGTTGATTCCCACAGATTTCGGGATCGAAAACGGGATGAGCAGCAGGACGATGTTCTAGACAGTTTTTGACACTGCTAACACTCCCGGACGTTTCAACCTGTCCCTAAGGACATTGTGGGGTGATAACCATATTGGACGTGATTGCATCTCTTCCGAATTCAGCGCGACCGCAAGTTTTGCTCTGCTATACAGGTCGCAACGACCAGGGGTTCAAAGCCATTCGATGAAGAAGCAAACGGTATTCATGCATTTTCAGCCGGCGTGTTTTGCATCTTGCCGTGGCGAGATCACAGGGAGTACGACATTGATACATGCGTGGAGAAATCGGCATAGGGTCTCTCTAAGGCTACGGTCACAGTGACAGCGATAGCGATGGGTTCCGGGAATACACTATTATGTGTGTGGTGACACTGTAGCCCAACTCATCCCCAGAAGTGTAATTAAAATCAGTATATGGACGTCCACCCCACTCTATGGACGAGGTACTTCGGCTTATGCGGCTTATGATACATATGACAGAAAGTGCCAGCACAGCTGTATCTTAGGAATGTCTCCATTCTATCACACGACTAGATTCGGCGACACACTACCGCTATCCTCGAGTGCCACCGCTGGCTAAAGAGCATTAGGTTTCTTTGGCGCATTTAATATGGACTCCTCGTTATTAGTACACTTGGGCTAGCTTTCCTCAATCAGGGAGGCAACACGGTATCGAGCAGAGACATCTCAGGAAAGCTAGCACTCGTGTACTAATAACGAGGAGTCCACATTAAATCCGCCAAAGAAACCTAATGCTCTTTTGCCAGGGGTGGGACCCGAGGATGGCGGAAATGTGCCATCGAAACTAGTCGTGTGAAACAGTAAAGACATTGCCAAGATAAAGCTGTTGTGGTGATTTTTCTCATATATCAAAATCAGTTCGTTTTCTTTGGTCATATCGACTGACATGACACGATGCGTGGACCGTCAGAAACTCATAAGTTCAACCAAAGACGTAGTTTGTGGCATTTGGAGGATGAAAAATTTCATAATCGGAACATATTTCGAAATCTAGGACTGAAATCACAGGTTTATTAGAAACCAGCAGTAAGAAAAATGTTTATTGGAAATTTTATGTGTAAATTGTATACTCTAAAAGTAATTTCTTAAAGGAAGAAATACGACGTATTTTATATTTACTGTACAGGATCTTTCTGGGATGTGGCAGGTGGACATTAGCGCTCTTGAGGTTAGTATTACTGTTTATTGGCGTTTTTATCGCTTTAGAGTGGTGATTTTGTTACATGAAGTAGTTTCCAAATGTGATGTGTTTCACTATTCAGTGTATTAAGTGCTCAGAGTATCATATTGTAAAATTTAACTTTCAGACATATGCTGAATGACGGTCATTGGAGGTTAACTATACAACTTCCAATAAAATCAGGAAAAATGGTGCATTTTTAATCTTGCTTCTCAAGGCTACGATCAACTGTATATATAATATAGAAAGCCCACGACAACGTCGCAAGGCACCACACTTTTATACAGTTATAGAAGAAGGCTATAGCCGTCTCTGAGCCACACTGAAAACTTCTGCGTCGCATTGGCAGACAATTACGGGGTTTTGAAAAAGCGATCATTTAACTGTTTTGCGCAGTGGAGTCTGAATGGTCACCTATAAGCTAAAGCTAGAAAGGCGTATGGGGTCATCAGACTTAGCAATGAATAGCATTTAAATTGCACCTAATTTCCGTACAACAAAGAGCGGGAATTGTATGTTTAAACGAAACGTGAGAGCCGCAGACATGTTCCAGGTAACAGTTCCGCTTCTCAACGGCCTGTATCTGGTTCCCCTAATTTTCAAACCATAGGTGCGCAAAGGATGTCGCTGAGTCTTGTGAGTGGCTTTTGTGCTGTAGTTCATGTATTCCTCTCCTGTGTCAGCACATACACCTAACGTCCCTGATTATTTGCCGTCGGGCGCTTTTTTAAGCAAGCTCCGATTCCATAGGTGAGTGGTCGGCGTAGATGGCTGTCGTGCGGATGTACGGGCTCGAATCCTGGTACCATCAAGGATTTTTCCTTGATGGGCGGACTAGGACAGAGTGCACCCAATCTACCGACGCTAACCGAGGACGAAGTACTATGTAGACCGTCGACTGTGGGGCCGAGATATCGGCGTGTTGACCACATGTTCGTACCTGCCGCATCCAATGGCGCCGCAAGGTAAAGGATGACACGGCGGTCGGTAGACGTCCCTTGGTCATCACGTCCTGGATGAGGAGATTGTTTTACTTTCTAAGTAAGCTTCTTAGTATTGTACACTTTACTTTAATGCTACATTTTCTATCAATTATTACGATATATATTACAACGTACGGTAATTTATTTTGATTTAAGAAAATATTTGAGTCTTTCAGTCACGCTTAGCTACCGCTGCGCAAACGCTACTCAACGACGCATTGTGCTATTGTTATTTCCATTCATTTAACGTTTCCAGACGTTTTATCGTCTATACTAGTGATACACTAGTATTGTCGTGTACGGTGCCAATATGTTCCAAAAACTGCGCGGGAAAATGCGATTTTTCAGGGGGGTCGTATATCGGCTTCTATTGGCCACAGCGATAAGGTTGTGGATAGCTGTTGGCCCTTTGTGCAGTGACCTTTTGTACACCTGTCGGAGGAACGGGCATACTGAAACTGTACTACAGCACAGAGTGAAAATGTAAATATTATAGACTTGTTTCAGCCCAGGGAAATTGAGCAAATCTATTTGTTCTTTTGCAGTATCCGTGGCCTATAGTCGGCCTAATACGGTGTATGAAAGAACCGTTTGTTCATGGGCGGTTGCTGAAACCACGAAAGACCATGATTTTTGGGTGCGGCAGGTACCAGTTGTGGGGATGACAACATATACACTTTGCAGTAGTGGCAAATGGTCTGAAGATGACGTTCACAGGGAACTTGGAAACTTTTTTCAATTTCGTTCTCCGTTATCGAGGTTCAAGGGTCCAAAGTTACCTCACTTATTCAAGTAGAATATACGTGGAATATCCGGTCCAGTCTGAGGCGTAACTGTAGTTTTAATAGACATAGGGAAGACATGGCAAGGGTTCAAAGTCGTCGCAAACTATGGTTTTAGTCAGAATTTTTTCGTGAAAGAAATTATGACACACTGTCTATGATGAGCATTTCACGCCAATACAAATACGCCCAAAGTAGTACTTCAATGACAAAAAATCGGACAAAAAGGGTCTTAACACGTTTGAGAAGAACTTAAAATGACTGACAAAAATTATGTAAAACTGGAAAGACTTCAAATTCAGTAAAGAATTTCCAATAATGTTTTTACTCTTTTAACGTACAAATCGTAAGCCAGGTGTTTTCGATGAATTGTAATCGATGATTAACCTATCTAGCAGGAATGTACAGCAAACGATTTTTGGTTATCCTTATTTTATACGTACTTATGTGTTGTTTATGTGTTTGTCAAGGTACATAAATGTGTCGCACATAAAAATATACACTGAAAACTTTATTGATCTATAGAAATAATTTTTATAAGAAGGACAGCTTGCTATATTGGAGAAAAGAAGGAAACCAGTGCAAAAATCCTCCTCTCGGAGCACAAAAAAGACGAATATGTTCGTGTCTAAAACACACTGACAGGAAGGTGAGCAGCCGGCAACTCCAAATTCCTAACCAAAAATTTTGGCATGCCAACATATTCGCGGATTCTTGTGCTGAAAGTGACTAGCAGAGATACATTGACGGTGGAAGAGAGCGGAGACACCCCAGTGGGAGAAGAAAAGCAGTCAATGATGGTGAGAGAAAGAAAGTGATAGTGAAAGAGAAAGAGAGATGGATGAAGAGAATAGTAGTGGGAGACAAAGAGAGTAAGGAGATATTGATGCCCAGTGAGACAGCGACAGTAGAAGAGGAAGAGAGACGGATGGAGATAGGAGTTGGACCAAAAGAGAGAGACTGCAACTTTGGCGGGTCGACATCTTATACGTTACTGAGTGATCAAGGTTCCCAGAGCTTAACAGAGCGCTGTTCTGAATGAAGTAAAATTTTTAAAAAATTTTCGTTAGTAATTAGTATTCATTTTTCGGTTTACATCGATGCCATTAGAAATTCATCTCTAGTCTGTTACGGATCTTAACGAAAGAGGGAAAGGACTACAGAAAACTTAATCACAGTTCGAGCATCAGATCTGTAAATAACATATTTTCATATACGAAAAAATGGATCAAAAGGCTCTGAGCACTATGGGTGCTAGAACTTAGAACTACTTAAACCTAACTAACCTGGGACATCACACACATCCATGCCCCAGGCAGGGTTCGAACCTGCGACCGTAGCGGTCGCTCGGTTCCAGATTGAAGCCCCTAGAGCCACTCGGCCACTCCGGCCGGCTTTCATACAGGAATACAGATTTTGTAGGTGAATGTAACGTTAAGCAATAATATCATAAAACTGAGTCCGCCTTGATGCAAAACACAATTTTCTGATATTACTGTTTTTCTATGCAAACACGGACCAAATGGAAGAGTTCCAAGATAAAATCATTGAATGTAACGTTCTTTCTTTTTCTTTCTTCTACTGGAAAAAGGTTCCCTGTTACATGTAGCTAGTGAAACTGAGACAAATTTTAACGTCCTCCCAACAAAAACAACTTAAAATCACGCTTTAGTTTCATGTCATTCACTGCAATCAACTAAACCAAAAAACACGAAGTATTGCATCACATCTACAAAGGAAAGAAAATGAACTATCTTCAAATAATGAAAATTAATAAACACGTGCCCATCAGCCCAAGCTTAGCACTGAACGACCAGACACAGTTCCCTCTGTTGTATTTTGTCTATATTTCATTAGTTAAATTGTCGCATATTTTATCTTCGCTAAACAATCTTACATCGCATTTTCACAGAAATAATTCCATTTGTTTTATTCTTAATTCTAACATTAACATTTTTGGTTTCTGGAAATCGATATACTCTGTACTCGGTACTCCCTCTGTACTACTTTGAATTCTTTGATCCAACAAAATATCTCTGCACCACATACTTATCTTTATACCTTGAGATGGCGTAACAGCTGAATATAGGTTATTCTAACAAATAATAAACAATGTAGAATATAACACCAATGTTGTTTGCGTTTCATTCATAAGAAATCAAGATATTCGATGTTTATCGTAGTATTTACGCTTTACTGAAACAAATTAATGCAGTTCATGGAACGAAGCAAACGCAAACAAATTGACCTAGATTTTTGAAAATATGTTGGCTTTCAATCATAATAAATCCACCCTATCATTACAAACTAACGTAATTAAAAAAAAACAAAGCGAATTCGAACAAATTTTCCGAGATTGCTGAAAACACATTGATGCGTACTAATCAAAAAAGATTGGACCAAATGTATTCGGTGACGTACATACAAGCTTATTTTCTGCCGTAGGTTGAATCGAGTTCAGTGCAAACAAAATCCTTGTAAAAAACTGGCATTTTAATTCATCATATACAGTAAATTGCGTCTACTGTCAAAATATTTGCTTTTCATTTACGCCGCTAATGACGTCACGCTGCTGACCTAAATTGGCTCTGTGGAGACCGGGTCCGCGCGGCAAACGGCAGCTAATTGAGCCCTTGTGAACGGGACAAAAGGGGCCGCCTCCTGCTCAAACGAACGAACTGACGACGCACAAGCTGCGCGTGCAGGTGGCACAATCTTCTCGGGATCTATTGTCTGACCCCGACACAATCTCAGTATATGCGTTCCTGTTTCAGCAACAGCAAACCCTAAAACATTTATAGTCAACATGCAAGAGAAAACGTTTCGTTAATGGATGTCCTACGTTGCTACACAAGTTACTACGTTTATGAACGTAATGGAAAGAAAATGAAATTTTAGTGACAATGAGAAGACGCTAAATGACTATCGACAATGTTCTATTATCCACGTAGGCTTACAAGGGCTGTCGAAGAAAGAGAAATACCCGGTTCTCCACAGCTAATGTATTACCGACAACCGTGGCGTAAAAGGTAAATAAGTTTGAAGTTACGGTAGGGATTTTATAAATACATTAGACGCAGACTGATAACTATAGCGAATGTCATGTAGCCTACCCACGATGTCTGAATCCACTTGCGAAAAGTACTGAACGATTTGCGACAGAAAATACACCGTTTCTCAACATCATTGTTAACCCTTCTTACACCAGTACTTAAATATGGGGAGGAATATAACTCATATGTTCGCCTCTTCTTGAGTCTTCCAGTCATGAATTTTACCGCCATTATCAAGAAGCGACATGTACATCAGTTCCCGTTGCGTGAAGCTAGTCAACATAAAAATGAAATTCTATCTTTAGTAGGCCTACACGGAAATGAGCAAATAAAGCACTATATGCACAGAGATAAGAGGCACAAAATGTTTATTAGCGACAGTAACGAACAGTTCAAAAAAGTAGAATGCATCGTTCCTAGCACATCTGCAACATGTAATTTAGTACTAATGGCCAGGAACATTAAACCAAATAATGGTGTCTCATGTTCTCACAAGAATAACTTACGTCTCTTCATGCGTATGGATATGGAGGAGAATTGAGGTCAATAATTTCTTTCATTACGCATTTAGAATCAGCGAGTAAAAATACGACAGCTCCAAGTTGTAGACGTACTTTGCGTCACCAGAGACATTATTTACGCTCGTAAAGCATGAAATTTAAAAAAGAAAGTATTATACTGGACGCTACAAGTATGCAATGACATATTCACTGGCTTTACTATGAAGATAACAATTAGGGATTCCGAGATAAATCCTTTTATTGGGTCCTTGTTTAACATCTTCCTCTTAAGATGCAGCTGTTTCAGTTATTAACTGAATAACTATACTGAGCATTAGTGAAGTATACAATACTTTTCATAAACTAAAACATCTGTTTCGTGAAGTATTGTGACATTTGCATTTTAGAGTGATGGTTGCTAGAAAACAGACATATACGTAAGTGAGAGGTCATCTGGTTAATTTAAAGACCAAAATTGTTCTAATTATGTGAGATTAATAACTGATTGATGTACTATGTTCTTCATTATCTATTGTAGTGAAACTTTATGGTCTTACGGAAATGATGTTCTACAAAAGAAGCAGATTGTATACACTTAAAAATGGCTAAGTAATTGCATCGTAAATAAAGGAAAATGTTGAAAATAAAATGTAAAGAAGAAATAATATAAATTAGCGTATTAGTCATAGGAAATTGTAAGTTCATACGTACTGCATTCAGACACGTGAAAATAAACCACATTATATATTGTTAATGTAAGTAATGATGACTCTGTCACTATTGAAAACCAACTGTTAGCAACTTTGCGCTATTTTAATGCACTGCAGCATGAAACAAGATTTACACAAAATATCAGGTTTTGCAAACCATGTCACGTGTGATAAGATTACCAACGTATCGGCTGGTAGGACTATTGCAGGCAGCCTTCGTCAGATTAAACCCTGCCGAAAATTTATCACATGTGACATGGTCAGACACCAAGAAGGATTTTATGGAAACCGAACACATAGTTTTAAATGAACGGCAACTGTATTGTGCACAAAGACTGAACGTAACCGAGCAATAAAGATGTACAGAGAAGCCTGATCATCTGTCAAATAGCAGAAACGCTGCCGACGTTTCACCACTGTAGACGTGAATTCGTAGCCACCGGTCCCATAATTATGAGCAACCCCCTCTCATTTAAATGTCTAAGGCGTGCTGATGGAAGAGGACCATTTCATCTCGTGTCGCACAGCTATTTGCAGGCGCCAGGAGTCACAAATCGAAAGCAACGGGAGCGTCTGTCTAGTCTCTGGCTTCAAGAAAGCGTATCTCACAGCGTTTAACATGTGCGTGGGGAGGACGATCTCAAACAAGAAAATTTTCGCGACTCTGCAGGGACATCTTCTCGGTATTCTGGTGGCTCGTTACAGGGTTGTAATATATTAATGATTACGCATATCACGTTTTTTCTGTGAAAGTACCTTCACAACAGTGTGAAAGAATGTAATATGCGATCATCAAAACGTACAACACGATACATAAAATCATGCAACAGTACTGAGACGCGGTTGCCATCGATGCGGGAACAACTCAGCACAGAGTTGTTCGTCCGCTGTTCGAGTGCATGCAGTGAACCCATATACGGGGTGCATGTCGACCAGTTACCCATCAGTAAACCCATCCATTCTGGCGTGTATCGCTGCTCACTAAACCTAAAGCTGCCGAAGATATAAACTCATAATGGAACTGAGCAGTATCGAAACCAATGCGAAAAATGAAGTGGACACTACTTATGACAATAGCAAGTACCGCAACTGAAGTGAACAAGTTTGTTTATGGATAAGATATGCAGTGCACAGGTGTTGTACGTGCAATACATTTCATGCAAACGACAGGACACTCTATAAGCGCGGAGAGAGGGGAGGGGGGGGGGGGAATTTCAAGGAAGGCGAAGAGGTATCGCAGTCTAGCAGAAGAGCAAAGGGGCTATAGGTGGCACGTGCATGCATAAAAATTGTAAATAGGTTTAATTTACAAGCATAGCCATGTGAAACATACAGTTTGGTAGTAAACAGTAGCTTCACTCTTAAAAAGTAGTTCACATATGTTTTAGAGTAATCGCAAAAACAACTGCAAATTACAGGTAATGTAATTCTTCATTTTACATAATGCTATGGATCTTTCACTGTACTATTTCTACACACAAAATACATTTAGAAAATGCCCACCCTACATTTCTTCATTCCCAGCAGGCGCGTGCGTTTCACTTCCACTGGAAGTGTCAACTGATTCACTATCATCTTCTCTTACGGAATCGTTATTGCTTCCATCAGAATGACTACGACTATTCGAGTCTGCATCACTGCTCACATTATGATCATCTCCAGCTCTTGGATCTGTAAGCCTTCTCTTGAAATATACTGAACTTTAGTTTTCTATACGCTCTCACAGCATTTCTTCCAGTCTTCTTTTGTTACTGAAGCAATTCGTTCATATTTATGATTTGATAACGTATCGCTTCTGAATATCACATTATTTTTAAAAACGCCGTTCCTGACTCTTGTCCGTATCAGCCCTACAGGGTTCAAGTCTGGATGGAATGGAAGAAATCTTAACATTGTATAATGATGTTCGGTTAAATTATGAAACGTCCCCTTAGAACACTTTCAGAATTACTGTGCTGATAAACCTCTTACACTATTTGCTTTTCAAACAGCTGAGCAAAACTGAACGTACTCAAACATTCACTAAAGTGACACACAATATTTTTTAGCGCAACGCAATCTGACTTTCAAAAATCCCTACAAAAGAATGGCCCTGACTAACAATAACCTATACGCTTCACAAATCACTTTCCTCACCAAAAATCTTCGTTACTCGAACTACTGCAATACAGCGAGCGCCACTACTGCCAGCTAAATAAAAGATTCAAACTACTGAAGGCACTAACTACTGATAGGCATAGTTAGCAAATGAAAGATTTTGATAGAGAACATACAATGTATTTACCTTAATAATCTTCCAAAGTCATCATATATATACATATACACTCCTGGAAATGGAAAAAAGAACACATTGACACCGGTGTGTCAGACCCACCATACTTGCTCCGGACACTGCGAGAGGGGTGTACAAGCAATGATCACACGCACGGCACAGCGGACACACCAGGAACCGCGGTATTGGCCGACGAATGGCGCTAGCTGCGCAGCATTTGTGCACCGCCGCCGTCAGTGTCAGCCAGTTTGCCGTGGCATACGTAGCTCCATCGCAGTCTTTAACACTGGTAGCATGCCGCGACAGCGTGGACGTGAACCGTATGTGCAGTTCACGGACTTTGAGCGAGGGCGTATAGTGGGCATGCGGGAGGCCGGGTGGACGTACCGCCGAACTGCTCAACACGTGGGGCGTGAGGTCTCCACAGTACATCGATGTTGTCGCCAGTGGTCGGCGGAATGTGCACGTGCCCGTCGACCTGGGACCGGACCGCAGCGACGCAGGGATGCACGCCAAGAGCGTAGGATCCTACGCAGTGCCGTAGGGGACCGCACCGCCACTTCCCAGCAAATTAGGGACACTGTTGCTCCTGGGGTATCGGCGAGGACCATTCGCAACCGTCTCCATGAACCTGGGCTACGGTCCCGCACACCGTTAGGCCGTCTTCCGCTCACGCCCCAACATCGTGCAGCCCGCCTCCAGTGGTGTCGCGACAGGCTTGAATGGAGGGACGAATGGAGACGTGTCGTCTTCAGCGATGAGAGTCGCTTCTGCCTTGGTGCCAATGATGGTCGTATGCGTGTTTGGCGCCGTGCAGGTGAGCGCCACAATCAGGACTGCATACGACCGAAGCACACAGGGCCAACACCCGGCATCATGGTGTGGGGAGCGATCTCCTACACTGGCCGTACACCACTGGTGATCGTCGAGGGGACACTGAATAGTGCACGGTACATCCAAACTGTCATCGAACCCATCGTTCTACCATTCCTAGACCGGCAAGGGAACTTGCTGTTCCAACAGGACAATGCACGTCCGCATGTATCCCGTGCCACCCAACGTGCTCTAGAAGGTGTAAGTCAACTACCCTGGCCAGAAAGATCTCCGGATCTGTCCCCCATTGAGCATGTTTGGGACTGTATGAAGCGTCGTCTCACGCGGTCTGCACGTCCAGCACGAACGCTGGTCCAACTGAGGCGCCAGGTGGAAATGGTATGGCAAGCCGTTCCACAGGACTACATCCAGCATCTCTACGATCGTCTCCATGGGAGAATAGCAGCCTACATTGCTGCGAAAGGTGGATATACACTGTACTAGTGCCGACATTGTGCATGCTCTGTTGCCTGTGTCTATGTGCCTGTGGTTCTGTCAGTGTGATCATGTGATGTATCTGACCCCAGGAATGTGTCAATAAAGTTTCCCCTTCCTGGGACAATGAATTCACGGTGTTCTTATTTCAATTTCCAGGAGTGTATATATATATATATATATATATATATATATATATATATATATATATATCAGTTCATGACATCCAGTCTTACAAATTGACTGTCTCTGATGGACACACGTCCAGATCATCCGCTCTCAAAACTCCGCCATCTCTCTCCCCACATCCACCACTGCTGGCGGCTCACCTCCACCTGCGCAACGCTACGCGCTGTTAACAGCCAACTGCTCAACACTACAATAGCAAATTCGAACAATGCAAACCAGCCACAGACTGCACACAGCACAGTCAGTGATTTTCATACAGAGCGCTACATGACGTTACCAACATAGAAACCTAAACAGCCTACGTACAACTTGCTTTGTGCTGGTGGCGTCTTGAACTCCGGATGTGTTCTCCCAGAGTACTTACTAGCGGAACGCTCCACCTGAGTCGACGGGAACATGACCGACACGGGTGATCGACTGAGCTGGCTGCACTGAGCATCTTGTTTACAATGTTCATGTGTGCTTTGCAAGGACTGTAAATGGAGGCTAGAAATCAAACGAAATCTGATTGCTCTGCAACGGGCCATTGCAGATCTCTAATCAATTACAGCTGAATACTAAGGTAAAACCCCTGAACAACATCCGAAATTTTCTCGAAGAAGTTCGGTTTTTCCTTGCATTTGGTGGATACAACAGCTATTAATTTTGCACCGAGCAGTTGTCGAGTTTTAATATTTTTCACAACTTTGCACTGGATTATTATGCATTGAATCATATTACAAAACATTTGAATCATGTTTCTAATGACTGGACATATATTACGTGTATATGAGTAAACTCCTCTACGCGTCGAAGATACAAGAAAGAGGTTTATGAAACCATGATGTTCTAAAGGAAACGTTCCAGCTCCCTGCGGTAACGCGGCAGCGCTACGTCCCGTGACTGTACCTGTTGCTAGGAGCTCCTGTGATTAGCGCCCGGGCAGTTTCCGCTACAAATGGCGGGTGAGATCAGACACCCCGCGCTGCCGGATGCGTTGCCAAGGCAACGTCAGTGGTGAGAGAAGCCCTCCCCCCCCTCCTCCCCCGCCACTCTCTCACCACACCCACAGTAGGCAGCTAGGAGCTCGGGCCGGTCTGCGAACGCTCTCGACAGCAAGTCCGCACTACTGCGCCCCCTGTCGCTGCATTACTGTGTATTCCAGCCGTCAATCTGGCTGTCTGGGTCACACTAAATCACACGTAGCATATTTCCGACAATATCAAACAGATTTTGGCCGTTTTACTGGGGAAATCTTAAAGATAAATAAATGCCTGTAAAGTCTTTGGCAAAATAAACCGGACATGAACCCAGAAACCTGCCATCGTCGGGCAGTGCTCTTCCGAATTGAGTAACACGCCCTCGCACAGCTTCTGATCCAAAGGCACCTCTGTTCTATGTTGCAAACAACCGCATGTCTTACGGGACTAACATTCTTGAATGAATAGATACCGCTTGTCCGCTTGTTTACAAAATAAATCTTTCGCGTTGCATCGAGGTGTGCACTGTTTGTAACTTCCCGGCAGATAAAACTGTGTTCCGAATTGGATAAAACTGTGTGCCGAACCTGAATACGTAGTAATCAATGCCTCTGTGGCACGTGACGTCATTGATCATCAGAAATTTCTTTTTCAATTACAGGACCTATGTATACTGTTTATGGACAGTGATTCGCCCGTGGATCCAGAGGTAACTTCAGATTTTCTTCACTGGCCTCACTTCTCATTTAATAATGGTTTTATAAGTTTCCTTTAATTTACGTCTATGGTCACAAGCGTTTTATTCACAGATTACCGATTTCGGTCTATGATGGCCATTGTAGACCGAAACCGGTAATCTGTGAACTAAAAGTTTGTGACCATAGACGTATATTAAAGGAAATTTATTCTATATACGGGTCACTGTTTTATTCACGACAACGTCGCAGCTTGTGGAATAATGGTTTTTGTAAATCTAACAGCAGTGTACATATTACACGTACCTGGCAAAACGACGCTCTATCGCAACAGAACTTCCAAATGCAAAGAGCAGAAAAATCTGACAGTACAAATTCGGAAATTTGTGGTAAGGTCTAACGGACCAAACTGCTGAGGTCATCGGGGCCTAAGCTTACACAATATTTAATCTAATTTAAACTATATTACGTTAAGGACCACACACACACCCATGCCCGTGGGAGGACTCGAACACTCCGACGGGGCAGCCCCGCGGACCGTGACAAGACGCCTGAGACCGCGCGGCTGCCAGTACACGAATGAATCACAGCAGAGTGTAATGTAAAAGTAAATAATAGGAAAAAATCATATTCAGAAATATATCCATCCAAATTTTATGGGATACTGCACCTCAGGGGACCGATGATCGTAGCAGTCTGGTCCCTTTAATCCCACAAACCACAAACCTTCACCTCAGGGACGTCGCTTCCTAAGGACAACAGCAGCAGTCGGACAATATTTTGGTATTAATCTGCGTTGATTAAGCCTTATATTTGATAAATATCTTGATAGAACGAATCTGCTTCATCTTCGGCAACAGCGCAAAGGTAATCCGAAAAGAAGTCCATCAATCACGAAATTTTGTTGATGTGTCATGTTAAATCAAAATGATATGGGCTCAGTGACTGTAGTACATTATCGTCGTAGTTTATTTTCTGCTTATTTAGCCTGACCAGATTAGGGCCTTAAGACCATCTCTTACATCCGTCCACTGACAACACATTACAAAGATATTACAAAATATTGATACAGTACATTTTGTACAAAAATAGCTTAATTTGGCGTAACGAAAGAATTGGTGTACATTTTTTATCGATTTGATGCGTCTTTCTCGGATAATTCTAAATAAAGCAGAGTTCTTCCCCAATTTTAACGTGTGTCGATTACACCGCCATCTGTCAATGGTTTAAAAAAAGGTTTCAGACAAAATTTGATTACTTTTTTATGGAGAACTCGAATTTGCAGTAAAATATGGGTGTTTCCATTTAAGATGTAGATGTTTACCCCCACGCCACCGAAGGGAGTGGGGGCTGGGGGTCACGTGTAGTATCATTTGATGTCCCCCTTTGAGCTTACGAACTTGTCTTACCCACTATTTTTACCCGATGTATAGTTGTCGAGATAATCTCATCCTAAACTTCAGATGGACCACCCTGTATACAAAGACTAGATGTTTGTCTGTGAATATATGTAACGTAGAATAATCTGATCCAATACTGAAATGTACTTAAATGCCATACGCTAAATAAAATAAATAAATAATTTATGTTGAAGTTATTTACTGTCATTGTCTGCCAAGAAACAGCATATGCGTCAGCTGTAAGCCGGCTCATATTTATGCGCTTAAAATCTCTAAAATTCGCCACTCGCGGATACTTCTCTGAGCATTGCAGCAATAAGTCTTCATACTGTCTTGCGCAAACAAGCCAGTTCCAGAAATATGATGAGTGTGAATTACTCTAGGTGGAGATTTGGTGGAGTATGCGTCTACAAACGTATGATTGTCTTGTGCATGGTGAGTAGACCCCAGTATATTCAGTGCAAAGTTTGAGCAGCGAAGTATGCGCATGAAGTTTGATAAAGAAAGACTCCTGTTTCAAAATTTTATTTTGAAATTTTCAATTAAATTAATTGTTCACAGAAAGATTCAAGACTTTGAGAGAGCAGTTGTGTATTCTCTTGTTGCTTAAAACGTTCATGCATACCATAGTTAAGGAGTCAAGCCTTCCCGTCAACATCTTTTTAAAAAAATCTGTGTGATATTAATCAGACATTAATTTCGCAATTTAAACCTCTACAATTATTCTATGATATATTGTTGCATCTTTGAACATTTAAAATGTCTTTCGCAAGTACATTCATTCCCGTGAAGGTTTATCCACGGCTTTCACACACTTTCTCACGAGGCTCAGTTTAATGTGAAGTGAAGATTATGGGTCAACGTGAGGAGAGTTCACTGCATTATTCTGTACACACGCTATTTCATGCCTAGAAGTCCATTTTTCCCAAAATAGTGTTTTTTTTTCAGCCTGTGCTGTCCAAGCCTCATAGAAAGCAGCAGTGCTCCGTGTACCAGAGATGCATGCCAGCAAGTGCTGCCGTTTTCTCATACCCGCTAGTTGTATATCTGTAAGAAGCAACTTAATGTTCTGGTATGTCTCGTACCTGCATTACCAATCGGGACGGAAGGATATTTGTTGCCACTGTGCAAAGTATTATTTTCAGGCAGACTTTGAAGACATCTACGAACAAAACCATTAATTTACAACGAAATCTTGGCCAATAGTCTTCGTAAAGGACTAAGTATCATTACAAAAAACCGCATCGCCTCCCTGGGAGAAGTATTAAGAACATACAGAATGTCAGCCACCATATACTCGCACTTTCGTATCGCGAATAAGACAGTTACGTCCTTTAATCGCGAAGCTGACGCTCTCCATATCGCTTAGATGTATTTAAATCACTAAGGAAATCGTTGAGATGCACTTGATATCAAAGATGTGGCTCATATGATTCATAGCAGTCTTGAAACGTTCTGTCAGCATGTATACTTTCTTCACTGTCTTCTGCATATAGGTCCTCTAATCGTCTTCATTCACGGTCTGAGTGTCAGGGGGCATTGCTATCGGCAATGTACACTGTGACACACGTGCTTTGTAGCAGATGGTAAATTAGAACTTTGTTCAGTTTTTCTTATTTTGGAGTTGATTCCATCTGTTTATGTCAAATAGCAATACTACCTCTTGCAATCTGTTGGATCCTTCCAAATCACGAGAACAGCAAATGACGTGTGACACGATTTTTTTATCTAACGATTCATTAGTGAAGTAAATTGTGAACGGCTGGGGTGGGGACAGGGAGGTAAGTCTGGTCCTGGTCGCCAACATTGAAACCTAAATAAAGTTTGTAGCACTTTTGTGAGACAGGATGAAGTTCCCCACTTCGTAACTTCAGAGTTAACTCTCAGCAGATATAACAAAATAAATCGGTGATATTTATACACGACGAGGAATTTAGCTTTCTGAAATAACAGAAATTCAGATCCTCACAAACACAGAACAATATGCAGTCATTTTCAGCAACTGCTACGATTAAATTGGGAACGAACGTAGAGTGGTTGCGCGTGTACAGGCAGCATTCATCGGTAGGACTGTTTAGAAACTAAAATTCTGAACTGAGGATCGTACGTAGTAAAAAATCTGTCATCTCTCTCTCTCTCTTTATAGGTTCTTTGAGTCATCTGAGTGAGTATGGCTGGTTCAAATGGCTCTGAGCACTATGGGACTTAACATCTGTGGTCATCAGTCCCCTAGAACTTAGAACTACTTAAACCTAACGAAACTAAGGACATCACACACATCCATGCTCGAGGCAGGATTCGAACCTGCGACCGTAGCGGTCGCGCGGTTCCGGACTGAGCGCCTAGAACCGCGAGACCACCGCGGCCGGCGTACGTGGTAATTCTTGGCACATCCACCGATTATTTTCCAATTCTGCAGAATATTTAAGTTAAACCATACGGGAATAACCGAGACGCAGCGTTTTCAACGGTTTCGAGAGAGAGTTGTGTCATAAAATATATCTTAGCCCTATTGCCATAAACTGATTTCATTTTCGAATTCGGCACCTACGACTTAGCGAATGTTGCTTCTGAGTGGACATAGTGTGCTTCAGGTAGAATATAGCGCCGCGTGGGGTAGCCGCGTGGTCTAGGGCGTCATGTCGCGGTCCACACGGCTCCCTCCGTCGGAGGTACATCTACATCTACATCTACATCTACACGGATACTCTAAAAATCACATTGAAGTGCATGGCAGAGGGTTTTTCGAACCACCTTCAGAATTCTCTTATTCCAATCTCGTATAGCGGACAGAAAGAATGAACACCTACATCTTTCCGTACGAACTCTGATTTCCCTTATTTTATCGTGGTGATCGTTCCTCCCTATGTAGGTCGGTGTCAACAAAATATTTTCGCATTCATGGGAGGAAGCTGGTGACTGGAATTTCGTGAGAAGGTTCCTTTCATTTAATGATGTCCAGCCCAAATCCTGTATCATTTCTGTGAGACTCTCTCCCATATTTCGCGATAATATAAAACATGCTGCTTTTCTTTGAACTTTTTCAGTGTACTCCGTCAGTCTGTAACCTCCCCCTCACTTATCGACCTTAATGACAGTGAAAAATTAAACCGCATGTACCTAATGGAAATTTGGGAAAAGCAATCGTCACCGAAGTTAATCTGTCGGTAAAGAGGGAGGAAAGGGTTACATCTAAGTGAAAGGAAATATGCTAATGAAACAGGTGGAAATTAATTTTGAAAAGGGGTAAAGTTAATAAAGAAAGTAAATGTGCGGCCGTTACGTTAACAATTAACTAGCGGTAATTAGATATTTGAGATTTGGGGAAAATTACGGTCGCCAGTCCTAAGCACAATTACTATAGTAACTGAAAAAGAAAGGTTATTACACATATAATTAGCACTAGAAGCGTGGCAACTGAAGGTTGACACGTGCAGTGTGAAAACTGAAAGTTTGTCAGAAGTAATAAATTTCGGTACACTCTGTCTTAATTTAGCAAAAGAATTAATAAAACAGGAAAATCGAAAGTTAATTTAGTGACTGAAGTTAATAGTGAGCTTTCTTTCTGAAGCACATCGAAATTTAGTAAAATACGGTTAGTCTTGGACTACCTCAACAATCATTTCAAAAGCTACTTGAATCTACGCAATTTAGAAATAAGGGATTTAACTTTGAACTTGAATTAAATGATTCTGAACAATTAACAGTAGTAAAATTTAGTACGTACCAAGCTGAGCTGCAGTCACAGGTAAGCTAAAATACGGTAACAAAACTCGCACTCTTAATTTGTACTTGTGTAATCTGAATATTGTAGCCAGCTATGAATACTTTAACTGATCTTTGAAATTAAAGCAGTGAAATAGAATAATGTTACTTTAATGCAGGCGTTTGAATTTCAACGACACTCGGGTTCATTCCGGAAAAGGAAGGGACCCTGCTTGGTAATTCAATTGGGACAATGAGCAACAAAGTTTCATGCTACGTTGCTGTAATTTTGTGATTTAAACAGTTTTAAAAGCTGAGGTCTGCCATACAGTTCTAAAACTTTACGTGCGTCTAGTCTTCCTTGTTGGTTGATTGAAGGTTTGAAGCCGTCGATCGAGGAGGTGGCGACAGTCACTCATTGTCGGCCGTCGCTGATGCAGAAGCTGGATGTTGGCGCGCCTTCTTCTCGACACGGTCACCAGACGAAACGGGCTCTTGATGTGCGCCAGCTAATGCTTCCCGTCCGCGACACCGTGTCAGAAACTATCATAGCAAGTCGAGCGCAATTAAATGCTGCCCAACTCCGAAAGCGCGGCAACTCACGGGATCGTCACACAACACACCTGCTCCATTGCACCACCCCAGCAGACTCCCTCTGCTCAGCCCGCGCTCCACGCGACAGAGTTAACACTACCAAAGACCCTACACACTCTGGTTCTCCACACGACCTATCGACGTAATCGTTCGGTAGCATAGTTTTCCCTAGGCAAGACCCTGCGTAAAAATACAAATAATATTTACAAAACAACCAATTATACATCGACATAAATGCACAAATATATATATATATATATATATACAAACAGTAAAACAATTACTATATATAAAGAGACAGAAATGTCATATCTTGAGGTAACAAAACAAGGAAAAAAATTATAGTACAATAGATGGAAATAGGAAATACATTTCCGGCGTTACAAGTCCTATCTGGTAAGGATCAAGCACCGCGAAGCAGTATTCTGAAAGAGTACAGACAAGCGTAGTGTAGGTAGTGTCCTTAGTGGGTCTGTTACATTTTCTAAGTGTCCTGCTGTCCTACCAATAAAACGCAGTCTTTGGTTAGCCTTCCTCATAACATTTTCTATGAGGTCCTCCGAATTTAAGTTGTTCTTGATTGTAGTATCTTGGTATTTTGTTGAATTTACTGCTTTTAGATTAGACTCATTTATCGTGTAACCGAAGTTTAACGAGTTCCTTTTAGCACTCATATGGATGACCTCACACTTTCCGTTACTTATGGACAACTGCCACTTTTCGCACCATTCAGATATCTTTTCTAAATCGTTTGACAGTTTATTTTGATCTTCTCATGACTTTATTAGTCGATAAACGACAGCGTCATCTGCAAACAACAGATGACGGCTGCTCAGATTGTCTCCCAAATCGTTTATATAGATACGGAACAGCAAAGGGCCTATAACACTACCTTGGGGAACGCCAGAAATAACTTCTGTTTTACTCGATGACTTTCCGTCAGTTACTACGAACTGTGACCTCTCCGACAGGAAATCACAAATACAATCACATAACTGAGACGATATTCCATAAGCACGCAATTTCACTACGTGCCGCTTGTGTGGTACAGTGTCAAAAGCCTTCTGGAAATCCAGAAGTACGGAATCGATCTGAAATCCCTTGTCAATAGCACTCAACACTTCATGTGAATAAAGAGCTAGTTGTGTTTCACAGGAACGATGTTTTCTAAACCCATGATGACTGTGTGTCCCTCGTGTCCCTCGGGCATGTCTGTCTGTGTGTGTGTGTGTGTGTGTGTGTGTTGTCCTTAACGTAAGTTACTTTCAGTTAGATTAAGTGGTGCGTAAGCTTTGGTCCCATAAGAGCTTGCCACATATCTCCATTTGGAATATAGCAGTTACAAAATTTTCTTCATGCAGTAGTAAATTTCGAATGTTTCAACAAGCCGCATCGATAATATAAACTGTTTATTTAACGCCACTGAGTGTGTTAGCGGTAAATGATCTAAAAGACATTAGGAAAGAATTCTGCTGAATTGGTAGATATATTTTAGAAAATACCATGTGAGTTTGGGCCGAGCTATCTTTCAGACTATTTTTTTTTTTTCATCCTAGTGCCACGAGTTGGGCATGAAAAGAAAGTAATAGCAGAACTTGAGTGAGAAACTGATTGGCCGACAGGAGAAATGTGTGGCACTTGAATGTAGACTGCGCTAGTTGCGCCGGGTGAAGAGCCCAGAACAGGACAGACCAGCGAGGGGAACTTCGGCAAACGAGTCTTCGGACTGAAGAGCACAACAGCGACAACCACCGTCAGTGGGTACATTTATTTATCTGAGAGGTAACTGCATATTATAGGACCATGTAGACATTTCGACGTGGCTGTCTGACGTGATGTATTGAACATTGAAAGACGCATGCACCTAATATAGTTCCTTACCTGCTGCTGGAGTTGCTATAGTTAAACATACACCGCGCGACGAAAAATACGAATGTACTGAGAAACATACACAGGAAAAATAATCTTGCAGTCTGTTTGAAGGCATACGCACATCATCATTTCAAACCTACAAAACAGCACTCTAGATGGATGCATATGAGATGCATTACTCCTGCCCTCATTATGTTGCAACACTACTATCAGTAAGGTTATCAAAAATACACTGCCAGAAAAAAAAATTAGTACACGCTTTTAGAAGTTTCAGGCAACGGCCTTGCCGCAGTGGACGCACCAGTTCCCGTGAGGTCACCGAAGTTAAGCTCTGTCGAGCGTGGTTGGCACTTGGATGGGTGACTATCCAGGCTGCCATGCGCTGTTGCCACTTTTCGGGGTGCACTCAGCCTCGTGATGCCAATTGAGGAGCTACTCGACGGAATAGTAGCAGCTTCGGTCAAGAATACCATCATAACGACCGGGAGAGCGGTGTGCTGACCCCACGCCCCTCCTATCCACATCCTCCTCTGAGGATGACACGGCGGACGGATGGTCCCGGTAGGCCACTCGCGGCCTGAAGACGTAGTGTTTTTAGAGGTTTCTCAATCGCTCACGATTTATTGCTGCATTAGTGCGTATGGTGTACAAGAAATGATGACATTTACAGATCAATAGCACAAGCGATTCTGAGGTACCAGGTATCGAGCCATGCTGAAACATCCATATTACTACGTGGTGTAGCCTCCAGGCGCGGCAATGCAGGCGCTGACTCTGGCATTCAGTGATCGTACAGATGCCGAATACTGTCCTGCGATACGTTATTCCACGCCTTCTCGACCTGTTCACGTAATTCTGTGAGAGACATTTCTCGTCCCATCATACTCCACACGTGCGCTTGCTGGCCAGGGAAGTGGGAAGCTGCTGCACATCTCGCAGAGCACTGTAACGCCGTAAATGCATATCCTTCAATTTCCATCTATTGCACTGCAAATTTTTTTCCTTATTTTGTTACCTGAAGATATAACATTTCTGTGTCTTGTATATTGTAATTGTTTTACTATTTGTATATGTTTATGAATTTATGTCGATGTATAATTGGTTTGTTTTGTAAATATTATTTGTATTTTTATACTGGGTCTGGCCTAGGGAAAACTATGCTATCGAACGATTACATCGATAGGTCGTGTGGAGAACGAAAGTGTTTAGGATCTTTGGTAGTGTTAACTCTGCCGCGTGGAGCGCGGGCAAGGCAGAGGGAGTCTGGCTGGGGTGGTGCAGTGGAGCCGGTGTGTTGTGTGACGCTCCCGCGAGTTGCCGCGCTTTCGGGGTTGGGCAGCATGTAATTGCGTTCGACGTGCTATGATAGTTTCTGACACGGTGTCGCGGACGGGAAGCATTAGCTGGCGCACATCAAGAGCCCGTTTCGCCTGGTGACCGTGTCGAGAAGAAGGCGCGCCAACATCCAGCT
Organism: Schistocerca cancellata; assembly: GCF_023864275.1. NCBI lineage: Eukaryota > Metazoa > Arthropoda > Insecta > Orthoptera > Acrididae > Schistocerca > Schistocerca cancellata. The sequence goes on from NC_064630.1 coordinate 7,433,165, forward strand.
TCTGCAACAGCGACGGCCGACAATGAGAACCTGTCGCCACCTCCTCGATCGACGGCTTCAAACGTTCAATCAACCAACAAGGAAGACTGGAAGCACGTAAAGTTTTAGAACTGTATGGCAGACCTCAGCTTTTCAAACTGATCCATTTTCATAACTAAACCAACAGCAACGTAGCATGAACCTTTGTTGGTCATTGTCCCAATTGCATTACCAAGCAGGGTCCCTTCCTTTTCCGAAATGAACCGGAGTGTCGTTGAAATTCAAACGCCAGCATCATTCGATTTCACTGCTTTAATTTGAAAGTTCAGCTAAGGTATTTATAGCTGGCTACAATATTTAGATTACACAAGCACAAATTAAGAGTGGGAGTTTTTTTAGCATATTTTAGCTTACCTGTGACTGCAGCTCAGCTTGGTATGTACTAAATGTTACTATTGTTAATTGTCCAGAATCATTTAATTCAAATCTCTTATTTCTAAATTGCGTTGATTCAAGTAGATTTTGAAATGATTGTTGAGGTAGCCCAAGACTATCCCTATTTTACTGAATTTCGTAGTGCTTCAGAAAGAAATCTCACTATTAATTTCAGTCACTAAATTAACTTTCAATTTTCCGGTTTTATTAATTCTTTTGCTGAATTAAGTCAGAGTGTAGCTAAATTTATTACTTCTGACAAACTTTCAGTTTTCACACAAGACGTAACCTTCAGTTGCCACGCTTTTAGTGCTAATTATATGTGCAATAACCTTTCTTTTTCAGTTATTACAGTAGTTGTCCATAGGACTGGCGACCGTAATTTTCCCCAAATCTCATATATTTAATTACCGCTACTTAATTGTTAACGTAACGTACGCACATTTACTTTCTTCATTAACTTTACCCCTTTTCAAAATTAATTTCCACCAGTTTCATTTGCATTTTTCCTTTCATTTAGATGTAACCCTTTCCTCCCTCTTTACCGACAAATTAACTTCGGTGACGATTGCTTTTCCCAAATTTCCATTAGGTACACGCGGTTTAATTTTTCACTGTCATTAAGGTCGATAAGTCAGGGGGAGGTTACAGCACGTTGACTTTCACGTGCAGTGTCTGGGTGAGCATTAGCCTGTTCTAGCAGCACATCACATTCCTGTTCCATGAATGCCAAATAAAAGGGCGTACTAACACTCTGAACGTACCGAGCGCTAGTTAACGTCCCCTCCATAAATATCAAAGGTGAACTGCAGTTGTATCTTATCGCACTACAGACCATGAGGTTTGGGTTGGGACCAGTGTGTTTTGGACGAATGCGCTCTACGAGACAGAGCTCAACAGTTCGAGGTCGTGCGAGCAGACGACCATCGCTTGCATGCGAGTTGGAGCTGCTTTCACCGCTGAAGACCACGGAATGCCATTCCACCTTGCAAGCGACCCTCTGAGGGCGCCAGCACAGCCGCGCACTTCGACGTTGTGGAAGAGGGGCCAGAGGTGTGCCTATCCGGTCCGCAACAGTTCACGTTTGGACGTCTGGGCTGTGGTAGCTGTACCATCTGGCACTACTACCAATATGACTATCCTGGTGGGCGTCTGTGCTGTGTGGCGGTCCATAACGTCGTCTACGGATGAGAGAATGATGTTCACGTAACCACTAATACCAGCATCGTAGCATAACTGACGAATCACGTCCAACTGGCATGGAAATTCCCTGAAAAGACTGTAAGAGGTCCATGACTAAGGAATTTATTGCTAGCGCACTCGAACAAATGAAATTTCAATGGATTGCTCACGTGCTGCCTGCGATATGTAAGCTATAAGAGAATCTCAGACCAGAGAGCACTGCAGTAAGAGCAGTATCGGCAGTAGGTGTGAGTAGTAGCTAGGTGTCTGGTGTATGGAGTTGGCGGGACCAGCTGTGGGGAGCGATGGTGGTGCCTGAGCGACGTAGTATAGGGTAAAAGCTGACGCACGCATGTGTAGTTTGTTACAACTAAATTTGTACTGCTGTTATATCAAGTCCCACGTATTTAAAAAAAAATCTTTTAATAATAATCTTTTTTAAAAAAATTAACTTTTTGACAATCATTCAACTGAATTTAAACAATTTACTAATGTCTGCAATCCATGGTCATCCCGAATATCGTAAAGAAAAATCAGTTGTTTCTGTCTATACATGACAAATCTAGCGGCCAGCACTGCACTGGGCTGTGCTTGAAAAATTTCTTACAGTAGCAGAAGTATACGCGTTATCCGGTGACTTCATTGAGGTAAGAATCTTCAATTTATTCAGTATGATCTTACAGGGCCATGACGCAGCACACCTTGCGTCCAAATTTACCAGTTGAGACTCACAGTCAGTTAATTATTGAAAGGTTATATATGAGTCATATTTTTTATGGGTAGGTTAGTCACGTTATTATTGCGAGGTTACGGAATAATAAACTACTGCGAGGTTACACTCAATGTCAATTATATATAATTATTTTCACTGTTGGGGGGTTACAAGACCGTACGGTCAGTTGGAAGGCCACAGACTTATCGCTTTCAAACTCGTTCAGTTGGCTGTAGGAAGCACGAATGTGTCTCTGTCGCACGGTTGCCTGCTTGCTTCACACGTTTGCACCTCACTGAGCTTTTGGTTGTAAGCATACGCTATTAAAGGGTAGACACTGATAGCGCTTGGTAGCTATGCCACTATGCTATCTGATGGTGGACGATACTGAAACCATTATCAGTATATCTACAACCCACAGGTGGTATATGCCATCATGGGATCGAAATCGACGTCGCCTTCTCAAGTGTATTAACGTTTTTCTTCAAAATGTAGTTTAGCGATCCACCATTGATATTAAGCATCGTCTGAATGGAATGAAGTAGGTGCGAATGATTATAGTGTCTGTGTTTCACAAGACTTCACCTGCCGCGGCGGCCGAGCGGTTCTAGGCGCTCCATTCCGGAACCGCGCTGCTGCTACGGTCGCAGGTTCGAATCCTGCCTCGGGCATGGATGTGTGTGGTGTCCTTAGGTTAGTTAGGTTTAAGTAGTTTTAAGTCTAGGGGACTGATGACCTCGGATGTTAAGTCGCATAGTGCTTAGTGCCATTTGAACCATTTGAATAAGACTTCATGGATCACGCAAAAACTTCTACTGCTGATTATCCGGTAGCTTCCATTGCGCAAAGTGCTGTGCCACTACAACGGGCAGTGCGGTCACAAGTTGCCCGCCCCTACTCGTTCTTTTTCCGCTTCGATGGAAAGCAGGTCACAGGTAGGCTTGTTGTGTTCCATCGAGCAATTCAAACCAGAACGCAGAGTGGAGGTACGGGTTTCGACCGGTCAGAGTGATGGACGACGAGAGATTTATAGTCTTATTGTCTGCGGCGAATACTGCACGTCACATTCGGGTGCGCTGCAATGGCGTGCTGAATTCCGAACGACCTGCTGCTGCTGTGGAATGGACGCTGGCCGCTTCAGCCTCATCGCTCACTACGAATCGTGGTATTGTGCGTGTGAACAGTTTTATCTGCGGCACCTGCGGCACAATGGGTGTGCACTATCCTTGGTTGCTTGTACATCATTACCGAAGTGCGCCTGTTCCATCGTAACATATCACGCAAATGATTCCTCTTATATCGTGGAAGTAGCTGAGAGTGTCATGCGCAGATACCATTAATTTTACACACTTCTGTCTCTAGCCATCAACGATACACGAACGAAGTAGCCCTTATTTTCTTATATTTGTTTTGCGCTGTATTAGCCATGTAACCGTGTTTAACAGTGAGAGAGAAATCTTTCATCTTATAATGCCAAGGGTGTTCAGGGCGTTTAAGTCCGGTAAGCGACACAGTGAGGGAAAAGGGCCTCGTAGCATTGGTGTTGTTGAGGCACTGAACAACAGTGTTATGGGAGAGTGCTAGTACTCCAGCATACATCATCCAAGCTACTTGTCGTAGGGCTAAAGAGAATCTGCAGCCAAAAACTCAAAATACTGTGCCTGAATTCCATGTACGTGTCTCCATTATGGCGTAGTCGCAAAACAAATGGTCTGAGTTGGAGGTAGTCACTAACGCTCTTATCTGACGAGACCTTAATGCTAAACCGTTGCTGATGCATTGTAAAAAATTATTGGTATGTAATTTTTAATGCAAAATCTCAATGCTAATTACTTCATTTTATGTAAACAACACAATTTGCTGCTTAACTTTTAATAGCAACATTTGCTTTAAACATATGGTGTTTGAGACAGTGTGAGAAAGCAAGGGTGAATAACAAAAATCGTAGCATACAAGACTTTAGGTTGGAAAATTTGCCAGTAGACTGGCTAGAAGTCAAGAGATTCAGCAGTCACTACGCTGAGGTGACAAAAGTCATGCGATGCCTCCTAATATCGTATCGGACCTTCTTTTTCCTGGCATACTGCAGCTGCTGGACGTGTTACAGACTCAACAAGTCGTTGGAAGTCCCCTACAGAAATGTTGGGCCATGCTGCCTCTGCAGTTGTCCACAACTGTGGAACTGTTGCCTGTTCAGGACTTTGTGCACGAACTAACTTCTCAAGTATGTCCCATGCCGGGTGAAGTGGTTGGCTAAATCATTTGTTGGAATTGTCCAGAATGTTCTTCAAACCAATCGCGAACACCCCTGGATCGGTGACATGGCCCGGTTTCATCCATAGTTGTTTGGAAAGATGAAGGCCATGAATGACTACAAGTGGCCTCCAAGTACCCAACGATTGGTTCAGCTGGACCAGAGGGTCCATTCCATTCCATACAAACACAACCCACACCTTTATGGAGCATCCACAGCTTGTATAGTCTGTCAGTAAACTCAAGAGCGAGCAGCGCTTTTGGTGGGGGAAGTGGCTTTTCCCAGAAGAACGCTGCCACCGGCCTACAGGGGCACCCAAAATCTGTTGCCCGTTACCTGTCTAGAGGTGTAGATCGGCGTCCAGTGATATACGTCACTTCTGTTGGTGGGACCTTAGTTGCCAGTGTCAGTCATTTAACTTTGTATACTTGCTGATATACTTCGATATCCGGAAGTGATGGATAATCGTCTAGCATTGCAAGAAAATGTGCAGAATACGAGGAAGAGTAGGTATTTGCGGAGTAAACCAGCTTTCGATCGTCTCTAATGTTATTACAGCTTGTATTAAAGAGGCGACACAAAAAGGGCTTTTGGCTAATATTACCAGCCCCAATCAAAGGGCTGAAATTTATGCAAAAGTCAGCCTCGTCCAATAGGACGCATAAGGAACAAACGCGAAAATAAGCCGCATGGCTTAATGGAATCGCCACAAACGAAAACTAATAATCTTGGGAGGAATTTGATCGTTATAGACAGTTTCAAAATCACGCGAAACCATTGATACTTATGGAACACTAAATCTCTATCTCGGTCATTATTCACCTGATTCTGAGACATATTACTACAAATATGTGTGCAATAGATATTCTAAACACTGCTGAAAATTTCTTCGAAACATGTACATCGATTATGGACTTATAAGCAAATAGCTTGATATACGAGGTGCGTTCACAAATTAATTTTTATTTTTTGGTAAGAACTTTATTTGTTAATCTACAGCAACGTTATCCTCTTCAAAATATTCCCCGTTGCATACTATACTCTTGTGTCAGTGCTTTTTCCTATTGCCGAATTCTTTAGGAACTGTTTCTTCGGGACAGTTTATAGATCTCTTAACTGTGCATTTTTAATCTCATCCATGCTTTGAAATGTTTATACCACTTCTATGCCCTTGGTTCACCCATATCAGGCTCACCAAAAGCAATATTTAACATTTCTAAAAATTTCATACACTTTATTCCATTCCTATAACAAAATTTAATACACATTCTCTAATCTGTTTTTATACAAAACAAATAATCCTTGATGTTACCGAAACACATGTAACCTTTCTGACAAGTGACAACAGAGTAAATACCCAATATGTATAACATTGTACACATACTTTCGAGACATGTTTACGAAGACAGTGACAAAAAATTAGTGCAAATCGGACACACAAAATTATAAATTTCTGCTTACTTTTTAAACACTCTTCGTGTTGCAAGTCTTTCAAAGAAAACTTCCACCTTTTAGTAGAAACACAAAGTTAGAACAAGCCTTAAATTCTACAGATTGAGTGCATTATATGGCGTTCGTTTTACGTATAGCACTAGAGGATCATACAATACATTCACATGAACAGGCATTCGGTTCTATGTCTGTAGTGTAATCCTGACTTCTATTCTTATCTTAATATTATTTACTCTATAATGTTGTGTTTCGGAAGAAGCTATCGTTTTTTCTATCCCTTCTGGTCTTAATGCATTTGTCTAAAAGTGAACGCAGCCGAGACCTATCTGTACACGGCGTCGCCGCAGATTTAAACCGCGCGCCGCAGCAGGGCCGGTACTACGTTGTGAAGCAGCCAGTAGAAGCGCCTTGTGACGTAGCTGGGCTGGCAGAGTGGGGACTCGCTCGCTCGCTCTTCAGTTTACCGACAGACTATACAATGCCTTTGGCTTCGTGGGATATGCTCCACTCCCGAACCGTACCGTCAGCTCTTACCAATCGAGACTCCTCTGAGCAGGCCGCTATATTCCAGTCGTCTAGGATTCAACCGATATGACCACAAGCCCAGGAGAGGCCTTGCAGGCAATGTCGTGTTGTCAACAAAGACACTCGCGTCGGTCTTCTGCTGCCACAGCCAATTAACGCCAGATTTCGCCGCACTGCCCTAACACATAAGTTCGCCGTACGTTCCACTTCGATTTCTGCAGTTATCTGACGCAGTTCTGCTTGTCTGCTAGCAATCACAGCTCTAACGGCGCTGCTCTAGGTGGTTAAGTGAAGGCCGTTGTCCTCTGCGTTGTCCATGGTGAGGGTTGATGCCTGAGTGGTATGCTCGGCACACTCTTCACTCTCTGGATCTCAGCGTACTGAATTCCATGACAGTTTCTGAAATCGAATATTCCAAGTGTCTAGTTCCAACTAACACTCTGCGTTCAAAGTCCGTTAATTTGCGCCGTGCGCCAGTTATCAGATCGGAAACCTTTTCTCATGAATCACATGAGTAGAAATGACAGCTCTGCTGACATACTGCACCTTTATACCTTATGTACGAGACACTATCGCCATCTACAAGCGCGCATATCGCTATCCCATGACTTCAGATACCTCAGTGTGTAACAGAGTTAGGTAATCATCAGAAGCGCTTTAAATTCTTCTGTACCTTTCTTATGGGTAACCAACATTTCCTTTGGTACATGAATTGTTCTACACATGTGTACTACAATTCCTAGTCCCAGACAGAAACTATAATCTTCTGAGAAGCTACAGTGACGAGCGTAACAAGTAACACAAATGGTGAAGCTGAAGGGAGCAAATGCAAGTTCAATTCTTACTATGTTAAATAACATACGTAGCTCCTTGATGCTCATGGAGCTGAAACCGTGTTACCACCTCACAGAAACCGCGTGTCATTACACATGCATGGCTTTCCATTTGTCATACTCTAGTACGGTTTGAACATATCTACAATTTGCCCGACTTAACTCGTGAATAATAACCAGCGACATATCTGCAGAGTTGTTGTAAGATTAACACATACAGCTCATTTACAAACTGTTAGTTTCAATGGACCCCAAAATTGTTGCCGACCACTATGGCCGAGCGGTTCTAGGCGCTTCAGTCCGGAACCGCGTTGCTGTTACAGTCGCAGGTTCTAATCCTGCCTCGGACATGGATGTGTGTGATGTCCTTAGGTTAGTTAGGTTTAAGTAGTTCTAAGTTCTAGGGGACTGATGACCTCAGCAGTTAAGTCCCATAGTGCTCAGAGCCATTTGAACCAATTTGAACTGATCCCTGAAACGTCACCCATGCAATGGTTAGATAACATTAGTGAAGGGGTTGGTGTAGGTGGTCCTGAATAGGTTGTAGAGATGGCAGTGGTCCGTGTCGTAGGGTGAGGTGCAGGTGTCGCAGGATAGCGAGGACGCAATTGATTTTGATGGCGACGGACTATGTGGCCATCCAAGATGACTTCAAAAAGTTGGCGAACGCGGGAACGCTGGATGACGGCCGGCAGCCAACCTGCTTTAGTGCCAAAACCTCAGATCCAGACTAAGGAGCCAGGGAAGAACCGGGACTGTCCAGGAGGAATCTGAATCCTTGGAGAGGGCAAGAGAGGATATAGGAAGTTCCTGGGTTGGCAGACGTGGAGTGCTTCTCCTGGGCTTTTGTCCCCTGTCAGAGTGGCTTAATAGGAACTGAGGAATAGTGTCAGAGCATCTTCAAGGGAGTGGTCTTTCGTATATTTGAGAATTTGTGTCTTGAAAGTTCTGACCCGGCATTCCGCTTCCCCATTGGACTGGGGATGGAAGGGCGGGGTGAGAAGATGTTGGATGCCGTTGCTGGTGTAAAAGGAGAGGCCATGGAAGGAATTTGGGGGGGGGGGGGGCAATTGTTGGGCACATACAGTACAGCGCTGCACCATCTCTGTGATGGCAGACGTGACGCCGATCCAAAAAACATGCCTTCTTGCGAGGGATTTGGTGCGAATGATCCCCCAATGCCCTTGGTGAAGAATGTGGAGGATCGTCGGCTGCAGGGATCTCAGAACGATGACCCTCGGTTCTGCTGAATCTAAGCAAAGGAGGACTCCATCCAACACCGAAAGCTGGTGTCGGATGGAATAGTACAACCGGAGATGGCGTTAATCCTGAGGCGGCGGAGAGGATGGTACACCATTCAGAACGTGGTGTCAGATGACTCAGAGGAGGGAACCTTCTGCGATGGCTGCAATTACTTTGACAGCTGTAACAGGAAATGCCTTCAGGGCCTCTTGGACGTTATCATCAATCTGAAAAAAGATGAGGTCCAACTGGTCAAAAGCAGTGTCCAGAAGTTGTGGTAGATGCGACAAGGCAAGTATCAAAGGAAGATTTGGATCATAAGACATGAGATATGCAGCCCACTGGAGAATACTCAGTATTGTAGAACACTCAGTATGATGTCGTTTATTGAAACTGAACAACACTTCTCGAACAATCACTATATACACACAAAAACAAATAACTTGTAGACGACCATTCATCAAGAGCGTCAGTGAGGTCTGCCGGAGCTGGTCCTAGATCGGCGAGGAACTGGCCGTACTGCTGCTGCGCCGGCCTTATAAAGCCGGCGGAGGCCGGCGGAGTACTCCAACTTTCCCTGTATCTGTGAGGCGACCTCTGCAGAAATAGGTTTACATTAGTCTCTAGCAAGTTCTGTTTGTTTTGAAGAATTATTTTCCTCTTGGTTGCGCCTGCAAGTGCTTGTGTATGTTACATGGTACACAGGGGTGTCTTGAGTGTAGTCTGCCTGGCAGGGGCCGTCTGTGGCAGACGTAACACTAGAACTATGAAATTACGATAGTTATTCAACAACAGGATGCTTCACCTCTCTCATGCACTGATTTCATTGATCTCAAGGAGGAATTTAAAAAAAGGATGGTACTACTGCAATGGGATCAGACCTTTCTTGTAATGCTTTAGCGTTTTGTTTAAACAGATACGGTATTAACATAACAGAGTTGAGACTGACCATACATGTGATGTAGGTATAACATCAATTCTTGAAACCTATGTCACTGTTTCCCCCTCGAATTTGAATAATTTAGAAAATGTAGGATAGTTCGTACATGAACCAGAAGGTAGAACTGCTAATGACCAATGTATGACTCTAAAATTGTTTTTGGAGTACTTTAGGATCTGCAGAGAATTATTATGAAAGCTAAACAGTCGTATGCAGTGCAACAGACAACAATTCCTACATTGAAGGAGATAATGACGAGGACGAGATCACCATCAACGAAATAATATGGAAAAAGCTGTGCACCACTGTATCTGACGAGCAGCATTTGAAACTTTGAAAAGTTCTGAATGCGGGTGCATTTACATAATTAACTTCCCGTTCATGGGCGAATTTCGAGTACCCAGTGCTAACGACGGTAAGAAGACAAACGTGGGCTATTAAAGCTTCTGTTCAATTGGAGATGACCAGATTCATCATACTTGAGTTTCAGACGTTCGTAGCTCGTGGTCGTGCGGTAGCGTTCTCGCTTCCCACGCCCGGGTTCCCAGGTTCGATTCCCAGCGGGGTCAGGGATTTTCTCTGCCTCGTGATGACTAGATGTTGTGTGATGTCCTTAGGTTAGTTAGGTTTAAGTAGTGCTAAGTTCTAGGGGACTGATGACCACAGATGTTGAGTTCCAAAGTGCTCAGAGCCATTTTTTTTTTTTTTTTTTGAGTTTCAGACAAACAGAAGATGGGAACATACACACATCAAAAAAGCATTTGAGGAAATTGGAATAGAGATCAAAATAAACATCATTTCCGCCCCTTTTATTGCTCATGAAAACCACACATTGCATGTTGTACCACTATACAGCAAGACCTTCAGAGATAGTGGTCCAGATTGCTGCACACACCGGTTCCTCTAACACCCAGTAGCACGTTCTCTGGCACTGATGCATGCCTGTATTCGTCGTGGTATACTATCCACTGGTTAATCAAGGCACTGTTGGTCCAGATTGTCCCACTCCTCAACGGCGATTCAGCGTAGATCCCTCAGACTGGTTGGTGGGTCACGTCGTCCATAAACATCCCTTTTTAATGTGTCCCAGGCATGTTCGATAGCGTTCATGTCTGGAGAACATGCTCGGCACTCGAGTCGAGCGACGTCGTTATCCTGAAGGAAGTCATTCACAAGATGTGCACCACGAGGGCGCGAATTGTCGTCCATGAAGACGAATGCCTCGCCAACATGCTGCCGATGTGGTTGCACTGTCGGTGGGAGGCTGGCATTCACGTATCGTACAGCCGTTACAGCGCCTTCAGTGACCACCAGCAGCGTAATCGGCCCCACATAATGCCACCCCAAAACAGAAGGAACCTCCACCTTGCTGCACTCGCTGCACAGTGGGTCTAAGGCGTTCAGCTTGAGCGGATTGCCTCCAAACACGTCTTCAGCGACTGTCTGATTGAAGAGAGCGTGATGCCAATCCTGAGCGGTCCATTCGGCATGTTGTTTGGCCCATCAGTACCGCGCTGCATGGTGTTCAAAAATGGCTCTGAGCACTATGGGACTCAACTGCTGTGGTCATAAGTCCCCTAGAACTTTGAACTACTTAAACCTAACTAACCGTCGCACGAACGCCAAAATGGAAAATATTGAAATAAACGATATCGGAATTGAAAAACAACTGCTATCACTTAGTAGCGGAAAAGCATCCGGACCAGACGAGATACCCTTAAGATTCTACCGTGATTATGCTAAAGAACTTGCCCCCTTTCTATCAGCAATTTATCGTAGATCGCTGGAAGAACGTAAAGTGCCTAGCGACTGGAAGAAAGCGCAGGTCGTTCCCATTTTCAAGAAGGGTCATAAATCAGATGCGAATAATTATAGGCCTATTTCGCTTACGTCAATCTGTTGTAGAATAATGGAACATGTTTTGTGTTCTCGTATTATGACGTTCTTAGATAATACACATCTCCTTCATCATAACCAACATGGATTCCGCAAACAGAGATCATGTGAAACTCAGCTCGCCCTATTTGCCCAAGAAATTCACAGTGCCGTAGACACTGGCGAGCAGATTGATGCCGTATTCCTGGACTTCAGGAAGGCATTTGATACGGTTCCGCACTTACGTTTAGTGAAAAAAATACGAGCTTACGGAATATCGGACCAGGTTTGTGATTCGATTCAGGATTTCCTAGAAGAAAGAACACAACATGTCATTCTTAACGGTTCAAAATCTGCAGATGTAGAGGTAATTTCGGGAGTACCGCAAGGAAGCGTGATAGGACCTTTATTGTTTACAATATACATAAATGACTTAGTTGACAACATCGGTAGCTCCGTGAGGCTGTTTGCAGATGACACGGTTGTCTACAAGAAAGTAGCAACATCAGAAGACTCGTACGTACTCCAGGAAGACCTGCAGAGGATTAATGCATGGTGCGACAGCTGGCAGCTTTCCCTAAACGTAGATAAATGTAATATAATGCGCATACATAGGGGCAGAAATCCATTCCAGTACGATTATGCCATAGGTGGTAAATCATTGGAAGCGGTAACGACCGTAAAATACTTAGGAGTTACAATCCGGAGCGATCTGAAGTGGAATGATCACATAAAACAAATAGTGGGAAAAGCAAGCGCCAGGTTGAGATTCATAGGAAGAATTCTAAGAAAATGTGACTCATCGACGAAAGAAGTAGCTTACAAAACGCTTGTTCGTCCGATTCTTGAGTATTGCTCATCAGTATGGGACCCTTACCAGGTTGGATTAATAGAAGAGATAGACATGATCCAGCGAAAAGCAGCGCGATTCGTCATGGGGACATTTAGTCAGCGCGAGAGCGTTACGGAGATGCTGAACAAGCTCCAGTGGCGGACACTTCAAGAAAGGCGTTACGCAATACGGAGAGGTTTATTATCGAAATTACGAGAGAGCACATTCCGGGAAGAGATGGGCAACATATTACTACCGCCCACATATATCTCGCGTAATGATCACAACGAAAAGATCCGAGAAATTAGAGCAAATACGGAGACTTACAAGCAGTCGTTCTTCCCACGCACAATTCGTGAATGGAACAGGGAAGGGGGGATCAGATAGTGGTACAATAAGTACCCTCCGCCACACACCGTAAGGTGGCTCGCGGAGTATAGATGTAGATGTAGATGTAGAACCTAAGGACATCACACACATCCATGTCCAAGGCAGGATTCGAACCTGTGACCGTAGCGGTCGTGCGGTTCCAGACTGTAGTGCCTTTAACCGCTCGGCCACTCCAGCCGGCCGCTGCATGGTGTCATGGTAGCAAAGATGGACGTCGCCCTCGATGTCGAGAGTGAAGTTGCGCATCATGCAGCTTTTTGCGTACAGTTTGAGTCGTAACACGACGTCCTGTGGCTGCACGAAAAGCATTATTCAATACGGTGGCGTTGCTGTCAAGGTTCCACCGAGCCGTAATCCACAGGGAGCGGTCATCTACTGCAGTAGTAGCCCTTGGGCGGTGTGAGCGAAGCGTGTCATCGACAGTTCCTGTCTCTCTGTATCTCCTCAATGTCCAAACAACATCGCTTTGGTTCACTTCGAGATTCCTGGATGGTTCAAATGGCTCTGAGCACTCTGGGACTTAACATCTATGGTCATCAGTCCCCTAGAACTTAGAACTACTTAAACCTAACTAACCTAAGGACATCACACAACACCCAGTCATCACGAGGCAGAGAAAATCCCTGACCCCGCCGGGAATCGAACCCGGGAACCAGGGCGTGGGAAGCGAGAACGCTACCGCACGACCACGAGCTGCGGACGAGATTCCTGGACACTTCCCTTGTTGTGAGGCCTTCCTGGCGCAAAGTAACAATGCGGATGCGATCGACCCGCGGTATTGACCGTCTAGGCATGGTTGACCAACAGACAACACTAACCGCGTAGCTCCTTCCAGGTGGAATGGCTGGAACTGATCGGCTGTCGGACCCCCTCCGTCTAATAGGCACTGCTCATGCATGGTTGTTTACACCTTTCGGCAGTTTTAGTGACATCTCTGAACAGTCACAGGGAGTGTGTCTGTGACACAATATCCACAGTCAAAGTCAATCTTCAGGAGTTCTGGGAACTGGCATCAAGCAAAACTTTTTTTTGATGTAGATGATTCCACCGAATCTGACAATTGCAGGTTAACTAATGCCACATTCTACCTGAACTCAGTTCTCTACCCGTATGATAATTTACACCTGAAGTGGGATGAAAATGCGTACAGTCTTGTATTAGACATGTATGCAAGTTTCTGTGCTTCTTACAATGAAGAGGGAGAATCTCTACTCTGTCCATGGGAATTAAAGTAGCTGACTCTGACCATCGTAATAGACTACTCTCAACAGAGCAAGATAATTAAGCCTGGTCCTACAGATGTGTCAGCGGAGTTTGAGTCTTCCGCAAATTTCCCAGGACACATTGCAGTGTATGCTGTATTTCTACATCACCATGATTAACTGTTGTCCATTCACTGGTACCATGCGTCGTACTGTATAAAAGAAGTGTGAAGTGACAGCTGAAGCATTTCGCAATCGCATCTTAAGTTGTGCAATATCACTGTAGACTTCCGGTTTCTGTTGATAATGACCATGGAATGTTCGTGTTTAAAAATGTTGCACTCATAGTATACACAGAAGATTCGGGTATAATAGAGACATTCTCAGGAAGCATTGCATCGCCAAGGTCTTTGAGGGATGTGAAATGCGCTAAAACTCTGACGAGTGCAAAGTTGTTAACTCATTTCTTCCATGTTGTTCACTATAATGTGCCTGGTATACCCTATAATGTTTTGGTTATGTGACTTCGATTATTTGACCACGCTGTTACCACCATCTACGTCAAAGGCGAGGGAAGATCAAATGGATGTGTATGATCCTCAAGTTTCCTGCCGTTCAAGACCTGGAATTCCACAGATGTCCTTCTCTCCTTGGACAGAACGAGAATAAGTTGAGTGAACTTAGCACTGCTGTTTCTGCTTATGGAAATGTAAAATTACTTTTAAGATGGATGAAAAATACATCATTTTTTACCTCACAATCTGTGTACTTTATTTCTTTCACACTTTGTTAGTATGTAACTTTACCCATATACCTTGTCTGTGGTTCTCCTCTAACACGGTAGATATAATTTTAGACATGCTTGCATTCTATCTCTGTAAGCAGACACAGTCACAAACAAACCCATGCTTCACGATAGACATAGTCCCAAGCAACCATTATATATATTTCGTTATTCTCCATCTTCCTTAATAGCACTCATGTTCAAAACTAATGCACTTGTTTCCTGAGCATCCTTTAGATACACAAATTGGATAGGTTTTCTGTAAATAACAACAACAACAAACATGTATTGTAACGTCTTTTTTTCGTTTATCCAGTTCTGACAGATACAGTTTGTTCTTGAGGTTATAATTTCATTCTTGGTATCACTACATAGCTCTTGAGATATGCTTTGGTTCTGATAATAATTTCATTCCACACTGTTACTAATACTAATAAAAAACAAGAAAAGAAAACCTTCCACAATCCACCCAACAGCAGCTTTGGTTGAGAAAATTTTTAAAAATATTTTTCAGCACCATTGGTTTAGGACTTTTTTTACTGTTTTATCGAGGGCACTGGTTGCCATTGTTTTTGATGCACTGGTAGATACAGGGTGTTTAAAAAATGACCGGTATATTTGAAACGGCAATAAAAACTAAACGAGCAGCGATAGAAATACACCGTTTGTTGCAATATGCTTGGGACAACAGTACATTTTCAGGCGGACAAACTTTCGAAATTACAGTAGTTACAATTTTCAACAACAGATGGCGCTGCAAGTGATGTGAAAGATATAGAAGACAACGCAGTCTCTGGGTGCGCCATTCTGTACGTCGTCTTTCTGCTGTAAGCGTGTGCTGTTCACAACGTGCAAGTGTGCTATGGACAACATAGTTTATTCCTTAGAACAGAGGATTTTTCTGGTGTTGGAATTCCACCGCCTAGAACACAGTGTTGTTGCAACAAGACGAAGTTTTCAACGGAGGTTTAATGTAACCAAAGGACCGAAAAGTGATACCATAAAGGATCTGTTTGAAAAATTTCAACGGACTGGGAACGTGACGAATGAACGTGCTGGAAAGGTAGGGCGACCGCGTACGGCAACCACAGAGGGCAACGCGCAGCTAGTGCAGCAGGTGATCCGACAGCGGCCTCGGGTTTCCGTTCGCCGTGTTGCAGCTGCGGTCCAAATGACGCCAACGTCCACGTATCGTCTCATGCGCCAGAGTTTACACCTCTATCCATACAAAATTCAAACGCGGCAACCCCCAGCGCCGCTACCATTGCTGCACGAAAGACATTCGCTAACGATATAGTGCACAGGATTGATGACGGCCATATGCATGTGGGCAGCATTTGGTTTACTGACGAAGCTTATTTTTACCTGGACGGCTTCGTCAATAAACAGAACTGGCGCATATGGGGAACCGAAAAGCCCCATGTTGCAGTCCCATCGTCCCTGCATCCTCAAAAAGTACTGGTCTGGGCCGCCATTTCTTCCAAAGGAATCATTGGCCCGTTTTTCAGATTCGAAACGATTACTGCATCACGCTATCTGGACATTCTTCGTGAATTTGTGGCGGTACAAACTGCCTTAGACGACACTGCGAACGCCTCGTGATTTATGCAAGATGGTGCCCGGCCACATCGCACGGCGGACGTCTTTAATTTCCTGAATGAATATTTCGATGATCGTGTGATTGCTTTGGGCTATCCGAAACATACAGGAGGCGGCGTGGATTGGCCTCCCTATTCGCCAGACATGAACCCCTGTGACTTCTTTCTGTGGGGACACTTGAAAGACCAGGTGTACCGCCAGAATCCAGAAACAATTGAACAGCTGAAGCAGTACATCTCATCTGCATGTGAAGCCATTCCGCCAGACACGTTGTCAAGGGTTTCGGGTAATTTCATTCAGAGACTACGCCATATTATTGCTACGCATGGTGGATATGTGGAAAATATCGTACTATAGAGTTTCCCAGAGCGCAGCGCCATCTGTTGTTGACAATTGTAACTACTGTAATTTCGAAAGTTTTTCTGCCTGAAAATGTATTGTTGTCCCAAGCATATTGCAACAAACGGTGTATTTCTATCGCTGCTCGTTTAGTTTTTATTACCGTTTCAAATATACCGGTCATTTTTGAAACACCCTGTATCTACACTCAAACCAATCAGATTGGATGGTTGGCAGCAGATGAAATACAAAAACTATTCTATTTACACGACGTGCAGTGGTTATTTACATTGTAATCATATGTCTCTACATATTTCCGTTCTAACACACATTGGTGTGAACGTTTAGTAATGAACGTAATGCATAAAACACACACGGTGTGGATATATTTTTGAGTCACACACACACACACACGCACACACACGCACACGCAAACAACGACATTTACACGCTCACACTCTCTCCCACATTCACCTACCATTCTCGTCAAGTGAACAGTGTGGGTATGGGCGAGTATCAATCTCGTCATCACAAATTACTCGATTATCGTCATGAGCCGACATACTCATTTTAGACTGCAGCACAGTGTACACTTCGTGTATTCGAGACCAAATACTGGTTTGCTCCACCCTATGCAGCAGCTGTGATGGAACAACGCGAACAACTGCTGTGCACATACGGGAAATAATCTTCAATGTCGAAGACCCTTGATGCCGCACGAAGCACACCTTTTGCTCACGTCTGAGTGCCACCGATACGCATACATTTTCGATCATCGACCTACAAATTCCGAAATCGGTGACCCACCCACCTCGTCTTTAATTAGGCTGATAACCTTCTTGCTCTGCGGAACAATGCCATTAGAATTATTGGCCATGTAAGAAGACACGTTGAGTTCTTCAGTGTGACACCTCATCACTTCATACAGATCGCAGTTCTTCACCCAATAAAGGAAGCTATCTATATCCATATATAGTAACTTAGGATCGGCGAAATGAAGTTTCGCAAACCCGTAATGTAAGCGATACATGTGGAATTTTGATAGGTCTGTATGCAAACCCACAAATAGACATTTTTCATAAACTCCTCTGGTCTCTTCGACACCTCTGCAGCAGGTTGGAAATTTGGTCTGGCTGTACACTTCCTTACCCCATAACGCCCATCCCAACACGACCTGATAAGAATTTCGCGGTGTTTTCTCAAATTGTCAGTTGTCTTGCCGAAAATAGCATTATTCATCTCTTTGAAGAAATATTTTCCAAAATCATTTTTCGCAGATAACCTGACTTTCGTGTTCAAATCAGTATACTCCCTCAACCAGAGTGATTGACTGAAGGAGATAACGCGCCCAACAGCAAGCAGATCCATCCCTGAATCGAGGCACTGCTTGAGATTATAGTAGTGAATAATGTATCGTACCTTATTCCCAGCGATGACATCAACTTGGAGATGGTGCCACCCCGCTGAACAAGCAGCTCTGGACACAGCGCCAAATGGCTTTGCGCATCATTCAAACTATTAGCGTATGCCAGGTGTACCTCAAGAACATACCCTACACCAGAATCAGCCGCCACATCATCACCAGTACAGAAAGTATCATCTTATCTGAAGTATTCGCCATCGCACAGCCATCGAAACGCGCTAATCGCTAGCGACTGCTCCATGGCATGCCCGTACAAGTCATTGACGTCTAAATACATAATGTAACTCGAATCGTCGGATGCGCTTGACCTCTCACACCCATACGTGGGTTATTTTCCGTGGCGTGACTGAGGACACATTGGGAAACTCCAGCCCGCTCAGAGAAAAGAAGCATGTCAAGATCAGTTAATAGTTCGATGCTGACCGTTTCCTTCAGCATGGTATCCAAAGATAATCCTGGCGTAGTGTAGCAAAAGGCAGGGTTCAGAGAATATGTGGCCATGCGTGCATTCTGGAATTTCTCGATTACACAAGCAAGCAAACAAACGTCAGTGTTCATGTAAAGTCTTGCATAATCACCAAAATGCGGTATTTTAAACTTCTGCCAAACATTCACACCGCACTCATACTCCATGTCTGATATGGCATCACCTGTGAGATTACTGGAGAATGCAGCTATGTTGAATAGCCTAGTTTCATTTTCTCCATACAAATGGATACTCTTATGGAAAATTCCCCCTTCCGTGTTACAAGCTGAAACCTTGAGTCATCAGGATATGCAGCTTGGATGATGTGCTTGTCATCCTCAGGCAATGTAAGTTTCTGAATTGGTGCATGCATAAAGCATAGCAAGTTCGAGAGCCGAAGCGTAGTTCTCGGTGTCATTCGTTTGCAAAACAAAATATATTTGTCGCCACTCTCAGGCAAGACGCTGATCCGCTCGTTCTCAAAACGGGAAGTACCTAAACACTCAGTGATAAAGTGAGCATCATACGCTCGTAAGTTGTGGAAAAGACGTGTTGTGGTAATTCAAGTTGCGCATGATATTAGCAGCAGCATGGAACTTCCCAGTCAAGTGACAATGATACCTACTAGGAGTTTCCTCTTTCCAAAGTAACGGCTGCCCCAGATATGACAGTCAACCACCACGAAACACTTTTCACCTTTGACTTAGTCATGGGAATTTTGGTGTTGTAAAGTTTATCAACCTCCCATGAAAGTTCGTAGAGCTCAGTGAGCAACCAAAGTGCAGAACTGCCCCCGATATATGACTGTAAAGGGTAAGGCTTGAACCATACGAACACTGAACCTGCTACACTGCCACATATGGTACGTGTTTTTCTGTGAGAGTTGTATCTGAGGCTGTAGCGTCACCTTCACAGCGTGTCACAGAAGCGAGTAGGCATCCAAAATCAGCGTAAACTACAAAGTGGTATCGCTTCTGGTGATGGCCGTACTTATACTTTAAGAATTTATTTTCCTCGATAGGGATTATAACACTCACCGGTTTCCTGGTAGAATTAATCAATGCGATGTTTTGCTAAACGGTCGCTTCTGGAAAGATGATCCACGCATCTTAAGCGAATATGCTTTACATTATGGTCTTCTGAAAACTGGGAGGATAGAAGGTGGGACACATCCTCGAACCAGCAGTAACGATGATTACTTTTCCCCTTATTTTCCTCAACTGAGAATAACAACATGTCCACATGCATCTGAGGCTGACCTCAAAATTCCGAGAAGTGGACAACTTTACCATCATCGGAATTGCACTCGTTCTGGGTATAAACATAAACTAATATATCGGTATTCTGTGCCTCAAATTTAGGAACATCGTAGGCTTTAACGGGGAACTCGATACCATCAAAGTTATGAAACTCACGAACGTAAATGCCTCTACCATATCGAGTTGTGCGCTCTGCATTCTGTTTAACAATGCTCTCGGAAGCAAGAAGTGACCACGCAAAGCAAAACTGATCTTAGTGCGATTACACTCTTCATGAGACAGTTGATTCCCACTTTAATCTACGATAATGATAGAAGCTGAAGGAATGAATTAAAACTTGTGAAACAGCAGAAAATCGAACCCCGGTCTCTTGCTTACTTGGCTGATGTGTTAACCGTTACGATTACACCACTGATGCGGTAAAGGTAACAGAGCTGCGCAGACTTTAGCAGTCCAATGCCGTTCCGAACACAAACTTCAATTCACGAGTGTCACCAGTACTGACGATTCAAGGAAGAGAAAATAGGCTGTATGTGTGAACTGAGGTTTGTGTTAGGGAGGGCACTAGACTATGGCAGCAGGTGCAGCTGTGTTATCTGTACTGCTATGGTGGTGTAATAGCTAAAACATCTGCTTAATAAGCAGGAGTCCCTGGTTCAATTCCTAGCAATGGCACAAGTTTTAATTCATTTTCAACTATCAAAACTGATCCAGCTCATTTTGGACATTAATACAGGATGTTTCAAAAATGACCGGTATATTTGAAACGGCAATAAAAACTAAACGAGCAGCGATAAAAATACACCGTTTGTTGCAATATGCTTGGGAAAACAGTACATTTCAGGCAGACAAACTTTCGAAATTACAGTAGTTACAATTTTCAACAACAGATGGCGCTGCGGTCTGGGGAACTCTATAGTACGATATTTTCCACATATCCACCATGCGTAGCAATAATATGGCGTAGTCTCCGAATGAAATTACCCGAAACCTTTGACAACGTGTCTGGCGGAATGGCTTCACATGCAGATGAGATGTACTGCTTCAGCTGTTCAATTGTTTCTGGATTCTGGCGGTACACCTGGTCTTTCAAGTGTCCCCACAGAACGAAGTCACAGGGGTTCATGTCTGGCGAATAGGGAGGCCAATCCACGCCGCCTCCTGTATGTTTCCGATAGCCCAAAGCAATCACACGATCATCGAAATATTCATTCAGGAAATTAAAGACGTCGGCCGTGCGATGTGGCCGGGCACCATCTTGCATAAACCACGAGGTGTTCGCAGTGTCGTCTAAGGCAGTTTGTACCGCCACAAATTCACGAAGAATGTCCAGATAGCGTGATGCAGTAATCGTTTCGGATCTGAAAAATGGGCCAATGATTTCTTTGGAAGAAATGGCGGCCCAGAACAGTACTTTTTGAGGATGCAGGGACGATGGGACTGCAACATGGGGCTTTTCGGTTCCCCATATGCGCCAGTTCTGTTTATTGACGAAGCCGTCCAGGTAAAAGTAAGCTTCGTCAGTAAACCAAATGCTGCCCACATGCATATCGCCGTCATCAATCCCGTGCACTATATCGTTAGCGAATGTCTCTCGTGCAGCAATGGTAGCGGCGCCGAGGGGTTTCCGCGTTTGAATTTTGTACGGATAGAGGTGTAAACTCTGGCGCATGAGACGATACGCGGACGTTGGCGTCATTTGGACCGCAGCTGCAACACGGCGAACGGAAACCCAAGGCCGCTGTCGGATCACCTGCTGCACTAGCTGCGCGTTGCCCTCTGTGGTTGCCGTACGCGATCGCCCTACCTTTCCAGCACGTTCATCCGTCACGTTCCCAGTCCGTTGAAATTTTTCAAACAGATCCTTTATTGTATCGCTTTTCGGTCCTTTGGTTACATTAAACCTCCATTGAAAACTTCGTCTTGTTGCAACAACACTGTGTTCTAGGCGGTGGAATTCCAACACCAGAAAAATCCTCTGTTCTAAGGAATAAACCATGTTGTCTACAGCACACTTGCACGTTGTGAACAGCACACGCTTACAGCAGATAGACGACGTACAGAATGGCGTACCCACAGACTGCGTTGTCTTCTATATCTTTCACATCACTTGCAGCGCCATCTGTTGTTGAAAATTGTAACTACCGTAATTTCGAAAGTTTGTCCGCCTGAAAATGTACTGTTGTCCCAAGCATATTGCAACAAACGGTGTATTTCTATCGCTGCTCGTTTAGTTTTTATTGCCGTTCCAAATATACCGGTCATTTTTGAAACACATTGTATAAGCCCTCTTGGCTGCCTTATTCTTAGGAGGCTCCATGCAGCTGGACTCGCCATTGACTGGATCATGGAAATGTGTGTGGGTGTCGAGGTGTATTACTCGACTGAATGCTTTACATGAGCCTCTTGCTTCCATCTCAGAAAACTGATATCGTACAGCACTCAAAGTAAAACCTTCTAACCACATAGCGATTGACATGCTCTGCGATACTACTCCTTTTCTCCTCCAAATGTAGACGATGCTGGTCTCCCCTGTGGTACGACTTGTTTTGGGGAATGCGCGAGCTCACAGCACAACACTGCATCGCATTTAATGAAGGGTTACCATGGATGCATGAGAAGCTGATTGAGGTCTATTTCCAACAGGCGGAAACACGCTCTCAGAAACCCTAAGGGTTCCTTGTGCCACCCTGTTAGGTTCTCAGATCGTGGTAATGCAATTTGCTCATCGAAAGCGTACCACCATGAAGTCTAATTCTGGCCTGAAGTTGCTAACCCAGTGCCGATCGCTTTTAGGAAAGACGAGATCACCGCTGCCAACCACAGAAACACTGACTGTGGGATGATTTAGCAGGACATGGCTGCCAATCTCCGTTGCCCCAGCGCGAACATCCTGGCTGCAGAGATGCAGGACGACGATGCATAGCAGCAGCCTGCTCCAGCTGGCTGCTGTCGGTCTGCGCTGTCCCACAAGAGGCACCCAGGCTGAGGCTACTCTGGGAGGCAGGGTACGTACCCCTGCTCCAGGCAGTTGTTGCTTCGGTGGTGGTGGTGGCGTCTGCCCGTGGGGGCTGTGGCTGCGGCGACAGAGGCAGCCGCAAGCCTCGTTCTGCAAGGTGAGGCCAACCAGACAGGGACGCGTGTTCTTGGTGCTACCGTCTGCCGCTCAACCCGCGCCACAGCGTACTACTATGTTTTTTCTGTGAAAAGAGAGGATGAGAGTGAGTATACATGATATAAACTCGCATGATGTTGCTGTAAACACAGAATTATCTACATGTAGTGTAGATAATTGCCTAATTCCTCATCTCTCCAAGAGATGAAGTCGTCCCAGGTATTGTGGTCGTCTGGGATGCACTCTACCCACCCAGTCAGGCATTAGAGGGGAGTTGGGAGTGTGCCACTTCCCCCACCCAGGCCAGCATGGGGGACTGGGATTGAGAGAGCTGCCGTTCATGTTGATCTACGGGTGCTCCAAAATAAACAACGGGAAAAACTGAAGCTGCAAACATATTTTTCTAGAATGTGTACTGCAAAACCTGATTCTTCACGCACTCACATGATGGCTGGGAAAGAGGCTGCTCACTGCAGTACCTGTCTGTCAACCTCTCTGTCTCATCAAGGCCCTGTAACGTAACAGGATAAACAGTTGTAAACTTCCTCTAATATATAATGTAATACATTCGCTAATATAATGTTCCTTGCAGGAATCTAGTGTACTTCGCACCATTAACATTTCCTTCGGTGTAATAGGGGCCTATAATTCTTTTCTCCAGAGTCCCACACTATACATTAACCGCCCACCGTTTTTGATGTGCAACTTGCCGCAGCCAACATGGATTTTCAGTTGCCCAGTGATGCATGTTATGCAACTTAATATTTCCATGGGTCCTGAATGTAGCCTCGTCAGTAAATAAAGTGAAATTAATAAATGTGTTATCGCTCTGAATCTGAAGTTGAGCCCATCGGCAGAATTCAGTGCGGCGCATACAATCTGTACGACTGAATTCTTGGTGGAGACTGCCATGGTAAGGATAATATTTATGGCGATGGAGAACACGAACTACACTACTCTCGCACATGATAGATTCCCTTGATATTTGAAGCGAAGTAACAGAAGGGTCTCGAACCACAGTAGCAAGAGTACCAATTTCCGTTTCCTCGTTAGTAACTTTTCTTTGCCGGATTTGTTTCCTATGCGTTAAAGATCCAGTTGTCCTCAGTTTATCATACACATGTTTAAATGTACGACATGTAGGGTGAGTAGGTTGAGGATATCTTTCAGCGTATTAGTCTCCAGCTCTCACTGAATTTCGTTGGCATTCTCCGTAAATGAGAAGCATATCGACTTGTTCTTCGAGGGAACACATTATTCACATTCGCTTGATTCGACGATACTAGTTTTTCCTTTCTTTAAAGTCAGTACCGCCATTAGTCTGTTGCTTATCTACAGTGTTACATTTACACTTACACAATCATGATTTCAGCTTCAAAGTGCTATTATCAAGTGTTTTGATTGTTATAAATTGCCATTTTAGGCGGTACTGACTTTAAAGAAATATATTTTGACTGTGGCACCACAGTATGAAAAAAAGTTACTAGTTTTACCGTTCCGATGAGAGTTGTATTGCGAATCCGTCGAATGGTGTTTACATGTCAATGTCACGTTAAATGGATACGCCGTATTCGGCGAATATTTACTATTTGCACGACAAACGAGAGAGAATTGTCGGAGCATGTGCTTCGATAAATGCCGAAGTGATAAGGAATATAACTCAGTCGATGATAAGAAAATTGCGGCACTGTATTGATACCAATGGTCATCACTTAGAGCATGTAATGGTACTTTGACTTCCGCGCCTCCGCCAATACAAAGATATAATTTACGATCGCGCACGCAGAAGAGCGCTGCGCCAGCGCCCGATTTTATAAATAATTTTGTTCGTCTTTTTACTTTTGCGTAGGTTTTTTGTTTTGAGCAACTAATTGATGTGTCTCTCTCTCTTGTCTTCATACGAAAGACGTGTATTTTCGGCGATGTGTTGAATGTGCTTTTGGGTGGAAATTAAAATTACATTACAAAGCGAGGTTGTTTCAATAGTGATTCGAGGTGGTCATCATCAAATTTGTAAATTGATCATGACAGTGACAACTTGAAGAAGTTTTCAACAGACGGAGAAAAGTGAAAGACGGGTCGTCCTACAGGAGAAATTAGGAAGACAAAAATGGGGCAAATGGCTCTGAGCACTATGCGACTTAACTGCTAAGGTCATCAGTCGCCTAGAACTTAGAACTAATTAAACCTAACTAACCTAAGGACAGCACACACATCCATGCCCGAGGCAGGATTCGAACCTGCGACCGTAGCGGTCGCGCGGTTCCAGACTGTAGCGCCTTTAACCGCTTGGCCACCACGGCCGGCTAGGAAGACAGCCATGAAGACTATATTATAATTAGTACTGCGTATCTAACAAGATTATAAGGTAAATTTCAATTAGTTTCTGATGCTATTTCCGTACAGTCGCTTTTTGTAGTGTTGCCGACCCGGTCTGCCATGCACGGTCAAATTACAGCACGATCTCAATCAATAATACGAAGTCCGCCTTATCCGTAACTGAAACCACCAAAATTCCAAACCCAATCAGATTGTCTATTTTATATTTTTCACGGCAGAGCCCCGAGGAGAAGGGGACACTACAAGCACCTTCCGGAAATGACACGTTCATGCCACATTTTTGACCTTCGTTGACCATCAAAGGCCTTACAGTTAAACACATAATTGGATTCGTCTCGGTAGCCGCTATCAGAAAATAAGTACCAAACTATAGCATCCCACCAAAAAAAGTTGACCTTCATATCTCTGATGCTACCCCATCTAGCAATAAAAACCCAACATCATATTACGGCCCCCGTTGTCCGATGCAACATTTGTGCCACAAACTTTTCGGTTACTGTCATACTTTCGGAGTTATTCCAGGTGGCAGTAGTTAGTGACTCAGCCGGTATATTTATCCACAACCGGTTCCGATCGTTAATAGTCTTCACAGTGGAAAAATACCGTGACAATTTCACACGTCATTCGTGCTATTTAACCAGACATAGTGTCATAGCTGACTTTCAAACAATAGAAAAAGATACTTCAAGCCAGACACAGAACACTGAAAAATGAAATCGTGTGACAGCAATAAGTGCAAAGCACCATTGCTCAGGCACAGTTAGATCCAGTAGATTAACAGCCGATTTTTGTGTTTGCTTAAGCCGGTATTATCGTAAGAAGTATCTTTTTCTGATGCTTGGAAGTCAGATATGGCATCTTTTCTGGTTAAATAGCATATATGACACGTGAAGCTGTGGCAATATTTTTCCACTGTCATGATGACCAATGAACAAAACCGGTTGTGACTAAATATGTTGTAAGACAATACAGTGTTTACCATGCATTTCTTCACGCATACTGATGCTGTGGACAGTCGCCTGAAAAAAAAAAATTAAACGAGAAATGATAGTATATTTCCAGGAGCCACAGATGGTGCTGAAGTGTTAAGCATGAAAAATCAAAGTCGACGGATGAGTCGCAGTCTTTACTACACAGACTAGTAGCCGTTGCGTGGGCGGGGGCCCCACGCCACACTCCGGCTCTGACGCCCATGCTGCCCCCGCATCCCGCCTCCCGGACAAGCACACGGCCTCCGCTGGTATCACGCGCAGTCCCGCCAACTTGTCGCCCCGCTACACGGGCCGCACCCCATAAATCATCCCCCGTGTCGCGCAGTTTACGAGTTGGCTGCGAGTTCGCGTAACGGCAGCCAGATACCGCCCCGTCCGCGTATTATGTTTAGCGGGACTGCGCGTCGAAACGGTCGTCAGACCCCGCCTCGGAAATTGCGTTACACTTCCAAAAACAACGTTCCAAAGTTCTTCAAATTAGTGTTGTTGATACGACAACTCTGGTCTCACGTCGATGAGAGCAATGCTGTCAAAACAAAGTAACAAACAAAAAAAAACTTGTATTTTTCTCTTACTAAATGGCTTTCGAAGCTCCCAAGAGAAATAGAATCTACCTGATGTCTTTTTGCTTAGGTTGATACAGTCATGCGGTCCTATTGCCCTTATACTATATCTCAGAACTAATTACTAGTACTTCTAAAAGGCTATGTAGACTCATAGACAATTAGGAAAAACGTAATTAAATCTCCATTGTTTACAGAGTTATCCTCTCTGAATTGCATTATTTTAAAAAGTATCTGGTCCTTCCGTTGTAAACTATGGGATGTATGAATGAATGATGAAGTGCAGATAGAACTGGAATAATAATTACTTTATTTCTTTACGTAAAACAACCATGCTGATTTCTAGTTACTGCACTTACTCCTTTATGATTTCTTCTTCGGTTTGCGACACCGGCCTTCAGTCACCTGCTACAGTTGTACTTTCACTGACAAATGAGTTACCTGCGTGCCATTACCAGCTTTTCAATATGAATGGCCTTCAGTTCAAGATACGTTCAGATATGAATAGCAGTGTAAATGAAATTGGAACTTATACAAATATATTGAAATCTCTACCATTGGTAAAGAGAGACTGGCGGGGTGCCCGCTAAGATATCAAATGTAGGTAACTAAGTAATTTAAAGTTACGGAGTCACTTCCGCCAAATAATACCATACAATTTTACAAGAGCATGCGGGGTCTGCTGGGCGATTTGGTTGTTTACAATTCGTTCCTAAATGGCCTAGAAGAGATGTTAAATGTTATCCTAAAGCAGCAACTACGCGAGGCATCACAATTATTATTAATGAATGGAATGTGCATGGAATTCCTGACAAAGAATTGGCTATTCTTGAACTGAGAAACATTATAACATCGCAACCGAAAGACCTATCACTACAGTTTAGAGAGAAAAATATTATAGTGTGACTGCAGTCTCCAGGAAAAGAAGCACTGCTGGAAAATCAGTGTACCAGCGACTTAAGGCTTGAGACCCAACACAGCGTAGAAAATAACGGACGAAACTTGCCTACATATCTGACAGAAGGTGGCCTGTGATATTTAAATATCCACCTAAAATTGTGATAAAGACAACAGGCGCCAGTGGGGCAGTATTTAGGCGGTTTTTTCGACTGCGATGCTTCGTTCCCGGGCACCACAGCAAGGTCTACTGCAGCCATCTGTTTTGGGGCCATAACCAGAAGACGCAATAAAGTATCCGATCTGCATTAAGTCGCGCATCTCCATCTGGCACCGCCCGTCGAAGTCCTTGTCAACCGCATCGCAAAGATTCTTACGTCGACAGCCGGACACTATTCCTCTAGCAGCTGACTCAAGCAACCGACTATAGGCACTTATCCAGATGGCTTACTGCACCCACATTTCAGCCTCCATGGCACTTCACCAGCAACTGGTTGCAACTGGTTACACTTCCTAGATTTCTGCAGTTTATATCGCAGTGCAGTTTGTCCATATGTTGGGTTCATGCAGGTCATTTTGCTGTTTTATATCTCACCAGTACTACCATCAGGTAAATCCAAGAGCACATACGAATACAAAACAGATCCATTTAGACGTCCATCGATTCTCCTTCTTTCTGCATCTATCTGCTCCAGTATTCAGGTTTATGTGTGAGGGGCGTTCAATAAGCATTGCAAAACTTTCTTTTTCTCGGCCAGTTTCGGTTGAAGATATGTGGAATTCGGCCTGGGACGAAGTGAAATATTCCCGCTTCAGCCCCTCCACTTTCAGGAAGTTCTGATAGGTGACGGTTCTATACGTAGCCTTCAAAATGGCGTATGTAACGTACGTGAGTTCCAAGCAGAGAGCTGTCACTGAGTTTCTTTTTTGAGGAAAACCAGAGCATCGCAGATATTCGTAGGTGCTTGCAGAATGTCTACGGAGACCCGGCTGTGAACAAAAGCACGGTGAGGTTTTGGTCGAGGCGTCTGGCATCATCGCTACAAACAGACCCGTCCCGCGTGCCAGGAGGCCTCCTAAGTCTGTGACTCCTTCAATGTTGGGACGTGCGGACACTCTCGTTCGAGGTAAGCAACGACCCAGAGTGAAATACCTCGCTTCATAACTGGACCTTGTAACCTCCCCCTGACTTATAGATCTTAATGTCAGTGAAAAATTAAACCGCGTGTAGCTAATGGAAATTTGGGAAAAGCAATCGTCACCGAAGTTAATTTGTCGGTAAAGAGGGAGGAAAGGGTTACATCTAAATGAAAGGAAAAATGCTAATGTAACTGGTGGAAATTGATTTTGAAAAGGGGTAAAGTTAATAAAGAAAGTAAATGTGCAGCCGTTACGTTAACAATTAACTAGCGGTAATTAGATATTTGAGATTTGGGGGGAATTACGGTCGCCAGTCCTAAGGACAATTACTATAGTAACTGAAAAAGAAAGGTTATTACACATATAATTAGCACTAGAAGCGTGGCAACTGAAGGTTGACACGTGTAGTGTGAAAACTGAAAGTTTGTCAGAAGTAATAAATTTCACTACACTCTGACTTAATTTAGCAAAAGAATGAATAAAACGGGAAAATTGAAAGTTAATTTAGTGACTGAAGTTAATAGTGAGCTTTCTTTCTGAAGCACATCGAAATTCAGTAAAATACGGTTATTCTTGGACTACCTCAACAATCATTTCAAAAGATGCTTGAATCTACGCAATTTAGAAATAAGAGATTTTACTATGAACTTGAATTAAATGATTCTGAACAATTAATAATAGTAAGATTTAGTATGTACCAAGCTGAGCTGCAGTCACAGGTAAGCTAAAATACGGTAACAAAACTCGCACTCTTAATTTGTGCTTGTGTAATCTAAATATTGTAGTCAGCTGAACTTTGAAATTAAAGCAGTGAAATCGAATGATGCTGGCGTTTGAATTTCAACGACACTCTGGTTCATTCCGGAAAAGGAAGGGACACTGCTTGGTAATGCAATTGGGACAATGAACAACAAAGGTTCATGCTAAGTTGCTGTAATTTTGTGATGCAACCATTTTAAAAGTTTGAAAAGCTGAGGTCTGCCATACAGTTCTAAAACTTTACGTACTTCCAGTCTTCCTTGTTGGTTGATTGAAGGTTTGAAGCCGTCGGTCGACGAGGTGGCAACAGTCACTCATTGTCGGCCGTCGCTGTTGCAGAAGCTGGATGCTGGCGCGCCTTCTTCTCGACACGGTCACCAGGCGAAACGGGCTCTTGATGTACGCCAGCTAATGCTTCCCGTCCGCGACACCGTGTCAGAAACTATCATAGAAAATCGAGCGCAATTACATGCTGCCAAACCCCTAAAGCGTTGCAACTCGCGGGAGCGTCACACAACACCCCTGCTCCACTGCACTACTCCCGCCAGACTCTCTCTCTTCCCGCGCTCCACGCGACAGAGTTAACACCACCAAAGATCCTAAACACTTTGGTTCTCCACACGACCTATCGATGTATTCGTTCGATAGAATAGTTTTCCCTAGGTGCGACCGAACCGCCGAATCTTTCCATCAGTAAATGGGGTATGTTCTCAACTGACTCGGTTGTTTTAACCCCCTCCACTGACGGAATGACCCGCTTCCTAATTCCGTATGTATAAAACCAATACGGACTTGTAGCTGTCACGCCTTTGCGCTTACTGCTACGTATTTTAACTGTAAATAGCTCAGTCCTAATCGTAAGAGGTAGTAGTGAATTCACGTTGTTAATATCTGAATACAGCACAGCTGCCACAAGCTCAGCTCACTTTTACTCCACTCCTACCCTCGCCATTGCACCACATTAACTAGGTGCTATGTGGACCTTGCTAAATTCAGTTGCGTATATATTTTTCATCGTTACTCGCCAGTATTTACCTAATGATTAGTACACTCCTAACCGGACTATTTCCCTAAGGGCTGTGATGATTGAACGGGTTCGATCCACGGCCTACAGTGCCCTACAGTTCACACGGTAACATTGCCTACCTGACCCACTTAACTTGGTAGTGAGCTTATGTATCCAATCACCACTGCTAGCAGCAGTGGATAATCCTATCAGCACGACGAGAGCAGCAGACTTACCGTCGAATCCTCCTGAAAATACTTATAACTACGGTCGCCAGCTCTGAAGGAGCAAAAGAATAAATCAATTTTTGGCTCGTTTCAAAGTGAAATGGCTTGAGTTGAATTTAAACTTAATTCTGAATATTACTATTTCTGATCATTCTAGATGATTCTACAAGGCAAATACTCTCTCAATTTCTGTGAGTTGGCTTGGTAATCACTACCAAGACAGATTATACAACTTGGTTAACAAAATTCTATCCTTCAACTTATTTAATGATTTTGGATATTACTCTTTGGACAATTGATACAGAATTAGTTAAGTGACTTTACTTGAAAGGTTACTCAGACAAATTTAAGTAACGATAAATAGGCGACTCATTCTGGTGTGACCATTGCTCTTTTCAACATTCTTATACGCTAAAGTATTCTACAACCAAAAGAATTGTAAATGAAAGAGGCGATGGTGGCCTCAGTCTGATTTCACTATACTATGTTTGAGGTTACTACACTTTACAATGAACAACATGCGTCGTAATTTTACTCATTACTATATTCTGTCCTCTGCACTTGCATAAAAGAAAACTGGTATTCTCCTTTTACATATATACAAAGTTCGACTTAACAATTGCAAGCAGTCTTGCCTTGGGTAGACGTGTCGGTGCTGGTGGTGAGATGCATGTGGCTAACGCAGCTCTTCATGCCTCATGCCCTTAATGGCGGCTGGAACTACGAGCTGTAGCACTCGTATAAGCTACTGCACGTCCGCCATAAAATCTGGGCGCAGGAACTCTTACAATCAGCCCCAGTGGCATAGAGGCGGCTTCAACAACCATTAGTCGCGTTTTACTCCAAAAACGGCGACGATATTCGCCTCCTCTCTGTTGCACAATCACTTTTGCGTTAGCACAGTTACGCACGTCCGATCACGTCAACACTTCCCAGGCCATCCATCGTTCAGTCCCTGTGTCTCCAGCTACCTCTAGCTACGCTCGTATCACCAAGAGTGGGGGCGTTCCCCTACCACCATTTTACCAAAATCATTTAGTATTTAAGAATATTTATATTTATTACCCTGGAGTTCATACCAGTCATAATGATTTACTACTAGCGCTTTACAACATTAAATTATACAGTAATAACTTATGATTACCAAGAAAAAGAATACATTTGACTCTGAGAGCTTAGTGCATTGTCTGACAGGTAGCGCTAATTCCCAGTTTCGCCAATAGATGGCATCAGGGTGCACTCCCTGGCAGTCTCACACCAGCGCGCCCGTATCCGACACGCGGGCTCCAAATTACTGGCAGCCCACCATCATTTCAGTTCTGTTACATAGGCCAGACCCAGCGTGTAAATACAAATAATATTCACAAAACAAACCAACGTAAATGCATATATATATATATATATATATATATATATATATATATATATATATATATTTATATATACACTCCTGGAAATGGAAAAAAGAACACATTGACACCGGTGTGTCAGACCCACCATACTTGCTCCGGACACTGCGAGAGGGCTGTACAAGCAATGATCACACGCACGGCACAGCGGACACACCAGGAACCGCGGTGTTGGCCGTCGAATGGCGCTAGCTGCGTAGCATTTGTGCACCGCCGCCGTTAGTGTCAGCCAGTTTGCCGTGGCATACGGAGCTCCATCGCAGTCTTTAACACTGGTAGCATGCCGCGACAGCGTGGACGTGAACCGTACGTGCAGTTGACGGACTTTGAGCGAGGGCGTATAGTGGGCATGCGGGAGGCTGGGTGGACGTACCGCCGAATTGCTCAACACGTGGGGCGTGAGGTCTCCACAGTACATCGATGTTGTCGCCAGTGGTCGGCGGAAGGTGCACTTGCCCGTCGACCTGGGACCGGACCGCAGAGACGCACGGATGCACACCAAGACCGTAGGATCCTACGCAGTGCCGTAGGGGACCGCACCGCCACTTCCCAGCAAATTAGGGACACTGTTGCTCCTGGGGTATCGGCGAAGACCATTCGCAACCGTCTCCATGAAGCTGGGCTACGATCCCGCACACCGTTAGGCCGTCTTCCGCTCACGCCCCAACATCGTGCAGCCCGCCTCCAGTGGTGTCGCGACAGGCGTGAATGGAGGGACGAATGGAGACGTGTCGTCTTCAGCGATGAGAGTCGCTTCTGCCTTGGTGCCAATGATGGTCGTATGCGTGTTTGGCGCCGTGCAGGTGAGCGCCACAATCAGGACTGCATACGACCGAGGCACACAGGGCCAACACTCGGCATCATGGTGTGGGGAGCGATCTCCTACACTGGCCGTACACCACTGGTGATCGTCGAGGGGACACTGAATAGTGCACGGTACATCCAAACCGTCATCGAACCCATCGTTCTACCATTTCTAGACCGGCAAGGGAACTTGCTGTTCCAACAGGACAATGCACGTCCGCATGTATCCCGTGCCACCCAACGTGCTCTAGAAGGTGTAAGTCAACTACTCTGGCCAGCAAGATCTCCGGATCTGTCCCCCATTGAGCATGTTTGGGACTGGATGAAGCGTCGTCTCACGCGGTCTGCACGTCCAGCACGAACGCTGGTCCAACTGAGGCGCCAGGTGGAAATGACATGGCAAGCCGTTCCACAGGACTACATCCAGCATCTCTACGATGGTCTCCATGGGAGAATAGCAGCCTGCATTGCTGCGAAAGGTGGATATACACTGTACTAGTGCCGACATTGTGCATGCTCTGTTGCCTGTGTCTATGTGCCTGTGGTTCTGTCAGTGTGATCATGTGATGTATCTGACCCCAGGAATGTGTCAATAAAGTTTCCCCTTCCTGGGACAATGAATTCACGGTGTTCTTATTTCAATTTCCAGGAGTGTATATATACAAACAGTAAAACAATTACAATATATGAAGACACAGAAATGTCATATCTTCAGGTAACAAAATAAGGAAAAAAAATTTATAGTGCAGAAGATGGGAATAGGAGGAGATGCATTTCCGGCGTTACAACCTCACCGTTCGTAGTGCGGACACACTCTTTCACCAGCTGGGGTACTCAAAGGTGTATAACAGTTGCGTTCCTCGCCGCTTAACAGAAGACCATAAACAGCAACGAAGGCTGCTCTCTGTGCGATGCAGCACGCGAATGTGGAGAGGTTATTGACGCGGCAAGACGCTGGCTGCGACTTCGACCCGTGGAGCGGCAGCATACGGGCATACAGGCTCTCGCATTAACGTAGCATGAATCCGTCGTATTGAATGGGGATTCTGTTGAAAAGTAGATTTTTGTGGCCAAAAGAGTGAGGAATAATATGGTGTATTGGAATCCTGAATAAAACCGATCTGCTTTCAGAGAAAAAAAATGTGTTGCATTACTTATTGGACGCTCCTCGTAATTTGTATTGAGATACGCTGGGATTAGAAATCACGTAGCACAGGAAGTCTACATTTCACGCTTACTTTTCAATCTGTACATTGAAGAAACCGTGATGGATATAAAACAGAGATTGGAGAGTGGGATAAAAATTCTGTGTGTATGGATGTCAGTGATAAGATTCGCTGATGATGTTGCTGTCCTCCACAAAGTGAGAAGGAATTAGAAGAGCTGCTGATTGTAATGGACAGACTAGTGAGCACGCACTACTGACTGAGTGCAAACCGGGGAAAGGTGAAAGTAAGGAACTGAGCACAGCGAAAAATGTAAGTTCAAAACTGAGAACGATGAAGCAGACAAAGTGAAGGATTTTTCTCCCACCTTGGAAGCAAAATAACATACGATGGACGATCTTAGCAGAACATAAAAAGCAACTAGCACAGGTGATGTGGGCGTTCTTCGACGAAACAAGTGTGCATCAAATACCTCCCTTAATTTGAGGATAAAATTTCTGAGAATATATGTCTGCAGGACAGCAGAGTCTCTAAGTGAATAATAGTCTATGAGGAAACCAGACAAGAAAAAAAAAGGAAGCGATTTAGATGTGATACTCTTGAAGGATACTGAAAATTAGATAGAATGATATGAGAACGTTTTCTGCAGAATCGGAGAGGACAGGAATATGTGGAAAAAACAGACCAAAAGTAGCGAGAGGATGACAGCATATGCGTTACGACGAGGGAGATGTAAATAGTAAAAACCGCAGGGAACGACAGAGGTTAAATGGCATCCAGCAACTAATTGAGGACGTCGAATGCCAAGTGCCACTGTGAGTTGAAGAGAGGAGTTCACATCAAATACGCGAGAAGAATGCCGACTAAAAAATGTGAAATCAGCAGCAGTGACATAAATAAGGGTTACCCGCATTCTGTCAAGTTCGCACATCGTGTTGGTCACATTGGATTGTCTGTGGCACCTGTCTTTACTGTCACAGTGTTCGTTTCGTAGAGCAACTAGTTATAATCCGCTTTAGGTAACTTCCCACGCAGAAATAGTCACAAAGTTTCCTGTCGTTGCTAAGGCTGTTAGTTACGGTCACCTCTTCGACGTATAAAAATTCCCAGAGTTCTTGCAGAATCAATTGGGGGTAAAAAATGGAGCGTTCGACGATTGCCTCCATTGTTTCCGTCAGGAGCAACTGACCGTCTAAGCACTTGCTTTGGTGGCCTTATACCAAGGCCCATAGATGGCTTCTGATTAGTCGGTAGTTACGCAATGCTATTGCAGATGGTGTCAACATCTGCGCTGGTAGCGCCATCGCTCCCGTAGTAGCGTAAGCGCAACGACGAATATCTCTGCCTTTTCTCTGCATCTAGAGCTCGCTTCCATCTAGCGCTAAGATTGCTTCCACTGTCGCCGTTGAAATCTTCTCTAACATTCTTATTTCCAGAGGCTCTTCAATCGTAGTAATGCTGTACGTATATGCCTGTTACCGAACTTTTTTTCGTAAAAGAGTACTTTACATGGATAGTCAGGCAGCAGTTAGAGTTGACGGTAAATTGAGTTCATGGTTCAGAGTAGTTTCAGGGGTAAGACAAGGCTCAACCTGTCTCAACTGCTGTTCATATTATTTATGGATCATATGTTGAAAACAATAGACTGGCTGGGTGAGATTAAGATATGTGAACACAAAACAAGCAGTCTTGCATATGCGGATGACTTAGTTGTGATGGCAGATTCGACTGAAAGTTTGCAAAGTAATATTTCAGAGCTAGATCAGAAATGTAAGGACTATGGTATGAAGATTAGCATCTCCAAAACGAAAGTAATGTCAGTGGGAAAGAAATATAAACGGATTGTGTGCCAAATAGGAGGAACAAAGTTAGAACAGGTGGATGGTTTCAAGTACTTAGGATACATATTCTCACAGGATGGCAACATAGTGAAAGAACTGGAAGCGAGGTGTAGCAAAGCTGATGCAGTGAGCGCTCAGCTACGATCTACTCTCTTCTGCAAGAAGGAAGTCAGTACCAAGACTAAGTTATCTGTGCACCGTTCAATCTTTCGACCAACTTTATTGTATGGGAGCGAAAGCTGGGTGGATTCAGGTTACCTTATCCACAAGGTTGAGGTTACGGACATGAAAGTAGCTAGGATGATTGCAGGTACTAGTAGATGGGAACAATGGCAGAAGGGTGTCCACAATGAGGAAATCAAAGAAAAACTGGGAATGAACTCTATAGATGTAGCAGTCAGGGCGAACAGGCTTAGATGGTGGGGTCATGTTACACGCATGGGAGAAGCAAGGGTACCCAAGAGACTCATGGATTCAGCAGTAGAGGGTAGGAGGAGTCGGGGCAGACCGAGGAGAAGGTACCTGGATTCGGTTAAGAATGATTTTGAAGTAATAGGTTTAACATCAGAAGAGGCACCAATGTTAGCACTGAATAGGGGATCATGGAGGAACTGTATAAGTGGGGCTATGCTCCAGACTGAACGCTGAAAGGCATAATCAGTCTTAAATGATGATGATGATGATGAG
The DNA here is from genome assembly GCF_023864275.1 of Schistocerca cancellata. NCBI lineage: Eukaryota > Metazoa > Arthropoda > Insecta > Orthoptera > Acrididae > Schistocerca > Schistocerca cancellata. The sequence goes on from NC_064630.1 coordinate 7,469,834, forward strand.
TACTTTGCGTTTGTTTGTAGGGCTGTGCACAGCAACTACAGATTTCTCCAGTTCTCGATTTTCAGCATTCCTTTGGTGTTTTGCATAGCGGTACGAATAAAATGGCCTATGTGACTGCTTCCGCACTCAGATCCCAGCGAACCTGAGTCCGAGACTGTCCTTAACAAGGCAAAAGAACTCCTTTATGTTCTTAGGAGGTCGAAAAATATGTCTTACACCTCGTCTTCGCAGGACTCTACCTATTCTTCTGGATGTAGCGACATAAAATGAAAGGAATGCAATCGGTAGCTTATCCCATAGATATTCAGTATTTTCACGTTTTTTTTTTTCCTTCCTTGCAGAATGCTGACTTCATGCCACGTTAACCATTGACGTACGTCGGGTGATTGCTTTGGGAATCAAGTGGTCCTCGTCAGAAACAGTTTTGGCTCTGCGTACCAGTGCATTTAAAACAGTTCTCTTCTGGACTGGAAGATGAAAACTCTGGGCGCTAAGATATAAACCAGTGCGCGTCGGCGTGCGGTACACAGAGTGTCTGAGACGTCCTCCCGATTTTCTTTACAACGAAACATCGAGAAGTGGCAGCCTTCCTTCTTTCTCTGTCTCGACAGTGTACTGGATGTTTGGGAGCATGTTGTTCCTGTGGTCAAGGAAGTGGTCGATAGTTTCTATGGTGTGTGACCAGATCCTAAACGTGTCGTCTACATAACGATACAACAAAGATGGACGAAGGGGAGCCAAATGTAACGAACGTTCCATAAAAACTTATTCCGCCCGTCATTTCATAAAAATTTACTTACTTATAAGAAGTACACGGTCATCATAACATCTCAGAACAACTTTAACGCTTGCGATGGAATATTTACTACCAATAGTTGATTACGACCTTCACAGTAATTTTTGTAAATAGTGGGATCACATCCAGGTTGACTAAAATATCGTTTGGGCGATTTTTGATTTTCTCAGTGATCACCTGGGAGGTTCTGATGTTATTTTCAAAGCGGCGAACTATCGGAGTCAATAACTTATGTATTTGGCTAGCCTACAGGTAGAAAAATCAATAACGCTAACACTCGATCTGAATGGAGTACCTTCATTGCCCACTTTAGGTACAGCGTGGGAGGTCTAGGAGCTCGAGCTCTAAGATTTTTCATCACATCCAATTGTAGACCAGAATTTTTTAGAACTTCCACCGTTTTTCTGCTCTGTGACAGAGTTGGGTCCCATTTTAGGCATTCGTAAGTGCCATCCTGCGGCCATGTAAAAAAAAAAATAAGTAACGTGCATTAAGTCTGGCTGCCCTCGTCCATCGGTAATTTTATCGTTATGTTGTCGACACATTTATAATCTGCCCATATGGCGCAGAATGTATTGAGCACATCCTTAAACACCGAACAGCATGCATCCAGGCTACCAGTTCACTGCCGAGTCCCAGAAAGCAGGAAGGCTGCCATTTTTAAATGTTTTATTGTAACGAAAGTTGGATATGAGTCTAGGCCACTCAGTCAAATTCAAGCAGATGCACACTGATTTACATTTTAGTGCCCAAAATTTTTATTCTCCAGTCCAGAAGAGAGCACTTTTAAAAATATTGCTACACAGAGCAAAAGCTGTTTATGACGAGGACCGTCTCGATTCTGGAATTAATCATCTGACTTACGTGTTCAGAAAGAGCTGCTCCGCTTCACGTGATATGAAGTCAGCATTCTCCAAGAAAAGGAAACGTGACAAGCTGGACAATTGCGGGATGAGCGACGGTTGTATTCCTTCTATTCTGTGGCGCTACATCCAGCAAAATATGCAATCCTGGGAAGACAAGGTATAACACCTATTTTCCGACGTATTAAGAAGGTAAAGAAGATGCTGTTAAAGACAGTCTCGGCCTCAAGATCACTGGGATTTATAAAATCCCTCGTGAGTGCGGAAGCAATTCTATTTAAAGTATTCGCAGTTGCGATTGTGGGCAACCATCATCTGTATAATGGAACGACGACAGTAAAAATTTCTGCCGGTCCGGAACTTGAACCCGGATTTCCCACTTATCGCGACCGGTCGCCTTACCATACATTATTTTTAGTCGCCTTAACCGGTTTTTTTTAACGGCTGCACCCTGTATTTTTAATTTTCTTTTTTTCCCTTTTTTACTTATTTTCATTTGCAACTAAATTGTACAACGATGGTTTTCGACGTTACACGAATAATCAAACTTCTTACATGATACAGGGAACGAAAGGCTATTTACAGTTTGTACAGAAACCAGATGGCAGTTATAAGAGTCGAGGGATATGAAAGGGAAGCAGTGGTTGTTATTCAATGTTATTCAATCTGTATATTAAGCAAGCAGTAAAGAAAACAAAAGAAAAATGCGGAGTAGGTATTAAAATCCATGGAGAAGAAATAAAAACTTTGAGGTTTGCCGATGGCACTGTAATTCTGTCAGAGACAGCAAAGGACTTGGAAGACCAGTTGAACGGAGTGAACAGTGTCTTGAAAGGGGGATATAAGATGAAGATCAACATAGCAAAACCAGGACAATGGAATGTAGTCGAATTAAGTCGGGTGATGCTGAGGGAATTAGATTAGGTAATGAGACACTTAATGTGGTAAATGAGTTTTGCTATTTGGGGAGCAAAATAACTGATGATGGTCGAAGCAGAGAAGATATAAAATGGTGACGGGCAATGGCAAGGATAGTGTTTCTGAAGAAGAGAAATTTGTTAACATCGAGTATAGATTTAAGTGTCAGGAAGTCATTTCTGAAAGTATTTGTATGGAGCGTAGCCATGTATGAAAGTGAAACATGGACGATAACTAGTTTGGACAAGAAGAGAATAGAAGCTTTCGAAATGTGGTGCTACAGAAGAATGCTGAAGATAAGGTGGGTAGATCATGTAACTAATGAGGAGCTATTGAATGGAATAGGGTAGAAGTGGAGTTTATGGCACAACTTGACAAGAAGAAGGGACCGGTTGGTAGGACATGTTCTGAGGCATCGAGGGATCACAAATTTAGCATTGGAGGGCAGCGTGTAGGGTAAAAATCATAGAGATAGGCCAAGAGATGAATACACTAAGCAGATTCAGAAGCAGATTCAGAAGGACGTAGGTTGCAGTAAGTATTTGGAGATGAAGGAGCTTGCACAGGTTAGAGTAGCGTGCAGAGTTGCATCAAACCAGTCTCTGGACTGAAGACCACGACAACAACATTCCAGTCTCCAGGGCGGGACACCCTCTTCGCCTAGGGAGTGTGAGAGTTTCATACTTGGCCTTGAATGTGCGACCAGTACTGACAAAATAACCGAAGGCTGCTTGAATCCGACGCACCATGTAAGTAGGCTGTTTAGGTTTTCTTATTGGTAACGCCACGTAGCGCTCTGTATGAAAATCACTGGCTGTGCTGTGTGCAGTCCGTGGCTAGTTTGCATTGTTGTCTGCCATTGTAGTGTTGGGCAGCTGGATGTTAACAGCGCGTAGCGTTGCGCAGTTGGAGGTGAGCCGCCAGGAGTGGTGGATGTGGGGAGAGAGATGGCGGTATTTTGAGAGCGGACTATCTGGACGTGTCTCATTAAGAAAGAGTAAACTGGTAAGACTGGATGTCATGAACTGATATATATAATATGACTTTTGAACAATATTAAGGTAAATACATTGTCTGTTCTTTATCAAAATCTTTCATTTGCTAACTATGCCTATCGGTAGTTAGTGCCTTCAATAGTTTGAATCTTTCATTTAATTGGGAGTAGTGGCGCTCGCTCTATTGCAGTAGTTCGAGTAACGAAGATTTTTGTGAGGTAAGTGATTCATAAAAGGTATAGGTTATTGTTAGTCAGGGCCATTCTTTTGTACGGATTTTTGAAAGTCAAATTGCGTTGCGCTAAAAATATTGTGTGTCAGTTTAAGCACAGTCATGTATAATTTTTCTAAGGGGACGTCTCAACCATCGTTGAAGAGATAGGTAAAATTTGTTCGGTGCGTATTATGCGAGAAGCCATATAGATCTTAATAAAATGCGCCCTTTTTAACACGTCTGTTGCGTGAAATAACGGAATTCTAACGCCTGCCATGATGTTCTTAAGAAGAGGCCGGAAGTTGATGACCATGGTGTGACGGATGTCTCGAGTAAAAGCTATTCCTAGAAAGCGTAGGGTTTCGATGTCCTGAACGGAGCCACACACTAATCATGGAGTCCCCTTCCAGTGGTCATAGCGCAGAATTTGGCGACATTCAAGTGGCTGCCCGCACCGCTCCCGTATTGTTCGATCCACAATGTTGCCCCTTGAACATCATCGTCGACACTTCCGTTCCTGTAAGTATTCAGCGTTTTTACTGAACCCGACTGCGCCATACGGTTTGTCGTTTGAGGTTGATCGTGCGCACATAAACATTATAATAAAGACGTGGTCGTCTGCAAAGGCGCGGCCTTTGAATGTGTGTCCTTGCAGGGTGATCCCTGATAAACGACGCTGCAAACGGCAGAGTAGCGTTTCTAATGGGATGGCGTACAACCCTGTCGATCTGACCGTGCGATCGATATTTGTGTTGCTGTCTTGTCATCGTGCTCGGACAGCTGCGCCTTCCAAGAGGCGCCGAGTAAGGGCGTCAGTCTTTAGCCTTGACGCGTTGAACCTCTTCCTGCCGTTCTGGGGATGGTGGGTGCTCCACGAGGTCCCGGGGGATCTTGTAATGAAAGTCTGGCGTGTTTCGGTGCCACAGAATTCGTTCCTCGTCGTACTGCACCAGGTTGCAGCGTGTGTTGTACCCAACACACAAATATGGACGAATATCGCGTGATGCGTCAATCGCAGGATTCCCACGTCATCGTGACCATTGATCGACATTCCCGTTCCTGTAAGTATCCAACGTTAAGTTTTCACCGAACACGACTGCGCCATACGGTTTGTCGTTGGAGGTTGATCGTGCACACATAAACACTGTGATCTGATAAAGTCGAAGGCCATCTTTCCACGTTCACGACATCCGAAGCGAGCAAGAAAAGTACGTAGACGCAATCCAATCGACTGGCTGGGTGGCTCGAGTAAAATTTGGATATTGATCCTTTCTCGCGAGAACACAGTTGAAATCTTCACCGGTAATTATGTGCTCGTGTCGTCCCAGAAAAAGCGACATGATTGTTTGAGGAAAAAACTACGAACGCTCTCGTCGTTCGACTGTGCCGGATGGCGCACAGATATTCACTAGTCTTATCCCGTGGTACTGTCAGTGCTGCCCCTCACGCACGCTGCAAGTAAGTGACTTCTTCTACTGCAATGCCGTCGTGCACGATAATCGCTGCTCAACTGTCTCGGTTGGCGGCTTGTGTAAAGTATGCAGCATAACCAAAAAAGTCGAGCAAAGTTTCTTTCCGTAGCTCCCGCATGAACGCAATGTCAATGTCCGGTGCTCTTTACGTGTCACGTAACAACTAAAGCTTAACGAAGGAAGCGATCGTATTTAAACTGATGGTGGCAATTCTGTACGCCTGCATCGGCAGCACGTTGATGTGCGCGCCAATATTGGTAGCAACGAATGTCGTAGGGTCCTAAGTTTTGTCTCTCTCCTGATCATGCCCAGTTCATCGGAGCGGCCTGTGACGTTTCTCCGTCTAGCAGTGTTTCAGGAACAACATCGTCCGCCCACTGAACGGGGCAGAGATGTCCGGTCAGTGCTGATGCAGGTGGAGTCATTGTCTTCAGGGCGTCCGTGCTGGCGGGATGGGGAACAACTCCTTTGTGGTCTGCAGGGCGTAGCTGTGTTCCAGAGCCACTCACTAAAATTTGTAAATTATAGATTGCAGCAATCAGTCGTCCTTATTAAATTTTATTAGGCAGATCTAGATTTAGGCTAGAAACTAGCCATTCTCAGTGCTAAGAATCCCAGAAGTACATAGTCAGATAATGTCAGAAAAAGTTACAAGTAATGGCTTAACTCATATGGTTTGTATATTACGAGGTGCATTCAAGTTCTAAGGCCTCCGATTTTTTTTCTAATTAACTACTCACACTCATTCGTGGCACCCACCTGGATGACACTTTTCGCATTTTCAGGTCGTCATGCAGGATTGTGTGCACGGAACCCACAGAAATGCCAACTCTGGAGGCGATCTGTACAACAGTCATTCGGCGATCCCCCAAATCAATTCTCTCCACTTTCTCGATCCTGTCGTCAGGCCGGCTTGTGCGAGTCCGAGGTTGTTTCGGTTTGTTGTCACACGATGTTCTGCCTGCATTAAACTGTCGCACCCACGAACGCACTTTCGATACATCCATAACTCCATCACCACATGTCTCCTTCAACTGTCGATGAATTTCAATTGGTTTCACACCACGCAAATTCTGAAAACGAATGATTGCACGCTGTTCAAGTAAGGAAAACGTGGCCATTTTAAGTATTTAAAACAGTTCTCATTCTCGCCGCTGGCGGTAAAATTCCATCTGCCGTACGGTGCTGCCAACTCTGGCACGTATTGACAATGAACGCGGCCTCATTTTAAAACAATGCGCATGTTTCTATCTCTTTCCAGTCCGGAGAAAAAAAAATCGGAGGCCTTAGAACTTGAATGCACCTCGTACGTTCCACTATTATTTTCTCTCAATGCATGTACTGCCTGTTGATAGGGCTTCCCCCATAGTTCATTGAATACTACTGTTTGCGGAAGGCAGGCTGTATGGAGAACATATCGGTTGGTTACATGGCACCATCTACATGAACTACATATATAAACTTCAAGCGTGCAAACCACTTCAAATTTGCATGAGAATTACATAAAATGAAACGTAAGTAAAATTATTTACATTGTCGTCCAACTTATTGCATATTTGCCGGCAAGTAATAAAATTTCCATGTTGACTCCTTGTGAGATACCTGCATATACAGTACGACAGCAATTCAAGATATTGGTTATTTTGAATTTACAGGGAAAATCGGTTTGAAGGGATAAAGAGGTTAGTACCCTCTATATCTATAGCGGAATAGCCAAACTGCACCAAACATGCATCTGACTGACATTGGGCGCCATTTATGGACAATTTAGTTAATATGATTATGTTTTAATAAAGGGAGATATAATGTAAAGATAAAAATGTATTTATGCCATATCAACTAACAGGTGTATACTCGTACAGCACGTGCCTTCATGTGTCTCATATATTCTTTAAAAACATTAAAAAGTTTTATCAATCTGACGTAATTTCCATGTTTTAATGGAAATAACGGACTCACAATGAGTGAACATGGAAATTTTATTACTTGCCGGCAAATATGCAATAAAGTGGACGACAATGTAAAGAATTTTACTTATGTTTCATTTTATGTAATTCTCATGGAAACTTGAAGTGGTTTACTTCCCTTGAAGTTTATATGCGTACCTCATGTAGATGGCGCCATGTAACCAACCAATGTGTTCATAGAGCCTGCCTTTCACAAACAGTAGTATTCAATGAACTGTGGGTAAAGCCCGATCAGCAGGCATTACATGCACTGAGCGAAAATAATAGTGGTATGTTGAGCGAAAATAATAGTGGTATGTAATATACAAACCATATGAGTTAAGCCATTACTTGCAACTTTTTATGACGTCATCTGACTGTGTACTTCTTCTATTCTTAGCATTGAGAATGGCTAGCTTCTAGCCGAAATCTAGATCTGCATAATAAAATTAAAAAAGAATGACTGATTGCTGCAATCTATAATTTACAAGTCAATATAACAGTCACTGAGTGCGACAGCTTTCCGAATGGAAGGCAACCTGACACAGTAAAACGTCCTGCCACCTTGGAGGTGGGTATAGGCAAACGCGCATGCGATGTTCTCCTGGGAAACTTCTGATGGGCATGTGACGATGCCATCTTGGAAGCACGACTGCGACTCAGCCTTCGATGTCATCCTCTTCTTGCATCGTTTTGGTGACCTTTTATTTGCGGGGATGTGCTTCAGAGTTGGACAATGAGATGGAGTCGCGACGTTGAGGAACGAAGACGGCAATAGGGAGAACCAAGGCAAGTCTGACAGAATCTTCATCCGGCATCTGTATCTCCGGGGAAGCGGTCTGACGCTGTTGTGCACGGTTGCCTTCGTCTCGTCCGGTCTCTCCAGGTTGTTGCTGTGAAGGCGGCTGGAGAGCGTAGGGTCTCAGTGCCGCCGTAAAGGTGTGTGGAAGGGATGTCATAGCCGGAATGGGAGAAGCTCCGTAATTCTGCTTTGGAGGCAGTTTATTTTGCACATGACATTCCCTACCACATCCAGAACAGGTCAGTGGCTGCCCACCGTATATGACTACGGCCCGGAAACCGGCAATGGAAAGGTAGGACGGGTCATGTATCTGTAGCTCAAGGCGGACTTCACACACTCCGTTCAAAACTGGGTATGTAGTGAAGCGTGTCCATTTTCTGCTGCATGCCCGAGTACTGTTCCGTAAGGGGGCAGTCCCGCCATCAAGCTTTTCGAATGGACGTTCGAAGATACGGTACGTGCATAATCCCAGGCCAGGATGTTCAACAATTAATGGGACGATGTGACGCACCGAAAGCCGGAATTTGAGGCCATCTTTCGTCCGTTCCAAGATGTTGTCGCAAGCTGCGTCGTTTGTCAGTTCGACGTAAACCACACTACTAACGATGGACAAGTGTCTTTTGATGTCTTCATCGGAGATCTTCACTTCATCACGTAGGTGTTGTTCGACAGCGAGTGCTTTCGGTTGTGCATGTTGTTGTCGTGCATATTAGTTCGAAAAGGTAAACTTCTGTGTGGTTTTACGGGAGCAGTTGGCCATTTTATCGTTGACCGTAACGCAAGCGAATACCACTGTAAACGATCGCGGCCGGCTGCTGTGGCCGAGTGGTTCTAGGCGCTTCAGTCCAGAACAGCGCTGCTACTAAGGTCGCGGGTTCGAATCCTCCCTCGGGCATGGATGTGTCTGATGTCCATAGGTCAGTTAGGTTTAAGTAGTTCTAAGTCTAGTGGACTGATGACCTCAAATACTAAGTCCCATAGTGCTCAGAGCCATTTGAACCATTTGAAAACAAACGCGAGGCACAATCCGTCGCTAGGACGTAAACAGGTGCATCCTCACTGCTACGCCACCGAAGGCGAACTACCACAGGCTACCCAAGCACGACTCACGGACAGGCTCAAACTACCGTTATGTCGTCAGCCACGTGTCTAAAGTCCGTACTAGAGCGCCCGTTACCTACATTCCCGTATAGGGGAGACATTGTTACTTGAAACTCGCTGGCTCGGTGTCAGCAGATAAATACACTGCAGTGCTTGTGTTGTTCCTAAGTACGATACAATCTTTCTTAAGACATTAAATGTATTCTCACTTGCGAATATGGACAATCATTAGCTGTGTAACGGAATGACGACAATGAGTATTTGTAGCCAATCGTAACTATAAACTGGATTTCCCGTTCATCGTGAGCGGTCGTTCTACCATCAGACTATATGGGCAGAACTCATGAGCCCAGACGCAAACTTCTACAAGTCGTCAACCATCAGTGTACAGCCTGCGCCCGTACATCCATTATGTACATTCCTGTAGAGGAGAGACATTTTTAGTTGAAAGTCACGTGTCCGCTGTCGGCGGATAAATACTATGCTGGAGCGCCTGTGTTGTTCGGAAGTACGATACAAAGTTTTTTTGACATGCATCGGAAGAACACAGGACTGAAACATCGCAGTTGTATCGGTCAGTCGATCCGTACAGTTTCCGACCGCTCTGCAAAAATTCAACGGCATATTAAAAAATCGAGAACTGGAGAAGCGTGCGGTTGCTGAGCGTGACATAAAACAAACCGAGGATACTCTTCCACGAAACAAATGTTTGGTCTCAAGCATCTACGTACTGGCTGTAGAAATACGAGGTGTGGCTAGAAAGAAACCGGACTAGTACTGGTGAAACAATAAAACGAATGCAATAAGGCTGAAAGTCGCGTGGCCTGTCACGTGACTCTCGCTCCGCCTACTGCTCGAGTTTCATCTGCCTCCTGCACTCAGTCTGCCCGTGGCGTCTGTTTTAAGTAGTTGACGTTTTGTCTGTGCGTCGGAAAATGTTGAGTGTACAGAAAGAACAGCGTGTTAACATCAAATTTTGTTTCAAACTAGGAAAATCTGCAAGTAAAACGTTTGTAATGTTACAACAAGTGTACAGCGATGATTGTTTATAGCAAACACAAGTGTTTGAGTGGTTTAAACGATTTAAAGATGGCCGCGAAGACACCAGTGATGACACTCGCACTGGCAGACCATTGTCAGCAAAAACTGATGCAAACATTGAAAAAATCGGTAAACTTGTTCGACAAGATCGCTGCTCTGCTCTGATTGTTAAATGGCGATCTTGTCGAACAGGCCACGCGACTTTCAGCCTTATTGCATTCGTTTTATTGTTTCACCTGTACTAGTCCGGTTTTTTTCTAGCCACACCTCGTATGAATGCTCGAGAATACTTCTAATCGTGACAGTGGATAGAATCTCAGCGGTGCATGGAAGTGAGCTGTCGATGGAGATCAGACGCAGAGACATTCGTGTCAGTGTTTGCGGTGCTACGGGAGCGGTGGTCACGCTAGCGCAGACGTTGACACAGTCTACGACGGTATTACGTAATTACCGATTAATCAGTAGCTGTTTATGGGCCATAATATACATCCACCAAGGCAAGGCCTTAGACGGCAGCTGCTCCTGACGAAGCCAATAGAGACAATCGTCGATAGCTACAGGTTTTACACTGAACCGGCGAACCAAAAAAACCTGAGAAAGCTATATACATGTGTCGTCACGAAAGATTTCATTCCTTTATCGTTTGGACTTTTACCGAAGTACTTAGGTCGACAAAGTATTTCCTACGATTACTGTAATATGATTATTTGAACTGTTTAGTAACTATAAATCATTAATTCCTCCCCCATTTCTTTATTTCAATTATTGTAATTTCATTATGACACGTAATGTCATTTATTTAATTTTTTCTTAAGGTATTCTGATAATTGTCTCTGTAGCGTATCAACAGGTAGCAGAATGCAGCCTTATCATTGAAAATTCTCGAGATTTTGTTACTTTTTATTAAAACCTTAGCACTAATAATGAAGTAACAAATACACTGAAATTAATGTTAGTGGTATAATTCGTTCGGAAATCCTGGTTCGCCTACATGTAAAGAGTATACCGTTACAAATGAAAAGTTGTGCCAGGTTTGCATAAGAAACCGGAATTCTTGCTTTTGTCAATTCTTAGTCGAATTATGTATGCTGTAAATGGTTGATGGCTGCTCGGACAGATTTCGCGATTCGAATCTCATTTTAACATAAATTATACAAAAACAATGTGCACAATACTTCAAACCGCTGTATTCAATCACGGCTCCCCTTAAACAATAAATAACTAAACTCCGTCCGAACAGGCTACGAAAGCCCAACGGTACCGACCGAAAGCCGTTTCATGGTCCAAATGGCTCTGAGCATTATGGGACTCAACTTCTGAGGTCATTAATCCCATAGAACTTAGAACTAGTTAAACCTAACTAACCTAAGGACATCACACACATCCATGCCCGAGGCAGGATTCGAACCTGCCACCATAGCAGCAGCGCGGTTCCGGACCGAAGCGCCTAGAGCCGCTAGGACGCAACGGCCGGCCGCCGTGTCACCCTCAGTCCACAGACACTACTGTATGCGGATAAGGAGGATCATGTGGTCAGTACACCATTCTTCCGGCCATATCAGTGACCAACGCCGCTACTTCTCAATCACGTAGATCCTCAATTGGCCTCACTAGGGCTGAGTTCACAGTGCTTGCCAATAGCGCTCGGCAAACCAATCCAGGTGCTAACCAAGCCCGAGAGCGCTTAACTTTGGTGAGCTGACGGTAACCGGAGTTACCACTGAGGCAAGGCCGTTGGTAAGTTTGAATAAATGCAGGGTAGAAAATATATGATTGAAAGCACAGTGCTAAGATTCTGCTCTCTGTAAATGTGACTTTTGTGAGTAGGTGGAACACTTAGAAGAGATGCGAGATGTAACTCTTTTCAGAAAGAATTTTCGCTCTGCAGCGGAGTGTGGGACGCTGTCAGATAAAAACTCCGTGCCGAACAAGGACTCGAACCAGGAACCTTAGCCACAAGGAATGCAGGAAAGCTTCTGTAAAATCTGGAAGGTAGGGGAAGGAACACTGGTCTAAGTAAAGTTATTAGTGCAGTGTGTCGAACTTGGATAGCTTAGCTGGCAGAGTACATGCCCCCAGAATGCGAGGTGCTAGGTTCGAATCTCGGACCGACAAACAGTTTTAATGTGCCAGGAAGTTTCATGTATTTTTCCAACTGAACTACGTACTGTCAGTAAGTAAGATACAGCTATTTGTTCCCTCTGTTATAACCTTCATTTGCATTATACTAAATAAGCAGATAACAGCAGAGGGTGCAGCTTTTCCAGGATCCTGTTAGATAGGCCCATCGACTTGGCTGATGTGCTGCGCATAGGTAAAACAGGCTGTGTGACATGGAAGAGACATTGTTGATGAATAACGAAACCAGCCACAAATACTTTTAAAACACTTTCATTTCAGAGCCGTAGCCGGCCATTCATATCCATCTTCGGTTGACTAACGTTTCCAGTTACACAGCATCATGTGGTCAGCTCTAGCACTGCATAAGAATGTTTGATTATTTGTTTCGAAGTCAAAAACATGGTAATGGGACTGGATTTAATCAGATATGTGGTGAAACAGCTGAATGCACTTACATACTTTCCAGTGGACGGCGCTTCGTCTTGCCGTGCTCCCTATTCGCTTCCAGCACAATGTACCAACTGTGGCATTAGAAAGAGCTCACACGTTTAAAACAAATCACTGTGGCACGTGAAACACACTTCAAAATTTCCTTCACGTCATTGTGGTCTTCACACATACTCACTTGATCTTCACTGTATGTTTTTGTCTACGAAGCAGAGGGCATTCACTAAGCAAAGATGTAACTGATATCTAATTGAGCAGCGATCTAAATTAAGCAAAGAAAATATGTTGGTGGTACAACACTTAAAAACAGAGGAAGATTTATTTGTAGGCTGAAATTACTGTGTAAGGACTACAAGAAGTTATTTTCAGTTTGAGTTTTTTTTCTTCTTAAAAAAAGAACAACACAATTGGCAGTGTAAATTTTAACGAAGCACTGCAAAACCACCAGGTTATAATTTATACATATAGCTACACAGATATATCTATATTATGTACAGAACTTTTGAATGATCATTTGAGTTTATGAGTTAGTTGAGGAAAATATAAAATTAAAAATGTGCATAGGAGGCGGGGGGGAGGGGGTATGTTAAGAGCGTTGTTCAATTTTAAAGTCTGGATTTAAGTAACGGCATTTCGAAAGTTGTTAAAGAAACCTGAAAAAAGCTTGTCCTACAGTTGTTACATAAGAAGTTCTGTCTTCGAGTACAATCTTTTTCTTTCTTTAACGCTTTGCACCTCAATATGTTTTATTTCCTTGGTTTAGATCGTTTCTCAGTACGAAATCAGTTAGATCTTTGTTTGGTGAATGCTCTTTGCTTTGTAGATAAAAAACATCGCGTGAAAATGGAATAAGCCTGTGTGAAGCCCACAATGACATGAAGAAAGTTTTGGAATGTGTTTTACGTGTCAGAGTGGTTTGTTTTAGTGTGCTGTTTATGATGCAACAGGTTATACACCGTACTGGAAACGCGTAGGAACCCCGGCAAGACAAATCACCTCCCCTGGAAAACATGTAAGTGTATTGAACTACTCCACCTTAGACCTAAATAAACACAGTCCTATTGGCACGTTTCTTCCATCGAAGTAAAACTTAAGTCGCACTATATATTGAAACATTCTTATCCTGTGCTGGAGCTGATGACAAGCTGATATTGAAAAGATTCACGTAACTGGAAATGTTAGACACCTGAAGATTGGCATGTGTGCCAGAAATCGGTCAAGATTGTGAAATAAGAGTCACTGAGTATACAAGATGATCCAGTGTGGATAAAATAACATAGAGCAGGGACTTGTTGTGTACTGTGTTATTGTAAAGAAAGTGCAGCTATCGCTTCAAGTTCAGGGACGGCTGTAATTAATATATGGCAGCGAAACTTGTTAGACATTGCAGTGCATTAATATAAATATTTCCACATGTAATGCATTAAGAACAGGTGTAAGAGGTCCGAGCAGATGTAATTTCGATGTATTGCTCATGCGCTGCCTGCGATATGCAAGGTATAAGAGAATCGCTGACCAGAGAGCAGTGTTGACTGCAGTAGGAACTGTGTAGCTGTAGCAGTAAGTTGTTGCTAGTCTGCGTTTGTCTGGAGTCTGCCCTGGTCTGGTCTGGTGTATCGTGTTGGTTGGCCGGTCGTGCTGCAGCGATGCCGGAGCCTGAGTATTATTGTACAAGGTAAAAAGCAGCCTCGCGCGTATCTAGTAATGTTATCTGAACTCCCATGTAAATTTTTTAAAAATGTCCTAATAATAATCTTTGTCATATAAAGTAATTTTTTTAATAAGCATTCATTTCAATTTAAAGAATTTACTAATTTCTCCAATCCATGATCATTCCGATTGTTGCAAAAGAAAAATCAGTTGCTTCCTTTCACAAATGACCAATCGATCGGCCAGCATTGCACAGAGCTGTGCCGGAAAAATTTATTGTAAGAGCAGATATATTCTACAATTTTATTCAGGTAAGAATTTTTCCTTTTTCATTCAGAATGATCTTACAGGGCCATGACGCAGCACTGCTGTCGTCCAAAATTTACCAGGTTACTGAATTTATTTTTTATTACGAGGTTTAGGAATTTTTCTGTTTCGAGCTTACATTAAATGAGAAAAGAATTTTGTGGGTACATTAAATGGGAAACAAATTTTGTGTGGAGTTTAAATGTGAATGAATTTCTGTAGGGAGGTTATAAATGGGAACCAACTTTGTTCTGAGGTTACACTAAAATTAGAATCATATTCTTATTATAATTAATTCAATTTTTTGTGGGGAGGCTACACTTGAGTGAAATAGCCGACTCGAATAATTTGACCGATAATACTTGCGACACTCAGTGTAATGATGACAATCCTCCATTTACAGACAGACAGTGCCTACCGACCACTAGTAATGATTTTGATCCTGATGATGAACAAACAAATTCAATTATGTCCACAGTAAATGTAACAATTGATGACGCGGCACGTTCCGATACAATGAACGCTGCCCAGTTTGACACTCCCGGTTTGCAAAATTTGAATTGTGAACAGATAAAATTTTCTCACGAAGATGAAGAATGTAGTCAAAATACGTCAGATTTATTTGATTCCGAGGTAGTGACCCACAGTGCACATCCGATTGGCAAACCTTTTCGAGAATCACAGAATGACCAAATGGTTACACAAAACGTGACAATTACAGATACGCCATCAAACAGCACAGAGAATAGAGTAGGTAATATTGGCATGAATGAAGTTATGGCATTATTGCTACAACTTAATGAAAATTTCAAACAACAAATTAATGAATCAAAGAAACAACTTAGTGAAAATCTCAAACAACAACTAAATGAAAATAATGAAAATCTCAAACAACAACTCAATGAAAAACTAGACAATAATTCTAAACAGTCGAATGAAAAACAAGTCAACAATTACAAACAACTTAATGAAAAACTAGATAACAATTCCAAACAGCTTAGTGAACAGATTACAGGCGTTGCCGTGCAATGTCATGATACTAAGGAACAATTACATGAGGAAATTAAGGCTTGTGCTAGGAACGGTAGTGAAGAAATTAGATCTGTGGCACAAGAATTAAGGAATACACAAGCAGCTACAACGAAATTACTTAGAGATGAAATTAGTGCAATCGCTAAACAATGCTCTGAAAACGCAACACAGTTACGCGACGAGTTTAAATTAATGTCAGCAGAACTTTCACGCACACTGGATGCAAAAGTAGACGCGAAATTTGACCAACAGAACAGCCAAATTGACGAACGTTTTAATCACCACCTACAAAACAGTGAAACGCGTTACCGTAAATTTATACAGGAACAGAATAAAGTAAAGCAACAAGTCATGGAAACAATTACTGCGCAGAGACAGGAAGATAAGCGTAAATTGTTTACGAAAGCAAAAACATACGTAGACAACAATATTGCTACAGTATCAGACGAAATCAAACAGTTGAACACCGAATTGCATGATGAAATTTCTGATCTTTAAACAAAAACAGACACACACACATTAGACTTTCAGACAATGACCAACAGACTTGAAAAGTTGGAACTAATACAGGATCCGGATGCCATCAAGGCAGACGTTAAAAAATTGAACAAAAACACACGTGAATTACAAAAACAAATTAATGCTTGTGATGCTAAAAACGATGATCAGGTAAAAGTACTGACTGAAAAGTATGATGAATTAGCCAGTCTTATTGACGTTATCGAAAGTAATAATGACAGAAAATCAAACGATACGTGACCAATTTCGTTCAACCAAACACCCGAATTCCAAAACTTACAGCAGACAATCAGTGTGAGAGGTTCGTCCAATAATACATTACGTAGAAAATTGTCATCTTTACAGCAAGAAGTGACAGAGATGAAAAATGTTTCAATCTCTAACACGACACAGCATACGCCACTTTCCGAACATTTGTCAGACTCACACAGCCAGTATAATTTAGGTAATTTACAGAGAGTACGTGAATTAGAGTCCGAACAGTCACAGACAAATAGATTATC
Source organism: Schistocerca cancellata (assembly GCF_023864275.1). Taxonomy (NCBI): domain Eukaryota; kingdom Metazoa; phylum Arthropoda; class Insecta; order Orthoptera; family Acrididae; genus Schistocerca; species Schistocerca cancellata. Next base: position 7,486,560 of record NC_064630.1, read on the forward strand.
ATACAATCCTGAACCTGTTCAGACATACAGAGACGATAATCTTGATTATAAGCAATTTTCATCCCTTAGAAAATTTAAGGCATTTAAAGATGACAGAACAAAGATTCACCCTTTGGACTGGATACAACAACTTGCTTTCGAATTTTCGCCGGCATTGCCTGTAATGTAGAAATTAAAATTTATTTGCAGCGCGTAAGTGACCTCAGGGGATTCATTACACTTCGATGAATATGTGCTGTAGCGTGAAAGGCCCCGAGCCGTAGTAGTGCTGTTTCATCTTTAGTTTTCTGCACTGCTGCCTTCTCTTCTACTATCCTTTATATCTATCAAAACAGCTCTTCAACTATCGATCTATCTAGGATTAGAAACGTGTAAAGAAAACCCGATATGACAAGTTTTACCGAAAGTGACAATTTTCATTAGACACTGCAGAACTACCAGCGTAATTTTAATGAAAGATAGAAGTGTAATCATCAGTATGAACAAAATTTTCAGCTATCGCAGACGCATTTTGGCAACAATAGAGTTTTTTTCCCCACAACAGCAACAAAACCAGCCGGTTAGCATACTTAACCAACAATGTAGTCTGCAAGGTCAACCAAGCTTTAATGTTTCGCCGCCTACACGTATAGCGTCGGTTCCACCAAATAGTAACGCACAGCAGCAAGGAAATCACTGCGTACAGAAAACACACCATTTCAATTCCTATCGCGACGCGCTGTATAGTAATGACTATCATGACAGACGTAAAAGTAATGAGCACAATTTTCAGCGTACGTTTAATAACAGTCGGTCTTACCAGCAACAAAATCATCCGCAACAACAGATTATCGTGAATGAACCAGACAGTAGGCATCATCCCGAACGTAATACGTCAGGACGAAATAACAGAATAGTTCAAATAGTTGAAATGCCACAGCATCCTCCCGCAAATAATAGCACGTCAGAAAGAATTTGACTTGATACAGTACAGGTTGCATCTTCCAGCAACGTAAGCCATACTTTTGACACACAGAATCTTGTTCACGAAAATGTTATTAGTTTTGACGACATCCGATACACACTTTTGCATGTAAGACAGAATCACAACGCATGTAGACGACATTCTTATTGCAGAAGCTAACTGGTGTGAACACAATCTTATCCTTGAACAACTGTTGCAAACTTTTCGTGCACAAGGACTCACAGTCAATCTTAGCAAATCGCACTTTGGCAAAACTTCCATCAAATCTCTTGGACATGTAATTTCAGCAGAAGGCATTGCGCCTGACCCGGAAAAACTTCAAGCCTTACGTGACATTACTGTACCTACGACGAAGAAACAATTACGCAGCTTTCTGGGATTAATTAACTTTTTTCGTAAATTTATTCATTACTCTGCTTTAGACATCCCTAGATTATGTCAATTGACAGGTAAAAACACTATTTGGTCCCGGTATAGCCAAGCACATTCTGGATTTGTCAATCAAGCTTTGTTGAATGCACCACTTTTATCACATCCAGATCTTACTAGAAAATTTTCCATTGCCACCGACAGTTCTAACACCACTTTAGGCGTACACGTTTTTCAGGAAATTGAAGAAGATGGTTGTACAGTAATTAAAAACATCGCCTTTGCGAGTCGCATTCTGTCACCTACTGAACGTAATTATTCTGTTACAGAACTTGAAACATTATGTGTTGTATGGGCATTTACGAGATTTAGGCATTTTCTTTATGGAAGACACACTACCGTTTACCCAGATCATAGAGCTATACAGTTTTTACTTTCCGAAAATATGGTAGTAGACGCTCTATCCAGTTCTCTCAGCAACAATCAGCAAGACATCGCAACCAACTTCCGCCAAGCAAATTTTAGCGGTATGTATATTCAACAAGTTGCATTTGAAAATTTCATTTCGTCGTCATTACGAGACATAGCACAAGAGCAGAGTAAAGACAACGTATGGAAAGAAATTAAACACCTTTGGCAAGATTGGAATAATGTTACCATTAGAAACCATTACACTGTACGCAATAATATTCTGTTTCGCCGCTCTCACCTTGACAGCAACAATTGGTTACTATGTATTCCTGACGAGCTTGTTAACAAATTAATTTGGTATACTCATTTAAGTTACGCAGATTACGGAGCCAGAAAATGTTTTCTTATACTGAGACAGAACTGTTATTTTGCCAATATGGAGAAACGTATTCGACGAGTTTTAGCGTCATGTAAAATCTGCCAGAAAGCTAAGTCAGATACGACTTCACATATTCCTCCGTTACATCTCATGGTACCTGTTAAATTGAGACACATGGCCGCTGTAGACATTTTTGTTCCGATTCCCAGATCTAATAGAGGTTTTTGTTACATCTTTGTCGCTGTTGAACTCACTTCGAAATTTGTTACCTTGTAAGAGGTATGCGATGTATGCGCTGCCTGCAACAGGCAAGACTTAGGAGAGTCTCTGACCAGAGAGCAGTATGTAGTTAGTTGTTGCTTGTCGGCATTAGTCGGCAGTAGTCGACAGTAGTCTGCGTGAGTCGGCAGTAGTCTTGAGTAGTCGGCAGTAGTCGGCAGTAGTCGGCGCGTGTCTGCGCGTGTCGGCAGTCTGCTCTGGTCGGGACTCTGGAGGATGAGTATTATTGTAGAAGGTAAAGAAGCAGCCTTGCGCATATCTAGTAATGTATGTTAACAGTCATCCAATTTATTTCAAAAAATGCCCCAATAATAATTTTTATAATATAAAGTAATTAAATGAAAAAGGCATTCATTTCAATTTAAAGATTTTATTCAATGGATTATCTTTCCTTTCATGAATCACAAAGCATAGGCCAGTATTGTACGGAGCTGAGCCGAAAATTTTTTAGGTGAGAGCAGATATATTCGCAGTTTTTATTGAGGTAAGAAATTTTGCTTTTTTATTCAGAGTACAGGGCCGTGGCGCAGCGTTGCTGTCGTCATAAAATTTACCAGGTTATTGAAATTTTTTTATTATTTCCGGGTTTAGAAATTGAATTTTGTGGTTACATTAAATGTGAATGCATTTCTGCACGGAGACTATAAATGGGAACCAATTTTGTTCAGAGGTTACAATATTTAAAAAAAATTCATTTAATTAAGATTTACGTGGGGAGGTTACAATCTTCGCTCCGTTACGCAAAGCTACTGCGAAATCGACTTCGAATGCATTTGTAAAACATTTTTTATTCCATGTAGGGCATGTATTGAAAGTACGTTCCGACAATGCATCACAGTTTCGATCTGCGTTATGGACACGTATGTTACGAAGAAGAAACATTTCTCCGATCTATATATCCTAGTATCACGCTTCTTCGAACCCTTGTGAACGTCTAATGAAAGAAATTGGTAAACTGTGTCGAATATACTGCCATAAAAGACATATTGATTGGGACACACACATACTCTCATTCCAGGATATAATTAATTCCATACCAAATGAATCTACTATGCTATCTCCGACTGTTATACTGAAAAATGTTGAACCACCTAACAAAATTAAAGAATTAGTAACCTTTCCTATATCTCGTCGACTACGACACCATGAAATAATTGACATTGCGCTGAACAACATCAAACGTGTCGCAGAGCGCCGGAGAAGACAGCAAAAACAGGTTTGTACACGCCGTGACTTTCACATTGGATAGAAGATATTAGTACGTACACACTATTTATCCAACAAAGGAAAGAGTAGATGCAGTAAATTTGAGCTTCTATACTCAGGTCCATATCGAATTAGCAGCATTCCTCACCCCAATGTAGTACACGTCGAAACTCTGAGAACCAGAAAAAGTAAAGGCAATCACCATGTCTCCAATATTAAATCCTTTATTGAATGAACGTACTTTATGATTTATCACACCGTAATGCCATTTCCTGATTTTTATATGACCAATGATGCAATTATATTTATATGAACACTTACTGACCATTATTGTATTTTTTCTTGGCAAGTACCCAGCAAGGTAAGGTTAGCAGGTCGCTTTTCTTGTCGTTACACATCAGACCGGTAAATTTTTTCGGATAAACTTTCATATTTTATGACCAATTATGCAATTCTGTCTAGTGACATGTTAATTTTATCAAATTATTTCTCCATTAAAGTCTTCCACTCTCGCCTCTATCAACTACGCAACATACAAGCTGAACACAAAGAAAGTCATTTCTTGTCATTATATATCAGACCGTGCACATTTTCCATTTTTCGTGTATGTATGATTGTTTTCCTGTTTTGTTTGTATGCACTACGAAATCTTTAAGATGTAACAAACACCAGTTGACTTCGACATTTTGCCTTATGATATCTCAACGTTGTGACTATTTTACTTTTTTTTTTTTTTTTTGCTAATACGGTATGATACTCTGTGTACATTTTTGCACCTGAACACTGTCTATGTTTTTGACATAATACGTTTTCTGTCATGCTATGCTGTATGCTTAATTATATCACTAGAAACCAGTTTTTATTTAATGGGTATATGATTTAAATGCAAGATATTAATCGTTATTCATAATTTTCAGAAAGCAATAACGTGTAAAAGAAATAAATTAAACAAACCATAGTGGATTACTATGAAATGGGAAATTCACCTTCGAAATGAACGAACGAAGATGCAATACCTCGTCATGAAGAGTAAATGAATCAGAATTAACAAGCATTAACAAGAATATGCTATACACATCGTAGGATAGCAGTCTTAACTAATTATTTTTCTTTCAGAATACGAGGCGATTGATGCAGGCTGTCAGACAGAACTACACACCTTAGTTTTGGTGATGAAATATGCTAGAAATAAGAAACTCTATACTGTGAATAGTTGTGTAAAGTAAATGGTAATATGAATAATGAAGTGTCTATTTTTTGCAGATGATAATAAATGATGATCAATAGTTGTATGAAGAATATGGTAATATGAATGATGAAGTTTTTCTTTGCAGGTGATGATAATGATGAATTTTAAATGGCCCTTAACGCACCACTTTTAAGTTTATCTTTGCAGATGAGAATAATGATGAAGTTTATATATTTACTGTTAGTTAAGAAATGCTATGTAGTTATTTAAGTATTTGTTGCAGTTCGTTTTGACAGTATGTCTTTATCGCATGGTATAGTGACTGAATGTTTTGGAAAGGACAGCTAGAGTACATACATACTGAGTACATGTTTCATTACCTGTTAATTCGAAGTTCACTACTTTTCAGCAAAATATGCGTTTCTTCTTTCAGCAAATAATCCATTTTGTATTTTTTCTAGGAGGAGCTATTCATGAGATTAATGTGCTATAAGCAGTTAGTCATTAAACCCATTCTATTACTTGCATTTTTACCCATTTGTGTGTGTCATTCATGAATGTGATCACATCTACTCTACTTGTTTCATAACCTTGCTACAGCTGACTCATGACGAATGATGTTACTAATCCTTATTTGCAGCAATAAGTCAAAAGCAAATATTTTCATGCCTCAGCAATTAATTATCGATCCCAACGCAATGCATTGCTAGCGCAAAAAATAGACCTTGAGTAATAGTTACAGTGTGTTACATTTTAAATACGTCCTATGTCACTTGAATGATGAGTTCTGAGTAATAGTGCATGATGTTTTCTAACCACAGACCTTGAGTAATAGTTACAGTGTGTTACATTTTAAATGTGTCATATGTCACTTGAATGATGAGTTCTGAGTAATACTGAATGATGTTATGTAATAATGCATAAATGCTATGCCAATAATTTCTGTAAATAATATTTTTTGTTATACTCTATAAATGCTATGCCAATAATTAACTCTCATTTTGAATGATGACTTCTGAATAATACTGAATAATGTTTTTGTAACTGGCCAATGAGTGCCAATAATTACCGCAATCAAATGAGTTATGAATAGCGCTTTGTAATATTCAATACTTGTTACATGTTTAGTAACTGGCCAATGAATGCCACTGTTTCTTGTATTTTAAATTTGTCTTATGTCACTTACATGATATCATATATGAATTTCGGTAGCTTGATGCTACGCTCATTAGCTCCTGTTTTTAATGATTACTTCTGAATAATGCATAAGAAATGGTTTATAACTGGCCAATGAGTACCAATAATTACCACAATCAGATGACTTATGAATAGTGTTTTGTAATATTCAATACTTGCTACATGTTTAGTAACTGGCCAATGAATGCCAATGATTACTATAACTAGATGAATTATGTAAATGGTATGCCATTAATTAACTCTTGCTTTGAATGATCACTTTTGAATAATGCATAAAAATGGTTTATAACTGGCCAATGAGTGATAATGTTCACTGTAATCAGATGACTTACGAATAATATTCTGTAATACTTCATATATAGTAGAGAAATGAATAGTAACTAGGCAATGAGTGCCACCAATTACTTAAATCGGTTGATAGACTAGTGTAATTCTCAATGATGACTAGCATAAGACTTCATGTCCTTCACCTTCTGACCTAATTACTAGAAATTACTGCAATATCCGTTTGTCCTGTCCATCCTTATGATCATGGAGCACCATACTTGGTTTTTGCACTAATTCTACGTTGGTGAAAGAGTGTGGTGTTGACACATCTTGCTGTCCACCACCGTGAAGAATGGAGATGTTGTTATGGTCCCACTGTTTGATGTACCTAATGTACTACCAAATGATAACATTGAATATTAATAAATTTCAGTGTCTTGGCTACACTGATTAATACTTCAGGGAAGAGAACTTCAGATTGTCTCACTTGGTGTTGTGCTTCTGTAGAGAGATATGGACTTTCAGTGCAGCTACGTGCAACCTACTGTGCTACAACCATGATGCTATCCTTCCCTTTCCTATCCTAGTTCTTGTAAAATGGTAAAAATATATACAGCGCGTGTGCACTTTATGTCATTTCTTAATCTGTTTTGTACTCATTGCGTATACTAGTTCGTGTAAAATGGTAGAAATACGTATATACAGTGCGTGTGCACTTTATATCATTTGTTAATACGTTTTGTACTCATTGCGTATACATTTTGTAATTTCTTGATATGTTCTGTACTCAGTGCATGTGCTCTCTATTTCATTTCATGTTCTGCACTTATATATAGGTATATACTCTGTGACTGTGAACTTAGTTAATTAAGAAAAATTTGTTGCTCATGGCAAGTCCAATTGACTCACCATCGCTCCCAAATTTTTGCTCCCCCAGTGGAGGGTTATGTAAGAGGTCCGAGCAGATGTAATTTTATGTAAGAGGTCCGAGCAGATGTAATTTCGATGTATTGTTCATGCGCTGCCTGCGATATGCAAAGTATAAGAGAATCGCTGACCAGAGAGCAGTGTTGACTGAGTAGGAACTGTGTAGCTGTAGCAGTAAGTTGTTGCTAGTCTGCGTTTCTCTGGAGTCTGCCCTGGTCTGGTCTGGTGTATCGTGTATTGTGATGAAGCAGTTGCTCGGCCACCATTGACCAGACGTTTTCAGTTGGTGAGAGATCTGGAGAATGTGCTGGGCAGGGAAGCAGTCGAACGTTTTCTGTATACAGAAAGGCCCGTACAGGACATGCAACATACGGTCGTGCATTATCCTGCTGAAATGTAGGGTTTCGCAGGGGTCGAATGGAGGGTAGAGCCACGGGTGCTAACACATCTGAAATGTGACGTCCACTGTTCAGAGTGCCGTCAATGCGAACTAGAGGTGACCGAGATGTGTATCCAATGGCACCCCATACCATCACATCGGGTGATACGACGCTTCCAATGTGCGCTCACCGCGATGTCGCCAAACACGGATGCGACCATCATGACACCGTAAACAGAACCTGGATCCATCCGAGAAAATGACGTTTTGCCATTCGTGCACCCAGGTGCTTCGTCGACTACACCATCGGAGGCGCTCCTGTCTGTGATGCAGCGTCAAGGGTAACCGCAGTCACGGTCTCCGAGCTGATAGGCCATGCTGCTGCAAACGTCGTCGTCGAACTGTTCGTGCAGATGGTTTTTGTCTTGCAAACGTCCCCATCTGTTGACTCAGGGATCGATACGTGGCTGCACGATCCCTTACCGCCATACGGATAAGATGCCTGTCATCGCCATTGTGATACGAGGCCGTTGGGATCCAGCACAGCGTTCCGTATTACCCTTCCGAACCCACCGATTCCATATTATGCTAGTAGTCATTATATCTCGAACAACGCGAGCAGCAATGTCGCGATACGATAAAGCGCAATCGCGATAGGCTACAATCCACCCTTTATCGGAGTCGGAAACGCGATGGTATGCATTTCTCCTCCTTACACGAGGCATCATAACAACGTTTCACCAGGCAAAGCCGGTCAACTGCTGTTTGTGTATGAGAAATCGTTTGGAAAGTGTGGTGTCACCGCCAGACACCACACTTGCTAGGTGGTAGCTTTTAAATCGGCCGCGGTCCGCTAGTATACGACGGACCCGCGTGTCGCCACTGTCAGGATGGCAGACCGAGCGCCGCCAGACGGCAGGTCTAGAGAGACGTACTAGCACTCGTCCCAGTTGTACAGCCGACGTTGCTAGCCATGGTTCACTGAGAATTACGCTCTCATTTGCCGAGACGATAGTTAGCATAGCCTTCAGCTACATTTGCTACGACCTAGCAAGGCGCCATTACCAGTATAGATATTGAGATTCTATTACTGTATCATCAAGAGCGATGTTCTACAAATGTGGATTAAAGTTAAGTATTCCAGAAGCTACGTACTTTTCTTTATAGCATTCATTACTTATCCTGTTTCAGACCTCACGCCAGCCTGCGTGAGTTTAAGCGCGTGCCTTTCGGCTCCCTCTCATTGTGTCTAGGCTGTCTTGTCTAGACACAACAGAAAGTTTCCTCATGTCAGCACGTTCTAGGTGTCGCCACCGACGCCTACCTCGTGTGAATGCTCTGAAAAGCTAATCATTTTCATATCACAGCATCTTCTTCCTGTCGGTTAAATTTCGTGTCTGTAGCACGTCATCTTCCGTGGTGTAGCAATTTTAATGGCCAGTAGTGTATCAAGCTTCACTGGACCTCGATGCCCTTTGATTGTGACCACCCACTGGGCTGGTCTGCGGCGAGGCACTTGTGCCGCGGCGGAGGCCTCAGCCAGCGAGGCCGGCCCGTCGCTCGGGCTGTGTGGTGCGGGGCGGCGGCTGCCTTCAAGACACTCTGCCGGCCCAGGCTGTACGGCTCGGTGGGGTTCGGCGGACACCGCCCACTTGGCCGTCCAAACTTGCAGTAAGCGGGCGCTCTGCTCTCACCCCGCCCCGGCTCGCTCCAGAAGCCGCCCCGTGGCGCCCCACCACTCGCTCGCCACCTGCCGTCCCGGCTCCAGCCAGCCGCGGAACCGTTCTCCGGATTTTCAGCTTCCGCAACTAAAGTTGTCCCTACGACGCTCTGAAGAGCAGTGCAGCCTTCGCGGTGTTCGTCATAAGCTGCACACAGGCAGCTCGGCGTCGACGTCGGTCTGCGTCGCGAAGTGATTAGTTAAGAGGTTATGTCGACTTCGCCACACATTTCGTACTGATGTTTCAAATACACTGAAACGTCCCCTTAGAACAAATTATACACGACTGTGCTTAAACTGACACACAATATTTTTTTTTTTAGCGCAACGCAATCTGACTTTCAAAAATCCCTACAAAAGAATGGCCCTGACTAACATTAATTTATACCTTTCACAAATCACTTACCTCACCAAAAATCTCCGTTACTCGAACCACTGCAATACAGCGAGCGCCACTACTGCCAGCTAAATAACAGATTCAAACTACGGAAGGCACTAACTACTGGTAGGCATAGTTAGCAAATGAAAGATTTTAATAGAGAACAAACATTGTATTTACCTTAATGGTCATAATATATATAGCAGTTCATAACATCCATCAAAACTCCGCCATTTCTCTCCCCACATTCACCACTGCTGGCGGCTCACCTCCAACTGCGCAACGCCACGCGCTGTTCACGTCCAGCTGCCCAACACTACAATGGCAGACAACAATGCAAACTAGCCACAGACTGCACACAGCACAGCCAGTGATTTTCATATACAGCGCTACGTAACGTTGCCAATAAGAAAACATAAACAATCTACTTACATAAAGAAAACATAAACAGCCTACTTACAACACTGATGGTAAAATATCGCAACACCAAAACATAATTACCGTAGACTACTGAAATTTCGGGAATACATTCGTCTACGTAACGTATCTGAGTGATTAAAAATGTAAGGCCAAAGGTTAATGTAAGGGTCAGATAAACCTTTCCAGATGCAAAATTGTCGAGTCCTGGCACAGGTCCCGGATACCAATATAGAGTTGGTCGAGCCTGCGTGGCGCAATCGGGACGTTGACGACAATTATGGGTTTGCGGTTCCCTTTATCTAGCCTTTATTACGGAGGTGAGAGGGAGTAGAATCTCCTGGACTGTCTAAGGGCGTGTAGGAGGTGAAGACACAGTAGACAAAACTTTCAATAGGTAGCGGGTACAAGGGGGGAATTAGCTGCGCTGAACTTTCAAAACAGTAAGGTGAGATTGGCCCTTTAACGCAATTTATTGAACTGATATCACAAAGGACATGTGAGGTGTCAGACCCTTCCCCTTACTCTGTATACTTCTATAGATTGAGTCAGAATCACCACTTCTCACTCTATGTCGGAAACGACTACTCACGAGAACTACCACCTCTGAATTCACTCTTCGTTTAAATAAGGACCCTTGTCCTATTGTAACCTCCCCCTCTCTTATCGACCTTAATGACAGTGAAAAATTAAACCGCATGTACCTAATGGAAATTTGGGAAAAGCAATCGTCACCGAAGTTAATCTGTCGGTAAAGAGGGAGGAAAGGGTTACATCTAAATAAAAGGAAAAATGCTAATGAAACTGGTGGAAATTAATTTTGAAATAGGGTAAAGTTAATAAAGCAAGTAAATGTGCGGCCGTTACGTTAACAATCAACTAGCGGTAATTAGATATTTGAGATTTGGGGGAAATTACGGTCGCCAGTCCTAAGGACAATTACTATAGTAACTGAAAAAGAAAGATTATTAAACATATAATTAGCACTAGAAGCGTGGCAACTGGAAGGTTGACAAGTGCTGTGTGAAAACTGAAAGTTTGTCAGAAGTAATAAATTTCGCTACACTCTGACTTAATTTAGCAAAAGCATTAATAAAACCGGAAAATCGAAAGTTAATTTAGTGACTGAAGTTAATAGTGAGCTTTCTTTCTGAAGCACATCCAAATTCAGTAAAATACGGTTAGTCTTGGACTACCTCAACAATCATTTCAAAAGCTACTTGAATCTACGCAATTTAGAAATAAGAGATTTAACTTTAAACTTGAATTAAATGATTCTGAACAATTAACAATAGTAAAATTTAGTACGTACCACGCTGAGCTGCAGTCACAGGTAAGCTAAAATACGGTAACAAAACTCGCACTCTTAATTCGTGCTTGTGTAATCTAAGTATTCTAGCCAGCTATGAATACTTTAACTGAACTTCGAAATTAAAGCAGTGAAATGCTATAATATTACTTTAATGCTGGCGTTTGAATTTCAACGATACTCGGGTTCATTCCGGAAAAGGAAGGGACCCTGCTTGGTAATGCAATTGGGACAATGAGCAACAAAGGTTCATACTAAGTAGCTATAATTTTGTGATGCAACAATAATAAAAGTTTGAAAAGCTGAGGTCTGCCATACAGTTCTAAAACTTTACGTGCTTCCAGTCTTCCTTGTTGGTTGATTGAAGGTTTGAAGCCGTCGATCGAGGAGGTGGCGACTGTCACTCATTGTCGGCCGTCGCTGTTGCAGAAGCTGGATGTTGGCGCGCCTTCTTCTCGACAAGGTCACCAGACGAAACGGGCTCTTGATGTGCGCCAGCTAATGCTTTCCGTCCGCGACACCATGTCAGAAACTATCATCGCAAGTCGAGCGCAATTACACGCTACCAAACCCCGAAAGCGCGGCAACTCGCGGGAGCTTCACACAACACACCTGCTTCACTCGCTACTCCAGCCAGACTCTCCCTCTGCCCAGCCCGCGCTCCACGCGGCAGAGTTAACACTACCAAAGATCCTACACACTGTGATTCTTCACACGACCTATCGATGTAATCGTTCGATAGCAGTTTTCCCTAGGCAAGACCCAGCGTAAAAATACAAATAACATTTACGAAACAAACCAATTATACATCGACATAAATGCATAAATATACATATATACAAATAGTAAAACAATTACAATATGTAAAGTCACAGAAATGTCATATATTCAGGTAACAAAAATAAGGAAAACAAATTTATAGTACAATTGATGGAAATAGGAATGTATGCATTTCCGGCGTTACACTATCTCACAGGAGACAAGCACCAGCCAGTGGCTTGTTCCTTCTATTGCTGAAACTACCTCTAGAGGCTACTTGAGACAGAGACAAACCGTCCCTGTTCAAAACTGTCCCAATGCAAAACCTCTACTCAACTGACCGCTGCAGTTGCTTCCACCAGAGCACCACCGTCTTCTCGTAGTTGCGGTTCCTACAGACTCATCAGTAGCTGCTGCTACCTTCTCGATGCTGCCGGGCCTCGTTTTCTTGTGCCCTCTTCAACTTCTGCGACGACTCTGCTTCTTGCTGCTCGTGGGTGCCCTTAAATACCCGTTTTGAAGGTCTGCCCTGCTCGGACGCAGCGCTCGCATCCACTTTCTCTAACTTATTTTCCGGTCTTCCCGGACATCTCGTCGCTGTGGACCTGTATTGGTTTCGTTATGTCCGGCAAAGTCCCGGGGCGGGAAGCTCCTTCTCGCCCTCCGAGGTCCGGGAGACGCGCTGTTCGTATCCTCGACGTGTTTACTAGCTCAGGCTATTTGTACTGTGTGACGCTTTCCCTTCCGTGTATGCGGAACTGAGGGTTTCACTGCACGGCGTCCGCGTAAGAAATACTGGCTGAACCTTTACATTATGCGTTGCTGAGAATAGCTATGTCATTTTGTTAATTACGTCCTCTGGGGACCTGACAAAATGCTGGTACATTTTCACCGGTGTAACCGCCATAATGTTGAATACAAGCATACAGACGTGTATGCGGTGTGTTGTATAGATGCCAGATGTCAATTTGTGGGATACCGTTCAATATGTGTTGCAGTTGGAGCTGTCAATACAGGGACGGTTAATGCTGTCTCTGGAAGACACTGGAGTTATCGTCCGACGATGTGCCATGTGTGCTCCAGTAGAGACAGATCTGGTGATCGAGAAGGCCAAGGCGACATGAGGACACTCTGTAGAGCATGCTGGGATACAACAGCGGTATATGGTCGGGCGTTATCCTGTTAGAAAACACCCTATGGAGTGCTGTTCATGAATGGCAGTACCACAGGCTGAATCACCAGACTAACGCACAAATTTTCCGTCAGACTGCCTGGGACAATCACGAGATTGCTCTTGCTGTCGCACGAAATCACTTCGCAGACGACGACTCCAGGTGAAGGTCCAGAATGTCTAGCACACAACAGGTTAGTTGCAGGCAATCAATTGCCATGCTAATAATAAATGAAGCACCAGTTTGCATTTGTTCTACAATATTATTTTTATTGCTAACCGGTTTTCGGCTTACAAGGCCATCTTCAGTCATTTACTGAATATTATCACCAAAGAAGTTAAATGTTAGCAGACAACATTGGAAGAGAAGTAGCACATCTAGAGTGAAGTAGAAACATACAGTGAGTAACATCTTTGCATTGAAATAGTAAAAACTGAACAGTACATAAATAACAATGGAGTTGACAGGAAAACCTTTAGCACAAAATAAAAATAGCATGCCTACATAAGAGTTTCTATTGGTAAACAAAACTATTGAAATAAGATAAAATTAGTACTAGGCAAGGCTGCATCAAGAGGTATGAAACATGGAGAGTAATACACAACCAATTAAAAAAGAAGAGACAGTTGTCAATGTAAATACAGAATACACAAGGAACTTAAGCCATATCAATACAATAAACAGAAATTAATAAATGCAGGAAAATTGAGGTGTTTGAGGGAACCTACAGTTTGAGAGTGTGGTGGTACTGCATTTTAACATTAACATTATAATCAAAGCAGTGGCTGTATACCAGTTTACATTAAATAAATGAGCAAAGTAAAATATGAACAGTATTTGATGAGACAACTACAAGGGGAGTTAAACATGGCCAGTAATACAAGTACAAGATAAAAGCAAACCCTTAACTATTGAAACTACAGCATATGTGGAATACAAAGACAACTGCAAGAAATAAAACAAGTTAATGACTACAGGAAAACGGGAATATGTAGGAAGAGAGAGTGTGGGAAATAATAAACAACAAAGATGATTATTCATTTCATTGCAAAGATGTTACTCACTGTATGTTTCTACTTCACTCTAGATGTGTTACTTCTCTTCCAGTGTTGTCTGCTAACATTTAACTTCTTTGGTGATAATACTCAGTAAATGCCTGAAGATGGCCTTGTAAGCCGAAAACCGGTTAGCAATAAAAATCATATTGTAGAACAAATGCAAACTGGCGCTTTTCATTTATTATTATAATGTTGTTCTACCAAGAACCGACGGAATATTCTGTTAATTGCCATGCTCCTAGCCAAACCACTGTCACCACTGCCACCGCGGCAAAGCCATATTTCGTCAGAAGCACAGCAGAACTCCAACCTGCCCTCTAATGAGCTCTCACTTGACACCACAGAATTCACAAATGGTGGTGCGGCTTCTGGCTTGTTGCTGTCCTTGAAGTAACCGAGTGCAACAGTTCGTTGTGTCACTGTGGTGTCAACGGTCTCTGCAATTGCTGCTGCAGATGCGGTATGATGTGCCGCAGCCATGCGCCCTCTCAGCAGTGCCAAATGGACGTGCAGTCTTCTTGCGTCCTACATTCCCATGGCCATCGCTGTCAGCAGTCACGTACAGTGGCTATATTCCTGCCGGCCGCGGTGGTCTAGCGGTTCTGGCGCTGCAGTCCGGAACCGCGGGACTGCTACGGTCGCAGGTTCGAACCCTGCCTCGGTCATGGGTGTGTGTGATGTCCTTAGGTTAGTTAGGTTTAAGTAGTTCTGAGTTCTAGGCGACTTATGACCTAAGATGTTGAGTCCCATAGTGCTCAGTGCCATTTGAACCATTTTTTGCTACATTCCTGCCAAGTCCTTCTGCAGCATCGCCGAAGGAATGTTCAGCTTGTCGTAGCCCTCGTTCAAACTCAGTGAGGTGTTGATAACGGTATCTGTGTCGCCTTAAAGGTATTCTTGACTAACATCATCAACTCACCAAGTCAAATCTCAAAGGAAATTAACGCTCACGCGAGCTTTATAGAGTATATTTAAACCAAATTTGATTTGCATCCTTATAGTGACGCAAGTAGCTCCACCCTTATATGACTGGCGCGAAATTTGAACAGACATCCTCTTTCAGATGTCATAAACACGCCTACCAACTTCTGTTTATGTCGCACAACTTGTTTTGGTGTCGGCAATGGACGTCAGTGTAGATAAAGTGAAAAAAAGTTTCCAGAATGAGGTTTTCACTCTGCAGCGGAGTGTGCGCTAATATGAAACTTCCTGGCAGATTAAAACTGTGTGTCCGACCGAGACTCGAACTCGGGACCCTTGCCATCCGCAGGCAAGTGCTCTACCACCTGAGCTACCGAAGCACGACTGACTCCTGCTACTCACAGCTTTACTGCTGCCAGTATCTCGTCTCCTACCTTCCAAACTTTACAGAAGCTCTCCTGCGAACCTTGCAGAACTAGCACTCCTGAAAGAAAGGATATTGCGGAGACATGGCTTAGCCACAGCCTGGGGGATTTTGGAAGGTAGGAGACGTGATACTGGGAGAGGTAAAGCTGTGAGTAGCGGCCGTGAGTCGTGCTTCGGTAGCTCAGTTGGTAGAGCACTTGCCCGCGAAAGACAAAGTTCCCGAGTTCGAGTCCCGGTCGGGCACACAGTTTTAATCTGCCAGGAAGTTTGAAAAAAAGTTGTTACTTTGCAAACAAAGTAACGAATGGCGGACAGAGGTAGAAGGACGTAATAGGAGACTAAAACAGTAAAGATAACATTCCTTGGCCATAGGAGTCTACTATCAAACACTGGTCTCTGTATTTGAAAGAAATTTTTAAGAATGTAGGTTTGAAGTGTGTGTGTGTCTGTGTGAGTGTGTGTGTAAGTGGTTGTATTTGTGGTATACGGGCGCTCAATGGCGAAGTTAGCGGCGACCACACGAAAAATAGTAAGAACGAAACTGGTTAATATGACTGTAAAGTTCGTAAGTGTGTCTTGCACAATTACTCTCACTTACTTCCCATCTCACTCGTGGTCACCTGCACAATCACACTATCTCTCATACCCATTAGAACGGCCGAAATGTTCTAAAACCGGCAAATAAAACAAAAGTAGTACAAGAGGAAACCCAAAAGAACTACACTGAGAAATGTGACCCGCTGATCACTTGCAAAAGACATGGATGGGCCACCCATCCAGTATTGCATTAAAGGCTCCTCCCTATAACTGTAGAGAAGAAAAAGGATATTTCACAAAAGCCTAACAATTGTACCACATTCGTCGGATTGTCAGTTAAAATGCGGGGTGAACCGGTCGCTAAATTAGCCGTTATCTTCTTGTCGGAACATAAAACACACGTAGATGCATATGATAAACCTTAGGCTATTGTAGCCACGCATCATCAAACAAAAAGTTAAAAAAATAATTTAACAGAACTTGTTTACAATGATCGCATTACTGCAGAAAATTTGTACAGATATCAGACTGTACGCAATATTCACGTTATGTGATATTATTAAAAGCATACACGCATCAGTTTTCGCTAAGAAATTCAACAATGTAATAGAAGGAGATGATGAGCAATAAAACATTTAGACTCCTCTCAAACGGTATTTAATTATTAGTTAAACTGGGTTAGATAGAGCAGCAATCAGTCGCAGAATTAAGTTGCTTTAATATGACATTTATAGTCACAACGCAGATCAGGATTCGACCTGTGTCAGGTCATTATCAATGCAGTGCGGAATTGTAACAGTTGTTCGTGCTCAAGTGAATGCTTACACAGTTCAACAATTTATTAGTTAAACGTTCTTATTTCTAGTATTGAATCCATAAACTGAGCTATTGGCTTAAAAAAGAGTATATTTTTAATGATATTTAATGAAGGAATAAATATAGTGGGAAGTGGTAGTCAGAATCCACAGTTCCTTAAACAGTCCTCTGCAGGACGTTCTTGGCTTCACACCACAAATAATGCGTATTGTACGTTTTTGGGTTCTGAAAGCTTTATCTTGGATTGCTGTGTTATCCAAGAAAATAATCCACTATGGTGTTACTGTGGAATGAAAGTAATCTTAGTATGCTATCTTTTTATTTCAGTATTACCTATGTCTAACAACATTCCCATAGCAAACAGAGATTTGTTTAGGCGCTTCAGTAGTTCCAGTTACATTTACGAACAAGCGATAATCCCAAGAATATACCACTGTCAACTTCTTTTATCTGCTTGTCGTCATGTTTTAGGCATATACTGACCTGCAGACGTAAACAGTAATGAAATCCTAAACTCAGATTGGAATGTAATTGGATGTCTCTATAGGCCCCCAGGCTCAGCAGCTGTTGCGGCTGAGCACCTGAAGGATAATTTGGAAAATATTTCGAGTAGATTTCCCCACCATGTTATAGTTCTGGGTGGAGATTTTAATTTGCCGGATATAGAGTGGGAGACTCAGACGTTCATAACAGGTGGCAGGGACAAAGAATCCAGTGAAATTTTTTTAAGTGCTTTATCTGAAAACTACCTTGAGCAGTTAAACAGAGAACCGACTCGTGGCGATAACATATTAGACCTTCTGGTGACAAACAGACCCGAACTATTTGAAAAAGTTAACGCAGAACAGGGAATCAGCGATCATAAAGCGGTTACGGCATCGATGATTTCAGCCGTAAATAGGAATATTAAAAAGGGTAGGAAGATTTTTCTGTTTAGAAAAAGTGACAAAAAGCAGATTTCAGAGTACCTGTTGGCTCAACACAAAAGTTTTGTCTCAAGTACAGATAGTGTTGAGGATCAGTGGACAAAGTTCAAAACCGTCGTACATAATGCGTTAGATGAGTATGTGCCAAGCAAGATCGTAAAAGATGGAAAAGAGCCACCGTGGTACAACAACCGAGTTAGAAAACTGCTGCGGAAGCAAAGGGAACTGCACAGCAAACATAAACATAGCCAAAGCCTTGCAGAAAAAACAAAAACTATGCGAAGCGAAATGTAGTGTGAGGAGGGCTATGCGAGAGGCGTTCAATGAATTCGAAAGTAATGTTCTATGTACTGACTTGGCAGAAAATCCTAAGAAATTTTGGTCTTATGTCAAAGCGGTAGGTGGATCAAAACAAAATGTCCAGACACTCTGTGACCAAAATGGTACTGAAACAGAGGATGACAGACGAAAGGCCGAAATACTAAATGTCTTTTTCCAAAGTTGTTTCACAGAGGAAGATTGCACTGTAGTTCCTTCTCTAGATTGTCGCACAGATGACAAAATGGTAGATATCGAAATAGACGACAAAGGGATAGAGAAACAATTAAAATCGCTCAAAAGAGGAAAGGCCTCTGGACCTGATACCAGTTCAATTTTACACAGAGTACGCGAAGGAACTTGCCCCCCTTCTTGCAGCGGTGTACCGTAGGTCTCTAGAAGAGCGTAGCGTTCCAAAGGATTGGAAAAGGGCACAGGTCATTACCGTTTTCAAGAAGGGACGTCGAACAGATGTGCAGAACTGTAGACCTATATCTCTAACGTCGATCAGTTGTAGAATTTTGGAACACGTATTGTGTTAGAGTATAATTACTTTTCTGGAGACTAGAAATCTACTCTGTAGGAATCAGCATGGGTTTCTAAAAAGACGGTCATGTGAAACCCAGCTCGCGCTATTCGTCCACGAGACTCAGAGGGCCATAGACTCGTGTTCATAGGTAGATGCCGTGTTTCTTGACTTCCGCAAGGCGTTCGATGCAGTTCCCCACAGTCGTTTAATGAACAAAGTAAGAGCATATGGACTATCAGACCAGACTGGATTGAGGAGTTCCTAGATAACAGGACGCAGCATGTCATTCTCAATGGAGAGAAGCCTTCCGAAGTAAGAGTGATTTCAGGTGTGCCGCAGGGGAGTTTCATAGGACCGTTGCTATTCACAATATACATAAATGACCTGGTGGATGACATCGGAAGTTCACTGAGGCTTTTTGCAGACGATGCTGTGGTGTATCGAGAGGATGTTACAATGGAAAATTGTACTGAAATGCAGGAGGATCTGCAGCGAATTGACGCATGGTGCAGGGAATGGCAATTGAATCTCAATGTAGACAAGTGTAATGTGCTGCGAATACACAGAAAGATAGATCCTTTATCATTTAGCTACAAAATAGCAGGTCAGCAACTGGAAGCAGTTAATACCATAAATTATCTGGGAGTACGCATTAGGAGTGATTTAAAATGGAATGATCATATAATGTTGATCGTCGGTAAAGCAGATGCCAGACTGAGATTCATTGGAAGAATCCTAAGGAAATGCAATCCGAAAACAAAGAAAGTAGGCTACAGTACGCTTGTTCACCCACTGCTTGAATACTGCTCAGCAGTGTGGGATCCGTACCAGATAGTGTTGATAGAAGATATAGAGAAGATCCAACGGAGAGCAGCGCGCTTCGTTACAGGATCATTTAGTAATCGCGAAAGCGTTACGGAGATGATAGATAAACTCCAGTGGAAGACTCTGCAGGAGAAACGCTCAGTAGCTCGGTACGGGCTTTTGTCAAAGTTTCGAGAACATACCTTCACCGAAGAGTCAAGCAGTTTATTGCTCCCTCCTATGTATATCTCGCGAAGAGACCATGAGGATAAAATCAGAGAGATTAGAGCCTACACAGAGGCATACCGACAATCCTTCTTTCCGCGAACAATACGAGACTGGAGTAGAAGGGAGAACCGATATAGGTACTCATGGTACCCTCCGCCACACACCGTCAGGTGGCTTGCGGAGTATGGATGTAGATGTAGATGTAGATATAATGTGTTTTCTCAAGGTGACAGAAAGTTGGCTAGAAACCGTTTATAAACGTCCATGAAAATTTGATTAGTAGACCTTTCTAAAGCGATACTTGATTTACTATTTGTTACAACGTTTGTATCACAGCAAATAAAATAAACTTGGCATCTGGTAATGTTATTGATGTTGTTGTTGTTGATGTGGTCGTCAGTCCAGAGACTGGTTTGATGCAGCTCTCCATGCTACCCTATACTGTGCAAGCTTCATTTCCCAGAACCTACTGCAACCTACATCCTTCTGAATCTGCTTAGTGTATTCATCTCTTGGTCTCCCCCTACGATTTTTACCCTCCACGCTGCCCTCCAATACTAAATTGGTGATGCCTTGATGCCTCAGAACATGTCCTACCAACCGATCCCTTCTTATAGTCAAGTTGTGCCACAAATTTCTCTTCTCCCCAATTCTATTTAGTACCTCCTCATTACTTATGTGATCTACCCATATACTGTTCAGCATTCTTCTGTAGCACCACATTTCGAAACCTTCTATTCTCTTCTTCTCCAAACTATTTATCGTCCATGTTTCACTTCCATACATTGCTACAATCCATACGAATACTTTCAGACACTACTTCCTGACACTTACATCTATATTCGATGTTAACAAATTTCCCTTCTTCAGAAGCGCTTTTCTTGCCATTGCCGGTGTACATTTTATATCCTCTCTACTTCGACCATCATCAGTTATTTTGCTCCCCAAATAGCAAAACTTTCCACTTTAAGTGTCTCATTACCTAATCTAATTCCCTCAGCATCACCCGATTTAGGTCTACTACATTCCATTATCCTCATTTTGCTTTTGTTGATGTTCATCTAATATGTTCCTTTCAAGACACTGTCCATAGTACAAAATTGTTAAGGCTTTCGTGGCCACTTGTTGACAAACTGCCTATTGGCTTCTGTCTCGGGTTCTTCGGCCGACGTTCATCTACTGATTTTTCTGACGTTTCGCCAGCACGAGTGGCTGGCATTGTCAAAGCTTCACCCTCCATTGCCTTCTCACTGTCCATAGTGTTCAACTCCTCTTCCAGGTCCTTTGCTGTCTCTTACAGAATTAAAGTGTCATGGGCTAACCTCAAAGTTTTTATTTCTTCTCCATGGATTTTAATTTCTACTCAGAACTTTTCTTCTGTTTCCTTTTCTGCTTGCTCAATATACAGATTGAATAACATCGGGGATAGGCTACAACTCTGTCTCACTCCATTCCAAATCACTGCTTCCTTTTCAGGCCCTTGATTCTTATAACTGCCATCTTGTTTCTGAACAAATTGTAAATAGCCTTTCGTTCTTTGTATTTTACCCCTACCACCTACAGAATTTGGGAGAGATTATTCCTATCAACATTGTCAAAAGCTTTCTCAAAGTCTACAAATGCTAGAAAGGTATGTTTGCCTTTCCTTAATCTATCTTCTAAGAAAAGTCGTAGGGTCAGTATGCCTCACAAGTTCCAACATTTCTACGGAATCCAAATTGATCTTCCCCGAGTTCGGCTTCTAACAGTTTTTCCATTCGTCTGTAATGAATTCGCGTTATTATTTTGCAGCCGCGACTTATTAATCTGATTGTTCGGTAGTTTTCACATGTGTCAACACCTGCTTTCTTTGGGATTGGAATTATAATATTCTTCTTAAAGTCTGAGGGTATTATGCCTGTCTCACACGTATGCTCACTACATGGTAGAGTTTTGTTACGCCTGGCTCTCCCAAGGCTGTCAGTAGTTCTCCTCCCGTGGCCTTGATTCGACTTAGGTCTTTCAGTGCTCTGTCAAACTCTTCACGCAGTATCATATCTCCCATTTCATCTTCATCTACATCCTCTTGCATTTGCATAACATTGTTCTCAAGTACATTGCCCTTCTATAGACCCTCTATATACTCCTTCCACCTTTCTGCTTTCCCTTCTTTGTTTAGAACTGAGTTTCCATCTGAACTATTGGTATTGATAAAAGTCGTTCTCTTCTCACCAAAGGTCTCTTTAATTTTCCTGTAGGCAGTATCTTTCTTACCCCTAGTGAGACATGTCTCCACATCCTTACATTTGTCCTCTAGCCATCCCTGCTTAGCCATTTTGCACTTCCTGTCGACCTCATTTTTGAGATGTTTGTATTTCTTTTTGCGTGCTTCATTTACTGCATCTTTATATTTTCTCCTTTCTTCAATTAGGCATAGACTGGCAGAAAACCTTTTACTTGTATACTGAGCTGCATTTAACGTGTTTTCTCAACGTCTAGTGACAGAGAATTGGCTAGGAACCATACATTAACGTCCATGAAAATTTGATTAGCAGAACTTTCTAAGGCGATACATGATTCACTATTTATTACAACGTTTGTATCACATGCAAATGAAATAAACTCGCCATCTGGTAATGTCACTGATGAAAGGTCATTGATATTCTCAAGAAAAAATAGCAGCCTAAGGAGCCTTTTGGGGGCACCAGATGTTATTGGTTCCCAGTCGGATAATGCATTATAGCTTAATACACGTCTCTTATCTTCTGACACCCTTTGCTTTCTGTCAGAAACACAGGATTTGAACAATTTAGCAACATTTCCATTTTCACCGTAATATTCTAATTTATTTAACAGGATATTGCGATGTACACAGAAAAATGACTCTGGCAGATCACAAAATATGCCAGTAGGCTGGTGTCTAATGAATTAAGTGCACTCTCACTGTATGTGTAGGTAGCCTTGTAACGCTGGAAATGCATATCCTCCTATTTGCATCTAATGTACTATGAAGTTTTCCTTATTTTGTTACCTGAAAATATGACATTTCTGTTTCTTTATATAATGTAATTGTTTTACTATATATATATATATATATATATATATATATATATATTTATTTATTTATTTATATATATATTTATATATATATATCGGTGGGTCGTGTGGAGAACCAAAGTGTTTAGGATCTTTGGTAGTGTTAACTCTGAGCGGAGTCTGGCTAGAGTAGCGAGTGGAGCAGATGTGTTGTGTGAAGCTCCCGCGAGTTGCCGCGCTTTCGGGGTTTGGCAGCATGTAATTGCGCTCGACTCGCGATGATAGTTTCTGACATGGTGTCGCGGACGGGAGCGTTAGCTGGCGCACATCAAGAGCCCGTTTCGCCTGGTGACCGTGTCGAGAAGAAGGCGCGCCAACATCCAGCTTCTGCAACAGCGACGGCCGACAATGAGTGACTGTCGCCACCTCCTCGATCGACGGCTTCAAACCTTCAATCAACCAACAAGGAAGACTGGAAGCACGTAAAGTTTTAGAACTGTATGGCAGACCTCAGCTTTTCAAACTGTTGCATCACAAAAATACAGCAACTTATCATGAACCTTTGTTGCTCAATGTCCCAATTGCATTACCAAGCAGGGTCCCTTCCTTTTCTGGAATGAACCCGAGTGTCGTTGAAACTCATACGCCATCATTAAAGTAATATCATTCCATTTCATTGCTTTAATTTCAAAGTTCAGTTAAAGTATTCATAGCTGGCTACAATATCTAGATTACACAAGCAGAAATTAAGAGTGCAAGTTTTGTTACCATATTTTAGCTTACCTATGACTGCAGCTCAGCTTGGTACGTACTAAATTTTGCTGTTGTTGATAATTCAGAATCATTTAATTCAACTTCAAAGTTAAATCTCTTATTTCTAAACTGCGTACATTCCAGTAGCTTTTGAAATGATTGTTGAGGTAGCCCAAGACTAACATTATTTTACTGAATTTGGTAGTGATCCAGAAACAAAGTTCACTATTAATTTCAGTCATTAAATTAACTTTCAATTTTCCGCTTTTATTATACTTTTGCTATATTAAATCAGAGTGTAGCGAAATTTATTACTTCTGACAAACATTAAGTTTTCACACAATACGTGTCAACCTTCAGTTGCTTTTAGTGCTAATTATATGTGCATTAATCTTTCATTTTCAGTTGTTATAGTAGTTGTCCATAGGACTGGCGACCATAATATTCCACAAATCTCAAATATCTAATTGATGCCAATTAATTGTTAACGTAACGACCGCACATTTATTTTCTTTATTAATTTTACCCGTTTGTCAAAATTAATTTTCACCAATTTCATTTGCATTCTTCCTTGCATTTAGATGTAACCCTTTCCTCCCTCTTTACTGACAAATTAACTTCGGTGACGATTGCTTTTCCCAAATTTACATTAGGTGCACATGGTTTAATTCTTCACTGTCATTAAGGTCGACGAGTGAGGGGGAGGTTACAGCCTTCTCAGTATCGGAACTCTTTAGAAATATGAGTTGTTACTTTGATATTGTTTTATTTGGGGTGATATGACTAAGATGATGAATGTGTATTATGTTTCCAAAAATTTTTGAGAATGCAGGGAAAAGTGAAATTTGACGGAAGTTTGATGGTATTTCTATACCTCCTTTCTTATAGATAAACTTACCTTGGACATACTTCAATTATTCAGGCATTCGTAACGCTGGAAATGCATATCCTCCTATTTCCATCCATTGTACTATAGTTTTATTTCCTTATTTAGTTACCTGAAGATATGACATTTCTGTGTCATTATATATTGTAATTGTTTTACTATTTATTCATTTATGTCGATGTATAATTGGTTTGTTTTCTAAATGCTATTTGTATTTTTACGCTGGGTCTTGCCTAGGGAAAACTATGCTATCGAACGAATACATCGATAGGTCATGTGGAGAACCAAAGTGTTTAGGATTTTTGGTAGGGAACTCTGCCGCATGGAGCGTGGGCAGAGAGAGTCTGCTTGGAGTAGGGCAGTGGAGCAGGTGTGTTATGTGACGCTCCCGCGAGTTGCCATGCTTTCGGGGTTTGGCAGCATGTAATTGCGCTTGACTTGCTATAATAGTGTCTGACACGGTGTCGCGGACAGGAAGCATTAGCTGGCGCAGATCAAGAGCCCGTTTCGCCTTGTGACTGTGTCGACAAGAAGGCGCGCCAACATCCAGCTTCTGCAACAGCGACGGCTATAATGAGTGACTGTCACCTCCTCCCCGATCGATGACTGCAAACCTTCAATCAACCAACAAGGAAGTCTAAAAGCACGTAAAGTTTTAAATCTGTATGGCAGAACTCAGCTTTTCAAATTGTTGCATCACAAAAATACAGCAACTTATCATGAACCTTTGTTGCTCAATGTCCCAATTGCATTAGCAAACAGGGTCCCTTCCTTTTCTGGAATGAACCCGAGTGTCATTGAAACTCATACGCCATCATTAAAGTAATATCATTCCATTTCATTGCTTTAACTTCAAAGTTCAGTTAAAGTATTCATAGCTGGCTACAATATTTAGATTACACAAGCAGAAATTAAGAGAGCAAGTTTTGTTACCATATTTTAGCTTACCTATGACTGCAGCTCAGCTTGGTACGTACTAAATTTTGCTGTTGTTGATAATTCAGAATCATTTAATTCAACTTCAAAGTTAAATCTCTTATTTCTAAATTGCATAGATTCAAGTAACTTATGAAATGATTGTTGAGGTAGCCCAAGGCTAACCTTATTTTATTGAATTTCGTAGTGCTTCAGAAACAAAGTTCACTATTAATTTCAGTCACTAAATTAACTTTCAATTTTCCGGTTTTATTAATTCTTTTGCTAAATTAAGTCAGAGTGTAGCGAAATTTATTAGTTCTGACAAACATTCAGTTTTCACCCAACACGTTTCAAACTTCAGTTGCCACGTTTTCATTGCTAATTATATCTGCATTAAACTTTTAATTTAAGTTATTATAGTTGTTGTTCATAGAACTGGCGACTGTAATTATCCCCAAACATCAAATATCTAATTAAAGCCAATTAATTGTTAACGCAACGACCGCAAATTTAATTTCTTTATTAATTTTACCCTTTTCTCAAAATTAATTTCCACAAATTTCATTTGCATTTTTCCTTTCATTTGGATGTAACTTTTTCCTCCCTCTTTAGCGACAAATTAACTTCGGTGACGATTGGTTTTCCCAAATTTCCATTAGGTGCATGCAGTTTCATTTTTCACTGTCATTAAGGTCGATAAGTGAGGGGGAGGTTACCTACTGTAGGGAAGCAGCCTACTCACGCCACATAAAATTCTCATTCCATTGTGTGCCAGCCTAGCTCTGACGTCATAAATGTTGCGCAATACTTTAAAAATCAAGTAAATAACCTGAAACGGTTCTAGCATGTCAGGATTAATACTAAATCAATATGTGTTGAATATCAGTTCAATAACTTTAATCATTTTCGAAATTTGGACGTTTTTCTGTAAAAATCATTGGCGCAACAGAAAAGAGCTAGAGACTTAAAAATTTATATTTAGATTCCTTTTTCATAATAATTTAGTAGAAACAGTCTTCTGGATCTCACAACTTAAGATTTTAGTTGAAATTCATTATATTCTGGATTTTGTCTTAAAAATTAAGGAGGCAAGATAGATTAAGTAGGCTAATAAATAAGGCTAGGATGTTTAAATTTACGTAGAAGGGAGATCCGCTATAATCATAAAGATGTGAGAAATTTCAATTGAATAACTATAAAACTATAGCGATAGCGTATCTCCAAAGGGCAAGTTCAGAGCTCGTCTACTGCGTGTAGTGTAATTAAATTAATTCTCTCGCCCAAAATATTTGGCTTAGCCACGTCAGACTTTTATTATGATTACTTACCTGTGTGCTGATTGCACATTTAAATTGAGCGCTTCATCGGCTATCAGCAAAGGAAGTGATGATTTATTCAATAAATTAATGTGGTGCATTACTAGCCCAGCTGCTAGTCGGGAGAGCCGATTTGATCAGGCGTTCCCTTAGCGGTCCGCACCGCGGCTTTATATATAAGAACGCTGTGCGAGGAAGGAAGGCCCCAGTTCTCTCCAGACGCTGAACAGCACACCATCTGTGTCGGGAGTCGCGTCGCGTCGGTATCATTGCTATAAACAGCCTCGGATGCCGTATTAAGTTACTCGGGATACGCGTAACCATGAAATCGTTTTCGAGTGAAGTGTTAATTCGGGGATGACTTTAATGGTATATCTTCAGTTTGCGTATGTCGTATTTTCACGTGCCGTCGCGGGACAGACATTCTACCATTATTTATCGTGGTGTTGGATGAACATTATCATCAAATTGCGGCGAGCATTCATTTAAACATTTAATTTGAACAGTTATAGTTGTATCAGCGCATTAGACTCTGAACTGCTCTGGTAGTTGGATTGTGTGGATCCTTTTTTTTTTTTTTTTTTTTTTTTTATCTGTGTCTTTCAGAATATAGCGGACGTTTTTACAGGATCGTTTTTGATTATGAATCCCAAACAATCTCCTAATTCCTCAGAGCTATAAGCTGTAGCTATAAGTGTATTTCTCAGATGAAGTGGGCACTAGGAATTCTAATTACAGGCTTCACGTTTTGCTAATCACTTTCTGGTTGCCAAAATTGTAGTTAGAGAGCCAGTGTTGAGAACGGCAAAACAACAGCATAAATAATAGGAACATTTATATAACAATTAATTCCACCCGCCGCTCCACATATGGTTAATCGGCCGGGAAATGCATCTTTTCTACATTACATTCTACATTTATAATAAGCATAAAATCCACCAGCCACCCCACAAATGGTTTATCGGCCGAGAAATGCATTATTTACTACATTACAATTCTACATTTTATACAACAACAAATAACTCCACCCGCTGCCCCACAAATGTTGCATTTTAAATATAACAGCACTAAAATCCACCAGCCGCCCCACGACACTGTTCCACTGATTAATGACTGGTTACACAAATAACTTAAAATGTCACTAAACTCAGAGGCACTACATGTTTAATCAGCTTTAATTCCGTAATATCGTAGCCACTAGATTTTTTGATTTTAAGGATTTTATGGTGGAAGTTACTTCCACTGGTATTGCGAAGCTCATGCACATATTATTGTAGTTATTTGTGGTTACTGGTCTGAGATTTTCTATGGCAGCATCTACTGAACCTGACAACCCAATCTTTTCAGTAAGAATTATGAAGGGGTTATCGAAAAGTTTAGCAACACTGCACACATCTGTTACCTGTGTATCATTTACTTTTAATGCTATGCGCTCCTCTTCACCTCTCTTCATTCTCTTTTCTTTCACTATATCACATATTGTCTCTATTTCTTTATCTGGTGCGAGGGAAAAACCTCTGTCTATTTGCCTCCATATGAGCCCACATTTTTCGTGTCTTATCTTCATAGTCCTTACGAGCAATGTAAGTTGACGTTAGTAGAATTGTGTGGTAGTCAGCTTCAAATACTGGGTCTCCAAATTTCCTCAATAGTTTTTCTCGACAACAAATACGATTTTGTTAATTGGACCTTTGTATAAATACATTATCAGTACCCATCTTTGAACCCTTAGCTATTCTAGTTGGAAAGTGAAGAGTATGAATTAAGTTAATTGACAATGCTACTGACTGCAATACGTTCTTACTGGAAGAGGTTTGAAGAAAATCAACATTATTATCTCCAGTAACTAATTATTCTTTCTTTTTTTGGTGTTAAACATAGAAGATTAGAGCTTTAGAGTGATTTATGAACAGATTAAAACTACCTGCTTGTACTCGGTATGCAGTTACTATTAAGAAAAATCTGTTACGAAATATTATTTCTGTTGCTCAAGTTTCCATATGCCGCTATACTCAAAATTTATGAATGTCTACATTATCAAATTTATGGCAATTCTTAATGAATATGGAAACTCCTCCATCCTCCAATTCTGCCCAAAAAAAGTGAGAAGCTAACATAAGTCCTGGAACACTTAACACATCTGTAGCCGTGGTCACATGATGTTCAAAGAAGCAGATTATGTTAACTGAGTTGGATAATTCTGATTCATCAATGCAGAGTTGTAGTTCATCGATTTTACTTCTCAGCCCTGGAATATTATGATGCACTAGAGATAGTTGCTATTTCACATTGAGATAAAATTGATTTCTGCTGATTGATGAATATTTTTAACCAATAGCTATGTTTGTTGATCAAATGTGACAGAACTATGCTGCTTAATGTCTTTCTCAAACTGAAGGTTAATTTCAATCCTGACCTCTCTTAGGACTTTTTTCTGTCCTAAGAAAGGTGCTGCTCCTACGCTTCTAACCACTAGTATTTTACCACTCACGGCAGTGCCTTTCATGGCCTGCTGTTAGCCAAGACAGTTTACTCGTCCCTTTCCTGTTGAGGTGAAGGTCATGCCTAGTATAATACCACCTGCTCAGAGAATCAACAGGCTAATGACCCAAAGATGTGTTAAAGTTGTGAAATATTGTTTATGAAAATGTATTTTTACGTTACCTCCTAAAATATGTTATAGTTCAGTACTACTAAGAGAATGTACTTCTCATTTACTGAAATTCCATTTGGTAATTAAATGTGTATGTTAGTAACACTCAGTTACTACAAATAGTATATGTCCTATTTGATTACTGATGACTGCCATGTTAAATTTTCTTCCATTGGTTTATGTATAAAATACAGGTATAGATAAAGGAAATTTTATTAGTTCACACTTATTGGAAATTTGTGGTAAGTCCTATGGGACCAAACTTCTGAGGTCATCAGTTCCTAGGCTTGCACACTACTTAACCTAACTTCACGCTAAGGACAACACACACACATCCATGCCCCACGGAGGACTCGAACCTTCGATGGGGGCTGCCGCGCGACCAGCAGAAAGGCGCCCCAGACAGCACGGCTACGCCGCGCGGCTCAAACTTATAGCTACACCTTTTTCTAACTTGTCTACACAGTCATATCAACGCTTTCATCCTCTACATAAAATTCTGCCACATGAACTGCACTGAGCTAGTGACAGCTTCTCGAAGCTCTTCGTCAGAGACAAACCATTAGGAACCAAGGCCCTTTCTCATGTGTATCAACGGATGGGACGTCACTTGAACGTGGTGGGGGAATGTGCGGATTCTTTCGAAGTGGAATAACAGTTCTCGCAGTCGTTAGACGCTTAATGGCCAACCACTGTCGTGCAAAATCGAAACGTCGATTTTTTAACAGACCGCACCGCTTATTTTTTAAAAGGGGCCTCTCAGTATTTAGCTAGGTGGTTTGCTCGGATGCCAGCTGTGCAGAGGACTCTGGTTCGATTCCCGTGTTTTATCCTCTGAGGGAGGCCTAGCACGGGATACACTCTGAGGCCAACAGCGTAAAGCAGTTCCAAGGCCGAGTAACTTGACAACGACAGGCAGAGCCGTGTGCAGACCACATACTCCTCTGTACTGCATCCAATGACACCACAGGAACGTAAACTCTCTCTGTTATTGTGTTTGTTTTTGTTATTGCTTTTTTGTTATTGTAGTTGTAGAGATATGATATTATTGTAGCGGTTTGCTTAGTCAGCCGTACTTCGGAATTTTTTGACATTCAATGGAGCCTGAATTTGCGCAATAAATACTTCGCGTGAAGTGCGATTTGCGGCATGAACAAAAAGTAACTGCGGAGATGCAATCCACAGAATATTAACAGAAAAGCTTTAGAACAATGCGCACGACTGGCTAGACACATTCAGAGGGTACGTACATTCGCGTACGAGTCGTTGTGATCTGATGAGAAAGATCTATCTTAAATTTTTTTGTGTAAAATAATTACATCGTAACACACTCGGAGATTGCGAACGTACAATGAGGGTAGAGGCACGTGCTGTCTATAATTCCCCGTGGCCTGGGTAAACGAATTGCAATTATTTAAATTTAAGAATATTTCTTTTTTCAATCGGACTCCTATTTTTATACGAAAAGGAAGATTGCAGGTTCTCAATGTCTCGGCAAAAAACACATCGGAATTAATCTTAGCGGCCACCAAAGGAAAGTAGTGACCACAGTCACGTACCTCTGTTGTTGAGCAGCGCCGTCGTAAACATCGTCGCCTCCATCTAAAATTCGCCTTCCTTAGAATTAACAGAATAATTTGTACTCCATTGGTATGGGAGTTAGGCTTGATGTTGACAGAAATTATAAGACACATTTTTCGTCATTTAACACCTTCATTTAACACACACATAGACATGAAACTATACAGTACGCCTTTACGCCAGCACATCAGAACAAAAAAGGTAGTTAATACTAGAAGTAATAAAAGAATCTCGAAATTAGTCCTTTGTCCCTCAATGATAAAAAAGTGTTTTTTTCGAGTATTCCTCTGGTATGACAGTCGAACAAATTTTCTTCTTGTATCTTTGAGATTAATTTACAACATTTTTTAGTTCCTTTTCATCGCCCCCTTGGGCGAATTGTCCGCAAAAATGTCTATTTTCCGGGCAATGAGCCCAAACAATTATCACTTGACTGATATACACACGTAATGGGACTGCACTGTCAGTGTCTTTCTTCCAATATCTTCATTCTACAAACATGGTTTTGATGCCAGTTCTGACGCAAGGCAATGAGGACAAAACATGTACATTAGGATATACAGAACACACGTAAAACACACAAACTTACGTACTATACACACAAAATCTTTTACATTGTCTTTACATCGTATTTCACATAAAATCATCACATCTGGATAATTATACACAGAATTGTTACATACTCCTTTTACCTTCTATCTCTTCTTTTCTTTCTTTTTTATGTCGTACAGTATACACAAAATTATTTTCTCTTTGTACATTGTATTATACAAGGGTATTACATTGTTTTGTGCATAATATATCGCTGTATAAACAGCCTTCTCTTTCGCATGTTGACAATAAAATTCATATTTTATAAGTCTTTGTATCCTGAGTAAAAAAAAAAATTACAGGAAAGTCACATATTTATTGGAGTGTATGAATCTACGGTGTGTGGCTAGCAGAGGTGTCTGGGGCAGCAAGAGGCGTATGTTCTTGCTTAGAGTTGCTTGTGCTTTCCACTGCTTTCCTCTTCTACGCCAGGATCTGCTTAGTGACATCCTTTTCGCATTTTACTATTGTCTCGTCATGAGTAATATAAACATGTAACAAATAAAAATTCACAATGTGTGTATATATATATATATATATATATATAGGCGTTGTCAAAGGTCACGTGGGACGTGAATCATGAGCTGTGGTAGTCAGACTTTATTTAGTGTGTCAGGGAACTGTCTTGGCACTTTGTTGAGTGTCCATTTAAACGTAGATATTTATTTGCATTTAAATTGTCCTCCTATGTTACGCCGTTAGCCAACAATGCGTCAGATGCGCTTAACTGCAGACGCAACAATCAGTTTTATGGCGCGCTGCGCGCCGTTTGGAGCTCCGCAGTTGCGTGGGCCCACCGCCGTAAAGCGATGCCGCGCGTCCCGGTCCATACTTTTCAGTGTCTCGTGCAGTGTTCGCAGAGTTTGCGAAAAACCAACCGCACTTGTTTCAACTTGCCGTACACCTTTGCTGTGGGAAGGGACCACTATGTGCCTTCTAAGTTTATTGCACAAAAGGTAAGTACTGCACTTCACTATTTGGCTTGCAACGGCACACTGGCCTATATAGTGCACAAACACTCGTACCGTAGGAGGCTTCCTCGATTCACTATATCTCTTTTACCTCGAAGAAAAAGGTTTGTGATATGACACGTATTTTCACTTGTCTATTTGCGTATAGCTCGCAAGTCACTGACACTGAATAACTCCTTGTGACTGGATAAATATACACTCTCCTGTTCATTATCCAGTTCGTTCAGAAACAAAATTGTGGCTCATGATACCACTAGCTTGTCTTTTATGACAAATGCCCACGTTCGTTATTTTTTCCTGTGCTTCTATACGGAACTACGTCGGCGTACTTTTTTGCTCACTACATTTTATTACATAAATTGGTAGGTGATTGTGTTCTCAGAGAGTACGTGCCTCTAATACTACATTTCGCGGTCGCGACACGGTCTGTCATCTCATAAAGCATAGGAGAACACGCTTGAGAACAACAGCACTTTCTAAGTTTATGTCGTACTACTGATGCACTTATGTGTTAAGTGACAACACTAGGACATGAACGCACTATAAGTGTTTTTTAGAAGTTGCCTCCAAATGAGGCAAAATCTGTTCGTTTTCTACCCGCGAGTTCCTATGTGGGGGGGGGGGGGGGGAGGATTTTTTTTCCATCCTTTCGTCACCCAAGTTTGTAACAACGCATTGTACACACATCATAAACAAACAAATAATAAAAAATTAAGAATATACATACATAACTAAATCACTCTACCTCAATTGCTAGGTAGTACAAACAACAGATTAAGAATGAAGCATGGCTGCTGTGCGCTTCTGCCTCTTAAAGTCTGTGCTGGCGTATACGGTGTTTCTTTGTGTTCATGTTTGTGTTACTTTTTCCTTCCATCAAATATCTTCTGCTCAGATTGGACAAAATATTATAAACCTAGCAAAAAATAAGTGTACTGCATCCCTCTAAAGTCAGCATACATCCTTAGTGTTTTCATACTGAAAAAATAGATTATGAAAATCCTCTGGCGTTACTTAGTGTCACGTAGTGTATTTCTCAGTGATCTTGCTAATGTTTTATTACGTCAATCGTCAGTCATAGTGACATTAATGGAACTTAGTGGCTTTTCTCCGCCGATTTAAGTCTCGCACTATCTCGCCGAGCGCCACCTGTAAATAATTCCTTGTTTCGGCGTTACCTCATTTTTTTCGGCTAGCTGGTTTACTGTAACTTACCTTGTACATACTCCTTTATTTTGTTAAAAGAGACGGTGTTATGTTTGCCTCAGTTAACACTCACTAATCGTATCTCAACATCGTACTTGCATTCAAACATGTATATAAAGTTGAAAAAAAATTATCTGTATGACAGTAAGATCTTACAAGTTGTTATTCATGAATCCTATCTTTTGGTGGACTTTCCTTAGATTAGGTTACTGTGCGTATGATATATAGTACGCTAAACTTTCATTAACAGCTAGAAATCATTTTTATAATTGCAGTATCAAAAAAAAAATTAACTTCATTTTCCATGTGATACATTTGTAGATAAAACCTCGTGGTGTGGATAGGTCAAAAACACACAATACTTTCTCATCAACCTATAGTGTACTTGCGTCACACATTTATCCTTTGTACCTTAGGGAGTCCAATATTTTTCTGTAACTTACCCTGTACCTTACTGTTTTGATACACAAATGGCATAAAAAATAACTTACATCTATACAGGGTTATTAGAAATGATTGAAGCGATTTCACAGCTCTACAATAACTTTATTATTTGAGATATTTTCACAATGCTTTGCACACACATATAAAAACTCAAAAAGGTTTTTTAGGCATTCACCAATGTTCGATATATGCCCCTTTAGTGATTCGGCAGACATCAAGCCGATAATCAAGTTCCTCCCACACTCGGCGCAGCATGTCCCCATCAATGAGTTCGAAAGCATTGTTGATGCGAGCTCGCACTTCTGGCACGTTTCTTGGTAGAGGAGGTTTAAACACTGAATCTTTCACATCACTATGCGTGAAACTTGCCCGCACGCGTTCAACCGTTTCTTCGCTCACTGCAGGCCGACCCGTTGATTTCCCCTTACAGAGGCATCCAGAAGCTTTCAACTGCGCATACCATCGCCGAATGGAGTTAGCAGTTGGTGGACCTTTGTTGAACTTCATCCTGAAGTGTCGTTGCACTGTTATGACTGACTGATGTGAGTGCATTTCAAGCACGACATATGCTTTCTTGGCTCCTGTCGCCATTTTGTCTCATTGCGCTCTCGAGCGCTCTGGCGGCAGAAACCTGAAGTGCGGCTTCAGCCGAACAAAACTTTATGAGTTTTTCTACGTAT
Organism: Schistocerca cancellata; assembly: GCF_023864275.1. Lineage (NCBI taxonomy): Eukaryota > Metazoa > Arthropoda > Insecta > Orthoptera > Acrididae > Schistocerca > Schistocerca cancellata. Next base: position 7,521,460 of record NC_064630.1, read on the forward strand.
CTGTAGTGTGTCGTGACCATATGTCAATGAATGGAGCTACAGTGAATTTATGAAATCGCTTCAATCATTTGTAATAGCCCTGTATTGTTCCAAGGTCTGTGCTAATTGTTCGCTCCAGATTCCTCCGTATATAAACTAAAACCAAAATACCACTGTGACCAAACGAAAACATTCCGTCAAAACTTACAAGTACACTTCGTGTTAAACATCGCGAGTCACCAACTGAAGCGTATGTCCTAGCTTACCTGTCTTGCGTCCACGTTCAGTGGCAAATGTAAATAATAATAGTGAAAAGTTCTTATTCACTTAGCTGCATAAGATGTACTTTCTTTATTCTAATCGTGTTCGTCGTCTTTTTCACAGTAACTTACTTTGTATGTGTGCATTAGTAGGTATGGCGTGTGATACTTAATTATAGTAGAATTTTCTTTAAGTCTCTGTGTGCATACAGTCCTTTGATCTTCCCATTGTGAGGGCATGCAAGTAAATAACATCCGTCGTGCGGAATATGTACACTTACGTACGGACCAGTATATTTTATTTGCCACTCAGCGTTTTTCTTAGCTAATAAGGGAGATTTCACATGAGTTTTGAGTAACACCTTTTCTCTGATTGTAAATCTCGTAACACCATGTAGCTGTTTATCATAATGCTTCTTTCGACGTTGGGCTTGTTGCGTGATAGAGATTAATACTTGCCTTATTTTTCATTTAGGTCTACAGGTTGACTAGGAACAGACGGGATAGGGTTTACTCATTCATTATTCTCTTTGTTATTGAATATCAGATCATACGATGCAACTGCAGTATCGGATATTGGGAGATCGTTTGCCACCTACTCAAAAACGTTTAAATATTCAATCCACTTAGATTGCTTGTTAGCTACATAAGTCATCATAAACCTATTCAATTCACGGAATATTCTTTCAATTGGGTTGGATTGCGGGCTATACCTGGATATCAATATTTGTTTAATCTGTTGTTCTTTCAGAAATTGTTTCCAAGCATGGCATGTAAAATTGGTTGCGTTATCTGATCAGATCGCCTGTGGTTTCCCAAAAGACGGGAAGTAGTCGTTTAGCTAACGTCTGATAATAGGCTTAGCTGCAGTTGTTTTCGTGGCATACAATTTCACATACTTTGAAAATACATCATCTACTCCAACGACATATTTTACACCTCCCCTGGCAGAGGGTAAAGGACCCATAGCATCTATGCATACTAGCTCTAGCGGGTTTTTTGGTAAAATAGGATGCAACTCTGTCTCACAGTTCAGATTGACAGGCTTACCCTTTGACAAATAATACAAGTTTTTAATATTTGTTGTGTGCGTCGAAGCATATTGGGAAAGTAGCAGTACATATTTAATTTCTTACAGCACTTGCGGGCGCCGTAGTGCCCCCAAGCGTAGTGAGTATGCCAAATTAAACTTTTCTCATATGCTTCGGGTACACAAACGCACCATGTATCGCTGCCGATGTTTCTCCTGTAGAATAATACATTCTTATGTAACCTGTAATGCTGTTTTATAGGTAAAGGGGGGTTATTGCTTAACTGGGATCTGACTTTCCTGCAGCGGTCATCTTCTTCCTGTAATTTGGCCATATTATTGCACATATCCAAAAAATATTTCCTAAATTTGGTGTCCTTGGTGAGCTAACTTTAAATTCTGTGTTCTCTTCCACCAATTCTTCGAACTCAGGTAATCCTTGTGGTAATCTTGACAGCACGTCGGAGATTACGTTATCTTTGCCATTCACATATATAATTTCAAAATCATAAGACTGTAAATATAACGTCCACCGCGCAAGGTGATTGTGTAGCAACCTACAAGTGACCAAAAAGCTTAATGCCTGATGGGGACTATAGACTCGTACATGCTTGCCAAACAGATAATAGCTGAACTTCTTAAAGGCCCACAAATTCTGTTGTAGAATACATGCTCTCGCATTCTGATAGAGTACGGCTAGCAAAACTAATTACCTTAACATTATCGGAGTTTGCGCCTGCGTCTAACTGAAATAGACAGGCTCCTAGTCCCGAAAATGAAGCAACCGCCGCTATACAAAAATCTTTGCTCATGTCAGGATGTTCCAGGATATTAGAATTAACCAAAGCGTGTTTTATTTTATCAAAATAGGTCTGGCATTGAGGCGTCCAGATCCACTGTCTGTCCTACTTTATTAGGCCCCGTAATGCGTGGCTATTGAGCAACTGGTCCGGTACGAACCGACGAAAGAAAGAGCATAAACACACAAATGCCTTTAGCTGTCGTTTTGTGCATGGAGCGGGAAAGTTTTTTATGGCTAACAGTTTTTCTGGGTCGGGTCTTATCCCTTCAGGTGAAATTATGTGACCGAGAAATTTTATGTTTCTTCTCACAAATTTGGATTTCTTAAGGTTAGCTGTGACACCAGCTGCTGAAAATCTCTGTAGCATACTTTCCAAAAGCTCTATATGTTCATCCCACGTAGGTGTTCCTATCAATATGTCAATCTATATAAACTGTGAGTTTGTCAAGGAGGTCAGGTCCTAAAACAGTGTGGAGCGCCGGCACTCACGTTGAGTCCGAACGGCAGAACACAATACTGGTAGGACCTACCTGCAAATATGAATGCTGTATACTTCCTACTATCAGGTGATATTGTGATTTGCTAGTACGAACTACGAAGGTCTACACTAGTTAAAAATACTGCACTCCATGAAAACGCTGTAGCTGTTCTTCCACGTTTTCAGGTCGGGTGGTTACTGGAGCTATAATCTTATTAATCTCCCTGGCGTCGAGAACGAGTCTCACCGAATTGTCGGCTTTCTTGACCGCTAGTAGCGGACTGCAATAAGGCGATAATGAAATCTCTGATATTCCACGAGAGCATTCTCTTTATTTCTTGAGCCACTGCCTCTCTTTGTGACCAAAGTATAGAATAGGTGTTCTTACAGAATGTGTCGTGAGGCCGGACATCCACGCTATACTGATACGTCCTAATGACTCTGGGCCTTTTATCAAACACACGAGCATAGCGTAACAATACACTTCTAAGGTCACCCTTCTGTTGTGAGATTTCCGAGCATTCAGATATTTTCTGTTCAATCTCATGCTGATCTACCTGCTGACACCATAGTTCACTTGAGTCGCTACATCTTGAAGTATTGACCTTTAGGATTTGGATGTGTGTAGTTCGGCAAGATTTGTCGTTCCTACTCTTGACTTTTGTTAAATCCACACAACAATTCTTCCCGTTAATATACAAATGACACTTTGCAGATTCCAAGTCAATTTTAGCACACTTTTCGCTTAAGAAATCCATGCCGAAAATGCACCGTTCTGTCAACCCTTCTACTACTAGAATAACTGACTGAAAAACCATGTCTTCAATCTGAACTCCGACCATGGTTTGTATTTTAATTAGCTTGGATTTACCGCCTATGGCTCCTAATATCCTACAATTTTGTACTGGATAGGTCGGTAAAGTTGTGTGAATGTTAATCTCTTTAAATAGTGTCTTGGAAATCACACTAATTTTCGCACCAGTATCCACAAGGATATGCGTAGGTACTTTTCCTACTACGGCCTGTAAACTAGCTTGTACTATACCATCACCTTCACATGACTGTGGTTCTTCCTCCTTGATCAATAAATCACGCATGTCCGTTTCATCTTGGTGCCTGAGCAATTTACTATCATGACAGTATGGATCGCCCCCCACGACTATCTATGGCCAACATTGGGGAACATAATGTGGCCATGCTTAGTTTAACGCTCCGCAGTTCACATCTGTTTGTGTTTCGTTTGCGACTTCAATTATATTCGCTCCTGACGGGTTGTTCCTTAGCTGAGTATTCCTGTCGTGGTGTTGTCCTGAGTTTAGCGGCATATTGTCACCTAGTGTTTGAGATGGATAGGCTTGGCTGTTAACTGGATATTGCCACTGCCTACTTTGATGATCCCCTATGTGGTTGTGGGTAAATTCAGGTTGGAAATTATTGTAACTGTTTCCCCACTGGTTCCTATTGCTATTGCTGTTCCAGTTACGTTTTCGGTCATCCGAATAACCAGAAAACTTCCTATCACCGTTTTTTCTTTTTCTATTGTACTATGGATGGTAGGTCTGGTTGCAGCTGTTGCCGTAATTTCCTCCCGAACTCGGGCCTGGCGCCTGTGCTATCGTGGCGCGATCGACAAAAGCCGGTCGCGACTCAGCCGCGCGCGCTGCATTGTTGACGCCGACATCTACATCTACATCTACATCCATACTCCGCAAGCCACCTGACGGTGTGTGGCGGAGGGTACCTTCAGTACCTCTATCGGTTCTCCCTTCTATTCCAGTCTCGTATTGTTCGTGGAAAGAAGGATTGTCGGTATGCCTCTGTGTGGGCTCTAATCTCTCTGATTTTATCCTCATGGTCTCTTCGCGAGATATACGTAGGAGGGAGCAATATACTGCTTGACTCTTCGGTGAAGGTATGTTCTCGAAACTTTGACAAAAGCCCGTACCGAGCTACTGAGCGTCTCTCCTGCAGAGTCTTCCACTGGAGTTTATCTATCATCTCCGTAGCGCTTTCGCGATTACTAAATGATCCTGTAACGAAGCGCGCTGCTCTCCGTTGGATCTTCTCTATCTCTTCTATCAACCCTATCTGGTACGGATCCCACACTACTGAGCAGTATTCAAGCAGTGGGCGAACAAGCGTACTGTAACCTACTTCCTTTGTTTTCGGATTGCATTTCCTTAGGATTCTTCCAATGAATCTCAGTCTGGCATCTGCTTTACCGACAATCAACATAATATGATCATTCCATTTTAAATCACTCCTAATGCGTACTCCGAGATAATTTATGGTATTAACTGCTTCCAGTTGCTGACCTTCTATTTTGTAGCTAAATGATAAAGGATCTATCTTTCTGTGTATTCGCAGCACATTACACTTGTCTACATTGAGATTCAGTTGCCATTCCCTGCACCATGCGTCAATTCGTTGCAGATCCTCCTGCATTTTAGTACAATTTTCCATTGTTTCAACCTCTCGATACACCACAGCATCATCTGCAAAAAGCCTCAGTGAACTTCCGATGTCATCCACCAGGTCATTTATGTATATTGTGAATAGCAACGGTCCTATGACACTCCCCTGCGGCACACCTGAAATCACTCTTACTTCGGAAGACTTCTCTCCATTGAGAATAACATGCTGCGTCCTGTTATCTAGGAACTCCTCAATCCAATCACACAATTGGTCTGATAGTCCATATGCTCTTACTTTGTTCAATAAACGACTGTGGGGAACTGTATCGAACGCCTTGCGGAAGTCAAGAAACACGGCATCTACCTGTGAACCCGTGTCTATGGCCCTCTGAGTCTCGTGGACGAATAGCGCGAGCTGGGTTTCACATGACCGTCTTTTTCGAAACCCATGCTGATTCCTACAGAGTAGATTTCTAGTCTCCAGAAAAGTCATTATACTCGAACACAATACGTGTTCCAAAATTCTACAACTGATCGACGTTAGAGATATAGGTCTATAGTTCTGCACATCTGTTCGACGTCCCTTCTTGAAAACGGGGATGACCTGTGCCCTTTTCCAATCCTTTGGAACGCTACGCTCTTCTAAAGACCTACGGTACACCGCTGCAAGAAGGGGGGCAAGTTCCTTCGCGTACTCTGTGTAAAATTGAACTGGTATCCCATCAGGTCCAGAGGCCTTTCCTCTTTTGAGCGATTTTAATTGTTTCTCTATCCCTCTGTCGTCTATTTCGAAATCTACCATTTTGTCATCTGTGCGACAATCTAGAGAAGGAACTACAGTGCAATCGTCCTCTGTGAAACAACTTTGGAAAAAGACATTTAGTATTACGGCCTTTAGTCTGTCATCCTATGTTTCAGTACCATTTTGGTCACAGAGTGTCTGGACATTTTGTTTTGATCCACCTACTGCTTTGACATAAGACCAAAATTTCTTAGGATTTTCTGCCAAGTCAGTACATAGAACTTTACTTTCGAATTCATTGAACGCCTCTCGCATAGCTCTCTTCACACTACATTTCGCTTCGCGTAATTTTTGTTTGTCTGCAAGGCTTTGGCTATGTTTATGTTTGCTGTGAAGTTCCCTTTGCTTCCGCAGCAGTTTTCTAACTCGGTTGATGAACCACGGTGGCTGTTTCCCATCTCTTACGATCTTGCTTGGCACATACTCATCTAACGCATACTGTACGATGGTTTTGAACTTTGTCCACTGATCCTCAACAGTATCAGTACTTGAGACAAAACTTTTGTGTTGAGCCAACAGGTACTCGGAAATCTGCTTTTTGTCACTTTTTCTAAACAGAAAAATCTTCCTACCCTTTTTAATATTCCTATTTACGGCTGAAATCATCGATGCCGTAACCGCTTTATGATCGCTGATTCCCTGTTCTGTGTTAACTTTTTCAAATAGTTCGGGTCTGTTTGTCACCAGGGTCTAATATGTTATCGCCACGAGTCGGTTCTTTGTTTAACTGCTCAAGGTAGTTTTCAGATAAAGCTGCGCAGGCTGGTTGCTACCGCTGCCACGAAAATTGTTTTGGTGGGCTTGATTTTGCCTGGCATCCTCATTAATTAAATCGATAGAATCTAATACAGATAGAAAATATTCGAGAGTGCTCTCTGGTACTTGTACTAATTTTTCTCGGATACTGAACGGTAATTTTGCCTTCAGGATGCGCAGTACGTCTGTGTGTGTGACTGGCTCGTCCCAGAACCACGTTTCATTTAAGTATTTTTCAAAATACTTCCGGAGTGATCCCGATTTTGGATTGTATTGCTCCGGGTTGAACAAAGTTTTCCTTAATCTCTCTTGTACACATTGTGACCAATACTTAGATAAAAATACACCTTCAAATTGCTCTTAAGTCTGACAGTTTTCCGACATTTCCATTGCCCATAGGGTACCATCGCCTTGTGTACATCCAGTTACACACTGTATTCTTTGCTTTTCAGACCAGGTCTTAGGCAACACATTCTTAAAGGACTTTATTAAAATTACCGGGTGGACGGATTTTTTTTCTGGGATAAACACTTGGAACTGGCTGTGTTTTATAAGGCTTTCCTCTAACAGAACAGCCGACAAAGTTGGTTCGGTTGTCTGGTGTCTCTCGTTCGTCGCGGTAATGTCGGTTAACGTTACGACCTTGGTTAGGTGAAAACACGGGTGCATCGGGATAAAGATAACTGTTTGCCGCATCGTCACTCTTACCTGTGCGTCTGTCATCAAATTCCTCTTCTGGCTGTTGTTCTCTCTCGTTCTGTGTAGGGTGTTTACTCTTTAGTTGCTCGTCTACATGTTTTTTTTTCCAGTCAGGTAAGTCCTGTGTCAAGAGTCTTTTGTAACTGAGCTAGGTCAATTTGTAGTTTAGTTACGGACGTGTTCTGGGTAGTGTACACCTGTTCTACAGTTGCTTTTTTTAGTTCTGTCTTTAAAGTATGTTTGATATGTTTGTCTTTTTCCTCTAAAAATTCGTCAAACTGCTGTTTTTGCTGTTTCGTCATGTCACCAACTTGGTCTACAGCCTCCTGCATTTTGACACTAAGCTCGGTCTGCTGTAAACTCATCGCTTCAAAATTTTCGGTTAAGGTACGGATCTGTTCTGTCATATCCTTAACTGTCGACTTTAAGTTGTCAATGTCTTGGCTCATGTAATTTAAATCTTCGCGTACTACCTCTATCACTTGATCCGCTACCTCTCTTCTTAACTTGGTCAGTTGAGTCGTCAGGTAGTTTTGCATGTCGATCAGGTTCTTCACGTCATTTTCTATTTTTTCCATTTGTGTCGTAATATTTTCTACACGCGTATTTACAGTACGTATCTGTGCTGCAACATTATCTATCTGCGTGGTGACATTTTCTGTGTGAGCGTGCATTTGTGCTGTAACATTTTCTATGAGAGCGTGCATTTGTGCTGTAACATTTTGTGTGTGCACGTGTGTTAACAGTACCTATCTGAGCTATGACGTGAGCTGCAAACTGTGACATTAAATTCGGCTGCATCTCTCTAAACATGCGCATGAGGTCTGGTTCTACTGGGTCTTGTTTGTTGTCAGCATTCGTGTCTGCTTCTGTAGTCGACATGTTGTCACCCGTCGCTTGCGACTGAGCACTGCCGGTCGCTGCCACTGTGTTTTCAGTATTCGCAGTACTTTCTGCCTTAAGGTTATGTAAAGGTTGGACTATGGTTTCCTCATCTGACGAACTATCCGTGGTTTTGGGTTGAGATCTGAGTTTCACCATGCCGATTCACAACTCAGAACAGCGTGCAGCCGAACTTCACTATCACTACAGCTCGTACTACACGTAAATAAATCACAGATGGTTTTGCGCTCGTCCCTGTAAATTCACGTAGTAAAATATGTATCTGGCGAAACAGAAGACTGGTAAATGACTTCTTTGTTTTCGCGCGCAATTAATAAATTTTGTCCGCCATCTTGTGATGCATTTGCATATAATAGCAAATGAACTATTGCAATTTTTGCGTAAAAAATGGACAAGAACTTGGAAAAAGGAACTGATGCGTCCTACGCAGTGGGTGTCGAAAAAATGAAAACAAAAACAATCCCACATTTACTTTCAACCAAAGCGTAGTAGTGCTGCTGCTCTTACCTTACGTGTTTTTTTTTTTTCGTACGGTTTTGTAGTCAGAAGAATTAACATTAAATGGTCCAACACTTTTCTCTCAAAAATTGGTAATTTCAATGGGTTTTTTTCTTTTTTGGTACGCAGCTCGCGTAACATGCAACAGAAACAATGAGTTGTAATAGCAATAATGGATGGCAAAAAATGGCTTAAATATTTCAACTAAAATTTCTACTGATTTTTACTGAAATAATCGTCATGGCACTCGGTCGCCACTCTAACGTACCCTCTCCCTGTCATTGTTTTTGTTTTTTTTCTTATTGTTTTTTTGTTATTGTAGTTGTAGAGATATGAAATTATTGTAGCGGTTTGCTTAGTCAGCAAAATTCGGAATTTTTTGACATTAAATGGTGCCTGAAACTTGAGTAATAAATACTTCGCGTGAAGTGCGATTTGCGGCATAAACAAAAATTAATTGCGGAGATGCAATCCACAGAACATTAACAGAAAAGCTTTTGAACAATGCGCACGACTGGTGTTAGACACATTCAGAGGGTGCGTACATTCGCGTACGAGTGGTTGTGATCTGATGAGAAAGATCTATCTTAAATTTTTTTGTGTACAATAATTATGTCGTAACACACTCGGAGATTGCGAACGTACAATCAGGGTAGAGGCACGTACTTTTTATCATTCCCCGTGACCTGGGTAAAAGAATTGCAATTATTTAAATTTAAGAATATTTCTTTTTTCAGGCGGACTCCTATTTTTATACGAAAAGGAAGATTGCAGGTTCTGAATGTCTCGGCAAAAAAACACATCGGAATTAATCTTGGCGGCCACCGAAGGGAAGTAGTGAGCACAATCACGTACCTCTATTGTTGAGCAGCGCGGTCGTGAAGATAGTCGCCTCCATCTAAAATTCGTCTTCTCGAATTAACAGAATAATTTGTACTCCATTGGTGTGGGATTTAGGCTTGATCTTGACAGAAGTTATAAAACACATTTTTCATCATTTAACACCTTCATTTAACACACACATAGACATGAAACTATACTGTACGTCTTTACGCCAGCACAGCAGAACAAAAAGGGTGATTAATACTAGAAGTAATAAAAGAATCTCGCAATTAGTCCTTTGTCTCTCAATGATAAAAAAGTTTTTTTTTTTTTTAGAGTATTCCTCTGGTATGACAGTCGAACCAATTTTCTTCTTGTATCTTTGAGATTAAATTACAACATTTTTTAGTTCCTTTTCAAGGAAGAGGATAACGCGGCGGTCGATTGGACCTGATTGTTCCATCTATAGCTACAAACTTTATGGCTGAAAAGGTTTACCAAATACTTTTCTTTTTCTATTGGGTAAGGCGATATGAAAAAAAATAGGGTAGCTTTGGGTAGATGTAGTGATTGAGGGAAGGAGATTTACTCTCCTAACTCTTGACTTAGTACATGCCGTATGTCTACTCCAAATGCCGATGTAAGTAGAACAACATTTGAAATTGTAGTACTGCTACGTGAATACACTTTCTAAGAGGGAACGTTAAGAACTTTTCATTAGCGGTATTTTGACTCCATTCTGGTAACCCGTATTGATTGTAGTAAGAACTTTCCATTACTGTTAGTTGATATTTGTAAACAATACCACTCCATTAAGAATATTTTATCTTTCGATTTTCTCTTCCATAAAGTTACGCTTACTACAGTAAAGATTTTGTCCTGTTTTCTGTAGATTCTTAATAGGGTTTTCTCACCAAATAATTCATGTGTGTGTGTGTGTGTGTGTGTGTGTGTGTGTGTGTGCGTGTGTGTGTGTGTGTGTGTGTGTGTGTGTGTGCGTGTTTGTGATTGTAATGTGTATTCTTGTGTCTGTAATGTTACTGTTGCATGAAACACAAGCAGACAGCAATTATATGTTGTGTACGACGCGTAATTGCTGTCTGCTTGTATTGCACGTAACAATACTGTTACAGACAGACGCGTACACATTCCACATTGAGACGAGCACTAATGTGGACGTTCTGGAGACTGAAGCCTGACACAGCTCCATATCAACCAAAAGAGGATTTTACACTCGGGCAACTTGCTGTGCTACTACAGCAGCCCCTAACCAGGACTGCTGACGCTGTGGGTGTAGGAAATATCTCAGCTGAAAAGACCCTGCCACCATCCGGACAGCACTGTTTATGTTCTTCATTGCATTTAATTACTATTGTTGTTGTCATACTGACATGACACCTTATTTTTTTTCAGTGTCTCTCTTTTCCTCAAGAATTCCAAACAGTCAGTGATGATTAATTTGTTGTCTGAATACTAAGTACTGTAGTGTGTCTCGCTTTCTTTTGAATATGGCCTTTCATTATGCAGTTCTTAAATCTGAATCTGAATTTGGTTTGTATGAACAGTATTTCAGGTTTTCATACCCAGCTGCTCTCTTTCAGTAACACAGACAACCTCTTACAACGTTCACTTTTCTAAGTCATTTTACTCGTAATTGAAGTTTTCCTCAGAAACTTGAGTTCAAGTAGTTTGTTGCACTTTGAGCTCCTTAAAGTCAATTTTTTTCATTATAATTTACAACATACTTCGTTTTTGTTTCACCTATTGTCAGTCTATAATGTCATCTGACTTTAAGCGGTGCACTCCCCACGATTAGAAAGGAATATCTTGAGCATCGCTTTCTATCCCTTTTAGCAAGAAACATTCTGGAAACGTCTTTCTCAGTAGGTGAGGTGTGACGTGAGATACGTCTCTGCTGGGATATGACTGTAGCTTTCCCTGATATTTGCCGCAAAAGATTTTTTAACTGAACACATGGTTGGAGTAAACCTCTTTGGCAACCAGAGATGAAGTTACTCACAAGTGACGTCACTAGCTTTGCCCGCCAAATTCGCCACATTTAACTGTTGATGATACGAGTGTACCGAGACTGAATTTTTACGTTTCTTCCCATGTCTGTATATGAATTTCTTGCAATCGCCAATATTTGTGAACGTACTTAGAGCAGCTTACTTATGTGACGAGTTATTACATAGAGACCAAAATCATGAGTAACAAACCTTCGTCTGGTAAGCTACTTCATGATTGCCAATCGTGTTCGGGAAATCGTTATCTCAGAAGTTAAAATTAATTATATCCAACGAATTTTCTTAACAAAAACGTGGTCAACGTAACGAAATAGCCCTCTGCTTTGAAGATTGCGTCATTCTTAACGTCAGTATTGCTCCAAGGAGCGTACTAGCACCCAGATGTTAACTCCTTAGCGATCGTGTATTCTTGGTTAAAATGCAAGCATAATTTTGAAGCAGAATTTTTAGATTTTGGTTCACTTTATCCAGAGCGCCCATATTCGCTCTTAATGAGTAAAAATTCACTTAGCACTATAATTCTTACATGGATGGCGCAGTAGCATGAATTCATTCATTACTGTCCATACACACATTGTACAGGGTGATTCAAAAAGAATACCACAACTTTAGGAATTTAAATCTCTGCAACGACAAAAGGCAGAGCTAAGCACTATCTGTCGGCGAATTAAGGGAGCTATAAAGTTTCATTTAGTTGTACATTTGTTCGCTTGAGGTGCTGTTGACTAGGCGTCAGCGTCAGTTGATGCTAAGATGGCGACCGCTCAACAGAAAGCTTTTTGTGTTATTGAGTACGGCAGAAGTGAATCGACGACAGTTGTTCAGCGTGCATTTCGAACGAAGTATGGTGTTAAACCTCCTGATAGGTGGTGTATTAAACGTTGGTATAAACAGTTTACAGAGAATGGGTGTTTGTGCAAAGGGAAAAGTTCTGGACGGCCGAGAACGAGTGATGAAAATGTAGCACGCATCCAGCAAGCATTCGTTTTCAGCCCAGGAAAATCGACTCGCAGAGCTAGCAGAGAGCTGCAAATTCCACAATCAACTGCATGGAGAGTCCAACGAAAAAGGTTAGTTATGAAACCTGAACGTCAACTACCCGAGGCGATGGATCGGCCGCCAGGCAGCCCGTAACAGAGCACTTCATCACTGGCCTCCAAGAAGCCCTGATCTAACCCCCTGCGATTTTTTCCTATGGGTGTATGTTAAGGATATGGTGTTTCGGCCACCTCTCCCAGCCACCATTGATGATTTGAAACGAGAAATAACAGCAGCTATCCAAACTGTTACGCCTGATATGCTACAGAGAGTGTGGAACGAGTTGGAGTATCGGGTTGATATTGCTCGAGTGTCTGGAGGGGGCCATATTGAACATCTCTGAACTTGTTTTTGAGTGAAAAAAAAACCTTTTTAAATACTCTTTGTAATGATGTATAACAGAAGGTTAAATTATGTTTCTTTCATTAAATACACATTTTTAAAGTTGTGGTATTCTTTTTGAATCACCCTGTACTTTGCTTGATTTACTGAACAGGCATAGCGCAGCAGCACACTGAAAAAGCAGCGCAGTTAATTTTCAAGTCCACATGCAACTAAGTGATTTATCAAAGGAACCCTTGCAGAGAAAATAAAACCTTCTGTTGCACAGGCAATGTTCCATTTTTGTGGCTATCGCTAACCTCTCCTTGTTCTGTTTAGGGAACAGTCACCATTTGCCTATCTCTGTATAACGTCCAATATAATATCAACAATTCCGCGAGTTTTACATACGGTATTGTAGTTATCCTCACAAACGCACGAGTTTGCAGGGCAGGTTGTTGAGTTGCATGCTTCACAGATAGTTACAAGTCACGTTCAAATCACTAATTAGTAATGTCATTGGGAAGATTCCAGATTACCGCATTCAGCTCAACGTAAGACAGTTTCACAGAACAGCAAACAGGTAAACAATAGTATTTTCAGTACATCAATCAATCAGACGTGTTACAGGAAGAGAATTGTCATCAGCAATAAGTTTTCCCGTGAACCAATTACAGCTATAAAGCTTTCATTCAGAGTTGCTAGGTCACGTTCTATATTGCGTATTTAAGATTCACAAGTTGCACTGCCACATTGCAAGATGCAGCACAAAATATTTCGTAGAAATTACAATCTATAGAACTCGTAGCAAACACTCTCAGATCATTACACATCAACGTTACACTCTGTCTGATATTCCTCAATTTACTACAGTGTCCTAGTCACGCAGCGCTGTTACAGTTTTATGGCCCTTGTAACACCGGAAATGCATATCCTCCTATTTCCATCTATTGTACTATAAATTTGTTTCCCTTATTTTTGTTACCTGAATATATGACATGTCTGTCTCTTTATATATTGTAATTGTTGTACTGTTTGTATATATATATATATATATATATATATATATATATATATATATATATATATATATATATATATATATATATATATATTTATGCATTTATGTTGGTTTGTTTCGTAAATATTATTTGTATTTTTACGCTGGGTCTTGCCTAGGGAAAACTGCTATCGAACGATTACATCGATAGGTCGTGTGAAGAATCAAAGTGTGTAGGAGCTTTGGTAGTGTTAACTCCGTCGCGTGGAGCGCGGGCGGAGAGGGTCTGGCAGGAGCAGCGAGTGGAGCAAGTGTGTTGTGTGAAGCTCCCGCGAGTTGCCGCGCTTTCGGGGTTTGGCAGCATGTAATTGCGCTCGGCTTCCGATGATAGTTTCTGACATGGTGTCGCGGACGGGAAGCATTAGCTGGCGCACATCAAGAGCCCGTTTTCGTCTGGTGACCGTGTCGAGAAGAAGGCGCGCCAACATCCAGCTTCTGCAACAGCGACGGCCGACAATGAGTGATTGTCGCCACCTCCTCGACCGACGGCTTCAAACCTTCAATCAACCAACAAGGAAGACTGGAAGCACGTAAAGTTATAGAACTGTATGGCAGACCTCAGCTTTTAAAACTGTTCAAATCACAAAATTACAGCAACGTAGCATGAAACTTTGTTGCTCATTGTCCCAATTGCATTACCAAGCAGGGTCCCTTCCTTTTCCGGAATGAACCCGAGTGTCGTTGAAATTCAAACGCCAGCATTAAAGTAACATTATAGCATTTCACTGCTTTAATTTCAATGTTCACTTAAAGTTTTCATAGCTGGCTACAGTATTTAGATTACACAAGCACGAATTAAGAGTGCGAGTTTTGTTACCGTATTTTAGCATACCTGTGACTGCAGCTCAGCTCGGTACGTACTAAATTTTACTATTGTTAATTGTTCATAATCATTTAATTCAACTTCAAAGTTAAATCTCTTATTTATAAATTGCGTAGATTCAAGTTGCTTTTGAAATGATTGTTGAGGTAGTCCAAGACTAACCGTATTTTACTGAATATCGATGTGCTTCAGAAAGAAAGCTCACTATTAACTTCAGTCACTAAATTAACTTTCGATTTTCCGGCTTTATTAATTCTTTTGCTAAATTAAGTCAGGGTGTAGCGAAATTTATTACTTCTGACAAACATTCAGTTTTCACACTACATGTGTCAACCTTCAGTTGCCACGCTTCTAGTGCTAATTATATGTGTAATAACCTTTCTTTTTCAGTTACTATAGTAATTGTCCTTAGGACTGGCGACCATAATTTCCCCCAAATCTCAAATATCTAATTACCGCTAGTTAATTGTTAACGTAACGGCCGCACATTTACTTTCTTTATTAACTTTTCCCCTTTTCAAAATTAATTTCCACCTGTTTCATTAGCATTTTTCCTTTCATTTAGATGTAACCCTTTCCTCCCTCTTTACCGACAGATTAACTTCGGTGACGATTGCTTTTCCCTAATTTCCGTTAGGTACACGCGGTTTAATTTTTCACTGTCATTAAGGTCGATAAGTGAGGGGGAGGTTACACCCTTTGCGTGCTGAGTAACCCATTCGATATAATTTTATATTTTATCTTTCTGTTCACCATCCGCTTGTAACGATGGCATACCCATGTTAATTAAAGACAAATTACCTTTTGAACTTTAACGAGTGTGTTCAGCCAGAGCATCGTATAGGCCTCGAACGGAAGTGTTGTCGTTTGCAGAGAATAACGCTTACAAAGAGACTTGCTGCTTGTGACGAGTAGTAAAGAATTTGTATTCTCCGCTAATAACTACTTCAGTTTAGTTTTATCTGGTAGCATGTAATAAACCGAAGGAAAGGAAATGTTTGATATGTTTCTCCATCCAGAGCTGTTCGATCATCGAAAGCACAAAACAAGCTTCTGAACAGACAGTGTTCATACAAATGATAATTTTCATTTACATTTCAATTTATCCTCTCTCGGACACTAAATTACTTCGCCCTCTGGCGTAGTTTCTGCCCGTCGCATTGTGTTGTTTTTGTTAGGCGAGCGCTCACCGTGTTTACACCCCTTTAGGTGGACGCCATCAGAAGGGACGGCCATCAGAGAGTGACGTAACACATGCTGAATGCCACGGGGTCGGGATGGACCACGTCCTCTCACATTTTCAAATCCTTTTCAACTCTCTGTCGTGCAGTGCGGCACTACGTGACAGCGACCTTCGCTTGTAAAAAAAACAATTTCGAAATGTATGAGAAAAATGAAACATGGCTGAAATCAGTGTATACATTACAGGCGTAGCTAAATAACGCAGGTCGACTGATTTCGCGGTGCGTGATTTGGGTCAGCGGGTAGGGGGAGGTTAAAGGGGGATTTTTGAAAGACTCCATCACGACGCAGTGAACAGAAGGGAAGCCGAAGTGTAGATCGACTTGGACTATCGTCTGAATGTTTTTCGTGCATCTGGTGCAGTATACGTTAAACATTTGAGGAAGGTATAACTTTGATCCTTGAGCGTAACTGTAAAACGTACGCGAAGGCTCTATGTATATGCGTATACTCGTATATGCTCTTTTAAAAACGGATGGTTTCTTTTAAAAAGAACGACTTTGTGCTGTTCTGCTCGAGTTAAAACTCGTCCCAAGTTTCTGTCTTAATTCAAGCTGAAGATGTGGTCTCGTGAATTTGGATGAATCTTATTGATACTGATAGTTTTCTATATAAATAATTTTCGTTTGATTTTGATTTTAAATCTCGTACTGACTTCATAGGTGGTCAGCGGCGGATTTACATATAGGCCCACTAGGCACGAGCCAAGGGGCGGAACCTAAAGGGGGGGGGGGCAGTTTTTTGCTCTGTACTCATTTTAACCTTTTACCTTTTAAAATAGCTGCACTTACAAACGACAAAAATTTTTAATAATGTTAAACAACTTTGCAACCTCCCAACAGATTAATTCTTTCCGTATACTCGGAATAAAATGTGACTAACCTCTCAATAAAATTGTGACTCATATATAACCTTTCAAAAGAAATCTCGTAATGTAATTCAATAATTAACTGACTATGAATCTAAACTGGTAAATCTGGACGTCGGCAATGCTGCGTCAAGGCCCTGAAAAGTCATTCTGAATAAACTGAAAATTCTTACCTCAGATATGTCACCGGATAACGCGTATATATCTGCTCATATAAGAAATTTTTCTGGCACAGCCCAGTGCAATGCTGGCCGATAGATTTGTCAATTATAAAAAGAAATAAAAAGAAATGGTTCAAATGGCTCTGAGCACTATAAATGTCTGCAACGAGGGAAGACGCAAGACTTGCTATCGTATTCTGTGCATGTCATCAAAGTGAACCATTACGAAATGTCAAGAGAACTGCACAGAGGTGTACCTCCATGCATAATAGAGTTATTGTCTTATCAGATTGTCATTGCACCAGTTTCGCCGTAGTTTACACATCTTCTCACTTTGAAATCTTACCTACACTGTGTCATTCAGTGTGTGATCAATAGCAGCAATTTTCAGTGTAAGAAATGATGTAGTTTTTAAACATGTCTGTTTCAAATTTTACTTTACTGTCTGTCAGGCACTTTATATCACTGGGTAAGTGATCAAAACTTCTGGACACAGAACTATGAAAACGTCTTTGTGCTACAGACAAACTTAATATGACCTCATGAATGTCCTTTCCTTCTTCTGGTATTGTAATTATGTACATCATCTTTCCTGTTGAAGTTCAGTGAATTAATTACAACAAATTCACGAGTATGCAACTATACTGTGAAGCGGTTACATTGTTACTTACACCCCAACCACCAACCCGGCACGACGAAAAAGGCGTTCACGGAAGTTTTCGGCCAAACCTTTCTTCAGAAAGGAAGCAAAGCGCGTTACACACACATACATACACACACACACACACACACACACACACACACACACACACACACATGATCACTGTCTCCGGCTGTTCTAGCAGCAATCATTTTTAAAAATGGAAAAAAATGTGAAAAATGAGTAATTGAGGCAGTAGGAATTTAGGGCATGAGATGATGCACCAACAACCATTGCAGTCACGTAGCCGTTTGTTGTGCGGCGATGAGGCCATTGATACAGTGTGACGTTCAAGTCGGGGCGTTTGCTGTTTGGAAGACAATGAAAAATTACAGGAAACAATAAAACTATACAGTGTAGCCATAATTCATCTATACAAACGAAATTACTGCTTGAACAGCTCCGTTTGCGAAGAAAATATAACTCCTTTAAATTTTAGATTACGACAGGAACGATTAGTACATCCGTAAACGAAAATTTTTGATGAAACAACTACGTCTCCACATAATTAAAGCACCGGATGTTCTTTGGGATACAATCACAAAAGTCGATAGATATCCTCAACGGTCGACACTGTTCACGAGTAGGTCAAAGTGACATCGCGGGGAAGTATCACACACAGTGAACCATGGAGGTGTAACGTAATGTCAAGCTTCAACGTAGTAGTACAGCTAGAAATGCTGAAAAGAAAAATGCAATGGCTCAGTCTAGATGTAGGGGGTGGGGGCGGTATCACTGAAGTGAAGGGGAAAGAAGACAGGATTTCTGGTCAGTGGACAGTAGGATAATCTCAATAGTAGTAGCAATCGATATAACTGGAGCAGGATTCGTTATGAATAGGAAAGAAGGGCCGGGAGTGAACTACCGTAAACGGTTGAGTGATAACGTTGCTCTTATCAGATTTGACCGCAAACCAATGCCGACAGCGATAAGTATACATGCCAACGTCGCAAGCAGAAGATGGGGGGAGAGAGAAAGTACGTGAGGGTACTGGCGGGTACTTCGGTACGTAATGGTCTATGCACCGCCGCTGCAACCGTACTGCCTCTGCAGAGCTTTTCATTTCAGTTTACTGTTTTAATTACCTATAGAATCCAGATTATGTTCCTGCGATCTTCCTAAACCGTCTTCCTCAAAACCTGTGTTTGCAGTATGATGGTCAAGAATTCTTTGCGTCGTATCGTGACGCCAACAAATATGGTTGGTTCTCTTTGCTATGCCAGTGATCAGTTCTTTTGTTTCATCTACTACTTTGAGGACACTTACTTTTTCTCTCTCCAGCGTGTTTTCAGCATCCTTCTCCTTCCTACATTTACACTGGTTCCATACGTTGTATATCCTGTTTCATTAGGACCCATATTTCACAGCCATCTAACAGAGCACTCGAGAAAAATTTTTTGTGAATTCTTTCCTAGCTTTTACATTACTTGTCAGCAGCGTTTTTGTCTGCTAAGCGTCGGCAACTCACCTTCTCATTTCCGTGCTGCACCCCTTGTCAAACAGTCACAATGCTTCCTAAGCAATAGAACTGGATATATTCTTGTGTGGCTTTATCATCGATCTTGATGTTTGTTTGTGTCTCTGCGCTGGTTTTCTTGTAACCATTTCTTTGGCTTTTGAGATTTTCAGTCTCAATTTTTCTTCCTTTATGCAGCTGTATGCATTCCAAATATCCCGCAGACATCTCAGGAATTCGCCGTACGTTTAGGACCAGATACCGGTTTCTGTTGTGCAATGCTTGCTCATGTTAGAGTCTGTCCACGAAGGTCTTTAAATGAAACTATCTGACATATTTAAGAGTAGAAGGTTTCGAACTTTGTCCAGCCAGGTTCAAGCATTTCGAGGATTCTAATCTGCGTAATAATCTCAAATGTAATCTCCATTGCACTATGTTATAAACATCAGGTACGGACTACATACACCCTGCTCGAGTTGTATATTGGAATCGCGATCAAGAAATTCAGCTCATTTACGTCCTTTTGGGAAGTTCTGACGCTCATTTATAGCAACAGTACACATTTTCTCATTCAGTTATCTTCTTTTCCAGATTGTTCTGACAGTCTGAAAGTAATATGGCAGGACTGCTCTTGTTAGTTTTACTGACAATGACAAAACAGTTACGCGATTTCACAACAGTGGCTTTGGGAACACATTATACTTACATTACATGTTCTGGCCTCCCGTATGTTCATGGAGAAGGAGACGATTTTGCGCTCGGTGGACATTTTTCTAAGGGGGGGGGGGGGGATGGGAGGTGGCTTCCTCTAACTTTCGGTTGGTACGCCCTCGGTACGACATTCACCTTCCAAGCTGCTTCTGAAGAGTCATGGCCATTCTTGTTCTGGTGTTATACCGGTTCTCTCCGTCTTAAGGAAATTGTGTGTAACACTTCGTTAGCTATACAGGGTGAAGCGAAATTCGCGCACTCGGGCTTCGCAATGCGACTCCCCACATGCCAGCGATAAAAAATGTCTCAGCGAGTACATCCGGCAGAAAAAGGACGTTAAAAAGTAGCAATCTGGCAACGCTGTAACCACATGTATCGTAACTACCTCTGTCGGCACATCCTGCACCTGCGGTACAGCTGATGCAGTAGCTAGAGTTTCGGGTTAGCATGCAGGAGGTTGAGGGTTCGATCATGTGGTTTTTTTTTTTTTAATTTGATAATTCAGTCTGGCATTTCACACTGTAATATACATCGTTTCTTATGTCACATGTATCCTAAATTTACAACATTTTGTAACGCTGAACATAAAAATTACGTGGTTAGACAAATAAGAAATAGATATTTCCAGAATGATATTTTCACTCTGCAGCAGAGTGTGGGCTGATATGAAACTTCCTCGCAGATTAAAACTGTGTGCCCGACCGAGACTCGAACTCGGGAACTTTGCCTTTCGCGGGCAAGTGCTCTACCATCTGAGCTACCGAAGCACGACTCACGCCCGGTAGTCACAGCTTTACTTCTGCCAGTATCTCGTCTCCTACCTTCCAAAATTTACAGAAGCTCTCCTGCGAACCTTGCAGAACTAGCACTCCTGAAAGAAAGGATATAGCGGAGACATGGCTTAGCCACAGCCTGGGGGATGTTTCCAGAATGAGATTTTCACTCTGCAGCGGAGTGTGGGCTGATATGAAACTTCCTGGCAGATTAAAACTGTGTGCCCGACCGAGACTCGAACTCGGGAACTTTGCCTTTCGCGGGCAAGTGCTCTACCATCTGAGCTACCGAAGCACGACTCACGCCCGGTAGTCACAACTTTACTTCTGCCAGTATCTCGTCTCCTACCTTCCAAACTTTACAGAAGCTCTCCTGCGAACCTTGCAGAACTAGCACTCCTGAAAGAAATGATATAGCGGAGACATGGCTTAGACACAGCATGGGGGATGTTTCCAGAATGAGAATTTCACTCTGCAGCGGAGTGTGCGCTGATATGAAACTTCCTGGCAGATTAAAACTGTGTGCCCAACCGAGACTCGAACTCGGGACCTTTGCCTTTCGCGGGAAAGTGCTCTACCATCTGAGCTACCGAAGCACGACTCACGCCCGGTAGTCACAGCTTTACTTCTGCCAGTATCTCGTCTCCTAACTTCCAAAATTTACAGAAGCTCTCCTGCGAACCTTGCAGAACTAGCACTCCTGAAAGAAAGGATATAGCGGAGACATGGCTTAGCCACATCCTGGGGGATGTTTCCAGAATGAGATTTTCATTCTGCAGCGGAGTGTGGGCTGATATGAAACTTCCTGGCATATTAAAACTGTGTGCCCGACCGAGACTCGAACTCGCGACCTTTGCCTTTCGCGGGCAAAGTTTGGAAGGTAGGAGACGAGAAACTGGCAGAAGTAAAGCTGTGAGTACCGGGCATGAGTCGTGCTTCGGTAGCTCAGATGGTAGAGCACTTGCCCGCGAAAGGCAAAGCTCCCGAGTTCGAGTCTCGGTCGGACACACAGTTTTAATCTGCCAAGAAGTTTCTACAAATAGATAGTTGAAACAAATGTCCTGTCATAGGACAGAATAACTACAAAAACAATATCAATTTCGAGACGCTAAGGGTGATAGCACAGTACAATAAGACAACATCTACATCAATTTCGAGATGCCAATGATGATAGCACAGTACAACATCTACTTGTCGTTTATACTACATGTAATATGGGCGCTCAGATGTAGCACATTAGCAACCACTGACAATAATAATGCCCATATTAATGACCGCATTACCTTCAAAACAGAATACATTGCCCCCAGAACAACAAATGCTCAAAGCAACCTTCCTGCACCTCCAAGCATTGCGCAACGCATCGGATCTCACAGATCTGGACTCTTCGCAGCAAAGCTGCGTCCACAGTAACAAGAGTTGCCAGATTGCCACTCTTTAACGTCCTTTTTCTGCCGGATGTACATGCCGGACGAAATTTTCTGACACACATTTTCTTATCGCTGCCATGAGAGGAGTCGCTCTGCGAAGCCCGTGCGCGCGAATTTCTCTTCGCCCTCTGGAGCACACACACATTACATAACAACGAAGTGTTCGTATCGAATTGAAACATTCGCTGATGTGAAGTGAAAGTGTTATGGGACGAAGGGGATGATACAGCGTTTTCCGTCACTGAAGGCGATTTTCCGTCACAATCACGTTGTACCGAAGGGTATTTGTGTTGATCTGGGTCTTGCGTAAATGTTTTCTTGCCACCAGTAGTTTCTTGCCATCAGTCATCATGCCATACGTATTGTCTACCGTTAAGCAAATGCCCTGAAATCCTAGACAGGTACTGTCGAAGAACGGCCGTGTCTCCCGGAGACGCTATGCGTAGTCCGAGTGAGGACGATACAGTTCCTAGCGCCCCGCAGGTAGCCGGTAACTACACTATTCAACTGAAAATCTGTTTACAGTTGGTCCAAAGTGTTTGGAAAAACTATTCGCCTACCTGAGATGATGTGACGGTTTCAGTTTAGGACTGTATTGTAACCGGCGGAATTCCCATGTTGATAGACTGCTTTGTATTTGCTTCGTCGTATTTTAGTTTCGTGAGTTCTCCTTTTCGTTTCATTGGGATGTACTCGAGTGCCGTCTGCTGGCGGGAGAAACATTTCGGACGCAGGATTCCGAGCGTCCGTAACTTGGAGGCAAACAGCGGCTTTCGCGACGGTCGTCCCACGCGGTTCGCCCAATACTGCCCACAGGCGGCGAGATCGATCCGCGCTCTGCAAACAAACGCCGAAACTCCGGCCGCGCCGCCTCATCCCAAACCGCTACCTGACGTCCGCCTCTTACGACTTAGGTCTCTCCGAGGCGAGGCGGCCTCAGCGGATAAGCATGACTGGATGGAGTAGCGAACAGATCTGGCCTTTCGTGTTGCAGTTTCACTGTAAACCTTTTTTGGAAAGTGAAAGTGAAAGTGAAGCATTACAATGCAGGTGTTAGTGAGTGCACGGCAACGATTAGCAGCCAGTGACAGCCACTGGGGCTCTGGGTTATCAATTCGAGGAATGTTCAATAGAGAATGATGCGACGCTATGGGATAAATTAAAATTTCTTAAGAGGGGTAGGACGTCAAACGGGCCGACGTGGAGCAGTAGAGCCATCAGAGAACATTTTAATTTCCACTGTCTATACTCGCAGACAAGTGCGAGAATTATCGTACAATCAGCTTAACAACTCATGCATCGAAGCTGCTTACAAGAATAATATACAGAAGAATGGAAAAGAAAATTGAGAACGCGCTAGGTGACGATCAGTTTGGCTTTAAAAAAAGGAAAGGGACGAGAGAGGCAATTCTGACGTTACGGCTAATAATGGAAGCAAGGCTAAAGAAAAATCAAGACACTTTCATAGGGTTTGTCGACCTGGAAAAAGCGTTCGGCAACATAAAATGGTGCAAGCTGTGCGAGATTCTCAAAAATGTAGGGGTAAGCTATAGGGAGAGACGGGTCATATACAATATGTACAACAACCAAGAGGGAATAATAAGAGTGGACGATCAAGAACGAAGTGCTCGTATTAAGAAGGGTGTAAGACAAGGATGTAGCCTTTCGCCCCTACTCTTCAATCTGTACATCGAGGAAGTAATGATGGAAATAAAAGAAAGGTTCAGGAGTGGAATTAAAATACAAGGTGAAAGGATATCAATGATACGATTCGCTGATGACATTGCTATCCTGAGTGAAAGTGAAGAAGAATTAAATTATCTGCTAAACGGAATGAACAGTCTAATGAGTAAACAGTATGGTTTGAGAGTAAATCGGAGAAAGACGAAGGTAATGAGAAGTAGTAGAAATGAGAACAACGAGAAACTTAACATCAGGATTGATGGTCACGAAGTCAATGAAGTTAAGGAATTCTGCTACCTAGGCAGTAAAATAACCAACGACGGACGGAGCAAGGAGGACATCAAAAGCAGACTCGCTATGGCAAAATAGGCATTTCTAGCCAAGAGAAGTCTACTAATATCAAATACCGGCCTTAATTTGAGGAAGAAATTTCTGAGGATGTACGTCTGGAGTACAGCATTGTAGGGTAGTGAAACATGGACTGTGGGAAAACCGGAACAGAAGAGAATCGAAGCATTTGAGACGTGGCGCTAGAGACGAATGTTGAAAATTAGGTGGACTGATAAGGTAAGGAATGAGGAGGTTCTACGCAGAATCGGAGAGGAAAGGAATATGTGGAAAACACTGATAAGGAGAAGGGACAGGATGATAGGACATCTGCTAAGACATGAGGGAATGACTTCCATGGTACTAGAGGGAGCAGTAGAGGGCAAAAACTGTAGAGGAAGACAGAGATTGGAATACGTCAAGCAAATAATTGAGGACGTAGGTTGCAAGTGCTACTCTGAGATGAAGAGGTTAGCACAGGAAAGGAATTCGTGGCGGGCCGCATCAAACCAGTCAGTAGACTGATGACCAAAAAAAGAAATACTTTTACAAATAAATTCATAAAACTTTGTCAGCCTGATCAGAAACGATTCAGGATTCACACTCATAGTAGTGGAAGTTCATGTGAACAAAATAAAATTTTTTACATGTGAAATTTCATCATTTTTCCCTTACTATTGGCTGCATTTGTTGCTATAGGTACACTTTTCTTCATAGGCAGAGAGATTCTCCGACGAATACTGCACAGCACACAAACCATACCGACAGGTGTATGAAACTCTCTAATTTTCAAAGTCTGTTAAAGACTGAGGTAAAAACTGAGATAATTACTATAAAATTTGAGGTTTTTCTAAACATGGAGTTTAAGATATATCAGCTAATTCATTTTTGCATAAATTAAATAAATTATAGAGTTTCATACACCTCTAGAATGAAATTTTCACTCTACAGCGGAGTGTGCGCTCATATGAAACTTCCTGGCAGATTAAAACTGTCTGCCGGACCGAGACTCGAACTCGGAACCTTTGCCTTTCGCGGGCAAGTGCTCTACCAACTAAGCTACCCAAGCACGAATCGCGCCCCGTCCTCAGACGCTGTGGCTAAGCCATGTCTCCGCAATATCCTTTCTTCCAGGCGTGCTAGTTCTGCAGGGTTCGCAGGAGAGCTTCTGTGAAGTTTGGAAGGTAGGAGACGAGGTACTGGCGGGATTAAAGCTGTGAGAAACGGGTGTGAGTCGTGTTTGGGTGGCTCAGTTAGTAGAGCACTTGCCCGTGAAAGGCGAAGGTCTCGAGTTCGAGTCTCAGTCTGGCACACAGTTTTAATCTGCCAGGAAGTTTCATTTCATACACCTGTTGGTATGGTTTGTATGCTGTGCAAAATTTATCGAAGAGTCTATCTTACTTATAAAGAAGAGTGTACCTATAGCAACAAATGCAGCCAATAGTAAGTGAAAAATGATGAAATTTAACATGTAAAATTTGTTTTGTTACGTTTTTGAGTTTACACTGCTATGAGTATAAATCCTGAAACCTTCCTGGTCATACTAAGTTTTATGTATTTATTTGTAAAAGTATAGACACTGGAAATTAAAATGTCCTGTGGTGCCTCTCCTACTCCACGTCGGCCAGTTTGACGTCCTACCTCCCTTAATAAAATTGTGCTCTGCTTATGTTCGTCTGAGGGCAGATTTATTTACCTAAGACGCGTCACCTTACTTTATAATAAAACTGTAGAATGGCAACTGACAACTGGTCAGAATTCCCGTAACTGCTACGTTGAAACACACGGGCAGGTTTTCAATCACTAACGCAACGTCAAGCGATTTCAGTTTTCGCAAATGAAATTTGTTGCCCAATCAACAGACGATATTGTTTCTGGTGATCAACACAAGTAATTGTGCAGCAATAAATGATATGGCTCGAGCCGCAAACGGTTAATAACAATGCACCCTCACTCAAACCGACACACAGATTAAGTGTCCTGTAGGTCGATTAGAAATGGAATTCAAATATCTTATGCACTAGCTGCTGTCGCACATTGTAAATCTTATCAGTGTCTAAAGTGGGCCTGAATAAATTTAAGTTCTACAACTGTCCCAGAAATACGTCGAAAACTACACAAAATTCATCGGATACTACACGGAACGGAAATATTCTCAAACACCTACGTCGCAGCTGGACCACAGCTCATCCCGAAGCATGGACCTTACCGACCTCGAAAATCAGAGAGACAGACGGTGGGGCTAGGAAGTACAGACATTCACGAGACTATGATGGAGACACATTCCATGAGGAACCTTACCTCAAACATTGTAAATTCTAAAGCCTTGATCATCACCTCCAGAAACTAACCCTTACTCCCACCCGCAGAAAAGTGCATCAAACGACGTCCCCGACTGGTCCCCCATATAATCACCAGCATAAATTAACTTCTTGTACGTACATTGAACTGAAATTCCGACTGCGCCATTAACTGCGAGCTAAAATTTTACTTCAAGAACGTATATCATAATAATTTTAAGCATTGAACAATTTTTGCCCATAAATTGGTGTTTAATTATTCACATTTTCAGATTCCAACGGCGAAAATTGTTTTTGCCCTTGGCATCTTTGTTATTTAGTTTACTATTACAAATGGTATATCATTTTCATCAGATATTCTCTCTTCTTTTCACTGCTGTAATCAGATTTTAAGTATTTTCAATTAAATTCAAACTGTCGGTGAAGCTATATTTACAATATTAAACAATAAAAGGGGTTAATAAAAAATACTCTTACAGTCTAAATTGATTGTCTAGCTCTTCATCTACATCTACACTCAGCAAACCACCGTGAGGAGCAAGGCAGAGCGTACGTGTGTGCCAGCTATTCGGTTTCTCCCAGTTCCACTCACGAATGGAGTGTGGGAAGATGACTGACTGAATGCTCCTCCGCGTGCGGTAATTGTTTTAATCTTCTTAGCCCCACGATCTCCATGTGAGCGATCTGCAGGGGATTGTTGTATATTCCCAGCTCCATCATTTAAAGCCAATTCTTGAAACTGTGTTAGTAGACTTTCTTGGGATAGTTTACGTCTATCTTCAAGAGTCTTCCAGTTCAGTTCCTTCAGTACCTCTGTCACAATCTTCCGCGGATTAAACAAACCTGTGGCCATTCGTGCTGCCCTTCTCTGTACACGTTCAGTATCCCCTGTTAGTCCTATTTGGTACGGGTCCCCCACACTTGAGCAATATTCTAGAACCGGTCGCACGAGTGATTTGTAAGCAATCGTTTTTGTAGACTCACTGCACGTCGCCAGTATTCTACAAATAAACCGAAGTCCACCACCTGCTTTACCCACGATTGAACCCATTTAATGATTTAATTTCATACTCCTACAAACTCTCAGACTCAGGCATTTGTATGTGTTGGCCGATCCCAACAAACTCATGGTTACAGGGTATTGCGTTTTTTCGTTTTGTGAAGTGCAAAATGTTACTAGTACTCACTGTCGAAACATTCTGCCAAGCAGTGTATGTATCAGTCGTGGTCTATAAATTATGCTCAATTTGATTAATTTACAATTTTAATGATGATCTCATATTAATTATTACAGTTATGGTCCATGTGATTACCTCAGTCGATTTCAGCAAAAATTTAGTCACTGAACCTCTTTGGTGGTGTGATTACATTAGACGTTATAACGTTCATACATTACAAATAAATCCACTTGACTTTAACTTCTTTTATATAAAACATTCAAATGATATCTTTATATCACTAGATTCGTCATCAAACCCTCTTTCAAAATATACCTGGTGTGTCATTTACAAACTAATGGTGCTGCCCTTTACCATTTACAAAGAAATTGTGACGTTCTTGTATACCATAACGCAAAATGCATGTTACGCTGGTTGCAATACACTCTGATTTCCTTTTTTCGTGTTTAACATCATATGCAAAATTTTATTACTTGTTAAGAAAAACGTTGCGACAGAATCCTGCATACACCACAGCCCTTAAACTACACTAATAGTGTTAGTGTGATAGCGATACCTACAGTAAAATTTAGCAGACAGGATGACGTAATTATTGTGGCATTCGTACGTTTAATTACTTCGACAAAAATATAATTCACTGCAGCATAAATGACTCATAGAAGATCGCATTTATATTGCCGCCGGAAATAGTTTAATTATAAACGCTCATGTAACCAGTTTTTAATCAACAAAGAAAAAGAGAGGTGTTATAGGTCTGACACCTGTGGCTGTCTGGATCATCAGAACTGTCACATATGTACCACAATATTGCTGTTAATGGAATGAAATTCTTATAAATAAAATGTAGGCCTAGTTTTACGCACATTCTTTGTTAGCAATGCAGTTTCACATATCGAGAAGAGAAAAGTAGGAATGAAGAGAAAATGGCAAATGTGAACGCTTGTTAACCTGTCACAAGATTTATTCCAAACTACATTACAGTTGACGATTTTCTCTTTTTGCTATTATTTCCGTTATAGCTATGGTTAATTGTTTTCAACACAACGTTTGAGGAACATGTTATGAGCTACTTTTACTACACGCTGAAGTATTCTGTCATCTGTGTGACTTACGTGACTTCAAGAAATGAAGTCCCCTAGGAATAAGTCTTCGCCTTTAATTACAACAGCTAATCTTATAAATTAATTTCTATGGGATGAGCATCTCATGAAACTGTGTTCATTTTCTCCTGACAACACGTTCTTAAGAACCAAATAAGTAAAAATAAAAGCATTATTAACCTCATTATTAGGACAATATAGTCCTGTGCACCTATCTCATAAGTTCATAGCCTTCATCATTTTCTGTTACTAATAATGTTTTATCTAGCACTAAGTAAGTTTCAGATATCTGACATATCAGCTTCGTAAGAACAGCTTTGGCAAAGTATTCTGACAACTATGTGAAAACAGACAAGCATTCCTGAACATATTGAATTTGTTGCTCTCTGAAACCCATTACACTGTCAAAGTTTGGTGGTAAGAAGACATCATCTACACAGTTTTAGGAAAATCTAAGTATCAAATATTGAGATCTTGCCGTTGTTCGATATTTGCCATCTCTTGCTTTTAGAGCATGTGTCTGAAATTTTCCTGGCACAAGATATTTAAAATTCAAGACCTCAGTGCAATACTCGGTCATTACTGAAAGAGCATGAATGGTATGTGATATGGCTAAATGTGTGTCCTTGGATAACCCAAATGTAGGAACGTGACAATGTTTCCTTATATCCAGCCACGATAAAAATCTTTCTAAACGTCTGATATTTTGGTCACTTGTGTCAGGGAGTGGTTTCTACAGTGAATCCTTGAAACAGATATCTCTACCAGGTGAGCTAATACTTAAAATGTTCCACAACGTACAAATTAGTTTAATGAATTTAGCACTGCTCTCAAAACTTTCAATAAGGTGATGTTCCGCCAAAGCTAACAAACCATGGACAGTCATCTCACTGAAACTATTAAGAACAAGTTTGACACTTTGTCGCTACAGGTTCCATGAGTAAATAGACTGTAATTTTATTGGTAAATGTTATTATCTGCTTGCACTGTAGAGAACTTAGCCATAAGCAGCTGTGTACTTTCTGAAACAGTTTCACACTTGGGTACTTTATTGTCTGATCAGGATATCTTTTACTTATCAAGTGTTTCTGTCACATTTTAAAATGCGAACAGAATGTACAAAATAAAACCAAGGGGTTGAGTGTCATCACAGAGGTTTCTGTAAACAATTGACATTTCAGGATGTGAAGCAAAGAATGACATTGGCCATCTGTTACTTTAGATGTTTTCACTAACAAAAGAGGTTATCTTAAAACCTATTGCATGTGTCCAAAAATTATTTTCTTAATTAGAGAAAAGAGTTCTTCACCATTTATGTTTCTCACCGGAAGGATATGAATTAAATCTTTTTGTGAAGAAAGCAAAATTTTTATCATGAAAACCCGAGAACTAGTTGCCACATTTTTAAAATTGCATGCCCGTATAAGGCTTCAAGTGAATTTCATCAGCCATCAGTGAAACAAAGAAACCGAACCTTCTGTTTTGTATACAACAGAAAATTGCCTTCTTACTGCTCAGCTGCTGGGTTTGTTTGAAAATGTGAACAAATCTTGTGCAGTCTATTAAGATGGGGTAGAACAAGATAGTGTGTTCTTCTAATAAAGTTGTAAGCATGAGTGATACTGAAAATAAAATACTACAAAATTAATAGAATCTGATGAGTATCTGTAACGATTCTCTTGGACACCCATTAAATTCACTTGCTCACACAAAACATTAATGTTTTATTTTAGTCTTATCAAAAAAATTGTTTTTTTCTAATAATTGGTGATGAGTAGCAAGTGGTCTGTTATTGAACTATCATTGTTTTTTCTCCTGAAGTTTCCCAAGTTATCACTAGAATCAATTAAGTCATTCAGATGGTTTATAGTTGATGGGAACTTCATGGTGCCAATTTTTGTGATTACACTTTTACTGGCAAGTAACTGCATACTATGGTCAATATTCACCACAACTGAACACAAGATTGTAGGAATACCTTTCGTTTCCATTAGAGAAAAACTAATGGTACTATTTGACTTTGTAATATGCCAGTCTTTGGGCAGCATGATCCCCTCTATGCACTTAAGAAAGCCATTAAAGTTCACGAAACCTCTTTCCTGTTTATACTGGGCTACACTGGCTGCAGCTGCTATTTCAAAATTTCTTTTTCTAGACGCTCCCGTGTCTCATCTTCACTTTTTCTTCAACCAGAAGTTGATGAAACTTACTTCGAATAGTTAGGCTCGCAAGCCTTGAAATAATGAGGAAAACATTTATCAGCTACGTATGATAACGCCCACGGGAAATCATGCCACTAAGTGATAACGGAAACTTGGGATTAGTGTCGTTTACTTTCAGAATCATCTCAGTGTTTTAAGTTATAAAGCTAAAGATAGTCCTACATAAGTACATCACAGTCTGCCGTTGAGTGACTACCGTACACGTTTATTTCAGTATATACTATTTGATCGTGAGACTTGAGCTACAGAAATGTATATGTTTATAATTATGAGATTTTGAGCCGGCCGAAGTGGCCGAGCGGTTCTAGGCGCGTCAGTCTGGAACCGCGCAACCGCTACGGTCGCAGGTTCGAATCCAGCCTCGGGCATGGATGTGTGTGATGTCCTTAGGTTAGTTAGGTTTCAGTAGTTCTACGTTCTAGGGGACTGATGACCTCAGAATTTAAGTCCCATAGTGCTCAGAGCCATCTGAACCATTTGAGATTTTGATGTAGTCTCTCGAAACGTTGAAAAAGTTTTGTGCGCCACGGCGAAGAAGAAATTCTGAAAATTAGCCACAAGTAGCGGCGTTTTCCTAAAAACACAGAGCTCCAACAGAAATGGGTAGCTGCAATAGACTTCGGCCAAAATCACGTTGTTACGTAACGACCAGACATCATGCTAACTTAAAACACACGATAAATTGCTCATGCTCTGTATATTAAAGTACACACACCGTGAGACTATCTAACTGAAATGCAAAGACGCTGAGCTTACCTTCAAATTCTGTGTAACATGGAAATTTTCACCGTCTATTGCAGCTACCCATTTCTGCTGGAGCTCAGTGTTTTAAAGAAAACACCGCTACTTGTGAGCAATTTTCATAATTTCCTCTCAAACGTGGTGCATAAAACCTTTACACCGTTTCGAGTGACTACATCGAAACCTCAGAATTAAAAACAGATGCATTTCTGCAGCTCAAGTCTCACGATCAAATAGTATATTTTGAAATAAACGTGGACGGTAACAAAAGCTTTGTTTACTGGGTAGGTTACCCACCACAAACACTTTATCCCGAATTCAAAAAAAATGGCTCAAATAGCTCTGAGCACTAGGGGACTCAACTTCTTAGGTCATCAGTCCCACAGAACTTAGAACTACTTAAAGGCAGCCGGCCGTAGTGGCCGTGCGGTTCTAGGCGCTGCAATGTGGAGCCGAGCGACTGCTACGCTCGCCGGTTCGAATCCTGCCTCGGGCATGGATGTGTGTGATGTCCTTAGGTTAGTTAGTTTTAATTAGTTCTAAGTTCTAGGCGACTGATGACCTCAGAAGTTAAGTCGCATAGTGCTCAGAGCCATTTGAACCGTTTGAACTTAAAGGCAGGATTCAAACCTGCGACCGTAGCGGTAGCGCGGTTCCAGACTGTAGCGCCTAGAACCACTCGGCCACCCTGGCCGGCTATTCCGAACTGCTTATAAAGATAAATCCATAGAAATTAACCACATTATTATGCAATATATATATTTATTTTTCACCGCGTATAGTTTTTCCACCGTCGCTCTTTTTTTCTTGTAGTGCTTCATATATTAAATGAAATCAACAACGCGTTAAATCGGTTGCGTCAGTTGCATTGTTGGTAGGGCCACTAAATCCAGCTGTGGCCGCCAGTTGCGCTAGTTGTAGCAGAGTCTGTTCGCCCACAGACGGCCAACCGGAATATTTTTTTGTCTCAATTTCGCGCGTTAGAATGTAATTTCGTGACATTATTTTAGCTTAAACAATTAGGTGTCCACAGTCACTTTTCTTTTTAAAAAATTTTCGTTGTTTGTTACAATGAAAAAGAAACATTTAATGTAAAGAAACAGTTTTTACTATTATAGTTTTAAAATAATATATTGTATCATAATATGTGCGACGCCAACAAGGAGACCATACGAACTTGCCCTTACCGATTTAATTCATATTGACGCTATGTGTAGGGTACGTCTAGGACTCGCAACATACGTAAACACGAAGATGCAACTCTCAACTGTTTTCGAGAAAAATCGTGTTGGGAAACTTAAGGCGCACTTGTATGCAAGGCGTCATCAGCCGAGCGTGTAAGTACTTAGTTTCATCAGTGTGAGTTCTGTGCCTCGAATCTCGCTGCCGGTACTTACGATTTTTTTCCATTCTCGCTACCAACAGATTCGTCGCTTTCATAATCCTTATCCTAGAAAAAGGAACAAAAATATTTATTGGTGAGGAGACTGGAAGTAAGAAGATGATACGCAAGAAATTTCAATCAGTTCAGCACAGTCATTTTATTTATGTTATTGTAACTACATTTGTGACGAATAGAATGTGTAATACACAGAGCACTACACGAATCAGGATGATACTGGCCCTAGAAACTTGGGAAGTAATAAATTGTATCATACAGCAGATGTAATTAGTAGTAATTTTTGCATGTGCATGTCCTCTCGTACTTGGGTTTTCTATTCTTCAACGGTTTTCTCTCATCACAAAATTTCGTGGTGTACCGAACCTAACTTTTGATAGAATTACGTGGGAGTGAAAAAAGGAAGTATCCACACTGCGATTCCAGCCAGAGCCCACGCGCGTACTAAACTACAACAATACTGACGACCATACAAACTAGACAAGCACAGTATGTCGTGGTCGTACCATACAACACAGTCAGTATTAATCTTGTGAAGGAAATTTCGTACGCTCCCCTTGTAGCTATTAACAACAGCAGAACACATATTTGCAGGGTGTTTAATAATGCATGTTACACACTTCTAGAGGCTGTAGAGGGGATCAAGTTTTACGTGGTAACCTGTGTCCGGAAACATCATACAATGACGCTAGAGTGGAGCATCAAAGTTATAGACGCCAGCGACTGTAAATGTACTTACATGCAGGATTATTCCATGACTATGTTAAAAATTTTCCAGGATAATCGACAAGGATAAAATCATCAATTTGAGGTGAAGGTCCCTGTACAGGGAAACGAAGGTGTCGGAAGTTAAAAGCGAAAATCATTCTGATACCTCTGACAGTGGAACACATGTACTGGTACGGTAACAATATAGGGTTTGCAACTTTCATAGGTGGTAGCATGGACCCAGACAAGGAAAAATGTCCAGTAAACACAGGCAATAAAATCCATATCTGAGGAGGTATGAGTCTCTACATCCTCTAGAAGATTTTGGAGTTTATTGCAACAAGTGGTATTCTTTTTTGACTACCTTATTTTCATAACTGTTTCATATCATCAAAGCTACATGTACGTGTATACATTACAAACCACCGTGAGGTGCATGGCTGAGGGTACGTTCCAAAATACGAGTTATTAGTCTTTCTTCCTGTTCCATTCACGCATGGAGCTCGGGAAGAATGATTGGTTGATTGCCTCTGTGGGGGCAGCAGTTATTCTAATCTTATCCTCACGATCCCTACGTGAGCGACACGTTGGGAGTTATAGTATATTCCTATCTCTATATCTGAAATCACCTGCTACAGTAATGGACTGCAAGGTTCGTCCGTGCCCTTTCAGTAGCTTCGCATACCTTCTCAGGTACAGTTGCACAATTTCTACTCGAAGAAATATATAACAGAATGTATTTATACTTTTACAATAAATTATCAAGCTATTTTGTACAATGACATCCAATACTCAACTGAAAAGTACCCAGTACCAATTCCCGTATGGAATATTTTTCCTGTACTGACTCGCATTGTAATAGATTCGGCCAGTTTCGTCAATGTTCTTGTATTTTGTGACGATGGAGGATCGAGGAACTTCGATGTCTTTCCTTGATCGATGAGAATACCTTTTAACAATAATTACTGGTTTCAAGCCAGTTGTATTTGATGCTGCAGAATGAACGGTTCTCAAACTATTTATATGGGAAAAGACCATTATTGTTTTGTATGGCAGAATGAATAGTACCTATTTCATCTTTCTCCGTTTCCTCCTTCTTTGGATGGAGGCAATTTTGGGGGATACGATTTTCTCTCACAGTCTCAGTGCCGCCATAATCTCTTCAAGTAAAATTCAGAAATAAAAACTTGCAGAGCAGTTGTCAAACTAGAGGTAAAATTATAAAAAATGCTCAGATCAGTGCTTAGCGTTACTTTGATGTAGTGCTGAAAACGTGGCACGTGTACCTGCGACACAAATGATGCTCGTCAGTATGTAACACCATAGCTCTTCTGCTGTATGGATTTATTTTGCTTTTGTTTTATTTAATGTTACATCATTGAGCTTCTGTAAATGTGTTTGATTGAATAGATAACACAGAATTGTATACTCCTTTCTTTGTACAAACTTTGATGTCATGGTTTGTTTCTATGCAAATTAGTGCATCTGTCGTTTAAATGCTTTGTCCCATTTGGAGGGGGCAAAACTTACTGTATATGATTGTAATTTTGTGTGAATAATTTTTTGTAGAAGTGTCAATATGTGGAAATGTTCTGTTTTATTTAATGTGATTGTTTGCTGTTATGTAAACTGCTGACCTCAACTTAGGGTTGTTAGTTAATTTGTATGTGAAAGGTGTAGTGGTTCCCCTCGGGAACGGAACTGTGTAGCGCGCGCAAATTGTGGTTGGCCTAGGTAGAAAAGGTGGAACTGATAGTCAGTCGGAGACGAGCTACGAGTCGGAGACGAGCTACGAGTCCGTGCACTGCCATGTAACAGATGCATATTGTGCTGGTTCCGAGAGAGACTTTTCCTGCCGCTTTCAAATGCCTCGGAAGAATGGATAAATAGCTGGAAATATTCTGGGATTGGTATCAATCATCGCCACCAAGAAATGACAGAGTCCAGCAATTCTACTTGCAATTCCACCTAACAACATGCTGTTGCCACCACATTGCGCAATCATTATATCGGAATACTACAATGATGTACAGTGAAGGATCAGCTTAATGGATGTGTTAGTGTGCTCAAATATAAGGTAATTTATATCTGAATTTATGTACCTACCCTGATTTTTCTCCTCATCATAACACCTCTCAGGTTCCTCTCCGTTTGAGCTAAAGTGATATCCGAGAGTCCCTACTAAAAGAACATTAAAGCCCAATATTTTGCTCATTAATGCCTCTTCAACATAGTAAAAATAAAGTTAAAGTTAAGGTGGCAAGAGAGTGAGTTAAAGTAAATGTTGTTTGCTGGAAATATTCCTAAGAAACTGCTTATTAAAGTGCTGTTGCTAATTTCAAAATTAAAAGTTCTTAAGACTGAGGCTTATAAAGTAAATGATCACATTGTTGTCTGTAGTAAATTCTAACAGTTGAGTCAGTTTCTTGCAATTTTGTCAACATTGTGTTTCGCTGTAGTAAAAGTGAGAAATCTGCAGTTGTGAAACGTTATATACTCACGTTTGCTAAGTGTTTGTCTCTCTTATGTATTAGAAGTGCATGTTAATAGTAATGTTATAAAGACCATTCACTTTGTGCAAGCCCTGAAAATTATAGTGTGTTTCGGTATTTGTTATAATTTTGCAAATTGTTTCTGCTGCTCTGTTAGTTTCAATCTTACCACAAACATATGTATGTGTCAGAGTTCATTGCACTCGCATGTGACAAAGTATAGGTTGTGTTTATCCATTAAAGTTACTAACAACTATTTACTTGAACGAGAATGTTAATCATTCTCTTGCCTAGTTAGGCTGGCGACCGTTTTCTTTATCCATTGAACAGTACAGATAGGCAAAATTTTGTTTGTTACTGTTCGAATATTTACGTAATTCTGACTTTCATTTCCGATAAGCCATTCCTGTTAGGTACAGCACGGTCAACTTAACAAAATTCCTCTCAGAGGGTAACACTGCTCTGTTGCTTTATACCATAATTGTACTAACTAGACAGTTTTATTTCACAACCTGCCTCCAGCTTCGAGGTTATGGTATAGCAGTAGCAGCAGACAGGAGTGTTATAAGTAAATGACTTTTGAATGCTGGTTTATCAGGGAACTATTTACAGTTTTTGAAAATGAAACATAAAATTTATTTATTATTGTACTTATTATAAATGCATGATGGGATGAGATTCCGGCTGTAGAAAAAATGCTGACATTCTGTTACCAATTGCTCCAAGTAGTGGACTGCTCCTCAAAACTAATAAAAAAAAATACTGAAAGAACAGACGTCCAGTAATCATTAGAAAAGCGTAACAAAGTCATAGAAGTTCACTGTTGTCCAAAAGATCAATAAAAGTCCAGCGCAGTCACGTGTACCATTAATGTAAAGCTTGGCACTATTGGGCTAACGTGTAAGAAACACGCAGCGCGGCTTTCACTGTTGTCGTTCGTGGTTGCCGCCCATGAGAGCCGGGAGGGTTGGGTGATGTTCGGTATCGCACCTGAAGACAGTGGAGGTGAAGCGCGATGAACACAGTTCACAGACGGTTTACATTGTTTACAGAGGGTAGACAATCAATTTCAAATGAATGTGGTGCCAGCTACTTTCTGCTGCTACGAAAGGAACCATCAACGTTGCTGCGTACATTGTGAGAGAGGGTCAACGAATAACTTTAAGAACCGTTTCTGAAATACTGAAAATTTCGTTTGGTGCCACCCACAAGTTGGTGACAGAAAATCTGCACGGGAGACGTATTTGTGTGCTGTGGGCCGCAATACTGCTGATTGCCGAACAAAAGGATATTTGCTTGTACGCCTGAATGCTATTGAAGTTGATTTAAGTGGGAGAGCCAGAGTTTCTTTCAAAGTTAATCACTGGTGATGGTACTTGTCTACATCGTTTTGATCATGAGAGCAAACAGTAAAGCTCTGTGTGGATATTTTGTTCACAACCACCACCCCTCCTCCCCCCCCCCCCCCCCCACACACACACACACAAAAAAAGAAGTACAAAAGTAGTGGCTTCTGTTGGGAAAGTTATAGAGATCTCACTTTTTGATATTGTTGGACTTTCGTATCAGCATGTTCTACCTACATCAGTAACTGGACAGCACTACACACTTATCCTGAAAACTTCGCAAGTCGAAATCAGGCATAAAATTTAACACAGCCTTGAAGCAGGCTGCCTCATACACCACGACAATGCATGGTAACATACTGCTATTGTTGTTAATGAATATGCTGCACCACCCCTTCCCTATAGTTCGGATTTAGGCTCACATGGTTCCTTTCTGTTCCCTGACCTGAAGAAACAACTTCGTGGGTGGCATTTTCCATAGCTGGAAGCGGTAGTTAAGGCTGCGGGCCGGCCGGAGTGGCCAAGCGGTTCTAGGCGCTATAGTCTGCAACCGCGCGACCGCTACGGTCGCAGGTTCGAATCCTGCCTCGGGCAAGTTCTAGGGGACTGATGACCTCAGCAGTTAAGTCCCATAGTGGTCAGAGCCATTTGAACAATTTTTGAAGGCTGCGAGTCGATTTTGAATGACGATTCAAAAAATAGTTTTCTGCGTATCTTTGTACACTGGCAGAAATGCTAGGACAAATGCATAGAATCCAAAGGAGGTTATTTTTAGAAGGACCATCAAAATTACGAGTACGTGTAAAGGTGATTTGTAAAGAAAATTATGACCATTCTTTATTGAACAGCGCTAGAATATTGGGTTTTCTTCCATTTTGTTAGATTATCTGAGTTGACAAGCGCCACATAGCTCCTACACGAAGATCTCGGCCCCAAATTCTGTGTTGCATAAACTGTTTGGGACCTTCAATAGGCCAAACAATAGGTCGTCCCGGAAAAATTATCTCAAGATAAACACGTTCACCACGCATCGAACATATTTTCCTCTTTTTTTCAGTATATGAAACGGTTGTGTAAAAGTCCTTCCTCGCTTTATGTATTAATGTCTTTTCTAGTTTATTTTTGCTGCTATCGGACTATTAGAGTAAATAATGGGAGCTTTACATAGAGATAACGCTTCGTTACGTAATTAACATGACTATGTGCCTCAAAATAATACCTGTCTCTTATACTCCTCAAATATTTAGGTTCCTTAATTAAAGAGTGAAAAATGTCACTTTGAAATAAGAAAGGTAGGTGAAATTACTTGGGCATATTGTTCTTTTTGAACTAACACACTTACCTGACGACGCCAATGTTCATTCAGTCACTTTTGGCAGTTTTGTTGGTTTCACAATCGCACAAAAATCGCTACATTGCGTTTTCACATTAATTAAGCAGGTAATAGTTGATCGTGGAAGCTCATATTTTTACGTTCTACTATCGACATGTCTCTCGACGACAATGACCCATTCCAAAACATGACATTGTAACAAACACAAATCTGTTAATTCGTTCCAGCTGCCTTTCAGCAAAGTAACTGTGATAAAATGGTTCAAATAGCTCTAAGCACCATTAGACTTAACATATGAGGTCATCAGTCTCCTAGACTTAGAACTACTTAAACCTAACCAACCTAAGGACATCACACACATCCATGGTCGAGGCAGGATTCGAACCTGCGGTTCCGCATTGAAGCGCCTAGAACCGCTTGGCCACAGCGGCCGGATAACTGTAACATCTTTCTTCTACAACCCTATGTAATAGTTTCAACTATTAATTCCAATTTCTACCAAATTCTCCACATTTCTTATTTGCGATGCGAAGGGCACGGCCGTTCTGTGTGGAATGGAAGCCGAACACCGACTCTTCTCCCCACATCAAGACAGCACGTGACCACTATAGCGCGATTAAAATTATTTGGCACTAAATCTTCTCCACTTACCGCTACAGTGTTACCACATTGGCTGCCGCTCAGTTAAAGGCGATAGGCAAACATGGCAGATCGCCCCCAAGTGCAGAAGTGCTGTTGACGTCAGGCGGAGGGATGCCGTAAATGGATGAATGGCTGCTGTCAGGTGCGGCGGGAAAGCGTGATGTTCTGTCCACAGTTAATTGTAAGTGACCAATGACTGATTTGTGGCAAGACGATGCGTTTTGTAGCCCTGAATTAACAGTCATGTCCTCACCTAACCACAACCTCGCGATGTGCAACATACCAGAGAAACCGACGGTCAACAGTCTGCAGCAAAACTATTGATCACGCTAGCTCTGTTCACGGCGATTAATGCTGAACTACATGAGCAAAGTTAAGACAGGAGAATTTCAGTTTCAGTACTAAAAGACAGCTGTTACTTATCGCTTTCACCGTTGTCTGAAACTACTCCGACAGTGGTTACGTGAGTTTATACGATACCAACCAATGAGCAGTCCTGCCTGGCACTAAGTTACAGGTTGTAGGCGATACAGGCAGATTACAAACGGAAAATGAATGATTCAAAAAAAAAAAAAAAGGGCAAATACAGAAGTTAGTACGATGATAGAAATGTGACATAGGATTAAAAATATAAAAAAAATCATTTAAACCAATTCATTGAAAATAATAATGTTCAGGTTCACTTTGATAAAGATTTACAAATAAAATATTGTTTCACCTAACTAGATTCCAATACGCAATCTTTTGCATGTGTGGATTCACTGTGCTACGACTTCACTTCCCATTATGGTGCAACATATTTCTCTTTATACAACCAGTTACAACGATGATTAACAGCATTCCGAAAATTCTGCCTCGTGCAATGTTGTATGAAGCTTTTTACCGTAAGCAAATCGCTGTGACGGTAATAAATGAATACGTCACGCAGAATCGCACCTTGTGCGAAAGGATCCAGTAGTGCTTGGGTAGTGCTGTGTACTAAACATCCGTATTTCGTTAGTATGGGTTTATGCGTGAGTGTGTGTGTATGTGTGTGTGTGTGTGTGTGTGTGTGTGTGTGTGTGTGTGTGTTAGTGTGTGAGTCGTTTTTGTGTGGTTATCACCTTTTAATGCAATGCGAAATAAAAGAGCCAGACCTTGGGAGTCAGGGCCGAAACACCTAAGGAACATATGCAAGAGAAGGAATTAGAAGCGAACTGGCCACTCGTTGTGGCAGTTTGACAACGGGGAACAGTTTGGGCGTGACGTAGAGCTGGTTGAATGAAAGCTGGTCAAACGCGTGATGTACGAATGGTCAAATAATTTTGATCAGAATATATCGTTGCGGCATTGTTATCGTTATATGGCAAGACAATTATTCCACAGAGAAACGCGCGCTCAGCTCCGAACGTTCCAGAAGCATGCAATTAAGTAAGGAGCACAACATCGACAAGTTATAACAGCAAAGGCAGCATTACTCCTTGCAGCTGTAGCCTCAACGTAATTTTGAACAAATTTTTCACCATCTAGTACAGTACTACACTTCATAATCACAACCATTTAACAGCTCCGTTTTCTCCTTTGCTGTGTACAAGTCTTGTTCCCATCATGCTGTCGAGATAAAACCAGTCGTTCATGATATCGACCAGTGATTCATCTGTCCCGCTAATGTCCATCTGTATAACTTCCATCGAAAGCGTCTTCTTTCGCGTCTTGTCCTTTCAGTTCCTATTGACGTTGCCCTCATTCGTTCCATCGTTAAAATGTTCTGTTCAACTTTAGAATTCTGACTTCCTCACGTAGTGCTGTCTTCAATCCATCCATCCCTTTTCCTTAATTTCCAAAACTGGAAATTTCGATGAATCACTCTTAGTGAAGATAAATGTTTTTATAACACAGATTAGGATTTATTTCAAGTACCTGTTGCACATAACTGGTTTCCCTTTTCCTGCTATTTTGGGATATGTTGAAATAAGCGTGACTTCTTCTGAACCCCACGTACAACCCCTTTCACGGATAGATTGGATCAAGAAATTACACTTTCAGTGGAGCCAAAGCTTTCCATGGAGTAATTACATTGATGAATATTGCCATCTATCCACTTGTCCAGTCAACGCCAAGGCATCAAGCAACGCATGGGATTTCTCGATGTTGAAACATCCTGACAGATCAAAACCGTGAGCTGTACCGAGACTCGAAATCGGGACCTTTGCCTTTCGCGGGCAAGTGCTCTACCATATTTCTTTCTTGATGTTCTTCGTCATGTCATCCACGACAGGGGTGAACAGTAGTGGCGACAGAATGCCAACGTGGTGGATTCCACATTCGGTCCCACAACAGGATGAATGATATTTTCCAAACCGCACACAGCTATTACAGTGACTGTACATGATTTGACTCTACATCTACATCTACATCTACATCCATATTCCGCAAGCCACCTGACGGTGTGTGGCGGAGGGTACCTTGAGTACCTCCTTCGGTTCTCCCTTCTATTCCAGTCTCGTATTGTTCGTGGAAAGAAGGATTGTCGGTATGCCTCTGTGTGGGCTCTAATCTCTCGGATTTTATCCTCATGATCTCTTCGCGAGATATACGTAGGAGGGAGCAATATAATGCTTGACTCTTCGGTGAAGGTATGTTCTCGAAACTTTGACAAAAGCCCGTACCGAGCTACTGAGCGTCTCTCCTGCAGAGTCTTCCACTGGAGTTTATCTATCATCTCCGTAACGCTTTCGCGATTACTAAATGATCCTGTAACGAAGCGCGCTGCTCTTCGTTGGATCTTCTCTATATCTTCTATCAACCCTATCTGGTACGGATCCCACACTGCTGAGCAGTATTCAAGCAGTGGGCGAACAAGCGTACTGTAATCTACTTCCTTTGTTTTCGGATTGCATTTCCTTAGGATTCTTCCAATGAATCTCAGTCCGGCATCTGCTTTACCGACGATCAACATTATATGATCATTCCATTTTAAATCACTCCTAATGCGTACTCCCAGATAACTTATGGTATTAACTGCTTGCAGTTGCTGTCCTGCTATTTTGTAGCTAAATGATAAAGGATCTATCTTTCTGTGTATTCGCAGCACATTACACTTGTCTACATTGAGATTCAATTGCCATTCCCTGCACCATGCGTCAATTCGCTGAAGATCCTCCTGCATTTCAGTACAATTTTCCATTGTTACAACCTCTCGATACACCACAGCATCATCTGCAAAAAGCCTCAGTGAACTTCCGATGTCATCCACCAGGTCATTTATGTATATTGTGAGTAGCAACGGTCCTATGACACTCCCCTGCGGCACACCTGAAATCACTCTTACTTCGGAGGACTTCTCTCCATTGAGAATGACATGCTGCGTCCTGTTATCTAGGAACTCCTCAATCCAATCACACAATTGGTCTGATAGTCCATATGCTCTTACTTTGTTCACTCCTCTTCACTGGACCTTCAGGCAGGTTTTCTTTTCGTCGATGTCAAACGTCTTCTCGCTATCAAGCAATTTGGGTCATTTATGCACCGTTATTCTATATTCAGGGTTGTTATTTAATTAAACGACAGACAAAAAAGTAAAAAGAAAAAAAAATGTTGGCATTTAGTTGTATATCGTCACTGAATTTATCATAAGAGGACCAAAATAGTAAGTAATAAACATAAAAAACGCGGTCAGCTGAAGTTCCTCTCCATTTAATTTTATAGGCTACAGATTTTGATAATATAACCTCATGAGGCCTTGAACAACAGATTTTCAGCAGTATTAGCAACAAGAATTACATAGAAGAAGGCTACCATCTGCAAATGTATAAAATTATGTTTGTCACTGATCAGTAAGTTCTGAGTAGGTGTGCCATATGAAGCCACCATATAAGGGGTTCCTCAAGCTATGTTTATTATGTAGATATAAAAAATTAGA
Organism: Schistocerca cancellata; assembly: GCF_023864275.1. NCBI lineage: Eukaryota > Metazoa > Arthropoda > Insecta > Orthoptera > Acrididae > Schistocerca > Schistocerca cancellata. The sequence goes on from NC_064630.1 coordinate 7,564,885, forward strand.
AGCATCTAAAAGTGGATAAAACGTTGATAAAGTGTATATTCTCAATATACCCCCTAACTGTTAAAAAGTCAATAAAATTAGTGAACTAAAAGATAGGAGAAAAGCTCACTACCAGAAAATCCCAAACATAGGTAAATATAACCTTACAAATGGGAACGTCGTATGACTACAAATAAGCAATTCAACCTGCTTATTCGTTTTCTGAAAATGCAGTACATTCAGTGTCAGGAACTCAAAAGAATGAAATGTTCTATTTGTCTTGAGCATGTGTATTATTAATAGTACAGTCCTCACAGTGATACGTAGTCATGTCAATAAGACGAAGTTGGCATAAAGTATGTCACACACAGAAGAGTTGTCTTCAATCAGAACGATGTGTCGTGTACTGTACCCTCATGAAGTAAGGAAACAGAAATAAGTTAATAAGTACTAATTTAAAGAAAGACTTTATTCTATAGGGGTTGTGTGACAAAAGAGACGTTAATGCGCATATGCATTACAAATGCGCTAATTATGACAATAACTCACACAATGAAATTCCAAAACTGGCCCACACAGAGAATACCACATTGCGCGAACATATGCCTCATACATGGATTAAGTAGCAAATTATTCGGATACCAACAATCATAGTCACCTCTATCGTTGTATACGTGCCCTTCATTTTGCATTTGGAGACGCCTTATGTGTGTGACATACCTCATACGTATTGCGCTCTAATGACTTGATAGCGTATCACCGTGAGCATCCAACCACACACACACGCACACACACACACACACACACACACACACACACACACACACACACATGTATATTGTTCACGCATATGTCATTTTTATTCTTTATGATTCCTGACACTGATTCTGCTCTGGTATTTGATAACGAATAAGCAGCTTGGATTGTGTATTTGTAATCACAAGACGTTTCCATTCTTTAAAGTATACCTACCTATGTTTATTACGTACTAGTAGTGAGCCTTGTCCTCCATCTTTTAGTTTACTCATTTTGTTGTCATTTTAGCCTCTTGGTGCCGTAATTGTTGTTGTTGTGGTCTTCAGTCCTGAGACTGGTTTGATGCAGCTCTCCATGCTACTCTATCCTGTGCAAGCTTCTTCATCTCCCAGTACCTACTGCAACCTACATCCTTCTGAATCTGCTTAGTGTATTCATCTCTTGGTCTCCCCCTACGATTTTTACCCTCCACGCTGCCCTCCAATACTAAATTGGTGATCCCTTGATGCCTCAGAACATGTCCTGCCAACCGATCCCTTCTTCTGGTCAAGTTGTGCCACAAACTTCTCTTCTCCCCAATCCTATTCAATACTTCCTCGTTAGTTATGTGATCTACCCATCTAATCTTCAGCATTCTTCTGTAGCACCACATTTCGAAAGCTTCTATTCTCTTCTTGTCCAAACTATTTATCGTCCATGTTTCACTTCCATACATGGCTACACTCCATACAAATACTTTCAGAAATGACTTCCTGACACTTAAATCTATACTCGATGTTAACAAATTTCTCTTCATCAGAAACGCTTTCCTTGCCATTGCCAGTCTACATTTTATATCCTCTCTACTTCGACCATCATCAGTTATTTTGCTCGCAAAATAGCAAAACTCCTTTACTACTTTAAGTGTCTCATTTCCTAATCTTATACCCTCAACATCACCCGACTTAATTCGACTACATTCCATTATCCTCGTTTTGCTTTTGTTGATGTTCATCTTATATCCTCCCTTCAAGACACCATCCATTCCATTCAACTGCTCTTCCAAGTCCTTTGCTGTCTCTGACAGAATTGCAATGTCATCGGCGAACCTCAAAGTTTTTATTTCTTCTCCATGGATTTTAATACCTACTCCGAATTTTTCTTTTGTTTCCTTTACTGCTTGTTCAATATACAGATTGAATTACATCGGGGATAGGTTACAACCCTGTCTTACTCCCTTCCCAACCACTGCTTCCCTTTCATGTCCCTCGACTCCTATAACTGCCACCTGGTTTCTGTACAAATTGTAAATAGCCTTTCGCTCCCTGTATTTTACCCCTGCCACCTTTAGAATTTGAAAGAGAGTAATTAGGACATACGTTTTATCAACGGCTTAACCACTTTTCGAGGTTGCTAATTTTTTTATTTCTGCATAATTAACATAGCTTCGCATAGAGTAGCTTCATACTGCAGACCTACTCACGTTTTATTGGTGAGTCACGAATACGATTTCATAAATCTCCAGATAGTAAACTTATTCATTGTAATTCTTGTAGTTAATACTGCTGAAAATCTGTGAAATCTAATGATGCTGTATTGTTTCGGAGAAACCGTTAGCCTATATAATAAAATGGAGAAGAACATGCAATTTACGGCTTTTTCGATATTTATTATATACATATAGCCTGCTGCCCCACCATACATCATAGCAAGGATTGATCCACCTAAATTAAGACACAGTGCAATTGGATGTCTCCATTCAGGCATTGAGTATTATAGAAGACGCGTTAGCCCGGACTGGACATTGATAATCGAATCACAGGATCGATGCCACGTTGGATATACAGTCCCAGAATTCGTGTGATATCACCCTGGTCTCACCAGTCTTCACCGAAACAAATCCACCAATACTAACGCGTGCAGCTGGGGAACGTACGCAGTGAACCTATGCTAAAACTCTTGAACGGGAAGCAGAAAATTGATAGCGATGTATCAGTTTAGCCAAACGCTCCAATCTTAAGATATATTTCATTCTTGTTCATATTTTAAAATGACTGTTGTTATATTATTCGAAGTGACATTTGCGGTATTCAGAAGTCGACAGAAAAATTCTAATCTGTTTATCCAGATAATACAAAATGAAACCTGTAGCTCCTGCTCAGCCTACACTCTCCCTGAATGATTCTCAAGAAATCTTGTAAATATTTCTGTAAAATCTCTTGAGGGATTAGTCAGCGTAACATGAAGAAAGCGGTTCTAAAGTAAACCATCGTTCACTGCTTGTATAGGGTTATGCTGTCGTTTCATCTTCAATAACACTCTCTCATAAATGCCACGTAGCGACCGAAACAAGTCATTTACATGACGACGTGACTATGAAAACCGTAACTGCTATTTTGAACGGCGTCCAAGTGTGATTACATTTTCCGACGTTTGATTGTAACCGTATTGTAGTTGAAAGAAACGTGTAGTTAGTAGGTGTGAGAATCCGTACTTGTGTCTGCACGATACAAAATATAGTTTCGCAAATATCGGTTCCTCTGAAATGCACACCATATATACTATAGAGCGAATATGTGCCAGCAAAGAATTTCATTTAAAGCTTTGTACGGAACAAAAAAGTAGATGGGGGCTTTCATCGGATTATAATGAAAAATTGCTGCGCCACGTTGATTTTCTCGATTAATGAAATTTGCGTTCCATGTAGAAGTTAAATTAGCCCCGGAAGTCCAATTGATCCCCAAAGCCCCCCGAAGCGCCGTACGTCCCCCCCGTCTCTCTCCATCTGCTGCAGCAGAGCCCTCTGTCACGCGAAGCTGCAAACAAAAAGCGATCAAAGCTGACATCATGGAGCAAATTTCGTCGTTACCCGCCATGTTCACAGAAGCCGTCTCCGTGGCAGTGCACTAACAGTGTGCGTTTATGGAGTGTTTTGCAGAAGAAGTAGGCAACCTAAATTCGTAAGTAGAAATTTTACAATATTACTGAACACTAGCAGAAAGAAATGTGATAATTTTACGTTTCGTAGGCGCCGAAATTATTATAGACAGCTGAACAACAGAAAAACAAAAGGTGGAATCGACAGTAGCCAGTGTGAGAAAATCCTCCTACATGGAGTGAGGAAAATAGATTACGTCCTAGAGCAATATGACTCGGTGGAAGCTGAATTTTGATCCTCTCGGATTAAAACGATAAACGCCTTTAAAAAACGCTGCGTCAGTCACCTTCGTTTGTAAAGATGAGTGTGATCAACATGGTTCTTTACGGATTAATTAATCAACAATATTTGATGTAACACAAACCGTATCTTGAGATCATAATTTCTCGTTAATACTGTTAGTCGTCATTTTTGTCTTTGTGTTGTTTTACATATTATGGTGGTCAGAAGTTAACAATTTTCTCTTCGTAGACGAATAGTTCGGTAGTTTCGACATTTATCAGCACGTGCCTTGTTTGGTAGTGTGATGATATGACGTGTAAAGAAAACATTGTAATGGTAAGAAACCGGTAGCATCCTTTAGATTTAAGTTGCAGATGTGAAGCAAGTGACATGTAGAAACAGCTTTTGAGATCACTAGGCTGACCGATAACGTTTGCAAAGAGTTTTCCCGCGCATGGATCTGCTGGGGTTTAGATTATAGGTTGGAGTTATAGTACAGAATATATAGCAGTGCTGGTTTGTGACTGATTTGTATCACTCCGAATAACAATTGACCCACAAGGTATCGAGTGGGATTATGGTAGAAAAGGTGAGAAACTAAACGTTAAGTGTAAGATGTGTAGAGCAATTTCAACCAAAATTAAAACGTATATCACTTAATATCTGAGGAAACTTGCCAAGCAACCCTAAGTTTGATAGCAAAAAGGCGATAATGTAAACAATCGTAAATGATCTACTGTATTAATGAGCCTTTATGATTTTGTATTCCATGGCTGACTCAATGTCAAAGAATGCAACCAAACTATGTTAAAGATACGTTTATTACCCACAGCCGGTTTCGTTCTAATGTACATCGTCAGGTGCCACTGAAAATTTGCCAACAGTCGTTGTAGGCAGTTCTCACGGAATTACTGTTTAGAAACGCAGCAGCAGACAGCCACAGAGCAACGACGCTGCCATCATCAGGGTGCACACAGCTTTGACAGTGTGAGATGGTGTGAATATATTCTAAAAATATGAACACCCATTTTTATTATTCTCACTGTTACTGAGGCTTTCTTACAATAAAATGCCTTTTACTTTAATTGTATAACATTTAGGGTATTTTAAAAGCACAATTCTCGGGTGGCAACCACAGAGCCAGGACACACTAATCACCAGGCAGCAGCTACACACGATTGCACCTACTGCTCTTGTCAAGATATTTTAAAATTATTATTATTATTTTAAGAAAATATGGATTACTGTTTATGTAATTTAGAACGGCATAGAGTAACTAGAACATTAATTTTAAAAACATAAGCTTAGCAGTTGTGAGCTGCGACCTACAGAGAAGAGAATATCCCCCTAAGATCATGCCAATTTAAGAAAAGTATGATGTCGCCCAACGGAAACGTCTTATAAAATAATAACTATTAGAAGCGGCCCAGTCTAGCAAGGAAACACAAATACCGAACCCAGTTCCCTCTGAGCAGCCATAGCGTACGGATCTCCTTGCCGGCACGTTCACATGAGCTCAGTTCGTCACTTCACCTGATGATGGCGACATGTATGATCGCCGAAATATTGTGGCCGTTGGACACTATAGACCGGCAGTACACCCATGGATATTTTGATTAACATTATTATTATTATTACATACTACTATTATCACTCGTTGTTGTTGTTGTGGTCTTCAGTCCTGAGACTGGTTTGATGCAGCTTTCCATGCCCATCTATCCTGTGCAAGCTCCTTCATCTCCCAGTACCTACTGCAACCTACATCCATCTGAATCTGCTTAGTGTATTCATCTCTTGGTCTCCCTCTACGACTTTTACCCTCCACGCTGCCCTCCAATGCTAAATTTGTGATCCCTTGATGCCTCAGGACATGTCCTACCAACCGATCCTTTCTTCCAGTCAAGTTGTGCCACAACCTGCTCTTCTCCCCAATCCTATTCAACAGCTCCTCATTAGTTACGTGATCTACCCATCTAATCTTCAACATTCTTCTGTAGCACCACATTTCGAAAGCTTCTATTCTCTTCTTGTCCAAACTATTTATTGTCCATGTTTCACTTCCATACGTGGCTACACTCCATACAAATACTTTCAGAAACGACTTCCTGACACTTAAATCTATACTCGATGTTAACAAATTTCTCTTCATCAGAAACGCTTTCCTTGCCATTGCCAGTCTACATTTTATATCCTCTCTACTTCGACCATCATCAGTTATTTTGCTCCCCAAATAGCGAAACTCCTTTACTACTTTAAGTGTCTCATTTCCTAATCTAATTCACTCAACAGTAGCGAAATGTTCCAAAACTGATAACGAATTTCTGCTGAATATTTACAAATAAACAAACGTTGTTACGAGATACAAATCCTGCGTGCCATATCCTGAACAAACGTGAAACTAATGCAACAAAATATTGGAATGTACTGGAACTTCCTGGCAGATTAAAACTGTGTGCCGGATTGAGACTCGATCTCGGCACACAGTTTTAATCTTCCAGGAAGTTTCATATCAGCGCACACTCCACTGCAGAGTGAAAATCTCATATGGGAAAGTACTATTTAGTGCTATAGGGGGCAAATATTCCATTATCAGTCTTGTGACGTTTAAATAGCATCGGTTCGAGGTAGTTAGGGCGTGAATATAAGAGAAAATTAAAAAAAAAACATTTACGGAATCTCGATATTTTACTAGCCGGCCAGAGTGGCCGAGCGGTTAAAGGCGCTACAGTCTGGAACCACACGACCGCTACGGTCGCAGGTTCGAATCCAGCCTCGGGCATGGATGTGTGTGATGTCCTTAGGTTAGTTAGGTTTAAGTAGTGCTAAGTTCTGGGGGGCTTATGACCACAGCAGTTGAATCCCATAGTGCTCAGAGCCATTTTTAGATATTTTATTGTTCATCCAGTGCGGACGTTAGCTAAACAATACCTGTATTCAATGACTTACCACTCAGAAGACCGAAATTTGCTGTGGTACATCGTGATAATCTTAAGGTGAGCAAATTATAGGCACATCTGTGTCTGGCGCTACATGTATCCTGCACGCAGAGAAATATTACAGGTTGCATGTGTCGTATGCGACAGGCGTGACGCGGTGGTAAAAACGTCACCACGATATCCGGGTAGGTCCTGTAAATATACGATTTTTAACGATTCGGGTGCCTGTTCGGTGCGCGCCATCAGGTGAGTAACTGTAAGGTGAACTCGCAGTCTGTGACCTTGGGGAGCAGCAACACCGCGTCGCGTCAGTACAGAGACCTGTCCGAGGCCCGCCCAGCACACCCACCCCAGCTGCCTGTGGCTCTCAGCAGCGACAGCAGAAGGCGACGCAGCGCCGCTCCAGGCCGGGAGATCCCGTTTTCCAGCCGACTGCTATCGACACTCACGCTCGGCTGGCTGGAAATTTCTGTGGGACTCTGACGGGCCGCCTCCGCTCTCCAGCGACAACAGCCGCGCCTCCCTCGCTCCACTTCTCCCGTCACAAACGTATCAGTGCGCTCGCGAAAACACGTAAATTAGTCCGTCACCGGGACGTATCGATTGTACTCTTGTCCTACTGACCGGCAGTCCTCTGCCGCAGTATTCACACGTTTCTGGCTGAGTTTGCGTGAAATTTCCGTTGACAACTTTTCCATTCAACAGCAGTGTTATTATTCTGATAAGGGCAATGCGTGTAGCTAGACCGAGAGCCCCACCAGCGGACAATCGGGTCGCCTGGTGTGAGTCTTTTCAGTTGACGCCATTTCCGCCGCTTGTGTATCGGTGGGGATGAAATGATGATGAAGACAAGACAACGCCCAGTCCCCGAGAGGAGAAAATCTCTGATCCGCCCGGGAAACAAACCCGAGTCCCTCACGTTGCATTCTGCTGCGCTCACCGTTCAGCTATGCAGGCGAACTTGTCTTACTGAAATGATTGGAGAGCTACGATCTGGCAGTGGTAACGGGCTGAGCTCAAAGAAAATAACCCTTAAACATATTTGTTTACCACAGAGGGCAAATTTTAAAGCTTCTGTGATTTTACAGGGACTTTCAAAATCAAACAAACAGTTTTAAATGTGTAAAATTCGAAAATCGCCCGAGACGCACTGAGGCCTCATAATAGTTTTGGTTATCTGCAAATCGATAGTGAAAATGCCACAATGCGCATATACATTAATTATTCAAAAATAATTTCAAGATAACAGCATATGGAAGATAACAAATACTCCCACACTATTTTCAAAATAAGAAAGTGAAAATTAGCAAATCAACAAAAATGAGTAATTATTGACAGCAGGAAACGGGACTAGCCAAATCGACAAAGATCATCAAGTATTGACATTTGGAACCAAGAACAAATCCTAAGCAAATACAGGGGCTCAAGGCATCGATGCACGGTAACCGGAATACCTCGGCCCAAGGCCCAATGGTTGTTCGATTGAGCACAGATTCTACAACATACACACAGAAAGTACATTAAATTTACTAAACACGGACACACATCAGAAAAATTTTGATTGACTTCTCATGGTTAGGATTCACAGTCATACAATATTTCTAAAAAGACATTATAGTTGCCGTTGACTCTGTGAAATATTTATTATTACAACTGCAATTTCGGCCTTAGGGCCATTTTCAAGTAACACTGCAAAAGTTAAATTCTGATAGTTTTATATTCTGACAGAATGTAACTTTTGCAGTGTTACGTGAAAATGGCCCTAAGGCATAAATTGCAGTCGTAATAATAAATATTTCATATAGTCAACGGCAACTATGATGTCTTTAAAAAAAAAATTAATCACCTCAGTTCCGAGAATTCCGGAACCTGTACAGAAAACTGGAATAGATATCAGCATAAACATCATTTCCGCCCTTTTTATTCCTCAAATTGCATGTTGTACCACCATAGAGCGAGACCATCAGAGGTGGTGGTCCAGATTGCTGTACACACCGGTACTTCTAATACCCAGTAGCACGTCCATATGCGTTGATGCATGCCTGTATTCGTCGTCGCATACTATCCACAAGTTTGTCAAAGCACTGTTGGTCCAGATTCGGCGTACATCCCTCAGAGTGGTTGGTGGGTCACGTCGTCCATAAATAGCCCTTCTCACTCTATCCCAGGCACATATAAAACGTTCTCCGTTTTCTTGCCACGTCAATTAGGGTTAAAATCTGAAGACAGTCATTTGTTCCTGACGGTGACGATGGACGCTATCGTTGAAAGCTTAAGATTTTATCCCGAATGGATGCGGCAACAAAACTGAGAATGTTTTATATAGAAGTGTCGTCTCTATTCTCCTATCCCAGGCATGTTCGATAGGGTTCGTGTCTGGAGGACATGCTGATCACTCTAGTCAAGCGATGCCGTTATCCTGAAGGAAGTCATACACAAGATGTGCACCATGGGGGCGCGAATTGTCGTCCATGTAGACGAATGCCTCGCCAATATGCCGCCGATATGGTTGCACTATCGTTCGGAGGATGGCTTTTACGTATCGTACAGCCGTTACAATGCCTTCCATGACCACCAGCGGCGTACGTCTGCCCCAAAACAGCAGGGAACTTCCACCTTGCTGCACTAACTGGACAGTGTGTCTAAGGTTTTCAGCCTAACCGGGTTGCCTCCAAACACGACTGCGGCGATTGTCTGGTTAAAGGCATATGCAACAGTCATCGGTGAAGAGAACGTGATGCCAGTCCTGAGCGGCCCATTCGGCAAGTTGTTGGGCTCATCTGTACCACGCTGCACGGTGTCGTGGTTGCAAAGATGGACCTCGCAATCGACGTCGGGAGTCAAATTGCGCATCATGAAACCTTTTGCATACAGTTTGAGTCGTAACACGACATTTGCTGCACGAAAGGCATTGTTCAACATGGTGGCGTTGCTGTCAGGGTTCCTCATAGCAATAATCCGTAGGTGGCGGTCATGCAATGCAGTAGTAGCCCTTGGGCGGCCTGAGCGATGCGTGTCATCGACATTTCCTGTCTCTCTGTATCTCCTCCATGTCCGAACAACATCGCTTTTGTTCACTCCGAGACGCCTGGACACTTCCGTTGTTGAGAGCCCTTCCTGGCACAAAGTAACAATACGGACGCGATCGAGCTGCGGTATTGACCGTCTAGGCATGGTTGAACTACAGACAACACGAGCCGTGTACCTCTTTCCTGGTGGAATGACTGGAAGTGATCGGTTGTCGGACCCCCTCCGTCTAATAGGCGTTGCTCAAGCATGGTTGTTTACATCTTTGGGTGGGTTTAATGTCATCTCTGAACAGCCAAAGGAACTGTGTCTGTGATACAATACCCACGGTCAACGTCTATCTTCAGGCGTTTTGGGAACCGGGGTGATGCAAAACTTTTTTTGATGTGTGTAAATGGAAAATACTATCACAGGTGATATGAGGGCAGAGAGCTGAGTCAGTTTGGTCCACAAGTACTTCCGCTTAACAGACTAAATTTAGGTAAATACATAAATTGTAGCACACATTGCCCATTTAACCTCAACTGGCAATTAAAAATAGTAAAGATACCTACGCAGGACTGTGCATGCACTGGTAGTGCGGTTATGGCAAATTTTCTGAGATCAGCGTTACTGACAACAAAAAATTTTAAAGATACCTGAACCTCTACAAGACATGCACCAGTAGTGCAGGTAAAGGTCAGGGTTGTCAGGCAGTAATATTTTGTAACTGTACGTAAACCTATTCATCATTAGTGCATGTTTCCAAACAGAACAACACAAAATGGAAGGTCAATCGAATAAAGATTTAACACGGGCACGTCATTATTACCGCGGTGCTGATCAACCTTGATCGCTTCCTCCTGGACAAGGGCCAGCAGTGCAGGCCGCATCAGCCTACGGCACAAGGGCTACCACAAACCACAGCGTCCTCTTTACAGGGACAATTAAGGACGATGTACAAGTATGTGGCGAAGTCTACTAACGGAGTCAGCAGGAAATTACAGCAGGCAAACTTCATAGTGTGGCCCCCTGCGACACAGGTAGAGGGCAGTGACGACCCTCCAGTAGTCGCAGGTACGTTTCTCAAATTAAACGTCTCCCAGCCAAATGCGGCAAGGGGACGTCCACGGCTGGCTGTCTTAGGCTGTGATCCAGACAGACTCCTTCCCGCACAGTCAGCGCCCAGCAACCAGGCGTGAAACGCGTCAGATTTGCCACACGACTGCCGCCTGCCGAGACGCGGAAGAATCTACAGCTAGGCGAGGAATCTCAGACACGTTCCGTAGTAATGAGTGCACAGCCCAGTTACCTTGTAATCATTCGTCATAATGGTAGTATTTGTTTGAACAATTATAAACTATTAACGTATAGCAAGTAAAAGACATCGTTAAATGCTTGCAAAATCTTTGTTGATACAAAATCATCAACATCATAGCCTTGTTCATGTATAATCACGTGTTGATTATTTTGTTAGAAGTCATAGTAGTTTCTCGATCGTGTCTTTCATTTTCAGCAAACCATAAATATACAAGGTTTTAAAAAATTAGATATAAAAAATATTAGCATCTTTGCAGCAGATAAAACACGAGAGAAATATGTCACAGGTAGATAGTTTACCGATGGAGGCCCATCTAGGTTTCGACGGCAGTGATGTTCAGAAGCCGTTTTCAAACAGTGGCGTGATGAATCTTGTTTCATAGATGTTGCTGAAAGTGTTGTATCATTTACAATAACGTACAGCTGTTATCTGCGTGATAATCTAACTATGAAACCACTATCCCGAAACCCAGTGCCACTTTTACGTTGCCTCTATAACGGCTTCCAGGGGCACCAAAAGTTTCATTTTTTGGTACTTGCCGTAGTCATTGCCTGAATTTAACGATTTAAAATGCGTAAAAATCCTTAGTTAACTCATCCGGTTTTTGAGAATGAAACCACTTAGCGGCTTCCAACAAACTTTAGACGCAGTTTCAAACATTTACAAAATAATGAAAGAGAAAAAGTTATACCTCACTAAATTTTCGCTTTTCATGCAGTGAAAGTTCAACACCGTAAAGACGTTTTATTTTGTCCCTTCTTTACTACGAAGTCTATTCGCAACAAGGTATGCAGACACTTGTCACATATACCAGTGAATTCACCTGCAAAATTTATCACTGTACAATTCGTAGTGCTGGATATGTGACGTCATAGTGGTTCAGAGGCGCGAAAAACAAGCTTTTTCTTAAAGTGGTTCGCAGACTACCTAGAGTGTGTTAATCCAGGTTTTCTTTATTAGAGTACTTTGTAGCGTCAAACAAACTTTTAAGTATAATTTCAAACGTATCCTAAAGTGTTTCTCGCGTACGTGCTGAAAGTCAAATACACTGAAGCGCCAAAGAAACTGGTATATGCATGCGTGTTCAATTACAGATTACTGCTGAAACTTCCTGGCAGGTTAAAACTGTGTGCCCGACCGACACTCGAACTCGGGACCTTTGCCTTTCGCGGGCAAGTGCTCTACCATCTGAGCTACCGAAGCACGACTCACGCCCGGTACTCACAGCCTTACTTCTGCCAGTATTTCGTCTCCTACCTTCCACTCTTTACAGAAGCTCTCCTGCAAACCTTGCAGAACTAGCACTCCTGGAAGAAAGGATATAGCGGAGACATGGCTTAGCCACAGCCTGGGGGATGTTTCCAGAATGAGATTTTCACTCTGCAGCAGAGTGTGCGCTGATATGAAACTTCCTGGCAGATTGCCCGCGAAAGGCAAAGGTCCCGAGTTCGAGTCTCGGTCGGGCACACAGTTTTAATCTGCCAGGAAGTTTCATATCAGCGCACACTCCGCTGCAGAGTGAAAATCTCATTCTGGACAGATTACTGCTGCTACAATGGCAGGTTATCAAGATTTAAGTGAGTCTGAACGTGGTGTTATAATCGGCGCATGAGCGATGGCACACAGCATCTCCGAGGTAGCGATGAATTGGGGATTTCCCCGTACGTCAATTTCACGAATAGGCCGCGAATATCAGAAATCCGGTAAAACATCAAATCTCCGACGTCGCTGCCGCCGAAAAATATCCTGCAAGAACGGGACCATCGACGATTGAAGAGAATCGTTCAACGTGACAGAATTGCAGCTCTTCCGCAAACTGCTGCAGATTTCACTGCTGGGCCATCAACAACTGTGAGGGTGCGAACCATTCAACGAAACATATTCAACGATATGGGCTTTAGGAGCCGATGACGCACTGTGTATCCTTGATGCCTCCACAACACAAAGCTTTACGCCTCTCCTGGGGCAATCAACACCGTCATTGGACTTTTGATGACTGGAAACATGTTGCCTGGTCGGACGAGTCTCGTTTCAGATAGTATCGAGCGGATGTACGTATACGGGCATGGAGACAACCTCACGAATCCACGGACCCTGCATGTCAGCAGGGGAGTGTGGAGGCTCTGTAATGATGTGGGGCCCGTACAGTTGCAGTTAAATGTGACCTCTCATACGTCGAGATCGACTCTGACAGGTGAAACGTACGTAAACATTCTGTATAATCACCTACATCCATTCATATCCATTGTACATTTAGACAGACTCGGGAAATTCCAGCAGGACAATGCGATACCCAACACGTCCAGAATTGGTACAGAGTGGCTCCAGGAATACCCTTCTGAGTTTAAACACTTTCGATGGCTGCCAGACTCTCCAGACGTGAACATTATTGAACATGTGTGGGATGCCTTCCAACGTGCTGTCCAGAAGAGATCTCCACCCCCTCGTACTCTTACCGATTTATGGACAGCTCTGCAGGATTCATGGTGTCAGTTCCGTACAGCACTACTTTAGACATTAGTCGAGTCCATGCCACGTCGTGTTGTGACCCTTCTGCGTGCTTGCGGGGGCCCTACACCAGATTAGGCAGCTGGACCAGTGTCTTTGGCTCTACAGTGTAGCTGAAGTGCGGTGTCCTGACTTACAGGTGGTTAGAACATTATCAAAAACTGCGTTTTGTATACGGCGCTGGGATTGTACTTTTAGTCATTGTCAGTGCCAATGATTCAGAAATGATTTCTGAATGTTATTACTGAAAAGAAATGCCAGCTGCCCTAGAAGTCTGTTTCGGAGATCCACGTAGAGACCACGCGTCTATTGATCCCACTCGAGAGAACCGGTATGCTGATTTTCCTACGGCAGTCCTAACCGTTTTCCCCGTAAATCAATGAAGTTAAATTCTTATCCCTTCACTATGGCCACATCTGATTACTCTCCGAATTCCTCATCGCTTGACACCGTGTCCCGTGTAATGACGCACATGTCAAACAGACCCAAGTCTCAAATGTAATGTTCTGTGAGCTGTTGGCTTTCGTTGTCTGCCTCTTCAGTTTTAGAGTCGCAGGTGGAGATTCGTCTGAAAGGATGCGTGTAAGATCGTGAAACACACGTTGGATGGATGATGTTACCTCCATCCAGAGCGCGGATTCTAGCCGGGAAGCACACAGGTCTGTATCTAGTAATGTACCTCTCGTTACAGAATACTATGCGTGGATATCTTCTAAATATTTTCTCACTTTTTGTTAAACAGTAAGTGTAATTCTTTGTAACAGATGCGATACACTCGCTAATCGTCAATAAACAACTCAAGCGAGTGTAAGTGTGCTAACAGACATAAGCGAAATTACTTCTCGGCTTTTCACCTACGAACAGTACGCGGGAAAAATGAACTAATTCTTTCAGTGCGAGCTCTGATTGTCTTTATTCCATCACGAGGCTCGTTTCTCCCAGTGTAGGTCGAAATCAACAAACTATTTTTTCCGCTCGAAGGAGATGGAAGTTTCGTGAAACGACCTCGTCTCAACCCAAATTGTTTTTCATACAGGTGACGCTGCGTCCCATATTTCGTGTTAATGCTAAACAAATTGCCCATCTTTTCACTTTTTTAATGACCTCCGTCAATCGTATAAGGTAAGGATCCAATACCACGCAACAGTTATTCCAGAAGACGCCGCACAAGTATAGTGTACGCAATGTCTTTTGTAGATTTGTTGCATCTTCTGAGTGTTCTAGCAGTAAAATACAGTTTTTGGCTGACCGCCCCCCCCCCCCCACAACATTTTTTGTGTAATGGTTCCAGTTTAAGTTATTCGTAACTGTAGTCGTCAGGTATTCAGTCGAATATATACTCATAACATGGTGAAATTATAATGAAATATATACCTTTAGCTGGCTAAAATACAGGGAGCCAAAACCAGCTGGCAGTTATAAGAGTTGAGGGACATGAAAGGGAAGCAGTGGTTGGGAAGGGAGTAAGACAGGTTTGTAGCGGTTGTAGCCTCTCCCCGATGTTATTCAATCTGTATATTGAGCAAGCAGTAAAGGAAACAAAAAAAAATCGGAGTAGGTTTTAAAATCCATGGAGAAGAAATAAAAACTTTGAGGTTCGCCGATGACATTGTAATTCTGTCAGAGACAGCAAAGGACCTGGAAGAGCAGTTCAATGGAATGGACAGTGTCTTGAAAGGAGGACGTAAGATGAACATCAACAAAAGCAAAACGAGGATAATGGAATGTAGTCGAATTAAGTCGGGTGATGCTGAGGGAATTAGATTAGGAAATGAGACACTTAAAGTAGTAAAGGAGTTTTGCTATTTGGGGAGCAAAATAACTGATGATGGTTGAAGCAGAGAGGATATAAAATGTAGACTGGCAATGGCAAGGAAAGCGTTTCTGAAGAACAGAAATTTGTTAACATCGAGTATAGATTTAAGTGTCAGGAAGTCATTTCTGAAAGTATTTGTATGGAGTGTAGCCATATATGGAAGTGAAAGATTGACGATAACTAGTTTGAACAAGAAGAGAATAGAAGCTTTCGAAATGTGGTGCTACAGAAGAATGCTGAAGATAAGGTGGGTAGATCACATAACTAATGAGGAAGTATTGAATAGGATTGGGGAGAAGAGAAGTTTGTGGCACAACTTGAACAGAAGAAGGGATCGGTTGGTAGGACATGTTCTGAGGCATCAAGGGATCACCAATTTAGTATTGGAGGGCAGCGTGGATGGTAAAAATCATAGAGGGAGACCAAGAGATGAATACACTAAGCAGATTCAGAAGGATGTAGGTTGCAGTAGGTACAGGGAGATGAAGAAGCTTGCACAGGATAGAGTAGCATGGAGAGCTGCTTCAAACCAATCTCAGGACTGAAGACCACAACAACAACAACCTTTAGCTGCTTACAGGCGGTGATAGATATCAACGGGGACACTTGAAAAATGTTGCACTCACATTGCCGAACGCTTACGGGAATCTGTAGATTAACTGCCGCAGGTAATGAAATGAAATGAAATGTCGTGTGGCTGGAGCCTCCCGTCGGGTAGACCGTTCGCCTGGAGCAGGTCTTTCGATTTGACGCCAGTTATACGACCTGCGCGGCGATGGCAATGAAATGATGATGATTAAGACAATACTCAGGCCCTGAGCGGAGAAAATCTCCGACCTAGCTGGGAATCGAACCCGGGCCCTTAGGATTGACAGTCTGTCACGCTGACCACTCAGCTACCGGGGGTGGACGCCTCAGGTAATGAGTATGGTGGGCAGGGCCACTACAAGAGTAGTCTGTGGACGGAAAGTAGGAAAGAGTGTGTCTCACTGGGAGCGTGCCGGAGTCCCTGCAGTCACAACATCGCCTGTGTCCTCGATGGCTTGGTCGGATAGAGCGTCTGCCATGCAAGCAGGAGGTTACGGGTTCGAGTCGTGGCGGGAGCACACATTTTTCAATTGTGCCCGTTGATATTTATCAACGCCTGTCAGCAGCTAAAGGGCTAGATTTCACTATAATTTCATTCTTCGAGAGTTGCAACATCACCAATGATATCTGTATAGATACCAGCTTCACATAACATTGTGTGTCATGCGTCCATCACTTTCCGTGATTTCTGTGGATAATTTCAGGCAAATACCAGAATGGCCCCTACTAACACTGGTTGTATATTTGTCAAACTAGTTATTTAGGTATAATAATTCCTGTACATGTGGACTTCATTTTTCAATTCTTGAATTCTAACACGGCCGCAGGTCCACCATCCTTGTAAAATGATTCACGGGTCGGGCGACAGTGTCGCCTTGTGCGCCGAGCGAGCAGGTCGTAGTTAACTTCCGACTGTGCCGCAACGCCGCTTGCGAAGCTACTCACAAGGGAACCTCCCCATCGCACCCCCCTCAGATTCAGTTATAAGTTGGCACAGTGGATAGGCCTTGAAAAACTGAACACAGATCAATCGAGAAAACAGGAAGAAGCTGTGTGGAACTATGAAAAAATAAGTAAAATATACAGTTAGAGTAGTCCATGCGCAAGATAGGCAACATCAAGGAGAGCGTGAGCTCAGCAGCGCCGTGGTATCGTGGTTAGCGTGAGCAGCTGTGGAACGAGAGGTCCTTGGTTCAAGTCTTCCCTCGAGTGAAAATTTATTTTCTTTATTTTCGCAAAATTATGATCTGTCCGTACGTTCATTGACGTCTCTGTTCACTGTAATAAGTTTAGTGTCTGTGCTTTGCGACCGCACCGCAAAACCGTGAAATTAGTAGACGAGAGGACGTGCATCTCCATGTATTTCCTACAAAAGCAGGAAATAATCATAGAAATGTTCGACAATCGTTCGATCCCTTAAGGAACTTTCCGATTCCTTACAGTTCGGAAAATATTCATTGACCTTGTTATTGAAGTCGCGAGCTATATTTGCTGCATTCATATTGCCCACTGAATACATCTCACCTATTTAATGTACTCTCGTCCAAAGTAGCGAACAGTCAACTGCCAGCCAGGGAGCCTCGTTAGCTGGAATACCCTCTCTTCCGTGCGCTGTAGTCGACTGACGTCGTGTGTTTCGATGTTTTTTTAGGTGTAGGGTCCCAATACTACGGCGCAGTTACCTCGCATCGGACGGACGGACGGACAGATAATAATTGTTTGAAAATAAAAAATTAAACACTTTACTCGAGGGAAGACTTGAACCAAGGACCTCTCGATCCCCAGCTGCTCACGCTAACCACGAGACCACGGCGCTCCGGAGCTGAATTCATCCTTGATGTTCCCTATCTTGCTCATGGAGTACTCGGTTTGTATATTTTTTTCGTAGTTCCACACAACTTCTTCCTGTTTTCTCGATTGATCTGTGTTCAGTTTTTCAAGGCCTATCTACTATACCAACTTATAAGTAAATCTGAGGGGGTGCGATGGGGAGGTTCCCTTGTGAGTGTTGTTGGTGTATCGGCCGGAGTCAGATCGTAGCTGCGAGCGGAGTTTGTTGTCGTTTTCTCTCGGCGGCGATGTTTTCTGCCCGCGCCCTGGTGTCTGTGGAGTCTCCTAAGTCTGTTTCCTCGTTCGTTTCAGTTTTGACAAGAGTACGCGTCCTTTTCAACCCCGCTCCTTGGAAATTCACGACTGGTTGGCTGATGTTATCCGTGTTACACCTGAACAGGTGGTTACTGCTTACTTTGATTCTGATCTGTATGCATTCTTTGTGAAGTTTTAGGACCCCATTCAAGTAGAACGGCTCCTTTCTCGGGTTGGTTCTAAACTGTTCTTTACACATCAAGATGGTTCTCTTAGTCAAGTCTTCCTTGAAAATGCGGCGCTCGAGTATACTCCCGA
The DNA here is from genome assembly GCF_023864275.1 of Schistocerca cancellata. Lineage (NCBI taxonomy): Eukaryota > Metazoa > Arthropoda > Insecta > Orthoptera > Acrididae > Schistocerca > Schistocerca cancellata. The sequence continues at coordinate 7,583,337 of NC_064630.1, forward strand.
TAGAGTTTGTAACCCTCCTCCTGAAGTGGAAAATTCCTTTCTTAGAATAGCCTTGGTTCCATTTGGAGTAACACGGCATTATCCGATGGGAACACTGGCCAGCACAACACCGCTTCCAGTGTTATAATGGTATCCGGACTGCAGAGGTGTGCGTTATAAACAATATTCCTTCCCACTTAACTGTTTGTGGTTACCGGATCCATGTTACGTATGCAGGAAAAGAAGAAACCTGTTTTCCTTGTAACGAATGCGGTCATCTCAGATCCGATTGCCCGCGCCGAACTACTGTTCCGACGTCGTCTTATCAAAAACGTCTTCCTTTAACATTGGCAGACATAGTTTCTTCGCACTCAACTGACAGTCAATCTCCAGCTTTAAGCGATTTTGGGGCAACATCAGCCCCTACTTCTCGTGAATTTCCACCGTTACCGGCGAGTTCCAGTGCTGCCTCTGTCCATGAGGGGACGACGGCTCCTGCAGCGCAAGTCAACTCCGGCGGACTGAGGACGGGGTACACATTTCGAGAGCGCCCCAATCCAGTCTCGTTCCTCTGATACGGCGTTGACAGAGGGTGCACCTCCTGGCGGTAATGAGTTGTCTACTGACATTAATTGTGATTCCAGTATTACCAGAGATGATATAGCTGCTTCTGTTGATATTGAAATGTCTGTTGTATCTGCGTCCCCCACTTCACCCGTAGACGCGACTGTTCCCCTGAGGTCAGATGTTCCCGCAGATTTGTTGCCTGGTGGGCAGCCTTTATAGTGTTCCACCCTGAGACGGAGGGGCAACGGGATTCTACGGGTTCTCATCCCGATGATCAGGTGATGCAATCCGACACCGGCACTGCATTACCTGCCTCTTCTGTACCTGATGTTGCTGTAAGTCGTTCTGAGTGGTGCTCCCCGATTTCCGATCAGTGCAGTGGAGATGGCTGCTTTATCAAATCGGAGCTTGACGTGCCCCCAATCCTTCCACATCAAGAATGTATGTTTTCACGGAGCGGTGTGAAACACCGTTTTCAATCTGCACGTGCTGCAGCACGTTGTAAAAAGAAAAACGAGTATTCCTCGTCTTCCGGTGGGATGGATTAGAATTATACGAGGGCTAACCACAAAGTACATTACGTTTTGGAATTAAAAATAAGTAAAGTATTGGAAAATTTTTTTATTATATACAGATGAAAGCTACACTTGAATACTACTTTTCTACATAGTTGCCATTCAAATTACGGCACTTATCGTAGCGATGGACGAGCTTGGAAATTCCTTCGTCGTAAAATTCGGCCGCCTGTGCCTTCAACCACGTGGTTAATCAGTAATCCGGTAGAAATACGATTTTTGTGGATTTCCTGGAAAGAGGCACTACAATAAACTCTCCAAGGTATTGCCAAACTCTGCACAACCTCAGAAGAGCAATACAAAACAAGCGCAGGAGAAAGTTGGGCTCAAAGATCTTGCTCATTCACGACAACGCCCGGGTCCACACGGCAAATGCCACTCGTGAAGTTCTCGAATCTTTTAAGTGGGAGCTGTTTCCTCATCCGCCGCACAGTCCCGACCTGGCACCGAGCGACTTCCACTTATTCCCAACAATGAAGAAATGGTTGGCTATGCAGCGTTTTGATGACGACGCACAGCTTCAAGAAGAGGTAACCACGTGGTTGAAGGCGCAGGCGGCCGAATTTTACGACGAAGGAATTTCCAAGCTCGTCCATCGCTACGATAAGTGCCTTACTTTAAATGGCAGCTATGTAGAAAAGTAGTATTGAACTGTGGCTTTCATCTGTATATAATAAAAAGATTTTCCAATACTTCATTTATTTTTAGTTCCAAAACGTAATGTACTTTGTGGATAGCCCTCGTACCTTCCTTCCACCGCCTCCGGACGTTGAGGAGAGAAGAGCGTGATGAGTGCATTTTCCTTAGTGCTCTTTCATTGACCTTACATGTGCCAACGGATGCAGACATATACATTTCTAACCCTCAATTTTAATATGATATGTTTCCAATTACGGCTTGCTGCGTTACTCCAGTTTATTTACGATTCCCAAGCTGATATCGAGTGTTTACAAGTGGTATTATTTCATGTGTTGTTTACAAGAGGTTGACGTGTTTTGTCTTCTGGGTACTTTGTTTTTCAATGTCGCGCCTGAAAATTCTACCGGTATGGCTTTGCTTTATGGAGATGGAATCCCGCTGGCGGACTTCGAAACGCTAGATGACGGTTGCGGTATAGCCTGCAGTTTCTTTACGCTCCGTATGGATCTGATCGTTCATCCGACCGCACGCAGTTTTGTGAGGAAGAAGTTGTTTATTTACTCCGACGTAACCCACGCAAGGTTTTGTTGGGCTGCGATTTTAACTGCGTCTTTCGTCGTGTAGATCAGACCCCAATTATACATATTGTCGTGAACTTAATGATATGGCGACGTCTTTGCATCTCCAAGATTCCTGAGTTTGCAGATATCCTACATCGGTGCAGTTTAGGTTTTTTACAGCTGCTTCACGTCTACTAATATCAAACACCGGCCTTAATTTGAGGAAGAAATTTCTGAGGATGTACGTCTGGAGTACAGCATTGTATGGTAGTGAAACATGGACTGTGGGAAAACCGGAACAGAAGAGAATCGAAGCATTTGAGATGTGGTGCTATAGAGGAATGTTGAAAATTTGGTGGACTGATAAGGTAAGGAATGAGGAGGTTCTACGCAGAATCGGAGAGGAAGACACTGATAAGGAGAAGGGACAGGATGATAGGACATGTGCTAAGACACGAGGGAATGATTTCCATGGTACTAGAGGGAGCTGTAGAGGGCAAAAACTGTAGAGGAAGACAGAGATTGGAATACGTCAAGCAAATAATTGAGGACGTAGGTTTCAAGTGCTACTCTGAGGAGAAGAGGTTAGCACAAGAAAGGAATTCGTGGCGGGCCGCATCAAACCAGTCAAAAAAAAACTTCAAGTAGCCGATGAGACCGATTTCATTTATCTGCACCCATCTGTAGTCAGCATCTCTCGATTGATGTAATTCCTGCCAGTTTCACTGATCACTGTGCTTTTTCAATGACTTTTAACCACGTCCCGCAGCGGGTCCATCTTTCGTGCCCTTTATAGAAGCTAAACAGTCTAAATCTCACGGATCCCTCTCTGGAAGGCATCATCGCAGACGGCGGACAATCCAGTCCCAAGCGCGCTATCCCTCAATTCTAGAATGGTGGATTACCTTTGCTAAACCTCGGATTCGAAATACACTCGAGCATTTTAGCGCTGGAAAAGCGGCTGAAATAAGGTGAACTAGGGAATTTTATTATGCTGTCCTTCGCGATTTTTACGATAATGCTCGTTATGCGCCCTTGAGAGTCATAGACGTCCACCGTGTGAAGGCAAAACTACAACTCAAACGTAGGCAAATGGATGGTTTGCGATTGCGTTTACATCCTCGTTCAATAGTACAGGTTGAGTTGGCTTCTCTCTATCATCGTCTTCGGCTTCACAATCGATATCAGAGGACGTGTCTTACTACCATTCGCTCTCTAGATGGGCATGAGTGGTCCTCCCAATCTGATATCATGGGTGAAGTTTCCTAGTACTTTTCCAAACTTAATACTGAAGTGGATTCAGACGGTCCACCGTCTGTTGATTTTACCTCCCTCCTTGATAGTGTTGTTACTCCAGTTCTCCAGGAAGAGTTTTTGTCCGTGCCCGCATCTCGTGGTCGTGCGGTAGCGTTCTCGCTTCCCACGCCCGGGTTCCCGGGTTCGATTCTCGGCGGGGTCAGGGATTTTCTCTGCCTCGTGATGGCTGGGTGTTGTGTGCTGTCCTTAGGTTAGTTAGGTTTAAGTAGTTCTAAGTTCTAGGGGACTCATGACCATAGATGTTAAGTCCCATAGTGCTTAGAGCCATTTGATTTTTTTTTTGTCCGTATTCCATCGCGATGATATACTCGTTCTCCCTCCCTCTCCTGGGGATTTTACCTTTTCCGGTGTTTCTAGATTTTTTTCTGTCAGGTGGTCCCATATAACCTCCATCCCATAGGCCAGGATTGGCAAGATTTTTGCGTTGAATAATTTCATGGCCGTTACTAGACTGAGTAGGCGGATGTTTTTGATGTCCTGTATTGCTATTATTCCTTGGGCTGCACGTTCTGTTGTATGTTTTGTGAAGCATTTGGCTGTTGGTTGCAGTGTCACCCCTAGGTATTTAAAGTCTGATGAGATTTTTATTTTTTGTCCTCTGATGTTGATTTCCGCATTCTTCGGTTTTTTTCCTCTTTTTCTGAAAATCGCCTTTTCTGTCTTTCTTATGTTTTTGTGTAGTTTGTGTTCACTGCACCATTTATCTATTTTCGTAATGGTTTTCTGCAGCTTCTGTATATCTGTTGATCCTACGGCTATGTCGTCAGCGTATGCATATATGTGTACATCTTCTTCATTTTCTCCTATTCACAGTACTTCTTCAGTGGCAAGATTGTACAGCAAAGGGCTCATTGGGTCACCCTGTAAGACTCCGTTAGATTGCAGAACGAGGTTCTCAAAAGAGAGGTTGGCTGATATTGCGATGAAGTTGTATTCGAGGATTGACTTGATTGTTCTTGCTCGTACGCTATCTTCTCCCATTGTGTTTTCCAGTTTTCGGACTAGAGATCTCTTTCCAGTAGGTCAAAGGCTTCGGTAAAATCTATGAACACTGTGTAGAACATTTGTTTCTCTTGTAGCGCTTCGTCGGTGTTGTTTAGATAGAAGCCTGACTGCCGTAAGTGTTGCTGTTCCAGATTTGGAGCCCATTTGTCGTTGTGGGAGGTGACTGTCCACATAGGGTTTGACTTTTTGTGTAACTATCTTTGAAAACATCTTGAACTGAGTATTTTCCAGGGCTATGCCTCTGTACTTGTTTGTGTTCGTTGGGTCTCCTCAACCTTTGCAGAGAACTTGTATTATCGAGTGTCTCCATTGAATCGGAATTCTTCCAAGTTCCAGGCATTTGTTGAATGGTTTGATCCATACGAGTTGGAGAGCGTCTTTCGCATCTTTTATGTGTTCATTATATATATTATCGGGTCCTGCTGCTTTCTTGTTCTTCGGTGTTTTTATTACTTCTTTCACATCTTCTTCATTTAGAGATTCCCATACATTGTCTTTTTCCTTTGTTTGATGTTGTTTCTCTTTCTTTGGGGGTGTTTTGATTACTCGTTTGTACAGTATCTTCTGAAGTGGTCTTCCCATTCCTTCATGTCTATATTTGAGCTAGTCTTCATGGTCTTGCTGCTATGTATAGGTCTTTCTCTGCTTCATCCGCTTCTCTTTTTGCTTCTCTTTCTATGTATTCTTTTTTCTTCTCTTTTATTAGTTTTTTGTAGATTCTCCTCTCTTCTGCATATAGTTTGCATGTTTCCTCGTCGTGCTGGTTTCTTAGTCTGTGGAGCGTTCGTAGGACAGTGTTCCTTTTGATACAGCATTCAGCACCGAACCATTTGTCGTCCTTGTTTTTGGGTTTGTTTGTATCACTGAATTTGTTAGGAGATCTTCTATTTTGTCTGTTGCTTTTTCAATGTCTCCTTCCTCTATTAAAGTTTCTATTTGTGTTATTTGTTCTTGCTGGTTTGTTAATTTTTCTTAATCTATTTTTCCTTGTGTGATTTGGTGGGTCTTTCTTGCTGGTGGTGGCGTGACGTTATTTATTTTTACCTTCATTGGAATGTGCTTTCGTATATCAATGATGGTGTCATGCCATATTTGTAGAATAGTTCCTTTTATTTCTCCTCTTGTTAATGCAATATCAATGATGCTTTTCCCATTGTAGCATATGTATGTAGGTATGTGTCTATCGTTCAGTTGGGTGAAACAATCTTCTTCTACGGTTTCAATGACTAGTCTTGTATTATAGTTCTCCGTGTCTATTCTGGCCGGCCGCGGTGGTCTAGCGGTTCTGGCGCTGCAATCCGGAATCGCGGGACTGCTACGGTCGCAGGTTCGAATCCTGCCTCGGACATGGGTGTGTGTGATGTCCTTAGGTTAGCTAGGTTTAAGTAGTTCTAAGTTCTAGGGGACTTATGACCTAAGATGTTGAGTCCCATAGTGCTCAGAGCCATTTGAACCATTTTTTTGAACGTGTCTATTCTACAGTTGAGATCGCCTGCAATAACGGTGGTGCGTCAATTATTTCTACAACATTTGTGTGCGGTTTAAAATAGGCTGCAATTATATTTATGTTTGCTGCTTCTACTAGCATACTTTTCTCCTGTTTTATGATTTTTTTTTTGGTGGGGGTCATACAGGGTTTCAGTAGGATAGATATTCCTCCCATGGGTCGTCCTCTTTCTACCTTCTTTGCCGTTAAGTGAAAATTGTAGAAATCATAATGTTGTCAGCTGTCCATCAGAAAGTTTTCTGTTAGAATTGCAAGATCCTAGTTTTGCAGAGTGTCTGTTGGTGTTAGGTTAAGAGCACTTTTTATTCCCTCTGTGTTCCACAAGACTGGTTTTATATCTTGTTGTTCTGATTTTCTTCAGTGTTTTTGTTACTTCGTTTACATCTCCTTCATTTAGAGGTTTCCATACATTGTCTTATTCCTTTGTTTGATGTTGTTTCCCTTTTACATTCGATTTTGGCCCCTGATAGGAGATACGATAACTCCTATGGTTAATGAAGTATTACACGGAGGCCTTATCCCGCCCAGCTTTAAGGATGCTAAAACTGTCCTGATCCCCAAAAAATCCGGTGCGTTTGCGTGTCGATCAGTTCCTCCCGATAACACTCTTCAACTATGATTATAAAATAGTGGCGCGAGTGGTAAATAGCACACTATCGGTATTGTTGGCTACCATCATCGCTAGCCATCAAAGTGGTCTTCCGGGTGGTACTCTCCTGACTCCCGTTGCTGAATGTCGTGATCTAGTTTCGATTCCTTCACCATTGCAATGCCAATCGCTTTGCTTTTCGTTGATTTTTACCAAGCGTTGGTCCGCGTTAATCATGGATTTCTTTTGCGAGTATTGCGACTGTTGGTTTTAACGATGCTGCTCTACCGCTGTTTAGCTCTCTAATTACTGGTATTCGGGTGTCCATTGACGTTAACGGCCGTCTTACTTCCCCCATCGTGGTGTGTCAGGGCGACCCTCAAGGGGGTCCATTATCTATGTCGCTCTATGTTCTGTTTCTGGAACCCTTATTGCGATATATAGCTGCTCGTTTGGGTGGCTGGTCTCTTTTGGGAGAAAGGTTTACCGTTCGTGCATATGCTGATGACGTTATGGTTCTTCTCCGTACCACAGCTGCCGAAGGAAGTTCTGGATGCCTTTTGTCGTCTTACGGGAGCGCGGGGTAATGAGCAGAAACGTCGCTTACTCAGTTTGCGAGGATTTGACGCTGTTGAAATTCCATGGGCTTTGAACGTCACCGGATATCGATCGTTAGGTGTTATGGTTGACAGTTGTCCGCTATAGATGGCTACGATAAACTGGGTCTGTCACGGATAAGATTCAGGGAGCAATCATTGAAAACGAGCGTCGCTCTCTCTCACTTCTTCATGAGGTCCGGTCCATGGAAACGTGTGTGTTAAGTAAGGCTTATTTTATTGCACAAATCTTTCCACTTCCTGCTAGGATTTCCCGTAAGTTGCAAAGTTTAACTGACACGTTTATCTGGCGCACGTCTATATTCGGAGTGCGTTGTGGGGTGTCACAGAGTGATGTACTTCTCGCAAGTGAGAGACTGTTTGTTTACTCTTAGGACAATGTATCTTTGACTTGTATTATTGTATGTTCTGTGACTATGTAATAAAGTGTTGTTAGACTGCTAATCGCGGCTCTACTGTGATTCACGACGTAAGAATTTTGGTGCCGAAACCCGGGAGAGACTTTGCCCGAGACAATTTCCACGATTGACGTTCTGAAACACGAATTCTGGACGCACGTCACGCGGCAATACTACGACGGGTTTTACTGCAGCGATTTGTTACACCACGCAATAAGCTCTTCGACGACAACCGCCATCATACACAGCTAAGTTCAACTGAATTATCACGCAACATGTTTTGTAGTGCCATTTGTAAAGGCAACTGATTACATTATTGCCGCTGTGTACTGCTATTGTAGCTGTTCGATTAGCGCTTTAACGAATTATCAGATCCTACGCTACGCCTGTAGATTGTTTATGACTAGTGCTGTCATCTAGCGACCATCAATTGAACTACTTCGACTAGCGATCCAAAAATAACGCCTTACTAGGACCAGCTGATCGCTAGCCGACACTGCTTTAAACTTTGGAGTAATCGGACGGAATGGACGTGCCAGACCACAAACCAGAAGCGCAATTACACTCTCTAAAGAGAAAACGTATGAGAGAAAGAGCAAACATTACGCGACTCGTGGCGGAAGTTGCAAGGTTGACCGACACATCGGAAATCGCGGATTATAAATATTAAAATGACAGATTGGGAAGCGTTCTGGACCGCCTCGTTAAATTAGATGAGGATATTCACGAGTTGTAGACGATGGCGAATACGAAGATGATGTTCCTAAATGCGAAGATTATATAGACACCGCGAAACTCACAATTTCCCGATTGTCTCACGAAATAGAGAAACAGCTTGCGAAATCGGTAGCAGACATAAAGATTCCCGACAATCCGCCGGCACAATCTGTAACAATGAGTGTTCCCACAGCTTCAGTAAAACTTCCGCCGATCAAACTTGAGCCTTCTTCAGGCGATATTGAGACATGGGCGCGATTCTGGGAGCAGTTTGAGCAGTCGGTTGACAACGATCCGACGGTAACTACATTAATAAACACATATTTCTTCGCGGCTATCTCTCGGGAGAACCAAAGCACTTAGTGGACGGTATTGCGGTGACGGCCGAGACGTACGCAGAAACGAAGAGGATTCTCCGAGCGCGTTATGGCAACAAGGATCGAATAATTCAAGCCCACTTAGATTATCTCGAAGCCATAAAACCAATTAAGCTGTCCACCCCAGAGGAACTTAATTCGACATTCATTGAATGCCAGCGACGTATTCAAGCTCTCCGGACACTTGGGGAAGACGTGAACGGATACGGTCGAGTCCTCGCACCGAAAACTTTACGCGCTTTTCCGGATGATATATGCCGCCGCTGGATAATTCACGCCAAGCGTACAGGAATATCCGAAGGGGACATTTTGCAACTGATGGAGTTTCTGAACGAGGAAGTCGACGGGGCGCTTACCACGCAGAAGATACGAGGTGAATTTTCAAGCACTTCTAGTAACCTTCCCACAACGTCCACACTTCACGTACACGCGAAATCTGAAAGATCGACTCCGAAGGATACCAGCGTAAAGGAACCATTCTGCGTCTTTTGTGAATCTGACGGTCATTGGGCGCAAGACTGTAAGAAGATCTTACGCGTTAATGATCGAATAGATAAATTGAAACTAGCAAACAGATGCTTTCTTTGTCTTCAACGTGGCCACAAAGTGTCAAATTGCAAAAAGAAAGAAAAGGCTCGGTGTGTTAACTGTAAAAGACTGCATCATAAATCCATTTGTGAGGAACGAAAGGATATTAGGGGTCCTGCGGGTCAGACAAACGTTACCTCCGTGGGAAAGATATCTGTTGCTCCTCACGGATATACGTACCTTCAGACAGCTCAAGTATGCGTCTCAGGACCTGCAGGATTGAGCAGGACAACGCGATGTCTACTGGACGCAGGTAGTCAGTCCAGCTTCATTGCAAAATCGCTGATTGATGATCTGAAACTGCAAACGGTAGACCGACAAGAATTAACCGTTTGTTCCTTTGAATCAAACCCTACACGCCCACGCCACCGCAGGCTGGTTCAGTTTAATATGAAGGGGCTTTGGCAGAATTCTTCAGTGCCACTTACTGCCTTCGAAAGTACTCACGTTATTTCTCACCAGCCTTCGGTTCCACAACATATAAAGAGTTTACCAGATGCCCGTAAGATTACGCTAGCAGATCCGAAAACCGATTCAACAGAAGATCTTCCCGTGGAGATTCTTGTAGGAGGCGATTTTTATTGGCAGATAGTGAAGCACAATTCGCCCATACGCATCTCTGAAACCTTAGTGTTAGTTCCTTCTCTGTTTGGCTGGATACTTAGTGGTAACAAGTCACAAGCCAGTGTGCATGCAACCGTGGTAAATTTTGCTCAGACTTACCGATCTCCTCTGCACTCTGACAATGATTTCAGACGCTTTTGGGACTTGGGAACTGTAGGGATTGCTGCCGATCAGGATCTACCTGTGAACAACAAGGATACGAGATTTCTTGAAGAGTTTAGAGCATCTTTCTCTATAAAGGATCATCGAGCAGTCGTTACACTTCCCAAAATGCAACATAAAGTGCTTTCGAGTAACAGAACTATCACGGAAAAACGATTCAAGCACCTTAGGGAAAGATTTCAACGTCAAGAGACATTTAAGCAAATGTATTTCGATCTTATGCTAGACTACATTACGAAGGGGCAAGTAGAGGTCGCTCCCACACCTCTCTCAGGAAAGGAGCTATTTTATCTCCCTCATCATGCAGTGAGGAAGGAGAAATACGGAACCACTAAGTGGAGAATAGTCTTTGACGCCTCATCTCACGAAAACAATGCACCTTCTCTGAATGAGGTATTAGAAGTAGGACCGAACCTATTACCAGAGATTATGGAAATTTTACTGCGTTTCAGATTATATTCTACGGCTATCGTCGCGGACATCACACAAGCTTTGCTTCAATTAACCTTGAACGAAAAGGAAAAAGACTTGACCAGATTTTTCTGGTTCAAGATTAGCCAGGATCAAACAGGAAATCTTCAAACGACGGACGAACTAACAGAATACCGTTTTAACAGACTCCCATTCGACCTGACCTGCAGCCCATTTTTACTTTCTGCAACACTAAGAGAACTTGCCGACAAGTGTATGACAGCATTTCCCACCGTAGTGCCACTTATAAACAAGACTGCATACATGGACGACTTTGTGTTCTCAGTAGAAGGTGATAATTTGGTTATAACTATATACTATGAACTTGTAACCCTAATGAAATTGATCAGTCTCCCCTTATCAAAATGGGTTACCAACTGTGAACAACTCCACACTATCTGGAAGGCAGAAGGGCGAGAACTCCACACCCAGACTCAAGTTTTAGGCGTAGACTGGAACATGCAGGTGACTACTTCTGTATCGGTCCTAGCGAAATCATCAGAAGGTCGTCAGAAGAGCCAGCCACCAAACGACTCCTTTTACAATGTACGGCTAAATTCTATGACCCACTCCGACTATTATCCCCTGTTTCTCTTGTTGGGAAATTGCTATTCCAGGACATATGGTGCCGAGGAATTGGCTGGGATGAACTTATGCCCTGGGACTTAGGGGCACGATGGCGCACTTGGATATCTAGCTTACCTTCATTGTCACATATACGTGTCCCTAGATGGATAGCTACAGCTCATGGAAGAGACTCTCAGCTGCACGTATTCTGCGACGCCTCGGAAAAGGCATATGGAGCAGCTTTGTACATTCGTACTGTCTTAGATGATGACGTCGTAACCCATTTAGTCTGTAGCAAGTACAGACTTGCTCCTGTTAAGAAGGTGACATTGCCTCGACTCGAACTTTTAGCAGCAGTAGTTGGGACCAGACTATTGTGTTACTTTTGCCGCGCAACAGACTTTAAAATTGCCCATGCGATATTGTGGACGGATTCTACAATAACACTAAGTTGGATTCGCTGTGATCCTAACAGATGGAAGACCTTCGTTTGTAATCGGGTAACTGAGATACAAACACACACGACTCCCACGCAATGGAAACACTGCCCAGGACCAGACAATCCTGCTGACCACCTCTCATGTGGACTCCTCGGTTACCAAATGAATTCTTTGGACATTTGGTGGCATGGGCCGCCTTGGCTTACACGCCCTCCTGAATGCTGGCCAAACAACGATACTCCAACGATGGTACGACTTCCTCCCGAAGAAAAGAGGAAGAAAACCCAGAGCCAATTTTTTTCGATATCTACGCCAACCAGCCTTTTGAACTTACTTAAATTCAGCTCATACTGGAAGCTCATTCGTATCACAGCATGGACTCTCCGTTTCCTACACAACATTCGTCAGAAGAATAAATCTTCAGGAGAACTTACAGCCACCGAATTATCAGCTGCCAAAATGTATTGGATTCGAGTGGGCCAGAGAGATTCCTTCCGCAACGAATTACATGCACTTCAGAATAACTTACCACTGCCAAGAGAATCAAAAATCGCACGATACAATCCTTTCCTAGAAGATGGACTAATACGTCTAGGAGGTCGACTGCAGTGCACTAGCCTAAATAGGGAACAAAAACATCCTGTACTCCTTTACGGTTCCCACCACTTCACACAATTGATTATTCGAGAGACACACATCCGCCTTCATCTCTTTGGTGTTCGTTCTGTACTATCCGAACTGCGAACCGAATTTTGGATCCTTAGAGCTCGTCAGGCCATCAAAAGAATCCTATACTCATGCCTCGCATGCAAGATCTTGAAGAATCCACGAGGGAAACAGATCGAAGCACCGCTGCCACCTGAACGAGTTTCACCAGCCAAACCATTTGCTGTAACCGGAATAGACCTTGCTGGCCCACTATTCATCAAAGTGGGGAAGGAAACGCACAAGTCATATATCATTCTTTTCACATGTGCTACCACACGAGCTGTACACCTCGAACTCTGTACAGACTTGTCAACGGACAAGTTTATTATGGCACTTCAGCGATTCGCCGGAAGACGCGGACTACCCCACACGATATATACAGATAACGCGAAAACATTCCACGCCACGAATATGGAACTAGCCCAACTTTGGAAGGCATTAACCACCACAAAATCTTATCAGTTCCTCGCCCACCACGGTATTACTTGGAAATTCATTATCTCCCGTGCGGCTTGGTGTGGAGGATGGTGGGAAAGAATGGTGGGCACTGTAAAGCGTTGCCTACGGAAGGTACTGGGACTCGCAAAGCTCACTGAGGAACAACTGAACACCACCTTGATCAGTATTGAAGCCGCGGTGAACTCCAGGCGCATCACACCAGGAGATGATTGTGATGCACTCACACCATCCCATTTTCTGATGGGAGAAAAACTTACGACTATTCCGACGGGACCAAAGCCTTCAGCGAGCACGAATTTAATAAAGGAATTCCGAGACAGCAACTCTGTGGCAGTTTTTGGAACCGTTGGGTTAAAGAATACCCATTGGAGCTCCGGAACTACCATGAAGTTAAACGCCCATCGGGACGAGTCATCCCCTTTCGCCCTGGCGACATCGTGCTGATCCAGGAGGACCTTCCTCCGGAAGAAGGCCAGGATAGAAAAGGTACTACCAGGAAGAGACGGCAGGGTAAAGACGATAATACTCTGGACACCAGAAGGTCACATCTTTAGTCGTCCTGTGCAGCTGGCCGTACCTCTGGAGGTCGACCAGGGTGGGGAGGATGTCACAGAGTGATGTACTTCTCGCAAGTGAGAGACTGTTTGTTTACTCTTAGGACAATGTATCTTTGACTTGTATTATTGTATGTTCTGTGACTGTGTAATAAAGTGTTGTTGGACTCCTAATCGCTGCTCTACTGTGATTCACGACATGGGGTAATGGCGCACCCCCGTCTGCTGGGAGGCTTGGGCCTTCCTGACATTCGAGTTAAGGCTTCTGCCTTATTCATCGGTCGCACCGTTTTAACATGTCTACGCCCGCCCCCCCCCCCCCCCTCCCCAGTCACTTACAGCTCGCCTTCATGACTGTATCCGACAGGCGAGTTTAGCACCTCCAGTAGATATTGGTAGGATTAGATATAAACCAGGTTTTAAATTGTAAGACATTTCCAGGGGCAGATGTGGACTCAGACCACAATCTATTGGTTATGACCTGTAGATTAAAACTGAAGAAACTGCAAAAAGGTGGGAATTTAAGGAGATGGGACCTGGATAAACTGAAAGAACCAGAGGTTGTACAGAGTTTTAGGGAGAGCATAAGGGAACAATTGACAGGAATGGGGGAAAGAAATACAGTAGAAGAAGAATGGGTAGCTTTGAGGGATGAAGTAGTGAAGGCAGCAGAGGATCAAGTAGGTAAAAAGACCAGGGCTCTTAGAAATCCTTGGGTAACAGAAGAAATATTGAATTTAATTGATGAAAGGAGAAAGTATAAAAATGCAGTTAATGAAGCAGGCAAAAAGGAATACAAACGTCTCAAAAATGAGACAAATGTAAGGATGTAGAGGCTTATCTCACTAGGGGTAAGATAGATACTGCCTACAGGAAAATTAAAGAGACCTTTGGAGATAAGAGAACCACTTGTATGAACATCAAGAGCTCAGATGGAAACCCAGTTCTAAGCAAAGACGGGAAAGCAGAAAGGTGGAAGGAGTATATAGAGGGTCTATACAAGGGCGATGTACTTGAGGACAATATTATGGAAATGGAAGAGGATGTAGATGAAGATGAAATGGAAGATACGATACTGCGTGAAGAGTTTGACAAAGCACTGAAAGACCTGAGTCGAAACAAGGCCCCCGCAATAGACAACATTCCATTGGAACTACTGACGGCCTTGGGAGAGCCAGTCCTGACAAAACTCTACCATCTGGTGAGCAAGATGTATGAAACAGGCGAAATTCCCTCAGACTTCAAGAAGAATATAATAATTCCAATCCCAAAGAAAGCAGGTGTTGACAGATGTGAAAATTACCGAACAATCAGTTTAATAAGCCACAGCTGCAAAATACTAACACGAATTCTTTACAGACGAATGGAAAAACTAGTAGAAGCCGACCTCGGGGAAGTCAGTTTGGATTCCGTAGAAATGTTGGAACACGTCAGGCAATACTGACCTTACGACTTATCTTAGAAGAAAGATTAAGGAAAGGCAAACCTACGTTTCTAGCATTTGTAGACTTAGAGAAAGCTTTTGACAATGATGACTGGAATATTCTCTTTCAAATTCTAAAGGTGGCAGGGGTAAAATACAGGGAGCGAAAGGCTATTTACAATTTGTACAGAAACCAGATGGCAGTTATAAGAGCCGAGGGACATGAAAGGGAAGCAGTGGTTGGGAAGGGAGTGAGACAGGGTTGTAGCCTCTCCCCGATGTTATTCAATCTGTATATTGAGCAAGCAGTGAAGGAAACAAAAGAAAAATTCGGAGTAGGTATTAAAATCCGTGGAGAAGAAATAAAAACCTTGAGGTTTGCCGATGACATTGTAATTCTGTCAGAGACAGCAAAGGACCTGGAAGAGCAGTTGAACGGAATGGACAGTGTCTTGAAAGGAGGATATAAGATGAACATCAACAAAAGCAAAACGAGGATAATGGAATGTAGTCGAATTAAGTCGGGTGATGCTGAGGGAATTAGATTAGGAAATGAGACACTTAAAGTAGTAAAGAAGTTTTGCTATTTGGGGAGTAGAGAGGATATAAAATGTAGACTGGCAATGGCAAGGAAAGCGTTTCTGAAGAAGAGAAATTTGTTAACATCGAGTATAGATGTAAGTGTCAGGAAGTCATTTCTGAAAGTATTTGTATGGAGTGTAGCCATGTATGGAAGTGAAACATGGACGTTAAATAGTTTGGACAAGAAGAGAATAGAAGCTTTCGAAATGTGGTGCTACAGAAGAATGCTGAAGATTAGATGGGTAGATCACATAACTAATGAGGAAGTATTGAATAGGATTGGTGAGAAGAGAAGTTTGTGGCACAGCTTGACCAGAAGAAGGGATCGGTTGGTAGGACATGTTCTGAGGCATCAAGGGATCACCAATTTAATATTGGAGGGCAGCGTGGAGGGTAAAAATCGTAGGGGGAGACCAAGAGATGAATACACTAAGCAGATTCAGAGGGATGTAGGTTGCAGTAGGTACTGGGAGATGAAGAAGCTTGCACAGGATAGAGTAGCATGGAGAGCTGCATCAAACCAGTCTCAGGACTGAACACCACAACAACAGATTTTATAAGGCACGTTAAGGAATTTTTTCTTGAAGTCGTTTATTTAGGAGTAAATATCCTTTCCCAAACGAATCTCTCCCTAAAAATGCTGTTGTGCCGGTGGTCAATTCGTCGTAGTATTCCCTCTGTGGAAGCCCTGTAGCCAGAAACGAATTGGAAGATTGTTTTGTCTAAAGTTAGCCTCCCGATTTTCCCGATGTTAGTGGCGTCCTCGTGGTAGCAAGTTGTTCAGGATGTTGTACCTACCAACGTGCAACTTTTTCGTATTGCCCTCAGTGTGAAGAATCCTGCAATCGTTGCCATGAAACTAATACACTGCCATCGGTTGATCTCCTGCGGTCATGGCCATTGGAGATGGATTCGCAGACAACTAGCTTTTATCCTCAGGGCGTCGGAGGCGGCTATCTCGGGGGAGATTCTCGTGCGTCCCGATTCAACCTTCTTTCCCCGACCTAAGAACAATGCCATCATGAGGCTTGTTGGACATTATGCCCACTACGTGATGACGCAGATCCGAGTGCTTTTTCCCAATATATGGCCACAGCCCCTTGGACGTGGCTCAGGATGCCACGTTATCCTATCCTACCTTTTTTCTAATATGCTGTATCTTGTTTTTCATCGACAATGAATTGGGTGAGTTGAAATCCCCCATTTTTGGATTTAAATGTTACACGATGTAGAAGTAACGGAGTAAAAATGGTGTGGGCACGTAAAAATTAACGCCACATTCCTACATATACGCTTTTCCGATTTAACCCTTTTGTTTTTGTCAAAATGACTTCTTTTTTATTTTTAATTGATTGCCTTAAATAAGTGCTTTGGACGGAGGAAAAAAAACGGGAAGAAGACAGTAAGGTAATCAACGGGCCATGGGATCAATTTCCTATAGCGGCAACGTTTTTATTTTCAGGTTATGTGTTACTTACACTATAAATAAACCGAGATGCTAAATATAATGAATTATTAATATTATCATTGAATTCTTTAAAAGGAAAAGCGAACGGAAATTTAGGAGGGCAAATAAATTTCCAAGAAGTGATTGACGCTGAAAATAATTTTCCAAGAAGGGATTAAAGTTAAAGCGTACAGGAATTCGTATTCTATCAGTTTCATTTCGAATTTCGAGCAGTGTTGCACTTGGTTTGCTACAAACTGTGCGCGCGGGATTAGCCGAGCGGTCTGATGCGCTGCAGTCATGGACTGTGCGGCTGGTCCCGCCGGAGGTTCGAGTCCTCCCTCGGGCATGGGTGTGTGTGTTTGTCCTTAAGATAATTTAGGTTAAGTATGGTATAAGCTTAGGGACTGATGACCTTAGCAGTTAAGTCCCATAAGATTTCACACACATTAGAACATTTTTACAAACTGTCCAATGAGGGAAAAAAATGGCTGTCGGATGGAGCGTAAAAAAAAAAAATTGGCGGAACGCTTAGAAGAAGCAAAAGATGTACTGAAGAGGTTGCCTGCACTGCTATTTTCCGTCCTCTTTTTGAGTATTTCTGTGCAGTGTGGGATCTGTGTAAAAAAAAAAAAATGGCTCAGTCGGATAGAGCGTCTGCCATGTAAGCAGGAGATCACGGATTCGAGTCCCGGCCTGGGAACATATTTTTCAACTGTCGCCGTTGATATTTATCAACGCCTGTAAGCAGCTAAAGGTCTAGATTTCATTACAATTACATTCTTCGAGAGCTGCAACATCACCAATGATATCTGTACAGATACCAGCTTCACATAACATGGCGCGTCAGGCGTCCATCACTTTGCGTGATTTCTGTGGATAAGTTCAGGCAAATACCAGAATGGCCCCTACTAAGGCTGGTACTATATTTGTCAAACTAGTTACGTAGGTATGATAATTTCTATACATGTGGACTTTATTTTTCAGTTCTTGAATTGTAACACCACCACAGGTCCACCATCCTTGTAAAATGATTCAAGGGTCGAGCTACTACTACTGCTACAACATATTTCTGCACTGGTATCACTGTCTAATAATAAGTTTTTAAACATCTATTGTATTAAAGCCATTACAAAATACTTAATTGAACAACTGCAGTTACTATACATGAACTCTGGAAGAAGCTTTCACGAGAGCCGTTTTCCAGTCACTATTCTAATACGTTAAATGGGATTGGTCTGTGTGATGAGGTGTACCGCAAGAAGCAGCACATCGTCGATATTAATAATAAAAGGATGATGGACGGCGGCAGGTGTTCCGAGAAGTGGGTGTCGTTCTCTGCCGACACAAAGTGCCTCTATCCTGATACGGCCGGTACTAAAAATTTCGTCATATTGCGGGCGACGCGCGGGAATTAATGTGGATGCATCAGGTAGCAGCATTAGGGCGCGTATCTGCGGCCCTACAATGGAGCCCTAAGCGTTTCTCGATATCCCGCGGCAGAAATTTATTGGCCCTTCTTCTCGGCAGTCAGGTGCTCGCGTCCCACCATCAACAGGGCGCTCGGACCGAGGGCCCGTCTATTAGGGCCTCCCGCGTCTAAGCCCTTCAGGCCCTTTCAGAGGCCTCGCCGTTCCGAGAGATGGAGCGGCACTGCTCATCAGAGGGGCGGGGAGGGGGGACCACTTGTCCGACGACTGTGCTGCAGCGCGGCTCCAGTGAAGAGTGGCCGCGATCCAAGTACAGGTGTGGGCCACGTGCCAGTCAAGTGTTCATCTCTCTGCCTGCAGTAGAGTGCTACTATAAGAATCAGTATGTAACACGAGAGGAGGTTAATGTTACGAGAATTTATTTCTGCTGTACGTTAACCGAAAATCTGTGTGGCCGACGGAAGTAAGAGTTTCAAAGTGAGACCACAACTAATCACGAAGTTTTAACCATCGTCTCGTAAAAATATAGCTATTTAATTAATTTTTCGTCTGATAGCAGGTAGAGGGCTGCAGTTGTGGCAGATACCCTGATTCCTGCGTCCTAGTACCGTATCACGCCACACCGGTAGAGCAGCCGAAATGAAATGGCGGAGATGGGCCGTCGTATCAACTTGTTTTGCCTCCACTATCAGTTTCCTGAGCTACTGAAAATCCAGGGATATGAGTGTCCACCAGAATTGCACCGTGTACCTGGTATCAAATGAAAAGTTAATGACTTGACTTTATTTTTTCGAAGTGGTAATTTGTAACCAACCCTCGTAAAAATATCTGATAATAAACCTCCTAATTAAAACTGTGGCGCAGAATAAATAGATTCTGATCAGATAAGTAAGCAAGCCGACACAGATTCTAAAAAAATATATATGTATTGGGTAGGCAGGGCAGAACCGCTTTCAACAGTGTTAAGAACTGCTTTGTAAAATACACAGCTGTGCTACTATTTTTATTGAAGACAATCAACCTTGTTCCAATTTATTTTATTTTTTATTTTTTTTAGCGTATGGCTCATAACATCACAGTAACAATTACAGAAACAACACGACTTAGCCGGCCAGTGTGGCCACGCGGTTCTAGGCGCTTCAGTCTGGAACCGCGCGACTGCTACGGTCGCAGGTTCGATTCTTACCTCGCGCATGGATGTGTGTGATGTCCTTAGGTTAGTTAGGTTTAAGTAGTTCTAAGTTATAGGGGACTGATGGCCTCAGATGTTAAGTCCCATAGTGCTCAGAGCCATTTTTTAACACAACTCACGACGTAAAAAAATCACATATGTATAAACAGAACAATAAATAACGGTTTGTATATAAGGACACCATCAATTGTAAATTAATACTCATAAAAGAGCAATCACAAACAAACGTCCAGCTTAGATAATATATAGCCGATTGCCTCTCGGGTCGCCATTAGGAAATCCTGTGGGTCACCCTCGTATGCCCTTAGTGGGCATTCCTGCACGATGTGTTTGACCGTCTGTTTCTCAGCGCCACAGTCGCAAGCGGCCGAAGGAAGTTTACCCCATCTGTGTAAGGAGTCGGCGCATCTCCCACAGTTGGTTCTGATGCGATTAAGGGTTGACCAAACTTTGCGAGGGCAATCAAATCCTTATGGTTTACTAAAGATGCATGGCATACAGTGGCAGTTTACTGCCGTTCTGCTCTCCCATTCCTCTTTCCATCGGTCATTTATTTTAAAGTTGGTTTGGTGCAACGCCTCTGAGGTCTTTAGTGGAGGATGCCTAGACCGGAGTCGGTTTCCTCGGATGTCGTGAGTATCTTCATGGGTTTGTAATTGAAGGTTGGTCATGATTTTTTGAAATTCTCTAACCAGAGAGTGTTCTCGGCGCAGGTTAGGAGGGGCTATGTTTGAACGGGCAGCCACACTGTAGGAGTTGGCTTGATTGTGCCTGATATAATACGCATTGTTGCATTAAGTTGGCTACCTACCATGGGTGTGTGTGTTTGCTGTTGAGCCACACTGGGACACAATATTCTGCCACTGGATACACCGAGCCAAGTGCGGATGTTCTGAAGGTAGATGCTGTGGAGCCCCAAGTGGTGCCACAGAGATTCTGCATTATGTTGTTGCGTGTCTTACGTTTCGCTGCAGTTTTATTCAGGTGTTCTTTGAATGTTAGTGTCCTATCCAAGCCGGCCGAAGTGGCCGAGCGGTTAAAGGCCCTACAGTCTGGAACCGCACGACCGCTACGGTCGCAGGTTCGAATCCTGACTCGGGCATGGATGTGTGTGATGTCCGTAGGTTAGTTAGGTTTAAGTAGTTCTAAGTTCTAGGGGACTTATGATCACAGCAGTTGAGTCCCATAGTGCTCAGAGCCATTTTGTGCTATCTACGGTAACCCCAAGGTACTTGGGGTTCTTGTTGTGATTTAGTATTTTCCCGTCTAGATGTACATGTAGTTCTCTGTTGGCTATTTTGTTGTTCAAATGGAAGGCAGACACTTGCGTCTTTGTAGCACTAGGTTGTAGCCCCCAATAGCAGATCATCTTCAGATCTCCCGCACCAAAAGGAGCAAATCAAATAACGGGTGTGAACAGTTCTAATACATAGCCACCGTGTGTATATACCGTTATTCATTATTACAGGATGGTGTTTGCAAAAAGCAACTCAACTACGTATTATCACAGTTGCCATTCCGAATGTAGCTTGCAGAATGTTCCACTGTTATGTCCACACAATATTAGAAATAGTCATTTCCATCCTGTTGTCACATTTTAACTGAATAGGACAGATACTCTACCACAGAAACTCTAAAATTTCCAGAGATGTGGTGGGTATCGGTGTAGTCAGTCTGCAACATATCAAATATGCCAATATTGCTCCATAACTCGACTAACGACCGCCTGCACACAGCTTTCCATTATTATTTATTCACTAACTGGCATCAGTTAAGTTTCAGATCCTTGATCAACATCAATTGAAGCAAATTCGAACATCCATAGGTAATTAATATCATTAAAATAAAACTGCCATGAAGTATTCAGGAGATACGTTTTACCGATAAACAGTTGATAACGGTAATGCAACCGTCTGTAAGTTATAACTGACATAGCAACTGTGACAATGAAGAGCTGAGGTGCTTTTTGTACGTAACTTTTTGTTATGATAATGTTAGTCTACTTGTAGTGAATACTCACATTTTAGAGCTGTACACACTTGTTATTAGGTTCCTCCCTTTTGCAGCGGAATATCCAAAGATGCTATGATGTTGAGACAAAATTGATTGTCTTCTATAAGAAACATTGGTAATAGATGAAATATTCCTGTTTTGATCGATGAGAAAACGAAGAACAAAAATGAACAGGGAAATTCAGGAATACAGAAATACAAGTCACTTAGAAACGGAATAAACAGGAAGTGCAGGGACGCTAAGGCGAAATGACTGTAGGAAGGACTGGGAGAGCACATCGAAACGTTAAAACAGCCTTCGGTGTCATTAAAATCAGTGGTGGTAACGTTAAGAGTGCAACGGGAATTCCATTATTAAATCCAGAGGAGAGAGCGATTAGCTGGAAAGAATACATTGAAGGCGTATATCAGGGGAAGACTCCTCTGCTTCCGTGATAGAGGAAGAAACAGGAACCGATATAGAGGAGGTAGGGGATCCAGTATTAGAATCGGAATTTGGGAGAGCTTTGGAAAGCTAACTATCGACTGAAACAGAATGGGTAGTTATCACTCCATCAGAATTCCTAAAATCATTGGGAGAAGTGCCAACAAATCGACCATCCACGTTGGTGTGTACAATGTTTGAGACTGCCGATAAACCATCTGACATTTCGATAAACAAAATCCACACAATTACAAAGACAAACAAATGCAAAAATTATCACACAATCAGCGTAACAGCTGAGCAATCCAAGTTGCTGATAAGAACAATATGTGGAAGAATGGAAAAGAAAACTGAGCCTGTGTTAGACGACGAGCATTTTGACTTTAGGAAAGGTAAATGCACCAGAGAGGCAATTCTGATCTTACAGTTGATAATGAAACCAAGATTCAAGAAAAATGCAAACACGTTCATAGTATTCGTTGACGTGGAAAAAGCGTTTGACACTGCAAAATGTGCAAGATGATCGAAATTCTGAAAAAATAGGGCTAAGCTATAGGGAAACACGGTTAATATACTCGTAGAATATGTACAAGAACGAAGAGGGAGCAATAAGAATGGAAGACGAAGAAGGGAAGTGCTAGGATTGAAAAGGATGTAAGACAGGGGTGTAGTCTTTCGCCCCTACTGTTAAGTCTATACACCGATGAAGCAATTACGAAAATAAAAGAAAGTTCAAAACTGGAATTAAATTTGAAGGTGGATGAATATGAACGATGAGATTCACTGATGACATTGCCGTACTCAGTGATTGTGAAGAACACTTGCAGGATCGGCTGAAAAGAATGAACGGTCTAAGGCGTACACAATCTGGACTGAGAGTAAATCGAAGAAAGACGAAAGCAATGAGAAGTAGCAGAAATGATAACAACAAAAAACTTAACGGCAGGATTGGTGGTCACGAAATAGATGAAGTTAAGGAATTTTGCTACCTAGGCAGCAAAATAATCCATGAGGATCAGAGCAAGGAGATTAGCAATTGCAAAAAGGGCAGTCCTGGCGAAGAGAAGTCGACTAGCATCAAACATAGACCTTAATTTGAGGATGAAATTTATGGGAATGTACGTTCGGAGCACAGCGTTGGATGATAGTAAAACATGAACAGTGGGAACATAGGAACAAGAACTGAAGCATTTGAGATGTGATGTTACAGAAGAATACTGAAAATTATATGGACTGATAAGGTAAGAAATGAGGAGGTTTTTATGAGTAGGAACAATCCATCGTCAGCAGCATCCATATTTTAAAATTAACTTCTTGACTAGTTTCTTCAAATTAATTTATCATCCTCAGAAGAGCATACAATTAAGCTTTTGCATCGGAAAGCAATCGTCAAACTCTGGACGATGGAGTCCCACAAAAATAGGTTAGAATAAGAATTTAATGGTTACCAGCGTTGGATCACAATTAACAGCAGAATAATAACAATAATGTACAATAATAGACAGGTTATGAACGTACCTTTGTTATAATTTGTACGTAGTACTGTCAAACAGTTAAAAAGTAACGCAAAATATGCGAAGATGTCGTAAGTAAAAAATTAAAAGAAACCACGAGACATATGATGCTTATCACCAGCAGACTGATAGTTTGACTATAAAAGATTTCATTTATGTATGTATCACCATTGCTATTCAATTGTGCTCTTGAATATGTAATGAGAGAATGGTACAAGGAAAATCCTATGAATATTAAAATTGGAACTAAGAAAGATAAAATAAACCTAAATTGCTTGGGATTTGCTGATGACCTAGCATTACTAGCTAATAATATTCAGGAAGCCACGAAACAAATAACAAGCTTACAAAATATAGCACAATAATTAGGACTCCAGACTGAAATAATGGTAACGGATACACTTGTAATAGATCACATCACAGTGAACAATAGGGAAATTAAAATAGTGAAACAATTTAAATACCTGGGTGAAATTATAACACAGAAATTGGATGAGAAACCTGCATGGCGAGCAAGAACTAATAAAATGATAAAAGCTCAAAAACTAACATGGTCTACGTACAATAAAAAATGTCTATCAATTAAAACAAAATTAAAACATTACAAGACGGTGGTTCAACCAGAGGTTACATACGGAAGTGAAACTCTTTTTAAAGTCACCCAGGAAAACAGAATTGACAAAATTTTAAAAGTAGAGAGAAGAATTGCTTGAACATGCATAAATAAGAAATATCAAAAAGCTGGGCAATGGCGGATAGTTCCAAATGAAGTGGTATACAGAGAACTGGAGCCCATCACCGATACTATACGAAAGAAATGGATCTCTTTTTGTGGTCACATTCTGAGGACACCAGAAACGAGATTATCAAGGAAAATTATTGAGAAACTATGGAATTTGAAACAACAAGGAGGATGGCTTAAGGAAATAAGAGGGGATATGGAGAACTGGAAATAACTCTGGATGATTTGCAGAACAAAACGCCAAATTTAAAGAAGTTGAGGGACACAGAAATAAGATTTAAACCAAAAATTGACAAACGACATACAATGAAAAGGGTATTTACAGATGAGGAACGACGAAAAGCATCGTAACGAATGAAGAGATACTGGGCCACTCGGAAGGGGAAAATACCAGAGAAGAGGACCAGAAATGATTGACTGAAGTGGTCCAATGAGGCCGTAAAAGCAGAAGAAGAAGAAGAAGAAGAAGAAGAAGAAGCAACGAGCGCTAGTGTGCCTAAAAGCTAACGAATACTAAGTACGGTGAGGGCGAACGTATCTATAACACAGCAAAAACGAAACTGAAACACCATTAAGGCCTAATGTCACGTGATAATCGAGAGAATAAATTTTTACACAAAAACGACATGGCTTGTAAAAAGGTCTGAAAAATGGGTGCAGTGATCAGGGTTATCTAATAATTAGCCGATGGTGGCATCGTTGGCCTTTGGAGAAGATACACTACACTCAGCTCTCCATTGTCTTGACGCAGAGGCCGGCCGCTCCACACGAGTTTTCAGCGACGCAGGTAAAAGTGGACCCGGACCGCTCCCCGGCTGACACATCTTCTACATGGCGAGTGCGAGGTCCCACCAGTGCGTGTTTACAAGTTGTCTCTCATTTTATGACCTCTCCCTGTAACTCTGACAAATGTTAGCTGCAGCAGAACGCGCCTCTGTCAGTAACTTAAGATCTTAGCCAGATAACGGCGTAACGTAGAAAAATATATTAGGCGCACTAAACACTATATAACCACATGGACCGCGGTTCTGACTAGCCATCACAGTTAAAACATACTTAAAAAACAAAAATACATTACACAGAAATGCTCTAAGACATCTTGACTACATAACAAAGTCGAGGAAAGAAATGAGCAAATCCATGCAAATGGTCGTCATTAAAATGCAGTAAGAAGCATTAAGCAAATAGGGTAGAAGGAATTTGAATCGACGAGTGCTAATGGTAGTTTTTGCTATGTGATACAAACCACTGGTCGAACTATAAGGCAGGTTACAAATCATTTGAAACACAATCAGGAAACAACCTCTTTCTAAGCAAGTGCTGATCATTCAGGAGAGCTTTGGAGCCCAGACGAGGATACTTAAAAATTTGTATCTCTTCTACAAGATTCATTTTGCACCCTTTGTCCGCTACGTGCAAGATTTCCATATTAAGTAAGGAAAGCGGTGGGTGCAATGGCTTTTCAGCCTTAAAATGTTCTGCGAACGTTGACTTATAAGCATTCTCACGGACTATTTTCAATAAATGTTCACGGAACCGACTCTTCAATCCTCTTTATGTTTCTCTCATACAAAAGCCTGGCCATACGTTGCACTGAATTTTGTATAGCCCCGATTTTAGGTATTTATCTACAGGAGGTCTCTCGCTGTGCATAAAAAGAAGCTTAGATTATAAGTGGTGAACGCACATTGAGGTCGTATTATTCAAATAATCTCGCACTCCGATGGAAAATATCACCTACGAACGGAATGGAAAAAAATATTTCTTTGCAGTATGGCGATCTTTATTCGGTAAAGATTTATTAAAATTCTTATTAGTTCTTGCCGTGTAAAGTTTTTCCACGAAATTGGTTTGATGGCCGTTACTGGTAGCAATATGGTTGAGGTTATTAAGTTCCGTGACAACTGCAGACCGTGTTAAAGGGACCTCAAACACCCGGTCAATCATAGCACGAAAGAATCCCACTTTATACTTATAGGTATGACAGGAAGACACATGGATGACATTATCAGTCGTAGTGTGTTTTATACAGACGTAAAAGCTAATTTTCCTATCTTTTTGCCGTAGTTTCAGGTCAATGAAGCTAATTTCATGACACTGATTCTCAACTTCGTATGTGAACGTAATTTTCGGTTGAAAGCGATTCAAAAATGGTTCAAATGGCTCTGAGCACTGTGGGACTTAACTGCTGAGGTCATCAGTCCCCTAGAATTTAGAACTACTTAAACTTAACTAACCTACGGACATGACACACATCCATGCCCGAGGCAGGATTCGAACCTGCGACCGTAGCGGTCGCGCGGTTCCAGACCGCAGCGCCTAGAACCGCTCGGCCACTCGGGCCGGCAGGACCAAACAACGAGGTCAGCGGTACCGTCGTGTTAGGGAGGGAAACACCCCCGCATTTGCCTGAAGCGATTTAGGGAAATCACGGGAAACCTAAATCAGGATGGCCCGACTCGGATTTGAACCGTTGTCCTCCCGAATGTGAGTCGAATGTGCTAACAATTGCGCCACCTCGCTCGATCCACAGTCTGTAGTTACTTACATTTGTTGACATTGTTTTCGGTAATGGTGCCTCCTCAATCGTAATGTTAGTGTAGTGATTGATACTGTCGAGGGATGCAAACAAATGGCCAGAAGGAAATGTAATATCTGTTAATGAATTAATTGTTTGTTTCCTATTTTAAACAGGAAGTTTCAAATGCGTAAAATTTTTTTAAGAAGATGTAACAGTTTCTAAGATAGAAAGTAGCCAGGGCCAGAAATTCCACTGACAATCAGACGAATCGACCATTGTTCTTTATGTATCTGAACTTGTGATAGCGGAGTTCGAGTCCTGGTGTTCAAAAACAGAGGAAAAAAAAGACTCACACGCGATAAAGGCATATTTGAGTTGTTTCTGTAAAATGTTCGTGGGGTTTCTGCTGTTGGAATGAATATTATTCTTAGAGAAGAAAGCTGACATTTTGGTAACATAATCGTCTCTATACAAGACAACAGAGGAATTCACTTCACCTGCTTTGATGACGGGTGAATTTTCATCGCTAAACATGTATTACTATGCTTAACTGTAGCAAGGAGATTATTCATGACCTGGCTGCTATTTTTCATCTCTTTAGTGACGACATCGTGAACTTTACTCTCTATCTTGGCTTGTCCGCACCTATCTAACTTAACAGCGTCTATAGCAGGTTTCACATAGACAACAAGCTTAGTATCAGTGGCCTGTTGTAAGGGGGTATTCTTAAGATATGCTTCACAGCAGCTGATTGACAGCCACGAATAAAACTTTAATGAGGAGATTCTCCACAGAATTGGCGAGGAAAGAGATGTATGGAAAACACTGACAAAAAGAAGAAGCCGGATGGTAGGACATCTGTTAAGACATCATGGAATAGGTTACACGCTACTAGAGGAAGCTATGGAGGGTAAAACCTGTTGATTCGGACTGAGATTGGAATATATTTACAAAATAATTGTAGGTTGAATTTGTGGGAGGTCGCATCAAAGCAGTCAGAAGACTGATGACTTACAGAATAAGAAAAAAACTTTCCATAACAGATTCCAAGACAAAGAAAAAAGAAATGACACACCAAGAGGGAATTATCCGAGTGTAACGGAAATCTGTGGATGTGATACACATGTACAGTAAAACGCCGAGTTGGTTCAAGGCCGCATCCCATAATGCTCCAAATGTGTGGACATTGTCCAGCTGATGGAAGCTCAGGATGTCTTGCCTTTTTCGTCATCAGTGTACTGACTGGTTTGATGCGGCCCGCCACGAATTCCTTTCCTGTGCTAACCTCTTCATCTCAGAGTAGCACTAGTAACCTACGTCCTCAATTATTTGCTTGACGTGTTCCACTCTCTGTCTTCCTCTACAGTTTCTGCCCTCTACAGCTCCCTCTACTACCATGGCCGTAATTCCCTCATGTCTTAGCAGATGTCCTATCATCCTGTCCCTTCTCCTTATCAGTGTTTTCCACATATTCCTTTCCTCTCCGATTCTGCGTGCAACCTCCTCATTCCTTACCTCATCAGTCCACCTAATTTTCAACATTCGTCTATAGCGCCACATCTCAAATTCTTCGATTCTCTTCTGTTCCGGTTTTCCCACAGTCCATGTTTCACTACCATACAATGCTGTACTCCAGACGTACATCCTCAGAAATTTCTTCCTCAAATTAAGGCCGGTATTTGATATTAGTAGACTCCTCTTGGCCAGAAATGCCTTTTTTTGCCGTAGCGAGTCTGCTTTTGATGTCCTCCTTGCTCCGTCCGTCATTGGTTATTTTACTGCCTAGGTAGCAGAATTCCTTAACTTCATTGACTTCGTGACCATCAATCCTGATGTTAAGTTTCTCGCTGTTCTTATTTCTACTACTTCTCATTACCTTCGTCTTTCTCAGATTTACTCTCAAACCATACTGTGTACTCATTAGACTGTTCATTCCGTTCAGCAGATCATTTAATTCTTCTTCACTTTCACTTAGGATAGCAATGTCATCAGCGAATCGTATCATTGACATCCTTTCACCTTGTATTTTAATTCCACTCCTAAACCTTTCTTTTATTTCCATCATTGCTTCCTCGATGTACAGATTGAAGAGTAGGGGCGAAAGGCTACAGCCTTGTCTTACACCCTTCTTAATACGAGCACTTCGTTCTTGATCGTCCACTCTTATTATTCCCTCTTGGTTGTTGTACATATTGTATATGACACGTCTCTCCCTATAGCTTACCCCTACTTTTTTCAGATTCTCGAACAGCTTGCACCATTTTATATTGTCGAACGCTTTTTCCAGGTCGACAAATCCTATGAAAGTGTCTTGACTTTCCTTTAGCCTTGCTTCCATTATTAGCCGTAACGTCAGAATTGCCTCTCTCGTCCCTTTACTTTTCCTAAAGCCAAACTGATCGTCACCTAGCGCATTCTCAATTTTATTTTCCATTGTTGTGTATATTATTCTTGTAAGCAGCTTCGATGCATGAGCTGTTAAGCAGCTTGTGTGATAATTCTCGCACTTGTCAGCTCTTGCCGTCTTCGGAATTGTGTGGATGATGCTTTTCCGAAAGTCAGATGGTATATCGCCAGACTCATATATTCTACACACCAACGTGAATTGTCGTTTTGTTGCCACTTCCCCCAATGATTTTAGAAATTCTGATGGAATTTTATCTATCCCTTCTGCCTTATTTGACCGTAAGTCCTGCAAAGCTCTTTTAAATTCCGATTCTAATACTGGATCCCCTATCTCTTCTAAATCGACTCCTGTTTCTTCTTCTATCACATCAGACAAATCTCCACCCTCATAGAGGCTTTCGATGTATTCTTTGCACCTATCTGCTCTCTTCTCTGCATTTAATAGTGGAATTCCCGTTGCACTCTTAATGTTACCACCGTTGCTTTTAATGTCACCAAAGGTTGTTTTGACATTCCTGTATGCTGAGTCTGTCCTTCTGACAATCATATCTTTTTCGATGTCTTCACATTTTTCCTGCAGCCATTCCGTTTTAGCTTCCCTGCACTTCCTATTTATTTCATTCCCCAGCGACTTCTATTTCTGTATTCCTGATTTTCCCGGAACATGTTTGTACTTCCTCCCTTCATCAATCAACTGAAGTATTTCTTCTGTTACCCATGGTTTCTTCGCAGCTACCTTCTTTGTACCTACGTTTTCCTTCCCAACTTCTGTAATGGCCCTTTTTAGAGACGTCCATTCCTCTTTAACTGTACTGCCTACTCCGCTATTCCTTATTGCTGTATCTATAGGGTTAGAGAACTTGATATGTATCTCGTCATTCCTTAGTACTTCCGTATCCCACTTCTTTGCGTATTGATTCTTCCTGACTAATGTCTTGAACTTCAGCCAAGTCTTCATTTCGATTCTGACCAGTTTATTTACTCATAAGCTATAAGGGGCAACAAAACGGGGCGTTGAGTACGGTCGACGTACCGCCGTGCTGTAACGATGCTGCAGACGGCAACCAAATTGGTCCTGCTACGAAAATAAATGGCACCCCATACTTCCGCTCGCAGTTATCGGGCCGTGCGGCGGGCGACAGCCAGAATGGCATCCAGTCACTGTCCAGGCGTCTCCAGACACGGCTTTAGTAGTCATCAGGACTAAGGTCGAAACGGAACTAATGCCTGAAGACAATTATACTCCAGACAATGAGAATTCAGGCCTCAGCCATGTTAAGAGCCGCCCAGAAAAGAGGTGGCCTGTCGACACCGGTGGCCGAGCGGTTCTAGGCGCTTCAGTCTGGAACTGCGCGACCGCTACGGCCGCAGGTTGGAATCCTGCCTAGGGCATGGATGTGTGTGATGTGCTTAGGTTATGTTAGGTTTAATTAGTTCTAAGTTCTAGGGGACTGATGGCATCAGCAGTTAAGTCACATAGTGCTCAGAGCCATTAGAACCATATAAATAGTATTTTATGGAGCTGGTAAGCGGCAGGTGGTTTGGTTATTTAACAGTAGATCTTACAGTGGACATTCGGGGCTTGGAAGCCACATGCAGCTGCTAGGTCGAGTAACATCTCAAAGCACTTGCGCGGGAAGCAATGCTGGTTCCTAGAATTTCTTGAAGTGGCGTGGAGACAATGCTTTCGGCCGAAGAGGTGAAAGACAGCCTAGCTGGATTTACCAGTTAGGCTTTTCTGGCAACGGCTTGGACAGGGCACAGGAGAGAAACAAGATCACCCAACTGAGGCTTTTCGACAGTGTCGTCAACATCCATTGTGTATAAATCTTGTATCCATAGAAAGTTTCCATGTTTGTCCTGCAACGGACGCTTTAGACGCATTGGTATCATCCCTCTTCCTGCCCAGTTTTTGGAAAGCCTTGGATCTTCGGGAGATTTTAGTCGGGGATGCAACATTTATGGTGGTCCTGAAATAGTCTATGTTGAGACGCAAAAGCACATCTCTTAGTTTAGCCGAAGTTGGAAATGCTTTAACGTTTTGCCGCTCAAGATAATCAGCTCTGTGACAAATGTGTTGTTCACTATAGGCCTAAACGACAACTCTAAAAACAACCTACCTAAAGTGGCCGTGGTGACAGAATTTGGGAGCACAACATTTTCTATTTTCACTCGCAAATTTACTAGTCAGATTTGGCTGCTTCTCCAGCAGGGAAGAGGATATTTGGTTCGGATGGATTGAGAGGTTGAGCAGATGAGCTAGAGGGGAGACATGGCACTTGTCCTTGGCACGAAATCCTTATGGGTTCGGTTGAACTTTTCGAGTGTACTGAGTTTTGATGGGAAGGTGATGAGGGGAGAAATGGTCTTCTGATTCAGACTCCCGTTTGGAGAGGAAATTTTGGTCTTATACTTGGGACACTAATCCTGAGCGTGACTTCGTGCTGGCGCTAGTCTTGAATGAGGAGGCTGTGGTGAAGTATTAGCTGTACCACCAGTTTGGACCTGTCACCTCGGACAGCTCAGCGTGCCAATAACAATCTTACTTGTACCAGGTCTACCGTTGTGACATGTGACCTCCTTGCGCTCACTGCTGTAGAAGTGAGCCAAGTTGGTCCACAGTATGCCCACAAAATGGGAGTGTCGCATGCTGAAATCTGCCGAGATTTATTTCTATCCATCTGACAGATCCCCGGTACAAAACTTTGCATATTTCGTGCCCACAATAAAGAATTACAGTCGTAAAACATTACTACTTGGTTGATCTCTGCACCACGGTCATCACCTGAGGCAGCGCTACACACAAGGGGCCTGCCGGTGTGGGCGAGCGGTTCTAGCGGCTTCAGTCTGGAACCACGAGACCGCTACGGTCGCAGGTGCGAATCCTGCCTTCGGCATGGATGTGTGTGATGTCCTTAGGTTAGTTAGGTTTAAGTAGTTCTAAGTTCTAAGGAACTGATGACCTCAGATGTTGTCCCATAGTGCTCAGAGCCATTAGAACCATTTTGAACACACCAAGGAAAAGGTGGTCTCGCTACTTGTTCTCAGTTCACCAACGTGGTTACTTCTGTGTAGAATAAATCCATCAAAGTCTAGTCAGCCTTAGACAATTTGAGATTGCATTATCTATGTTTCGAGCCAACTTAGGTAGTTTACACAGATAAATCTTAGTATTTGCGAACTAAACGCCACCCAGTAGACTGCTAATTTTTGTTGTTTCTATTTGTGTTACCAATAGTTCATAATTTATTTCTCATCTCTCTTAACTTGTATTGGTTGTCCTATTTTATGATTAATAAACTCTTTCCAGTCTTACAAAAGATTAATCCCATGTTGATACATTAATCACCTATCAATAATTGACTACAATAGTGACATGGCAACCATTTCATTATATTCTTTGAGCATTCAAGCTTTATTTAAGATTCTGATAAAAGTTTAACCTCCAATGCCGGCTAGCAACAACAACTGTCAGAGGTCAGAATCAATTTAGCAGATGCATGGGCCAGGTAGACAAGTAGAAGGCTTACATGTTAGAGCAGTTGCAATCAGGGGGTAAATTTTCTTTCAAATGAAACTGCAAGAGCAGGGTAATATGCAATTTAGCTACTGCTGCCTAGGATCCTGAATTCGTAGCACCTTCTGTGACCATCAGATGTGATTTCCATTACAAGGTTTCTGTTTCCCATGTTGGTGCACTTAGGTAAATTAAGTTCACATAACCATAAGAATTGCTGGCGTTAAATACTTTTATGATATGTTAAATTTTTGTGTGTTGTTTGTTTGTATTTTTATTTATTTTTCGATGTGACTTTGTATTAGTTGTTATTTGTTCCTGACGGAGAACAGCGTTGTGTTAACTTGTGTTACGGTAGATTATTTGAGGCTCATGTATGTGTCGTTGGTTAGGGTTATTTTATTTGACATGTGTTGTCATGGATCGAGAATTAGTGGCTCGGTTGAGCAAAATTCGCGGTAGAATTGCGTGGCATTACGATGAGTAGCAATCGAAACCTCTCGGGAGCAGAAACCTGAAAACATGCGTACTAGAAGCAAGACACGCTTGCTCGAAAATAGTGAGAGTATTCCAGTCTGGTCACAAATGGATCAACGTCGGAACGATAGCACAGATCATGAGAAAGTTTTGGAGAATTCTCCTTAGATTGTAGTAGCTGACCTTGCGGATATGCCGAACACAGATTTTTCTGACTGTGATGAGATAATACAGTCAGGCATCGAGAGCGAACGTGAAACCACAGCGGAGCTCAATGTACTCTGCAGGCAAAGCAAAACGTACCTTTAGTAATAATGGCAGATCAGACTCACGAACTAAACGTCACAGAGGCATAGAATTGCTTTCGGATAGTCCTGGAGGCATTAATGGAGGTTCTCAGTTCCAGACGCTCATGCAGGGAACACAGAGGAAGGGACAGGAAGCGGAGAAGAAGATTCAGGAGTGGGAGAGAAGATAGCCACGAAGGAGAAGAAGGAATTAACCTCAAAGGAGATGAAAGAATTAGTCACTAAGAAGACGAAGGAGATAGAGATGGTAGCTAACCAGCTTGTTCAATGTATAGAGCAGGTTATGAAAGAAGTCTTGGGTGTAAGGAATAGCTATAAATCGTGAAGGACACATCAACAGAGACGCGAGAATTGGTGAACGAGGCAACACGCGATTCCAGGGCGGCAAGATTAGTACCCCAAGTCGCAAGCAAGGACTCTTTGTTAGCTAATGAGTAAATTAAGTGATCAAAATAGAAATTTGCAAAACAAAGGGTTCCTGCCACGCTCCAACAATAAGTAAGTAGGATCACCTAGGAGAGCATGAAAAAATTGACGTGAACGTAAAGCGCATCGAACGGATCGAGAAGAAACAGATAGATTACCAGAGGTCAAAGAAGACATGGCGCGGATCATCTCAAGGCAAAACGAGCCGGCAAACCACGTGGGGTAAGCAAGTGAGCAAGTGCGCAACTACAGTCACGGACTGATGCGGCAGAACTCCTTCGTGATCAGGGTAGAAGGGAAGAGTATGTATTACGACATCTCGATACGCTACATTTACATCTACATGACTACTCTGCAATTCACAGTTAAGTGCTTGGCACAGGGTTCATCGAACCACAATCATACTATCTCTCTACCATTCCACTTCCGAACAGCGCGCGGGAAAAAGGAACTCCTAAACCTTTCTGTTCGAGCTCTGAATTCTCGTATTTTATTTTGATGATCGTTCCTACCTATGTAGGATAGACTCAACAAAATATTTTCGCATTCGGAAGAGGAAGTTGGTCACTGAAATTTCGTAAATAGATCTCGCCGCGACTAAAAACGTCTTTGCTTTAATGACTTCCATCCCAACTCGCGTATCGTATCTGCCACACTCTCCCCTATTACGTGATAATACAAAACGAGCTGCCTTTTTTTGCACCCTTTCGATGTCCTCCGTCAATCCAACCTGGTAAGGATCCCACACCGCGCAGCAATATTCTAACAGAGGACGAACGAGTGTAGTGTAAGCTGTCTCTTTAGTGGAATTGTTGTATCTT
The DNA here is from genome assembly GCF_023864275.1 of Schistocerca cancellata. NCBI lineage: Eukaryota > Metazoa > Arthropoda > Insecta > Orthoptera > Acrididae > Schistocerca > Schistocerca cancellata. The sequence goes on from NC_064630.1 coordinate 7,617,999, forward strand.
CTAATTGTCCTGCCAATGAAACGCAACCTTTGGCTCGCCTTCCCCAAAATATTATCTATGTGGTCTTTCCAACTGAAGTTGTTCGTAATTTTAACACACAAGTACTTAGTTGAATTGACAGCCTCGAGAATTCTACTATTTATCGAGTAATCGAATTCCAACGGATTTCTGTTGGAACTCGTGTGGATCACCTCACACGTTTCGTTATTTAGCGTCAATGGCCAACTGCCACACTATACAGCAATCTTTTCTAAATCGCTTTTCAACTGATACTGGTCTTCGGATGACCTTCCTAGACGGCAAATTACAGCATCATCTGCGAACAACCTAAGAGAACTGCTCAGATTGTCACCCAGGTCATTTATATAGATCAGGAACAGCAGAGGTCCCAGGACGCTTCCCTGGGGAACACCTGATATCACTTCAGTTTTACTCGATGATTTGCCGTCTTATTACCACGAACTGCGACCTTCCTGACATGAAATCACGAATACAGTCGCACAACTGTGACGATACCCCATAGGCCCGCAGCTTGATTAGAAGTCGCTTGTGAGGAACGGTGTCAAAAGCTTTCCGGAAATCTAGAAATACGGAATCAACTTGAGATCCCCTGTTGATAGCGGCCATTACTTTGTGCGAATAAAGGGCTAGCTGCGTTGCACAAGAACGATGTTTTCTGAAACCGTGCTGATTACGTATCAATAGATCGTTCTCTTCGAGGTGATTCATAATGTTTGAATACAGTATATGCTCCAAAACCCTACTGCAAACCGACGTCAATGATATAGGTCTGTAGTTCGATGGATTACTCCTACTAACTTTCTTAAACACTGATGCGACCTGCGCAATTTTCCAATCTGTAGGTACAGATCTATCGGTGAGCGAGCGGTTGTAAATGATTGCTAAGTAGGGAGCTATTGTATCAGCGTAATCTGAAAGGAACCTAATCGGTATACAATCTGGACCTGAAGACTTGCCCGTATCAAGCGATTTGAGTTGCTTCGCAACCCCTAAGGTAACTACTTCTAAGAAACTCATGCTAGCAGCTGTTCGTGTTTCAAATTCTGGAATATTTCATTCGTCTTCCCTGGTGAAGGAATTTCGGAAAACTGCGTTCAATAACTCCGCTTTAGCGGCGCAGTCGTCGGTAACACTACCATGGGCACTGCGCAGCGAAGGTATTGACTGCGTCTTGCCGCTTGTGTACTTTACGCACAACCAGAGTTTCTTCGGATTTTCTACCAAATGTCGAGGCAATATTTCCTTGTGGAACCTATTAAAGGCATCTCTCATTGAAGTCCGTGCCAAGTTTCGCGAGTCTGTAAATTTTAGCCAATCTTCGGGATTTCGCGTTCTTCTGAGCTTTGCATGCTTTTTCCGTTCCTCTGCAACAGCGTTCGGACCTGTTTTGTGCACCATGGGGGATCAGTTCCATTGTAACGCCGGAAATGCATATCCTCCTATTTCCATCTATTGTACTATTATTTTTTTTCCTTGCTTTGTTACCTCAAGATATGACATTTCTGTCTCTTTGTATATAGTAATTGTATTACTGTTTGTATATATATATTTCTACATTTATGTCGGTATATAATTGGTTTGTTTCGTAAATATTATTTGTATTTTTACGCTGGGTCTTGCCTAGGGAAAACTGCTATCGAACGATTACATCGATAGGTCGTGTGAAGAATCAAAGTGTGTAGGATCTTTGGTAGTGTTAACTCTGTGGGTGGAGCGCGGGCTGAGCAGACAGGAGTCTGGCTGGAGTAGCGAGTGGAGCAGGTGCGTTGTGTGAAGCTACCGCTTATTGCCGCGCTTTCGGGGTTCGGCAGCATGTAATTGCTATCGGCTTGGGATGATAGTTTCTGACATGGTGTCGCGGACGGGAAACATTAACTAGTGCACATCAAGAGCCCGTTTCGTCTGGTGACCGTGTCGAGAAGAAGGCGCGCCAACATCCAGCTTCTGCAACAGCGACGGCCGACAATGAGTGACTGTCGCCACCTCCTCGATCGACGGCTTCAAACCTTCAATCAACCAACAAGGAAGACTGGACGCACGTAAAGTTTTAGAACTGTATGGCAGACCTCAGCTTTTCAAACTGTTCCATTTTCGTCACTATAATTACAGCAACTTAGCGTGAACGTTTGTTCCTCATTGTCCCAATTGCATTACCAAGCAGAGTCCCTTCCTTTTCCGAAATGAACCCGAGTGTCGTTGAAATTCAAACGCCAGCATTAAAGTAATATAACTAACTCGTTTTCACTGCTTTAATTTCAAAGTTCAGTTATGGCATTCATAGCTGGCTACAATATTCAGATTACACAAGCACGAATTAAGAGTGCGAGCTTTGTTACCGTATTTTAGCTTACCTGTCACTGCAGCTCAGCTTGGTACGTACTAACTTTTACTATTGTTAATTGTTCAGAATCATTTAATTCAAGTTCAGAGTTAAATCTCTTATTTCTAAATTGCGTAGATTCAAGTAGCTTTTGAAATGATTGTTGAGGTAGTCCAAGACTAACCGTGTTTTACTGAATTTCGATGTGCTTCAGAAAGAAAGCTCACTATTAACTTCAGTCACTAAATTAACTTTCGATTTTCCTGTTTTATTAATTCTTTTGCTAAATTAAGTCAGGGTGTAGCGAAATTTATTACTTCTGACAAACTTTCAGTTTTCACACTACACGTGTCAACCTTCAGTTGCCACGCTTCTAGTGCTAATTATATGTGTAATAACCTTTCTTTTTCAGTTACTATAGTAATTGTCCTTAGGACTGGCGACCGTGATTTCCCCCAAATCTCAAATACCTAATTACCGCTAGTTAATTGTTAACGTAACGGCTGCACATTTACTTTCTTTATTAACTTTACCCCTTTTCAAAATTAATTTCCACCAGTTTCATTAGCATTTTTCCTTTCATTTAGATGTAACCCTTAACTCCCTCTTTATCGACAAATTAACTTCGGTGACGATTGCTTTTCCCAAATTTCCATTAGGTACACGCGGTTTAATTTTTCACTGTCATTAAGGTCGATAAGAGAGGGGGAGGTTACACCATCTCTTACCAATTTATGACGTATGAATCTCTCAAATGCTGTTTCTACTATGTCTTTGAATTTGAGCCACATCTCGTCTACATTTGCATAGTCAGTTCGGAAGGAATGGAGATTATCACTTAGGAAGGCTTCTAGTGACACTTTATCCGGTTTTTTAAATGAAATTATTTTGCGTTTGTTTCTGGTGGATTTGGAAGAAACGGTATTGAACCTAGCTACAACGACCTTGTGATCACTGATCCCTGTATCAGTCATGATGCTCTCTATTAGCTCTGGATTGTTTGTGGCTAAGACGTCAAGTGTGTTTTCGCAACCATTTACAATTAGTGTGGGTTCGTGGCTTTCGGAGAAAGCATTTAGGACAATCTCGGTTTTGAACAAGTATTTTTGCCAACATATGGAGGGAAGGTTGAAGTCCCCACCAACTATAATCATATGAGTGGGGTATTTATTTGTTACGAGAGTCAAATTTTCTCTGAACTGTTCAGCAATTATTAACTTAGTTCGGCTGTTAAGTATAATCGCCACCCACACCAATTCGCACGGAGTATCTACTTCGACCTCACTACAAGATAAATCCCTACTGACAGACACAAACACTCCACCACCAATTCTGTCTAATCTATCTTTCCTGATCACCGTCTGAGACTTTGTAAAAATTTCTGCAGAACTTATTTCAGGCTTTAGCCAGCTTTCTGTACCTATATCGATTTCAGCTTCTGTGCTTTCTATTAGCGCTTGAAGCTCAGGGACTTTCCCAGCACAACTACAACAATTTACAACTACAATTCCGACTGTTCCTTGATCCAAGTACGTCCTGTATTTGCCATGCACCCTTTGAGATTGCAGCCCACCCCGTACTTTCCCGAAGCCTTCTAACGTAAAAAACCGCCCACTCCACGCCACACAGCCTCTGCTACCCGTGTAGCCACCACTGAGTGTAGTGAACTCCTGACCTATTCAGCGGAACCCGAAACCCCATATGAGGCCGTATCAGCCGTACATAGGCGAATGCCGCTGGAGAACGCACCAGCCACCTTAGAGTTCACAGCAGAGCGTGCGTGGTCGGTGTTGCAAACTATGATCGAAACGGAAAGAGAACACATTTGTGTGCGTTTTTGGCGGACGAAAACATTACTCCGTGAAGCTGAGGACACAAGATGAGGCCTTAACAGTGCGCAACGGTCGTTTGGAGACCGATTTATGGAGACCCGTGCTGTAAAAACGAGGGAAAATTCGTTTACAGGAAATGTCGAACCATCCGACCAAGAACATTTCTTATCTATTCAAAATTCCCAAGAGTATAATGAGAGTAGCAGTCCATTACGTCAAGAAACTTGGCTAGCCTAGTACGTTGAAGTGCTACCGCAACTGTGGCGACTGAAATACAAGATTCAATTTATATGCGGACTTTTAGGGAGGTCGATTACGAAACACATGCTCAGTAATGCGGAGTGTTCTTGTTCATACAAAGAGTTCAAGGAAGCGTTCCTGAACACAAGATGGTCGCAAGACACACAAGAAAATGTGAAACTGGTGTTCCAATTATTTCTATTTTGTTGTCAAATTTATTGTAGTTTTGATAGAGTTATACATGTAAAGACATTTGTCATGCGTATATGTAAATTCTATTTGAAAAATGTTCAGTGCTAATGTTTTGTAGGGAGCAGAAGCAATATTACATTGCCCTAGGAAATAAACAAAACATGACATAACTTACTTGGTTGCTTAGATTCTGAGAATGGGTGTGTTTCTTAAATTATAATTATTGTCTGTATGTGTATTATGGATGACCGAAACCTTGTGGATGACTGATCAGGGGTAAATCACTGAGGTAGAGAACAGTTTGAACTCCACGGAATTGTAATCTGATGAGGCAGATTAGTCGTCTCTGAACTCAGAGACGAAATTGAATAAGTGAGTAAAATATATTGCGGCAAGACCTTTCTAACCGCTCAGTAATTGTTCATCTGAAGGCCGTGGTGTAGCAACAACATTAGGATCCACACGAATCACAATACACTCAGCAATGTTCTTATGTGCTTCTTGCAGGCATACAGCTTTGTACGAGTGAGTGAATGAGTGACCCTTGTCCTGAATGAGATCAAAATAGGATGCCTTTTCCTGTGCAGCCTTGTTTAGTAAAGTCACCCCTATCACTTGTTGTTGTTGTTGTGGTATCCAGTCTAGAGACTGGTTTGATGCAGCTGTCCGTGCTACTCTATCCTGTGCAAGCTTCTTCTTCTCCCAGTACCTACTGCAACCTACATCCTTCAGAATCAGTTTAGTGTATTCATCTCTTGGTCTCCCTCTGCGTTTTTTACCCTCCACGCTGCCCTCCAATACTAAATTGGTGATCCCGTGATGCCTCAGAATATGCCCTACCAACCGATCCCTTCTTCTAGTCAAGTTATGCCACAAATTTCTCTTCTCTCCAAATCTATTCAGTACCTCCTCATTAGTTATGTGATATACCCATGTAATCTTCAGCATTCTTCTGTAGCACCACATTTCGAAAGCTTCTACTCTCTTCTTGTCCAAACTACACTCCTGGAAATGGAAAAAAGAACACATTGACACCGGTGTGTCAGACCCACCATACTTGTTCCGGACACTGCGAGAGGGCTGTACAAGCAATGATCACACGCACGGCACAGCGGACACACCAGGAACTGCGGTGTTGGCCGTCGAATGGCGCTAGCTGCGCAGCATTTGTGCACCGCCGCCGTCAGTGTCAGCCAGTTTGCCGTGGCATACGGAGCTCCACCGCAGTCTTTAACACTGGTAGCATGCCGCGACAACGTGGACGTGAACCGTATGTGCAGTTGACGGACTTTGAGCGAGGGCGTATAGTGGGCATGCGGGAGGCCGGGTGGACGTACCGCCGAATTGCTCAACACGTGGGGCGTGAGGTCTCCACAGTACATCGATGTTGTCGCCAGTGGTCGGCGGAAGGTGCACGTGCCCGTCGACCTGGGACCGGACCGCAGCGACGCACGGATGCACGCCAAGACCGTAGGATCCTACGCAGTGCCGTAGGGGACCGCACCGCCACTTCCCAGCAAATTAGGGACACTGTTGCTCCTGGGGTATCGGCGAGGACCATTCGCAACCGTCTCCATGAAGCTGGGCTACGGTCCCGCACACCGTTAGGCCGTCTTCCGCTCACGCCCCAACATCGTGCAGCCCGCCTCCAGTGGTGTCGCGACAGGCGTGAATGGAGGGACGAATGGAGACGTGTCGTCTTCAGCGATGAGAGTCGCTTCTGCCTTGGTGCCAATGATGGTCGTATGCGTGTTTGGCGCCGTGCAGGTGAGCGCCACAATCAGGACTGCATACGACCGAGGCCCACAGGGCCGACACCCGGCATCATGGTGTGGGGAGCGATCTCCTACACTGGCCGTACACAACTGGTGATCGTCGAGGGGACACTGAATAGTGCACGGTACATCCAAACCGTCATCGAACCCATCGTTCTACCATTCCTAGACCGGCAAGGGAACTTGCTGTTCCAACAGGACAATGCACGTCCGCATGTATCCCGTGCCACGCAACGTGCTCTAGAAGGTGTAAGTCAACTACCCTGGCCAGCAAGATCACCGGATCTGTCCCCCATTGAGCATGTTTGGGACTGGACGAACGCTGGTCCAACTGAGGCGCCAGGTGGAAATGGCATGGCAAGCCGTTCCACAGGACTACATCCAGTATCTGTACGATCGTCTCCATGGGAGAATAGCAGCCTGCATTGCTGCGAAAGGTGGATATACACTGTACTAGTGCCGACATTGTGCATGCTCTGTTGCCTGTGTCTATGTGCCTGTGGTTCTGTCAGTGTGATGATGTGATGTATCTGACCCCAGGAATGTGTCAATAAAGTTTCCCCTTCCTGGGACATGAATTCACGGTGTTCTTATTTCAATTTCCAGGAGTGTATTTATCGTCCATGTTTCACTTCCGTACAAAGATACACTCCATAGAAATACTATCAGAAACAACTTCCTGAAACTTTAGTTTACACTCGATATTAACAAATTTCTCTTCTTCAGAAACACTTTGCTTGCCATTGCCAGTCTACATTTTATATCCTCTCTACTTCGACCATCGTGAGTTATTTTGCTCCCCAAATATATAAAAACTCATTTACTACTTTAAGCGTCTCATTTCCTAATCTAATTCCCGCAGCATCACCCGATTTGATTCGACTACATTCCATTATTCTCGTTTTGCTTTTGTTGATGTTCATCTTGTATCCTGCTTTCAAGACCATGTCTATTCCGTTCAGCTTCTCTTCCAGGTCCTTTGCCGTCTCTGACAGAATTACAATTTCATCGGTGAACCTCAAAGTTTTTATTTCTTCTCCGCAGATTTTAATTCATACTCCAAATTTTCCTTGTTTCCTTTACTGCTTGCTCAATATACTGATTGAATAACATCGGGGCTGAGAGCTCAATATTATTTGATGATTTCCTCTGTTCTGAGTCATATTACATCGTTTTGAAGTGAGACACTATCCATGTGGAAATCAGCCATAGGTGGGGAGCAGTGAGAGAATACAAGTCACTTTCTCACTTATTTTCATTCTCAAGGCTATTCATTACGTTATTATTACACCCAAGATATCATTTTCTCTGAGATGACAGGAAGTTATCAATATCAGCAGGCACTGATGGCAGGATGTACAATGTTAATGCAAAAATGGGATCTTTGTGGTAGCTCTCCTTCTAATAGAATTTTCTGGAGTTGAGGACATGCAGGTGGTTTGGTTCTATGACAGTAAATCTTGCAATGGACCTTCGGAGCTTTGAAGGCACCTACAACTGTTAGGGAGAGGAACATCTGAAATCACTTACGAGAGAACAGTGTTGGTCCCAAGAAATCGTCACAGGGGTGTGCAAACAAAGCTTTCGGTTGAAGAGGCGAAAAACAGCCTACGTGGACCTTTTTCTTATTAGGGGTTTATGGCCACGGAAAGGACAGTGGCGCAGGAGACAAGTGGGTCGCTCGGCCTAGGCATTCCAACCAAGTCGTGAACGCCCATTGTGTATAGAGCTGGTGTCCATAAAAATCCATTACTTTTCGTCTTTGCCTTGGACCAGACGCCTTAAGGGGCTCCGGAAAGGCTCAAAATCATGAAAAGTTCAAATTTTACTTTTTTGCGTTTTCTGAATCTGCAGACTATTACCTTTTAATAGATATATAATTTATTCAATTCCGAAGACTACAACTATTTTTAATTTTTTTTTGAAATTTGTTTTACATGGGCGTGACCTACTGTGGCGCTGTTAAACTGCTGTCAAATGGTGTTATTATCAACGTCCGTGGTCATCAGGTACATAATGGAGGTGATACAACCTATTTTCAGAGACTTAGCAGCACCTGAACTGTTGAAAAAGTGTATTCACGGAAAAACTCAAAACCCCAATGAAAGTGTAAATAGTGTTATATGGTCGAGAATCCCCAAGACTGTATTTGTTGTAATAGAAACAGTTCACTTTGGTGTGTATGATGCTGTTGCGACTTTCAATGATGGCAACATTGTAAGGTGCAAGGTATTTAGAAATGTGGGAATGAAGATAGGTTATAACATGGTACTAGCGATGCTTGCTTTAGACAAGGAACGCCTTCGGGCTGCAGACAGGGCTGTAAGGAGTGTAGAAATACAAGCAAAGTAAACAGGAGGAGGAACAAGAGGAAGCTGGAGGAGGAGTTTGCAGAGGATGAAGATAATCCATCCTATGGACCTGGAATGCACTAAAAAGTTAATCCAATCTTTGTCGCTCGATTCCCAAAACTTTTATTTTCTCATACTAATTACATGTTTTCTAAGGATCTTCCAAACATATTTGTTTCAAGCTTTCAGTAAATGTTACACAGTACCTTCTGCATAATTTAACACAGCCTTTTTCCAAAAAACTGTATATTTTTGAATATATAAATAAAAAATTGCAAAAAAATGTTGTGAATTTTCATTACAATTGAAAAAAATCATCTTTAATAACTGAACTAAAATTTTGTAAAATCCCTGTGTTAAGTTGTAGTCCATATTCCAATAAATAATCTGTAAAAAGTTCAACTTCCTACCTCAAATACTTTATGAGGAAAGATGTAATTTATAAGCGTTATTTTAACATTGCAAGTATAGGGCGTTCCGGAGCCCTTTAAATGGAGCCAACAGGTGGTGTTGCTCTGTGCTTGCTATATTTTGGGAAGCCTGAATGCTTCGGAAGAATTTTCGGATAGAAAGCAATGTTTATGGTGGCTCTGAAATGGTCTATGTTGGGACACAAAAACACTTTTCTTATTTAAGCCGAGGCACCTGGTCGGACAACCTATAATGTTGCGCCTGTCAGGATAATGATCTCCGTGATATAAAAGTTGTTCACTTTAGGGTGAAAGGAAAATTCTCTAAACACGCTGCCTATAGTGGCCAAGGGGAACACAATTTGGGAGCAATAGCGTCATATGCTCCCTGTGCGGGAATTTACGAATCAGGATTTGGGTGCTTCCCCAGCAGGGAAATGAATATTATTAACTTTTGTGAGGACTGATCGGGAGGTTGAGCAGGCGAGCTAGAACGGAGATGTGGCGCTCGAGGAGTCTTGCAACTGATACAAAACCCATGTCGCGGTGGTAGCATTGGTGAACTGTTCGAGTTTATCGAGTATTGATGGAAATGTGACGAGGGTAGAAATGGTTTTCTGATTCACACTCCAGTCTGGAGAGGCAATTCTGATCTTGACTCTTAATCACCCATCATTAATTGAGTAAAACAATGACTGGGCCTTCATGTAAATAGTTTTTCTACCCATTCAATTTTTATTTAAGGCTCTGATAGACGTGATAACCCCCAACGCAGGCTGGCAATAGAGACCACTGTCAGAGGGCATATATAATTTAGCAGATGCAGGGCCGGGTACACAAGTGGAAGGCTTAAAATTTAGAGCGATTGCTGTCAGTATGTAAACTTGCAGTCTTCTGTAGTCTTTCAAAGCAGACCACAAAACCAGTGTTACTTTGCTCAGTGTGTTTAAGGTTCAGTACTCTCATTTTGGCTACTTGAGTAATGAGAATCTGGTGACTAGGTCAGAGTCTAATAAGAGTTAAGAAACTGAAATTGGTGACAGCCTGCAAAAATTTACGACAAAGAAGATGTCAGAGGTTATCCAAGGCTTTACTCAGCAATGACAGTTTTTAAGAACAACGTTACTAAAATGAATGAAGGGGTGTACGTCTTGCAGAATACTTTAAAGACGTGCATGACAGATGAGGACATAAAATCAAGACAGCAAACAATTTTTTTTTTTGGGAATACCTTCATGCTTCGGAAATATGTAGAGTGCTAAACAATAAACGTTATGCTGCTGCTTCAAACAGTCATGATAGAAAAGAGATTGATCACTGGAAGACTGATATCGAGTGACACAGTTGATGTAGGATTTATTCTCTTTGCTAGACTAAAGTTTTCCAACTTACTGTGCTGCACATGTTGTCCACATCTTTGTGAGTTTCTTCATTAAAAAATCTTTGTTTGCAACTTTATTTGCTGCATAAAAATGTACCACAGAGGGAAGAAATTTTATTTTATTTTCAGTCCATAAAGCGTTATGAGGAGAGCAAACACAAAATTATACACATGATATTATTTCAGTGTTACGTAACTTTATTAAATACATTATTGCGACTCCAAACAACTATCATGAAGTTCGAAGCTTACCATAAATCTTGTTCCGTTCCCTGGAGTTCCTTGACTGTTTTGATACAATTCGTCTAGGCACGTTACATCCAAATGTTTCAACATGTCGTGGTTTTCATCTTAGTTGGACTTAAGGTTTCTCAAGTATATGATGTCTTGTCGACTGAGTAAAGAAACCCTCATTAACAACCTTTCTTTTGAGTATGGTTAAGACCACGTCTCATACACTTCGACGATTCTTTTTTCTTCCTTTATTGAGTTTCGATTCCCCCTAAAGGAGGCGGGCTGGCAGCAGCTGATTACGCCGCTCTTCAGCCTACAGAATTTGTTTTAAAAAGATGAAGATAATAAAAAAATAAGAACAGTTGGCGATAACATCGATGACTTAAAGGTAAAATGGCAGAAAATTCTGGAGCTTAAAACATAAAACGCAGGGTGGAGGAGGCTAATAAAATACACAGGAAGCAGGAAAATAATAGACAGACAATTAAAAAGGCACGGCGACAGTCTGGGTTCTGTTCGCAAGAGATATAAAAAGCACACCCAGTGACAGCATGATTTCTGTTCGCAAAACTGTGGAAAGACGCACAACACTGAATGCTCACTTAAACACTGCACTAAAAAATTGGCACAAATATTACCACACTCAAGAGCAGGTGTGGGTTAACTGGTCAGATGACGGGAAAAAGGGGGGGGGGGAAGGAGAAGAAAAGTGAAGGGGGAGGGAGGGGAAAGGAGCCAATGGAAGATGAGGATACATAAGAGGGGGGGGGGGTGCCGAGCAGACGTGCCAGGGAGTGGGGAAGGCAGAGGAGGAGTACAGAAGGACTCGGGGGGGGGGAGAAAGGAGATAGGGAAAGGGTAGGCGTTGAGAAAACACAGGATGGAATGGGGGAGGAAGAGGGAGCCCAGGGAAAGGACAGAGGAAAGGAGGGGGGTGAGGATCAGAGTTGATAGGAAGGATAAATGGAGGGAGAGAAGGCATCATCCGGTAGGGGGAGTTGATAGAAGCCACCTTGGGAAAGGAGAAATTCGATGATTTTTTTGTTTTTTTTTTCTTTATTGTATTTCAATTCCCCATCGGGGCGGGCTGGCAGCAGCATATGCGCTGCTCTTCAGCCGAAAGACATAGAACAAACAAGAGAAGACATTTAAAAATAACAAAGGAGAGAATATGGTGAACATAGATATAAAAAAGGGGGAACATCATAAAAGACAAAAAAAAACGGGGTGACCGTAAAATGGAGATAAAAAACTGTGAAAACTGTTTAAAAGTAGCACACACAAAAAGCCACACACTGCGACAATTAAAAGAACACAAGGCACAATATGACTGGAGCATAAAAGGTATTGACAGATGGCGTAGCACATAACAAACACTGACGGCGAACCTCAAGGCAGTACACAATTAAAATCACACCTCTTGACGCACAGGAGAAACAGCACTAAACACAACACTGATGTGGCACACTGATGATGATCAAAACAGAGGATCTGCCAGGCGCAAGGAGATGAGGGAGACCGGAAGAAGGGAGGGAGGGATGGGAAGAGATGGGGGAGATGAGCGGGGGGCGCGCTGAAGAGGGCCGGGTAGGGAGGGATGTGGGAAGGAAAGAGGCAAGTATGGGGTGCAGGGTCTCAGGGGTGGGGGGGAGAAGGAGGAAAATTCGCTTTGGGAGAAGAAGGGAAGAGGAAACTTCGACGATTTTTTTTTCCTTTATTGGGTTTCGATTCCCCCTAAAGGGGGCGGGCTGGCAGCAGCTTAATACGCCGCTCTTCAGCCTACAGAATTTGTTTTAAAAAGATGAAGATAATAAAAAATAATAACAGTTGGCGATAAAATCGGTGACTTAAAGGTAAAAATGGCAGAAAATTCTGGAGCACAAAACATAAAACACAGGGTTGATGAAGCTAATAAAACACACAGGAAGCAGAAAAACAATAGACAGACAATTAAAAAAACACAGCGACAGTGTGGGTTCTGTTCGCAAGAGATATAAAAAGCACACCCAGCGACAGCATGATTTCAGTTCGCAACACTGTGGAAGGAAGCACAACACCGAACACTCACGTAAACACTGCGCTAAAAGTTGGCACAAATACGACATACCACACCCGAGAGCAGGTGGGAGGAAACTGGTAAGATGATGGGAAAGGGGGGGGGGGAGAGGAAAAGTGAAGGGGGAGGGGGGAAAGGAGCCAATGGAAGAGGAGGATCCATAAGAGGGGCAGGGGGGTGCTGAGAAGACGGGCCAGGTATTGGGGAAGGCAGAGGAGGGGAGTACAAAAGGACTCGGGGGGGGGGGGGAGAAAGAAAGGAGATGATAGGCGGGGAGAAAACACAGGATGGAAGGGGGGGGAAGAGGGAGCCCAGGGAAAGGACGGAGGATAGGATGGGGGGGGTTGAGGATCAGAGTTGATAGGAAGGATAAATGGAGGGAGAGAGGGCATCATCGGGGAGGGGGAGCTGATGGAAGCCACCTTGGGAAAGGAGATGTAGGGTGTAGAGATGGATGGTAGGGGGGACACAACGGTGAAGACGTGGCAGGGGGTGGGGATGGGAGAGGAGAGGAGCAACCAGGGGGTGAGGGGGTTCAAGACGGCGGGAGGTGTAGAGGATGCGGATATGTTCGAGGAATAGGAGCAGATGGGGGAAAGGAAGGAGATCATAGAGGATCCGCGTGGGTGATGGGAGGTGTATACGGAGGACGAGGAGGAGTGCATGACGCTCAAGGATTTGGAGGGACTTATAGAATTTAGGGGGGGGGGGCAGATATCCAGGCAGGACTGGCATAACAGAGGATGGGACGGATTAAGGATTTGTAGGTGTGGAGGATGGTAGAGGGATGCAACCCCCACGTCCGGCCAGAGAGGAGTTTGAGGAGTCGGAGGTGGTTGTGGGCCTTGGATTGGATGGAGCGGAGATGAGGGATCCAATGTGACGGTCAATGGTGAGGCCAAGGTAGGTGAGGGTGGGGGTGAGGCGGACAGGACGTGCGCAGACAGTAAGGGAGAAATCCAGGAGCCGGAAGGAGCGAGTGGTACGACCTACGATGATTGCCTGTGTCTTGGAAGGATTGTGTTTCAGGAGCCACTGGTTACACCATGCAGCAAAAAGGTGATTCTGGAGACATCGACGATCTCCTTCTTCCGTTTTTGAGGTAAACTGCTGAAAGAAATGAGTTCGAGAACTGTTGTTGTATGCACAAGACGGGTGAAACTAAATATACGAGGACGTGCTGAAAAGATACACGTCTGAATTTTGTATATGAAAACAGTTAAAGTATCTTTTTTTAAATATAACAGAAGTTATTAACATTCTACATCCTAGTTCATCATGTTTGCATGTCTGCAGCCCTTCCGCCAGTAGAGGGCTCCCATTTGTAGCGTGTAACTTGGTGGTGTGTGATGTAAATATGTGAATACGTGAGAGACAGAGTGCTGTGTTGGAGCTTCGAAGACGATGAGTTCGTCGGTACAGGGGACAGCCTCACCTTCAGGCTGACTAGGCCACACCACACACGAGCCCTGAAACACCTGAAACAATGCTACGCCTTAGGTTCATTGTCAGCGACTGATCTCCATACAATTCAGACTTGGCCCCATCCTATTTCCAATTGTTTCCAAACTTAAAACAACACTTTCCTGGGCATCCCTTTGATAATGATGAAATGTTGCAAGCAGAGGTGAGGTTGTGGCTCCGTCATAAGAGTCAAATATTCTACAGTGTCGGCATCAACAAAGCTGGCAGCTGTAACTATGTTGAGAAATAAAAATATATAGACATGAAGAATAAAGATGTACAGTGTTAACAACTATTGTGTTATTTGAAAAGCCTTAAGGGGCTCCGGAACGCCCTATACTTGCAATGTTAAAATAACGCTTATAAATTACATCTTTCCTCACAAAGTATTTGAGGTAGGAAGTTGAACTTTTTACAGATTATTTATTGGAATATGGGCTACACAGGGATTTTACAAAATTTTGGTTCAGTTATTAAAGATGATTTTTTTTCAATTGTAATGAAAATTCACCACATTTTTATGCAATTTTTTATTTATATATTAAAAAATATACAGTTTTTTGGAAAAAGGCTGTGTTAAATTATGCAGAAGGTACTGTGTAACATTTACTGAAAGTTTGATACAAATATGTTTGGAAGATCCTTAGAAAACATGTAATTAGTATGAGAAAATAAAAGTTTTGGGAATCGAGCGACAAAGATTGGATTAACTTTTTAGTGCATTCCAGGTCCACAGGATGGATTATCTTCATCCTCTGCAAACTCCTCCTCCAGCTTCCTCTTGTTCCTCCTCCTGTTTACTCTTGCTTGTATTTCTGGACTCTTTACAGCCCTGTCTGCAGCCCGAAGGCGTTTCTTGTCTAAAGCAAGCATCGCTCGTACCATGTTAGAACCTATCTTCATTCCCATATTTCTAAATACCTTGCACCTTACAATGTTGCCATCATTAAAAGTCGCAACAGCATCGTACACACCAAAGTGAAGTGTTTCTGTTTCAACAAATACAGTCTTGGGGATTCTCGACCATATAACACTATTTACACTTTCATTGGGGTTTTGAGTTTTTCCGTGAATACATTTTTTCAACAGTTCAGGTGCTGCTAAGTCTCTGAAAATAGGTTAGCCACAACACATACGTTATCTCACATCACCGAAGTGTACCTGATGAACACGGACTTTAATAATAACACCATTTGACAGCAGTTTAACAGCGCCACAGTGGGTCACGCCCATGTAGAACACATTTCAAAAAAAAATTAAAAATACACTCCTGGAAATGGAAAAAAGGACACATTGACACCGGTGTGTCAGACCCACCATACTTGCTCCGGACACTGCGAGAGGGCTGTACAAGCAATGATCACACGCACGGCACAGCGGACGCACCAGGAACCGCGGTGTTGGCCGTCGAATGGCGCTAGCTGCGCAGCATTTGTGCACCGCCGTCGTCAGTGTCAGCCAGTTTGCCGTGGCATACGGAGCTCCATCGCAGTCTTTAACACTGGTAGCATGCCGCGACAGCGTGGACGTGAACCGTATGTGCAGTTGACGGACTTTGAGCGAGGGCGTATAGTGGGCATGCGGGAGGCCAGGTGGACGTACCGCCGAATTGCTCAACACGTGGGGCGTGAGGTCTCCACAGTACATCGATGTTGTCGCCAGTGGTCGGCGGAAGGTGCACGTGCCCGTCGACCTGGGACCGGACCGCAGCGACGCACGGATGCACGCCAAAACCGTAGGATCCTACGCAGTGCCGTAGGGGACCGCACCGCCACTTCCCAGCAAATTAGGGACACTGTTGCTCCTGGGGTATCGGCGAGGACCATTCGCAACCATCTCCATGAAGCTGGGCTACGGTCCCGCACACCGTTAGGCCGTCTTCCGCTCACGCCCCAACATCGTGCAGCCCGCCTCCAGTGGTGTTGCGGCAGGCGTGAATGGAGGGACGAATGGAGACGTGTCGTCTTCAGCGATGAGAATCGCTTCTGCCTTGGTGCCAATGATGGTCGTATGCGTGTTTGGCGCCGTGCAGGTGACCGCCACAATTAGGACTGCATACGACCGAGGCACACAGGGCCAACACCCGGCATCATGGTGTGGGGAGCGATCTCCTACACTGGCCGTACACCACTGGTGATCGTCGAGGGGACACTGAATAGTGCACGGTACATCCAAACCGTCATCGAACCCATCGTTCTACCATTCCTAGACCGGCAAGGGAACTTGCTGTTCCAACAGGGCAGTGCACGTCCGCATGTATCCCGTGCCACCCAACGTGCTCTAGAAGGTGTAAGTCAACTACCCTGGCCAGCAAGATCACCGGATCTGTCCCCCATTGAGCATGTTTGGGACTGGATGAAGCGTCGTCTCACGCGGTCTGCACGTCCAGCACGAACGCTGGTCCAACTGAGGCGCCAGGTGGAAATGGCATGGCAAGCCGTTCCACAGGACTACATCCAGCATCTCTACGATCGTCTCCATGGGAGAATAGCAGCCTGCATTGCTGCGAAAGGTGGATATACACTGTTCTAGTGCCGACATTGTGCATGCTCTGTTGCCCTTGTCTATGTGCCTGTGGTTCTGTCAGTGTGATGATGTGATGTATCTGACCCCAGGAATGTGTCAATAAAGTTTCCCCTTCCTGGGACAATGAATTCACGGTGTTCTTATTTCAATTTCCAGGAGTGTAGTTGTAGTCTTCGGAATTGAATAAATTATATATCTATTAAAAGGTAATAGTCTGCAGATTCAGAAAACGCAAAAAAGTAAAAATTGAACTTTTCATGATTTTGAGCCTTTCCGGAGCCCCTTAAGAGTTTTCACACAAAAAATTTTGAGGATTTACGTTACAGTACATCCTCGAAAGTTAGTATGGGCTGTGCCATTGTCTTTTGGATGCACGCAGCGTCTTGAAACTGGATTATTCAGTAACAGTATTCTGTTTCACGGGTGCCACAGAATGCAGGCTGTAGCTAGCTAGGGCAGTCGGAAGACGCGTACGCCAGCGCTCGCGGTGACGTCACAGGCGACGGAGCCAGACAAGGGCAGGATCTGAGCTGAGCGGGGCCACGGTTGACGCCTCACACACAGCATACCTAATGCACTGTGGCGCTGCATGGGGGATCTGAGATAGAGGAGACGCCCAGAGGGGGTCGCAGGAGCGCGTGAACACTGCTGCAACGATCATGTCGTGGGACGTACACACAGTGCTCATAAGGCGTTAGTTGTTTGCTGACAGATTTGCTTGCTTATCAGCGAATGCACGAAAAGCTTAATGCTTAAGGCGATGATATGTGTGTAGCTTTTCATCACGATGTACAAAGTGTGAAGTTCACTAGAGCGATGAAAATGTGTGTCATTTGTAAATTTTGCATTTCTCTTTGATAGCTTAAGATCAATCATGGAGCCCTTCATACCATTAATAGTTAACAGTGTTGCGGCATAACGGAATAGGTCACAGTTAAAACGAATGATGGCTGTCCCATAAAAAATCTATAATATTATAAGCGATAGATACACATCTTTTTTCGCTATGTCCATCAAATTAATTCCAAATAACGCTTGGCCTTTTCTCAGAGAGCTCACCACCAATTTCCTTCCCAAAACTGGAAATTCCCCAGATTGTTCCATACTGAATACGTCGTTAATTCCAAATCATCTTTTCCTCTTTCAAGATTACTGATAAACTAGCAGTAACACATCATGCATAAGAAAAGGCCAGAAAAACTAAACTGAAAACTGCTATCGGAAACAAAACTGATAATCCCATCTAATGTTAAAATTAGAAAATCAGTAGTCAAATTTCATTGCCTTAATTGCATGAACGCTTAGATTCAGTTGTGTTCAGGAACCTTATTCGTTTAGCAAATGTCTCTGAAGATTTTTCAAAGACAGCCAAAAATCAAAGTGAAGAGGTACAGTGCGAAAACTTTTATGGAGCAGATTTCAAAAACAATCAATAAATTCTATTTTGGCGACACCCCTTCCTGTAGACTTTACACCCTGTGGAGAGCTGGGTAGGTTAGCGGCCTGTGAGATCTTGCAGTTGGACTGCAATGTTGCTGACACCGGTCCATCGCAGAGGCGAGCTATGTTTACTCTCGCTGCAGCCAAATGCTGCGCTATCGTGGTCCTCTATAAGCCCAAAAATACGACCAGGTGACAACTAAACTGAGGACAGCTACTATAAATAACTCTAGGCTGTGGTGTGAGGGTTATTGCAGTTTATATCACGTGGGTGACTGGAGTGGCGTCGGAATTTGGGAAATAAACGAGGCTTGTTGGTTTTGTAGGAAGCTATTAGATCTGGAAGAGGAGATTTCTGCCCTTCAGGGGAAACAAGATGAGGCAAAACAAGATCTAGAAAGGTTAAGAAGGGAGAAAGGAAAAGTGAGGTGGGAAGTGACAGCAAGTTATAGAAGAAGTAGGAGTAGGACTTTGACAGACAGGATTGGTATTGATGTGGCAAGTAGGCTTTATCAGTTGTCACACTGACGAGCCACAAGTAGATGTAGGAGCAGACAGGACAAAACAAACTTTCAGAAAGTGTTTGAGGAGTAACAAGTCAGAAAACGTTGTGAAAAAAGAAAGTTTTGTTGTTAGGTATTTCACATGGTTGAGGTGTTGGCTAACTGTTCCGGATGAACTAGGGTCTGGTTACTAGGTCAAATCTTTTTTTAAACCTAGTGCAAGTGTGGGTAAGGTGATGAAGGATGCAGATTCAATCTGCAGAGACCTCACAAAGGAAGACACCGTGGTAACAGTGGGTGGAGCCAGCAAGAACATCGACAGCGACCATAATTATTCAGCTGAGCGTGACCTGGTAGAGATAACTTCAGCAACCAGACGTACTAGCGTTGGGTCTGTGACTGTTCGTAGGCGCCACGACTGCCCTCAATGAAGCTCTTCTATTAGGAGACTTAATTTAGAGGAAGAACAGCTGCTTGTATCACGTATGGGGCCTCATATTCGTGTTGTTCCTGTAGACTTTCTCAGTAGGCGGGACTATGCTAGACATGGCCTTCACCTCAACAGAAAAAGGAAGGGAAAACTGTCAGGGCTAATGACAAATACCTTAAGGTGCCTATCAAAGGCGGTAAAGTACCAGTGGTTACAAGTAGCAGAACAGCAGCTTCTTTCAGGGCAGATAGGGCAGAAGCAAAAAATGTTCATAGACAGGCTCAAAATTACATTGACATTGATAAAACAGGCAGCCAGGAAGCTAATTTTAATATATACGATTCATGCAAGCAGCCCCTAGTTGAAACAGGAGATGTTCAGAAATTGACAGAAAAATTAGATTCATCCAGTTGGAAATCAGCGAGAGCACAAAATCAGTTATCCGTATTGCATCAGAATAAGGAGTGACGGGTAAGCTTAATGAGATGCTTAATTGTGTTGCAGTATTAGAGTTGAGCAAACCAGTTGATGTAATCTGACTCTTTGGACATAATGTCACCACTGGCATAGGTATGTCAAACGTTACAGCATTTAAATTAGCCTCTTGCTTCCACAGAGAAAATATGGAGAAAGGAGGAACTGCCACATTTGTCAAAAAGTTTTTTAATTTCAAGAATACTGATATTAATATATTTAGCTCAGAGCAGCACTTAGAAACTTGCGCAACAAAACTATTCTTTCATAATAAGGCCTCTATAGTAATAAGTGTATATCGAGCACCTTCAGGAAACTTTAACCTCTTTGTAAAAATTTTGGATGCTCTGTTGTCCCACCTCACAGAGAAAAACAAGTAAATAGTGGTTGCTGGTGATTTTAACTTAAATTTATTGAAACGTGCAGTCAATGAACAATTATTGCAATCAGTAACATTGTTTAATTCCTACTACGAATTTTGCTTTTATGGTTTGTAAATGGTCTAGAGACTGTTGTTGATATTATCTTTGTAGACAAATCTATGGAAAAAAGTCATACCACAAAACCAATAGTAAATGGGCTATATGATCATGATATACAGCATCTTATGTTAAAAGTTGCAATTTGTCAGGATATAAAATTTATTGAAAGTAATAAAGTAGTCAAAAGTAGAGAAATTTAGGAGACTGCTCAAAGACATGAACTGGATCGATGTTTACAACACTTATGACTCAAATGGAAATTACAAAGCATTCATTAATAGAGTTACTTCCTCATTTGAAATTGTGTTCCCCTAAAGCAAACTCAGACTAAACAGAACTCTAGAAGTAAACCATAGATCACACAAGTAATAATGATATCATATGGGACAAAAAGGTAACTGTATCTACTATCTAGGAGCAGCTCTGATGTTGGCATTGTAATGTATTTCAAAGAATACTGCATAATACTGAAGCAAGTGATCCCCAAATCTAAGCAACTTCACCCTGAGATAAAGATAATTACATCAGGCAACAAAATGAAAACTATGTGGCATATTGTGCAGACAGCAGCAGGCGGGGACATAAAGGAAGAGGAACAGGTAACTCTAAAAATAAATGAGACATTTGTAAGAAGTACAAATTGTGTTGCACATCTCTTAAAGGAGTACTTTGTTTTGTTACTGACAGCTTATCAGGTTCAGTAAACAATCCAATGGAATATCTGAGACCAGTCTCTACAAATATCTTCAGTAAAATCACTTCTCCCAAAAACAGTCGCCTCCGCTAATGAAGTAGTATCCATCATAAAATCCCTAAAAAAACGTATTCTAGTGGTTAGGATAACATATCAACGATGTTAATTAAAGAGTGTTCGTGTGAGTTGAGTTTTATCTTAAGTCATTTCTGTAATCAATCTCTATCAGCAGAGCATTTCCAGACTGACTAAAACATGGTGATGTTAAGCCTCTGTACAATAAAGGGTTAAAGAGATACCGTCAACCTATCAACCAGTTTGACTTTTGCTGGACTTTACAAAAATATTTGAAAACGTACTGTTTAAGCGTTTTCTTAAGCATCTGACTATAAGTCAAAGTCACAGTTCGAGTTTCTTAAGGGTTCCGATATGAAGGATGCTATTTACACGTACAATGTGGATGTACTTAATTTGTTAGATAACAGAGTCGAGACTACTGGCATTTTCTGTGACCTGTCAAAAGCATTTGACGGTGTGAATCACAGCATTCTCTTAAGTAAATTAGAATATTGTGGTGTCACTGCCAGTACTACAAAGTGGTTTGAGTCTTACGTAACTAACAGGAAACAAATGGCGTTGTTGCGAAATACCTGTGGAGTAAGGAGACAGTCTTCATCTGAATTGGAATTAATTGCATATTGTGTTCCTCAAGGTTCCATCCAGAGCCAACTGCTCTCGCTTGTGTACATTAATGATCTCACTTCCGTCACATTACGATATGCTAACTTTGTTTTGTTTGAGATGATAGAAACACTGCAATAAATAGCAAGTTAAGTATAAATTTAGAAATGGCTACATTAATAAATGGTTTAAGGCTAATTAACTCTCATTAAACATTGAAAAGACGGTGTGTATGCAGTTCAGAACCTGTGAGAGATTTCCTTCCATCATGTGTATAACATATGAAGACATGCAGATCGAAGAGTTTGACAGTGTAAAATTTCTGGGTTTACAGCTTTACAATAAATTCAGTTGGGAAGGACATATTGGAGAACTGCTAAACTCGCTAAACAAGTCTCTATTTACGATGCGAATGGTGTCAGATGTAGGAGATATAAATATAAAAAAAACTTGGAGACTTTGCTCACTCACATTTTATTATGTCATATCGAATCATATTTTGGGGTAACGTGTCAAACTGAGCAAAAGGTCTTAGAGTGCCAAAGCGTGTAGTAAGACTTATTTCTCGTGTAAATTCAATAACATTGTGTAGAAACCTGTTCAAGGAACTGGGTATTCTAACCACTGCTCCTCAGGATATTTAATTCTTAATGAAATGTGTTGCAAATAATAAGTCTATATTTCCAACCAAAAGTTCAATACATAGTATCAGTATCAGGAATAAGAACAATCTACATGAAGATCCAAAATCCCTTGCATTGGTCCAAAAAGGGGTCCAATATACAGGAACGCAAATTTTAAATGAATTGCCAGCAACCAGTAAAATCTTGCTTTCAGACGAAGCGCATTTTAAACAGAGTTTGAAACACTTTTTGATAGGAAATCCCTTCTACTCTATAGATCAATATCACAACAGGGGCTGTTTGACCAGCTTCAGTAAAAATGTCTGTTAGATTTCAGTTTTGAAGACATTTGGTCACAGCATTCAAGATTAGGTATTTGTTTATGATAAATTTATTAAAACTGCATAACTGTGTTTCATTCTGAGAGTGTATTAATTCTGTAAGTATTAGCAGTCCTGACAGATTCTCAGTGAAGTGAGTATTAGATTCAAATATTTTACGTTTTTTATGTTACATGTCTCGCACCCACGAGAATCACTTCAGTTTTTGGTCTACGGACCGAAAACTGAATCTGGTCTAATCTAGTCACGTTTCTAGGACCTAGGAGCACCTTGTCTTCGGCTTCTACCGACACTGAAAGATACACAACGCCAGCCGACGGTCTCATGGTTGCCAATCAACTTCAATCACGTCTAACCCCAGCATCCGCTAAGTACCAGCCTATAAGCCAGTGATAGACCTGATGTTTTTCAGGGCTGAAGCCTGAACCACTTCTAGCGTGTTTTATGCATCCGTTTTCTGTCGGAAAAAGTCTTTTATTTTATTTTATTTATTTTTTAGACTAAAGAAAGATGTCTGAATACCATTTTTCTTTAAAATTCTACTTATGCGGTCAGTGACGTCAGAAACGAACGGTAACCTGACGGAGTGAGAAGGCGGTTCCTTGTCACTCTTATAAGCCGTCTTGCACGCAAATCGATTGGGAATAAATTAAATCAGTGAACACAGACGAGAGGAATAAATGTAATAGAATAGCCTTGTTTCCCATACCACGGTATATGGCAGCTGATGTCCACTATCCACAGCACTATGGAAGCAAGAAGTGACTTTCATTAAGCTGGTTTTGCGTGCCTCAGCTTATGATCTTCAGTCTCTATAACAAGGAAGAACTCAGAAGTAGACGTATTTCGGCGCCAGGTGCTCTCCACAGTTGCAACAACTACACAACCCGCTACACACAGCAGAGTAACTTGGCTCACACAGGTTGCTCGATACTTCAGCCCGGTCGTAAGTAACACACACTGCCTCCATGGTAGCAGCCGGTGCCCCACTTACGGCGAAGTGGAAGCCCCTTACTCGAGCGTTACTGGCGCCAGTTTGCCGCCAGTGCACACCTGGGATACCCGAGGAGCTGCCGCCGTATTTCTGCGAACCATCCACAGCACTCACACACACACACACACACACACACACACACACACACACACACACACACACAACACACACTGTGTGTCAGACATTTTTCATTCCGTCGGCGATGTTCACTGCTCGGAATTACAGAGTCTTCGGTTGACTGTAAACTGTACGAAAGAAAATTGTTTCACTCGTTCTCTGAAGTTTATTAGTTCAGCTTATTTAACAGTAAAATCGTCCTGCAGTTTTCCAGCTGAGGAAATTCCATGAAATTTTGCTTCCATATCTACGTTCGTTCATCTACTTTTGTTAACTACACTTTATTCCTAGATTTAGCTCCTGTAGATGACTCTGTATGGGGTTCAACATCACATGTGTCTGCTTAAAATTCAGAAACTCTGAATATCTCGTTGCTACCAGCGTTCAAGACATTCAAAACAGTCAAGGTTTTAGATCCAGGGGTTAAATAAAATGACAGCTTCCGGACAAGCAGTCCTAAGTTGGTAACCAATTGTGATGTCTCAAGAACCATCACGCCAGATCTCTATTGGTGACTTTCGGACTATCTCAATTTTGGGAAACCTTGTTATGTTCTACAACCCTAAGAAGAGCTTTAAAAGTGGAGCTGGAACACGCTACACGTAAACATATCCTTTAACGTCGTAGTAGCACAGCTACATGTTTTCAGATAATGCGTTGGATGTGAATCCAATACATAAAAGGCAAAAATGACATTCCCCGTTACCATATAACAGCCCAGTACTCTCACGGTGCACTCTGACTCATTAACGTGTGACGCTATTCAATTGGTTCAAATGGCTCTGAGCACTATGAGACTTAAAACATCTGAGGTCTTCAGTCCCATAGAACTTAGAGCTACTTAAACGTAACTAATCTAAGGACATCACACACAGCCATGCCCGAGGGAGGATTCGAACCTGGGACCGTAGGAGCCGCGTGGCTCCGGACTGAAGAGCTCAGAACCGCTCGGCCACCGCGGCCGGCTCGACACTATTCACAAACCCCAGTTCGAAACTGTTCTTATTGCAGTCATTGTCAAGACGTCGTTGTACCATTTCCGGCACAGAATGTGTGGCGGTTCCTGTTTTACATAAATGATTTGAGTCCCTTTGAGGCAACTTCGGCTTTCAGTTTACGGAAGTGCAACAAAAATTAAAGTTTACCTCTGGTGATTCAGGACTGTTAGGGACCAGACACGAAAATCAGTTGGAAATATTAACTACCCGGCCCAAATAAACATGAATTCTAGATTACGAATCTTGCTGCATAAAGTTTGTTATGTTCCCTGCCAATAAGCAAAGAGTACTCCTTTCCAAAAAAAAAGACTGAATAGCTGTCGTGCTTCACGCGCTCAGATTAAAAATACTATGTTTGTGAATTGATTGAACGTCAAACAAACACACATTCACGTATAGTGAGTATGTAAAGGACACGAGTGTCCGCAGAATATAACTAAAAATATATCAGATAATAGTATTACAGACCATGTGTCTCATATTAATAAATTGACGTATTTGCGATGTCCTGCCGCAACTAGTCAGTCCAAAATCGGTAACCACAACGACTGACTCTATATAGTCAGTTTTTAGTCCTCATCTTCAGAAAACAACGACTGGTTTGCGATCGCCGTGTGTCTGCCATTGTTTCGAGCCTCCACCACGTCTTTCGTCTCCTGGGTACTCTGTCCCCTGGGATGGGATGATATATGCTAGACCCACTTTCTTTCATGGAACAGACCCACTTTCTTTCATGGAACAGAGTTCCACTAAATGATTAAGAAAAATATTATCTTCCGACTAGCTACCCGTTTTGCATTACTCAGCTGATGTTTGTAAGTCACTATCCTAATCTTAAATCTGGAATTAATATTTCAGGGAAAATAAAAAAGAAACGTACGTACCTGAATAGATACAACTGTATGCCGAAGTGGGATTCGAACCGGAACCTCGGCTTTCACGGGTAATGTTCCTACTGACACGGCGATCCATGTGTATCACACGACCCATCCTCCCAGGCTTACTTCCGACGCTACGTTTCTGCTGCTATATTCCAAACATATGGATAAGGTCTCCTGTATACCAGCTGGACTAGCGTCCCTAGAAGAAAAGATACTTCGGTGGAACAGCATCGCCACGGCCTAGAGGACCATATCCAGAAAAAGTGTTCCTCTCTGCTGGGGCATGTGCGGTATTTTGAAACATCCTGGCAGATTAAAAGTACGTGCTGGACGAGGACTCGAACCAGCAACCCTCTGGATCGCACGAAGTGCTCCCACCGTCTGCGCTGTTTAGGCAGGAGTGACGACACGTCCCCTCAGGTTCACTTCAACCAATATCAGGTTCCTAATGTACAAAGTTCGCAGAACTTCTGACTCGAAAAAAAAAAATACACCACCACTTTGATCTGCTATTGAAGAAGGGATTTCCCTGCAACTGTAGAAGATGCAAAAGGCGATTCTCACATTCGCGAAAGCTTTAGTAATTCAAATCTGAAAAATATTTCTACACACAATAGTTCTATTAAGTTACCAGCTCCTTCTATTACCCACTTTTATTCATAATATGTATTGTATACATGTTTACATCCTCATACACCTGAATTCTCAAGCCATATGTCCTCCTTATTGATTGTACATAGTTTGTAACATTTATTGTTGCACATGTTTTTCCTGTGTTGTACACATGTTTACATCGACTGTATAAAATGTTGTAAGGTGCTCAAAATTCCGGGCAAAACAGGCGTAAACTAGAGGGAAGTATGGACAATACACAGCATGTACAAGAACCAGGAGAGCGCGCGGTGAGAATGGAAGATCAAGAACGTAGTTTCCCGCCCTCCTGTTCAGTCCACACATCGAAGAAACAATATCGAAAATAAACGGTAGGTTGAAGAGTATGGTCACAATTCAGGGTGAAAGAATATCAGTTGTAAGATTCCGTCACGGAATTACAGGACGTGTTGAATGGAATATGAGAAAAGGATTTTTGTTTAACGTCCTGTCGACAAGGAGGTCATTGGAGACGGAACAGAAGCTCGAACTAGTGGAGGACGGGGAAGGAAATATGTCGTGCCCTTTAGAAGGACTAGGCGCTCAGTTCGGAGCCGCGCGACTGCTACGGTCGCGGGTTCGAATCCTGCCTCGGGCATGGATGTGTGTGATGTCCTTAGGTTAGTTAGGTTTAATTAGTTCTAAGTTCTAGGGGACTGATGACCACAGATGTTAAGTCCCATAGTGCTCAGAGCCATTTGAACCTTTAGAAGGAACAATCCCAGTGGTCGTGTGAAGCGATTTAGCGAAAGCACGAAACATCCAAATCAGAACAGCCCGTTTGAATGAAATTGACACCGAAATGCCGTGGTTGTCGTTGCGGGCCGATTCACGTATTAGTACTGCCTGTAATTGTCAGCCGCATTTTGTATCTAGTAACTGACAGTGGAATCCAAAACAGCCAACTATCGGTAAGCGCTTCATAAGAGTGTATTTTTGCCGTAAGCGGTCAACTTTACTTAACTCACGGCCGAATTCTCCAAGGAAAATTGAAACTAAGCAGATTCTAAAATATTAATATCTCTGTAAGTATTTTTGTTTGTTACTGAGCAGGCTAAAAATAACGAACGTGGGCATTTATCATAAAAGACAAGCTAGTGTTATCATGAGCTACAGTTTTGTTTCTGAACGAACTGGATAATGAACAGGACAGTGTATATTTACCCAGTGACAATGAGTTATTCAGTGTCAGTGACTTGCGAGCTATACGCAAATAGACAAGTGAAAATACGTTTCATATCACAAACCTTTTTCTTCGAGGTAAAAGAGATATAGTGAATCGAGGAAGCCTGCTACGGTACGAGTTTCTGTGCACTATCTACATCTACATCTACATCTATACTCCGCGGAGGGTACTTATTGTACCACTATCTGATCCCCCCTTCCCTGTTCCATTCACGAATTGTGCGTGGGAAGAACGACTGCTTGTAAGTCTCCGTATTTGCTCTAATTTCTCGGATCTTTTCGTTGTGATCATTACGCGAGATATATGTGGGCGGTAGTAATATGTTGCCCATCTCTTCCCGGAATGTGCTCTCTCGTAATTTCGATAATAAACCTCTCCGTATTGCGTAACGCCTTTCTTGAAGTGTCCGCCACTGGAGCTTGTTCAGCATCTCCGTAACGCTCTCGCGCTGACTAAATGTCCCCATGACGAATCGCGCTGCTTTTCGCTGGATCATGTCTATCTCTTCTATTAATCCAACCTGGTAAGGGTCCCATACTGATGAGCGATACTCAAGAATCGGACGAACAAGCGTTTTGTAAGCTACTTCTTTCGTCGATGAGTCACATTTTCTTAGAATTCTTCCTATGAGTCTCAACCTGGCGCCTGCTTTTCCCACTATTTGTTTTATGTGATCATTCCACTTCAGATCGCTCCGGATAGTAACTCCTAAGTATTTTACGGTCGTTACCGCTTCCAATGATTTACCACCTATGGCATAATCGTACTGGAATGGATTTCTGCCCCTATGTATGCGCATTATATTACATTTATCTACGTTTAGGGAAAGCTGCCAGCTGTCGCACCATGCATTAATCCTCTGCAGGTCTTCCTGGAGTACGCACGAGTCTTCTGATGTTGCTACTTTCTTGTAGACAACCGTGTCATCTGCAAACAGCCTCACGGAGCTACCGATGTTGTCAACTAAGTCATTTATGTATATTGTAAACAATAAAGGTCCTATCACGCTTCCTTGCGGTACTCCCGAAATTACCTCTACATCTGCAGATTTTGAACCGTTAAGAATGACATGTTGTGTTCTTTCTCCTAGGAAATCCTGAATCCAATCACAAACCTGGTCCGATATTCCGTAAGCTCGTATTTTTTTCACTAAACGTAAGTGCGGAACCGTATCAAATGCCTTCCTGAAGTCCAGGAATACGGCATTAATCTGCTCGCCAGTGTCTACGGCACTGTGAATTTCTTGGGCAAATAGGGCGAGCTGAGTTTCACATGATCAATGTTTGCGGAATCCATGTTGGTTATGATGAAGGAGATTTGTATTATCTAAGAACGTCATAATACGAGAACACAAAACATGTTCCATTATTCTACAACAGATTGACGTAAGCGAAATAGGCCTATAATTATTCGCATCTGATTTATGACCCTTCTTGAAAATGGGAACGACCTGCGCTTTCTTCCAGTCGCTAGGTACTTTACTTTCTTCCAGCGATCTACGATAAATTGCTGATAGAAAGGGGGCAAGTTCTTTAGCATAATCACTGTAGAATCTTAAGGGTATCTCGTCTGGTCCGGATGCTTTTCCGCTACTAAGTGATAGCAGTTGTTTTTCAATTCCGATATCGTTTATTTCAGTATTTTCCATTTTGGCGTCCGTGCGACGGCTGAAGTCAGGGACCGTGTTACGATTTTCCGCAGTGAAACAGTTTCGGAACACTGAATTCAGTATTTCTGCCTTTCTTCGGTCGTCCTCTGTTTCGGTGCCATCGTGGTCAACGAGTGACTGAGTAGGGGATTTAGATCCGCTTACCGATTTTACATATGACCAAAACTTTTTAGGGTTCTTGTTTAGATTGTTTGCCAATGTTTTATGTTCGAATTCGTTGAATGCTTCTCTCATTGCTCTCTTTACGCTCTTTTTCGCTTCGTTCAGCTTTTCCTTATCAGCTATGATTCGACTACTCTTAAACCTATGATGAAGCTTTCTTTGTTTCCGTAGTACCTTTCGTACATGATTGTTATACCACGGTGGATCTTTCCCCTCGCTTTGGACCTTAGTCGGTACGAACTTATCTAAGGCGTACTGGACGATGTTTCTGAATTTTTTCCATTTTTGTTCCACATCCTCTTCCTCAGAAATGAACGTTTGATGGTGGTCACTCAGATATTCTGCGATTTGTGCCCTATCACTCTTGTTAAGCAAATATATTTTCCTTCCTTTCTCGGCATTTCTTATTACACTTGTAGTCATTGATGCAACCACTGACTTATGATCACTGATACCCTCTTCTACATTCACGGAGTCGAAAAGTTCCGGTCTATTTGTTGCTATGAGGTCTAAAACGTTAGCTTCACGAGTTGGTTCTCTAACTATCTGCTCGAAGTAATTCTCGGACAAGGCAGTCAGGATAATGTCACAAGAGTCTCTGTCCCTGGCTCCAGTTCTGATTGTGTGACTGTCCCATTCTATACCTGGTAGATTGAAGTCTCCCCCTATTACAATAGTATGATCACGAAACTTCTTCACGACGTTCTGCAGGTTCTCTCTGAGGCGCTCAACTACTACGGTTGCTGATGCAGGTGGTCTATAGAAGCATCCGACTATCATATCTGACCCACCTTTGATACTTAGCTTAACCCAGATTATTTCACATTCGCATTCGCTAATAACTTCACTGGATATTATTGAATTCTTTACTGCTATAAATACTCCTCCACCATTGGCGTTTATCCAATCCTTGCGGTATATATTCCATTCTGTGTCTAGGATTTCGTTACTGTTCACTTCCGGTTTTAACCAACTTGCCGTTCCTAATACTGTATGCGCACTATTTCCTTCAATAAGAGATACTAATTCAGGAACCTTGCCCTGGATACTCCTGCAGTTTACCAATATTACGTTAACTTTTCCTGTTTTTGGTCTCTGAGGACGGACGTTCTTTATCAACGATGATAATGTCCTCTCTGGTAAGCCGTCAGGTATTTTATCGTTTCGCCCAAGGGGGGGTCCCTCTAACCTAAAAAACCCCCGTGTGCACCCCACACGTACTCTGCTACCCTAGTAGCTGCTTCCGGTGTGTAGTGCACGCCTGACCTGTCTAGGGGGGCCCTACAGTTCTCCACCCAATAACGGAGGTCGATGAATTTGCAACCATTATAGTCGCAGAGTCGTCTGAGCCTCTGGTTTAGACCCTCCACACGGCTCCAAACCAGAGGACCGCGATCGACTCTGGGCACTATGCTGCAGATATTAAGCTCAGCTTGCACTCCGCGTGCGATGCTGGTTGTCTTCACCAAATCAGCCAGCCGCCGGAAGGAACCAAGGATGGCCTCAGAACCCAAGCGGCAGGCGTCATTCGTTCCGACATGTGCTACTATCTGCAGCCGGTCACACCCAGTGCGTTCAATAGCTGCCGGAAGGGCCTCCTCCACATTACGGACGAGACCCCCCGGCAAGCACACCGAGTGCACACTGGCATTCTTCCCCGACCTACCCGCTATTTTCCTGAGGGGCTCCATAACCCGCCTAACGTTGGAGCTCCCTGTAACTAATAGACCCGCCCTCTGTGACTGTCGGGACCTTGCCGGAGAATCGGCCACTGGCCCAACAGGCGAGGCATCCTGTGGTGGCTCGGAAACGATGTCATCACCACTAGGAAGCACCCCGTACCTGTTGGAAAGGGGTAAGGCAGCTGCCACGCGGCCAGATCCCACCTTCGCCTTTCGGCCAGGCACGCGCGAGCCCACCACTGTCCGCCATTCACCCTGGAGTGATGGCTGACCGGTAAGATGCTCACTGCCGGAAGACGCAGCGACATCAGGGGTTCCATGTGATTCCAAGGCCACCGAAGTAGGCATAGGTCTCACCACAGTTGCCCCAACGCCACTACGAGCCGACGCCTGCGCCTCGAGCTCGATGAGCCTAACAGACAAAGCCTCCACCTGCCCCCGAAGAGTGGGCAATTCTCCTTGCGTCCGCTCACAACAACCACAGTCCCTACACATGACTATGTTTACCCTACCCTATACGGTGACAAATTCCCAAGATAATCTTCTGATGAGCTACTCTGATAATCAAGAAACACTCACTGAAATACGAGACGCGAAAACTGCGCTAGGTTTTCCCAGAAAAACTATTTAAAAGCTAAGCGCAGCAAATAAGTACAAAAACGCTTTATACAAACAGTACTCGCTGCTGCTGGTGCTCTCGCTCTGGCTGTCACAAGACAACTGCTGATTCAAGTGACTAGTGGCTAACGGCCGCGAAACAAACAAAGACGGTTTTAGGGCGCTTTCTGTTCTAAACGATCAAGAAAACACTAAGAAATCTAACACGAAAACTACGTAAAGTTTTATCAAGAACTGTTAGTTACTATGCAGAGCAGATAAACACAAATGGAATCCCTTCCTTAGTGGAAGGTCGTAAACAAAATGCAAAATAAACGCTTTATACAAACAGTACTCGCTGCTGCTGGTGCTCTCGCTCTGGCTGTCACAAGACAGGCCAGTGTGCCGTTGCAAGCCAAATAGTGAAGTGCAGTACTTAGCTTTTGTGCAATAAACTTAGAAGGCACCCAGTGGTCCCTTCCCACAGCAAAGGTGTACGGCAAGCTGAAACAAGTGCGGTTGGTTTTCGCAAACTCTGCGAACACTGCACGAGACACTGAAAAGTATGGACCGGGACGCGCGGCATCGCTTTAGGCTAGGCGCAAATTGAGACGCGTATAGCGCGTCGCAGCGGGGCGCGCGTTTTTGTGACATCACAGGCTCGAATGGGACCGCGCCATTTCCGACGCGACGCGACTGGGACGCGACTGGGACGCGACACGCGCCTGCGCCAGGTCGCGCGGCGTTGTGGTTGCGGCACAGTTTCTCGAGCCGTGTGTCGCGCGAGCCTCGCTAGCACCGTGGGAAATTTGAGGTGGGGAGCGGAAGAGTAGCCCCGCCATATGCTCACGTCGGAACGGCGCATATGAGCAGTGGTAGTACTGCCCATACGCTAAATTTTGCCGGTCTGTGTGCTAAATTTTATTGCCTTTGGGTAGTGTTTCGTTTTTCGCCATTTAAACGCTCCAGCTTTCTTCGTTAGTACATAATACTTTTCTGTTATTTACATCTGTATAGTTTTGTTTTGTTTTGCTTTTCTTCTGTCAAGAAAAATGCATACTTCAGTAACTGATGAGCCATTGGCCGCTGGAATTGAATCATATGCCTCTGCGATGTTTCCAGATCACACGAAGGGACAGTGGGTAGTGAATAAGGAAGCGAGGAATTTTATAAAATCATGTGATTAAGAATCAAGGCAGGAAAGTAAAACAACGTTATCTTCTCGCTGCCTAGTATGCTGGCGTATCTGTACGATCTGTTACAAAAATTTAGAAAGGGATAATCTCCACAGTTGTGAACTCTTTGTGCTCCTGGTAAAAAGCGCCCAAGAAGTATACAACTCTCTCTGTGGTTACTCTGATACGGATGTAATAATGTAATACGACACACTGTATTACATGCATGTAAACGTATTTCCCACTGCAAGCTATAAACAGTCGAAAAGCAGTCACAGATAACAATGCTTTAATTGGTTCGCCGTGATGAGAAAAAGCATTTCAATTGTTGCATGCGCATTATCAGCATTAATAAACTAATTATACAGGTTACACAAATGAAGAAAATGATCGGTATTATTACGGAATGCAACCTACGTCCTCAATTATTTGCTTGACGTATTCCAATCTCTGTCTTCCTCTACAGTTTTTGCCCTCTATAGCTCCCTCTAGTACCATGCAAGTCATTCCCTCAGGTCTTAGCAGATGTCCTATCATCCTGTCCCTTCTCCTTACCAGTGTTTTCCACATATTCCTTTTCTCTCCGATTCTGCGTAGAACCTCCTCATTCCTTACCTCACCAGTCCACCTAATTTTCAACATTCGTCTATAGCACCACATCTCAAATGCTTCGATTGTCTTCTGTTCCGGTTTTCCCACAGTACATGTTTCACTACCATACAATGCTGTACTCCAGACGTACATCCTCAGAAATTTCTTCCTCAAATTAAGGCCGGTATTTGATATTAGTAGACTTCTCTTGGCCAGAAATGCCTTTTTTGCCATAGCGAGTCTGCTTTTGATGTCCTCCTTGCTCCGTCCGTCATTGGTTAATTTACTGCCTAGGTAGCAGAATTCCTTAACTTCATTGACTTCGTGACTATCAATCCTGATGTTAAGTTTCTCGCTGTTCTCATTTCTACTACTTCTCATTACCTTCGTCTTTCTCCGATTTACTCTCAAACCATACTGTATACTCATTATACTGTTCATTCCGTTCAGCAGGTCATTTTATTCTTCTTCACTTTCACTCAGGATAGCAATGTCATCTGCGAATCGTATCATTGATATCCTTTCACCTTGTATTTTAATTCCACTCCTGAACCTTTCTTTTATTTCCATCATTGCTTCCTCGAGGTACAGATTGAAGAGTAGGGGCGAAAGGCTACAGCTTTGTCTTGCACCCTTCTTAATACGAGCACTTCGTTCTTGATCGTCCACTCTTATTATTCCCTCTTGGTTGTTGTACATATTGTATATGACCCGCCTCTCCCTATAGCGTACCCCTACTTTTTTCAGAATCGCGAACAGATTGCACCATTTTATATTGTCGAACGCTTTTTCCAGGTCGACAAACCCTATGAAAGTGTCTTGGTGTTTCTTTAGCCTTGCTTCCATTATTAGCCGTAACGTCAGAATTGCCTCTCTCGTCCCTTTACTTTTCCTAAAGCCAAACTGATCGTCACCTAGCGCATTCTCAATATTCTCGCACTTGTCAGGTCTTGCCGTCTTCGGAATTGTGTGGATGATGCTTTTCCGAAAGTCAGATGGTATATCGCCAGACTCATATATTCTACACACCAACGTGAATAGTCGTTATGTTGCCACTTCCCCCAACGCATTTAGAAATTCTAATGGAATGTTATCTATCCCTTCTGCCTTATTTGGCCGTAAGTCCTCCAAAGCTCTTTTAAATTCCGATTCTAATACTGGACCCCCTATCTCTTCTAAATCGACTCCTGTTTCTTCTTCTATCACATCAGACAAATCTTCACCCTCATAGAGGCTTTCGATGTATTCTTTCCACCTATCTGCTCTGTCCTCTGCATTTAACATTGGAATTCCCGTTGCACTCTTAATGTTACCACCGTTGCTTTTAATGTCACCAAAGGTTGTTTTGACTTTCCTGTGTGCTGTGTCTGTCGTTCCGACAATCATATCTTTGTGTCAGTGACACAAATAGCCATTTCAGTTCGGCAGCGAGGCAAAACTGAACGACTGCTCGCCGGCGCTGACAGGTGGCCCGTCCTGCGTTCAATTATTGGCAGCCCTGCACTCTGACGCGCCGTGTAGCTCGCCTCCAGCTGCTGCCACCTGTCCTGTCCTTCAGCAGGGCGTCCTCCGTGACGGCCACCCGTGTCTTTTATTCATTGGAGCTCTCGTAACGGCCTGTGGACGTCCGATATATCTGGAAAATGGGATTTATGTATCTATCCCGCTTTTTTGGTCCACGCATGGCATTTATTTTAATGATTCATGGAGGCTGTATCTGTCCACTGCTGTTACAATGAGACAGGTGTCTAATAAACCGTATTACTAAAAAAATCTCCTTGGCGTTTGTTATCGGTCATTATTACTGAACCTCACCGCAGACATATAGGTCGTGCCACGATGTAAATGTTGATATTCCTTTCTCACCCATAACCGGTTGTCGAAGTTGAGGCCTACTGTTGGTGAATATTTTGTAATAACGAATAGGACCCACCCAGTAATAAAAGAAGGTTTTGAAAACATACTCATCACGTATCTAAGATATTACTACGCATACTCAGAGTATGCTAAGGGAAGTTTGATGAAGTGAGGATATATATGAAGTATTACCGTCTACTTCTCTTTCTCTGACGCACTTAATGTTAACGGAATTCCCTCCCATATACAAAGTTAATGCCTGTGTCCATTAAACAGTACGTCTGAAATGTGATAAGAAGCCTGCCGAAACATAACAGCTGGTTTATGCAATTTTGTCATATGACGACGTGGATGGAGACCGTGACTGTTATCTGAAGACAATTGTTGATGGTGTTGAGACAGAAACCAGCCACAAATTTATTTTCAGTTCCTTTATTCAAATGGCACAGTTACCGGTTTCGAATCGTTACGATTCATCTTCAGACGGTTTTCATGCTTTCATTACAACAAGTGGAGTGTTTTCCACAGATTAATTGTCCTAAACTATAAATAATACACAATTATGAGCACGCCACACAGATGGTTGCTTTAAGACAAATAAATTTGTGGCTGGTTGCTGTCTCAACACCATCAACATTTGTCATGGATGGTGGTTCCGTTCGTTAACCACATCTCTATCTTAGGAAAATACTTATCAAACCGGCATTATTTCTGAGATACTATTATACCTTTCCTTCCCCTTTCTTACTCTTTTAAGATGTGTTCAAGGAATCAGGAAAACTTACTATTTAACGTCATCTGGAATACGGAATCATCGTAATATGAGCACAAATTTTTGTACGACATGCGTGAAATAAATCGACCGAGTTCTTTCCAAGGTAAGAACCCCGACATTCGTCTTCGTAGATCTGACGAAACTACGCAAAACCTAAGTCTGCTCGGTAAGACTCCTGTTGTTACTCTGAAAGATGTTCCCCCATTTCGTAAGACGTGTCCTGCCACTTTCCGCCTACCTATGTGAGCCGTGCGTGGCTCGTGTTCCCGCCACCATGTATTTTACACCCTGTTTTTAACGTACTTCCACCTCACTACCTTAATTTAAATTACTGGTGTCACTGAGTTGCTGCTTTGCCTGACCGTGACCGGCGCTAGCAGCGCGTATCGATATATCCCCTCTCGTAGTATCTTTGCTCGACTGCTATTACTTCCCGGTCGTCGTCTGTCGTAGGGGAATTCGGGTTGCGAGATCTGGTCTGCCAGCCAGTTGGAACGCGTCTCCAGCGCAGTCCGGGCCTGCCAGTCGGGGAGTTGCAATGCGGCAGTAGTGCAGTCGGGTTGGAGCAGCAGTGAGGTCTGCGTCGACATGGCTCGCCCGACCATCGCCGCCACGCAGCACTTGAGCCGGACCACGGTCTTAGTGGATCGTCGGTCGGTCGTCCTACCGGACGACGCGTTTTGGCTCACCGATCGTTCAGGAGTCGTGTGTGTGTGTGTGTGTGTGTGTGTGTGTGTGTGTGCGTGTGCGCATCGACTCCCGATTTGTCTTCCTGTGTGCTTAGTTACTAATGGGTATCGTTCAGGTCTTCGGGCAAGTGTTTGTCAGCTTGTGCGTGTAGTTGGCGTTACGTCCACTGACGACTATTTTAGATGTTGTCGGCATTCGGCGGGAATCAGTCGGTTGCTGCGGACCAGGGAAGTTATCTCTGTGGGATGCAATCGGCTGGGTCTGCTGCCGGTCCCTGCGCAGTGTCGGAGCGTGTGTGGATCTGTCCGATTGCTACAAACTTCGTGGTTCACCGACCCAGGGCGTCAAAGTTGAGTAGTGATTTCAACTATCCAAGTCACGTCCACTCATGCCGTGGTGGTTCGTTTCGGTGGTTCGCTGTTGGGGAGGTTTTCCTGTGAGCAACACCGAGTCTTTATATTGCTGAAATTTAGCCGCCATGCGGTACAATTAACTGTATTGGTTGACTACAATTCGAGTGCACCAGCGAAATTTTCTGCCTTGTTGCCGTTAGTGTTCTGGTTACCTGCCCTAGGCACTAACGTAGTTTTTAGGCAGTATCTTTCGCTCTCCTGTTCTTGCTGCCCAACATGGTGTGTAGTTTTGGCAGCTCAATTGACATACGCGTTGATCTGGGGATAGTAATACTTGTAAATTTTTTCAGGCCTTGAATTCTCGTGTAGTCCGTCCTGGCAAGCAAGCGGCCGGTCGGTCGGTCCGTGACTGTCCCCTGGTTGTAAGTGTAGCTCGACTCACCACCTGTCTCGCATAAGTGAACGAGGGAGACCGATCCACTGGGGACTCCAGACTGTCGTTCTCTTAATTATTATTTTGACAGCGTTAATGTTGTTGTAATTTAACTGTAGTTTATATTTTTAATTTGGCAATGTTAGTTGTGGGCCTTCAGCTCTGGAAACATGTTCTCAGAGTTTCCTGCAAGTCCAAAAATTATCGCATTCTGCTCTTGAGGGCTGCTGAAAATTCAGTAAACCGATAAGATGAGAAACAATGGAGTTCTCGGTGGAGTCAGAGAGGAAAGGAAAACAAGGAAGGGACTGAACATAGTGAAACGCCTGCTACATCACGCAGGGCTCACCGGTAATTAGGATTGTGGAAAGGGCCAAAGGAGTTGCGGTAGGATTCGTTTCACAATTTTAATTTATTATCATTTTGTTCAGAAATACGTTTGAAAGAATTAAATTTGCTTCGCAACTGAAGGCCTCCGAACACATGCTTTAGAATAAGTTCAATTTTGAAAAGACATCACACACAGTTAAATTTACGAATAAGATAAATCGTATAAATATGGGAGATCAGCAAGCGGAGCGGCTGAAGGCCGCCGGATTAAATCTTCAAAATTACAAATATACTATGATGATTACTGAAGGCAGAAGGCCGTATTGTTTTGAGATGCTAACGGGGCCGATGGCCCACAAGGTGCACAGAAAGAGATAAACAAACGCAATAAGATGGCTGAAGTTACATTCTGCAAATTATGGAAATATATATTGCAGCAATCGATAAAACAATACATTAAGTTTAAAAATTTCCTTTTTGCAGCGCCAACGGTGGAAAGCCCCCAATATTTCAGGGAAAATTCCAATAAAAATACACAAAAATGTTTCGATTCTCTTCTTTTATCGTTGTCCCACGCTAGCGTAGTTGTAATCTGGCAACATGTACCGTTTAACTGGGTACTGGAATAACTCCCAATGTGATTTGACTGCTGACTGACCTCGATTCATATGCTGAGACCAATACTCACAGCAACAGCTGTTTAGGAGTGTTCCAATGGCTCTATGTACTACTTCTCATTCATGAAAATCAACGTATCATGAATCGGCATATGTGAGCCATCCTGAGGCACAACGGGTACCACTGCTTCCTTGTCGCCCTCAGCCTATGTGAGTTATGTTTATTCGGTAACTCGTTCGTTATGGTCCTCAAAGATTTGTTATTTATGGACAGATTTCACTTCATTCGAGTCCAGGCTATGACTGCACAGTGCGAGACATTCTACGCCACGCATTGATCGTGTATTGTTGCCTAATGGTGATCTTGTATTGTTATTAGAGACATATTTGTTAGTAATACTCCTTTTATGGTAGTTATATACGTATGATATGTTTGTTCGGCAGCTTGTTCGTCACTGTTCTCCGAGATTCGTTGTTTATTCTATGTGGGCTCCAATGGTCCATGGCTAGATCTTCCTTCAATCCAGTCCAGGTCCTGACTGCAACACGCAGAGTTTCTACTTCACCGATTATCTACAATTGTGTAATGCTCATCTTCTATTATTATGAGGGACACACTTAGTAGTAATACGCCGTTTAGAGTCTATAGTATAATATCCGTAACTTACAAACCTACGAAAAAATGTCTGTTTATTTTCTTGTTTTGCCGGCCGGGGTGTTCGAGCGGTTCTAGGTGCTACAATCTGGAACCGCGCGACCACTACGGTCGCAGGTTCGAATCCTGCCTCGGGCATGGATGTGTGTCATGTTCTTAGGTTAGTTAGGTTGAAGTAGTTCTAAGTTCTAGGGGACTGATGATCTCAGAATGTAAGTCCGATAGTGCTCAGAGCCATTTGAGCCACTTTCTCGTTTTAAAAGTTCATTACATCACACGCATTAATCACAGTACAGAAACTTCTATCAAAGATTTCATCAATATCGTCATCACCTTTAAGGACCAGTTCCCCTTTCCCCCGATCACGTTGCTGGAAGGCAGTGGAGTGTGAAGAGTCTTCAGTTCAAAGAAGAGGTGTCAGACATGTTCACCAACGAGATTGCAACTTATTCATTGGCCCATGGAGTGACTCATATTGTTAGCACGAGTAATCAACGATCCATCTGGCTTTACAGAACAGAAACTTAGTGGGACGGGGGTGCTACAAGAGTAGAAACAACTATGACTGAAATGTTAATAAGCACCTCACGTTTGGCACATAACCGCTAAACGTTTTCCACAGACATAGCTTTGGTAGTGTTAGTAAACATTTTCAGTCACTCGGCGGAAGCACACGTAGTGAATGCACTTATAAACAGGCTTTCGTTCCTGACGTCGAATGTACACATGTAATTGGTAGAAATATTGGATCCAAATGGTGTTCTGCTGAAGTTCGTCCTTGTTGAACCACTACAGAATCTGTAATTATGTAGAGGAGAGTGTTGTACCATGAGGACCGTGTACCTAGGAATACATTCGGTTTCCTCAATGACGTTCTAATCTTGCCACTGATTTTAGAATGTCACGAAGGGATGAGCACTGGAGTTCGGTATAAGAAGTTTCCGGTATTTTCTACTGTTTTTATTGTTTTTAGAAATGAAGTCGTTGTTTGGGAAGCGTTTGTAAATATTCTCAAATCTACACATTTAAGTACTGCATGATATATTAAAGGTAATCGGAAGATAATTTTAATTCTTCAGTGCGTACTGAGAAGGTACGTATCAAGGATAACATACAGGATTTGTTTCAATTGGACTACGATGAGGAATGATTTTACTTATTGCACACGACGTCCTATTCTTCGTATGTTCTTTTGGGATGTTCTTTTTGGATGTTCTTAGCAAAAAGTAACGCCTTCTCTAGAATTAGGAAAATTATGACTTCTCAATAGAAATTCAGCCTTTCATGATAAGTAAAATCCTATTCATTTTTAAAACTGTTAAGTGTTTCTTGAAGTGTTGTGAGAATATACTTAATGTTTTCTGTATCGACGCGCTGTGAGCTGCGTACAACGAACAGTCACAGAACGTATAGCTGCAATCTTGTGCCAACGCTTTGTACCAGACTGACTCTCGTAAGATGCAATATAGTGATCTGTATCAGAAAGGTCCGGGAAGGCACGTGGGAGTAGCGGTTTGTTTGTTACTGGGAGCTCCAATGTTAGGCGGGTCACGGAACCCCTCAGGAACATAGCGGCTACGGCGGGGAAGAAGTCCAACGTTGACTCGGTGTGCCTGCCGGGGGGCCTCGTTCGGGATGTGGAAGTGGCTCTTCCGGCGGCTATCGAGAGCTAGGGGTGCAGCCAGCTGCACATGTCGGCACCAACGACGCCTGTCGTCGGGGTTCTGAGGAAATCCTTGGTTCCTTTAGACGGCTGGATAAATTAGCGAAGGCGGCCTCCATTTCTCGAGAAGTGGAAGCAAAGCTGACGATCTGCAACATCGTACCCAGGGTAGACCGGGGCCCTATGGTTTGGAGTCGAGTTGAGAATGTAAACCACAGGATACGTCGACTCTGTGACGAATATGGTTGCAAATGGTTCAAATGGCTCTGAGCACTATGGGACTTAACATCTATGGTCATCAGTCCCGTAGAACTTAGAACTACTTAAACCTAACTAACCTAAGGACATCACACAACACCCAGTCATCACGAGGCAGAGAAAATCCCTGACCCCTCCGGGAATCGAACCCGGGAACCCAGGCGCGGGATGCGAGAACGCTACCGCACGACCACGAGCTGCGGACGAATATGGTTGCAGATTCCTCGAACTACGTTATGGGGTGGAAGGCTGTAGGACGCCCCTCGACAGATCAGGGCTGCACCACACACAGGAAGCAGCCACATGGGTAGCACAGTACTTGTGGCGTGCACATGATGGTTCTTTAGATTAGGTTCCTCTACACGGGAAACAAACCGTTGGCCTGAAAAATTACCAGTTCATGACTATGGTGTGAGTGTGCCAACTGTAAAAATTGTTAGTTCGCCTAAACAGGTCATTCCAAAGGATTTAAATTTGCTAAATCTCATATTAGTAAATTGTCGAAATGTCTGTAGCAAGATCCCCGAGCTGCTCTACAAAATAAACAGTAGCAATGACAATATTATACTAGGTACCGAAATCAGGTTAAAACCAGACAAACAGCAGTGAAATCTTGAACTCGGATTGGACAATGTTTAGGAATGATAGGACTGATGCTATGGGAGGTGCTGTGTTCATTGCAGTTAAAAGCTGTATAAACGCAGTTGAGATCGATTCTGGGTCGGACTTTGAAATAGTCTGGATAGAGCTGTCAACCGGACAAGGATTGACCATTGT
Organism: Schistocerca cancellata; assembly: GCF_023864275.1. Taxonomy (NCBI): domain Eukaryota; kingdom Metazoa; phylum Arthropoda; class Insecta; order Orthoptera; family Acrididae; genus Schistocerca; species Schistocerca cancellata. The sequence goes on from NC_064630.1 coordinate 7,659,580, forward strand.
ATTAGGATGTTTTCATAGACCACCAGCATCCGCAACAAACGTCACAGAACGTTTCAGGGAAAGTCGTGAGTACATAGGAAATAAATATCCAAATTATCCATTAGTTGTAGGAGGCGACTTTTATCTGGCATCTATTGACTGGGAAAATTACACGTTTATCACACGGAGCAGATGCAAAGACTCATGTGAAGTTATTCTAGGAGCGCTCTCGACATACAACCTTGAGCAATTGGTTAGAAAACCAACTCGAGAAGGGAACGTTAGATATCTTGGCGCTGGCCGAGGGGGCCGAGCGGTTCTAGGCGCTACAGTCCGGAACCGCGTGACCGCTACGGTCGCAGTTCCGAATCCTGCCTCAGGCATGGTTGTGTGTGATGTCCTTAGGTTAGTTAGATTTAAGTAGTTCTAAGTTCTAGGGGACTGATGACCTCAGAAGTTGAATCCCATAGTGCTCAGAGCCATTTGAACCAAGATATCTTGGCGACAAACAGACCCGATCCTTTTGAGGAAGTTAATCTAGAAGAAGGTATTAGCGACCATAATGTCGCTGTGGCTTCTATGTCAGTGGACGTTGCAAAAAAACCAAAGAAACAGCGTAGAATTTTCTTCTTTGGGAAAGCAAATAAAAGTGTCATTAATAAATATCTTCATAGTCAGCTCCAATCATTCACCACGGGACACAAATATACTGACCATCTTTGGTCGGAATTTAAAGGTATTGCCCACTACGTGCTAGAGAAGTGTTGCCTAGCAGAAATATAGGGGAGGGAAAGGATCCACCTTGGTACAACAAACATATTAGGAAGTTGCTGAGAAAGCAGAGAATTTTGCACACTCGTGTTAAGCGTAGTTATGCCCCGCTGACAAACAGAAATTATGCGAAATGAAAGCAGCTGTTAAAAGGTCAATGAGAGATTTTTTTAATGAATTTGAAAGCAACATTTTATCTGAAAATTCTAAAAATAGCCCCAAAAAATGTTGGTCGTACGTAAAATCTATGAACGCTACAAGTAATTCAGTACCTTCTCTTTATGACAGTATGGGGAATGTAACGGATGATGATAAACAGAAGGCCGAAATTCTAAACCTGGCTTTCAAAACTCGTTTACGGTAGAGGACTGCAGCACCATTCCCAGTTTCAGTTCTCGAACAAATGCAAGGATGGCTGACATAGTGGTTAGTGTATTTGAGATTTTAAAGCAGTTAAGATCGTTAGACGCCAGGGAGGCGTCTTGCTCAGACGGTATCCCTGTAAGTTTATATGTTGACTATGCTACAAATATAGCACCATTCTTATCCATCATCTATCAGAGATAATTGTAACTGCGGAAAGTTTCACTGGACTAGGAGAAAGCCAAGGTCATAGAGATCTATGAAAAGGGTAGAAAATCGGATGCACATAATTACCGGCCAAATTCACTGACATCAATTTGTTGTACAATTGTGGAACGTATTTTGTGTTCAGACATAATGACCTTTCTAGACTCTGAGAAGCCCAGCTGCAGAAGCCAGCTCGGTTTTAGGAAAGAGCGGTCATGCGAGACACAGCTCGCCCTCTTTGTGCATGATATACAACAGGCTCTGGATACCGGCTCCCAGGTTGATGCCATATTTCTCGACTTTCGAAAGGCGTTCGACTCAGTTGCGCACCGTCGCTTGCTCCAAAAAGTGCACCCTTACGGTCTATCCGATGACATATGCGGTTGGATAGAAAGTTTTCTAACGGACGGGGAGCAGTATGTCGTCCTGAATGGGGTGACTTCAACAGAAACAAGCGTAACTGTGGGTATGCCCCAGGGCAGCGTAATACGAGGTGCATTCAAGTTCTAAGGCCTCCGATTTTTTTTCTAATTAACTACTCACCCGAAATCGGTGAAACTGGCGTCACTTCTCGACGTAATCGCCCTGCAGGCGTACACATTTTTCACAACGCTGACGCCATGATTCCATGGCAGCGGCGAAGGCTTCTTTAGGAGTCTGTTTTGACCACTGGAAAATCGCTGAGGCAATAGCAGCACGGCTGGTGAATGTGCGGCCACGGAGAGTGTCTTTCATTGTTGGAAAATGCCAAAAGTCACTAGGAGCGAGGTCAGGTGAGTAGGGAGCATGAGGAATCACTTCAAAGTTGTTATCACGAAGAAACCGTTGCGTAACGTTAGCTCGATGTGCGGGTGCGTTGTCTTGGTGAAACAGCACACGCGCAGCCCTTCCAGGACGTTTTTGTTGCAGTGCAGGAAGGAATTTGTTCTTCAAAACATTTTCGTAGCATGCACCTGTTACCGTAGTGCCCTTTGGAACGCAATGGGTAAGGATTACGCCCTCGCTGTCCCAGAACATGGACACCATCGTTTTTTCAGCACTAGCGGTTACCCGAAATTTTTTTGGTGGCAGTGAATCTGTGTGCTTCCATTGAGCTGACTGGCGCTTTGTTTCTGGATTGAAAAATGGCATCCACGTCTCATCCATTGTCACAACCGACGAAAAGAAAGTCCCATTCATGCTGTCGTTGCGCGTCAACATTGCTTGGCAACATGCCACACGGGCAGCCATGTGGTCATCCGTCAGCATTCGTGGCACCCACCTGGATGACACTTTTCGCATTTTCAGGTCGTCATGCAGCATTGTGTGCACAGAACCCACAGAAATGCCAACTCTGGAAGCGATCTGTTCAACAGTCATTCGGCGATCCCCCAAAACAATTCTCTCCACTTTCTCGATCCTGTCGTCAGACCGGCTTGTGTGAGCCCGAGGTTGTTTCGGTTTGTTGTCACACGATGTTCTGCCTTCATTAAACTGTAGCACCCACGAACGCACTTTCGACACATCCATAACTGCATCACCACATGTCTCCTTCACCTGTCGATAAATTTCAATTAGTCTCACACCACGCAAATTCAGAAAACCAATGATTGCACGCTGTTCAAGTAAGGAAAACGTCGCCATTTTAAGTATTTAAAACAGTTCTCATTCTCGCCGCTGGCGGTAAAATTCCATCTGCCGTGTGGTGCTGCCATCGTATTGACAATGAATGCGGCCTCATTTTAAAACAATGCGCATGTTTCTATCTCTTTCCAGTCCGGAGAAAAAAAAATCGGAGGCCTTAGAACTTGAATGCTGCTTTTTACGATATACATAAACGATCTGGTTGATGGCTTTGACAGCGGCATTAGACTGTTTGCCGATGATGCTGTAGTCTACAGGAATGTAGTATCACACGAAATTTGTGAACAAATCAATGAGGATTTGCAAAAAATAAATGCGTGGTGTAATGACTGGCAGTTATCTCTCAATATTAGTAAGTGTTACCTACTACGTATGACCAGGCGAAAATCCCCATTGATGTACGAGTACAAAATAAATGCCCAGTCTTTGGAAACGGTAACATCCGTCAAGTATCTGAGTATGACTGTTCGAAATGATCTCAAATGGAATGATCACATTACACAAGTAACGGGCAAGGCGAACGCTAGATTGCGGTTTATTGGTAGAATCTTGAAGCGATGCAGTCCTTAAACAAAGGAAATTGCTTACAATACGTTAGTTCGTCCAGTCTTAGAGTATTGTTCGTCTGTATGGGACCCTTACCAGTTGCGTCTGATTCAAGAGATTGAGAAGGTCCAAAGAAGAGCGCCAAGCTTCGTGACCGGTACACTTAGCCATCGCGACAGCGTTTCAAATCTCACTGAAAGTTTGAAGTAGGAGACACTTGCAGACAGACGACGCGCTAAACGGAAGAGGCTGCTCACTAAATTCCGAAATCCGATCTTCGCCGAGGATGTAGAGCATATATTATTACCACCTACTTTCAAATCGCGCAATGATCACCATTCAAAGATAAGGGAAATTAGAGCTCCTTCTAAGGCGTTCAGACAGCCGTTTTTACTCGCGCGATCCGCCAGTGGAACAGAGGGGGGCGGGGGGGGGGGAGGGAATATAACTTTCGTGCGAATTGAGCCCTCCGCCACACACCGCTTGGTGGCTAGCGGAGTATATATTTAGATATGACAAAATACTCACACTTGTGCTGATGCTCGTCACGAAAGGTATGATGTAATCGTATACTGTAACAGATATATTATGTAATTTCTGCTTTCATTCGATTAGATCATAAAAACCTTCTTGGGAGCTTTGAGAAGTAATCGATTTGTTTTGAAACGTAGCAGTTAGCAGTACCGTTTGAGTCAATTACTTAACTAAATATCTATCATGGGTATATATTTGTTAAAGTAGGTACTGTTTATTATCTTGTCTGGTGTGAAAGTTTGGCAATAAACTCTAGTGTTCGTAATAACTGGCGGCATAATTAGGACCTGCATTTAGACTTTTCTGATTTTTAAAACATTAACCACGATCATAGTATCATTGATCATAGAGATTCCTAGTTAATTACTGACAACACCGGACGAGACGACCGAAATATTGCACTTACACGCCCAGATCGTAAATTGCTTTAACTGGCAGCATAACGTGTGGACGCTAAGTCGTAATTCAATAGTTGTGCATCATCTTGTATGTCGAAACGGAAGAAGATTTTCTACTACATAACATTTGATATTTCCAGACGAACTGTGGTTCTTTAATCTCTTAAGAATTTTATATGTCCTGAAAACGAAACTTTGAGTCAGTTTCCAACAACTAACATTTCAAAATGTATTTAACTTTTTAATTAGTTTTTGTTAATACAGCGGCTTGCAAATCTTAAGGACGAAAGTATCTTTCGTATGATGTGTCACCGTTAATCAACATAGCTCGGTGAATCTTGGACCAAACATAAAAGGAACTGCTAAACTATATTAGAGACGGTAAGTGAAATAAATATATTGAGACTAACAGGAATATCACTTTTACTGAAAGCCACTAATTATGCTGAAGTCACCGCGTTTTAAGTTGGTCCCTTCACGTTACAGTAGGCGGGATATTGTTCTCAGTAGCGTGGCTGACCACCACGGAGCATGCTCTGCAACTTGCTCCCACGGTGACGACAAGGTTAGCGAGGAATTCTTGTGGTAGGGCTTTCCACCCCCCCACCCCCCACCCCCACCCAAGTCAGCGCAGTTGAGGACTGGTCGTTGTTGCATGTTGCCGGGCCACAATACATCCCCCCCCCCCCCCCCATCCCAAACGTGCTCAATACGATTTAAGTGGTGAAAAGGTCAGGCCTGTCCATTCGCCGAATATCCTCTTGTTCCAAGAGATTGTCCAGCTACAATGTTCGATCTGTTCTACCTTTGTCATCCACAAAAATAGAGAAGAATTAAATGACGACCCACAAGAATGTATGAAGATTGTATCTGTTGTTTCGGACACACGGGGAGCGTGCAAGGGATAAAGCCCTGCAGCCGCACTATCGTCTGTGCCCACGGTGGCTCAGACGAGTAGAGCGTCTGCCATCTAAGCAGGAGATCCCGGGTTCGAGTCCCAGTCGGGGCACACATTTTCAACTGTCCCCTTTGATGTATATGAACGCATGTCGGCAGCTTAGGGTCTTGATTTAGTTATCATTTCAACAATAATGTTCCTGTCTGTTCTGTAAAAATTTAAACTGCGAAACGCAGTAAGAACACCAAGAAACGATAACAGTAGTAAGGTAAGACATACACGATTCTGTGATTTCGGCCAGACACAAAAGAGAGGATTCTAATCGTTTGCATCTTTCTTCGGACATAAAACATAAATTCTTGCCATTTTGGGCGTTTAATGAATACAGAAATTCCGAGACAGCAATTACACTCCTGGAAATGGAAAAAAGAACACATTGACACCGGTGTGTCAGACCCACCATACTTGCTCCGGACACTGCGAGAGGGCTGTACAAGCAATGATCACACGCACGGCACAGCGGACACACCAGGAACCGCGGTGTTGGCCGTCGAATGGCGCTAGCTGCGCAGCATTTGTGCACCGCCGCCGTCAGTGTCAGCAGTTTGCCGTGGCATACGGAGCTCCATCGCAGTCTTTAACACTGGTAGCATGCCGCGACAGCGTGGACGTGAACCGTATGTGCAGTTGACGGACTTTGAGCGAGGGCGTATAGTGGGCATGCGGGAGGCCGGGTGGACGTACCGCCGAATTGCTCAACACGTGGGGCGTGAGGTCTCCACAGTACATCGATGTTGTCGCCAGTGGTCGGCGGAAGGTGCACGTGCCCGTCGACCTGCGACCGGACCGCAGCGACGCACGGATGCACGCCAAGACCTTAGCATCCTACGTAGGGGACCGCACCACCACTTCCCAGCAAATTAGGGACACTGTTGCTCCTGGGGTATCGGCGAGGACCATTCGCAACCGTCTCCATGAAGCTGGGCTACGGTCCCGCACACCGTTAGGCCGCCTTCCGCTCACGCCCCAACATCGTGCAGCCCGCCTCCAGTGGTGTCGCGACAGGCGTGAATGGAGGGACGAATGGAGACGTGTCGTCTTCAGCGATGAGAGTCGCTTCTGCCTTGGAGCCAATGATGGTCGTATGCGTGTTTGGCGCCGTGCAGGTGAGCGCCACAATCAGGACTGCATACGACCGAGGCACACAGGGCCAACACCCGGCATCATGGTGTGGGGAGCGATCTCCTACACTGGCCGTACACCACTGGTGATCGTCGAGGGGACACTGAATAGTGCACGGTACATCCAAACCGTCATCGAACCCATCGTTCTACCATTCCTAGACCGGCAAGAGAACTTGCTGTTCCAACAGGACAATGCACGTCCGCATGTATCCCGTGCAACCCAACGTGCTCTAGAAGGTGTAAGTCAACTACCCTGGCCAGCAAGATCTCCGGATCTGTCCCCCATTGAGCATGTTTGGGACTGGATGAAGCGTCGTCTCACGCGGTCTGCACGTCCAGCACGAACGCTGGTCCAACTGAGGCGCCAGGTGGAAATGGCATGGCAAGCCGTTCCACAGGACTACATCCAGCATCTCTACGATCGTCTCCATGGGAGAATAGCAGGCAGCATTGCTGCGAAAGGTGGATATACACTGTACTAGTGCCGACATTGTGCATGCTCTGTTGCATGTGTCTATGTGCCTGTGGTTCTGTCAGTGTGATCATGTGATGTATCTGACCCCAGGAATGTGTAAATGAAGTTTCCCCTTCCTGGGACAATGAATTCACGGTGTTCTTATTTCAATTTCCAGGAGTGTATATTCAGGGTCATTTGTTTCTGCAAATCAATAATCGAGAATTTGTCACGGCTTGTTTCTGCTAATTCGTTTTCAGGAAACATGAGTATTATAAATCTTTTGATTACATGAAAATTAGAATATTACATGTTACACGTCCCCCGAAGAAGCTACCACTCCAAGTGCTTTTGTATTCACTCGTATAGATAATGTTTGAGATGCTGAGTAGATTATCATGGTAACTTGAAACACACATACACCATGCACATGTTGTAAGTAACAATACATTTTGTCAGAATTACTAGCATATTATGGACAGATTTCAGACATTAATCTGCGTTTCTGTCAGATAACTAGTATGGCCTTGAAGTCATAGGTGACTTATTAATGCATTGAAGTACGATTTGAATTGTCGTTTCTGCTCATACACTGTTAAATGAGGTGCGTAACGTAAACACCAGGGCAGTAGGCCCACTTATTCTTGGTTTCTCGTCCCCTGGAATTCGAACTGCTAATTCGTCGACTACTCTCGCTGCCTACTCTGGTAGCCAGATCATACTGTACGCCAGATGCCTGACATTATAGTCTTAATCAATTAATACTGTATTTTCTTTCAATGAGACGTAATTATAGCAACCAGCATAATTTTCTGTCTGCAGCTCGTGGTCGTGCGGTAGCGTTCTCGCTTCTCGCGCCCGGGTTCCCGCGTTCGATTCCCGGCGGGGTCAGGGATTTTCTCTGCCTCGTGATGACTGGGTGTTGTGTGCTGTCCTTAGGTTAGTTAGGTTTAAGTAGTTCTAAGTTCCAGGGGACTGATGACCATAGATGTTAAGTCCCATAGTGCTCAGAGCCATTTGAATCTGCTTAGTGTATTCAGCTCCTGGTCTCCCCCTACGATTTTTACCCTCCACGCTGCCCTCCAATACTAAATTGGTGATCCCTTGATGCCTCAGAACATGTCCTACCAACCGATCCCTTCTTCTCGTCAAGATGTGTCACAAACTTCTCTTCTCCCCAATCCTATTCAATAATTATGTGATCCACCCATCTAATCTTCAGCATTCTTCTGTAGCACCACATTTCGAAAGCTTCTATTCTCTTCTTGTCCAAACTATTTACCGTCCATGTTTCACTTCCATACATGGCTACACTCCATACAAATACTTTCAGAAATGACTTCCTGATACTTAAATCTATACTCGATGTTAACAAATTTCTCTTCTTCAGAAACGCTTTCCTTGCCATTGCCAGTCTACATTTTATATCCTCTCTACTTCGACCATCATCAGTTATTTTGCTCCCAAAATAGCAAAACTCCTTTACTACTTTAAGTGTCTCATTTCCTAATCTAATACCCTCAACATCACCCGACTTAATTCGACTACATTCCATTATCCTCGTTTTGCTTTTGTTGATGTTCATCTTATATCCTCCCTTCAAGACACCATCCATTCCGTTCAACTGCTCTTCCAAGTCCTTTGCTGTCTCTGACAGATTTACAATGTCATCGGCGAACCTCAAACTTTTTATTTCTTCTCCATGGATTTTTCCCCCCCCATGAACCATGGACCTTGCCGTTGGTGGGGAGGCTTGCGTGCCTCAGCGATACAGATGGCCGTACCGTAGGTACAACCACAACAGAGGGGTATCTGTTGAGAGGCCAGACAAACGTGTGGTTCCTGAAGAGGGGCAGCAGCCTTTTCAGTAGTTACAAGGGCAACAGTCTGGATGATTGACTGATCTGGCCTTGTAACAATAACCAAAACGGCCTAGCTGTGCTGGTACTGCGAACGGCTGAAAGCAAGGGGAAACTACGGCCGTAATTTTTCCCGAGGGCATGCAGCTTTACTGTATGATTAAATGATGATGGCGTCCTCTTGGGTAAAATATTCCGGAGGTAAAATAGTCCCCCATTCGGATCTCCGGGCGGGGACTACTCAAGAGGATGTCGTTATCAGCAGAAAGAAAACTGGCGTTCTACGGATCGGAGCGTGGAATGTCAGATCCCTTAATCGGGCAGGTAGGTTAGAAAATTTAAAAAGGGAAATGGATAGGTTAAAGTTAGATATAGTGGGAATTAGTGAAGTTCGGTGGCAGGAGGAACAAGACTTCTGGTCAGGTGAATACAGGGTTATAAACACAAAGTCAAATAGGGGTAATGCAGGAGTAGCTTTAATAATGAATAGGAAAATAGGAATGCGGATAAGCTACTACAAACAGCATAGTGAACGCATTATTGTGGCCAAGATAGATACGAAGCCCACACCTACTACAGTAGTACAAGTTTATATGCCAACTAGCTCTGCAGATGACGAAGAAATTGAAGAAATGTATGATGAAATAAAAGAAATTATTCAGATAGTGAAGGGAGACGAAAATTTAATAGTCATGGGTGACTGGAATTCGAGTGTAGGAAAAGGGAGAGAAGGAAACGTAGTAGGTGAATATGGATTGGGGCTAAGAAATGAAAGAGGAAGCCGCCTGGTACAATTTTGCACAGAGCACAACTTCATCATAGCTAACACTTGGTTTAAGAATCACGATAGAAGGTTGTATACATGGAAGAACCCTGGAGACACTAAAAGGTATCAGATAGATTATATAATGGTAAGACAGAGATTTAGGAACCAGGTTTTAAATTGTAAGACATTTCCAGGAGCAGATGTGGACTCTGACCACAATCTATTGGTTATGAACAGTAGATTAAAACTGAAGAAACTGCAAAAAGGTGGGAATTTAAGGAGATGGGACCTGGATAAACTGAAAGAACCAGAGGTTGTACAGAGTTTCAGGGAGAGCATAAGGGAACAATTGACAGGAATGGGGGAAAGAAATACAGTAGAAGAAGAATGGGTAGCTTTGAGGGATGAAGTAGTGAAGGCAGCAGAGGATCAAGTAGGTAAAAAGACGAGGGCTAGTAGAAATCCTTGGGTAACAGAAGAAATATTGAATTTAATTGATGAAAGGAGAAAATATAAAAATGCAGTAAATGAAGCAGGCAAAAAGGAATACAAACGCCTCAAAAATGAGATCGACAGGAAGTGCAAAATGGCTAAGCGGGGATGGCTAGAGGACAAATGTAAGGATGTAGAGGCGTATCTCACTAGGGGTAAGATAGATACTGCCTACAGGAAAATTAAAGAGACTTTTGGAGATAAGAGAATCACTTGTATGAACATCAAGAGCTCAGATGGAAACCCAGTTCTAAGCAAAGAAGGAAAAGCAGAAAGGTGGAAGGAGTATATAGAGGGTCTATACGAGGGCGATGCACTTGAGGACAATATTATGGAAATGGAAGAGGATGTAGATGAAGATGAAATGGGAGATACGATACTGCGTGAAGAGTTTGACAGAGCACTGAAAGACCTGAGTCGAAACAAGGCCCCCGGAGTAGACAACATTCCATTGGAACTACTGACGGCCTTGGGAGAGCCAGTCCTGACAAAACTCTACCATCTGGTGAGCAAGATGTATGAAACAGGCGAAATACCCTCAGACTTCAAGAAGAATATAATAATTCCAATCCCAAAGAAAGCAGGTGTTGACAGATGTGAAAATTACCGAACAATCAGTTTAATAAGCCACAGCTGCAAAATACTAAAACGAATTCTTTACAGACGAATGGAAAAACTAGTAGAAGCCAACCTCGGGGAAGATCAGTTTGGATTCCGTAGAAATACTGGAACACGTGAGGCAATACTGCCCTTACGACTTATCTTAGAAGAAAGATTAAGGAAAGGCAAACCTACGTTTCTAGCATTTGTAGACTTAGAGAAAGCTTTTGACAATGTTGACTGGAATACTCTCTTTCAAATTCTAAAGGTGGCAGGGGTAAAATACGGGGAGCGAAAGGCTATTTACAATTTGTACAGAAACCAGATGGCAGTTATAAGAGTCGAGGGACATGAAAGGGAAGCAGTGGTTGGGAAGGGAGTGAGACAGGGTTGTAGCCTCTCCCCGATGTTATTCAATCTGTATATTGAGCAAGCAGTAAAGGAAACAAAAGAAAAATTCGGGGTAGGTATTAAAATCCATGGAGAAGAAATAAAAACTTTGAGGTTCGCCGATGACATTGTAATTCTTTCAGAGACAGCAAAGGACTTGGAAGAGCAGTTGAACGGAATGGATGGTGTCTTGAAGGGAGGATATAAGATGAACATCAACAAAAACAAAACGAGAACAATGGAATGTAGTCGAATTAAGTCGGGTGATGTTGAGGGTATTAGATTAGGAAATGAGACACTTAAAGTAGTAAAGGAGTTTTGCTATTTGGGGAGCAAAATAACTGATGATGGTCGAAGTAGAGAGGATATAAAATGTAGACTGGCAATGGCAAGGAAAGCGTTTCTGAAGAAGAGAAATTTGTTAACATCGAGTATAGATTTAAGTGTCAGGAAGTCATTTCTGAAAGTATTTGTATGGAGTGTAGCCATGTATGGAAGTGAAACATGGACGATAAATAGTTTGGACAAGAAGAGAATAGAAGCTTTCGAAATGTGGTGCTACAGAAGAATGCTGAAGATTAGATGGGTAGATCACATAACTAATGAGGAAGTATTGAATAGGATTGGGGAGAAGAGAAGTTTGTGGCACAACTTGACCAGAAGAAGGGATCGGTTGGTAGGACATGTTCTGAGGCATCAAGGGATCACCAATTTAGTATTGGAGGGCAGCGTGGAGGGTAAAAATCGTAGGGGGAGACCAAGAGATGAATACACTAAGCAGATTCAGAAGGATGTAGGTTGCAGTAAGTACTGGGAGATGAAGAAGCTTGCACAGGATAGAGTAGCATGGAGAGCTGCATCAAACCAGTCTCAGGACTGAAGACCACAACAACAACATGGATTTTAATACCTACTCCAAATTTTTCTTTTGTTTCCTTTACTGCTTGCTCAATATACAGATTGAATAACATCGGGGACAGGTTACAACCCTGTCTTACTCCCTTCCCAACCAATGCTTCCCTTTCATGTCCCTCGACTCTTATAACTGCCATCTGGTTTCTGTACAAATTGTAAATAGCCTTTCGCTCCCTGTATTTTACTCCTGCCACCTTTAGAATTTGAAAGAGAGTATTCCAGTCAACATTGTCAAAAGCTTTCTCTAAGTCTACAAATGCTAGAAACGTAGGTTTGCCTTTCCTTAATCTTTCTTCTAAGATAAGTCGTAAGGGCAGTATTGCCTCACGTGTTCCAGTATTTCTACGGAATCCAAACTGATCTTCCCCGAGGTCGGCTTCTACTAGTTTTTCCATTCGTCTGTAAAGAATTCGTGTTAGTAGTTTGCAGCTGTGGCTTATTAAACTGATGCTGCCTTTAGTACATGAAATTTTACGATGGTCCGCATCAAAATGATTGCGGCAAATTGCCACCTACTAGATCCAGTAATCTTTCAGCATTTCACGGCGTAAATATACAGCTGAATGTGCAAGAAGAATACGCAAGTGTGTTTCCTTACTAATGCGATCGTTTTCGTTATCCTCGTACGTTCTCGTTCACGCTGAAGCAGGGTCGTGATGGCGTTTCACGAGTCTTCCATGTTGTTCCAGAGATCTGCAGCCGCAGTATTTCGTACTGTAACACGGAGAACGGATATCGCAGCGGTGCGAACTAGTCCCCTTGTTTGCGCTGGGCGCCGCTGGAATTCCCAGTATGCGGGCAGCTGGGCCGAACTTCTCTCACTTCTCAGGGCCTAACTGGCTGCTGCAGTTCAACTGTGGCTGGCATGTTCCGAAACTTGGCGCCGCTCTGTGCTAACAGATCGCTGTTAGTGTTATTAACTCCACTAATTACTGTCGTAACAACGACCCAGCACTTCTGCTGCGGAATGACTGTGTTCTCTGCCGAATACTATCTTTGGTGACGGCGCATCATGCGCAGAAATTTATTGTACCTATAAATACACAGTTTTACGTTTATCAAAGAGAAACACATAAGAGCTCGTTTATATTTGCATTAATACTGCAAAAAAAATTCTTCTTACCTTCTTTATTTCACATGGTGAATCGTCATGCTTCAGGCATACCCCCAAATGTACAAAAACCATTCCATAATGACGGTTCCGACTGCTGCGATTCTAGAACGATGATGGAGGTAAAGGAAGTGCTTTAGCACAAAGATGTTAAGGGTTATGTGGCCACTTTTTGACCAGCTGCCTGTTGGTTTCTGTATAGGGTTCTTCGGCCGACGTTTGCTTGCGAATTTTTCTGACATTTCGCCAGCACGATTGGCCGGCAACGTCAAAGCTTTACCCTCCATTGCTGGTGGTGTAATGGAGTCGAGATCGCAGCCGCAAGTTATGTGTACCTGGTGCGCCTAGGTCCCTGGCTCACCGACGTATAAAATGGCAAGTCACTTGGCCTCTCTCCTCCAGCAGAACGTGGTGAATACTGACACATACACAGGGAACTCAGGATATCTCACTGGGAAGCTGAAGTAGCTAAAACTTGGGCCAAATGACATCTACGTTAGCACTGCTCTCGTGTCTTTGTTTATCAAAGTGCCATTCAGTGGCTCTGGAGCACACTGGTTCCATTTTCATGCACGGCATCACAAAGCTCCTTCATTCATGTCTCACGAGCTGCTTCACGTGGAATGGAAACTTCTACGAACACTTTTAAAGAGTCGCCATGGGTGGTCCTCTTAATCCAGTGATGGTCAACTTTTTCATGAAACATTTCGGAGCACAAGCAACGGATTTGACACCGTGTAAACCTAATGTGTGGTACAGATACGTTGACGATACCTTCATTGTACGGAGACATCGTGAGGAACAGTTTGGTGATTTCCTAACACTAGTGAACAGCCACAACGCCAACATAAAATTTACCGCGTAAGTACCAAAGAAGAAACATCTACCCTTTCTAGATGTTGTGGTCACAATGGTTTAGTGAAACCTGGGACAATGCTTGCATCGAAAACCGACACACACGTTCCGACCTCTGCATAAACGGTCAAATCACCACCCAAGCCGGAGAAAAAGCATAATAAATACGTAAGTCTTCAGGCTTTCGTAGCTGTTGTCACTGAAGTTAAAATCTTCTGGGTTATTAGGCCGCGTCATATTTTTTCTAAAATGATCGATGTTTCGACCCCTCTGCTGGGATCTTCCTCAGGATCTTTTGGTGTCCACTACTGCTAGAATATTAGCCTATGAATATGCCCTACCGATGGTAGCCATATGAATTTTAACGAATATTATCACTTCTCCAGCACGAACACGAGAAAACTCCCCTTTATTAGATGACGCGACACTCGTTTCTGTCAGTGTTCTAGCAGTAGTGGACACGAAAAGATCCTGAGGAAGATCCCAGCAGAGGGGTCGAAAAGTCGATCATTTTAGAAGAAATATGACGCAGCCTTATAATCCAGAAGATTTAAAAGAAATGGTTCTGAGCACTATGGGACTTAACATCTGTGGTCATCAGTCCCCTAGAACTTAGAACTACTTTAAACCTAACTAACCTAAGGACATCACACACATCCATGCCCGAGACAGGATTCGAACCTGCGACCGTAGCTGCGCGCCTAGAACCGCTAGACCACCGCGGCCGGCCCAGAAGATCTTAACTTCAATGATAAATACGATCGTAACGCAAGCAAGAGGAAAATGTGAGCCACAGCATCTCAGACACGAGATGCGGCAGTTGGAATGCGTTCAGAGGAGCAATGGGTACTTCACAAGTTACACTATGTGATCAAAACTATCCGGACTCCTGGCTGAAAATCACTTACAAGATCGTGGCACCCTCCATCGGTATTGTTGGAATTCAGCATGGTGTTAGCCCACCCGTAGCCTTGATAACAGCTTCCACTCTCGCTGGCATGCTTGAAGGTTTCTTGGGGAATATACAGCCCATTCTTCACTGAGTGCTGCACGGAGGATAGGTATCGATGTAGGTCGGTGAAGCCTAGTACGAAGTCGGCGTTCCAAAACGTCCCAAAGGTGTTCTATAGGACTCAGGTTAGGACTCTGTGCAGGTCAGTCCATTACAGGGATGTTATTGTCGTGTCAACCACTCCGCCACAGGCTGTGCATTATGAACAGCTGCTCGATCGTGTTGAAAGATGCAATCGCCATGCCCGAATTGCTTTTCAACAGTGGGAAGCGAGAAGGTGCTTAAAACATCAATGTAGGCCTGTGCTGTGATAGTGCCACGCAAAACAACAAGGGGTGCAAGTCCCCTCCATGGCCGGCCAGTGTGGCCGTGCGGTTCTAGGGGCTTCAGTCTGGAACCGCGTTACCGCTACGGTCGCAGGTTCCTATCCTCCCTCGGGCATGGATGTGTGTGATGTCCTTAGGTTAGCTAGGTTTAAGTAGTTCTAAGTACTAGGGGACTGATGACCACAGATTTTAAGTCCCATAGTGCTCAGAGCCATTTGATTTTTCCCCTCCATGAAAAACATGACCGTACAAAAACACCACCGCCTCCGAATTTTACTGTTAGTGCTACACACGCTGGCAGAAGGTGTTCACCGAGCATTCGCCACACCCACACCCCGCCATCGTTTAGCATTTACCGGCGTGATGTGTGGCTTATGAGCAGCCGCTTCACCATGAAATCAAGTTTTCTCACCTGCTGCCTAGCTTTCATAGTACTTGCAGTGAATCCTGATGCAGTTTGCAATTCCTGTGTGATGGTCTGGATAGATATCTGCCTAGTGCACATTACGACCCTCTTCAGCTGTCGGCGGTCTCTGTCAGTCAACAGACGAGGTCGGCCTGTACGCTTTTCTGCTGTACGTACGTTTCCCTTCACGTTTACTCTTCACTATAACATCGGAAACAGTGGACCTAGGGATGATTAGGAGTGCGGAAATCTCACGTACAGGCATATGACACAAATTACACCTGAATAATACAGTATGTTATAAAAAAGTTTGAATTTAAGCGTTCCAACTTAGAAATAAATCAATAAACCGTCATAGTAAGAGCTGATTTACCACAAGAGTGAGTGTGTTGCGTAGGTTACTGACTTACGGGCGCAGTCACCAATATTTTGGACCAGTAAAAATGGTCTAGTACTGAAAACTGTAAAACTTACGTTTGATAAGAAGATCAACTGAGAGGAATTTTCTCTGAAGAACTGTCAGGTGACAAAAGTATCAACTGCACATTCAATTAAAAAACCTTAAGCATTAATTTACAATTCGTAGTTCTATTTTCACCCACGTTTAATAAGCGTCCTCTCGTTACAGCTGATGCTACTACGAAAGTAGCATTACTTTTGGGTGCAAAAGCGGGGCAGTTTTGAACATTGCAAAAAAGCTAATTATTTTGATAGATTCATAGAATCGAAATTAATGTTAACCTAGTCTGCAATTCCAAATATTTTGAAAACTTCGGTGTGTAACCATCAACACCAACAGCACATAACAAGAGTGAATCTCTGCTTTCGTTGTCGTCGATAGTAGATGCATAAATTTACGTCTTTAACTGACACCATTCGGGGTAAGGTACGGTGACCTTGAAACAAGAGACTCAGTGATCCAAGCTGACGGCAAGGCGTAGGAAGCCCGATGAAAAGAACCGAAATACGTGGAATCACTATGATCGAAGACAAGGGAATATGAAATTTTCTTTCGATCTGTGACTGTATTACATATAAAAGAACCAGGAACAGTAATGAGCCTTATCTCGGAAATTATCAGATATAATCTTTGCAAGAAGTAACATGGTGAACAGATGGAAGAATAAATTCGAGCAAAATAGTTGGGAGCACCAACAAGAACGTGGTGAGATTTGTACTGAAAAAAAAGTAGCAAATCTTATGATATAATTTAAGATAATACTCAAGGCAATCTAGTAAATACAGTAATTTCGGTTGACTTAAGCAATGTGAGAATAAAGATGAAAATTAAACGCATCAGTTCTATGAAATGAAATGCCAGGAAGTGTTGTGTAGCATCTGTGTAAGAAGAGCTTTCTTGTGACGTGGGGCTACTTGTTTGCTATGGTGGGGCTGTGGGGTGATGGCGAGTGGTAATGCAGCCCACTATAAGGAGAAAAAACTTTCACTATGGGATGCTGCGACCAGTGACAATAAAATGCGTCTTATGTGATTAGTTACTGCTTCGGCGTTGCAAATAAAGCAGCTCTACAGAGGTGATTTCGTCTAGAACTATGGATCTTAAAAGATGGAAATGAAATAAATTAAATAGACTATGTGAAAATTAAAAGCAGGCTTCGGAACTAAGGACTTGAGATCCTGTCGAGATTGCAGCTCGGACCATTTCCTGTCCTCCGAAGTTTCGGGACTGCACCCGGATAATGTCGACTGCTACCCAAAATACCAAAATATTATTAAAAGTGCCATTTGTGTGACAAGAAATCGACGTCAACTGGTCGAATTCCGAAACTTCATGGAATACCCTTTACGCCGGAAAAATTTCAAGAATTGCACTTCCTGTTCATTTGAAAGATAAATATTATTTATTTAGTTATTTAACCTGATCTGATTAGCACTATCAGGCCCTCTCTTTCATCGCACCACAGTTCCACACAGACATTACGACTCTTACATCATAGTGACCTAAGAAATTACAATTTTAATGTGATAAATACTACGAAAACTGTTTGGGTGTCTATGAAGATAATGTAAGTGATACTAATAATGAACCATAAAATGAATTCTGGCGTAAGTCTAGTACTGCTGTTGTTGCAGCCAAACATAATGATAATCTACATCTACATCTACATTTATACTCCGCAAGCCACCCAACGGTGTGTGGCGGAGGGCACTTTACGTGCCACTGTCATTATCTCCCTTTCCTGTTCCAGTCGCGTATGGTTCGCGGGAAGAACGACTGTCTGAAAGCCTCTGTGCGCGCTCTAATCTCTCTAATTTTACATTTGTGATCTCCTCGGGAGGTATAAGTAGGGGGAAGCAATATATTCGATACCTCATCCAGAAACGCACCCTCTCGAAACCTGGCGAGCAAGCTACACCGCGATGCAGAGCGCCTCTCTTGCAGAGTCTGCCACTTGAGTTTGTTAAACATCTCCGTAACGCTATCACGGTTACCAAACAACCCTGTGACGAAACGCGCCGCTCTTCTTTGGATCTTCTCTATCTCCTCCGTCAACCCGATCTGGTACGGATCCCACACTGATGAGCAATACTCAAGTATAGGTCGAACGAGTGTTTTGTAAGCCACCTCCTTTGTTGATGGACTACATTTTCTAAGGACTCTCCCAATGAATCTCAACCTGGTACCCGCCTTACCATAATGATTATAATATAATTATAATAATAATATAATAATAATATTAATAATAATGATGGCAATAATAATAAAAATGATAGTGGCAGATATAAAAAGAATTTGTGGGTTTATAAGTTTAATAATAATCTCATACACAAGACAACCGTTTTCTGATGTAGCGAGAGCTGGGAAAAGGGAATTTATGGAAATTCAGCGATAAACTGGGTACAGGAGAAGCAGCAAGACATCGCCGGTATAGCCAGCGAGAAACTGAACTAATTGTAACTAGGGAGGTATATTGTTGGAGGAAAGAGATGCAGAGACTTAGACCAAGAAATGTAGTAACGAAAGTAGTAAAACTGCTGTTTGGAGAAAAGAACAAATTCACAGAAACAAGTCCTGTCGTAACAAGGGAGTTCTTTCAAGTAATAAACAAAACCGAGTCAGTGCGCGCATGTGGAAGCCAGTTTCTTTCTGAATGGAAATGGTACTACAGTGCCCAGGAAAGAGAAATAACATTCAAAAGATGAATAGAACACTCTGACATTCTCTGGTAATGAAGGCCGACAGCTGCGGATAGAACGATGTGATGTAGTGGTGAGGGACGATGGTGATGACGTGATAGCAATCACCACGGGAGACCTGAAGACGAGAAGGCAGAAATACAAGAAGGCACCAGCAGAGGATAGATGAGTCGCACAAGTGCAAATAAAAGATGGGCACTTCCGAAATTAACACAGAGCAAATGGAAGCGACTTCTTACATAGCCAAAAAAAAAAAAAAAAAATCACCACGGAAGAGCTGAAAATCAGAAGGCAGAAATACAAGAAGGCACCAGCAGAGGATAGATGAGTCGCACAAGTGCAAATAAAAGATGAGGACTTCCGAAATTAACACAGAGCAAATAGAAGCGACTTCTTACACAGCCAAAAAAAAAAAAAAACACAGTAGAAGATACAGACTGAGCCGATCACCGTGGTACCCCATCCTTAACATGGTGTACCATATGGCGAATCAAATAGAGAAAGAAATAAAAAACAAAAATCGTACTGTAGAAAACATGTTTATGAGTTCATTAAATGAAATCGATGAAGCTTTGGGGTACACCTCATGAAGCTAAAAGGAAACGATCAACTTTCGTCAACGAATTTCTCTTTCTGAGACAGATATAGGCCGCTTAGTATTAGGTTTCTATTCAGTGGTTTCAAAAAGCCGTGTCATAGTATTCGTCATGGGTATATACAATATCACGAGAGAGTTGAACATAATATAATCGTAGTTAACTCTGAGAATATTAATACAGTTATCAGCAGGAGCAGTTGTTGATGAGGCAACCCTAGGACTCACTGCCTGCAGATGGATTAAGGCTCAAATCAATGGACAAACCTCAAACGTTGCTGCACTGTATGCATCAAGTTTCCAGCTTGACCAACCAAAAATACGAACAGGAGGTGGATGATTTTTTTTTAAATATGTGGAAAACCCTGTAGCCCAAAACATTGTTATATGGAATAAAAAAAAAACATTTACTCATCTTTCGTCCTAGTTGTAATGTAAAACTTGAAAACTCTGACAGCAAGATCGATACAAAATAACGATATCTTCGAAACATATTTTTTAGGTTATCAATCTTTTGACAGGTTTGATGCAGCCGGCCACTAATTTCACAGCTTTGCCAAACATTTTATGTGAGACTAGCACTTGCGAACTACGTTCTCAATTATTTGCTGAGTGTATCCAAATGTCTGTCTTCCTGTACAGTTCTTACCCTGTAGAGCTCCCTCTAGTACCATGGAAGTTACTCCCTCAACTCTATAAAAACGTCAATTCTTCTTGTCAGTCTTTTCCACTCCATCCTTTCTTCAGCGATTCTACGGAGAACCTCCTCATTCCCTATCTCATTAGGCCATCTAAGTTTCAACGTTCTTCTGTGGGAGACATTTCAAATGCTTCTGTTCTGTTTCGGTTTTCCCACAGACCAATTCTCAATGGCGTACAGCTGTGGTCCATACGTAAATTAGCAGAACTTTCTTCCTCATATTAAGACCTAGTAGGCTTCTCTTGTCCAGGAACGCCCTTTTTACCAGTGGTAGTCTGCTTTTTATGTCCTCCTTGCTCCGTCCGTCATGCCTTATTTTGCTGCATTGGTAGCAGAATTCCTTAATTGATTGGCGACTCCATGTTGTCTTGTGCACTACGACCAGGTAATAGGTATACTTGAAAAAAGAGACAGCACTGGTCGTATATTTTTCTATTGCAAAATCGATTTTCTGTCACTGAGTGACCATCTTCAGTGCTATATTGTATAACAAATTGGGATGCACTGTTGTCACTAAGCTTACGGCAATCACATAGACTCATGGTCTATGTGATTGCCGTAAGCTTAGTGACAACAGTGCATCCCAATTTGTTATACAATATAGCACTGAAGATGGTCACTCAGTGACAGAAAATCGATTTTGCAATAGAAAAATATACGGCCAATGCTGTCTCTTTTTTCAAGAATTCCTTAATTTCGTCTTGTTCGTAATCACTAATTACGACGTCAATTTTCTTGCTGTTCGCATTTCTGCACTTCTCATCACTTTCGTCTTTCTTCAATTTACTCTGAATCAGTATTCTGTACTCATTAGACGATTCATTTCAATCAACAGGTCATGCAGTCGCTCTTCACTTGTAACGCCGGAAATGCATATCCTCCTATTTACATCGATTGTACTATAAATTTGATTTCCTTATATTTGTTACCTGAATATATGACATTTCTGTGTCTTTACATATTGTAATTGTTTTACTATTTGTATATATATTTATGCATTTATGTCGATGTATAATTGGTTTGTTTCGTAAATATTATTTGTATTTTTACGCTGGGTCTTGCCTAGGGAAAACTGCTATCGAACGACTACATCGACAGGTCGTGTGAAGAATCAAAGTGTGTAGGATCTTTGGGAGTGTTAACTGTGGCGCTTGGAGCGCGGGCAGAGAGAGTCTGGCTGGAGTAGCGAGTGGAGCGGGTGTGTTGTGTGAAGCTCCCGAGAGTTGCCGCGCTTTCGGGGTTTGGCAGCGTGTAATTGCGCTCGACTTGCGATGATAGTTTCTGACATGGTGTCGCGGACGGGAAGCATTAGCTGGCGCACATTAAGAGCCCGTTTCGTCTGGTGACCGTGTCGAAAAGAAGGCGCGCCAACATCCAGCTTCTGCAACAGCGACGGCCGACAATGAGTGACTGTCGCAAGCTCCTCGATCGACGGCTTCAAACCTTCAATCAACCAACAAGGAAGACTGGACGCACGTAAAGTTTTAGAAGTGTATGGCAGACCTCAGCTTTTAAAACTGTTCAAATCACAAAATTACAGCAACGTAGCATGAACCTTTGTTGCTCATTGTCCCAGTTGCATTACCAAGCAGGGTCCCTTCCTTTTCCGAAATGAACCCGAGTGTCGTTGAAATTCAAACGCCAACATTAAAGTAATGTAGCTAATTCTATTTCACTGCTTTAATTTCAAAGTTCAGTTAAAGTATTCATAGCTGGCTACAGTATTCAGATTACACAAGCACAAATTAAGAGTGCGAGTTTTGTTACCATATTTTAGCTTACCTGTGACTGCAGTTCAGCTTGGTACGTACTAAATTTTACTATTGTTAATTGTTATGAATCATTTAATTCAAGTTCAAAGTTAAATCTCTTATTTCTAAATTGCATAGATTCAAGTAGCTTTTGAAATGATTGTTGAAGTAGTCCAAGACTAACCGTATTTTACTGAATTTCCATGTGCTTCAGAAAGAAAGCTCACTATTAACTTCAGTCACTAAATTAACTTTCGATTTTCCGGTTTTATTAATTCTTTTGCTAAATTAAGTCAGAGTGTAGCGAAATTTATTACTTCTGACAAACTTTCAGTTTTCACACTACACGTGTCAACCTTCAGTTGCCACGCTTCTAGTGCTAATTATATGTGTAATAACCTTTCTTTTTCAGTTAATATAGTAATTGTCCTTAGGACTGGCGACCGTAATTTCCCCCAAATCTCAAATATCTAATTACCGCTAGTTGATTGTTAACGTAATGGGCGCACATTTACTTTCTTTATTAACTTTACCCCTTTTCAAAATTAATTTCCACCAGTTTCATTAGCATTTTTCGTTTCATTTAGATGTAACCCTTTCCTCCCTCTTTACCGACAAATTAACTTCGGTGACGATTGCTTTTCCCAAATTTCCATTAGGTACACGCGGTTTAATTTTTCACTGTCATTAAGGTCGATAAGTGAGGGGGAGGTTACACACTTTCACTCAGGATAGCAATGTCATCAGCGAATCTCAACACTGATATTCTTTCACGTTGAATTTGAATCCCACTCTCGAACCTTTCCTTTGTTTCCGTCATTGCTTCTGATCTAGTAGTAGGTATGTCCACCTTTGGCGCGGATAACAGCGGCGACGCGTCCTGACATGGAAGCAATGAGACCTTATCAGGTGGCTGGAGGAAGTTGGCACCTGATCTGAACACTGAAGTCACCAAATTTCCGTAAATTTCGGAGAGTGGGCTGATGAGGTCTGACGCCACGTTCAGTCCCATTCCTGATGTGTCCGACCGCGTTCAGATCTTGCGAGTCTGGGTGCCGGCACATCAATTAGAACTCGCCACTGTGTTCCTTTAACCGCTCCAACTCACTCCTGGCTTGGTAACATGGCCCATTGTCTCGTTGAAAAGCGCCACTGCCGTCAGGAACCACGATCCTTGCGATGGAGTGTACGATCCTCCTTGGCCGTCATGGTGCTTCGCACGAGCTACACTGGACCCATGGATGCCCACGTGAATGTTCCCCAGAGCATAATGGAGCCACCACCAGCATATCTCCGTCGCACAGGAGCTGCTCCCATGGACCGCGACAGATTCGCGCTCTCAGGATTTCGATATTGCACCATTTTACATTGTTGAACGCTTTTTCGAGGTCGACAGATCCTATGAACGTGTCTAGGTTCTTCTTTAGTCTTGCTTCCACTATCAATCGCAACGTCAGAACTGGCTCTCTCGGGCCTCTACCTTTCCTGAAACCAAACTGATCGTCATCGAACAGGTCCATTTTATTTTCCATTTTTCTTTATATTATTCTTGTCAGCAACTTGGATGCACGAGTAGTAAGCTGACAGAGTGAAAATAGTCGCTCTTGTCAACTCTTGCAATGTTGGGAAATGTGTGGATGATGGTTCCGCGAAAGTCTTATAGTATATCTCGAGTTTCATATATTACGTACAATCGTTTTGTTACCATTTCTCCCAACGACTTTAGAAACTGCGATGGAATATTATCTATCCCTTCTGCCTTATTTGATTTTAAGTCGTCCAAAGCTCTTATAAATTCTGATTCTGATACTGGATTCCCTATCTCCTCCCTAGTGACTCCTTTTTCTTCTCCCTACTGATGACTCCACCTTACGTACTCTTTCCACTGACCCGCTATCTCCTCTGAATTTAGCAAACGGCATTCTCATTGCTTTCTTAATGTTACCGCCGTTGCTTTTAATTCTCCGAAGACTGCTTTGACTTTTCTCTATGCTGGGTCAGTCTTTCCGACGATTATTTCTTTTTCGATTTCTTCACATTTTTCATATAGCCATTTCGACTTAGCTTCCCTGCGCCTCCTATTTATTTCATTCCTAAGTGACCTGTATTTCTGTGTTCCTGAATTTCTCTGAACATTTTTGTACTTCCTTCATTCATGGATCAGGTGAACTCTGTTAACTATCGTTTCTTCGCAGTTACCTTCCTTGTGCCTACGTTTTCCTCTCCAGCTTCTGTGACTGCCCTTTTATGAGATGCCCATTCCTCTTCAACTGAACTGGACTTCAGGATCTATTAAATTCTGAGATCGAAGAAAACTACACAGCACAGAAGTTTATGATGAACGGATGACGGAATTAAAGACTAAAATATAAGCGCATACAACGGTCTGATCATCTGATATCGGAAAATGCAATTCTCTAGTGGCGAGAAAAATTACCAAAACCTCTTTGTAGAGACAGGTTATGTTGACAGTATGAGAATAAAAACGATCAAATCGCTGTTTCTGAATACTGGAAGAAAGCAGCACGATTTCTTAACGGGCTCCTAATGCCGGTTGACGTTGTTGATGAATTTCTGAATTTCCTCTTTTTGAAGCTTGTAAATGATAAGTTCTTATGAACCCGTGGTCTAGGGGTAGCGTTTTTGATTCATAATCAAAACGTCTTCGGTCCCGGGTTCGATCCCCACCACTGCCTAAATTTTGATAAATAATCAGCATTGGCGCCCGAAGACTTCCGGCATAAGAAGTCAGCCTCATTCTGCCAACGGCCTTGTCAAAGAGGGCGGAGGAGCGGATAGAGGTTCAGGGCACCCTCTTGTCCTAGGGGTGGGAAAATGCCCCTAAAGGCGGAAGAATCAGCAATGACCAAAGACATGAGGATGCAGAAGGAAATGGAAACCACTGCATTAAAGACACGTAACGTGTATCCACAGGACATGTGGGCTGTATTTGAAGAAGTGTCATGATGATCTCTCCATTGGCAAAAGATTCCGGAATAGTCCCCCATTCGGATCTCTGGGAGGGGCCTGCCAAGGGGGAGGTTACCATGAGAAAAAGATTGAATAATCAACGAAAGGATAACGTTCTACGAGTCGGGGCGTGGAATGTCAGAAGCTTGAACGTGGTAGGGAAACTAGAAAATCTGAAAAGGGAAATGCAAAGGCTCAATCTAGATACAGTAGGGGTCAATGAAGTGAAGTGGAAGGAAGACAAGGATTTCTGGTCCGATGAGTATCGGATAATATCAACACCAGCAGAAAATGGTATAACAGGTGTAGGATTCGGTATGAATAGGAAGGTAGGGCAGAGGGTGTGTTACTGTGAACAGTTCAGTGACCGGGTTGTTCTAATCAGAATCGACAGCAGACCAACACCGACAACGATAGTTCAGGTATACATGCCGACGTCGCAAGCTGAATATGAACAGATAGAGAAAGTGTATGAGGATATTGAAAGGGTAATGCAGTATGTAAAGGTGGACGAAAATCTAATAGTCATGGGCGACTGAAATGCAATTGTAGGGGAAGGAGTAGAAGAAAAGGTTACAGGAGAATATGGGCTTGGGACAAGGAATGAAAGAGGAGAAAAACTAATTGAGTTCTGTAACAAGTTTCAGCTAGTAATAGCGAATACCCTGTTCAAGAATCACAAGAGGAGGAGGTATACTTGGAAAAGGACGGGAGATACGGGAAGATTTCAATTAGATTACTTCATGGTCAGACAGAGATTCCGAAATCAGATACTGGATTGTAAGGCGTGCCCAGGAGCAGATATAGACTCAGATCACAATATAGTAGTAACGAAGAGTAGGCTGAAGTTCAAGACATTAGTAAGGAAGAATCAATACGCAAAGAAGTGGGATACGGAAGTGCTAAGGAATGACGAGATACGTTTGAAGTTCTCTAACGCTATAGATACAGCAATAAGGAATAGCGCAGTAGGTAGTACTCTTGAAGAGGAATGGACATCTCTAAAAAGGGCCATCACAGAAGTTGGGATGGTAAACATAGGTACAAAGAAGGTAGCTGCGAAAAAGCCATGGGTAGCAGAAGAAATACTTCAGTTGATTGATGAAAGAAGGAAGTACAAACATGTTCCGGGAAAATCAGGAATACAGAAATACAAGTCGCTGAGGAATGAAATAAATAGGACGTGCAGAGAAGCTAAGACGAAATGGCTGCAGGAACAATTTGAAGACATCGAAAAAGATATGATTGTCGGAAGGACAGACTCAGCATACAGGAAAGTCAAAACAACCTTTGGTGACATTAAAAGCAACGGTGGTAACATTAAGAGGGAATTCCACTGTTAAATACAGAGAAGAGAGCAGATAGGTGGAAAGAATACATTGAAAGCCTCGATGAGGATGAAGATTTGTCTGATGTGATAGAAGAAGAAACAGGAGTCGATTTAGAAGAGATAGGGGATCCAGTATTAGAATCGGAATTTAAAAGAGCTTTGGAGGACTTACGGTCAAATAAGGCAGAAGGGATAGATAACATTCCATCAGAATTTCTAAAATCATTGGGGGTAGTGGCAACAAAACGACTATTCACGTTGAAGTGTAGAATATATGAGTCTGGCGATATACCATCTGACTTTCGGAAAAGCATCATCCACACAATTCCGAAGACGGCAAGAGCTGACAAGTGCGAGAATTATCGCACAGTCAGCTTAACAGCTCATGCATCGAAGCTGCTTGTAACAATAATATACAGAAGAATGGAAAAGAAAATTGAGAACGCGCTAGGTGACCATCAGTTTGGCTTTAGGAAAAGTAAAGGGACGAGAGAGGCTATTCTGACGTTACGGCTAATAATGGAAGCAAAGCTAAAGAGAAATCAAGACACTTTCATAGGATTTGTCGACCTGGAAAAAGAGTTCGACAATATAAAATGGTGCAAGCTGTTCGAAATTCTGAAAAAAGTAGGGGTAAGCCATACGGAGAGACGGGTCATATACAATATGTACAACAACCAAGAGGGAATAATAAGAGTGGACGATCAAGAACGAAGTGCTCGTATTAAGAAGGGTGTAAGACAAGGCTGTAGTCTTTCGCCCCTACTCTACAATCTGTACATCGAGGAAGCAACGATGGAAATAAAAGAAAGGTTCAGGAGTGGAATTAAAGTACAAGGTGAAAGGATATCAATGATACGATTCGCTGATGACATTGCAATCATGAGTGAAAGTGAAGAAGAATTAAATGATCTGCTGAACGGAATGAACAGCCTAATGAGTACACAGTATGATTTGAGAGTAAATCGGAGAAAGACGAAGGTAATGAGAAGTAGTAGAAATGAGAACAGCTAGAAACTTAACATCAGGATTGATGGTCACGAAGTCAATGAAGTTAAGGAATTCTGCTACCTAGACAGTAAAATAACCAATGACGGACGGAGCAAGGAGGACATCAAAAGCAGACTCGCTACGGCAAAAAAGGCATTTCTGGCCAAGAGAAGTCTACTAATATCAAATACCGGCCTTAATATGAGGAAGAAATTTCTGAGGATGTACGTCTAGAGTACAGCATTGTATGGTAGTGAAACATGGACTGTGGGAAAACCTGAACAGAAGAGAATCGAAGCATTTGAGACGTGGTGCTAGAGACGAATGTTGAAAATTAGGTGGACTGATAAGGTAAGGAATGAGGAGGTTCTACGCAGAATCGGAGAGAAAAGGAATATGTGGAAAACACTGTTAAGGAGAAGGGACAGGATGATAGGACATCTGCTAAGACATGAGGGAATGACTTCCATGGTACTAGAGGGAGCTGTAGAGGGCAAAAACTGTAGAGGAAGACAGAGATTGGAATACGTCAAGCAAATAATTGAGGACGTAAGTTGCAAGTGCTACTCTGAGATGAAGAGGTTACCACAGGAAAGGAATTCGTGGCTGGCCGCATCAAACAAGTCAGTAGACTGATGACAAAAAAAAGAGAGAAATAACTACCTTTCAGAAATAATTTGTGAGTCATTTCTATTAATGAATAAAGATTTTGCGTTTGATTTCTCCAAGGGTTGTCGAACTTGCGCATAAATGTACGTCTTTGACTTATTTTTTAACTTGGAGAGTACGACTTAAATTAAACCAAATATTGCACCATTTATAACTTTTTGAGGAAATTAGCAAACAACGTCACTGATAATTGCAACTCTATAATTGCAAATCTCGTGACAACGGCTAGCAGAGTTTACGGCAGGGACAATATGCGCATCCGTTTTACCACCGATGTAAATATATTTCACTAGATGTCTGTACGTCGTGTGACGCCATTAGTCTTCGATATCACTCACAATTGACAATACTTATTGCCTTCAGCACTATTTGCAACTTGAAAGAATTACGATGTGTCAAAACGGGCTAGAATGAAAAAGTATGGGGCCCCACCTGATCGACTCTTCGCTTTTGAAAAGAGTGCGGCGTGATAAATCACGGAGGATCTCTCTCTGGCTGGGCGACATTTGCGTGATGTACTGGCCTAATATTTTCTCCCTTCGTCTCCCGAAACGAGCCCGACCTGTTGGCACAGCCGCGGATCACTGAACGAAATTGGCAACGACGCGCATCCCCAGAAGCAGTGTTTTAAATATGGAAGTGTCAAGCTCGCGTCTCTTAAAATACGTTTTTCAATATGGCATGCGTTACTGGCGTAAGGCTGTCTGAGAATGGAAGGACCGCTCGGAATAAGGGTTGAACATCATTGTATCACGATTTTTATTAACACTTGCCAACAAAATAATTTTATTTACGAGGCCAACAGGACCTTGACCTACTAAGACAAAATTGTTAATTTCAATAAAATTACTTAAAAATTACTGGTAATCGATGAAGAATTTATCAGATACTTCAGTGAGATCAATTAATGAAAGGTTATAGTGTTAACTCATATATTTGATCCCAACTCCCCACAAGTCATTCATAGGAACAAGATGTATGAAAATTTAAATTTACAACGAACGTTACTCCCTTTCCAGATATATGGAAATCTTGTGTGCCTCTGGCTGCTATTGTTTTTACAGAAAATTTTAACAAGACAAGCAAGATATTTCAGCAACAGAAGTTGCAGAACAGTCTCTTCGAAGGTTGTGAGAAGACAGCCTTCACGTAGGTAGTACACATTCATTTCTTGAATGCGTTTGACTAAAATAATTAAAGTTTACCTGAAGATGGATTCATTAAAAGGGAACATTTAAAGCTCCTTGATATGAAACCACCACACGTCGGGCAATGTGGTCCTGACGAATGGAGCCGAAACTTAGCTCACCGCACTACTGCTCTAACCAATCAATGGAATCACGCCCAAAGGCACAAACATTCAATGATACCATGATGCAAAAGAGAAGTAACTTTTGAGTAAAACGAGTAAAAACTTAAGTCATCAGACTACACGCAGTCATTTCGGAGAAAACAGTTGTGAAAAGTTGATAGAAGGTAAGGTAACTGGCCAACCCAACCAACTGCCCACTGTAGAGTATACGGTCACTTCTGACACCAATTGTAAATGTATACAGGGTTTGAGAAAGGGGGGAGGTGGTTGTTACATATGCCTCGTGGCGACAGGATGCAGGAGGTAGAGCGGTCAGTGGGCATCCAGAGCTGCCGTTAAATGACAAAACAGCAAATTAGGTAGAAAAAAGGGGATGTATTTCAATGTACGGTCTACAAGGGGCGCGCCTAGGGTCGGAAGTTGCCAGGTTTAGGCCAGTCTGTGTGGTCTAACAATTAACTGAAATGGGCAACGGAAGGGGAAGCGGTTCATGTTAACTTACGTTATGGCCGTTACGTTGGTGGCCGGGCGTGAAAAGCAGAGGTAGAGGCTCTGCCCCCTAGAAGACACCTGCTCTGCTCGAGGTCTGGATTACAAGAGAGAGAAGCGACTGTGTTCTGCACCACGCTATTGGCGTAAACCAATGGCGTTAATTCGCTAGCAGTTTCAGGAGAGGGCTCAAGGTGCTTCTTGTCAGTAGCTTTAACTGGACAGAACTGCCCCGGTTTTGAGAGACAAGCATATCGTGTCACGTAGGGACGGCGTAAGTTACTCGAGGAGAACACTTGTAAATATTTGACAGGGGCCAATTCCCTAAACTATTCCTTGACTGGATGCCACCATGTACGTTCCTCCCCTCTTCCAGAGGTGACAAACATTGTTCACAAAATGGCGTCAGTCACTCCCTAGAAAGATGGTCTGCCCTAGCAGCGGCCTTAATACAATGGAAGAGATCTGTTGCAATATCTCATTTAGTGTATGTAAATGGGAGGGGAATTCATGCAATCAGGTTTATCAAATTTCATGAGTTAAGAAAATAGTAAAATATTACCTTTTCAAATTACAATAAATATTTCCTGTGATAGTTGAAATCTTGTCCATTATAATTATCCGGGCTGTTATGCCGTGGTCGGTTGATGAATGCTGTGGTGATTCCCAACGTTTCGTCTCCGACTGCGGGAGACATCTTCAAGGGGGTCCGTAGCTTGATGGAAGATCCAACACACACACTGGCTCGCTACTGACTGCCGCTACATTCCGTGTCCGCGCGCCCCCGCGCCGCGGCGTGACGTCACGTGTTTTGAAAACGTCAGTGCAATTGGCCGCTGTCCGTCGCCGTCGATCGCCGTTGCCATCACCCAGTAGTGGACGAGTGGTACACATCTTCTTTAACACCGGCATCCATATACCGTTTAATTTGACGCCCTCCTCCTTTCTGTTGAAATTATTTGGGTGTTTAGCGATTTCGATCGCCTCCCTGTAGAGCCTTTCGTAATATCCGCTCGTGGCCGCTAGTACTTGCGTCTCCTCGAAACGAATATTGTGGTTCCCCGGCTGGAAAGCATGCTCCGCAACAGCTGATCGTTCTGTTTCTCCTCTTCTACAATTTCCCTTGTGCTCTTCCAAACGTTTAGAAACAGTTCTTTTAGTGGTACCCACATAAACATCACCACAGCTGCATGGGATCCTATACACTCCAGATTTTTCCAATGGTTTGCGAGCGTCCTTGGCAGGCCTAAGGTATTCCTGTATCTTCCTGGTGGGCTTGTAAATTACGGTAATATTCCGCTTCGTCAAGATCCTCCCTATTCTTTCCGTTACATTTTTAACAAACGGCAGGAAAACCTTAGATTTTGCAGTAGCCTGTACGTCAGTATGATTTCTGCGTGGCTGCCTCAACGCACGTTTTATTTCGGCGGACGAATATCCGTTCCTCGTTAGTGCATTGTGGAGATGTTCCATCTCAGCGTCGAGCAACTCAGGTTCACAAATATTTCTAGCTCTGTCCGCTAACGTCTTGATAACACCCCGCTTCTGTTGTGGGTGGTGGTTCGAATCCCGGTGTGGAGATATGGTAGGGAGGAACTAAGCCGGTTCCACGAACATCTGAACAGTATAAACCCAAGAATTCAGTTTACTATGGAGGAGGAGGTAGACGGCAAACTACATTTCCTCGATGTGCTTGTGTTTAGAAACGAAAATGGTAGATTGGGCCACTCAGTGTACCGCAAACCCACGCACACGGACCGTTATTTGCACCGGGATTCGAACCACCACCCACAACAGAAGCGGGGTGTTATCAAGACGTTAGCGGACAGAGCTAGAAATATTTGTGAACCTGAGTTGCTCGACGCTGAGATGGAACATCTCCACAATGCACTAACGAGGAACGGATATTCGTCCGCCGAAATAAAACGTGCGTTGAGGCAGCCACGCAGAAATCATACTGACGTACAGGCTACTGCAAAATCTAAGGTTTTCCTGCCGTTTGTTAAAAATGTAACGGAAAGAATAGGGAGGATCTTGACGAAGCGGAATATTACCGTAATTTACAAGCCCACCAGGAAGATACAGGAATACCTTAGGCCTGCCAAGGACGCTCGCAAACCATTGGAAAAATCTGGAGTGTATAGGATCCCATGCAGCTGTGGTGATGTTTATGTGGGTACCACTAAAAGAACTGTTTCTAAACGTTTGGAAGAGCACAAGGGAAATTGTAGAAGAGGAGAAACAGAACGATCAGCTGTTGCGGAGCATGCTTTCCAGCCGGGGAACCACAATATTCGTTTCGAGGAGACGCAAGTACTAGCGGCCACGAGCGGATATTACGAAAGGCTCTACAGGGAGGCGATCGAAATCGCTAAACACCCAAATAATTTCAACAGAAAGGAGGAGGGCGTCAAATTAAACGGTATATGGATGCCGGTGTTAAAGAAGATGTGTACCACTCGTCCACTACTGGGTGATGGCAACGGCGATCGACGGCGACGGACAGCGGCCAATTGCACTGACGTTTTCAAAACACGTGACGTCACGCCGCGGCGCGGGGGCGCGCGGACACGGAATGTAGCGGCAGTCAGTAGCGAGCCAGTGTGTGTGTTGGATCTTCCATCAAGCTACGGACCCCCTTGAAGATGTCTCCCGCAGTCGGAGACGAAACGTTGGGAATCACCACAGCATTCATCAACCGACCACGGCATAACAGCCCGGATAATTATAATGGACATGATATTTCCGGCCGTGAAAGTTTACATTTTAGATAGTTGAAATCATCACTGTCCATATAACCAGATCTTAAAACATACGATGTTAAAATCATACCAGAAAGCTTCACAAAAGAGAGATAAACTATATTCGTTTCTGTTAGGTTGAGGGAAAAATCTGCTATTATAATTGCATACTTAATTCTATGGTAATCAAAATATTTGGGTAAAAAACCATAATAAATTGACTTACTGCAGAACATTAACACGTGGCTTGGTTAGAATTGGATTAAGTCCATTTCAACCTTAGTAAAATCTTACTACGACATCTGACTATTTCTGAGGGTAGTAGTTGTACAAAGTTGCTCAGGCTATGAAATATTAACACATTTCAGTAGAATGGAGGATTCCAGTACAAAGTGCAAAGTGCAAGTGTACCATAAAGCACACATAATGCAAGCCTTGTCTGTATTAACCCATGTTAAAATATAAACTACAAAGCCTTTTCTTATACTGGCAAAACACTAGAATTAAAGATGAAATCCGATGACTGTCATATGTCATAAAGGAAGTTTTAGGCATGGAGAAAACATATAATTAAAATGTGGGTCCACAGTGACAAAACAGCTAACAATACTCTCGTCCTATTCATACAACTTCATGTAAAGGAAGGCAAATGATGCAGTGAGTTTTTAATCAGTTCACAAAATACGAAAAGATTCACAGCTAGAATGTGGTTCTGTGTCACAGAAGAGCACGCATTGTTTGTAAACAAAGTTTCGACTGACGGGAGAAGAGCACATGGCTTGTCCGGCGTGGAAGTGTGACGTCGACAAGCTTTAACGGCGCTTCTCTCTAGCGGGTGATGGAGGGGGATCTGTGGCATAACGCACGTCTTGCAGGAGTGCAAAGAGCGGTGAGGTAAGCGCAAGGGATGAGGAATTGTGAGGGGGAGGGGAGGGGGGGGGAAGGGGAGGCGGCGTGTGCTTGCTAAGGCGATCTTCAAACAAACGTTTTTTGAAGCGCAGTGCAGGCCGGAGTGGCCGAGCGGTTCTAGGCGCTACAGTCTGGAACCGCGCGACGGCTGCGGTCGCAGGTTCGAATCCCATAGTGCTCAGAGCCATTTGAAGCATTTATTTTTGAAGCGCAGCTGGCGGCTTGTAGCAGCGAGGTTTAGTGGTTTTGCAAGGGATTAGCGGGATCCGATGCTTTAGTAATGGATGTTGTGGCTTAGGAGGAAAAGGGACCTGACTAATGAGAAAAAAAATTATGTTTTGTTTAACGCAGGGTTGTTTCTGGGTATATTCATGGACAGCCGTCCGTGATCGTAACGTCAGGATAGCCTGACATATTGGCCATTTACGCCGAGAGGCCCAAGCGCGGTGAACCGGAAGCGTGCTTACGTTAAAGTATAAGGGATTGGGTATAATCAGGAACAAGTTCTTGGGGGAGGCAATATGTGTGAGTAGCATACACTACCGACCAGGGTTGCAGACGAAGGCGAGACTCATCGTGATGGTCAATGATGTATAGATGAAAGAGATTGGTAAGCGATCGGTTTTCCAAAGCGAAAACTGAAAGAATATACCAACCAGCCGGGCACACTGCAGGCGCCAACCGCAACGTGTAAGGCACACTGCCCAGGAGGAGGGAGGGAGGTACAAAGTAATGGTTGAGGTTGGAACAAACAGACGAGTGACTTAGAGCAATGGTAGTAACCCAGTGCAATGCAATGCATGGGTGAGGGAGGAACTGTGCTCTGTCTCCATAGGGGCGATAATGTCTTGCTGGGGGTTTACTACTATTTACTACTGCAAAATATTCCTTAACTGGCTGCCGCCATGTACACCACTTACACATGACAGTGAAGTTAAATGGGCAACATACATTGAGCTTCAAATCACGCTACAAAATTGATATAGTAAAAATTTAACTGTTGCGTGGGACGGGAAACATAGGTGCAAGGAAGATGCGAAAGGTTGGCTGATGAAGCTCACCTATGTAAACACAAGATTCGCTTGGAGGTATAACCCGCCAAGATACATCAACAAGATTTGGCCCGGTAGGCAGCATGAGCTTGCGGGCTCCAAATAAGTAAAGAAAGCGACTTGGTGATTTAGTTCACAACATATCAGACAAAAAAATGCTTTGAATGACCTAAATAATGCGCGTTAAGAATTAAAGAAATTTCAGAACCCCAATACTTTAACACCTAATATCAAATCATAACTTTAAGACAATTAGCAAATGGAAGCCGTTATGTTTCAATCCGACGCGTATTCTCCTCAGATCGCTTGACCTGACACAGGTTCAAATGGTTCAAATGGCTCTGAGCACTATGGGACTTAACTTCTGAGGTCATCAGTCCCCTAGAACATAGAACTACTTAAACCTAACTAACCTAAGGACATCACACACACCCATGCCCGAGGCAGGATTCGAACCTGCGACCGTAGCGGTCGCGCGGTTCCGGACTGTAGCGCCTGGAACCGCTCGGCCACTCTGGCCGGCCCTGGCACAGGAACGGAGAACAACAACAACAATAAACGGCTGAACCGAATCCGATATAGAAGCAGCAGGCCACAGGCACGCGCAGAGTCCCGCGTGGTCTCAGCACCGAAGTAGCCAACTACAAGTAGCTCACCGGGCATACAGAGCCTCTGTTGCGATGGCAAACAGTGGGAACCCTAGGAGCCGCCTGAAGACGTGTGGATGAGGACGACCCGCCGCTCGCCCCCAGACCTGGTCGGCCAAAGGAATAATGTGTCTACTCTCGTTTCCGGTAGAGGTCTCTCGCGTCCAAAATATGCTCAGCCACACCGACTTGGAAGTCACACAGGTGGCAGAACAAACAGACGGTCCGTTGCCCTGCAGACCTGCGCTGTCCACCTACTCACTGTTTTCAAACTATCTCTGCCAACAGATGAACACGAGTCTTACGTCACATAACCAATTGAACATAAAGTTTGTTAACTTCTGGAACAGAAATGGAGGAATGAATAAGGAGAAGATAGACGTGACAATGAACCGAAGTAGTTTGAAGATCCAATAAAGTCAACTGACGCTCA
Source organism: Schistocerca cancellata (assembly GCF_023864275.1). Lineage (NCBI taxonomy): Eukaryota > Metazoa > Arthropoda > Insecta > Orthoptera > Acrididae > Schistocerca > Schistocerca cancellata. Next base: position 7,695,016 of record NC_064630.1, read on the forward strand.
AAATGTATTTAGAATGTCCGTATAAATGTATTACAAACTTGGTAACCGCCACGGGAAGGTAATTTCGAGCTAATGCTGGAGTGTCACTGCTATCGGCATTATTTACAGCCATTTGGAGTCCATTCTCCACGGTAATGAGAGTATGATAGGTGTAAAAGGGCTTTGAAATGCTTTACTTCATTCTTACAAATTAGATATGAAAATGCGCTCCATTGTAGCAACCGAGTTTCCCGCTGTCTAAGTACTGACAGCAAATTTAGAGGAAAGTAACTCATGTTTCTGACTGATCTTGACATCTTACGGCTCTTGAAATCGATTCTGATGTTGACTAGAGAAACTGGAACAAAATCCAGTAGTACGTCTTCCTATGCCTAGTAAGCGATTTTTCGATCTCAGATACGCTAAACGTAGTGAAGAAAGCTGTCCGTGACATCCACCTGTTATCAATGAGAAATAATTTTTCGGATATTCTGTTTCCAAAATTGAATTTCTCGAATTCTGTACAGTCTTGTGTGCTGAACATGAATACGCCAGGAAAAATACACCGTTTCTTAGTATAGGAATCCGTCTTTCGTCACAGAGTATCATAATTCATTTAACGAAAGTATCTAAATATTATTTAAAATCTTCTGACAGTTTTACATGCTTTATCGACATTATTTGAATATGCAGAGGTGGCGAGAAAGATGTACACACTGTTAGGTAGTCGATATTAATGGCACAAAATGACATATTTTCACATGCTACATAGCATGTGAAAGTTGCTGGATTTGGACGAGTTACTCCTGTAACTGAAATATCACATCTGAAGATGGTTCTGAATGAACCGAAACCGGTCATATGAATAATAAAAAATTTGCAATCAAGACGAATTTTAAGTAACAAATTGGGTCCTGTTGGTAAACTTCATCGTTCAACGTCCCCCACAGACAGAAGTCAAGAGGTGCAGGGTCTGGTGAGTACCCAACAGCTACTCCTCGACCTCTCCATCGTCCACGTAGATTTTCATCAAAGTGGGCTGCGACATCTATGTGATAGTGAGGCGGAGCGCAATCTTGTTGAAGGCAAAATCTTTCACTTCGAAACACCTCTCGGATGGCAGGTAAAGTCCATGTTTGCAGAATATGAAGATGTACCTCACCAGTTACGACGTCTTCATAGAAGAATGGGTCAATCAAACCGAGCAGTGACAGGCCATACCATACATTAACACCCACTAGATTAACATGTTTGTTCACGTGAACGTCAGTATTTTCAAGAGCACGGTACACGCAGTTGTGAAGGTTTACAGTACCGTTCAGTTTGAATTGAGCCCCGTCAGAACAGATAACTATCCGTGCAAACCGTTCATCCTCGCGAAGCATGCCATCGAGCCACTCGCAGTACTCCATTTTAGTGTGTAGAGAGCTTGGAATGTACACTTCCCACTTAGCGACCTTCAGACTAAGCTACCGCGCAAACTTGGCACGATATGTCATTTTGTTTCAAGTATATTAACTATAAAAGAGTGTTTACATTTGTCTGTAACCCTATGTATAGCTGCAGTGTTATTAAGAAACATTAATTGTGATGAACTCTTGCAACATACTTTTCGTACAGTTAATGTTAATGTAGGATTCAAGAATAACAATACGTTGTCAAAGCTGCCGACACATTCAGCTGTACATTTCTGTCTGTTACAAAAATCTGGCGTATACAAAATAACTTGAGCTGAAAGTGAATCCATATAGATAGGCCAAACTGGTAGAACGTTTAGAGAAAGATATAGGGAACGTACTGCCCTACATACTATTAAACACTCGACATTCAAAGAACATTTAAAAACTGTGAAACATACTGTCATAGGTATAGACGAGAATGTAAAAGTTTAGCGCTTCGTGGATAAAGGGGGTACAATGGACATAGTAGAAGACCTGGAAATTTATATCCATTCCCACAGAGAACCGAAATTTTTGCTGAACTAACAAACTGAGTCGAAGAACAAACTATTCTTTCAGTCTTTTCGTAATTTTTTGTGCATATAAACCATATTTTGTGCCATGTATGTTAGAACTACCTTGAGATTGGGAAACATCTTTATTAATATAGTACAGACACTGTAATCTTGATGTATTGACCCACATGGTTTTAGTGTGAACCACTGCGAATTTCCACTTACTGCTTTACAGTATTTGACTACGCCCCATTTATTGGGTTTCAGCATCTTATCCAAATATTTTAGCTACGATATTCCTTATACATGGCTTTAGTTTCGATTGCTCTTATCGACTGTGAGATACTCTTAAATAGTCAGTTTGATGTAGACCGACTTCTTTGCGTATTCGCCGACGCATATCTTTGGATGTCGTATTTGAATGTTTCTCCAGTCAGTTGGCAGTTGGTGCTTGGAGTGCTGACACATACGTTTCAGGAACTTCCAACATTCATTTGCGGTGGTTATTAGAGTTGTTAATGCTGGTATTCACTGTATTTATGTCGTTCTGCAGATTATCTGCATATCCTGTAATGCTGGCTATATATATATATATATATATATATATATATGGATCTTATTAATACGTACCGCATCAACAACAGTGAGTATTTCAGTTTTTTTCTGCGTTTTTGCGTGTAAGAGGGTTGCTCAGAAATTTAAGTTCCGATCGGTCGCGAAATGGAAACCACTGAGAAAATCCGGCAAAGCTTTGCACAGGTGTGTTTGGCGGTGTCTCTAGTATGCCCGTCGATCGTGTCGCGTCTCTCTTTTCAGTTTTGAGTGAGCAGTGAGCACATAAAGACGCATAGGGAATATCGTCTCCCAACAAGTATGAGGGCCTGGTTAGAGATTTCGCCTGTGTCATGCAACCCACATAACACATCTGTCGAGCAGTTCCATCTTCATGCCAATTCTCGGCCGCACACTGCAGGGGCAATGAAGATGCCCCTGCAGCATTTTCGATGAGAAGTGTTTGATCACCCGCAATACAGTCCGTAATTGGCTCCCCGTGAGTCTCATCACTGCTCACAAGAACCGCTGGCTATAAGGACAAAATTTTTCCACAGACAGCGAGCTGCAGACCAGTGCAGATAACTGGCCGAAATTGGAAAGTTGATACAACACTACGATAACACTCGAAGTAGGTGCGGCGACTATGTAGGGAAGTAGGTGGAAGGTGTACCTAACCGTTGCAAATAAAACGTTTCTGATTTTCACTGTGGTTTCCATTTCGCGACAGATCGGAACTTACGTTCTGGACAACCCTCGTATTTGGCGTAAGAGTAGGGAAGGTTTTCCGATACTGAAGTATAGCTGCCTGGTAAGTGCAGTAATAGTTCAGGTCTCTGCTTGTTCTCACATTAGTGGTACACCATTTGTATCTGTACGTTGTTTGGTGTTTGTACAAGCTATCTTGTGCCTGTACGGTTACGATAACTCTCATATTATCCCTTCTTCACTCCTCCTTTCACCCACTATATATTTCGTACCATGTTCCTGTTTTTTTCATAGCTGTTTTAGTATTGACTAAGTACGTGCCTCTTGCCCACTCTCACTGGTAGTATGTTGTTCCATGATTACAATTGTTACTGGACTTGGTATGGATTATTTGTTTACGCTTTGGTTCATACCTGATAAGTAGTCTGTAGCGTGTTTTACAGCATTTTTCAAGTAATGATCCATGTTGACGTGTACGATGCTGTTTCTTTCACATGCAATTATTTTGCTCGTATGTGCCACATTCAGTGGTTATGCACCCATTTTCGAGTTTACACAAGTAAGTATTTACCATCACTCAGATTCCTCTGGACAGGACTATGGCATCCCCAGTGTTGGAACTGTAATAGCGGATGCATTGTCAATTCGTAGACTGCTATGATATGGTCACAGTCTCACATCAAACGTAAGTACAAGATTCGCTTACGATTCAATTATTGGCACATTGTGTGGGCTCCTTAGTGGTCAATTGATATATTGGTTTATGAGACGATATGTACGGCCAGTATGGCTCTTTCGAAACTCGATTGCATAGATATTATGTTTTTTTTTTTAGTTTTGATGTGGTTCAAAGACCGAGGTTTGTATTGGTTGCAATAAATTTACTCATTAGTATATGCAATTTAAAATTTGTTGTATTTTTACGTGTTTACTTGGGTTTATACATATGAGTACTTTTAGAGTGGGTTGCTGGTCAGGCAACTGACGTGAACGTTGCTGCCATTAGCCTCTAGTTAGGTGTTTGGTGGTAGAACTGTGTATGATATTCTTAGAACTGTCTGTATCTAGATATATTTAAATGTCGCTTTCTGGAACATGCAATTACTTTAGTCATATGTGACACATTTAGTGATTATGTACCTGTCTTCAATTTAGCGTAGATTTGCATTATATTACCTTAAGTTCCACTACATACGACTCGTGACATTGCCAGGGTTTTTGTTGTAATGGGGTGTATGTATTGCCAACATATAGATTGCTACCACACGTTCACAGTTTACGTCTGACAGAAAACTGTCTATTTCAGTTACTTAAAATTTAATTACGGGCATGGTGTGTGGCCTCCTCACTCGTCAATTAATAATGTGGCTGGACTCTGACGTGGTTTGTACGGCTGGTAATTTAGTTTAAAATTGCTTGCATGTAATGGCTTTTTGTTTCAATACAATTAAAAGACCTACGTGTGTACTGGTTGCAATGCGTTTATTCATAACTATATTTTATTTTAGATGTCAATTAATTCTTCGTGATCACTTATGTTTTACGCAAATGAGTCCTCTTTCAGCGGTGTGCTACTCAGTAAGCTTTTCTGGGTTTTCGTGCATACATACTGTTGAGTTATCCTTTGTGATACATTGCACCCTTGCAGGCTACTTAGTGTCCCTTTGTGTGATTGTTTCATGGCAGTACATGATATATAAATGCATTTGCATATGTTACGATCTGAGTTGGGTCTTAAGATTTGTACATATGACATAGTGTATGCCCTTCATCTATGTACCACTAAGCATTTAATACTTTGACACGCCACATAGGTCATGTTCCTTCTCTTTACTTGTTTGTGAGGTATTGTTTTCTTCCATTTATCACCTTCTACAGTTATTTTATAGGTTATTTCGGAGGTTGTGCTGATAATGTATTCCCGACTGGCCAATAAAAATCATGAATAGTTATTTAAAGAAGTTTTTGATAGATAGTATAATTGTATAACGTACTGTGTGGAAATCGTGTTGGTATATTTTGAACATGTGACAATGGATGTGTCTGTTCGTTCTATCAAATGTTCGGTGTAAATACACTTGTTGAGTCTTACCATTGTTTCTCATCCTGTTTTTAATCTGTTTTTATGTAACTTGATTGGTAAGTTGATACTACTATCGTTACCGTTTTATGCGTACAGTCCTGAAGATGGAGCACTGAAGCGCTGAAACTGGTTGCAACAAAATAAAATAAAATCATAAGAACGGCTGTAAGACCTGTTGCCCAAACGATGGACATACAAAAAAATGTCTGATGTAGTGCTGGAGCGAACTGACACCATTAACCCTCAGGACTGTCCATAAATCCGTAAGAGTACAAGGGGGAGGGAATGTCTACTGAACAGGGCGTTGCAAGGTATCCCAGATATACTCACTAATCTTCATGTCTGGGGAGTTTGGTGACTATCGCAAGTGGTTAAACTCAGAAAAATGTTACTGTAGCCACTTTGTAGGAATTCCGGACGTGTGGGGTGTCGCATTATCCTGCTGGAACTGCCCAAGTCCTTCGGAATATACAATGGACATGGATGCACGCAGTTGATCAGACAGGAGTCTTACGTACGTGTCACCTGTAAGAGTCGTATGTAGATGTATCAGGGGTCCCATATCATTCCAACTGAACACGCCCCACAACATTACACAGCCTCCACGAGCTTGTAGCCTGCTGTCATGCACGGTCCATGGGTTCATGAGGTTATTCCATACCCGTAAACGTTCATGCGCTCGATACAATTTGAAATGAGAATTGTCCCCCGGGTTCCCGGGTTCGATTCCCGGCGGGGTCAGGGATTTTCTCTGCCTCGTGATGGCTGGGTGTTGTGTGCTGTCCTTAGGTTAGTTAGGTTTAAGTAGTTCTAAGTTCTAGGGGACTTATGACCACAGCAGTTGAGTCCCATAGCGCTCAGAGCCATTTGAACCATTTTTTAGAATTGTCCAACCAGGCAACATGTTTCCAGTCATCAACAGTCCAGTATCGGTGTTGACGGGCCCAGACGAGGCCTAAAGCTCTCTGCCGCGCAGTCATCAAGGGTACGCGACTGGGCCTTCAGCTCCGAAAGCCCATATCCATGATTTTTCATTGAATGGATCGCACGCTGACATTTGTTGATGGCCCACCATTGAAATCTGCAGCAATTTGAGGAAGGGTAGCACTTCTGTCGTGTTGAACGATTCTCTTCAGTCGTCGCTGGTCTCGCTCTTGCAGTATCTTTTTCCGGTCGCAGCGATGTCAGAGATTTGATGTTTTACCGTATTCCTGGTATTCGCTGTACACTCGTGAAATGGTCGTACGGGAAAGTCCCATTTCATGGCTACCTCGGAGATGGTGTGACCAATCGCTCGTGCGCCGACTGTAATAACACATCCAGACTCACTTAAATCTTTGTAACGTGCCACTGTAGCAGTTGTAACCGATCTAACAACTGCGCCAGACACTTGTTGTCTTATATCGGCGTTGCCCACGGCAGGGCAGTTTTCTGGCTGTATACGTATCTCTGTATTTGAATACGCACGCCTGTACCAGCTTGTTTGGCGCTTCAGTGTAGAAGCTGGTGCCACTGAACACAGCCCCCGAGGATGTTGGAAGTTTACAGGTAATAGAGAAGTTTGTCAACAATCGTTCTTTCCACGTACCATTCACGGCTGGGTCAGAGAATAGGCAAAATGATATTGGAAAAGAGAGTATCCTCCGCTAGGCACTGCATGCTGAGTGTAGATTTACATGTGGATGCAATTTGTAAAAAAATGGTCAATAGATTGCAGTGCAATAAAGCGGCTGGGGTGGATGAAATTAAGTCGGAACTCATCAAATACAGTGGAATGTCAGGTCTTAAATGGCTACACAGGATAATTGAAATGGCCTGGGAGTCGGGACAGGTTCCATCAGACTGGACAAAAGCAGTAATCAGACCAATTTTTAAACATGGAAACAGAAAAGATTGTAACAACTACAGAGGTATCTCTTTAATCGGCGTTGTGGGTAAAATCTTCTCAGGTATTGTTGAAAGGAAAGTGCGAGTATTAGTTGAGGACCAATTGGATGAAAATCAGTGTGAGTTTAGGCCTCTTAGAGGTTGTCAGGACCAGATCTTTAGCTTACGGCAAATAATGGAGAAGTGTTATGAGTGGAACAGGGAATTGTATCTATGCTTTATAGATCTAGAAAAGGGATATGACCGGGTTCCTAGGAGGAAGTTATTGTCTGTTCTACAAGATTATGGAATAGGAGGCAAACTTTTGCAAGCAATTAAAGTTCTTTACATGGATAGTCAGGCAGCAGTTAGAGTTGACGGTAAGGTGAGTTCATGGTTCAGAGTAGTATCAGGGGTAAGACAAGGCTGCAACCTGTCTCCACTGTTGTTCATATTATTTATGGATCATATGTTGAAAACAATAGACTGGCTGGGTGAGATTAAGATATGTGAACACAAAATAAGCAGTCTTGCATATGCGGATGACTTAGTTGTGATGGCAGATTCGATTGAAAGTTTGCAAAGTAATTTTCAGAGCTAGATCAGAAATGTAAGGACTATGGTATGAAGATTAGCATCTCCAAAACGAAAGTAATGTCAGTGGGAAAGAAATATAAACGGGTTGAGTGCCAAATAGGAGGAACAAAGTTAGAACAGGTGGACGGTTTCAAGTACTTAGGATGGATATTCTCACAGGATGGCAACATAGTGAAAGAACTGGAAGCGAGGTGTACCAAAGCTAATGCAGTGAGCGCTCAGCTACGATCTACTCTCTTCTGCAAGAAGGAAGTCAGTACCAAATCTAAGTTATCTGTGCACCGTTCAATCTTTCGACCAACTTTGTTGTATGGGAGCGGAAGCTGGGTGGATTCAGGTTACCTTATCAACAAGGTTGAGGTTACGGATATGAAAGTAGCTAGGATGATTGCAGGTACTAGTAGATGGGAACAATGGCAGGAGGGTGTCCACAATGAGGAAATCAAAGAAAAACTGGGAATGAACTCTATAGATGTAGCAGTCGGGGCGAACAGGCTTAGATGGTGGGGTCATGTTACACCAATGGGAGAAGCCAGGTTACCCAAGAGACTCATGGATTCAGCAGTAGAGGGTAGGAGGAGTCGGGGCAGACCGAGGAGAAGGTACCTGGATTCGGTTAAGAATGATTTTGAAGTAATAGGTTTAACATCAGAAGAGGCACCAATGTTAGCACTGAATAGGGGATCATGGAGGAACTGTATAAGGGGGGCTATGCTGCAGACTGAACGCTGAAAGGCATAATCAGTCTTAAATGATGATGATGATGATGATGATGTAATTTGTATATCTATAAGAGATCACATGAGATTCATTAATATGTGTTTTTTTTATTATAAGGAGAAAAACGGAAGTTTTGTGTGGTATGGTAACATTTCCTGGTTACGTCTCCCTTCCGCCAGAGTGGTTACACCACCTGGTAGGGACGACATGCTGCTCTCCACAGTATTAGTGGAGGCCACGTGCGGCCGGGGGTTGAAAGCCACCCCAGCCCCAGCCCTCCACCCCCGGCAGGCCAGGCCATTAGGCGGCGGCGCTCACCCCCCGAGTGGCCGCTGCCGGCGCTGTTTTTGCCCGCCGGCTACTGGCGGTCATTAGGGGGACACCGGCAGTCACCGCTACACAGGCTGCTGGAGCACCAGGTGTCCGGGGAGGCTCAGCGAAAGGCGTGCCGACCAGCCGGCAAAGATTTCCTGAGGCTTCTCGTGTCAGCGAAAACTGCGCTGCTGTTGCTAGAGTGGCAGTGGCATAAAAGGAACGGAAATCGCTAATCTCAGAAGAAAGTGTGTACACCGTTGCTCAAATACTGTGGGCTACTAGATGAGAAATTCAGTGACTTTTATGTAGAATAAATTACTAGCTAAATCCTCATGTCACATACAATATTATAAGCAGTAGACGTTATATTTTTTCATTACAGAAAAATGAAATGGCAGAGTTTTTGTGAACTTCCTTCTCGGGGACTCGAGTCGTCTGCTTAACTCTGGTTTTTAGAAAACGTAGCAAGCAGCTTGTTCAGTACACTCATACACAATTAAAGTGATGTTTAATCTTGGATTTACGACAGCTGATTTAAATCTACTGGGCACCTCAAAGTGGATGGTGGTTTATACTACTGGATTAACCACATTTCCTCATTTTCTTGTTAATTCGTGACTGGTGCCAGGGATGAATGAATGTCGGTAACTTTCTGTATGAGCAAGAATTTCTCTGCTTCGCCCGCTGTGTCTATTTCATGAGACAGCTGTGGGATGGACTAATTCATAGCTTGGTTCCTCTCGGAAAATACAATTTCTGGATCTTAAAGTGGGCAACGCCCATCTTGCTGCTTTCGCCACATGTTACAAGCACATGCTTGCGTTGCTCTTGTGCTAACTTAAAAGTTTCGCTTCGATGGTCCATGTTCTACGGCAATATTTTTACAATTCGGCAGTATTGTGACATGGCAGGACGATGTTGGTGACCTTGGAGGTTGTTACACGTAGTTGCCGATGTACTGCCGTGCGGTTGCCAGTGTTTTCCACCAGCGGTGGAAGGTAATTCACATCTCACGGTAATATCTACCTCTATCGTTGACTGTAGATGCTTCCCTCTTATTCTCACCAACAGCGCTGCAGCCATGCGTCTGACAGAAAACAATATCGTTTGCCTTTTATTCGAACATGCTTTTTATTTGTTTATTGTAGTGAGTTTGCTGTGTACCACATTGGAGAAGTGGAAGAAACTGATTCATGTGCGTCCAAAGCTATCGGATGTCGACAGTAACGCTCACAAAGATCGCAATCCAAACAGTTCGCAAGCCGTTGCCGATAAGAACGTAATCACGCTTGATGAAACGCACAAAAGACTCCTACGTTTTCACAACCATGCCAAATGCGAGGCAAAAAATTTTCCATGGGAACAGTGGCTTCTCATCCACACGGTTTGCATCTGATGCCACAACTTTAACACTCTGTCGAGGCGTATCTGAAGCAGAAATTCACAGTGTGAACAGTGGTGTTTTCTTGTAGACAAACGTGAAATAAAAATAGAAATAGTACTTGTAACAACAACGACGCTGTACTATTGTACATATAAGTAATTTTTTCCATCTGATTTTTCCATAAGCTTGTGTAATTGATGTTCTGATTTCAACTTTTTTGTTTCACGCCATTGTGTTAAGGAAACTGTAAATAAGTTTCAAGGTGAATATTAATGTTGATGTCAAATGTCAAGTAATATTGTAATAGAATTGAAAAGTAACAAATGTTGAGACTGTTGTAAGATGTTTAAAATTGTAACTGTGCGTCTGGTCCATACGTAGGCAGTGTGTTAGGATGTGTAGAATGCAAAACCTCGGGTGAATACCCGGCCTGACAGGGAGCGGTAAAAGGTGGATGGCAGGCGAGCGCGGGAAAATGCGCGCGGGCACTGCACGGCACAACGGGCTCAGTAGTAGTAGTTGGAGTTTGGCACTGGTCTGAGCAACACCTTCTGGAGCGAGGAGGCTCTCCTGGAAGACGTAGCTTAACTGAGCCTCGGGCATGCCGTTCCAACGCCCACACAGCATGGCAAAATTCCATAGGCACTAAATGGAAAAGTATGGCGACGCTAAGAAGAATGAAAGTGCCGATAGATCGAGAGCCATAGCTGTGGTTGTATGTGTGCTCTGTGCCTCGCCATCTCGCCGCCCGCCAACCGCCGCATCGATATTAGCAGGTTGAAACTTTTAGTACTATATTCGTGTGGATCAGAGAGTGAACTGTGTTTGTTTGGTCCAATAATAACATAAATTTTACCAGAACTTTCCATCATTTAATTATCCTCACAACTAACCTAGACAGGGTCCTTTCCAAATGTTGTGCAATCCGAGTGTCCGAAAATGAAAATGAAAATTTGTGTTAATAATAATTATTTGCAGAACTAGCTATGTTAGAATGGTGTTTAAAAAAATGTTTTGTTAATGAACCAGTAAATCAATAACGAAGGTCTAACGAAGTTGAAAGATAACTTTAGTATTGATATAGTAATGAAGTTTATTATTTCGAGACAGATTTAAAGGCATTTAAATGAGCAGTAAATAAGATGAAAAGAGTAGTAACTTATATACTGGAAATTTTGAACACATAATAAACTCAGTAATCAATTTTTTAAATACAGCTATAATAACAGTTTCAGGGTCCCCCCTCATTCATTTGATTTCTGAAGTGTTCTAAATTGGTTTGACCAACAAAAGTTAAAGTCAATATAAAACTCAAAATTTATCAGTGTTTTATCTTTATCAAAATTGACATTTTGCGTGTGGCACGAAAGTGCTATTTCTAGGGTAACCTATGCCCAATTTTAATCAGATTAATAGATAGTGCAAATCAGACTTACATCCACTCTGTAATAACAATAATCCGTCAAGCAAGTTCGAAATGCAATTACACGTCAGGCTGGATCAAAAACAATCCAGAAGATGCTGCCAATTAGATAATAATACGGTCGCCATCCTAATTAGGCATTAACTGAATTTCTTCCCTATACAAGTTGGTGTATATTCATGCAAAACAACAAGTTGTAACACTGCATAATATTGACTAATTTTAGAACCAGAAAATCTATTGAACTGATAGTTTCACGTTCTGTACTGATATGGATGTATACATAACACTACACTATAATGTATACTACAGAACTTTATACTGGCTTGAAGAAAAGTAAGCGTTTCTAATTCGATGCGCTCAGACTGCTTTTTCGACTGATATCTTGTTCCATCCAGCTTCATCCTACTTTCCGTCGGCTGAGTCCAATACAACTGCGTGATTGTTGGGCCATTGTTTTCGTTATATTGTATTTGGAGGGAGCGATACGATCCCTCTCGCCTTCCACCAACATTCTCATTTGGTCACTGGACACTGCAAGTGTTTGTGCCTGCCACGGTATCGCAACTTTTCTTTATCACCGTATCTGTCGACTAAGCCGGTCCTTGTGGTATTCTTGTCATGGAATCTTTTCACAGTTTATTTCATTTTTATGGCACTCATGGCCTTCGATTTTTCAAAGAGAAAGTAGTTAAGGCAAAGGTTCTAGAGAAGAAGAATATTGGGGTTAGAGTCCAGGTCCGGCTAGAATTTTCAAACCTCGCTGTTGCATTGTCGCAGTGCACTGTGCGTTTCCATTTCCTTTCACTTCAATTATTACGGTTTAAGAAACACAGCGCTACGGGAAGTAATCCATCAATCGCAGCAAGTTAAATTCGATTCTTACTTTTTCACCGAGACGACGTAAGGATTCTGATACACGTTTGACTTTCTGTTTCCACTCTGTATCTGTTTTTCCGATGTGTTATTGAAACATCAGGGTAGAAAGCAACGTATTGCTTACAAAGGCGGCTAGGGGACAGGAGTTTTGGCTCCCTGTGATACGTGTCCTTGCAGAGCGTCGGACGTGCGGCAGGCGGCAGTCTTCCCCAGAGTGCACTGTGGGAGGGTGGGAGGGAGGGAGGGAGGGGTAAGCGCTCCCGTTTCCCTGCCTCGCAGCAGACGCCGCTTCCGCTGCGACTCTCAATTTCCGGCTGGCTGGAGACCCCCGTCGCTAGCGCGCTGACTATTGGCAGGGAAGATCCGAGGATCAGTTCTGCACAGCGGCCACCGTGCAGCGGCGGCGCAGGATATTGCGTTACAATAGCAAGTGCCACCCTGCTAACTGGCTCTCCCCAGCGCTCTGAGTATCGCGCGTCACAATTATATCAGAGACAGAAGGCATACCCTACGTGTGCGTGCAAGCTGTTACTTCTCAGACAGAGTCAACGTCAAAGCTTATTGATTCCCCAGTGGACATAATGTTTGTCTCTGGTATCGACGGAAATATTTAACACCTTCTTAATCTTTTGGAAGATCTTTGTAGGTAAACGGAAATTTTAATTTGACTTCTATTGTGGCGGTTTTGCATATCATACATGGGCAAATGAAATTTATATGGATGATACGATACTCTATGGTATTCTGCGGTTTGAATTCACTCTGTTATTTAGCAGTTGCATTGACTTGATTTTGTAAATGATATTGACAATATTATACACATGTATAATGCATTATTCATACTTCAACTTCTCCCGAATAATTATTTTGTTCAAATTGCACAAGAATTCCACCTGACGTAGTGTAATAATGTTGACTGTAGGTTGTGTTCATATCACTAAAATTACAGATCGTACGTCAGAGCTTTTATAATTTTTGTCTTCGATGGATTTAATTATTCTTAGCAAATTGATCATGAAAAGGAACCACACACACCTGCACACAAAACTGACGTATGCTACCAGAAATATTTTTCTCCGTGATTCGTGCGCAGTTTAATTTTGGCCTCATACATCAGCAATGAAATCTTGTTCAACAGTAAATACCATCAGCACTGTTCTTAGAAAATGTAGTCTGATCAGATTAATTTTTTCTTTTATTAATAGAGTTCAGTACCACCGGTGCACATTTATTTCTTACACATCGGAATATTGTTTGCAGTTTCAAGTAATTTAAATTTTCTGCTCAGATAAAAGTTAAGATGGCGGCCAAGAAAAGAGAGAGGATTTCTTTTTTAATTAAGATTTTCCTTTGTTCAATAAATAATTAATCATTTAAATTGATGTCACCAAAAACGAATTATCAATACTGTTTTACAAATTAGTTTAAGACAAACCCTTCATATTTCGACCAGAAGTAGAGACGAAGTTGCTATATAATCGCAACTAACAATGGCTGCGCTTCTTGCAGCTATGATAAAACAGTTAATACAGAATTATGATTAAAAGACGAAGAGATTTTTCAATAGTTAATCATAAATAGTTTTAACGCATTTGGCTCTATTTGTTTTTTACCAGCAAAGGAACATAAAAGTACAATAATTTTACGTTAAATGTTTTTCATTCAACACACCTCAAATCAATTCGCGTCTTGCGTCGGCGACGTACATCAGAAAAAGACGAAAAAAGGGTACAAAACAAAAGAAAAGAATGACATAGATTAACAAAAGATTTGAGACAAATATTGTCTCTGTTTTACATAATTATCATCTTTTTAACAAATAATTACATAATTGAATGAATATTATTAAGTTACGTAATTTTCCACACGTTCATATTCCACGCGTAATATATATATATATATATATATATATATATATATATATATATATCGTGGATGTTATACTATGTACAATTGAACATCCTTTACACGTTCCTCATTAACCTGAATCTCCGATTCATACTATTTTTCTTAAGGATAGTATTTACACAATTTGTTATAATAGTTATTCTAGCAATATATGACGACGCCAAACTGTAAATTTCTAGTCCATCCAACCACCTGGCACGAATCCTGGCACGGACTCAGTTAACATTAACAGTTTGAGTTGCACAGTAGTATATTGAAACTGTTTGTTGAGAGAGTAGAAGGAGATCAACGAGATGCTCATGGAAAAGAAGTTAGATGCACTACGTATGATTGACCAAGAAGAACTGTTGAAATATATTGCGGCTAAATTTGGTTTTGGGGCTTCAGCGGTGTCAGATAGGAAGATTACCCAGTAAAATGAACACGAAAATCATGACGAAGGAAAGGTTAGAGTGTCGTGACACATATAAAAACAGAAAGAATGACTGACTATATGAACTTCTCATATGGTGTAGTACAAAGTGAGAGAGGGCAGTGTTCCGATTTGAGATACCATATTGCAGCGAAGCAACAGTTTTAAACAAGAAACCCTCCAAGCAGGATGTTAACTTCACAGCCAGACGGGATTAGTTAGAAAAGTGGAAAGATGGACATATATCAGTGACTGAGGAAGTAGATCTTCAATCTAAAGACATTACAAAACATTAAGGCGGAACAACATACACTTACAAAATAGTTTATTTGAATGCCAGTGGGGAACAGCTTTGGCTGCATGCCTGCTGGTGCGTCGTGAATCTCCTCCTCCACTGTGCTGCACATAAGCGACTCACGAATATGCCTAAAATGATACGTCATGTATACTGCAGTGTAAAGAAGTTGACAGTATTTTCTCGATATGTGAACAGAATGTGTCTGAGAATAATATATAGTTTGTGTGTTTATATGAGCCGGCCGGGGTGGCTGAGCGGTCCAGGCGCCACAGTCTGGAACCGCGCGACCGCTACGGTCGCAGGTTCGAATCCTGCCTCGGGCATGGATGTGTGTGATGTCCTTAGGTTAGTTAGGTTTAAGTAGTTCTAAGTTCTAGGGGACTGATGACCTCAGATGTCAAGTCCCATAGTGCTCAGAGCTGTTTGAACCATTTTTTTGTGTTTATGTGAAAATAATTATATAGTTTGTGTTTACAGCATTACGCATATATGTTTTTATGTTTCTCCCGAATTTGCAGATAATCCTCATACTCTTAGAGCCATCCAGTTTGAATAAAAGATGCTCCAAATGCAGATGATTAACCTATTGTGTGATTTCAGCTGATATTCTCGAATCGGTAAACCCCCAGCCCAATTCTTTAAAGAATCATGAGTCACCTCTCCATGTGTAAACTAGCTCCATTCCAATAGGTAATCTACGACATATGACATATAATCTCCTGAAATGCGTGGCATACAGTGATATAATTTTGCAAGGACATTCAGTGGTATATGTGATTACTGTCAGAAAAAATGTTTTGGGATTCGCGTTAGTAGTAAAGAAGTAATAAGAACTCACCAGGATAGCCGAGACCTCTAATGCGCTGCATCCTGGATTCCGGCAGGGGTGCCGGCCCCGGATCGAATCCGCCTGGCTGATTACCGATGACGGCCGGTATGTCAACCAGTCCTGATGTGGTTTTTAGGCAATTTTCCACATCCTGCTAGGTGAATACCAGGCTGGTCCCCACGTTCCGCCTCATTTACACGACTGGCTGACATCTGAAACATGTTCGCACTATTCCACGACTTACACTAGGCGCAGTCAGCTGGGGTACACTAATTGCGTCCAGGGGGGTTCGGAGCGGCCGCAGAAAGGGCATCCGGCTTCCCTCTGCAACTAACACTGCCCAATCAATAGTGACAAGGCCGACCCCGTATTGCAACGGTAACAAGGCCTCAAGAAAATGATGATGAGTAAAGAAGTAATAAATTAAAACATCGTGAAGAGATGCAGAAATTTTACTGCGTGAACTGCAATACTTAGGTTAAGTGGTAAAAATTTATGCTCCCGTTGTTATGTGTGTGTGAGTGAAGGGGGTGGGGCTGTAGAAAAAAGTTTCGAATAGGTTTAAAATCACGTTTTAACTTCTTCTGGAAGCCACTAAATGCTCTCAACACTCAAACATAGGATGGATATGGTTTCGTTAATTTGTGCACCTTGAGTTGGGCTGTCTCAAGTAGTGCACGTCGCTTTTAACATTAATACGTCTTATCTTTTTTTTCCTCTGACTGAAGTAGTAATAAGTAGATTATAACAGCATTTTGATTTTCTAAGTTCGGTCAGTAATTATATGGAGTTATATTAGTGTTATTATAATTATTATTATTATTATTATTACCCTTGGAAACCGTAAGGCAAACAATCTGCAGCGGACGACAGTTACAAGTCTGCTATATATCGCTTATACAGCTTCTGGCCTACTTCAGAGAGCTATATAATCCTTGAACACGAAGGGACTCGAAGAAAGACTGACAAAAACGACGAAAAGTGCGTAGTAGGAAAATCATACGGACCAAGTTAGATGAAGAGGACACGTCTAGCACGAGGAGCAATTACACGTTGTTATCAAACCGAGACGACTTTCAAGACGCTTAGGACAAAGGAAGTACGTATAGGTCCTATTGTAGCTCATATGTCAGCAACAATGTCTACAGAATAAACAGCCCTATCAAAAAATGGACAGTCAATTGTTATTCGGTCAGCAGAGCTTTGATCCTCTGTAGCGTCTCTGAATTATTTAAAAAGAGTCGTGGACTGTTTCGTTACCTCTACATCTACATACATATTCGTTTCGCCACTACTAAACATTACAAATGGTTCAAATGGCTCTGAGCACTATGGGACTAAACATCTGAGGTCATCAGTCCCCTAGAACTTAGAACTACTTAAACTTAACCAACCTAAGGACATCACACACATCCATGCCCGAGGCAGGATTCGAGCCCGCTAGATTTCTGGAACGATTTTGAAGATGTGATTCCACCAACTTGGACTGAACGAGAGAAAATCTCATTTATTAGAAGCCATTTAGCAGGTGACGCCATGAGTTGGTCAGCTGATGTTATGTTGAAGTGTAAAACATTAGCGGAATTTAAAACAGCTTTCATTAATGAGTATTGGTCTAGTAATAAGCAAAATGAAGTGTTGGGAGAATTTTGGAGTGGAAAACGCTTCAATGTTGGCAAGGAATCCACTAAAGAGTTTGCCAGGTCATGGATCTCACGTTTGTCACATTTGGCCGAAAAGCTAAAACCTGAAATGATAATACTAGGTATTGAAGCCAAACTGCCATGGTATTGGCAAACTAGAATTATATCTGCCCCTAGAGACAATCTGGATCGTTTCATTGAATATTTGGAACGTGTAGAGCGTGTTGCTGCCAATGAGGAGCAAGCACGTAATAACAGAAATGCTAATAACACTAGCAGTAATTTTAAGAACGAACAGAATGGCAATGTAAACATCAGAACAGTAGGTGTTCGCCATCCTAAGAGAGGTAGGAATTGGAGAAATAATTATCAAAACCAACAACGGCATCCAAATGATAGTAATTTTGTTCCGAACAAAATTATGAAGGTAAACAACAGTGCGGAAAGCAATGCTGTGCCAGTTAACTATAATGCAAATAAAGGAAACAGTAGTAGGCCGAGGCAGGAAAACTAGTTCCCGTCTATGAGGACACTGGCGCTCACCAGGCGGTTACTTTTCCTAAGCCAGTAATTACGGTAATTGGTAAGACAGATCAGAATACTCAGACTAAACATGTGGATGAGGGGTCGGTAGCATCTAAGAATACAGCAGAAATATTAGATCACTCACAGTATTTGATAGACACAGTGTTAGAGACGCTTTCTAAGTGGGAAGAGAAAGAGAAGGCGCAGCAGTGTAACGGCAGGGAAGAGCTACAAAATACTGAATTGTCAGGTGAAGAAGCAGAAGAAATTCATGCTTATATTTACGATGAGGATGATGTGCTCTTATCTAAAGTGCCTGTGCAGGATGTTGATACTGTACTAATAGATTTAGGACAGGAGGTAAGTGAGAATGTAGAGGAACCCAGTAGCTGTGACCAGTTGTCACTTGAGAAGGAACCCGACGATAATAAAGTGGTTTAGCTGTAACTAGTGTTATGTCCAGTCTGGAGGCGCAGAATCGCTCAGACTACAGTAATTTGGGTCATGTTCAGCAGACTAAATGTAATTAAGTCGTGTGGTGTTTCGATTTGAAATTAATAGACCGACTGGAAAAGGCAGCTGAAAATGTAATTCAGAAAACCCCTACACACTTTGACCTAAATGTAATGTATACAGATGTCGATCGCTTTAGTTGGAGACAAATCCAAAAGGAACTATTGGATGATTTTGAGGAACCACCTGTACAAACTAGAATAAGACACCCTATAATAATAGTAAATATGTTGGGTATCAATGTACGTTGTCTCTTAGACAGTGGAAGTGAGGTGAGTGCGATATCTCAGTCCTTCTTTGATGCGTTACCTGGTAAAGACAAGCCTACAATAATGAGGGTATCAGGACTAAGAATAATTGGTGCTACTGGCAAGGTGTCAAAAACGGTAAAACAAGAAGCTTTGCTGCCCTTTAACATTAATGGTAATTTAATTGATCATCCATGTTTAATTGTAAACAATCTCAGTATTAAGGTTGTAATTGGCATAGATTTCTTGTCGAAATATCAGAGTTTTGTTGACTTTGAAAGAAGCCAGTTAAACTTGGTCTTGCCGATAACCGGAGTAATTACGCTACATTTTATTGATAAACATGTAGTAACTAATGATGAAACTTGGGAGCTGCCTATACGAGTTCTGAAAAATAGGAGATATTGGGACGAAGATGTTAATCTTAGTAAAAGTAAGCTAAACACAGAAGAAGAAGAAGCAATTAATTTGGACAAAATAGAAGCTAAATTGCAGGAAATCGATAAAATTTCAGCTATAATCAGAAGGAAGAACTGAGAGAGGTTTTAAAAAGGCATCATAAGGTATTTTCAAATCGACCTGGCCTGGTCAAAGATTATGAATGTCAATTAATGGTGAAACCTGGCCAAGTGTTTTTCAGGAAGCCATACCAAATACATGTAGCTAGGAAGGAGGCGGTTCGAAAGGAGATACAGAGAATGCTAGAGTGGGATGTGATTGAAAAAGCGGTCAGTGAGTACAATAATCCTCTTGTTGTTGTACCAAAAAGAGACGGGAGTGTCAGATTGGTCTTGGACGCTCGTTGGTTGAATGAAATAGTGGTTAGGGAAAGTGATAGACCACAGAACATGGAAGAGTTATTACAAAAGTTCTACATCTACATCTACATTTATACTCCGCAAGCCACCCAACGGTGTGTGGCGGAGGGCACTTTACGTGCCACTGTCATTACCTCCCTTTCCTGTTCCACTCGCGTATGGTTCGCGGGAAGAACGACTGTCCGAAAGCCTCCGTGCGCGCTCTAATCTCTCTAAATTTACATTCGTGATCTCCTCGGGAGGTATAAGTAGGGGGAAGCAATATATTCGATACCTCATCCAGAAACGCACCCTCTCGAAACCTGGCGAGCAAGCCACACCGCGATGCAGAGCGCCTCTCTTGCAGAGTCTGCCACTTGAGTTTGTTAAACATCTCCGTAACGCTATCACGATTACCAAAAAACCCTTGTGACGAAACGCGCCGCTCTTCTTTGGATCTTCTCTATCTCCTCCGCCAACCCGATCCGGTACGGATCCCACACTGATGCGCAATACTCAAGTATAGGTCGAACGAGTGTTTTGTACGCCACCTCCTTTGTTGATGGACTACATTTTCTAAGGACTCTCCCAATGAATCTCAACCTGGTACCCGCCTTACCTACAATTAATTTTATTTGATCATTCCACTTCAGATCGTTCCGCACGCATACACCCAGATATTTTACAGATGTAACTGCTACCAGTCTTTGTTCTGCTATCATATAATCATACAATAAAGGATCCTTCTTTCTATGTATTCGCAATACATTACATTTGTCTATGTTAAGGGTCAGTTGCCACTCCCTGCACCAAGTGCCTATCCGCTGCAGATCTTCCTGCATTTCGCTACAATTTTCTAATGCTGCAACTTCTCTGCATATTACAGCATCATCCGCGAAAAGCCTCATGGAACTTCCGACAATATCTACTAGGTCATTTACATATATTGTGAAAAGCAATGGTCCCATAACACTCCCCTGTGGCACGCCAGAGGTTACTTTAACGTCTGTAGACGTCTCTCCATTGATAACAACATGCTGTGTTCTGTTTGCTAAAAACTCTTCAATCCAGCCACACAGCTGGTCTGATATTCCGTAGGCTCTTACTTTGTTTATCAGGCGACAGTGCGGAACTGTATCGAACGCCTTTCGGAAGTCAAGGAAAACAGCATCTACCTGGGAGCCTGTATCTAATATTTTCTGGGTCTCATGAACAAATAAAGCGAGTTGGGTCTCACACGATCGCTGTTTCCGGAATCCATGTTGATTCGTACATAGTAGATTCTGGGTTTCCAAAAACGACATGATACTCGAGCAAAAAACATGTTCTAAAATTCTACAACAGATCGACGTCAGAGATATAGGTCTATAGTTTTGCGCATCTGCTCGACGACCCTTCTTGAAGACTGGGACTACCTGTGCTCTTTTCCAATTATTTGGAACCTTCTGTTCCTCTAGAGACATTCGGTACACGGCTGTAAGAAGGGGGGCAAGTTCTTTCGCGTACTCTGTGTAGAATCGAATTGGTATCCCGTCAGGTCCAGTGGACTTTCCTCTGTTGAGTGATTCCAGTTGCTTTTCTATTCCTTGGACACTTATTTCGATGTCAGCCATTTTTTCGTTTGTGCGAGGATTTAGAGAAGGAACTGCAGTGCGGTCTTCCTCTGTGAAACAGCTTTGGGAAAAGGTGTTTAGTATTTCAGCTGTACGCGTGTCATCCTCTGTTTCAATGCCTTCATCATCCCGGAGTGTCTGGATATGCTGTTTCGATCCACTTACTGATTTAACGTAAGACCAGAACTTCCTAGGATTTTCTGTCAAGTCGGTACATAGAATTTTACTTTCGAATTCACTGAACGCTTCACGCATAGCCCTCCTTACGCTAACTTTGACATCGTTTAGCTTCTGTTTGTCTGAGAGGTTTTGGCTGCGTTTAAACTTTGAGTGAAGCTCTCTTTCCTTTCGCAGTAGCAGTAGTTTCGTATCTTTGTTGTTGTACCACGGTGGGTTTTTCCCGTCTCTCACAGTTTTACTCGGCACGTACCTGTCTAAAACGCATTTTACGATTGCCTTGAACTTTTTCCATAAACACTCAACATTGTCAGTGTCGGAACAGAAATTTTCGTTTTGATCTGTTAGGTAGTCTGAAATCTGCCTTCTATTACTCTTGCTAAACAGATAAACCTTCCTCCCTTTTTTTCTATTCCTATTTACTTCCATATTCAGGGATGCTGCAACGGCCTTATGATCACTGATTCCCTGTTCTGCGCTTACAGAGTTGAAAAGTTTGGGTCTATTTGTTGTCAGTAGGTCCAAGATGTTATCTCCACGAGTCGGTTCTCTGTTTAATTGCTCGAGGTAATTTTCGGATAGTGCACTCAGTATAATGTCACTCGATGCTCTGTCCATACCACCCGTCCTAAACATCTGAGCGTCCCAGTCTATATCTGGTAAATTGAAATCTCCACCTAAGACTATAACATGCTGAGAAAATTTATGTGAAATGTATTCCAAATTTTCTCTCAGTTGTTGTGCCACTAATGCTGCTGAGTCGGGAGGTCGGTAAAAGTAGCCAATTATTAACCTAGCTCGGTTGTTGAGTGTAACCTCCACCCATAATAATTCACAGGAACTATCCACTTCTACTTCACTACAGGATAAACTACTACTAACAGCGACGAACACTCCACCACCGGTTGCATGCAATCTATCCTTTCTAAACACCGTCTGTACCTTTGTAAAAGTTTCGGCAGAATTTATCTCTGGCTTCAGCCAGCTTTTTGTACCTATAACGATTTCAGCTTCGGTACTTTCTATCAGCGCTTGGAGTTCCGGTACTTTACCAACGCAGCTTCGACAGTTTACAATTACAATACCGATTGCTGCTTGGTCCCCGCATGTCCTGACTTTGCCCCGCACCCGTTGAGGCTGTTGCCCTTTCTGTACTTGCCCAAGGCCATCTAACCTAAAAAACCGCCCAGCCCACGCCACACAACCCCTGCTACCAGTGTAGCCGCTTGTTGCGTGTAGTGGACTCCTGACCTATCCAGCGGAACCCGAAACCCCACCACCCTATGGCGCAAGTCGAGGAATCTGCAGCCCACACGGTCGCAGAACCGTCTCAGCCTCTGATTCAGACCCTCCACTCGGCTCTGTACCAAAGGTCCGCAGTCAATCCTGTCGACGATGCTGCAGATGGTGAGCTCTGCTTTCATCCCGCTAGCGAGACTGGCAGTCTTCACCAAATTAGATAGCCGCCGGAAGCCAGAGAGGATTTCCTCCGATCCATACCGACACACATCATTGGTGCCGACATGAGTGACCACCTGCAGATGTGTGCACCCTGTACCCTTCATGGCATCCGGAAGGACCCTTTCCACATCTGGAATGACTCCCCCCGGTATGCACACGGAGTGCACATTGGTTTTCTTCCCCTCTCTTGCTGCCATATCCCTAAGGGGCCCCATTACGCGCCTGACGTTGGAGCTCCCAACTACCAGTAAGCCCACCCTCTGCGACTGCCCGGATCTTGCAGACTGAGGGGCAACCTCTGGAACAGGACAAGCAGCCATGTCAGGCCGAAGATCAGTATCAGCCTGAGACAGAGCCTGAAACCGGTTCGTCAGACAAACTGGAGAGGCCTTCTGTTCAGCCCTCCGGAATGTCTTTGGCCCCCTGCCACACCTCGAGACGACCTCCAACTCTACCACAGGTGAGGGATCAGCCTCAATGCGGGCAGTATCCCGGGCAACCACAGTCGTAGTCCGATCGGGCGATGCGTGGGACGAGCTGGCCGTCTCCGACAAACCCCCATCCGGACCCCCACAGTGCTGCCCATTGGCAACAGCCTCAAGCTGTATGACCGAAGCCAACACTGCCTGAAGCTGGGAGCGAAGGGATGCCAACTCAGCCTGCATCCGAACACAGCAGTTGCAGTCCCTATCCATGCTAAAGCTGTTGTGCAAAGAACGTCTGAACTAATCTACAGAGAGCGCAAACAAATCGACACAAAATTTAAACGGTTATTAAAATACAATATTGCCTAGTAAATGCAGTAATGCTGCTACTTGCGCACTGCTGACACACTGCTCGGCGGTAGAAGGAGACTACGCGATTTTACACTATTCAGGTACTAAAACGCGATGCTACAACTCTCAAATACCATAATACGCCCGAATTTATGAATTAAACAATGCAAGTACCAAAAACACGCAAGGAAATTAAGAATTAAACTATGTAACAAATGAGTGAGCTAGGAGTTTACGACTTGTTGCTGCAGCTGCTTATCCAACGGCGGCAGGGAGTTCTGGGGAGTAAAATTCTTAACTTCTATGGACATCACGTGTGGATATTGGAATTTGCTACTGGCGGAAAGTTCAAGGAAGTACACAGCTTTCTTGTACGGAGGAGTTTGTTACCAATACCGTGTGGTACCTTTCGGACTTAATATCTCTGTTTGTGCCTTCGTACGTGTGATGTGCCATGTTTTAGGACCAGCCTTAATTAACAAAATCACAGTATCACTGTCTACGTAGATGATCTGTTAATAGCAACTCCTACCTGGGAAGAACACATAGTTTTATTAGAGGAAGTGTTAGAGGCTATTGAGAGAGGTGGCATGAAACTGAAGATTGAAAAGACAGAGTGCGTTAAAGAGGAAATAGGTTTCTTGGGATATATGATAAGTGGAAAAGGTATTCTGCCTGACCCAGGCAAGCTAGCAGTCATTGAGAAATTTGAGGCTCCCTGAAACAAGAGGCAGTTGAGATCGATGTTCGGTCTTTTCGGCTTGTATAGGCGTTTTGTTAATGGTCAGGCTTTTAATGCGCCCTGTCTTCGCCTCCTGCTGAAAAAGAATACCCCTTGGGTTTGGACAGCAGAATGTCAACAGGCGTTTGAGGTGCTTAAACAATCTTTAATGAATAGTCCTATTCTTGTATGTCTGTATTGCCATACGATAAATAAATACTTCTTTTAAAGATTGTTGTACCAAATTTGGTACTCTATTGTTACGATTAGCTTTTTACAGCAATTATCTGTAGCATCACATTCGAAATGTATTCAGTGTCTGGTTTCCTTATGGCATACCTACCAATTTGTCTACGTCTGCATCTACATATACACTCCGCAGTTCACCATACGATGCGTGATGGAGGGTACCTTGTACCACTGCTAGTCACTACTTTTCCTGTTCCATTCGCAACTGGAGAGAAGGAACAACGACACACAAAAATTTTCTGCATACGTACGGTTTCAAATACTGCTACGTGTTTTATACTGTAACTTGTACAGTAGACTCTAAACGTTTTTGCATTTCCAACACCTCTTCGTGTTTTTTAACATAGCTTTTTTCTTCTTTTATTCATACACTTTCTTAGGTGGACATTCAGTTCTGCTATACGCTGATAGACTTTCTGTCAGGGTGACTTGATGACAAATGGGGTACATGACAAACCAGGCATGGTTAGGATTATATAGCTGTACGTGGATCATGGCCTTAAGAATTCAACATTGCGTAAAGTGTGCGGTAATTTGAGCCTCTGAATAACATGGAAATACAGGGTGTTACGAAAAGGTACTGCCAAACTTTCAAGAAACATTGCTCACACACAAAGAAAGAAAATAGGTTATGTGGACATGTGTCCGGAAACGCTTACTTTCCACGTTAGAGTTCATTTTATTACTTCTCTTCAAATCACATTAATCATGGAATGGAAACACACAGCAACAGAACGTACCATCGTGACTTCAAACACTTTGTAACAGGAAATGTTCAAAATGTCCTCCGTTAGCGAGGATACATGCATCCATCCTCCGTCGCATGGAATCCCTGATGCGCAGATGCAGCCCTGGAGAATGGCGTATTGTATCACAGCCGTCCACAATACGAGCACGAAGAGTCTCTACATTTGGTACCGGCGTTGCGTAGACAAGAGCTTTCAAATGCCCCCATAAATGAAAATCAAGCAGGTTGAGGTCAGGAGAGCGTGGCGGCCATGGAATTGGTCCGCCTCTACCAATCCATCGGTCATCGAATCTGTTGTTGAGAAGCGTACGAGCACTTCGACTGAAATGCGCAGGAGCTCCATCGTGCATGAACCACATGTTGTGTCGTACTTGTAAAGGCACATGTTCTAGCAGCACAGGTAGAACATCCCATATGAAATTATGATAACGTGCTCCATTGAGCGTAGATAGAAGAACATGGGACCCAATCAAGACATCACCAACAATGCCTGCCCAAACGTTCACAGATGTCAACACAAGCACCGAAGTGAACATTACCTTCCTTCAATTGGGCCAACTGGCGGTGAATCGAGGAAGTACAGTACATACTGACGAAACTAAAATGAGCTCTAACATGGAAATTAAGCGTTTCCGGACACATGTCCACACAACATCTTTTCTTTATTTGTGTATGAGAAGTGTTTCCTGAAAGTTTGGGCGTACCTTTTTGTAACACCTTGTGTATTTTAAATAGACTGCTACCTTTAAAATACCAATATCTGCAAGGAAATATAAACGTAATGGAGAGTTCAATAATCAATAATGGAAAATAACTTTTGTAGTCGGGAACTTTGTGAGTATAATGTAATCCGCAGAGCATCGATATCTCCTGACTGAACTCTTTGTGAAACCAAACTGCCGCAATATCTCTGCAGCATGTTTTGATTACAAAAACAAACAGTGTAAGTGACTATTTGACTGTGTGCGCTACTGTGTGTAATGCATGAGGCACAATACTTGTAAGTGGAAAAACCAAAATACTATCCCTAATAACAGCATGTATAAATTCTCGAAATGCATTATGCTAATCCAAAGAAAATAAATATCTAATGTAGTTTTTCGTTATTTAAATCACTAATGCTAAAGAAAGATCGCGTATTTGCGGCGCTGTGTAAAATCAGATTTAGTGGCAATAGGGAATGAAAGAATTAACAACATGTAAGTGAAAATCGTAACTTTAACGTGAAAAAAAATAAAATAATATCACAAGTAAAACAGCCTGTTCGAAAGAGCATATGTGCTATACCATAATCTGCTTGTGTGTAAAATCCAATCCGTAGTGCTCCACTCCATCCACCGAAACTTCCTTTGCTCAACCTTGATATACCGTTCACAAGATGATCAGGAAATTGCTATCGATGGCTGTTCCACTGTAGCAGGGCAGCCACCCTGGGGCCTTATATTGAGTGAAGAATGTTACTCTGACGTTGTGCTTTATGTTTCGGTTGGTCCTAGGAGTGGTCATAAGACTTCCTAAGAACACACAGTTCCTCTCTCCGTTCAACTCATTAGCGCCTCTTGGCAGAAGGCGTTCTCCAAGTAGGTGAGAAGTGCTGATGCATTGTTCTCCTGAAAGTCAAAAGAATTTTCTAAACGTTTATCATAGGTCTGACTAATACTTGGTACTGTACCTATGCGATACGTAATTCAGAACAGTAAAAACAATTATCAGTGAAATTGTGTGCGAAATTTGCAATATTAAAAGTTCATGAAGAATTACATTGCTAAAGACCGAGGAGAGAGACGATGTGTGTTAATCGTACGTTTAGGGCATCTGCATTGGAGAAGACCTGTCTACTGAGTTGATGGAATAAGAAATGTACATCGATATGGAAGAAACAGTGGATCCAGTATTACAATCACAAGTGGTCGGAACTTTCGAGGACTTACATTCCCTTTGTTCGAATGAATATAATACGTAAAAGTTTCATTTACATTGATGGTTCTGTGCACACAGATGTCTGGTTGGCTACTGTTGCGTAGTGAACTAATACTGTGAAAGAATGTACGCGAGTATGTGAATACAGCTCAGTTCCGCTGTACTGCTGTGAGAAATCCAGGTAAAGTAAAACAACAAACATCGTTTCAGAACACAACATTCGTCGTCAACAAGAAGATAGCAGATGCATATGTTTTAAGTATTCAGACCGACCGACATGCTGTCGTTGTGTGGGCAGCTTCATCCCACCCCAGAGACCATGGCATCATGCCACGTGACGTTCAGTGGCAACAATGCATATATTTTTAATGACTATTGTTCTAGGTCTCTCAGATAAGAACGCTCTACTGTTGATATTTAGACAGATTTCTACTAGTGTAAAGCAGGAAGAGGGAAGTGTCAGGTGCTTCAATTACTGAACACTTTTTTGGAATAAGATTGAGTTATGCAATTAGAAGTAAGTACAATCTTCCGTTGCTATGTATCACATTTCAGCTTGATTCTAATTATGAAGGCGCTGAAGTTTATAATATAGGTTAGCCACAACATGCAATTTATTGTTACGATTCCTAATGCAGCTATGCTCATATGTTAAGCCAATATAATGAGTCCACAGTTTTCTTGTACACGACATTCTGGTTATTATAGAGAAGGAGGAAGAAGATGCAATATTTGTTGAGCTCCGGCAGCTAATGTGAAATATGCTGAAGATTCTTGTGAGGACCATGAGGGTGAAAGATAGATAATCTTCGACCAAGACAGCCTCAGGCTCGTGCAGGAGCGGTTTTGATGAACAAAAACCGGTTAGGTGGCGAACTTGTCACTGACTGCTCTCACGATGGTAAATCAGAAAATGTCAATTCAGATGAAACAAAAAAAGCGACATCTTCAAAACTGCAGTCAGACTTTTGAGAAGAGAGGATCTCCAATGTGATAACTGTGTATTTTCTGAAAATAGAAGTTTTGTCACCAATTCATTTCTTTAAAATGTTTTGCAATGAAGTAATTCAATTTTTCTTCACTTTATCAACAAAATGTAGTTTGTTCAGGAACTGTCCACATCCAAATATAAGACATTGAAGAGACAGGAGTTCTAATTCTTTTGGCTTGTAAAGCATCAGATATAACAGAAGACGTTTCTGGGATTCAGAGTACGACATGAGAATTGTAATGGTGGACCATGTGACGAGAAGAGACAAATCTGAAACAATTATGAAATTCATTCAATCATTGGGTAACACGAAAATGGATTTAAATCATAAAATGGAAATTCATTCATTAATAGATATGTTAAGAAATGTGTTTTTTCTTCACTTACACGCCCGGGTTCCCGGGTTCGATTCCCGGCGGGGTCAGCGATTTTCTCTGCCTCGTGATGACTGGGTGTTGTGTGCTGTCCTTAGGTTAGTTAGGTTTAAGTAGTTCTAAGTTCTAGGGACTGATGACCATAGATGTTAAGTCCCACAGTGCTCAGAGCCATTTAAACAATTTTTTTTCTTCACTTACAGTCAGAACAAGATCTAGATGATGAGAGTATGATGAAGTATTTCGGCAGGCGTGGGTGAAAACAATTTTTGAAAGGTAAACCCGTTAGATTTGGGTACAAAGCACTGTGCGTAAACACAAACGTAGGTTATACAGTGGATTTCCAAATATACCTATCTACAAAGGAAGAAAGTGTATGAGAGAGCAGTAGAAAAACGTGCTGCGCCTTTTGTTCGAGGTGTTGATTCACTTCCTGAAAAAAGTAAAGATCTGCCCTACAGGTTTCATTTTGATAGTCTATTTACACGGCAAACATTTTTAGTTCACCTATAAGTACGAGGTTATGATGCAACTGGGAGTATTCATGAGAATCGTCTGCCTAGAAAATGTCAATTTATACCTTCTAGGACAATGTCCGAAAGGAATAACAGAGGTGACGTTTATTTAAAGGGCAGTGGAATTATTATTACCATATGGCTAGGTAATTGTGCCGGTACGTGGATTCCCTATTCGTGCCACACTTACCCACCATACGTTAGATACCATAAAAGAGGAAGCGGGATGAAATCATGGTTTGTAGTCACAATTTATTATTAAAACAGTTTATTCACATTACGCCTTATAAGGAACCTGACAGCTACAAATTGCAGATAAGCCACTAGATAATGATTTGCAAATGCGGTTAGAAACCCAACGTACTCAGTACTCAAACAGTCCCTTAAGAGAAAGTTATAAAAAATTTAATGTGCCAGGCATTTATAGAAAACTTAAGCATAGCAATAATCAATTACTTCACATAGCCACTTCATCAAACTCCTTAAAACCAGTTATTACATTAATATGCCCACACTTAGAACATTCTTCACTATAATGTCCTTACAAACTTACTATTTCAATCCGCTAAATAAGCACTTATTAAAAGGTCAATTACAAACTTAACGTTGCCAGGCACTAACACCCCTCGCTTTATTTTCCCTTATTAAGAAAACAGAATTACGGGCAATCTTCATAAATTCAAACTCCCATATAGAATTTCCCTCAAAATACATACAATGAAAACAGGGTGAAAAAAGGGTGACTTAATGACACTTCAACACTAGTACCAAGCTAAGATCCAATTACATAACATGGTAGAACCACTTACATAAAAAACTACAGCAGAAACACTGATCCTTAAAGATGAATGTTCTTCACGTGCTCAGACATGTTAATAAAAGACTGCTAGAAAGAGCTGCACAAGGAACTCAGCAGATGCTATGCAATTTAAAGTTTAGCCAGTTGCTATTCGCTAATATTTAAGGGAATGGGTTCGTATAACAGGTTACATATAATATATATTTATATATGTACCAGTATGTGGGGCGGCGGGTGGAAATATTGTAAATATAAATGCAGAATGTAATGTAGAAAAGATGCATTTCCCAGCCGAGGCACCATATGTGGGGCGGCGGGTGGGATTATTTGTTATAAAATGTTCCTATTATTTATTTAATGCTGTTGTTTGCCGTTCTCAACACTGGCTCACTAACTACAATATTGGCAACCAGAAAGTGATTAGCATAACGTGAAGCCTGTAATAAGAATTCCTAGTGCCCACTTCATCTGAGAAATACACTTATAGCTACAGCTTACAGCTCTGAGGAATTAGGAGATTGTCTGGGATTCATAATCAAAAACGATTCTCTCTAAAATGTTCACTATATTCTGAAAGTCACAGACCAAAAAAAGAATCCGCACAATCAAACTATCAGAGCAGTTCAGAGTCTAATTCGCTGATGCAACTATAACTGTTCAAATTAAATGTTTAAATCAATGCTCGTAAAAATTTGATGATAATGTTCATCAAGCGCTATGCTAAATAATGGTAGAATGTCTGTCCCGCGATGGCACGTGAAAATACGACATACGAAAACTGAAGATAGATCATTAAAGTCATCCCAGAATTAACACTTCACTCGAAAACGATTTCATGGTTACTCGTATCCCGAGTAATTTCTTACGGCATCAGAGGCTGTTCATAGCAATGATACCGACGTGATGCGACTCCCGGCACAGGTGGTGTGCTATTCAGCATCTGGAGAGAACTGGGGCCTTGCTTCCTTGCGCAGCGTTCTTTTATATAAAGCCGCGGTGCGGACAGCTAAGGGAACGCCTGACCAAATTTGCTCTCCCGACTAGGCGTTGGGCTAGTAATGCACCACTTTAAGTTATCGAATAAATCATTGCTTCCTTTGCTGATGGCCGATGAAGCTCTCAATTTAATTGTGCAATCAGCACACAAGTAAGTAATCATAATAAAAGCCTGACGTGGCTAAGTCAAATATTTTGGGCGAGAGAATTAATTCAATTACACTACACGCAGTAGACGAGCTCTGAACTTGCCATTTGGAGATACGCTATCGCTATAGTTCTATAGTTATTCAGTTGCAACTTCTCACATCTTTATGATTATAGCGGATCTCCCTTCTACTTAAATTTAAACATCCTAGCCTTATTTATTCGCCTACTTAATCTATCTTGCTTCCTTAATTTCTAAGACAAAAACCAGAAAATCATGAATTTCAACCAAAATTTTAGTTTGAGAGATCCAGAATACTGTTTCTACTAAATTATTAAGAAAAAGGAACATAATATAAATTTTTAAGTTTCTAGCTCTTTTCTGTTGCGCCAATGATTTTTACAGAACAAACGTCCAAATTTCGAAAATGGTTAAAGTTATTGAACTGATATTCAACACATATTGATTTAGTATTACTCCTGACATGCTAGAAATGTTTTAGGTTATTTACTCGATTTTCAAAGTATTGTGCAACATTTATGACGTTAGAGCTAGTTACAGCGGACTGGTTGGCACTCAATGGAAAGACTGATGTGAATTTTATACGGCGTGAGTAGGCTGCTTCCCTACATCACCCTCTACTTAATTTTTTTTAATGTAAATGGAAAAAAATAGTTACCAAAAAGGGAAGCAAGAGAACAACTTAACTCCCTATGAAAAATTAAAATTTAAATGTAAACAAATATTAAAAGAAAACTTATTACCTACTTCAATTATTTAAATTTCTGGCATATTCACTGCCTCATAAGCAACATTATCATTCAAAATTTAAGCAAAATCAATGAAACACTTTGGCATACATATTGCCTTAGACAAACAAACACATAAAATATGTAAAATAATGAAAATCTTAAATCCGTTAAATACATTTTAACATACACAAATTCAAAGAAAATAACACAGTTACCCATGATACATAAACAGGTAATTATATCTTAGCAGTCTTTTCTAAACCTGAAAGAAAATTTCACAAATCATGACAATTTCAGTTTTACACACGTGGTTGTAGCCGCTTTGGTTGGCGTTCCACACTTCCATTCACAAGGGCAGAGGAGGGGAAGTTGCTATGGTGTGCGTCCTTAACGTTCACTCTAAATTACATGGGGAAAGGGGAGGGGTCACTGTGAGTTGTGTCCAAGTCACTCCACGCTTTCACGCAGCTACCAGGCTGCCATTATCTGGTTTGTCCTGTAGAACAAATAAAAAGAGTGCCTCAGACTCTGTTCACTTTATATCTAAGTGTGGGTCACAATGTAATGGGGATATATACATTTTATCTTTCAATATGTTACTGGAACAAAGTTAACAGAACTTTTTCAATTTTACTCTCGCAGTTACTTAACTGTCATAAAATCGATAAACAAATGGCTCAAAACGCCATTAGTCACATACTAGAGAAAATTTATGCTCAAGGCATACAATCATAAATCCTATTCAGTTTCAATTTATTATTTCTGGGCCGGAACACTGAACCAGTGCTCGGTACATTCCTGATAAATCTGCATTTTGTTTACTTAGCTGACTCATCTTTGATTACCTTATTCTTAGAGTATGAGTATATGTGATTAGTAGTTGTCTTCTCAGCTTCTTTGTACATGTGAGTAACTTGTGGTAATAGTACAGTTCTGAATGTTCAAAACACACTACGTTTAGTTAACTACTAAATCCACTTATTGGTCCTCTACTGCTGTGTCAGTTCCACATCTGCAATTATGCACTTACTTCATCGAAGTGTATTTATGCTGAGCTATAAATAATGTTTCACGTCTGTCATTATGTTACTCAATTATGTTGCTACTGTATGTACTTATTTAACACTCACTCTATTAACATTTAACGCATAGGATAGCACATTTATTTCATATCTATAGTGTATTGCAGCTGATCATTTTGCTCAAGTGGCAATCCATTTCCACTTGATTGAATGCTGAAACCACAGGTAGTCTCTCTCGACCTACCACTAAAGTGTATTAAGTAAGTATTGACGAGCGTAATGCTAAATTCCTTAAACCTATAGGACGCCATGAGCTGCTCTGTCTCATCTAACATAAGGGTACCTATGGTCGCATTCACGCCTCCAACTCATAACCTCAATACGTGTAGGTGTGTTCTGTCACACACTACACCAAATAACGGCCAGCTCCAACCTTATAAATATTTCAAGGACGTGTCCTTCACGTCTCAACCACAAACACTGTTCAATTCTATTACACTGCCATTCCTTGCTACACAAGGTGAGTTCATTTTTACAACTTAACTGCATATTTTTCATAATACTAAGCAATCTCTTTTACTATTAATTAGTTAGCTCTACAGCATACAATACGTTTCACTGCCACTTCAGATCCTGCTTGTACACGAATTTGTATATCTTTTTAAATTACTGTTGGTGGACCATTTCCAATAAAACAACAACTTTGTACTTATAATATTACCAGGGTTCTATATCTACTTGTTACTCAAATACCTTTGTATCTTAATTACGTCATACTTCTCTA
Organism: Schistocerca cancellata; assembly: GCF_023864275.1. Classification (NCBI taxonomy): domain Eukaryota; kingdom Metazoa; phylum Arthropoda; class Insecta; order Orthoptera; family Acrididae; genus Schistocerca; species Schistocerca cancellata. The sequence goes on from NC_064630.1 coordinate 7,728,695, forward strand.
TTGTATATGTCACTTTTAGGTTTGTCACATTAGGTATTTTCTTTTTCACTGATCGGTGGATAGAATGGTTACAGAACTCATGGCTTAATAGCCATGATGGAAAATTTTGTGTTCCAAAGAAGAAGTCGAAATTTTAGGTGGATAGAAAAGATGAAGAGTGAGTGAAATCTGAAATGGGAAAGAAGATCTCATACAGCTGGGACTGCACAGCTGCCACACTGTGTAGAGGTTACAGAACAACCTCCTCCCTATAGAATTCATTCACTACCTATGAACTTCTTTAGGTCGATAACGTTCCTGAGACCTAATAGCTTTTTATTCTTAGTGTACTCTAGCCTATATGCATTGGCATGTGGTTTTCCTATGATCCTGAAAGGTCCTTGGTATACGAACATGAATTTCTTTGTTTCTGCATTTATTTTCTTTGATTTTCCTTGGTTTTGACAAGGACTAACTGACCTATTTCAAAACTGGTGGGAACAACTTTTGCTTCATGACGCTTCTTCCTTTCCAATGCTCTTTTCCTGATATTTGCCCTAGCCTTTAACTTCTTTTCGTCTGTGGATATTTGCGTTAGAATAGGGAATTCTACCATATCTGCAACCACATTGTGCGGTTCTTGAACAAACATCAATTCGCAAGGCGCAAAACCAGTTGCATCATGCCTTAAGTTGTTAAATACATTCTCAAAATACTTCATGTGCTCTGCCCAACTTGAGTGTTTCCGAGTACAATAAGTCCTGCAAAGCCTATTCAATTCTCTCGTAATACGTTCAGTCATATTTCCTTGGGGGAAATACGCAGATGTTTTCAGATGTTTCACTCCGGCCTTAGCCAGACATTCTTTAAGTCTATCAGAAGTAAATTGAGGCCCATTGTTTGGCAGCAAATTCTTCGGAACGCCAACGTTCACGAAGAAATCTTTTTCCAACATTTCTAACAACGTTTTTGCATTTGCTCTTTTAATTGGGTATAGCTTAACATATTTACGAAATCCATCTACAACAACAAAAACATGGGTTCACACACACCTCTCGAAGCAGGAAGAGGGCCAAACAAATCACAAGCCAGTAATTCTAGCGTTTCAGTTGGCTCTACTGAATGCATATCCCCTTGTATTCTGGTGTTAGCAGCACGGAGTTTCTGGCACACTACACAAGATGCTAGACACTTGGCAACACGGCGGTACATGTTGTCAAACACAGCTTTCTCTTTTAATTTTGCAATGCACTTCTTTGCACCATAGTGCCCATACCTCAGGTGTACATAGTCGATTAGTAAGTCTACGTGTAGTGAGGGAAAGCACAGCTTCCACTCAGAAACACCTACCTTTTTCCTCCTAAACCGAATACCTTTATGCAGATAGTAGTATTGCGAAAACTTATGATAGTTCGCATCTCCCAAATAGCTCTTTACTAATTTCAGCTGGTCATCTGCATTCTGCTCAGGTCTCAAGTTCTTAATCACCCTCTTTAATACACTTTCTTCCTTTACTTCGTGCAACGCAAACATTCGTACTTTACTTAGGTCTGTTGCTGTAGTTCCCGCGTCGTCACAGAGTTCCGCACTTCTAGATAACCCATCAGCTACCAAATTATCTTTCCCTTGAATATATCTAACTTCAAGGTCAAACTGCTGGAGATACAATGACCATCTTACCAAACTAGCATTCCTCAACTTACAGGTCTTTAAAAAGGTCAACGCCTTATGGTCACTGTAAACAATTGTCTTGTGACATAATAGATACTGTTCAAATTTCTGTAACCCAAATACAATTGCCAATGCTTCCAGTTCTGAGATGCCATAGTTTCTCTCTGCTGTCTGTAAAGATCGACTTGCGAAAGCTATAGTCTTGTGCACTTCTTGTTCGTTCTCTATTTCTACTTGCAATACCTCCACAGCTATACCATAGCCACTAGCAGTAAAAGAAGTAATTTGTAGCAATAGATTACGAAATATGGCACAATACAGTCCAAAGAAGTCATCTGCAGCAACAGATCACAAAATTTGACACAATAGTCGTTAAAAGATGTCATTTGTAGCAATAGATTACGAAAATTGGCACAACAGAATTTGAAAGAAGTTATTTTATAATCCTTACTACATAACGGAAGAGTGTTACATCTGATACGTTCAACATTAGTATAAGAAGGGCTTATTTCGATAGTGGTACAAGTCCATTACCTCCACTTTTCTGCCTATAATGCTTCTGAAATTAATGATCCAAACAAACAGAAGGAAAGGTTCATCTCTAGCAAGAAGCCATATGCTTGAATATTTCTGGTATCTCAACTGCAAAGTTTTCAGGGCTCATTTAACTTTACGACTCTGTATCTCATGATCAAAAAAAAAAAAAAGAATGGAATTTTGCCACTATTGAAATAAGCCTTACATATGTGGTACTGAAAAGAAAAGATGTGTCTAGAAGATTGCAGAAACTATAAACATGTTACACATCGTATAATCATAGGAAAAGCAAGTAGAAGGGGAAAGAATTCTTGTTCCTTACTAGTGTATGTACCGTTCGCGTGATTAATTTATGTCTTTTAAATCTATACTGCATAATGTTTTTTGCAACACCGAAACGAACAGCTGAGCAAAAAGAAAAAAAGAAATGGAAATATTTGCAGAAACTACAAAGATGTTAGACATCGTATAACCATCAATGCATATCAGTTTCCTGTTGTTCGGGTGTCTGTCACAGTGCTTTCGAGTTTTGAAACAACTGAGACAGACGACCGAACAACAGGTTATACCGATGCCTCTTCTTTTGTGTTCTTCTTCTTGTTTATCCCGGCTTATTGAGAACTCTTGTGAAGAGACACGATACAAGTTCCGTAGTGGTGTAGGACAATCAATGAAGTTACACAAGAGATAATAATTTAACTTTTGAAACTGCCGGTTTATTGGCATTTATGGAAATAAAAACATTGTCATACTCTCATGCGGTCAGCAAGCTTTGTGTAACGGGCCTTACTACGTCGCAAATCTTTCTAATGAATTAATTAAACTGCTTTACAGTGTTGCCATGCAACGTAATCAACAAGTTGATACGTGTGTCAATTAAAGCTGGACCTCGATATACTGAATAAACTTTCGGTTCATTTTTGTCAAAATCAGCACTTGTCTCAAAATTAATTTCCAACTTAGTGCATTAAGTCCAAACGCATTTTCAACTATCGCACGCGATTTACTGGACAGCTCGATCACGCACTGGCATGTAACGTATTTCAAACCGAGCGCGCAGGTTTCAATTTTCCCTAATAGGTAAACGACTCTTTTGTAATAGCTTGATGTGTCTATCTCACACAAAGTTTGGATGAAACGCGATTTACTCTCCATTCGGGTCAAGATCACAAAATAAAATTCACCACATAGGTCAGCGAACTGTACACGTGCGCTTTTGGCACTTTTAAGTGATAACTCGTCTCAGAGTAAAAGCCGCACATAAAGCCACACTTTTGTACGTACACAAAATTCAAAACAGCTTTATACACTCCTGGAAATTGAAATAAGAACACCGTGAATTCATTGTCCCAGGAAGGGGAAACTTTATTGACACATTCCTGGGGTCAGATACATCACATGATCACACTGACAGAACCACAGGCACATAGACACAGGCAACAGAGCATGCACAATGTCGGCACTAGTACAGTGTATATCCACCTTTCGCAGCAATGCAGGCTGCTATTCTCCCATGGAGACGATCGTACAGATGCTGGATGTAGTCCTGTGGAACGGCTTGCCATGCCATTTCCACCTGGCGCCTCAGTTGGACCAGCGTTCGTGCTGGACGTGCAGACCGCGTGAGACGACGCTTCATCCAGTCCCAAACATGCTCAATGGGGGACAGATCCGGAGATCTTGCTGGCCAGGGTAGTTGACTTACACCTTCTAGAGCACGTTGGGTGGCACGGGATACATGCGGACGTGCATTGTCCTGTTGGAACAGCAAGGTCCCTTGCCGATCTAGAAATGGTAGAACGATGGGTTCGATGACGGTTTGGATGTACCGTGCACTATTCAGTGTCCCCTCGACGATCACCAGTGGTGTACGGCCAGTGTAGGAGATCGCTCCCCACACCATGATGCCGGGTGTTGGCCCTGTGTGCCTCGGTCGTATGCAGTCCTGATTGTGGCGCTCACCTGCACGGCGCCAAACACGCATACGACCATCATTGGCACCAAGGCAGAAGCGACTCTCATCGCTGAAGACGACACGTCTCCATTCGTCCCTCCATTCACGCCTGTCGCGACACCACTGGAGGCGGGCTGCACGATGTTGGGGCGTGAGCGGAAGACGGCCTAACGGTGTGCGGGACCGTAGCCCAGCTTCATGGAGACGGTTGCGAATGGTCCTCGCCGATACCCCAGGAGCAACAGTGTCCCTAATTTGCTGGGAAGTGGCGGTGCGGTCCCCTACGGCACTGCGTAGGATCCTACGGTCTTGGCGTGCATCCGTGCGTCGCTGCGGTCCGGTCCCAGGTTGACGGGCACGTGCACCTTCCGCCGACCACTGGCGACAACATCGATGTACTGTGGAGACCTCACGCCCCACGTGTTGAGCAATTCGGCGGTACGTCCGCCCGGCCTCCCGCATGCCCACTATACGCCCTCGCTCAAAGTCCGTCAACTGCACATACGGTTCACGTCCACGCTGTCGCGGCATGCTACCAGTGTTAAAGACTGCGATGGAGCTCCGTATGCCACGGCAAACTGGCTGACACTGACGGCGGCGGTGTACAAATGCTGCGCAGCTAGCGCCATTCGACGGCCAACACCGCGGTTCCTGGTGTGTCCGCTGTGCCGTGCGTGTGATCATTGCTTGTACAGCCCTCTCGCAGTGTCCGGAGCAAGTATGGTGTGTCTGACACACCGGTGTCAATGTGTTCTTTTTTCCATTTCCAGGAGTGTATTAAACAAATTATGGCATGTTATTACTAATTAAACATTTCGATTCCGAATAAACTTCAAGAACTTGTATGTAATTGTTCAAATGGTTCAAATGGCTCTGAGGACTATGGGACTTAACATCTGAGGTCATCAGTCCCCTAGAACTTAGAACTACTTAAACCTAACCAACCTAAGGACATCACACACATCCATGCCCGAGGCAGGATTCGAACCTGCGACCAAATCGGTCGCGCGGTTCCAGACTGAAGCGCCTAGAACCGCTCGGCCACTACGGCCGGCTATTTAATTGTCAATAAGATTTTATCGCCTGAGAGGAATTATTAGTTTGCTAAAACGGATTCGGATTACAGTCAACTCGTGTCTGGACGATGACGTCACGAATCGTCACGTACTTGAAACGAACGAAATACCTGTACTGAAGAATACTGTCCGTTGAGTAATTTACTCTTATAACAAATTTGGTACCCCTTCCATCGCTACACGGGAAATGACATGCACTGATAGTACAAAGTAATGCACTGATAATGGGTAGACACTAGCCGAAATCTAGATTTGCCAAATAAAACCAGCAGAAAAGGACTTATAGCTGTGCTATATCGTTTGTAAATCGTATAACCACTTGAGAAGTAGATACAAAGGGAAATAATGCTATATTCCTAATGGCTTGCATGACGTTGACGTGATCAGTTTATTTCTGTTAAATGCTGTATAGTGGTTTATTGCAAAAACGAACAGCTGTAAATTGGTGGCTGTTCTTGGGAGATGGTAATGGGGAGCTGCTTATGAATCTGTACAGGGACAGGGAGCTCGCAAGTTCAGCGAGGTGTGCCCCTTTCTCATTTCGAGGCACCGTTTCGCTCGAGAACAGTTGCGCCAGCATTTCGAACGTTCCCCACTGTAGAGGTAGGCAGCCAGTGTGGGCGGAGAACTTGTCAGCTGTCAGAAACAGGCGCCGCCGGTAGAGGGCGGTTCCAGCGGGGGGCGGGCGCCGCGGAGAACCGGCGGAAAATTAAGCGCAGCTCCTCAAAGGAAATGAGCCAGCCGGTCACCGCGCCGCACACCGAGGTTCCCGTCCGCTCGCATACGCACCTCAGCTCACGAGCGGGCGTGCTAAGTGGGCGGCAGGGTTCAGAGCACAAAGCAACATCTCAACACACAAGTCGACCACTCTCTGGTTAGTGATGGGCATGTCAGACATTGGGCGACTTGATACAAAAACATACAGGGTGTTTCAAAAATGACCGGTATATTTGAAACGGCAATAAAAACTAAACGAGCAGCGATAGAAATACACCGTTTGTTGCAATATGCTTGGGACAACAGTACATTTTCAGGCGGACAAACTTTCGAAATTACAGTAGTTACAATTTTCAACAACAGATGGCGCTGCAAGCGATGTGAACGATATAGACGACAACGCAGTCTGTGGGTGCGCCATTCTGTACGTCGTCTTTCTGCTGTAAGCGTGTGCTGTTCACAACGTGCACGTGTGCTGTAGACAACATGGTTTATTCCTTAGAACAGAGGATTTTTCTGGTGTTGGAATTCCACCGCCTAGAACACAGTGTTGTTGCAACAAGACGAAGTTTTCGACGGAGGTTTAATGTAACCAAAGGACCGTAAAGCGATACAATAGAGGATCTGTTTGAAAAATTTCAACGGACTGGGAATGTGACGGATGAACGTGCTGGAAAGGTAGGGCGACCGCGTACGGCAACCACAGAGGGCAACGCGCAGCTAGTGCAGCAGGTGATCCGACAGCGGCCTCGGGTTTCCGTTCGCCGTGTTGCAGCTGCGGTCCAAATGACGCCAACGTCCACGTATCGTCTCATGCGCCAGAGTTTACACCTCTATCCACACAAAATTCAAATGCGGCAACCCCTCAGCGCCGCTACCATTGCTGCACGAGAGACATTCACTAACGATATAGTGCACAGGATTGATGACGACGATATGCATGTGGGGAGGATTTGGTTTACTGACGAAGCTTATTTTTACCTGGACGGCTTCGTCAATAAACAGAACTGGCGCATATGGGCAACCAAAAAGCCCCATGTAGCAGTCCCATCGTCCCTGCATCCTCAAAAAGTAATGGTCTGGGCCGCCATTTCTTCCAAAGGAATCATTGGCCCATTTTTCAGATCCGAAACGATTACTGCATCACGCTATCTGGACATTCTTCGTGAATTTGTGGCGGTACAAACTGCCTTAGACGACACTGCGAACACCTCGTGGTTTATGCAAGATGGTGCCCGGCCACATCGCACGGCACGGCCGACGTCTTTAATTTCCTGAATGAATATTTCGATGATCGTGTGATTGCTTTGGGCTATCCGAAACATACAAGAGGTGGCGTGGATTGGCCTCCCTATTCGCCAGACATGAACCCCTGTGACTTCTTTCTGTGGGGACACTTGAAAGACCAGGTGTACCGCCAGAATCCAGAAACAATTGAACAGCTGAAGCAGTACATCTCATCTGCATGTGAAGCCATTCCGCCAGACACGTTGTCAAAGGTTTCGGGTAATTTCATTAAGAGACTACGCCATATTATTGCTACGCATGGTGGATATGTGGAAAATATCGTACTATTGAGTTTGCCAGACCGCAGCGCCATCTGTTGTTGAAAATTGTAACTACTGTAATTTAGAAAGTTTGTCTGCCTGAAAATGTACTGTTGTCCCAAGCATATTGCAACAAACGGTGTATTTCTATCGCTGCTCGTTTAGTTTCTATTGCCGTTTCAAATATACCGGTCATTTTTGAAACACCCTGTACTTCCTCATACTGTCCTCGGAAGAACTGTAACTTACTCTTGATGTTACTGTCCAGGTTTCTAGCCAGAGTCATCTGACATTTCGCCAAGACTTTATATCTGGGCAGAGTACTTTTCATTAAAAACCTAATATCGGCGAATTTCTGTTGTGTTTCCTGTTTCCTGGTAGAGTCCAATGTACATACAACCTGGGCACCTAGCTTGACAATGCATCACACAATCGGCAAACATGTAAGCGTTAGTCGGGCACACCTAAGAGTAGCATACATTCACTCTCGTGCTGACTAACAAACATCCAAAGCTTGACAACGGCTGTTTGTTCGTCAGCACGACCAAAGGCATGTGCGTTCTCACGTCTGCAGGCCTCAAGCTTAGATTGCATATGGCCGATGGTTATGAACTCAGCATGAGATTTCCACTCTGTCTCGGAGTGTGTGCTGATATGAAACTTCCTGGCAGATTAAAACTGTGTGCCCGATCGAGACTCGAACTCGGGACCTTTGCCTTTCGTGGGCAAATGTTCCACAATCTGAGCTACCCAAGCACGACTCACGCCCCATCCTCACAGCTTTACCTCATACAGTACCTCGTCTCCTACCTTCCAAACTATACAGAAGCTCTCCTGCGAACCTTGCAGGACTAGCACTCCTGATAGAAATGATGTTGCGGAGACATGGCTTAGACACAGCCTGGGGGATGTTTCCGGAATGAGATTTCGACTCTGCAGCGGAGTGTGCGCTGATATGAAACTTCCTGGCAGATTAAAACTGTGTGCCGGACCGAGACTCGAACTCGGGGGTGAGTCGTGCTTGCGTAGCTCAGGTGGTAGAGCACTTGCCCGCGAAAGGCAAACGTCCCGAGTTCGAGTCTCGGTCCAGCACACAGTTTTAATCTGCCAGGAAGTTTCAGTTATGAACTCGTTCGCCTGAAATTAGTCATATACCTTATATCACGTCGTCAAATATAGGGTGTCTAGGAAACCAGACTACCGTATCACTAGATAACACACAGATCGTTATCTGTACGCTCTCAGTCACCACCATCCGGTACAAAAACGTGGCGTTCTGTATACCATCGTCCATCGTGCTGAAGTCGTCTCAGACGCTGGAAGTCCGCCGCTAGAACTGACCCACCTCCGAAAAGCCTTCCGGGAAAACGGGTACAGCGACGGACAGGTGTCATATCTGGTGTGGCACTCAAGTGACACACCAACAGAGAAGAGAACACCACCGAAGAAGAAAGACGGAAAATTGTGTTTTTGCCTTTCACTGGTACAGTGTCGGGAAAGATTAGCCGGCTGCTGAAGAGATATAACATTTCATCGGTTTTCAGGCCCCCAGCAAAAATTCGACAGCTTATGAGGCTTGTAAAGGACTATCTAGGGCTTAGAACGCCTGGAGTGTACAAGATACGATGTCAGTGTGGCTGTTGAAACGTCCCCTTTGAACAATTATACAAGACTGTGCTTAAACTGCCACACAATATTTTTAGCGCAACGCAATCTGACTATCAAAGATCCCTGCAAAAGAATGGCCTTGAGTAACATTAAACTATACCTTTCAGAAATCACTTACCTCACAAAAATCTTCATTACTCGAACTACTGCTAAACAGCGAGCGCCACTACTGCCAGCTAAATAAAAGATTCAAACTACGGATAGTTAGCAAATGAAAGATTTTAATAGAGAAAAAGCAATGTATTTACCTTAATATCATCAAAAGTCATAATATATGTAATTTCAAAACTCCACCATTTCCTTCCACACATCCACCACTGCTGGCGGCTCACCTCTAACTGTGCAACGCTACGCGCTGTTCACATCCAGCTGCCGCTGCCCAACACTACAATGGCAGACAACAATGCAAACTAGCCACATACTGCACACAGCACAGCCAGTGATTTTCATACAGAGCGCTACGTAACGTTGCCAATAAGAAAACATAAACAGCCTACTTACACTGTTACTACGTCGGCCAAACAGTACGCACTGTGGATCAACGCCGGGCGGAACACGAGAGGTGCTTACGCCTACGCTATCCAGAAAAATCAGCCTTGACAGAACACGCCTTAGAAAATGGACACCGAATTCTATTCGACGAAACGTCTGTCGTTATGAGGACGAAGGGATTTTCGGATAACGTCATAAAAGAAGCAATGGAAATAAAAACCTCTGGAAACACCATCAACAAGGACGGCGGTTTGCAGCTCCACACAGCCTGAAACCCGGCCATCGCAAGGATAAAACGGGCGCGACGGACGCGGGATGAAAACATTGCCATATATGGCGAGGAAGAGAGCCCTAGTGACGTCACAGCCAGCAGTGCGACTATATAAGACGCGGCCACGGCGACACAGCAGTCATTCTTACCACTTGACAATGACTCAGGAGATCTAGGTCACCACCTGACACGGCTGGAAGCCCGAGAAAATTTTATTAACGCTCAAACAAGTGTCGTATTAATGAGTTTTATTACAGAAACGTAAACGACAATACTTAGCTTTGACAATCACGCAGAAGTGTCGCAAGCAAGGGGTGACATACAAAATGAGCAATCAGGAGTCTGTGCTACATAAACAGTACAAGCGAAGTGACGAGCGTTGACGCTTCTATCCACGTCGCTCGTCTTGAAGCTGCTATTCAACTGGGGCTTCGCCAGTCGGTCGTGGCGCTTATGTCCTCTTGGCGTAGTGCCGCTGCTGTCCCACTGTCGTTCCGGAGAGGGGTCGATCAGCGTGCTATTGGCTGACGTCTTCTCACAGCGTTCTCTTCTCTATCGTTCCCGACTGGCGTCCCGGCGCTTGACATTACACCATAAATGAACAAATAGTTTTTAAATAAACAGTATCTTTCGCAAAGATACACTTTCGTTGAAACAGTGTGATCCTTCAGGAAATTATACTGAGACGATTCGAAAATTAGGTTAGGAAATGAGAGACTGAAAGTAGTCTACGAGATATGCTGATGATGGCCGAAGTAGCGAGGATACAAAACCTCGGCTGGCGTAGCAACTGGAGCGTTTCTAGAAAAGAGGAATTTATTACCTCTAATACAAATTTCAGCCTTTGGATGTCTTTCATGAGTACGTTTCCTTAGAGTGTAGCCACATACGTACAGGATGAAACATAGGTGTGAAGCAATTCAGGGAGGGAACAATAGCTTTTGAAATGTGATGGTACAGAAGAAAGCTGACAGTTAAATGAGTTTATCGAGTAACTAAGGATGAGGAACCGAATCGAATGGGGAGAAGAATAAAGTTAAGGTACACGTTGACTCAGAGAAGAGATTTGGCTGTAAGACATGTCTCGAGCCACGAAGGAATAGTCGATTTGGTGATGGAGAGATGTGTGGGGATATAAAAATAGCAGAAATAGACCAAGGCATGAATACAGTACGCCGGTTGAAATATGGGTTTCAGGCGTTATTCAGAGATGGCGATGTTTGCACAGGTTACAGTTGTGCGGAGAGCTGCATCTAATCAGTCTTCAGACTGAGTATCACAAAACCAGCAACACACGTTCAAATAAAGGCTAATGGTGGTGAAAACATGACTGAAATTGTAACCTCCCCCTCACTTATCGACCTTAATGACCGTAAAAAATGAAACTGCGTGTACCTAATGCGAATTTTGGAAAAGCAATCGTCACCGAAGTTAATCTGTCGGTAAAGAGGGAGGAAAGAGTTACATCTAAATGAAAGGAAAAGTGCTAATGAAACTGGTGGAAATTAATTTTGAAAAGGGTAAAGTTAATAAAGAAAATAAATGTGCAGCCGTTACGTTAACAATTAACTAGCGGTAATTTGGTATTTGAGATTTGGGGGAAATTACGGTCGCCAGTCCTAAGGACAATTACTATAGTAACTGAAAAAGAAAGGTTATTACACATATAATTAGCACTAGAAGTGTGGCAACTGAAGGTTGACACGTGTAGTGTGAAAACTAAAAGTTTGTCAGAAGTAATAAATTTCGCTACACTCTGACTTAATTTAGCAAAAGAATTAATAAAACAGGAAAATCGAAAGTTAATTTAGTGACTGAAGTTAATAGTGAGCTTTCTTTCTGAAGCACATCGAAATTCAGTAAAACACGGTTAGTCTTGGACTACCTCAACAATCATTTCAAAAGATACTTGAATCTACGCAATTTAGAAATAAGAGATTTAACTTTGAACTTCAATTAAATGATTCTGAACAATTAACAATAGTAAAATTTAGTACGTACCAAGCTGATCTGCAGTCACAGGTAAGCTAAAATACGGTAACAAAACTCGCACTCTTAATTTGTGCTAGTGTAGTCTAAATATTGTAGCCAGCTATGAATACCTTAATTGAAATTTGAAATTAAAGCAGTGAAATAGAATATTACTTTAATGCTGGCGTTTGAATTTCAATGACACTCGGGTTCATTCCGGAAAAGGAAGGGACCCTGCTTGGTAATGCAATTGGGACAATGAGCAACAAAGGTTCATGTTACGTTGCTGTAATTTTGTGATTTAAACAATTTGGAATGCTGAGGTCTGCCATACAGTTCTAGAACTTTATGTGCGTCCAGTCTTCCTTGTTGGTTGATTGAAGGTTTGAAGCCGTCGATCGAGGAGGTGCCGTCCGCGACACCATGTCAGAAACTATCATCGCAAGTCGAGCGCAATTACATGCTGCCAAACCCCGAAAGCGCGGCAACTCGCGGGAGCTTCACATAACACACCTGCTCCACTCGCTACTCCAGCCAGACTCCTGTGCTCAGCCCGCGTTCCACGCGGCAAGTTCGCTACCAAAGATCCTACATACTTTGGTTCTTCACACGACCTATCGATGTAATCGTTGGATAGCGTAGTTTTCCCTAGGCAAGACCCAGCGTAAAAATACAAATAATATTTACAAAACAAACCAATTATACATCGACATAAATGTATAAATCTATATATACAAACAGTAAAACAATTACAATATACAAAGAGACAGAAATGTCATATCTTGAGGTAACAAAGCAAGGAAAAAAAATATTAGTACAATAGATGGAAATAGGAGGATATGCATTTCCGGCGTTACAAAATGAAACATTGTGACAAATGGGGCACATGACGAAGCATGGATGATTTCAAATACGGAACTATACCTGGTGCACTAGCTTGAGATATGTAGATGATGTCCTGTGTATGTGGGCTGGTACTACAAGACAAGTCAACACATTCTTGAAAAACCTAAACAGTCAACATAAAAATATCCAGTTCACTATGGAAATTGGCAACAAATCCATAAACTTCTTAGATATCACCATTGACATCAGTACACACACACATTGTTTCAAAATTTACAGAAAAACAACAACTACAGACACAGTAATACCTTCTTGCTCACAACACCCCCTAGCTCACAAACACGCAGCATTCCACTCAATGGTACACCGTCTCATATCCATCCCCATGTCCGGAGATGATTTTAAAGCAGAGTTACATACAATAAAATTTATTGCCACAGCCAATGGGTACAACCCAGTTCTTATTGACCACATCTTGCACAGGAAACAAATTGAAAAGTGATACCCCACCTCTATGCCCCACCTGCTTCCCCATCCACTGTCTGCAAGAAATGGTGTACACTACCAATTCTAGGTCAGCCAAAGCACTGAAATCCTGCAAGTATAGTCTTTCCATCTATGTCAGGAACACGACAGCCCAGTGTGTTTTTAATATCAAAGAGAAGATCCAGTTATTAGCCAAGAGTGGGATATACAAAATCACCTGTTCTGATTGTGACAAATTTTACATTGGTCAGTCAGGCAGAGACATATCAACTAGGCTGGCTGAACATGAACGCAGCTGGAGGTTGCAGAATTCAGACTCTGCATTTGCTGAGCATGTACTGAGTGAGGGTCACAACTACCAGCCAGTGTCCCATGTACTTCACTTAGCAAACAAAGGCCATAAACTCAACCTGCTGGAAGCCCTGGAAATTAACAAACATCTTGCTCACAGTCCAGATCTCATCCTAAATGACCAGACACAACTCAACACTTCCCCTCTCCTAAACTTCATATAATCATATTTGTTGTTCATTACTTCCCACAGTCTCTCTTCCTACATATTCCCATTTTCCTGTATTCATTAAGTTGCTTTGTTGGTTGAAGTTGTCTTTCTATTGCACATAGACTATAGTTCGATAGTTAAGGCTTTCTTTTAACTGGTACTTGTATTACTATCCATGTTTAACACCCCTTGTAGTTGTCTAATCAAATACTGTTCACATTTCACTTTGCTCACTTATTTAATGAAAACTGGTAGACAGCCTCTGCTTTGATTATAATGTAAATGTTAAAATGCAGTACCACCACACTCTCAAACTGTAGGTTCCCTCAGACACCTCCATTTTCCTGCATTTATTAATTTCTGTTTATCTTATTGAAATTGCTTAAGTTCCTTATGTATTCTTTGTTTAAATTGATAACTGCCTCATCTTTTAATTGGTTGTGTATCACTCTCCATGTTTCATACCTCCCGATGCAGCCTTGTCTAGTACTAATTTTATTTTACTTTATTAGTTTTGTTTAGTAATAGATACTGTTACGTAGGCACGCTATTCCTCTTTTGTGCTAAAGGTTTTCCTGTCTACTCCATTCTTATTTATGTACTGTTCAGTTTTTACTTTTCCATTGCAAAGATGTTACTGTATGTTTCTACTTCAGTCTAGATGTTTTACTTATCTTCCAATGTTGTCTGCTAACATTTAACTTCTTTGGTGATAATGCTCAGTAAATGTCTGAAGATGGCCTTGTAAGCCGAAAACCGGTTAACAGTAAAAGTAAAATTGTAGAACAAAAGCAAACTGGTGCTTTTCATTTATTGAAGTATAGGTGTTAAACGTGGTGTAATTCGAGCTCCTAAATGATCAGACATGGAATTACAGAGACGGCCTGCATACGTCCTTACAGAATCTGCTTTCTGCTGTTTGTAAGAAAATCCACTACGCATCCACAGCGGGGTTTTGTGCTCTGCTCGCACATCCACGGTAACATGGGGTCGTGTACTGTCCAGCTGTCCTGCGATACGTTACTATTAGAGTTGGCGTTATTCCACTCTGACCATCAAATTTACAGGTTTCTAGGATACTAAGGCTTTAGTAGTATGCTAGATGTATTGGGTTGTTATTCGACGACAGAGTGCAATTCGGCCCCAGAACGATTGCTGTGTCTGCTACCTGCATTAAATCCAAGTTACCCGGGCAGCCTGCTTTCTTACTGCGGGCACTCCAGGGCTGCCACGCTACACGTGGCCATCAAACGGCCTACGCTGGCTCCGCAGACCTCTCTCCTGAGGTCATCAGTCCCCTAGAACGTAGAACTACTTAAACCTAACTAAGGACACCACACACATCCATGCCCGAGGCAGGATTCGAACCTGCGACCGTAGCGGTCGTGCGGTTAAACGCAGTAGCGCTTAGAACAGCTCGGCCACCGCGGCCGGCCTATATTCTTTTCCTCTCCGATTCTGCACAGAACCTCCACATTCCTTACCTTATCAGTCCACCTAATTTTCAACATTCATCTGTGGCACCACGTTTCCTCTACTGTTGCGAAATTAAAAGTCTAATTGCGTTGCGCGTAGCATTAATGTAACGTTGGGCAACAATGGAACGACGAACTCACCAAACTTGAAAGCCCGAAGTACGCCATCTGGTTGTCAGTCTGTAGGTGCCGGTGAGCGTCCTGTGAATTCCAGTGTTTTCGACGGAAAGAAATACAAGAGAGCAAATATGAGAGAGGGGCCTTATGATAGCAGGAGGGCGTTTCCCGCGCAGCTCATCGGGCGAGACTGACGGCCGGAGCTGATAGAAGGGCTACACGACTGAGTTAATTTAGCAACAATAGCCAGAGCGGGCTGAAACGTGTTTTCCTTAATTAAGTTTACTGCACAAACAGGGGCGGCGGAGCGGGGAAGCCCCCGGCCGCCTGCTCCGGACAAAGTCGGACGCGCCCTTCCTTGCCCCTTTTCGCACTGCGTTGTGGGGTGTGTTTAGTGACCCGGCGGCCGGCAGCGCGAAAGAGGGCGGTGAACAGTAGGCGGGAGTGGGCGGCGGCGCCCTGCACAGTGGGGCGGGGGTGGGTGCGCGCCGCAGGGGGCCGCGGCTTACGGAGATCACAGGCCGGGCGCTGCGCCGCCCTCGTCGGCTAATGAACGCGCCGCCACTCACCTGGCGGCGCTCTCTCCCCCCGGCGGTCCGAAATGAAAACAGACTTTGACGCGGCTCGGCGCCCAGCGGCTGAACTCCCAAACACGAAACCGTTTGCCGGCGCCCCGTCACTGAGGACAATGATGCCTGCGCTTATCTCGATATCGAGTGCACAGTGCTCTCGCCGTGCGTACAGACGCACGTTCCACTCTTTATTTTTGACATTTTCTCCGAACCTGATCACATAGATCTGAGTCGAAAAACACTGATTATGCAGCATCACATAAAATATACAGGGTGTTTCAAAAATGACCGGTATATTTGAAACGGCAATAAAAAGTAAACGTGCAGCGATAGAAATACACCGTTTGTTGCAATATGCTTGGGACAATAGTACATTTTCAGGCAGACAAACTTTCGAAATTACAGTAGTTACAATTTTCAACAACAGATGGCGCTGCGGCCTGGGAAACTCTATAGTACGATATTTTCCACAAATCCACCATGCGTAGCAATAATATGGCACAGTCTCTGAATGAAATTACCCGAAACCTTTGACAACGTGTCTGGCGGAATGGCTTCACATGCAGATGAGATGTACTGCTTCAGCTGTTCAATTGTTTCTGGATTCTGGCGGTACACCTGGTCTTTCAAGTGTCCCCACAGAAAGAAGTCACAGGGGTTCATGTCTGGCGAATAGGGAGGCCAATCCACGCCGCCTCCTGTATGTTTCGGATAGCCCAAAGCAATAACACGATCATCGAAATATTCATTCAGGAAATTAAAGACGTCGGCCGTGCGATGTGGCCGGGCACCATCTTGCATAAACCACGAGGTGTTCGCAGTGTCGTCTAAGGCAGTTTGTACCGCCACAAATTCACGAAGAATGTCCAGATAGCGTGATGCAGTAATCGTTTCGGATCTGAAAAATGGGCCAATGATTCCTTTGGAAGAAATGGCGGCCCAGACCAGTACTTTTTGAGGATGCAGGGACGATGGGACTGCAACATGGGGCTTTTCGGTTCCCCAAATGCGCCAGTTCTGTTTATTGACGAAGCCGTCCAGGTAAAAATAAGCTTCGTCAGTAAACCAAATGCTGCCCACATGCATATCGCCGTCATCAATCCTGTGCACTATGTCGTTAGCGAATGTCTCTCGTGCAGCAATGGTAGCGGTGCTGAGGGGTTGCCGCGTTTGAATTTTGTATGGATAGAGGTGTAAACTCTGGCGCATGAGACGATACGTGGACGTTGGCGTCATTTGGACCGCAGCTGCAACACGGCGAACGGAAACCCGAGGCCGCTGTCGGATCACCTGCTGCACTAGCTGCGCGTTGCCCTCTGTGGTTGCCGTACGCGGTCGCCCTACCTTTCCAGCACGTACATCCGTCACGTTCCCAGTCCGTTGAAATTTTTCAAACAGATCCTTTATTGTATCGCTTTTCGGTTCTTTGGTTACATGAAACCTCCGTTGAAAACTTCGTCTTGTTGCAATAACACTGTGTTCTAGGCGGTGGAATTCCAACACCAGAAAAATCCTCTGTTCTAAGGAATAAACCATGTTGTCTACAGCACACTTGCACGTTGTGAACAGCACACGCTTACAGCAGAAAGACGACGTACAGAATGGCGCACCCACAGACTGCGTTGTCTTCTATATTTTTCACATCACTTGCAGCGCCATCTGTTGTTGAAAATTGTAACTACTGTAATTTCGAAAGTTTGTCCGCCTGAAAATGTACTGTTGTCCCAAGCATATTGCAACAAACGCTGCTCGTTTAGTTTTTATTGCCGTTTCAAATATACCGGCCATTTTTGAAACATCCTGTACAACCAGTATGGTGCTTACACTGAGCTTCAAACATACACTGCGCACCACTATTAAGGGATCGCTTTTTCAAAGCCCCGCAACTGTCCACCATTGAGACGCAGAAGTTTGACATTTTACTGAAAGGAGGTGAAAAGGCTTGGCGCCCTGTGACGTCAGCATCGGCCTCGCCGACGCTTCAGACAGCGAGGTTCAAAAATGCCTCTGAGCACTACGGGACTTAACTGCTGTGGTCATCAGTCCCCTAGAACTTAGAACTACTTAAACCTAACTAACCTAAGGACAGCACAAACATCCATGCCCGAGGCAGGATTCGAACTTGCGACCGTAGCGGTCGCGCGGTTCCAGACTTAAGCACCTAGAATCGCTTCGCCACTCCGGCCGTCGACAGCGACGTGTCGACACATGCGAAGAAACGGCCACAGCTCAGAAACTCCTGTGACATGCAAAGCGGATTAATGGTGTCGTCACCGAATTTTACCCCCAATACCGCCCAATGCAACTGTAATGTGTTAGACGATGTGAAGGTCGTCACACCACCTCTTACCAACAGTCCGCACTTTTGGCGTCTCTGCGATGGAGATCACAACTGCGATGGAGGTCAGGTTGTAACGTGCGCGTGGGACACACAATACTCATTAAAGCCTGTACTATGGTAAGTGAGCGGGGTTCACCTTACGAGAGAGGATTTTCGTATAGATATTGACCGCGTGTATCTGAATGATGGCAAATCAGACCTAGACCCACTCTGTAATAACAATGATCCGTCACGTAAGTTCAAAATGCAATTACACGTCAGTATGTACCAAAAGCAACACTGAAGATGCTACCAATTTGATAATAATACGGTCGCCAGCCTAATTAGGCATTAACTGAGTTTCTTCCCTGTACAAGTTGGCAGATATTCGTGCAAAGGAAAGTCTATAGAACTGATAGTTTCATGTTCAGTACTGATATGGAAAAACCATGAATACGTAATACTACACTACAATGTATACTACAAAGCTTCGTACTATCTGTTGATCTGATTAAAATCTGGCATAGGTTACCCTAGAAATAGCACTTTCGAGCCACACACAAAATGTCAATTTTGATAAAGATAAAACACTGATAAATTTTGACTTATATATTGACTTTAACTTTTGCTGGTCAAACCAATGTGGAACACTTCAGAATTCAAACGAATAAAAAGGGGGGGGGGGGGGGGGAGACCCTGAAACTGTTATGATCACTGTATTAAAAAAATTGATTACTGAAATTATCATGCGTCCAAGATTTCCAGTATATGAGTTACTACTCCTTTTATCTTATTTACTTCTCATTTTAATACCTTTATATCTGTCTCGAAATAATTAAACTTCATTACTATATCAATATTAAAGTTACCTTTCAACTTCGTTAGACCTTCGTTATTCATTTACTGGTTCATTAACAAAACAGTTCTTTAAACACCATTCTAACATAACTAGGTCTGCAAGTAATTATTATTAACACAAAATTTAATTTTTCATTTCGGGACAGACGGATTGCACAACATTTGGAAAGGACCTTGCCTAGGTTAGTTGTGAGGATAATTAAATGAGGGGAATGTTCTGGTAAAATTTAGGTTATTATTGAACAGTTCACTCTATGGTGCATTCGCATACAGTATTAAAAGTTTCAACCTGCTTGCATCGATGCGGCGGTTGGCGGGCGGCGAGATGGCGAGGCACAGAGCACACATACAACCACAGCTGTGGCTCTTGACGTATCGGCACTTTAATTCTTCTTTGCGTCGCAATACTTTTCCATTTAGTGCCTATGGTATATTGCCATGCTGTGTGGGCGTTGGAACGGCATACCCGAGGCTCAGTGAAACTACGTCTTCCAGGAGAGCCTCCTCGCTCCAGAAGGTGTTGCTCAGACCAATGCCAAACTCCAACTAACTACTGGTGAGCCCGTTGTGCTGTGCAGTGCCCGTGCGCATTTTCCCGCGCTCGCCTGCCATCCACCTTTTACCGCTCCCTGACAGACAGGATATTCACCCGAGGTTTTGCATTCTACATATCCGAACACATTGCCTACGTATGGGAAAGACGCACAGTTACAATTTGAATCATCTTACAACAGTCTCAACATTTGTTACACTTCAATTCTGTTACAATATTGCTTGACATTTGACATAAACGTTACTATTCGCATTGAAACTTGTTTACAGTTTTCTTAACACAATGACATGAAACCAAAAAGAAATGAAATCAGAACGTAAATTACACTAGTTTATCGAAAAATCAGATGGAAAAAAAATTACTTTTATGTACAATAGTACAGCGTAGTTGTTGTTACAAGCTCTGCGACGCCCTGCCTTCAAATCACGCCGTTTTCTTATGGGTGGCCGAGGAAAACATTTCAGAGACACAGCTACTCAGAACCGACACGAAAATGCCTCAGGAGGTGACATAAGCAAAGTCAATCCCTTGCGTCGTTGATTCCCACACATTTCGTGGTCGGAAACGTGAGTTCGCAGTGCGATGGGCTACAGGACAACATTCTTGAACGCGTCGGCACTGCTGACATCCCCTGCACAATTCAACCCTTTACTAAGGAGATCTTAAGGCTACAACTCGATTGAAAGTGGTCTGACCCCTTTGGAGTATAGCGGGACCACTGTTTTTGCCCTGGCATATGCGAAAAGCATGTACAAAAGCCAAGAGGGAATAATAAGAGCAGACGACCGAGAACGAAGTACTCCGATTAAAAAGGGTGCAAGACAGGCATGTAGTTTTTCGCCTCTATTGCTTAATCTGTACAACAGAGAATCAATCATAGAAATAAAAGAGAGATTCAGGAGTGCAATTAAAATTCATGATGAGAGGATATCAATGATACGATTCGCTGATGAAATTACTATACTGAGTGAAAGTGAAGAAGAATTACATGATCTGCTGAATGGAATGAACTGTGTGATGAGTACAGAGTATGGATTGAGAGTAAATCGAAGAGAAGACGAAAGGTACGAGAGGTAGCAGTAATTAGAAGAGCGAGGAAGTTAACATCAGGGTTGATGGACACGAAGTAGATGAAGTTAAACAATTCTGCTACCTAGGCAGCAAAATAATGCATGACGGACGGAGCAAGGATGACATCATTGGCAAAAATGGCATTCCTGGCCGAGAGAAGTCTACTAGCATCAAACATAGGCCTTAATTTTAGTAAGAAATGTCTGAGAATGTACTTTCGGAGCACAACATTGTATGGTAGAGAAGCATGGACTACTGGGAAACCGGAACAGAAGAGAATCGAAGCATTCGAGATGTACTACTACAGACGAATGTTGAAAATTAGGTGGAGTGATAAGGTAAGGCATGAAGAGATTCTGAGCAGAATCGGAGAGGAAAAGAATATGTGGAAAACACTGACAAGGAGAAGGGACAGGATGATAGGACATCTGTTAAGATGCAAGAGAATGATTTCCATGTTACTGGAGGGAGCTGTAGAGAGCCAACACTGTAGAGGAAGGCACAGAATGGAATACAGACAGCAAATAATTGAGGACGTAGGTTACAAATGCTACTCAGAGATGAAGAGGTTGTCACTGGAGAGGAATTTGTGGCGGGTCGCATCAAACGAGGCAGGAGGCTGATGATTAAAAAAAGAAAAGAATGGGGTGGAACCACTAGGTATTGTTCAAAACCATTATATGAAATCTGAACGTCAAACGAAGCAGCAGGGGTTGCTTATGGCTTTTCAGCCCTCCTAGTCCACGTCCTCTTGTGGCGTGATCAGAAACTGACATTGACATGTGCGGAAATAGAAGGGCAAAGGGTGGTTCTAAGTGCTCTCCCCTCCGTTCGGCAACACACTAGGATCCGTCTGCGCCTTTCCACATCCATACTCCGCAAGCCACCTGACGGTGTGTGGCGGAGGGTACTTTGAGTACCTCTATCGGTTCTCCCTTCTATTCCAGTCTCGTATTGATCGTGGAAAGAAGGATTGTCGGTATGCTTCTGTGTGGGCTCTAATCTCTCTGATTTTATCCTCATGGTCTCTTCGCGAGATATACGTAGGAGGGAGGAATATACTGCTTGACTCTTCGGTGAAGGAATGTTCTCGAAACTTTGACAAAAGCCCGTACCGAACCACTGATCGTCTCTCCTGCAGAGTCTTCCACTGGAGTTTATCTATTGTCTCCGTAACGCTTTCGCGATTACTAAATGATCCTGTAACGAAGGGCGCTGCTCTCCGTTGGATCTTCTCTATGTCTTGTATGAACCCTACCTGGTACGGATCCCACACTGCTGAGCAGTATTCAAGCAGTGCGCGAACAAGCGTACTGTAACCTACTTCCTTTGTTTTCGGATTGCATTTCCTTAGGATTCTTCCAATGAATCTCAGTCTGGCATCTGCTTTACCGACGATCAACATTATATGATCATTCCATTTTAAATCACTCCTAATGCGTACTCCCATATAATTTATGGTATTAACTGCTTCCAGTTGCTGACCTGCTATTTTGTAGCTAAATGATAAAGGATCTATCTTTCTGTGCATTCAAAGCACGTTACACTTGTCTACATTGAGATTCAATTGCCATTCCCTGCACCATGCGTCAATTCGCTGCAGATCCTCCTGCATTTCAGCACAATTTTCCATTGTTACAACCTCACGATACACCACAGCATCATCTGCAAAAAGCCTCAGTGAACTTCCGATGTCATCCACCAGGTCATTTATGTATATTGTGAATAGGAAGGGTCCTATGACACTCCCCTACGGCACACCTGAAATCACTCTTACTTCAGAAGACTTCTCTCCATTGAGAATAACATGCTGCGTCCTGTTATCTAGGAACTCCTCAACCCAATCACACAATTGGTCTGATAGTCCATATGCTCTTACTTTGTTCATTAAACTTTCTTGAGCACTTTAAAAATATGGCTGTTCAGAGATATCATTCAGCTGACTGGCACTCTACTCCTACTGTAGCGCATGAGGGGAGGCAATCCCGTCGATATACTTAAGATTCTGCATGCCAAAAAGCAGGCGGCAGAGCAGCAATGGGGATCCACTCAGCTGAATGAGTACAAAAACCTCTACACAGGTAAATGTTTATGGTGGCAACGAAGGTACACTGGTGGCACCGAAGGTCTTGCTGGTCTATGGTGTCTTAGAGGGATCCTATGCTTTTTGTATTCACGCGTGTATCAATGTTGCACCCCCTCCCCACCACCCAATCCTTCTCACACAGATCACGCCACAGATGGCGCTCAATGGGAGGGCTGAAAAAGCATCACTACCGTATGCTGATACGGACCACCTTCAAATTTCATCGAATGGTTTCGAACAGTCCCTCGGGTTCCACCCTGTAAGCGAGAGCGAAAACAGGGCTCGTGCTACACTCAAGAGGAGTCACGTCAGGTTCAACGGGTTTGCAGCCCTGTGATCTCCTTAGAGAAGTGTTCAATCGTGCAAGGGATGTCAGCTGTGTCAAACGTGTTCAAGAATGTCCTACTATTGCGTATCGCACTGTGAAGCATCGTTTCCGACAGCTTGTGCGACGCTTTTTCGTGTCGATTCTGCGTAGCGGTCCCCTGACCATAAGAGAACCGCGTGATGTCAACGCTGGGCGTTGCTGCTGTAACTTCCACCTCAGAACCGGCAAAAGAAGTGGTAAGAGGCCGTTTGATGCCGTCGCCATCGTGTGACGCCGTCTCTGTGGCGCTGGGCAGGACCTTGGTGAAATTCAGTGCCTGCGTCGCACGATAAACCCACACCGGACGTCACGCGAACGTCTGAGGTCTTGCCTTTTTCTCGCGTGCGTCGACGCCTTGCTGCCAGAAGCGTGACGTGGCAGGGCCCCACGCTTTTGGATTGTTACAGAGGAATGCTGCATGCACCTTTCCGCCAAATGTCAATGTTCTGCCTCGCAATGGCAGACAATTACCGGGTATGAAAGAAGTTTCCCTTTAATTGCGTAGGGGAGTGTAGTTGTTCTGGTCGCGAGAACCGCAGTTGAAATCTGCGTCCGGGCGTCCACAGTTAAGTCTCCCGTCATTTCACTAAATAGGTCGGGGGAAAATTCGAGGAAGGCTACTTCGAAAGGACGCGGGCGATTTCTTTGCCCAGCCTTAAAACATTCGGCCATGGGCGCCGTCTCTCAAGATCTTCACGACGCCGGGACGTTAAACCCTAATCTTCTTCCCTTCTTCAGTTTCTCTGGTCATGCTTCAAAAAAAAAAAAAAACTCATCAGAAAAAGCATTATTCACACCTTAAAAAAGCATATTTGTCGCTTAGGGTCTCACTGTAAGGTGCATAAATGATACTGGACGGTCAAGTCACTCTCTACGGCTGACAAGTCATGGTGGTACAGCGACGGGTATTGCATACTATCCAGTATGGAATCAGTACACTAATTGGGATTGATGAGCTGGTCTGCCAGAAATGATGAAAGCGATTACCGTTTGGAAGTTCCCATTGAGCACACGATAAAAATAACTTGCTCCATTTGTTGATGTATCAAGGTGGACTGTCCAACTTGTCAACAAAGGATGGTATACTACCTGCAGCCAGATGGTGTTAAGTTCCTATGGGAGCAAACTGCTGAGGTCATATATAGTTCATATGGATCTGAGCACTATGGGACTTAACTTCTGTTGTCATCAGTCCCCTATAACTTAGAACTACTTAAACCTAACTAACCTGAAGACATCACACACATCCATGCCCGAGGCAGGATTCGAACCTGCGACCGTTACGGTCGCGCGGTTCCAGACTGTAGCGCCTAGAACCACTCGGCCACTCCGGCCGGCTGCTGAGGTCATCGGTCCCTAGCCTTACACAGTACTTAATCTAACTAACTTGCGCTAAGGACAACACACACACGCACACACACACACACACACACACACACACACACGAGGGAGGACTGGAACCTCCGACGGGGTGGGGGGGAAGGGAGAGGGGAGGGGCAGCGCGAACCGTGGCAAGGCGCCCAAGACCGTGCGGCTATCCCGCGCGGTCCGGAGCCATGCAAGTGAGAACAGTTATCAGGAAAGCATGCTAACCGACATGGAACCAGAGAGTATTGTCGTGCCTTTCAATGACCGTCCGCTTCAAATCTGGCCGGGATTCATGCTGTAAGTGAATGATGACCCATATCGACCAGCTTCCGAGCTAACATTGGAAGAGGAACTGCAGGCAGTGGAAACAGGACGTCTGGTATCTAGCAAAAACCGTTGTTCATAGCAGCTCATAGAGCTGTACGTCTTCAGTGGGCCAAACAACACTGAAACTGGACGGTAGTTGGCTGGTGGCTATCAGAGTGGGCCGGCGACTCACCCTTTGCAAACAATGCGAGACGTCGTGTTCATGGACGAGTCAGTGATGCGTTTAATCCAAACTGTGTCGGGAGTGTAGCTCAGGCCAGAGGTGATTCCGATTTGATATGGTGGTGCTTGCTTTGGACTCACTTATTCTGGTTGCCTCGACCATGAAACAGCGTGTTTATTTCTTTACTCTCAATGATTAAGCACTGCCATTTCATCAACATCTTCATGATGAGCCTGCTGTCCGTCCGTCTTCACAGGTCTGCAGGCACGCGCTCCCAGTCCGACACTCAGTGATCTTATCGCACTTCCGCTGGACCTCTAAGTATCAAGATATTTATCCCATAGAAAATGTCTGGGACTCTCCGGAATAGCAGTTGAAACGTAACCGTCAACTTCGGCCACAAGTAGATAATTGTTCAGGATCTGATCGTCAGAGGGTCGCTTTATCTGATTTTGAACAGCTTGACATACGACTGGACTCTGTCTCTCTCTCTCGCCTGATTATAGCCGTCATCAATGATAGAGTTGGTATTAGTCGGCATTAGGGTCAGGTCTCCTTGAGATGGCTGAGTTTGGCATGCAGACACGTAAACACTCTGTAAGCCTCTATTCAGTGCACGGCAGTTGTTGTGCCGTGAGAGGCACCCACATGCCTTGCTCATACTGTGGCATCAAGCAGTCAGACCTGCAAGATGAGTGGTCTGCCAAGCGAGTGGATTCATTCTTATCTGTCGAGTAACATGAACTCTAGTACTCACAATTAAGTTACAAATTATCCTCCTGTATGAATAATGCGCAACGGAAACGCACATCTGACTATCAGTAATTTACAGAACTCTGACTGTTCACTACGCACTGGCAATACCACATTTTCTTTTTTTTTTTTATTTAACGGCTTTTATCAACACGTGGCCATCGCACTGAATATGAGTGGCGCACACATTATAAATTCTGGATATCATGACAACATACAATTCGAAGGAAAGGCCACCAATCTTTTTCTTTTCACTATCTTATTTATTCCGATAAATTCTATAACTTAAACACACAAATTCTATAACGTACAACAATAACACGTGAGAAATTCCGCCCAGTGGGCATGGCTTTACATTGGTGATTCTCTATCTTATGGTCTCGTAATTATTCAATGCTACAGTGCACTTTCTGGATCGGATGGTGGATCTTTTTGCTATATCTCACACTACGACTCTCACAACCATCTTCACGAAACTTTCCTCCAAACCGAGCGGTACAAAAGGATCACGCATAACCCATTACCTCTGCAACTACCTAGCTACTCTCCCATGCAAACCACACAAACCCAAATTACATGACATACACCACACTACAACGTGGAATACAACACAATAAATAGTCACAACACTATCACTTTCAGCTTTCCCACTTCAATTAGTATCTATCCCAGTTTCACACGACACTGCCCCACTTCGTAATTCTTCTTTCCTACTATGAACTCTGGAGATATGTGCACGTCTTCCTGTGCAATGCATGCCAAGTGGCGTTGCTGGATAGACGGCTCACTCACCTTGCTTCTCTCTCAGAGTATTATACACTCCTGGAAATGGAAAAAAGAACACATTGACACCGGTGTGTCGGACCCACCATACTTGCTCCGGACACTGCGAGAGGGCTGTACAACCAATAATCACACGCACGGCACAGCGGACACACCACGAACCGCGGTGTTGGCCGTCGAATGGCGCTAGCTGCGCAGCATTTGTGCACCGCCGCCATCAGTGTCAGCCAGTTTGCCGTGGCATATGGAGCTCCAACGCAGTCTTTAACACTGGTAGCATGCCGCGACAGCGTGGACGTAAACCGTATGTGCAGTTGACGGACTTTGAGCGAGGACGTATAGTAGGCATGCGGGAGGCCTGGTGGACGTACCGCCGAATTGTTCAACACGTGGGGCGTGAGGTCTCCACAGTACATCGATGTTGTCGCCAGTGGTCGGCGGAAGGTGCACGTGCCCGTCGACCTGGGACCGGACCGCAGCGACGCACGGATGCACGCCAAGACCGTAGGATCCTACGCAGTGCCGTAGGGGACCGCACCGCCACTTCCCAGCAAATTAGGGACACTGTTGCTCCTGGGGTATCGGCGAGGACCATTCGCAACCGTCTCCATGAAGCTGGGCTACGGTCCCGCACACCGTTAGGCCGTCTTCCGCTCACGCCCCAAGATCGTGCAGCCCGCCTCCAGTGGTGTCGCGACAGGCGTGAATGGAGGGACGAATGGAGACGTGTCGTCTTCAGCGATGAGAGTCGCTTCTGCCTTGGTGCCAATGATGGTCGTATGCGTGTTGGCGCCGTGCAGGTGAGCGCCACAATCAGGACTGCATACGACCGAGGCACACAGGGCCAACACCCGGCATCATGGTGTGGGGAGCGATCTCCTACACTGGCCGTACACCACTGGTGATCGTGGAGGGGACACTGAATAGTGCACGGTACATCCAAACCGTCATCGAACCCATCGTTCTACCATTCCTAGACCGGCAAGGGAACTTGCTGTTCCAACAGGACAATGCACGTCCGCATGTATCCCGTGCCACCCAACGTGCTCTAGAAGGTGTAAGTCAGCTACCCTGGCCAGCAAGATCTCCGGATCTGTCCCCCATTGAGCATGTTTGGGACTGGATGAAGAGTCGTCTCACGTGGTCTGCACGTCCAGCACGAACGCTGGTCCAACTGAGGCGCCAGGTGGAAATGGCATGGCAAGCCGTTCCACAGGACTACATCCAGCATCTGTACGATCGTCTCCATGGGAGAATAGCAGCCTGCATTGCTGCGAAAGGTGGATATACACTGTACTAGTGCCGACAATGTGCATGCTCTGTTGCCTGTGTCTATGTGCCTGTGGTTCTGTCAGTGTGATCATGTGATGTATCTGACCCCAGGAATGTGTCAATAAAGTTTCCCCTTCCTGGGACAATGAATTCACGGTCTTCTTATTTCAATTTCCAGGAGTGTAGTTTGAATCAAGCGTCACACGGAAACATAACATGCAAAGTAATATTAAGAGCATATTAAGAACGTATTCATCACACACGCGAGTCCTCAACTGATATCATGGACGAGTAGGTCCCTTTATCATTTGTCTCATACACAGATTGAGACTCACACAGTACTCACCACGTGGAAGTACTCGTCTCCAATTTCAAGTCCTGCACACGCCATTCCTTAAATCTACATCTACATCTACATCTATACTCCGCGAGCCACCTTACGGTGTGTGGCGGAGGGTACTTATTGTACCACTATCTGATCCCCCCTTCCCTGTTCCATTCACGAATTGTGCGTAGGAAGAACGACTGCTTGTACGTCTCCGTATTTGCTCTAATTTCTCGGATCTTTTCGTTGTGATCATTACGCGAGATATATGTGGGCGGTAGTAATATGTTGCCCATCTCTTCCCGGAATGTGCTCTCTCGTAATTTCGATAATAAACCTCTCCGTATTGCGTAACGCCTTTCTTGAAGTGTCCGCCACTGGAGCTTGTTCAGCATCTCCGTAACGCTCTCGCGCTGACTAAATGTCCCCATGACGAATCGCGCTGCTTTTCGCTGGATCATGTCTATCTCTTCTGTTAATCCAACCTGGTAAGGGTCCCATACTGATGAGCAATACTCAAGAATCGGACGAACAAGCGTTTTGTAAGCTACTTCTTTCGTCGATGAGTCACATTTTCTTAGAATTCTTCCTATGAATCTCAACCTGGCGCCTGCTTTTCCCACTATTTGTTTTATGTGATCATTCCACTTCAGATCGCTCCGGATAATAACTCCTAAGTATTTTACGGTCGTTACCGCTTCCAATGATTTACCACCTATGGCATAATCGTACTGGAATGGATTTCTGCCCCTATGTATGCGCATTATATTACATTTATCTACGTTTAGGGAAAGCTGCCAGCTGTCGCACCATGCATTAATCCTCTGCAGGTCTTCCTGGAGTACGTACGAGTCTTCTGATGTTGCTACTTTCTTGTAGACAACCGTGTCATCTGCAAATAGCCTCACGGAGCTACCGATGTTGTCAACTAAGTCATTTATGTATATTGTAAACAATAAAGGTCCTATCACGCTTCCTTGCGGTACTCCCGAAATTACCTCTACATCTGCAGATTTTGAACCGTTAAGAATGACATGTTGTGTTCTTTCTTCTAGGAAATCCTGAATCCAATCACAAACCTGTTCAGATATTCCGTAAGCTCGTATTTTTTTCACTAAACGTAAGTGCGGAACCGTATCAAATGCCTTCCTGAAGTCCAGGAATACGGCATCAATCTGCTCGCCAGTGTCTATGGCACTGTGAATTTCTTGGGCAAATAGGGCGAGCTGAGTTTCACATGATCTCTGTTTGCGGAATCCATGTTGGTTATGATGAAGGAGATTTGTATTATCTAAGAACGTCATAATACGAGAACACAAAACATGTTCCATTATTCTACAACAGATTGACGTAAGCGAAGTAGGCCTATAATTATTCGCATCTGATTTATGACCCTTCATGAAAATGGGAACGACCTGCGCTTTCTTCCAGTCGCTAGGTACTTTACGTTCTTCCAGCGATCTACGATAAATTGCTGATAGAAAGGGGGCAAGTTCTTTAGCATAATCACTGTAGAATCTTAAGGGTATCTCGTCTGGTCCGGATGCTTTTCCGCTACTAAGTGATAGCAGTTGTTTTTCAGTTCCGATATCGTTTATTTCAATATTTTCCATTTTGGCGTCCGTGCGACGGCTGAAGTCAGGGACCGTGTTACGATTTTCCGCAGTGAAACAGTTTCGGAACACTGAATTCAGTATTTCTGCCTTTCTTCGGTCGTCCTCTGTTTCGGTGCCATCGTGGTCAACGAGTGACTGAATAGGGGATTTAGATCCGCTTACCGATTTTACACATGACCAAAACTTTTTAGGGTTCTTGTTTAGATTGTTTGCCAATGTTTTATGTTCGAATTCGTTGAATGCTTCTCTCATTGCTCTCTTTACGCTCTTTTTCGCTTCGTTCAGCTTTTCCTTATCAGCTATGATTCGACTACTCTTAAACCGATGATGAAGCTTTCTTTGTTTCCGTAGTACCTTTCGTACATGATTGTTATACCACGGTGGATCTTTCCCCTCGCTTTGGACCTTAGTCGGTACGAACTTATCTAAGGCGTACTGGACGATGTTTCTGAATTTTTTCCATTTTTGTTCCACATCCTCTTCCTCAGAAATGAACGTTTGATGGTGGTCACTCAGATATTCTGCGATTTGTGCCCTATCACTCTTGTTAAGCAAATATATTTTCCTTCCTTTCTTGGTATTTCTTATTACACTTGTAGTCATTGATGCAACCACTGACTTATGATCACTGATACCCTCTTCTACATTCACGGAGTCGAAAAGTTCCGGTCTATTTGTTGCTATGAGGTCTAAAACGTTAGCTTCACGAGTTGGTTCTCTAACTATCTGCTCGAAGTAATTCTCGGACAAGGCAGTCAGGATAATGTCACAAGAGTCTCTGTCCCTGGCTCCAGTTCTGATTGTGTGACTGTCCCATTCTATACCTGGTATATTGAAGTCTCCCCCTATTACAATAGTATGATCACGAAACTTCTTCACGACGTTCTGCAGGTTCTCTCTGAGGCGCTCAACTACTACGGTTGCTGATGCAGGTGGTCTATAGAAGCATCCGACTATCATATCTGACCCACCTTTGATACTTAGCTTAACCCAGATTATTTCACATTCGCATTCGCTAATAACTTCACTGGATATTATTGAATTCTTTACTGCTATAAATACTCCTCCACCATTAGCGTTTATCCTATCCTTGCGGTATATATTCCATTCTGTGTCTAGGATTTCGTTACTGTTCACTTCCGGTTTTAACCAACTTTCCGTTCCTAATACTATATGCGCACTATTTCCTTCAATAAGAGATACTAATTCAGGAACCTTGCCCTGGATACTCCTGCAGTTTACCAATATTACGTTAACTTTTCCTGTTTTTGGTCTCTGAGGACGGACGTTCTTTATCAACGATGATAATGTCCTCTCTGGTAAGCCGTCAGGTATTTTATCGTTTCGCCCAAGGGGGGGTCCCTCTAACCTAAAAAACCCCCGTGTGCACGCCACACGTACTCTGCTACCCTAGTAGCTGCTTCCGGTGTGTAGTGCACGCCTGACCTGTCTAGGGGGGCCCTACAGTTCTCCACCCAATAACGGAGGTCGATGAATTTGCAACCATTATAGTCGCAGAGTCGTCTGAGCCTCTGGTTTAGACCCTCCACACGGCTCCAAACCAGAGGACCGCGATCGACTCTGGGCACTATGCTGCAGATATTAAGCTCAGCTTGCACTCCGCGTGCGATGCTGGTTGTCTTCACCAAATCAGCCAGCCGCCGGAAGGAACCAAGGATGGCCTCAGAACCCAAGCGGCAGGCGTCATTCGTTCCGACATGTGCTACTATCTGCAGCCGGTCACACCCAGTGCGTTCAATAGCTGCCGGAAGGGCCTCCTCCACATTACGGACGAGACCCCCCGGCAGGCACACCGAGTGCACACTGGCATTCTTCCCCGACCTACCCGCTATTTTCCTGAGGGGCTCCATAACCCGCCTAACGTTGGAGTTCCCTATAACTAATAGGCCCGCCCTCTGTGACTGTCGGGACCTTGCCGGAGAATCGGCCACTGGCCCAACAGGCGAGGCATCCTGTGGTGGCTCGGAAACGATGTCATCACCACTAGGAAGCACCCCGTACCTGTTGGAAAGGGGTAAGGCAGCTGCCACGCGGCCAGATCCCACCTTCGCCTTTCGGCCAGGCACGCGCGAGCCCACCACTGTCCGCCATTCACCCTGGAGTGATGGCTGACCGGTAAGATGCTCACTGCCGGAAGACGCAGTGACATCAGGGGTTCCATATGATTCCAAGGCCACCGAAGTAGGCATAGGTCTCACCACAGTTGCCCCAACGCCACTACGAGCCGACGCCTGCGCCTCGAGCTCGATGAGCCTAACAGACAAAGCCTCCACCTGCCCCCGAAGAGTGGCCAATTCTCCTTGCGTCCGCTCACAACAACCACAGTCCCTACACATGACTATGTTTACCCTACCCTATACGGTGACAAATTCCCAAGATAATCTTCTGATGAGCTACTCTGATAATCAAGAAACACTCACTGAAATACGAGACGCGAAAACTACGCTAGGTTTTCCCAGAAAAACTATTTAAAAGCTAAGCGCAGCAAATAAGTACAAAAACGCTTTATACAAACAGTACTCGCTGCTGCTGGTGCTCTCGCTCTGGCTGTCACAAGACAACTGCTGATTCAAGTGACTAGTGGCTAACGGCCGCGAAACAAACAAAAGACGGTTTTAGGGCGCTTTCTGTTCTAAACGATCAAGAAAACACTAAGAAATCTAACACGAAAACTACGTAAAATTTTATCAAGAACTGTTAGTTACTATGCAGAGCAGATAAACACAAATAGAATCCCTTCCTTAGTAGAAGGTCGTAAACAAAATGCAAAATAAACGCTTTATACAAACAGTACTCGCTGCTGCTGGTGCTCTCGCTCTGGCTGTCACAAGACAACTTATAGTACACACGCTAGTAATTCAGCTTAACTTAAGCACGCGGAAGTATTTCAACTTATTGCTACACGTGGTTTCATTGTGACCGTTGGTCACTTCCGAAGATTACTACTATCCCATTAATATTACCTGCCTGACATTTAATTCTCCCCACAAAAGTTCCTGAAATAGAGAAATTATTATTTCAAACTACTCTTAAATATTCCACATGCATACCATGCCTCCACTCTTTTGTCTTTATGGAGCACACCTAAGACAGGTCTTAACAGCACAAGATCCAGCGGCAGAGTGCTGAAACATGGCCATTCTTCAGGTTCTCTCGCACCTCTGCCGAAGTGGGGGAGCACCTTGCTACCGTATTCGTCAGCCACATTTCAGGCGCTCAAAGCTCAGGTAAATTTCATCTCTTTGGTCCCACCAAAGGTGGCCAAAGGATCGTCTCAAAGATGATCATATATTCACATTCACTATCTGCGGTTAGCAGATGACCATACATTCATTCATTTCACAGATCTCACCAAACTGGATGTAGGGATTTATTTTGTGGGAGTGCACATGTGATCAATTAAATAAATAAATTGTCATTCTTTCCCACACTGGTATCCGGCTTCGCTGTATTAATTGAAATTGAGTTATTTTACACAAAAAAAATGTGTTGTTCTGACAAAAATAATGAAGTATGTTGTACCTACTTTCAATGTCGGGCGGTACTGTACCCTTTCAACCGTACCAGTATTATCAGCCCTCTCTCCCACTCCATACGTGTATTCATCGAGGGAAGGGCGAACATCTGTTTGTCTTTGTACACACCGTGACCTCTTACACACGTGTCAAGCTGCCTATACTAGATACACGTCTGTGACAGCGGTGACAAACTTCTTCTTCAAATAAACCAAACAGTGTTTCGCGAAACTACGTTTTCCTTCCGACGTATTCCCATTTATATACCCAGAACATTTCTGTTACACTTTTGTATGAAGAATACCAATCTTTGACAATCGTAGCACGCTTCTCAGAATTCATTCGACGTCTGTTACAATGCCTACTTCATAAGAATCTGATAATCTTCAACAATAATCTAGAACTGGCTGCAATAGCAACTTGTTTGTAATATCCTTTACAAACGCTCCGCTATTTAGCGGAACCTTTCTACAAACCTAGGTATTCCATTCGTTTTCGCTGACATTAATTTTACGCGGTCGTTCGATATCACTTCGCATCTTATTGTTACCTCTAAATACTTACACCATGCGATGTGCCCAGGACCTTCACCATTAATCTTGTAACCAGACACTATCGGACTCTCCCGTTTTCTTGCATCCACCATATTACATTTAGACATATTTAAAGAGTGCTTACATTGCCCGGTGTGTTTATACTCTCACAGTCAGAGTAGTCCTGTGCAAGCAGCGAGGCGCGAAACAGTTGAAAACAGAGAAGGTCTGAAGTTTTCATCGCTCAGTGGCAAATTACGCGAAATTCATTTCAGCGAAATCTGACCAAAAGTAAATAGCGACTTTAAGGAATGCTTTAATGACCGAGAGCACTTTGAGAGGAAGTAGAAAAATATGTTTCCTTTAACGTACACTGTGTGAACCTTTCATGCAGTCATAACAGGACAGCAACGAGTTTAGTAACGGAAGTCCTTGGATGGCGAGGAACAGCAGTGAGCAGTCGATTAGATGTTGCAGCGCTGGCCATTAGACATCACCAGGTTCCTCTAACGAAACTGGTGATACAATGGACTGCGTCGTAACAAGCAAAGCAGTGATCACGAATGAGTAAATGAGGACACGATAAAATCAGTTTTCTTTGTAATTCTCCTTATCCATTTTGTAAATTTCCTGTAAGACCAAGGTGGTTCTGACTCCGTTAATGTGCCATTTGCTTGTGTAAGTTAAAAAAAGTGGTATATGACTGATTTCCTGCTACCAGATATTTCATATAAATCTCCTAAAAATCTGAACGAAGTTTATTGTAAAGATGCATGACATAAGGTTGAAAGGTGGCTACACTGAGTCACAGCGCCAGAGATTGCGCCAAAGAGTATTATTCCGCCGCCTCCACTGGGGCAGTTGTAATTCAGACGTTGTCGTAAGCAGTAGTAGTTCAGAGGTTGTCGAGAGCAGTACTAGTTGAAAGTGTGTCCTGTGGAGTTATTGTTCTGTAGGGCGAGAGAATAGATGCTGTTCCGTTGGTGTAATGTAT
Source organism: Schistocerca cancellata (assembly GCF_023864275.1). NCBI lineage: Eukaryota > Metazoa > Arthropoda > Insecta > Orthoptera > Acrididae > Schistocerca > Schistocerca cancellata. Next base: position 7,763,501 of record NC_064630.1, read on the forward strand.
ATATGGAAGATGTTGCAATGATCATAGTGTATTTTTCGTCAATATATATAGAGGTAACAAAATTTTTTTTTATTTCAAATCTCCTTAATAATAATGCATCTTGGTCACAGGTTCACTCAACAAAGCATCTGGCTCGTGTTCATGTATTAGACTTGTAATTCTGGTTTCTATGTGCAATTATAGTATTTGTGGTTTTTCAATTAGTTCTTTGTAAATGGTGTTTAAAATTTCTTGTCGTATTGAGAAAGAACCGTGCCAGATACATGTACGTTGAATCACACTAGCACACACAGAACAGTTACACTTGTGCTTTGTTGTTTCGTAGCTTTTATAGTTGCAGGGGACTTAATTAATCAATTGTGTTAACGGAAATTTCCTTTCATTCTTTATTGTTATTTTATGCAGTCAGATTGCGTACTAATACTAGTCAAGGCCAACCCGTAACCGGACACACAGCTACTAAAATTACTTTTATTGTATTTATCTAATTAAGCCCCCATGCAAAGTGCCAGACTGCTACATTGCAGCACGGCTGGCTTAGACATACAGTCGTAGCTCTGTAACTCAAAATTTTACTCTATGCAATAACAAGAAATTTCGGCATATACAGAGAGAAATATATCCCTTTCTTGTGGTTTGAGCTGGTTAAGTCACTGGTACCAATACCAATCGTATAAACATTACGATACAACTGAAAGTAGGAATGCTAGTCTTGGAAACGCATGATCTAGCAACAATTCCTTATATCTGTAGCTGATCCACATACCCTATTATTGAGTAACTTTTCTGTAGTCAGGTAGCCTTCTTACGAGAAGTCATATTCATCTGCTCTTTCGAATGGCTGAACTGCAAACTGTACATACAATCGAACGAGTTCGGCACACAACTTTACGACGCATAAAAGTAACCGCTACTAGAAAGGGCTTGAGCCGTATGCACCACCGTAAACAGGAAGCTTCGATTGAGTGTATCCTATGACGCCAGTTAACTAATGCAAACACAGTGCAGCATTATACATAACTGGGCTCCGTAAACAGTGATATGTCATGTCGATATCAAACACTACATTACTGCGCAGTGCAGTGCTTCATGCCACCCTATATTGTACAGTATCGATACTAACTCAGGAGTAAATGCTCAACTACAGAGACCAATGTGACTCACCGAACTGCAACCACCCGTTACAGAGTTACAGGAGGTTTTTAACGGCAGAAAATGTACTGCTTCATTTGAATCTCTATACATTGCGACTTACATAAATAATCGCTTTTAAGTACTGCTTAATTAAATGTTTGTGTACAAAGCTATATACACCTGCAGTTTTTCCAACGCCACTGGGATATCAGAATTGAGACAGAGTTGATAATTACGTTAAGTCCATGATTAGTCTGATCAATGGAAAGAATAACGTTAACGAAAGCGTAAGAGCTCTCGGCGTAGGAAGATACCAAAGAGTGGTAAGGTATCTATAACATCCAAAATTTCAGTGCAGTCGCTAACCTCTACACGTATTTGTAACCCCTTAGGAGGTCGAAGGAAGACTAGTGTTTAGCTTACCGGCGACAACGAGGTCCTTAGAGATGGAGCACAAGCTACATCTACATCTACAGCTACATCTACGTGATTACTATGCAATTCACATTTAAGTGCTTGGCAGAGGGTTCATCGAACCACAATCATACTATCTTGCTACCATTTCACTCCCGAAGAGCGCGCGGGAAAAACGAACACCTAAACCTTTCTTTTCGAGCTCTGACTTCTCTTATTTTATTTTGATGATCATTCCTACCTATGTAGGTTGGGCTCAACAAAATATTTTCGCATTCGGAAGAGAAAGTTGGTGACTGAAATTTCGTAAATAGATCCCGCCGCGACGAAAAACGTCTTTGCTTTAATGACTTCCTTCCCAACTCGCATATCATATCTGCCACACTCTCTCCCCTATTACGTGATAATACATAAAGAGCTGCCCTTTTTTGCACCCTTTCGATGTCCTCCGTCAATCCCAACTGGTAAGGATCCCACACCGCGCGGCAATGTTCTAACAGCGGACGAACGAGTGTAGTGTAAGCTGTCTCTTTAGTGGACTTGTTGCATCTTCTAAGTGTCCTGCCAATGAAACGCAACCTTTGGCTCGCCTTCCCCACAATATTATCTACGTGGTCTTTCCAACTGAAGTTGTTCAAATGGTTAAAATGGCTCTGAGCACTATGCGACTTAACTTCTGAGGTCATCAGTCGCCTAGAACTTAGAACTAATTAAACCTAACTAACCTAAGGACATCACACACATCCATGCCCGAGGCAGGATTAGAACCTGCGACGGTAGCGGTCGCGCGGTTCCAGACTGTAGCGCTAGAACCGCTCGGCCAAACTGAAGTTGTTCGTTATTTTAACACCCAGGTACTTACTTGAATTGACAGCCTTGAGAATTGTACTATTTATCGGGTAATCGAATTCCAACGGATTTCCTTTGGAACTCATGTGGATCACCTCACACTTTTCGTTATTTAGCGTCAACTGCCACCTGCCACACCATACAGCAATCTTTTCTAAATCGCTTTGCAACTGATACTGGTCTTCGGATGACCTTACTAGACGGTAAATTACAGCATCATCTGCGAACAACCTAAGAGAATTGCTCAGATTGTCACCCAGGCCATTTATATAGATCATTAACAGCAGAGGTCCCAGGACGCTTCCCTGGGGAACACCTGATATCTTCAATTTTACTCGATGATTTGCCGTCTATTACTACCAACTGCGACCTTCCTGACAGGAAATGATGAATCCAGTCGCACAGCTGAGACGATACCCCACAGGCCCGCAGCTTGATTAGAAGTCGCTTGTGAGGAACGGTGTTAAAAGCTTTCCGGAAATCTAGAAATACGGAATAAACTTGAGATCCCCTGTCGATAGCGGCCATTACTTCGTGCGAATAAAGAGGTAGCTGCGTTGCACAAGAAAGATGTTTTCTGAAACCATGCTGATTACGTATCAAAAGATCGTTCCCTTCGAGGTGATTCATAATGTTGGAATACATTATATGCTCGAAAACCCAACTGCAAACATACGTCAATGATATATGTCTGTAGTTCGATGGATTATTCCTACTACCCTTCTTAAACACTGGTGCGACCTACGCAATTTTCCAATCTGTAGGTACAGATCTATCGGTGATCGAGCGGTTGTATATGATTGTTAAGTAGGGAGCTATTGTATGAGCGTAATCTGAAAGGAACCTAATCGGTATACAATCTGGACCTGAAGACTTGCCCGTATCAAGCGATTTGAGTTGCTTCGCAACCCCTAAGGTATCTACTTCTAAGAAACGCTTGCTAGCAGCTGTTCGTGTTTCACATTCTGTTCTTGTGTTAAAGAAGGCTGCGGAAGGGAATCGACAGTGCCTTCTCAACGTAATCATTCGGGCATTTTCCTGTAGCGACTGAAGGAAATCAACATCATTTGGTCATCCTCTTTGAGGCAGGTTTCGACTCGAAAAACCTCCACAAACGTTTGCTTTCCTCCTTGCGGTCTTTTGACGTCATCATGCAGCAAGTGGCCTCTTCTTTTCCCCTTCCCTCTCTTCCCCGGAATAAAACTTTCAGTTGCCTCTACTAAAAGGCCATCACGTCTCAAATTATGCGCTATCCAGTTAAACTTCCTGTTCTTTACTGTCAGCAACATCGTCCGAACTTCTCCAACTCCTTTCATTACCCCTGCATTCTGACTTTTATCAGTCCCGTTGACCTCCTCCGTTCTGTGCCACGTCCACAAATCACAAGCTTCAGTTCTTCTCCCGTCCTACCTTCTCAATGCCCACCGTTCTGCTCCGCCCGCACAAGCCCACGCTCCACATGAGGATTTTCACTAATGGCTTCTTTAGTTATGTGTACAAGTCACTACCTGAGAGATTTTCTCGCTTTTTAGATGCCTCTTTCGCCAACGCCATTCTGATTTTGATGTACTCTTTACAACGCATGTCTTCCCTAATGCAAGTTCGCAAATACTTCGCTCTCCTTTTCTGTTATCCCATAACCACAGTTTTCCTTTTACTTATATTTATTTGCTTAGTTTATGCTAGAATGCTTCATTTGGCTCCCTTAGCATTTAAGTCAGTGTCTCATTATGTTTTGCAGTAATCCCCATCCCATCTGCGAATCTTATGCATTCTGTTTTCCACCCACGTATTCTGATGCCGCTTTTCCCATGCAAACAGCTTTCCACTACTTCCTCCAAATAAATATGAAATAGTGTCGGCGAGAGACAGCAGTCTTATCTGACCCCTCTACCGACTTTGCTTTCAATCCCTATTCGTACACTTGCCTTGTGATTTGCGGTCAATCTTCTCTCCTTCCACTTTAAGTATTTTCTCTTCAAGATACCCTCCAGGTTATTCCACTGTACTCTGACAAAGGTCTTTTCGATATCTATGACGGCCGCAAATACTTCTTTGTCGTTTTCGGTGTATCTTTCAGCACTAGTCCTAAGAAGGCAAATGGATCACGTGTCCGTTTTCACATTCTGATACCATATCGCTCCTCCCGAATAGTTTCTTCCGGCGTTCCGTACAGCTTTCTGTTAGTAAATGAAAGAAAAACTTTTCCTGCCGGTGGTATTAGGCAGGTAGTCCTGCGTTCTTCACACATTTTAAAATTCATATTCTTTGCGATTAGGACTATTGTGTAAATAACGAAGTCCTCCGGGCAATTCCCTTTGTCGCACGGGTAATTTCAAAGATAGGTCAAATCTTTTCCGCCTGTTTCTCTCATATTCCTTAAGATTTCTGTTGGAGTATGGTCAACATGACCCTAATATAGAGTCTCTCCTTTCCTATTCATTTCCTGCTTCTTCCTTTTTAATTTTCAAATTGGAAGGTCTCTGATCGGCTTCATAGTGCCTTTCAATGCACTCTCCTCACCTGTCCTTACCTGCGGGTGGATCAGTTAACAGAGTTACGTCTTTCCATTCTTTCTCCACATTAGGTATGTTCTTCTCTTCCTAAAACACTCTCTCCTTGGCTACTCGATAGATCTCTTCGTGATCGCCCTCTTTCTCCACTGTCTGATCATCTGAGCAGATTTTTCTTGTCCATTTTTCCACGGGCTCGATCAGTTACTTTTCTCAGTTCACAGTTCCCCATTCTGTTATTTCCTTTTCCTTCTTCAGTTCGTGCATTTTTCCATTTGTTTCTTAGTGCCATCTTGTAGATCATGTCGTCCGTAACCCACGGTTTTCTCCTCTTCTTGCACTTCAAGAATCCAACAAGGTCTTTACTGGTTGTTTTCAGGGTGTCGCTGAAGCGGTTCCACAGTTCGTATGTTCTCTGTGCTTCCTCTCGTTTTCCACTACTCTCTGAAATCGCGTAAGACCTAAGGCTTGATGGCCGCCCGCAGATGTGAACCGTCGTCTTCCCAAGTCCAGGGCGCTAACCAGTGCGTTGACGAGGTAAGAAGCAGCATGAGCAACGCAGAAACCACCGACAGTTTATCTTCGAGGGAGAAAACAGGCTGACGCGAGAACAGGATTCGACGTGTCTACAGGACGATGTCATCCCTGTCACCGCTTATACAATATCAAATAGATTTCGCTATGTAATGGGGACGTAGTTTCGGAAAACTAAACAAGCAGCTTGTAAACATAGTTACCTCTCTATTCAAAGTGTTTGTTTGTAAAAAAAAATAAAAAAAAATCCATTTCATTGTAACACAGCGGTACAGAAACCGTTTTGAATTACTTCAGAACAAAAGCATCTTGGTTGCAGGCTTAGGTAATATCAATAATGCGTTCCGCCCTTTTAGGGCATCATCAGTTTGTGCAAAAGTAGAGGCATATGTAACCCATTCGTCATAAATGAACAGTCCGTTATATATGGCTTTATGACGGATTGATTACATCTTCAGCTACTTTCCCATTATCTGATCACGCCCCAGAAGGGCGAAAAGCTTTATGGATATTATACAGCGTGTATCAAAAAGGTTGGCGCTAACCTACTCGGCTAAAAGTACACTGTGATGGAAGCACAAATGTCCCAGTAAACGCGGGCAGCAAACGAGCCACTTGCGGGATGATCACGACGGTATGGCACCACGCCGCCACTGAGGGCATTTTTTTTAACATCGTCCGGTCTCCCCCTTGTGCACTTGAGGCCGTCCTATGTTCGCTGTTCACACAACGGAACATTGTCGAGAGGTGGAGTTGAAATCAAACCATACACGCAGGACATGCAGGGTGGATACATTACACAGTCTCAGAGGGTTTCAGTCGCCTCTGGGGAGTGCCACGTGTGCTGTGTTGTAGTTGCAATGGAACCGCACAGTAATGAAGAGTATGCGGGTATGCATTTCATGTATTGTGGAACTAACGGCAAGGGAGGCTGCACGCTTCTACCAAGAAACATATCCTGGTCGAAGACATCCCGAACGTCGTATATTTACAAGGGTCCATCAGCGCCTGAGAGAACACGAGTGTTTTGCACGTGGCAGAACAGGAGGTAAGGCAGCTCGCATAGCGCCCGAGGTTGGGGATATGGTGTTGGAAGAGTACAGCGCTCTCCAGGAACCACGACGAGAAGGATTGTCACACAAGTGCCTATACAAGTGGTACACATTGTTCCACCACAACGTAATGGACGGATGTACCTCTGCTTTCTGCGGAGTCATCTCCCAGCATTGCTTGAGGATGTTCCCCTTCAGCAACGTCAGAGTGTGTGGTACATGCATGACAGAGCTCCAGCATATGCTTTTGCTGATGTGAAACGGCATCCAACGCGCAGATACGGCCAAAGATGGATAGTTGGAGGCGGACCTGTACCTTGGCATCCAAGATCACCGGATCTAAATCCTTTGGATTTTTGTGTCTGTGGTCACCTCAAAAGCAAAGTGTACAGCACACCTGTTAACACGGTTGAAGAACTGGAGCAAAGAGTTGTACAAGCTTGTCAATATTTCCGGAATGATCCAGGGGTTTTCGAAAGTATTCGAAATTCATTGCAGAGACGAGCAATCCAGATGCAAGGAAAACACTTGGAACACCTCCTTCAACAGATACCCTATACGTAAAATGTGAACTAATTGCGATGTACAGCAGACAGCGGTGGCCACGTGGTTCTAGGCGCTACAGTCCGGAACTGCGCGACTGCTACGGTCGCAGGTTCGAATCCTGCCTCGGGCATGGATGTGTGTGATGTCCTTAGCTTAGTTAGGTTTAAGTAGTGCCAAGGTCTAGGGGACTGATGACCTCAGATGTTTAGTCCTATAGTGCTCAGAGCCATTTGAACCATTTTTTTGCGATGTACAACCCAATAATAAAGTCTAAATTAGAAATCATGTGTACTAACTAGGACGATGTTTACGATGACGTCAGTGGCGGCTTGCAACCATACAAAAAAATGGCTCTGAGCACTATGCGTCTTAATTTCTGAGGTCGTCAGTCGCCTAGAACTTAGAACTAAATAAACCTAACTAACCTAAGGACATCACACACATCCATACCCGAGGCAGGATTCGAACCTGCGACCGTAGCGGTCACGCAGTTCCAGACTGAAGCGCCGTTAACCGCACGGCCACACCGGCCGGCTTGCAGCCATACAGTCGTCATTATGTCGCAAGAGGCTCGCTTGCGCACCCGTGTTTACTGGGACATTTGTGCTTCTATTATCGTGTACTTTCAGCCGCATAAGTTTGCGCCATCCTTTTTGATACACCCTTATAATATTGCAACCAAAACAGTCTTTATTCTGGAAATGGTATGTCTGTGTTTCTCATACTTCTATAATACAGAAATTGGTTGTGAACAACCAGCAACAAAACTGATCGCAATCCCCCTGTTTCGCCAACGATGACAGCCGTCAGACGCATTGCAGATCAGTTGTCATTTCTTCGGTGAAACGATTCAGTGAATACATTGAACGATTGCACAAAAAACACCTTCGCTTGTAATACAAAAGTAGATTATTAACTTTGGTGCATGTTCGAATGACACTAACGTAACACCATACTACACACACACACATTACACTCAACAAATTCACTTGACGTAACTCTCACATTCCCGAAAGGGAAGAAGCCAGTGTCCGCGGCAGAAGGAGTCCCTTTCGGACTTTGCGGCTTAACCCATTCCTTAGCAGCCTCCCAGCCAACAACGTCATACGATTCTACTCTATTATTCTTGGTAAGTAACACTGAATCACAGATCATAAATAAAAGCAAGACGAAACCTGTCCCTAAAGATAAATATTTTCATTTAAACTGCTTTGTGTAGGATGTCTATGCTACGAGGTAGACTTTAAACTTTGGTACATAATAATAAAGCATAGTTTCTTAAAGATGTAAACACTCTAGACTGGAAAACAGGCTTTATTATTTTGTATTTTGCCGGTAACTCGTTTCGCCTTGTTTAAGGAATGTTAAGATTGGCTGGCGTAACAGGTATTAAACACATATGCTGCCGTCCATGCAAATGTATTAGCAGGCAAACACCTTTGTCAATATTTTAAGATCATTGCGTAGTGCGCTGGAATAAAATATTGTTGAGCACACGTGCAGTCACATTTAACGTATATAAAAAGAATCTTAACGGGGAGTTGCCCTTGTGGAGTTTTAAGAGGGCAGAGCGGTGTTTGCCTGCTAAGACTATTGCATTGACGACAGCATATCTGTTTAGTACCTGTTACGCTAAACCGTTTGAGGCTGCATTAAGCAAGGAGAAACGTGGTAATGGCAAAATATTTAAAAATAAAGCATGTTTTGCAGCCAATACTGTTTATCTCTTCGTAACATTTGTCAGTGGTTGCTGTACCACACGGTCACCAATTGGAAGAAATTCGATAAAATATAAGAACGTAACGTTACCAGTCATTAAATTTTAATTCTTTTGTGCCACGTTTCGGGTGTTTTGTTCTACCATAGGGAGTCAGATCCGGTTTTTGAGCCCAGTTGGATTTCTCCTGAGTAAATTAACGATGTCGAAATATGTATAGTCTTGTGCATGTTCCGTGTGCACATTCCCTGAGACCACAGGTTGTTTGCTTAACCCATGTCTCTGTTTACGAACGTAAAGTTGCTTCTTTTAACAATTGTTATTTTTCGGCACAATTGCCATTCAAAAATGAATTTAATTTTCAGTTGTAATTGTGTGCGATAGCGTCGCAATATAGACTGTTTTAAGAAATGACATTTGAACTGATATCGACGTCTCCGGAGCGACAAAATTCTGCTGCTTCCAAACATTATGTTGAGATTTTATTCGCAACGTAAACAGTCACAGAAACAGCCTATCAAACAAACATATGTGCGTCAGAAGAATTATAGCTTCTTCTACGTAAGTTGAGCATAGCTAAAGGAACTGTACAGGCTTTATCTCGTCAAAATCGGACCATGGAGAAAACAAACCGCGATTTGAAGTTTTATCTAAAACCGTCGTACGGGTCTGTTTCTCTGTCTGAACATGCTAATCCCCAAAACTACTGGATGAATTATGATGTAATGTTTGAACATGCTAATCCCCAAAACTAATTCCCGAGTTTCATGAAACAAAGCCTGCATGGTGCGCCAAGCTATGCTCAAGTTACCTGTGAAAAACCGTTGTAAGAGATTAGCATGTTCAGTCATAACATCGTAATTCATGTAGTACTTTGGGTGAATGTAAATCTACATGTTACGTTTTTATGGCTAAACACACGAACTGTTTCGATAAAATTTGCGCCGGCCGCTGTGGCCGAGCGGTTCTACGCACTTTCCGGAACTGCGCTGCTGCTACGGTCGCAGGTTCGAATCCTGCCTCGGGCATGGATGTGTGTGATGTCCTTAGGTTAGTTAGGTTTAAGTAGTTCTAAGTCTAAGGGACTGATGACCGCAGATGTTAAGTCCCATAGTGCTTAGAGCCATCTGAACCATTTTAATGAAATTTGCTACGGAGATATCTCAATACCTGAGAAAGAATATAGGCTGTTTAAAGTGTGTAGTACAAGATCAGTATGCATGTGACAGTACGCACCACCCAATACGTTATGGGGGGGTCGACTCCCAGACACATACAGTCGTCAGTTGAGATGGGCGGGATGCAGTGGTGAGGTCCTAGTTGCGCTCGAGAGCGCCATTGACAACAACACATTTATTAGGCAGAAATACAGGATTATCTTCTGAAGTGACTTGCCACAATCAGGACAGTAAGTAGCACCTCATCGGTGGCAGAAATCTGGCGTGCTCTCATCTTGCAGTAGTACAACCAGCGCAGTTACGCGTCATGCCATGGGTGGCCGTCGATCGCGGAATCCAGAGGCCTCCAGTTCGGCATATTGATCTCCAAAGTGCTCTCATGGACGTCGAAGGCTTCCACTGAGGAGTCTCGACCCAAGTCCACCTCAAAAATTCACTGGCTCGCAGGGGCGGCTCTCCCCCCCCCCCCCCCCTACATATAACATACAGTAGCTACCAGCATCGGTGCCTACCACAGGAAAGGAATGAGCGCCCACCCACTCGAAGATGGAAGACAGACAGCATTCAGGTCACGCAGCTCAAGCCCTCAACAGACCCGCAGGGTGAAGATGGCCGCCCTGCCCCATCAGTGTGGCTTCGGATGTGGCCAGTGCCGCTGGAGGCAGCAGAGTTGTTCCAGCCAGACTCAGCGTTCCGTAGATGATAGCAGGTAGCTAGACGTGGCGTGAGCCGATCTCTATACCCTCCTCTAATACCGGATAGCGGCAAGTGACGGAAGTGCTGACATTATGGACTGAGCAGTTGGCAGTTGTCACTCAGTAATCAGACATTTGTTAAGACAGGTGGGATGTTTATGTTGGTGGGATGAAGTATACACAGAAAATGATGCTGATGCCAAATTAAATTTATTTCACCGTTAATTTGTCTCAGTATTTGAGAGTTGCTTTCCTGAAACGTTATCCAAAAAGCCATTACAAAGTAAGCCATGGATTACTAAGGGAATTAGGATATCGTGTAAGAGGAAGATGGAAATATATGGACACGCCAGACTAAGTCAGGATCCGACGTTACTTGCTTACTACAAAAGATACTGTAATATTTTAAAGAAAGTCAATAAGAAGTCGAGAAGCTTATGTGTTCTGACAGAAATTAATAATGCGGATAATAAGATTAAAGTTATATAGAATATTGTCAAACGGGAGACAGGGCAGCCTGACAGTACACAGTATACCATACCAATAAAGCTAAATGATGATGTTGTGAGTGATAATTCTCAAGTTGCAAGTAGTTTTAACAATCACTTTCTGAATGTAGCAGCAAAAATAGGGTTAAAGGGTTCGGTTGAAGAAGGAAAACAATATGTTAAAAATGTCATTCCCCAGGACTATAGGCCTTTAGAATTAACACCAACACCCGCCACTAAAATTAAGGGAATTATAAAACAGAATTTAGAAGTGTTGTTCTAATTTAATAAGTGGAGTCCTTAGCGATATATGTAATGATTCCCTGGTACAGGGAATTTTTCCAGACAGATTGAAATACGTAATTGTTAAACCTCTTCATAAGAAAGGGGACTTAAATATAGACCAATCTCACTGCTCACTTCATTTTCAAAAATATTCGAAAAAGTTATGTATTCAAGAGTAGTCTGACATTTAAGTAAAAATAATTTACTCAGCATGTGACAGTTCGGATTCCGGAAGGGTCGCTCGACTGAGAATGCTATCTACACATTTACCCATCAAACAGTTCAAGCCCTAAGTAACAAATTATCGCTAGTTGGTATTTTTTGTGATCTCTCCAAGGCATTTGACTGTGTAGATCATGCCACACTCTTAGAAAAACTCAGGTTTTATGGAATTGAAGGCTATACACACAGCTGGTTTGAATCATACTTAATGAACAAAAGCAAGAAGTTGAGCTGAACAGCACAATTAATGTTGTGAGGGAGGTAAATTCTAATGAATGAAGAGTTATCACCAACGGAGTGCCACAGGGTTCAATTTTAGGTCCTCTGCTGTTCCTTATTCACGTGAATGACCTCCCACTTAACGTTCAGGAGGCGAAACTAGTACTTTTTGCAGATGACACGAGAATTATAATAAATCCCATTTCAGAAAAGCAGCTGAAGATATTGTTAAGGATGTCTTTCAAAGAATTATTAAGTGGTTCTCAGAACATGGACTCTCTCTAAATTTTGGAAAAACTCACTACATCCAGTTCTGTACACCGAATAGTCATACCGACAATTGATGTAGCATATTACCAGGGTTCAGTTGACAGGGTAGATTTCTCCAAAATTTTTGGTGTTCACATTGATGACAACTTGAACTGGAAGAAGCATATTACTGAGCTTCTCAAACAACTAAGTTCAGCTTATTTCGCTCTTCGTGTAATTGCTAGTCTTGGTAATAAACAGATCAGCATCCTAACGTACTTTGCATATTTCCACTAATTAATGTCTTAGGGAATAGTTTTCTGGGGTAACTCACCATTTAAAGTATTGATTGCACAATTGAGAGAAGTGAGAATAATTAGTGTCGTTCAGCCAAGGACGTCATGCAGGCACCTTTTCAGGGAGTTAGGTATTTTAACTGCTCCATCAGAGCACATATATTCTCTATCGAAATTCGTTACAAATGACCCATCTCAATTCGCGAAGAACAGTGATGTTCATATGTACAACACTAGAGGGAAAACTGACCTTTCCTATCCGTCATTGAAGCTGTCAGTTGCTCAAAAAGGAGTACATTATTCAGTAACAAAAGTCTTTGATCATTTGCCCAACAGCATAAAGTGTCTGGCAGGCAGCAGATCAAGTTTTAAATGTAGCTTAAAAATCATTTCCTTTGAACGACTCCTTCTATTCCATGGAGGAGTTTCTGTTTCAGAACTGGTAAAAAAAATATTAATAATTTGTACCTCTACTTGTAGTTGTGTAGAACTAAAAATTTCAGTAATATTAATATTAGCACTATTCATGTGTATATATATATCTTGTAATCTGACTCGTTCACACATAATGTCGATAAATTAATCGGGAAAATGATCTACGGAACATGAAATAACTAAAACTAAAATTAAAAACTAAAACTCCCATGCACTATGGCGGTGGGATCTACTAGTGACTTCAGAATTTCGCAACTTGACCTTTCATGGGCTCTTTTCTTCTGGCTCGACACCTGAATACTTAGTATTCCGTTGTACCTAGCCTTTCCTACGAGACTCTCTACTTTGTCACTAGTATGACAGTATCCCTCAGCTTCTGAAATGTCATTTTGCTTCCCTTGCAGTCTTGGCGGACCGTTCACTCCCCCGTGCTGCGATAGCGTCTGTGCTTGCCGCTACTTACGCAGGATATCCACCTAGTTGGCGGTCTACTGATCACTGACACAAGCCGTTCGGCTTTCGGGAGCTGCCAAAGTAGAAGTTGGACGAATTTTTAGTGTCGGTCGGGGATGCTATTCTGAGGTATAACATCTTGATCCTCCTTCAAAAAATTCGTCTCGGATTTTTCGGTTTCAAGTACATGTAATAAACTCATTATACGTATTTGGCGTCAGTAGTTACTTATTATAGTACTATAATTATTCTTCAAATACCATACAGCTTATTTACATGATTTTCATAGGTTGATGTATGGAAGCGATAACTGAGGCCTTTGCAGAAGAAGTTTCTTGCATGCTAGCACATTTATTCATATACTTACTCGTATAGGTTACTCTGTTAGTTTGCACATAGCTCCCTTGCTGTATCTGAGCTTTATTTACAAACCAATCAATGGGTATTTGGTACCGTCACAAGTCATACCGTTTGTTGTTATTTTGCTATCCTGTAATTCCACTCTGATCATATCTATTGATTTTCTCCGTTCATAACAGCTTACTGTAACATTTTCCTGCGAAAAAAAGTGAGTGTAGCCAGTGGGTGACTATTCTCTGGAACTGTGGAAACAGCGTTAACACTTTCTTCGGTTTTTATCAGGAATAACTGGACCTCACATGGCTGTACGTCAGTCTGTGTCACCTCCGAGCGGTTCTAGGCGCTACAGTCTGGAACCGCGTGACCGCTACGGTCGCAGGTTCGAATCCTGCCTCGGGCATGGATGTCTGTGATGTCCTTAGGTTAGTTAGGTTTAAGTAGTTCTAAGTTCTAGGGGACTGCTGACCACTGCAGTTAAGTCCCATAGTGCTCAGAGCCATTTGAACCATTTGATTTGTGTCACTTCACTTGGGCGGATCATAACACTGTCTCTGTAGTTCTTCCAACGACACTAGAGCGTGGCCATCTGTTTTCTCCAGAATTATTAATATATCTTTGGTCCGTACCAGTGCCCATTTCGGTACGCGATGTTGAGAAGGCGAGATTACCCAGCCAAAACTCTGTTTCCGTATACAAAAATAACATTGTATCGATCCCTCGATAAAAAAATAAAAAACACTTTGAAACATAATATAAATAGAGCAAAACAGAACTGGATGATTCATTGATAATCACACAACAACAATCTAGGTACAATATAGACAAACGACAATCTCAAATCTTATGTACCATAATGTGCTGAGGACGTAAGGCATTTTGGACGTACTCTGGTCACCAGTCGTCTGTTTCTTCTTTGTTCCACAAAGCTTCACATTCTGTACTGCAGATGCTAGTGGTATCTGTGGCAATGTGTCGACAGCTCCCGTAAGACTGAACACACCCCATATGAGTAATCCAAGTCTTCGTTGGTTCGTGTGATTTAACATTGATGGGTGATGTCATATCCAATGCGTGGTATGGTCGATGGCATCGGTTCATAATTTTTTTTTCTTTTCCGTTTTCGTTACTAATACCCACTCGCCAATACTGTATTGTGGTTATTTTCCTATCCATTGTCCTACCTCCTCTTGTCGTTCTAACGCTTTCGTATTTGGACACCTTACTAGTTGCCAAACGTCTAGCAACTCCTTAGAAAACTTTTTAACTGATTCAACGTCCGATGCAAGCTTCGGTTTAATCACTTCGAAAGGTGATGGTATTTTTTTTGTTTTTTTTTTTTTAGCACTATGGGACTTAACATCTAAGGTCATCCGGCCCCTAGACTTAGAACTACTTAAACCTAAAAACCTAAAGACATCACAAACATCCATGCCCGAGGCAGGATTCGAACCTGCGACCCTAGCAGTCGCGCTGTTCCAGACTGTAGCGCCTAGAACCGCTCGGCCACCCCGGGCGGTTGATGGTATTCTTCTCCCATATCTTACTTCGAATGGTGAAAGACGAATAACCGTATGGACTTTAGAATTGCATACGGCAGTTACAAAATTTAAATATACGTCCCAGGGGCTTGTTAGCACCTTGCAAAATCGTAGCAATCGAAGGAGTTCATGATAAGATAGGATATGAAACTGATACCCTCATCTGTAATGAACGTGTCAAGAATGCGAAACTAACCCTAGAGCAACTGTACTCTCTTTTTGGTCAGGAATTGCAACCATTACTACATAATGCCGGAAATGGTCTATTATAGTCAGTATGTATTTATTTCATACACGTTTTTTATTAAATGAAGCTAAAATGTCCAGTCCAAGCATTTCAGACGGTTTATATGCTTCCGGTAGACGTTGTAATGGAATTGGTCGGTGGCTAAGATAAGCTCACTGATACGCAGTTTCTGACATATTGCTCGACATGTCGTTTCCTCCTTCACCAAAATTTCTGGGCAATTAATGTGTCAGTTACTCTCCAGCCATCATGCACATGTAACTGTGTGAAGACTTTGTTCCAGAAAGCTGGAGGTACTACCTACCACTGATAGTCCGCACTATGCTGGTTTGGTTCAGCAGGCTGTCGTGCGTCAAGAACTGAGGTTGCGACTTGAATTGTTGACATTCAGCATCAGCGGGTTGAGCCTCTCGCAACAGTCTCGCCCAGTGTTTGTAGAACTGCAGTTCTTCTACTCTAACTGTCGACGTTAGCACGCCCTTATACGGGCCTGTCTATTACCACGTAATCAAATTTACTCAGATGGAGCGTCTACCTTCTCATTCTTCTGCACGGGTCCTCCAATCCTAATAACCATTTGGGAGCTGCGTGATCTGTCACTGTCTTAAGCTTTTGGCCGTGTAAAAAACTGCAGAAGTATGTAATATCATAGGTTAATGCTAGCTTCCTCTTCTCAGTCGCGGAATAACTCTGTTCTGCTTTGCTCAATTGTCGGTATGCGTACGCTACAGGGCTCTCTTTCCAGATCTATATTGTGCTTTAGGACAACCTTCAGAGCAAAACAGAATAAATTCTTCTTCAAAACAATATCTCATGTCAGTGCTCGTCATAGAGTATTGAACGCCGCCTGACATTCAGTAGATCATTCGTTGTTCTTTTCCGTAACAAATGGTTCAAAGGCACGGCAATTACAGCAAAGTGCTTTACGAATCTATGACAATAATTACAGGGACCGATGAAACTCTACTGCTGCTTAACTGTTTCGGTGGCGAAAAATTCTGCACTGCTGAGACCAAACGTAGATTGTTTTCACACCTTCTTTACTAATTATATGTCCAAGATAACTTAATTCTGTAGCTGCAAAAATTCATTTACAATTCTTAGCGTTAGTCGTGCTGTTCTTAGTCTTTTGAATACCTTCTCCAAATGTCGTACATGCTCTTGAAGTCACATGACAATAAAATTATCCAGATAGGTCAAACTTTGTTTAGGTTTCAGTACCCTAAGTACACCATCCAATAATCCCTGAAAAGTGGCGGTTGCATTCTGGAATCCAAATGATATTCGACGATACTGAAAACGACCCCCGGGACGGAAAAAGCTGTCTTTAATCGATCCTCTGACGCTTCTTGTATTTGATGGTATCCGCTCTTCAAATCCATTCATGAGAAATAGTTACAGTCACCCAAGTTGTCGAGTGTCTCGTGTTTGATACTCGACATACATCACTGGTCGTTCGTGCACTCAGGTATCGGTAGTCACAGCAAAATCTGTATTTTTTAGAGACGTTAGGTGACTTTTTCGCGACCAGAATTACTGGCGCTGGCCCAGGGAACGTCACTACACTCAATAATACAGTCAGTTTTCTACTCATCTATAAATTCTTCCATTATCAGTTGCACATATTTCGGAACTTGATGTGGGTTACTGTGCACCAGAGCATTACTCCCTGATGGTATTCTGTGTTGTGTGAGCGGCGTTGCTGGTGACGGACCTCTCGGATTAAAATATCCATGAACTGCCGTAACAAAGCTTCCATTGTTCTCTATCGTTTCCCTCTAAACCTTTCACTTTCTCGCGTAATGGAGATGCATTGACGGTTTGCTTGCGGCAGAGATCCACACTTGACCTATCCGGGTCATCTTCCTACAAAACTCGTAAATTATCAGTTAGTAAACCCTTTGGCAGTCTCATTTCGTCTTTACGAAAATTGACTGATCGGAACCGCAAAATGTTCATCCATGTCACTGACGCGTGCTATACTTCTTCATAAAAAAGCAGTGTGCCCTACCCAATTCTTCTTTAGTTTCCACAGGCTCTACAAAATATGATAAACCCTTACATAAGTCCGTATCTATGCTCGTCCTGATCAAATGGTTCAAATGGCTCTGAGCACTATGGGACTTAACATCTGAGGTCATCAGTCCCCTAGAACTTAGAACTACTTAAACCTAACCAACCTAAAGACATCACACACATCCATGCCCGAGGCAGGATTCGAACCTGCGACCGTCGCAGTCCCGCAGTTCCGGACTGAGCGCCTAGAACCGCTAGACCACCGCGGCCGGCCGCACTGATCAATTTCCTTGCACCTAGCGCTATCGAATCACGTGAATTCAGTTTTAGTAGCCACGTCCGCAGTTTATTTGGTACCACTTCACGATCAGTGAACCTTGTTACTTTGTGACATTTGTAACTGTGGCCCCTAGTGGAAACAATGTCCCACCAAGTTCAGTTCTACGCTGCGAAAGGTCAGGTTTTGTGTGATGTTTAACAAGAAAGCAGGGTTCTAGGATCGCACAATACCCTTCACCTAATGCACTTATACTTTTACATGATCCCGATAAAACACTTACTTTCGACTTTAAAACTGAACAGCGTTGTCGTCAATTACTTAACTTCATTACCACCTACTCTGCGTAACCTACTCCGGTGGCGACCGCAGGCTCTTTCTGCCCAAGAGATCCAGAGTGACTAGTGACATGTGAGCAAATGCATCCACTAGAAAATTTCTGTTCCCTACAACTTACTTTGCCTACCAAGCAACGGTCCGTCTCTGCATACGTTTCAGCAGTCTCCTGTTCTACTGGGAATGGCGTTCCCTATCAACGAACGATTACTAGGATGTTCGTTGTCTCGTGTTTTCTTCCATCGCACCTTATGGCCCTACTCCCAACATTCGGGCTGACGAAAGTGTTTCACGATGTGGCCTGCACGCCCACATCTAAGACACTTCACTCCAGGAAAAAAAAAAAAAAAAGCCGTGATCACTTTGGCTTCATACCTCCCAGAAACACCCAGAGCCCTATTATCTGCCTAACGAAGAATTACTCTATCGGCATCCGCATTCTGCATTACTTAACACGTTTGCGAGTACAGATTTCTAATCCTGTCAGACAAGGAGTCCACTGGTTCGCCGTGTTTCTGCACTAGTCCATTGAGCCTAAAGAACCTCGCGCTATTCTGCTCCCGGTAGCACTGTATTAGGCCGTTAGTCAATTCATCAAATGTTCAGGTCTTACTGATGGTCTCATAGCACATAATGCACGTTTTAGAGTCACCCACTATCCTTAATTTACTCATATTCAAGGACGTTTCTTCCGACCATTGTCCTAATTTCGTGGTAGGCTTCACATCACTGAGAAAAAAAGAGATGTTCAGTTGCTTTCTCCAAAATTGGCGCTGTGAGGTTAGTTGGTGCAGGATCGATAGAATAGGCAGGAACTCTCAGTACGGTTTTATTTTGTCGTGAATCAGGGAGTCCTTGGCTCCAAACGTCCTCCACTGCTCTGTTCTCCTGTCTAATGCTCCATTCTCTTGCCCCTGTTACATTGTAGTTTTAACAACCCTGCTATCTGCCGCACTGAAACTTCAACTGTTTCATTAGGAGTCTCTGCCCGTGTTTCTGGCATTTGTGTAAACTCCATCTACCGTTATATCAGAAAAGAAGAAAATGACACACACAATAGGCAAAAAAAGGAATTAAACCATATGTAATCCTTATGTCCTATAATAGCCCACCGAGATTCGGTGCACTGGTGTGATTCGTGAGCAACCCTCCTGCACGCACTACACATATTTGACACAGATAGAAAACATGGCAAGTCATACCCAGATAAATTACGGTACAGGCACCTCACTGGGTGCTAGTAACTTCTTTAGTATTCCACAGAACTGAGCCAACTCTGCAGGTTTCTACAGTCTAACGAACGACACTTTTAACATACTATGTAGGTCCCTACGGCTAAGGGTCGCCATAACAAAATACAAAACAACAAAGCAAACAAATATCAGTCACTCAGCACACCACATTGTTACGAACTGCAACTAGCAGCTATGGACCTCATGTCGGAGCTGCGTAGATGGCCGACTCCCTTTGTCCTAGATGTGTGTCGGTGTACTGAACAACATTACATCAGCATATACTTAATTTTAAGGCAAATAGTTACAGCTATTACTAGTCGCATGTTTTCAGATTGGTTAATACCTCCAAGTACGAGTGGCACACACAAGCAAGTCATTCAAGTTTACAAAATTGTTAAGGCTTTCGTGGCTACTAGTTGACCAACTAACTATTGGCCTCTGTCTCGGGTTCTTCGGCCGACGTTCATCTAATGATTTTACTGACGCTTCGCCAGCACGAGTGGCTGGCATTGTCAAAGCTTCACCCTCCATTGCCGGTGGTGAACTGGAGCCGAGCTCGCGGCCGCAGACTATATGTTGGAACGTCCCCTTACATAACTTATTGAATTACTGTGCTGATAAACCTCTTACATTATTTGATTTTCAAACAGTTAAGCAGAACTGAACGTACTCAGACATTACACTCTTTGCCTATTCTGATCAACACTAAACTGACACACAATATTTTTAGCGCAACGCAATCTGACTTTAAACAATCCCTACAAAAGAATGGCCGTGACTAACATTAACCTATACCTTTCACAAATCACGTATCTCACAAAAATCTTCGTTACTCGAACTACTGCAATACAGCGAGCGTCACTACTGCCAGCTAAATAAAACTACTGAAGGCACTAACTACTGATAGGCATAGTTAGCAAAGGAAAGATTTTGATAGAGAACAAACAATGTATTTACCTTAATAGTGTTCAAAATTCATAATATATATAGCAGTTCAAGACATCCAGTCTTACAAATTTACTCTTTCTGGCGGAAACACATCCAGATCATCCGCTCTCAAAACTCCACCCTCTCTCACCAAATCCACCACTGCTGGCGGCTCACCTCCAGCCAACTGCCAGATCATCCGCTCTCAAAACTCCGCCATCTCTCTCCCCACATCCACCACTGCTGGCGGCCCACCTCCAACTGCGCAACGCTACGCGCTGTTAACAGCCAACTGCCCAATACTACAATGGCGAATATTACTCCAACAATGCAAACCAACCACAGCCTTCACACAGCGCAGTCAGTGATTTTCATATAGAGCGCTACATTGCGTTACCAACAGAAAAACCTAAACATCCTACTTACAACGTACCGGACGCACCAACGTCCGAGGGCTTCTCCTCTGTCATTTCGGGTGCGGTTCTCCTCTTGCTACCTGCGACGGTCGTTCGCTGCAGTACAGGAAGCCAGGATCCGTTTACCTTAAGGCTTTCCTCTTTCTTGTTGAAACTGTTTGCGTGTATTTGTATTTCTACAGTTTCTCTGAACAAGCGCGTGTGATAGTGCTTCCCTACAGCCAGAACTTTAGTGTCGGCGAACTTCATTACGAGGTCGGCGCCACTCAGTGCGTGCTCTGCCACGGCCGATTTCTCCACCTGCCCCAACCTGCAATGTCGCTTATGCTCTTTGATTCTGGTGTTGATTGATCGTCCAGTCATTCCGATCTAAACATTTCCGCATGTGTATCATATACGGTATATTCCTGACACTGCAAGTGGGTCGCTTTTCTCCTTCGCCGATCTAAGACACTCTTTGATCTTCCTTGTCGGTTTGAAAATCGTCTTTACGCCGTGTTTGCGCAATATACGGCCGATACTGTCAGTCACTCTAGGAATGTATGGCAGAAAGGCCGTACCCGACATTCCTTTTTATGATTCCTTACTTCGCCAAGTGTTTGGCTCTGATACATTTCTAATATAACTTGCGGAGTACCCATTGCTCCTCAGAACACCCAAACGCGTGCACGGAATTTGGTACAGATTCCGTCTCTGTCCGGCCACTCTTATAACGAGTTGATCCTGAAATATACAGTCTCAAATACCAATGCAGCTTCCGCGTTATTCTAACGGAATATTGTCTCTGTCTGCGGAACCGATAGACACTTCAAATTACAATAATAACACCACGAATTATACGTTACTGTAAGCCAAATATGACAACAAATAGTTCAGATGGCTGCGTATAAACACGTCCTTTGGAAAGTTCAAAATAATTCTTGTCATAATCATATGCAACTTAGTGACACGACTCAGTAATATTTCCTGCTATTATAATAAATTTAGAAGAGCTATTAATTTTTCACCTGTCATTTGCAGTGCTATTTGATTCATACTTAGGTAACCGTATGTTTTATATCTCTATCTCTAATCGTCCTCTATTTTTCTACAGTAAGATGTCCGTAGTGCCACCTTACGATTTCCTACTCCGTAACTGTTGATGAGGAACTAAGGTGAAACATTAACACGTACTTGGTCCGATGGTTGGATGCAGCATATTTATAATCTCTGGAATCGATCTAGAATAAAAGCTTGATCACTGTTATCCGCTACCCAAGAGGCGTGGTTGCTACATTAACTGCTATACCGTATTTTCTTAGGTATTTTTGTTTGTTTGTTTGTTTCTTGTTACTGTATCCAGTATGCTTATCTTCAGGAGCGCTGTTTATCGATTCTTCACAACATACCACTGACAACTTGTACTTTTACACTTCGAAATTCCGTCATAGGGACAAAGATGTGAGACATTCTACTTTTTCTCTATTACTCACCTTCACTGTAGTTCGAATTCTGGCCAATTCATGCGTCGTATCTGTTTTCGTAAATGGTTCCATTTGTGGAGAACATTATTTTAGACTATTTTAGACTATTTGAAGACTAGAGGTGTTACTAAGTTACTATCCCGCTTTTCTTATTCTGTACCATTAATAACCTTGTGCAACGTAACTAAAGGATAAGTTTTTTGAATTCCAGTAATCGTCTCCCATTATGACGCAGGAGTTTGAAATTTGGCTCAGTATTGACACCAACATTTCTTTGTAAAGGTTCAAAAGCTTGATGGAGGGGTGCGACACTTGACATACGAGGTGCATTCAAGTTCTAAGGTCCGATTTTTTTTCTCCGGACTGGAAAGAGATAGAAACATGCGCATTGTTTTAAAAAGAGGCCGCGTTCATTGTCAATACGTCCCAGAGATGGCAGCACCGTACGGCAGATGGAATTTTACCACCCATGGCGAGAATGAGAACTGTTTTAAATACTTAAAATGGCGACGTTTTCCTTACTTGAACAGCGTGCAATCATTCGATTTCTGAATTTGCGTGTTGTGAAACCAATTGAAATTCATCTACAGTTGAAGGAGACATGTGGTGATGGAGTTATGGATGTGTCGAAAGTGCGTTCGTGGGTGCGACAGTTAAATGAAGGCAGAACATCGTGTGACAACAAACCGAAACAACCTCGGGCTCGCACAAGCCGATCTGACGACACGATCGAGAAAGTGGAGAGAATTGTTTTGGGGGATCGCCGAATAACTGTTGAACAGATCGCCTACAGAGTTGGCATTTCTGTGGGTTCTGTGCACACAATCCTGCATGACGACCTGAAAATGCGAGAAGTGTCATCCAGGTGGATGCCACGAATGCTGACGGACGACCACATGGCTGCCTGTGTGGCATGTTGCCAAGCATTGTTGACCCGCAACGACAGCATGAATGGGATTTTCTTTTCGTCGGTTGTGACAATGGATGAGACGTGGATGCCATTTTTCAATCCAGAAACAAAGCGCCAGTCAGCTCAACGGAAGTACACAGATTCACCGCCACCAAAAATATTTCGGGTAATCGCCAGTGCTGAAAAAATGATGGTGTCCATGTTCTGGGACAGCGAGGGCGTAATCCTTACCCATTGCGTTCCAAAGGGCACTACGGTAACAGGTGCATCCTACGAAAATGTTTTGAAGAACAAATTCCTTCCTGCACTGCAACAAAAACGTCCGGGAAGGGCTGCGCGTGTGCTGTTTCACCAAGACAACGCACCCGCACATCGAGCTAACGTTACGCAACAGTTTCTTCGTGATAACAACTTTGAAGTGAGTCCTCATGCTCCCTACTCACCTGACCTAGCTCCTAGTGATTTTTGGCTTTTTCCAACAATGAAAGACACTCTCCGTGGCCGCACATTCACCAGCCGTGCTGCTATTGCCTCAGCGATTTTCCAGTGGTCAAAACAGACTCCTAAAGAAGCCTTCACCGCTGCCATGGAATCATGGCGTCAGCGTTGTGAAAAATGTGTACGCCTGCAGGGCGATCACGTCGAGAAGTAATGCCAGTTTCATCGATTTCGGGTGAGTAGTTAATTAGAAAAAAAATCGGAGGCCGTAGAACTTGAATGCACCTCGTACATGAAAATGTAATGGCCACGCTCCTCGGCGACACCATTGGTGTTACTTGAGAAACTTTGCTGTGCGTTTTAAAACATGTCTCTGTAGAGAGATAATCATTCGCCGATCACCAGCCCCAGACGGGACAACTAACCACTGTACACTGGTCGATGCACACGAAATCAGAGGCGTCACGCAAGGGTTGCCTACCTGGCTGGTGTGTAGCGCTCGGTGGATGAATGTGTCTGTACAACATTTTTAATGTGCCCAACAAAGGTGCGCAGGTGGTTCTGATGGTGTTGCCCGACTGGGAAATCTTAGAGACACCCTTTTCCGTCTTACACAGGTGTGTTTCTATGTCGAATCCACCTATACATACTCCACAAGGGGCTTAAAAAAAGGAAGGATGGAAAAGTGTAAACATGCGTTACTGCTTCGGAACATATTCAAATTTCGTCTAATGGTTTTAAACGGTCCATAGTGGTTCCACCATGTGAACTAAAGCAAAACTTGTGACGGGTGAGATCACGCTAAATGGGATTACAGCACCGCGATGGACTTAGAAAAATTTTAAATCCTTCAGGGTACGTCAGAGTAAAAAAAGTGCCAGTAACGTGACGTGTTCTACATCTCACTGGAAACTGTACTTTTCGAGCGAGAAATGTGTGAAAATGAACCCCTCTAGGGAAGGGGTAGTTTCACTGACGCCCTTTATGCCGGTTCCTGAGGCCTTTTCGTGTAGATTGTGAGTGGCAATGTGTTCTAAATGTTTTCCTCGAGCACTCATAATGACCCATAGAGGTTTTTACGCTGGTCATCGCGGTTCTGACGTCAATCGGAGATGCGTCAAACAAAGGGGTGAATTACTGGTAAGAATGGGTGTTTTGAGCTTCCCACCGTGTGACGCATCCACGGTGACGTTCAGAAGAATGGTGGTTAAGTTTGGTGTGAATGTGACGTCCTCAGTCCTCCTCACATCTCACACCAAGTTTTGACCTGTGACCTCTGCTTCGCGCATCTCGACGCCTTGCTGTTGGAAGCATCGCCGAGCGCGAAGTTTCTGTCGCAGGGCGGCACGCTTTTGCACCGTTACAGAGGACGGGTGGAGACATACCTGAGCAATTACACTGTTTCACAGCCGTCTGTTTCGCATACGCAATTACACTGTTTCAAAAGGTTCTCCTGCAACTGCGTTCACTATGTCGTTTCATCATACCAGTGTAGCTCACAGGTGGGTTAAATATCACTCATCTGTGATGTTGTTAGCATTTATATCCGACGGCAACAGAAATAAGTCACTCATATTCTTTGTTTCAACTCGAACTTCAAATTACTCCTCCTGATTTGAGAACATACAAACTAACACCGAAGTCTTGCAAACGTTGCAGGTCCAGATTATATTGTCTCAGTGCTTATACAGTGTGGGTGTGTAATGAAGGAATGTGCTGCGCATTCCTGTCTGGGGCACCCTGAAGTGCAGGTTCATCAGCGTAATTGGAAAGATTACCTGTCCTTAGAGCATAATAGTACCTTTCCTTCGCGACGTATGAGTGTTGTGTGTTTAACTGTAAATGGTATTGGCTACAACGGGTGTGTGTTTGGTGGAGTCATGTTGGTTTTGTATGATAATGATGAGAGGAGGGAGAGGGTGAAACCCGGTGCCAGCACACAGCCTGCTCCTCTGGAAGAGCACCGAGTGGGCACGCCGGGCTTAACGTCCCCATCCAACGGACGCATCACCATCAACAGTGTCACGTGTCCCTATAACTACCTTCTGCTACTGTTATACCATAACCTCAAAACTGGAGGCAATTTGCAAAACAGAATTATTTTTTTGGGTTAATAATGGTATAAAGCAACAGAACAGTGTTACCCTCTGAGAGGAATTTTGCTAGTTTCACCGTGTTGTTCCTAACGGAGGTGGCTTATCGGAAATGAAAGTCAGAATTACGTAAATATTTGAATAGTAACAAACAAAATTTTGCCTAGCTATACTGTTTATAGAATAAGGGAAACGGTCGCCAGCCTAATTAGGTAAGAGAAAGATTAACATTCTCGTTTAAGAAAGTAGGTATAAGTAACTATAATGGACAAACACAACCTAGACTTAACCACACGCGAGTGCAATGAACTCTGACACACACATACGTTCTAAGATTGAAGCTAACAGTTAGAGCAGCACAAACTATTTGCAAAATTATAACATATATCGAAACACATTATTACTTTCAGGGCTTACACAAAGTGAATGGTCTTTATAACATTACTCTTAATATGCACTTCTAATACACAAGAGAGACAAACACTTAGCAATCATGAACATATAGTTTTCTACTATTGCAGTTTCCCACTTTTACTACAGCGAAACACAATGTTGACAAAATTGCAAGAAACTGACTCACCTTTTAGAATTTACTACAGGCAACAATGTGATCATTTACTTTATAAGCCTCAGTCTTAAGAACTTTTAATTTTGAAGTTGGCAACAGCACTTTAATAAGCAGTTTTTTTAGGAATATTTTCAGCAAACAACATTTACTTTAACTCACTCTATTGCCACATTAACTTTAACTTTCTTTTTACTAAGTTCAAGAGGCATTAATTAGAAAAACTCTAGGCCTTAATTTCTTTTAGTAAGGACACTCGGATACCACTTGAGCTCAAACGGAGAGGAACCTGAGAGGTGTTATGATGAGGAGAAAAATCAAGGTAGGTACATAAATTCAGATACAAATTACCTTATATTTCAGCACATTAGCACGTCCATTAAGCTGATCCTTCACTGTACATCATTATAGTATTACGTTGCAATGATTGCGCAATGTGGTGGCAACTGCATGTTGGTAGGTGGAATTGTAGTCAGAATTGCTGGACTCTGTCATTTCTTGGTGGCGATGATAGATACAAACTCCAGAATAGTTCTTGCTATTTATTCATCCATCCGAGGCCTTAGAAAGAAGCAGGAAAAGCCTCTCTCGGAATCAGCATCTTTTACATGGCGGTGCACGGACTCGTAGCTCGTCCCTGACGGCTGCCTCGTCCCCGACTGACTATCAGTTCCACCTTTTCTACCTAGGCCAACCACAATTTGCGCGCGCTACACAGTTCCGTTCCCGAGGGGAACCACTACACCTTTTGCATACAATGTAACTAAGAACCCTAAGTGAGGATCAGCAGTTTACATAACAGCAACCAAATACATTAAATAAGACAGAACATTTGCACATATTAACACTTCAAAAAAAAATTATTCACACAAAATTACAATCATGTACAGTAAGTTTTGTCCCCTCCAAATGGGACAAAGAATATAAATTGCAGATACACTACTTTGCATTGAACCAAAACATGACATCAAAGTTTATATAAAGAAAGCAGTATACAATTTTATGTTATCGATTCAATCACAAACAGTTACAGGTTCTTAACGATGTAATATTAAATGAAAAAAAGAGAAATAAATGAGTAGAGCATTAGAGCTATGGTGTTACATCCCCACCTCATGAGGCCGTGCCGAGAGATTTGGAATGTAATCCAGCCTGGTGATCAGAAACATTACATCGTTACCCCTCCTGCCCCTTCTGCCGTAAAGGCAAGGGGAAAGCAGCCCACAGCCATGGCGTGCTCAGGCTGTTACCCATGCAATTACTTGCCACGTCCGCAGTTGTTTAACTACAGTGATAAGACAAGAACCGGCATATTCGACGACGGAAGGATAATGAATATGATGCATCCTGGCGAAGCGAAACTTCTGGCGCGGAGGACGGACACCAGGAAGTCTTGCCTCACACAGGCGTGATGGACATTACTTAAACTTGCTGACTGCCACGCGGAGTTTCTTGGCGCTGATGTCCTTTACGTAAGGGTAATGAATGAGGAAACACGGTGTTTGGAAGGTAGCTGCTGTCGTCGGTACTTCAATAACGCAGCCCGTTTCCGCTGCCGTATATTAGCTTACGCTTTAATTAATGGAGCATCGCCATGTCGAGACATGAGAGTGCAGCTTCCAGGTTAATGGCATCCACCTCTCCTCCAGCGCCATCAACAAATGAGTCACAGAGATCTACCTGTCTAACACGTCATAGTCCATGTTTCCGAAGTACTAGTTCAAAAATATTTACGTCACCTGATAGCTAATACTTACATTGCTTCCTTCTTATTTTATGCAGAATAGTATTTCTCTGTGTTTGTTTCTTTATGATGCTTAGTATTGGTTTTTGGAGACCAGGAATCTTTCTCATTATCTACCCTCTATTCTAATTGTACTTCAAAAGTATTTTGTTCTCTTACAATTTTTGGTCTAATTGTGGGTGACATTTTGTGCTAAGCAAAAGATTCACATTTTAGAGCCATGTTTACTAGACATGTTTTTCTGTTCATACCGTCACCTTTAAAACCTGACCATCCCACTGTCTTAGCAACAACAGCACGGATATATGTATCCACTGTCAGAGGTAACAAGACTAATTTCGCTTTCAACCTTTGACTCGGCCGTTTCCTGACCACGGTTCCTTACCTCAAATTGATACTCTTACGTTTCACCGTCATTTCTGAAAGTTTGTAATATCATCACGGAATGGTTTAAGCGATTTAAGGAATATAACTGGGATGAAATAACATAAGGTGTTCCACAGGGTTAGATCATAGGTCCCTTTCTGTTCTGTTTTTATCTGAAACAAGAAGCTAAACTGATACTGTTTGCTGATGATAAATCATCATTATTAATCCAGTAAAGGAAACTCCAACAGAAAATGACACAAATAATGTCATTGGAGAAGTTATTGATTGATTTTATGCGAATGGACTTACTCTGAACTTTGAATTTTCTACTGCAAAGAGTACGCATCAACAGAAGTCAGTAGCCACGATAGAGCATACAAAGTTTTTGAGTGTACATATACATGATAATCTTACTTGGAAAATTCATATTCTATATCGGCTAAAGTGACTAGGTTTAGCTACACTCCTGGAAATTGAAATAAGAACACCGTGAATTCATTGTCCCAGGAAGGGGAAACTTGAGTGACACATTCCTGGGGTCAGATACATCACATGATCACACTGACAGAACCACAGGCACATAGACACAGGCAACAGAGCATGCACAATGTCGGCACTAGTACAGTGTATATCCACCTTTCGCAGCAATGCAGGCTGCTATTCTCCCATGGAGACGATCGTAGAGATGCTGGATGTAGTCCTGTGGAACGGCTTGCCATGCCATTTCCACCTGGCGCCTCAGTTGGACCAGCGTTCGTGCTGGACGTGCAGACCGTGTGAGACGACGCTTCATCTAGTCCCAAACATGCTCAATAGGGGACAGATCCGGAGATCTTGCTGGCCAGGGTAGTTGACTTACACCTTCTAGAGCACGTTGGGTGGCACGGGATACATGCGGACGTGCATTGTCCTGTTGGAACAGCAAGTTCCCTTGCCGGTCTAGGAATGGTAGAACGATGGGTTCGATGACGGTTTGGATGTCCCCTCGACGATCACCAGGGGTGTACGGCCAGTGTAGGAGATCGCTCCCCACACCATGATGCCGGGTGTTGGCCCTGTGTGCCTCGGTCGTATGCAGTCCTGATTGTGGCGCTCACCTGCACGGCACCAAACACGCATACGACCATCATTGGCACCAAGGCAGAAGCGACTCTCATCGCTGAAGACGACATGTCTCCATTCGTGTCTCCATTCACGCCTGTCGCGACACCACTGGAGGCGGGCTGCACGATGTTGGGGCGTGGGCGGAAGACGGCCTAACGGTGTGCGGGACCGTAGCCCAGCTTCATGGAGACGGTTGCGAATGGTCCTCGCCGATTCCCCAGGAGCAACAGTGTCCCTAATTTGCTGGGAAGTGGCGGTGCGGTCACCTACGGCACTGCGTAGGATCCTACGGTCTTGGCGTGCATCCGTGCGTCGCTGCGGTCCGGTCCCAGGTCGACGGGCACGTGCACCTTCCGCCGACCACTGGCGACAACATCGATGTACTGTGGAGACCTCACGCCCCACGTGTTGAGCAATTCGGCGGTACGTCCACCCGGCCTCCCGCATGCCCACTATACGCCCTCGCTCAAAGTCCGTCAATTGCACATACGGTTCACGTCCACGCTGTCGCGGCATGCTACCAGTGTTAAAGACTGCGATGGAGCTCCGTATGCCACGGCAAACTGGCTGACACTGACGGCGGCGGTGCACAAATGCTGCGCAGCTAGCGCCATTCGACGGCCAACACCGCGGTTCCTGGTGTGTCCGCTGTGCCGTGCGTGTGATCATTGCTTGTACAGCCCTCTCGCAGTGTCCGGAGCAAGTATGGTGGGTCTGACACACCGGTGTTAATGTGTTCTTTTTTCCATTTCCAGGAGTGTATTTTTCCAATTAGAATAACTGTAATTTTGAGAATATAGAAATTAGCAAGATAACACACTTTGCATACTTTCACTTTCCAATGTCACACGGAATAATATTTTGGGGTAACTCAAGAGAAAGTGGTTAGAATAGTATGTGGGGCTTATAGTCGCCATTTTGCAGGCATCTCTTTAAAAGGCTAGGAATTCTTAAAACAGCGTCACAGTATATTTACTCAGTAATGAAAATTGTTCTCAGCAACATGGGCGAGCTTAAAAGAAATACTTACACTACCTTCCACTTAACCTGCCTTACCAAAGAAGGAGAAAAATATGCTGTTGTAAAACGTTTCGATAAATTACCAGATGAAATGAAATGTCTGACAGACAGCAGTAATAGTTTAAAAAAAATAGAAACCATATCTCCTTGACAACTCATTCTACATCATAGATGAATTCTTGAATAGGAATAAATAAATCTTTAGGTATAATATATGCACTTAGTGCTATTTAAGGGAATGGGGTAGGTAATAAAAATTTTAAGCCTAAAAAAAAACCTTGACTCATGTTTGCTTTCATATGCACTTGACACGTTGCACATCATATAGGTTACCGTGAGACTGATCAGTGGAACATGTAACTAACTGCCCGCCGTTGTGGCCGAGCGGTTCTAGGTGCTTTAGTCTGGAACCGCGCTGCTGCTACGGTCACAGGTTCGAATCCTGCCTTGGGCATGGATGTGTGTCATGGCCTTAGCTTAGTTAGGTTTAAGTAGTTCTAAGTGTAGGGGACTGATGACCTCAGATGTTAAGTCCCATAGTGCTTAGAACCATTTGAACGTAGCTAACACCTGTGCGTCTGGCGGCTAGTTGCTGTGCGGCTGCGCTTGCCCCACAAGCAAGTAGACACACGTGTGTCCCCATCTGGTATGGGGATACACCAGGCATTTGCGACTTGACACTGGTGCATGCGGCTCCTTGCCTGTTTCTGCAACATCCGCAGGTGCACGGGAAGTCGCACATCTGTAGACGCACTTTAATGATTAGCATAGCGGCCCCTCATTTTTGTATGGCCTTTTGTGAGTGAATGTGATTATCTTGTCCGAACTTCAGCACATTTTATCAGTAGTATAAAAACTTCGAAAATTAACAACTCTGATTTACTAGTTAGTACCCACTTCTTGTTTACAGAAATACCTATGGTTGACTCTTTATCACTGATTAGCTGCACGTTTGAGAATGACGTAACAGTGTTAGTGAAGCATACACTAACCTATACTTAATCTGATACGAAATATTATCAAATGACTGACGGCGTCGCCGTGTAGGATTTCGTAATTTACATTCATATTGTAATACCTGTAAAATGTATTGGCAGTTTTTCAAATCTCATGATAAACTTGGAAACAAGGAGAGACTGTTACAAAAAGAAATTGTAAATTTGTAGTATATAATGCCATACGTAACAGAGCTTAATCTCATGTCAGAGCCACGTACATGTAGGATCTGATACCAAAAGCAGAAACTGACAAAGGAAAATTACCCACGTCTTCTTCAGTTACTCGTTCACAGGTAATTGTTTATTACCTGTACACATAAAGCGTTTTGATTTCTTACCTTCAAGAATAAAAGTAAATATAGAGAACTGAGAAAAGACATGGCGGAGAGTTGTCTGCACTGTACTGGATGTTAATTTGTGCCACGGCTATTAATTCCGTACGTCTTTTTCTATCCGACTTCAACGAGGCCTCTCTGAACCATACTGTCAGCAGCGTGCTCTGAGTCTAGAGGAACGGGTCGTCTGAAGACAGCATTGATTTTGCTGTAGTTTTCATGTAACTTCCTGTGCATGTAGTAAAGGGAATCCTGTTTACAAACTGCCTATTGGCTTCTGTCTCGTGTTCTTCGGCCGACGTTCATCTAATGATTTTTCTGACGTTTCGCCAGCACGAGTGGCTGGCATTGTCAAAGCGTCACCCTCCACTGCCGGTGGTGAACTGGAGCCAAGCTCGCGGCCGCAGACTATATGTACCTGGCGCGCCAACGTCCGAGGGCTTCTCCGCAGTCATTTCCAGTGCGGTTCTCCTCTTGCTACCTGCGACGTTCGTTCGCTGCAGTACGGGAAGCCAGGATCCGTTTACCTTAAGGCTTTCCTCTTTCTTGTTGAAACTGTTCGCGTGTTTTTGTATTTCTACAGCTTCTCTAAACAAGCGCGTGTGATAGTGCTTCTCTAGAGCCAGAACTTCCGTGTCGGCGAATTTTATTACGTGGTCGGTCTCATTCAGTGCGTGCTCTGCCACGGCCGATTTCTCCACCTGCCCCAACCTGCAGTGTCGCTTATGCTCTTTGATCCTGGTGTTAATGGATCGTCTAGTCATTCCGACATAAACTTTTCCGCATGTGCAAGGTATACGGTATATTCCCGACATTGCAAGTGGGTCTCTTTTCTCCTTCGCCGATCTAAGACACTCTTTGATCTTCCTTGTCGGTTTGAAAATCGTCTTTACGCCGTGTTTGCGCAATATACGGCCGATTCTGTCCGTCACTCTGGGAATGTATGGCAGCAAGGCCGTACCCGACATTTCTTTTTCTGGTTCCTTACTTGGCCGAGTGTTTGGCTCTGTGGAGAAATCGGCCGTGGCAGAGCACGCACTGAATGAGACCAACCACGTAATAAAATTCGCCGACACGGAAGTTCTGGCTGTAGAGAAGCACTATCACACGCGCTTGTTCAGAGAAGCTGTAGAAATACAAAAACACGCGAACAGTTTCAACAAGAAAGAGGAAAGCCTTAAGGTAAACGGATCCTGGCTTCCCGTACTGCAGCGAACAACCGTCGCAGGTAGCAAGAGGAGAACCGCACCGGAAATGACCGCGGAGAAGCCCTCGGACGTTGGCGCGCCAGGTACATATAGTCTGCGGCCGCGAGCTTGGCTCCAGTTCACCACCGGCAATGGACGGTGAAGCTTTGACAATGCCAGCCACTCGTGCTGGCGAAACGTCAGAAAAATCATTAGATGAACGTCGGCCGAAGAACCCGAGACAGAAGCCAATAGGCAGTTTGTCAACAAGTGGCTACGAAAGCCTTAACAATTTTGTATTACGCCTCTACGGGGAGGAGATTTGCAGATTGTACCGACGCCTTGACCAACGACGAAAGAAGAAAGCGCGACTGATGTCCTCTCTCGCCTTTCTGTCACGGTGCCGAGATGAATGTGCTACACCGAAGTTCTTGAGATGTAAGCGCCTATTCACCACCGCCCAAGCATATCGTATCTACGACAGAATGGAACGAGCTCTTCTTCGTGAGCGAATACATACAACACGGAGAGACTTGGCAAGAACGGATCAGGAACTTCTGGACATTTTCTGTCAACTAAGTAGCAGAATGCATCGAGACAACTGGGACAAGATCGACAGCATCACTCACAGGAGCATGCAGAACGAACTCGAGCGCTGCACCGAGCGGCAGAAGAAAAAGTTTGAAAGATGCCGGAAGCAGACCGACAAAGCGATTCCCGACATGTCACACACGGTGGTCAACCTCACTGAACGACAATTGACCGAAGAGGAAGTGTCTGTTCTTCAAAATGGAGGGAATTTCGCTATCGTCCCGAGAACTATACCTATGGACATCATTGCCAACACCGAAGCAGCCATTCGGACCGTTCCTTGTGAAAGGGCAGAGGAAATACGCACTGAAACAGCCAGGATACTGCGCCGAGCAAAACCACCAGCTTGCAACCTGAAGAAAGAAGAGGTAAAAGCCATTAAGAATCTCAACGCCGACAAGAGTATTTTGGTACTGCCTGCCGATAAGGGGAATGCGACCGTCGTAATGAAGACCGAGGATTATGAGCAAAAGATCCGAGACCTATTAGATCCGACGACGTACCGAAAACTAAGCGCAGATCGGACGCAGCGTATCACTCGGAGTACAAATTGATTAATCAGGGCGTCTTCTCTGCCAGCGGACATACAGAGAAATCTGCGCAACACAGAAGCCCTACCACCTCGGCTGTATGGATTACCCAAGATCCATAAGAACAACGTTCCACTGAGACCGATCGTTAGCGCTCCTGGCTCACCAACGTATAAACTGGCAAAACACTTGGCCTCTCTGCTCCAGCCACACGTGGGGAAGACCGACACGTACATTAAGGACTCAGAACATTTCATTGAGAAGCTGAAGGAACTGAAACTTGCACCAAACGACATACTGGTCAGCTCTGATGTTGTTTCGTTATTTACGAAAGTGCCACTCAGTGACGCTCTGGAGCACATCGGTTCCATGTTCCCGCAAGACATCAAAAAGCTCTTCCATGCATGTCTCACCACGAGCTATTTCACGTGGAATGGTGATTTCTACGAACAGCTGGAAGGCGTCGCCATGGGTAGTCCTCTCAGTCCAGTGGTGGCCAACTTCTTCATGGAACAATTCGAAGCACAGGCACTGGACTCGGCGACTTGCAAACCTAAGGTGTGGTACAGGTACGTCGATGACACTTTCGTGGTGTGGAGCCATGGCGAAGAACAGCTCGGTGACTTCCTAAGGCACTTGAACAGCGTCCATGCCAACATAACATTTACCATGGAAGTAGAAAAAGACAAGAAACTGCCATTTCTAGATGTGCTGGTCGCAAGGGACGGCGAAAACCTGGGACACAGCGTGTATCGAAAACCGACACACACGGACCGATACCTGCACAAACTGTCAAACCACCACCCGAGCCAGAAAAGAGGCATGATTAGTACGCTCGTAACGAGAGCAAGACGAATATGTGAGCCGCAACACCTCAAACGAGAAATGCAACACCTGGAAACTGTTCTGACTCGGCCAAGTAAGGAACCAGAAAAAGAAATGTCAGGTACGGCCTTTCCGCCATACATTCCCAGAGTGACGGACAGAATCGGCCGTATATTGCGCAAACATGGCGTAAAGACGATTTTCAAGGAATATCAAAGAGTGTCTTAGATCGGCGAAGGAGAAAAGAGACCCACTTGCAATGTCGGGAATATACCGTATACCATGCACATGCAGAAAAGTTTATGTCGGAGTGACTGGACGATCCATTAACACCAGGATCAAAGAGCATAAGCGACACTGCAGGTTGTGGCAGGTGGAGAATCCTGTTTATGGTAACTGCAGCATAATATTCTATTAATGCGTCATTATACACTGAAGAGTCAAAGAAACTGGTACAGCTGCCTAATATCGGATAGGAGTCCCGCGAGCACTCAGAAGTGTCGCAAAACGACGTGCCATGGACTCCACAAATATCTCACGTAGTGCTACAGGGAACTGATACCGTGAATCTTGTCGAACGGTTCTGGCGCTACAGTCTGGAACCGCGTGACCGCTACGGTCACAGGTTCGAATCCTATCTCGAGCATGGATGTGTGTGATGTCCTTAGGTTAGTTAGGTTTAAGTAGTTCTAGGGGACTGATGACCTCAGAAGTTAAGTCCCATAGTGCTCAGAGCCATTTTAACCATGAATCTTGCAGGGCCGTCCGTAAATCGGTAAGAGCAGGAGGCGGTGGAGAGCTCTTCTGAATAGCACGTTGCAAGGAATCCAAAATATGCTCAATAATGTTCATGTCTGGTGAGTTTGGTGGCCAGCGGAAATGTTCAAACTCACAAGAGTATTCCTGGAGCTACTCTGTAACAATTCTGGACCTGTGTGGTGTCGCATTGTCCTGTTGGAATAGCCAATGTCTGTCGGAATTCACAATGGGCTTGAATGGATCCAAGTGACCAGACAGGATGCTTAGTTACGTGTCACCTATCAGAGTCGTATCTAGACGTATCGGGGGTCCCATATCTCTCAACCGCAGACGCCTCACACCATTACTAAACCTCCACGAGCTTGACCAGCCTCCTGCTGACATGCAGGCTCCGTGAATTCATGAGGTTGTGTCCATCCTTTCGATACTATTTGAAACGAGACTCGACCGACTAGGCAACATGTTTCCAGTCATCAACAGTCCACTGTAGGTGTTAACGTATAGCAGTCATCAACGGTACACGAAAGCCCATATCGATGATGTTTCGTTGATTGGTTCGCACGCTGACACTGATTGATGGCCCAGGATTGAAATCTTCCGCATTTTGCTGAAGGGTGGCACTTCCGTCACGTTGGACGATTCTCTTCAGCCATCGTTGTTTCCGTTCTTTTTCCGGCCGCAGTGCAGCCGCAGATTTGATATTTTAGAGCATTCCTGATATTCATGGTACACTCGTGAAATGGTCGCACGGGAAAACACCGACTTCCACGTTACCTCGGACATTCTGTGTCCTATCGCTCGTGAGCAGCTAAAACACGACGTTGAAACTCAGTTGTATCTTGATAGCCTGCCAATGCAGCAGCAATATCCGATCTAACCACTGCGCCAGACATTTGTCTTAATATAGGCGTTGCCGACCGCAGCGCCGTATTCTGCTTATTTACACATCTCTGTATTTGAATACTTAACTAACTAGGGGTAAGATAGATACTGCCTAAAGGAAAGTTAAAGAGACCTTTGGAGAAAAGGGAACCACTTGTATGAATATTAAGAGCTCAGATGGAAACCCCGTTCTAAGCAAAGAAGAGAAAGCAGAAAGATGGAAGGAGTATATAGAGGGTCTATACAAGGGCGATGTACTTTAGGACAATATTATGGAAATGGAAGACGATGTAGATGAAGATGAAATGGGAGATACGATACTGCGTGAAGAGTTTGACAGAGCACTGAAAGACCTGAGTCGAAACAAGGCCCCGGGAGTAGACAACATTCCATTAGGACTACTGTCGGCCTTGGGAGAGCCAGTCCTGACAAAACTCTACCATCTGGTGAGCAAGATGTATGCGACAGGCGGAATACCCTCAGACTTCAAGAAGAATATAATAATTCCAATCCCAAAGAAAGCAGGTGTTGACAGATGTGAAAATTACCGAACTATCAGTTTAATAAGTCGCGGCTGCAAAATACTAACGCGAATTCTTTAAAGACGAATGGTAAAACTAGTAGAAGCCGACCTCGGGGAAGATCAGTTTGGATTCCGTAGAAATATTGGAACACGTGAGGCAATACTGACCCTACGACTTATTTTAGAAACTAGATTAAGGAAAGGCAAACCTACGTTTCTAGCATTTGTATACTTACAGAAAGCTTTTGACAATGTTGACTGGAATACTCTCTTTCAAATTCTGAATGTGGCAGGGGTAAAATACAGGGAGCGAAAGGCTATTTACAATTTGTATAGAAACCAAATGGCAGTTATAAGAGTTGAGGGGCATGAAAGGGAAGCAGTAGTTGGGAAGGGAGTAAGACAGGGTTGTAGCCTCTCCCCGATGTTATTCAATCTGTATATTGAGCAAGCAGTAAAGAAAACAAAAGAAAAATTCGGAGTAGGAATTAAAATCCATGAAGAAGAAATAAAAACTTTGAGGTTCGCCGATGACATTGTAATTGTACCAGAGACAGCAAAGAACCTGGAAGAGCAGCTGAACAGAATTGACAGTCTCCTGAAAGGAGGATATAAGATGAACACAAACAAAAGCAAAACGAGGAGAATAGAATGTAGTCGAATTAAGTCGGGTGAGGCTAAGGGTATTAAATTAGGAAATGAGACACTTGAAGTAGTAAAGGAGTTTTACTATTTGTGGAGCAAAATAACTGATGATGGTCGAAGTAGAGAGGATATAAAATGTAGACTGGCAATGCCAAGGCAAGCGTTTCTGAAGAAAAGAGGTTTGTTAACATCGAGTATAGATATGTCAGGAAGTCGTTTCTGAAAGTATTTGTATGGAGTGTAGCCATGTATGGAAGTGAAACATGGACGATAAATAGTTTAGACAAGAAGAGAATAGAAGCTTTCGAAATGTGGTGCTACAGAAGAATGCTGAAGATTAGATGGGTAGAGCACATAACTAATGAGGAGGTGTTGAATAGGATTGGGGAAAAGTTTGTGGCACAACTTGACTAGAAGAAGGGATCGGTCGG
Organism: Schistocerca cancellata; assembly: GCF_023864275.1. NCBI lineage: Eukaryota > Metazoa > Arthropoda > Insecta > Orthoptera > Acrididae > Schistocerca > Schistocerca cancellata. The sequence continues at coordinate 7,801,544 of NC_064630.1, forward strand.
TAGGACATGTTCTGAGGCATCAAGGGATCACGAATTTAGTATTGGAGGCCAGCGTGGAGGGTAAAAGTCGTTGGGAGAGAGCAAGAGATGAATACACTAAGCAGATTCAGAAGGATGTAGGTTGCAGTAGGTACTGGGAGATGAAGAAGCTTGCACAGGATAGAGTAGCATGGAGAGCTGGACCAAACCATTCTCAGGACTGAAGACCACAACAACAACAACTAACCTAAGGACATCACACACATCCATGCCCGAGGCATGATTCGAACCCGCGAGCATAGCGATCGCGCGGTTTCAAACTGAGGTGCTAGAACCGCTCGGCCACCCCGGCCGGCTTAAGTACTCAGGCATACTATTTATTGCCTGCCAGAGTGGAGGTTTCTACGTAAAATGTTAATTTTTCCCGAGAATGAAGATTTTTCTGGTATTAGCTGTTTGCAATATATGATGCACCACGATTTTATACTGAACATTCATTTTACTCGGTGAAAATTTCCGCGACATATGTATTGCTGCGCCGAAAATTTAGAACAAAAATGAAATAATTTCGTCAAATACTTTGCCACTGCTCCCAGTTAATTGATACTATTCTAAGACTGGATACGGTTTCTGACATTGACTTTAACTGATCTAAATTCCCACCACTATACAAGTATTAATAACCCTTAAGTGACCCGATACCTGATAACTCTTTGGCAGTACAAAGGTGATATCTGCTTTTGCTGATCTGAAATCGTTAACTAACACACTTTCGGCCGCTGCCCAACTCAAGTCAAATATGTTAGTTTCACACCGAATCCAAATTCGAAATAGAACAAACTATTAGCGCTTTTCATTACCATCACAGCTATAATAATACCAGTAGTTGGCTGCTTAAAAAACATCTTTGCAGTCACCCTGTAGCACTCTTGCTTGTTTTTGTTGCTCTATAGATCCGGGCAGTCTGCAGCTCGTGCTCTTGCGGCAGCGTTCTCGGTTCCCGAGCACGGGGTCCCGGGTTCGATAGCCGGCGGGGTCAGGGATTTTCACCTGCCTCGGGATGACTGGGTGTTGTTATGTAGTCTTCACCATCATCACTCATCCCTATTATGGTCGGAGGAAGGCAACGGCTAACCTCCTCCCTTAGGACCTTGCCTAGTACGGCGGTGCGCGTCTCCCGCATCGCTCCCCTACGCCCTGTCAAGAAGCATGGGACTTCATTTCCATATATCCGGGCGCAGTATCGGCCTTGTGGTTTCGGGTTTGCAGGCGGAGTTCCGCTGTGCTGGTTTCTACATATCAATAATCTGTTAACATACGATAATAAAAACCGATGAGCATGTAAACAAGTTGCTGGAGGCAGTAAAAGTTGCTATTGGCCTATGTCCCTGCACTATTCAGCTTATTGTATCATCACGTCGGAGATGTTGCTCAACCAGAGGATTGCCAAGGGCAGTAAATGAAAACAACTCCGTCGGAAAATTTTAATACTTTTTTATGAAACGAAGTGACCTTAAAATTCATTCAGATATTTTGATTACTCTAATGACGTTTGAAGATGGAAGTTTGTTCACACGAATGGTGTCTGTTTTAATGTGGTCAGATTATAAGGCGATTAATATTGTGAGTGCGGTGAGCGACGTTACTGTTCATGTGGTCTTTAGTCCGGAGACTGGTTTGAGAAAACTTACTGTGTTTATCTGTCCTCCACAGTTCATCTCCGCATAGCTACTGCAACAAACATTTATTTGAACCTGCTACAGTGAAGCGTTGATCACCCTCTACAGCTTTTATTTACAGCTCTACTGTCCATATTACAAAACTGATGATTTACTTAAGACTCAGGATGCGTATTATCGACCGATCATTTTCTTTAGTGAAGTTGCGCCATAATTTTTATCACAATTCCATTCAGTACTTCCCCATTAATTAGTCGATCTATCCACTTAATCTTCAGCACTCATCTGTAGCACAACATTTTTAAACCTTCTGTTCTTTTCGTGCCTGAACCGTTTTTCGTATACATTTCATTTCCGTACACGGTTCCACTCCAACACTTAACATAGTTGATGTTACCTAATTAAATTCGATATTTTCAGAATGCAGTTCTCGCTATATCCATAATATGTTAAGATACTTTAACTTATTTTGGCAATCGTCACTTATTTTGCTACCTAACTAACAAAAACGTCTATTACGTTTAGTGTCTCATTTTCAAATCTAATTCCATTAACACTACGTGATTTAATTCGACGACGTTCTATTACCATTTGGGAGTTTGTTATTTGCGCTTCTGGAATTTGTACATACTTTGGAAGTCTCAAATGTTAAGCGACAATTTCGAATCGCTTAGTGTTTGCGCACAGTCTTTGGTCAGAGTAGGTCTGTCGTTGGAAGATGTCTTTGTTTTGTCATCGCTGCTTGGCAACGAGGAGCGCGAGAATTATATCGTTGGAGTAGTAGCGAGGCACGCACCGAGCCGAAGAGTCGTGGCAATGTCAACGTGAAGTTGAGTTCATCGACTTGTGCATGGTTATTGTGAAACAGAGGAGAAAGATTCGATTATACATTTAGAAAAAAATAATATATAAGATTATTAGAAAAAGCACATGAAGAAGAATTAAGGTAATATTTTTAATTTAGTGGCATAGCATTCGCGCGTAGTTAGGATCCATTTTTGTATGAGCCATCCATATAAGGGAACTTCAGATGTTTCATTAAAGAGTGTGTAATTTTCAGTGTAAGGGATTTTTTGTGTTTATCAGTTATTTGTGTAACATTTGTCAGAGTAGAGGGTTTGATATCAATGTTGTCCTTTGCCAATGGTAATGAGTGTTGTAACATGGATTTCATACAGTTAATAATATACCTGATAGTCTAAAAACAGTACCTGCATATATTATTTAATTGCAATCTTTCATTTATAAATTTCTACCTTACATTCGCAATTGCCGAGTGATAGGAACGTTCGACCATTCGATTCACGTGTATATTCATATTGTATACTGTACACTCAGCAGTATTTGGCTTGTAATGCGGCAGCTACGTATCCCAGCCCCTAGACAACGAAACCAGCCAAAACTTTAACTATTTCATCACTGAGTCAGAGGGTACGTAGTTGACTGCCATCACACCATTTCATTTTAATGTTTTTGAAAGCCCGCAACACACAGGGATCACTTTGTTTAATCAAAGAGATTAATAGCAAAGTTCAGGATTTCATCAATATTCAAATTTTTTATATGTATTATAAAACAGGGCCAAATTCATGTTGTATTCTCGCCCGGAGCTATATTTGTTTCCCTCGCAGTTGGAAATGCACGAAGTGACTCATAGCTAAACAATAGCAAAGTTAACAACCAACCAGCCAAGTCAGTACGAGTTAATAATAAAACAGAAAAAGATCTAGGACGGAAACGTTTACTGTATTAAAGGAAAGTTTCACATTGTTTTAGGCGTCTTTTAAAGACGGTATGCATTCTGTTGAACCGATCATCTAAGTCATTTGCCACTTTGAGTCAAATTACTCTCTTAAGCCATTGAAAAGTATCCACTGTTCAAGACTGTTAGACAAAGAACTGGGTAGCATGCATTTGAAGACCAATCCACGGCTTACGCTCTCCACCACCTTCTCTCCGATTACTGATATAAAAACATGCCGCGCGGTCTAGGGCGCTGCAGTCATGTACTGTGCGGCTGATCCCGGCGGAGGTTCGAGTCCTCCCTCGGGCATGGATGTGTGTGATTGTCCTTAGGATAATTTAGGTTAAGTAGTGTGTAAACTTAGGGACTGATGACCTTAGCAGTTAAGTCCCATAAGATTTCACACACATATGAACGTATATAAAAACATGCAACTGGTGAATCTTTGAAATTTTCGTACAAAGCAGGCCACAACTTTTCGTTCTAGTGTGGTTTGTAGTGTTTTATAAGAGACTGAATGTCTGGCACTGAACGTGAAACCGTTGTGAGCGGTCTTCACGTGTCGAGCTGGATGGGAAATAAAGCTTATCCGCGCCATTCTTATTTCAATAAGGGACCCGTCCGACCCTCGCAGACTTTCGCTTTCGACAGATAGCGCCTTCCTCGGCTGTATTCGCGGCCGATATCAACACGAGGGGATCAGCCCTCTGGCTGTCAGCGGCGTTTTATCCCGTCGCGGGGGACGCGTCCCGGCGTTTCACACCCTCGCTCTGCCCAAAGTCAACCCTGTCGCACGGCACCCAGCGCGAAGTGACTGCACTGCAGGTAGGGGGCCGCAAACACGGTTACGCTATGGTTCAGAAGCAGCGTCGACCCGAGAATACGTTAGTGAATTGTCCTACTTTTATTCAGAAACAACAAAAATAAACGTACTCCGTTGCGAAAACAGAAATGTAGAAGGAATTAGGAAACGCTTTGCATAGATTTTAGAGTGTAAGTGTTTCAACCTACAGTGATTCTTCAATTTCTCCAGGCGTATTTCATGACGAAATAAATCTCGGATGAACAGCCTGCTATAAATGTGCATAGGACACAATATTTCGGCAATCGACCACGTTGGCATCATCAGGTGCGCTGATGTACTGGCCGGCGGTGGGCCGGCGCCATGTATATATAGGACAATCCCCCTCCCGCTCCTGCCTCAGGCGCTTCCAGTGAGTCGGTGCGGTCCAGGTGCAGCGTCCGTTCTCCCGCCGACTGGGCGCTGCGCCCTAGGTCTTCTCGTTCAGGAGGGTCTGCCAGCACCGCTCTCGTTATTCTTCCCTCCTCCCTCGAAGTCCGCACACTCTGGGAAGTATCCTTTTCCTTCTTAATCCGGGTGATCGCGGGTTCCCACGCCTCGATATGGATGTAACCGCTGTCCCGATTTAGTTGTGGCTCCCTTACTCTGATCTCTATGGCTTCTTTGATGACACAGTCCCAGTATTTGGAAGTCTGTGTCAGGACTTTGGTTTGGTCATGATCCACGCTGTGGAGTTCCGACAGGCAATGCTCAGCGATTGCCGACGTACTGGGCTGTTGCAGTCTAGTGTGCCGTTGATGTTCTCGACATCGGTCCTCAATGGTACGAATGGTCTGCCCAATGTATACACTACCGCATTGGCAAGGTATCTGTTAAACCTCTGATTTACGTAGACCAAGGTTGTCCTTGACATTACCAAGAAGGCTCTTGGTTTTGCTTGGATGACGGAAGATGGTTTTCACTTGGTGTTTACGTAAAATGGCATCAACTTACTTTTTATTTGGCGGTGAATACTACGAGCAGACAGAAGAAGTAGCCATGGGGAGTCCACTCTCACCTGTTCTCGCAAATATGTGCATGGAACATCTCGAGGAGGAAGCTCTTGAATCAGCACATCTAAAACCCACCTGTTTCTTTAGATATGTCGATGATACCTTCGTTATCTGACTTCCTCACACATTCGTCATGGAGGTCGAAACGGATGGGATGCTCCCTTTCCTAGATGTTTTGATTAGAAGACGAGCTGACGGCACTTTGGGCCACAGAGCGTATAGGAAGAAGACGCACACCGATTTGTGCCTACATGAGGATAGCTGCAACCACCCGGCACAAAAGAATGGCTTGCTCAAAACGCTTGTACACAGAGCTCACACCATCTCCGACAGGGACAGTCTCCAACAAGAAATGAACCTTCTGAAGACCGTGTTTCAGAGGAACGGTTACAAGGAAGGGCAAATTCGGAAGGCTCTTACATCCCACACCTGCAGCACCGGCAGAAACTGAGGATGAACCTCAGGAGGAGGTGGCCCTGGCTATTATTCCGTTTTGTGGGGCTTATCCCGAAAAATTGGACGCATTTTACGTAAACACCAAGTGAAAACCATCTTCCGTCCTCCAAGCAAAACCTAGAGCCAGTTTCCTGCTTACCAGATAAAAATATATCTCTGCTGTTCTGGCCGAAACGAATGTCTGTAATGGTATTCATCTCTGTATAGGTCCTAGGTGAAGTAAAGCGTCAGCTTACATGAAGAACGTTGTTGAGCGTGGTTCTATAAAAAGTCCTAGAGGACGAAATGACACCTTGAGAACGTTTGAGTTAGCCTACCCCATTGTACTATAGCACGTAACCTGTCATTACCACAGAGCTCACTGCCCACTTCTGGAAGTGAAGTACAATCACCCAGATCGAAGTTACGAAATTTTTACCGACAACTAAAACAACTCCACCATCGTCTTCACCCGCCATGTGGTATTGTGGTAGAAGAACACATACCGGAGGGACATCCAAAGCTTAAAGAAAATGCGTGATCCTGTTTCCAGACGTGGAAGGCCATGGAAAGATTTCCAACTGGAATGGCGCAGTACAAAGAGAATCCGAGGTGGGAGCAGTATTAAACCGTGTTGCGACTCGATTTGATTCTGACGCCAATCAGAGATACTTTATATCATTGCCGTACGTTTGTTTTCCCCGTTCGCCTTGTGGACACAGGGGGGCGTGGCTATATTTGTGTACTTACAAGGGAACCTCCCCATCGCAACCCCCTCAGATTTAGTTATAAGTTGGCCCAGGGATAGTCCTTGAAAAACTGAACACAGATCAATCGAGAAAACAGGAAGATGTTGTGTGGAACTATGAAAAAAATAAGCAAAATATACAAACTGAGTAGTCCATGTGCAAGATAGGCAACGTCAAGGAAAGCATAAGCTTACGAGCGCCATGGTCCCGTGGTTAGCGTGAACAGCTGCGGAACGAGAGGTCCTTGGTTCAAACCTTCTCTCGAGTGAAAAGTTTAATTTTTTATTTTCAGACAACTATCAATGTTCAGATACTCACACATAATCAACTTCGCTCTCCAAAATTCCAGGACATGTTCAGATTTGCTTGGACATATCCAGGATTTGACGGTGTACACACGGAAACATTTGAAAACGTAAAAAACGTGTTTTGACAGAGCATAGGGAAAACTGTGCGACTGTGAAACCGTTGCATTTATTTGTTGCAGTTTATGTGACAAACTCTTATGTTTTCATCACTTTTTTGGGAGTGTTTATCACATCCACAAGAAAACCTAAATCTGGCAAGGTAGAAGAATCTTTTTACCCATTCGCCAAGTGTGCAAGTTAGGTGGGTCGACAACATATTCCTGTCATGTGACGCACATGCCGTCACCACTGTCGTATAGAATATATCAGACGTGTTTTTCTGTGAAGGAATCGGTTGACCTATGACCTTGCGATCAAATGTTTTCGGTTCCAATTGGAGAGGCACGTCCTTTCGTGTACTAAACGCACGGTTTTGCGGTGCGGTCGCAAAACACAGACAGTAAACGTATTACAGTGAACAGAGACGTCAATGAATGAACGGACAGATCGTAACTTAGCGAAAGTAAAGAAAGTAAAATTTTCACTCGAGGGAGAACTTGAACCAAGGACCTCTGACTTCGCAGCTGCTCACGCTAACCACGGTACCACGGCGCCCCTCAGGTCATGTTGTCCATAATGTTGCTTATGTTGCACATGGACTACTCAGTTTGTATATTTTGCTTATTTTTTCGTAGTTCCCCTCAACTTCTTCATGTTTTCACGATTGATCTGTGTTCAGTTTTTCAAGCCTATCCACTGAGTCAATTTATAACTAAATCTGAGGGGGGTGCGATGGGGAGGTTCCCTTACAAACGGCAGCGCCTGCGCGAAGAGGCAGACGATCGCTTCCCGTTTAGGACATCCTGGAGGCAGTTGGTGGATGGAAACACGGTTGGTCAGCAACGCGCATCTAGCGGCACCACTTCCTTGATGTCGGACGAACAATTGCTTGGACGACTAAATTTAACCTGAGTGAAACGTACGCCACGTCACTGCTCATTCACGATTGCTGCCAAGAGAGTGCTTGTGACTATTTTGTGTTGGATCTGTGCCGACGTCAATGAAACTCGTGAAAATTTGCCTCTGGGAAAAATCTTGTGACTGTGTTCAGACCTGCGTGTTCTCGTACTGCACCTGCTAGTGCTGTAACACTCATTTGCTCCGCGCTAGACTGTTTCGCCAGTGAAATAGTATACAGGGTGTTACAAAAAGGTACGGCCAAACTTTCAGGAAACATTCCTCACACACAAAGAAAGAAAATATGTTATGTGGAGATGTGTCCGGAAACGCTTACTTTCCATGTTAGAGCTCATTTTATTACTTCTCTTCAAATCACATTAATCGTGGAATGGAAACACACAGCAACAGAACATAACAGCGTGACTTCAAACACTTTGTTACAGGAAATGTTCAAAATGTCCTCCGTTAGCGGGGATACATGCATCCACCCTCCATCGCATGGAATCCCTGATGCGCTGATGCAGCCCTGGAGAATGGCGTATTGTATCATAGCCGTCCACAATACGAGCACGAAGAGTCTCTACATTTGGTACCGGGGTTGCGTAGACAAGAGCTTTCAAATGCCGCCATAAATGAAAGTCAAGATGGTTGTCAGGAGAGCGTGGAGGCCATGGAATTGGTCCGCCTCTACCAATCCATCGGTCACCGAATCTGTTGTTGAGAAGCGTACGAACATTTCGACTGAAATGTGCAGGAGCTCCATCGCGCATGAACCACATGTTGTGTCGTACTTGTAAAGGCACATGTTCTAGCAGCACAGGTAGAGTATCCCGTATGAAATCATGATAACGTGCTCCATTGACCGTAGGTGGACGAAACTAAAATGAACTCTAACATGGAAATTAAGCGTTTCCGGACACATGTCCACATAACATCTTTTCTTTATTTGTGTGTGAGGAATGTTTCCTGAAAGTTTGGCCGTACCTTTTTGAAACACCCTGTATACATTTGAAGGCTGGCAAGCAATTAGTTGTTACCTTTATCTGACTGTTTCTGAATTCGTGTTCTGCTTCAGCTACCCTCTGATGTGAGTTGTACAGAACATAGTTAAATTTTTTTGTCTGTTTTGTTTCCGTAGTTCCCCAGTGCCTACTTTGAGCTGTGATTGCCGTTCTAGTAACTTCGTCTTTTTTCGTGTCTTTTATGAAGCCGAGTTTTGCGTTTTACTTTGTCTGAAATAAGGTGGCTTTTAATAACGTGGCACGAGCGTGTAAGTGTCAGGCAGCAGTGCGCGATATCGGTCCTTCGTACGGAAGCCAGTTCACAGACCAATTTGGTTAATGTGCTTCTTATTACGAGTATAAAATCTCACTTTGTACTAGATATTGGTCTCGTTAGGTGTAGCAGAAGTTCGTGTAATTTTTTTGAAAATCAATTGAAAGTAATGCCATAAGGGTCTTTAAGTTTTATCTCGTTTATTTTTACGTAAGTTCATACTGAACGTTGAAAGATTCACTAAGTCCACTTGTAACCTCCCCCTCTCTTATCGACCTCAATGACAGTGAAAAATTAAACCGCGTGTACCTAATAGAAATTTGGGAAAAGCAATCGTCACCGAAGTTAATTTGTCGGTAAAGAGGGAGGAAAGGGTTACATCTAAATGAAAGGAAAAATGCTAATGAAACTGGTGGAAATTAATTTTGAAAAGGGGTAATGTTAATAAAGAAAGTAAATGTGCGGCCATTACGTTAACAATTAACTAGCGTTAATTAGATATTTGAGATTTGGGGGATATTACAGTCGCCAGTCCTAAGGACAATTACTATAGTAACTGAAAAAGAAAGGTTATTACACATATAATTAGCACTAGAAGTGTAGCAACTGAAGGTTGACACGTGTAGTTTGAAAACTGAAAGTTTGTCAGAAGTAATAAATTTCCCTACACTCTGACTTAATTTAGCAAAAGAATTAATATAACCGGAAAATCGAAAGTTAATTTAGTGACTGAAGTTAATAGTGAGCTTTCTTTCTGAAGCACATCGAAATTCAGCAAAATACGGTTAGTCTTGGACTAACTCAACAATCACTTCAAAAGCTACTTGAATCTACGCAATTTAGAAATAAGAAATTTAACTTTGAACTTGAATTAAATGATTCTGAACAATTAACAGTAGTAAAATTTAGTACGTACCAAGCTGAGCTGCAGTCACAGGTAACAAAACTCGCACTCTTAATTTGTGCTTGTGTAATCTGAATATTGTAGCCAGCTATGAATACCTTAACTGAACTTTGAAATTAAGGCAGTGAAACCGAATGATGCTGGCGTTTGAATTTCAACGACACTCGGGTTGATTCCGGAAAAGGAAGGGACCCTGCTTGGTAATGCAATTGGGACAATGAGCAACAAACGTTCATGCTAAGTTGCTGTAATTTTGTGATTCAACCATTTTAAAAGTTTGAAAAACTGAGGTCTGCCATACAGTTCTAAAACTTTACGTGCTTCCAGTCTTTCTTGTTGGTTGATTGAAGGTTTGAATCCGTCGATCGAGGAGGTGGCGACAGTCACTCACTGTCGGCCGACGCTGTTGCAGAAGCTGGATGTTGGCGCGCCTTCTTCTCGACACGGTCACCAGACGAAACGGGCTCTTGTGCGCCAGCTAATGCTTCCCGTCCGCGACACCATGTCAGAAACTATCATCGCAAGTCGAGCGCAATTACATGCTGCCAAACCCCGAAAGCGCGGCAACTCGCGGGAGCTTCACACAACACACCTGCTCCACTCGCTACTCCAGCCAGCCTCTCCCTGCTCAGCCCGCGCTCCACGCGGCAGAGTTAACACTACCAAAGATCCTAAACACTTTCGTTCTCCGGACGAGCTATCGATGTATTCGTTCGATAGTATAGTTTTCCCTAGGCCAGACCTAGCGTATAAATACAAATAATATTTACAAAACAAAATAATTATACATCGACACAAATGCATATATATATATATATATATATATATATATATATATATATATATATATATATAAAAATAATAAAACAATTGCAATAATCAAAGACACAAAAATGTTATATCTTCAGGTAACAAAATAAGGAAAAAATTTGCAGTGCAATAGATGGAAATAGGAGGATATGCATTTCCGGCGTTACACACTCCCGTTGAAACAGGCGAGACTTTCTTTGTTTTAGCTGAAACCTTTTATTACAAATCAAGTTAAATGCAGTAATAACTGAGCTCAGTACATTGGTCTCGTGATTTGATTACTATTAATCAAGAGTCGATTTCATATATGGCTTACTATTGCATCAAATTTCCTTTTTTAAAAAAAAGAGGGAAGAAACAAAGCGATTCCTGAAAATAAATGTCTTACAGTTTAACAAAAATATTTCTCTTGTGGGTTGGGTTGGGTTGTTTCGGGGAGGACACCAGACAGCTAGGTCATCGGTCTCATCGGATTAGGGAAGGACAGGGAAGGAAGTCGGCCGTGGCCTTTCAAAGGAACCATCCCGGCATTTGCCTGGATCGATTTAGGGAAATCACGAAAAACCTAAATCAGGATGGCCGGACGCGGGATTGAACCGTCGTCCTCCCGAAGGCGTTTCCTTCTGGGTAACCGGCTCTTGCTGCTTCCGTGTCAGTGCCTTCGCTAACCAGTTCCATTTCATTAAGAATCTGTGAACTTCCAGAAGCACCTCCACGTACGTTTGAAGCTACCAATGTGCTGCACGACGGATAACGTAGTTTCAGAAAATGTCCGAGGAATGTAGACTGCCGAAGATTGGACCTCGAATTAAATGATACGTATCTCATGTAAAAATGTTAGAGAAACTTTATACATCTGTGAATATCCGCACTTTTACAGGTTCATTTAACCAGTGCGAAACCGTCCCGGAGATATTTAGTCAACTCCACTGGCAGATGCAGCAACAAAGGCGTCTTGCACCATCGTGTGGCCGACCGCTAAAATTCCCAGAGTGCACTCTCCTAGAACAGTCAGCCAATGTACTGCTTCTTCCTACGTATAGATCACGCAAAGACCATAAAGTTAAAAACAGAGAGATTCCAGCCCACTCGAAGACTTACCACCAATCGTTCTACCCGCGAACCGCACACGACTGTCACAGGGAAAAGAAGAAGTCACAGTGCAACAGAAAGTAACGTTCGCCACGCACCATAAGGTGGTTTACGGAGTACAAGCGTGGATGTACACGTACAAACTTTTGATAGCCCGAAGAGACTGCCTGTGTGACGACTGTACGCTGTGCGGACTGAGCAGAGACGTTGTCGTGTTACAGAAACACCTGCTCAGACATCTTCCCGCGACCCTTCTTCTTGACAGCCTTTCTCTCATCACCTCGGCAGGAGACGTTGGTAACCGGCTTCTGGGAAGGGCAGCCTCTCATCAGCATACCCTGCCAGCACACAATTGCGGCCCCGCGAAAGTGATTGACGAGTCTTCCCATTTTTCGACTGCGGCGAATCCATACATTTCCACTGTATTGCTCCTTGATCGGTTATACAGGGTGTTTCAAAAATGACCGGTATATTTGAAACGGCAATAAAAACTAAACGAGCAGCGATAGAAATACACCGTTTGTTGCAATATGCTTGGGACAACAGTACATTTTCAGGCAGACAAACTTTCGAAATCACAGTAGTTACAATTTTCAACAACAGATGGCGCTGCAAGTCATGTGAAAGATATAGAAGACAACGCAGTCTGTGGGTGCGCCATTCTGTACGTCGTCTTTCTGCTGTAAGCGTGTGCTGTTCACAACGTGCAAGTGTGCTGTGGACAACATGGTTTATTCCTTAGAACAGAGGATTTTTCTGGTGTTGGAATTCCACCGCCTAGAACACAGTGTTGTTGCAACAAGACGAAGTTTTCAACGGAGGTTTAATGTAACCAAAGGACCTAAAAGCGATACAATAAAGGATCTGTTTGAAAAATTTCAACGGACTGGGTACGTGACGGATGAACGTGCTGGAAATGTAGGGCGACCGCGTACGGTAACCACAGAGGGCAACGTGCAGCTTGTGCAGCAGGTGATCCGACAGCGGCCTCGGGTTTCCGTTCGCCGTGTTGCAGCTGCGGTCCAAATGACGCCAACGTCCACGTATCGTCTCATGCGCCAGAGTTTACAACTCTATCCGTACAAAATTCAAACGCGGCAACCCCTCAGCGTCGCTACCGTTGCTGCACGAGAGACATTCGCTAACGATATAGTGCACAGGATTGATGACGGCGATATGCATGTGGGCAGCATTTGGTTTACTGACGAAGCTTATTTTTACCTGGACGCCTTCGTCAATAAACAGAACTGGCGCATATGCGGAACCGAAAAGCCACATGTTGCAGTCCCATCGTCCCTGCGTCCTCAAAAAGTACTGGTCTGGGCCGCCATTTCTTCCAAAGGAATCATTGGCCCATTTTTCAGATCCGAATCGATTACTGCATCACGGTATCTGGACATTCTTCGTGAATTTGTGGCGGTACAAACTGCCTTAGACGACACTGCGAACACCTCGTGGTTTATGCAAGATGGTGCCCGGCCACAACGCACGGCCGACGTCTTTAATTTCCTGAATGAATATTTCGATGATCGTGTGATTGCTTTGGGCTATCCGAAACATACAGGAGGCGGCGTGGATTGTCCTCCCTATTCGCCAGACATGAACCCCTGTGACTTCTTTCTGTGGGGACACGTGAAAGACCAGGTGTACCGCCAGAATCCAGAAACAATTGAACAGTTGAAGCAGTACATCTCATCCGCATGTGAAGCCATTCCGCCAGACACGTTGTCAAAGGTTTCGGGTAATTTCATTCAGAGTCTACGCCATATTATTGCTACGCATGGTGGATATGTGGAAAATATCGTACTATAGAGTTTCCCAGACCGCAGCGCCATCTGTTGTTGAAAATGTAACTACTGTAATTTCGAAACTTTGTCTACCTGAAAATGTACTGTTGTCCCAAGCATATTGCAACAAACGGTGTATTTCTATCGCTGCTAGTTTAGTTTTTATTACTGTTTCAAATATACCGGTCATTCTTGAAACACCCTGTAGCCATACACCCAGGACGCGTCGATAGTAATTAAACAATTCTGATTGGTCTGTCACAACTGCAACATCTCTGTTGCTGCCTCGGTGCAAATGCCTTTATCAGTAAGTATGCGTAGTCGCGGAACCCAGCGGCAGGAGAGATTTATCATGTGTAATAAGTCGTGAAAGATACCGAAAACTGATCCATGACTGATTTTTCACTTTGCCACTACCGCCTCGATCGCGAAATGTCAGTCTTTGAGCAGCAGCGCCTAAACTACTCTTCCCCTTGCCGGTTTTCATAGACAGATCTTTTGCTGCACTGATTGTCATTCAGACTTCCTTGACCACAGTGAATTCGTCTGCGATAACCATGGATTGTCTCGCGCATTATTGTCGTACACACGCACCACGTCAGCAGTGACCATTGTAGCGTTGATCCCCTTCAAGAGCGAAAAGGAATTACAGCACAATACTCCACTGCGTGAATTATCTCTCCTGTTTTGTTCTGGCTCGTCTAGCGGGGAGCCGGCCGCGGTGGTCTAGCGGTTCTAGGCGCTCAGTCCGGAACCGCGGGACTGCTACGGTCGCAGGTTCGAATTGCCTCGGTCATGGATGTGTGTGATGTCCTTAGGTTAGTTAGGTTTAAGTAGTTCTAAGTTCTAGGGGACTGATGACCACAGATGTTAAGTCCCATAGTGCTCAGAGCCATTTGAACATTTTCTTTTTCTAGCGGGGTTTTATGGTAAATGGGAATGACATTTCAGCACCTATCTGGACAGCAGACGTGCAGCTACCAACAAACTAAAAATGATTACGAAACTATCCTTCGTATGGACCAAAAATATTATCACCACCTGGTTAACATGGTGTTGGCCCACGATTGTAACAAAAATACTTAAAAGGTCCGTCTTCTCTATTCCGATTTACCACTGCTGTTTGGTTTAAGACAGTTTCATGAAGGGAACGTCATTCAGCTACGTGTTCTAAAATGATTTCCACAGTTTCCTACAAGTAAATACGCAGCAAATACCTTCCCTCTCGTTGTCACTTAGGTTGTAATGTCTGAAAGCTCGTTACTACACATATTTTATAAAGGATCTGTGGCAAAACGTTCACCAAAACACCTCGTAAACCGTTACGATTAAAGCGCCAAGTATTTGTCCATTTAATCAAACCCTAAGCAGCGTGTTTCTATCCTGGATCTCTGATATGTTCTGGTAAATAGGATCTATCTCTAAGAGAGACTCACCCATGTCGCTGTTACGCTTACAAGCACATTTCCATCACATAGATGTATAATACATATAAGTGAGACACTGAAACAGATAAAATATGCCCACGTATTATTTGTGCTGTTGTAACAACGAGTAATTCGGGGTTACAGTTTGCTAGTGAAGTTAGATACGGGGGTTGGCAGAACAACTTTATTGTACTGAAATATATTCACCAAGCTGATAAAGTTGACTTGTTTTGACTTGAACAGTGGAATCAGCCAATAAGTACATGATCCTCGACTGGAATAAAGTTAATGGAAGCGCTCAGAATGACACAAAACTGTTAAGGCTTCCGTGGCCACTTGTTGACAAACTGTCTATTGGCTTCTGTCTCGGGTTCTTCGGCCGACGTTCATCTAATGATTTTACTGACGTTTCGCCAGCACGAGTGGCTGGCATTGTCAAAGCGTCACCCTCCATTGCCGGTGGTGAACTGGAGCCGAGCTCGCGGCCGCAGACAATATGTACCTGGCGCGCCGACGTCCGAGGGCTTCTCCGCGGTCATTTCCGGTGCGGTTCTCCTCTTGCTACCTGCGACGGTCGTTCGCTGCAGTACAGGAAGCCAGGATCCGTGTACCTTAAGGCTTTCCTTTTTCTTGTTGAAACTGTTCGCGTGTCTTTGTATTTCTACATCTTCTCTGAACAAACGCGTGTGATAGTGCTTCTCTACAGCCAGAACTTCCGTGTCGGCGAATTTTTTTACGTGGTCGGTCTCATTCAGTGCGTGCTCTGCCACGGCCGATTTCTCCACCTGCCCCAACCTGCAATGTCGCTTATGCTCTTTGATCCTGGTGTTAATTGATCGTCCAGTCATTCCGACATAAACTTTTCCGCATGTGCATGGTATGCGGTATATTCCCGAGCCTGCAAGTGGGTCCCTTTCCTCCTTTGCCGATCTGAGGCCCCCTTTGATCTTCCTTGTCGGTTTGAAAATCGTCTTTTTATTTGCAATGTTAACTGCTTGTTTTTGCCACTTGACATTTATCTTGTAGGTTTAAGATTTCTTGCTTGAAGGTCTTCAGCCGTGAAATAATTGCCTCTAAAAGTTCGGCTATGTGCCGTTTGGTTTAAAGGTTACAATTTTGAGTGAACCTGTGCCGGAACCTTACTTGGCCCATTCCTCAATTCTAATCACCTGTTCCGCCCAGTGGGTTTAGCGGGCAGTTCAATTCCCTAGCAGATCACTCACCTGTGGTCTTCTGTCACAGGCGTCGGACTTCGTCTCTTCTGCAGGTGTTTCGTAACCTAGTAAGAAATTAGTTTACAAAAGTGACAGGAGGGAAGCCACAGACATTGAAAGTCGGGGCAATCTGGCGAAACATATTTATCCAGAAATGAACACATAAATGAAGAGGTAGCCCTGTCACAAGTAAGCATAAACTATTACGCACGGAATGTAGCAGCTGGGCGCTTACAAGTTGAAAGTTAACAAGACAACTCAAAAACCAGTCTTCTGTATGAAGATCAGTCCCCAGAGAGAGCACAGAAATAAAATAGCGGGTATCAGTATAACCAGGGAAACGAACCTTGGGTCACGCAAGCAACGACAGGGTTCGACCAAAACAACTTACTACGCAGTCACGAGCATCGTAATAGCGGAGTACTTCAGAAAAATTACGAGTGGTTCACCGGATGACTAAACCTATGTACTTCCCAGGGCAACGGGAAGCACCAGCCATTAAATGGCGGTAACTGCCGTACACTGAACTTCGCGATGTTGGCTCCTCTTGAGACCGCAACGGAATGAGGCTGGAGAACTGTCCTCCAGGTTGTTTAAGGCGCGGTAGATGAGATACAGTGCAGTACCGATTTACGCGACATGGTCCTCGTAGCTAATCTAACAGGGGTGAGAGGTGGAACAGTTCCTGCTGTTCTGGCCGCCTGGAATAGTAGAGCTCAGCCCCTCACGTTGGGAACCCTCAACTGGCGACAATCCCAAGAAGGCGGGAGAACCGTGTGGACGATTTGAAATAACAGCCAGAATAACAAGCTAGATTTCGCCATCTTCGGAGTTTTCTATATTAAGTAAACGGTTCTAACACTGCAATCAACACTGTTAATAATTTGTACTGATTAATTCTGCATAATGTCAAGTGTATATTTTTAATTATGTGATGTCATTGATCTACTGTAAGTGGAAAGGTAGTGTGACATGTTTACTCTTTGCAAGTTAAATTCTTTGTATTATTTGGAAAGAAGTGGTATTTAATTATGTTTATTTGTGTTGACTTCTTAATATGTTTAAAGAATGAGATCTTTTAAAATATGTTTGCTGGCAACTATGTAATAACTGGTTCATACATCGGGACTTTGTACTGTATAAAGAGAAACCCAAAGTAGTTCCCTCTGCAACGGAAGTGAGTTGGTGCGCTAGGAAAAGGTGAATGTGGCGCTCAGTGTGGGCGGCAAGTGAGAGAGCGAAGTAGTCAGTCGGAAGCAAGTAACTGACAAGAAAACAGCTCAGGTGCCAAAAGACTTACTGTATTGCAGTTGGAATGGAATAGCTTCGCATTTAACATGTGGCTGTAAAATGGTGCTCTCGATTTGGGAAAAAGCTCTAAAATTATATAAACAACGCCAAGAAGAGGTAAATAGAGCTAATTATGGCCAATGGAAAGACCACCTAGCCGCCACATGCTCGCCAACACGACTGCGCAATCACTTCGTCACACATACGAAAGCTCAGAACTGTATTACTGTATGAACCAGTAATGTTGCGTTTGGTTCGGTGAAAATATAACCCTAATGTTAAAAATGTCTTTGAACAATGTGTCCATCCTATGCACTTATCCAAGTAGGCTCCTCTATATTAAGTGATGAAATCCGAGAGTGTCCTTTGCATCAAAAGCATTAACAGTTTTACAGTGCAATTTATTGGTGTGTGGCATAGTTATGCCAGTACTCTTAATGTGCAGGGTAAAATTGACTTCTGTTTCATACATATAAAACGGAATATTTATGTTTGAGTATATTGAAACTTAACTATGAAATGAATTTGAATACCAGTATAGAAAAGAGTATTACTTGGAAAGCAAAAGTGTTCTAATGTTTGTTGCTTTAAAGTTGTTTGCAAAACTACTCGCTTCACAAGAGGTATCATAACACTTTGTCTTGAGGTTGTTTGAAGTAAAATTTTACTAGAGATTATCTCTGATTTGTAGAGGTTATTGTCAGTGATAAATTAGTGCAAACTTAATGATCTCAGATGAATGAGGAACCCAATTCTACCTTAATACATAATTCTACCTCAATACGTAATTCTCGATGTATGTGAAAGGGATAGTGTGTGGGACTGTATTTCTATTCCATCATAACAAAAAAGGATAAATCAGATTAGTAGGTTTCTAGCTAATGATTCTTGAAGTGATTACTGAGAAGCAAAGGCAGAAAATTTGTATATTGTGTCTCCTTATGGTTTTTGTATAGGAAATACATGTATTAATTGTACTTGACTATTCTATCTATCTATCCATCACTTGACCATTGTCCCACAGCTACGCAGGGTGAGCCATTGTTAATCGGATTTGGCCTCATAATGTTTAAATGGTGGGTGGATGCCCTTCCTGTCGACACCCCGTACCCCCCAGGGACGGAATGAGTGCACTCCAGCTGTCTGCATCTAGTGTACATCGTAAAAGAGTGCGAACGTGTTCAGATGTCTCCGAGCCGTGTAACTGATGCGGAACATGGGGACCAGCCCGGTATTCACCTAGCAGGATGTGGAAAATTGCCTAAAAACCACATCCAGGCTGGCTGGCACATCGGCTCTCGTCGTTAAAGGTACGTTGTCCAAGGCGCGACGCACACTAGCGACTGCGACGGGTCGCTACGTGACGTCATGCGCAGTTCGAGTTTGGGATGCGACACGCGACTGCTGCGGCAGCTGCCGCAGCACTGCACCAGTGAGCAGTGTTGCGACGAGAGTCGCACGACACAAAGACGTACGGCTGCCAGAAAGATGTCGAGCCAGTCAAGGAAAACTGACATGAGCCACTCACAGGATGTGATGCTCTGTGAGCTGGTCTCGCGACATCCTTGCCTTTACGATTTGAAGAACCCTAAATATAGAGACACTATGTTCAGAGACAGAATTTGCGAAGAAATTGGTGCACAGTTGAAACTGGCAGGTGAGTGAAATATATAATATTTTCCCATTAATGCAAGTACTCTGCTACCCGAGTAGCCGCTTCCTTTGTGTAGTGCACCCTTGACCTATCTAGGGGCGTCCTATAATTCCCCACCCAATAGCGCAAGTCTAAAAATCTGCAGCCAAGACCGTCACAGAGTCGACGAAGCCTCTGGTTGAGACCCTCCACTCGGCTCTAAACCAAAGGACCCCCATCCACTCTGGGAACGATGCTGCAAACAGAGAGCTCTGCTCGCTCCCCGCGTGCGAGGCCACCGGTCTTCACCAAATCCGCCAGCCGCCTGTACGAAATGAGGATCGCCTCAGAACCCAAGCGACAGGCAACACTGGTGCCGACGTGAGCAACTACTTGCAGACGACTGCACCCCATACGCTCGATAGCCGCAGGCAAGGCCTCCTCCACATCGCGGATGAGGCCCCCCGGCAGACAAACCGAGTGCACGTTGGATTTATTTCCAGCCCTGTACGCTATTTCCCTAAGGGTCTTCATCACCCGCCTAACGTTGGAGCTCCCAATAACCAGCAAGCCTTTGCCCCCGTGTGCCTGCTCGGGCCCTGCTGAATGAGCGGCCACCTGCCCACGGACAGGATGAACGGGCGAAGCCAGCTGGCCAGCCTCCACATTGGCCTTGACTGTTATCATGTGCTATCTGGTCTTGTGTTGGTTGTGAAGAGACAGTTTAGGCTATATTAGTTAAAGGCAAGAGTAATGATTAACGTGTACAAGAAAAAAGGCTCATTTGCATATCTTGTGACTGCTTAACTGTTAAAGTGATAACTGCTGCTAACCACAGTGTAATTTGTCCATTTGAGTATGTTCAATGCACTTCATAGAACAGTATTTAATGAAAGTTCGTTTTGAATTGGTAAAACTAGGTTCTTTATAAATAATGCATTACATTATTATGCCTAATTAGCCTGGAGACTGTATAACTATTTAAGTTAACAGTAATCAGTTACTGTTACTTTTTGCAAAATTATTTTCTTTCTGTTAAATACCTACAGCTATTCTTACGAAATTAAGGTTCGATACCAATTTTCCTTTAGGAAAACTCGGTCAATTTTCTAAACTCCTCTAGTGGGTAACATTTACTGCGAGTTTAGGCCATATTTGGCAAATTTACCGCCGCAGTAGCACTATACGTGGTTGCCTTGTGACAGAAATAAACCTTGTCGTCACTAGGTTAAACTGCATGATGGTATAACAAGCGAAGCAGTAGTGTTATACTGGGAATGCTAAAATTATCCTGCCCCCTCTAACCTATAGTCCTCTGTGTACACAATACCTCGGTAATGTCTGTGGACTTGCGAAATTTAATTTAGTGGCATTAATACTACGATCAAGTTTGATCAATTGCTAATTAATCATTCGACTTGTCGGAGTTAGGTATCAGCGTATTCGGAATTTTGTATGGAGATCTCAGCTGTGATGAGAATGAAAGGATTAATTTTATTTCTCTCTCTCCTTTTGTGGTGAGGTCTGGTCTGGACTGACGCCGTGGTCTTGCCACGTGCTTAACAAAGTCACTGCGTTTAAACCTGTACACTGCAACGTACGGGTTGCGAACGACACCGATGGTCACATCAGTTTGTAGATCTGTAACGTAAATCCCTACCTTTGAAAAGATATTGTGTTCTATGGCTATCTATTGCCGACCATAGGAGACAAAGCCAACTGTAATTCGCCAGAACTCTATTAAACTATGTTCGAGAATCTTCGGCTGTGGTTGCACAGATAATACCCCAGGAGACAGTAGTACAGGTAATTGAATCGTATTTCTCACAATTTTCCACCACGACAAAACATTCCATGTAGATTCTATATACTGTTCATCCGGCGGTACGTAGCGGAAAGCGGTTCTCTGCGCATTGTAGGGGTATTGGCTACAGTTCAGCGTAACGTTGCAGTGAAGTTCTAGCATCGGCGAAATACGGTGTCGGAGACTAGGGTAGTATTAGCTAACTGTGGAGTGACCTAATTACTGTACGCCAGCATGGGTGTAATATAGTACTGCATTTGTAAAAGCAGTGGGATCAAAATGTGAACACGTGGCCATAACTGGTCAAATTACTTTGCTCGTTCCATGAACGTGTATTTCCACCCAATTTACTTATTCCACTTTATTAGATCAGACTCAGAAGGGTGAGGCTTAATATTCGGTAGATATTTCAAGCTGAAGCGGCAGCGGATCGACTCTAGAGAACGTCTGTATACTATACTCCTCCCGAACAGGACATGAAGGCCTAACGGTACCGACTGGCCGCCACGTCACCATCAGCCTAAAGTTGTCACTGGATGCGAATATGGAGAGGCATTGATCAGCACATCGCTCTCCCGGCCTTATGTTAGTTTACGATACCGGAGCCGCTACTTCTCAGTCGAGTAGCTCCTCGTTTGGCCTCACAATGGGTGAGTGCACCCAGCTAGCCAACAGTGCATGGCAGATGGGATGGTCACCCATCCTGGTGCTGACCCGCCCGACAGTACTTAACTTCTGTGATATGACGGGAACCTGTGTTACCCAGAATTTCATCAAAGTGAAATATTTGTTGATGCAGGTAGATCAGTTAGATAATTATTAATAATTTTAATTAAAGGGTACCAATGTGGCAAGGCAAGGCCTTGGCTCTATGGAACGTCTACTAGACCAAACTCAATAATATTAAGCCTGCAGGGCTGATGCACTTGAAAGATTGAAGCAATGTTTGAGATATGTATTGTGTCGACGTAAATTGCATGGAACACCAATCACAGAGGTATTCATTGTTGCTAGACACTATTTTCAATGTAAGTGGGGCGCCGAGATAAGAAGTGTTTTCTCTACAATATGTGTCACATTCAGCCTACGGGGTGAACATTCATAAAACCGACAAACTGCAGGGACGGATTCCAGACTGAAAACTGACGAAAAAAGTCCTGTGAACATGTGTCCGGAAACGCACCGTTGCCGCGTTATATGGCACTGACGCATTATAGTTCTCTTTACCATTTGCAGTAAGTTCCTTGTGTGCTAGCCGGCCGGAGTGGCCGAGCGGTTAAAGGCGCTACAATCTGGAACCGCACGACCGCTACGGTCGCAGGTTCGAATCCTGCCTCAGGCATGGATGTGTGTGATGTCCTTAGGTTAGTTAGGTTTAAGTAGTTCTAAGTTCTAGGGGACTTATGACCACAGCAGTTAAGTCCCATAGTGCTCAGAGCCATTTGAACCTTGTGTGCTACAGACTGTGTGATTGACACATCTCACTGTAAGAGGCAGAATGGTCTGGCATTCCTGTCCAGAACAAGCGAGATGCTGTCTGTGCACAGCAAACAGATGTAAACGGCCAAGAGGAACCACGGCTATAACAAGAGAAGAACCTTCAGAGACACCAACCACAGCAACTACATTCCAAGGCAGGGCTGAGCGTTTCTGTGATCACGGATCCTTTCAGACAGACGAATGTGCAGGGAGGCGACGGACTGTGGGTACACCAGATTTGGAGGACCGAGTTGAATACTGAGACGAATCCTAGAACAGGCTCCAGGCAAGTGGTCCCGCCAACATGGTGTAAAGCAAAGTACGACTGTATGCATCCTGCATGACAACCGCTAACATGGAGGCCGCTCTGAACATACGTTGTGACGTGGATGCGATGCAGCTCTGTACTGTGTTCCGAGATGATTTGATGTTACACTCCAACAGTAAGTTTCCTGGCACCTTCTTTCCTCCTACCACTCAGGAATCTGTCCCTGCAGTTTGTCGGTTTTGTTAATGTTCACCCTGTATTTAAGATAAATGTCACAACCGTAACGCTACTGGCGTATTAGTGCGCGTGTCAATGTGTTGGCCGGCTGTGGTGGCCGAGCGGTTCTAGGCGCCTCAGTCCCGAACCACGCGACTGCTACGGTCGCAGGTTCGAATACTGCCTCGCGCATGGATGTGTGTGATGTCCTTAGGTTAGTTAGGTTTAAGTAGTTCTAAAGTTCTAGGGGACTGATGACCTCCGAAGTTAAGTCCCATAGTCCTCAGAGCCATTTAAACCACTTTTTTCAATGTGTTGTAAATATTTATATAACTAAATGTCTAAAATGCTCAAATAAACAGCTAGTTTCAGTGGCCAGTTCCCTATCTAATGGTTTCCAGAGACAAGAAATATATGATTTTTCGGTGTTTCTTGTAATTACTGAACGAATTTAATAAATTTAAATTTCTTTTATAATGTTCTCAATAAGCAGTATGATCTTACTTAAAAGGCTTTACACATTATACCCGGGCCGGTGAAACATGTCACTTGACAGCTCGCGTGAGGTTGGCTACACTGCGATTGCGAGATTGCAATAGCTGCCACTGCACACGCCCACAACTCCGAAGTACGTTTTGTAAATGTAAGCTACGGTCAACGTTTATACGTAAGTGCAACGAAGTACGTTTTTTTAACAATGGAGAGAAACACGATGGAGACCAAGCGTTTGATAGTGTATTAAACCGAGGAATAAAAACACCTGAAGTTAATGACAATATCTATGAAAAGTCCTCCAAGTTGTTACAGTAATAGTTGCATGTAAAACGTCGTATAATAATGCAAATCTAAGCATACCAAATAACACGCTATCCACTCTCATAGAAAGAAATAAAGCAAAAAATACATAGCCAACTCGATTGCAGAGAGAAAAAGAATTAATTCTGTATACATTTGCACTCACCAATTTACGATGTGAATGGCGCAATTACATCCAGTTCTCCTTCACTGTCATCGGAATCGGCGCCAAAACTGTTGTCTTCGTCATCATCATCATCACTAAGAGAACCGTTCGTTTTCATTTATAATCCCATCTATAGTCTGTGCTTCTCTTGTCAGTTTAGCTACACTGTCTACTTTTTTCCTCCACGAGGCAGCGTCTACCGTAGCAAGACCTTCACGTAGCAGTCTTTCCACTTGTGTTACAGTAAAAGTCTTGTTGTTACTTCTAATGTACGCCTTGACTTCACTCCAAACCAATTCAATTGCATTAAAATGACAGTGATAAGGCGGTAGCCTAATTACCAAGTGACTCTGTTCGCTTGCAATTTCATCTACAACATATTTGGACTTATTTTGTTTCACGAGCGAGTATAGCAGCAGTTTTGTCACGATCATGTTTCTTATGGTCACTAGTGGTGGGATCTTTATCTAAAATCACGGAATGGTACGGTGCATTGTCGATCACAAAAACGGTCGGAACACTAAACTGGAGCAGCAAGTTTTTTAACCACTGTATAAACCGTGGGTGGTCCATATCCTCATGATAGTCACCGATTTTTTTCGATCGAAAAACCAGAAGTCCTTCAGGCACAAAGCCGTTTGAAGATCCTGCATGGGCCACAATTAATTGTGATCCTCTTCCTGTTGGCTGACGACCGCTACTATTCGGAGTATCATATCATCTGTCCAGCACTTCTCAACTGATTCTCCAGCGTTGACCCAGGTTTCGTCTAACCATATGACTGAGTGTATGTCCTTTCCTATAATTTTGTGTAAGAAAATGGTACGGGCTGCAACGACATGAGCTTTTTCTAGTATCAGTTTTTGTCCATCTAACTTTTTAAAACGGAAGCCCATACTTTTTAATATCATCTTAAGTGACGTTTTCCCCCCTCAGATAAGTTCACTTTCTTTCAAAGAAATTAGCAATTTCGCTATTGTGGGGTATTCTTCCTTTTTATAGTATCCGCATATGTGCCGACGAATTGCATCGGATTGGAAAGAATCAATATCTGTAATAGGACGAGTCTGCTCCTTTTTCTTGCCTGGAGTACTTAAAAACACACTGTTTCTTCCACAGGGGATTTCTTCCACACTGTTTACTTCACTGTCTTGTAAGTCTTGAAGTAGCACCCCATTCCTTATAACTGTTCTTTCACTGAGTCGTATAGTTTTCGAGCTCCGCTCTAAAACTTTATCGGCAGGAACCGACACATGCCCATGAACAGAAACGAGTTCCTTTTTCTTGCTCGTGAAGCGCGTCCTCCGTAGTAATACCAAAGCCTGACTATTTAATGGCACTCCACGGCACAACGGATTGTCGCTTGGTGAACTACATTGTTTAACAAACAAAAACTGTAGTCGAGTCGTTAACAGATCACAGCAGCAGGCGTTCGCGCACTAACATACAATGTTTACACGGGAGCCGGCGACGCCGTCGACGCCGGAGCCGCCTTTTGTTCGGTGCTGTTATTGGTTCCGTAGGCGTGGCGCCTCCCGTTCCTCACTTGTTCGTTAGTTATACTACCAACTCTACGGCGCTTGGGTAGCGACCTTGAAGTGACATGTTTCAGCGGCCCGGGTATATGTTAAGTACTACATTTGGAAACTGTGTATACGTCTTGTAGCAGCGTAAGTCACTGAGCACAGATTGCCTAGACTAGATTAAGCATTATTTAAGAATAGAAGGCTGTAGCGTCATGTAACAAACTTTAAACATAATTTAAAACTTTTTCAAGCCTTCACCCCCCCCCCCTCCACACACACATACACACACACACGCCCACAAAAACCCACACGCACACACGCACAAAATGATGAATGGGAATGAGCTTGTTGCTCGCTACAAAATGATCAAATGTGTGTGAAATCTTATAGGCCAATGTAAGCTTTCCCACATTGACTTACATTGGCCATTCCATTCGCACTGTGTATGACAGGTGTGTGGAACATCGCCGTCATACGAGGCCGGAAAAATCGGCGGTAGGCCAAAACTGCCTAAATGAGGGACACAGTATAAAATTTGATGAAACTGTGGTAGTTGCCAACATTTCCGGATTTTGGAACAGTGTCTATAAAGAGGCGATTGAAATTAGGTTGACTGATAATTTAATCAACAGAGACAATGGGTTTCCTCTTAGCAAGACGTGGAATCCTGTATTATCTCGCATCAAAACTGAACGTTCTTCGGTGCGGCCTTTATTGCGATATATCGTTGCCAGCAGTGTTTCACTAAGGGCGGCGCCACCTCCCTGTCTTGGAAGGCAGAAACCGTTATGGGCGGCGCATGCGCCGTGTACTGAACGTTGGCCTATATAGGACGTCGATTTGCAACCTGGCGTCAGTTCTTAGCGGGACTCATCAGCAGAAGCAGCATTCCTTGAAGATGGCGACCAGTTGGATCGCCGAAATATCGAGTCAAGTTGATTTTAGGATCCGGCGGCAAACGCGAAGAGACTTTCAAGACTTATTACGCCAGCAAAGCCTACGTAATCACATCAACTGTAAAACAGTGTGCGTACATAGGGAAAAAATTCACTACTGTACAGCTACACTAGTAACGACAAAATGCTGGATACGGTATCTACCGTAAAACATCTAGGAGTAACCAACCATAGAGACCTTAAGTGGAATGACCACGTAAAAAAAATAGTCGGAGAAGCAGATGCCAGACTGAGATTTATTTGAAAAATTTTAAGGAAATGTATCTCATCCACCAAGGAAGTGGCTTATAAGGAGATCGTTCGACCGATTCTGGAGCGTTGTTCATCAGTCTGGGACACTTACCAGACAGAACTAACAGAAGATATAGAGAAGACCCAACGAAGAGTACAGTTTAGTCTGCGCGAGGGCGTTCAAAAAAATTCCAGTGCCAGACGTTACAAGTGAGGCGTTGTCCATCACGGAGCGGTTTAGTAATGAAATGACGAGAGAGCACTTCCCAAGAAGTGTCGGACAACATCTGACTTCCTGCCCATACGTCTCGCGAAATCAGCACAGCGATAAAAAACGAGAAATTGGAGCTAATACGTAGTCTCAACGATAATCATTCTTCCCACGCGCCACTCGCGAGTGTAACAGGAAAGGAGGGCATCAGTTAGTGGTGACAGTAGCACCCTCCACCGCTGAACGTCAGGTGGCTTGAGGAGTGTTGATGGGACGTAGACGTAAAACTACAGCGTCTGGCTTGGCATTTTCATTTATTGCTTCTCTTCGCATCTCATACTGCAGAAAGTATCCACATACACCTCTAACTGCACCTGCAAAATAACGTCACTGTACGACATATACACTGAAGCGCGAAAGAAACTGGTATCATCATCGTCATTGTCATTGGACTGTCTGCCTTGTGGCAGGTTTTGTCTGCATAGCCCTCCATGCTTCTCTGTCTTCTGCGTTCCTCTTCATTCTTTGGTACCCTCCTTGTGACCTGCTGACATCATCCAGCATCTGGAACCTTCCTCTCCCTTCTCTCTCTTTCCTGCAACGAACCCTTCAAAGTATGAATTTGGCAGTTATTGCCAAATATTCATGTAGAATTGACACATCATGCCATCTGTTGATTATCTTGTACATTTGACCACCAGATTTCAATGTTTAGCAGGACAATTTAGGGAGGGTTTTGAAATATGTTTTCTTCCACTGTATTTGATAAAGTCATCAGAAGATCAAAACAAATCGCAAAACGATTTAGAAAAGATATCAGAGTGGTACGAAAATTGGCAGTTGACCCAAACTAACGAAAAGGGTGAGGTAATCCAAATGAGTGCTAAAAGGAATCCATTAAACTATGGTTATGCGATAAATCAGTCAAATATAAAAGCCATAAATTCAACTAAATACCTAGGAATTACAATTACGAACAACTTAAATTGGAAGAAGCACACAGAAAATGTTGTGGGGAAGGCTAACCAAAGACAGCGTTTTATTGGCAGGACACAGAAAATGTAACAGATCTACTAAGGAGACTGTCTACACTACACTTGTCCATTCTCTTTTAGAATACTGCTGTGCAGTGTGGGATCCTTACCAGATAGGACTGATGGAGTACATCGAAAAAGTTCAAAGAAGGGCGGCACATTTTATATTATCGTGAAATATGGGAGAGTGTGTCACTGAAATGATACAGGATTTGAGCTGGAAATCATTAAAAGAAAGGCGTTTTTCGTTGGGATGGAATCTTCTCACGAAATTCCAATCACCTACTTTCTCCTCCGAATGCGAAAATATTTTGTTGACTGACCTACATAGGGAGAAACGAGTACCATGATAAAATAAGGGAAATCAGAGCTCGTACAGAAAGATAAAGGTGTTCGTTCTTTCCGCGCGCCATACATGATTGCAGTAATAGAGAATTGTGAAGGTGGTTTAATGAACCCTCTGCCAGGCACTTAAATGTGATTTGCAGAGTATCCATGTAGATGTAGATGATGTAGATGTAGATGCCTCTAATAGAAGGCAATCACTTCTTAGATTGTGGCCTGTCCAGTTTAGTTTCCTGTTCTTGACCGTCAGCAGTATCCCCAGTTCTTCATTACTTCTTCATTCCTGACTTCATCAGTCCAGCAGATCTTCTCCATTATGGGCCATATGCACATTTCACAAGCTTCAATTCTTTTCTCATCCTGCTTTCTCGAAGTCCACGTTTCTGCTCCATACAAGGCCACCCTCCATATTAAGCACTTGACCAGTCGCTTCCTTATTTCCTTGTTTAAACAACTAGTTAGGAGTCTTCTCTGTTTTTGAAATGCCTCTTTCGGAAGAGCCATTCTCACTTTGATATCTTGTTGGCAATCCATGTCTTCTTTAATCCAACTTCCCAAATACTGAAATGCTCTCACCTGTTCTATGATTCCTGACCCAAATTTAATTTTCACTTTTCTTTTCTTTAGACCTATGACCATGCTTTTGGTTTTCTTTTTATTAATTTTCATACTGTAAGCTGCACAGGCTTCATTCAGGTCATTTAGCATTTGAGTCAGCGTCTCTTGATTTTCTGCAAAGATCTCCATGTCATCTGCAAATGTTATACATTCAATTTTCAGGCCACCTATCCAGACGCCTCTTGTGGAATCCAAACAGATCTCAAGTACTTCCTCCAGACAGATGTTAAATAGGATCGACGAGAGACAACAGGCCCATCTAACACCGTTCGCAATCTTGCTGTCTTCAGAGATCCCATTACCGATTCACACCCGAGCTTTCTGATTCAGGTACACATTTGCGATCAACCTTCTCTCCTTCCACTTTACTCCCTTCTTCTTCAAGATATCTAACAACTGCTCCCACTGCACTCTATCAAAGTCTTTTTATAGGTCTATGAAAACAGCATACACGTATTTGCCTTTTTCTATGTGCCCTTCGCCGATGTTTCTTGGAAGTCCAATGGCATCTCGCGTTCCCCTTCCCATATGAAACCATATTGTTCATCACCAAGTTCCAGTGTTCCATGTAGCCTCCTATTCGGAATTCGAAGAACTACTTTTGGTGCCTGCTATATTAGGCTGATTGTCTTGTGGTATTCACACCTTTTCGGATTGTTAGTCTTTGGGATTGGGACTATTATACTTACGAGAAAGTCTTCTGGCCATTCCCCTTTGTTATAGATGTAATTGCAAAGAGAGGTCAACTCATTTTCGCCTGTTTCATTTAAACTATTTAAGGTTCCTGCCGGAATGTCATCTACAGCACATGATTTGTTGTTTTTAAGTTCTCCCAATGCCTTATTTACCTCTGAACCTAGGATAAAATATCCTTTTTCCTCGAGCTTGTCATCTCTCTTCTTAAGAGTTATTCTTATCTGTTCTTGGAATTCCTGCAGTCCTTTCCCTAAGTTTTCTTGGTTATCTTGGGACATCTCTGCTATACTTTTCTTGATTTCTTTGTATTATTTCTTGATTTCTTAATTTTCTTTATTGATTTCATTATTTCCTTTGGAGATCTCTTCTATACGCTTGGATTCCTTGGACCATCTTGAATAATATAGACTGCGATTTTCCATCCTCTAGATTCAGTTCCTTTCTAATTGTTTTTACTGGTGTCTCAGGGTAACTGGTTGAATGACCCAATGGGCTATCCACTGACATTTCACTACCACCAGTTCTTGATTCGTCCTTGTCCTCCTTCACTATCTCCATTTTTCTAACTATCTCCTCCACAACCTTTTCTGTCACTACAGGATCCATTCTCAACTATTCACTATGGACAGACAAGAAAAATAAAATAACCTCCTAGTAGCCAAAACACTCACTAATTAGCTAATAATTAAATAATCCTTCACTGTATTGGGTTAACCCAGATTGGCAAAACAGACCTCCACATTGAGCACCATAAATTACAGAAGCCTACCCTGATCAAACATCAATGACCGCATTTATACACAAAATCTCGAAGTAATATACACACAACAACTTAGAAGACGTTTAAAGATATAATTTACAATAAATAATACAAATGAGGCACTACTCTATGCTGTAAAGCATGAAAAGCATATAAGCGTACCATGTTTCAGAGCAAATTCCCCAAAAAATGTTAAAAAATATTGTTTTTATAATTTCTGCAATGGCCAAATATAATTTGAAGTTTCTTCTGCATTCTGGAGATAGTGGAATGCTGTTTAATATTTTAATATCGAGCGAGCAGAACGTCTTCACTCACCCCTCGACGCTCGTCAAAGTCGCAATGTTTTAACGTTTGAAGTCGCGCTCCTAGTCGCGTTAGAACCGGCTTCTGCGGCACGTCGACTGTCAGGCGATGCGTTGCTGTAGCTGAGTGTGGTGCCGTGTGCACTGTGAAGTCCGCGGCGAATCGCGCTGACGCAGTCTCGTAGTTCGGCGGTTGGCGACTGAATGGAGCTGCTGTCATGTATTTCGCTGATCGGCGAGTAGGTGGCGTAGGCGTCGTATACTTCGGAGGTTCGCCACTAGATGTCGAACTCAGCGTCATTGTTGTGTCACTTTGCTCTGCTGTAGTCACCGTCCAGTGTGGTACACCTCGACTATCCAAATCCTTGCTGTCACGGCTTGTGGAACTGCTTCACTGCTTCAAATGCTTTGCCTAGCCGCTCACAGAGTCTGGGCGACGTCATCCAACAATTACTCCACAGTCAACACTCGCAAATGTGGTAAGAGTTTATGGGTCCATATCCAATTGAGCGATTTCCACCGTTCAAAAGATAATTTCGGATAAAAAGTCACTTGAGAACATGCTCCTGATTCTTTCATAACGTAATTTTGGCTGGTTTACTCGCAATTATGCACAAACGCCCCTATTCTTTGAGTATGAATTTTACAGTAATTCACGTGGGTTTTCGTGTCCATACTTCAATACATTGTTTATTAACACTGCTCTTGTCACTTAAACTTGTAAAAAACAAATTGTTTTCTGCATCTCAGTCAACTTTGCACTGCATTGTCTAAATAATGTGCGTCGTTCCCGCGATTTTTAATTTCACCATAAAGATGTTACATTACACTGTTTCCAGTTGAAATGCTCTAATTTTAGTCATGATAACGACAAAACCGAATTATTCATGCACTAAAATCGCCCGATAATTGCAAATGTCTTTCCACTTGTAACACCACAGCTCTTATGCTGTATGGATTCATTTTGCTTTATTTAATGTCACATTGTTGATCTTCTGTAAGTGTGATTGAATCGATAACATAAAATTGTGTACTCTTTTCTTCGTCAAACCTTTGATGTCGTGATTTTATTCTATGCAAAGTAGTGTATCTGTAATTTAAAGTTCTTTGTCCCATTTGGAGGGAACAGAACTTATTGTATGTAATTGTAATTTTGTGTGAATAATTTTTTGTAGAAGTGTCAATATGTGAAAATGTTCTGTTTTATTTAATGTATTTGTTTGCTGTTATGTAAATTGCTGATCCTCACTTAGGGTTCTTAGTTAGTTTGTATGTAAATGGTGTAGTGGTTCCCCTCGGGAACGGAAATGCGTATCGCGCGCAAATTGTGGTTGGCATAGGTGGGAAAGGTGGAACTGATAGTCAGTCGGAGACGAGCCACCAGTCGGAAAGGAGCTACCAGTCTGTGCACTGTCAATGTAAAGGTGCATATCATGCTGATTCAGAGAGAGGCTTTTACTGCTTCTTTCCAATGCCTCGGATGGGTGGATAAATAGCTGGATCTATTCTGGAATTTGTATGAATCATCGCCATGAAGATACGATAAAGTCCGGCAATTCTACCTGTAATTCCACCTACCAACATGCAGTTTCCACCACATTGCGCAATCACTGTAACGTAATACTATATTGATGTACAGTGAAGGATCAGCCTAATGGATGTGTTAGTGTGCTGAAATATAAGGTAATTCATATCGGAATTTATTTACCTACCTTGATTTTACTCCTCATCATAACACCTCTCAGGGTCCTCTCCGTTTGAAGTAAAGTGATTACCGAGTGTCCTTACTGAAAGTACGTTGAAGCCTAGAGCTTTGTTAAATAATGCCTCTTGAACTTATTAAAAAGATAGTTAAAGCTAATGTGGTAACAGAGTGAGTTAAAGCAAATGTTATTTGTCCAATAATAATTTTCCTATTGAAACTGTTATTTAAAGTGCTGTTACCAACTTCAAACTTTAGGCTGAGTCTTATAAAGTAAATGATCACGTTGTTGTCTGTAGTAAATTCTAAAAAGGAGAGTCAGTTTCTTGCAATTTTGTCAACATTGTGTTTTGTTGTAGTAAAAGTGAGAAAGCTGCAGTTGTGAAACGTTACATTCTCATGTATGCCAAGTGTTTGTCTCTCTTGTGTGCATATTAACAGTATAAAGACCACTCAGTTTGTGTAAACCCTGAAAGTGATAGTGTTTTTCTGTACCTGTTATAATTTTGAAAATAGTTCCTGCTGCTCTAACTGTTAGCTTCAATCTTAAAACATATGTGTGTTAGAGTTCATTGCACTCGCGTGTTGCTAAGTCTAGGTTGTGTCTGTTGTGTTGTCCATTATAGTTACTTATACCTACTTCCATAAACGAGAATGTTAATCTTTCTCTTGCCTAATTAGGCTGGCGACCGTTTCCCTTATTCTATAAACAGTATAGCTAGGCAAAATTTTGTTTGTCGCTATTCCAATATTAACGTAATTCTGACTTTCATTTCCGATAAGCCACTTCCATTAGGAACAATACGGTCAACTTAACAAAATTCCTCTCAGAGGGTAACACTGCTCTGTTGCTTTGTGCCATAGTTACTTTTACAAAATTGTTTTATGTTACAACCTGCTTCTGGCATTGAGGTTATGGTACAGTAGTTAGCAGACGGGGAGTGTTATACACTGAAACCAAAAATGGTACTTAATAAACCATTGTTCGGATCTGAAGATTCCAACTGTCCTTGGCATGGGAGCCAAGGTGAAACACCCCTGTTATATCCTTTATGGGGTTTTGTGTGATTTACCAAAGCTGCCAAACAGTTAGTTATTCTGAATATATGACCAAGTGCTTAATAGATGAAAGGCCATCGATTTTCCTCCTGTGGTTTCGGGGGTATTTCAGCAGAGTGTGGCTGTTCTGAGACGGAATAGCTAATGACTGAAAGTTTTCTGTTATTAAAGACCACAAAGGTTGCGATATACAAACTGATATGTATTTCCTATTAACCGAAAATTCTGAGTAAATTGCTGCCTTCGCCTGACACGTTTAGTTACGGTTACATCTTTTACTGGTTGTTGATTTTAAGCCGAGGTTCGAGTCCTCCCTTGGGCATGGATGTGTGTGTTGTTCTTAGCATAGGTTAGTTTAAGTTAGTTTAAGCAGTGTGTAAGTCTAGGAACGGATGACGTAAGCAGTTTGGTCCGTTAGCAATTCACACACATTTGAACACTCTGAACAGCTTTTAAAAGATCTTTTGGAAATAGTTTGATGTATGAATCACAGGTCCGGTCTCACAGTTTTCTCCACACTGTAATGTGGGTTGCGAGTGAAATAAAGTAAGTTAATTATTTATGTTCAGAGTAGATACATATATTTCGAAACAAAAGCGTAGTTGAAGCTTGTTTTTTTTTCCTGGGAGTTTTTTACACTGTTATGTTAACGTAGCAAATCGCATCTTTAAACAGTCGTGTGTAGAGGGTGGGGGGAGTTATTGCTTTTCACTAACCCCTAGCCTCTACAAATGTTGGATTAACGTGTCAAGATACAGAAAAAGATTTTAGTAAAGTTGCGCTTCGTACGTGAGCATGAAAGGAATATCTGACCGCGCAATGTGATAGCACGCAATATACAGCATGTCATCACCCACACTGAACTTTTTCGCAAAAGTACGATGTAAATTTGAACAATTTTGTTTCAGTCCTATTACGCTTTTAGAACGCGTTTACAAGCAGTGGTGTATATTCGCATCCCAGTGACAAGGAGGAAGAACGTTTTTTCAATGCAGCTGCCTACACAACACTTTGCCCACAGCACCGTTCTTTAAGCAACTTCTAGCACGTAGTATCTGTTTCAGCATTTCTACTAGATTAGTGATTCTACAAAACATGGTGTCAGTTATACAAACAGCGACATATAGAAGTTATTACTTGTGTGCCAGTAGGTGTTAAAACTGCTTTAATGAATCTTCGGTTTATTTTGCCCGGGGCTATGTAGTTCAAAATCGACTGTATATCTTCGCACATAAAATATGCTCTCATTTCATTAGTACCCTCCCCATATTGACGTACATTCCGAGATTTGGCAGTAGATGCGATTAAATATTATTTCGTTTTTAGCTTGCGAGTGGACAAATTAGTGTTCGGTTAATGGACAGATAAAACTGTATCGAGAACGAAACGGACTCTTTTTTTTTAACGCCCCTCCAGTGTTCCAACAGCAAATTTCCAATTACGCAGAAATTGCATCACGAGTATAAATACACGACCGTTCAGTGGACGTAAAGAGAGAGAACTCTCGCTACAGGTGGTCTCTACAAAAGAGTATAACTACAGCAGTGACTCCTGTTTCTGAGTAAAGAGTAAACAGAAACACAGTTGTTAAATTACTGTGATAGGATATCACTGCCGAACTGAAAATGTACTGAATCTTTCCTAAATATACTCGACACTCGAACAGAATCTAAGTTTTCATTCTTGGAGCGACTTACTGCGCTTTCTTTGATGTCACCCTCCCACATACACTGTTTCTAGGTAATTTCCGAACAGGTAATTGTGTAAGGACGCGGTGCTGCTCACAGCTGAGGAACTACCGTTTGTCGAGGAATAATTTTTGCATGAAATGTTTCGTCAAATGAAATGACACGATTTCGGAGACTGTTTTGGTGTCACACAGATACGATTTTATGTATATAGACTGAAGCGGCGAGTGAAAATTTGTACCAAGGCAAGGAATCCAACCCAGGTTTTCTGCTTACTACGCAGTTGGGTTATCCACTAAGGCACCTTGGCACAGAAGTACACACCACTGCATGGATTACTCTGGAATGCCTCAAACGTCGATCCAAATACTGTTCGTGTGTAAGGGGGAATTTAAGATAGACTGGGACGGCAGTGAGAATTTGGACCGAGGAGGGAGGCGTGTCAGGGTAAACCGTGCAGTTGTGTCAACGGCTAGCCTGGACTCTTAGTAGCTAGCTAATGCACCTACGTAGTAAACAGGAAACCTGGTTCAAGTTATCCACTGCCTTGGTACAGTCTTCATACACAGAACTTTTTCCACTGAGGAAAACTGAACCATTCTTCCTTCGGCCAGCAGTATCTGACAGCAGAAGTCTTAAGAAATCCATTTAAATTAATTTTCCATAATGCCCAAGGTGAATTACGACACTTGCTTTCTCTTCTTGCTTTACAATGGTACCTGACTGTCCTTAATGATATCGACTTCCACTGGTGGTTTAAGCCAATAAAAATAGGACGTATACATCAAAAACAGATTCGTCATTTTACAAGGGAAAATATGTCGACGTCAGTATGTTGGTTTCTTTCAAAACGCCGAACTTGAAAGTGAGAAGATTTTTATTCTGCTCCACGGCAACCGATGAGGCGGAAATAGGGTACAGCCAGCCAAGTAGAAGCTGGCCAGGCGAAACGTATCAGATTATTCTTATTTGTATTAGGTGTCGAACATAACAGCCGAACTTGACAGGGGGAAAGAGTAACTGAACAGAGGCAGCGACTTACCATTTAGTGTACACACATGAGCTAAAACGGTGATCAGCATGTCTGGCCGCTACGCAGAGGGTCCGAGTTCAGTTCCCGGTACCGCCATGAATTTTTCGTTGGCGGGAAGAGTAGAACGGGTGTGGTCAGCCTCGTGAGGGCGACTGAAGAGCTACCTGACCGATCAGTAGTGGCTTCAAGGTCGCTATAACGTACAACACCCTGAATAGCGGTGTGTCCACCCCGCACGCCTGTATGCAACAACCAGCAAGGCAACGGATGACAAGGCGGTCGACCGGTAGGGACTGACTCGTCTGGACCCCCACATGGAGCTTCGCTTGCTTGCTTTGATCAGCTAAAGCAATGGATAAAACCCATCGTGAGGCTGAACGCCTCCCGATGGCGTTGTGGACACGTGGCACGCCAAGGAAAGTATCTGTATGGAACAGAGACAAAACAAAAATCATTGTAGCGACGACGTAACTCGCAGATGGGGAAAACTCCAGTGACATAAGCGACTCTCACAAAGACCGAATTGTTGTGGTCCACCGTCTGGGGTGGAGCATCTCGGAAACGGCGAAGCTGGTCGGCTGTCTCTGCAAAGTGGCTGAAGGACAGTGAAGCCACGAACAGGAGACAAGTGTCGGCCGTCCACGCCTCATCACTGAAGGCCTGCGCGCTCTGTACGGTGAGGCAGGCAGCCACCTGCGGCACATCTGACGACACGGTACAGTGCCGAGGCAGGCCCGAGCGTTAACGAAGCACACTGTGCAGCGCACATTGTTGAACCTGCTGCCCCGCAGAAGACGAGCGCAGTGTGCTCCCGCAGTGACCAACGGCGCCGTCAGTTACGGCTGCAGTGGGCGCGATGGTCGTCATTGCCTCGTTCTGTCTTCATATTTTCTGCATTTTCGATGTGGTAATGCAATGACAGTTTGAAACACATTAATATAAACTCCTGGAAATTGAAGTAAGAACACCGTGAATTCATTGTCCCAGGAAGGGAAAACTTTATTGACACATTCCTGGGGTCAGATACATCACATGATCACACTGACAGAACCACAGGCACATAGACACAGGCAACAGAGCATGCACAATGTCGCCACTAGTACAGTGTATATCCACCTTTCGCAGCAATGCAGGCTGCTATTCTCCCATGGAGACGATCGTAGAGATGCCGGATGTAGTCCTGTGGAACGGCTTGCCATGCCATTTCCACCTGGCGCCTCAGTTGGACCAGCGTTCGTGCTGGACGTGCAGACCGCGTGAGACGACGCTTCATCCAGTCCCAAACATGCTCAATGGGGGACAGATCCGGAGATCTTGCTGGCCAGGGTAGTTGACTTACACCTTCTAGAGCACGTTGGGTGGCACGGGATACATGCGGACGTGCATTGTCCTGTTGGAACAGCAAGTTCCCTTGCCGGTCTAGGAATGGTAGAACGATGGGTTCGATGACGGTTTGGATGTACCGTGCACTATTCAGTGTCCCCTCGACGATCACCAGTGGTGTACGGCCAGTGGTAGGAGATCGCTCCCCACACCATGATGCCGGGCGTTGGCCCTGTGTGCCTCGGTCGTATGCAGTCCTGATTGTGGCGCTCACCTGCACGGCGCCAAACACGCATACGACCATCATTGGCACCAAGGCAGAAGCGACTCTCATCGCTGAAGACGACACGTCTCCATTCGTCCCTCCATTCACGCCTGTCGCGACACCACTGGAGGCGGGCTGCACGATGTTGGGGCGTGAGCGGAAGACGGCCTAACGGTGTGCGGGACCGTAGCCCAGCTTCATGGAGACGGTTGCGAATGGTCCTCGCCGATACCCCAGGAGCAACAGTGTCCCTAATTTGCTGGGAAGTGGCGGTGCGGTCCCCAACGGCACTGCGTAGGATCCTACGGTCTTGGCGTGCATCCGTGCGTCGCTGCGGTCCGGTCCCAGGTCGACGGGCACGTGCACCTTCCGCCGACCACTGGCGACAACATCGATGTACTGTGGAGACCTCACGCCCCACGTGTTGAGCAATTCGGCGGTACGTCCACCCGGCCTCCCGCATGCCCACTATACGCCCTCGCTCAAAGTCCGTCAACTGCACATACGGTTCACGTCCACGCTGTCGCGGCATGCTACCAGTGTTAAAGACTGCGATGGAGCTCCGTATGCCACGGCAAACTGGCTGACACTGACGGCGGCGGTGCACAAATGCTGCGCAGCTAGCGCCATTCGACGGCCAACACCGCGGTTCCTGGTGTGTCCGCTGTGCCGTGCGTGTGATCATTGCTTGTACAGCCCTCTCGCAGTGTCCGGAGCAAGTATGGTGGGGCTGACACACCGGTGTCAATGTGTTCTTTTTTCCATTTCTAGGAGTGTATTTTCTGCATTTTCGATGTGGTAATGCAATGACAGTTTTAAACACATTAATATATGTATTTTCCTACTCGCTCTCGCATATGTTTGAAATTGTATTAGTGGTCGGAAAGGTAATTATAGGCAATCAAAAATTATTTGGTTGGCAGTAAGGAACCACATACAATTCTAAGTGGGAAATTTATGAACTGTGTCCGAATGCCTATTATCAAATCCATGTCCGTAGTTTCATTTTAGTAAAGTATGATTATTGTCCAGTTTAACAGATAATAGACCGTGCATGCTTATAGGAAATATTTCTCATATACAACACCCGTAGTTATAGTCTCTGTTTTACTAGGTAAAGACTTTGACTGCAGAAGTTACAAACTCCTCCATAGCCGGTCCCCAACCTGGTTGAGAAACAGACTACATACTCATCAAACAGAGGTTTAGGGGCAGCGTGAAATACTACAAGACTGTGCCGGCTGCCGATGTCGACTCGGATCATTGTCTTTTGGATGCAAATATCAGTACAAGGATGAAGATGATCCCACAGCGCGGAAGGGGAAAGAAGTGATTTGATTTGAAAACGCTAATAGATTACAATGAGGCAGTATAGGAGTATTTGTAGCAACGCTTTAGTGAAGTTATAGGTGAAAATGGAAGTTCATAAGTGCAGTGGCTAAAAGTTAAACTGGATTTGTTGAATATTTCCCACATTGAAGTTGGGAGGGAAAAAAATAAAGCGAGGTAAACATGGCCCACCAACGAGATACTGCAGAAGATGTAGGTAAGGAGGAAGTGCAAAAATGCTAACGAAGAGGAATGCAGAAGTCGGAAAACACACTCAGAAGATGCCCAGACAAAGTAAAGAAAGAGTAGGTAGACGATGATGATGATGATGATGACGATATTTGGTTTGTGGGGCGCTCAACTGCGTGGTTATCAGTGCTCGTATGAATTCCCAATCCTTCCACCGTCCAGTCTAGCCACTTTGCCGAATGATGATGAAATGTTGAGGTAACACAAACACGTAGTCTCCGGGCGGATAAAATCGCCTACCCGGCCAGATATCGAAGAAAATGTGCGACGAAACAGAGGAACTACAAAGAAGAGGAACGTACCATTTCATGTACCAGAAAACGAAGGAGCTTAGAGGGAGGGAGAACAAAGGAGTAAACACCTTCGGAATAAAAAACCCTAGAGAAATGCTTACTGAACAAGCGAAAGCCCCAAAAATATGGGAAGAATATGCAAAGGAATTCTACGATAAGGAACCTCACCCACAAGACTTCGAAATAGACTCAGAGGAGGCGACTGACGAAGACGAAAAGTGCAGCATACTGATGAAGGAAATAAGGAAACAGGGAAGGCCATTAAGGACAGGAGGAGGAGGAGGAGGGCAGCTACAGGAGACGGCAACATACCGGTGGATTTGCTGAAGGAAACGGAGGTCTGAAGGCTCTGGCGCAAACCCACAACAAAATCTATGAAACTAAATAATGGCCTAAGGACAATGGTTGCTATTGAGGGGAAACAACAATTCAACAAATTTAGTGATTACAGCACAATTAGTCTCACATGGAGGAGATCATTGCAAGACTAGTCAGCTGACGGCTGGAACACAAAATTGAAGAAGCAATGGAAGACAACCATTTGTGATTTAGGAAAGGAACAGGTACCAGTGACGGCATCGGCACGGTGAGGATTTTGTCGGAGAGAGTTTTGGCTGTTATCAAAGAAGTATACGGTTGTTTTATAGACTGACAGAGGATGTTCGACAGAGTCAGCCGATTAGAAGTGATGAACTTCCTTATGGACATAGGAATGAACTGGAGAGACTGGAGACTGATTCCGAACTTTTAGCTGGGACAAGGAACAAAGTTGCGACTGAGTTATGGGAAACAAACAGCTTGGAAATATCGTAGACGTGATTGAAACTTGTTGTAGAGGCATGCGACCATTATAATTACAAGTTTAGAAACGGTTTTAAAATGGTTGCTTGGTCGCGAAGTAATAGTCATACGATATTTCTGGACCCTTTTTTTTTTATTCATCAAGCGTTTCTGGCTCCGCCCATCTTCAGACGACCTGGTTCTCTTAAGCGGGAACGGCCGCCAGCCACTTCACTCGGCTGTTGGTAGCATACATGTCTAGGTGAAATCTTATTTTGCGGTGTGGAACTGTAAAACCAATCTCGCTCTTGACGTTGCTTAACAACTTTGTCAAAGTTGTATGTTCACTTTGAACCAAAGTGTATGTATCACGTCTTGCATGTCTTGTTGTTATATGCTAGTTTTGTATAAGGGCTCGATTTATTCACAGGTGTAATTTTGCGAGAGAGTAAAAAGAAATATATCTGTCATCAGTTCATCTGAAGACGGTCAGAGCCCGAAATTCGTAATGAATAAAAAATGTATCCACGTTGTAGGTGTCGTCACCGGCGCCTACCTTGTGTGAATGCTCTGAAAAGCTAATCATTTGCATATCACAGCATCTTCGTCCTGTCGGTTAAATTTCGCGTCTGTAGCACGTTATCTTCGTGGTGTAACAATTTTAATGGCCAGTAGTGTGTATTCTAGTTTAGGTCATTTTGGAAATGTATGCACGAAAATAACAAAAGCTGAAATAGAACTTGATGTAGAACAATTGTTTATCATTCTCATGCTAATGTTACTTTTAAACAGTTCAGCAACTTTAAATAAATGCGCATCTTCTTTGACAACTCTACTGTGCCATCTTCATCCCTGAATCAGCTGATATCAGTATTCTTCCTCTCGTTGCATTTCCCATTTTTAGCCATTGTTGAGCTATAATTCTCCATGAATATTAGTCTGTGTCCCACATAACAGAGTTCCCAAAATCCAGCCTGCAACGCTCGCAACATGGTCGAATGACTCACTCGGCTCACACTGACTGCTCTAAAACGAACTCAAATCCTAAAACGCGCATTAGCAGCACCACAGTGCCAAACGAATGTCCGTCAGCCAAAGTTCTTGGCCGCGGGTGGATGTGGTGAGCTCACAGGAAGCAGAGCGAAAACAAACGGCATAACTCAAAGACATTTCATGTAACGGAAGAACGCTAGAATAATGCCAATAGTAGAAATCCAAATCGACAGGATATGAGATTCCTGTGGGGTATTACAAATACTTTGCGAAAGAGCTTGTTCATGTTCTAGCCCTACTTAATCGTACATCGTTCGCGAACTGAGAAAAAAACAATAGCTCATTCCAATTTTCAAGTGGGGCTGTAGGACAGGGGCACTTCATTGTAATCTTATTGTCTCTGACGTTAATACGGCATATTAATGGAGTATGTTCTAGGATCAAGCACTACTGCATTTCTGGGCAATGAAACTATCCTCTACAGAAATCAGCGCAGTTTCCGTGAACAAAGTTACTGTGAAACAGCCAGCTCTGTTCGCCTATGAAATTCATGACACCGTTGACAAAGACGCTTAGGTTGATGCTGTGTTTCTTGGGTTTGGGAAAGTCATTCAGTAAAGTTCCATAGTGTCCTTTAGGGAACAAACTCCTAGCTTACCGCGTATCGGATCATATTTGTTACCGGCTTTGGGACTCCGTTTCAGACAGAACTCAATACGTCCATCTTAACTGAACAAAATGGTCTTAAGAAAAAGTAATTCTAAGGTACAGCAAGAGGGCGTTACACGGCCATTACTGTTCAAATTTTATAACATTTATATAGTGGGTGAACTTCAAGGCTGCGTGGAGTTCTTCGTGGACTTTGCTGTTGCCTACAGGAAGGTTGCAACGCCAGAAAACTGAAGGGAAATGCTGGATGACTTGCGGAGGAATGACAAGTGGTGTGCCGACCGACAGTTGATCCTGAAATGCAGCTATGTGCAACGTTCTGCACATAAATTTTCGGAGAGATCCACTACTTTCGACTGTACCTACGGCGACAATCACTGGAAAGTGTAACTACCGCAAAATGCTGAGGAGTAACCAGTCTGAGCGACGTAGAATGGAATGACCACATAAACATTAGGGAAAACAGTTGACAGGCCACGATTCATTGGGAGAATTCTAAGGAAATATAATTTATCCACTTTTTACTTCCTACCACACTAATTACGCAAAATGACCACAACGGGGGAATTTGATAAGACGAAGCTGTAACGACAATCGTTCACTCCACACGCCATTTACGAACGGAACATTAAGACAGACATCAGGTAGTGGAACTACAAGTACCCTCCATCACAGCACATCACGAGGCGTGCGAAGTTCCAGGAGGAGAGGTCTAGTAAGGGATATTATAGGAACTATCATTTGAAGCAAAATGCTCCATGTGGACATATGCCCTATGGCGAATGTTTTCCGAGATAGAACACATTTAATGCAAATTGTATTTTTTGTATTATTTAATACAGTGTCAGGATTGCACACGTATATATGAAGGGCTTATTTCAATAGTGGTACAAGTCCATTTATGTCAATTCTGAGATGCAGACTCCCAAAGTTAAATTAGCGCTGTAAAATCTGCATTTGAGATACCATAAATATTCCAGTATGTATACTTGAATATTTCTGGTATCTCAACTGCAAATTTTTCAGCGCTCATTTAACTTTAGGACTCTGTATCTCATAATGAACAAAAATAGACTTAATGAAAATAGCCACGGGTGTGCTGCCGGTCTATAGTGTCCAACGGGCACAATATTTCGGCGATCATACATGTCGCCATCATCAGGTGAACTGACGGACTGAGCTCCTGTGAACGTTCCGGCACGGAGATCCGTACGCTATGGCTGCTCAGAGGGAACTGGGTTCGGTCGCGGTGGCGGCCGATTTAAATACCCTCCGCCCGCGGCGCGCTCCCTCCACCGTCCGCGCCCCGCGCCACGGTCGCGCGG
This sequence comes from Schistocerca cancellata, assembly GCF_023864275.1. Lineage (NCBI taxonomy): Eukaryota > Metazoa > Arthropoda > Insecta > Orthoptera > Acrididae > Schistocerca > Schistocerca cancellata. The sequence goes on from NC_064630.1 coordinate 7,844,841, forward strand.
TGGAACAGATTGCGACGGCGTCTGAGATGACGTCGGTGTGATGGCTCTGTCCGCCGTGGTCGTCACAACTATACGTTTGCTCGATTTACTCTCGATTAACCCAATCGCTGGTTCCCAAGCCTTGCTAAGATTATAGCCACAGTCACGGTTTATGAGGTCGTCATTGGTGCGAATTTCGATGGCCTCTCTAACAACGCTGTCCCAGTATCTCGACGTCTGTACCAGAATCCTCGTGCGGTCATACTCCATGGCGTGATTTTCCGACAAACAATGTTCAGCGACCGCCGACTTGCTCGGATACATCAGTCGAGTGTGCCTCTGGTGTTCACGGCATCGATCCTCGACGGTACGCATCGTCTGACCAATATACGACTTGCCACATTGACACGGAATCTGGTACACGCCGGCCTTCCTCAAACCGAGGTCATCTTTGGCCCTCCCCACCAGTGCACGAGTTTTATTTGGAGGACAAAACACAGTTCCATGTGGCCAGATGGTATGGATAAACACCTTGACTTCCTTACACATCTAAACTCCATACACCCCAACTTCAAATTCACTATGGAGACTGAAACGGAGGGTAAATTACCTTTCCTTGACGTCTTGGTCAAGTGAAGGGCTGATGGCACCCTAGGTCATGGGGTGTATCGGAAGACAACGCACACTGATCTGTATTTGCACGCAGACAGCTGCCACCACCCTTCACAGAGGAACGGCGTACTTAAAACTCTAGTACATAGGGCGCGCACTATCTCTGACGCAGAGAGTCTACCCCAGGGATTGGAACACCTGAGAACCGTATTTCGAAATAATGGATACTCAGAGTGGCAGATTCAACGTGCTCTCCGCCCAACCACTGCAGCTCAACCTGTTGAGATGGATGAAGTCACGAGGGAGGAGGTAGGCACTGCATTTATTCCATACACAGGCGCACTCTCGGAGAAAATCGCCCGCATTCTGAAGAAACACCAGGTCGGATCTGTGTTTTGTCCTCCAAATAAAACTCGTGCACTGGTGGGGAGGGCCAAAGATGACCTCGGTTTGAGGAAGGCCGGCGTGTACCGGATTCCGTGTCAATGTGGCAAGTCGTATATTGGTCAGACGATGCGTACCGTCGAGGATCGATGCCGTGAACACCAGAGGCACACTCGACTGATGTATCCGAGCAAGTCGGCGGTAGCTGAACATTGTTTGTCGGAAAATCACGCTATAGTGTGTGAACGCACGAGGATTCTGGTACAGATGTCGAGATACTGGGACAGCGTTGTTAGAGAGACCATCGAAATTCGCACCAATGACGACCTCATAAACCGTGACTGTGGCTATAATCTTAGCAAGGCTTGGGATCCAGCGATTGGGTTAATCAAGAGTAAATCGAGCAAACGTATAGTTGTGACGACCACGGCGGACAGAGCCATCACACCGACGTCATCTCAGACGCCGTCGCAATCTGTTCCACCGCGCGACCGTGGCGCGGGGCGCGGACGGCGGAGGGAGCGCGCCGCGGGCGGAGGGTATTTAAATCGGCCGCCGCCGCGACCGAACCCAGTTCCCTCTGAGCAGCCATAGCGTACGGATCTCCGTGCCGGCACGTTCACAGGAGCTCAGTCCGTCAGTTCACCTGATGATGGCGACATGTATGATCGCCGAAATATTGTGCCCGTTGGACACTATAGACCGGCAACACACCCGTGGATATTTTGACTATCAAATACGCCGGGAGAAACTCAAGAATTACAAAAATAGACTTGTACCACTACTGAAATAAACCATTCATATGTTCAACAATTAGTAAACATTATAACACTCATTATACAAAGTATGGTTTGAAAAATAATTATTTTTAACAGAATTATCTCTAAGCACTGTTATAAACGTCACATTACACCTGTTGTACAGTTCACAATAAACTTTGGAGCCGTGAGAGTGGCCGCGTGGTTAGAGGCACCATGTCACTAATTGCGTGGCCCCTCCCGCCGGAGGTTCGAGTCTTCCCTCGGGCATGGCTGTGTGTGTTGTTCCTATCATAAGTTAGTTTTAGTCGTGTGTAAACCTATAAACCGATGAGCTCAGCAGTTTGGTTCCTTAGGGATTCACAAACATTTGAACATTTTAAACTTTCGAATATCTCACCGTCAATTTACATGCATTTGTGCACCCTTGGGAGGACATGTGTTGCTTATCTGAGTCCTTAATGAGGGTAGCATAATCCTTCATTTGGACAGGTCAGACTTCATCTAACCCCATAATGAAAAATCAAAGACCGTAAAGTCTGGCGATACTACCGCAACTAATCTACCAATTGGGGAAAGTACGCTCGAGATGTTCCGCCACACATCTGATAAAATATGGAGGGGCTCCAACATGCTGGATGCACAGTGCAGTCAGCACGGTCAAACGCATTTCTTCAAGAGGTTCAACTAGCGAATTTCCCAAAAATAAATGAATGGAAGTGATTCCGTGCCGTCACTCGCTGTTCTAAAATGATTGCACTTATCAACATGTTACCAATCATGTCACACCAAACACTCATCGAAAAACAAAACTTCGACCATCGATAAGTATTACGTGTGTTGTTGATTGTATTCCATGTAAACGTGGCTTCATCAGTGGACAAGGTTACAGTAAGCAAAACTTACTATTATTGTCTATTAACCAGTGATAAAAGTCAACTGTTGTGGCATTGTCACGTATAGAACGTCGCCGTGTGTTGGTAGTAGGACCACGCTGCACCATTTGGACAACGTTTTGCTGTTCCTGCACAGGTTGTGGAACTGCACTTTCAGAAGAACGTGTCGGGAAGTGCCGATGGTATTCTTCGACAGCAGCAGGAGAACTTCCATTGCAGAAGCCATTGACGCACATCATACCTGCATGTTCTTCATGACCGTAGCTGTGTGGTATTTTAGTTAGCACGTGTACAAACACAATTAAGCGATACTTCTCTCTGATACACTCCCAGTCCTTTGCACTACTTCATTCAGAAAACCCCTTGACAACTGAACGTTCAACGGGCTCATTTAATGGCTGAAAGACATCCCGAGGAAAGAGGTTGCAAGCAACGGCGTAGATTGGGCTGGAAGAGAACGTCAAAGTCGATGGGTAATACACCTGTGAGCGCACCACTAGCCCACAAAAAAATGTACAATAAATGTGTTCTACCCCGGAAACCATTTGGAAAAGGGCATATGTCCATAAGAAGTTTTTTGCTTCAAACGAGCATTTCTCATATCCCTCGATACTCTTCCACACATCCTGTGATACCCTGTAGATGGAAATGCATATCCATGAATAAAGTAGATTATAAGACCGAAGAATTCTTGACTATTGTTCATCAGTCAGCGATCCTCAGCAAGCAGTATTAGCAGCTGAGATAGAGGGGAACCAAAGAAGAATGGGTCAATTCCTCAAGAGGTCGTTTGGTAGGCGTGATAGCATTACGGAGACACTCAACAAACTCCAATGACCGATTAAACAGAAGTTCTAATGCTCGAAAAGTGTGTATGACCACACCCTGATTGTAAAGCTGTAGCCTAGGTCCGTGTGACATGGAGCGGCGCTGCAGATACGTGCGACGCAAGAAGCTCTTTATGTACTACAGATAGTGGTTTGTGTTCCTGAAAAGACGTAGCTATTTGACGTCATGTGCTTAGCTGTACCTGTAGAAGAACATGCAAACGGTACGTGAGCTTTACAGTATTATACAACATGTCTATCTTCGGACTGAGATCAATAATCAGAATCGTCGATGACAGTATTCCAGAATTCATATATGTTTAAATGTAGTTTTGTAATATGATGAAGATAATGTATTTTTCTGAACTGAACAATATGCAAAATAACAACTTCACATTGTCAAATTGAGTACAAACAACTATGCTAGTCCTATTAGGTATCTTTTTTGTGTGAACAAAGCCCATCCAAGTTTTATTGTACGTACGATACTGATAAATGCTAAATTATCAGCTCTTGCGGACAAATAGGAAATTTATTCTGATTTGTAAAATGGATAAATTCTACTAATCTAGTGGCACTGATTAATACTTTAAGAGCCTTAAGCCAAGAATTTTGCTAACTTCTTAGTTAAATTCAATGAAGTATAAGGAATCAATCCCAATACATTTGCGATCTATGTTGGTAGATAATGACCCACTTTTCTCTTAGTCAAAGTTGATTGAAAATGATTTTACTCTTGTTGAAACTGATTTAATTATGCAAGCAAATAAAGCTTTTCTTTTACTTGAAAATTTATTTAAAAGCATTATTCTGGTTCAAACAGCTCTAACGTTTCAAGTAAGGGGAGTGTTTCTGAATACTCAAATTTTATGCAAAGATACAGCATTCAGACTATAACTAAATTAACTTAGAAATCATAAGTTTCTACATCATTTTCAGAAACATAAAACTTTAAAGTCGACTGTGTAACCTTCTGGCACTCCCTCTTTGTATCCTGCACTATCACAAACTGTGACGACATTGAAGAATGCTAAGCAGGAAGGAACTGAAACAATAGATTAACTGGCGTTCACCATCGTGTTATTGTGTCTTCGCTCATCGATTGCTTACTGTTAATTTACAAACCGACAATATGTCACGGTTCAGACCGTTGAAACTGTTTAATTAGGTACCTCGTTAGAAACTGCTATAAAATAGGGATAGATTGAAAGTATCGCATTTCATAAGTTAAGTGAATTCATTGTAAAAACGTAATTAGGCAACCATATAAAGAAAACTAAACTTCTAAACTAATTATAAATAATCTCACAATTTTAAAAGTATTGAAAGTTTGAATAGTAATCGCTACGCATTTGACCTGATAATAGCAGATGTTGACGTTGTGCGTTACGGAGAAAATTAGTACTGAACTTTTGAGACAGTACCTTCTGAGAGGAGTCAGTGTACACACACTGCCGGAAAAAAATCAACACCCTCAAGGACAGTGTTCAGTGGTACCAGGCTATAACGTGTGCACACTGAACTGTTGTAGTATTAGTAATTCATTTGTCACGGTGAATGGCGATCCAATGGCTTTCACGAGGCCTACGTGTGCACCCTTTGCTTTGACTCTGCAGATAGTAACTGTGCTGGGTTAAGAAGCGAACAGTGTTTGCAACATTCATTGTAGGGAGCTACCATACCCCACTTCCGAATATGTACTCTTGTCGAACAGCTTAAGCGATATGAACGGGATCGCACTGTGCTCCTGCGGGAAGTTGGCTGGAGATATTGACGGACTGCTGCAAACGTCGGTCGCATTGTATCGGTAGTACATTACTGTTTTCAGCAGAGGTTGCCAGCGAGATCACGAGATCTATCGTCAAGTGAACACACATCGGAAACGATAAAGCGGGAACTTACTCTCTCCAAGGCTTGTTCAAATGTGTGTGAAATCTTATGGAACTTAACTGCTGAGGTCATCAGTCGCTAAGCTTACACACTACTTAACCTAAATTATCCTAAGAACAAACACACTCACCCATGCCCGAGGGAGGACTCGAACCTCCGTCGGTATCAGCCGTACAGTCCATGACTGTAGTGCCTTAGACCTCTCGCCTAATCCCGCGCGGCTCTCCAAGGCTTGCTAGAACCATTGCTAAAGTGAAACAAAAGGTACAAGATGCTTGAACAATCTGTCGTAGGATTCTGTTCAAACTTTTATGATAGCTTGCATGCAAGAATACAAACTGACATATTCAACAGAGGGGGCTAACCTGTATTTATGTGATTGTGTGGAGACCCTTAACAGTCACTCGTGTTTCAATTGGTCTGAAAAAGGACCTTGACCAAGTGAACGTTGCATACTTTTCCTTCCAGAAATGTGTCACTTTCTCTGACATACGCCTCGCAAAATGATCATGACGAGAAGAATCAGAGAAATCTGATGTTATACGGAGACTTACTTATAGTCATTCCTCCTCCGAGCCATTCGTGTACGGAGCAGGAAACGGAAAAAAATGATTATGGTGCTAGAAGTATGCGCTGCCACACGCTTTAGAAGTATAGATCTAGTACTTTGATGTACGTGATTTATACCGCCACTGCCTGTTGGCAAACACGGTTGGTTCGCTGAGTTTCGGTGGTAATTCTGCTGAGTCACCTTCCACTTGCCCCGCGTGCGTAGGCTCTGCCGCGCAGCTTCACGGCCGCCACGCGCCTGGAGGTTGTTCCGACGGTGGTGCCGGCGCGGAGCTGTGTGTTGCGGGTTGCGGCCACACAGCACCTGAGGGGACGGCCGGTCTCCTGGGCGCACGAAGCGACAAGTGACGGGCTGCCGCGCCGCGGGAAGCCTAACCTTACCCCGCCACCCCAGGCGAGCTGACGGGTCGCGCCGGGGTGCGTCACGTCACGTCACGTCACTTACCCCGTGGGCCCGCCTGGTGTCTGGTAGGGCCCTGGGGACGGCGCTCTCATGCTCGCGGGCGTCTCACACCTACGCCCTATGCCCGTCACGTCCCACTACCCTCCAGCATTATTCCGCAAATGGGGGATTTATAGAACGTGAAGTGATTCTTTTATTAACGTCTCTACCGGTTGGTGAACAAACACCTTGCGGTTACAACACTTGTTGCTATGGTCTTCAGTCCTGAGACTGTTTTGATGCAGCTCTCCATGCTACTCTATCCTGTGCAAGCTCCTTCATTTCCCAGTACCTACTGCAACCTACATCCTTCTGACTCTGCTTAGTGTATTTATCTCTTGGTCTCCCACTACGATTTTTACCCTCCACGCTGCCCTCCAATGCTAAATTTGTGATCCCTTGATGCCTCAAAACATGTCCTACCAACCGGTCCCTTCTTTTTGTCAAGTTCAGCCACAAACTCCTCTTCTCCCCAATTCTGTTCAGTACCTCCTCGTTAGTTATGTGATATACCCATCTAATCTTCAGCATTCACCTGTAGCACCAAATTTCAAAAGCTTCTATTCTCTTCTTGTCCAAACTATTTATCGTCCATGTTTCACTTCCATACATAGCTACACTCCATACAAATACTTTCAGAAACGACTTCCTGACACTTAAATCTATACACGATGTTAAGAAATTTCTCTTCTTCAGAAACGCATTCCTTGTCATTGCCAGTCTACATTTTATATCCTCTCTACTTCGACCCATCATCAGTTATTTTGCTCCCGAAATAGCAAACCTCCTTTACTACTTTAAGTGTCTCATTTCCTAATCTAATTCCCTCAGCATCACCCGATTTAATTTGACTGCATTCCATTATCCTCGTTGTGCTTTTGTTTATGTTCATCTTATATCCTCCTTTAAAGACACTGTCCTTTCCGTTCAACTGCTCTTCCAAGTCCTTTGCTGTCTCTGACAGAATTACAATGTCATCGGTGAGCCTCAAAGTTTTTATTTCTTCTCCATGAATTTTAATACCTATTCCGAATTTTTCTTTTGTTTCCTTTACTCCTTGTTCAATATGCAGATTGAATAACATCAGAGAGAGGCTACAACCCTGTCTCACTCCCTTCCCAACTACTGCTTCCCTTTCATGCCCCTCGACTCTTATAACTGCCATCTGGTTTCTGTACAAATTGTAAATAGCCTTTCGCTCCCCGTATTTTACCCCTGCCACCTTCAGAATTTGAAAGAGAGTATTCCAGTTATCACTGTCAAATGCTTTCTCTAAGTCTACAAATGCTAGAAACGTAGGTTTCCCTTTTCTTAATCTTTCTTCTAAGATAAGTCGTAAGGTTAGTATTGCCCCACGTGTTCCACCATTTCTACGGAATTCAAACTGATCTTCCCCGAGGTCTGCTTCTACCAGTTTTTCCATTCGTCTGTAAATAATTCGTGTTAGTATTTTGCAGCTGTGACTTATCAAACTGATATCCGTCAACATTCGTCAACATCTGCTTTCTTAGGGATTGGAATTATTATATTCTTCTTGAAGTCTGAGGGTATTTAGCCTGTCTCATACATTTTGCTCACCAGATGGTAGAGTTTTGCCGTGACATGTCTCCCAAGGCCGTCAGTATTTCTAATGGAATGTTGTCTACTCTCGGGGCCTTGTTGCGACTCACGTCTTTCAGTACTCTGTCAAACTTTTCACGCAGTATCATAATTCCCATTCAACTTCATCTACATCCTCTTCCATTTCCATAATATTGTCCTCCAGTACATCGCCCATGTATAAACCTTCTAAATACTCCTTCGACCTTTCTGCCTTCCCTTCTTAGAACTGGGTTTCCATCTGAGCTCTTGATGTTCATACAAGTGGTTCTCTTCTCTCCAAAGGCCTCTTTAGTTTTCCTGTAGGCAGTATCTATCTTACCCCTAGTGAGATAAGCCTCTACATCCTTACATTTGTCCTCTAGCCATCCCTACTTAGCCATTTTGCACTTCCTGTCGATCTCTATTTTGAGACGTTTGTGTTCCTTTTTGCCTCCTTCATTTACTGCATTGTTATATTTTCTCCTTTCATCAATTAAATTCAATATTTCTTCTGTTACCCAAGAGTTTCTATTAGTCCTCGTCTTTTTACCTATTTGATCCTCTGCTGCCTTCACTACTTTATCTTTCAGAGCTACCCATTCTTCTTAGTCAGTTTATCCAGGTCCCATCGCCTTAAATTAGCACCTTTTTGTAGTTTCTTCAGTTTTAATCTACAGCTCATAACCAATAGATTGTGGTCAGTGTCCACATCTGCCCCTGGAAATGTGTTAGCTATGATTAAGTTATGCTCTATTCAAAATTCTACCAGACGGCTTCCTCTTTCATTTCTTCCCCCCAATCCATATTCACCTACTATGTTTCCTTCTCACCCTTTTCCTACTCTCGACACTACGAAATAAAATGTGTTTTTAATAAAAACTGTGGCGTCGCAGCTAGGCTATGTTAATAGTTCACCAACTGTGACTATTTAAAAAGATATGATAACACTTTCAGTGTTTAGATTCAAATTTGGTAAGTTCTCATTTTATAAAACCTTTTCGTAATTTTGCTGTAGTAATAACGTTAAGAATTTGAAGTAGATATTTATGTTTTACGTTAGGGTGAGTGTGAAAGAGAGTACTTGTGTGATTGTATGTGGGACATTCGCCAATACTGAATTTTCAGGTTGTAATTCTCTATAGGAACTTGCAAGTGTTCCAGGTTTGTATCATAGCAACGAATCCACCAGTGGTTCCCCTACTAGTGGATGACGGATGGCCAAGCATATTTGAATATGTAAGAGACTGCCAGAACGTTCGCGGATATATAGTTAAATTCCAGACTTAAAGTACAGCTCAAAGTTTATTTCATTTTATTTGTCTAAGAAGAGAGTTTTGAGTTGTCTATTTTAATAACGTCAAGGAACTGAGAGCAGTGGTTGGCTCTTGCTAGATTTCGGGGCGAGCCAGGCCCCGAAAGTCAGTTCTTATTGGCCGTAATTCTGTACAGCCAATAAGATGTCAGATGGTTTGCCACGAAACGCAGGAGATAGAGGGGCTTGTAGAGGCAGAGAGAAGAAGGAAGTGGTGGACTGGCTTTCGATGGAGCCAGTCATGCTGAAAGTTTCCGAAAGCACTATGTGTAAAATGAAGTGATATTGTGACTTCCACGTTTCGGTACAGTGATTAAGGTAGCTGGTGTTTAACATTAACTATTTGTGAAATTTTAAGATTCAAGAGATATTTTGTTCTGGAGAAAATCGCCTGTGTAAACTTTGAACTAAAAGCGTGTCGGTACTAAGTAAATTTTTCTACAGAGTATTTATGGCGAGCAAGAAACTTTATTTAAAGACAACCACTGAATGCCGAGTGCAAAAGTAAACAGCAGTTTATTGACTGTGTTACTCTCGTAAATGATTTCGGAATTGGATAGGAAAAGTTCTGGCTGTTTGAGTGTGACGAGGACTGTGAACAGGAACTTTAATAATTTGAACACATGTGGGCTGATCTTGCTTAATAGGAATAAAAAACATCCTTACGCAAGTTTAAAAGGACCTTTAAACTTAGAAACTTGAACAGCAATCCATTTCCGATTGATTCTGTAGCGTTCACAAGACTATTTACAGCTTTTTGTACTTATAGCGGCCTCCAATGTGTAGTTATGAAATCCAAGATTCTTCAACACAGCTTATCTGAGATCTTTTAAGTGGCTACAGTCAAGAGTTACGTGTGCAGATCTGCAGAAGTATCGAGGTAGGTGGACAATTTATGTTGCAGAACCGTCGTCGATATGCGAAAGAGCGCGTTATGTCGCACAGTGACTGAATTATTTTTATTTTCACTGTGAAGGTGTCTTAGAGTAAACGGTGGAGTTCCGAGGGCGACAAAGAGAGAAAAGGGAACTGCATCTTTAGTCTTAGTTGCCTACAGTCCATGGTCCGATGATGTTTAATTCATTATGGTAAATAATAAACTGTTTCTACCCTCAGATTGTCCCTAAATGGTATCCTCACACTGATAAGCCAAAACATTATGACCACTGCTCACCCCGACGTCGGATAACTCGTGGCGGTCTTGCTGGCACGTGACGCGGTGACGAAAGTTTCGAGGCGGAGTAGGATCAGCCTACCGAAGATACGAGCTGAAAGTTGGGAAATCGATTGGGATAAGAGACTTCGACAAATGCCTGTTTATTAAAACGCAGAGCCTACAAAATCTCGAAAACGGCGAAGCTGGTCGAATGTTCAATGTTACTGTCGTGAGCGATTACGAAAGGCGGTAGAAGGACGGTGAAACTACCACCAGCTGCTAAGTGGTTGGACGGCAACGAATCTTCACAGGACGTGGGGTTCGGAGGCTCGTCTGCTCTATAAAGTAGGATAGATGGTGTCATCTCCACCGAAAGAGCACAATGCCAGTTCACACACAATTGTTTCGGAGCACATCGATAATCGTACATTGTTGAACATGGAGCTCCGCAGCAAACCACCACTACGTCTTCATATATTGACCCAATTACATCGTCAGTTACGATTGTAGTGGGCACGGGACCATCGGGATTCAATGGAAACGTGTCGGCTCTTCTGGTGAACCTCATTTCTTCTACGCTAGGTCGACGGTCATCTCCACAAACACCGTGATCGAGGTGAACGGCGGCTCAAAATGTGCAGCGCTCTGCGGAATCAGACTGGTGGGAGCAGTATTATGTTGTGGGAGACATTCTACTGCCCTTGCATAGCAACTGTGGTAGCAACCGACGACACGCCGAAAGCTGCGAACCATCTGCATCTCTTCACGCTTGATGCCTTCACCGACGGCGATTCCATGTTTCAGCAATATGACTGTCCGTGCCTCGGAGCCAGAACCGCGACACCGAAGTTGATGCCACCAAATTCACGTGATCCAAGTAACATGGAACTCATCTAGGTCGCTATCGGGCGCCATCACCGCGTACGCTAATTAGTGGCCCATTGTTTACGAGAAATACGTGATCTGTGCGTAGTAACCTAATGCCACGTACCTTCACAAACCTACAAACAAACTGTCGGATCCCTGAGACGCAGAATCAGTCATATATTTCGTTCTAAAGAGGCATAAAGGAGCTGTTGAGCAGGTGGTCATAATGTTTCGGCTCATCGGTGTAATTTTGAACGAATGGCTGACTGAGTTTCCAAATACGCTGGTTGTGGAATAGACATTCTCTCATGCAGAGTAGTGCAAACTTTAAGACGTTCATCCAAAGACGTCTGGCAGAGTGGTTCCCTCTCAGTCCCGAGCGTTCCCTCTTTTTTCGTCTATGCAGTTGGCTGCAGGGCAGCCCATAACTTGCTGATAAAAAGTGGTCCTCACGACGACTCCATTAGACGGCGTTGTTTTAAGTCACTGTGGGATTCCCCGTCGACCTCTGAGTATGTCCTTCTTCTCCGGAACGTGACTTGTACCCTTAGACTTTCGTTAATCGGGTGTAACGGCTTCTTTTCGTTACGGAATCACTGAGCTATTTCAGCTATGATTTTATTCACGGTGTAATTCCTATGCATGTACTGTGAAATGAGCGAACTTTGCACGGCCTTTTGGTCTGATCTGACACAGTCACATGCCATCAATCTCCCTCCCGCGCCTGTTTAATTTCACCGTGTGTCTTTAAGCATTAATGTATCTCAGCTCATGAGCGTCATTCTTCATGGAATCAAGGCTTTTAAACTGAATTTTCGGTACGTAAGGTAGTGACACTGAGTGAAAAACTTTAGTATCAAACCCATTTTGGATAAAGTCTGTAAGTTCAAATGGTTCAAATGGCTCTGAGCACTATGGAACTCAACTGCTGAGGTCATTAGTCCCCTAGAACCTAGAATTAGTTAAACCTAACTAACCTAAGGACATCACAAACATCCATGACCGAGGCAGGATTCTAACCTGCGACCGTAGCGGTCTTGCGGTTCCAGACTGCAGCGCCTTTAGCCGCACGGCCACTTCGGCCGGCTAAAGTCTGTAAGTGTTTAGCTAGCAATCTGCTCATGGTTTTCAGGTGTGTTGTCATTAATTTCATCCTAGTATTTGTAATTGCTACCTACACATTGGTGTTTCAACCTTCATGTTAGACAATCGCTAAATGTTTTTTTTCTTGTCTCTTTCTTTCCCACTGGTGCTACTCTTTTTTTCTTTTTTTTTTTGACCCGCCATCTTGCTACATAAGATGGGTCTTCTGTCCTCATAAACTGGTCTCTTAGCTGCCACACAAAGCATTTCTCGTGCCCCACCACGTGGATGTGGACCAGTGTATCCTCAAGTATAGGGATTGTTTGTAGGTTTTTATACATATGTGAAATAAATAAACTGTTTACGTATAACTAGATATACAAAAAGATATAAATAGTAACAAAGTACAGAAAAATAATAAGCTACGTATTTGATATTTAATGTTCCCTTTAGCACAGTTGCTATGCTTATAGTTTCAGTGATTCTCTCCATGTGTCTGTGGCCCTCCACTATTACTTTGGTGCTAGGCACTCATGGTGACAGTCGCCTTAGCGATAGCTGTTTAGACATTCCTCGCTGCTTTGTATATCACAATAACCTCTCACGACATGGCCTAGTTAATAAGAACAACATGACTATTATTTCTGATGCATTTAGGTAGTGTTGGAATATTGTTTATAAGAAATAAAAATACTTGACGTGCAGTGAACAGTGAGTAGATCGTTTACAAGTGTTTGATAGTGTGTGATATTATACGAGGTGCATTCAAGTTCTAAGGCCTCCGATTTTTTTTCTAATTAACTACTCACCCGAAATCGATGAAACTGGCGTTACTTCTCGACGTAATCGCCCTGCAGCCGTACACATTTTTCACAACGCTGACGCCATGATTCCATGGCAGCGGCGAAGGCTTCTTTAGGAGTCTGTTTTAACCACTGGAAAATCTCTGAGGCAATTGTTTCTGGATTGAAAAATGGCATCCACGTCTCATCCATTGTCACAACCGACGAAAAGGAAGTCCCATTCATGCTGTCGTTGCGCGTCAACATTGCTTGGCAACATGCCACACGGGCAGTCATGTGGTCGTCCGTCAGCATTCGTGGCACCCACCTGGATGACACTTTTCGCATTTTCAGGTTGTCATGCGACATTGTGTGCACAGAATCCACAGAAATGCCAACTCTGGAGGCGATCTGTTCTACAGTCATTCGGCGATCCCCCAAAACAATTCTCTCAACTTTCTCGATCATGTCGTCGGACCGGCTTGTGCGAGCCCGAGCTTGTTTCAGTTTGTTGTCACATGATGTTCTACCTTAATTAAACTGTCGCACCCACGAACGCACTTTCGACACATCCATAACTCCATCACCACATGTCTCCTTCAACTGTCGATGAATTACAATTGGTTTCACACCACGCAAATTCAGAAAACGAATGATTGCACGCTGTTCAAGTAAGGAAAACGTCGCCATTTTAAGTATTTAAAACAGCTCTCATTCTCGCCGCTGGCGGTAAAATTCCATCTGCCGTACGGTGCTGCCAACTCTGGCACGTATTGACAATGAACGCGGCCTCATTTTAAAACAATGCGCATGTTTCTATCTCTTTCCAGTCCGGAGAAAAAAAATCGGAGGCCTTAGAACTTGAATGCACCTCGTACAGTGGAATACACTTAGCTGAAATGAAGTGGTTTACGTTACTGTAATGTTTACATGCTTGGATCACGATGCAGTTGCAAACATGTTTAATGTAATTAAACAGTTAACGCACTTCTCCTAATCATGTAATCCAGTATTACACAGTACAATAGTTATAATGATTAAAACTATAATGTATTTTAAATAGTGACAATAGTTGAATTGCAGAATGAGATTTTCACTCTGAAGCGGAGTGTGCGCTGATATGAAACTTCCTGGCAGAATAAAACTGTGTGCCGAACCGAGACTCAAACTCGGGACCTTTGCTTTTCGCGGGCAAGTGCGCTACCGACTGAGCTACCCAAGCACGACTCACGCCCCGTCCTCACAGCATTACTTCTGCCAGTACCTCGTCTCCTACACTTCAAACTTAAGAGAAGCTCTCCTGCGAACCTTGCAGAACTAGCACTCCTGAAAGAAAGGATATAGCGGGAACATGGCTTAGCCACAGTCTGGGGGATGTTTCCAGAGTGAGATTTTTACTCTGCATAAATGCGATCAGAGAATTTGCAGATCATGCGCCGGCCTTACAAACTGCACCCACCAAATCCTGTCCTCAGCAGTTTCGATCCAGTTAACTGTGAATCCCAGTTGTTTATGCACTGAACCGTATTCCATTTTCCCGTAATATTTTCGGCCTTCCCTGGGGCTATTTGAACCCAGCCTTCCTCAAACACTACTTTCGGAATAGCATCGTCTGTCATCTTTTGCGACATGTCCAGCCCACTGCACACGCTTAACCTTTGTTTTTTGGTGTAGTATTATGCTGATTCATAACAGCGTACTTTTCCTCATTTTTTATTCTCTTCCACATATTTTCTTCCTTCACTGGCCCAAAAATATTTCTGGTGACATTCCCCTCAAATACCACAAGGTTTTCTCTACCGCCGTTGGCAGCGCTAATTGCCTCTATGCCATACATCAGCAGAGGGGAAATAATTCTGTAAAATGCATTCATTTCGTCGAGGTTAGGTTTGAGATCATGATTAATTAAGGCTGTTATGTGAACTTGAATTACTAACGACCCCTTTGTTTACTGCAGATTATAGCACTACTTGCTAACAGATACCTGACTTTTTTTTTTTTTTTGACACTGCGCGGCGTCGCGGTTCCTTCAGTCCCTTTTACGACTAACGTGCATCTACCTGTGAACATTGTCTCAGCATATCATCAGTAGGGAAGCCGAGCGAAGCCTACAGTACTTCGACGTGAACGAGGCTGCAATTATAGTCACTAATCTACGTTTCGGGAGATTGTTTTCACACGAAATTAAAGGTTGGAAATTTTGTCCTCGGTTAATATATTCTGAAATTTAGGTGAACAAGTATCACTGACAAGCCCGTGCTAGTCTTAACACAGTCACTCACAATCCCTTTCACTCACGTTAGCAAGTTTATTCTGTTGCATTTCCCGGAAACGTAATAGCTACAAAAATCCTGATTGTTTTTGATTGAGAATGCTCGCCAAATATTAAGTCTGTCGGTACCAAATGCAGTCACAGCTTTTAGCCACCGACCTGCTCAATACGCCACGCGGAATTTATGTCCTTTTCTCGTCACAAAATTCACTTAAAAATTTGGAAATTTCTACGCGCCCTTCGGAGTAATTATGCCGTCACTTAACCACACTTTTGATGTATGAAACACTGCTAGATCTGGCAACTCATCGTTTCCATCGGAACTACTACTACACACGTCCGAACTGTTTCATGGCTAGGCTCCAACTCTTCTCCAGAATAGTCTAAGTCTTCTCTACCAGCAGAGAAAGGCGCGCGAAGAATATTGCTTTACCATTGGTCAGTTTACTCAACAGTCAATAGCAAAACAACATTCTCCCGCGTCAGTCCGCGCTCTTTTCATCAATAACCAATCGCAAAATAGTAAACCTAACGACTGCACTTTTTGCCGACGTAATTATCTAATATGCTGAAGTTTTGCTTATGCATAAAGTTATTTACTATTGTTATTTATAACTGAATTAACATTTTCTTTACCATAAACTAACTTTACAAATCTGTTCTACAAAAATCCCCTTTGTCCATCTCCATACTTCTTCGAAATGTTCCCAGACTAAATCCTACTACATAACTCATTAAACAATTGTCTTCATATTAACCTTAAACCACACTCACGCATCATTCATATTGCTGAAACACATTGATAACATTTTACATACACAAAAAGCCATAATAACACTTTATGAAAATACTAGAACAGTTTATGAAAAACATTCTATTACTTTAGTGCACTCTAGTGGGCACAATCGAAACTAAAAGCACAATCCCCTATCCAATATTGTCCTCTATCGGCTGATACATAAACTACGCGCGCGTCCAGTCTCGCGTCACCATCTGTGACTCTTCACCTCTGAGACACATCTCCCACTTAACCGCCTTCAAGGCAGCATCGTTATACGGCGCTACGCCTCAATTGGGATTCAGGAATGCCAGTGCGTTTCTATTCATTGCCCTCGTAGCTACATGTCTACACCGCGCGTTAGTTATCTGAGAAACGTACGGGTCACGACAAATGCTGTAATGACCGCAACAAATATTCCTATGGAAGGAAAACGAGGTAGTAATCACAGAGATCCATCATTAAGCTAACCAATCTGAATTCACGCATTTAGTTTGTACAGTGGTTGTCGTCCAGCTTTAACTGCCGCCGTCCTTGTGCACAACGGCATCCCAGCGCTACAGTTCAATAGAAAGCCGCTAGGGCCAAGACGAAATGACACTGGCAAAGAATAAAGGTGTCGTGCGGTAGTCAATTTTCGGTAGCAGAAGAAATGTTGAAGCTGTATAACGTCAATCAAGATAACTTCTTTGTGGCGTCACAGACTGTTCTGACTAAGATATTATAATATTTCTGCCGGTACTGAATATGAATTATTGCGCGAGACAGCAGTTTAACAATGGACGGCGGCATTTTGTTTTGGTTCTCTGGCGCCTTGCTGCAGTACTGTGGCGCGGGTTTTAATTTTTATCGGGACTGCACACATGCGGAATGCTATCCAACTTTACGTTTTCGAGACGACAGTTACAACTCTACGACTATCTCTCTCACTTGTATCTGATTCATCCGTCTCTTGCTGCAAACACAATAACAGCTAAACACGGCGTTTTCACAGGCCGCAGTCCCAATGTGTGGCTGAATCAGAAAACCACAGTTACCTCCACCACAAGGCAGAAGTAGACGTACTAGCAGTAGTGGTAGTAGTAGTAGTAGTAGTAGTAGTAGCACTATTAGTAGTATGTGGGCCCGCTGTAGCTCTCAGGTGGGAGTGCTGCCCGCGGTTGTAAATCGCGGCCTGCGAGACGCAGGTGCTTTCCACATCCAGCACTTCCCCAACAAGAGCCGCCATAAGGCACCCCCTGCCCGGGTAGGAATGTAAAAAGGGCGATATCTCTTCTCTCCAATCAAACTTTCATGTGTCCATTAAGGATAGGCGGTAAGTTCTTTGCTAGATTCTCAGGAACGTCTTCGAGGCTCGTCTTAAATCGTAAAAATGAAGGCAAGTGATACTGGAGATTATGGAAGCAAATGGCGTATTAAGCATCACAGTGTGGGGTTAGTACATGAACCATCCTCATGAAAAAGTCATTACCGATAACTACTACACTACTGGCCATTCAAATTGCTACACCAATAAGAATTGCAGAAGATATGGGTATTCATTGGACAAATATATTACACTAGAACTGACATGTGATTACATTTTCACGCAATTTGGGTGCATAAATCCTGAGAAATCAGTACCCTGAACAACCACCTCTGACCGTAATAATGGCCTTGATATGCCTGGGCATTGAGTCAAACAGAGCGTGGATGGCGTGTACAGGTACAGCTGTCGATGCAGCTTCAACACGATACCACAGTTCATCAAGAGTAGTGACTGGCGTATTGCGACGAGACAGTTGCTCGGCCACCATTGACCAGACGTTTTCAATTTGTGAGAGATCTGGATAATGTGCTGACCAGGGCAGCGGTCGAACATTTTCTGTATGCAGAAAGGTCCGTACATGACTTGCAACATGCAGTCGTGCACTATCCTGCTGAAATGTAGTGTTTAGCAGGGATCGAATGAAGGGTAGAGCCACGGGTCGTAACACATCTGAAATGTAACGTCCACTGTTCAAAGGGCCGTCAATGCGAACCAGAGGTGACAGAGACGTGTAACCAATGGCAACCCATACCATGACGCCGGATGATACGCCAGTATGGCGATGACGAATACACGCTTCCAATGTGTGTTCACCGCGATGTCGCCAAACACGGATGTGATTATCATGATGCTGTAAACAGAACCTGGATTCATGCGAAAAACTGTGTTGCCGTTCGTGCACCCAGGTTCGTCGTTGAGTACACCATCGCAGGTGCTTCCGTCTGTGATGCAGCGTCAAGTGTAATTGCAGCCATGGTCTCCGAGCTGATAGTTCATGCTGCTGCGAACGTCGTCGAACTTTTCGTGCAGATGGTTGTTGTCTTGCAAACGTCCCCATCTGTTGACTCAGGAATCGAGACGTGACTGCACGATCCGTACAGCCATGCGGATAAGATGCCTGTCATCTCGACTGCTACTGATACGAGGCCGTTGGGATCCAGCATGGCGTTCCGTATTACTCTCCTGAACCCACCGATTCCATTTTCTGCTAACAGTCATTGGATCTCGACCAACGCGAGCAGCAATGTCGCGATTCGATAAACCGCAATCGCAATAGGCTACAAACCGACCTCTATAAAAGTCGGAAACGTGATGGTACGCATTTCTCCTCCTTACACCAGACATCACAACAACTTTTCACCAGGCAACACCGGTCAACTGCTGTTTGTGTACGAGAAATCGGTTGGAAACTTTCCTCGTGTCAGCACGTTGTAGGTGTCGCCACCGGCGCCAACCTTGTGTGAATGGTCTGAAGAGCTAATCATTTGCATATCACAGCATCTTCTTCGTGTCGGTTAAATTTCGCGTCTGTAGCGCGTAATCTTCGTGGTGTAGCAATTTTAATGGCCAGTAGTGTATTATGACGTGAGAACACTCTAAGAGGATGCCCAATTTGGAAGAATAAAACTGTAATACGGATCTAAATTTTACTTCGACTGGCTGCTCGCTACCAGTTATTAGAACTAGTATTAATTCGGTCCTGATGGTAAAGACATGAACGTTTACTAATAAGTAAAAAGTATGAATACATAGTCACTTATCGTCTGTAAGAAACCGTCTTGTTTTTAAGAAGGAATTGTAAATACATTCCAAGACAAACAAACGATGCACATCGAAGGAGTTATGCAAATCGCTCAGAAGTTGATAATCGTACAGGTATCGACGGAAAAAGCTAAATGGTAAACTATGATGGCCGATCGACGAATGTCTGACGCTGGAAGGAAGATTGGTTTTAAGTGTCCCGTCGACATTGAGGTCATTAGAGACGGAGCACAAGCTCGGAATGCGTCAAGGATGGGGGAAAGAAGTCGGCCTTTCCCTTTTAAATGAACCATCCTGGTATCTGCCTGGAGTGATTTAGGAAAGTCACGAGAAACATACACTCCTGGAAATGGAAAAAAGAACACATTGACACCGGTGTGTCAGACCCACCATACTTGCTCCGGACACTGCGAGAGGGCTGTACAAGCAATGATCACACGCACGGCACAGCGGACACACCAGGAACCGCGGTGTTGGCCATCGAATGGCGCTAGCTGCGCAGCATTTGTGCACCGCCGCCGTCAGTGTCAGCCAGTTTGCCGTGGCATCGGAGCTCCATCGCAGTCTTTAACACTGGTAGCATGCCGCGACAGCGTGGACGTGAACCGTATGTGCAGTTGACGGACTTTGAGCGAGGGCGTATAGTGGGCATGCGGGAGGCCGGGTGGACGTACCGCCGAATTGCTCAACACGTGGGGCGTGAGGTCTCCACAGTACATCGATGTTGTCGCCAGTGGTCGGCGGAAGGTGCACGTGCCCGTCGAACTGGGACCGGACCGCAGCGACGCACGGATGCACGCCAAGACCGAAGGTTCCTACGCAGTGCCGTAGGGGACCGCACCGCCACTTCCCAGCAAATTAGGGACACTGTTGCTCCTGGGGTATCGGCGAGGACCATTCGCAACCGTCTCCATGAAGCTGGGCTACGGTCCCGCACACCGTTAGGCCGTCTTCCACTCACGCCCCAACATCGTGCAGCCCGCCTCCAGTGGTGTCGCGACAGGCGTGAATGGAGGGACGAATGGAGACGTGTCGTCTTCAGCGATGAGAGTCGCTTCTGCCTTGGTGCCAATGATGGTCGTATGCGTGTTTGGCGCCGTGCAGGTGAGCGCCACAATCAGGACTGCATACGACCGAGGCACACAGGGCCAACACCCGGCATCATGGTGTGGGGAGCGATCTCCTACACTGACCGTACACCACTGGTGATCGTCGAGGGGACACTGAATAGTGCACGGTACGTCCAAACCGTCATCGAACCCATCGTTCTACCATTCCTAGACCGGCAAGGGAACTTGCTGTTCCAACAGGACAATGCACGTCCGCATGTATCCCGTGCCACCCAACGTGCTCTAGAAGGTGTAAGTCAACTACCCTGGCCAGCAAGATCTCCGGATTTGTCCCCCATTGAGCATGTTTGGGACTGGATGAAGCGTCGTCTCACGCGGTCTGCACGTCCAGCACGAACGCTGGTCCAACTGAGGCGCCAGGTGGAAATGGCATGGCAAGCCGTTCCACAGGACTACATCCAGCATCTTTACGATCGTCTCCATTGGAGAATAGCAGCCTGCATTGCTGCGAATGGTGGATATACACTGTACTAGTGCCGACATTGTGCATGTTCTGTTGCCTGTGTCTATGTGCCTGTGGTTCTGACAGTGTGATCATGTGATGTATCTGACCCCAGAAATGTGTCAATAAAGTTTCCCCTTCCTGGGACAATGAATTCACGGTGTTCTTATTTCAATTTCCAGGGGTGTATATCGGGATGGCCGGACACGAGTGGGAACCGTCGTCCTCCCGGATGCGAGTCCACTGTGCTGACTACTGCGCCTCCTAGATCGGATTATGCGACTCTGCAGATCAATTTCACCGCACAGATGGCAAGGATAGTGAACAAGGATATGCAGGTACTAGGGCATAAAGTCTTTGCGAACTTTGTTGGTTGTACTCAGTTGGACAGTAATTATGCCTCGCAAACTGGCGTACGATCCAGTCCCGGATCTATAGAAGGGCAAACCGGGGTATGTGTCCCGGACGGCAATTCCAGGGGGTGAAAAATTCAAATTCTTGAGAAAAATACCTTGTATCACAAAGTGTCTAGCATCCAGCGCAAGTTGGTCTATCGATTAATCATATGAGTTTAAAACGCATCCCTGTTGGTTTTTAAACATTTTTGAACACATTCTGTATCGATTTCTGAACGGATCATAAGTTGATTTTTGAATGCCTCCTTATCTCTCTCTCGCATCAAGAAATAAAACACTTTCCCCTGACAAAAGGGCGGGACTATTCGAGCTGAGCCGAATAAACGAGAACGGGTGAATACCAATCGTTGTTTGTTTATGTGGTTGACTGAGTGTGCAAATGAAAAGCGTTGTTTCGATTACTAGTGAAATCCATAGATTCAGACCAGCAGAGTTCGAATAAACGACTAACATGAATAGCTGGTGAGAAAGATTACACATTATCTTCTCGGTGTAGCCAAGAAAATGAAATTGTGAGAGAAATATTTTCTCAGATCGCTAACTGCTAAGGACCAGTTGTACAGACCCCGGATTGCAGCCGCTTTAAGTTCTATTCTCGGAATAGCGCGTAAAACGCGTCGTGCGAAGTTGTAATAATGTCTAAGCGGAGAAGATACGCCTGGTTACTAAACCGGTGATTCTGGCAGGGTTAGTGAAATTAACTGGAGAATAAGTTTTGACAACGGCAGGAATAATTACAGAATTAGTTATAAACGAGATGGTTTGTTAGGACAAGGAAGGAGAAGAAATGGGGACATAACACAGATTATATGGAGGAATATGTCGCTTCTAAATTTACATAAAAATTTCGTACTGCTACTACTTTTCGATCTCATCTTCGAGAAACTGGAGCATATGAATGAAACGTGAAACTATTTCCTAACATAAAGCTTTTTGCTTTTAATAGGCTTAATAGACATTTGATATTGATGCTTTGTGAATTATATACCTTCGTGTTATTTATGTGAATGAAGTAAATAAAAACGAGCATTTGTGCGAAAACAGTATCGTTATATGGTGTGTATTTCATTTGCTCCAATATTAGAAAGGCCTATTTCGTTTTATCTAGCAGACAATCACAAAATAGACGTAATCAAAGTAGGAAACTGCACCACTCTAGTGTACTGTTCTTATTAACAGCTTTTTCAGTATTAGTGAGCGACCTTCTGATTTCTCATGAAGTGAAACGTCTGAGGAAGGCACGGCTTGTAAGGCTGTCGCAAGATTAGAGAGAAGAAAATGCTGGGACCTAAGTATTGAGGAAATGTGTACTTCCTTTCTTGTCACAAAAGAGAAAGTTATTAGTTAACAGGCAATAAAAAGTGCAGATTTTCAGTGGAGTTCTTATTCTCCCTGTCACAAATAATACCACCCAGTATTAATTGTGAGATTTTTTTAAGGCGGCTAGGATGTCAATCTAGCCGACTGGGAGTAGGGCAGGCACCACAGGAAATGTTAATTTTCACTGTCGTGTATATAGGTTTGTGGCTTCCATTACAAAAGATACACGTTTGAACTACACAGAGCGAAATACAGTGACGTGAGATAGGAGAATGCTATGTGAAGAGAACAGGTGTTGCACTGTACTTTGGCGCACTTAAGACCAAGTAACATGTCTTACATTTCCTTCAACATACCTGTTTTACATATCAAACTCTTCAGAAAGATGTGCGCTACAAAATGAAATTTAAAAAAAAAAATGATTTTTTTTTAGAATTTTAACGTCGTATCTCAAACGCTCGAGGGTGAGGGGCTGGGGGAGATCGTAGATCAGAGGCTGGCACAAACAACAGATGCAGATGCATGCATTTGAAAGAAGACCTGTAGTTGGACTCAAAGAAGCCGTCTGGAGTAATCGGTGAATCACTTGACATTTATATAGAAGCCAAGCCATTTGTTCGGAAATGTCGGCAGAAATGGGTGAACCATAACCGAACACAGCGTCAAAATGGAAGCTGTCGATGTTGGGAGACGACCGTGCAGTCGTCAGAGAGATAGGCAGAGTCCCGGATCTGTCATTTCCATCAATGCGACGTGTAACTATTGCTTCAGTGACCACAAGGACCCTTAATAAGAGGTTCAAAAAACGGAGCTGAGCTTGTGGTGTACCTTGTGCTGACGGCAACAAGCCCGTTTTCAGTGGAGTTGGGCAAATTCGGCCTGGAATCTCATTGAGTGGAATAGAGCGATGAGTCCAGCTTCGAAATGATCACCTAACCTACGACCAGAGGACGTGTCTGCCGTCTCGTTGTCACCCAACATAAGGCTCGATAATCAGGAATGATAGACTGGGATGTCACCGAAGGACACCTTTAGTTGTCACCAACGGCAGCCTTTCAGCAGAGTGGTACGCAGACGAAATTCTACTCCCCGTTTTGTTGCTGTTCACGGAAAGTCGTCCAGGGCTTACATTTCACCCAAGATAATGCCGATCTACACACGGCGAGGGTTTCTGTGCTTATCTTCGTGCTTGCCCACCCTACCTTAGTCGGCAAGGTCGTCAGATCTGTCTCCAATTGAGAGTGTTTGGAGAATTATTGGCAGCGTAACCTCTTCCAAAATCGCTCAGTATTTTGACGATGTAACCCACCAATGGGACAGAATTTGACTCGATATACCTCAGCAAGATATCCAACAGTTCTGTCAATCAATATCAAGCCGAATCTCTGCTTGCATTGGGACCAGAGATGGACCAACGCGTTATTGATTTGCTCAATTTGCGAATCTCTTTTTCCTGAATAAATCACCCAATGTTTCTCAAATTTTAGTCATTTGTTTGTATGTACATCTCATTCATGGATCATCGATATTCGTCTCATTCGAATAATTCCTTCGCGTTGCATAGTTCTTTTTTTTTTTTTTTTTTTTGGCAGGAGAATTGGCCAGCACATCACAACCACAGTCATAGCAAAAAGAAATTCAGTTATGTAAACTAAAGCACAACTCCAAAATTTGAACTTCTAGACCGACATGATAATCTATTAATGAGCCGTTAGCAACGAGTTATCAGACGGGAATGGAACCAGCTGCATTCCTCTGAAGAATAAATATCAAGCACATATTGTATGGGATATACTGTTTGAATTAGATTGCAAAAGCACATCCTAAAATCCAAAATGAGATTTTCACTCTGCAGCGGAGTGTGCGCTGATATGAAACTTCCTGGCAGATTAAAACTGTGTGCAGGATCGAGACTCGAAGTCGGGACCTTTGCCTTTCGTAGGCAAGTGCTCTACTAACTGAGCTACCCAAGCACGACTCACGCGCCGTCCCCACAGCTTTACTTCTGCCAGTACCTCGTCTCCTACCTCCCAAACTTTACAGAAGCTCTCCTGCGAATCTTGCAGAACTAGCACTCCTGAAAGAAAGGATATAGCGGGAACATGGCTTAGCCACAGCCTGGGGGATGTTTCCAGAATGAGATTTTCACTCAGTCGTGCTTGGGTAGCTCAGTTGGTAGAGCACTTGCCCGCGAAAGGCAGACGTCCCGAGTTTGAGTCTCGGTCCGGCACACAGTTTTAACATGCCAGAAAGTTTCACATCCTAAAATGTTTCCAAATTTACATTCAGGATATCAACATTCATATTCTGTTCGATGTGCGACAGACAGTAGGGCTTGCTTTCTGTTGCAGATTCGTCCTCCTACTTTCTAATCAATTTGCAGGTGGTATGGGGGAAACAAAGACCCGGATCAGCTTACGTTTACCGTCGTGGTCGTGAATAAGTGGTCTGAGATGAGGCACAAAACTGTTTTCCGACCTCTTTGGCCCATGAGCTCTCAGTATTCATCGAGAAGAGTCCTCTGTGGTTACCGACATCTTACTTATAGGGATTCTCACTGTAATTCAGCTAATTTTTTATCTGATGTTTCCGCGCTGGCTTAACAAACCTGTAACCAAAGTAGACTATCTTATGTGGTAAAGGAGGCAGACTACTGGACAAAACTCAAGAATATGATGAAAGTGTGGTTTTAAGGTAGCTCTTTCCATCGTGAATATTGCTCTTGCTGTACATTTCAGTCACACGACAGAAATTAAAGAGAAGAAGCAATCATAAGCAGTAGTCTGCTAATGTTTCGGGGCACCCATTACGGTGACACCGACTTCAAAGCTACGCACAGAATATGTCTGTAGCGCCGTCTTCCCTTATTATACCTCCTTGAATAATAGGAATTTTAACCCATGAAAGGAAGTCCATAACGCAAATTATAATCTCTGATCTATCAATTGTAACGATTATATAAGCAAGGTCTATAACAAATAACAAACTTTTCATTGATCAAAATTAATTAATAACACGTCGGCTGCAATCGTCAAGGTATAACACGGAGATGCAGCGCTATAGACGTAAGTTGTACGTTGCTTTGAAGCCGGCGCCATCATGTTAGTAGCCCCAAAACTTTAGCAGACTACTGCTTACAACTGCTTTCTTTTCTTAATTAAGTTCCCATGTTGACGGTTGGCAATACTCTCTTAGGATGTAAAGGTTGGCTACAGCGCGCATACAAAAGCTCTGGATTATAAGATATTGTTGTCGCGCCTCGCAGCGCACGGATTAACTAGTGGCAGTTTGGAAGCCAGTGTAGGAGCCCGCCTGCTGTGGTGTGTTGGGCGCGGGTTCGTCGCCGAGCTGCCGCACTGCCGTGTCCGCCAGCAGCGACACAGGATTTGGTATTGAGTTGATATTTTTTATAATTTGCAGCGCGCTTATTAATTTAAAGAAAAGGGGTTGTGTATCTTCGTAGCAGCAGATGGTAAATTTGATAACGATAGGGGTTGAATTCTTAAGGGAAACCACTGTTAGGCGAATAGATTAATTATTGATTTTTGTCATTGATTTCTTTTGTAATTGTCAGGCAATTGTTTCAGTATCTATTTAATTGAGAAGTATTTCAGTCTGTCTCAAGAGTTTGATTAATTTGTAATATTCCTTTAATGCCACTGGAGGCAGATTGACATACGAAGCGATTGCACAAAGAGCTTCTAGCGTTTTGTCAATTGAATCAGAAAGAATCGCTTTCAGAATACAGTTTTTGAAAAAAAGGAATTACTTGTTTGGAATATCATTTATCGAGTTTAGATTTGACGAAACCCTTCCTCTTGAATTATATGTAGTTGTAGTAAGCAGCAGCAGCAGCAGCCGCAGCAACAGCAGGAGCCGCCATACAGACCATGCATTGCACTCAGCATGAATAATAAGTTTTTTAAAGTTTTTGTTAAATAATGGAATGCAGCAAATCAATCAGTGGCAGTAGGAAGACCAAGTAAGTTATTTGTTGTGCGCAGGATCAATTAAAAAAAGAGTCTAGGCGATCTCTGTAATAGTAAAGCTAACAAGAGTACAAACACGAGATTTTCAGTAGAAAACACGAGATAAGAAGATAGAGCCCGCAACTTTCAATGTGCACACAAAGTTTGTTTTAGTTGTAACATAGTGTCAGGAAGGCATTGTGAGAAGTCTTTGTGTTCTTAAAGGGTTGTTTGATCCTGATGTACGTCGCATTTGGTCTCGCTAACGTAACTCTCTTTTTGTTACACGTTTCGAACGACAAAGAAGTATCTGATGTCGAAAGCTTTCTTCGTAATCCCACATTTTCCTTCTTACGGAATGACGAAACTGTTGTTCCGTCTCTGTCCTCTTCCCGAAAATGGTGAGAATATTTTGCCATATCTGGACGATTTGGAATATTTCCTCCTCATATCGTTGAACCAGAGTGCTCTTCGAGCTCTGTTTATAGGAAATCTGAAGTCAAATTATAGAAATAAAAGCACTACAGTAAGAGTAACCAGTGTATATTGGTTGAACGAGTCGACTTAACGAATGAAATGTGGTACCTTCTCACTATAAACTATAACGTGAATAGCTATTATACCTCTAAATGATGCTAGGGGCAATTTTTCATCACGTCTATTTTGCCAGAAGATAATATTTTTGCGCCACAAACATGGCGGATCTCGGCCTCAAGTTTATGATGTCATGACATCTCCCCTTATTATATCTTCATGGCTGCAATACATGATCTTATTGCCATAGCATTTAAATGAGTGTTGCTACTTCGTAGCTGTCGAAGATGGGGGCAAATTAGGTAGGGAACATCGCGGTATTCCGAAACTCCTTTGCGATATCTATGGTTCCACCAAATGAAGCTTGTATCTAGTCCCTTATGTGGAGCGCTTTTATTGCCAGAAGATGCAAATATGTGAAAAGTAAATTAATAGTCGCCTATAGTTTATTCGGAATAGTGATAAATACTGAGCGAGGAAAATCACTCTCGTATGCAGATTTCCGCTGATGAGCTAATTTTGAATCAGATCTAATGATTGTGTTTGGGCGTCGCTTCATATTGTAATGTCGTTCAACATGTTTGAGCAATAAAAGATTAACTGTTTGGATAAGGGGCAACACCATCATGTAAGCGTTTCACACTACACTTTTTCCTCTGAAATTAGTGATACGTTTCCGTTATTTCTTTGTGTATTTTTATACATTGTGCTATATTATCGAATGTACGGAGACTTTTCACTATACTACGCCCAAAAGCCTTCTTTAAATATCTTTGTATCACTATTCACCTTCATTATTGAGCAAAATTGAAGTTAAGATTAACATTTTAAGACACCCAAAAGTTCTTCCATGTTTCACCTGGAAAAATCTTTCTTTTTTCACCCTTTCTCTCCAATAGCTAAATTTTTCTGATGAATTATTTGTGATAATTTTCCATTCACATTTTGGCTCATTCTCTATACTGTGAATGTATTCATCTCCATAACTGCATACGAATACTTCAGTTTGATGTCATGAAAGTGAATAAACTCGTGTCTATCGGAGAACACACTGATTAATATGTCAAAAGCTGTCTTCCCCACTACTCAGTAATGGCCGCAGACTTCATACACTACTGTCCATTAAAATTGCTACACCAAGAAGAAATGCAGATGATAAACGGGTATTCATTGGACAAATATATTATACTAAAACTTACATGTGATTACATTTTCACGCAATTTGGGTGCATAGATCCTGAAAAATCAATACCCAGAACACCCACCTCTGGCCATAATAACGGCCTTGATCCGCCTGGGCATTGAGTCAAACAGGGCTTGGATGGCGTTTACAGTTACAGCTGCCCATGCAGCTTCAGCACGATACCACGGTTCATCAAGAGTAGTGACTGGCGTATTGTGACGAGCCAGTTGCTCGGCCCCCACTGACCAGACGTTTTCAATTGGTGAGAAATCTGGAGAATGTGCTGGCCAGGGCAGCAGTCGAACATTTTCTGTATCCAGAAAGTCCCGTACAGGACCTGCAACATGCGGTCGTGCATTATCCAGCTGAAATGTAGGGTTCCACAGGCATATCTGAAATGTAACGTCCACTGTTCAAAGTGCCGTCAGTGCGAACAAGAGGTGACCGAGACGTGTAACCAATGGCACCCTATATCATCACGACGGGTGATACGCCGGTATGGCGATGACGAATACACGCTTCCAATGTGCGTTCACCTCGATGTCACCAAACATGGATGCGACCATCATGATGCTGTAAACAGAACCTGGATTCATCTTAAAAAAGTGACGTTTTGCCATTCGTGCAACCAGGTTCGTCGTTGAGTACACCATCGCAGGTGCTCCTGGCTGTGATGCATCGTCGAGGGTAACCGCAGCCATGGTCTCCGAGCTGATAGTCCATGCTGCTTCAAACGTCGTCGAACTGTTCGTGCAGATCGTTGTTGTCTTGCAAACATCCCCATCTGTTGACTCAGGGATCGAGACGTGGCTGCACGATCCGTTACAGCCATGAGGATAAGATACCTGTCATCTCGACTGCTAGTGATACGAGGCCGTTGGGATCCAGCACGGCGTTCCGTATTACCCTCCTGAACCCACCGATTCAATATTCTGCTAACAGTCATTGGATCTCGACCAACGCGAGCAGCATTGTCGCGATACGATAAGCCGCAATCGCTATAGGCTACAATTCGACCTTTATGAAAGTCGGAAACGTGATGGTACGCATTTCTCCTCCTTACACGAGGCATCACAACAACGTTTCACCAGGTAACGCCGGTCAACTGCTGTTTGTGTATGAGGAATCGGTTGAAAGATTTCCTCATGTCAGTACGTTGTAGGTATCGCCACCGGCGCCAACCTTGTGTGAATGCTCTGAAAAGCTAATCATTTGCATACCACAGCATCTTATTCCTGTCGGTTAAATTTCGCGTCTGTAGCACGTCATCATCGTGGTGTAGCAATTTTAATGGCCAGTAGTGTAATATTCATCATAGGATAATATAAAATCATATAATGATTAACAAACAATCCATCCTGGATGATATCATACTACAAATTATTCGTAGTCACGATAAAGAGAACGTTACGATACGTTCATAAATTACATCTAATGAAGTGAATGTAGAAACACACTGCTTTTGATGAGCATGAATTGAGCTACTTCTTTTTAAACGAAGTTTGTTGTAGCTAATTAAGGCGTTTGCTGTGTGCATATTTCTCCCTCAGAGCGTAAGGCAATTAGAGATGCCACAGAAATTTGTTTCCTCGGAATTTAATGTTCGTAAGCCACAGAGAATTGGAAGAGAAATTGAAAATTTCCTGTTCTCTGTTTCAAAGAGAGCAAGTTAGAGAATATTCTTCGTTATGGCAGGCGACCGGCTCGGTGTTCTGTTACGCGGAGTATGTAGAGTTTCTCACTGACGAAGGGAAACGGCCAGTCGCTGATATTATTCCGGATAAAATTGTTTTTCCTGCCGTACGGAGTGTAGCGTACTTAATGGAAATGCACTGTAGCCATTAAGGAGTCAGCTGGCAGCTGCTTGCGCAGCCACCACATGGAACTCATTCGAAGCCCGTAATTAAACGCGGATACGATAGCAACTGGCCGCAGGCGCAATTTGGGGCAAACAATTATTCCGCCATTAGGGGACTGAGCGTCGCTTGTGCGGCCGCCGTCGCTATTAAGTTTTACTGTCCCTGCGAACTGTTATTGATCACAGGGGCGAATGGGCAGCACTCTCATTTTACACTTTTATCCTGCCTGTAATTAATTTAAAAAAAGTTCTCCACATATTTTTATACCTCACTCTTTCCCGTGGCCCGGTGTCCGTCGCTTTCATAATACGACAAATTTATTTCAACATTTTGGCCGAATGTCATTTTTCTGTGATACGGGCGTCATTGAACCTGAGGGATGGAAGTCATATGCGGCGTCTGTTTATAAATGTGTAATCTTTATTCTGCGTATTGTCACATTATTTACCGAAGCGAGGGAAGGAAAAGGTCTGAAAATCAAACTCAGGTTGGCTGTTGTTCCACCCGGTCGGATTCTATACAACCCTCGGACACTTTGTGAAGAGGAAATTCGGAAACAGCCCGGCATTTACCTAAGCGAGGGAAGGAAAAGTTCTGAAAATCAAGCTCAGGTTGGCTGTTGTTCCACCCGGTCGGATTCTATACAACCCTCGGACACTTTGTGAAGAGGAAATTCGGAAACAGCCCGGCATTTACCTATGCGAGGGAAGGAAAAGTTCTGAAAATCAAGCTCAGGTTGGCTGTTGTTCCACCCGGTCGGATTCTATACTACCCTCGGACACTTTGTGAAGAGGAAATTCGGAAACAGCCCGGCATTTACCTAAGCGAGGGAAGGAAAAGTTCTGAAAATCAAGCTCAGGTTGGCTGTTGTTCCACCCGGTCGGATTCTATACAACCCTCGGACACTTTGTGAAGAGGAAATTTGGAAACAGCCCGGCATTTACCTAAGCGAGGGAAGGAAAAGTTCTGAAAATCAAACTCAGGTTGGCTGTTGTTCCACCCGGTCGGATTCTATACCAGGACACTTACCAGTGGCGGACGGCCAGCATGCACTAATGTGCTACGGCACACTGCAGATGTGTGCTACACCACACTTGCTAGGTGGTAGCCTTTAAATCGGCCGCGGTCCGTTAGTATACGTCGGACTCGCGTGTCGCCAGTATCAGTGATTACAGACCGAGCGCCGACACACGGCAGGTCTAATCTAGAGAGACTCCGTAACACTCGCCCCAGTTGTACAGCCGACTTTTCGAGCGTTGGTTCACTGTCTACATACGCTCTCATTTGCAGAGACGACAGTTTAGCATAGCCTTTAGCTACGTCATTTGCTACGACCTAGCAAGGCGCCATATTCAGTTACTATAATTACTATCTTCAAGACTGTATTCTGAACAGGAATATTGTGAATCATGTACCGTCAAGAGCGACGTTTATCATTAAAGTTAAGTATCAAACTAATTACGCCCGCTTTCTGAATTCTCATTCCTTGTCATGTTCCAGACCTCACGTCAGCCTGCGTGAGCTAAAACGCGTGCATTTCGGCCTCCACTCGTAACACGATGTTGGCTCTTCTGCTAACACAAAATTAGATATCGCGCTAAAGTTATGCCATTTCTCTTCGATGCGAACCGGAAATCACACTAAAATTACTCCACTTCTATTGGAAATTGAACCAGATATTGCTCTAAAATTTATCTTCGAATGCTTGCTGGTATGCAAATGAAACGGATGAAAATATGTTTTATAGCGCTCTCTCCGCGATAAGTAGAAAGTAAAACTGAATACTGAAATCATCGTCAGCCCACTACGATCAACCCAAACAAGACACGCCCCTGTGTGTTTCCGACTGCGCATGCTCTGATGTGCTGCCACATCTTCTTGCTGTGTAGCTCACAGAAACCGGTCGGTATTTTGGTTTAAAATGGCGTAGAGCTTGAGAAATTTTTGAGGCTCCTTAGTAGTTACGGTGGCACGGCAAAGTGGTGTGAAACACAGACTAGCAATTCGTGGATCTGGGTTCGATTCTTGCTGTTATGAATTTTGATTCTGAGCAGACGACGTTCATGTGGTTCGCAACGCCTGCTCTGTTCACCGCCACTACTTGTCCACGTGGTATCAGGTCTGAAGATGGCCAGTAGCTGACCGAAACCAGTAAAATATAGGTTTATTGCGATCGAGACAGTTTACGTTCCTTTTAAAAACTTTGTTTTTCTTTTGTTCTATTTTATTACTCTCAGTGTTGAACTGTTAAGTATAAAATTTAAATATTTGTAAACAGTTCATTCTACATATGTAAAAGTAATGCATTCAGTTCAGTTATGATTATTACCTTTGTAAGTCAAAAGACAGTAGGCTAGATGATGGTAAAGAAAAGAGTAAATGAGAATATTTAGTATGAAAATATTTTCTGTAGATGACCTGCTAAACAAGCCATCTTCCAGTAGATCACAGGAGGAAAAAACTTTAAAGAGTTAGGTACAGCTATTACTAACGTAATTCTAACGACAGAGGGTGTGAGTTGAGGCTCACCGGTCTGGCTTACACAACACGGAAAATTTTGAAATACGTGCAGAATTCTTTGATCATCTTCTTAACTTCCCAGAACCAATCCATAAGCTCGAATACTCAAAATGATGGTCCAAGTAGAGATGATATAAAATGTAGACTGGAAATGGCAAGGAAAGCGTTTCTGAAGAAGAGAAATTTGTTAACATCGAGTATAGATTTAAGTGTCAGGAAGTCGTTTCTGAAAGTATTTGTATGGAGCGTAGCCATGTATGGGAGTGAAACGTGAAGGATAAATAGCTTAGACAAGAAGAGAATGGAAGCTTTCGAAATGTGGTGCTACAGAAGAATGCTCAAAATTAGATGGGTAGATCATATAACTAATGAGGAGGTATTGAATAGGATTGGGGAGAAGAGAAGTTTGTGGCACAACTTGACTAGAAGAAGGAATCGGTTGGTAGGACATGTTCTGAGGCATCAAGGGATCACAAATTTAGTATTGGAGAGAAGCGTGGAGGGTAAAAATCGTAGAGGGAGACCAAGAATACACTAAACAGATTCAGAAGGATGTAGGTTGCAGTAGGTACTGGGAGATGAAGAAGCTTGAACAGGATAGAGTATCATCAACCCAGTCTCACGACTGAAGACCGAACAACAACAACAACAACATGTTTCCATCAGATGAGGTTAAACAGCCGTAAAGTATTTTATAAAATGCGTTTTAACCATCAGCTGCTAATTGTCCTGTTAGTCATCTACCGGTTTCCGTCATTAACCATCATCCAGGATGTGGGGCACAACAGGTTAGTTAAAAACATTTAAAAACAGTTGTGGATAATTTAGATATGGTTCAGCTTCAAAAGACAGTGGGATGTTTTTAAGTAATCTGTTGTACCCTATATCCTGGGCGATGGTCAATAACTGAAGCCGGTAGATGACTAATGGAACAATAAACAGCTGATGGTTAAAATGCAGTGGTCTCGCGGTAGCGTTCTCGTTTCCTGAACAGGGGGTCCCGGGTTCAGTTCATGGGGGGGGGGGGGGGGGTCAGGATTTTCACCTGCTTCGAGATGGCTGGGTGCTGTTGTGTCGTCTTCATCATCATCATTGATCCCCATTACGGTCGTAGGAAGGGAATGGCAAACCACCTCGACTAGGACATTGCCTAGTGCGGCGATGCGCGTCTCCCGCATCGTTCCCCTACGCCCTGTCAAGGAGTATGGGACTTCACCATCATCACAAAAAATATTTCTGAAATGGTCTGCACCAAAAATAAAATAAAATAAATGCGCTAAAATTAATCTCTGAGAAAACGTGGAACACGCGAACCTCATATTACTGACTCAAAAGATGTTTGTTGCTTTTCAAAAGGCCAAAAGGCCCTTAAGCTGTTTTATAACATGAAAGTAACTCATAATAAAAAGAACTGTTTCGTTTTAGATTCCACTGGAAAAGCCTTAAAATAGAAAAGAAGAAGGAGAAACGCGTCTGGAAGGAATAAAATACAGTGCAGGAAGAAAGATGGTTTTTATTACAAAACAAATATTTCTGTTCTTGTTGCGGAGGAAGGTTTATTCCGTTAACAGAAACTATATGTAAAATAAAACTTTGTGAGCTGACGCAGGCTGCAGCCCTTTTCAAGATGCTAGAATATTTCGTCTGAGTAGGCAGTAGGAAAAAATAATTATTCAGTCTCTAAAGCTTTGCACCTAGAGTATGAGGGAGTTTTGAGGAACATCTGTCGCAACCGTACCATAGCTAAGTAGTTTAAAATACAAACTCGCTATTAGTGGACAAAGATTCAATTCTCGTTTTTACCAACCTTTATTCATGTCATTTTATTCCTGCCAACGTTAAGTTATTAATTATTCGGTTTAAATATATTTTAAAATTTCAATCTGTATACCAAAAATTAATGTATTTAATTTAGTTACCAGTACCACCCTTGTTAGGCAAAAGGCTAAATTTAACACTAACCGCCACTGCTCGTAAATTAGATCAAATGCCAGATGCTCGGCACAGTTCCTTCGTGTTTTCGAAATTCAAGGTGCTTTCTTCATTTATGCTGTGTTCTGCTATGGCTCATTTTTCTGTGTGACCTCGTCGCACACATCTGACACGTTCTTCGCTGCGTTTAGATATACAACGCTGTGTTTGCCCAATGTATTGTTTTCCTCATCCGCATGGTATGCTGTATACTCCTGGTTTGCTAAGGTTCAGCGCGTCTTTGGCAGAACCTAGGAGCTCCCTCGTCTTCGGTGGTAGTCGGAGAACGGTTTTGATATTGTATTTGCCCCGAAGTCGTGCAATTTTGGCCGAGAGCGGACCCATGTACGGAAGGAACGCGAGTCGTTTGTCCTCTTCTTCTTCAACATCTTCTTGTGGGGTTCTCACCGCTTCCTTCTTCCTTTTAGGCGCCCTGTTGATCTAAGTTTCACTGTAACCATTTCGTTGGAAGACTTCCCTCAGGTGTTGCAGCTCGGATGGTAGGCTGTCTTGTCGCAGAAGGCGCGCGCCCTACGTACCAGGGTGGCCAGAACTGTTAGTCTTTGTGCTGGATGGTGGCAGCTTGTTGCCTGAAGGTACAGGTCTGTGTGTGCCTTCTTCCTGTGTACTGCATGGCCTAGTGAACCATCTGCCTGCCTCTTAATTAACATAACAAGGAAGGGTGCATCCATTTTCCTCCATTTCCATTGTAAATTTGATGTTCGGATGGATGCTGTTGAGGTGTTCCACAAACTCATCTAGCGCCTGTTTGCCATGTCCCCACACGGCAATAGTGTCGTCGACATAGCGGAAGAAGTTGTTTGGTTTCTGTCTGGCAGTTCGATGGGCCACCTCCTTGAAATGTTCCATGTAGAGGTTTGCAATCGTAGGAGCCAATGGCGAGCCCATGGCGACACCTTCGATCTGCACGAAGAATTCCCCGTGTACTGAAAATAGGTGGTTGTTAGTGCGTGTTCGAAGAGACTGACTGTTTGTCGTTTAAAGTGCTGGGCTAAAAGTGCCAAGGAGTCTTGAAGGGGCACTTTCGTGAAAAGCGACGTCACGTCGAAACTTTGTAGTCGCATGTCCCTTAGTATTTTTACGTATTCTGCTGAGTTTCTCACATGGTGGCTGCAGCGTCCCACAAGGGGTTTGAGCAGTGCCGCTAGGTATTTAGCAAGTCCGTAACTGTGAGAGTTGGAGTCCACAATCAGTCTCAGAGGTACCTCTTCCTTATGGATCTTGGGGAGTCCATAGAGGCGTGGTATCGGTGGCACTCTAGAGTACAGCCGCTTCTTCATTGGACCAGCTAAGTCAGATTTCTTCAGCACATCTATCGTCTTTCTACTCATCGTCGGGGTTGGATACTTCTTCAGCCTCTTGTAGGCCTCATCCTGTAGCAGGAGGTTTATTTTCTGCCGGTACTCGGCAGTACTCAATAGCACTGTAGCGTTCCCTTTGTCCGCTGGTAGGACCTTTATATCAGGGTCATCTCTAAGGGACCGGAGAGCTGCACGTTCTTCCGCAGATATGTTATTTTTAGGCAATCGAATGTCTCAAAGTGGAGCGCAGATTTCGACTATATTCAGCAGGCTTTTTATTGGTCCATCGTTTGTTCATCGTAGCCCTGCTTTCTAAGAAAGAAGATTGAAAGGTAAGGTTAGTAAGAGATTGGCTGTTCTGCTTTAAGGCGTTCGTGAAGTAATGATTTTTTTCCCCTTAATGCCAAGTATTGATTTACATTTGGCGTCCACACGATAAAAGGATTTAGAGTAGAGAATGGTGTTATCTATTGAGAGAGTGTTTCAAACGGTTACGGCAGTTATTTAGAATGTTTTGGCGTCATTTCCTTTACTGTTTTCTAATGCTTTGGTGCTTCACCAAGGTAGCTTTTGGGGACATATAACGCACAAAGTTTCATAGTGAATTACATATCAGAATTACTGTCCGAAGAACCAAATATAACTAATACTTCCTCTTAATCTAGCTTCAAATTTCTATTTTGTATTTGCAAATGAAAGTAACTGCTTGCTTATCTACAAGTCATACGGTACCTGCGTCTTAACTTATTTTATACACTCCTGGAAATTGAAATAAGAACACCGTGAATTCATTGTCCCAGGAAGGGGAAACTTTATTGACACATTCCTGGGGTCAGATACATAACATGATCACACTGACAGAACCACAGGCACATAGACACAGGCAACAGAGCATGCACAATGTCGGCACTAGTACAGTGTATATCCACCTTTCGCAGCAATGCAGGCTGCTATTCTCCCATGGAGACGATCGTAGAGATGCTGGATGTAGTCCTGTGGAACGGTTTGCCATGACATTTCCACCTGGCGCCTCAGTTGGACCAGCGTTCGTGCTGGACGTGCAGACCGCATGAGACGACGCTTCATCCAGTCCCAATAATGCTCAATGGGGGACAGATCCGGAGATCTTGCTGGCCAGGGTAGTTGACTTACACCTTCTAGAGCACGTTGGGTGGCACGGGATACATGCGGACGTGCATTGTCCTGTTGGAACAGCAAGTTCCCTTGCCGGTCTAGGAATGGTAGAACGATGGGTTCGATGACGGTTTGGATGTACCGTGCACTATTCAGTGTCCCCTCGACGATCACCAGTGGTGTACGGCCAGTGTAGGAGATCGCTCCCCACACCAAGATGCCGGGTGTTGGCCCTGTGTGCCTCGGTCGTATGCAGTCCTGATTGTGGCGCTCACCTGCACGGCGCCAAACACGCATACGACCATCATTGGCACCAAGGCAGAAGCGACTCTCATCGCTGAAGACGACACGTCTCCATTCGTCCCTCCATTCACGCCTGTCGCGACACCACTGGAGGCGGGCTGCACGATGTTGGGGCGTGAGCGGAAGACGACCTAACGGTGTGCGGGACCGTAGCCCAGCTTCATGGAGACGGTTGCGAATGGTCCTCGCCGATACCCCAGGAGCAACAGTGTCCCTAATTTGCTGGGAAGTGGCGGTGCGGTCCCCTACGGCACTGCGTAGGATCCTACGGTCTTGGCGTGCATCCGTGCGTCGCTGCGGTCCGGTCCCAGGTCGACGGGCACGTGCACCTTCCGCCGACCACTGGCGACAACATCGATGTACTGTGGAGACCTCACGCCCCACGTGTTGAGCAATTCGGCGGTACGTCCACCCGGTCTCCCGCATGCCCACTATACGCCCTCGCTCAAAGTCCGTCAACTGCACATACGGTTCACGTCCACGCTGTCGCGGCATGCTACCAGTGTTAAAGACTGCGATGGAGCTCCGTATGCCACGGCAAACTGGCTGACACTGACGGCGGCGGTGCACAAATGCTGCGCAGCTAGCGCCATTCGACGGCCAACACCGTGGTTCCTGGTGTGTCCGCTGTGCCGTGCGTGTGATCATTGCTTGTACAGCCCTCTCGCAGTGTCCGGAGCAAGTATGGTGGGTCTGACACACCGGTGTCAATGTGTTCTTTTTTCCATTTCCAGGAGTGTATTAGTTGACAATTTCATCCCATAATGAGATTGTTCTTCCTCCTAGTACTGAATTTTGGATTTTTTTTATATTTATCCAGTTATTGCACTGGTACTCACGTTATATGAATATCCATTAATGGAACAGTCAGACAGCCTCATCAAGTTTGACGGTTGATTTTAGAGGCACATCTTTATCTTGAGGCAAACAACGTTCTCTTCTATTTTATCTTACTTGTCCGTGACTTTCTTAGATC
Source organism: Schistocerca cancellata (assembly GCF_023864275.1). Taxonomy (NCBI): domain Eukaryota; kingdom Metazoa; phylum Arthropoda; class Insecta; order Orthoptera; family Acrididae; genus Schistocerca; species Schistocerca cancellata. The sequence continues at coordinate 7,883,178 of NC_064630.1, forward strand.
CAAAATGCAGTACGTTGCTTCTAATCCTCCCTGTTGGCTATTTAGCTCCATTGTTTTGAAAGAGATGGTAAAAATATTGTCCTGAAAGATTACAGACCTGCAGAGGCAAAACCCCTAACGTTCTTGCAATGCAGTATAGTTTATATGATGCCTTCCACTTTTTTATGCGACCTAATTTTCTACTAGCATTTTCTTTAATCGCTTCGCGTAACAGGTTAAGCTTATTTTGCCAATTGCGCTTCAACGTCATTTTGACATCTTGTGACAGTCAGCCCGAAATGTTTCCCTTCGTCTGTTAACTGTTTGTTGCAGCCAAGTAGCATGAAAGTAATCTTTCTGCGACCCTAACAGAGCAAGCAGAGATTTATTTTGTGTTAGTCCACTTACAGTAGCAGTGGTCTTTTGCTGCACGATTAACTGGGCTCTCTGTATGAATCCGTTGTTGTTGCCTTTTACACAGAAGTCATCTGAATACGTTTAAATAACGCTCTTGACGGATTTTGCTTCATACACTCATAAACACAGCGATTACAAGTAGAACGCTTTGAAGGTGGCCGCCCGCAAACAGTTTACGTAAAGAGTGGTTCTACGTATCGTATGGTTTATTTTATGCGATATTCCCCCCATTAACTGCCCAGTCAGTTTGAACTTAGAAAATGTTACGGATATGCATTTTTTAAATCATTTGCAGGCAGGAAGCTATCGCCAAATCCCACACTCTTCCTCAATGTGACCCAAAACGTGTCGGAGAAAGAACAGTCCCAGACCCGATCCAAATCAAACTAAAAGTGCTGCTTCAGTCCTGCGCATCCATGTAAGACGCGTTATGTACCTACACTCTGCTAGAGGTTTTACCATTGTAATTCCGTTATAGCGCTATACCAGTAATTACAATCATTATCAGCACGACAAGTTTAAAATCTTAAATGATCGACGACATTGCGCGATAGTTTATCGTTGGGTGAATGAGTGTTTTTGTTATTAGCACTATTAATAACCCTGTGTTAAACGTGAAGGGAGAATTTGATTGAGTGCTGGTGGTTGAACGTCTTTTTATTTTCTAAATCAGCCATGTACCAGAAATGAAAACAGTATTCGAGTGACAAACCGTCTATGTCAGCTGCCCTTTGGCTGCAGTGGTCGGCGATTAATCTTTTTTTTTGTTTTGTTTCTGGAAATTAGTGGTGTGATCTTATGGAAGCAATCTGCTGAGGTCATCGGTCCATAAGGTTATAAACTACTTAAGGAGCTCCGGAAAGGCTCAAAATCATGAAAAGTTCAATTTTTACTTTTTTGCGTTTTCTGAATCTGCAGACTATTACCTTTTAATAGATATATAATTTATTCAATTCCGAAGACTACAACTATTTTTAAATTTTTTTTGAAATGTGTTCTACATGGGCGTGGCCCACTGTGGCGCTGTTAAACTGCTGTCAAATGGTGTTATTATTAACGTCCGTGTTCATCAGGTACATTTGAGTGATGTGAGATAAAGTATGTGTTGTGGCTAACCTGTGATGGTTCAATATATATCGCTGGTGTGATTGTCGATTGTTTCATGTTTATATACTCTGTCGTTATCTCGAAAATATTCGTAATTAATTCTGTTTCTTGAGTCTCTGTTTTGTTGAAGTATAATAATGCGTAAAAGTAAAGTTGCTGTTGCGACTTTCAATGTTGGCAACATTGTAAGGTGCAAGGTATTTAGAAATATGGGAATGAAGATAGGTTCTAACATGGTACAAGCGATGCTTGCTTTAGACAAGGAACGCCTTCGGGCTGCAGACAGGGCTGTAAAGAGTCTAGAAATACAAGCAAGAGTAAACAGGAGGAGGAACAAGAGGAAGCTGGAGGAAGAGTTTGCAGAGGATGAAGATAATCCATCCTATGGACCTGGAATGCACTAAAAAGTTAATCCAATCTTTGTCGCTCGATTCCCAAAACTTTTATTTTCTCATACAAATTACATGTTTTCTAAGGATATTCCAAACATATTTGTTTGATACTTTCAGTAAATGTTACACAGTACCTTCTGCATAATTTAACACAGCCTTTTTCCAAAAAAACTGTATATTTTTGAATATATAAATAAAAAATTGCAAAAAAATGTTGTGAATTTTAATTACAATTGAAAAAAAATCACGTTTAATAACTGAACTAAAATTTTGTAAAATCCCTGTGTTAAGTTGTAGCCCATATTCCAATAAATAATCTGTAAAAAGTTCAACTTCCTACCTCAAATACTTTGTGAGGAAAGATGTAATTTATAAGCGTTATTTTAACATTGCAAGTATAGGGCGTTCCGGAGCCCCTTAATCTAACTTACGCTAAGGACAACACACACACACATGCCCGAGGGAGGACTCGAACCTCCGAAGGGGGGGGGGGGGGGGGGGCGAGCCGCGCGGACCGTGACAAGCCTCGCCAGACCGCGCGGCTACCCCGCGTGGAATTTTTCTATCTGTGGGCATAACGCTTTCTCCTACCTACGCGTTGTCCAGTGGGGTAACCGTTGATTTTACGTTTGCTAAGAGCTAAACTGTGCGAGCTAACTAGTTTCCAGTTCCTTGCATAGCTCAGTGAAATAGCTAGCAGCCTAGTCCTTTACTGCACCAGGGTGTTGTATGTTCTGTGGCTGTAGAGTTTCGGTAATTAATTTCTGCTCAGACCTGCTATTTTCACGAATAATGTAGTACACTGAACGCACTTCGTTGACAACATCACTGAACGTTGCATGCCGTTAATCATTCGAGCACGATCGTTTGGTCCTTGTACAGACCACTCTACAGGGAGTTACAAAAAGGTACGGCCAAACTTTCAGGAAACATTCCTCACACACAAGTAAAGAAAAGATGTTATGTGGACATGTGTCCGGAAACGCGTAATTTCCATTTTAGAGCTCATTTTAGTTTCGTCAGTATGTACTGTACTTCCTCGATTCACCGCCAGTTGGCCCAATTGAAGGAACGTAATGTTGACTTCGGTGCTTGTGTTGACATGCGACTCCTTGCTCTACAGTACTAGCATCAAGCACATCAGTACGTAGCATCAACAGGCTAGTGTTCATCATTAACGTGGTTTTCCAGTCAGTGCAATGTTTACGAATGTGAAGTTGGCAGATGCCCATTTGATGTATGGATTAGCACGGGGCAATAGCCGTGGCGCGGTACGTTTGTACCGAGACAGATTTCAAGAACAAAGGTGTCCCGACAGGAAGACGTTCGAAGCAATTGATCGGCGTCTTAGGGAGCACGGAACATTCCAGCCTATGACTCGCGGCTGGGGAAGACCTAGAACGACGAGGACACCTGCAATGGACAAGGCAATTCTTCGTGCAGTTGACGATAACCCTAATGTCAGCGTCAGAGAAGTTGCTGCTGTACAAGGTAACGCTGACCACGTCACAGTATGGTGAGTGCTGCGGGAGAACCAGTTGTTTCCGTACCATGTACAGCGCGTGCAGGCACTATCAGCAGCTAATTGGCCTCCACGGGTACACTTCTGCGAATGGTTCATGTAAAAATGTGTCAATCCTCATTTCAGTGCAAATGTTCTCTTTACGGATGAGGCTTCATTCCAACGTGACCAAATTGTAAATTTTCACAATCAGCATGTGTGGGCTGACGAGAATCCGCACGCAATTGTGCAATCACGTCATCAACACAGATTTTCTGTGAACGGTTGGGCAGGCATTGTTGGTGATGTCTTGATTGGGCCTCATGTTTTTCCACCTACGCTCAATGGAGCACGTTATCACGATTTCATACGGGATACTCTACCTGTGCTGCTAGAACATGTGCCTCTACTAGTACGACACAACATGTGGTTCATGCACGATGGAGCTCCTGCATAATTCAGTCGAAGTGTTCTTACGCTTCTCAACAACAGATTCGGTGACCGATGGATTGGTAGAGGCGGACCAATTCCATGGCATCCACTGTCTCCTGACCTCAACCCTCTTGACTTTCATTTATGGGGGCATTTGAAAGCTCTTGTCTACGCAACCCCGGTACCAAATGTAGAGACTCTTCGTGCTCGTATTGTGGACGGCTGTGATACAATACGCCGTTCTCCAGGGCTGCATGAGCGCATCAGGGATTCCATGTGACGGACGGTGGATGCGTGTATCCTCGCTTACGGAGGACATTTTGAACATTTCCTGTAACAAAGTGTTTGAAGTCACGCTGGTACGTTCTGTTGCTGTGTGTTTCCATTCCGTGATTAATGTGATTTGAAGAGAAGTAATAGAATGAGCTCTAACATGGAAAGTAAGCGTTTCCGGACACATGTCCACGTAATATATTTTCTTTCTTTGTGTGTGAGGAATGTTTCCTGAAACTTTGGCCGTACCTTTTTGTAACACCCTGTATAGTCAGAAGCAATGCAATTCTTTGTGTTGTCTCTGGTGCTATTCCTCTTTGAAGAATTTCTTATACATTTCTGGAGGCTCAAATTATTCACCTGTGCCCATGATGCTAAACGATCTGTACACATAGGTAATCATCGGATACATCTATTCCAGGTATCTTCGATTGCTTGAGTCAGAGAAACATTTTGAACAACGGTACTTTCAGCCAGTACATGCGCTTGCTGTGGTACCAGTTGCACTCTTATTTACTGATCAGTGTATTATGGTGATGGTTGATCTCCATTTCAATACCTTACGACCTCTGTTAAAAATGTAGACACATATTGGCTCAAAAAGCATGTAGCATTAAATTACTGTTATGCATTATTTCTCACTGCCACTTCAGACCAAAAATTTCGGTCTCTCACGAATTCGCTTACCAAAGATTTAGTGGAGAACAGTAGAGGAAGTAGGGTCCGTGTTGTCTTCAACTTGCTGAGCTCAAGTGTCAAGACGAGGTCGAAGAGAAAGCGGACGAAACTTATTTACAGGACTGTGATTAACATGAACCATAAAGGATTACCATATTTACGGCCTCATGTACTTTATACATAATTAACTCAATCAATTTTATTACACAAGTAATTGCTGGAACATATATAACTGTTTACAGCCATGACTTGAAGTAGACGCTGCGTACTAAAGTCAGTAGGAAGTTGTTCAGCTTTTTATTGGGCTCAATGTCTTTCACCAAATTAGGAGTTACCTTTCACCCTTGTGCTCGAAACTGTCGCTCTCAGTTCCCAAGTTAATCTGGGGAAGTAGTCTGAATATAATAAAGTCTACTTCGCGACATGTCAGCGACGTGCTACAGCCAAATGTCGGGGTTGGAGGGGTAACAAAGAAAGTTTACGAGGCGCGAATGAAATTTTCACTCTGCAGCGGCGAATGCGCTTGTATGAAAGTTCCTAACAGATGAAAACTGCGTGGCAGACCCCGACTCCAATTCGAGATTTTTGTGTTTCGCGGGCAAGTGCTCTACCGACTGAGCTACCCAAGCACGACTCACGAACCGTCCTCACAGCTTTACTTCCGCCAGTACCTTGTCTCCTATCTTCCAAACTTCACAGAAGCTCTCCTGTAAAGCTTGCGAGGTAGGATATGGGGCACTGGCGAAAGTATATCTCTGAGGACGGTTCGTGGGTCGAGCTTGGAAACCTCAGTAGACTGACTTCGGAAGGGCTACAGTGTGGACGCGTGGCTGTGTTACACGTGCGGTGCAACGCTGCCCTGTGTTTGTGCGTATGTAAGCCGTTATACGCTCGAAGACTGTACTAGAAATACCACGCGACGAACCAATGCCGTAAAGCAACGTTACGGGTCGCAGCGCGGGGTAGCCAAGAGGTCTGTGGCACCGTGCCACGGTGAGCGCGTCTCCCCCCGTCGGAGGTTCTAGTCCTCCCTTGGGCATGAGTGCTTGTGTTGTCCTTAGCGTAAGTTAGTTTAAGTTAGATTAAGTAATGTTTAAGTCTAGGGACAGATGACCTCAGCAGTTTGGTCCTATAGGAACTTACTACAAAATTCCAAAATTCAAAAAAAAAAAAAAACTTTGCACGCTACCATTTCCACCGACTTTGCATGACCCAAAGCACTCGATGTGGAACGTTTCTGGTACCAGCATCGGACGTCATAGAAATACATTGTTCCATCAGCAGCAGCACACATTGTTTGTCAGCTTTTTCCGTGAATATGTTTGCATGCGTACTGCAATATAAATCATTTTGTGAACGTGCGTCACGGTACGATAAGTTTTCGACCTGACTCGGGCATCTCCCGATGAGGGCGTCCCATGGCGGCCGTGACACCACTTCGAACAATGGGTTGTAGAAAATTTTGTAACTCACGGATGAAAAACCCTTTTGTTCTAACATTCTTGATACATTTATCTTCCAAAAAATGCGATAAAAATCGAATTTTCGATCATTTTGAATGAGAACCTGCTCTGAATGCGCTGTACGAATGTAGACACGTGTCCTATGGGTGCAGTGCGTGTTTAGACGCCGTGGCGTGTTGAAGTACGCTGCGTCAGAGTGCAGCGGAATGCTTATTTACTGTGGAGTATCGTTTGAGATCAAGGGAACTGACAACAGCATTGTGACTAACATGGCTTTCTCGACGATGTTTACTTCTGAAAGGAATACGGAAAAGCCTATCCCCTCGCCATTCGTAAATGCATGATTGATGACATAAAGTTGGTTGCCGAAAAAGTGATAGGTATTCAAATTAACAAAGCTGTGAGTTGTGTATACACTGAATGTAAAAGTAACGAAATGTGACGGTGGCATAAAATCTTATGGGTCTGTCAACACACTGTTAATAACTTTCGCAGGTTTTGCTTGCGATCTGTTCAAATGGCTCTGAGCACTATGGGACTCAACTGCTGTGGTCATAAGTCCCCTAGAACTCAGAACTACTTAAACCTAAGTAACCTAAGGACAGCACACAACACCCAGCCATCACGAGGCAGAGAAAATCCCTGACCCCGCCGGGAATCGAACCCGGGAACCCGGGCGTGGGAAGCGAGAACGCTACCGGACGACCACGAGATGCGGGCGCTTGCGATCTGTGAGAGTCTGTATTTCGATGTTCGAAATGCCGCTCGAAAATATCAGAGAAGTGCAAAGTTTACGGTACTAGAGAAGAAGTGTAGTCTGAAACCTTTTTGCAAGGCAAGTTGATTAGCAATCGAATAGCAAAGTAGAATTACAAAAGCACATACCTTCTCATGTGAATATATGTGGTCGTAGGGCGTATGTTGTGTATGCGGACGTCATAGAAATACATACGTCAGCAGCGTAGTATAGGTGAAGATTATCAATGATGTCACGTGCGCCAACATCATCTGGGAGGCAAGAAGATGACTCCGCTTGTGTCACGGAGGTGGCAATGTGGGCATTGTGCCTGCCTATCATACGAGAACAGTTCGAGTTTTCGAGCTGCCTTTTGAACTACGTATTTGACAACCGTCCTCCAACCCCCAGCACGGTCCTCGACCAACTCACTGAGACACAGGCACAGTTCAAGGAATATCCTGTCCTGAATGGTGTACGACAAGGGCACAGAGCCATTATCATATACGATCACCAATCCCGCATGTGTTCGGTATGCGGAGGACATCTTCGGTCAGAATGGTAGCAGCGACAGGTCGCAGAACTACCGCCTAAGGACGTGATGCCCCACCAAACCCGACTACTCTGTCGATGACGTATGCGGCGGCGCTTGCCGCTGTCGCTGCTGCACTGAAGCCCACCGCTTAGGCACCCCAGCCGGCAGCAGACGTCACAAAGGGATCGTCCGAACGACGCGAAAAGACAAGTAGACGAGGAAGCCTGCACACGGCAGCTTCCTCCACCTCACACCACGACTGGTCAAGCCACTGTGTCCGCACTTGGATCGCTTGTGGTGCCGATGGAAACTTTCGAACCTAGACGGCGGAACTCATAGGAGCTATCTGACGCAGAAGTACATTTTCGCAAGCAACGTCCGACGCGGTGGCGCAAGCGGAGGCCCACGTCGATACCCGAAACCAGTCACATTCCCTCGCCCAAGAATGATGACACACGTGCGGACGACGCCCACCTCCTGATGTGAGCTGACGGCGACAGTGACGGACAACCTTACACAACAATCACTCCAGCGCCCATCCCCTGCGTAGAGAGCGTAACGGACAACGCGCAGGGGTACACAGTTGTCTCCCCACTAACATCGTATTACCAGTACCTCACAGGGGGGTGGCGATATGGACACCGTACATTCCTGCGCTGCTGTGGCGTGGGGAGATGACGAATAAGATGCGTCGGTGATCACTCTGGGGTCGACACACCCACTTAGCCCTACCGACCAATGACTTACAAGTGTGCCCCATGCAGTTGGACTGGGTGGGGTAACGTCACCCATTGACTACATCCATAGCAATGGTGGATCTCTCTCAGTGACCCCGCAACAAGCATGCAGAGCGGCTACCGTGATTCTCAGCACGGTGAAGATACGACCACTCGGAAACATGATTCGCATATCAGATTTCAACATTTGCCCTGTTAAAAGAGGTGCATATTGCGACGATTCTGGATATCTACGGATACGACTTGTACCGCTCTGATGGTTGTCAGGGTAAGTGTTGCGTGCTGATCTAATGGTACATTTGACAGGGGCTACCGGTCTCAGATGTCAACATACTCCCATCCACAAGAGGCATGGCCATTACCATATTTAGAATGCATGTCGTCAATCTATGTGCTCCATCAGGCACACCCAAGCAACATAAACGTTCTGTTTTTTAATCCATTGACATCTCCACCCCCCTATTCCTTGGCCGTTGTGACCACACGATAATTGACGGCGACCTTAGCTGAGCATTCCATCCGAAAGACCAACATCCCAGCTGTTCACTATTCCCAGTCCTACATACATTTGTGGAAGATCTCCGCCTTATTGGCGCATGCGAGAAGATACACAGCGACGCCCCCGGACACACACATCTTACAAGCCATTCCTTATGCAAGCCAGATCCCGTCTACGTGTCTGACACGTTCCTGCCCGGCGTGCTCGCCGGGGAACAAAGGGCGTTCGACTTTTCCAGCTACTGCGCGCTCACCAGCTCCAGCTCCGTCCTACTCCCACCACAGTCAGTCTGGCACAGCCGTGGGATGGGGAAGCTTAACGCGTCCCTCCTCTGTGTTCCGTTTGGTCCACAGCGCATCGCGGTGATGTGGACTTCCTGTGAGTGCCCACTTCTACACTGATGTGGTGACTCAGCTGTGCCAAACAGCACATCATGGGGCACTTGGTGCAATGTGGGAGATAACTGACTGTGTGTCCTTATGACACCATGAATTATTATTAAACTGTGCTGTGGAATCTCGACTATCGGCCTCCGTAGCCTCAAGTGCACAGGGAACGACAACACATTAAGTACTGTAACAGTTGTGATAATGTAACACTTCTGTCACTAAATGTAACTGGGTTTTCTCTTTTGATGCTGTCAATTGTCAGGATGAGCATTATAAAACATTCTGTCAGGGTGAAAATATTAAATAAATTAACTTTTCTCTCATAACAACATGTGGGAAGGATGGGTTCTTCCTTGGCTCGGGTATGAGGTGGAATGAAACAGCACTTTTACATAAGATAACTTTTATTGCAAGTTTCGTACAACTGTATCTTACTGGATGTTCTGGTTCGGAGAACGGCAGCTGTGTCGTTTGCGTAGCCTTCTGCTGCGGCGGCGGCGGCGTCTGATTACGCTTAGCGGTGTGTATCTCGTGTCGCCGTCTCGCCCAGCCGACTGGAGACACGCAGCGCGAGGTGGCCCGTTTAATTACTGCGAGCGAAGTCGTGCATCGGATGGTGATACCTTGGATGTGGCGTCCCAGTGTTTCTCTTCTCTAAGCGGGCGCGTGTGTTGTGCGTCGGCCAGCGGAGCGGCGCGGCGGGGGAAGGCCAGTGTCCCGGACTCGAACAACGGACTCCCGCTTGCCGGTCTTCGGCTGTCAGATCTTCATCCCAGCTCACAGGTGACTGCTGATTTGAGTCCGTCTCCTTCCCGTCCTCACGAGTCACCCGGGTACGTAAAAATCAGACTTCAGATACCTTTTAACTTCTGTCTTCTGGCGCCGAGGCTGCTGCTTGCTATTCCATTACAGCGGCGGACTTGGTGCGTCTGTGCATGTAGTCTCTTCTTGCATGACGGTCTTCAGCACCGAAACTGACTGAAAACTACTGCTACGCTTCTTCACTTCTTCGTCTTCTTCGTCTCTCGTTTTCGTCTCCGTCTCCGTCTCTCGTCTCCGTCTCCGTCTCTCGTCTCCGTCTCCGTCTCTCGTCTCCGTCTCCGTCTCTCGTCTCCGTCTGTCGGGCCCACTGCGTCTCGCGTATTTATTCATATCAGTTCACTGGAGGTGAACGACTTTACGGTCATTGCCTCTTCTGTCACGTTGAAAAGCTTCTCGAAGAATCTTCTTAACGTCGGTCATTGGCTCTTGGGATGTAGGCGAGGGCCTTTGCTCACATGTGACAACTGAGAAACACGTGAGCCGGTCGGGCGATGCCCTGACGGCTGAATCGACAGCGCCTGCTTATGTGGAACTTGCTGACTTCACGGTCATTGTCTCTTCTGTTCTGCTGTTCTGCCCGCTGAATGCCAGTATGTAACTCTCTAAACTAAACCAAGTTTTTCATTTATATTCTAATTTCTACTTCACCTTCATTTCACTAATTTATTTACTTAAGTACCACTCAACACAAGTGTGCCCCATGCAGTTGGACTGGGTGGGGGTGGGGGTAACTTCACCCATTGACTACATCCATCTCTCTCAGTGACCCCGCAACAAGCATGCAGATTGGCCACACTCAGTGATTCTCAGCACGGTGAAGATACGACCACTCGGAAACATGATTCGCGTATCAGATTTCAACATTTGCCCTGTTACAAGAGGTGCATATTGCGACGATTCTGGATATCTACGGATACGACTTGTACCGCTCTGTTGGTTGTCAGGGTGAGTGTTGTGTGCCGATCTAATGGTACATCTGACAGGGGCTACCGGTCACAGATGTCAACATACTCCCATCCACAAGAGGCATGGCCATTACCATATTTAGAATGCATGTCGTCAATCTATGTGCTCCATCAGGCATACCCAAGCAACATAATCGTTCTGTTTTTTAATCCATTGACATCTCCCTCCCCCCTATTCCTTGGCCGTTGTGACCACACTATAACTGACGGCGACCTTAGCTGAGCATTGCATCCGAAAGACCAACATCCCAGCTGTTCACTATTCCCAGTCCTACATACAGTTGTGGAAGAACTCCGCCTTATTGGCGCATGCGAGAAGATACACAGCGACGCCCCCGGACACACACATCTTACAAGCCATTCCATATGCAAGACAGATCCCGTCTACGTGTCTGACACGTTCCTGCCCGGCGTGCTCACCGGGGAACAAAGGGCGTTCGCCTTTTCCAACTACTGCGCGCTCACCAGCTCCAGCTCCCTCCTACTCCCACCACAGTCAGTCTGGCACAGTCGTGGGATGGGGAAGCTTAACTCGTCCCTCCTCTGTGTCCCGTTTGGTCCACAGCGCGTCGCAGTGATGTGGACTTCCTGTGAGTGTCCACTTCTACACTGATGTGGTGACTCAGCTGTGCCAAACAGCACATCATGGGGCACTTGGTCCAATGTGGGAGAGAACTGACTGTGTGTCCCTATGACACCACGAATTATTATTAAAGCCGGCCGCGGTTCTAGGCGCTGCAGTCCGGAACCGCGGGACTGCTACGGTCGCAGATTCGAATCCTGCCTCGGGCATGGATGTGTGTGATGTCCTTAGGTTAGTTAGGTTTAAGTAGTTCTAAGTTCTAGGGGACTGATGACCTAAGATGTTAAGTCCCATAGTGCTCAGAGCCTTTTGAACCATTTTTTGAATTATTATTAAACTGTGCTGTGGAAACTCGACTGTCGACCTCCGTAGCCTCAAGTGCGCAGGGAACGACAACACATCAAGTACAAGCCGCTTTCATTGACACGCAATAAGCTGCAGGGGATGGTGGTGAAATCACACAGACAGGATTTTGCGCCCGAGGAAATACCATCTGTGCCCCACACCACATCTGATTGTCATCGTCATTAACAGCTTATAACCACCATCCTCATGCAAGACGGCAGTCGTATCAATACACAGGTGACTATTGTCCCTACCTTTACTGACCTTACAAGATTACACTGGTGTTGCTGTATGACCAGAAAGACCACAGGTGACTAGGAATTTACACCCTGACAGCGGTCACCTAACTAGTAAGCCTTCCACTTGTCTACCTATGCCATGCGTCTGCTAAATTGATTTTGCCCTTCGATAGTGACTGTTGTTGTCAGCCTGCATTAGAAGTTATCACTTCTATCAGAATCTAAATGAACCTGAATGCTGAATAATTAAATTAAATTATGGCCCCGTCTTTGTTGTATTAAATTTTTGATGGATGATTGATATATCAACATGGGTTGATATTTTATACAAGATTATGAAAAACAGTTAAGCTTTATGACAAATAAATCATGAACTTTTGGAAATACATATAGACGCAACAAATAGTTAACAATCCAATGGATGGCGATTGGTTAGCAAAGACTGAAGTTTATCTGATTAAACTATTTACTCTGACTCAGGACACGCATAAAGCAACCTGACAGTTAACACATTGATGGTTCAAATGGCTCTGAGCACTATGAGACTTAACTTCTAAGGTCATCAGTCCCCTAGAACTTAGAACTACTTAAACCTAACTAACCTAAGGACATCACACACATCCATGCCCGAGGCAGGATTCGAACCTGCGACCGTAGAGGCCGTGCGGTTCCAGACTGTAGCGCCTTTAACTGCTTGGCCACCACGGCCGGCAACACATTGATGAATTTATTCTACACAGAAGATATACTACATTGGTTGACGGAGGAGATAGAGAAGATCCAAAGAAGAGCGGCGCGTTTCGTCACAGGGTTATTTGGTAACCGTGATAGCGTTACGGAGATGTTTAACAAACTCAAGTGGCAGACTCTGCAAGAGAGGCGCTCTGCATCGCGGTGTAGCTTGCTCGCCATGTTTCGAGAGGGTGCGTTTCTGGATGAGGTATCGAATATATTGCTTCCCCCTACTTATACCTCCCGAGGAGATCACGAATGTAAAATTAGAGAGATTAGAGCGCGCACGGAGGCTTTCAGACAGTCGTTCTTCCCGCGAACCATACGCGACTGGGACAGGAAAGGGAGGTAATGACAGTGGCACGTAAAGTGCCCTCCGCCACACACCGTTGGGTGGCTTGCGGAGTATAAATGTAGATATAGGTGTTGCTGAGAACAAACGGCGAAACTGTGATTCTGTTTACCCAAACAAGCCGAAGCAGGAATGTAATAATCCTTTCTCGATGCGTGGCGCTGTCTTAGGAGATGGTAATGGTAGAAGAGTCGCAGAGTAGCGATGTGCGACACCAGCAATTCATTACCGTTAGCACGAAATATGCAAAGTCATGGATGGCGATCTGTTAGAAAAATCTTAATTAGTTTCTAATGGAGCCCTGAAATCTAGGCAGATTCCAGCGTACGACACTCCCAATCGATGATCTGCGCACCACGAGTTGCGCGGCCTGAAGACGGACACACAGTTTCTAACCGTACGTCAGCTCCATATGACGTTTGACCGATTCTTTTAACTAACTGATGTGGGAAGAGTCTGGGTCTCTACACTTTCATGAAATTTGGAAATTTGTGGTAAGGTCCTATGGGACCAACTGCTGACGTCATCTGTATCTAGGCTTACATACTACTTAATCTAACTTAAACTAACTTACGCTAGGGAAAACACACCCACCCATGCCCGAGGGAGAACTCGAACCTTCGATGGGGGTAGCCGCGCAAACCGTGGAAAGCCCCCCCCCCCCCCCCCCATGATCACGCGGCTACCCCGCGTGACGCTTTTCTTACTGTGTTAAAATATTAACTTAATATAATAGATTATAAAGAGTCGATTATAAAAGTTTTTTAAATCCTTCAATTCGGTCAGTCAATACTAATATTATAAATGTGAAAATAACTATGTCATTTACGCTTTCATGAATAAATCACTGATCCTGAGAAGTAAACTGTTCTCAGAGATCTACTTTGCGAAAGTTCAACCGTGAATTTCGATTGTTTAAACTCAAAAGAACACGTCTTACTTTCACATTTAACGATAGTAGCCACGTCAGAGTTTGGCTACAAACATCAACACAACATGTAACACGAAAGCTCATTTAAATAAGTTCGAGACTAATTAAGGAAAAGGCTACAGTTTTGTTCAGTTATAATTGAAAGAGCTGAATAAACTCGCTTTTGGCAATGGGAATGCAGCTACATGACGCCTTATTAAATGCAAACAGAGTTTACTTCATTCTTCCAGAAGTGCTAGTTCTGCAAGGTTCGCAGGAGAGCTTCTGTGTAGTTTGGAAGATAGGAGACGAGGTACTGGCGGATTTAAAGCTGTGAGGACGGGGCGTGAGTCGTGCTTGGGTAGCTCAGGTGGTAGAGCACTTGCCCGCGAAGGGCAAAGTTCCCGAGTTCGAGTCTCGGTCCGGCACACAGTTTTAATCTGCCAGGAAGTTTCACAGTTTACGTAGTTGACAGCTGTCAAAGTCGAACTCTCCGCCGGTAGCGTGCCTAGCGCCAATAACGAGCGAACAGTTGTGCTATGATTGGTCGGTGCCCTGAATTTAATGGTGGTTGCCGCACCTTACCTGGGCTGCCACATACCACAAACAAAAGAAATAAATAACCCTGATAAAATGGAGCTCACATACACTATAAGAATAAGTAAAAACACATGCAATAACAGCTAAAATTAAAGAAATGAGACGGAGGAAAGAAACAGCAATAACTATTGTTAAGGGTGGCCTCAACATTGTCAAGAGTGAATTACTAACACACTTTAAGAAATCGCCTTTCCTTTGAATTAAAGTAAATAGTGATAAAGGTAAGTTACAAAAGGAAAAGGAATCACAATTTCAACTTTTTGAACTGATTCGAGTCTTTATAGGGGAAGAGTGCTTGTCACTGCAGCTTATCTGTTTGTATACGATGCGTCGTGACGTCAGCGGCTGCTCGTTCGCTGGTGCTGGTGGTGTAATTAATGTACGTTGATCAGTCATGAAATTACCATGGAGACATCCTCTTGCTTAGCAAATGATTCAGCTGACAGTAATATTATCCCCCGCCTAATTAATTTGCCCCTCCCCCACCCCCCTATGAACCATGGACCTTGCCGTAGGTGGGGAGGCTTGCGTGCCTCAGCGATACAGATAGCCGTACCGTAGGTGCAACCACAACGGAGGGGTATCTGCTGAGAGGCCAGACAAACGTGTGGTTCCTGAAGAGGGGCAGCAGCCTTTTCAGTAGTTGCAAGGGCAACAGTCTGGATGATTGACTGATCTGGCCTTGTAACACTAACCAAAACGGCCTTGCTGTGCTGGTACTGCGAACAGCTGAAAGAATGGGGAAACTACGGCCGTAATTTTTCCCGAGGGCATGCAACTTTGCTGTATGGTTAAATGATGATGGCGTCCTCTTGGGTAAAATATTTCGGAGGAAAAATAGTACCCCATTCGGATCTCCTGGCGGGGACTACTCAAGAGGATGTCGTTATCAGGAGAAAGAAAACTGGCGTTCTACGGATCGGAGCGTGGAATGTCAGATCCCTTAATCAGGCAGGTAGGTTAGATAATTTAAAAAGGGAAATGGATAAGTTAAAGTTAGATATAGTGGGAATTAATGACGTTCGGTGGCAGGAGGAACAAGACTTCGGGTCAGGTGACTACAGGGTTATAAACACAAACGCAAATAGGGGTAATGCAGGAGTAGCTTTAATAGTGAATAGGAAAATAGGAATGCGGGTAAGCTACTACAAACAGCATAGTGAACGCATTATTGCGGCAAAGATAGATACGAAGCCCACTCCTACTACAAAAGTACAAGTTTATATGCCAACTAGCTCTGCAGATGACGAAGAAATGTATGATGAAATAAAAGAAATTATTCAGATAGTGACGAAAATTTAATAGTCTGGGTGACTGGAATTCGGTAGTAGGAAAAGGGAGAGAGGGAAATGTAGTATGTGAATATGGATTGGGGCTAAGAAATGAAAGAGGAAGCCGCCTGGTAGAATTTTGCATAGAGCATAATTTAATCATAGCTAACACTTGGTTCAAGAATCATAAAAGAAGGTTGTATACGTGGAATAATCCTGGAGATACCAAAAGGTATCAGATAGATTATATAATGGTAAGACAGAGATTTAGGAACCAGGTTTAAAATTGTAAAACATTTCCAGGAGCAGATGTGATCTGTAGATTAAAACTGAAGAAACTGCAAAAAGTTGGGAATTTAAGGAGATGGGACCTGGATAAACTAACTAAACCAGAGGTTGTACAGAGTTTCAGGGAGAGCATTAGGGAACAGGAATGGGGGAAAGAAATACAGTAGAAGACGAATGGGTAGCTCGGAGGGATGAAGTGCTCCCTGCCGCCGTTGGATAAGCAGATGCAGCAGCAAATCGTATACTCCTAGCTCGCTCATTTGTTACATAGTTTAATTCTTAATTTCTTTGCGTGTTTTTGGTACTTGCATTGTTTAATTCATAAATTTCGTGCGTATTATAGTATTTGAGAGTTGTAGCATCGCGTTTTAGTACCTGAATAGTGTAAAATCGCGTAGTCTCCTACCGCCGCCGAGCAGTGTGTCAGCAGTGCACAAGTGGCAGCATTACTGCATTTACTAGGCAATCTTGTATTTTAATAACCGTTTAAATTTTGTGTCGATTTGTTTGCGCTCTCTGTAGAGTAGTTCAGAGGTTCTTTGCACAACAGTTTTTAGCATGGGTAGGGACTGCAACTGCTGTGTTCGGATGCAGGCTGAGTTGGCATCCCTTCGCTCCCAGCTTCAGGCAGTGTTCGCTTCGGTCACACAGCTTGAGGCTGTTGCCAATGGGCATCACTGTGGGGATCCGGATGGGCGTTTGTCAGGGACGGCCTGCTCGTCCCACGCATCCCCCGATCGGACTACGACTGTGGTTGCCCGGGATACTGCCCGCATTGAGGCTGATCCCTCACCTGTGGTAGAGTGGGAGGTCGTCTCAAGGTGTGGCAGGGGGCGAAAGACATTCCGGAGGGCTGAACGGAAGGCCTCTCCAGTTTGTCTGACGAACCGGTTTCAGGCTCTGTCTCAGGCTGATACTGATCTTCCGCCTGACATTGCTGCTTGTCTTGTTCCAGAGGTTGCCCCTCAGTCTGCAAGATCCGGGCGGTCGCAGAGGGTGGGCATACTGGTAGTTGGGAGCTCCAACGTCAGGCGCGTAATGGGGCCCCTTAGGGATATGGCAGCAAGGGAAGGGAAGAAAACCAAAGTGCACTCCGTGTGGGAGTCATTCCAGATGTGGAAAGGGTCCTTCCGGATGCCATGAAGGGTACAGGGTGCACCCATCTGCAGGTGGTCGCTCATGTCGGCACCAATGATGTGTGTCGCTATGGATCGGAGGAAATCCTCTCTGGCTTCCGGCGGCTATCTGATTTGGTGAAGACTGCCAGTCTCGCTAGCGGGATGAAAGCAGAGCTCACCATCTGCAGCATCGTCGACAGGACTGACCGCGGACCTTTGGTACAGAGCTGAGTGGAGGGTCTGAATCAGAGGCTGAGACGGTTCTGCGACCGTGTGGGCTGCAGATTCCTCGACTTCCGCCATAGGGTGCTGGGGTTTCGGGTTCCGCTGGATAGGTCAGGAGTCCACTACACGCAACAAGCGGCTACACGGGTAGCAGGGGTTGTGTGGCGTGGGCTGGGCGGTTTTTTAGGTTAGATGGCCTTGGGCAAGTACTAAAAGGGCAACAGCCTCAACGGGTGCGGGGCATAGTCAGGACATGCGGGGACCAAGCAGCAATGGGTATAGTAATTGTAAACTGTCGAAGCTGCGTTGATAAAGTACCGGAACTTCAAGCGCTGATAGAAAGCACCGAAGCTGAAATCGTTATAGGTACAGAAAGCTGGCTGAAGCCAGAGACAAATTCTGCCGAAATTTTTACAAAGGTACAGACGGTGTTTAGAAAGGATAGATTGCATGCAACCGGTGTTGGAGTGTTCGTCGCTGTTAGTAGTAGTTTATCCTGTAGTAAAGTAGAAGTGGATAGTTCCTGTGAATTATTATGGGTGGAGGTTACACTCAACAACCGAGCTAGGTTAATAATTGGCTCCTTTAACCGACCCCCCGACTCAGCAGCATTAGTGGCAGAAGAACTGAGAGAAAACTTGGAATACATTTCACATAAATTTTCTCAGCATGTTATAGTCTTAGGTGGAGATTTCAATTTACCAGATATAGATTGGGACACTCAGATGTTTAGGACGGGTGGTAGGGACAGAGCATCGAGTGACATTATACTGAGTGCACTATCCGAAAATTACCTCGAGCAATTAAACAGAGAACCGACTCGTGGAGATAACGTCTTGGACCTACTGATAACAAACAGACCCGAACTTTTCGACTCTGTAAGTGCAGAACAGGGAATCAGTGACCGTAAGGCCGTTGCAGCATCCCTGAATATGGAAGTTAATAGGAATATAAAAAAGGGAGGAAGGTTTATCTGTTTAGCAAGAGTAATAGAAGGCAGATTTCAGACTACCTAACAGATCAAAACGAAAATTTCTGTTCCGACGCTGACAATGTTGAGTGTTTATGGAAAAAGTTCAAGGCAATCGTAAAATGCGTTTTAGACAGATACGTGCCGAGTAAAACTGTGAGGGACGGGAAAAACCCACCGTGGTACAACAACAAAGTTAGGAAACTACTGCAAAAGCAAAGAGAGCTTCACTCCGTGTTTAAACGCAGCCAAAACCTCTCAGACAAACAGAAGCTAAACGATGTCAAAGTTAGCGTAAGGAGGGCTATGCGTGAAGCGTTCAGTGAATTCGAAAGTAAAATACTAGGCACCGACTTGACAGACAATCCTAGGAAGTTCTGGTCTTACGTTAAATCAGTAAGTGGCTCGAAACAGCATGTCCAGACACTCCAGGAAGATGATGGCATTGAAACAGAGGATGACAAGCGTAAAGCTGAAATACTAAACACCTTTTTCCAAAGCTGTTTCACAGAGGAAGACCGCAGTGCAGTTTCTTCTCTAAATCCTCGCACAAACGAAAAAATGGCTGACATCGAAATAAGTGTCCAAGGAATAGAAAAGCAACTGGAATCACTCAACAGAGGAAAGTCCACTGGACCTGACGGGATACCAATTCAATTCTACACAGAGTACGCGAAAGAACTTGCCCCCTTTCTAACAGCTGTGTACCGCAAGTCTCTAGAGGAACGGAAGGTTCCAAATGATTGGAAAAGAGCACAGGTAGTCCCAGTCTTCAAGAAGGGTCGTCGAGCAGATGCGCAAAACTATAGACCTATATCTCTGACGTCGATCTGTTGTAGAATTTTAGAACATGTTTTTTGCTCGAGTATCATGTCGTTTTTGGAAACTCAGAATCTACTATGTAGGAATCAACATGGATTCCGGAAACAGCGGTCGTGTGAGACCCAACTCGCTTTATTTGTTCATGAGACCCAGAAAATATTAGATACAGGCTCCCAGGTAGATGCTATTTTTCTTGATTTCCGGAAGGCGTTCGATACAGTTCCGCACTGTCGCCTGATAAACGAAGTAAGAGCCTACGGAATATCAGACCACCTGTGTGGCTGGATTGAAGAGTTTTTAGCAAACAGAACACAGCATGTTGTTATCAACGGAGAGACGTCTACAGACGTTAAAGTAACCTCTGGCGTGCCACAGGGGAGTGGTATGGGACCCTTGCTTTTCACAATATATATAAATGACCTAGTAGATAGTGTCGGAAGTTCCATGCGGCTTTTCGCGGATGATGCTGTAGTATACAGAGAAGTTGCAGCATTAGAAAATTGTAGCGAAATGCAGGAAGATCTGCAGCGGATAGGCACTTGGAGCAGGGACTGACAACTGACCCTTAACATAGACAAATGTAATGTATTGCGAATACATAGAAAGAAGGATCCTTTATTGTATGATTATATGATAGCGGAACAAACACTGGTAGCAGTTACTTCTGTAAAATATCTGGGAGTATGCGTGCGGAACGATTTGAAGTGTAATGCTCATATAAAATAAATTGTTGGTAAGGCGGGTACCAGGTTGAGATTCATTGGGAGAGTTCTGAGAAAATGTAGTCCATCAACAAAGGAGGTGGCTTACAAAACACTCGTTCGACCTATACTAGAGTATTGCTCATCAGTGTGGGATCCGTACCAGATCGGGTTGACGGAGGAGATAGAGAAGATCCAAAGAAGAGCGGCGCGTTTCGTCTCAGGGTTATTTGGTAACCGTGATAGCGTTAATGAGATGTTTAACAAACTCAAGTGGCAGACTCTGCAAGAGAGACGCTCTGCATCGCGGTGTAGCTTGCTCGCCAGGTTTCGAAAGGGTGCGTTTCTGGATGAGGTATCGAATATATTGCTTCCCCCTACTTATACCTCCCGAGGAGATCACTAATGTAAAATTAGAGGGATTAGAGCGCGCACAGAGGCTTTCAGACAGTCGTTCTTTCCGCGAACTATACGCGACTGGAACAGAATAGGGAGGTAATGACAGTGGCACGTAAAGTGCCCTCCGCCACACACCGTTGGGTGGCTTGCGGAGTATAAATGTAGATGTAGTGAAGGCAGCAGAGGATCAAGTGGGTAAAAAGACGAGGGCTAGGAGAAATCCTTGGGTAAAAGAAGATATATTGAATTTAATTGATGAAAGGAGAAAATATAAAAAATGCAGTAAATGAAGCAGGCAAAAAGGAATACAAACGTTTCAAAAATGAGATCGACAGGAAGTGCAAAATTGCTAAGCAGGGATGGCTAGAGGACAAATGTAAGGATGTAGAAGCGTATCTCACTAGGGGTAAGATAGATACTGCCCACAGGAAAATTAAGGAGACCTTTGGAGAAAGGAGAAGCACTTGCGTGAATATCAAGAACTCTGATGGAAACCCAGTTCTAAGCAAAGAAGTAAAAGCAGAAAGGTGGAAGGAGTATATAGAGGGTCTATGCAAGGGCGATATACTTGATGACAATATTATGGAAATGGAAGAGGATGTAGATGAATATGAAATGGGAGATACGATACTGCGTGAAGAGTTTGACAGAGCACTGAAAGACCTAAATCGAAAGAAGGACCCGGGAGTAGCCAACATTCCATTAGAACTACTGACAGCCGTGGGAGAGTCAGGCCTGACAAAACTCTACCATCTGGTGAGTTAGATATATGAGACAGGCGAAATACCCTCAGACTTCAAGAACAATATAACAAATACAATCCCAAATAAAGCAGGTGTTGACAGATTTGAAAATTACCGAACTATCAGTTTAATAAGTCACAGCTGCAAAATACTAACGCGAATTCTTTACAGACGAATGGAGAAAGTAGTAGAAGCCGATCTCGGGGAAGATCAGTTTGGATTCCGTAGAAATGTAGGAATACGTGAGGCAATACTGATCCTACGACTTATCTTAGAAGCTAGATTAAGGAAGGGCAAACCTACGTTTCTAGCATTTGTAGACTTAGAGAAAGCTTTTGGAAATGTTGACTGGAATACTGTCTTTCAAATTCTGAAGGTGGCACGGGTAAAATACAGGGAGCGAAAGGCTAATTACTGTTGTGAATTGGCAGGAGCCAATTCACGGGATTTGGAGGAAGCCGAAAGGCACTCGTTAAGCTCACGCAGGCTGGCGTGAGGTCTGGAACAGGAAAATGTAATTAATATAGCCAATAAGGTACGTCGCTGCTGGAATACTTAACTTTAATCCATAATTGGTGTACATCGGTCTGACTGTACAGGCATGACAAGATTAATAGCAATTGATATTGGCGCCTTTCTAGGTCATAGCAAATGACGTAGCTGAAGGCTATGCTAACTATCGTCTCGGCAAATGAGAGCGTAATTTTTCAGTGAACCATCGCTAGCAAAGTCGGCTGTACAACTGGGGCGAGTGCTAGGACGTCTCTCTAGACCTGCCGTGTGGCGGCGCTCGGTCTGCAATCACTGACAGTGGCGACACGCGGGTCCGTCGTATACTAGCGGACCGCGGCCGATTTAAAGGCTACCACCTAGCAAGTGTGGTGTCTCGCGGTGACACCACATTTACAATTTGTGCAGAAACCAGATGGCAGTTATAAGGGTCAAGGGGTATGAAAAGGAAGCAGTGGTTGGGAAGGTAGTGAGACAGGGTTGTAGTCTCTCCCCGATGTTATTCAATGTGTATATTGAGCAAGCAGTGAAGGAAACAAGGTATTAAAATCCATGGAGAAGAAATAAAAACTTTGAGGTTCGCCGATGACATTGTAATTCTGTCAGAGACAGCAAACTACTTGGAAGAGCAGTTGAACGGAATGGGGAGTGTCTTGAAAGGAGGATATATGATGAACATCAACAAAAGCAAAACGAGGATAATGGAATGTAGTCGAATAAAGTCGGGTGATGCTGAGGGAATTAGATTAGGAAATGAGACAAAGTAGTAAAGGAGTTTTGCTATTTGGGGAGCAAAATAACTGATGATGGTCGAAGTAGAGAGGATATAAAATGTAGACTGGCAATGGCAAGGAAAGCGTTTCTGAAGAAGAAAAATTTGTTAACATCGAGTATAGATTCAGGTGTCAGGAAGTCATTTTTGAAAGTATTTGTATGGAGTGTAGCCATGTATGGAAGTGAAACATGGACGACAAATAGTTTGGACAAGAAGAGAATAGAAGCTTTCGAAATGTGGTGCTACAGAAGAATGCTGAAGAGTAGATGGGTAGACCACATAACTAATGAGGAAGTATTGAATAGGATTGGGGAGAAGAGAAGTTTGTGGCACAACTTGACTTGAAGAAGGGATCGGTTGGTAGGACATGTTCTGAGGCATCAAGGGATCACCAATTTAGTATTGGTGGGCAGCGTGGAGGGTAAAAATCGTAGAGGGAGACCAAGAGATGAATACACTAAGCAGATTCAGAAGGATGTAGGTTGCGTAGGTTGCGGTAGGTACTGGGAGATGAAGAAGCTTGCACGGGGTAGAGTAGCATGGAGAGCCGCATCAAACCAGTCTCAGGACTGAAGACCACAACAACAACAACAACAATTAATTTGCTCACAGGCCGGTGAGAAGTCGTTGTTCTTGTGTATATCCAGGTTCGTATGTGCTCGTCAGTGACGTCTGTCCCACCCTCGACTCCGTGATCAACGTTCCGTAAATAGTTTTAAAACAGTTTTAGCAAACACCATCATGAATTTACAGTTCTGGTGAAAACAGTGCGACTGGCCAA
This sequence comes from Schistocerca cancellata, assembly GCF_023864275.1. Taxonomy (NCBI): domain Eukaryota; kingdom Metazoa; phylum Arthropoda; class Insecta; order Orthoptera; family Acrididae; genus Schistocerca; species Schistocerca cancellata. Next base: position 7,906,467 of record NC_064630.1, read on the forward strand.
AATTAGTTTACATCAGAAGTAACCCTGTTTTTGCAAACACGACCACGAATTTACAGTTCTGACGAAGATTGTGTGACACCTGAAAATCAGTTTGCAGGTCTCCACGTCTACAGTTAATGTTTTAGCTAGCGCGGCAGCCCATTAATTTGCACACGACGCAATAAATTCAAAGTACGTTAGTTCGTGCACTTGGATAGCTGAAAATAATTCAGTTGTCACAATAACAATCATATCCCCCTCGCTTAAGCGCTGTTACTGCTGTTTATAACACTCCACGAAACTCTCAACACTTGGACTGTCTAACGTATTGTTCCGTAACTTCCACGTTGACGTTTAGTTTAAGCAGTGACCGAAAAATAAGAACGTGGCCATGAACTTTCGTGTAGTTCAGTCTGGCACGATTACACAACATCAACCGAGCGTACGTCACGACACCGCAAAACCGGACTGTCCTCACTGTCAAAATGTAACTATCGATATCGCTCTCGCATCTCAGTGCATACAAAAGTCACTCCACTTACGTGGGGCTCACAAAACCGGATTTTTTAAACCGATTTCTCAATACCACTTCTGAGTGGTCATGTGAACGCTTTGATATCGATTCTGGAAAACCGCTTCTGATCGCCGGTTTTCCTGTTCCGCAATCGATTTTTGCTCCCGAGTAAATGCAGCAGCTTTTGAAACGTGCTCCGGCTGTCAGATTCGGTCTTGTTTTAAAAACATTTCGGCTAATATGGAAGGAGTGAGTTTTCGAATAGTAAGGGGTAAATAGGAACATTAGACTGAAGCTGTTTACGCCTCATCTAATTGCTGAGCAAAAGCGATTCTGCTGACTAAATCGCAAACTTTAAAAACATGTTTTCCAGGCCTCATGTTTAACTGAGCTAGCAAATCCACTTCAGACATTAACAACAAAACGCGACAGCGAGAAACGGTTTCCGAAATTCGGTTTTCGTCTTTCGGAAGATGTGTCGCTTGTAAACGTTATCACAAAAAAACGGTTCAAATGGCTCTGAGCACTATGGGATTTAACATCTATGGTCATCAGTCCCCTAGAACTTAGAACTACTTAAACCTAACTAACCTAAGGACATCACACAAGCCCCAGTCATCACGAGGCAGAGAAAATCCCCGACCCCGCCGGAAATCGAACCCGGGAACACGGGCGTGGGAAGAGAGAACGCTACCGCACGACGACGAGCTGCGGACAAAACGTTATCACAATCTAACGTAACAGTCGAGACACTCCACGTCATTTTTGTTAACCACATCGATAGCAGCGCGCCAAGCGGCTAGTAAGCAATACTTCTGAATACAGCATCAGATAATAAGGTTTATACTGATTTGTAACATAGTTTCCTTAATAGGGATCGTATGTAGCGTCAACAAATAGGAGTAACCGATAAATGGTACCACGCATGTGATTCTTTAGCTCCCTAAGAACCTTGAGAGGTTCGTATAGGTAAACTACATGACGGTTCATTCACGATTCTCTTATCACGTACATATACTGTCGCTTTCATTTAACAACAAAAAACAAACTGTAATTAAAGCACAGACGACGTAACTTTTTGCATAAAGATGTTGTACATCTACACAACAAAGCGGAGTTTTGTTCTCTATACTCCCAGCCAAATCAATGATTGTGCAACGTAGGGAACCTACACGGAATGTAACCTCTATATTATTTAATATGCCAAATTCCCCACCACATTTATAGCTTAAAGGAAAACCACCTAGAGTGTCTGCCTCCTGACCGCCGGCAGCGCTGGTGTGATGTATAGACCGTAGTATTATACACTCCTGGAAATTGAAATAAGAACACCGTGAATTCATTGTCCCAGGAGGGGAAACTTTATTGACACATTCCTGGGGTCAGATACATCACATGATCACACTGACAGAACCACAGGCACATAGATACAGGCAACAGAGCATGCACAATGTCGGCACTAGTACAGTGTATATCCACCTTTCGCAGCAATGCAGGCTGCTATTCTCCCATGGAGACGATCGTAGAGATGCTGGATGTAGTCCTGTGGAACGGCTTGCCATGCCATTTCCACCTGGCGCCTCAGTTGGACCAGCGTTCGTGCTGGACGTGCAGACCGCGTGAGACGACGCTTCATCCAGTCCCAAACATGCTCAATGGGCGACAGATCCGGAGATCTTGCTGGCCAGGGTAGTTGACTTACACCTTCTAGAGCACGTTGGGTGGCACGGGATACATGCGGACGTGCATTGTCCTTTTGGAACAGCAAGTTCCCTTGCCGGTCTAGGAATGGTAGAACGATGGGTTCGATGACGGTTTGGATGTACCGTGCACTATTCAGTGTCCCCTCGACGATCACCATTGGTGTACGGCCAGTGTAGAAGATCGCTCCCCACACCATGATGCCGGGTGTTGGCCCTATGTGCCTCGGTCGTATGCAGTCCTGATTGTGGCGCTCACCTGCACGGCGCCAAACACGCATACGACCAACATTGGCACCAAGGCAGAAGCGACTCTCATTGCTGAAGACGACACGTCTCCATTCGTCCCACCATTCACGCCTGTCGCGACACCACTGGAGGCGGGCTGCACGATGTTGGGGCGTGAGCGGAAGACGGCCTAACGGTGTGCGGGACCGTAGCCCAGCTTCATGGAGACGGTTGCGAATGGTCCTCGCCGATACCCCAGGAGCAACAGTGTCCCTAATTTGCTGGGAAGTGGCGGTGCGGTCCCCTACGGCACTGCGTAGGATCCTACGGTCTTGGCGTGCATCCGTGCGTCGCTGCGGTCCGGTCCCAGGTCGACGGGCACGTGCACCTTCCGCCGACCACTGGCGACAACATCGATGTACTGTGGAGACCTCACGTCCCACGTGTTGAGCAATTCGGCGGTACGTCCACCCGGCCTCCCGCATGCCCACTATACGCCCTCGCTCAAAGTCGGTCAACTGCACATACGGTTCACGTCCACGCTGTCGCGGCATGCTACCTGTGTTAAAGACTGCGATGGAGCTCCGTATGCCACGGCAAACTGGCTGACACTGACGGCGGCGGTGCACAAATGCTGCGCAGCTAGCGCCATTCGACGGCCAACACCGCGGTTCCTGGTGTGTCCGCTGTGCCGTGCGTGTGATCTTTGCTTGTACAGCCCTCTCGCAGTGTCCGGAGCAAGTATTGTGGGTCTGACACACCGGTGTCAATGTGTTCTTTTTTCCATTTCCAGGAGTGTATTTGGTTTTACACAGCGCATGTCATAAAGTTACGACAAAAAGGAAAACAAACGTGTATTGAAATATTTGCTTACTCAGCTTGTAGCAATACAAATAAAGCAAAACATAGTAACATTCGTATTACAAAACAAAACGAAAACCCATTCCAGACCATCAAAGATACATGTATAGAGAAAATGAAGCAGAAAAAAAGAAAGAGGAAAACGAAACAAAAGTATCTTTCACAATCAGCAAATAAGCAATATTTTCAGAAACCCTTTTTGATGAAATTTGGTATGGAGATAGACGAACCCTAAGGAAGAACAGGTTCTAATTAAAAAGAAAAAAAAATCTTGACCCCGAAGAGGATAAAGCAGTGACCGGAAAACTTTTTCTGCAGAGTGAACATAAATCATGTTAAAAAGTTACTAAATTTGTGGCATAATACACACACCCCTCCACACGCAAGTATCAGTCAGCAATGATGCGGCGTGTGACAGGTGTTCATGCATTGGTCTAGTTAGGGAGATGGTCCACATCACAACCTACACTTACATGACTGGGCGGACAAGTGAGGGCAGCTGGCGTTATTGCCCATACAATAGCTTAGCTACTCACCGTGACTCATCGTAACAAAATTACCGACTTGCCAGCACAGTTGACCTTAAATAACGAAGAGTGTGAGGTCATCCACATGAGTGCTAAAAGGAACTCGTTAAACTTCGGTTACACGATAAATCAGTCCAATCTAAAAGCAGTAAATTCAACTAAATACGTAGGTATTGCAATTACGAACAATTTAAATTGGAAGGAACACATAGAAAATGTTGTGGGGGAAGGCTAACCAAAGACTGCGTTTCATTGGCAGGACACTTAGAAAATGTAACAGATCTACTAAGGAGACTGCCTACACTACGCTTGTCCGTCATCTTTTAGAATACTGCTGCGAGTTGTGGGATGCTTACCAGATGGGACTGACTGAGTACATCGAAAAAGTTCAAAAAAAGGCAGCACGTTTTGTATTATCACGAAATATGGGAGAGAGTCTCACAGAAATGATTCAGGATTTGGGATGGACATCATTAAAAGAAAGGCGTTTATCGTTCCGACGGCATCTTCTCACGAATTTCCAATCACCAACTATCTCCTCCGAATGCGAAAATATTTTGTTGTCATCGACTTACATAGGGAGGAACGATCACCACGATAAAATAAGGGAAATCAGAGCTCGTTCGGAAAGATATAGGTGTTCGTTCTTCCCGCGCGCTATACGAGATTGGAAGAATAGAGAATTGTGAAGGTGGTTCGATGAACCCTCTACCATGGCACTTACATGTGATTTGCACAGTATCTATGTAGATGTAGATGTAGAATCACACGTAACAACAAGTAACTGTACGAAACGCTGCGCCTGGATTCCGTTCGATAGCCAACCTGCAACAGGTAGTCCGCTCCGCGTTAGCCTTCGAGTAATATAGATGCTACGTTTTAAAATTCACAGTGCCAGGTTACGAAATTAAATTCACGATGCACCGATACACATTTCAAATATTTACGATCTATTACATGCACTTACGTTGTGGTAACCGCTGTGCTACAGTGCTTATGCAGTACATGGCCGGTATGCACTTGTAAAAGTTCCGAGAGTGGACGATCAAGAACGAAGTGCTCGTATTAACAAGGGTGTAAGACAAGGCTGTAGCCTTTCGCCCCTACTCTTCAATCTGTATATCGAGGAAGCAATGATGGAAATAAAAGAAAGGTTCAGGAGTGGAATTAAAATACAAGGTGAAAGGATATCAATGATACGATTCGCTGATGACATTGCTATCCTGAGTGAAAGTGAAGAAGAATTAAATGATCTGCTGAACGGAATGAACAGTCTAATGAGTACACAGTATGGTTTGAGAGATAATCGGAGAAAGACGAAGGTAATGAGAAGTAGTAGAAATGAGAACAGCGAGAAACTTAACATCAGGATTGATGGTCACGAAGTCAACGAAGTTAAGGAATTCTGCTACCTAGGCAGTAAAATAACCAATGACGGACGGAGCAAGGAGGACATCAAAAGCAGACTCGCTATGGCAAAAAAGGCATTTCTGGCCAAGAGAAGTCTACTAACATCAAATACCGGCCTTAATTTGAGGAAGAAATTTCTGCGGATGTACGTCTGGAGTACAACATTGTATGGTAGTGAAACATGGACTATGGGAAAACCGGAACAGAAGAGAATCGAAGCATTTGAGATGTGGTGCTATAGACGAATGTTGAAAATTAGGTGGACTGATAAGGTAAGGAATGAGGAGGTTCTACGCAGAATCGGAGAGGAAAGGAATATGTGGCAAACACTGATAAGGAGAAGGGACAGGATGATAGAACATCTGCTAAGACATGAGGGAATGACTTCCATGGTACTAGAGGGAGCTGTAGAGGGCAAAAACTGTAGAGGAAGACAGAGATTGGAATACGTCAAGCAAATAATTGAGGACGTAGGTTGCAAGTGCTACTCTGACATGAATAGGTTAGCACAGGAAAGTAATTCGTGGCGGGCCGCATCAAACCAGTCAGTAGATTGATGACAAAAAAAAAAAAAAAGTTTCGACTGCCACTCGCCACGCAAGTATCCCTTGCGACGAGCAATGGAGGATGCCTGGTACGTCATATAAAAATATATGTTGAAGTGCCATTTTTGCAAAAACTGACATATTGAGCCCGTTGCCGTGTGTAAAAGATAGGTTGACTCTTACATAGAAGATTACAGCAACCAGCTACTTTTTGCAATGTTATTCATTTATTTATTTAAACAGCGGCGTTACCGGTTTCGAACCCACAGGTTCATCTTCAGACGGCTACTTCACGTTTTACATTACATTTCACCTTTTCTTTTCCCAACTGACGAAATTTCCTTCGGATGGTGGTGCCCTGCAACCAGACATTGTCTCACATCTAGTTTTTGTTGTAGGGCACCACCACACTCAGGTAATTTCGTCAGTCGGGGAAACAAAAAGCGAAAGCTAATGTAAAACGAGCACTGTCCACCTGAAGATGAACTTGTCGGTTCGAAACCAGTAACGGCGCTGCTTAAGTAGATAAACAGCATCGTAGAAAGTGGCTGGTTGCTGTAATCTTCTGTGTAAGAGTCAACCTGTAACATGTAGAAGTGCCGATGCAACTGATGGATTTTGAAGCAGGTGAGGTGCGCAGAGAATGGGAACAGTATTTCGATAGATCGTCACAGTCTTGACAAAAGTCGCCCCGCCTTGCAGAGAAGCCTGGACGAGCTCCAGCGGCGGCTGGAGCTGGACTCCAGCTGGTCGGCTCACATACCGGCAGCGTACGCGCGCTCGGACGGTGGGCGAGCGGATCGCCGTAACCGGTTTACGGCGGCGCCGCCGCGCGACCGGCTGATCCGACGTCAACTGGAAACGTCGTTTAGCGCGGCCTGGCAGCGCCGGCTAATCCCGTTACTGGCGCAGCCCCGAATTTGGCACCTGGCTGGCGCCAGCGCGTGAGCTGATTCGTGACGCGGCGCTCTCCGGGCGCCAACAAGGGATCGCTTTCAGCGAGTCCTCTGCTTCGCGGAACCGCGTCATACTGTGCGTGGGACCGAAATACAGCTCCGTGCTAGCGACCGCGAATGTATGCCGATATGCGTCGCGTCCCGGCTCACACACGTCAGCAAGAGGGACGCAACGAAGTTCCGCGCAAGTTGTGCCCACAACGACGTGTACACGCCGAGCTGCCAATCTGATGCAGCTGCTCAATGAGCAGCAGTTTCGCGGTTTTCTTTCATCTTCTCCTTTTCTACAAATATATTTCGAAATGCGTTAATAACATACAACTTAGTCCTTGACGTTGACAATCGGAATCGCGTAAAAAAATACTAGTAATATTTATTTTTTTATTATTCTGGATTTACAATGTGAGTACATTTTTCCAGCACCTATTCTAGATTACAGTAAGTCACTAATTATTGTTCTTCACTCTTCTCTATTTGTCCATAAATCTTCAGGAATGTTGTTCTTCCTCATTGCTGACTGAAATCCCTGTTTCCATGTATCAGGTGGTCGTCCCCTTTTTCTTCTTCCAATTGGTACCCAGTCGATTATGCATTTTGGTAGCCTTTCCTGTTCCATTCGTCTGATGTGTCCATACCATTTAAGTTGTTTGTGCTCGATGAAATCAATAATTGAATTTTTACATTTCATCTTGTCTCTGATTACTTCATTTCTTATTCTTTCTCGTCTTGATACTCTTGCTGAACGTCTCCAGAAATCCATTTCTGTGGCTAATAATTTTGATTTCAGTTGCCATTTTGTTGTCCACACTTCTGAACCATATGTAATAATGCTCCTAACTATTGTTTTAAAAATCCTTATTTTGTTATTAGTTGTTATGTGTTTGTCCCAGAGAATTCCATTTAATAAAGAGATTGTCGTCTTTCCAGAATTTATTCTTGATCTAATTTCTTTGTCCTGTTTCCCATCATTTGTAATTTTCACACCTACTTATTTATATTCCTCAGTAGCTGTTATTGTTCCCATCCCTTCTTCTAATATTAAGTCTCCATTCACTCCACCAATTACCATGTACTTTGTTTTATTCATGTTTACACTTAGACTTGATTTTTTATATTCTTGAATCAATTTTCTGGTCATATACTCTATGTCCTCATAGTCTTGGGCTATAATCAGTTGGTCATCTGGAAATTGTAACGAATATATTGTTCTATCATTTATTGGTATTCCCATAGCGTGACATTTTTTCTTCCAATTCTGTAAAGTTGCTTCTGTATATATTTTATACAATGTAGGTGAGATGCTACATCCTTGACGTAATCCTTTTGTGACTTGGAGTCCATGTGATAGATATTTACCAATTTTTAGTTTTGAAATAGAATTTTTATATAAATTTTGAATTGCTTTAATTATTCTTGGATTTATTCCTATTGATATTAAAGCTTTCCATAAACTGGATAAAGGCACACTATCATAGGCTTTTCTATATCTATGAATACTAAATGTATAGGTTGTGCCCGAAACATTTTTTTTCAATAATTTGTTGTAGGCAAAAGATATGATCAATTGTTGATCTTCCAGCTCTAAAACCTGCTTGTTCTTCAGCCTCCTTTTCTTTGTATTCTTGTTCTAACAAATATTTAATAATTCTTCCATATAATCTACTGAAGGTATTGGTCACTGTTATTCCCCTATAATTTTTACACTCATCTTTCGCTCCTTTTTTATGTATCACTGAAATATATCTTACTTTCAAATCATTTGAGACATCTTCCCCATTTAAACATCTTTCGAAAAGGTTTCTTAACAATTCCATTAATTTCTTTGTTCCTAATTTTAATAATTCTGCAGGAATACCTCCAATGCCTGTAGCCCTTCCATTCTTTAAAGATTTTATTGCAGTTTTTACTGTCTCTATTTCCAAACGGATGTAATTCTCTGCTTGTAGATCTATCATTTCATTATATTCAGGGTTTCCCAAGTATACTTCCCTGTTTTCTGTTAATAAACTTTTAAAATATTTTTCCCAAGAGTCATGAGTAATATATTTAATATGTGTTGTTTCTTTGGAATAGTAATATTTATAAAGAGAAAGTAAATATTTAACCCCTATGCACAGTTTAGTGAATACACTTTCAATCATGGTATGGCTTACCATCAGTTACAACTTGCCTCTTCTGCCTCATTTGTTCTGTTTTATTGTTGGCAATCTAACTTCACGACTTCATTCACGAAAAGAAGCCTTGTAACGAGACAGAAAGGAAGTAATGACATTAGTTGCTATAGTTCAATTCTTTTATCTTGGCGGTTCGCGCATGCCCGTCCAGACGCTGCAGATCGCTGCGTTGCCAGTTGCACGCGCCAAGAGAAGCAGCGCCATAGTACAGTATAGTTCGCAAACTTTCGTTTAGGGGGGAGCGCGTAGTTTATGAAGTAAAGCCACGACGGCCGCATTAACCCTTTCGCTGCTACAGACACGTGCTCCCCGCATTCCGCGATGTGCGCGATTTTGTCCTTATTGCACTGCTCGCCTGTGCAGACACATGGTGCTTCGACTGCTTTGACACACTTGATCATTCTATTTCACAAAAACTATTTGGCCCAAAAATTTGATTTTTACACATCTTCTTGACTGATACCTTCCCCGCATAAATGACTTAATTTTGTTTCAATGTTCAACGCAGTTATTGTGGAGCATTTGATGTAGTAAACCATTGCACGAAATTTTGAAGAGTTTGCAGAGGTAAAAGTCCATAGGGTATACATTCGGTACGGTCGATTTTAATTGCCACTGGAAATTTTAAAAAATTACAAACGAATAAAATTCATGAAGAGAGACACTTCAATATTGTTTTTAAATAACGAAAATATTAAGCACCGATCAAGGATTGAACTCAGAACCTTTCAATTGGTAGCCACACATTTTTTTTTAAGGGGGTGGGGGAAGGCAGAGCGATCAGGGGTCGTAACCCGAGGCCCGGTCGCAGTGTCCCCCTCGTCCGTCAAGGAATCAGGGATGGGAAGGGGAAATCTTTTGTGGGAATTATTATTTATTTATTTATTTTTATTTACTGTTTTTAATACATTCTTAATGTGGTTTTACTTTATGGCACAACAAAAATAAATGTATCTAGCACCGCATCGTGCTCTGAGAAAAAGAAAACAATATCTCGGCACGTTCCAACACCGAGATAATGTATATGGGGAAAACGAAAAAAAAAGTGCTTCATACAGAATGCAGAAGGGTGTGTCGCTACTCTCCTTACGCTTCATCATCCAGGTACGTCTTCACGTATATCATGTTGTTCCACCGAGAATCGAACTTAGTCATGTCAGCTCACTCAATGGGTATCTTCTCCTACCTGTTGATGATCCAGCTGCGGGGAGGGTCGCGTAGGGCACTCCCTAAGTAATACACTTTAACCATTATGCTAACCCAGCTCGTAATTCAAAATATCTACTGGAGGACTTTAAAATAGCACACAAAATACCGACAAAAATTGTTGGTATGATTATGAATTACTCACGTTTCGTCGAACTACAATAGGAAATAAACAATTACCGCTGTTCTTTATTGCGAAAAAGCGGTTGGTGAGAATGATACAAACACCCTTCCTTACTATCGCCTGAATTAGGAGGCTTATTGCTTGTTTGGTTTAATTAATTAATAGAATAAGAAGAAATTGGTATAAAGAATGCTTTTTCCAAACTTTCTATAAAAGAAAGTCTGCTATAAAGACATTACTTTTGTTCAGTTACTTTATTTATGCCTGAACGTTTCTAAAACTGAAGACACTCCTGTGTGCTCCGCACTGCAGTCGAGCTCTGACAACGTCGTTCTCTGTTCATTGGCTGACTGTGTTTTGTGATGTCAGACGCGCAGAACGAACCTAAACTCGGCCGCCGTCATAAGTGACGCGCACTTTAGTCTGCACTGATTTATATCAACGGAGAAGTTGAAAATTTGTGCCGGACCGCGACTGGAAATCGGATCTCCTGCTTAACAGACATATGCATCGATTAATTCGCCTCCCGGACACAATGGTGGTAGTAACTGCACGGAGTACCGTTGCACGCTTCCCCTCTCTCCCAAATTCTCAACTTATCCGAAACTACTGGTGTAGCACTCCTTACCTATTATCCTCCTTACTGGCGGCATCTACATCTACATCTACATTTATACTCCGCAAGCCACCCAACGGTGTGTGGCGGAGGGCACTTTACGTGCCACTGTCATTATCTCCCTTTCCTGTTCCAGTCGCGTATGGTTCGCGGGAAGAACGACTGTCTGAAAGCCTCTGTGCGCGCTCTAATCTCTCTAATTTTACATTCGTGATCTCCTCGGGAGGTATAAGTAGGGGGAAGCAATATATTTGATACCTCATCCAGAAACGCACCCTCTCGAAACCTGGCGAGCAAGCTACACCGCGATGCAGAGCGCCTCTCTTGCAGAGTCTGCCACTTGAGTTTGTTAAACATCTCCGTAACGCTATCACGGTTACCAAATAACCCTGTGACGAAACGCGCCGCTCTTCTTTGGATCTTCTCTATCTCCTCCGTCAACCCGATCTGGTACGGATCCCACACTGATGAGCAATACTCAAGTATAGGTCGAACGAGTGTTTTGTAAGCCACCTCCTTTGTTGATGGACTACATTTTCTAAGGACTCTCCCAATGAATCTCAACCTGGTACCCGCCTTACCAACAATTAATTTTATATGATCATTCCACTTCAAATCGTTCCGCACGCATACTCCCAGATATTTTACAGAAGTAACTGCTACCAGTGTTTGTTCCGCTATCATATAATCATACAATAAAGGATCCTTCTTTCTATGTATTCGCAATACATTACATTTGTCTATGTTAAGGGTCAGTTGCCACTCCCTGCACCAAGTGCCTATCCGCTGCAGATCTTCCTGCATTTCGCTACAATTTTCTAATGCTGCAACTTCTCTGTATACTACAGCATCATCCGCGAAAAGCCGCATGGAACTTCCGACACTATCTACTAGGTCATTTACATATATTGTGAAAAGCAATGGTCCCATAACACTCCCCTGTGGCACGCCAGAGGTTACTTTAACGTCTGTAGATGTCTCTCCATTGAGAACAACATGCTGTGTTCTGTTTGCTAAAAACTCTTCAATCCAGCCACACAGCTGGTCTGATATTCCGTAGGCTCTTACTTTGTTTATCAGGCGACAGTGCGGAACTGTATCGAACGCCTTCCGGAAGTCAAGGAAAATGGCATCTACCTGGGAGCCTGTATCTAATATTTTCTGGGTCTCATGAACAAATAAAGCGAGTTGGGTTTCACACGATCGCTGTTTCCGGAATCCATGTTGATTCCTACATAGTAGATTCTGAGTTTCCAAAAACGACATGATACTCGAGCAATCGTGGATTTCCGCAAGAGTTCTAGCGTGGTGAGCATCTGCACTGAAGTGATCGCTTAGTGGTTCACACCTTAATTGTATATGTGGCGTCTGTTCTTTCGGACACGTCGTGAGGAAACTGACTTGTTTTCCAGCAGATAGTTACCTACTCAAATAGCGCGACGACGTCTGGTAGCACTACGGGCTGTCAGCACGGTGACCAGTTTGACTTCCCTTGACTCAGCAGCAGAGAAGGGTGTGCAGCCTTCATACCTCAATGCCATCACTGGACACGTCAGTTGCAACAAGTATTCTTTTCAGACGAGTCCGCATTCCGCTTACAGTACCACATTTGGCGTATCCACAATCGCCAGCGTCATACAGTTACCAATCGTGTGTGATGATGTACGATTCCACTGGGTGCACGATACGATTTCCTCTGGGTCGCAAAGCAGTAATCTGGACAGCCGATGCTACATTCATGACGAGGCCAGTGGCTCTGTGGTACCTTTGGGATTTCCATGTCGTTATCTTTCATCAAGATAACGCAAGTCTGCATGTCACCAGTCCTGTCCTGACCTACCTTCACACAGAGAATATTTGAGTGTTGCTCTGGTCAGCACATTCCTGATATCCTTCACCAATGGAAACACATGTGGTCGTGGACTTCGACTGAAAGACTCTCGCACAGAGTTGATGCGGTACGGAAATACGTGCTCAGGTCTTTTTTCCCATCTCAGTTCGACTCGGTGCCCAGCCAGAGTAGGGCAATGGCTGGCAGGTGTGCCTGTTGTGTGTTGTAAACAGCAGTCTCAGTGGGGCAAACCTTCTGTGACCCAAACCTTCTCAAAAATTTTGGAAAATCATGTTGAAATACATTCTAAAATACTTGAGAAGCAGATGGCAATAAATGATATCTTTAAAAAAACACACTAATGGACAATGTTTATGATGTTCAAAAATGGCTCTGAGCACTATGGGACTTAACATCTAAAGTTATCAGTCCCCTAGATCTTAGAACTAATTAAGCCTAACTAACCTAAGGACACCATACACTGACCGGCTGTGATTTTCAAAATTTTTTGATGATTTACTATTACTGTCCAAATAAAATCATTGGTGGTAATGTTAATGACACTATGGGGTAGCGGTGATGCTGGTGTTGGATGATTGTATTACAATTCATTTTGGTAGAAAACCAAGGAATGGCGGCAATCCACCTAGTGATAGAAGAGATAAAAATATTATGAATTTAATTTCAGTTTTTATATTTCTGGCAGAATAAATTTGGTTCATAAAAAATAAATTTATTTGCTTAAATAATAACACCATAATTAATCTTAATAGAGAGTAAATGATAAAGTATAGTTCTCAGATGTTTTCTCTAACAGTTAGAGATCTAATTATTCACCCTAAATGTCTAATTGAGGAATATGCTAGAAGTTATCGTAGAGATGTTTGATTTAAACCACCTATTGCCCCAATAATAATTCTTAGAATGATAATTGTTCAAATGAAAGTTCTTAATTGAATACAATAAGATAACACCATTATTGGGGCAATCATTTGTCATGTTATTAATGTTAAACAGTTATTTCATTTTGAACATCCTATTACTTCTGGAAATCAGAAATGGAAAGGTGCAGCCCCAATCTTTAATAATAATCTAGATCTGATTATTATTGATGGGATAAATTCTGTTTCTCATCCTATTGGATATTTTATTTGAATCAGCAAAATTGAAAATAATAGTATTGTCGATGCTATTGCTTGGACAATAAAATATTTAATTGATGATTCATTTATTATTATATTTTTATTTCTTGTTAGGAGCGGAATAAATGAAAGTAAGTTGATCTCAAGTCCTATTCAAACCCCAAATCAGGAGTTTGATGAAATTGACAGGATCGTTCCTATCATTAATGTTGATAGGAAGAGAAGTTTTGTAGAGTTGTTGGTCATTAAAAAGGAGAGGATTGATACCTCTATAAATGGGGTATGAACCCATTAGCTTGTTTAGCTTACCTTTTTACATTAAGGTGTATGATGCACGTTAGTTTTTGATACTAAAGGAGGTAGTTTAATTCTGTCTTATGTAATTTTTAATGAAGGTAAGTTTTATTTACTTTATTTACCCTATCAAGATAACCCTTTAATCAGGCACTTCATTTTTATTTTTTTTATTTAATATACAAATTAAAAATTTTTTTTGAAAATTTGATTATGTATTATTTTGGTTATTTCTAATTAATTTATCTCGTTTCGTATAATTTGAGCATATATATTATATATTATATACAATAAATTATTTATATTAATATATTACATTTAATTAAAATTAAATACCTATAATGTTATTTTATTATTATTAAGTTATTATTTTAATACATTTATTTACCGAGGATTATAGCTACTTATGTTTTTAGCTTAAAAGAAATTATTATATTATAAATTATATAATAATATGTAAATTAATATTAAATATTATTATAATTGGATATAATAAATATAAGATATATTATTAAATATAAAATATTATATTAATATAGATAATTATATTAATTATAATAATATAATTGAATATATTTTCAATAATTAAATTATTTAATTAATTAATATTTAAGTTAACTTAATATTAAGTTAATTTTATATTAATAACATATTACATTAATTTACATAATTATATAAAATATATTTATTATATTATTTAATCTTTCTTTATTATTAGTGAAAAGAAAGATTAAATAAGAAAGAATATAATACCTTTATTGGTATACATGTTCCATATTAATCTTTATTTATATATAATAGAGAAGTTGTGGTCATTCGAGGGTGCGTTTCTTTTTTTTGTCACTATTTGTGTTTTTTTTCTTTTTTTTCTTTAAATATTTGAATCTCTTATTTTTTCTTGTTTTAAAAAATTTTTAAATTTCTTATTTTGTTTCCAAAAGTTTTATTCTTGCTTATTTATTCACTTTTTCTTTGTATTATATGTAAGTTTTGTTAAACTAAATGTTCTATTTTGCAGTAATTTGATTTAATTATCAAGTGATTTTGGATTTAGCAATTGATTTAGTATCGGCATAATTCGTGCCAGCAGCCGCGGTTATACGATTGATACAAGTGAATATTATTGGTTAAACTTTTGTTTATATTTTTTAGGGTTAAAATATAAATTTGTAAGGTGAAATGTTAAAATTTATTTATAGCTCTTTTTATGAATCTGTGAAATTTAGATAATAAACTAGGATTAGATACCCTATTATTTTAAATGTTAATTATATTTACCAGGGTACTATTAGTTAAGGTCTTTAAACCCAAAGAATTTGGCGGTATCTCATTCCATTCAGAGGAACCTACCCCGTGATTGATAATACACGATTTACTCTACTTGATTTATTTGTTTGTATATCTCCGTTATCAGAGAATCTTTTTAGAGTTATAATTCTCAAGATTTATAATTATAAAATATTTCAGGTCAAGGTGCAGCTTATAGTTAAGAGGAGGTGGGTTACAATAGATTTTTGTTTATAGCGGATTTGATGGTGAAATACTGTTAATGAAGGTGGATTTGATAGTAATTTAATTTATTTAATTTAACTGATATTGGCTCTGAGGTGTGTACACATCGCCCGTCGCTCTCATTATTGATTATTCTATTTTATTTTTTTTTAATTTAGCTTCAATTTAGATGAGATAAGTCGTAACATAGTAGATGTACTGGAAAGTGTATCTAGTAAGAGTTTCAAGATATAACTAATTAGTAAAGTGTTTCATTTACACTGAAAATTTTTCTGTGCAAATCAGGATGTCTTGATTATTTATTTTATTATATTTATTTTTTGTTTATTTAATTATTTAATAAAAATAATTTTGTTGAATTTTGTCTTAGTATATTTTGTAGAATTGATTTTGTAGATTATAGTTTATTGGTAATGTAATTGTTTTATGAAATATTATTTTAAATTTTTAAAAGTAGATTTTATTTATTGTACCTTTTGTATCAGGGTTTATCAAAATTTTAGTATTTATTTTACTTGTCTCGATTTGGGTTGATTTATAAATAATTTATAGTTAATGTATCATAATTATTATTAAATTATTTATAGAAATGAGATGTTAATCGTTTCCCAAGATATCTAGTTTCTTAAGAAAAAATTTAATTTTTTGAAGTTAATTGTTTCTATTTAATTTTTTTAAGTATACATATTAACTTATTTATTCTTTAAGGGATAAGCTTTGAAGTTAATAACCTATAATTTGTTTTAATAAAATATAATAGTAAGCTTTAAACCAGCTATCTTTAAGATTACGTTTTAGTTCATTATTTTTTATTTTGATTTTATAATTATTTTAGGTTTTTTATTAAGATTATTTATTTAATTTTAAAATTTTTGTAGTAATGATAGAATTAGTATATTTATTTGTATATAATTTTTACCTTGTGAATTTATTATAAGGAACTAGGCAAAATTGATTTCCGCCTGTTTATCGAAAACATGTCCTCTTGAAAATACTTTGAGGTCTGGCCTGCTCACTGAGCAGATTTTTAAAGAGCCGCGGTATTTTGACCGTGCAAAGGTAGCATAATCATTAGTCTCTTAATTAGTGGCTGGAATGAATGGCTTGACGAGAAATCAACTGTCTCTTAATAAATTTTTGAATTTAACTTTTGAGTCAAAAGGCTTAAATTTTTCTTTAGGACGAGAAGACCCTATAGAGCTTAACATTTTATTTTTATATAGTTTTTTGTTTGTCTTTCTATATTTAATGATGATGTTTTGTTGGGGTGACATGAAGAATAAATAAACTCTTCATTATTATATCATTTATTTATGTTTGTTGTTTTGATCCATAATTTATGATCATAAGATTAAGTTACCTTAGGGATAACAGCGTAATTGTTTTTGAGAGCTCATATCGACAAAGCAGATTGCGACCTCGATGTTGGATTAAGAAAAATTTTGGGTGCAGTAGCCCAGTGATTAGGTCTGTTCGACCTTTAAATTCTTACATGATCTGAGTTCAGACCGGCGTGAGCCAGGTCGGTTTCTATCCTAAGATTATTGATTCATATTAGTACGAAAGGACCATATGGTTGAAATATTTTTTGTTTTATTGATTAATATTAATTAAATTACTATTTTGACAGATTAATGTGTTGAATTTAGAATTCATTTATGTAGATTTTTTCTACAAATAGTATTGATACTTTATGATTTATTTATGTTTATTCTGAATTTTCTTTTATTAGTTATTTGTGTTTTAATTAGTGTTGCTTTTTTAACTTTATTAGAGCGTAAGGTTTTAGGTTACATCCAAATTCGAAAGGGCCCAAATAAAGTAGGCTTTGTAGGAATTCCTCAGCCCTTTAGTGATGCTATTAAGTTAATTTGTAAGGAGCAGCCAATTCCTATTATATCTAATTATTTACTTTATTATTTTTCCCCTGTTTTTAATTTAATGATTTCCTTGGCTGTTTGAGTAATTTTCCCTTACTTGACTTATATGTTTTCTTTTTCTTATGGATTTTTGTTTTTTTTGTGTTGCACTAGATTAGGTGTTTATACTGTTATAATTGCTGGTTGATCTTCTAATTCAAATTATTCTTTATTAGGTTCTCTTCGCTCTGTTGCTCAGACAATTTCGTATGAAGTTAGTTTAGCTTTAATTTTATTATCTTTAATTATTTTAATTGGTAGTTTTAACATGTTTGATTTTATAAATTATCAGCTTTATTGTTGATTTATTATTATTTCTTTTCCTTTAGTTTTAGCTTGTTTTGCTTCTTGTTTAGCTGAAACTAACCGTACTCCTTTTGACTTTGCCGAAGGTGAATCTGAGTTAGTTTCAGGTTTTAATATTGAATACGGTGCAGGTGGATTTACTTTAATTTTTTTAGCTGAGTATACAAGAATTGTTTTTATAAGAATATTATTAGCTTTAATTTTTTTAGGTGGTGATTTTTATTCTTTTATATTTTTTATTAAGCTTGCTTTAATGTCCTTTGGGTTTATTTGAGTTCGGGGGACTTTACCACGTTTTCGTTATGATAAGTTAATATACTTAGCTTGAAAAAGTTTTTTGCCTTTATCTTTAAATTTTTTTATTTTCTTTGTCGGTTTAAAGATTTTATTTATTTCATTTATTTAGTGAAAATTTTTAAGAAAAGTTAATAGAAGAGTTAAACTTCTGGTTTTATGTTTTCAAAACATATGCTTTTCCTAAGCTAATTAACTTATTATTCCTTAATTAGTTTATCTCATGCGTTTGCAATATGTACATTAATTAAGAAGTATGTAAAGTAGATAATTGTTAAGATTTGTCCTGTTATAATGTAAGGTTCTTCAACAGGTCGTTTACCAATTCATGTTAATAAGCATACAACAACTACTATAATTCAGAATAAAATCTGATTAATAGGATAGAATTGAATACCTCGAAATGGTGTTTTATTATAAAATGGTAAAATTATTAAAATTCTAATTGATAAAAATAGTGCAATAACACCTCCTAGCTTATTTGGGATTGATCGTAGAATTGCATATGCAAATAAGAAATATCATTCCGGTTGAATATGGACGGGAGTTACTAGCGGGTTAGCAGGTACAAAATTATCTGGATCCCCTAGAAGGTAAGGATTAATCAAGCATAATATAATTAATAATGATGTTATTAATACAAATGTAATAGAGTCCTTGAAAGTAAAGTATGGGTGAAATGGGATTTTTTCAATATCTCCATTTAGGCCTAAAGGGTTATTAGACCCTGTTTGGTGGAGGAAAATTAAATGAATTGCTGCCATTGCAGCAATAATAAATGGTAGTACAAAATGAAATGTAAAGAATCGGTTTAATGTTGCATTATCAACAGCAAACCCTCCCCATACCCATTGAACTAAATCTGTTCCTAAATATGGAATTGCTGATAATAAATTAGTAATTACTGTCGCACCTCAGAATGATATTTGACCCCAAGGTAAAACATATCCTATAAATGCAGTTGCTATAACTAAGAATAGAATTACTGTACCAATTATTCAGGTGTGCATGTACATGTAGGATCCGTAGTAAATTCCTTGTCCTACATGTAAATAAATACAAATAAAAAATATAGAGGCTCCATTTGCATGTAAGGTTCGAATAATTCAACCATTATTTACGTCTTGGCAGATGTGAACTACACTGCTAAACGCTATTTCAATATTTGATGTGTAATGTATGTATAGAGGGAGACCAAGAGATGAATACACTAAGCAGATTCAGAAGGATGTAGGTTGCAGTAGGTACTGGGAGATGAAGAAGCTTGCACAGGATAGAGTAGCATGGAGAGCTGCATCAAACCAGTCTCAGGACTGAAGACCACAACAACAACAACAACAACAATGTATGGCTAAAAATAGTCCGGTTACAATTTGAATTACTAAACATAATCCTAGCAGTGATCCAAAATTTCATCAAAATGAAATATTTGTTGGTGCAGGTAAATCAACTAAAGAGTTATTAATGATTTTAATTAAAGGATGTCTTAATCGTAAGGGTTTATTCATTAGTAAATTATCTTATTTTACGAATAGGCCCCTGGTTAATATTGGTGATTTTAACGACTGCTAATAGTGCCAAAAATAAATAAATTATTATTATTATTGTAATAATAAATGTTGGTCTATTATATAGTTTTTCTAAAGATATTGTTATTTCTTGATAATTGATTGAGTTATCAATATTTATAGTTTCAGTATTTTTGAAAAAGTCTATAAATATTGTTATATCTAGAATAATTAATATTGATATAATCAATACTCATATAGTTAAGGTAATAATTATCGTAATTGATTTAGGTTGAAATATTTCATTTGATGCAATTCTCGTAATATAAATAAATAGAACTAATATACCACCAAGAAACGTTAAAAATAAAATATATGATAATCAATATCTTTCCATTATTGTTCCTGTTATTAGCCCGACTAAAAAGGTTTGTAGGATAATGAAAAGCATTATTGATATTGGGTGTCTTAATTTAATAAAATTAATATTTATTACATTTGATAGTGATATAATTATTATTTTAATCATTTCAGGGGTTAGTTTATTAAAATATCGGTTTTGGGGACCGATGATGGAAAGCTTTTCCACCTCTGAAGTTTTAAAAGCGGGGGCTGAACTTATTTCCGGTTTACAAGACCGGCGTTTTTTTTAAACTATTAAAACTAATGTTTATATTCTCTGTCTTTACTTCTTTATTGATTTATTTTGCTGGTGTTTATGTTTTTTCCTCTAAACGTAAGCATTTATTAATGGTTCTTTTGAGATTAGAATATATTGTTCTTTCTTTATTTATATTAATTATTGTTTTTCTTATTGAGTTTGATTATGATTATTTTTTTCCTGTTATTTTTTTGGTTTTTTTCTGTTTGTGAAGGAGCTTTAGGTCTTTCTATCTTAGTTTCAATAATTCGTTCTCATGGGAATGATTTTTTCAATTCTTTTGGTTTGTCTTTATGTTAAAGTATTTATTTATAACTATTTTTTTGATCCCTCTTTGTTTGGTTAATAATTGTTGATGATTGGTTCATTCTTTAATGTTTATGTCTAGTTTTGTTTTTATGGTTTGTGTTTATTCATATGCGGATTTGAATATAATTAGATATTATTTTGGTGTTGATTATTTTTCTTTTAGTTTGATTTTGCTTAGTTTTTGGATTTGTTCCTTAATAATTACTGCTAGAGGTTCAGTTTATTTAAGTTCTTATCATTCTAATTTTTTTGTCTTTATGGTCTTAATTTTAATGATTATGCTTTATTGTTCTTTTGCTAGATTGAGTCTTCTTTCTTTTTATATTTTTTTTTAGGCTAGATTAGTTCCTACTTTACTTTTGATTTTAGGTTGAGGTTATCAACCTGAACGTTTACAGGCTGGTGTTTATTTAATTTTTTATACTCTGGTTGCTAGATTGCCTTTATTATTAGTTTTATTTAGGGTTTATGATTTTTCTAATACTTTGTATTTTCCTTTATTGGTTGATTTTGGTTCTTATTATTTTATATTTTATGTTTTTATAATTCTTGCCTTTTTAGTTAAGATGCCTATATTTTTGGTTCATTTATGGCTTCCTAAGGCTCATGTTGAGGCCCCTATTTCAGGTAGAATGATTCTTGCTGGTGTTTTATTGAAGTTAGGTGATTATGGTATTTTTCGTGTTATGAAGGTTATTTCTTATTTGGGTTTAAATTTAATTATTTTTGATTGTCTTTAGGTTTATCTGGTGGTGTTATTGTTAGATTTATTTGTTTTCGTCAGGTTGATTTAAAGTCTTTAATTGCATATTCTTCTGTTGCTCATATAAGAATAGTTATTGGGGGTTTAATGACTATAAATTGATGGGGTTGTATAGGTTCTCTTTCTTTAATGGTTGGTCATGGTTTATGTTCTTCTGGTTTATTTTGTTTATCTAATATTATTTATGAGCGTTTAGGTAGACGAAGACTATTAATTAACAAGGGTATAATTAATTTAATACCAAGAATGGCTTTATGATGATTCCTTTTGAGTTCTTCTAATATGGCTGCTCCTCCTTCTTTAAATTTGGTAGGTGAACGTAGACTATTAAATAGAATTATGTCTTGGTCTTCTTTTAGATTTTTTGCTTTAATTTTTTTGTCTTTTTTTAGAGCTGTTTATACTTTATATATGTATTCTTATTCTCAACATGGTAATTATTATTCTGGTGTTTATACTTGTTCTCTTGGTTATTTTCGTGAGTATCATCTTTTACTTTTACATTGATTACCTTTAAACATTCTTTGTTTAAAGGGGGAGTATTTTTTTGTTTAAGTTGCTTAAGTATTTTAATTAAAAATGTTGTTTTGTGGAATCAATGATATGAATTTTTTCATCTTAGGCCGTGAATTTGTTTTCTATCTGTTCTTTGAGTATTTTTTCTTTATTTTTTTCTAGAACTATAATTTTTATTTTGGGTATTTATTATTTAATAATTGATTATAGAGTTTTTGTTGAATGAGAACTTTTTAATTTAAATGGTTCTATGGTTGTTATGACTTTAATTTTGGATTGAATGTCTCTTATTTTTATGTCTTTTGTTATATATATTTCTTCTTTGGTTATTTATTATAGAGAGGATTATATATCAGGAGAAAAAAATATAAATCGTTTTATTATTATTGTTTTAATATTTATTCTTTCTATAGGGTTTTTAATTATTAGTCCTAATTTGATTAGAATTTTGTTAGGATGGGATGGTTTAGGTTTAGTTTCTTATTGTTTAGTTATTTATTACCAAAATGTGAAATCTTATAGTGCGGGTATATTAACTGCACTTTCTAATCGTATTGGTGATGTTGCTATTTTAATTTCTATTGCTTGAATATTAAATTTTGGTGGTTGAAATTACATTTATTATTATGATTTTATTTCTAATTCTTTTGAAATAAAGCTTATTACTATATTAATTGTTTTGGCAGCTATAACTAAAAGAGCCCAAATTCCTTTTTCTTCTTGACTTCCTGCTGCTATGGCTGCTCCTACTCCTGTTTCTGCTTTGGTTCATTCTTCTACTCTTGTTACTGCTGGTGTTTATTTATTAATCCGTTTCAGACCAATATTAGATACTTATAATTGTGGTTGATTTTTGCTTTTAATTGGTTGTATAACTATGTTTATGGCTGGTTTAGGGGCGAATTTTGAATTTGATTTGAAGAAAATCGTTGCTCTTTCTACTTTAAGACAACTTGGTTTAATAATAAGAATTTTGGCTATAGGTTACCCAAAACTTGCATTTTTTCATTTATTGGCTCATGCTTTATTTAAGGCTTTACTGTTTATGTGTGCAGGTTCAATAATTCATAATTTAAAGGATTCTCAGGACATCCGTTTTATAGGTTCTATTGTTAATTTTATGCCTTTAACTTCAGTTTGTTTTAATGTTTCTAGTTTATCTTTGTGTGGTATACCATTTTTAGCTGGTTTTTATTCAAAGGATTTAATTCTTGAAATGGTTTGTTTAAGATGAATTAATTGTTTAATTTTTTTTCTTTATTTCTTTTCTACTGGCCTAACTGCTTCTTATTCTTTTCGTCTTTTCTATTACTCAATGTCTGGTGATAATAATTTTTATTCTAGATTTTCTTTTGATGATAAGGGTTATTATATTTCTTTTGGTATAATTGGTTTATTATTTGTTGCTGTTTTTGGTGGTAGTCTTTTGTCTTGATTAATTTTTCCTATTCCTCATGTTATTGCTTTGCCGTATTATTTAAAGTTTTTAACTATTACTGTAGTTGTTTTGGGTGCTTATTTAGGTTATCTTATTTCTAATTTTGATTTTTCTCAAAATTTATTTTCTTTAAGTATACTTTCTTTTGTCAGATTTTCTGGTTCTATGTGGTTTATACCTTTTCTTTCAACTAAGTTTATTAGATATATTCCTTTAAAATTGGGTTATTATTCATCTAAATCATTTGATTATGGTTGGGGTGAATTATTTGGTGGCCAAGGTTTATATAGACTATTTATTTATTTAATTGGTTATATACAAGGCTGATATGATTCTAATTTTAAGATTTATCTTTTAACTTTTATTTTTTGAATGTTTATTTTGGTGGTATTATTTTTCGTTTACTTAAATAGCTTATGATTAGAGCGTAACACTGAAGATGTTAAGGAAGTATTTTTACTTTTAGGTATTTATAAATATACATATATTATTTTTACAGTGAAAATGTAATGTTTTATTTAAACTATATAAATTTTAGAAATGTTAACGGAATTTAACCGCTAATATAAAAAGTTAGCAGCTTTCATATTGCCTTACATTTCCTTAATTGGAACTTTATAGTTCAATTATATTATTAACAGTAATACGCCTCTTTTTGGCTTCAATTAATAAGAATAAGGGTATTTTATTTACCAACCTTCCAGGTCGAAACTGACTGCAATATTTCGCTTCTTATTCTGTTTAAGGTTGATTGATTATATCAATACTTTTTGAATGCAACCCAAATGTTATAGTTAACTACAACCCTTTATTCTGCTCATTGTAAGGCTCCTTGATTTCATTCATGGTATAGTCCTCCTAGTAATACTATAATAAAAAATATTGTTGATATTGTTCAGATTATAATATCTGAAGTTTTAAAAATAATTACAATTGGAAGGATTAGTGCGATTTCTACATCAAAAATTAAGAAAATTACTGCAATTAAGAAGAATCAAAGTGAGAAGGGTATTCGTGCTGAACTTTTTGGGTCAAACCCACACTCAAATGGTGATCTTTTTTCTTGGTCATTAATTAATTTTTTTGATAGTGTTGTTGCAAGGATTATAACAATTATTGGAATAATAAATCTAATAAAAATTCTTGTAGATAAAATTAGGATTGTTTTTCTTGATTAATATCAAGCTTTTTGATTGGAAGTCAAATGTACTATTTATACTAGAAAAACAGTTATCTACCTCATCAATAAATTGAGATGTATAAGAATAATCACACTACGTCTACAAAGTGTCAGTACCATGCTGCTGCTTCAAATCCAAAATGGTGTCTTGGTGAGAATTGATTTATTGAATGTCGAAGTAGACATGTTGATAAGAAGATTGTTCCAATAATTAAATGTAGTCCATGGAATCCTGTTGCAACAAAGAATGTTGATCCATAAACTGCATCTGCAATTGTGAATGGTGCTTCTCAATAGTCATATGCTTGAAGTATAGTGAAGTATAGTCCTAGTAATACTGTGAAGAATAATCCTTGTAGTGCTTGAGTATGATTAGATTCTATTAAACTATGATGTGCTCATGTTACTGTTACTCCTGATGCTAAAAGAATAGCTGTATTAAGTAATGGAATTTGTATAGGATTAAAAGGTTGAATTCCTATTGGAGGTCATAATATTCCTAGTTCAATAGTAGGTGCTAGTCTTCTTCTAAAGAATGCTCAGAAAAATGAAACGAAGAATAGTACCTCTGATGCAATAAATAAAATTATCCCTCATCGTAATCCAATTGATACAAATCCTGTATGTAGTCCTTGGTATGTTCCTTCTCGAACTACATCTCGTCATCATTGGATTATAGTTAATAAGGTAATTCCGAATCCAATTATAAATAAGTTAATGTTAAATAGGTGAAATCATTTTGCTAATCCTGATACTAATACTATTGCTCCAATTGCTCCTGAGACTCTGAGACTAAAGTAGTGTTTATGAACGTACTCCATAATGTTCTGCTTGTGCTAAAGAAATGAGGACAGACAGGGTATCACGTACAGTTCTTTGTATCGTGTGTGTTAACTAGTAAATCAGCATGTAGAACTCTGGTGAATATTTCGTGTATTGTGATCACGAAATGAACGTAGTTGTGGTTGATAATGGAAGCAAGAGTAAAGAAAAGTCAAGGCACGTTCATAGGGTATGTAGTTTTGGAAAAAGCTTTCGACAACGTAAAATGGTGCAACAAATTCGAAATTCTGAGAAAAATATAGGGAAGCTGTATGGAGAGATGGGTAATATACAGTATATACAAGAGCAAAGAGAATCGCTCGAATTTTCGGAATACCAAGCTGTGCATAAGTTCTTCTTCTAAGGCTGACAGTTGGGCTGTGCTCTACGTTTTCAAGAATAGTGTCAAGTTCACTAAAATATTTGTAGATGGGACATTTAAATGCAACGTGCACCGCGGGAGGCTCACACAATATGTCAAAGATCCTGCAATATGGTAGAGCACTTGCCCGCGATAGACAAAGGTCCTGAGTTCGAGTCTCGGTCCGGCACACAGTTTTAATCTGCCAGGAAGTTTCATATCAGCGCACACTCCGCTGTAGGGTGAAAATCTCATCCGGCAATATCTCCTGCCATCCGGAAGTCTGTGATTACAAAATCGACCTTCAGATTCGAGGACACTGGCTCTGGAATTCCCATTTAGAAACCAGTAGACAAATAGCATGTCACTTTACTCCGCCTAAGTGAAGACCAGCGGCATTTTCACTACGGTGACCCATTCGCTTTACGAGGTGCATTCAAGATCTAAGGCCTCCGATTTTTTTATAATTTTTTATAATTAACATGCGCATTGTTTTAAAATGAGGCCGCGTTCAATGTCAATATGTCCCAGAGATGGCAGCACCGTACGGCATATGGAATTTTACCGCCATCGGCGAAAATGAGAACTGTTTTAAATACTTAAAATGGCGACGTTTTCCTTTCTTGAACAGCGTGCAATCATTCGTTTTCCGAATTTGCGTGGTGTGAAACCAATTGAAATTCATCGACAGTTGAAGGAGACATGTGGTGATGGAGTTATGGATGTGTCGAAAGTGCATTCGTGGGTGTGACAGTTTAATGAAGGCAGAACATCGTGTGACAACAAACAGAAACAACCTTGGGCTCGCACAAGCCGGTCTGACGACATGATTGAGAAAGTGGAGAGAATTGTTTTGGGGGATCGCCGAATGACTGTTGAACAGATCGCCTCCAGAGTTGGCATTTCTGTGGGTTCTGGGCAGACAGTCCTGCATGACGACCTGAAAATGCGAAAAGTGTCATCCAGATGGGTGCCACGAATGCTGACGGAAGACCACATGGCTGCCCGTGTGGCATGTTGCCAAGCAATGTTGACGCGCAACGACAGCACGAATGGGACTTTCTTTTCGTCGGTTGTGACAATGGATGAGACATGGATGCCATTTTTCAATCCAGAAACAAAGCGCCAATCAGCTCAATGGAAGCACACAGAATCACCGCCACCAAAAAAATTTCGGGGAACCACCAGTTCTGAAAAAATTATGGTGTCCATGTTCTGGGACAGCGAGGGCGTATTCCTTACCCATTGGAGGCACTACGGTAACAGGTGCATCCTACGAAAATGTTTTGAAGACAAATTCCTTCCTGCACTGCAACAAAAACGTCCGGGAAGGGCTGCGCGTGTGCTGGTTCACCGAGACAACGCACTCGCACATCGAGCTAACATTGCGCAACAGTTTCTTCGTGATAACAACTTTGACGTGATTCCTCATGCTCCCTACTCACCTGACCGGGATCCTAGTGACTTTTGCTTTTTCCAACAATGAAAGACACACTCCTTGGCCGCACATTCATCAGCCGTGCTGCTATTGCCTCAGCGATTTTCCAGTGGTGAAAACAGACTCCTAAAGAAGCCTTCGTCGCTGCCATGGAATCATGGTGTCAGCATTCTGAAAAATGTGTACGTCTGCAGGGCGATTACGTCGAGAAGTAACGCCAGTTTCATCGATTTCGGGTGAGAAGTTAATTAGAAAGAAAATCGGAGGCCTTAGAACTTGAATGCACATCGTATAGTGCACACGCAACAACACTGTAGTACACTTATGCAACCACTGTAGTACCGAGATGTGAGGTAAACAACGTGCACACTTGGAGAACTCATTGTCCCACCAAACGTAAGTGAAGTGTGCATTGAAATGATCACTAAAGACAACACTACGTAGCCTAATATCACTTTCTGTAGATAAGTGCTGATGAGAAATGACGTGCGACTGAGGGCCGTGATAGGGGAACAACTGTATGTCGGGTACGGCTCGGAAAAAGGAGTATGTCCATTTGAAGTTCCTTCTTCAGAATTACCAATACTATGACTCCTAAATGCATGTAGCTTTCCTTATGACGCTCCCTGTATACACCCAAACAGGTCGGTTTTGTAAAATTACGAGGATGTGGTGTGTACATGTAAGTCGGACTGGTCCACGAAATATTTAAGCATATGACATTATATGATGTACGGAGTACGTGCTACACCCTGATTTCATAGTAAACACTTGAAAATGGCACATCAGCGAAGTTATCTGACAGTGCGAAAAGAAATCACAACGATCGTGATGCAGCAAAGGTGGAAAATAGACCTGTCTTCTACGAAAGCCTCGCTGTGTGCAGTGATTTGTGCGCCTCGTTAATGCAACGTGAATATTACAGTATTTCAAAAATGAGTATTGATATTCATCTTACCTCTTATAGTAAATGTTAGCAGATATTTTCGACTTTAAGCGTATTTGAGGATGATAGCATTAAGTGAAGGCAACACTAAGTACCTCTGTGTCACAAAGTACCGAACAAAATATTTGTTACATGCTTCCAGTGGTAAACTCTGCACCCTTCATCATCGGAAACCGACAGATCGCAGTAGTCTGTTGTTTATTCGCAGTGTCACAGACGGGTTATACGTGTGGCCTACATCACTGGCCGTCAGGAGTAAGACCACCGCGTCCAAAGATTTATCAGTAAGGCCTATAAGAACAACACCGTTTGATTCACTTATAAGATTTGAAGTGACTGGTCTGTCGAAACAAAGCTTGTTCTTACCCCCTGAAAGAGCAAAACTTACTTTTTTTCATGGTCATTCAGCCACACGTATGTTAGGAAAGTATACTGAACAGGCAGAAAATTATGACCACTTATCTAGTAGCCAGGATTTCCATCTTTGGGACAGATAACAGCGACGACTCGTCGTAGCATGGAAGCCATGAGGCCTTTGTAAAAGGCTGGAGGGAGTTGGCATCACACCTGCACACACAAGTCAATTAATGCCTGTAATTTCCGGGGTGGGGGTGATGAGCTCTGACGCCAAGTTCCATCACATCCAAGACGTGTCCGATCTGGCGAGTTTGATTCCAACGCATCAGTTGGAAATCGCCGCTGTGTTCTTCGAACCACTCCATCACACCCCTGGCCTTGTGACACGGCGCATTATCTTGTTGATAAATACCAATGCTGTCGGGAAACATGATCTTCTTCTAGGGGCTCTACGTGGTCTGCCACCAGTGTCCGACACTCCTTGGTCGTCACGGTGCCTTGCACGAGCTCCACTGGACCTATGGATGCCCACGTGAAAGTCCCGTAGAGCATAATGGAGCCGACGCTAGCTCGTCTCCGTCCTGCAGGACACGTGTCAAGGAACTGTTTCTCTGGAGGACAACGCATTCACGCCCTCCCTGCGGCATGATAAAGTAAGTGTCGAGATCCATCAGAGCGTGTAGCTCTTTACCACTGCTCCGACGTACAGTGCCGATGCTCCCGTTGTCGACAATTGTCGACGCCGTGGTGTTACCATTGGCACATGCATGGGTTGTCGGCTGCGTGTGCATCTACAGAGAGAGGTAGAATGACAGTAAACCTAACGCCAGGAGCTAAATGGTTGGTCGTCCTCGACATTTCGCTCAGCGTGGGGTTCGGAGTCTCGTCAGCTCTGGATAGTAGACCAGACGGTGGTCTGTGGCACCTCTGCGGAAAGAGCTCAGTGCCGCTGCACTCACAAGTGTTTCGGAGCACAGCGCTCATCGTAAGTTGTTGAACAGGGTATGTGACCGTAGATCAATGGAAACGTGGCGGCTCTCCGGATGAATCAGAGTTTTGCTACATTAGGTCAACTTGTAACCTTCCCCTCACTCATCGACCTTAATGACAGTGAAAAATTAAACCGCGTGTACCTAATGGAAATTTGGGAAAAGCAATCGTCACCGAAGTTAATTTGTCGGTAAAGAGGGAGGAAAAGGTTACATCTGAATGAAAGGAAAAATGCAAATGAAACTGGTGGAAATTAATTTTGAAAAGGGGGAAAAGTTAATAAAGAAAGTAAATGTGCGGCCGTTACGTTAACAATTAACTAGCGGTAATTAGATATTTGAGATTTGGGGGAAATTACGGTCGCCAGTCCTAAGGACAATTACTGCAGTAACTGAAAAAGGAAGATTATTACACATATAATTAGCACTAGAAGTGTGGCAACTGAAGGTTGACACGTGTGGTGTGAAAACTGAAAGTTTGTCGGAAGTAATAAACTTCGCTACACTCTGACTTAATTTAGCAAAATAATTAATAAAACCGGAAAATCGAAAGTTAATTTAGTGACTGAAGTTAATAGTGAGCTTTCTTTCTGAAGCACATCCAAATTCAGTAAAATACGGTTAGTCTTGGACTACCTCAACAATCATTTCAAAAGCTACTTGAATCTACGCAATTTAGAAATAAGAGATTTAACTTTGATCTTGAATTAAATGATTCTGAACAATTAACAATAGTAAAATTTAGTACGTACCAAGCTGAGCTGCAGTCACAGGTAAGCTGAAATACGGTAACAAAACACGCACTCTTCATTTGTGCTTGTGTAATCTAAATATTGTAGCCAGCTATGAATACCTTAACTGAACTTTGAAATTAAAGCAGTGAAATCGAATGATGCTGGCGTTTGAATTTCAACGACACTCGGGTTCATTGCGGAAAAGGAAGGGACCCTGCTTGGTAATGCAAATGGGACAATGAGCAACAAAGGTTCATACTAAGTTGCTGTAATTTTGTGATGCAACAATTTTAAAAGTTTGAAAAGCTGAGGTCTGCCATACAGTTTTAAAACTTTACGTGCTTCCAGTGTTCCTTGTCGGTTGATTGAACGTTTGAAGCCGTCGATCGAGGAAGTGGCGACAGTCACTCATTTTCGGCCGTCGCTGTTGCAGAAGCTGGATGTTGGCGCGCCTTCTTCTCGACACGGTCACCAGGCGAAACGGGCTCTTGATGTGCGTCAGCTAATGCTTCCCGTCCGCGACACCATGTCAGAAACTACACTCCTGGAAATGGAAAAAACACATTGACACCGGTGTGTCAGACCCACCATACTTGCTCCGGACACTGCGAGAGGGCTGTACAAGCAATGATCACACGCACGGCACAGCGGACACACCAGGTACCGCGGTGTTGGCCGTCGAATGGCGCTAGCTGCGCAGCATTTGTGCACCGCCGCCGTCAGTGTCAGCCAGTTTGCCGTGGCATACGGAGCTCCATCGCAGTCTTTAACACTGGTAGCATGCCGCGACAGCGTGGACGTGAACCGTATGTGCAGTTGACGGACTTTGAGCGAGGGCGTATAGTGGGCATGCAGGAGGCCGGGTGGACGTACCGCCGAATTGCTCAACACGTGGGGCGTGAGGTCTCCACAGCACATCGATGTTGTCGCCAGTGGTCGGCGGAAGGTGAACGTGCCCGTCGACCTGGGACCGGACCGCAGCGACGCACGGATGCACGCCAAGACCGTAGGATCCTACGCAGTGCCGTAGGGGACCGCACCGCCACTTCCCAGCAAATTAGGGACACTGTTGCTCCTGGGGTATCGGCGAGGACCATTCGCAACCGTCTCCATGAAGCTGGGCTACGGTCCCGCACACCGTTAGGCCGTCTTCCGCTCACGCCCCAACATCCTGCAGTCCGCCTCCAGTGGTGTCGCGACAGGCGTGAATGGAGGGACGAATGGAGACGTGTCGTCTTCAGCGATGAGAGTCGCTTCTGCCTTGGTGCCAATGATGGTCGTATGCGTGTTTGGCGCCGTGCAGGTGAGCGCCACAATCAGGACTGCATACGACCGAGGCACACAGGGCCAACACCCGGCATCATGGTGTGGGGAGCGATCTCCTACACAGGCCGTACACCACTGGTGATCGTCGAAGGGACACTGAATAGTGCACGGTACATCCAAACCGTCATCGAACCCATCGTTCTACCATTCCTAGACCGGCAAGGGAACTTGCTGTTCCAACAGGACGATGCACGTCCGCATGTATCCCGTGCCACCCAACGTGCTCTAGAAGGTGTAAGTCAACTACCCTGGCCAGCAAGATCTCCGGATCTGTCCCCCATTGGGCATGTTTGGGATTGGATGAAGCGTCCTGTCACGCGGTCTGCACGTCCAGCACGAACGCTGGTCCAACTGAGGCGCCAGGTGGAAATGGCATGGCAAGCCGTTCCACAGGACTACATCCAGCATCTCTACGATCGTCTCCATGGGAGAATAGCAACCTGCATTGCTGCGAAAGGTGGATATACACTGTACTAGTGCCGACATTGTGCATGCTCTGTTGCCTGTGTCTATGTGCCTGTGGTTCTGTCAGTGTGATCATGTGATGTATCTGACCCCAGGAATGTGTCAATAAAGTTTCCCCTTCCTGGGACAATGAATTCACGGTGTTCTTATTTCAATTTCCAGGAGTGTATCATCGCAAGTCGAGCGCAATTACATGCTGCCAAACCCCGAAAGCGCGGCAACTCGCGGGAGCTTCACACAACACACCTGCCCCACTGCACCACCCGAGCCAGACTCTCTCTGCTCTGCCCGCGCTCCACGCGGCAGAGTTAACACTACCAAAGATCCTACACACTTTGGTTCTCCACACGACCTATCGATGTAATCATTTGATAGCAGTTTTCTCTAGGCAAGACCCAGCGTATAAATACAGATAATATTCACAAAACAAGCCAACATAAATGCATAAATATATGTATACAAACAGTAAAACAATTACAATATATAAAGAGACAGAAATCTCATATCTTCAGGTGACAAAATAAGGAAAATATTTGCAGTGTATAGAGGGAAATAGGAGGATATGAATTTCCGGCGTTACAAACTGTCATCTCCACAAACGCCGTCACCTGTGTGAACGGCGGCTCGAAAGGCGCAGCTCGCCAAGGACTAAGGCTGGTGGGAGTAGTATTATGCTATGGGAGCCATTATCCTGTGTTGCATGAGACCTGTGGTAACAAACGAAGACACGCTATAGCTGCCTACCACTTGATGTTTGAAGTATTACCCGACGGAGATTACATCTTTCAGCTGTATAATTGACCGTGCATCGAAGTCAGAACTGTGCTACAGTAGTTTGAGGCGCACTATACTGAGCTGACGTTGATCTCTCGGCAACTAAATTCCCCTATTCTAAATCCTATGGAACCAAGCTGTGTTCCTATCTGGTGCCATCACCAGGTACGCAAATCAGCGACTAGTTATTTAAGCGAATTACGTGACCTCATGCATTATTGATCTGTGTGTCGTATGTACTATGATTCAATGTAATGAACAGAATGCTTACACAATCATCAGGTTGTTTAATCCATCCATCTGTACTCATACTACTAAATGGTAAACTACTTGTGACTGCTACTTTTCCACGACGAAACTATTAAAGAGAGATCGATGAAATTTGGTATGGAGATAGCTTGAACCTTGAGGGAGAACAAGGACTACTTTAGAGACCAAAAGAACGAAGACCTTTAAAAGTGTGAAGCAGGTGATGGGCTATCCCTCTGCATTCACCACTTGGCAGCTGTGCTGTGCATGCTGCATGCATTTGGGCAGCTGCGCGGTGTGGACGCGCTTTTAGACGCACCATGTCACGTATTGCACGGCCCCTCCAGCCAGAGTTTCGACTCCTTCCTCGAGCATGGGTGCGTGTGTGTGTGTTGTTCCTAGTATAAGTTAGTTTAATTAGTGTGTAAGTCTAGGGACTGATGACCTCAGCAGTTCGCTCACACACATTTTAACGTTTGCATTTGGGCAGTGGATGGTTGGTGCTGGGGGTGCAAATAGCCAGCTATGCTTACAAGAACAGCCAGACATGTGAGGGTAGCTGACATTACTGCACTTACAACAGATTACTTAGTCACCAGTATTCATCATAACAGAATTGTTACAGGAGGCTATGCTAGAATGTCACTGGCTCGTTCGGTTAGAAATCACACACCGAGGTGACTCCATACTGCATCAGCGAGGCCCCAAGCGGCAATCACACGAACCCACATCGCCGGCAGGAGTGTCCGTGCGGTTCTAGGCGCTACAATCTGGAGCCGACAGACCGCTCCGGTCGCAGGTTCGAATCCTGCCTCGGGCATGGATGTGTGTGATGTCCTTAGGTTAGTTAGGTTTAATTAGTTCTAAGCTCTAAGCTCTAGTTAAGTTGCATAGTGCTCAGAGCCATTTCAACCATTTGAACAAACCCACATCTTACAGCTGGCGCCAATGGGAACCTTTATTTTGATGCTGAAGTCGAAACATATCCCATGTATCTTTCATTCATGAAGAAGATAGATACTTGAGAAACTGGAAGTACCTCTTTGAAGCACTCTGTAATTTACTTTAGGCAACGATACCCAAAAAATACTGTCTTATTAAAATTAATTATGAGCATATTCGACAAAATAATCTGTGTATTGCTAGCTCATGTTTGGTTTCTAATTCCTTTCGAGAGACGTGTCTTTCTTTTCCATCTAACCTCAAGCGGAATGGTGGATGTAAAGGGAGAATTCTTGAGAGTAAGTTGGCACCAGTAACCGAACGCCGGCGATTCCCTGTGGAATGGCGACGGCGGGAGCCACGCCTTTGATCTGGCGCTATCTGCTAATGAGAGAGCGCCGCTTCTGATTTCCCTGGAGCAGATGCCGGCGCCGGTAATTTCCGCCAAGGTGTAAACCTGCCCGATTGCCACTGCGATGCGTCGTTACACATCTCCCTGCTCACCGATATCAGTTCAGTCAATTCGACACACGCGTAATAAGTGATCTGATATCTGCACATTTTGATTTTTTTATCCTTCGCAACAAGGTGGTGTCTGTTCTTTCGGACATGTCCGAAAGAACAGATACCATCGGCGACCATGCAGCTCGTTAGAATGAAATTACAACCCTTAGTCGTTTACAGACGTTGATGTATGTCAACGCGGACAGACGAAAATGTGTGCCCTGACCGTGGCTCGAACCTGGGATGATCTCCTGCTTACATGGCAGACGCTCTGTCCATCTGAGGCACCGAGGACACAGAAAATAGAACGACTGCAGGGATTGTAGTGCGGGACAATACGTTGAGAATGTGAGTCTCGCGGGAGGCGTGCCAGACATAAATCCCTGCAGCCGCGCTATCCTCTGTGTTCTCAGTGGCACGCCGGCACGGTAGCTCAGCGTGTTCGGTCAGAGGGTTAGCAGCCCCCTGTAATAAAAAAACTGAGATAATCGATTAACAACAAACTTAAACGGATGTCTTACGACGTCCGCCCCGAGCAGATGCAACGAACGAAAGCGAACAAAATTAAATTAAAAAAAAAACATAGAGCGTCTGCAATGTAAGCATGAGATCCCGGGTTCGAGTCCCGGTAGCAGCTCGCATTTTCATATATCCCCGTTGACATATGTCAAAGTCTGTAAGCAGCTAAGGGTTGTAATTTCATAATAATTTCATAGAAACTAATTTACGTTTAGTGAGGACCAGTCTCTCCTTTTCTTATTAACTGATTAAAGACCTTACGCGCAAGCTGAATGTGTCTCAGAAGAACTTACTCATTGGTCGAAACAATACACACTACTCGAGAAAGAGACGTAAACAACCAAACGATATGGTCTGATGCCAACGTAACATCGTACACGTGCAAATCATCGGCAGGCATTCAATGATTAGATTTGCAACTATACATGGCAAACAGAATGACCATCACCGCGAATTGGCGTTGTTCCTGTGCGTTGTTGTTGCCGAGCCGGTTCGGGCATATAAGATCTCTGAAAAGCGTCACAAGTTGAGTACTCACTGGAGCCTGTCACGAAGATCTCACGTACTCCCCTGAGACAGCGTTTTCAGTACCTAACACCCTTTGAAAATTATCTCATTCTGCCTCTCCATTTCCTTGGCTGCTCGAATCGTGCTATATGCAGATTTTTGGTGTATTTGGGTGTGAGTTTGGTGCAATGATGGATTGCATGGGAATGTGAGGCCAGACATACCCAATGTCTAGGTTCCGGGCGACCTTCTAACCACTGCAAGGAAGTATGCTGCACGAAGCACATCTTTACCTCTTCACATCTGAACCTGCCGTCTGACAAAAACTAACGGTCTCCCTTCAACATTCTATGTCATCTCGCACCATTGGTTGGCGACTAAGAGAATCCTAACTAGGGATTTACCGTCTGTGACGTATAATTTTACATATATATAAATTTTCGGTGCCTAGAGTGCCACGTCTTTCAGTGTCACACAAATTTTTATTTTCAAACGGGATCACTTAAGACTATTTCCATGGGTTCGCCCCTCAAATTTCTCCCTCATATCACAAAATTGTCGTCTGATGTAGTACAAACTGGAAAAATAAATTCCTTTTAAAGCACAGTTTAGTATATAATATATATTCAAAACCTTACACTTGTGTCACAGAACAAATCCTACATCGAGAATACTTTACATAAGTTTAAGGGAAGAAGTACTTCCGATAATTATTACAGTATTTAAAGAACATCAAAATAAGAACAGGCTGAAATGAACAAACAGTACATGACTGTGTTAATCAATTTAACTGTAAAAAGCTAAGGAGCATATTATTAGCAAGATGAGGAATACGCAAAAGTGAAATGCCAAAATGAGCACTTCTCAATTGGGAGTAAATCAAAACAATCAGAATGGCTGAAAGAGAGCAAAATAACATGAACCATAAACGAATAAGAGCTAAGCAGCTAAGCAAATAAGAGAATAGACAAAAATGAGATGCCAACAAAATGAGAGCTGGCGCGCGGCCTCATTCTTCTGGACTGGGTGTGGAATAGCCCAGTCTATCTGGAACGTAGGGTTTACCGAATGGACATTTCCTACCACTACTGTGGGATGATGGTGGTGGTGGACATCTTATGTGATAGCCTAAGTCTCGGAGAGGAGTCGTTGGTGGTGAAGCTTCGATGCTGACCTGACTATTCAATCAGGGCAACGGGCCGTCAGAGCTGGCCGAATTTTTTCATTTTTTTGCTTTATTGTGATTTCATTCCCCTGCCCCAGATGGGCAGGGGAGGGCTGTCAGTACCACAATCCGCCGCTCTTCAGCCGAGTGACACGACAACTATAACAAGAATAAAATAATACATACATAAGGAGATAAAAAAGTGGAACATAAAACAGGGTAAGGGTAGATAATGGAGGTAAAAATGCACTGACGTGTAGGCGTTCATTGGGGACAGTTAAAAAAGTCACCAGAAAGTTAAAAAACACAGTTGGCGATTCTTAAAACACAAAGAACGCACTGGATGCGCATGCACAGGTTAAAAGTTGGCCACAGTATTAAAAACACTCCGAAACAACACACTTAAAACCCACTTGGAGCACACACGACGAAGAATAAAACTACCAGGTGGGACCTACGGAGAGAAAGGTCAGAGATGTGGAAAAGGAGGGGAGAGCATGGGGCAGCTGGGGAAGCGGCGGGATGAAGAGAGGAGGGGCAACCGTGGGTTCACGAAGAGGCAGGAGACACATGGGGCGGGAGAAGAAAAGGGAAGACAGGGCAGGAGGGAGCGCAGAGACACTGAAAGAAGGCACAAGAGATGGAGGGGGAGTAGGAGGGGAAATCCGCTCAGAAGGAGGGAGGGGGAGGAGAGGGAGCCCTGAGGAGGAGGCAGGAAGAGTGGGTTAGAATTGGTAGGAAGGGTAGATGTCAGGGCGAAGCTCATCATCCGGGAGGGGTAGACGGTGGAAGTTGTGTTGGGAAAGGAGATGGAGGGTGTGGAGATGGAGAGAGGGAGGGACACAACGGTAAAGGCACGGCAACTGGTTGGGAGTGGAGAGGAAGGGAGACACCGGGGGGGGGGGGAGGGGGATCAAGGCGGCGGACAATATATAGTGTTTGGATGTGTTCAAGGAAAAGGAGAAGGTGGGGGAAGGGGATGAGGTCATAGAGGATGTGCGTGGGGGACGGAAGGCGGATGCGGAAGGCGAGGCGGAGTGCATGGCGTTCGAGGATTTGGAGGGCTTTATAGAACCGGGGAGGAGTGGAAATCCAAGCGATGCTGGCATAACAAAGGATGGGGCGGATCATGGATTTGTAGGTGTGGAGAATGGTGGAAGGATGCTGACCCCACGTCCGGCCGGACAGGAGTTTCAGGAGGCGGAGGCGGTTGTGAGCTTTGTTTTGGATGGTAAGGAGATGGGGAGTCCAGGTGAGGTGGCGGTCGAGTGTGAGGCCAAGGTATTTGAGGGTAGGAGTGAGGTGGATAGGACGGCCATAAATGGTGAGGTAGGATCTGGCCGAACTCCGTCGGCACTTAATATACGGTTGCGATCGTGGTGGCACCTCGCGGCCCGTAAGCAACGCGCGCGCCTGCGACCGCAATCCACTCTCAGCGCTCGCGGCGGCGTCTAGCGGCCCGTACGCAAGTTGTGCGACCCTTAATCTATTTTGTTACACGTCCCATTCACGGGGCTACCATTAACACCACAAACCATACAGTTGCCTTTTGAGTGTTGTCGTGACTGAGGAGCATGGCTACTGAGGAATCGCGTAGCATAGTATGCAGCGATAAAACGGGT
Organism: Schistocerca cancellata; assembly: GCF_023864275.1. Lineage (NCBI taxonomy): Eukaryota > Metazoa > Arthropoda > Insecta > Orthoptera > Acrididae > Schistocerca > Schistocerca cancellata. The sequence continues at coordinate 7,944,700 of NC_064630.1, forward strand.
TTTGCAGTACTCGGTTGACCGTCGTCGGCTAGTGTGGTGGTGACCTGAATAGAGATCTCGTACTTCCAATGTTTTGGAGGATCGGAACGGTGTTGGTCCTGGCATCAAGGCGTGAGTAGCCATCAGATGTCATGTCTACGTCATGGCTGGTAGTGGTTAAGGAATACCTTACAGCACAGTGGTACGCCGTGGACAGCTTGCGTCTTCACGTGCTACCTCTCATGTGACAATGTCGTGGGGTATTTTCGCTACATAACAATGCTCTTCTACAAATGGCACGTGTGTCTGTGAGTCGTCTGTGTGATACTGTGGTCCTTCCATGACCAGCAATGTCGCCAGATATGTCGCTGATACAAGGTGCGTGTGACCAGCTGAATCATCACTTCCATGCAACTGCCAGAGTATCAAGTACGAGTGACAGTAGTTGTAGTCCAGCTAGCTTGAGGAGAGGATATGAGGTTTTAACAAGCTTCCCAATGGAATCAGAGGATCCATCCTGGCGAGAGCGGGTGCAGCGTCATACTGATCATTGTGCTCATAGTGTCAAGTTCTCAGTACAGTTGACATTTTTACAAGCTCTGAAATAATGTAACACGCCCTATCAACCAGTGAGGTTTGATTTTGTTTCGTCCTTCCGTTTTTGGTACAATTTATTTGTCAGTCCGTGTGTTTTATGTTGGATAAATATCTTTTACATACAGCTATGTATCCAGCAATGTGGACCATCATGCCTTACACAGAGACTATGTGCTGTAATATTAATACTCTGCCAACTGCATGGATGAGGGTAGGGCTTCTTGACGTTCCATTCAAGTATGGAGTACTCTCAGAAAGAATCTACTGCTCTTTTCCTCACTCAATTATAGGAGAAATGCCTACGAGCTGTCATCGTTCAAAGCTTCTTCTTGAAATTTTGTACGTATCCTGTCTGGGCATAGTTTGTGTCATTCTTCAGGTGTTCATCAGTACAGTTTCTGCAGCATCACCGTCAGGCTTTCTCATGGGTCAAGCAAACCTGTGGCAGTTCGTGCTGCCCTCGTCTGTATAACTTCAGTATCCAGTGTTAGGCCTACTTGGTAGATCCCACAGCCTTCAACAATATTCTAGGATGGGCCGTGTGAGTGATTTTTTGATGCATCCTCGTTTTTCGACTGATGGTATTTCCCTAGTGTTGGACCAATCAACCGCAGTGTGTCACCTACTCTACAATTATTGAAATTCTACATTTATTGAAATTAATGCCATGCCTATATTGTTACGTACCAATGTGGATACATAATTCAAAAGTGAAAACGGCGAATAAATTTTACATTTAGGAGGCTGATTTATTGCAATTAATAGCATTCCTGTTTTATTAATTATGAAATCAAATTTCAATGTTGGCGCCTGTGACGTTGTCCAGTCGCCTCAAACGGCCGAGTGAGGAATCCACACTCCTCTGGAGAAAGTCGTGTGGGCTATTTCTGCAAACTTCACCGAATCCGTGTTTTCAATTCCTCCATTGTACGACATTTGGTGCGGTACACCTCACATTTTGTCCATCCCTCCAAAAAGAAGTCACATGGTGTCAGGTCTGGACTTGCTCCAAGCCACTCATAGGGTTCACGTCTTCCTGGCCAACGTTCTGTAAATTTCTCATCCAACCACGCATGCACGACATCTGCAAAGGGAGATCGTATATAAGAATAATGACTTCCATGTTATCCCTTGTAGATACTGTGGGTCAAACATAATTTTCAAGCATCTGCTGGTAGTGTTCTCCTCTTCTCCACCGTAACACCAAGCTTCTGTTCGTGAAGAAAACGGTTCTCTAAGATCTACTTTGAGCAATATATGAAAAAAGTTATTCAATCTTGTTGCTACATTTAGCTGTATGTGATAAAAACGATTTCAAAAGACTTATTCTCCGTAATGTTGAGCATGAATTTTGATTATTTGCAGTCAAAATAGCCTGTTATACTTGAAAACTTAACTAAAGTAACCACGGCAGAGCTTGCTAGCAAATTCCAAAAGAACATAAAGTAATTCGCAGTTAGTTTCGTATCCGATGGGGAAGCGCGTTGGTTCAGTTGTAAATCAACAGTCGAGAAAAACTGCACTTGATCATGACTATGCGGTAATTTGACATCCTGCTCAATGCAATCACTGTTTACGGAACTGAGAGTTGTCAAATCCAAAATTTCCGTCAATAGCGTACCTAGCACCGGTAGAGAGATTTGTCGTTCCTTGGAATGTAATGTCGGACTTAACGCGGAACGTTACATACTAAATCGCCGATCGCAAAACTACGGTCCATCCGCTTTTAGCACTCATGTTTCTGGCGAAGGCAGTATCACACGTAATAAACAGTTTGATAGTTTGTGCAGTTCGGCTAGCTGCGAAACAAATCGGTTCCAACAACAACAATCACTGTCCAATCGTGTGTACAGTCTGACTGTTGTTCACATTACTCAACGAAGCTCACAGTATTCACAAAGATCCGTCTCGTAACGTCCACGTCGAAATTTGGTGTAAACCATAACTAAAAAAAATAAAAACGCGCCATAAATTTTGGTGTGCTTTTGTCTAGCACGGTTACACAATACACGTGCATCCGTGTCACGATACACAAACAGCTGTAGCTTTCGATATCGCTCTCGCATGACAGTTAATACAACAGTTCTGAATGACAAATTTAGTTATGCGGCGCATTTCACAAAAGCGGAACGAAGAAGAGAAAACATACATTCCAACTCTTGGGTACTGAGTTAAGAAGCTATTCATGTAGCAATATAAATAAAGCCAAATATAGTCACATTTCACACCCTCGTACAAAATAAAAACATTATTTAGATCACCAAAGATATATTATGTAGAGAGTAAAAGGTAACAAAAGAAAATAAAGAAGAAGATTTTATCGCTCGTAACTACCAATAGCTTCATATCTTCTGCAGAATAATGCCATCTGTTAATTTTTATTTTGGCTGGACACACTGTCATTGTAAATTATTTGAATGATGCTGCAGCCATTTGACAGAGATAATTTTTACTTTATCGCTGTGTGCTCCAGATTTCAGCTTTAGGCCATTTTCAGGTACAAAAACTGGAACAAAAAATAGAAGTATAAATCACAAAAACAACAAACAGGGCAACCACAAAAAACAGTTTATAAACACCATGATTCCTTACCTTATATATGTGTGAAAAGACATGGGACTTGCATGAAATACGTGTCGAAAAAGCGTATCTCATCATACAAGCTTTATCTGTCACTACTAAAAGTGAGAACTCTCTAAAACGCCTAAATATATTGCAGACTTTCATTTCTGGACTCTATATCACAGTTATTATATGCAACCAATAAACAGGTATGCACCATACTATGGTGCCTGAACGACAATTGACATGGGTATAGATGAAACGATCTTCCAAAGATCCTATCGGAGCAGAAATATAGGCGAATATGCTCCTGCGACTAAAAGGTAGAGTTCCAGCTGCCTCGTCTTCCTCAGCACTTTTAAAATCCTAAACATTTTGGCATGCGAATATATTCACGCTATTTTGCGTCTTCAACTCTCCTGTCACTCCCACAACCTCCCCTAACTGTAACACGCTCATACCCAACAGCACATCGCCGTACGTCGCCCACACGCATTCACTGCGACTTGCCTCTTGTCACTCTACAGCCTAACTCCTTGTCATTATCTCTTTGTGTCTCTCTGTCATCGTCTCCTACGTCACAGTCAATTCTCCTTCGTTCTGTCCTACTACTTCTGTCTTCTCTCAGTATCACTGTCTCCTTCTTGCTCTCTCTTATTTCTACTGTCTCATTCCTTTCATGCTACTACTACTACTGCTGTCTCTTATCACTGTCGCTACCTCTCTCTTCCTCTTTGTCATTATCGTAGACTCTGTCTCTCATTATCACTGGCTCTCACCCACCTCCATTTGCAAACAGAATGTCATCAGCATGTTATGTCCATACAATCCTATCATCAGTGTGTAACATGCAATGTCTTTTAGTTACATATTATTCATATGTACACTTAGTTCTTAGCTATAGCATTGTTTTTTGGGGAACAAACGCCCAAAACATGGAGACAGTTTTCGAACTCCAGAAAATAGACAAAAGAATAATAACCAAAAATACTAGTCGAGCTCATTGTAAAGATCTGTTGAAAACACTGGGGATTTTAACTGCTCCATGTGAATACATTTACCAGTGAGTTATACACATCAAAAATTACATTGGTAATTACTGCACAAACAGCTGTGTCAATGACCATGTAACAAGAGATAAAGTCAACTTACATTTACCAAGGAAAAATAAACATAAAACTCAAAACAGCATTTTCTACTAGGAAATAAAACTGTACAATAAATTACCAAAACAGATTAAAGAAATTACAAAAATACACTTAATCAAAAAGACAGCTAAAAAGTACCTGTTATGCAGTACTTAGATTACTTAGATAAAACAGAGTAGGGGTTTGATAAAAAATGTAGTACGAATAAATAATAATTATAATAATAATAATGATTACAAAACATCCAACATTCCAAATAACACCTTCACTTTATTTTTTTTTTCCTTCTTTTTTCCTTTCCAGAAATACTTACCTCCAACCTACACATAGCGCAATACTAACAACGCTTCCTGTTTCTGAGCTCAACATCTCACTCATTATGGAGGGATGCTGACTCAGTTTTTCAGGATAGCAAATGGAAAGCTGCGTTCCAGAAAATGGCCCAGACATCACCAGTGTGTGTGTGTGTGTGTGTGTGTGTGTGTGTGTGTGTGTGTGTGTTTGTGTGATTTTGGTGAGAGAAGTGTTATGAAACAGTGTGTGTGTGTATAGTGTGTGCAGTGGCTGATAGATATGAGTGAACGATGTGGCATTACATTATTTAATAAGTTATTTGTGAAAAAAAATGTATTGTATACCAGGAGTAAATCTAATGATTATGTCTAACTATAAGTCTGTAAATATATGTGTATACGAATTAGCTTATTTTAAAATGGTCTAAACTTGTAAATACTTTGACATGTCCTACATACGTGTAAAAAGACATCAAACGGATGATTAAAGCTACTACTGCTACTGCTACTACTACTACAACCACTACTTAACCCTCCACTTTATTCCTCTCAAATGCCTTCGCCTCCCTCTATCGGCATAAAGAGTCACGAATACATTCGAATGCCAAGGTTTCTGAGAAAATTTTTAAAGGTGCTGAGGAAGGTAGAATGAGACAGCGCTACGTCAGATCTTGTGTAATGTAGTGCCGCGTAGTGTAGTCCACAGTCATAAATTACATAATTTGTGCTCTACCAATGTTGCATAGTGTAGCAGCCAGTTAGAGTGTACCTTCTGAATTAAGGATCAAAATATATCTGTACGCCAGATGGGCAAATCGTAGTATGTGAACATTCATTTTATAAATTATTATTATCATATTTCTTTTTATGTATATATTATATTTTGATTTTTCCCCTAAAAACACCACAATGCTTATAATAAAAAAAGGCATTTGAAATTATATTTAAATATTAGGTGCTATATTCATGCCAGTTCACGTGCAACATTCGGTCTGTTTCTGTGTGTACATAACGGACTAAACAAAATAACAAATAAATGAATAAATTGCCACATCTTGCATAAACGACTGAATTATCGAATGTGGAAAACTCGACACGTGCAACGGCTGACAATAGAAGACTGCGATCGCGGAATGAATCATGGAGTGTCGATGTTGGGCTGCCAGGAAGAATGCTCTCAAGTCTTTAATTATATCGTCTGGAGTGGTGAAGCCTTATTCCATATGAGAAGTTTTTTTCAATCGACACAGTTGGCGTTCTTAATGCTGCTGCCGCCATTTGACTATGACTATTTTTATTTAATTTTTATATGATCCAGATTTCGGCCTAAGCACATTTTCAAACCACAAGAACTGGAACAGACAACATTACTATAAATCGCAAAATCAGGAAACGTGGCAACCATTGAAAAATAGTGTATAAATACGATGATTATTTACCTTATTTGTATGTCAAAAGACATCACATTGCTATGAAATACAAGTCCCTGTCATAAAAGCCTATCTGGTCATATAAGCCAGATCTGTCATGAGTAAAAGTGAGGACATCCCCAAAAAGTCTAAATGTATGGCAGCGTTCCGCTTCAGGACGCTATAGCGCAACTGTTATATTATGAAACGTCCCCTTAGAACAATTTTACATGTGAAACGTCCACTTAGAACAATTATACAAGCCTGTGCTTAACCTGACACACAATATTATTTAGCGCAACGCAATCTGACTTTCAATAACCCCTACAAAACAATGGCCCTGACTAACTTTAACCTATACCTTTTACAAATCACTTACCTCACAAAAATCTTCGTTACTCAAGCTACTGCAAAACAGCGAGCGCCATTACTGCCAGCTAAATAAAAGATTCAAACTACTGAAGGTACTAACTACTGATAGTCTTAGCAAATGAAAGATTCTAATAGAGAACAAACAATGTATTTACCTTAATATTCATAATTGACATTCAGTCTTACAGATTATCAAAACTCCGCCATCTCTCTCCCCACGTCCACCACTGCTGGCGGCTCACCTCCAACTGCCCAGCGCTACGCGCTGTTCGCATCCAGCTATAGCAGTTCATGACAACAATGGCAGACAACAATTCAAACTTTTCATATAGAGAGTGCTACGTAACGTTGCCAATAAAAAAACATAAACAGCAAACTTACATAAAGAAAACATAAACAGCCTACTTACAATATGAATGTGCTAACATGTAACAAGGTGTGCGCCACACTGTCGTGTCTGAACCACAACTGACATGGACATAGATGAAACGGTCTTCCAAAGATCACCAGAGAGACATCACAGTCTGCACAGTGCAATATGTGGTGTGTTAGGGAACAAGTTAGCTGAACTGTTTATTTTGCATGATTACCTTAGCATACATTAGAACATAACACTTTCCAGTCAGAGTTTTTTAATCAGAAGCCTATGAGCCATTTTGGCTCTCCCATAGGAATGTTTTTCCGTGGGTTCCTTCTTTTTTCGTCCACAGCAGGGCATCTCGCTCATGTGAAAAGAACTTTATGAACCAGTAAAGCCTTGATCGTAGACTTACGTAATACCGAAATAACTCAAAACTAATTTTACGCCTCAGACCGTATTTTATGAGCACAAAGATTTTACATGAGCTTCGATACTGCAAGGGTTTCTCAGAACCCTTCTGATGATAAAACACACACACTTCAAAACATGTTTGTTTGTTCCCCTCACATTATAAACTACGTTTACGCTTCAGGCTGCATTTTTCGTGCGTATTTTACGTGTGGAAGTAGGGTAACTTAGAACTTCCGTACCTCGGAAACGGGTAAGGATAGCAAGGAAATTTTCAAGGTTGTTCGGTATCGCGATCTTAGGAATATACCGTAAAAACTATTGGAATCTGATGCTCTGTTTTCGTACCCAAAAATGAAGTTTCGGGAACGTTTCTCGATAACGGGTAAAGGTTTTTGAAAACGGGACGGTGGCATTTCTATATAAACGCCTAGAGAATATAGCGATAAAACGTAGGCAATTTGCTGCCGCCATTTATTATTTAGAATTCGACTTCACCGGTTTTAAGTGTGAATTTGACGTGTGCGTGTAAGTTAACTTTGAACCTCTGTATCTCGGAAACGGATAAAAATATCAACAACATTTTCATTATTTTTTGGCAATGGGATTTTAGAGATCTATGGTAAAACTTTCAGCATTGGTAGTTCGTAGCAGTTGTGGAATTTGCGGCTCGGATTTGGAACGTAAAATTGAAAGAAAACAAAATTGGGGTTTTGAAAGCAGTCGCTCAAGAAGTAATGGTCCTGCATAAGCTCCTTCTAATGCAAGTTCCTTATGTGGTTATGCATTGTTCAGCGCGGCATCTGAAGTTGAGCTGTTATTTAGCGGATGGACCTCCCTGCAGCCTGCTCAGTTCACTGCGCGACGGTGGTACATTTTTCCTCTCTTTTTTTCTTTACTTCCACAGCGCGGCGTGTCTTTGACACAACCTCAAACAAAAGCAAGTCTCTCCCAATTAGGCAGGGTTGGCACCTCTCCTAAGCGATATCTAAATGCGTCCATTATCTCTGTCATTTTTTTACTTGCTGCGTAAAAGATGCGAGGCTGCAAGAAACACGCCAATGGTGAGAGGCAAGCGTACTGACAGGAATGAAGCACCCCATACGTGAGAGGCAAGGGGTCTCGCCAAATTCAAGCACCCCAAATGTGAGAGGCAAGGGGTCTCACCCAAATCAAGCACTGCAAAGGTGAGAGGCAAGGGGCTTCACTCAAATCAGGCACCCCAGTGGTGAGAGGCAAGGGGTCTCACTCAAATCTAGCCCATAGGTGAGAGGCAAGAGGTATCATCCAAATCAAGCCCACCACAGATGAGAGGCAAGGTGTCTCACCCAAATCAAGCACCCCAAAAGTGAGAGGCATGGGGTCTTACCCAAATCACGCTTCCCAAAGGTGAGAGGCAAGGGGACTCACCCAAATCAAGCACCCCATAGGTGAGAGAGTAGGTGTCTCACCCAATTCAAGCCCCCCATAGGTGAGAGGCAAGGGGAATCACCCAAATCAAACATACCATAGGTGAGAGGAAAGGGGACTCACTCAAATCGAGCACCCCAGTAGGGAGAGGCAAGTTTACTCACCTGATGGGAACAGAAATCTGATACATCCACGTGATGGAGCCAGACACTGGAACAGCTAACCATATTGTGCTGTACAGTCAAATTTGCTACACTAATGTAAATTGCGAACATAAATGTCAAATGTTCGAGAACGAAGGTTTACATTTACATCATAAACTAAAATTAAAATCTAATGTGTCGTTTCTTAATTGCAAAAACCGGCATTTGTGCATTACAGTGCCATCTACCACAAATGGAATACAATGTTTTGAGTAAACCTTTCGAGTCTTTTATGACGTAGAATCCGAAAATGCAGTAAAAATGGCTGATTCACTTTTGAAAATATATAGCTGACACCTTCCATGCAGGAGGGATGGTCTGCATTTGCCAGTAGGAGCATTGACAGAAGCCCCATTCCTAATACTAACTACGAACTGGCGTTATATACATACATAACTGTCAGAGGCAGAGTGACGGTTATAAAAGTTGTAACTAATTGTTAACATAAGAACACAAGAAAATAAATACAGCATTACTGCTAGCTTATGAGGGCCAGTGTAACAGGCCTATAAACTGGAGATAATTTTATTTTACGTAAGTAAAATAAAAAAAAAATTAAAAACATAGACATGTCAGTATAATCAACTACTTATGACGTCAGTAAGAGCGGGGGGCGTGGGGGAGGGGAATGAAGAACTAAAAGAACAATTTAATGAATACATCTCTAATGAGTGACCGGATACATGTATTATGAAGTGAGTATCACATGTCATATATAAAAATAGCTAAAATGAAGTTCACCAGAAAATCCGAAGAACATGACATCTTGGAGTATGATAATTACTTAGAAATAAATTACATTAGTATTAGAAGAAAGTAAAGGTACCTACGTACTTAGGCACCAGAAGAGCATTTTAATTCAGTGAACTGATATTTGGGAAGGATGCACATCAACGGTTTATAACATTGTTAAATATGTTGCTAATGAAAAAAACTGAAATGATTTGGTTACCAAAAGAACAGTAAAATACAGTCCTCTTCTATTCACAAAACTCTGCTGGTATTTGGTAGTAGCTACACTTTATATGTGTTAGTCCATCAATGCATGATACTGACGTCCAGTGTATTTGTAATAAATTATGTAACAGAACGCATTTTTGTGATTCAGCATGTTACAATAGAATTAAGCGCTTTTTTTGTACTTGTGTCGTGTAGTATGCACACCACAACTGGGTTTCTTTCACTTTGTGGTTTATTTCTTGGTTTCTATTTGCCAAACCACGTAGTAAACCAAACATTCTGTTAAAGTACACTTCATTTTGCTTTGATATGTTCTTTTATAATCAAGTTTTATGTTTATAAGTCTCATTTACCCCCATCCTTAATGTTTATACCCAAAGGCAAAGATATCATTAATAAATTCTCACGTCTTCGATCAGGAAGTACCAGTTTGCTTCATTTGGTTTCCTGCTTTCCATCTTCTTTGAGTCCTGTACATGGGCACTAATGGTACTAGTCTTTGCATCACCTTGCTACTGTACATCTGACATATTTATTTGTGCATATACGCTACTAATGTACAATTTTACATCCTCTTCGTATGTTTATTCAGACCCCATATAGAGAGAGTCTTCCTAATAGCTATAACTTTCTTTTATTGTTACTCAGTGAATTTCATTTTGGAATTGGCTAAAAATAGCAGTTTCAATTTTCTGTGAAAATATACAGGGTGAGTCACCTATCATTACCGGTGAATATATTTCGTAAACCACATCAAATACTGACGAATCGATTCCACAGACCGAACGTGAGGAGAGGGGCTAGTGTAACTGGTTAATACAAACCATTAAAAAATACACGGAAGTATGTTTTTTAACACAAACTTACGTTTTTTAAATGGAACCTCGTTAGTTTTGTTAGCACATCTGAACATATAAACAAATACGTAATCAGTACCGTTTGTTGCAATGTAAAATGTTAATTACATACGGAGATATTGTAACCTAAAGTTGACGCTTGAGTACCATTCCTCCGCTGTTCGATCGTGTGTATCGGAGAGCACCGAATTACGTAGGGATCCAAAGGGAACGGTGATGGACCTTAGGTACAGACGAGACTGGAACAGCACATTACGTCCACATGCTAACACCTTTTTATTAGTCTTTTTCACTGACGCACATGTACATTACCATGAAGGGTGAGGTACACATAGACACGTGGTTTCCGTTTTCAATTACGGAGTGGAATAGAGTGTGTCCCGACATGTCAGGCCAATAGATGTTCAATGTGGTGGCCATCATTTGCTGCACACAATTGCAATCTCTGGCGTAATGAATGTCGTACACGCCGCAGTACATCTGGTGTAATGTCGTCGCAAGCTGCCACAATACGTTGTTTCATATCCTCTGGGGTTGTAGGCACATCACGGTACACATTCTCCTTTAACGTACCCCACAGAAAGAAGTCCAGAGGTGTAAGATCAGGAGAACGGGCTGGCCAATTAAATGCGTCCTCCACGTCCTATGAACATCCTGTTAAGGGTCAGCCTAGTGTTTATTGCGGAATGTGCAGGTGCACCATCATGCTGATACCACATACGTCCACGCGTTTCCAGTGGGACACACTATTCCTCTTCGTAATTGAAAACGGAAACCACGTGTCTGGTTCAAATGGCTCTGAGCACTATGGGACTTAACATCTATGGTCATCAGTCCCCTAGAACTTAGAACTAGTGAAACCTACCTAACCTAAGGACAGCGCACAACACCCAGTCATCACGAGGAAACCACGTGTCTACGTTTACCTCACCCCTCATGGTAATGTACAGCGTCAGTGAAAAACACCAATAAAAAGGTGTTAGCATGTGGACGTAATGTGCTGTTCCAGTCTCTTCTGTACCTAAGGTCCATCACCGTTCCCTTTGGATCCCTACGTAATTCGGTGCTCTCCGATACACACGATCGAACAGCGGAGGAGTGGTACTCATGCGTCAACTTTAGGTTACAACATCTCCGGATGTAATTAACATTTTACAATGCAAAAAACGGCACTGATTACGTATTTGTTTATATGTTCAGATGTGCTAACAAAACTAACGGGGTTCCATTTAAAAAAACGTAGGTTTGTGTTAAAAAACATACTTCCGTGCATATTTTATGGTTTGTATTAACCAATTACACTAGCCCCTCTCCTCAATTTCGGTCTGTGGAATCGATTCGTCAGTATTTGATGTGGTTTACGAAATATATCCAGCGGTAAAGTTAGGTGACTCACCCTGTATGCTCTTCCCATTTTTTTCTACAGCATGGCCTGAGCTGGTAATTTATGTATATGTACAACACAGGAGAAATAGAGAAGCCGTGGCCCAATACTAGAAGATGAAAGTCTACTATAGATTTTTATCAAATCACATCACCTCGGAGGGAGATAAAATTACCTGCTGCTCACTTAACTTACATCTATTGGCACATCAAAGAAAAGAAAATAACTTCACTTTTCCATATTATGACTAATTTTCACCTCAGATATAGATTTCTAGGCAGCTTTATTTAAGCAAAAATGATTCAAATGGCTGTGAGCACTATGGGACTTAACATCTGAGGTCATCATTCCCCTAGAACTACTTAAACTTAACTAACATAAGGACATCACACACATCTGTGCCCTAGGTAGGATTCGAACCAGCGACTGTAGCAGTCGGGTGGTTCTGGAGTGAAGCGTCTAGAACCGCTCGGCCACCATGGCCGGCTTTATTTCAGCGATACATATTTGTAAATTACTGTTATAGCCAGTACTTCCCATACTATAGACAATACAGATTCGTTTATAATATCAAAGATACTCTGGAAATCTTCAAAACTGCTTCTACTTTTTCAGTCGTTTTCTAATTTATTTAAGTACTGCATATTTTAGGAGTCGAAATGAGGATTTGTTTCTTTCTAGGATCACATTCAAACATAACACTGAAATATTTTTCGTATGTTTTTCATTAACGTAAGTGGATAAAAATAATTCGGTATTTTTTCCTTCTAATACAGAGTTTTAAAGCACAATCTAATGCCTCTCTGTTTTTCACTTGAAATTTACAAGAACTTATTTAATTGTTCAGTTCTCTACACTGTATCCATTCTCTGATATGCTTTCATCTCTGAGTTTTTTGGCATCAGTATTACTCAGTATTCTTCCCATCTCTTGAGTAACTACCGTTTATCTACATATTTTATGAATCAGCAAATTTTTGTTAACTGAACGGCGCAGGGTATCAGTTGGAAAACTAAAATAACTTAATTTGGGATTTTTAACAAAATGTATTTGGTAATGAGTAATTAGATTTGGTGTAATGCTTTTAGTTTTTAATCAGTTATCAGAGAAATATTATAACAAATGACAAACATTCAGTATGCTCCACAAACTATACTCAACTTCTAGAAGTGCATACTTAATAAATTTAATGGAAGGCTTTCTGTTTTTAGTTAATATACCAGTTTTGTAGTGCTCCCTGTGTGTTATCCGAGTCAAAGTTACTTACTCTTGAATACGTGGGTTAACAGTTTTGTTTTCTGGGTTTGAACAGTTTTAACGAAGTTCTTATGGCGCTACACACAGTCGCACAGCACAAACACTGTAGGACAGTGAAAACCATCGACGAAGTTAGCTGTGAGTGCTGTTGTGGGAGGAGGAGACTGCCAGAGAAGGGGCAGCCGTGGGGGAGCGAATCTATTGGGTCAGGAAACTGATGAAGAAATAATGTCGGATTCAGGTTTCTATTATGATTTTTGCCTCGATTAGAAGCTTCTTTGACTTAACTGCGGTTAGCTGTGTGTATTCAAAAACACGATTTTATTCAAATTTTGCTGTATAACTTCTCGAAGATGGGAGAACGCGTCAGTAAGCACAAATGATAACAAGTTTAAAGTTGCACTCTCATCATAGTCTGAAGGGAGATCTGGAGTAGTATCGCTTCAACCAAGACCTGTCCGTAGCACAAGTTCCAACGCCACTCTACAAATAAAATGTAAAAGAGCAGTTCAAAGTATAAACAATTGCGTAGCGATCAATCAAAGTTGTGACTTTGCTCGAAGGTAGCAACAGCATACATTAGAGACACAACACAGGCTGTAGGCTTTTACCTTGATTTTAATCCTACCCACAGCGATACTTAATACGCTATCATCACAATAGGACAAAAACAGACATGGCAGCCGTTTGCCATGACATGCCCACTCTACAGAAAGAGTATCTGACACAGAAGGCTAAAATAGAAATGAAAATATTCTCAGTGACCAAAAGAGCAACAACAAAAGATCAATATTCAATGTAATTCACCGTCTGCCATAAACACACACACACACACACACACACACACACACACACACACACAGAAAGCGCTCCATCACACACCTTTCCTCCATCTCCATTCCAACTCTTCACTCCACTCTCCCATGATCCATCAGTCAGTTCCCATGATCCCCAGGTCAGCTCTAAAAGCATGTGGCCAAGAGCAGTGCCAGTTTGTGCGGTTTACTATAGTATACGTTATGTGCAAAAAAATATTTACTGGAGGGAAATCTACGGTAAGTGCATTTAGTACTCGTTAAACAACAAAAGGCTACATGAACAGTACACAAAAATGACTGTAAGTAAAGAACGCAACCATTTAATTGTAAATAGAAGTAGCTGGATATAAACAGATTGCCAAAGAACCACTACAAATCTCATATCAAAATATGTATAGTTCAATAATTTTATATGTATTACAGGCCACTGAAGATACCTAACCTGAACAGGTGAAACTTGTGTGGTACACTAGAACAAATTTCAGTAGCAAAAGATGAAAGCTTTCTTATCTTTATGATAAAACGCAATTGAAGTTTGCAGCAGTGGAAAATAGCTGCAATTGTTAGTGATAAGATAATATTAATTTAACTGTTGGCTCTAGTAAAAAATCGTGCGCCCACACAACCCTTCTACTACTACTACACTCTAGTAAAAAACTGGCAAAAAGTGTCATTTCCTGCTATTCAGAAGCAGATTAAGTCACGTAAATAAATCTAATGCACAGCTGAAAAGTATTGTGGTAATCCTTCAGATCGCAAGCACAGCTTCTTATTGATCCACTCATGTCACTAGTATTACGCAACGGCTACATCATATCTTGGCGAGACACCAGCCTAAGGGATATGCCCATGATGTTACAGTATGAAACCACAGAATTTGCCACAGATGCCTTTCATTTACGATTGGTGATAAATTCCACACAGTGCGTGAGTTCAACTTTTTGGCACTCACTCAGCATTACTATTCGAATTAACTTCCACTTACCAACTCCTTATTCCGTCTGTCACTTCACTGTGCTTTACATTGAATTAAATACTGTACTTCACATTTTGCTTCACGTAATTAGATTTCATTGCTGTGGAATTACATGTTGTCTGTGTTTGCACTGTTCTTCAGTCGTCATCGAATTCTCGCAGTAATATTCTCCTTCATTGCGTGCTCAGTGCCAGCCATATGGTTGATTGAGCCTTCTCCTTTATTTATCTGTTATCGATACTGCTACACATAAAAAGTGGCTAACTTTCTTGGATAGATATTCAAGAAAACAAAAAATTCCCTATGATTACCAAGAACGTTTAGTTTCAAGGAAGGTCACAATTAATCCACATTTGTCCTTGGAAGAACAGAAATGAGACAAATGAGTCATCTTTAAAATGTGAGTGCAAGTAATTGAAGCAAGTGGATCGAACACTACTAGTGTTAGCGTGTAATTTACTGACACCAGACAAGTCCAAGGTGATAACACCACACACAGCTCGTTTCAGTATAGCAAAATGAATCGTAATGGAAGACAAAATGCAGTCGGCAATGATTTGGAATGTGTAACATAAAGAACGTAATCAGTAGTTCCTTATACCTATTGTTAAATGAGTTAATCGTCTTCTCGAACAATCTGAACCAGCAATAATAGTTTTATGCGAACTTTTCCTAGAGAATCATTCGCTGCCGGTCGGCGATAATGATACTGAACCAGAATACTGTTACTTAGAGAGAGTGATATTTTGATAATTATTTTTCTGCACCAGAGAATTTATTTCAAGTGACATATTTTCAAGTGAGACTGGTACTACAGACGTTCTACAGAGTTCATGCGCTCTTTAGAGTTCTTGGTAACCGTCTACTGGCAACAAAAGTTTAAATAGCTTGAAAAAATGGGCGAGCTCTGGGGAACTTCTGTAACATCTAAACTCTAGGAATTATGTTTTGCTATGCTTCAGCAGAGTGAATAGCAACACTATAAACCGTAAAGTTAATCCTCTGTCGGTCAAAGAAATTGCGATAATGAGGGAAAACTGTAAAGAAGTGAAAACACCTAGTAACCAATTTCTAGAAGTAGGAAGAAAAATATAGGATTCTGGCAGAGCAGAACATCGTGGTCCCTAAGATATGCTAGCAGTCCCGGTTCGGTTCATGGTTTTGCGTGGACTACATCTGGTGAATCTAACAGAACAGCAGCATTCGTGTGCTGTAGCAGACTGTTTACTGATGCTTTGTAATTGTGAGACAAGTAACATCCCAAGCGCTAACTGTGTGGAGTTTTTTTCGCGAGCCGCCACCCACTTTCCACTCTCCACTGAAGAATTAATTCACAAACATGCCACCCAGAACTTGATTAGCAGAGAAACGAGCAGAAAAGAAAGCATTAGCATGCAGTTATACAACGCTGAGTTAGTGTATGATTGACAGATAACCCCTCGGTATTGTTTAGTAGCTTAATTAACATTGTAGAAGAAGAAACATCTGAAGAAATTCAAGCGTGAGGACAACATACTCCCTAATTAAAACGCATTTGTTAATTGTAATCTTATGTTGAAGTCAGCATCTTTACTCTTACTGCCAATGCAGTTTCATTGCACCAACTTGGAAGAGCGGAGAAAATGTTCAGCTGTGTTTTAAAATTAGAAATAACTGCTCTGGTCCCAAATTCCATTAAATAACCAAAATACCATTTCTATTTAGATGAAATCGTAAATTCTAAAGGCACCAATTCATTTTACATTTTATAAAAATTGGCTAAATTCGACGTGCAACCTAAGACTCTATAACAGATTACTAAATTACCCCGTCGCTCACTTCACGGTCGTTTACGAATGTTTCCTTGATTAAAAAAGCACCTACTTAAAAGCTGCAGTCTTCTCTAGAGAGAGTGATTAATATCTGACTTTCATTTATTTATATTCGGCAGCTACACCTGCTAGTCCTACTGCGAGAACGTATTTGTCAGCCGCCCCTGGGGAAATCCAAGTAAGAGTCCCGAAGCAAGCAGCAGGTGTGAGGAGAGAACCGGAGAAATGCAAAAATAAAAAACGGGCACGTGTCTGACGTCACAGCGTCCCGTGAATTTGGGGGAACAGACGAGTATTTTGTTTTATTTATTTATGAATTTGGCCAGCTATGGACCGCATAGAAATTAAGGCTTATGGTGTTTCTTTTTCTTCCGTTCTTCCCAGTATTTCTTCATTTTCTCGCCAACTGCTCGTCTTTGCTTATCTGTCCACACTCTCTTGGGTCGAGGTTTTAGCTCATGTTCTTCATAGTTTGCGTTTTCTATCAGTAGCGTGAAGTAATTCCTGTCACATATTGTTTCTTCCGTAACACCTATTTTGTTGGCGTCTTTATTTACTGCTTCTATCCATCCTACACTTTTTTTCAGCTTACTCACGTAACTAAAAATTTTCTTTGTAATCTGTGTTTCTTTCATTCTTTTTAAATGTCCATAAAATTTTATACGTCTCTTCCTTATTGCATCTGTAATCTTTTCTGTATTTTTGTATAATTCTTCATTTCTCCTTTTAATCCACCAATTGTCCTTGTTTTTCTCAGGACCTAGAATTTTTCTTCGTATTTTTCTCTCATTTTTTTCTAGTTCTCTTAATTCGCCTTTCTTATTCAATGTTAGGCACTCTGATCCATACGTTGCTTGTGTCCTAATAACTGAATTATAATGTCTAATCTTCGCTTGTATGGATATTGATTTCTTATTGTAGTAGTTTTGTGTTAATCTATATGCAAATTGTGACTTTTTTATTCTTTCTTTATTTGTTGCGTTATCCAGTCTATTGGCTTGGATCCACTCCCCCAGGTATATGAATCTATCAACTCTTTTAACTTTTCCATACATGACGAGTACTGATACATGCGAAAGGTATCGAGATGTGGTGACCGAGCATACCTCTACATTTCTCTCAAGTCATCTGAAATGGGCAAACTCTGCTTCAAAGTTTAAATAATGTTACTCACTGGAGATGCTCTAAGATTATTGCAAGCCAGAGATGAAGACAATAATCTCAACAGATTATGCTGTGTCATCATATATTCTTAGTGTACTGATAACAGCTAGGTAAACACTGAATTTATCTTAATGAAAATCTAATTACTAAGTTAATGGGGAAGGTACGTTGTGTATCGGACAAGTGGTCACTTCCCAATTGCGAAATGACGGAGACACACCTCCACGTTAGTACCAATGTAAGTAAATTACTGGCCATACCTATTACTGAAAATTAGAGTTACTATTATCAGTTTGTAGATGGACTCTTACTTATCACGCAGTTAATTCACTCTCGGTCTAGTTAAAAACTGTTTCGTATCGGTTGCTAGCGGGTGGGATTGCAATTTCTTATTTCATCCTCAAACTATCGACTAACGCACGGGTCTGAAGTTACACCTGTGTGCATAGCTCTGTTTCGCAGCGTCAGCGTCGTTGTGCGTAACTAGACCATCAGCAGTCTATTCTGACACACTACGCCAAACACCAGCTCCCCATTGTGGTAGTTTCACCTCCTCCACGTGGCGTGTCGTGTAGCCGCTAGGAGAGGCGTGTGCGACCTGCATTCTGGGATGACTGGCGGAAGTGTGTAAATGTGAAGCGTGCTTCAGTCGGCCAAACTGAAGAGTTACTACTGGGAAGATGCCACGCGGGAACAAGGTCACTGTCCAGAATCAAGATTGGGAGTTCTTTTTACGTAGTGAAGTGCACAAGTGCACAGGGCCAGAAAGTTACTGTTCATTCAGCTCGCGACAAGAATAGCGGTGCACGGCAGAAAAGGTACTCTGATAAATGATTACCTTCTCTAAAATTCTGCTACCTGGCGAGCTTGTATTCAGCGCTACTTTCCCTTTATCTTTATTTACAAGAAAATTTCGAGCAATCAGTGTATTTTTCCAAGGCGTAATTCTTAGTTTTCCCTCTAAGAACTGGACAACATTATTTAAAAATCAATTATCTTCTCAGATTCCTTCTTTAATTTGAAACAGTGCTGAGTGTTACCATCTTTACCTTTCTGTTTCAATTGTGAATGTGTGGAAATATGTGCACAGATGTGATTTGCATCTGTTTTATCGCGGTATCAGTGTATTTGGTAAGTGTATAACTTCAGTTCATTTCACTTGTGAGATACGAGATTAGTCCAGAAAGGAAATTTCTGGTCTTAATAAACGGAAACATGTGCCCTTGTTGACGATCATATGTGATATAGTTTCTTTAATGAGTGATTTAAGCATTGTTTAGTTTTAGTCTGTGGAAACCTGTTTCACTATCGACCTATGATAAAGTAAATTTTCGACGCAAAGAAACTGCTAATTTACGGAATGTGGTTAGTCTGGGAGGCTCCTCCACTTTTTTAGAGGCAAAAATGTATTGAAATAAATATCAGTAAAGACTACCGTTTCTGTTTGTTGACGGAAGTACCTTTATCAAATCCAGCTTTCCATAATGCAATTTTGGTTTGGTCGTTATTTGCACAGGTCATAAGGTCGACGCTTCCATCAAGTATTAAATGATTCACGCTCATTTAGGATTTTCATAGGTGCCTAATCTCAGGTCTCTACAAACCACAAACCTTCTATCTCACATGTACTGGACCCCCACCCCGTCTCCCGCTCTAGTCCTCTCTAGACTTACAGAACTGCCCATGTTGCACAATATGGTCCTTATTTCTTTCGCTGTTCAGGTATCATGCGTCTTCTTACAGAGAAGTGTGTCATTGGACTTTCCTGCAACACTTTCTGGTGCCAGGAAATTGTCCTTATTTTGACTGACAATAACTTTCATGAACAGTGCAGAGGACACCACCACCTTAAACTGTAACTTCTTCGCTTTAGGAACAAGTAAAGTCACTGAGTCGTTTCTTCTGGCAAATCAGATTCTCTTCGTTTGGTTTATCTTCATTTGACTGACCTGTTTAGGTATATCTCCACCCAAAATAGGAGCTCAGTTTCACTTTGTTTGTTTAATTATTTCTTATTGTCAAATCAAAAACATATACCAACTCATTTTTCCTTCCGCCATTCTCCTTTTCTTCTACTATAAAAATGCTGCGTGTAGTGCTTGTTTGTTTCATTCAAGTTGCACCCTACGTGTCATATATTTCACTAGCAAGAAAATCAGTCGGAAACTATTAATGTTGCTGTCCTGTGATCTATTATGTTTTCATTACATTATCTGCTGAAATTACACAAATATGTTCGTGTGATAATGTACCGAATATTCGTAGCCGTTTTTTAGAGCAAGTTTTATATTTTTTTATTTTAATGTTAACCTTTACCAGTAATTTTACGTAAATGTTCTGAGACAGTAAATCATGTATATTTTTCCACACTTCTCTTAATGAAGATGCATCACTACCTTTTTATTATATTCCTCTGTAATGTTTTCTACCAGTAGAGAATATATTTACTACCAAATATCAACTGCATCTGGAGCTGTAACAATATAGAGAAATGAATCCACTGATCCCGTTCACAGGGCTAACAAGGAACCCCTTGAGTACGAGGTCTCAAGTTCAGTCTTTGGTATGGCTCATTTGAAAGTGCTGTGCTAGCAATTATGACAGAGAAACATTAGCTGCTAATGACTCACCATGTACATCAAGAGGGCAACAGTTAATGAGGGTTCGGCAGGTCAGAGGTCAAACCTCTATGGGATGTATGGCTTACACTTCACAAAATGGACATCGTTGACACTGAAGAAACGTTCAGAACAAATCAGTAACCTTCACCATGAACATAGAATGAAAAATGACGCTTCACAGTGATCACAAAGACTCGGTCCATGAAGATCGAAGGCGACCTCTTGGGACTTGCAAACCGTGCAGCACGTTCAGCTACGTATCCACTCATAAAGAACGCATATAGAATCATATTGGTGTAACGGGATGATGAGAACTGATATAATGTGATTGCATACCATCAAATGCGAAACAGTCTCCCGTGGAGATTATTGTGAAACTGGGTCTCCTTTAAGTTGCAGCTGCAGACAGTGCGATATTGTTTTACATTCATGGAAAAAAGAAATATCCAGACGCTGAACTGGTCCACTATTTCCGGGCGGTGTGAACTGCAATGTCACACACTTTTTAGGAATGATACTTTGCTCTAAAGGTATATAATTTTTATACGCAGACCAGGAATCAAGCAAAAGCAATTTATTTTCTCAGCTATTGGTCAAAAGCAGTAGTCATACTATATTTGTAGTTCTCTTACGACTATTTTCCCACTCATGCTAGCTGTGACGTAAATATTCTCTACTGACCCGATCACGCACAGGAGAAAGAATCATAGAGGGCAGAGCACCTCCAACGTAGGCTGTTTACCATCCAGATTAACAGTTGGTATAATTGTATACGAATGCGCTAAGGCATTGATGGTAGTTGGTCTTGATACTACTCTCTCGGTACCTTCAGGGTTACTATCATATGCATTTCCTCTTCAAATACCGACTGATTAGGCTTGAAAATAAATTCCTTACTAAACGATGTCTAATGACTACTGAGGTCACTGATATCGAGTACCTGGCATAGGTGGCAGCACAATGCACCTAAGATGAAAAACGCTTGTTTTTGGTGGTGTCTGTAAACTTTTGATCACATAGTGTACATCTGAAAATACTTGCACACTGATATGATCGTAATACACGTAGTTCAGGAGATATGACTTGGGATGCGTGAAAACTACTGCATCATGGTTGACGTTTAAATTTATTATTTTTTTGCTGATAACTCACTCACAAAAAAATTCGAAGATCACATGTGCCACTGAAGGCACTTAGAAAATTACATCGTCGTACGACTCATAATTTAGAATATATAACGCCATAAGCTGTGAGCTGTGTGAAAATACAGCTGCGGACGACAATCGCTGGAGATATAGATGAAAGATCACACGTACTTAGACACAAGTGAAATATATGTGACGTGTGCATATGTGGGCAGAGCTCTTGGTAGAAACTCCTGCTAAGGCCCTGCATCATTTCGACCAAACTTGGTACACGTATAGCTATGTGGAAATAAATGCTGTGGGTGTAAGAACGAGCAGCGTCCTATGGGGGTGTAGGTGATAACGTGCAGAGAGAGACGGGTGTGTGGGGGGGGGGAGAGGGGGGGAAAGGACAGACAGAGAGGAGGAAGGAGGACATTACTAACGAGGACATAGAGGAGCAGGGCGAAGCGGACAGAGAAAGGAGAGGAGGAGGTAGACAGGCAGAAGGAGAGCAAAATATGGATAGATAGAGGGGGAGGAGGAGATTGACGGAAGCAAGTGGGATGAGGAAGCAAGAGGAAACAGAAGAGCTGAGGGATGGGTAGGTGGAGATGGACACAAGGGGAAGGAACAGATGGACAGAGGAGGGAGGGTCAGATGGAGAAGGAGAAGCGCAGAAAGAGATGGACGGAGAGTGGGTGATGAAGATGGACAGAGAGGAGGGCGGAGGAACTGACAGAGAGCGCGGGGAAAAGATGGACCAATAGAACTGCTAAAAGTACGTACCCGAGAAATTGCAGATACTCGGCTAGTACGACGATAAAATCGTTCCTTTCTTTCTCAAATAGAAAGTTTTTTAGTTTTATGTGTCATTTAAAATTCATAAATGTTTCCTGTCTTTATTCATGTCGAACATATAGCCCTGTGAAGTTGGAAGAATGTTTCCGAATCGCCATGCATATTGTGAATATTAATCAGATGAAAATGGTGCAGATCCCAAGCCATCTGTTAGGATAGTTATGTAACGAGTCCATGTACTTTTGCGCTCCACGAGGCACGTGTCATTGTGAATGAGACGCAGGTAATTCACGTCTCCACCAGAAACGGAATAACAATCGCAGCGTTCGCCAAAAGGCAGTGTACCAGCACCGAAACAGGAGACTTCGCTTCCTCTTCCGGATTATTTCTAAGATTTAAACGCAATTCATCCTATTTATGGCGTAGTACGAAAGTCTTTTGTGTTGACTGAATGAAAATATTCGTGAAAAGAGACCTTAATTCCAAAATATGCCTTCTGTTTTGCTACCTGCCAATGTAATGGCTTTGGTAAAAGGCAAAATCAGGCATTAAAAATACGTGTTGCTGGAATATCCTCCCTATTGAGCAGATTTAGTATTTACTGCACTTTCGTAATCGCCCGTTAGAAATGGCGTCTAAAGGCGAAAATGGTGGATTAAATGTGTGTAGGTAGAAAACAAGTTCCATTTTACAATCAAGCCGAGAACTTATCACTTCGTACTCCCACTTTCTGTTTTTACAAAATTTAGGGGCATAACACAATAAAGGTTTCCATAGCCAGTGGCTGACAGCTTGCATAACACTTCAGTAATGATTGACTTCCGTCTGCAGATAACATCTTCAGATGTCGATCACTTGTAGGTGCGTAGAAAACTGAAGAGGTTCCGAATTTGTAGCTGCACCCTGAGATTTTCGGAATGTGATGTGTTTGGTTATCTGTAACAGGTGACACCATTCTTCATTATTACTGATCCATCTTCAGAAACATATATGACCTTTTTATCAATACATAATCCTTAGCAAACTAGGAGTATCATTACGAATACAGGAATTAGTGACCACAAGGTCGTCATAGCGAGTCTGAATACCGTAACATCCAAACACAAAAAAATATCAGTTTCAAAAATAGTTAAAAAGGGCTTGACGCCTTCCTAAGATCCTTTATTCCTTCCAAACTATGTGAGGGTAGACCAGATTTGGCTTAATTTCAAAGCAAATTTATCGACTGAATTTCAGAATCCATCTCCCGTGGCACACAAAAGAGATCAGAAAACAGTTGCAGAAACAAAGAAAAAAGTATGCTAAATTTGAAAGAAAGGCAAATCCCCAAAATTGGAGAACTTTAGAGAACCTCAAAATTTATCTGCTACTTCAGTGCAAGATGCTTTTAATAGTTTCCACAATCAAACTCTGTCCCGAAAGCTAGCAGGTAATCCGATCTGATCCTGGTCGTACATAAAGCACGCCAGCGGCAAGAAGCATTCACTACTCCTGTCTCCACAGTACGATAGTGATGGTAATGTCACTGATGACAGCGTCACTAAAGCGGAGTAACTAAATACTGTTTTCTGAAGTACCTTCACGAAATAAGACGAAGTAGATATTCTGTAATGCGAATCAAGAACTGTTGACAACATAAGTTATAAATAGAATTCCTTGCTAAAGGGAAGCAACTCAGATGATTTAATAAAGGCAAATCTTCCGCTCCAGACTGTATACCAGCAAGATTCCTATCACAGCTGATAGCACGGCAAAAGACCAGTGGGTAAGGACTGGGACGTTGCATGGGTCACTCCAGTACTCAGGAAACAGGAATAGTCCCTTGAATTACAGACATGTATCACTGACGTCGATTAGCAATGGGATTTTGGAAAACGTAATGTGACCAAACATTACGAATTAACAGAAAAAAAACGATGTATTGGCACATCGTCGGCACGGATTTAGAAAATATGGTTCTTTGTTGTCAAGGAGTTAGAGTGCTACCGGCAGCGAATCTGAAACTGATTCCCAATTTCTACATTCCGAAAGGGCTTTCGACAGTGTTTCTTATTAGGGAGTTCCAATCAAACTACATATCCCTGGAGAAATGTCTCTGTTGTGCAAGTGAATTCGTGAATTCCTATCAGAAAGATAAAAGTTCGCAGCAACTGACGGAGAGTCATCGAGTAAAACTGAAGTGTTATCTGGCATTGCCCAAGGAAGTGTTATAGGTCCTTTGCTGTTCATAATGTATTTAAATAACTTAGGAGACTATCTGAGCAACGACCTTAGATTCGTTGCAAATGGTATACAACGGTACTTTCGCGTCCTCGTCAATACGGTACCAGAACGTTTAAGTTCCACCACTGTAAAGACGGAAGATCCGCGATTCGGAATGTCAGAACTGTACACTGGGTTTTGGCCTCGGACGTGTTCTACATGATTGGCGCAGTACGGCAATAAATTAATAGCTGAGAAATTTGCAATTTTATCGTCGCCACCAAGAGGAAGACAGAGCTATGTACAGTACATTATTGCCTTACTGCGCCAATCATGTAGAACACATTCGAGGACGAAACCCAGTCTTTCAGGTTAATTCGGGGCCTCTAGTGCTTGACCAACGTAATGCGTGTTCACCACTTGCAGGGCAGCTGCCGACTGTCTGAGCCACTTGCGCGCCAATTCTCACTCGCGCGCCCCACCACCTTGTCCATTCCACCACAGGACGGAGTTCCGTTCTACCTATGATTCCTTCATCTTTTCAATTTAGACTTCTGCTTACAAAAACCCTAAGTATGAACCATCTACAATTGCATGACAGCATATACATACCAAATTGACATAATTAATTACAGTTGTACTTGAAATATTACATAACATATTTACAAAATATGTTTTAATACATTTATTCCACCTACGTCGAAGAGGTTATTTTAAAGAGATAAACTACACTTAACAAAAGCTTACTCTCGTTATAGTATTTGCTTACTTTTTCAAAATTATTATGGAACAAAATATTTTAAAATATACAGATTATTGGCAGTATTACATTTACAATAGCATTACGGGTACTGTTATTAGTGTTCAATAAAATTATCGGGAGATCAAAACCATTTGCAAAATGATTAAGAAAAGATATCTGTGTGGCGCCAGAAGAGGCAGGAAATACTGTATGTCAGGTCATCCGCATGAGCGCCAAAAGGAGTCTGTGAAATTTCGGTTACCGGATAGAACACACAAATTTAAAGACTCTCTATTCAACTTAATACCTGATAATTACAATTATGCACAACTTAAACTGGAACGACTATATGGATATGTTGTGGCAAGCAAAAGACTGAGCTTTCTTGGGAGAACAGTTAGAAGATGCAACAGGTCTTTTAAGGAGACTGACTACTTTGCGCTTGTCCCTCCTCTGCTAGGGTATTTCCGTGTAGTTTGGCGTCCTTACGAAATACAAGTAAGATTGACGGAGGTCATCGAAAAACTTCGAAGAAGGGGAGCTTGTTTTGTATTACAGAGAAGTCGGGGAGAGAGTGCAACGGATATGGTACGTGAGTTAGAGTGCCTACCGACAAAACGAAAGCAATTTTCGTTGCAGCGATATTCTCTCACGAAATTTCAATCTCCAGCTCTCTCTCCAGCATGCTAAAATATAACGTTGGGGCCCAAGTACATTGGGAGAAGTGATCATCGTAATGAAATAAGAGGAATCAGAGCTCAGATGAAGAGATTTAAAGTGGCCTTTCTCCCCGTGAGCTGTTCGAGAGCGGAAGGTAGAGAAATATTGTGAAAGTGCTTCGATGAACTCTCTGTCGTGTATTTTAAGTGTGACCTGCAGGGTGTGTTTATGTAGATGTAGATGTACGAGAATCCTTTGTTCAAAGTTCAGTTGCCATTTTACATACAACTTAAATTCTTTTTCTTATATGTTAAAATTGATATACTGAACATTTTCTTTTTGTCTGTTCAAATGGTTCAAATGGCTCTGAGCACTATGGGACTTAACTGCTGTGGTCATCAGTCCCCTAGAACTTAGAACTACTTAAACCTAACTAACCTAAGGACAACACACACATACATGCCCGAGGCAGGATTCGAACCTGCGACCGTAGCGGTCGCGCGGTTCCAGACTGTAGCGCCTAGAACCGCTCGGCCACTCTGGCCGGCTTTTTGTCTGTATACAAGCGCGCATTACAATATGTTCTATTGGTTGCATGAAATTTTATTTCGAGATCTCCCCAGCGTAAACTATGTCCCTCTACCGGCGACTAAGTTCGTCGAAACTGACAGCGCCAACTGTGTACCGCTAAACAGGCGTTAACACTTCTGTTTTTGGTTTCGGTATCCACATGGGCTCATGTGAAATTTGAGCACTATTATCTGAAAAGTATACTCATGTGAACAAACTTCATAATGAAGTGTTCACACACTGAGCCGTGCGTGGCTCGTGTTCCTGCCATTATGTATTTTACACCTTGTTTTTAACGTACTACTACATCTACATCCATACTCCGCAAGCCACCTGACGGTGTGTGGCGGAGGGTACCTTGAGTACCGCTATCGGTTCTCCCTTCTATTCCAGTCTCGTATTGTTCGTGGAAAGAAGGATTGTCGGTATGCCTCTGTGTGGGCTCTAATCTCTCTGATTTTATCCTCATGGTCTCTTCGCGAGATTTACGTAGGAGGGAGCAATATACTGCTTGACTCTTCGGTGAAGGTATGTTCTCGAAACTTTGACGAAAGCCCGTACCGAGCTACTGAGCGTCTCTCCTGCAGAGTCTTCCACTGGAGTTTATCTATCATCTCCGGAACGCTTTCGCGATTACTAAATGATCCTGTAACGAAGCGCGCTGCTCTCCGTCGGATCTTCTCTATATCTTCTATCAACCCTATCTGGTTCCACCTCACTACGTTAATTTAAATTACTACTGTCACTGAGTTGCAGATTTGCCTGACTGTGAGCGGCGTTAGCAACGCGTATCGATATACCCCCTCTCGTGGTATCTTTGCTCGATTGGTTTCATTTCCCCCTCGTTGTCGGTTGTAAGTGAGTTGGTAGCAGTTGGGATAGCGAGTTCACGTCGACAGTTCGGATGGAGAGTTCGGGTTGCGAGTTCGGGTCTGCGTGTTGGTTGGATCGCGCTTGTAGCTCAGTCCGGACCTGCCAGTCGGGGAGTGGCAATGCGGAACTACTGCAGTCGGGTTGGAGCAGCAGTGAGGTCTGCGTCGACATGGCTCGCCCGACCATTGCCGCCATGCATTACGTGAGCTTGGCCACGGTCTTGGGGGGATCGACGGTCGGTCGTCCTACCGGACGACACGATCGTTCGTGAGTCGACTGCTTGTGTGTGCATCGACACCCGATTTGTCTTCGTGTGTGCTTATTTACTGTTGAGTATCGTTCTGGTGTTGCTGCAACTGTATGTTAGATTGTGTGTATAGTTGGAGTGTTTTCCTTTGACAAGTTATTTAAAAGTTGTCGGCATACCGGCTATGAGATTTCGGTCGTCTGATCGTGCGACGTGTAATTGGTTCTCTGTGCGCTTCTGGCCCCCTTTAGTTATCATCTTTTTGAACTTGGGTCGGTCCTTTCCTGGTGCAGGGATGTCGTTTAGCCAGTGGTCGTGTTTCCTCTTCACGGTTGGGTCCGAGCCAGTACTTCCGCCGTCGTGCGTGGCTCGAAGTGAGTCGGAGGCGCACCAGCAGTGCAGTCGCGACGCAGAAGCAGTCGCGGACGGACCAACAGGCAATCGGTCGGTTGGTACCAACCAGGGAAGGCATCTCCGTGCGGTGCAGTCGCCTCTATGTCGCAGCCTGTGTGGAGCAGGCCGATCGCTTAAGAGCTTCGTGGTTCATGTGGCGTTCGCTGTGTTATTCAGTGGTTTGGTATTTAAATAATTTGTAAATGAAATGATAATCTTACTTTATTACATTGAGTAATTACTAAACAAATTTTCTCCCGGCTAAAGAATTGGTCAAGCTAAAGAACTCACACTTAACGTCTGTTAAAGTGTTGTTTGTAAGTTGTGTAAGTGTCACTAAATCACAGTTCATACATCAGATTCTATACAACTATGGATTATGATGGAAACAGTTATCTTCAGCAAAATGATCATTAAAACCACCGAATATCAGCCGCGCACAACACTGACGTATGTTACCTGAAACAATATTCTTCGCAACTCGTGCGTAATTAATTTCGGCTCCATACATCAGCTAGAAAAGTTTGTTTTAACGTTCGTGCTATGAGCAGTGTTTTTTAAAGAACCGATCTCATTCGAACTATTTTCATTAAAATGAGTTCGGGACCACCGGTGCACATTTATTTTTACACATTTGTATTACGTTCAGCATCTATGTCTGCAGAGTTGCGTAATTTCAATTTGCCGCTGTGGTAATTGTTAAGATGGCGGCAGAAAATTGATAGAGACTTTCTATTGTTAGACCAAATAAGTATTTTAACTGCTTATTAAACTTTACAGAAACTCTACTTTCGTATTGTCCACTATTTAGTCTTCATCAAGGAAACATTTGATTTGTTTCTAAGGAAAACACAGACAAAAACGCGATGCAAATCGATATCATCAATGGCTGCGCTCGTTGCAGCGGAAAGAAATAATTAACACAGATAATGCTTACTGGGAGAGGGATTAAAGTTGCAAATAATTATTCACTCATATTTATAATAATAATGAACTCTATTTTCAAGTAATAATTAACAAATAATTACAATTTCTTAACAGACCTCAGTTTGATATGCGTCTTGCCTGCTGAGCCTACAAAAGCCAACCAACAAAAGGTAAAAACAAAGGAAGACAAACGCAGATCATAAAAGCACTTTACAATTATCATTGTCTTTGTATGATACACATCGATATGTACAATTATATCATAGAATATTATATAAATAATTAATTCACTATAAGTTTTCATTGTTTTTTCATACCTCGAATACATAATGTTTATAACTGTTAGAGGCGTAATTTCCTCTCGTCGCACTGTAGCCAAAAATTTATCTCGTGGATGTTAGATTCACCGACCCAGGACGTTATGGTTGAGTAGTAGTTTCAACTACCCAAGCCACGTCCATTCATGTTGTGGTGGTTCGTTTCGATGGTTCGCTGTTGGGGAGATTTGGTATTCGAATTCTCATGTATCGATTGGTGGCAAGCAAGTCGTTGTGTCGGTCGGTCCGTGGCAGTCCCTGGTTTGGTTCCGATGGATAAAGTATAGTTGCGCTTATCACCTGTCTCGCCTAAGTTACTGAGTGCCACCGGTGTTTAATAATCTTTTGTCAGCTACATTAAATTTTAGGCTTAAGGTTACTTGTTTTGTTTTCTTAAAATTTTGCAAAATTAAATTTTAAATTTATCTTTCAAGCTTAAACACTGCGGCCTTCTACCTTTAAAGATTATGGTAATATATTTTAAAATTTGGAAATTTAATTGTGGCCCTTTGCCATTGGTATTACACCTATGTTGCTTCTTTAAATTATTTTATTGTTATCCTAATTGGATTTTTATCGTGTTGGTTTTTAAGATTTCCTGTTGTTAAAGAAGACGGCATTCTGCCTTTAAAGGTCTACGGTAATATATTCTGAAGTTTCGAAATCTAATTGTGGCACTCAGCCATTTGTGTTGCACGTTGCATATGTTGCTTTCTGGGTTTTAAATTATTTTATTGCTGTCTTAGCTGAAATTTTGATTTTTTTAAGATTTCTTGTTGGCCTTTTGCCTTTAATGGTCTATGGTAATATACAATATATCCAAAAATTATGGAATTTTATTGTGGCCGTCAGCCATTTGTGTTGCACTTTGCGTATGTTGTTTGTTTTGAATTATTTTATTGCTATCTTAATTGAGTTTTTATCTTATTATGATTTCTTAATGAAGGCATTCACCTGTGAACTGCTAAATTACAATAAATGATATTTAGAAGTAGAAACTGTGTAAGTAGGCTGTTTATGTTTTCTTATTGGCAACGTTACGTAGCGCTCTATATGAAAATCACTGGCTGTGCTGTGTGCAGTCTGTGGCTAGTTTGCATTGTTGTCTGCCATTGTAGTGTTAGGCAGCGTAGCTGGATGTGAACAGCGCGTAGCGTTGCGCAGTTGGAGGTGAACCGCCAGCAGTGGTGGATGTGAGGAGAGAGATGGCGGAGTTTTGTAATTTGTCATGAACTGCTATATATATTATGACTATTAAGGTAAATACATTGTTTGTTCTCTATTAATATCTTTCATTTGCTAACTATCCCTATCAGTAGTTAGTGCCTTCAGTAGTTTGAATCTTTTATTTAGCTGGCAGTAGTGGCGCTCGCTGTATTGCAGTAGTTCCAATAACGAAGATTTTTGTGAGGTAAGTGATTTGTGAAAGGTATAGGTTATTGTTAGTCAGGGCCATTCTTTTGTAGGGATTTTTGAAAGTAAGATTGCGTTGCGCTAAAAAATATTGTGTGTCACTTTAGTGAATGTTCGAGTACGTTCAGTTTTGCTCAGCTGTTTGAAAAGCAGCACAGTCGTGTATAATTGTTCAAAGGGGACGTTTCAACTGACCTTAACCCTCGGCCTTTTCCATAATCCTATTATCTGTTCTACCCAGCGGGTTTAGCGGGCGTGTTACACACTCACAATTATTTCTCAATCGTCTCTAACGTTTCTGCTTCTGCTATCCTGTACTTCCATCATTGTCAGTTTTCCGCTATGAGAACAATGAAATGTGCATTTGCTGAGAAACTGGGACATCAAAACATGTTACACTACAATGCAGCACGCTACCACATATCAGAACTATATGGAACGACAATGACATGGCCACAATAATACGTAATCCCGATGACTGGAACAAAATAAATAGCGTAGAATTCGAGCGCCAAAGCCCATGTGGAAGGAGACGCAGACAAGTGCAAACAACACAACAAACCACTTGGGAGGACACAAGCACGACTACAGATTCTGAAGCCAAGGAAGGAACCAACACGCAAAATGAACATGAATCAGAAGTGATCAACACGTAAGGGAACTAAACGAACAGCGCATGACACTGCATGCAATAACACAGCCACAAACATCACAACAGGCATTCGAGCGAGGTGGCGCAGTTGTTGGCAGATTGGAGTTGCATTCCGGAGGACGACGGTTCAAAACCCGAGTCCAGCCATCCTGATTTAGGTTTTCCGTGATTTCCCTAAATCACTTCAGGTAAATCCCGGGAACGTTCCTCGGAAGGGCACGGTGGACTTCCTTCCCATCCTTCCCTAACCCTGTGGGACCGATTTGTTCCCCTCCCCCAAATCAACCAACCAACTACAACAGGCAGTAACAATAATAAAACAAACGAACACCACCACAAGCAGTGACACCACGTACTAAGACTCATGGTAGTGAGGCAACGCCACTTGGGTGGAGAAGGATCGAAGAATTTTTATTGCAAAGCTCCTCCTCCCAAACGACATACTGCATTTTGTTTCAAGTATACTACACACGAGCAGTAATGTATTGTTCGTCTTATTATGTGCAGGCAGAAGTACATTCTATTCGTTATGCAAAGCTACCATCAATGTATTTTATGCATCAAATGTATTTTCTGAATAAACTATCCATAAAACTAAAAATTTTATGTATGAAGTTATTTGAGGAATAGTGCACTCAAGTAGCATTGAACTACATTCTATTCTACTAACAAATTTACAACTTTGAGTGTAGTATTCATGTCAAGTTAAAATTCATGTATTCCACGTATCAAATGCTCAGTCAGTGTATAATCTGTATAACACCAGGTGTGTACATCACACAGAATATATCACCACTACCAACGATTAGATAAACAAACAACTACTGAATATCATGTAGTGTTCTGACATGCAACATTCCAAGAAACATACCAATACACACAAACAAAAGAAACATACATATACACAAACCATTCCAGATGGGAATAGCTCGAGGTTCTACCGAGACCTTCTCACCTTAAATATGTGGGAATAGGATACTATTAACCGACAAGCTACTTAGACTATACTACACATCCAAATATAGAATACCAGTAACCTCTAAATATTGCAACTTGTATTCACCACACTTATTGTATTTTTTTTGACATTTGCATTGTGTATATTACAGTCTCCTCAACAAGGGAGAAACAATTTATACAGAACCACTTCAACAACTGTTAAGCATTCAATCTCTGTAATCTTAGAGATATTTTTGGATATTATGTTCTTTATATTATTTACAATGGCATTGGCAACTGCATACCAATAAGGCTGTAATTATGAGAAGTATTTTCCGTTAGATTTAGAAGCTTCTGACCAACGTTACATTTCAAGGCGGTGGGTTACTCTGTAATGTTAATGAAATAAATAAATAAATTCCCGGTACTAATTATGAAACACTCACTTTCCTTGCAACTAAATCCAACAATGGAAGATCAAGTACAAGTAAATCCGTTGGTTTTTCAGTTGTCTGCTCTAGTTGTGCTTCATCTCTGAAAATGTTTCTAACTTATTTATTTGTTTACACGTCAAGTTCCGTAGGACCATATTGGGAAGAAACCTCCAAGGTCATGGAACGTGTCAGTACATGAAATTATAACATAAAACTAATAACAGTTACAAATAAAATGTTTATGAACCCGAAAAAAGTCAACCCATAAGTTTAAGTAATCGCAATCAACAACACAACAAGAATCAGCTTAATTTTTCAAGAAACTCTTCGAGATAGTAGAAGGAGTGACCTATGAGGAAACTCTTCCGTTTCCATTTGAAAGCGCATGGATTACTGCTAAGATTTTTGAATTCGAGTGGTAGCTTATTGAAAATGGATGCAGCAGTATACTGCACACCTTTCTGTACAAGAGTTATGAAAGTCCGATCCAAATGCAGGTTTGATTTCTGCCGAGCATTAACAGAGTGGAAGCTACTTATCCTTTGGAATAAGGCAATACTGTTAACAAGAAATGACGGTAATGAATATACATACTGAGAGGCCAATATTAAAAGACTCTGACGCGTGAACAGGGGTCGACAAGAGGTTTGTGAACTTACACTGCTTATTGCCCTAACAGCCCGTTTCTGAGCCAAAAATATCATTTTAGAATGGGAAGAGTTACCCCAAAATATAATACCATACGACAGAAGCCAATGAAAATCAGCAAAGTAAACTAATTTTCGTGGTGAATGAACACTCACTTCAGATACTGTTCGAATATTAAAAAAGCAGCATTAAGTCTTTGAAGAAGATTGTGGGCTTTCCACGACAGTTTACTACGTATCTGGACACCTAGAAACCTGAACTGTTCAGTTTCAATAATCATATGCCCATTCTGTGAAATTAAAACGTCAGGGTTAATTGAATTGTGTGTTAGAAACGGTAAAAACTGAGTCTTACTGTGATTCTTTGATTTAGGGTTAGATTATTTTTTACAAGCCATGAACTTATGTTATGAACCGCACTATTTCAAACCGAGCCAATGTTGCACACAATATCCCTTACTACGAAGCTAGTGTCATCTGCAAACAAAAATATTTTAGAGTTACCCATAATACTAGAGGGCATATCATTTATATAAATAAAGAACAGGAGTGGCCCCAACACTGATCCCTGGGGCACCCCCCCCCCCCCCCCCTCCTTGACCATACCCCACTCAGATCCCACATCACAGCCGTTATCAACATTGTGAATAATGACCTATTGCTGCCTGTTGCTAAAGTAAGAGTTGAACCAACTGTGAGCTACTCCCCGTATTCCGTAATGATCCATCTTCTTGAGCAATATTTTGTAATCAACACAATCAAATGCCTTAGTTAAGTCAAAAATATGCCTAGCGTTCGAAACCTTTTGGTTAACCCTTCCAGTACCTCACAGGCAAAAGAGAATATAGCATTTTCAGTTGTTAAATGACTTCCAAAGCCGAACTGTACTTTGTGATAGTAAATCGTGTGATGTAAAATGATCAATTATCCTTACATACACAACTTTTCCAATAACTTTAGCAATCACTGGTTAATAGAAATAGGTCTAAAATTGTTTACATTATCCCTCTCTACCGTTTTATATAGCGGCTTTACTACTGAGTGCCTTAATCGTTCAGGAAACTAACCACTCCTGAAGGAAAAATTACAAATATGATTAAATACAGGGCTAACACGTACAGCACAGTACTTTGATATTCTGCTAGGCACTCCATCACACTCATGAGAGTTCTTAGTCTTCAGTGACTTAATTATTGATTCAATCTCCCCATTATCTGTATCACAGAGGAGTATTTCAGACATCACTTTCACAGTGTCCTCTATCAGGATCAGAACGATTCGTATGCCAATAATGATCTACAGTTATTTCAGACAGAGTAATTCGGCAGTGGTGTTAGCGCTGGGCTGAGTAGCCGGCACGAGAGCTCCGGTCCTGCGCCGGTGCTGTGGACGGCGCGCAGCAGGTGGGGGGGGGGGGCACAGTAGTGGGCGGCCAGAGTCTCCTCGCGGGGGTGGCGGCGGCGGCGGCCAGAGAGAGAGACGGTGGCGCTGCGCGCTTGTCTCCGCGGCAGTCGTACTGCGGCCGCAATCTCCTGAGTGCTTTCAGAGTGTTCCGGGCACGCGTGGATTAATGGTGCGTGCGGAGAAAACATTTTTCACACCGACCGCCAGATGCTCCCCTTCCCTCTTGTTATGAAGCGGTTTGCGAACTAAGGGTGGACTGCAATCTAGCTAAAACCGCGGTCCCGCCACAACGTCTTTGGAGCGGCTCAAACGCGCGTCGATGTCGCGCGGACCAGAATTGATGACCCTCCACCGACGGGAAAGTTC